>NC_045623.1:86727355-89301105 GCF_009829155.1 Mustela erminea
AGTTGGGGGCAAGTACTGTGGCCTTTTGAGTCTAGCCATGTTCAGGTCACTAATCATATGTCGTTGCCCTTGAGCATATTGGTCTTTACTTATTAAATTAAAATGTATGAAAAATAGTTAACAATTCTCTTGTGATGGAATATGCTTTTTCTTTTTCTGGATTATGTGTTTTTCATGTTTTGAAAAAAAGAAAGGGACTGGGAGGGGAGAAAACCGGGGTTATTGGCTCTGTACCCTGATGATTAAAGGTAAGTGAATATTTAATGTCAGTCACTTGATTATTGTTACTGTCTTTGTCAGTATCTGAAAGTAAACATAGAAAAGCCTTTCAGTCGTGTTTAATGTGTATGTGAAATTCAAGATCCTAACTTGAAATTTTTCCCTTCTGTATTATGAACTATAGGTACGTTCTATGGATGAACTGAATCATGATTTTCAAGCACTTGCTCTGGAGGGAAGAGCGATGGGAGAGGTAAGTGAACTGGTGTGTCAGAGAAGTGGGACTGTTTTTAAGGGAAGTTTGGAACTGTCTTTCATCAAATGTGTCTGAATCTAGTCTCCAGAAGTATGTGCTTGCTTTTCCTTGTTGCCATCCTCATGATAGGAGTGGGATATTGCAGAATTTTGCCAAAATGATCTCATTATAGGAAGAATGTTAACCTTACCCTAATGTCTTCAAAACAAAACACGAGCACAAATTATTGATGATTATATTAACCAGTTAGTTGTAAATTGAGGCTTTAAAATTATCAAATAATTTTATATGCATCAGATGTCCTTACTTTTGCCTCATTATCCAGTTGCTAGGTTTTTTTTTTAACAGTAGAAGGGAGTCTTAGATTGGAACATGTTAATAACCTGTTTTTAGAGTAGTGCCATTTTCTGAGGAGGTTGTTTAGGGCTCCATTATGAAGAGGAAGTTGCTAGATTTCTGGTGAAATAATTCCAGAAGGTAGAGGCCTCTGTCAGTCCCCCTTTACCTACATAGATGTACAGAACAAGAATTTTGGTTTGTTTATAATGTTTAAAATTTGCAAGAACAAAATTTACTGTTACCCAAATGTGGATAGGGAAGACTGCCAAAATTCTAAAAGAAATGGATGTATAAAGTGCAGCTGACTTCTGGTGATTTCTAGTTGTTGACAATAAGAATGTATTGGTCTTAAGGTAAACATACAGTTTGAATTAATAGAGGTGTGATAGGTTCTCAAGCTGGGGGCATGTGCTTGTGGTTCTCTTGTTCTGGAGATTAACTGTAGGTTTTTATTCTTTTGTTTTATTTTTTACATATCTAATGTTTAATAGCTCCCACATCTATTTTAATGTTTTAAAGGAGGGAAAATACCTGTATTCTGGATTCTCTTTTATACCAATTGTTAAATACATTTGTTCTTTGATTTAGCAAATATTCTTTGATCCAGGCACTGTGCTAGGTTCTGAGGATTCAAAATTAAGATAATTCTTCTCCTGATTTGTAGTAAATATTCATTGACTGCCTTTGTGGTTAAGCGTTAGCTAAACTCTTTTGGTGTTTTGGTTTTGAGATTCGCTTCCTGTGTTACAAGACTTTGTTTCCAACTTTTTTGAATCATCTTGTGGTCAGAGTTCCAGTGTCCTATCGTCTTGGGTTTATGGGTTTGGGGACTGTTCTTGTTTTTCCCCTAGAGCTTAAAGAGAAGATAGGTAGGTAGCTTTATGTCTCCTGTACCTGCCTAATATCATTAAAACAGTGCACAGCAATAAACCTTACATGGTTATTGGGGAAGAGATTTTTCTCAATTAGCTTTTGGAGCAAAATTTGAACAGAAAGTTAATAGATGAATCAGATACTAAGTATAGACGGGAAACCATATTTGTCTTGTGATTTTAACCTGGTCCACTCTACCAAAAATATAATCCCAGATTTTAAAAATTAATTTACAAAATAAAGCTTTTTGCTGTTTTGTACACAATATTTTATAATTTCTAAAGGCTTAAGTCTAATTGAATAGTGAACAGAATTGAATAGAAAGTTGATTTTATTTAAATGGCAACAATAATATTTTTTAAGTCATTTTTTCCTTCTAAATATGCCGTTTCTCCCACAGGGTTTCCAAACCTCACTCTTACTTTTTTAGAAATGTTATTTTTTGGGGATCCATATATAATTCTCAGACCTGGATGTAGGCATATGTAGATAACCAAAGTATATTCCAACAGTAATATGCACTATTACTTTTCCTTCTTCATTCCTCATTATTTATTCACAGCGTAATAATAGCTACCCTTTTGCTGGCCATGTATTCCACAGATGCTAAGGGGTCTGCATCCATTGTCTCATCAGTAACGCTATCAGGATAGATCCAGTATCCAGTTTAAGAAATATGCTGAGATAAATGAATTAATTTGCCCAAGATCACATATGATGGAGCTTGGGATTCTGACCTGGCTTCCTTTCTAAAGCATGTTTCCTTAGAGTAAATGAAGCCAATACTTGTAAAATAATTGAAGGTAAAAATCTCATCTTGGTAAGCTGTATAAAAATTGACATTTTGGGGGAGGTTTTAAAAAGTGCCTAATATGCGTCCTCCCAGAATATAGATAATGAAGTGTTTTTTTTTTTAATTTTTAAAAATTTTAATTTAAATTAAAAGTTTTTTTTTTTTTTATTTATTTGAGAGAGAGAGAGAGAGCACAAGCAGGGGGAGAGGCAGAGGGAGAGGAAGAAGCAAACTCCCCGCTGAGCTGGGATCCCGATGTTGGGCTTGATCCCAGGACCTGGAGATCATGACCTGAGCCAAAGGCAGCTGCTCAACAACTGAGCCACCCAGGTGACTCTGAAGTTTTTTTTTGTTTTGTTTTATTTTGTTTTTTTTACAAAAGCAAACTCTGCCCCCAGTGTGGGGCTGGAACTCATGACCCCCAAGTTCTAAAATCACAAGCTGTACTGACTGAACCAGCCAGGCATCCCTACCTACTTTTAAATTTTTATTTAATTTTTTAAAAGATTTTACTTAATTATTTGAGGGAGAGCGAGAACACGTGGGTGTGCAAGCTAGGGGAGGAGCAGAAGGAGAGGGACAGACTTGAGCCTGACACCAGGCTTACTCTCACGACCCTGAGATCATGACCTGAACTGAAATCAAGAGTCAGATACTTGACTGAGCCACCTAGGGCCCCACTGATGCCCTTGTTTTTTTGAAAGCATAACTAGGTTAGTCACAAAGGAGACAAACTAAGTGCAGAGTGAGGTTTCTGTACTCAGGGAGCTCTGTAGCGGTCAAGGAGGCAGTGAATACAGACGATAGAGAAAGAATGCACAGTGTTTTCTATGTATGGTTCAAATTTAGAGAAGGGAGTGATTAGTATCTGCCAGACTAGTTTGTGATTACTTATTCGAGAGTGTAAGACTTGGGAAACATTTTCTGGTTTAGTTAGGGTCTGCAGAGGTACAGGATGGGAGAATTTTTTTTTTTTTTTTTTTTTTTAAAGATTGATTTATTTACTAGAGAGAGAAGGAGAGCAGGAGCTTTGGGAGGGGCTGAGGGAGAGCATCCTTAAGTGGACTTCCCAGTGAGCACCGAGCCCTTTATAGGGCTCCATCCCAGGACCCTGAGATCATGAGCTGAAACCAAGAGTCAGATGCTTATTAACTGACTGAGCCACCCAGGCTCCCTGAGAACTGCCCCCTACTCCCACCCCCAAGCTTTACAAGGGAGAACAGCAAAAGAGAAATGAATTAATAAGCTTTTATAATATAAAGCACAGCTTCTAATTAGTTTAACTTTATTAAATTTCCTTTCCTTTAAGCAGTGAAGCATCTCTGGGAGAGAGGATATGTATAAATACAGTCTTTACTCACATGGGCGCTAAAATTTGAAGTAAATTGTGTTGACTTTTCAGCCAGGCACAGAGTATTTTTGCTACACTTACTACATGTGTATTGGTGTGGGTGTGTATGCGTGCTTGCGCTTGTGTGAGTCCTCATTATGGTAAACAATACCTAAATCAGCAATGTGTGAATCTTTAGAATTGGAAGAGAATTAGCTCCATTCAGAGTAATTGATCTCAGGTAAAGTTAGTGCTGCTTGGCTCTTGTTATCAAAGCCAGTACTAGCCTCTTGGTGTCCCTTTGTAAAATTTACAGCATTTCCTAGTTGAAATCTTGCTAGGAAGTGGCTACTTTAAAACATCTCCTCAAACCTTACTAGTTGTTTGATGTACAGTTGTTCTTAGCTGAAGGACTCACAGTGCAAGTGGTTTACTTGCCTCTTACCCTTGAAAGTCAACATTAAAAAGGAGATAGTAATATGCCTTAGGAGTAGGGCCAGAAATTGTTTTCCAAATATTTTAGCTGGTCTCCTTGCTGGCCACTTTCATTCAACGTAAGTTGTAGTCCTGAAAATTAAAAGGCACATCTTTGAGCCCCCCCCCTTTAAAATTTACATATGAAAAGACGGGTCTGTTAGTTGGCTATTTAAGAATGTTTCTTTGTACTACTGAGGAAGCTCACTAATCTTGGGTTGCTGGACTTGGTTTCTACATTGGTTTGGTTTAGGATCTTGTAGGACTTATTTGCTCTATCTATGGGAGGGCATTGACTTTCTGTGTCCTAAAAAAGCATGGATTTGCCAAAGGGAGAGCTGTTGGCAGAAAAGCACCTTCTGCATAATTGGTTTTCTAATTTTTAAAACCTTTTTCTGTTTAAGATTCCTTAATGTTTTACATGTAGGAAACTTGACCACTTTCAGGGATGTTAATAAGATAGTAGTGATTATATGGCCCTTCATCTTTGTTTTAGAAACCTGAAGCGATAGAAAAACTTAAAATAGACAAGTTTGTAAACCTGAGGAAGGAGATCTGGCAAGTGCTCTTGTATGTGGAGACATAATGAACCCTATCACGTTTCCTGCAAGTAGAATAAGGTGAGAGATATTTAAAATACAGCTATAGATTTTCATTAGATATCACATAGGCATTCTCTCTGTAAGTGTAAAATAGCAGAATGGCTAGTAGAGGGAGGAATTTGGTAGTGAGCTGGAGAGCTCCTCACTCAAAGAAAAGTGTAACTTGGCAGGATAGAGCTCTCTCTGGACCAGAACTCTGAAGCCACCGTCCAGCTAAGATGTTTGTCTTCTTTGGACTTCTCTTTGTTTTCCATCTGTATGACAAAGATGTTGGACTAGTTTCCCAGGACTCTCTTAAGTCTAGGGTTTTGGAGTTTGTCCTTATTTCTCTATCTTTAAAAAGATAGAAAAGAAGAATAATACTACTTTTTCTAGGATATACCAAAGGGCATCTAAAAGATGTCTTTTTAGAGTGACTCCCCCCGTGTGGTACAAAGGTCCTGTAACTTTTCACTAGGTTTTCTAAGTGACTCATTCACCAGTCTGCAGTTATCTAAGGCACTGAAGTGTTTGTCCCTAAGGGCTCTTGGGTGCTGATTCTGAAATCAGGGCAGGTGGAAACCTGATGTGGATACCAAGTCTGCTAAGTTCTTTTCCACATCTTTCCATCATGGCAAACAGAACAACTCATGGAATTGGAGGCTTTTTGGCTGGCTAAAAGTACTTGTAGGAGTTATAGCCCAAGGACTACCTTATGCTGGCAGCTTCTTACAGCTAGGGTCCCCTAAGAATAACTCAGTTGACACCAAAATGGGTTGAATTTTGAAAAGGAGATCTATATATATGTGCCAGCAAAATCATGCACCCTTTCTTGCAGAAGAGAAGGAAAATTAATACGGTATTTAATGTATTGATGTAAAAACACCTGACCAAACAGTGTAGTGAATCTTTTTTTCCCCAAAATGTACCTTGGAGTATGGACAGGAATGGTAAATCTGCCTAGTTCCTTTTTTTTTTTTTTTTTTAAAGATTTTATTTATTTGACAGGCAGAGATCACAAGTAGGCAGAGAGGCAGGCAGAGAGAGAGGGAAGCAGGCTTCCTGCTGAGCAGAGAGCCCGATGCGGGACTCGATCCCAGGACCCTGAGATCATGACCTGAGCCGAAGGCAGCGGCTTAACCCACTGAGCCACCCAGGCGCCCTCTGCCTAGTTCCTTGAACCTTGTATTAATGCCATTTGGTTGTTGGGCATTTTTGGCATCTTGCTATTGATATGTTTACTTCAGAGAAAACATATCTAGCCAGACCAAGTGATCTGGAGAAAAGAGATCTTAGTTCATAACTTTCCGGTATTAGATTTGTGACTATGTGTGAGAGATGAAGTGACCTTTTAAAGAATATTTTTTTATTCTTTGGGGAAGTTCCTGGGATCCATAATAGTTTTGGGATTGGGGGTTTTGAAGAACTGGAAAGAGGAAAGTGTCTTCTAACCTTGACAATGTGGATGCATCGGACATTTGGAACTTGGTTCTCAGTTCTGTCCTGTCATTCTGAGGCCTGTTTGGAACCGCACTCATTCCAGTATCTACCTTCTATCCTATATTGGGACAACAAGAGAGACCTACCATTGTAGTGCTTGCAGTGCTTGAATGCAGGAAAACATGCTCCTTTGCAGCAGGATGTAGCCTCTCATTGTTAAATTTCTCCCCTTTTATCCTCCTTTGGCTAAAAACTGTTCATTCTTTTCATCTGCATCACTATGCTTTATTTGAGGGTAAGTCAACTAAATGATTACAATAATGCATTAACACTTTTCAGGATACTTTGGCATTGATTTCATTGCCTATGTGAATGTCCCAACAGATTTTGGGGAGATACTTGTAACATGGTTTTTACATGAGGAAAAGGGGTCCTAAGGTCAAGTGACTCCAGCTAAGGTCATGAGTATTAAGATGTGGGTTTGACTCCCAAGTTCTATTTTGTTAGGCTAAGGAATAATAGTAGCTGCAGTATATCGAGCACATATGATTTTGCAGGTAGTATGCTAACCGCTTCATATGCATTACAGTCTTGACAGTGTCCTGCAATGTTATGATGCCCTTTTATAGACCAGGTGAAAATGGATCAGGGAGGTTAACATGATCATGAACCAGCTAGTTGAACTCACATCTTTGTCACTCTTAATCTTGTTTTTTTCTCTTATTTATCTCTGCGTGTCCAGAGTGTACCCATTATTTAAAATCTGACTTCAGTGATCAGCTCCTCTATAAAACCTTTTTTCCTCTAACCAACCAGAAACTGTGGAGAGGAAGTTATTTGTGTCATTCTTATGGCCCTGGTTTATTTTATATGTAGTGATTTGTATAAATGTTTTCTGTTTCCCAGTATGCAAGTTTGTTGAGGGTAGGGGCTTCAGCCAGTAATGTACTTTGTAAACAGTGGCTGCCTAATACATTGTGTTGAACAAATCTTAGACAAATGCTTTTTTTCTAAGCATGGATTTCTCTTTATTGTCTCTTTTACTCCAAAAGTTGATACTGCCCTCCCTTCAAGGGACCATAGTCCAATTCAGTAAATACGTATTGCCTATATTCTTTATTCAGATTACATTTCCATCCCGAGGAATGTGGGGTTGTGGAGGGGAGGATGAGGAACTGACAAAACTGAAAAGCCTCCATTCATTCACCCTTCTCTGAATATTTTTACATTTTCAAACTATGTGATTATTACTTTCCTAAAGACAAGTACAAAAGATGAATAGTTAATCAGCAATGCTGTTACCATCCAAGTTGAAATCGATATAAAACATTTATTATAAAAGATCTTTTGTTTAATATAGTTGTACTAGATCAATGGGACACTTTCTCTGGGCCATCTGCTGGGACATGGAAATACCTTCATTATATATACACAACCAGACATAATAGTGTTTAGAAAAGAGGAATTACTTTTGTTGTTATATTTCCTGTTCAAGTGTGTATTAAATAGTATTGTGTGTAACTCTGTCCTCTTTACTATTATTTTGCTGATGAAGAACCAGAATTAACCAGTTAATCTGTTGTCTCTTGATTGATTAATACAGTCTGTGATTCACATTATGGGAAAGCATGTGGAGGTAGTAGTTTATTTTCTGTGTCAGTCTTCCTGGTATACACAGTAGCCATATCTATGAAATTTTCATCTTGTGGAGTTCATGAAAAAGGGAACTTAACCATGTCTGGTACACTGAGATCTTTGTCTCGTCAATTTAATAATTAAAAATGCCCTGAGGCTGACTGGGTGTGTGGGTGGGTTTAAGTATTTGCTCCCATCTTGAGGCAAAGGACCCTTTCTTCCTCTTTTAGTTAGTTGTGCTGTTTCCTGCTTTGTAGATATGAGGTGGGTAGGTCATGAAGCAAATCTATGTGGTTTCATGGTTTTATGCATGAACTTTACAGGTTTCCTAAGTGATCTGGAGGCTTATCTTTTGCACATTGGACTGTTAGGTACTGCTGCAGGAATCACTTATATAATGATTAAGTTTGGACCTAGTGTAGCATGCATGTGGTTATGTTGTAGGTCAAACCATATAGTTTACACTTGTGAAAACAAACGACCTGATTTATAGGTAACCTATAGGTAGCCAGGGTAACATAGTCCTCTGTACCCTTCCATTGGTTCCTTTATCGTACAGAAAAGCTTAGTTCACCCTGGCATTTGTTCGTTTTCTGAACAGTTTCATAAGACAGCAGAGAAAAGAAGTCTCATTGGCTCTGTTCCAATAATTTGAAGGGGGAAGGTATAAACAATCTTACTTTCAGTGGATTGGTGAAAGGGTGTGCAGCTTGGTTTGGAGATGGCCCTATGGTAATTTGTCACAAAAGAACATGGAGATTGAGATGTTAATGGTGTCTCTGAATTTTTTTTACGTAAGCATGAAAGAGGTCTTGTGTGTGTTTAATTTCCCAAATGAAGTTGTTCACAGTGATTGTGTTCTCTGTGTCGTCAGGAACTACTGTGCTCCTTTGAAGAGAGTGCACTGCGGAGTTCAGCAGTCATCAGTTGAACCGACTGCAATTCTGTCTAACCTGTAGTTGTCCTCACATTTTAGATGTACAAATTCTTGTAACGTCTGCTTGATTGCTCTTTTTGCACCTACTGTTCCCCAGTGACCCACCATGGATCTTCAGGGGATCTTTAAAACTTTACCCATTGAACCTGTGTTCTTAAACTCGGAACACCATGTTTGTATGTACTTGGGTCCTGTTTTCATCTAGACTTTGCAATCAGCTGACACTACAGAATAGATTTCTGGTTAAAAGAATTTCAGTGATAGATTTGTGCATACTTACTGACTTCATTCTTGATCATCATAATGGGCTACGAATCCTCATTTTTGAAATTACATAGTTTTGTTTTTAATTTTTAATTTTTTGTTCATTTATTAGAGGGAGAGCAGAGCATGAAAGAGGAACACGAGTTGTGGGGAGAAGGGCAGTGGGAGAAGGATAAGCAGGCAGGGAGCCTGCAGATTCAGATGCGGGACTCCATCGCAGGCCCCCAGGATCATGACCTGAGCAGAACTCAGGTTTTGCTGACTGAGCTTAACTGACTGGGCCACTCACGCGCTCCAGTTTTTCTTTTTTTTTTTTTTTTTTAATGCTTTGAAAGCTGAGAGAGGCATCTAAGCAGCCTTTTTGTACCTTCCTTGCCCCATTTCCACAGGTTCCTTCTCTGTTTCATACCTAGTTACTGCAGTGACCTTTTTGCTTAGCTTCTCAGAATCCATTTAACTTGCCTTCACCCCATTTTATGGAGGAATATGAGACTAATTTTCTGGACTTAATTTTTATGATGTTACTTCCCGTTGCTGTCTGTTGCATTAAGAACCTAATGCTTTGGTGATCCATGAAGCTTCACTGGTCACTGGACTAATTGCTTTTCTACCTTTCCTTACTGCTTTCCTGTGCCACTGGCTAGACTCCTTTCTTGGTGGGCACCTGGCCCGCTTGCTTTCCTTCCTTCCTTCCTTCCTTTCTTTCTTTCTTTCTTTCTTTCTTTCTTTCTTTCTTTCTTTCTTTCTTTCGTTCTTTCTGTCTGTCTGTCTGTCTTTGCTCTTTGTGGAGTGTCCTTCCCACTGTCTCCTCACTCTGAACTCTCCCCCTCCTATATGGCGGTCCTGACCAGTCCTGTCGCTAGTAGTGTTCCTTTCTTCATCCAAAATAGGTGGTGAAGTTTAACAGTCTGAAGCACACTGTAAGTGTGCTTAAAATGAATGCCTGCGAGCTACATCTCTTTGATTCCTGATAGGTTTTTCTTTTTACTTTTCTATTTGGGCAAAGAGAGTCTTTTACTACTTTTATTTTTAGTAGTAGCTACAATAGGTTGTGCATTTCAGGGCCTGTTCAAGTAGTACTTCACTTTTTGACATCAGTACTTCAGATGCTGAAACTCCTGAAACTTTTCAGGAGCCAGAAGAGCAGTAGTGGTTTTCCAGATGTGAGGTGAGGGTTCTAGAAGGTCAAATTTTACTTCATATTGGCCACGCCTAAGTGATTTGTGTCATTTCATCCTTAGTGGTGGGAGTATTTCTGAGGGACATTAGATGTAACTATTGACTGTGCTAATGAAAAGTGCTTAATAGCTGGCAAATATTTCTCAAAAAATCTGTTAATTTTGTATACTGTATAATTATAATTATGTAAAATAATAAACTTTTCTTCTTGAAAAGTCCATTAAATTTTAACCAAAAGAGATATTTACTTAAGAGACCAGTAATGTGTAAATTGTTTTCAGTAGAGAGCATCTTGACACCTAGATGAACAGCTTAAGCAATAATTACAAGGTGCCATGTTCTGAATTTGCCTGGTAGAAAAATGTGAAAAAATTATACCAAATACTGATTCTTGGACTGTGTGTGTGTGTGGTGTGTGTGTGTGATTTGAATGTAGTGAAGCAGGACATAGTGTTTTAATATTTAAAAATAATCTTTACATGTAAGTATTATTTAATTAAAAAGAATGCAGGGTGCTTCCTCAATTAGAAGATATATAAACAGGAAGTGTGAATTGAGAAGATCCTATTCATTAAACTGAAAAAGAATATGAAAATCAAAGCACCATAACCATATATATATATATATAAAATTTATTTATTTGAGAGAGGTGGGGAGAAAGAGAGAGCATAAGCCAGCATTGGGGGTGGTGGTGCAGAGGGTCAGAGGGAGAGGAAGAAGCAGACTGCTGCTGAGCAGGGGAGCCCAACGCAGGGCTCTATCCTAGGACCCTGAGATCATGCATGACCTGAGCTGAAGGCGGACACTTAACCTGACTGAGTCACCCAGGTGCCCCTATACTTGTTTTTAATTAAAAAAAAAAAACTGAGTTATGATTAAACCATTGAAAACGTTCAACATTCCTTATGTAAGCTACAGTTTTCAGAGTGGATTAGATGTTATTAACTGCTTGCTTCGAAATATTTGCAACGTAAGGTGAGCTCTTCTTAAAATTGCCACTAAGTTTGGTTACTGTGAAGTTAGGTTGAAGTGAAATGTGTCAGTTTAAGAGAAAATGTCTTATTTGTAGTAAATTCCATACCACCAGAATCTCAATTTTTGTTTATTAGAATATCAGTTCTAAATCATAAAAGATATTATATTTTGTAACAAGTCATTCATAATGCTACCACACCAGTAAGAACCTATTTCAGTTTTTATTTTTCTTTACGGTCTTGATCCAGAAGGGAAGGGTGCATAAGAAGTAGTAGTCTTTACACATGCAATTTTGTATTTTACTTTTAAAAGTTAGTGTTTTTTTGTAAACACACGTAGTCCTTGTGGCTGTTGTGGACGAGCTTCCGTTGTGCTTACATAGCGACCTTGGTGAACATTTAGCTTGCTCCCAACATCTTTGCTCTTAGACCTTGAACGTAGAAGGTTTTTTCCCTTTTGAATTGTCTTTTTGTTATTGTTGAGATAGATTCTCAGGAATGAATGTGACCCTTGATAGACTTACTTTCTAAACTCTTTACCAAAGAATTATCCTAACAGTAAAGTAAATGGATGTACCTTTTTTTTTTTTTTTAAAGATTTTATTTATTTATTTGACAGAGAGAGCACAAGTAAGCAGATCGGCAGGTAGAGAGAGAGGGGGAAGCAGGCTCCCCGCTGAGCAGAGAGCCCGATGTAGGGCTCTATCCCCAGGACCCTGACATCCTGACCTGAGCTGAAGGCAGAGGCTTAACCTACTGAGGCACCCAGGCTCCCCTGAATGAACTTTTTAAAAAAAAGTCTTGTAAAATATATTGATGTATATTTGTCTTGTTAAAAGCTTTTTTTCTTATTAAAGCTTTAAATGACTTATGAGTGTAGTTCATAGTATTTATGAAAGCACTTTGTGTCCCGTCTCACTTGATACCCCACCAAACCTTTATGACATGGGGGTTGGGGCTAGGTCAGTCCCTAGGGCATTAAGCTTTTTAGAAGGGATTTCTGAAAATTACACAATTGTCACACATCAGACCTCTGCCTAGAACATGTGACTGTCAGTGGCTGCCAACTATACTTCTTTATTTCAGTCAGTTCTGAGTGGTTCTTTCTTTGAGTTGATGTCAAATTCTTTTAATGCAATAAGAATGTGTGCTAAGAGATTAAAAAATTTGGGCGGGGGCTATGTCTTCCCACCTGGTTAAAATACCAGGTATTTGACTCCTGCATTGTTTACATCCCAGTGATGAAACTAGGCTTGTGTTGGAAGTTTGCGTTGCCAGGTAACATGATCGAACCTGATGGTGCCTCTAGGGCTGTACCATGCATCCCTGCGAACAGTCCTCCTTAAGAAGCCTAATTTCTGCTCTGAGAGACAGCTCTATGCAGCCTCTGTTGAGTATGTCAGCAGTTACCTGGTATTTTATTTCTCTTGAGTGCAGAGTACTTGTTGGAGTGTGCATTTGGTGTTGAGACCTCAGGAAACCTCACTGATACTTTGCTGTGCAAATATTAGTAACCATTGTGGTCAGACAAGTCCAGTCCTTAATAATCATCTTTGTTTCTGCAAAGCTGTAATCATGGCTCTTTTGTTAGGGCTCTTAATTTTATGGGATTTACACTGAAGTGGGTTGGGTGATGCTGTGCTCACATCTGCTAGCTGAGTACTGAGGAGCATTTCATTGACTAGCCATTAGTAGTGTTTTTAAATGATAGTAGCAGCTGATTTTTTTGAGTGGTTGCCCAGAGCTCAGCATTGTACTGCCTTTTTATTTTATTTTATTTTTTTATTTATTTACTTGACAGAGACAGAGAGATCACAAGTAGGCAGAGAGGCAGGCAGAGAGAGAGGAGGAAGCAGGCTCCCTGCCTCACCGAGAGCCTGATGCGGGGCTCGATCCCAGGACCCTGAGATCATGACCTGAGCCGAAGGCAGAGTCTTTAACCCACTGAGCCACCCAGGTGCCCCTGTACTGCTTTTTTACATAGATCTCATTTAATGTTCACAACAGTTCTTTATAGGTGAGAAAACTGAGGCCAAGAGGGGTTAAATTCTGAGTTGGGATTTTAAATCAGGTTGGCTTTTAAAAATGATTTCAGAGTGCTGGCGTGTATTTTACTACCATATTATATATTATTTCTTAAAATAAGAAGCCCTTTATTGTCTATATCTATAAAAGGGCTCTTAGTGGGGGCTAATGTTGGATTGATCGTGCAAGTTTGGCTTCGGGTCTTGTCTCTTTTGTTAGGTGATAAAAGAGAAAAGGTGTTTCCAAACAAAATCTAGAGGTTTTCCAAGTGGCTGACATTGCTTATAAACTAGTGCTTGATTTCTCTCTTGTTCTCCAGAAGCCTCATGAATATGCTTACTGATTTTTTTATTTTCTCTAAGTCGTCGTCTTTTATAAATCTGTAGTTCAAGCTGAGATAAATAGTGTGTGTTTTTTTTTTCCCTAAAGGTTTGAGAACTGACACTATTAGGGGTTTGGGTCAACTAGGAATCCCATTTCATGGGACAAGACAGGGAAGACTACAAGGTCTGTTGTATGGTTGGGTAGGATGGTGGGACTTCCTAAGTCCTGGTTCTCAGTTTGTAGGTCTTAAAAGGGATTTCCATCACTAATTCAGAAGCAGTTAGCTTATGGGATTGACCTACACTAACAAGAACCACAAGAAACTTCTGCATGAAAATCAAAATGCAGTGTACTAATTTATAAGGAGAAATAATAACTCTCAAGTGAACAAGGTAATTGTGTTCAGTGATCAGCATGCTTGGCTAGAGGAGGAATCCAAGTTCTCATAAGAAGTTTGCTTGCTAAGCAGAGTCTGAGCCAGGGAAGTTAGTTGGATGTTTTTCGTGGCTAGTGTAATCAAGCTACTGTCTAGCTTGATGCGTTAATTGCTTTTATAAGGATAGGCTTCTTTGTGCATCATATGCCCTCTCCCTAAATATGCCAACTGGGTCATACTACCTGATTCCCTGGGTCTCTTGCTTTTGTTGGACTCATTCCTAATTTCAGTTATCTTCCTTTGGAATTGTCAAATCTTTTAATCCTCTTATTGCCTAATCTTTCTTTAAAGTAAATTTTGTAAACCTCTGCTGTGATCTGTTCCTTTTTTGTCTTGTCAAAGAACAGTTTTTTTTTTTCCCCAAGTTCTTGATGGGATAAAGGGGAACTGTTTTCTCATGCAATAGTTGGATTTAAATTTGTTGATTGGATTTAGGTGTGGCTTGAGTGAAGGTTTGGGAGCTCCCAGTGTTGATGCCAGTGGGTTGGAGAACAGATATGTTTTAGCCAGTACTATCAAGACGTTAACTCCAGAGGGTTGCTATTGAATTTGAAATAACAACTGGAGTCTCATCATCACTTAGTTTTATTTTATAATTCAGTAGATTATAGCTTCTTTCATTCTGATCAGATTAGAACAGTTAATGTTTTCAGTTGACTTGAATATGTGATTGCTATTAGTTCTCAGTAAGCTTAATATGTGTAAGACAATCTAATTTTGCAGAAGTTTATACGTTTTTTTTTAATACAGAGGGACTATAAGACAAAGTAGGGGAGAACATGACAATAGAAAGCATGTAATTTTTCCAAATTCAAAAGCACTTGGATTTTAGACATTTGAAATGGAACGAGACAGGCTTCTTAAAAACAAACTTGAAAAGAACTGTGTAGACTTATCAATCAAAGCAACCGTGTTTAAATATATTCGTAACTGTATTAGTTCCTGTTGCTACCTAGTAGATCACCTCAGAATTTAGTGGCTTAAAACAACAGAGTTGTTTCCACCTATAGTTTCTGTAGGTCACCCAGTCATGGCTTCGAAAGATCCTCTGTTTCAGGGTCTCCCACACGCTGCACTCAGGATTCCAGCTGGGGCTGCAAGTCATCCCAGAGTGCAACTGGGGAAGGCTCTGCTTCCCAGCTCACTCTTGAGGTTATGTCAGGATTAAGCTCCTCACAGGTTGTTGGACGGAGGGCCTCAGTTCCTAATGAGTTGATGTCCCATGACCTCGCTTGGTTTTTTGCCATGTGAATCTCTCTGCAGGGCAGGTCACAACATAGCAGGGAGCTTCATCAAAGTGAGCAAGCAAGAGGGCAAGAGAGAGTTGAACGCAAGAGGGCGAGAAAAAGAAACAAGACAGTTTTTTGTAAGATGGTCTTGAAAGTGATATGTCATCACTCCTGCCATGTGTTACTCCTGAGAAACGAGTTCACAGTAAAGGGAAGGGGATTACATAAGGGCATGAGGGCCAGAAACAGGAGTCCTTTCTGATGCTGCTTACCACACAAGTGAGAGGTGGGGATGGGGATGTTTTAGAGGAACGTGAGAAATGCTAGGTTCTGTAAAATATCCAGACTCAGAAGAGCTTTGCTACATTTGCTTCTGTCTTTGCCTATGTGCCTGGGGTCGGTATTTAAATTTTCTTCCCTTTCGCAGAACACTCTTGGAAAGGTTCCGCCTTTCTCCTTCCCAGAATTGGCATGCTAGCACCTTCCTTCCATTTCTTTTTCTTTATCTCTTATGCACTTGCCCCTTCAGTCCAAGCTGTTTTCATTGATAATAGTTTCTTGACCACCTCACTACTACTTTGCCAAAGCATGTGGCGTTCTAGTACTTGTCGCTGCTTTCTACCGTCTGTGTAGGATTTATATTTATTCTAATGATTAATAGTGGGAGATAGGGTTGCCTTTCAGTATCTGATTAGGGTCTTGGGGTTTTTGGTGTGTATTCCTTTGAGACTTGTTGCACCGGTTACTACTTTGAAGTAGAATCTTCACTTTTTAGCACCTTTCTACACGTTTGTTGTGCTGTTGTTCTCTTTTGAGAGAATTTGGCTCAGAACCAGTCTTGCTTACATGTTCACCTGCTTTTGCTGGCTTTGCATGTTATGACAGCCTGGCAAACTACAGTGAAAGGTGACAGAATTCTAGAAGTCATTTTTGAAGCCGTGAGTTCAAGGGCTGCTGCTTTCAGTCAGTAAACAGTTTGACAAATTCTAGACAGACTATATTTGCATATGGAGGCTGGTACCTGAGGAAGTTTTTCCTTGAGCTTTCAGGAAGGATTTCCAAATTTGACAGAGATTTCCAAAATTGACAAATTTGGAGAGGGATGAGCGCCATATTGAATATATTTTGATCTCCTGTGCTCTCTTTTCTTTATTTTATGGAGAACATCCATTTTTATATGAAAATTCACCAAGTGAGGTGTCCCTTCTGCCGACATTCTTTCTTGTACACACAGGAGAAGTTTGTCCTATTTATTTACAGTCCCTACACATACAGGAGAAAAACCACAATTTTAGTTGGAAAAGATACAACCAGTAGGGAAATATTTATAATCTTGCGAGAGGGCATTTTTGAGACTAAAAGAAAAGGAAGTTTAAAAACAAGAATTCTTGAATTGTACTTGGGTAATTCACATTAATTTTTCAGTGTCCCTTTTGTGATTTACAGCTTTTTTTCCTTGGTATGATGCCACTGAATACATTTATTGAGAACCTGCTATGTGGTGGGCATCATGCTTGGCACTCATCAACACGATCTCTAATTATCACAAACTGGAAATTATTTCCTTCAACAGTACAGAGAGAATGAGGCTCAGGACAGTTTAGCAGTTTGTCCTAGGACACATCAAAGTTACCTAGGCCTTCACTTCTTGACCCCACTGGTTCCTGACCCCACTGGTTCCTGACCCCACTGGTTCCTGACCCCACTGTTTAGCTCTCTCTCCCTCCCCCTTTCTTCCCTTCCCCCAGCCCTCATCCCTTTAAGTTCACAGACCATTTCTGTCCTTGTTTCCCTCAGAGAATGAATCCAGGAGGCTCACTGGAAAGTGACTGCTTATAACTGCGTATCTTCAAGTAAACCTGTGTTTACTAAATGTCAGACCATAAGTGTCTTTCATCATGATCTTACTGGATTAGAAAGTAACAAATGAGGGGCCAAAAAGTGTGTGGGACACTGCTTTGAGCAGGTTTTAACCCAGGCCTACCAGATAGATTTATAGAGCTAGATTGGAATTATGCTAAGAAACCCATGATCCAGATTTGGAAAGCCAAGATTTGATTTTAGTGAGGGCAGAGTTATTTCTCCCTTATCATTGGGGTATAAATTGGAAAGGTAAATTTTCATTGTCAAGGAGGAGAGCAAATGGCTTTGCTTTCTGGGTTTTGGTTCTATTCCTCTGAGAAATTCAGCTTTCTAGGTGCCGCCTTTTATGCTTAAAAGCAGTTACTAAGTATGATTTCAAAGTTCTGAATTTCTTGTCTTATTGTTAGTAGCTGAAATGAAAACATACGTGGAAGTGATAAGGGGGACATTTTAGTGAGTAAAGCTGATGACCAGAATGAAGAGGGATGGAAGTCTAGTGGAATTTCACTTTGTAACCCTGGTCACTAATGCTTTTGGTCTTGTGCACACTGTATTGGGTTTTACTTGAAGGGTACTTTCCATTTCCTTGGTCATAGCTCGTTTAAAGTTCTCATATTGGTTTAGGGCCAGTGGGGTGTGTACATGTCTATGAAGCATGGAATGTTTTGTGAAGTCACTATAATGGCATCACTAAGTTTTGTTAAAATTAATTGAGGTTAGGAGATTTTATTTCCCTTCCAGGAATGGGGAAATAGCTTGTCTGCCTTTCCAGAATCTTGGAATAGGTTTATGTTGTGGTTGGGAAGTTTTCTGTTTGTTTTCTCTTTCTGGTAATGAGTGTTTTTGGTGAATACAATCTCTGTGTGTGAAGGAGGTGAGTTTTGCCTCTAGCATTCCATAGCTGGGGTCTGAGTTCCTGCCCCAGCTTGAGTGACTTTGTATGGCCAGTTAGTAGACATGAAGGCAGAAGTAGTATTTTAGTAATTGTAGGTACTTTCTGTTTCAAAAGGAGTCTTCTTAGCAAGCATTTAGCTAATGGGTCTCACATAACTCCCTTCCCTTCCCACCCCCCCATTAAAAATCTTGGCATAGGTTAAGTGAATGATTCTAGATATTTAAGCTGAGCCTCTACTGTGGTGGGTTGATCTGTGGTCCCTCCTTGCCTTAGGCCTCTCTGTGACTTTTACCCAATATACAGTCTGTGTAGTCAGAACACCGTGAGTAAAGACCTTCAGGACACATGAGCATCTGCAGTACCCTTGTCTAAAAGAAAGTGTTGACTGCTGTACTTTCATCCTTTATGAATTCTTTAAAAGCGTCTATTATTTTTAATTTGCAGCAGCTCTTGCCAGGTAAAAAGTTTTGGGAAACAGATGAATCCAGCAAAGATGGACCAAAAGGAATATTCCTGGGTGATCAATGGCGAGACAGTGCCTGGGGAACATCAGGTAATCTAGATCTAGCATCTGTACTGTGATTTATGCCTGTCTTAGAGCTCCTTTCCTCAGCAATTGGCAAGTCATGAATTTCACATCAGTGACATAAGCATGTCAAGCAATGTCCTGTCCTGTAGTATAATTGCCATGAAGGAGCTTATATGATGTAATTTATTAAAACATAATTAACACAAAATCAAATCTTCAATATTTTATTGAAGTGTTAGCTGCAGGGGAGTGGTCTTATTTGAAATGACCATAATTTCAGCTATAACTTCTTGTTCTGTACTGCTGTCAGCATACTTGGAATTAGAAAATCCATGCCTGCCATTTGAAGTTCATGTTTCTTTTTCCTCCCCTTGCTCCCCTGTGTACTGTGTATGGGATGATTATTTGTAAATGTGGTTGGGACCAAATCAAGTCACTGGGCACGGATGCTCTTCTGACAGACTACCCCTGAGGAGGGTTGGGGAGAACCTGTAGAGGCACACACTGACAGCAGAAGGAAAGAACAGAGGCTAGGGAGGAAGGAGACCCACACCCAGAAGCCGATGTGCTGTGTTACAGCGCAGGGTAAAAATGGAACCTCAGATGACAGTGAGTCATCAGAAAATATCAAATTATGTTGTTGGTTTTTAAAAAGGGCAGTAAAATCACATATTGTTTTAGTAATATTACCAATAAAATATATTAAAAAGAAATTCTGCTACTTGAAAGGGATAAACAGTTTACCCACTATAGCTAGATAAACCAGTTATGTGAACTGCTGTCTTGCTCTGCTGTCCGGATATATGAGGAGTATGTTCCGTTCTCCTTAGTTTATGTAGAATTTTATACTTAGAGAAAAACACAGTAGGAGGTTTTGGCTCACCTGACCATGGCAGGCTTCCTGATTCCCAGTCATTGGTTTATCCATGAGACATCACTCATAATTTGTTTGAGCCTCTGGCTGCACTGTATCATGCTTGTGTATCTTTTTTGTAGATCATTCAGTTTCCCAGCCAATCATGGTGCAGAGAAGACCTGGTCAGAGTTTCCATGTGAACAGTGAGGTCAATTCTGTACTGTCCCCACGGTCGGAGAGTGGGGGACTAGGCGTTAGCATGGTGGAGTATGTGTTGAGCTCATCCCCGGGCGATTCCTGTCTAAGAAAAGGAGGATTTGTAAGTTGGCTTGAGGAACTTGTTCCTATATCTCTCTTTTTTTTACCCCCCTAAAGCAAAACATGCCTGTTTAGTTTCCTTAGATATTCACAGCACTAATTACAGTGTATTTTAAAACACTTCTGTTGCAATTAGGTGCCAGCAGACACAGTAGGGGATGCAAACTGAACTTTTACAAAACAAAGACATGATGTTTTGGGGGGGATACATTGATAATGTGAGGTAGAACTGATATCTAGTTCTCAGTTCATTGGTCTATCAGAAGACATTTTTAGTTCAAAAAAAAAAAAAAAAGAGAAGGAATTAAAATAAGAAAGCTGAAGTTGGGGGTGAATAGGAAATAGATCTGAGAGCAGTGATTTGCCAGTTCGTAATAATCCTTAGAGTGGATCGGGTACGTAGGATCGTTCTTGTTTGCTTTGTTTAATTATGGTATAGTCTTTGGCCCTCTTTGAACAGCTTTGCCTCTTATACCTTGCCTGTTAGGAAATTCAAAGTTCCGTTAATTCCAGATCTGTGTGTGAGATATATATATATATATATATATATATATATATATATATATATATATATATATATATAAATTTTTTTTTTTGGACTCATCACCATTTGACCTCTCTGATGCTCAGTTTTTGCCAAAGCAGCTTGTCTGTCCCTAGCCTCTTCCCATGTAAGTCTTCCTCAAGATGTTTTCCTCAAGCATCTTTGATAGCCTTTCTTTCTCAAAACTCCTTTCTTGTCATCAGCTCTCTAGATGTGAAAGTGTGACGATGTATTTCCATTTGAATCTTCCTTATTTTGTGTTTTCTGCCTGGTTTTGTATTCCATGTGGTAGTCAGGACACAGCCTGAGACACAGCCTGATGCAGCCTGAATCTGTCTTCCTCTTTACCTCCTGACTTGGCTTGCTTTGGACCTTTTCAAAATCCTTTCTCTGTGAAGTCTTTTTCAGCTAATCCTTTTTGTTGGCAGTCATAGAAAAGACTTTCTTTCCCCCAAATTGTATTAATCATTTTGCCTCCATAACTATCTTATGTTACCTTAGAGTATTGGTTGTCAGTATTTTTATGTCTGTCAGTATTTTTGTTTCTGTTGCTAGGTGTCAAAAGCTTATTCCTCTTTTCTTCATTCTACCTGAAACAACTTCAGAGTAGCAGGAGTTCATTCTTGTTGCAGCTTCCTCAAGTGTTAAGTACAGTTCCATCATATGTTAGTGGACCTTAAATGAATGTTGACTTGGTTGGCATGAGAACAGGTGATGTTTAAGGTAACTGGAATCCATATGGAGTTAGCTTTCTTCTAGGCATGCCAAAGATGATGCTTTAGCTGCCATTGACACTTCCCATATGACTGGAGCTTTTAATTGCACAGGAAAACCAGAAAAGATGAACTTCTCTAAGAAGGTGCATTGGATTTCTCCCAATTTCACACCTAGAAATTTGGTGTGAGGAATTAAGCCAGAAGAGGATCTTTTATTTTTATAATGACTCTTAGGAGGATCAAGGACTGAACTGGGGCTTTTGTCTTGAATCTTGAGTACTAGTCATTCCAAAGCTGACCTGATTGCTTCTGTGTCCTTTGACACTGCAAATACATACATAGGTCAGATCAGCAAGGGAGAGCCCTTCTTTATTTGAACCTTCCCGAGAGATTGCTTGGGAACAGTAAGATATACCCTTCGGATGTGAGGAATGGATTTGGGTAAAGTGATCATTTTCTTCTTGTCCCATGGGAAGGATGGTGTTACTCCTTCTCTTTCACCATATCCCTGGTTCGCCTCTTTTTCTGTCCTCACACTACCCATCTCTTGAGCCCAGATTTCTCAGAGGAAGTGCTGCCTGCTAATTTCTGTGTATAACTTCTAGTTATTTATTGTGGAAGAAAAGTCAGTATTGTATGTAGGTAAGTTGTCAGTGTGGTGTGGTGAGTTGGAATCTGTATGACTCTTGCCATGAGTTCTCTGCCATGCATGTGACCATTTTCTAATCCTTGGGTATTAATTAGCCAGGAGGCTCATGCCTGGATTACTATAAAGTTTATAAGCAGGCAGAAAAATAATTGGAATTAGGAGAAAGATAAAACACTGGGACTGAATTATTATTATTTTTGCTGCTTCTCTCTTTTAAGCAATTACTTTGGCAGTCAATCTTATGATAGAGTGCGTTATCTTTTGCTTTCATTGTCTTGCTTTTCATTTTGTAAAGATGGCTTTCATCCTTGGTTGTCCTAAGAGACTGGTAATTTTTAGCTCTTGTACAGTATTGTCACCAGAGGAGTTTGAGATCTCAGAAGGTTAAGAGGTTGGAAAATTGAACTCTCACAATCAGATAATTTACTGTGCTTCTGAGGTTTGCATGAAGATAAATGAAACTTCTCCAAATCTGTGTTCCAACTTCTTCTCAGAAGGCAGATTGTGGGTAATGAAATACTGTGGTGTCTTTTGACTTGAGTTGCATCTAAAGGGTTACCCAGGAGGTGACATCAGGCTACCACATTGCATGTCCAGTCTTTTGGTGGATGGAGGCCTGAGGATCAGTGACCTCCTTTATCAGCCTTATGGCCTGGCTTTGCTCTGCCTGTTAGATGACATTTGACCAAAGCTCTGGTCACGGAAACCTGAATCACTTGTTGGTTGTCATGGTATGCAGGCATCTTCTTGGAAAAGATGACCCTCCCCCTGCCTTTTAAAAAAAATCTAGTCTGTCATTGAAAGTATTCAGTTCAGAGGCCAGGGAAGAGAGAATATCTGCTGCTTTGTAGATAATTGTTCTAAAGTGGCAATTGGTGGTGTATGGGTCAGAGCTCAGGTATTTTTACTTTGGATGCTGTACATGCAGTAAACCGTGAAGAGTCTCCATTTTAATTCCAAGAGCTGAAAGCATCATCTCTGATGGTGTAATGAATGTAGATTTCAAGCAAGCACTTAAGGGGCCATCTTGGATACTGACAACAGATAATCCAGACTCTGACTAATAACTTTTCAGTTAGAGGTGGTTTAGGACTAAAGTAAGCTACTCATTCTACAGTGATTTTCCACTTTCAGTAAGGTAGTTTCTTGCTTACAGCTTTAATGAAGGTATTTAACTCTTTGTCTAGCTTTCCTGAGCTTTCTTAAGTTCATTTTGATTGTACAAATGGACTCAGTTGAGTACTTCAGCTTCTGTGATGAGATTACTTTCAAGCTGACAGTAAGAATCCTAGAGTAGTATTTTGTTCTTAGCACCCACTGTAAAATTTTGGTATTTTTCTACATATGAATCAAAAACTTCAGGGTGGCAGTTTTCAGAACAATAGGAAGATTCAGAATACCAGTTAAGTCAGAGTCTGTCAAGTCTTGAAAATATTCTTTTCATATACTTTATTTTATTTATTTCTAGAATAAGACATTCCCCCCTCCCCCAACAAAGCATGGTTCAGAGTGGTTATAAAACCACATGGTGACTACTGTATTGTGAGGCCACTGAGTGAAATATACCATCAAAGGATCCTGCTGTTTGTCTTTTGGAATTCCAGCCAACCTTGAGATAGATCAGAGTCTAGCCGGTCAGAAGAGTGGATCATAATTTCTACCTTTGTGGTTTATGGTGTCTAGGGAAATGAGAAGTCCCCTTAAATTTTAGGTGAAGATCACCTTATCCTTGCAGCGGAAAGATTTTTTAGAGAAAATAACCTTTGGCACGCCTTTCTACTTGTACGTAGAGACTGGCTGCTTTCTGACCTGAAGGAGGCATGCACACTCCTAGCATTTGGGTCACAAAACTTGGTAACTGGTTTTTCTAGTCTTCCCCGCATTTGTTTTAGGTAACCAGTGCTATTTAATTGATTTTGTTTAAAAACTGTGTGCAGTGTAATACATTTAGAAGTCAGGGGTTTGAATTTCAACTGAAACTTAATTTTCTCATCTGTGAAATGGAGTAAATGAAAACACACAAAGTCTAATTCATATGGATGTGTAATATATATGACAATGCCTTTTATTTTTTTGAAGATTTTTATTTACTTATTTGAGAGGGAGTGAGAGCGAGGGGGATCATAGGAAAAAAGGGAGAAAGCAGACTCACTGTTGAGCAGGGAGGCCGATGTGGGGCTCAGTCCCAGGACCCTGAGATCACGATCTGAGCTAAAAGCAGACGCTTAAGTGACTGAGCCACCTGGGTGCCCAGTATATGAAAGTGCTTTGTAAACCTTACAGAATCTTCCTCCACAAAGTCCATGGGCCAGTAGCATTATCACTGCTTGGCTGCTTATTATATATTACCAGTTCAGAATCTCCGACTCAGCCCCAGCTCTGTTGAATCAAAACCTGCATTTTGCCAAGAGCCTTAGGTGATTTGCATGCACACTGAAGTTTTGAAAGATACGTAATCTTCTCGGAAGATTAAATTACCAGAAGGCCATGGATCACATTCAGAAACTTCATCTATGGGGTAGAGCCCCTCCAGATTTGAGCTTCCCTCAAGCAAGAATTTTACATGCTTTACTTTATAATGTCAAGCTTTTAACTACTGACTAGGTAAAAAGTTTAAAAAGCACCAGATGACTTTTAGAAAACTTGTTTTGTTTTTCGTCTCTAATAACAAATAATATTCTGCATGGTCAAGATACGTTTTTTGTTTTTTACTTCCTCCTGGGTCTGGTGGTTACCACAGCAGAGGGGAACACTCTCCTTACCTTTCTGTACACCTGCAGTTAGGTGATGATGTACACAGTGCCTGGGATAGTCTGTGTTCCACTCTTTCTAAAGTGTATACCTCCCCACTTTGTTCATTTTGAAAATGGGATGCATCTTTCAAATGGTAGTATATCATAGTTTAATTGCCAGCATTTCCTTTTTAGCAGGACATAAAATGATGTTTCATAAATTTCAGAAATTTTTGTTTCATGAATTGATGATTTGATGAAATGTGGTAGTTGGTGGTGGCTCAGTTCTGCACACATACCTCACGGAAATCAGTGCTACAAAGGGTCTAATGATCAGAGCCGTAAGTTTTTTTCCCAGGGGGAGAGACATAAGATATCTAGCAATTTTGAGGTTTTGAGAGAGTGGGGGCTGGATGTCTCTGAAAAAGACAGGAAAAAATGTGAAAGTGGAGTAATGAGCACTTTTAAGAATTTTTTTTATAAAGAATTTCACTTTCATGAATTGCCTTATTGACTCCTTGAAACAACCCTTTGATACTGTTGTCCCTGTGAGTTGATAGCAGTGAAAAATGAGGCTTAGAAGGGAAGTGGTAGGGCCTGGATTCAAACTTTGTTCTAATTTCAAATACGCAAAATAGTCTTTTTTAGAAAGAAGGGAGGAAAATTACTAATCTCATTGAATATGACTTGCTCTGTGGAGCTTTGTGGATAAGATCACTGCAGTAAGAGGAGAAATTAAATTCTCATTTCTCTGACTCATTCAGAATTAATAGATACTCTCTGAAATATTCCTCCTGTTCTGTGAGGCTTTTGAGGAAGCTGATCTATAAGTGGATGGACTCTACTCTCCACAATAGAAGGTTCTTCTCTCTTTCTGCTCTTCTCTCAGTTCTTTGCTGTCTTGCAGTGGAATATAGCCTTGCGCCTCAGTGTAGACAGGGGATCGGAACCATTCTTGGCCCCACTCTTGAGATTTTGATGGGGCTTGGCTATGTGCATTTTGAACACTCACTGAAGCTTGTATGTGAGTACAGGTTTGGGTTAACATTCATTTAAAGGAAGCCCACAATAAAAATATGCTATTAATCCATCTTTCTTTTTTCTTTTATTTAGCTAATAGACTTTCAGTACTATTATGTACTAGGGAATGCATGACGAAAAAGCCCAACAAAAACCCTGCCTTTATAATGCTTATGTTGGACTTAATTACAGCAGTTGTCATTTGTGAGTGCTTATGAGAGTTGCTGGAGGAGAAGCCTTTTATAATACTTGTGGGAGCTTCTGCAGACCAATTAAATCAGAATCTCTGGGTGTGAGCCCAGACACTTGTAAATTTTAAAAAGATTGTGATGCTCAACACTAACCATACAACCACTGCACTATGAAAATGAGTGTCCCTGGGAGGGCCAGATTGGCTATATACTTCTAGTAGAGTTAAACCACTTAATTGGCCATTTAAGAGGTTTAATCTTGATATCTTGGATAATGTTACAGAAGAAATACCATCCCAGTGCTTAGCTTTTACTAATTATCATATTGCTTTTGTATAATATGATTTATACTTCACAAATCCTTTGCATATGCATCATTTCATAACTACTCTGTTGTAAACAAAGTTATCCCTGTGCTATAGATGAGAGAACTCAGGCTCGGATTTCATGACCTGTCAATAACCTCTGCTAGTACGTGTCAGCAGTTGAGATAGAATGTTGGTTCTGTGCAGTCTGGTTTAGCTCTTTCTTCAAGACCACATAGCTGTGAATACCTATCCTTATCTTAAATATTAAAAACATTTGTAAAAATCCTGTAAAATATACCAGACCATTTCTATCCCTCTTTCCTCTCTAGGGTGTTCACATTTCTGAGAGACCCTTTTTATGATTCTGAACCCTGTATTCTCTTTTACTCTCTGACTTTTGACAAAAAGTCTTTCCATTCTGCTCTTGGTATCACTTAAAAATCAGACTTGCCCATTTTTATTTAGGGCTATTGTTGATTTACTCAACTTTTTTTCTTAAGTAAACTTTTTACTGAAATATGACCTGTGTGCTGAAAAGTGTTTAAGTCATAAATGTTCATCTGTGTGTGTTTCTACAAAATGAATACACCCAGTGACTATCCAGATCAAGGTACGGAAGCCTCCGTTAGGCTCCCTCACCTTCAGATAGAAGGAACCTGCTGTTCTGAGGAATTTATAGCAGAAAACCAGGAAGCTATGTTTTATAGGGATAGACTGTACAATATGGATGAAAAACAGCCCATCCTAGGGATTCCTTTGAAAATCTGGTCCTTGGCAGTATAGTGAAGAAAGTTAAGTATCAGGGACTGTTTCCAGAACAGTCCTCTTAGAGTCAGCCCAGCAGCTTCTTCACAAGCTCTTCCAAAGGGTCACTCAGGAGAGCTTCTGCAGAGTGTTTGTTGATTTGGTGAGTGAGTCTCCCCTGTCATCAGCCTTCTCGCTTGTTGGTGACACTTCCTGCTGCTTCTTTATCCCATTTCCTTCCTGTTTTTGCTTGCAGACCTTTGGAACTGCTGATGAGAAATTGGAGCTGGGATGCTCCTTCTGGGTCGGTGACTTGATTTGTAGATTTATGGAAGATTACTTAGGTGTGTCAGTGGGATGATCCTTCTAATTAATACTTTGACATTAATAGTGGCTAATGCAGGCAGAGTTGTTTGTTATCTAGACCCTGTCATTACCTCCTGGACTCTTATGATAAAGACAGTGGGAGGATCCTTCTAATTTTAGTGGTTCAGTTTTTCAGGATTTTTTTGGTCATTTCAGTTTACTTTGTCATAGTTTTTGAACTTCTGCCAAGCACTACACTCAGTGTTGGAATATGAAAGTGAATACACGGTTTTTGTCAGTTTTACCTTTGCAGTAGGAGAGAGCTATTATCTTCAGACGTTTTCAAAGATCTCTGTCTTTAGGATCTTATTCCATTCCCATCTCTACTTTAGGATCTCGCTTTGGTGCTCAGTTGGCTGTCATTCACTCCTCTTGAACCAGTAGCATTCTTACACTTCGATGCTATGAAGGTCACATCTCAGTGGCTGCCAGAACAGTAGTTTGCCATCTTGATGCGACATGAAACAAAGTTGTGTATCCTTTCTTTGTTCCTTCTTGGGTGTGTTCCTTAGTTCACATTAGCCATGAAGTCTTTTTCTGTGTCTTGAACAGAGAATAATTTTGAAAGTAAAATGGGCTAACAACCGACAGGTGAAAACTCTAAGAACGTCAAGATTCTTGAGTTACCTTTTCTGGGCCAGAGATCTCTGGGTACTGCCCTGAGAACATCTGTTTATTTTGCATCATTGGCCTGTGTATTCACAACGGAGTGTCTCTGCTCCAGCCTCCATTATGATCCTCCCCTACCCAAGTGAAATTTGGTTGTGGTGACTGGAAATGCTGTGAAGTAGCTCTCATCTTTTTCTCTCACTGGTTCTTGCCTTTTGCCACGAGCTTTAATTTGGTCCAGAAGTCAATGGTGAAGACAAACAAGGTTGCCTCTCTCCAGTTTTATGAAAGCAAAGGTTACTTACCATTTGATAGGATTCTACAAAGCTTTGTGAACCATGTCAAGTTACTCTACCAGATCTTCTTTTCCTTTTGGAAATTAAGGCACATTTGCTTTGTATGTCACGGTCTTAATGTAAGATGTTGGCAAGAGGGGACAGACATTATTTCCTTAGACGAGAAGGCATCGGTGTACTTGGCACCAAAACAATTCTTTAGGTCTAATCTTTCAGTCTTTGTAGTTTGAAACACTTCAGAGACAAAGTCTGCTGCATCAGCGATCCAGCCAAAGGGGCTTTCCTGTAGCCTCAAAATAAACTGGTATGGGGCAGGCAGAGAGGGAAAGACAACAGATAAGCACTTAAGAGTACTTGTGAAAGAATTTCACAGTTAGATATAACATATTTTGAAGGATTAGAAACAAAGTAAAAGATGATGGGTGAATTACTGATGCAGTAAAGCCCTGAGATGGAGAGTAGAGCTGGGGTGGTGGTAGGTGATACAACTTGGCAGGGCCTGTGTCTCAAGGTAAAGTGGAGGGTAATTGAATTGGAATGATGTCAGACCACACTTAGCTCAGTACTCAGAAGTAAGGGAGTTTACACAGGCAGTTGTGAAGTAGGAAATTCTTTTTGTAGGCTTATCACTTTCCAACTGTACTGTTAGCTGCCATACCTGGGGCTTAACTAGGAGTTGTGCTACTGTATAGAGTTAGATTTGGAAGTAGAGAGGTGGGACCAAGAGATGTAGAGTTGTGGCTGGGCTTCAGGTAGAAAGGAAAAAATGGGATGGAGGGACATTGGGTATGGTAAGACTGTCCTAAACTCTGTAACATAATTGTATGTCTGTCTCCCCCATTTGGCAAGACTTTCTGCAGTGTTCCTGCCTCTGTGTTGTCTGTTAATTAGATTGTAATGTCTTGAAAGGGCACGGACACTACCCTGTTTTAATTAGCATTTAGTGTAGTCTCGTGTCCACAGTGGTTGCCCACTATTGTTAGTTGATGATGATTAGTGAAGCTGAAGCTATTTTTTAAACAGGGCCCAAGGGATGCAGACAGTGATGAAAACGACAAAGGTGACAAGAAGAACAAGGGTGCGTTTGATGGAGATAAGCTAGGAGATTTGAAGGAGGAGGGTGATGTGATGGACAAGACCAATGGTTTGCCAGTGCAGAATGGGATTGATGCAGACGTCAAAGATTTTAGGTTTGTATGTTTTACACTTCTGACTTTTGAATGGGGGCAATGGGTTTTTGTTTTGGTTTAGTTTTATTTGGATTTTAGGGGTTCCCCCCCCCTTCCTTATCTGTCCTTTTTAAGAATTGGGTCCAGTGCAGGCCATACCACAAGATTGTAAATTTACTACTGGCAAGGTGGAACTTCTAAGAGCCTTCAGTTCCTGGTGCTTTGCCAAAACAATAGAGTTTTGCATTTCTGTAGGGCTCTATTATTTGCAGAATGATTCTATAAATATTTTAGTGATTCTCAAATATCAAAATCACTTGGCATAGGTGCCTTGGGGCTTTCCCTATATTTCTCCCAAATCACTAGCTTGGGAGTAACCATGGTCACTAATGGAAGCGTGTCCCCTCTCTCTGGCATGTTCGTGTGGAGAGAAACAGTTGAAAACCTATGCATTATTTTATTTGAGACTCTTAAACTCCCTGGGAGGTAGGTGGGTCAGTATCATTTTCTTCAGTTTGAAGAACCAGAGGTGCAGCTTACATGACTTGTTCTTAGTCCTCTCCCTTCCATGGATGCTCTCATTCCATCTCTGGTCATGATTGCTTTGAAGGTTTTACCCTATAATGCAATATGCACACTTTGCAGATGATGTTGCACATTTGTCTTCTACACTTGGCATTATTCTTCATTTATGTAGGTAACCTTTAGTGATGGTATATAATTTAAAAATGTAAAAGTCCTTGGTCAGTGATATACAGATAGAGGATTTGATTTTGAATAATTTAATGTTAGTCTAAAGCTAGTATATGTGTGTCTGAACACACACACTTATCTCTCTGATCCTGATAACCCTCTGAGGCCAAAATTAAAATTCATTTTGGATCATCGCATGCAGAACAACATTCAGTTGTTCAATATTCCTAATTTACTTTGTTAACCTTGTGAGTATAAAGAATTACAGAATTTGAGGTGCAGAGTAACAACCACTTACCTAATGTCTTTCAGATGAAGTGGTAGCCTTTCTGTCCTGAACCTCAGGTAGCCCGTAGCAGGGGTTGGTAGCGTTTGACTTCTGGCGGGGCGGTGTTGGTAGGCCACGGTGTTGGTAGGCCAGCAGTAGCTGTAGTTTGTCCCAGCTGGAGGCTTTCTTTTAGGACTGAAGGGCACAGAGTGCAGTCATAGGCTACGCTCCCCTTACTAGAATGTAACAGTGTTCTGTATTACTCTGATTTGAAATTACACTGTCCTGCAGTCCTTTTACATAGGGAGATCCTATGTCCTGGGTCACCGGAGGCAGTACTCCTTTCTGCCATGTCCTAGAATATTTATTAACAGTGTCCCTTTTTTTGCTCTTAGGAGTATCCTGGTTTGGATGATGAATGATACTGTCACACTACTTTTAATTCTTAGAGTTGTCTCCTCAGCAGGGACATCTACTAGATAATGAATTTATTTTGTACTGTTTTGTAATGGCTTTGCTTCTAGTTTCTTAGAAGAGGAAAATGGGAGACAGGTTTAGCACTGAACAGTAGTACCAAGATAATACTTAAAAGTTTTTTTCACCTGTAAAAAAGGTTTTTTTAAATAGAATCATTCTCATATATGGAATTTCCCCCAGAACCTACTTTTCCATTGATTCTCTGTTTAGAGAGTAGGTGTTACTTTGCGGGGAGGGGCTGTGGTTTACTACCTGCATTTTGGGACTTGTTTGCATGGTTGCCACAGGCAGTGTTTTTTTCTCCATTTCATTCATTGTTCCTCAAATCTGGTCCCTTTGGTTAAAGGGATTGTAAATTAATAATACTAGTTAATGTGAATTTACAGGGTGGGTTGTGGTGGGAAGGCAAGCAACAGAAGAGTTGTTTTAGAGGATATAACATACAAAGCACCGTAAAGTGTCTCTGGTTGTTCTGTAGAAATAGTTTTAAGTTATGTTGATGATAAAGTGTGTTCAAGGACGTCATCTTTAAACTGGGGTTGCTGTAGTGTCCCTCCCCGCTCAAAATAAGGTTTAATGCCCTCTACTTTCTCTGTTTAGCCGTACCCCTGGTAATTGCCAGAACTCTGCTAATGAAGTGGATCTTCTGGGTCCAAACCAGAATGGTTCTGAGGGCTTAGCCCAGCTGACCAGCACCAATGGTGCCAAGCCTGTGGAGGATTTCTCCAACATGGAGTCCCAGAGTGTCCCCTTGGACCCCATGGAACATGTGGGCATGGAGCCTCTTCAGTTTGATTATTCAGGCACGCAGGTACCTGTGGACTCAGCAGCAGCAACTGTGGGACTTTTTGACTACAATTCTCAACAACAGGTACTGTGTGTGTCTCTCTGTCTCTCTGCTCTCCTCCAGCTAGCACGTGATGCAAGTGACTAAGAATGGGGGGGAGGGAGGAGGGTGGCGTTATTATAGGCTATAGTAGCCATTCTTAATCCGACTGTGAGGTGGGCACACAAAGCCTCTGTACTTTTCCCTCCAGAGGCGGATTCCCATGAGTATGGGCAAGAGAGCATTGTGTTCCACATGTACTTCCTTTGGCTCCTCTGTCACCCCAGGGCCTGGGGGGTTGGGTGAGGTGGTGTTCCCTCTTGTGACACAGTCCTCTTGGATGCTGAATTGATCTCTCTGAAGATTAATAAGATTGTGATGCTGTTGGTTTTGTTTTTAAAATGGTAAACTCCGTTACCTACTGATGGCGAGAGTCCAGTATGAAGTTGTCTTATTAGTCATGTCTTTTAATTAAGTGAGTAACTATAGCTAACAAACATACCTGCCACCTTTCAAAAGAGTTAAAATATGAGTAGGGGAAAAACACAAATCACTCAGTGTACATTTCTACAGTGAAATTATGTGACTCTTTCTTTTCTTCATAAATCCTTGGAAGACATTATATGTGTGCATTTTGGTTTTAAAGGCATGGTATGCCTAACTCTGGGGTTTACTGATGCCTCTGCTTAATTTTTTTTAAGTAAAAAACCCCCAGCTGTCTGAATTATAAAAGGGGGCAGGTAGCTTCCCCATCTTGTCAGGTACCACAAGATCTCTCTTGTGGCTGGAAGCACTTTGATGGGCCATGAATTTCTGATAGTCATTAATTTTGGACTGGAACATAAATACAGACCTCTGGGCCTGAAAGGTTAAAATCTCATTTTGTTGATTAGAAATTCTATGTCTGTGGGAGAAATTGATGTATGGTCTGTTCCTTTGTTGTTGTCATAAATAGTTGATTTTAAATGAATTTTGATGATAAAGCTAACCATTTAATATTAATAAGAATTAATCCTAATAACAGTAATAGTAATATTAATAAAGTTTATAAAAGGAAATCCCTTTAAGGGATGATGTGATATGTGTGCTCTGGTCATATCAGGTGGATCTGTTAGGTTTAATTAACAAAACTCTTTTTCTAGAGAGAGTAAATTCTAAGTGTCCACTACTCTCCCTGTGGCTCCCAATAGATGTGCCGTCTCTCCGGAAGAATGATTTTCTTGTGCTTTTTCTCTTCTTTCACTGTTTTGCCCCCCTTCACAGTGAATCCTCAAAACAACAGATTTGAGTGAAGCCAGAAATTACCTCAGGTGCTGAAAATAGATTAGACTTCAGCTATGTAGGGGACACTGTTACCACATAGACTTAAGCTTGCTGAGCTTAGGATAGGAGTGTGGTAATTCTCTGTCTAAACTGAGGTTTCTGAGTGTAGTCTACCTTTTTTTTTTTCTTTTTTAAAGTAGGCTCTACATTCAGTGTGGAGCCCAATGTGGGGCTTGAACTTACAACCCTGAGACCAAGACCTGAGCTGAGATAAAGAGTCAGATGCTCAACTGACTGAACCACCCAGGCTCCTTGAGTGTAGGCTACTCCCAATCAGGACTCTTTAGCCTGGTTATATCAAGAAATTTTATCTGAATTCTTAATTCTTTCTTTTACCTTGTCTTTTGTGGTCTGAACTTCTAGAACTCTGGCTATTTTTGTGCTTAGCTTTCCATTTCTCATCTAATCCAGTCAAACCCTTTGCTTATTGTTGAAGAAGTGTTTGTCTTTAACCTCTTATAAGGAAAAACCCGATGCTCTTTTTTTTTTTTAAAAGATTTTATTTATTTATTTGACAGAGAGAGATCACAAGTAGGCAGAGAGGCAGGCAGAGAGAGAGAGAGGAGGAAGCAGGCTCCCTGCTGAGCAGAGAGCCCGATGTGGGACTCGATCCCAGGACCCTGAGATCATGACCTGAGCCGAAGGCAGCGGCTTAACCCACTGAGCCACCCAGGCACCCCAAACCCGATGCTCTTTTACTGAATTGTTCTTTACTTCATAATCAGAGTTGAGATTCTCTTTTGATGTATTGACCTCTCATTTCAAACTAATTTTACCAGTGTTTTGGGAGACTGGATAATTATTAGAACTTCAGGGACATCTGGGTGGCTCAGTCGTTTAATCATCTGCCTTTGGCCTAGGTCATGATCCCAGGGTCCTGGGATCGAGTCCCACATCGGATTCCTTGCTCATTGGGGAACCTGCTTCTCACTCTGCCTGCTGCTCCTCCTGGTCATGCTCTCTCTCTCCCCTCTCTGACAGATAAATAAATAAACCTTAAAAAAAAAAAAAAAAAAAAAAAGGAACTTGAACAGATACGTCCTTTTACAAACTCACAAGCAGTTAACATGATTACATTAAAGATAACACCCACTCAGATTTACGAAGCCTGGGATGCTTTCACCACGTATCCCATTTCAGTAATTTTTGAAGCTGAATGTTACGATTTTGGAAGTTAAAATATTGTTGGTTTTTGGCTTCCCATTCATGCCTTGGTTGTAGTACCATAGGGTCATTGTTACATAGGTAGACCACCAACACGCAATGTGATCATTTTTGTTTTATTCCGTGGGCCCATAATTCTTGCTTTTCTGAGTAGATTGTTTTACATGGTCGTGTAGTGGGCTCCCTAATAGCATGCCTGGGAACTATTGGGCCAAGACTTCTCAGTGTTTTCAAGACTCTTAACCCTTAACATTCTCCTGCATAGAGGCAGGAGTAGCTGTTAAGGTGGTAGGATCCTTTTTCTACTGGAATTTGGTGTTTGATCTCACATTTTATCCCTTCAATACTCCTTACTCTCTTGCTCTCCATTATGTTTTACTCCCCTTTCCCTTTTTACTATTTTAATTGATTGTCATTCTTAAAGATCCAGTGCTTGTTAGCTTTCTTGATCTCCGTATCAATGAGTTTGTCTATCTCCTTTGAACTCTGTAGTGCTTTGTGCTTCCCTTGAAACCGGAGTTACCATATTCTTCCTTGTGTTATAATTTCTTGTTTAATAGTCCTTGCTAGATTGTAAGCCCCTTGAGGGTAAACTCTTTGGGTCTTGTTCTTCTGTGTCTTCTGCTTTTGCTTTAGCAGACCAAGTTTTTAGGAAATTTTTAACATATTCCTATTACAGTATCTCAGATTACCCCCATGATTAAATGGAGTTTACCCAAACTGAAATTTGGAACGAGCCTTCTAAGAGATCTGGAGATCACTCTTTGAGGCACTAGCTTGTATGCTACTATGTTAGTCCTTTAGATCTAGCCCGCTAAGCTTGTTTGTTCTCATGTTTGTAACTAGACCTGCACAATATCCAGGAAATTACCTCTTTTTTAGAGTCACAGCCTCTGTTGCCATCTGATGAAAAAAAGTATGTAATTCTTTTGAAATCCAGTTTTGTTGGTAACTTCAGGGAGATCACAGATTTGTGGACTGTGGATTGTAACTTTGTTTGCATTGTTTGTTCTCACCTGTAGCTGAGCATATCTTTCATGAGTGAAATGGGTTTCCCCCAACCCATAGCTCTCAGTTTGGGTATTGTGACTCATTTGGCCATTTAACTAGTGCAAGGAAGTACTCAAAGACCAGTTTAGGGCTTGCCTAGGTCCTAGAACCTTAGACAAGGGAGCTCATACTCTATTCTGGGGAAGGAAGGACTTTTGGAAGAGGTAGATCTTGAGCTGTGCCTTGTAAGACTTGTTTATATAAGGAAAAGAGTGAAAATTCCACTAGAGGAAATAGTAAAACTTAAAGGGTTATTATGAGAACTTAACAGGTGCCTGTTCATTAGATAATGTAGTAGTCATCCTAGGCGGTGGGGTGAGGTTGGGAAACAGTGACCTGTGAGATTGCACAGATGGGGTTGTGGGTCTTAGCAACTTTGCCATGCTGCCTGATAGTGACAAGACAGTTCTAAGGAGAAATGACTTAATTAATATGGTTTAGTTTTTTTGTGCTGTTAGTTCAGTAGCAGCTGTAGATAATTCTTACCCATATTAATCAGTTAATTATTGATGATTTTGTCCTTCCAGGAATCTGGTTCTGCTGGTAGTGAACAGAGCTGGTGCGCCTAGTAAGGCCAACTTACGTGCAACTGTATGGGGCATTTGGGGAACTAAGGCTAAACTGGGTGGTCAGGAATGCTGCCAGAACATGGGAGTGCTCGATGGGGACCAAGGTTGTATAGACCTTCCTTGAAAGACAGGTGCAGTGTATAGAAATATACACTCCATAGTGTATCTCTTGTGGAGATAGAAATGAGCATGGTGTGGTCATAGGCTGACAGCAGTAAAAGGCGCACTTAGAGGGAAATGCAACTTGGTGCGTTGGGCTATTGAGTCCAGGTCCCAGAGGCTTGAGAGCCAGGCCCAAGTCCCAGACATTATTAATGATTGTGAGGATTGAACCACAGATCTAGTGTAGTACGTGTTTTTCTACACATTTCTGCTTTTTAGTATTGGCTTTTTTTTTTTTTTTTTTTTTTTAAAGTTTTGAGTCACTTGCTGTAGTTAATGAGGTAGCTTTATATGTGATTTCATGATGGGATCTGGTTTGGACATTGACAAAATAATTCTTTCTTGTGTCCTGTTTCCTTTTAATAGGGATTTTGTTTTGGTTTCATAAAACTGTTAGTATCAACTTCTATTGAGATATAGAACAGCCTGCAAATACAGGAAAGGTAATTTTCATGTAGTTCATTACAAACTTAGTGGTACTTAGGGATACTTTGGGTTTTGGCTAGTTAAATTACTTGTCTAGTCACTGTTTATCATAAACTTAAGATTTATTTAAAGCAAGGATTCCTTTTTTTATGCCATGAACCCCTTAGCAGTTTGAGGAAAACTGTGGGCTGCATTGTGTGAATGATATATTTAGTATAAGTAGGTTTACAAAAGAAATAGTTATATAGAAATATTACAGAATATTTAACAATATTTATGAAATATTTAGTAAGTTGAATATGTATCTACTTAGTCAAACAATGCATGTAGCAGAAGTGGGCATACCTAGTGATCATGATGAGGATAAATGTGGCTTTGGGATGTCTAATAGTTGTAAAGGATCATGAAAAATGTATGGTGACTTTTTTTTTCTTTTTTTGAGATGGGCTGGGAGGAGCAGAGGGAGAGGGAGAGAGAGAATCTTAAGCAGGCTCTGTATAGAGCATGGCCTGCCAGAGGCAGGGCTGGTCTCACAATTCTGAGATTACCACCTGCACTGAAGTCAAGAGTTAAAGTCAAGTCAACTGATGTGCTGAGCCACCCATGCACCCCATATGTGACTCCTGTTGGTGATTAAGTCACAAGTGTATAGCTAATGTTAATGTGCTTTGTTGCCTACAGTCATAATTGAAAGACATGCTGAATTCCATGAAAATAAGGATAATTTTACCTATCCTAAGTATGAAGATTTGAGGTTTAAGTACCTCTAGTTTAGGACATTGTGAAATGTTCATTGGTATTTCTGGAGTATTCTCCCTCTTTCCCTCACTTTCTCTTCATTTTCTTCTCCTTAATTCTGGACAGTGAACAATGAGCATTATTAACAGTGACAGTTCATAAAAATGTGTTTGTACCATTTTGTGTTATGGTACACTAGCTATCTTCTTTGTTTTAATGAAGACCATACAATTATTTATATTTGCCCAAATATATTTTATAAAGTTACTACTAGATTTCATTATATTAAAGTCATATGTAGCAGAAACCAAAGCCAGGATTACATCCTTATAGATTAATAAGATTAATTGTTGATACTCTTTATTTAGAATTCAGTTAATCTAAAAATAATCCAATGCAGCATGTTGTACAAAATTGCATACTGATGTGCTAAAACTCTCACCTGTTAAGCATGAATTTTAGCAAAGAAACAATACTCCGGAAATCATAATCGAAGTACAGATTCATTCCCTCACAGCCCTAGGCAGATGGGAGAGGAAGTGGCACACAGTGGTTTTAAAAGTGTGGTAGTGATTAGATGTCATTATTCTGAAGCCAGGTTTGTGTAGTTTTAATATAGGTCTTTAATATTCTCAGCTTTCCTTTCAATTGACAAGTGAGAGGAAGGTTATTTTATCAGTGTCATGTATAGTCACTGTTAAAATATTGACTTTAGCTAGAGGTTTGGGTCAGTTGAAGCTTACCTTTATTGCTCTTGGACTTTGTTGGAATTTTCTTTTCTTTTCTTTTTTTTTTTTTTTTAAAGATTTTTATTTATTTATTTGACAGATAGAGATCACAAGTAGGCAGAGAGGCAGGCAGGGGAGAGAGAGAGAGAGAGAGAGAGAGGAGGAAGCAGGTTTCCTGCTGAGCAGAGAGCCCGATGCGGGGCTTGATCCCAGGACCCTGGGATCATGACCCGAGCTGAAGGCAGAGGCTTTAACCCACTGAGCCACCCAGACGCTCCTGGAATTTTCTGATTTTCCTCAAAAGATACTTATTTACTTAGTAGAAGGACATGTTTATTTTTCCCCTTCACATGTTAAGAGATTATTTTGGAATCAAAATAGCAGATGTTCCATCTGCTAAGGAAATGTAAGGAAGTTTTCTTTTTGACAGTATCATCAGCGTGATTCATATGTACCTGTTCATCCATAAATCATTGTTGATCCTTGTAGTTGTTCAAATAACCTGGTCGAAAATGGGCTTTGATCTGGAAGCTTCAGACAGTAGCAGACTTTCACATATTTCATGTACTAAAGACTGGCTGTCTTGATAAACTTTTTTTCTTAAAAGATTATAGTCCCACCATTGATGTAATAATACTTTCAGTGTTTCGAAGATCTTTTCCCCATGAACCCTTATAATATCCCCATGGGATAGGGCTACTAAACGTTTACAGATAAGAAACTTAAGACCTCATGAAGCTTGGAGAGTTACTGAAGGTCATATACTATAAGCTGTGGGAACATCTGTGTTCTGGTGTCTAGCTCTGGGCTCTGTCCTTTGGACCTAGTACTAGAAAAACAAAGCCTTTTGATACGTGGGGCTGTCTCACCTACAAATTCAGTTGCATTTGTGGTTTTCTCTACATGGAGTATATGGTAAAGCATATTCTTCCACAGCAAAACAAAAGAGGGTTTTCTTCATTCCTTTTTATCTTTGTGACCTGTTGACAGCAGTTCATGCTCATGAACTCATTGGTGTGTTTTTTTTTTTTTTTTTAAAGATTTATTTGACAGGGAGAGAGAGCATGAGTGAGAGTGCACCACCACATGAGCAGGGGCAGAGGGAGAGGGAGAACCAGGCTCCCCGCTGAGCAAGGAGCCCGATGTGGGACTCATCCCAGGACCCTGGGATCATGACCCGAGCTGACGGCAACCACTTAACTGGCTGAACCACCTAGGCATCCCTCATTGGGATTTTTTTATTTTTTATTTTTTAAAAGATTTTATTTATTTATTTGACAGAGAGCTCAATTACAAGTAGGCAGAGAGGCAGGCAGAGAGAGATAGGGGGAAGCAGGCTCCCTGCTGAGCAGAGAGCCTGGTGCAGGACTCATTCCCAGGACCCTGGGATAATGACCTGAGCCAAAGACAGAGGTTTTAACCCACTGAACCACCCAGGCGCCCCTGGGATTTTTTTAAATTAACATTCACTCCAAGGAGTTTTGCCCTCTCCTTTCTTCATCCTGAGCTGCCCTGTTCGGGAAGGAACTGTAAGAGGTGTCTCACAGAAGGGCCATGTCTGTATAGGGGTACTCCCCCTATTCATTAGAAAGGACACACATAAAGGACAGTTCCTAGCTTGTGTTTTACCTGTTAATTTTATGTGTGTTAATTTTGATACTTCCAGCTACCTTGCATGTTAGACATGTCTTTATTGTCCTTATTCGAGAGAGAAGAATGAGTCACAGAGAGATTATCTTTGCCCTGTGTCATGTAGTCTGCATTGGAGCTAAGATATGACTCCAGGCTTTCTGACCCCAGAGTCTATGCTCTTATCCTCTGTCCACTGTGTATATAGCATTAAATGGGTCAGAAGCCGGGGCTGGCAGGACATTTTATTTTGGTGGGGGAGTGGAGAGACAGTCTTTCACACACATCAGCTCCATATTTAGGTACTACTACATATTCTGAAAACTGAGCAACTGTTTTTATGCCAACACATTATTGATAACAATATAACAACAGTGGTAGCTGTCTTTATCACTTAGCACTATAGTGGGTGTTTCTGACTGCCCCTTTCTGGAATAAAAACCTTGCAGGCTATCTTTTGAAAAGTCATGTAGTGACAGAGAAGGGAGTCAAATCAGTTTGCTTGTGTAGTTCCCAGATTATGCCTTCAGTGTTTCTTACTAGGAACCTTGATGAGCTTGAAGTAGTTGATGCATTTTCCCTGCATTCACTGTCTTGAACAATTTAAGAATTCAATCCAACTATATTGTAATCAGTAGTGGCACATTTACCATTATTACCACCTTTAAAACAAGCGTGCTCTCCAAATCTCACAGTATTGTGTTTCTCAGTTACCATTGGCTTGCTTTCTGAAAATGACGAAAATGTTAACAGAGCTCAGTGCTTTGCCCAGCAGATGGCATTTGTATGAGTTTTTCAGGATCCTTTGGAATCCATTACTTGCCAATTACCCAATTTTGTTTTGAATACCCTGTATTTCCAGTTAATATTGGACCATTTACATAAAGAGAATGTGCCAGAATTGCTGTAATCTATGCTATAATCAAATCTGCTTGCTGTAGATGATAATTTACTTTTGTTAATTGTTTACTACAGAATGCATTCAAGAAAACAATTCCTTCTCTATTCACCATAATGACTGCGATATCAATCAACTCTCAAACACAGAATATGTGGGAGTTCTTGTAGGACCTGTATGTTTTTAGTTCAGAGTAGTAATTTCTACTTCTCAAAGTACAGTGAAGTGGCGCAGAGACTCACAGACCAAGGTTGTGCAGAATGGTTGGTATTTACACCGACTGGATATATGTGGCACACATACAGTTAAGGGGTTCTATGCCATGTTAAAAACCTGTGAAGTGGGGATAATTCATATGGCATAGCAGTGAGTACTGTTTTTGGTTAATGAGATCACTTCAGAAGTTCTGTTCTCAACACACTGTCTTTATTTCTCTGGCTCCATGTCATAGCACCTCACTAATAAGTTCTCAAAAAATGTTGAATGAATTGTTTGCAGCAGGGCAAAGAAGTATAGAGGGAAGAGGCTAGAATGAGCCATGTCTGATATGTTAAATATTTCAAAAGGCTTGAGGCTAGGAAAATTCCAGAGACCCAGTGAAGATACAGTACATATCTAGTGAAACTATGAGGTATTTTTATAGCATTGGAAAAAGCTTAGAAACAACTTTCCACTATTTTACTGTAATGTTTTCTCCCTCCTGGCTGCCCGTCTTGGGTGAGCTGTTTCCTGTTGGTAGGAATACTGTGGAACACTGTTCTTTAGGCAAGACAGACACATGAAAAACAACTTGGAAAAATCACAAGATCATAGTTACCCAGTAGTCCTGATTGGCTCCCTTCCTGGAGTGAACAGTTGTTTTGATAGGCTGGTCTATAAATCCCAGTATTGCTTTTGAAGACTTGATATTTCATCATTGCCCCTAAAGGAGTATATGTCTTTTTACCGGCATCATAATGAAGTTTCTTGTTTCTTTAACCTTTGAAAATAAAACTCAAAAAGTATTTTTGAAATCTATACATGGTTACTTTTTATTTCCTTAAATACTATAAAGGCAAAGGCTAATTATACGCTGGTATTTAGAAAGAAGAATATTTACAAAGAGAGGTAACAGGTGACATTAGTATGTTCGAAATATTCACCTTTTGTTGTTTCTTTAAAAATTTGCCTACTCATAATAACGTCTCTCCACTGCTGAAGATAACATTATATGTCAAGCTCTGATTATAATTAAGCTGAGTTGGTGGGATGACATTATCTCTTAATGTCTACAACAGTCAGGTCTCTTCATGAGGAAATCTGTTATTTAAGATCCATGGTGTCTGCTGTATGTCCTCCAGTGATGTCGGCTCACCTACCAAAAACTGTAGAAAGAGCAGGTAGGGAGGTTGATGATCCTTCCTAGGGAGGTGCCTTCAGTGAGCTTAGCGAATGAGGACATTTTCAGTATGACTGTCTGGAAGGTGACATGTCAAGGCGATTGATAACCCCCACTTTTTTTGCACCAGCACTTCAGGCTAACGTGTCACCATCTTAGGCAGTGTTGCATCCTTAGTCCTTTGCATAGTCCTTGCATGGGTATTATTGGTTTCATATTATTTGTAGGATGAATGAGTGAATGATTAACCTTGTAGTAAAAAAGAATTTTGATATATTCTTAGTGTCAGGGCTTTTGCATTCCTTTCCTGTTCCTGTGAACTAAGAAGTGTGCTAAGTCTGTGCTCATAACCCAGGTTTTTTTTAGGAGCAGCTGTATTTCTGTTGTTTGATTTCCTACACATAAAGAATAGGTATTTTAGGAAACTGGAGGGCTCCCAAAAGTTGGCAGCTGTCTAATTTATTTTATTTATTTTATTCAGTGTTCCAGGATCTATTGTTTATGCACCACACCCAGTGCTCTCTGTAATACCCACCCTAGGCTTGCTAACCCTCCCCCCTCTAATTTATTCATTGTGATAAGCCACTAGTTGAGGAAGGTATCCAATATCATTTCCCTGGGAAGAGATAGCCAGAGGATGAAATGAACACTTTTTTGCTTTCCTTTCCAAAATGTGAGGATTAATTCAAAGTGTTTGTGGGGTTCTTAAAAGAGCTGAAGAGAGGTGACAGCCCTAGGGGCAATGGGGTGTAAGTCATTTTTGCAGTAGATTTAATTTTGAGTGTGCCGTGGATCAGGCAGGACCCTCAGACCTGTTGACAGCTGTTTGGGCGTTTGTATGATTGTTTGTGGTTCAGGGGACAGCAGACTAACTTGTGAGGTAGTAGGCGGCACACGGGAACTGGATGCACCCACTGGAGGTAGAGAAGGAGAGGGAAAACCTTACTATGAAGTTTGATGATACCATCAGAATGGGACTGGAGTAGAGCAGGAGAACGTTTTTATTTAAAAATGTCATTCCTGAACAAGGGTTTATAGAAATTTCTATTCAGAGAGGTTTTAAGATTATTTCATGAGATAGTTTCTCTAACCTCATCATGTCTTTCTCTTCCTTCAGCTGTTCCAAAGACCCAACGCGCTCGCCGTCCAGCAGTTGACCGCAGCTCAGCAGCAGCAGTACGCACTGGCGGCGGCTCATCAGCCCCATATCGGTAAGTCCTCGGCGGTCCCCAAGGGGGCGGGCCCACAGTGACACCGTGGCCACCACTTTAAGCTGCTAGCTGCCACGAAACCCACTGCTGGAAAGTGATTCTAATCATCTCAGAGTAGATGGCCTCTTCCTCCTGTCCTGCGCTACCTTTTGGCAGTTCTTTATTTTTGGCAACCCTCTAGACTTCTAAGATTTCTTAGTGTCCAGGTATTGGTCTGCTCCCGCTGTTTTGGGATTTAAAGTATCTAACTACAGTAGTGACTAGCATCAACTCTTTTGGCGAGACTGGGTGAAAGCGATGGCATAAGAATAGTTTTGCTCTTGTCAGAGTTACCTCAACTGTCAGTTTATCAACTTACCATCTTGCTAAGTAGCAGGTAGTAAATCCATTTTCCAAGCAACATGTATTGAAGATCTGAAAAAGTTTTCTCATTTAATGTCTGTTTTTTAAAGTAGCTTTGCCCTTCTCCTATAGCACGTGTTAATGTTTGGTGTACATATCTTGTCTTCCTGCCTAGACCTCCCCCACGGAGCTTTTAAAGGTCTCTTTGAAACAAAAGGCTGTGTACATAAACAAGCAGATGTAGAATTTTTTTTTTTTTTTTTTATGTGTCAAAATGATACCGTTCAGTAGGAAGGAGATCGCAAATCAGATTGTGGTATGTTGTGGAAGAAAAGACTTGCTTCCAACCTAAATGTATTAAGGCTAGGCATAACAGCTTTTGCCTGAATCTGGTTTAATTTATAATTGAAGATGCTAGTCTTCATAAATACCTATACATTTTCTTTGAGAAAAACTGTTAGGAAAATTGTTTGAAGTGGAGATAAATTCTTCCTCCCATCCCATTACAGAGTCTTTAAAATTGCTTTGTTTTAGCCTGCCATAATTTTGATAGTCCTTGAGAAATTGTGCTGAATTTGAAACTGCTTAACAGATTAAATTGTTAGCAAAGATAAAAAACAAAAACCAAAACAACAAAAAAAAGACAAAAAAACAATATATAAGTGTCACTCTGATCTTTAGTATAGGGATTATTTTAACTTTTTAAAAGACCTCTTTCCTTTCAACCTATCCTGTCTTGTCTTTTTTCTTTTTTCTTCACCTGATGTATGGAGTGAGTAGCTAAATTGTGTAGGATCTGGTGGGGCTGCAGTTCTAGTTGGGTGTGTTTGTACTGACAGGTGTGTTTTCAGCAGGTTTAGCGCCCGCTGCCTTTGTCCCCAATCCATACATCATCAGCGCTGCTCCCCCGGGGACGGACCCCTACACAGCTGGACTGGCGGCAGCTGCAACACTAGGTGAGGTGTTCTTCTGCATGTGGGACTTTATCCCCTGCTAAAGTCGTGGGGGCTGGCAGGCATTCTTTGGACCCTGTTCCCCAATCCAAGTGGAGATTTTTCTCCTGGTTTCCAGTGTCCTCTCCCTGCCAGCTCGATAGCTCTCCTTAGCTGTAACCTCACCTTGAACACATCCAAAGGCAAATTCATGAGCTGCTCCTATATGGGTGTTTGTGATCCATGGAACCACCAAACTGCGCGTACATAGTTTGGGAAATGATCCCCTTTCCTAAGTCATCCTACTGCCTGTGGTCTGCCACAGGCCAGGTCCTTATACTCTATCTAGCAGGCTTTGGCACCTGTTCTTACTTACATGTTCCTGATTTGCTTACCCCTCCCCACCAGTGTTCTCGAAAACTGTTTTTAAACGTAGATCTTACCTTTTCACCTTTCTTCCTTAAATCCATCACCAATTTCTTTTCTTTTCTTTCTTTTTTCATAGTGTATTATCTTTTTTTTTTTTTTTTAAGATTTTATTTATTTATTTGACAGAGAGCACAAGCAGGGGAAGCGGCAGGCAGAGGGTGAGGGAAAAGCAGGCTCCCCACTGAGTAAGGAGCCTGATGCCAGGCTTGATCCCAGGACCCCGGGATTGTGACATGAGCCAAAGGCAGACACTCAGGGGTGTCTGCACCACCCAGAGGCCCCTCAGGATGCATCATCTTTAATAAATGCACAGCACCAGTGTCCTCTGCCATTTAGTGTTTTCTCATAGAAGAAGCCTGTACCGATTTCTGGTTACCCACGCAAACATAGCCCACCGCAGCTATCAGACATGGCTGATTATTCCATCCTAATTGGGTGGTGGTGCGCTATTCCTTGGTACACTGTTTTTAAGGAGCTACCATGACAAACGGAGGATAAGCAAGGATTAGGACCCACTCTGATTTCGCTGTGATTTGTGTGTAGATGTCCCCACATGTATACCACTTTTCTCCCCATCCAGATTGGCTGTCACTGGCTCACCCAAGACATTCTAGCAGAGCTAAAGTGATTTTGGATTGCTGTGGGCACCACACTGGCTTAGGTCTCTGTGTCTTAGGACACTGTGGTTTCCTTAGTCTTCTGTAGTAAATGCTTCCCATTCTTTGCCTGGCGCTCTCCTTAGCTCTCACTGCCACCACCTAGAAACCCTCCCTTTACTGATTCCCCTGTTCTTTCTCTGTTACTTACTTTTACTTTGTATTTGCTTGTGGATGTATGCATGAGTGGTTTTGTTTCCCCTTGAGACTGAACTCTTTCGAAAGCAGTCCTTTCTGTTACTTGACTCTGGAGCACCATTGCTGGCATCATAATGGGCTCACATAGGTATGGTAGATTGAATTCAACATTGGGACAAAGTCAGTGTCTTCCAAAGTAAAAATTCTCTGGGAACAAATCCCTCCAAGTCATGTAAATCATAATTAAATATTACTGTTATAAGATTTTATTTACTATTATATAGCATGTGATTTGCCACCTTTTTTTTTTTTAAGATTTTATTTATTTATTTGACAGAGAGCACAAGTAGACGGAGAGGCAGGCAGAGAGAGAGGGGGAAGCAGGCTCCCCGCTGAGCAGAGAGCCTAATGCGGGACTCGATCCCAGGACCCTGAGATCATAACCTGAGCCAAAGGCAGTGGCTTAACCCACTGAGCCATCCAGGCGCCCCTGATTTGCCACTTTTAACTCAGATGCAGTATAGCATTTCTTACTATTTTCTTTAGCATAGTTCACATTATAGCATGCATTTTGATGGGAGTGTATATAGTGTAGTTCCTCTGTCTCCCTTGCCGTTGAGGGAAACAGAAAGCTCTTACTAGCAGAATGATCTTTGCTAACCATCTTTAGTATTTATTCAGCTGTTACTAACTATTGGCCAAGCATTGTGCTGGGTGCTTTTCTTTCATATGAGTTGTTGGACGACGATCTCCCCCCCCCCCCAAGATTTTATTTTATTTTATTTTATTTATTTATTTATTTCAAAGAGAGAAAGAGAGTGAGAGCAAGAGTACACTTGCATGAGCAGGGGTAGGAGTGGGGGGCGGGAATCTCAAGCAGACTCCCTGCTGAGCATGGTGTCTGGTGTGGGGCTTGAACCCTTGACCCTGAGATCCCAGCTTGAGCTGAAACCAAGAGTCAGATGCTTAACCGACTGAGGCAGCCAGTGCTCTGGATGATGATTTTACAGATTAAGAATTTGGGGCTCTAAGAGCTGTTTTTTTTTTTGAGGTCACACTACTTAAATATTACAGAGTTGGGGTTTGAACCAGGTCTAACCCAGAGTCCATGCATGCACGTCACTGTAGTGTAATGTTGAATTATCTCTTCTCTTTCTTTTCTCTGCTGACTTACTGTATGTTATTTACAACGAAGAGCTATCTTAGGGACAACACTCTAGTCCTCACTGGAATCATGGTTTGGAGATGAGAGTCTTGCTCTTTGTACCTACCCATCAGCTGAGCCAGATTGAGAAAGACTTCAGTGCTTTCACGAAGAACCAGAGATGCTAACCACCTAGACTGTAACACTGCATATGCTTGTGGGGTGCTGATCACACGGGAATTGGAGCAGGCATCCTGATGAGCCAAGTTCCATTGACGATGCACCCCGGGAGGTATTTTCCTAACCGCAGTCAGAGGCCATGTGACCCCAGAGAGTAGTAGAAATGCTAGTTGAGAAAATTGAAGACGATTATATGAATGTTGGTGGTAACAGCAGTCTGTGCCCAGTTGAAGGTTTTGTTGTTGACGTGTGTCAGAGCCTTGAGACTGTGGCTGCAGGTTGCAATCCAGTCTTTCCCCATGGATGTGGCAACACCGTTACCCTTATCATACCCATTTGCAGGTGAGGAAACTAGGGCCTAGGTTAACGTCTCCATTGTGGTGTTTTCTCTTCCATTCTCTTCTGTAAATGCCCAAGACCACCCCACTTTGTAAACACTAGTCAGGTGGATTTGGGGACTCCCTACTCTCTAATTTGGAGGTGTAAGGTTTTTAGACTCTTCAGATTCTGAGGAGTTAAAAGTTTTTTATAAACCCTTTGCCTGCTATAAAAAAGTAGCCCATACTGTCACCTAGGTTCTCTAAGCAGCATGTTTATTTTGCACCCAGATTTAGTATTTCACAGTGGGTAGCCTTATAAACAGAGCTGCTTGATCTTGGTTAATAGGCCCACAGGTGCAGAAAATACCAAATCAGAAATGTCAGAGCAGTATCGGGCAGTGATGTAATTTGACTTATTGGAATCTTAGAAGCTTAAAACAAACAAACAAAACACATATTCCAGTGGATTTTTGTCTTAATGAAATTTGTTTCTCTTTTTTTAAAAGACTTTATTTATTTGAAGGGGGAGAGAGAGAGCACAAGCCAGGGGAGGAGCGGCAGGCAGAGGGAGAAGCAGGTTCCCTGCTGAGCAAGGAGCCCAAAGCAGGGCTTGATCTCAGGACCTTGGGATCATGACCTCCGAAGGCAGACGTTTAACTGACTGAGCCACCCAGACACCCTGAAATCTCTGTTTCTGCAGGATTAGCTGCCATGTCAGAATAGACACATTCAAAATAGCTCTTTGGAACTCTTATCTATAGGCAGTGCTATTATTCAGTCAAGTTGCAGATATTTTAAACTTTGTTTTAAGAAACTTCTCATTGGAGGATGTGTTTCAGCAGCTACGAGGAGCTGGCTTTGAGCCCTTGTCTTAGTTGGCAAAATGAAGCCTTGCTGTTTCTTGCTGCCATCTTCAGAGAATTCTGTGGTATAGATTTCTGCCACACCTAGGCTGCTGTCTATGGGGCTGTGTCACCTGTGCTGCCTACTGTGTGTGGCACAGACTGTAGCGAGAGCTTGTGGCCAGAGGGGAATAGCTCACTGAGACTGAAGCAGAGGGCTTGGTTTTATCTAGGATGCTTGGCAGGTCTGAAAGGTTTTGTTTCTGTTGACTTAAATTCAAAATTTCATGTATCAGTGTCTGAATGTAGTTGTGTTGAATGACTTCCAGCATAGAAACAGGAAAACCAAGGGCGCCTGGGTGGCTCAGTGGGTTAAAGCCTTTGCCTTCGACTCAGGTCATGATCCCAGGGTCCTGGGATCGAGCCCCGCTTCAGGCTCTCTGCTCTGCAGGGTGCCTGCTTTCTCCTCTCTCCCTCTCTGCCTACTTGTGATCTCTCTGTCTGGCAAATAAATAAATAAAATCTTTAAAAAAAAAAAAAAAAGGAAACAGGAGAACCAAGCCCCCCCCCCCTTTTTTTTTTTTAAATTGTTGTTGTTGTTGAGAACCAAGCCTCTTAGAAACTGAATGTTGGGGCGCCTGGGTGGCTCAGTGGGTTAAAGCCTCTGCCTTCAGCTCAGGTCATGATCCCAGGGTCCTGGGATCGAGTTCCGCATCGGGCTCTCTGCTCAGCAGGGAGCCTGCTTCCTCCTCTCTCTCTCTGCCTACTTGTGATCTCTGTCAAATGAATAAATAAAATCTTGGAAAAAAAAAAAAAGGAAATTGAACAGCGGAGGTTCAGTGGAGTGTCTGGGTTATGGCGTCGAAGACTGATGGGTTTTCCTGCTTCAGGAGTTAATGAAGCACCATGGCCCCTGTCCCTGTCAGTCATCTCAGGTGCCATCCTTACCGTTGAGAGCAGGGCACAGCTGAATCTTTATCTTTTCCCTTCACTTGATGCACACAGACGCGTCATTTATTTCCCTTCAAACAACAAACTCTGTCTCTGTCTGTCCCATGTCCGTTCTTTCTCAGCAGACGCACAGGCCTTTGGCCGTCTTCCTGACCGAGGCCAATTCTTCTGTCTGTTCTTAAAACCGTTCCTTCCAGCTTTGATCAGTTATTCTCCCTTTTGTAATATCTTTAATATTTTTTCCTTCACTAGGTTCTTCATCTAGGCCTGTAGTAAGTTGCTGACTTCAGAGAAGACTTTTACAAAAATAAAAAATACGTTCTATTTTCCCAAACAGAATTCACGATCAGCTAGTACGAATCTATGTATCTTTACTATTTTACCGTAGGATCTGCTGAGTCTGATGTAGTCTTCCGAAACCCTGGGATGATTCCAACTAGTCTAAACTTGCCTTACCTTTCTCTTGCTATTTTTAGGTCCGGCAGTGGTCCCTCACCAGTATTACGGAGTCACTCCCTGGGGAGTCTACCCTGCCAGTCTTTTTCAGCAGCAAGCAGCTGCCGCAGCGGCAGCAACTAATTCTGCAAATCAGCAGACTACCCCACAGGCTCAGCAAGGGCAGCAGCAGGTAAATGTAAACAGAACTTATCCCCTGTAAGTGTGAATTTTAGTAATGGTGTATCATTAAAGGGTAATGCTGCTCCTGTTAGAGAAATGCTGTGGATTGGCGAGTTCCCTCTAGTGTGTGTTACCTGAATTCAGGCTGAGACTTAACGAGACTTACCGAATGCTTTTTATGCTCAGGTTCTTGGTCTGCATACCTAGGTAATTTCATGAGATTGTGTAGGAGAAAAGTGCATAGAGGAGCATCCACTTAAGGGTACATGGTTAGCAAGTGGCAAATGAGTACTCATACTGATAGGAAGAGCTGCTTTTCCGCCTTAACTACCGGATGCCGTTGCTGCCTTCCAGACACTGTTCATAGATCACCTCTGCCTCTCCATAGGCAGCTTGCCACAGGGAGGCTCGTGCTCCAGACTGCTTATTGAGGACATCAGCTGAACTGGATATAGATCTTTAAACCTATTACGTACATTTTAACTTAGATAATAAGAGCTCTTTAATGAGTTGGGAAAGAATAATGAACTACAAAAACTTAAGTATGCCATTTTATTTTGAATAAGCCTTTTCTCCTGCTTATTAGAAAAACACTTGATTTATTGCTGAAAATTGTGATGAATTGAAAAACTCAAAGGAAAAAAATCCTCATGTCAAGATAAAACAAAATTAATAGGTGGTATTTGTCATTCTAGGTTTATTATTCAATTTCTGCTAAAATTGGGCTTACGCTGTCCACGTGGTTTTGAGTTTCTACAGTTTTCCAGTTTTCCATTTTACTTAGTGCTTTTTAGAGGTATTTACTAGCTACCTTTAAATCTGTCAGAGTATCCCATACTTTATTTTTACCGGTTTACTATTTTTTGATACTTAGCAATATTTTGATGTTACAATTAAGACTGATATGCTTGGCATACATGTATTATTATTTCCATGGAATAAATTCCTAGAAATGGAGTTTTTTCGAGCAAATAAAATGAACATTTAGGCTTTGATACACATTGTCAAATTAAAGCTGTCTTTTGAGGCAAAACACCATGCTCATCTGTGTACATGTGACATAATGCAAACAAGAATGCTTTGATTTTTACCAGTTCCACTGTTTAATTTTTCAGATTCTGCAAAATTATAGAAAAAACACAGGTCTTGAAATTCTATCCAATTTATCCTGGGTCAGTAATTTTATAGTATGATAAGTTTCTGGAAGCTAATGCACGATTTTCTTTACAGTAGATACAACTCTTGTCCCAGGTATATAAAGGAATTTAGCAGAGTATTTGTTGACATAATGGGTGATCCCTGTGATATATTTAATAGTTATTCTTTATGGATAGTCAGTATTTACTTGTGTGATGATCTTTGTGTTTAAACGGCTGCCAGGTACTTGTGGATTTGGTAGACAGAAGTAATTGCTATGTTTTTAAAATTAGTTCTGCTAGAGTGCATAAGAAAAATAGTAGTAAATACTACTTCTTGAAAGCTTTTTGTTTAAAGCTAAGTGCTATGTATGATTTCTTTTATATTTTCTAATTCTGATAAATAGATTTTATGACTTCCTTCATAAGATTGAGGAAATGGGATTTGTGTGCCCAGAGTCACATGGGTATTAAGTTGTTAAGATTTGAACACAAATCTGTAATTTCACAGCTGGTACTATTTTCTGACCATATTGTGATGTTTGGAGTTACAGAAAGCCAGAGATTTGGTCTTTGTTCTACTACTGACTGGTTTTGCACCTAGGGGTGGGTTGCATGAATATGGAGAATATTGGAAGTTCTGAATATAGAGAAGCTATATCCTTAGCTATAAAATGAGCATTGTAATCTGTGCATATCAGGGTTTTCTGTCATCCACTATTACAGACCCCACTGAGAAAAGGTTACTGACACTCCTTTTTAATAAGCAGCCATATTTTAGTTCCATTGCTGTTTTTGTCAGTTTTTGGTTTCGGTTGTTTTAGGAAAATATGATCAAGTTCTTGGTGAACTCCTTTGTTGTACCACTAAAGTGAGAGGCCCTTTTTAAAGTTGCTTTTGACCTTTTGGTCTTGAGATTTTATCAGAAAACAGAACATTTGTTATGTTCTAGGCATGGTAACTGTTCCACACCTAACTGCTGGAACTTGGAGCATAGTCAGCCACTACATCTTGCTTCTGATTCCTTTTCATCCTTTTTATGCAGGTTCCTTTGACCTCTGACAAAAATTTTGTTCTTTTCTATTTCAAAATGTTTCCTAAAGAAAAACTCCGTGGGTGCTGGGTTGAAGTCAGCCACCGTTGTCATACTTGGTAGTGATTTGGTGCTAGGTATGGCATTTTACGAGGGAAGTGTTTAGAATGCCTTCTGAACTTTCTAGATTGGGGGAGACTGTGTAGATGATAATTCTGCTGAGCATGGTGAACGATTATTAATTAAGATATCCCCAATGAGCATCTACTTGTGTATTAAGTATAGGGTAGATTTCAAAAGCTGTATATAAATCAGTACCTTTGAAAAGAAATTGGAATTTAACAGATTTTGAGCCAAAAGGTAGCTAGTAAGCAGACTCTGAGAGTAGTGTTTTGCAAGCAGATGTTCAGTCATTTTTGTTGATTTTATTCGATGTTAAACTGTTACTTATAAAATTTTACATATTTGTTTCCACAAAATCCAGACTTGATAGCTGTCGATGAAATTAAAAATACATGATTACTGGCAGCTGACTTGAAAACTTTGATTAATCATCCGTGTCCCACACAGATTTCTAAGAAGACAGTGGACAAAAAGGAAACACCCTGCTCTTCTCATTAAAACTGGGCCCAGTAGTCTGGATTACCTCTTTCTTCAGGCACCATGTCCTGTCCCTTGTCCCTCGAGCCTTACACAGCTCTTAACCATACATAAACCTGGTTCACAGTGCCTTATGGAAATGATGCTTTCATTGATGTTTTATTCATTCTTGAACTGTTAGTATTGGCCGTATCTCTGTACATGCTGTTCACTTTTCCTAGAGAGCTCTTCTGGGTCATTGGTTAGGCATCTTCTAAGTCTTAGTGCAAACACTTATCTGGGCAGCCTTCCTTGACTCTTCTGTCTATGTGGATTGAAACACTTCTTCTCTTGTAAAGTCCGTTAGAATCTTTAGGTCACAAACAAATATTTTGATAGTAATTAGCTCTTGGTTATTGATTGTCTCCTGGATACCAAGTATTGTGCCTTGCAGACATTAATTCTAATACTCCCAACAGATCTGCAAGATCAGCAGTACTCTCACTACTTGTACAGATAAGGAAATAAGAGACTTGGAGTCAAGTAAATGTCTACATGACTTTTTGCCAGTGTGGGTGGTGGTGTTTCCCTTATACTCATTTAATAAATAGTTGATGGTTAGTGGTGTTTTTCTTTTACATTTTTTGCCAAATGGTACCAAGGATAATCTGTACGCAAGTTCCTGATCATATATCTAACTTTTATAAAGAGCAGAGTGATCGTGAAAGTGATCTGATAAGAACTTTCTTTGCCTTTAAAAACATGTAAAACACATTTTATAATTTTAGGCTTGGTCTGTGGGTTTTGCGTTTTTACTTGCTGGAGTGTATAGATCATGTGCAGTAGATTCTTCAGAGCATTTGGAGTGAGAGTGATCTCCACAATTTTGATACCTGTGTTTCATTTGTGAGAAGTAGATCCTTCAGCACAGTGACAGAACTGGTATTCTGTACTGAAAGGCAGTGTTCTTGACACTCGTCTCCATTTAGGCAGTCTGTGGAATTTAGGAGAGGAGAGATAGGAACAGGTCAGAAGACTCCGAGGTCAAATCTGATGAGCTCGTTTGGGGCCACGGGGGCCTTGTTGAATGAGAATAGTGTTAATAGGGTAGAGAAGGTGCCTTATACTCCATAAAGAAAATATAGATGTTTGGTGGGGTTTTTTCTTTTCCCCTCTTTAAACACAGATATTTTGATTGAACTGTGTGGGTAAATTACCCCTGTTCATCCTATCTAAACTCCCCTCCCCACTCTCCCAGACTCCTTCACCCACTTTTTGTCAAGCACTGATATTTTATAGAGTTGCCATTTGTTGTCGCTCTCATTCACTAGAATAAAAGCTTCAAGAGGGCAGGGGCTCTGTCTTGTTCATTGCTTTATCTCCAGTACCTGCCAGAGGATAGATGTTATGTATTTGATTAATGAACCATTTTTTTTTAATGCTTTTGGCTACTTATAAAGGTGTAATAATGTTTAAGAATGGTAGAATGAGATTTTACTAAATGAGATGTTGCTAATTGAATTTTTATCCTAACAGCAATGCCATATAAGACATTATAGGAGAAACAGTTTACAACTATCAGTTTTTAAAAGTTGGCCCAACTTAAACATACGGTGGGTCTTAGGTATTTTCAGTGAGAAGAAAGTAGTTGACTTATTTCTGTCTCCCAGGTTCTCCGTGGAGGAGCCAGCCAGCGTCCTTTGACCCCAAATCAGAACCAGCAGGGACAGCAAACAGATCCACTAGTGGCAGCTGCAGCAGTGAATTCTGCCCTTGCTTTTGGACAAGGACTGGCTGCAGGCATGCCAGGTGAGGCTGCATTGTTGTTTCTAATACTGGAGGGAAAAACAGTCTGCTTGTTGGGGGAGATCGAGAAGAGAAGGGAAAAGGCAGTGCTTTAAGCTTGTGTTGGCTTCTCATTACTGGGGGACTGGCAAGGATGACATACACTTGCCCTCACTTAGACTGTAGTTCGCTGATGAGAGCACCTAATTGTTCTGAGCCAGTCTTTGTCTTACATGTATCTCCCCACACACTGCTTGGAGTATTCTGTATTCCTTTGTGATGATCTGTTTTCTCCCTTAGGATTATGGATGATAGATGCAGTGGCCAGGCTACTTTAGCATCACTCCAGGGCCTTAGCCTTCATGCTGATGTCTCTGAACAGTATTATTACGAAGTTCCAAGTGTTCCTTAATGGGCAAACCCTCCTGGGATTTCTCCCGAGCCAACAGCAGAGATGCTTTGTAGCTGCCTGCCTGTGATTGATATTTATCTTGAATATGTGTTATTTTTGGCTCACTGTCACCTGGTCCTGTTCTTTGCATGGATTGGAAGTAATTTGTGCTTCTTCCTTTGAAATAGGTCCTTATAGGACCTCGGCATAAATGTATGGGTTCTTACAGATGGTGGAGTATAGCCCAATTAATTGATCTATTTATGGATTCCTACTGAGTAACTTTAACATGTGTCATTTGTTATATAGTTATTAAGCATTCAGGTTTTATTGGGAAGTCACTTATTATTTCTCCTATTGTTTAGTAGAATTTGGAGAGTCCATCTCATATGGTGATGTGAAAGATCCTATTATTTGATGTGTGTCTAGGTTTTACCTGCTAATTTGCAGGATATTTCTGCTTACACTGTTAAGAGGTATGAAAGTACCATGATTGTTGTAATCATTTATACCCTCTATTACTTCTGTAGTCAAGAAAACATAAACAGTTGTCAGTGTATGATTTCTGGGCTTGACACTCTGAAGAGCGAGGGTGTTCCCTTTCCCACCGATTTCCCTTTTATTTATTCATTCATTCATTCATTTATAAAGATTTTATTTATTTATTTGTCGGGGGAGGGGGAAGAAAGCACAAGCAGGGGGAGCAGCAGGCAGAGGCAGAGAGAGAGAAGCAGGCTCCCTGCTGAGCAAGAAGCGCCATGCAGGACTCGATCCCAAGACTCTGGGATCATGACCTGAGCCAAAGGCAGGACGCTTAACCAACTCAGCCACCCAGGTGTCCCCTGAGTTCTTTTTCTAACACTTAGTAGATGGTAAATAATATAACCCCTTATTGTGCCAGGTATCATGGTAGATCTGTCACATTCATACTTTGTCACAGAAGCTTTATGAAGCAGGTATTATTATCTGCATTGAAGAAATGGATGCTCAGAGATATAGGGTCATACAGCTGTTTAGGTGGTGAAGCCAGGAGAGAGATTCTATGTCTGTTTGTCTCCACATCTGAGAGTTTGTGACTGTTGACAGTATGCAACTACCCAGGAGGCGCTGTTAGTTTCATATATACCTGTATGTGGCTTAATATTTCCAGGTTACCCCGTCTTGGCTCCTGCTGCTTACTATGACCAAACCGGTGCCCTTGTGGTGAACGCTGGAGCGAGAAATGGTCTTGGAGCTCCTGTTCGGCTTGTAGCTCCCGCCCCAGTCATCATCAGTTCCTCGGCTGCGCAAGCAGGTGAGCTTCCGTCTTCGTGAACTCCTGTCAGTGGCCCAGAAGAGGTGGTGGATGATGTTCTGAAACGATGTGCTGAAATGTACTTTATTTGGCAGTTCTCAGTATAGCAGTTCTGCCCTGTAATGTTTCAAAGAGAAAATGAGAAGCAGCAAGTGACCTCGATAGATTCTGTTGACAGCCACATACCAGCTGGTTAGCAGCAAGGACCTGCTCCTCCATGAACGTAGGAAGTTGGATTACTCACACAAAATGGCACCGTTGGCAGAAGTCCAAGGCTAATTTCACAGAAATCCATGACATTATTTTAAGATAATACTTTGTTGTTGTAGTTTTTTGTTTTATCGATGTTGGTGTTTGCTTTTTTTTTTTTTTCGGAGGGCGGTGGGATGGAGGGGAATAGTGAGGAATGGCAGAGCAATACATTTTAATAGGGGTGGGCCAGAATGGGTTTTTATTTTAGGCTTTATGTATGTGTTTATATATTAGGAATATAAATTAGGAACAATAGCAGGAACATCCAGAAGAGAGCAACGTGTTCAGGAATTCGAGGGGATTGTATATATTGCTGACGGGTTCTAGAAAAGTCCTCAACATTGATATTTGTGGAACTTGAGAATTTAGGAAGTAGTCGTATTTAAAATGGCTACATTTGACATCTGTACCTATTTTAAACTGCAGACTCTTTAAAGCTACCACTGTAGTGAATTTGGCTTCCATGGTATTTTGACTTCAAATTGGAAGCATAAGTAGAAAATAGAAGTCTCAGATGGAAGGCTCAAAGGCAGATTCGTGTCTGCTTTGCGAAGCTAGGAGCACGTGACAGTGTTTCTGGAAGGCTAGCTCCAAGGCTGGGGGATGTGGCCAGCGCCTTTCCCAGCCCAATGCTTTGCTTTCTTCTTCGTAGCTGTTGCGGCGGCCGCAGCTTCAGCAAATGGAGCAGCTGGTGGTCTTGCTGGAACAACAAATGGACCATTTCGCCCTTTAGGAACCCAGCAGCCCCAGCCCCAGCCCCAGCAGCAGCCCAGTAACAGCCTGGCATCCAGCTCTTTCTATGGCAACAACTCTCTGAGCAGCAATTCACAGAGCAGCTCCCTCTTCTCCCAGGGCTCTGCCCAGCCTGCCAACACATCCTTGGGATTCGGAAGTAGCAGTTCTCTCGGCGCCACCCTGGGATCAGCCCTTGGAGGGTTTGGAACAGCAGGTAGAAATCCAACTTAAGTGCTGTTAAAACTGAATTTTCGTTGTTTTTACAATCTCTATGGAACACTGATGATGCATGGAACCTTGGACAGATAACCCAGGCAGATCTGGACCGAGCCCCGTGGGAATCCGGCCATCCCACATATCTTTGAGATGACGGACTGTTAAAATCAAGTTTCACAGTTGGGGCTGATTTCAGGTTTATGCTCATATTGCTACTTATTTATACTCTCATAGTTGATTTGTTTCAGGGATTAGAAAACCTGGGGAGGTTTTTTAACAGGCATTGGGAAGAATCTGGAGGGAAGTGTAGAAATGTGGATGTTAAAAACCGAGGGAGGAGGACTGACCAAAGACCACAGGGTAGTGTACCCCACAGTCTGCAGGCCTTACAGAGTCGGGAGTTTGCTCCAGTCTTTTGAGAAGAATGAAGGTGGCTATTATGGAAAAGTGGGAAGAAGGACATTAGACTGAGATATTTTTAATGTTTCAATGGGAGGATAAAGCAGTAAAGTAGTAAGGAAAACAGTGGGATAATTGCAGTGTTTGTAAAACAATGTAATTTCAGAACAGAAGGGCATGTTTTGAGAGAGAGAATCTTAAATTGGAATTGGGGGCTAGCAATAACTCTTGATTGAACCCATTGAGAAAACAGGCTTTCACATGTAAGTCTTGTGTAGCGGGGAAATTACCCCATTTACAAATCTTTTTTCTGTACTCCATTTTTCTACTAGAACCTTTGGGTTGATGAAAGGCATTCTTTCTAGCCCATTTTCTTTCACCTTTTCCATAGCTTATGTGGCCGTCCGAGCTTTTTACCCCATTTCCACTCCATAATATGTGACACCAAAGGAAGGTAAATTCAGCATTCGTGTGATGGTTTGAACAAAAGCTTCATGTTAACCTGAGCCATGTCCTCTTTATTACTTACCTGCCCCTAGAACTGCCACATGAACAGTTAGGCTGTCTCTGCTGACAAATTTGCGGTGGTAAGGAGTCTGGATCAAAGTGTTAGGAACAGGTCACTGGGCTTGTTCTTCAAAGAACAGGCCTTTTCTTATCTGCATTGTTTTAATTCCATTTTAGTTGCAAACTCCAACACTGGCAGTGGCTCCCGCCGTGACTCCCTGACTGGCAGCAGTGACCTTTATAAGAGGACATCGAGCAGCTTGACCCCCATTGGACACAGTTTTTATAACGGCCTTAGCTTTTCCTCCTCTCCTGGACCCGTGGGCATGCCTCTCCCTAGTCAGGGACCAGGACATTCACAGACACCACCTCCTTCCCTCTCTTCACATGGATCCTCTTCAAGCTTAAACCTGGGTAAGAACCATTACTCTAACACCACCTTGAACTCTAGAAATCTCTTGCCACTGATGACATTACAAGTTCTTTGCGTAAGCAAAGGACAATCCCTTTATCCTAGGAAGTGTCCTGGGTGTTCTGTGCCTTCCTTAAGTGCCTCATGTTATTTAGGGTGTACCTAGAGAGCATAGCAGTTTTGGATTTATTGGGTGCATCCCCTGTATATTCACTTCAGCTTCAGTCTGAACATCTTGTTCTTTGGCTGCACATGGGAGTCTTTCATTATAAACCCAGGATAGAGTCATTTTCAGGGAAGCTGGAAAACACAGAGACATAGACAAAGAATGTGTTCACCTAGTGTCACCACCGAAATATCACAGTTAATATTTTGCCTTATTTTTCAGACTCCCTCCCTTCTCCCCTCATATACACTTAATATCTTACTTTTCCACATAAAATGTTTTATTTTTAAAAATTGCCAGACTCTTACTATTATTTTTTTGGTATAAATTACCTAGTATGCTAATGAGTATAGATGTGTATTTCTCAAGTGTATGTTTAGGTTGTTATTATGTATGGGGATTTAAAAATGTTACCATCTAGTTGCTAAAATGAGGAAAGAAAAGAGGATTGTAAACAGCAGGCTGTAAGAATGAGAAGAAACTTACATTAGTACTTTGAGTGGCAAATTCCCAAGTCTTCCATGAGGTGGAGTGTGGTGCATACTTCCTTCCCCTCAGTCACTTACCAAGTTTGCATTTTGAAGTGCTGATTTATTTCTTAGATGAGTCAAGTTGAGACATTGAAGTAGAGTGACCACGCAATTTGTGGCACAACCCAGGACACATTTGAGAGTAGGTGTGGGTGCTGTTAACAATGAACTCGGTGACGACAGACCTAAACAGGCAGTGTCCTAGGAAAAGTCAGCATGTATGGCCATTCCCTAGAAGATTTTGTTCGGTTTTTATTTTTAATCCTCTCTTTTGTTTGTTTGTGTATTTGTTTGGGGGCTTTGGGGGAGCAGTTTTATCTTCATAGTAAATTTGAGGGGAAAGTACAGAGATTACTCCTGTACCCTCTGCCCTGTACACATGCAGGTTTTTTCAGGATCAGCACCTGCCACCAGAGCGGTACCTTTTACAGGTGATGAACCTGCATTGACACATCATTATCTTCAGAGCTTGTAGTTTACATGGACTCTTTTCAGTTTTTAACCAGCAAGATTAGACGTGGCTTTATGGGCTCCGAGATGAAGACTGACTGAACACAAATAGTACGCTTTCATTTGGAAATACAGAGACTGGGGAGCGATTTATAAAAATCAAAGAAGCCCTGGTAGTAGAGGTAATATTCTGGACTAAGAGTGCCATCTCGGAGTTGGAGAGGTGGTTTTTAAGGCAAAACTGTGTACGTATGTATGTACATACACATTCTGTGAGCGTGTGTGTGTTCTAAAATCTCACATGGTCAGAGCTGTCCTTGTGGAACTCATTGTCTTAGGTTATATATAGATGTTACTTTAGAGAAGTTGTCGGGCCGTTCCAGATTGGAATATCCAAGTTGGACTGATAAGGCAGTGGGGTACATTGCACAGTAGTGTTTCCTAGTGACAGAGTGCTTGGCTTTAAAGACCAAGGGTGATGCATTGTAAGGGGTAAATAAAAGTCCCAGTTTGGTGTGTAGATGGAAGGAGCTAACACATAGTAGTTATTATCTGCTACTGTTAATGGTTTTGGGTAGTGTACATGTAACTCTGGTAGGTGTAGTATTTTGCCCGTGGTATGGAAGTGAGGAAATCTCCTGAAATATCTTGCCGAGGTCTTCTCGTTATCTGGAGATTGAGCATCAAACCTCTTTGGCTCCAGAGACCACGCCATCATTGTACATCCTGTCACATGATATGCCCAGGGTATCTTTTAAACCAGTGCATTATCAAATCCAGAAGTCTTACCTTTTAATTCCTTGATTTAAACATTTGAACTGTGTCAGCTCATATTGACATTCATAGTACACCAACTAAATCTTGCAAACTTTTTTGTTGGGGGAGGCGGCCTAAGAGCTGAGCAGTAACTATTTCAGACTTGCAGGTCAGGCAGTCTCTATACAAGCATTCTGTTCTGCTGTGCAGTACAAAAGCAGCCACAGACAAAATGTAAATGAATGTGTAGCTATCATGCAGTCAAACTTTATTTCCAGAAATAGGCAGCAGGCCACATTTGTCCTGTGGGCTGTGGTTTGTCAACCCTGAACTAGATGCTGTGGCTCTCGGTGTTTGAAAATGGAGCCGGAACTTACATGCATGTACTCACATGCATGGTGTCTTTGCTCTTTCCAGTGCCTCGGCGATGTTGTGAAGTACACTTCATTCTTAATTCATGTTTCCTCTGTGAAGGAGGAAATAACTGTTAGTACAAGTTGTTTCTCATTTAATGACTTGCCGTCTGCCTGGCTTTCTTTTTAAGATATCTTCCCTTTTAAAAGCAGTTGACCTCATTTAAGCAATTTAGTTGCGTATGTTTGCATGGGACTTCCATTACTGCGTGTCCTGTATCTGTCAGGCATGTCATTCCTCAGGAACTTTGTGTCCTGATCGATAGAGCTTTGCCTTTGCTCAGTCTGTTTCCTTGACTGAAGGGTTCTTGCGTGCTTTGGTCTTAACCTAGAGAAAGTAGAGGTACGAGAATTGGTCTCTAACAGTGTCCATACAGAGGTCCTGAAGACATTTTTTGGTGCAGGAAACGTAACATTTCTTTACCAAATATATATTAGGCCACACCTGATCCGGTTTCTTTGCTGATAATGCTGTACTGCTGACAGCGGCCATTAGCTCTCCGATCGCTAAGGGCTGTGCTGTGCATGCATTCATTGTGTGCAGTTCTCTCCTGACTCGCTTCTGCACAGGGAACTTAAACTCAGTGTGATCTCGTGCCTTTCATAATACCACACAGCTAGCAAGTATTTGAATGCACATGCCAGCCTATAGATCTCTCTTTTTTTCCCAGTATGGATCTTTTCTCCATCATATGATTTTCATACTTCTTCCTCAGAGTCACACATGTGTTCATTAGAATATTCTCCAGATGATCACTGACCTGCTTAGTCAGCTTAGTTTTTCTTTTCCTCATTATTTATTCAGCGACCACTTGTTGGTGCCTACTTAAGACTCTTTAATGTTTTTTCCGTTAGCAGTTGTTTAAAGACCAAAATTCTTTTTTTAAAGAAATCTTTATTGATTTATATTTTACATAGAAAATTCATCCATTTCAGGCTTACAACCATCACCATAAATCGGTTATAGAATATATGGAATATTTTTATCCCCTCAGTTTTCTCAAGACCAGTTACAGTTAATCTGCATTCACACCTTTAGCCCCAGTCAGCCACTGATTTGCTTTGTTTTAAAATTTGTCTTTTCTGAACATTTCATATAAATGGAACCATACAACATGTGATCTCTTTTGTTTGACTTCCTTCCCTTCTCATGGTGTGTCCCCACCTTCCACCACATTCTCATGTGTTTGAGATTTCATTCATGATCTTAATATGTGTCAGCAGTTTGTTTCATTTTATTGCTGAATTGTTGTCTTCTTTATGGACATACTACATTTTGTCTAACCATTCACAGTTGAAGGATTTTTGTCGGTTGTAAGTTTTGGCTATTAAAAATCATGCTGCTGGGGTGCCTGGGTGGCTAAGTGGGTTGAAGCCTCTGCCTTCGGCTCGGGTCGTGATCTCAGGGTCCTGAGATCGAGCCCCGTGTCGGGCTCTCTGCTCAGCGGGGACCCTGCTTCCTCCTCTCTCTCTGCCTGCTTCCGATCCCTGTCTATCAAATAAATAAATAAAATCTTTAAAAAAAAAAAAAAAGAAAAAGAAATCATGCTGCTATGAACATTTACATGCAATTCTTTCTTTGGACACATGTTTTTATTTCTCTAGTAGTAGAATTGCTGATTTGTGTTTCAGTTTTATGTTAAACTTACTGAGAAAATGCCAGTGTTTTCCAAGTTGGTGCACCATTTTACATTCCCATCGGCAGTGAGGGCTCTAACTTCTTTGCATCTTTACTGACATTATTCTTGTCTTATTTAATATAGCTATTCTAGTGAGCTTGAAATGGTATGTCAGTGTGGTTTTAATTTCCATTTCCCTCATGACTAAGGATGTTGAACATCATTTTTTTGTGCTTATTAACTATTCATATATCTTTGGTGAAATGTCTGCTCACATTTTTTGCCCATTTTAAAATTTGGGTTGTTTTTCTTATTACTGAGCTGTAGGAATTCTTTTTATATTCCTGGCTACAACTCCTTCATTAGATACTTGCTTTTTATGTATTTTCCTCTGGTTTTCTGCTTGTCTTTTCTTTCTCTCCTTCTTCTTCTTCTTTTTAATATTACATCTCAATCCTTTTTTTTTTTTTTCTTTAAAAGATATTTATTTATTTATTTGTCAGAGTGCGTATGAGCACAAGCAAGGGGAGCAGCAGGCAGAGAGAGAAGCAGGCTCCCCACTGAACAAGAGGCTTCATGCAGGACTTGGTTCCAGGACCCTGGGATTGTGACCCAAGCCACAGGCAGATGCTTAACTGACTGAGCTATCTAAGTGTCCTGTTTTTTCATTTTGCAGTAGTTTTTAATTTTGATAAGGTCCAGTGTATCATGCTTTCTGGTATAGGAATCTTTGCCCAGCTCAGGCTCATAAAGATTTTTCTTTTATGTTTTGTTCTAAAAATTTTACTGTTCTAACTCTTACATTTAAATTTATCATTCAGGGTGCCTGGATGGCTCAGTGGGTTAAGCCTCCGCCTTCGGCTCAGGTCATGATCTCAGGGTCCTGGGATCGAGTTCTGCATTGGGCTCTCTGCTCAGCAGGGAGCCTGCTTCCTCCTCTCTCTCTCTCTCTCTGCCTGCTTCTCTGCCTACTTATAATCTCTCTCTGTCAAATAAATAAATAAAATCTTTAAAAAAATTTATCATCCATTTTGAGTTAATTTTGTGTTACTGCATGAGGTGGAAATGCATTTTTTTAAGTGTACACCATTTTCCCCAGCAAAGTTTAAAAATTTTCAGTGTACACGTCCTATACCCCTTTTGTTAAATTTGTTCCTATCTTCTTTTTCTTAAGCTGTTATGAATGGAATTGTATCCTTACTTTGGTTTTGGATTGTTTGTTGCTTGTTTATAGAAATACAGTTGATTTTTGTGTATTGATTTTACATTCTGCAAATTGGCCATACTTACTTATTAGTCCCAATAGGTTTCGGTAGATTCCTTAGGATATTCTCTATGTAGGAACATGTTACTAGTGAATAAAGGGTTTTCCAGTCTGGCTGCCTTTTATTTCATTTTCTTGTCTAACTGCCGAGAAACTCCAGCACAGTGTTAAATACAGTAGATAAGAGCACACATCCTTGCCTTGTTCCTAATCTTGAGGATAAAGTATTACTCTTTTACTTTTAAGTATGATCATTGTATTTTACTTTTAAGTATGATAATTGTAAATTTTTCATAGATGCCCTTTATTGGGCTCACTTCCTGTTCTGAGTTTGAGCATTTTGCCATAAATGGAATTTGGATTTTGTTCAGTGCTTTTTCTGTGTTTATTGGTGAATGTGTGGTGTTCATCTTTTATTCTGTGAATATGATGTGTTACATTAATTATTTTTTGGTTGTTAATACACGCTTGCGTTCCAGGGATAAACTTTGCTTCATCCTGTGGTTAGTATTTTTGTTGAAGAGTTTTTGATCTATATTCATGAGGGAGTCTGTCACTTCCTTTCTTTGTCTGACTTGTTATCATGGTGGCATTGACTTTATAACATAGGTTGGGAAATGTACCATCCCCCTCTGTTTTCTGGAACAGTTGGTGGAGTATTGGTATTATTTCTTTAAACATTTGAAAAATTCAGCAGTGAAACTATCCTGGCCTGGGTGTTTACTTGTGGAAAGATTTTTAATTACTAGCTCAATTTCTATTTACATCTTATGGAGCCAAGTTTTTCATTTCTTGAGACAGTTTTGGTAATTTGTGACTTTCTAGGAATTTGTTCTAAGGTGTCACATTTGTTGGCATAGAGTGGAAATGTCTTTTTTTTTTTTTTTTTAAGATTTTATTTATTTGAGAGAGAGAGAGAGCGAGCGAGCATGAGAAGGGGGAGGGTCAGAGGGAGAAGCAGACTTCCTGCCAAGCAGGGAGCCTGATGTGGGACTCTGTCCTGGGACTCCAGTATCATGACCTGAATCGAAGGCAGTCACTTAACCAACTGAGCCACCCACGCACCCCTACGGTGGAAATGTCTTAAGAAAGAAAATCTCCCATCCACTTTCTCAACTCTCCCTTCTATCTCTCCCACAGATAAACATACATACACATATGTGTGTTCAGTAATAGAAGTAAGTTTTTTATGACCCTGAGCGAGTCAGATTTTGAACTAGGTGTCTTAAGTGTGTGTTATACTTCTCAGTTTAAAAGTATTGCTTTTGTGATTATTAATATTACTATTGATCTTATTATTATTAACAATTAGACTTACAGCTGCCATTTTGTGGCTTGTATGTGGGTGAGATGAAACCTTTAGGCTCTCAACCTGTACCTAAAACATTCATCTCTATTAAGTTCCAGCTGTACCTGAGCAAGAAAAAGTAAGGGATATGGAGATGAGTCTCCCAAAGATTTGATTCTTACCTAAATAGTTTCGTGTCTTGCCTCCCTATAGATGGCTCCATTCCACACCCATCTCCCCCTCATTTCCTGAAATGCTCCTTCATGCTTACGGTTTTCTCCATAATCTCCAGATTGTGCCATTTTTAAACTCTAAGCATCAAGAAGTAGCAGATGTAATATATTATAATGTGCATGGTTGACAACTCCCAGCTGTATCATGTGCCCTGGAAGAAGATTGCTGTGCTTGTTAATTCCCACAGTGTTGAAATACAGTAAAAATGAGCTCAAAAGTTCATAATCTGTCCAAGGCAAAAAAAAAAAAAAAAAAAAAGTAAGCACTTAGTTTTATATGATAGAACTCCTATCTTCTTAAAATTAATTTTTGCTGTTCTCATATGTCCTTAGTCCTTTAAGAAGAGAAAAGTTCAAACATGAAATGGTTTTCACTGTCCCTGCATAAACTGCCAGACATGTTTCTAATTTATTGTTCAGTAACTTACTGTTTCTGGTTATTTACTAGTCATGTGTGTGCCTTTTGTACTTCTCCATTCTATAAGGTAATGTAGTATTTTGTGACTGCTCACCTGAAAGTGACTTGTCACCAGTAAAATTAACCATGTGAAAATTAACTTATTTTGGACTCAGTAGTATGCACTGGTGACAACTCATTTTGAGCTTATTTTAATTTAGGGCTACCTGGCTGTGGTATTAATATTAGGGAGTAGATTGGGGAGAACTTATGGTAACATTTTGATGAGTGGTGTTGGCTTCTGCCTGTATTAAAAAGTCAGATGTTGGGGATCTTGGCAATTTTTTCTTTAAAGGTGAAGAAGGTAGGATTTTGCCCCATGGGTATTTGATTCTGTTTTTCTGAGTCTCTGTTCTCTTCCTTTTTGGTTTTTGGGGATTCTATTGATACATCCTCTAGCCTAGAGATTCTTCCCTCATGTGGGTCCCATTTACTATAAGAAGCCCATCAATGAATTCCTCATTTGGGTCACAGAGTTTTTTATCGCTAGCATTTCTTTTCAGTTCTTAGGATTTCCGTCTCTGCTTCTATTGCCCACCTGCTCTTGGATGCTCTCTGCTTTCTCTGTCAGAGCCTGTAGCATATTCACCAGAGTTGTGTTCATTTCCTGGTCTGATGACATGATTACCCCTGCAGTGTGTGTCTCCAATGCTCGCTCTTTCTCTTCACATTGTGTGGATTGACTGTCGGTGTGCCTTGTAATTGTTGAGAGCCGCCTCTGATGCACTGAGTAAAAGGAACCACTATAAATAGGCTTCCGGTCATGTGTTGTTGAGGTGTATGGGGAGGGGCAGTGCTCTGTAGTCCTGTCACTGGGGCTCAGTCTTTTTAGGGAGCCTGTGCTCCTCGACCCCCAACTTCACAAGTGCTTCTCACTTGTTTCCTCCCCTTTTTGGTGGGACAGGGTGGGTTGAATAGGCTGGAGTTGTGTATTTCCTGTCCCCAGCTCAGTCAGTCTCTGACGATAACCCAGCAGGTTATGCTAGTTTCCCCAGAGGGCAGGCTTGGTGAAGTACAGAGTGCTCTGGCCTATTTGAGAATGGTTTCTTTCCTCTTCACCTTACTTAAGCCTTTTTCTTATATTTATTGTGGAACCTGGTTGCAGTCTCGGAGGTAAATCTCAAAATATTGTGGGGGTTTTAACTCTCAAGACTGTTTCTGAGTTAATAGCAATTTGTCAATGACAGTTTAGGTCTCCTTATGTTTGTCATCCATATTAGAATGTTTTTTTAGGAGTTTGATTCTGTTTCTCTGTTGATTTGTTACTTCTCCCTAAATGCCTTTATTAAGTGATGAGATTCCTGAAATATCTTTTATTTTCAAAACTGTGTGTGTTTGTGCCATTCCTCCTTCTTAAGCATGTTCCTTGCTGTTCCCATGCTCTGCAAGACCTGCTGACTTACTTGATTTTCACCTCTTTCCCCATTTCTCCCCTTTCTCAGGCCAGGGAAGAAAGAATTGTTTATGAAATGGTTTAATAAAGAGCAGATGTATGGCTACTTAACTGTTCTCTCTTCTTATAAACCTCCTCTCTTTCTTGATATAACTGAGCCTGAAAATGAGTCTCATTTGGTTGCAGAGGCACTTACTCTGGAGTCGAGTTGTGTCACAGATTCTAGCCATGATCATCTTGGGTTTTGTATCTTTGGGTGAGCATTTTACCTCTTTGGGCCTAAATTATCTGTTACATAAATGGTAATTTAGAACTTCTTTTCCACAATATCAATAAGAATTCAGTAAAACAGTGTATGGAATACTTCTAGTATAGCACTTGGCATAGGACAAGTGCTCAGTAAATGTTTCACGAATTTTAACATTGAGCCATTTCCTTTTGGTTCCATCACTTTGATTGAGATCCAGATCTTTGAAGCTGGACCCTAGAATTCTGTGGAGAAATCCAAGCTGGGTATCTTTTTGTAGCTGCCATTAAACTCCAGAGCAGACATTAATTACATCTCATGAAGAATTTAATGGACAGATCATGCTGGGTGACTTTTCTCATGGATTCTGAGTTGTTATTCATCTGTGCTCTTTGCGGTAGGGTGTTTCTTACCTACCTTGCCTTTTTGTTCAAAAAGAGTGGGGTTAAATAACACACAAAAAGGGTGTTTTTTTTTTTTTTAAATAGTGTAAAGTTAAAAAAAAATCATTGTAAAAAAGTAAGAATATTGAAAATACATTCTCATGGTTTTTTTTTTACTCTGCTTTACATTTTGATAAGCTTTTTGGTCTTACCTCTATTTTATCTCTGTGTTATCTTCTAGAGATTCACAATCATTTTTCCCTTGTCATCGGTTCAGTCATTACTATCCGTGGCATGAAAGTTGTTGCTACTGCAATCATTTCAGGCTCTGTCCCAAAAGAAGGTGTTAAGAGCTGCCCATTCTGGATGCAGAACTTGAAAACCTTCCACTGCAAAGCATATGTCCTTTTTCCCGACTCCTTATGTCTCTCCCCGGCCTAGGGTGCCTTAGTGATTTTCAATTTCTGTTTAGTGGCAAAAGCATTCCTTCGAAGCTTTTTGGGAAGCTCTTTATATAAAACAGACCAATCTGGGTACTCTTGATTTGTTTCTCTTTTCCTTTTTTAAGGAAGGGTTTCTGATGGGGATGAGATTATTCTACTCATGGCAGGAATCTCCCCAGAGCTCAGACGGAAAACGACCTGAGGTCTCTCTGCGATGTGTGTTTTCAGATTCCTGGTGCTCAGGTGCTGGGTCACAGGACAGGCACTCTCTCATCTTTTCCTGATTAATGGCTGTGCTCACTATTGCTCCGTTATTGCTAGCAGTGCCCTGTCAGTGGGTCCAAGCATTTCCCCTTTTCTTTGTGCAGAAGTTTCTTTCCGTCATGGTGAGTTGGCCTTATAAAAACTGTGGCACTAATAGAATCGAATCTTAACACCGAAGGAGTAGATTTGAAACAAAATCAGAAACGGTGCAGGCTTTCATGTGTGGGATGCTTTTTCCCTCTCTTGAACAGAATTCCTTAAGAGTGAGTCTTGAGTTGTCCTGTTCTGTAACCAACAGGAGGCCTCACCAACGGCAGTGGGAGATACATCTCTGCCGCGCCAGGCGCTGAAGCCAAGTACCGCAGTGCGAGCAGTGCCTCCAGCCTCTTCAGCCCCAGCAGCACTCTGTTTGCTTCCTCCCGGTTGCGGTACGGAATGTCTGATGTCATGCCCTCCGGCAGGAGCAGACTTCTGGAGGATTTCCGAAATAACCGGTACCCCAATTTACAACTACGGGAGATCGCTGGGCATATAATGGAGTTTTCCCAAGACCAGCATGGGTCCAGGTGAGGACTTGGCTTTGGCACTTAAGGTAACTGAAATCTTAATGCCTTAAAATTCCATGCCTCAGATAAGGTATACACTAAGTAAATAGCCATAAAGTAATTGAAACAAAGTTTGCCTCTTAGTATGCTTCCTGTTATTTATTTCGGAGGGATGTGGGCAGATGGGGGTCATCAGATACACAGGTGATTGAAAAGAGCCCTTTTGTAATCCAGATCACATGCTTCATCCAAACCTTTTTATCTTACTGTAATGTTCCTAGTTCATGGGAACCTTCCAGAGTGTCTATTTAAGGAATTTAAGGAACAGAAACACTAACACAAAGATATATGCACACTTCTGCTACTTTAATCACTGTTAAGAGTCTTGCTCTCTCTCTCTCTTTTTTTTTTTAAATTTTACTTATTTGAGAGCACAAGTTGGGGGAGGGGCAGAGGGAGGAGCAAGACTCCTTGCTGAGCAGGGAGCCCAACATGGAGCTCGATCCCAGGACCCTGAGATCATGACCCGAGCTGAAGGCAGATGCTCAGCTGACTGAGCCACCCAGGCGCCCCAAGAGTCTTGCTATTAAGGAGACATTATTCATATGTAAGTTTGGATATCTGCTGGCTCAGGAGTAAGATAGCTCCACCACTTTTCTGTGTCATTCCACTCTGTAGAAATGAGAGTCTACATAGAGGTGAGAGAGAAGAAGCTACTATAAAACACAGAATCTGCTTTGGCTTATCCCTGTCCATTTGCCTGTTCCAGTGGCCTTTGTAGAACGGGACCACCCTGGTCCTGGGGGAAAAAGCCTAATTATCGTGACGTCCATCACCCATCCTTTCATATTTGTTTCTGCTTCTCTTTCTTGCTTTCTGTGCCCACTGAAACAGCTTCTAAGGAACGCATCTCCTCTTGGAACTCTGCCATCTTGCTACTGGGCAAGGATTTCTCATATTTGGATCCTGTGGACCAGATTGAGAGACAAAACTTTTTCTTATATGGTTATCTGAACTGAAAACCACAAACTGAGTACTACTTCAGAAAACACTGCAGGCATAAATCATAACTCTTCATATCACGAATGAGTACTGCTTTATACTCACATGAGTTAAAGAAGATACTAAGGACTCTAGGCGTTGAGTTTATTGATGTAGGGCTGGTTTCTAAAAGAGAAGGTCAGGTAGAGTTCTCCCTGAGTTACGGCCACCTTCACCCCCCTTTCCCTGCCCACCTGCTTGTCTCCCCCTCATCCCACACACAAATACAGTTTGGTTGTATGTAATAAAATATACTAAAGTTTAAATATATTTTAGAAGTTCAGTGAAGTTAGGGGTACTTCACACTATAATTTTTTTTCCTTTTCAGAGAAAAGGAAATGAAGTGAGCTCAAGTAATTCATTTAAATAACAGTTGTTTATGTGTGTGCCCGTATATATGGGCGCCTGCACAGGCACGTGTGCGGTTTCAGAACGGATACATTATATAAATTGAACTAATCCTTACTGATTTCCAAGTCTTTCTGAGATGCTAGGATTGCCATTTTTACTTTGTACTTCAGATTCATTCAGCTGAAACTAGAACGAGCCACGCCAGCTGAACGCCAGCTTGTCTTCAATGAAATCCTCCAGGCCGCTTACCAGCTAATGGTGGATGTATTTGGAAATTACGTCATTCAGAAGTTCTTTGAAGTAAGCTTTGTTCTTTCTATTCTTTGACGTTAGAGAATCTGGAGCATTTTGATTTTCATTAGCTGTTTTTAGAATGGCAGTCTCATCCCAGTCCTCAACGTGAAGTGTGTGTGGTCTTATTGAAGAGCTTTTAAATGTTTATCCCAAGTTACAAGCAGCAGTATGTCATTGAAATACCCAAGCAGATGTGCCAGTCTATTTTAGGAATGTGTTTGGAGAACCACTGTCCCTATTTAGGATCCAGCACATTATTTCTGATTGTTATGATAGATTAACTAAATATGTCTTTTTAGAGGAAATAATCCTCGTAAGATAATTTTAGCAGGATCATGATAAAATGTTCTAAAAAATGGATTTTTAGGATTCCTGGAGAGTTATCTTTGAATGTCAACTGTAGTGTTTTTCATCATAAACTACAGTCACGAGGATTGTTAAATGCTTCTTTTTGGATGATCCTTCAGTCTTGGTTTCCTCTTTTACTTCTGTTATTATGAATAATGTCTACTGTTGTTACTGTTGCTTTTGGAAAGGATTAATGAGATTGCTGGATTAATGTCTGTAAATGTCAGAAAGGCAGGGATTTTTTTGTTATGTTCTTGTAACCCTGGTGTGCCAGTATCAGCAATTTTAAGTCCTAAATCCAGAAAGGATTTGAGAGGAAGAACTTGGAATAGGGGAAAATGCTGGAACTGCATATTACCTGCTCCAAAATAGAAGAAATTTGTCAGTTTTGTACATCTTGCTTAGTTCATTTTGTGTGAGATGTAAAAATGGCTCACTCACCGCTTTTGTATTCCTACCTTCTCACAAAGACTGAACTTCTTTGACTTTTTTTTTTAATTAAAGATTTTATTTATTCATTTGAGAGACAGAGAGAGCACAAGCAGGGGGAGAGGCAGAGGCAGAGGGACAGGGAGAAGGAGATTCCCTGCTGAGCCAGGAGCTCAGTAAGGGGCTCGATCCCAGAACCTGTAGATCATGACCTGAGTTGAAGGCAGGTGTTTAACTATCTGAGCCATCCAGGTGCCCCAGTTCTTTGACTCTTAACTCTTCAGTGATACACTAAGAAGCCAGCATATTTGTAACGTTTCTGTTTACTGAGATTTTGTGATTAAATTCTGAGCAAAGTGGAAGTGCAGACTTTTAAGGGAAGTTTGTTTCATAAACACATCTGTCATCTTTGTGGTCTATATTAACAGTAAGAATTGTTGCTGGGCGCCTGGGTGGCTCAGTTGGTTGAGCAACTGCCTTCGGCTCAGGTCACGGTCCTGGAGTCCCGGGATCGAGTCCCACATCGGGCTCCCAGCTCCATGGGGAGTCTGCTTCTCCCTCTGACCTTCTCGCCTCTCATGTTCTCTCTCACTGTCTGTCTCTCAAATAAATAAATAAAATCTTAAAAAAAAAAAAAAAAAGAATTGTTATTACTTTAGTTCTTATAACAAAGAGTAACCTTTTTGTGGTCCCTGTAAAATTACTGTAATACTTGGTAGCAAACAATCCACGTGCCCTTTGGAAGGTTAGAGTGAATAACCATGGTATCTTTTTAATTTGAATGTTTGCGCTTTTTAAATTGATCCAGTATTTTAGGGGCAACTATCAGTCAAAATCAGCTTGTGGAATAAGCAAAAACTGGGGTGCTGTACTCTAGATATGGTCTGTTTCTAAAAATTCAGAGAAAGATCTGAAAAACTTTATGATGATTCTTGTTTCTGAGATGCGTCTCTTGAATTGGTAAAGTAATACCAGTGGCTTTTGATCCTGTGCATCTTCCCCCTAAAATTTCACTTAAAATGTAAGATCCTCAATAAAAATAAGAAATGAACAGAAAATGACTTACAATTTTGACTTTAGAATGTCTTTTCACCACCCTCTTGTCCCAGATAGAATGTGGAACTCTCCAGCTTCAGCGCTGGTCATGTGCTGGCTGAGATGGCTGAATGAAGAGGGGATGATATCTGTAGGTTAGAGAACTTGCCTGGTGCACACAGCGTCCCTAGTCGGTAGTTCTCTTGTGTGGAAGCTGATGATGTATACAGTCTCCTCCAGTCTCATGATTATGTCATTCCAATGAACATAAAAAACCAGGAATGGGAAATCCTTGTAGGAAGAGTTTTAACATTTTGCAGCATTACCTCTAAATGATTCTACTAACTCCCCCTGGACTGTGTTGCCCTATATAGAGAGAACATTCCAGTGCTTAGAGTGATGTAAAATCCTAATTCAAAACACAATGTCTGTATGTTAAGATTTCATGTGGATGAGAGAAGACCTTTCTCACCCATGGGCCTCAGACACCTGAGAGCTATAGATTTGCTCCAGGAAGTGCTTGACTCTTTCCCATACATTCACTAAGGTTCCAATAAACAGTGTTGCCCACATATATTACTATTTTTAGAATAAATGTAAATGCTTTTATATTTAATGGGAATATAGATTCCTAGCATTAGTGAATTAATGGCAATTTTGAGGAATTATGTATTTGTTTAACATACAATAATGATGAAACTGCTGCTGTTGGATACGTGAGAAGTTTTTCAACATAAAATGGGTTCCTTATAGTCAGAGGCTGAGAACTCTGGCTTGAAAAAACAAAGTTTTTGAACAAAAAGGTTTAGTTAATTAATCATAGGGTGACAAGGCTAAAAGAAGTTGTGCCAGTGGTTGATACAGAATAGTGGATGCTTTGCTTTCTCTGGTTTCTTTCCTACTACCTAAGTAATGGTATTCACCCACACACTGTGTCTAGTTTGGCAGCCTTGAACAGAAGCTGGCTTTGGCAGAACGCATTCGAGGCCACGTCCTGTCACTGGCACTGCAGATGTATGGCTGCCGTGTTATCCAGAAAGCTCTTGAATTTATTCCCTCAGACCAGCAGGTAATTGTAAGTTTCCCCTTTAACTTTTCTCTTGGTGTTCGATGTTTCTCCATGGCACATGTAGTGAACCTGTAAATTTGTCAGTCTTTAGTTTTCTTGTATGGTGGTGTTTTTGTTTTTGTTTTTTTGGAGGGGGGGTGCTTGTGTCTGCCTTTCTGTGCATGGCACGCATGAACTGTGCAATTAAATGTGTAAATTTACAGTAGATCGAGTGTCTTTTGTTAAAGCTGTTGATTTCAAACACTTTTCTCATTGGCCAGTCTAGTAAGTACAGTTTTACAGGTGGCTGTTTTGTATGACAAGAATTAAAGCAGGCTAAAATGCTAGACCTGACCACTCCTGCAAATCAAACTTAGGTGATCTCGCCCACTTACAATTTTCCTCCACTTCTTCCTTATTCATTCCAACACCTTGCACCGAGAGAGTGTCTGCCCAGTGCCTGGCCCGGTGCCCACTCTGTGCCTGGTGCCCACTCTGGGCCAGCACGAAGATTGGTCGCTGCCCACAGAGCACTGTGTGGGGAAGAGCCATGGAAAGCACTGGTGAGCCCGTGAGAGCACGTGCTCGAGGCTTCTTGGGAGGCTCTGCGGGAGGGGAAGTCCAGGCTGAGGGGGAGTGAGGAGGAGAGACAGAGATCCAAGCTGTTAGGTGCCATGTGTGGGGCCGACACCAGCCGGACACCGAATGCACCTGAAGCCACCCATGGCTTCTGGAACAGTCGCAGGGCCGGTCCAGCCAGCCTCCCTCCCACGCAGCCCCCTGGGCTCGGGAAACAAAACACACACGGGCAGGCACGCTGCCGCTGTGTTTGTGCCAGGCAGCGCCGCGAGCCCCAGCTGCTTCCGACCCGAACCCTCGGTGTTTGGGCTCTGGACTCCCTCTGCCCTTCTCAGGGGAGGTGTTGGGCACGGTCTGGCGATGATGAGCCGCTTGCCCTCACTGAGAACAAAGTTCGGTAATGAGAATCTTTGTTATGGACTCAAGTTCTGAGCCAGACGAGGCCCCCACCGCCTCCAGTTCAAAACACAGCACCGCAGTGGTGTTGGCAATGGTTCCCGAAGGCTGGGGGAGTCCAGAGTCCTTCCAGCTGTGAGGCTCGCAGATGCGCGTGTCAAGACGCTGGGGAGGGCAGCGTGTTTCGAGACCGCGGGGTTCATCAGCGCTCCGCACTGGCAGCGCAGCGGACCGGCGTGGCGACACCAGCACCATGTGAGGAGTCAGGAGCACGGCCAGAGCCGCTGCTCTTCTTCCCCTAATGCTCAGGTCGTTATCTGTTTTCATTTCCCATGGATTTTTCATGGATGAAAACTTCGCAGTTGAATTTTTTCCCTTAGATTTTCTCGTTTCTTTTGAACATGGAAGTTTCTTCCTTTTTTTGACTATAATGCTTACTTGCTCAGAAAAGCAAGAGGAATATTAGTTTCTCTCAGTCTTTGCCTCTGTCTTAAATTGTTGCTTTAGTCTCCATTTTTTCAGATTTTACTGTTTGCTCTTTTCTGATTAGACGGCCGCGCTGTGGTAGTTTTTCACTCCTTTCTCTCTTCCTCAGGTGTGCTTTTCTATCCCACATTCCTGTGTATTTTTTCCTGGTCTGGTTTCTTTGTCTACCTTGTTCGGGGCCTGGTATGATTCTTCCTGTTATGGGTATTTTACTGTTTTCTAGATGGAAGTTTATTATTTTCAGTGAAATTAACTCCTCTCCAGTGGGATTTTTAACCTCTTTGGGCTCCAGAGCATACGCAAGGAAGCCACCTCCCCTTTATTTTGATTAAAAATGTTCCAGTCTTTCTGTTTATATATTCTGCATTCTCCACTTAACAGTCCCATAATTATATTTCCAGAATAAATGTTTTCCTGACATTTGATTAATTGCTTTAGGAAACTTTCCTGAGTTTGTTGCCTTCAGCTTTTTTAGTCCTTGGTATTATAATCCTGAATTTCTTTAATGGGATAATCTCTTAGTTGCTTTGTCATAGTCCACATCTCAGAGGTTTAAGACGTTCAGTACAAGGGAGCGAATAGACAGGGATGGGATACAGCAAAGAGATTGGGCAGCAGGTGCCAGAGCCCAGCCATGGTGCGGATATTCCGCATCAAGGAAGGGATTCTGTGAAAATCTCAACGTCTTGTTTCCTATACCCTTGTCATCTCCACTCTTACCCTGCTTGCACACACTCGCACGGTCAGTCTCGCACTCCCACAGCACCAGTGTCTGGTCTTTTCCTGTATTCCCTGAATAAATGCACAAGCCTCATGCACTTGGCCAGCTCCATGTCTGGTCTTCTGTATTCCCAGGCAGTATTGTCCCTGCTGTCCTAGCTGTCACTGGCCTGGTGGAAAGATCACGTTGGAGTTCCAGACCTGGGTTAGAATCTGGGTCAGTGGCTATCTGCATTCTTGGCCGCACTGGTTACTTACTCCCTCTCTCAGTCTCCGTCACCTCCCTCATATATGTATGTGGAGGGTATGTGCAGGATAATATATAGCTGACTGACAGGTGCTTTCCTCACCCACATTATTTTGCCACACAGGTACCAGATCACTTGGGTTTGCATCTTGGCAGTATAGGTCTGTGATTTTAGCAAGTCAAAGAATTTGTGCCTTGGTTTCCTCATCTATAGTAGTGTCCAGGTCATAGGATTGTTACGAGGATTCACTGAGTCATAACACATTAAGCACTTACAGATATGTCTAGCCTATAGTTAGCTGTAGATCAACTCTTCTCATTATTAATAACATGTACTTTACAGGGTTGTCATGTTACGAACATGATAAATTATATGTGAACTTCTCTAGTACCGTGTATATCATACAGATTGCTTTCTACAGATGTCTCCATTTTGAAAAAAGTCTCTGAGGTTTTTTGCAAGTTAGAGAACTTTTTTAAAACCCAGGTTACTGTTACAGGAAGTTTGCTAATCCATGGAAACACTGCTGTCCTCATTTGGAGCTGCTGTGTTGTTGTCATGGTGCCATAACTATGTGGTTCTACTTCATCATCATAGATTCCCTGCCTAGTGCTTTGTGTTGGGTAAGAAGACTGTTCATTGTCCGGGTGTTCGGCTTGCTGTGATTCTGGTGGTGCTTTTCTTTCCTTGTCTTCTAATAGAACGAGATGGTTCGGGAGCTAGATGGCCACGTCCTGAAGTGTGTGAAAGACCAGAATGGTAATCACGTGGTTCAGAAATGCATCGAATGTGTGCAGCCCCAGTCTTTGCAGTTTATCATTGATGCATTTAAGGGGCAGGTAAGTGACTTAAGAAAGAAACAACGGAAACAAGTGTTTGGGTGTCTCTACGCCCAGAGAAGAAGGTAGCATTAGGGGGGTGTCCCCACATGGCCACACCACCAGAGATAGCCTCTCGTTTGTCCTGTTTACCTGTATGTCATAAGAACCTCTGTGCCCTTAGCACCAGCTTCCAGGTAGAGCTGATATTTTCTTACATCATTTTTCCAGAATTGCCCCTTAATTGGCTATTATCATTAATTTCTCTTCCCTAAAACATCATCTTCACACCCTCCTGAGCTACGTGGAACAAAGAATAAAACACACACCTCCTTCTTGGGTCTGTGAAATTGTTTTTTGTTTTTGTTTTTAAAAGGGAAAACATGGTAAATACCAAGCAGATTTTCACGTGCAGTCATGTGTACCACTAAGCTGAGACTGAAATGGGATTTTAGAGTTGTTTAGTCTTTGGGGTTTGCTCAGTTATGGCAGCGGTAAGGAGATTGAAGAGGTTAACTGGGGGGTTGTTTGGGTTTTCTGAGTTAATGAAAAAAGAGCAGATCTGTTTACTTTAAAAATAAGGCCTTAACATTTATCAAAATAGACAAGGAAAGTAAAATGACTAAGCTGCCAAAAGGGAGAGAATATTTTCAAGATGAAATTGCTGAAGAATTAATAACAAATATATAATCAACTCCTATAATCAAAGACTACCATACAAATTAGTGCAAAAATGACCACAAACACTAACAGACAAAAAGAAACACAAATTGCCAGTAGACAGAAGACAGAATGATTCCATTAGTAATCAGGAAGATGCAGAATAAGGGTACAGGTAATAGACCACTGTTCCCCTGTTGGTCAGCCGCTGTGTCCTGGCAAAACTGTGGGATCTGATCACTGTTAGTGGGAATAGACATTAGCACAGCCATTTGGAAAATCATTTTGCAACATCCTTCAAAGTTCAGCACACGTATTTCCTGTGACCAGGCATTCCTAGCCTAGGTGGATACTGGGAGACATAACTTCGACATATTGAAAGCAGCCTTATTCTCCTAGGAAAGACTGAATGATCTAGATGTCTGTCAGCGCAGGGTTAGACGAATATTAAAGTAACAAATCAGGTACTTGCCCAGCAGAAGCTCCACAGTAGAAGTAAATACTTCAAACATAATGTTGAGTGAAATAAGTTAATTCATTATAGACTGTGAGTTTTTAGCATTAAAAAAGAAATTTCTTTAAAGATTTTGTTTATTTGACAGAGACAGACAGGGAGGGAGGGAACACAAGCAGAAGGAGTAGGAGAGGGGGAAGCAGGCTTCCCACTGGGCAGGGATCCCGATGCTGGGCTCGATCCCAAGGCCCTGGGATCATGACCTGAGCCGAAGGCAGACGCTTAGTGACTGAGCCACCCAGGCGCCCCAGTTTTTAGCATTTTTATAAAACAGAGCAGGACCATACTTTATACTGTGGAAGGTAACACAGTTGTACACATACAGCTATGCATTAAAAACCACATGAAAAGCACTTAATGCGCTGACACTTGGCCAGTGTCTAGTAAGTGTGAGCTCTTGTTATTGTTCTTATTATTCCTGTGATGATTCTTTTTTTTTTTTTTTTTTTTTTAAGATTTGTTTATTAATTTGAGATAGAGAGCAAGTAAGCACACGGGGGGAAGGGCAGAGGGAGAGAATCCTCAAGCAGATCCATGAGATCATGACCTGGGCTGAAACCAAGAGTCAGACGCTCAACCAAATGACCCATCCAGGTGCCCCCTGTGGTTATTCTTAATGACAGACTTGAGTGCAGGTTACTCCATGTCATTCTCGCTAGGAATGCCAGAATTAAGAGTGGGTGGTCCAGAGCTGAAGCCTGTGTTCTTATCTCCTCCAGACCCAAGAAAAGAGGAAGAAGCTTTTCTTACTTACTGCTGGAAAACACCCTAATTAAATTTAGAAGATTTGCAATGTGGTTAAGTGAAAGCATTTAGGATTTGATCCCAGCCCTTTTTCTCTTTTTAACCCTGTTCTTCCACACCGTGGACTCTTAACAAAGTGTGTTTTGTGACTTCGATTAATTCTCTGTCCGTTCTAGGCTTCTTGGAAAAGTCCTTTTCAGCTCTGAATTTATGTACATCTCTAAATTCCTAGGATAGTTATGAAATGGGTTTACACACCTCATTATTTGTAGCGAGAACTCGAATGTGCCACATTTGTAATTTGGCCTTCTGAGTTAGACTGGAACATACTGTCCTGGCTTTGTCAGTTACTGTCTGTGTGGTGGCAGGCACACTGTAGAAACCTCTGGGAGCTGCAGAGCTCTCTTCCGGATGCTGGGAATACTCATCGCTCACTTTCTCTCTGTCTTTGGGAAGATTAACGGAATAATGGATATGAATGACGCCGAGGCATCGAAAGTAGCAACTGTCATTCTTGGCTTTGTTGTTTGTGTTGTCTGTCCTAGGTATTTGCTTTGTCCACGCACCCTTACGGCTGCCGAGTGATTCAGAGGATCCTGGAGCACTGTCTCCCTGAGCAGACACTCCCTGTCTTAGAGGAGCTTCACCAGCACACAGAGCAGCTTGTGCAGGTAGTGGAGTTGCCAGTAGAGTAACTGCAAACACCTGTGGGCTCGTGCAGGCCCAGACCTTGTGTGTTTTCTCAGCACAGGTATCCATTCCAGAAGAGTCAATGTTAATGTGTTTAAAATGCCCATTGGCTTTGGAGCAGGTTCTCATTTATACCGTCCTGGTTTGTGCTTTTTGAATATGGTTGAAGAAGAGAGCCCTGGCCTTGGAGTGGAGGGTGCTGCCTGCCAGCCTTCTGCCATGGACAGGCCATTTAACCTCTCTTGGTCTCAGCTTCATCATTGCAACTGAACTAAGTGGATTAGGTGGCTTCTTTTTAGCTTTGGTAGTTTCTTTTCTTTTGCCATTAAACATTTCTCCGCCATCACAATAACCAAGAGAACACTTCCTAAGTGTAGTATTGTACTGAAGCAGCACTTTTGTTGGGAGTTTGTTGTTTGTTTTGGTGGGAGGTGTGAGGTTATAAATGTATTACATCCTCATTGTGGAAAAAAATTGGGAGCACAGAAAGTAAGAACAAAAGAAATCATCCATAATCCTGCCATCCAGAAGCAAACACATTTGGGCTTTGCACTTGTTTTTAAAAGTATAAATTTGTACATTTATTCTCTCCAATACTTTTAACCTTAGATGAGTGAATATATCTATTGTATGCTTGTGATGTTATTTAATTAGGTATTGTCTGTTTTGTTGGACATAAACATTGTTTCCCATTTTTCTTAGAGGTAAACTTCTGTTTGAGAGAAAAATAGCTCTTTACTCCCAGCTATGCCTTCCTTTCTTTTTTCTTTCTTTTTTTTTTTCTTAAGATTTTATTTATTTGAGAGAGAGCATAAGAGGGGAGAAGGTCGACTCCCCGTGGAGCTTGGAGCCCGATGTGGGATTCGACCCTCGGATTCCAGGATCATGACCTGAGCCAAAAGCAGTTGTCCAATCAACTTAGCCACCCAGGCACCCTAGTTTTGTTTTGTTTTTAAAGGAGAGGAGGCCTACTCTTTTGGGCCTAGTAGCTAATAAAGGAAGAACTTAAATAGGACCTTTGGGCATAAATATATAGAGAAATAGTCCATAATCTGGTAAATATTCCTCTTTTGTAATGATAAGGAAAAATTTGTCACTCCCTATTCATTTTTTAAAGTTCTTAAGTGTTCATTATTATTCAGGTAAACCATCGTGGTGCTGTAGGAAGGAAGGTAGGTGGTGATTAGATGTAAGGATTTAGGTAATTCACAGAACTCACTTTTACATAAATTTTTTTTCTCTTGTTTCTCGAACAGGATCAATATGGAAATTATGTAATCCAGCATGTATTGGAGCATGGCCGTCCTGAAGATAAAAGTAAAATTGTAGCAGAAATCCGAGGCAATGTACTTGTATTGAGTCAGCACAAATTTGCAAGGTGTGTGCTTTGAATCACATGGACTCCATTTTCCAGAGAAGACGATAAAATAGTATTTCAAGGCTAGAGAGAAGGAGTGAATTTTCATTCTCTTCTTTTTTTACATGTTTCTTTTTCTCCAGGTATACACAGCTTAAAAAGTCCAATGGTTCTATTATAAAGTATAAAATAAAGCAGGTCCCTTAATGTCTCCTCACTCCACTGTGAAATCTGAGCATTATGTTTCTAAATAACTTAAATCTTACACTGTGGTGAACTAGACATTTTATTAACTTATTTTTTGAGAATTGTGAAATGTTCTTTACTCAGTTTCCTCTCTGGTGCCAAAATGAAGAGGCAGCATATACTGTATCTACATAAACAGTATTCTTAGAGTCTCTTTTCCAGTCTTCATACTGTGTGAGGTCAAGAATAAAATGGGCTAGTTATCCCCCGATTGTGAAAAATGTTTTAGGTGACTTACAATTAACAGTGGTTGGAGGAGAAATTGATGGCCCTCCCAAGGGATTAGTGGTATGGTCTAAGTGGAATGTGTGTATCCTACAGTATGTAGTATAGTAGTTTGTATTTTGGGAATATTTTTCTTTGGTTTTTAGGATACACTGCCAAGCAGGTATGACTCTACAGTCTTGATCTTTTTAAATTGCTTGTCTCTAAGTTTTTTAATTTTATAACACTGCGGCATGGAAAGAGAAGAGAAGTAAAAACACTCTTTGATCCAGTGTCTCAGTATCCTGACCAGTTCAGGGTCTCTGTGATCTTGTATTGCCTTTTTTTTTTTTTTTTTTTTTTTTTTTAAAAAAAAAAAAAACATTTGGCAGGACCAGGGACTTAGGGGCAGAATCTCTTAGAATTCTTCCTTGGGTCACTATCTTCTATTTACTTTTTTTTTCATTGTATTTAATATCTCACTCTTAGGTATAAGTATTGATTACTATTACAATAGACTTGTGTGTGGTCTGGTAATGACTGAGTAGCTGCTTTGGGCCTAATCCTCCCACAGATAACGACTATAAATTGTGGACAAAATGCCAAAAATCTTCCTGAAGGCATTAAGCCGTTTAAGAGAGTGGCCAAGAACAGGTAGATACCAGAAGGGTTTGGGGGAGGGGAGGGGAGGGGAGGCTTATTGATAACTTGGAAGGACATAATTGCACTGGGGAAATCTCCCTGTTCCTCCCCCCCTTCCCCTTTAGATTTTTCTTTTTGTATTGCATTGTATCGATATATAATTGACAGATAAGTTTGTCAATTCTGTAATTGTGTAATTATGTTGTTATTATTATGTAAGTTTGACATACATGGTGTGTTGGTTTGATACATTCATATACTGCAGTATGATTACTGCAGTAGCATTAGCTAACACCTTTATCATGTCATAATTATTTTTTTGTGTGTTGAGAACACCATTAAGATCTAGTCTCTTAAAAAAAAAAAGATCTAGTCTCTTAACGATGTTTTGTGATACAGTATTATTGACTATAATAATCAGGAAATTTCCCAGTTTTAATTGGCTTTTAGCCTGTAGGCAGTTCCTGTTCTGCTCTGGGCTTCTAAAGTTGGATTAAAAAATCTCCAGTGTCCCCAGAAGGCAGAGTTAGGGGCAGCCGTGGCAATGAGAGTGACAGAGTGACAGGGCAGAAATTCCAGAAAGTAAGAGAACCAGGGAGGGGAAGGCCCACATTTAATTTCCCAAATATCTGCTTGACTCCTGACCCACATGTGACGGCACAAACTTGAGGCAGGCCAGCGAAGGCACAAACTTGAGGCAGGCCAGCGAAGGCTCAAAGAACTGAACTGAGATCCCTCTTGTGTGGGAGAAGCTTGCCGCTGCAGTTCAGCCAAGTTACTGCACTAAATAAAGGAACGGGGAGAGTGATATCCTTGGGGGAACGTAACAGAACTCCGTTTCTCCTGCGCATCATTCATTGTCTAGAAAGCAGAAAATTGTGATAAGACATACAGTCAAGAAAAAAAGAAGAAACAAAAAAAGAAAGAAACAACTCCCAACTAGTTCCAGACCACCCCGATGTTGGAATTAGTAGAGAATGATTTTAAAGCACCTATTTTAATTATAGTGAAAGATGTAAAGGAAGATAACAATCGTAATGAATGAAGAGATGTTAGTAGAGAATTAGAAGCTTTGGTATAAAAAGAACAAAATGGAAATTCTGGAATAGAAAAATAAGTCCTCTGAGATAGAATTCACCACGTGGCCTTAACAACAACAGATTAGAGATAACACAAGAAAGAGCTGATACACTTGAGATAAGTAGAAATAAAATAGATTAGTGACTTTCCTACAGTTTTGATGGTGACCCAGAATAAAAAGTAAAAGTTTCATTGATTTTGCACGCGCAGGCACATGCATACACGTATAACTGAAACTGTGTTGTCCATGATTAATTCTAATACCTACTGTTCTTTTTTTTTTTTTTTTTTTTTTTTTTTTTTAAAGAAAAAGCTGGTCACAAATCACTAAGTTGATCTCACCACCCACAAATGGGCTGGGAACTGTAGTTTCAGAATGCCTAAAATAAACTTTAAAGACGCAACACTTGATCATGTATTAAGGTGGAAGTCTTTGGCCAAGTGGGAACCCATGGTGGTAGCTGAGTTACCTGCTTGCTTTCTTGGAAGACAGGTCAGTGTTGAGGATTTGAGTCCTCTACCCAGAAGAATGAGTGTCCTGTTCTAATCCCGACCAGTTTGTAGGGGAGGCAGGCCTGGACTGGATGAAGGTATGGTCCAGCTAAGCAGTCCTGAAAACTGCTGAATTCTTTGCCTGAGCATTTGGAGATCATGACAGGCTTTGTGCTCTCTGAGCAGGATCAGTAATATCTTAAGTCCCTTTTTGGCTGAGGGAGGAGCTGGTGGCTATTAGGAGATAACTTCCAAAGTACCACACTTTGAGTCACACTAGAGCAGTACTGTAGTAGCATAGTGCTGTAGAAGAAAGGTGGGCAAAGAAGTTTCTCTGTGATGCTGTTTCAAAGGAGGGGAGGCTGTTGGCTTAATTAGACCTGATTGATCAGTCTGGTGAACTCGCTCGCTCACTCTTTTTTTTGTTTTGTTTTGTTTTTTTTTAAGATTTTATGTATTTGATAGAGAAAGACAGTGAGAGAACACAAGCAGGGGGAGTGGGAGGGGGAGAAGCAGGCTTCCCCCTGAACAGGGAGCCTGATGTAGGGCTCTATCCCAGGACCCTGGGATCATGACCCGAGCTGGAGGCAGAGGCTTAATGACTGAGCCACCCAGGTGCCCCAGACACTGTATGTTAAGAAAGGTTGAAGAAGTGATCAATAGGATGGTAGTTCTTAACATTTTAGCTTGAGAATTTTTTTTCTTTCTGATCTGTTTATTTGAGAGACAAAGAGAAAGCTTGCACATAACGGGGATGGGGAGAAGCAGAGAATCCCAAGCTGACTCCACGTGCCGAGGGCAGGGCCCAATCCCACAACCCTGAGATCACAGCCTGATCTGAAACCGAGAGCCGGACGCTCAACCAACTGAGCCACCCAGGCACCCCAGGCGCCCGGAGAATTTTGTTCTCCAAATAAAAGCTCACTGTGTGCAGTGAGCTAACACCGAGAGCTCTGTGGAACAGCATCCTCTTACCATGTAAGAACTTGCAGATTAGGGACTTACTCTGGTGATAGTTGCTGGACTATTCAGATATCCAGAGGGCTGGGCTCTGGAAGGAGTATGACAGAGTAGAGTCCCTGCCCTAAGGTACTCACGAAGTAGGCATATGTGTCCTTTTTCAGTCCCTGAGAGCAAAATTAAGTCGAATGGGTGAAATTTTAGGGGAGAGGATGTTTTGTTTCAGTATATACAAGAAGAATGTTTCATAGAGCCATTCGCCCATACGGTAGGTTGCCCTAGAAAGTAATTACTTCCAGGTTATGAGATTATGCTAAACGGCCATATTTAAGGACTGTCACAGAGGAAAGAGCTTCCTGCATTAGCTAGGTCTGGGCTCTTAAGTTCTTTTTCTCTGTGAGAGTTCTGTGACCTAGAGCAGCTCTTCCCCCAGTCGTGAACTCTCTGAAAGCCTTCAACGTTCAACTGCACACTGACCCACCAGATGTCCTCTCTGCTGGGTATTGATTCCAGTGATAAAAATACAAATAATGTGTATTGTTCTTTGACATCACACAACTTCCTTGTACCCACAGAGCCACAGATGCATAGTAGTAGTGGTTTTTAATCACTCCGAGATGGCAAATACCCATTAGCACAGGCTTGTGTAGTTTAATTGCCCCTTCTGCCCCCTGCCCCCCCCCCCCCCCCCCCCGGCATTTAGTACAGCCAATTCCTGTTTTCCTTTCCCAAGAGGACAGAACTGTGCCGGGTTCAGAGATGCTGGCAGACCTATGGGGCGGGGGGGCTCTTGTTCTTAGACTCTGAAGACGCAGCAGGAGGCTGTTGAAATGAGCGCTGTGGTTCCCGTGCACACCTTCCTTGACTAAGTGTGCAGGGCCTCCTCTCCGGGTGTCCCGCTCTGTGGTTGGCACTAGAGATAGCGACATAAGGGAGGCTTGTTCCCGACCTCTGTACACTCAGAAAGGAGAGGATTTGTGGATTTTGATTGTGTGTTGAAATTATAATCCTTAACAAGTGCAACTTACTAAGCAGATGTGAGCTTTGTATGTGAGTCGCTTCACTTACCTGGGCTGTTCCCTCAGCTGTGAGAAGGTTGGGCCTAGTCTCAGCCACCGTTCACACTGGCAGCCACAAATGACAGAGGGGGAGACTCATAGAACCAGATCTTCCCCAAATGTCAGGCTCTCTTGTGGTGCTGACTGAGTCAGGACAGAGGCCAGACAGACACAGCCCAGCAAGGTCTTTGTTCTAAGAGTTGTCCCTGGATTTGTCTCCTTACAGCAATGTTGTGGAGAAGTGTGTCACTCATGCCTCCCGTACGGAGCGCGCTGTGCTTATCGATGAGGTATGCACCATGAATGACGGTCCCCACAGTGCCTTATACACCATGATGAAGGACCAGTATGCCAACTACGTGGTCCAGAAGATGATTGATGTGGCCGAGCCAGCCCAGCGGAAAATTGTCATGCATAAGGTAGGCCAGGGTGGGCAGATCTCACTCAAAGTCTATAAGGCGTGAGGTTCTTGACATTTCTGAAATGCAAATAAAAGTAGACAGCTTGCTGCTTTTTGTGGCGTTTGTCACTGGTCTAGGTCTCATGCTGTGCTCCTGTTTCCTTTTATCTACAGTGGCCACTCTCCTCATGTTTTAGTAGCTCACTAGTGTGAAAGAGTCTGAAACTCCCATCCTTGTGAGGGATTTCCCTCCGTGGTCCTCAAGGCATGGTTTTCTGCTCATAGGAGACCAGCTTCTCAGTCCAACAAATCAGCCTGCTTGCCTGCCTTTTCTCTCATTCATTCCACCACCTTGCACTGAGAGTGTATCTGCCCAGTGCCTGGCCTGGTTCCTGCTCTGTGCCAGGCACCAGCACGGACATGATGAAATTGGTCACTGCCCACAGAGTACTGTGTGGGGAAGAACCGCGCAAAGCGCTGGTGAGCCCGTGAGAGCACGTGCTCGAGGCTTCTTGGGAGGCTCTGCGGGAGGGGAAGTCCAGGCTGAGGGGGAGTGAGGAGGAGAGACAGAGATCCGAGCTGTTAGGTGCCATGTGTGGGGCCGACACCAGCCGGACACCGAATGCACCTGAAGCCACCCATGGCTTCTGGAACAGTCGCAGGGCCGGTCCAGCCAGCCTCCCTCCCACGCAGCCCCCTGGGCTCGGGAAACAAAACATACACGGGCAGGCACGCTGCCGCTGTGTTTGTGCCAGGCAGTGCCGCGAGCCCCAGCTGCTCCCGACCCGAACCCTTGGTGTTTGGGCTCTGGACTCCCTCTGCCCTTCTCGGGAGGTGTTGGGCACGGTCTGGCGATGATGAGCCGCTTGCCCTCACTGAGAACAAAGTTCGGTAATGAGAATCTTTGTTATGGACTCAAGTTCTGAGCCAGACGAGGCCCCCACCGCCTCCAGTTCAAAACACAGCACCGCAGTGGTGTTGGCAATGGTTCCCGAAGGCTGGGGGAGTCCAGAGTCCTTCCAGCTGTGAGGCTCGCAGATGCGCGTGTCAAGACGCTGGGGAGGGCAGAGGCCATCCTGGAGTCCTATAGAAGTTTTAAGCCTGTCCGTGCATTCAGTCCTGCCTTTGACAAGTGCTCACGTGCAGACTCAGAGCGAGCCCTCCTCTCAGCAGGGCTCCGGCATCCGTGAGACGACAGTACCCCACACGGAGAGCTGCAGTCGTGCTGCGGAGGTGTGTGGCAGGGCCGTGCAGGCATGTGTCAGGCTCTCTTCTAATGTGGGAGAAGGCTTCCCCAGAGAGTGACATTTGAATAAAGCCCTGAACCCTTCCAGGCAGAGGGAACATGGAACATGAAGGCTTAGGAGCAGGAGACAAGACCATGTATCTGGAAAGGTCAGGCCTGTCCCTGGGTGGGGGCGGGCTTGCAAGGCCAGGTCACATTTGTGTTTCATGTGATTGTCCTGGCTGATGACTAACCTAGAGTAGGGCAGGCAGCAGGAGAGGAGGCAGTGAGGAAGCTGGATGGGCGGCTTTAAAGCCAGGAGGTGGGTAGTGGTTCTGGGACTGAAGACAAGTGGACAGAACAGGGCTTAGCAGTTGGCTGATGGAGGGAGTTGAAAGGGGAAGAAGAGTCCCACAGGCCCAAAACCCTGAGTTTTCCAGCTTTCACTGCCTGGCAGTGTCCTTTCCAGCAAGAGGAGACGGGGGGCAGGTTGATTTCCTTCCATCTCCCACCAAATAAGTAAAAAGTGGAGTTGAACAGTGGTGCATGTGCATGAGCACGAGGGTCATTAGTGTCTTGTCTGGGAAAGGAGAAGGCTCAGACTTCAGTGGCTGGTCTAGCAGTCACCAGTCCCGGGGACAGAGAGGTGAAAGAATTGAATGTAAATGTCATTAGTGTTTCTAAAAGGAGGGCCACCAAAAGCCAGGGGGTCCTGAACTTCACATTCTGATGCCAGAGACACCGGCGATGTCTGTCGTCCTCACTACCCCCCAGATAGCAGCATAGCATTATCACACATTCTTTTTACAGAGCTGTGAGGCGAGTGCTGTGGGCCACACAGCTCGGAATTGGACCCAGGGCTGTTAACGGTTCCCCACGCGGGCTTGTAGGTGAGAACATGGTAGCTGCTGTGGGCCTGTGTCCTGTGGTGCAGCAGTGGTTTCTAGAGCTACTTGGGACTTCCTTGCTGTGAGGACCTGACCGACTAGACAGAAATCGTGGCCTGCGTGGAGCTCTCAGTGGGGCCACGTGCCCTGGTGTAGGTGGCCAGTGTGTTTGAGTGTGCAAGTGCACGTCCGGGTGGGGAGCAGGCTGGTACGCACTGTCCTCCGCTGTTGGTGGAACCTTGGGGTGGCGCGCTCCACGCCCCAGCCCGGGCCCGGAGAAAGCTGCGTGAGCCTCCCGGCAGAGAAGGGGGCTCCAGCGAGGAAGCCCCTCTCGTGTCTAGGGTGCTCCATGGGGACCCACCCAGGTACAAGAGGGGGAGGGGGCCAGACTGGCGCGGAGTTGGTAGAAGAGTCACCGCTGTGGGACTCAGGGCCTGTGCCCGGGTAGCTGGCTGGTGTTGGACACACCACTTAGCTGGGCCTCTGGGGTACATCTGTAGAATGGGGATGAGCACACCTGCCATATGGGCTTCAGTGAACACTACCTGGCCCACACTACTCATTTTATTTATTTATTTAAATTTTTTTTTTTCTTTTAAAGATTTTATTTATTTTTATTTGAGAGAAAGCAAGAGCATGAGAAGGGGGAAGTCAGAGGAAGAAGCAGACTCCCCATGGAGCTGGGAGCCTGATGCGGGACTTGATCCCGAAGGCAGCCGCTTAACCAGCTGAGCCACCCAGGCAGCCCACACTAGCCATTTTATTGTTGTCAGTCATTCTCCAGGATCCTCTGTGAACCAGAGGACGGGGTCCTGAACAACCCCCACCCGCACCACTCCACTGCTGAGGGGAGCTGAGGTGCCTCTAGGGGACCAACGGGGCTGAAAGCATGTCCAACGGCTGCCCTACAGTGACGGTGTGGGCGCCTGTGAGGACGCACGTGCTCCATGGACCGACGTGGAAGTGGTCTGTGGCCAGCTGCCTCTGGAGCCCTGGTGTCCCCGCACAGAGTAGGGCTTCTCCCTCACTCAGCTCGCTCCCTGGGGCTGTTGAGTGGCGGGGCTTTGACTGAAAAGAGGGGGAAGGTGTCGCCTGGCGGGCTCACAGGCTTGTGTGCACGCTTCGGTGCCTGGCAGCTCGTGGCCGGCTTGCAGGCCAGAGTAACACTGTGCTTTCTCCCCAGATCCGGCCCCACATCGCCACTCTGCGCAAGTACACCTACGGCAAGCACATCCTGGCCAAGCTGGAGAAGTACTACATGAAGAATGGCGTTGACTTAGGGCCCATCTGCGGCCCCCCTAATGGTATTATCTGAGGCAGTCGCCCTGTCCCTCATTCCCACTGACCTCACTGGCCCACTGGCGAATCCAACCAGCAACCAGAAGTGTTCGTGCAGAGAAGCTGAAATGGGTGAATGGTTGCTCCAGGATTACCCGCTCCTCCAAAAAATGGAATCAAATCCACAAGTGGAAAAGCCTTTGTAAATTTGTTTAATTTTATTACACATAACATGTACTAATTATTTTTTTTAATTGACTAATTGCCCTGTTGTTTTACTGGTGTATAGGGTACTTGTACATAGGTGACCAATGTACATGGGAGGCCACACATTTTGTTCATGTTGTATCTATATTACGCGTGTGGAAACTTTCAGGGTGGTTGGTTTAACAAAAAAAGTTAAAAAAAAAAAAAAAAGAAAAAAGTTTTTAACCCATTTTGCCTTGCCGGCAAATTTTGCAAATAGCTCTTCCCCACCTCCTCATTTTAGTAAAAAACAAAAACAAAAACAAAAAAACCTGAGAAATTTGAATTTTGTTAAATGACCCCAAACTGGCATTTAACACTGTTTATAAAGCATATATATATATACATATATATATATATAATGAAAATTGTTTTAGAGTTGCTAAAGCTTCAGTTTATGACATTAAGTTTATGAAGCTTTGAAAAATCGCCTTTTTTGGAGACTATTATGCTGAAGGAGATGTGTAGTCTGTTTTGTGAGGAGGAGATGTAAGCTCCTAAGATGTCTTTCAAGGCCGGGCGGGTGTATTTGTTTACTGCCTACTGGATTTTTTTCTGTTAACATTGAAAGGCAGAATCTGATTATTTAGCATGAGAAAAAAAATCCAACTCTGCTTTTGGTCTTGCTTCTATAAATATATAGTGTATACTTGGTGTAGACTTTGCATATATACAAATTTGTAGTATTTTCTTGTTTTGATGTCTAATCTGTATCTATAATGTACCCTAGTAGTCGAACATACTTTGGATTGTACAATTGTACATTTGTATACCTGTAATGTAAATGTGGAGAAGTTTGAATCAACATAAACACGTTTTTTGGTAAGAAAAGAGAATTAGCCAGCCCTGTGCATTCAGTGTATATTCACACCTTTTATGGTCGTAGCATATAGTGTTGTATATTGTAAATTGTAATTTCAACCAGAAGTAAATTTTTTTTCTTTTGAAGGAATAAATGTTCTTTATACAGCCTAGTTAAATGTTTAAAAAGGAAAAAAATAGCTTGGTTTTATTTGTCACTTAGTCCCACAGTAGCAAGATCCTTTCTAAATGTTATTCAAGATGATTCAGTTCACACTAGTGTTTTTTTTTATCCTAAAAAAAGTAATGTTTTGCTTATTTTGTGACAGTCATAAGAACGTGCAAAGTTCAGCCCTGCCCTAGCTTTCCTTACAATCAGAGCCCCTCTCACCTTGTAAAGTGTGAATTGCCCTTCCTTTTTGTACAGAAGATGAACTGTATTTTGCATTTTGTCTACTTGTAAGTGAATGTAACATACTGTCAATTTTCCTTGTTTGAATATAGAATTGTAACACTACACGGTGTACATTTCCAGAGCCTTGTGTATATTTCCAATGAACTTTTTTGCAAGCACACTTGTAACCATATGTGTATAATTAACAAACCTGTGTATGCTTATGCCTGGGCAACTATTTTTTGTAACTCTTGTGTAGATTGTCTCTAAACAATGTGTGATCTTTATTTTGAAAAATACAGAACTTTGGAATCTGAATTTGTGCTTCTGTGTTAACTCCTCCTCTCCCCCTTAACATTCGTGTCCCAGGACAGCCCTTTCCTTCTTTGTGCCTTTCTCCTGCTTGTTTGGTTTCTGTTGGCGGGAGGGCAGGGTGGGATTGGAATATGGCTGGGATGGCGGAACGAAAGCTCTGGAATCCATTTTGACCCACAGATGTTGGCTTTAGCCTGCTTAGTGCTTTCCAAAGCAAGACTATTAGTCCAGATTTCCAACTTCAATTGAAAAATCAGATCGTCTGCCTCCCTGGGCCCAGGGTGTGTGCCCATCAGTCGCAGGGAGCGTCCTCCAAAAACCAGTGCCCTGCGGCGGGACCCAGTTGGATGCTCTTCATTTGCTCTTTCCGGCCTTTGTTGCCTTGTGAGCCTGGGGTCTGGGTTCGAATCCAGTCAATTGCAGATGTTTCCCAGCTCCGGCGTGCACTGGAGCACCTCGTCTTTGGAGGTGGGCGACCACTAAGGCATCCCCAACTGCTGTCCGGTCTGTCTCAGTCCCCCCTCCTGAGGCTCCCTTCCCTTTCCTCAGTTTGGGCTGCTGCTGCCCTCATCCTGCCCCACCATGTTCACACGTGGAGTCCTGGCCCCGGCTGGCCCAGGAGCCTAGCTTGCTCATCTTGCTCATCACCCTCAGACTGCGGGCGGTGTTTTAATATGGGAGGCTCTAGCTTGCGGAGGCGGGCCTGCCACCTATGTCTGGGGACACTCACGTTTGGCCACCTTTGCCCCACGGACACTGGTCGGTGTTGGCAGCTCCAGGATAGCTTCAGCCAGGGAGGCCAGGTGGGAGCCCGCACGACCTCATGTCTGCAATCAGAGCCCCAGGGCCAGTCACAGGAGCTTTGCCCTGTCCCCTCCCACAGGTAAGGGACTGTCACTAGCGGGCCCTGGCCCTGGGAATGAAGGGAGGGAAAGGAAGCGGAGCTAATGCAGGTTTCGAGCCCAGGACCTGAGCTGAAATCCAGCCCTTCCCAAGGTTCCTCTCTCTGGTAGTCCCCATGGGCCCACCAGAGACTGCATGCTAGAGGCCATCGCCCTCTGTCCCCGCCTTGCGACTCCCGGGTGTCATGGCTCTGGAATCGGACCAGGTTCAAAGCCGGCTCCCTCCACTCACTGTGCTTGAGGGTGTTACTTCATCTGAAACGAAGTTCCTCCCTGGAAACTGAAGGCGTGAACACATACAGGGGCAGCGGTCCCATTTCCGGCCTTGGGAAGTCGTGGCTGCAGAGCGCTTCTGGGTGCGGGACCCTCGCGGGGGCAGGGCGCAGAGTAGCCAGAGCTGGAGGCCGGGAGTTCTCTCTCCCAGGTGCCCACCCACCCTCTTCATGGCCTTAGGCCAGCAGCGTGACCCGTCGGAGTCCCCCCTTTCCCTCTTCCATGAGATCGGAGGCCCCGCCGGAGCTGCGTGAGCTGGTACTCTTGGTGGACGCGTGTCCAGGGCACGGACCCGGCATCTGCTCACGGGACGGGTTTTTTCCTTCCCACCTGGGCTCTTCATGTTCACGCTCCGCACTTCCTTCTCTTGCCCTTTTCCTCGTGGCATTTTATGAAATGTTTCGTCTTGGTGTTTCTTAGTGGTAGCAAGCAAGACAACGCGGTGGGTGATGTGATGACCCTCCCTTGTTCAAGCCTGGGTCTTGAAGGCCTGGGGACGTGTTTCAGTCCGACACACATGGGGCTCAGTCCCTCTGATCCCGTGTCATCTCTTGAGACCAAGTTTCCTTCTGTGCAAAGCGAGAGAAGTCACAGAAGCTACGTATCAAAGGTCGGCTGCGGGGAGTATGTGAGCTCACGTAGTTGAGCTTCGTGAACGGTGGTGACAGGCCATGTTCTACCTTTGGCTTCACTCCTCCGGCATCTGCATGTGGGCTTTGGCGAAGCCGACAACCTTGGCCGTCACGTACAAGGTCACTTGCTGTGAACCAGCTGTCAGGTCCTCGCCCCAGTCCTGGGATCTGAGGCAAGTCTTTTGGGGTCCCGAGCCTAGTTTCCTTGGTGCATCATGGGGCAGACCCCTCCCTATGCAGAAGGGAGTTTCTGTTCTGTTCTTTTTTTTTTTTTTAGAATTTAAAAACTAACGCTTAAAGAGAAACTAACATTTACTAATTCTTCCAACCAGAAAATGTTTTATAGATATATACTGCCTAAGTCAAAGACTCAGGGAAGGAAAATGTCATTTCTCCAGAACAGTGACTAAAATATTTTTAATTTTTATTAATTAGTAATTATTTCTAAGGTGTACAAAGGTACAGAAAATAATATAACACATAATATGTACTCATCTCATAGTCTGTAACCACCCTGAACAAATGCTCGTATTTTCCACCTCTTCGTTGGGTAACCTCTGTTCCGCCTGCAAGGCCCTCACCACCATTTCCCACCCAAGTGGGCTTATCCAGGGCCCACGTTACTTTCCTTCCAGGGCCATGGAAGGACTTCATGGAGTCCTCCCTGACTGACTCAGCTGTCTGTGCCCTTTACGTGCTCCTAAACTCCTGCAAAATGGACAGACTGCGTGCCGCTGGCAAATGCAACAGTCGGTATTCATCTGTAAAATGGGCATAAGGGTACTTGTAAGGTAGTTGTGAGGACTAAATGCATTAAAACGTGTAAAGCAGCTACAGCTAGTACTGTGTAAGTACTAGCTATAAAAATTAGTGGTATCGGGGTGCCTGGGTGGCTCAGTGGGTTAAGCCTCTGCCTTTGGCTCAGGTCATGATCCCAGAGTCCTGGGATCGAGCCCCGCATCGGGCTCTCTGCTCAGCAGGGACCCTGCTTCCCCTCCTCTCTCTCTGCCTACTTGTGATCTCTGTCTGTCAAATAAATAACAAAATCTTTAAAAAAAAAATTAGTGGTATCATTTTAGTGTCTTATATTCTTAAATTTTTTTAAATTATTAACATGTATTATTTGTTTCAGGGGTACAGATCTGTGAATCATCAGTCTTCCACAATTCACAGCACTCACCATAGCACATACCCTTCTCCAATGTCCATCACCCAGCCAACCCGTCTCTCCCTCGCCCCTCCCCTCCAGCAACCCTCAGTTTGTTTCCTGAGATTAAGAGTCACTGATGGTTTATCTCCCTTCCTGGTTTCACCTTGTTTCATTTTTTCCTCCCTTCCCCTATAATCCTCTGCCTTGTTTCTCAGATTCCACATATCAGTGAGATCATATAATTGTCTTTCTCCGATTGACTTATTTCGCTCAGCATAATACCCTCTAGTTCCATCCATGTTGTTGCAAATGTCAAGATTTCATCTTTCGATGGCTGCATAGTATTCCATTGTATGCAAACACCACATCTTTTCATAGATTGGCTATTGTGGACATTGCTGCTATAAACATTCGGGAGCAGGTGCCCCTTCGGATCACTACATTTGCATCTTTAGGGTAAATACCCAGTAGTGCAACTGCTGGGTCATAGGATAGCTCTATTTTCAACTTTTTGAGGAACCTCCATACTGTTTTCCAGAGCAGCTGCACCAGCTTGCATTCCCACCAATAGTGTAGGAGGGTTCCCCTTTCTCTGCATCCTCGCCAGCATCTGTTATTTCCTGACTGGTTGATTTTAGCCATTCTGACTGGTGTGAGGTGGTATCTCATTGTGGTTTTGATTTGTATTTTCCTGATGCCAAGTGTTGTTAAGCACTTTTTCAAGTGTCTCTTGGCCACTGGATGTCTTTGCAGAAATATCTGTCCATGTCTTCTGCCCATTTCTTGACTGGATTATTCGTTCTTTAGGTGTTGAGTTGGATAAGTTCTTTATAGATTTTGGATACTAGCCCTTTATCTGATATGTTGTTTGCAAAGATCTCCCATTCTGTCGGTTGTCTTTTGGTTTTGTTGATTGTTTCCTTTGCTGTGCAAAAGCTTTTCTTTTTCTTTAATTCATATTTTTGAGAACTGGAATTTCTTTTTTTTTTTATTTTTTATTCAGGGTTTTATTTATTTCTTTGACAGAGACACGGCAAAAGAGGGAACACAAGCAGGGGGAGTGAAAGAGAGAGAAGCAAGCTCCCTGCTGAGCAGGGAGCCTGACTGAGGGCTCAATACCAGAACCCTGGGATCATGAGCTAAGCCAAAGGCAGATGCTTAACGACTGAGCCACCCAGGTGCCCCTGTGCAAAAGCTTTTTATCTTGATGAAGAAGTCCCAATAGTTCGTTTTCGCCCTTGCTTCTCTTGCCTTTGGTGATGTGTCTAGGAAGAAGTTGTTGTAGCTGAGGTCAAAGAGGTTGCTGCCTGTGTTCTCCTCAAGGATTTTGATGGATTCTTATCTCACATTTAGGTCTTTCATCCATTTTGAGTCCTTTTTTGTGCATGGTGTAAGGAAATGGTCCAGTTTCATGCTTCTGCGTGTGGCTGTCCAATTTTCCCAACACTATTTGTTGAAGAGACTGTCTTTTTTCTACTGGACATTCTTTCCTGTGTTGTCGAAGATTAGTTGGCCATAGAGTTGAGGTTCCATTTCTGGGCTCTGTATTCTGTTCCATTGATCTACGTGTCTGTTTTTGTGCCAGTACCACACTGTCTTGATGATGACAGCTTTGTAATAGAGCCTGAAGTCTGTACTAGTGATGCCATCAGCTTTGGTTTCTTCTTCAACATTCCTCTGGCTATTCAGGGTCTTTCTGGTTCCGTACAAATTTTAAGATTATTTGTTCCATTTTCTGTTTGACAGAGATTGCAGTGAACGGGTAGATTGCTCTAGGTAGCATAGACATTTTAACAATATTTGTTCCTCCAATCCATGAGCGTGGAATGTTTTCGATTTCTTTGTGTCTGCCTCCATCTCTTTCATGAGAGTTCTGTAGTATTCTCAGTACAGCAGGATCGCGCTTCTATCCTGGGCGCCTGTTCACCTCTGCATTTGACTGCCCACCAGTTCTGCTCCAGGATGTGGTATCCGGGGCTGCCACCAGCTAGATGGCTGCGCTCTCGAGCTTCTCTTCCAGAGTCCCTTCAACACGTTTATATAATGGCCTTCTTCTGGTCACAGTGCTTTACAGTTGACAGAGTGAATCCATATTGGTAATTCCTTGATGCTCATGAAAGCCTTGGGGGTAAGGGTGAATGGACGTTATCAGCCCATTACACAGATGAGGAGTTTGAGATCCCCCCATAAAAACGAATGAATCAGTAACCAGGTAAGGATTTGGTCTGAAGTTTCCTGACCCCAAGTCCAGGGCTCTATCCATGCTGTCTTGCTCTTATCACCTTCTGTTAGCCCCAGGAATAGCTGTCTTCTGTCCTTCCCTGGCTCTGAGTTGGTTTCAGAAGCTTGACGTGCTGGCGAGGCGGCCTTTGGGTCAGGAAAGGGACTTCATGTAGTTCCCAGCTTTAGCCACACGAGGGTGCTGCTGCCTAAAGAAAGTATTATAAAGACCAGAGGGTTCCAGGCTCCAAGGTGAGGGCTTGGTGGGTGGGGGCCGGAGCGGCGGGGGGTGGGGGGGTGATGGGGAGGTGGGGGGTGGGGGGGGATGTCCCCTGACTTGAGGGGCTCAGGAATGGAGTCTCACCCAGACTGGCATCTGCCCTAAAATCAAGCTTCCCCTCTTCCCCCTCTGTGTCCAGCTTCTCTTGGGTACAGGGCTAGTCCCTCACTCTGGTTAGGTGTGGTTCCATGTATGGATGGTCGTGTGAATTCGGCTCAAAGGCCCCAGTGTTGCCTTTGACTCACTGGGTCTCCTCTCTGCCACATCACTGACCTCTCTGAGCCAACTAACTGTCACTGGCCTGGTCACCCAGTACTGCCTCCTTCACAGGGATGGCATGAGGTCAGGTGGGCGGGGCTGACGGGGGCAGGCCCATGTCTCTGTTAATATGACCAGAGGCCCTGGCGCCACTTTATGGGGCCACATCCCTGGTTTCTGCTCCAAACTTCAACAACTAAAACCTTTAAGCCGTTTTTGTTTTTGTTTTTGTTTTTCCCCTTCTAAGCCTTTTTATGACCCCCTTTAGACACTTGGCACAGGGCTAGGCCCATAGTAAGCCATAAATAGGAGTTGTTGTCAATTATCATCGGGCCCAATTTTCCCTGCCATGTTGGGGCCCTTGGAATCTTCACCAGAGTCACTGTTCAATTTAGTTTTCCAACTGGGACGCTTTCAAGCACGAAGCCAGAAGCACTGAGTTATCCCTGCTCCACAGCCCACATGTGACGGGGCCCTACTCCTGGGGTCATCCCAGATGAATAGGGCCACAGGGACACGACGGGACATTGTGCAGAAGTGGGGTGTGACTCCCAGACCAGGTCACACAGCCAGCGTGTTCTCTCCCGGATTGCTTGCTCCCTGTCTGGGACACTCTATGGTGAGGTCCCTGTGGGGAGGGGCCGGGGACTCACACCTGCCACCTAGCAGGCAGAGCCTCCTGCCCATGCAGCCTTCCAGGACTGCAGGCTCGTGAGAGAGCCCAGGGCAGCTGCTCTGGAAGCTTGATACACGGAGAGACCGGAGAGACCAGGGGAGCCGATCAGTGTGTTCGTGCATCACCTGTGTTCGTGATAATTTGTCACAGGGCAGTAGGTAGCAGTCTCCCCCCCACCCCCCCACCCCCACGGCTGGTATAGCTCAGGAGGGTCCCTGGCAAAGCAGAGCACCCGCCTGTTTTTCATTTCTCCCAGGAGACACAGGTTGCCACAGTCTGTGCTGGCCCTTGCGAGCCAGCTCCCGCCCCTGCTCCCTCCCCAGGACTCCAGGAAACTTCCATGGAGCTTCACAGAGGCCAGGTGGATGGGGGTCTCTGGGGGGGGGGGCTGGGCCAGGGATTCTCAGGAGGCCACAGCTGTGTTGTTCCAGAGGTGGCTCGGCCTCGGTCCTCAGTCCCAGTGGAGGGTCCCCAGTCCCTGCTTGCCTCCCTCAAATCCTGGAGCGGGACAGTCACTCACTCTAACTTCCATGGCAGGAACGTGGTCCCCGATGTCACCCGGGCAGGAGGCAGACCTGGGATTTGACCCCTGCTCCTGCCCTCTGCCAGGCCTGTCCCAGGGCCCCTTGCAGGTGCTAGGAATGAAGTTACCCCTCGCCCCCTGCCAGGACCTGATCCTTGTATGGGTGAGGAGCCTGAGGCCCAGGGCCAGCCACACCCCCCACCCCAACAGGCAGTGAGGGACTGAGCAGGGACCTGTTCCACGTGAATGCGGTTGCTTGTGCGTTGCCCACGCACGCCCTGGGAGGCCAGCTCCCTCAGTTCTCAGTCTGTGCCCACCTGGCCCGGAGCAGGGGCTCCAGAACTGAAGGCTGAGGTATGGAAGGGGCCTCTACCGACCTCAAAACACCAAGAACCACAAGACCGCCCGACTACCTCAATGAGCGCAGTGTTTGCTCAGATCCCAGGGCTCGGCGGGGTGGGGGGGAGAGGGTCTCCTTGACGCACTCAGTCCTCTTTCTCATGCCCCCCTCCTGCTCCAGGTCACTCTCCTGCACCCTCTTTCCTTGGCTGCACCCCCTTTCCTTGGCTGTCACCCAGCTGGGCAGCTCCAGCCCCAGGATGAGGTGAGAAAGGAAAAATATTTTTAGAGAGGCTTTTTTTTTTTTCTTCCAGGGCCCAGGGCCAGCCACTCCAAATGTGCAATTTATTCCCAGGAACGGGGGTGGGCAAGTGGGTTGGCTTCTGGAATGGCAGTGCCCTCCTCCCTTCCCACCCCTTCTGCTCTCTCCCTCCCCTTCCTCCACATCCCTGCAGCCCCCCTCGCCCCCCCCTTCCCCTTGCTGGGAAAGACCACCTCTGGGCCTGTCCCAGCCCCCCCTCCCCACATCCATTTCCTAGCCCTGTGACCTGGGCCTGGTAGGACTGGGGCGCCCCATGGAAGGAAAGGCTTGAATGAGGGCCTTGGTTGTGCTGTAGGTTTTTTGTCATGAGTTTTTGCAAATAGGAGGAAAGAGTGGGTGAGAGAAAGCCTCCAGGGCAGGGAAGGAAGCAGCCTGGGATTCTGCCTTAGACTGACTCTGTGACCCCAGGCCAGTCACTTCCTCTTTATGGGCCTCAGTTTTCTCACTCATAACATGGGCAGATGAAGGGGGTGCAGTAGGGAGAGCAACACGAGGCCCCCCCCCCCCCCATGCTCTGCTCTTATTTCTAGGTGAACAAGCCCCTGGAATGTTCCTGGCCTCATCCACACACAGCTGGAGCTGGAGCTCAAGGCCTCCGAGGCCATCTCCTGGGCCGGGCTCAGCCTCAGTGTGACCTGTCTGCCATGGATCAGGGGAGATGCTGCCACCACCACCCCTGTGAAGCCTTCCTAGATTGCTTCTGTGGCAATCAACCCCTCAGAGTGTTGTTAACACTTCCTTGCTTAGTGCCCTGCTCACTCACAAAAACGTAGGGGCAAAGTTGTTGTAAACTTAAAGAAACTGAAGCTTCAGGGCCCTTTGCCTGCATGGCCCCCTTCCAAAGCCTTGTTATTAATTTTGTATTCATGGTCCCCTGAAATTGTGTAAGCTTTGGACCCACACAGCTGGGAGTCACCCTCATCTTTGTCCCTGCCCTCCCCCCCTCACCAGGTGCCCTGGTGCCTGGGGCAGACCTGGCAGACAGGAGTTCAGGGTGTCTGGGCCTCCCCTGGCCTCACCTGCAAGACCAGTCCAGTCCCTCAGCTGGCCTGTCACCAGCTTCTCAGAGCCCGTCTCCCTGAGTGTAAAATGGGGCCAACAGGAACAGCAAATATATGTGTTATGCTCCCCGGGGGCCAGGCTTTGTTGGAGGGGCTCCCAAGCATTGGCTCTTTGGTCCTCGTGGTAGCCACCCCGGAGGCAAGTGTGTTTGCTGTCTGCATGTCACAGGACCATGGGGACAAGTCCGTGAGACCGTTGCCAGCAGGTGCTCAGAACAGTGCCTGGTGAGCAGTCAGCCCTCCGTGGATCCTGGTTCTCATCTTAAAGGGCAGTGCTGGGTGACAAAAAGCCAGCCTGTGGAGCCAAATGTCTGGGGGGCAGGCAGCGTCAGCCGACAATTACTGAGCGCCAACTGTATGCCAGGCCTGGAGCTGGAACTGGCAACAGGGTTACTCAGGCACAGAGCTCAAAGCTGTTGGCTAATTCTCCCCTGTCCCCTTTGCTGTCTTTTTGGAGCCCAGGGTCCAGGCCGAGAGCTCGGGTCAGGATCTCAGCTCTCATTTACCAGCTGTGTGACTTTGGGCTTGTCTCCTAGCTTCTCTCTGCACACTTCTCAGCAGCACTGGAGCTCTGCGATTGTGATCCACTGGGAATTCCAAGGTGTTCCTCCTTTCAGGGGAGCCAGTAAAGTCAGGTGGGGAGTGCAAAGATGGAGCTTGAACGGCCCTGCCCAAGGCAGTCAGCGAGGCTCCCCAGAGGGTCCTGGGAGCAGGGGGGGACCTGATGCCTGGGTGGGTCACCATGGCGGGGGAAGGGAGACCCCGAGGGGCTGGGGCGGAGCTGGAACACACAGGTAGGCAGGGGAGAGATGACTGGATGGAACCCTGTGTGTGGGAGGGCCCATGAAGGTGTGCATCTGTGAACCCCGAGAAGAGCACTGGCGGGGGCGGGGTGGGGGGAGAAGGAGCCGGATGAGATGCTCAGGGGTCCAGACCTATGCTCACTCCTGCTGGTGACCAGTGTCTTTGAGGAGCGGCAGGTGGCGCTCCCCGCCTGCCCAGCTGAGAGATCCTCCATCTCCCCACTTCCTTAGGAGGTCAGGGAGGAGGGGCTGCTGCTTCTAGAAGTCTCAGAACCCGCAGGAACCTCTGAAGATGAGCCACGCTCACTGCCCACCTTGTGCATGGTGTCCTGATGGCCTCCCTGACAGCTCCTTCTCAGAGCCTTGCATACCTCCCAAGACAGAGTCTCCACTACCGCTCCTAGTAGCTATCTGTGGCCAGCTCCAGGTGTTCGGAGCCCCCCCCCACACCCCCTTACACCAAACCAGCTTCTCATACCCTCGCCCTAGCCTTGCTGACCCTAACTCTGCCCTTTGGAAGCCCTCAAAACCAGTCTGGTCCCTGGCTGGTGGCAGCCCTTCTGGAAGATGCCTGCCGCTCTAACAGGTGCCTTATTTTATAGACCCCACTGCACCCTCCTTTACGGAATCCAGAGTACAAGGGCAGGGGAGGGGTCGTGTAGTCACGACCTGGCGCCTGGCACCGTGCCTGACACACAGAGGCACTCATCTTATATCAGGAGAATGAATGTGTGAGTGCATGGACCCTGCGTGGTCACTATCTCCATCTTCCAGCTGGGAAGCTGGGGCTTGGGAAGGTGAAGCCTCCAGTGTCACATATGTTAGTAACTGGCAGAACGGGGATCTGCCTGACCCAGAGCCGGCGTGCTTCACCTCCAACCTGTACTGTCTCAGCTGGAACCCCTCCTCCTCTCCCAGGCCCCATCGGCCTTCTTGGACCCGTCTCCCCAAGGCACCCGTAGGCCAGAATTCCAAGACTTGGGCAATATGATTCCTAGAGACTGGGACAAGAATTCCTAGGGATTTTTGCATCTCAGAGTTGGAAAGTTTCCCTCCCTTCCACTCCAGGATCTGTGCCATGGGGCAGCTAGCCGGGTCCTCTGCACCCTTTAGGAACTAAGTTCAGTTCAGCCTTGTGCCGAGCTGACATTTGTCCTTGGGACCTCTTCATCAGGGCCCTGAAGGACAAGTGACAGTCCCCCCGACACCCCAAATCATGGTTGGCACCCCAGGATCTTTTTCCCTGGGCCCAAACCCAGCCCTTTCCCTGTTGGTTCCATTTGTCCTGGTTTCGGTTCCCCTTTTCCTTGGGGGAACTGTCCCAGTTTCAGCTCGATTTGGTTCCTATTTCCTGATAACAGGCCCGGAACAGGGTGCCAGACATAGGAGCAGACTTCTAGCCTGCCAACATTAGCAAAAGACCTCCCTTCCCTGGGTCTCAATTTCCCATCTAGGTACTGACAGCACCTTCTTCATGGGGGCTGTTGACAATGAAATGAGACAACTCAGGTAACGAGCGGGGCCATGCCTGCCTGGGGTTGGGGCTTAATAAATATTCACTTTGCCCCCCATCCCCCACCCAACATCTGGGGCCAGGTGAGCTCAGGTGAATGGGAAACACATTCATTGACATAGCAGATTGATTCTGAGCTCCCACTATGTGCCAGGGTCCCAGGGATGAGCGGGTGGCGCAGACCCGCCCCCCCCCATCGCCCCGCTCCTGGAGGTCCTGTGCTTTGGGATGGGGACTTGAATAAAAAGTAAAGTGCACAGAATGTTTGGGGGGGCAGTAGAGATAGACCAGGCAAGACACCTGCACACCCCTTCTCACACCACCCCACTGGAGGTGTCAGTGAGCTGGCCCCCCACAGCGGGTGGGGGTGCAGTGGAGGCAGGGCTGCCCCACTTTCCCCCTGCTGATCCGGTAACAGGGGCAGAAGCCTACAACCCTCAGGTGTGCAGGGGACACGGAGGCCTGGAGAGGTCCAGGCTTGGTCAGAGGTGTCCTGAAGGTACCAAAGCCCCTGGACCTGGGTGACATCTGGCCCACTGTGTCCACTGGCCTGGGACCCGGAAAAGCCACAGGAACGGTACCCTTACGGGTAAGCTGCTAGTGATCACACAAATGCCACCCATCTACTCAGGCCCTCAGTGAGCCAGGCCCGTCCTCCGGCGTTCCCACGCGGGATCCTTTCCTTCCTGCGCTCCTGCCAGCCCTCGGAGGAGCGCAGCGTTCTACGGGATCCCCATCCTTGTGGTCGACGCTCAGCGAGGCAGCCCACGAGTCCCAGGTCGCACAGCAGCCACTGTGGCGGAGGCCGGCGAAGGCCAGGGCGCGGGGTGGCGGAGGTCGGGGAGCGGGGCCGGGGGGGAAGGGGCTGGGGCCGGGAGGGTGGCGCAGAGCGCGGACGGGAGGAGACTAGGGGGTAGGCGAAGGCCGGGGCGCGGGGTGGCAGGGAGGGGAGGGGTTGGGACCGTGAGAGGGGCGCAGGGCCCGGGCAGGGGGAGACTAGGGGGCCGGTGGGGGGGGCGGGGCGGCAGGGGACGCGCTCCGGCCCGCCCCGCCCCCCGCCCCTCCTCCCGCTCCGCCCGCGCTGGGGGCGGCCCGGCGGCGGCGGCGGTGGCTGTGGCGGCGGCGGCGGCGGCGGCGGCGCACGCTTCCTGCGGGCGCGGCTGCTGTGGGCGCGGAGCTGCGAGGCGGAGCCGGGCCGCCGAGCCGGGAGCCCCGAGCCGGGAGCGCGTCGGTCCAACCTCCGGGCCGCGCCGCCGCCGAGCAGCCGCCCCGCGCGCCGCGCCTCGGGAACAAAGGCGCCCGCCGCCGCCGCCGCCGCCATGAAGCCGGGACCACCGCACCGCGCCGGGGCCGCCCACGGGGCAGGCGCCGGGAACGGGGCCGCGGCCGGGCCCGGGGCCCGCGGGCTGCTCCTGCCGCCGCTGCTGCTGCTGCTGCTGGCCGGGCGCGCCGCGGGGGTGAGTGACGCGCGCCGGTTCCCGCGGGTCCCCCTCCCCCCGACCCCCTCCACCCAGCCCGCCCCCGCACCCCCCTCCCCCAACCTCCGCGCGCCCCCCAGCCCCCGCGCCCCTCCGCCTGCGGGCGCTCCCCAGCTCCTCGTCCCCCAGTCACCGGGGCTGACCCCGTGGGGGAGGCCGCCCCCGCCGCCGGCCGCCTCCGGGGCTCGCTTCTCCGGGCTCTGGGGACCCCTCCCTCGGCGGGCGGCCGGGCGGGAACCGGAGCGCGGGGCGCGGAGTACCGCGCCCCTTTCCAGCGGGGTCCTGGACCCCGGGTCGAGAGGCGCGGGACGGGCTTGACGGCGGGCGGGGGGTCGCCGGGCGCGGGGCCCGGGTTGGGTGTGTCGTGGGTCTGGAGCGAACGTGGCTTTGGCTTCGCGGGTGTGCCCAGAGCGCGGCCACTTTTAGAGAATTGGGGTGGGTTCCCTGCCGGGGCGGGGAGGTGTGCGTTTGGTTCCTCCGAGGGTCGCTTTGGGAAGGACAGTGGGGGCCCGGAGAGGGGGAGGGGTGGAGGGTGATTTGCGTGAAGGTGACCTGAGGGGGTGAGTGAGGGTGACCCCGTGTGTCTGATCCCCTCCGCGCCGGGTGTTGGGACCTGTCAGCTGTGTAGGGGTGAAGGATGAGGGATGAGCAACAGCCCAGCACATGGCTGCCTGCCGCCTTGCCTTACCTGGATGTGGACCCTGTGGGAGTGACCTATTGTGTGTGCCAGCGGAAGGGTGGGCAATTATGGGCTGGGGCTGTGGGTGCCCGTTGTGGGGGGGGTGAGTGTGTGTGTGGGAGAGATCTCCACGGTGGGTGTGTGCTTGGACCCATGGGAATGTGTGTGTGCATGTGTGCACGTGTGCAAGTGCTCGTGGCTGCATGGGTGACCCTGTGCAGGGGGCTCGTACAGTCGAGGGGGGCAGAGTGTGTGCAGGGCGAGGGGAGTATGTGTGTATGTGGTGACCCCTTCAGTGTCCCTTTGAATGACCACGCAGCTGTGGGGTTGAGCTCAGTCCCTGTTCCATTAGGGGGAGCGGGAGGAGGTTTAGAGAAGGACCAGCTCCCCACCTTGAGGGACCTAGGTCCCAAGTGAGTTCCCCCACAGACGCCAAGTCTGGAGCCCAGGCTGGGGATGAGGTGGGGGTTTCTGGGCCCAGTCTCTGTGGCTCGTTCTAGGAGCTGCACCTGTCCCTCATTCCGCAGGCTGAAAAGGACCCTGGTCTCTGAGGCAGCCCCCGGGAGCCGACTCTGTCCCTGCATGTTTCCGTGGGCCTTGGTGGGCTGGCCTGTAAAATGGGAGGAGGACAGGCATGGACCGAGAATTTGCTTTTCGGACAGACAAGCTCCTCAACAGCCTTCCCACCTGGGGGCTGAATGAAGGGTGGAGGGAGCATCGAATGCCAGGTCGAGTACAGTGCCTGGTGGGCTGGTAGCCTCATCCCCAGTCCTCCCCCAAAGGGATTGAGAAGAGGTCCCTGGGTGGGACTGGGACCCAGCCCATCCTAGCGCCTGGGTCACTTTCTGAGCCACGCTTTTGAAAGAGCAGTTTTGAAATCAAAATCTTGGAAATAACCCAGCCTTGGGTTCAAATCCTGGCACCCCCCCCCACTCATGCTGTGACCTCGTGCACACTGTCGCATCTCTCTGGGCCTCTACTTTCTCTTCTGTAAGATGGGGCAGGTAACACCGTCCTCGGAAGTGAGATGAGATGATACGTGGGCTCATTCACAGAAGTAAATATTTGATGTGTAGATGAATGAAAAGGGGACATAGGACAAAAGGCTTGATATTTGGAGACCCGGCAGGGATCTTGAGCTGTGTGACCCTGGGTCAGGCCCATCCTTTGCTGAACCACTGTTCCTCACTCCTACAACAAGGCTAATACAATTCGTGCCCCACAGGGTGGTGGACGAAGGAAGGGAGTGCCTGGCTGGTGGAAGACTGTTCTGGAGGGCCTCAGTGAGACAGGGTGTCCCTGAACCCGATGGCGAAGCAGAGTGGGTGTGGTTCAGACCCACAGCTGAGGAGCAGATAAAGCAACACCCCCTCATTGGGTCTGGGCCTGGAGGCCAAGGTGGTGGGCTTGACTGGGAGGGACTCCAGATGAGGTGGGAGGGGGAGCCCCTCTCCTCACCTTATGTCTTCCCCAGGGTTGGGCTGTCCAGGAGGAGTGTCACCTCCCCTGGCCCAGGAGCCAGAAGGGTAAAGGGTGGGGCCCAGCTGCCAGGCGTGCCACCCTGAAGGAAGAAGGAGATGCCTGTAGCAGGAGGGACCAAGATTAGACCAGAAGGGCCCCACCCAGGATGGCTCCTGGCCTCCATGGTGGGGTCCTCTAAGGACATCATCGATGGGCTGTGACTGGCTCTGGGCAGGAGAGGGACAAGATGACCCCTGCTCTGCTCACCAGCTTTAAAGGGAGTGTGTGTGTGTGTGTGTGTGTGTGTGTGTCCTGGCATTTGCTTTGCGGAGTCCTCTCTCCTGAGAGACCAGGTGACCAGGACTCTTGAGGGATAGCTGCCTTCAGAGCCACATCTGTCACCACCCAGACAGGCTTGGAGTGTGGGGATTCTAGAAGTTCTAGCTTGGAGACATGTTCATGTAGAAGCTTGGATTTTAGGCTTCATCTAGTCGTGTTTGAATATCTACAGTGATGGGAATTCACTGCTCTGTGGCCGTGTGACCTTGTGAAAGTTAGTTAACCTCTCTGTGCCTTGCTTCCATCTCTGCAAGACCGAGAGAGTAACGACAAGGAAAGAGGTTCATGCAGCCCCGTGGTTGGCTGAGTCCACACTCAGCCAATGCTGGTTTCTTGTTCTAAGGCTGCCATTGCCCAGGCAGGCACTGTGATGGCGGAGGCGGGGGCGTGGGGACGCAGTGACGGTGGGGAAGGGGAAATTAAGCAAGGGATTCTGTTGAAGCCCCACCCCCCGTTCCTGCTCCCTTCCCAACCCAACTGTTCCCCCTGCTCTAGAGCTCCCTGCTGGTCCTCCAGCTACACTGGTTGACTCTGGATGCTGAGTTGTCAGAGTGAGATTGTCCTCACTGTAAAAATTAAAAGTTGGGGACCCTGGGGCTGTTGGAAGCCAGGCCCTGACACAGGGACGTCACAGGGGCCTGCTGTCTCTTCGCCCCCAAGGTGGCAGGGCCTTCAGGGATAGACACCTGGTGTGTGACTTTGAGTAAGGGATTTCTCTGTTTTAGCTTCCCCATCTGTGAAATGGGGACTGAAACAGTGCCAACCTCACTCACAGGGATGTTGTGATGAGGACATGAGCTCCTTGGGTAGAATGAACAGAGCCTGGCATGTAGCAAGCTTTCAGGAGACAGGACTTTTCCAGGAGGGGGCCTGGAGAGGTCAGAGAGGGCTTCCTGGAGGAGGAGGTTTTGCGATATGTCATCAAAGTGGTCACCATCTGGCCCAGAGCAAGCTGTGGCCTGCCCTGACCTGAGGCTCTCATACTTGTCGGTTGGGGACGAATACTTCAGGACTGCTACTCGGGGTTACAAAATTCTCATGGCGGAGTTGGGACGGGGAGCGACATGGTGCCGCCATCTGGGAATTCAGTTTGTTTCTTCTTCCCTTGTGTTGGGGGTTGGTGTGGGGTTGAGCTCTGCTGAAGGTAAAAGCATTTTAGGGGCAGCTGGGTGGCTCAGTCAGTTATGGGTATGCCTTCGGGTCCAGATATGATATTGGGGTCCTGGGATTGAGCCCAAGTCGGGCTCCCTACTCAGTGGGGTTCTGTTTCTCCATCTGCCCCTCTCTCCCACTTGTGTTCTCTCTGTCAATAGATAAATAAATAAAATCTTTAAAAAAAGAAAGAAAGAAAGAAATAAGCCGTGTGGCCTTTTGAAAACAGATGGCTCCTCCCACCTCATGGACTGGGACATGGGGTCCCTGGGGGCCCCAGGCAGCACTGGGGTAGGGCAGTTCTGGGCTTGGGCTCTGGAAAATGCTAGGGCACCCGTGGAGAGCGAGGTGGAGACAGAGCTCCTCAGAAGCCTGGCCCTGCCACAGGCGTCCCTCCAAACCCTCCCCCTGGAGCTGGGAACCCCCTTCCCCACCCAGGCCTCACTGCTGCTTTGGGTCATTCTAGAAGGGGCCCCAGTAGGATTGCGGAGGCTTGGAGCAGACTGAGGCAGCTGGGACTGGAGGGGTGAAGTCTCCATCTGTCTTTGTCGCCCCCTCCTCCCCCAGGGGCTGTGGGCACGATCTGGGGAGGGCTTAATGACATGAACAGCAAACTAATGTTCACGGAGAGCCCCGCCCGCTAAGCTCTCATTCTGTATTGGCTCATTTAATCCTCATGATAATCTTGGGAGGTGGGAATGATGAGAACCTCCGTTTTATGGAAATGAAGGCACAGAGAGGTTCAGTGACTTGCCCACGGTCAAGTGGGCTGGAAAGTAGCCGAGCTGGGTGAAGCCAGGGCCTGCCAGGCTGAGAGAACTGGGCTTCGTCCTGCATTTACCCCTTCTTGCTCTGTGGCCTTGGACAAGATGCTCCTCCCTGGGGCCTCCTTACCCCACCCCCCATGAGGCTCACTTTTTTTTTTTTTTTTTAAGATTTTATTTATTTATTTGACGGAGAGAGATCACAAGCAGGCAGAGAGGCAGGCAGAGAGAGAGGAGGAAGCAGGTTCCCCGCTGAGCAGAGAGCCTGATGCGGGGCTGGATCCCAGGACCCTGACATCCTGACCTGAGCCAAAGGCAGAGGCTTTAAATCACTGAGCCACCCAGGCGCCCCCATGAGGCTCACTTTATCCACTGTTCTATGGGGCTCCCTCTTCGCCAGGCTCTGCTGGGTGTGTCCTCTGTCTTTCCACCTCTGCTCTCACCCTGGCCTTTGGGGTGGGTGACAGTAGCCACAAGTAGCAGGTGGGGGCAGGGCTCAATGAGGACTTGGCCCCGGGGCCCTTGCTCTTCTCCGACCTCACAAGGTTTTGTCATCTGTACACTGGGTGACTTTGAGGGTCCTGAGTTTGGGCTAAGGGAGAGCATTGAGGCCGGTGCAGGATGCGGGGGCAGGAGTCAGGTCTGGTCCTGGCACAGGAGAGGGGTCTAAAATCCCGCCATTCCCCGGGCATGCACGGGATGCCCCTGGTGTTGGGGCTCACCCTCTGCACGGGTGACCAGGCCTGTGTTTAATCCCCCCTCACCCTCGGACTGCTGTCACGGGCCCAGCCCAAATCTTCATCCCTGCTGCCCCGTGTCCCCCTTGTCCCCAGGGTTCCCTGCGGCCTTAGTGACTTGGTGGGTCTCCTGCAGCTTGAATGGTTCCCTTATAGACCGTGAACCCCCACGGGCAGGCTTTGTGGCTGTTGTCTTTGCTGAACCCCAAGGCCAGCTGCGCACCTGGCCCAGAATTGGAGGGTTTGAGTGAAGGAGTGAGCGGGTGAGGGAAGGAAACCAGGACTGGGGGCCGTGGACCCTGGGCTGGGGCTTCGTGTTCTCTCCTTTGGAGGTGGGTTGAGGGACAGCCAGACTGGCAGGAGTCTGCTGGGCCCCGGCGTGCGCCCGTGGGCTGGGAGGCGCATGGGGGCTGCGCAGGGTGGGCCTGCGGTCTGACTGCGGGGGCGCCGGCCACCACATCGGGGTGGGACAGAGGCTTGGCGGCCCTGGGCTCCAGCTCAGCTGCTTGGAAGCCTGTGATTTTGTGTCTGGGAGCGGCGGTGTGGGGGGAGCTGGGAGGGAGGGCAGGGTGCCAGGAACTGTCCTGAGGGCCCTGCCTCTTGCTCCTGCGCCACTCCAGCCCCACAGGGGGCGGGGTCAGGGCTGGTCTTGGACCACCACGCTTGTCTTGCTGCCCCCACTAACAGTCCACCACATCGTGGGAACATCAGGCCAGCGCCTGGTAAATATTTGTTGACTGACCTCCTTGTAGGGAGGAGGGGGGCCCTGCCTTGGCTCCCAGACTCCCAAGATTCCGGGAGGCTGGGGGGCCTTTACTTCCGGCTCCCCCCTCCTTCCAGAGCAGGCCCTGGCCAGAGGGGTGGCTGCTTCCCTCCCCCCACTGACCAGGCGAGTCTCAAATCCAAACAGGAAGCTGTGATTATAGGGGGAGTCTGGGCAGCAGTGACCGAGGACCCAGCTGCAGGATGGGGGTGGGGGGTGGCCCCTGACCAACCATCTGGCCTTTTCCCTACCTGGCTGCTGATGGCAGGGGGACGAGGAAGGCCCGTGCTTGGCCTTCTGTGCCAGGTGGAGAGGGTTCTACTGCCTCTGTGACCCAGCCGGCCAAGGGCTGCCTTCTTTCCACCCTGGGACCCCCAGCTGGGCTTTGGTGCCATCTGTTTTGGGGTCTCCACACCCGAGGGTGTATCGTGAGGTCATAGAAGGACCAGGGGCCCTAGAGCCAATTGGACCAGGGTCGAAATCCTGGTTCTGTGACTTTCTAGCTGTGTGATCTTGGCAAGTTCTCTTAGCCTCTCTGAGCCTCGTTTCCTTGTTCCAAATGGGCTCAGAGAACCTCTGTCTTGAGAGTTGCTTGAGCATGAACCACCGGAAACAATAGCGAGCCTGATAAGGAGTGGGCACTCGTGCAAATACCGATTTCTTCCATTTCCCCACTTTGGTTTTACTCTTTTCCTGTCCCTCGCTCCCTCTCACTGCAGAATTGCTTTTTGGGGCTGGGATTGGGAACCAAGTTGAAATGATCAAGGCTGACCCAAACAGAACCCTGGAGGTGGGAGCTGGCCTGGAAGGGAGACGCTGCCATCTCACAGGTGGGGGTCCTGAAGCCCAGAGGCGGCCTGGAGCCTTGGCCAAGTGTTGGGGCTGGTTATTCAGTCTTGGATGAGCTCGCCGAGCCCTTGGCTGCTCGAAAAGGCTGTGGCATTTCACTCAGCCCATGCAGAAGGCTTTGAGCTGTAAAGCCACTCAGCAGGGCTCGCCCAGCCAGGTCCTGGTGGAGACCCGCGTTCAGATACCCCTTCGCCCTCTCTCGAGTCCTTTTTGTCCCACTACTGCCCTTGGGGCCAGAGTTTCCGCAGACGGGATGGGGATGGGGAGGGTTGGGGTGGGGGATCACTCTAGTTAGGGCCTTTCTTCTGCTTCAGGGATGGGCAGTGGGCTTGCTTCACTCTGGGATCAGCGTCAGCCCAAGCTCCCCTAGAGTCTACCCCTTGTACCATCCACCAGCACCCCCATCCCACGCCCCTCCCCCCCAGCCCTGCTTCCCAGCCAAGACTTTAATAGGAATAATTTAGGATCAGTCACCAGTGGGATCTGGGAAATCTGATTGCGGCAAACTGATCGCCAGTGGGCCTGCAGGTGGCTTGTGGTGCCCGTCCTTGGGCTGGGGTTTGGGGGAATTCGGATGTGGGATTCGGGGGCTGAGGAGACAGGGCCGTTCTCCTGGAAGCAGGGAAGGATCGTCTTGTTTGTCAGGGTGCTTGGCAGAAGCCATGTGCTGCCATCCCCCGGCAGGGCCCATGGCCGGGGATAGGTGCCCATGTTCCCAGCTGCCCTTCACCAGCCTACCAAGTGGGGGCTGCCCCCTCCTTAGGGCCTGGGACCGTGGAGGTGGAGGTCGGGTGTCTGCTTCTGAATTCTGGCTCTGGCCCTCCAGATGTGTCCTGTGTTGGGTGAGCGCCTCGGTGGCTCAGTGGGTTGAGCATCTGCCTTCGGCTCAGGTCGTGATTTCCAGGTCCTGGGATCCAGCCCCACGCTGGGCTCTCTGCTCAGTGGGGAGTCTGCTTCTCCCTTTGCCTCTGTGCTCTCTTTCTCTCTCTCTTTCCTTCTCTTCATCTCTCTCATGTACATAAATAAGATCTTAAAAATAAAAAAGATGTTCCCTGCGTTGGGAAGACAGGCACAGATGGTGACAACCGTAGGACAGTGGCAATGACCAGTACCTACAGGGTGTGTGGTTCCTGTGCTCACCGTGTGGCATCTCAGCCCTTACTGTGACCCTGGGAGGGGGGCGTTGTTACCCCACTTTGCAGATGGGGACCCAGAGGCCCTAGAGGCTAAGCAGTGAGCCCAAGCTGAGGCCGCTGGCAGGAGATAATGTTACCAGCGGTAATGTTGGGGGCGGGACCCCACATTCTCACATGGGGGCGTCTTCTGCCTGATGAATTTGTTCATTTTGCAGCCATTTTTGAGCACCTGCTGTGTGCTGGGCCCTGCGCTGGGGGCTGTGGGTGTGCAGGCGTATCTCGTGTGTGTGTCCTGCGTCTTGTCGCCTTGCCTTGTCCGGTGAGATGTGTGTTGGTGGTGGGTGTGTGTTGGGCCTGGGCCTGTGTGCGAGGCGTCAGGGGCAGGTCCTGAAGAGAAGCAGGGAGGGAGCCCCCGCCTCCCCGACCCCAGCCGGGTTCCCGTCCCAGTCTGCCGTGGACTTGGGCAAGCTGCGGTCTTCTCCGCGGCTCAGAGGGCCAGTAAGGCCTCGCTCACTAGGCTGGGGGGAAGCTAGCGTTGGGGGAGGCGCAGCCAGTTACCTGGTTGGCAGCTAGGTAAAAGGAAGCTGCTCCTGGAGAGTTATTTTGACTTTTCTGACATTAGGTATGTTTTCTTTAAGATCCTTACGTTTCAGAGGTGAGTTGGCTACGGACCTGTCAAGTAACCACGGGCAGCTTTCTCCTCCTGAGCCTCTTATTTCCTCATCTGTGCAGTGGGGCGGTTGGACTGGGTGACCCAGGAACCCTTCCAGTCTTCACATTTGAGGAACTATCAGAGAGACATGAGTCCAGGGCTTGGCCTGGGATGACCCCTTTGGGAAGGGAGAGCTGTGCTGGGTGGGGGGCAGGTGGGTGGGGAGGAGAGGAAGCTTGTTTCCTTCACGTGGCCTGTCTGTGGTTCCTCTTGGGCCAGGGTAGGACGCGCCTCTTTCCTCACCCATCACCCTGAATACCAGCCTCTGAGATGGGATCTGTCAGATCCAGGCGGCCTGGGGGCTGGGCTGTGAGTCTGGTCTCCTGGATAGGGGAGGAGCACTGGGCAGGGAGTCCAGTAACTGGGTCCTTGTCCCTACAGTGCTGCTGACCTGCCAGTTACTTTATCTGCTATTTACTGATATCCCCTCTGTGTCTGGCCTGTGCTGAGCACTCAGAGGCCTTAGGGAGCTTAACCTGGCCTCTGACCTTAGGAAGCTCCCAGTTAGGGGAGGGAGCCAGCACCTGTGAGGGGCTGAGGATAGAGGAAGGAGGAAGTTGGAAGAGGAAGGAGGGGTTGGTTTTGACTCTGGAGTATCAGGGAGGGCTCCACGGGGGAGGTGTCCTTTGTACCAGGCCTTGAAGGGTGTACCAGCACAATGATAGGGGACCAGGGTGGACGAAGGCTTAGAGGTAGGAAGGGTCATGGCAGATTCAGGTGTGGTTAAAAGCAGCAGTTCCCAGCTTAGGGAGGAGAGCCATATGTGGGGTCAGGAGCCATTGCCCAAGGGGGGTTGCTGTTTTTCACAAGAGTGTATTGTTCCTGCATTTAATACATTCACTGGGCACCTGCTGAGTACCTGGTCCTGTGCAGGAAGGTGGGGGGAGGGGATGGATCTGGGACTGAACAGTTGAAGCCCATGGGGCATCGGCTTCGAAGACTTCCGGGTGGGTTTTGAGTCCAAACCAGGACATTTAGATTCCCTCCTGCTGTAGGGGGTGTTGGTCTTGAAGTGGGTGCAGCCCCATGGCCCCGAGGGGCTGGCAGGGGTGCCAACAAGAGCACAGACGTGGTAGTATTAATATTGAATTATGCCTTCTGAATGCCTGCCTGGTGCAGGGTTCTCTGCCAGGCGTTTTACAGATAAAAGCTCACTGAAGCCTTACAACAGCCTTATGAAAGAGATACTATTATGGTGATTTCACAAAAGAGGAAACTGAGGCACAGAGAGGTTAAGGAACTTCTCTGGGCTCACAGAGTGGCGTACTTACTAGGATTGGAACGGAGGTGGTCTAGAACGCTCTCTGGTGTAGAGGCACTGCCCTGCATCATGAACAGTGATGCATTGCAAACGGTGATGTGTAGGGCCCGGAGAGGGTGAGTTTAGGGCCTGTCACGTCTTGTTCGGTGCCTGAACCTGGGTGGCCACTGTGGGAGAGGCCCTGATGCTGGTCTGGGGGCTTTTGGCTTCCCCCACAGGTCTTTCCTCTGGTGCCTGTCTTCTGTCTAGGTGGGGTCATGGGCTGAGGCCATCCTAGGCTGGGGAGAGATCAGAAGGCCAACGAAGCTTTCAGCTGAAAGGGCCCTTGGAAGCACTCTTGTCCAGCTTGTTCATTGTCCTGAAGGGGAAACTGAGGACAAAGGAGTGATTTCTAGTCCTAGCAAGGCTCTTCTGGGATCTGGTGGTTCAGCCTTGTTTTGCTCATGGGGAGACAGAGGCTGAGAGAGGTAGAGGGCTGGCCCCGAGTAACCCCGCAAGTCAGTCGCTGCGCTGGGACTAAGAACTGTGTCTCCTGACCTGCAGAAAGGGCCCCGTCTTTTGTACCGTGTTTCTGCTATTGACCTGTGTCTCTTTGGCCCAGATGGCAGGCCCAGCTCCCACCCTTCTCTCCCGGGAAGCCGTCCCTCCCCCAAGACTCAGTGCCAGATGGATTCCTGTCAGCACATCCAGTGGACTTCTCCAGCTTCTCCCTCAGCCCTGTGTACCCTCGCTGCTCCCCACCCCGCGACTCCCAGCTGCTCCCTGGACACAGAGGATGACATCATTTCTTTCATCTTCACGTCTAGCCACACGCTGTTCTCTCTCTGTGGACTGTTCCCTTCTCTAGAGAACTCCTACTCATCCTCCAGAACCCAGCACGGCTGTCCTCTCCTCTGGGAATCCTTTATCGACCTCTTTCCAGCTCTCAAGCACCGTGAGCCTTCGTCAGCCCCTTCTTTCTTCCCTCCTTCTGGATTTCTGGGCTGAGCCCCTCTTCCCATGTGTTGGGATTCTCTGCGGAGCCCCAGCTCCGTTGCGTTCTGCCCTAGCTCCTGGCTCCTGCGGGGTCCCACCGTCACCTCCTCGGAGCCCTCCCTTCGTGACTTTGTGGCATTAGCAGCCACTGTCAGCCCTTACATCATCTCCCGGTTCCTCCTTCCCGTGGACTACCTGCTTTCCTTCCCCACGTCCCGACAGTCCTGCATCGTTTCCTTTCACACATCCTGTCCCCTGGCCGCACACCTTGTTCTTCTCCCCAGCCCCTGCTCCTGGGATCCCTGAACTTGGGGCTGAGGAGTGTGGAGGCTGGCAGCAGAGACACAGCCTTCCTGCCTCATTTAGCTGGGGGAGGGGGGCACCCCGGGTCCTTCTGGCCTCCACCATTCTGGAAGATGGATACACCGTGGGCTTCTGGAGGCTCAGGCTTGGTTACCAGAGACCGTCCCCTGCTCCTCTCCTTCCCTCTCTGCCTCCCACCCTCCTCCCTCTCTCCTCCCTCCTGCTCTGCTTCCCCAGAGCCCCCTGCTCCACTCCTCCCTCACTGGTCGGGACCTCCCTGGCTGCCACTCAGGGGGGCCGGGACCTGAGAGGTCCCCTGGGGGATGGGTCTTGCAGACCGAGGGGGTGGTCAGCATCAGAACCAGAGGGACTCTTCTTTACTCTAAACTCTCCTCGACCCAGACTCCTCCCCACCCTCCTCCCCTCCCTATGCCTTCGTCCACCCCTGCAGAAGTGCTGTTGTAAGGGCGGGGGGCTCCAGGAAATCAGCCTTCCACCTTGCCGTTCACCTGGGGACACGAGGCCCAAAGACAGCCCTGGACTGTTCGGGGCCCCCCAGCGGTGAAGGCAGAATGGCTCTCCCCAGACTCCTTGGGGGCCTCTGGGAGCTGAGCCCTGGCTCGACTGAGTCCTGTTCTCACTGAGGCGGGGGAGCTGGGAGGTCTCATCTGGGGACGGTCTCAGATCCAGAAACTGTCTTGAGGGGACCGTCCATGAGGTGATGCCGGAGCCCTTGGGAATCTTTTTTCCCTGTGGGGCTAAGGCCTTGGTTCAGCTTCGGTCTAGGCAAGGGGCAGGATTTGTGTACATGTGCGTGTGTGTGACAGTGTCCCCGGGGATCTGTGCTGATACGTGGGGCCCTGGTGTCCCCATGCCTACTCCCTTGTTTTAGTGGCTCGAGTGTGGCCAGTCTTGGTGACGTAGGACAACGTAGGTTGCTCCCTCTCCCCTTCTCAGCTGTGGGGAACTCGCCCCCAACACCTTGGATGGCGTGGACCTGAGCAGCTCCGGGGAGAGTAGTGGGACGAGTTGGGAGATGCCCTCCCTACCTCGGGGAGGTCGAGGCACACATAGAAATGTGCATGCGTGCAGGCCCATCTGTGTCTTTGAAGGGGAATGCAGACCCTAGCACACTCCCTTGCCTTGTGCACACACACACATGTGGAGACAAGACCCACGTATGTGTTGAACACACAGAGGCACACATGGACAGCGACGTGCACACAACCCCATCCCCCAGGCACATGTAGCTCTCATGCAAACAGAGCCAGACCCACACAGGTGTCTAAGACCACTGGCAGGTGCACACACATGACAGTGCCCACAGCATGCCTGGAAATACCCCGAGTGTGCTTGCACGTGTCCACTGGCACGCCCACGTGTCCACACGCACACGCGCGCACACATGCACGTTGCCAGGCCTCTGAGCTACCAGGACCATGTCCGTCCTTAATCCCAGCTCTTAATCCCAGAGTCTGGGGAGCCCAGGCCAGAGGGGCAGCTGGTCATCTGGCCTCCTTAGCGGTGATTAAGGCAAGGGCGGGGGCCGGGGGCAGAGGGACACGGAGCTTTGTCTTCTGCCTGACCTCCAGGGACACTGCAAACTCAAACCTCGGGTTCCTTCGGAGGTTCTGTTATATGACCTTCACAGAACCCTGGGAACAGATATCCTGGGGAGGGGGGAGATGGGCATGGCTGTGTGTCCCCTGAAGAAGTTGACAGCTGGGGTCAGGGAAGCCCGGGGAGGTGGTCTCTTCCTTTAACCACTTACCTGCTGCTGACCCTGTGTCGGAATCTTCTGCCCAAAGTGTCCCGGGGATTCTCATGTCTGGGAATCCTGTTTTTGGCCACAACGTCTCTGAACTGCATGGTAAGATGTGGCCCAGCAGGACATGCTGAATCTGGGGCCCTGAGCAGGGGTGGTGAGGCCATTGGGATGGGGTGGGAGGGGGAAGCTTCTAGGACCAAGGGAGGCCTGAGTTGGGCATTGAAGATGTCTGTGTCTGGGCATTGGGAAGGGTGCCAGGACATTTTTGGCTGTCACAAAAACGGGGTACCACTGGCATTTCTGGGGGAAGGGGAGTCGTCAAGGCTGCTAAGTCGGGGGTGGCAGCATTGGTGCTGAGAAGTGCCGTTAGGTCATGCAGTGTGGTGAAGGTGCTCCTGGTCGGGGGCAATGTGGACCATGGCCCAGAGGTGACTGTCCCTGGCACACGGTGGGAGGGAGGGGCCCCAAGACTGTGCGGGCCGGGTGCCCCCTTCACCCCTCCTGCCCGGCTGATGTTTGGATGAATGTGTTGGGGGGGTGGCTGAGATAGACGGTGTGCTGGCCTCACTTGGGCTCTGACCATGACCTCTGCTGGTCTGCGGGGTGACCTCGGGCTGCTCACTGTGCCCCTTCCATGAAGTTGGGCGCTGGTCGCCTCACCGTGGGGCAGTTGCGAGGACTGTGCTTTCTTAGCCAGAAAGCCTCACATTATAGCACCCAGAGCTGGTAACCAGGACTGGCCAGCCCGGGGCCAGTGGTCACGAGAGGCCTCTGTGACCACGGAGGGGACAGTTGTGACCGCTGTCCTCGTCCTGGAGTTTGAGGAATAGGACGGTGTCCTGGTATCAGCTCTTCCGAGCTGTCCTAGCTTTGCGCCCCACTTCCGCAGCCCGCCCTTCTCCTACAGGCGCTGTCTGCTCCAGGCCCTGGGCCGGACCGGTGGGCCTCATCCAACCCTCTGTGGGGCCCCTCTCTGTTCTGGGGCGGGGCTGGCCCTGGGGAGCACCCTGCAGGGAGCAGGCGTGTGGGACTGCGGCTCTGATGGTAGGAGCCCAGGGCTGGAGCATGACTGGCCTGCAGAGGGTTGGGTGAAGGGACAGGTGAGACCCAAAGGAGCACTGGTCAGGGAAGCCATGGTCAAGTGACGGGTGAGGAGAGGAGGGGCTGCCTCATCGGGCTGCAGGGCCCGTGGGGGCCAGGACACTTGGGGTCCTTATATCCCTAGTGAGCATCACACTCCATCCGAGCTCAGTGGAGAGGCTCTGACTTTGGGCAGCGGGCGGCTGGACAGGAGGTTGTGCTGGACCCACAAGAGGCTGGGTAGATCATGTCAGGGGAGGGGAGGTGGGGCACTGTGGTTTTCTCCGGCACCTTCCACTTCCTCCTGGGGCTTTCAACCCCTCTTCCCCGGGACCCTTTGTGGCTCCACGGTCTGTGTCATGAGTCTCTATGAGGTCACCTTTTTCCTCACGGTGCTCAGATGGGGGACCAGAGCTGGGGACAGAGCAGGTGCCAAGGCAGGGGACTGGAACCAGGGACTAGGTGGGTGGGAGCTTCACACCTGAGTTCCATGTCGTAGTCGTGTGCAGGAGGTCCAGAGCACCCATCAGACACAGCCAGCCCACGGGATAGATAGGCCGCTGTGTGCCCAGTAGAGGGTGGGAACCAGTGGGCGGGGGGAGGTGGGGGGCAGCCGCCAGCTGAGATAGGCAGGGGCTGGTGCCTTGGAGCCTTGTGGAGTGTGGCATGGGGGGAGGGGCGGGCCCCAGAGTCATATCTGTCTTCAAGACTGCTTTAGGCAGCCATAGGGGACAGGGGACAGTCATGCTTGTCTTAGCTTCAGACAGGCTTTACCACTGGGCCCTGCCCCAACTCCTGCCCCCTTTCCTGGCAAGGCCACATACTCATGCCTCTCCCTGAGGGCAACAAGGGGCCAGCTGCGTGGACAGAGGGTACCGCGGAACCTCTGAGGACGGGGGGGGTTGCAGTGCTGGCATAGAGGGGTGGAGAGGGTGCTCAGCCTGAGTTTGGAGCTGTCTCACCTTCTCTTGGGGTCACTCTGGGCCAGGCCTGCCCCCTCCCAGTGGTCCCACCCAACAAAGTGGCCTTTGACAAGCACAGAGGAGGCAGTCACAGTGCTGGGCCTCTCCCACTTGTGGTCTGCAGAGTCCGTGTTTGCCCTTCTGGATGGCGGGGGTGGGAGGCGGGTGGGGAATGCCTGGGGAAGCTTTACCTGGGTCCTGGTTGGGGAGATATGCAGATGGGAAAGTTGGTGAGCAGGGGGAAAGCTTGCCTCCTCTTCCACCTGAGTGTTTGAGTGTGGGCTCTGCTGTGTGACCCTGGACAAGTTCCTTACCCTCTCTGAGCCTCAATCTCACACTCATCCTTTTGTTATCCCTTCAAACAGCAGCTTTATTGCGATCTGATTCACATACCATCCAGTGTACCATCTAAAGCATCTAGTTCAGGGGACGTTAGTACATTTACAGAGTTGTGCGGTCATCCCCAGTTTTTACACATTTTTCTCACCCCCGAAAGCAAGCCCGTGCCTTTTCAGCAGTCCCTCCCATCTCTCCCCAGTCCCCCAGCCCTAAGCCGTCTCTTGTCCTTTCTGTCCCTGTGGACCTGCCTGGCACGGCCCGTGGGGGCGGCCTCTCACGCAGTGTGGTCTCCTGCGCCCAACTTCTTTCGCTCCGTGTAACGTTTCCCAGCTTCATCCACGTGGCAGCGGGTGCGGGGACCTCACTGCTTTCTTTGTGGCTTGGAATTCCGTGGTGTGGACTTGCCATCTTTCACTTCTCTGTCAGCGGATGGACGCCTGGCTCAGTTCCACTTTGTGCCCGTCACGAATAAGGCGACTTTTTTTTTTTTTCTTTTTTTTAAACGTATGTGTTTGTGCGTTTTCCCTTCCCTCGGGTGCGCACCCTGGGGGTAGGGTTCCTGGCTCACACGTGACTGTCCGTGTAACCTTCAGAGGAGCTGCCGGGCCCTCTGGTGCCATGGCCACCTCGCGAGGCTCCGACTGCCCCGTCTTCTCACCCACGCCTGTGCTCTTGGGACTGGGATCTGGACCCAAGCAGTCTCGCTTCAGAGCCCCTGCTCATCGCCAGGCCCTGCCTGTCTGCCAGGACTCAGAAGTGGGGGTGAGAGTCCCCTCCCTTTCCCGATCAAACCCCCAGTGTCTCACAAGTGTCATCTCGGGCTGGAGGCAAGTGTGGCCCTGAGGGGGCTCTGCCTACTCCTCCCCCAGTGTTTTGGTGTGATTCCTTGCCCTGTGCCTCACTTCTCCTTGGCAGCAGTGGTGCTGGTGGGCGCCCGCGGCTCCCTCCCCGAGTCGGGCTCATTCCGAGTCCACCCTTGCCGTGGAGCGGCTCCGAAGACGGTGGGGTGGGGTAGCTCCGGGCTGGGGATGGGGAGTCGCCTCTCCGCCACATGTGAGCTCCTGCTGGGTTATAAATAACAGCGAATGGGATGGTGGGGAGACCACAGCCCGGTTCCTCAAGGAGGCTGGGCTTGGACACACACAGATGGGGACACCTGGGGGTGTGTGTGCATTGTGGGGCCTCAGTGGGTTTGCTGGCACGTGCCTGAGAAGCCTTGGGGGAGGGTGTCAGAGGCTTCGCAGGACAGCTGGAAGGGCTGGGTCTGCCCCGGGCTGATTCCGGGGTCTGTTTGGTTTCCTGGAGGAGGGCTGGGGGTTACCTGGCTTTAGGGGGCCCCCAAGATCAAGCTGAGGATCACTCTGCCCCTTCAGCTGGACTTCTTTCTGGTCCCGAGAGCATGAGAACGAGACACAGGGCCCTGGGTCCTCTCTGTGCCCTCCCTAACCCCCTCCGCACTGCCAGGCCCCATTTCCCCCTGCCCGGCCACCCCTCAGCTTTATCCTGACTCTCTGCCTGCATTCTCTGTGACCTCTAGCAAGTCACCTGGCCTGTCTATGGCCAAAGGAGGGTCGTCTCACCTGGCTCCTTGGAAGGAGCCTGGCGTTCAGCAGGTGCTCAGGAAATGCTCTTTCCCCCTAGCCCGGGCCTGCTTGTCAAGTGGCTGGAATTGTAGGCTCCCCTGGGAGCCTGCTAATCTGCAGATTTTTGCATATAATTTGCAGAGTTATTTTATGAAAAAAATATGCTGGGCTCAGCCTCAGGTTCTCATCCCTCCTCTGAGCTGTGCTGGAGTCCTCCTGGTTGGGTTTTGGAAGGACCAGAGAGAAGCTTTGTCGGAGCCCCTGGTTTTATACACAGGGAGACTGAGGCCAGAGGCCAGGGCCTCCCGCGGGTTCACACAGTGACTGGAGGCAGGAAGGGGGTGCCTTGGGCTGTGGAGGGTGAGCCCATTCCCAGTGTTCACTGAACAAATATGGAGGCTGACCATGTCCCAGAAATATTCTGGGTCTTGGGAACATAGGCGTGGCCTTGGTGGACGCAGTCACCGTCCCCACTGTTGCAGGGGGAAACAGATGTTAGACGAGAAAGTCAATAAGCAAATTTTGCGGGCCCTGGTGAGCTAGGAGACAACCCTGGTGTCGGCAGAGCGACTGGGTGTGGCGGGAGGTCATTTGGGTGGATTTGGTAGTCGGGGTCCCTCTCTGAGGAGCTGAGCTTTGAGTTGGGACCCGTGTCACGGCCTAGCACCTCCTAACCACCCAGTCCCGGCTCGGCACATCACGGCGGGTGTCTCAGCTTGTGGGGAGTCATGATCCCCATTTCGTAGGAGAGCACACTGAGGCCCCGAGAAGCGCAGGACTGGACTGTCTGAGCCCACGCCGGGTTGTTCGGAGGCCTGTGGGCCCCAGGAGCGGGCAGGCCCTCAGCTCGATGGCTGCCAGGGCCTCAGGCCCGAGGCAGCTGCTGGTGAGTCATGGGGTGGTGGTTGGGGCTGCGCACCTGAGCTGGGCCATCTGTCAGGGGAGGACGTGTCCTTCATTTCTACTCATTCCCGGACGTTCAGTCAATCTGTCTGTTGGTGTCTGTAGAGGATACTGTGGGGGGTGAGGGTGGGGGTGTTCCCACTCCCGAGGAACTTCCCAGTGGGGCAGGCTAGCCAGGTCTGGGAGTAGGAGTGCGCCACGGTCTTGGGGTGCAGCTAATCTCGGGTTCAAATCTGGCTCCACTGCTGTGTGACTTTGAGTCACTTGTTTGCCTCTCTGAACTCTGATGTGCCCATCTGTGAGATGGGGAGAATGGTCCCTCCCTGGGAGGATGTCTGTGAGGACTGAGGCAAGGTGCCTAGAGAGAACCTGGCACATAGCGAGTGCTCCCTCCCTGCTGACGGACTCTTGTCCAGGAGAAGGGATGGAATGGCCCAGGGCCTCCTCAGAAAAAACCCCCACTGGAATGCCACATCCCAGCTGGGATCGCTGCCTGCAGTCTTGGGGGTATAGGAATATCCCAAGGATAGGATCTCGGGTGTCAGTGAGGCCAGGGTTCGAGTCCCCTTCTGGTGGCGCAATAGCCCCGTTCTCACTGCGGATGGGGACAGGAGCGTCTGCATCCCAGGGAGGCCGAGTGGGTTCAGCGAGGTTTGGTAGAAGGGGGGGCCCATTCAAGTGGGAGCATGGTTGGTGGCCCCACTTCCCTGGTAAATGACAAGACGGTGGAGGTTGTCCCCGAAACGGCCTTCCTAAGGTGGACCATCAGGCGGTTGGTGTGGGCAGGCCTCGCCGAGAAGGCATATTTTGAGCTGACTGAGCTCATGAGGACGGACCCTTCCTGCTGATTGTGGGACCCTAAGTGCCCAGATTAGTGCCCGCCACACAGTGGGAGCTTCCTGAATCCTGCTTCTCGATCAGGTAGGTGCTGACCAAGGTGGAGGCGGGCAAGAGGGCTCCCCTCAGAGGCGGGGACAGCATGGGGCAGGCCTGAGAGTGCCCTACCGTCCCCAGCACCGAGAGGGGTTAACTGTGGGGGAGCAAGAGGGGAGGGTGGGCCGCTGGGGGAGCAGGCCGCTGAGTCTAGAAATGGGGCCTCAGTGGGTGGTCCTGCTCTGAGGCACCAGCTTGGGGACAGGAATAAATGAGCAGTGTGAGGCAGGATAGCCAGCAAAGGGTGACGCTCGAAGGCAGGTGGCTGGGGTTGACAGGGTGGTGACGGGGGCGTCCCACCCCTGGGCTGAGGAGGGGTCTCGGCGGAGGCCACATGGTGGGCAGCTGTTCCGTGCTCCCCCAACGGGGACTGGCAGGAGTGACAGGGGCAGGAACTGGGCTGGCGGGAGAAGGCGGCGGGTGGGAGAGTTGTCTGGCCGGGCAGGCCACCAGACCTTTCCGTGCCTGGGGAGGAAGCTGGGCCCTGCCAAGCCATCCCGTTTGTGGCGAGGCGGGCTGTGCAGGGCCTGCCAGCTCCCCTCAGGCTCTTGGGTGGTTCCAGTCTGTTCTGCGTGTCCCTCTGTCTGCCCGTGAGCTTCCTCCGGGACGAACTTTCCAGTGGGCTCTCTGCAGAATGAAGGGGCCCAGGAGTTTCACAGACCGGAGAGTGGCAGGAATGGGGGTACAGAAAGACCGTGCTACTTCTAATCCGAAAAGTGCCCTGGGGGCGACTGGGCGGCTCAGTCGGTGGAGCGACCGGCTCTTGGTTTTGGCTCAGGGTCGTGGGATGGAGGCCCGTGTGGGCTCCGTGCTTGGTGGGGGGTCTGCTTGAGACTCCCTCCCTCTGCCTCCAGCCCCCCAATAAATGCATCTTAAGAAAAAGTACTCTGAGTTTATCATAGAAAACTTGGAAAACAGAGGCAGGTCCTGAGAAAAAAATGAAAAACTGTCATCCCACCACCCAGAGAAGTCTCTGGAAAGCTTTAGTAGGATTCGGTGTGAAGAAGTTCGCTTTGGTGGGGAGTTCCTTGAAGCAGGGTCATGTTCCATATTTTTTTGTAACCTGTTTTCTAAACTTAACGATGGTAATGGCATGAAAGCCAGCGTTTACTGAGCAGTTGGTTAATGGTGGGGTGGGGGGTGTCTCTGCGAGGTGGGCATTTTCTTTGTTTACCAAGGAAACAGTCTGAGAGAGCTAAGAACCTGCCCCAGGTCACCCAGGTCTGAGAGATGGACCCGTGCACTGGATCTCAGCAGTGCAGGCTCGGGGCCTCCCGAGGGCAGTGCGAGCCTCTCCACGGGTCCAAGGTAGTCTTTGAATCAAGTAGAAAATGAAAGCTTTTGTTATCCAGTCCTGCCTTTTTTTTTTTTTTAAGATTTTATTTATTTATTTGACAGAGAGAGATCACAGTAGGCAGAGAGGCAGGCAGAGAGAGAGAGAGAGAGAGAGGGAAGCAGGCTCCCTGCCGAGCAGAGAGCCCGATGCGGGACTCGACCCCAGGACCCTGAGATCATGACCCGAGCCGAAGGCAGCAGCCTAACCCACTGAGCCACCCAGGTGCCCCTCCAGTCCTGCCTTTTAATGAGTGGATAGAAGAGAGCGTGGGTTTGTGGAAACACCATTATTGACAGCCGTGTAATATTCCATGCCGTGGTTTCGCCTCAACTTAGCGAAATAGTCGTCTTGTTGGGAATGGTGCTATTTCCAATTTTTTTTTTTTTTTTCTTTCAAACATTGCCTTGGATCCCTTCGACCCCAGGACCGGATGCCTGGCTGCTCAGTGTCAGAATCAGAAAGGCCCTTAGAGCACCAGGCTCCACTGTTGGTCTTGCAAAGGAGGCAGGAGGAGAAGGGAGAAGGGGGCTCCTCCGGCTCGCGGAAGCCGGCTGGTCTCCAGGCTGCGGGTGCGAGTGGGGACCGGCTTGCTCCCCGTGGAGCCCAGGGTGGGTGTGGACGGGGGTAGTGCTGCCCCGGGGCAAGGGGGTGCGGTCCCGGGAGGTGGCGGGAGCAGGGGATGGGTAGTGGACTAGGCGAGGTACTAACTGATTGTGGAGTTCGGATGTGGGGTGGGGAGGGCTCGGCTGCCAGGATGCCCAGCACTTGGCTGAGCCGGGATGGGCCCATAGGGGTGTTTCCTGCCCTCTGAGCTGCCCTCGTGGGAGACTGGAGCTGGGTGTCTGGAAGAAGGGAAGGTGTGTCTGCGACAGTTGCCTCTGGGCCTTGCTGTCAGGTTCAGCGTGGGCCTTCTCTGCCCCTCCTCACTTCTCCTGTCCAGCACTGAGGCCCTGTGCCCCCTTCCCCAGCAGATGCCGCCTTCGTGCCCCTCACCCTTCCAGCAGCCAGTGAATGTGGTGGGTGCTGGGTTCCCAGCCAGGGCAGCTGCGAGCGGGTGGGGGCTGGGGACCGAGGCGTCCCCCTTCCCCGTCCTGGCTCTCCATTGTGTTGCCCCCTTGGCTGTCCCGCTGCCCAGAGCCTGGCCTGGCCCACATTCCTGCGGTGACACTCTGGGTCTCCGGGTTGGAGCTGGTGAGCGTGAGGGGCACCGAGTTCTCACAGGACTCAGGGCCTTTTGGGGACAGGGACTGGTGGGGATGGAGCCTGTGGGGATCCAGAGGGCGCTGCCGAGACCACCCTGCTTCCCTGAGCTAATAATTACTGTCCCTGGACAAATCCCTTCACTTCCCTGAGTGCCGCCTGGCAGGCTCATTTCCCGCCACCCACCTCTCTAGTCCTAGGATGATACAAGTCTCCCCTCTCTGGGCCTCAGTTTTCACATCTGTAGGAAAGAAGAGTGGAACCCAGTGAGCACTCAGGCCTGGTTTAGCCCGGAGGTGAGGACTGAGGAGGGGAACGTGCCAGGATAAGGCTGACAAATGAGTATGGTACTCCACCTCTGTAATTAGTGTCCCTGTTTAACCAAAGAGAGGCTCAGAGAGGTTAAGTAACTTGCCCAGAGTCACCCAGCAAGTAAGCCGAGCTGAACTTGAACCCAAGAGTTTGTGAATCTAGAGCTGGGCTCCCAACCGCCGCTCACATTGCCCCCAGTCACCAAGAGAGCGGCGCCTGAGTCTGGCTCATGCAGGGAAGGAAGCTTGGGTAGAATTAATTATTCCTGGTTTTATTCTTAGCTTATGCAGCATGATTAGCAGTGCACAGGGGTGCTGGGCTCCGGGCCCCCTGCCAGTTGACCTAATTTGTGCGTCTGTGTCTGTAACCCGCCCTTTCTCCCAGCTCATCCAACCTCTCTTTTTCTGTCTGCACTCTCCCCTGCTGTGTGGCCTTGGCAATGCCTCTTAACCTCTCTGGGCATTAGCAGCCTCGTCTGTGGCATGGGTGTAGTCATCCTGATTCTGTCTTCCAGGGTGAGGATGGTAAGGGGCAAAGGAGACAAAATCTTCAGAAAGGATAATAGAAAGATTAGCATAGAATTAACGATAATTGCGCTGTGTTGATTTATTCGGCACTGCACCATGGGTCCTGTGCTCAGCCCGTTACCCGGATGATCCTATTTGATGCTCACAGCAACTGTAGGAAAGCGACACACTATTGTCAGCGCCCCCATTTTACAGATGAGAAAGCTGAGGTGAGAGGTTCAGAGGCTTGCCTGTTGTCCCCTGAGTAGGAAGGGAGGAGCTGATACAATCTGGCTTAACCTCTGTGCTGTCCTGTTTTTCAGAGAAGGCTCGTGATGGGTGAGGGCAGGTGATAGGTCCTGGGCGGAAGCAACCCCAGACTTCTCTGGTCTGGGATGGGGAGTGACGTGGGGGGGAGGGGTGCAGAGGGAGGCTCTCTGGCTTTCTCCCTGAATGCGTGCCTTGTGTCCTGCCCTTGGAGTGAGTGGCTGCAGACTGCGGATGTGAGCAGACATCCCAGAAGTCCAGCTGATTTGGGTCCCTCACCCCGCCTGGCTGCTCTAAGACTCTGGAGGGGGTGGGTGGGGGTGAGTCGTGGAGGGGGAGGCCCTCTGATCGCGGTGGGAGTGTGTGGTGCCTCTTTGGGGTAAAGCTGTGGGCCAAGGTGGGCGGTGGGGAGGGGACAGCGAGGAAGAATGGCAGGGGTGTGGCAGCTCTGGGAAAGGGGGTCGTGTTTCACCCCAGTGTTGTGTGTACTTGTTTGTACCCACAAGGAGAGCACGCGTGGCACACGTGTGTGTGTGGAGACCGAGGGGTGCAGTTATCAGGGGCCTGCTGGTACGGCATCGGCAGCAGGATATACAAGGGTGCAGTGGGTCCTTTTTGGGGTGTGTGGCTGGGGCAGCTCGGGGAGCACACTGTGTGTTTGCTGTGCATTGGGGCGTGTGGACAGTGCCCAGACATCGGTGTGTGTGAACAGTTGGGGGGGGGTGAGTTCCAAACCGTGACCACACAGGGAGGGAGTGGGGCTGGGGGCGCAGGCGGAAGCCGGGCAGTGGGTTGGGGAGTCCAGACCTTCCCCCACTGCTGCTCCTGGAGCCTCGTGGTGGGAAGCAGGAGAGTCATGGTTTCTGCGCCGGCCTTCTGCACGGCCGGAGGTGCGGTGGGTGTGCCGGGTGGGTGTGCCACACGTGTGCAAGAGCAGAGCTTGGTTACAGCCCGTGAGGTCTGCGTGCCTGCCGTGGGGAACGTGTGCAGGGATGTGTGATTCAGGGAACAGACTCGGACATGAGGATGGCTTGGCATCCCCACGGTGGTGGGGAGCCGCTCTGTGGTTCCATGTTGCTGGAGCTCGTGTGGGCTGGGTTGTCTGTGAGCGGAGGGGGTCGGTGAACGTGGCTCATGATCGTGTGTGTGCCGGCCCCGTGTGTGCAGCTGCGTGTGTCTGTGGGGCACAGCAGAAGAGGCAGCCTGGATTGCTTGCTGGCTACAGCGGGGGCCTGTTAGGCCTGTGGACGTGGGGTGCAGTGAGGGGCAGGGTCAGGCCATGGGTTCCTGGGGCCTTGGGGGTCCTGGGGCTTTCGGAGTCAGTGCTCCTTTAAGGGAAAGGCTTGGATAATTATGCTAATTATGCACGGAATTATGCAAATGGAGAGGTCGTTTAGGGGTCGAGGGCTGTTGTCCCCATCCTCCTCTGGCACTCTGTGACTTCGGAGGCTTTCCCTGCTGCCTCCCAGGCTCAGTGCCCTGCCGCCATCTCTCCTCTCGTTCCTCCTGATCCTGCGGGAGCTGCAGCCACCCGCACCCCTGCAGCGTTCCTGGGGGGGTCCCCACTGAGCCCCTGCACCCCGGCTGGCCCAGGGAGGGGTCAGACTGGCACTCAGCTGGCTTTGGGGGGAGGGCTGGGCAAGATGGCATCCTGGACCCCACCCCTCACCCCCACAGGTGTCCCCCTGTGTTAAGCTTTCAGGGGTGACTGGGCTGTTGGCCGACCCTCCTTCCGTCTCATCTGGGGGCTGCTTATTATTCAGAAAGGAGGTTCTCTTGGATGCAGGTTTGGAAAATCACTGAGGTGGCCCCTTCCCCAGCTTTGCCTGATGAGCGTGAGGCTAAATTAAGATGTGAGAGAGTTCTTTCCCTCTGCCTCCCACTCTCGCCTTCTCTGCTTTCTCTCCCTCACCGAGTCCTCCCTGCGCCGCTCCCACCCCGTCTCCCCCCTCCACGCGCCCCTCTGACCCCTGGCTTCCCTCTGTCCTGCATCGCCGAGCCCCTGCCCCCCCAACGCCCCGCATGCTCTCTGTTCTTCCATGATCTTTCCTCTCCTGCCCCCACCACATCTCTGTGGGGAGCTGGAGCTCCTGGTCCTTAGCATGGAGGAGCTGGTCGCCATGGTAACGGTTGTCATGTGGATGGCTACTGAGCTAGGGATGAATAGTATCTAGGTGAGAGGTACCTGAGTGGAGGCTGGTGGCTTCACAGGAGGCCCCATGCTTGTCTCTGAGCCTCAGAGCGGCACCCTGTGGGCCCACCAGTGCCTGACCCCTGCCCCCCACACCCCGTGCCTGCACCTGTTTGTACCCAAAGGCACGCCAACACGAAATGCCTCTCCGCGGCTGCCTCTGGGTGCGTGTGTATCAGGGCGTGTCTCTGTGCATTTTCTGTCTCTGGGTGTGTCATTTCAAGAGTCTGTGGCTCTGGGGGGCGTCTTTGGATTTGCGCAGGCCCTTCCGGGAGTTATCACGGGCTGTTGTGAGGCATTGGTCACCGAGGAATCATGTGGACTCCCTGTTTTGGCGCTCACATTTCCTCCAGTGTGGGGGTCCTCAGCGACCTCAGACCTCTTAGAACCCCTCCTCCAAGCTAGAGGTCTCTCAGCTACTCCCTGGCCTTTCTGGAAGGAGGGAAGGACCGGGAAGGTGGCTCCATCCACAAGTGGGAGTCTAGATCGCCGGTCCCTGCTCAGTCCCCATCCTGCTGTGTGGCCCTGAGCAGGAATCGCACACCTCTGGCTCCTGGCTGCTTGCCTAAGAATTGCGCAGAATGTCTCCAAGGGACTTCAGCGTGCTGGTCTGGCGTGAAGAGGCTGGCAGTGCAGGGAGCCTTCCGTCTCCCTCCTCTGGGGTCCTGGGATTCACTCTTCCAGGCAGTGGGGGCAGAGATGGGGGCTGGGGCAAGTCGGGTGAGAGCTGCTCTGAGCTCCTGGAATGTCTAAAACCAAGAAAGACCCAGCAATTAGTCACGGGAGCAATTACACTAATTGTTCCACTCCATGACTCACTGGTAGCAAGTAAATACTGATTAATTCATTACTTGGCGTGTGTGTGTGTGTGTGTGTGTGTGTGTGTGTGTGTGGTAACAGGGGTGGGGTGGAGGGGATCTCCTGGCTCGCTGCCTTGGCCTCCTGCCCTGGCGGGCCTGGGTCGGGCTGTGGAGCAGGTGGTCAGGGCTGAGGCAGGAAGCCAGGTTTGGGGGCCTTGCCCTAGCTGCATGCAATCCCCAGAAGGGGGCCCGTCAGGTGGGTGGGGTTGTGAGAGGCCGAGCTCCACACGCAGTGCTGACCCGGTCCCCCTCCGGCTCGCACCCCTCTTGTGGCTCCCCTCATCGGGCAGATGGTATAGCTGCCTGGACTCTTCCTCAGATCAGCGCTCGCGGTCATCTGACCTGCGGTCAGGATGAAAAGTAACCTCTTTCCAGGAGGAAGCTGTTAGTGGGTCCGCCAGAGCCTCCCATGATGGGGCTTCCCCTGCTGCAGCTCCAGCCCCTCCTCCTCCACCCCTGCCCCAGCCATTAGTCCTGTCTTCCAGCCCAACTGTCCCTTAACAGACACTTCCTGAATACCTACTGTGTGCTGGGCAAGGTCCTGCCGCTGTCCGTTGGTGGGGTGGGCAGCCGCCGAGTGAGGGCACAGGCAAGCAGTAATGCTAAGTGTAAATTCAGAAGCCCAGGGGACTCTGAAAGATCAGACTGGGGGGTTTCTCGGCAGAAGTGATAAGGGCGTAGAGGTTAGCTGGCCGGACGCCGGAGGGTGAGGGGCTGGGGAGGAAACGTGTTCTGGGTGGTAGGAACAGCACGAGTGACAAGAGAGATCAGGCGTATTCCGAGAACCATAAGCTGCCGGCGGGCTGGAGTCCAGCAAGTGGAGGGGTGCAGGGTGCAGAGGGACCTTGGATGAGGCTGGAGGGCAGGCAGGGCCAGTCCTGGGAGCCCAGGCTGTACCTCCTCACCTCGGAGCCTGTGCTCACTCCCTTTCTTCTGCTGGAGACGCCTTCTCTCTGTTGGGTTCTTGCGGTTGGAAGTGCCGATCCTCCAGATCTGGGCCCCAGGCGTCCGTCTCCCTTTGCTTGGGCGATCTCCCTGGGGGTAGGGACTGCCTGGGCCCAGCCTGGAATCGGGGTCAAAGGTATGGCAGAAGGTGGGGCCTGCCCCTGGGGGTGTGGGGGGGCCCTCCTGCTTTGCTTGCCCTTGCGCTGGCTCTCACACTGTGCAGGGTTGCAGTGGGGAGGGACGGCCCCAGCTCCGGGCCTCCTCAGGTTCTGACACCAGGAGGAGTCTTAGGCCAGGTGAGCTGGACCCTTCGAGAAATCCCTCTTACCCCTTCTGACCCTGTGGAAGTGGAAGTGGCCTTGGGGCCCTGAGCTAACACAGGCATTGAGATCCTTTGTGGAAAGGTGTGCCAACTTCTTGTTTTGGGGAAGGGCCAGGGCCAGGGCTAGAGCCGGCACTCCCCTCTCTCCCCACCCCTGCCTCAGCCACCCTTACCCAAGGTACTTCCCTCTCAAAGCCCCAAATCTCCCCAAACCCCATGTCTGTGTGATGGGACTAATTGCACTGCCTTTGGGATTGTGGGGTCTCAAACTTCGGGTCCCCAGCAGGGTCTGAACCTCACTGTGTCATGTGCTATCTGGTGACTGACTGGGGGCGGCCGTGTGGGCCTCAGCTCCCTCGTCTGTGGAATGGCGGCCCGTCTCTGCTCTTGAGGACTGGGTGGGCTGTCTGTGACAGGCACTTTGAGGGTGGCTCTGATGACAGCAGCCACACTGAGAGTCAGGCTACCCTGTGCAACAGGTGCTTGACGCTGCCCCTGTGTTAGCCCGCTGCGTGCTCACACCTGTGTTAGCCCACTCTGCGTGCTCACACCCGCATTAGCTCACTGTGTGCTCACACCCACGTTAGCCCGCTGTGTGCTCACAACCACGTTAGCCCGCTGTGTGCTCACACCCACATTAGCCTGCTGTGTACTCACACCCACGTTAGCCCAGTGTGTGCTTACACCCACGTTAGCCCGCTGTGTACTCACACCCGCGTTAGCCCACTCTGTGTGCTCACACCCGCGTAAGCCCACTCTGCGTGCTCACACCCGCGTTAGCCCACTCTGCGTGCTCAAACCCACTTAGCCCGCTGCGTGCTCACACCCGCGTTAGCCCGCTGCATGCTCACAGCATCCCAAGAAGGTGGGCACTGTTTGCTTATGTGTAATGAGTAAACTGAGGCAGGGAGAGACCAAATAACTCCCCAGGTTACCCACACGGTGAGTGCTGGAGCCGGACTCACAGCCAGCCTTCTGGCTCTCAGCCCAGCTCTGCCACCCCTGCAGTTCTGATCAGGGCGTGGGGGAGTGGCCCGGTCCCCAGTGGTGGCCAACTGGCAGGAAGATGGGGCTGCTACCCTGGCCCCTCGGGGCGGGGGTGGGAAGTGATAATCAGGCCCTCCTGGCTCTGTTTGCCCATGGAGTGGCCACACCCAATGCTGTCCCTCATTGTCACTTGGCCCCTGAGCGTGTCTCTTGTCCCTCCGGGCCCACCCAGGCTGCTGGCCTCAGGTACTGAGCTCTCTGCCTGTCCCTACCCTCCCTAGGCTCAGCGCTGGCGCAGCGAGAACTTCGAGAGGCCCGTGGACCTCGAGGGCTCTGGGGATGACGACTCCTTCCCCGACGATGAGCTGGATGACCTCTACTCAGGGTCGGGCTCGGGTTGTAAGTACCACCCCCACCTCTTCCCCATGTGTGGGCCATGCCCTCCACTTCCATGTGGGGTGGGGGAAAGGGGAGGTCAGGCAGGGGAAGCTCCCGGACCCCAGGCCCCGGAAGGGCAGAACGTCCTCCTGGGGCTGGAACCAGGGCCTTGAGACCTCAGAGCTCAGGACTGCCCACTCCCCACTGTTCTGCTTGCATTCTGCAAGCCCTGCTTGTGACTCTGCAGACCTCCCACCCCTGTCTGGGGTCATGATGCTCCTCAGTGACCCAGGGAACAGTACTGTCCTGACCTCTTGCAGGGATGTAGTAGCCTCATCTGGGTTGCAGGGGCCTATCCTCAGCGAGATCACTGGGCTGACTCCGCTTGGGTCAGGTGCATCTCCCATCCAATCACCGGGGGCCCAGGGCAGTTTCAGGGTGCGACGGAAAGGGGCAGAGGCCTCCACTGTGCCTGGGAGTCCGGTTCTGTGGCCTGGCCCTGGGGAAGGCCAACAGAGTGGTGCGAGGGGAGGGAGGACCTGAGTTCGAATCCCGGCTTTGCCACCCAGTGGCCGTACCTGCTGCAGCCTCTCCCCCTCACTGGGGCCCTGTGTTCTCACCTGGGAATGATGAGACTAAATATGCCTTCTTCTCAGAGCCTCTGGAAGGCTTCAGCATAAGATGTCAGGGCCTGGAACAGAAAAGGAGCTCAGGAAATGGTGGTGAAAAGGGCTGTGTGCTCAGGGTGCCCGGATGGCTTGGTTGGTGATACCTGTGCCTCTTGATCCGGGGTTGTGAGTTTGAGCCTCACACTGGGTGTAGAGATTATTTAAAAAACAAAAAGGAGTCCGTGCTGAGACTGGGCCCAGGGAGGGGAAAGGACTGCCCGCTGGGATGTAGGAAGTCTGCGAGCCATGGCCCCGGTCTCCCGTGGTCCCCTGCCTCAGGTTTCCCTGCTTTTGCTTCCTCCGCGTAAGCCTCTTGCAAGTTAATCTTGGTAAAATCCACCTCTGTGGGTCATGACTCTCCTGAATCTCTCCGGCCACTCTCTACCCTTCCTGTCTCTGTCTGGTCAGGCACCCCTTCTTTTTGTTAGTTTCTCCTCATTTCCTCCCGGGCCCCTTCATGTGTCCTGGCTCAGAGACAGCCAGGTTGCCCTGGGATTCCCCTGCAGGAGGGGCGCCTTCTCCTCCTTGCTGTCTCCCTGTGGCCTGAGCCTCTGGGGGAGCTGTGGCTGTGCCCACCCCACCATGCTCATGGTAGGGGTACCCAGGTCTGGCTTTTTCCAGAATGCCACTCCCTGCTGGCCCCCAGTCTTTAGCAAGGGCTAAACGCCCTGTAGGGATTTAATTGCCACTGGTCTGGGTTCAGCCTGCCAGAAGGTCCAGGCTGGGTGGTTTGGGAATAATCCGAAAAGCCTTCCTAGAAGAGGTGCCCCCCTAGAAGAAATTTTGGCCAGGCAGAGAGGACTTAGGGAATAGCCACCAGCCGACTAGTAACCTTTGGCCAGGTTGTGCCTTCCCTCTTTCCGTCATCTTGTCCCGGGAAAATTAAGTAACGTGAGGGTTGGGAGCCCCCCCCACCCCGCCAATTTGATGGCCATTGCTTACCTGGGACCCTCGAACCCCTCGTGAGCACCCAGCTCCCTAGCTCTCTCCTCTCCCCTGCCCCCTCAGACTTTGAGCAGGAGTCGGGCATTGAGACAGCCATGCGGTTCAGCCCAGACGTGGCCATGGCGGTGTCGACCACGCCCGCAGTGCTGCCCACCGTGGACATCCAGCCTGTGGGCACCCCGTTGGAAGAGCTCCCTTCTGGGCACCCCACCCCAGAGCCAGCCACTAGCCCCCCCGTGGTGACAGAGGTACCAGAAGAACCCAGCCAGAGAGCCACGACCATCTCCACTCCCACGGCTACCACAGCTGCTACGACTGCGGGGGCCCTAACTGTGGCCACGGTGCCTGCCACGGTGGCCACTGCCGCCCCCAGCCTCCCCGCGGCCCCCCCTTCCACGGCCACCACCTCCGTCATAAGGACCACCGGTGTGCGGAGGCTTCTGCCTCTTCCATTGACCACGGCAGTCACGGCCCGGGCCACCACTCCAGCGGCACCTGCACCTCCCACCACGGTGGCTGTCTTGGACACAGAGGCCCCGACACCTAGGATGGTCAGCACAGCTACCTCCAGGCCAAGGGCCCTTCCCAGGCCAGCTACCACCCAGGAGCCTGACATCCCCGAGAAGAGCACCTTGCCCCTGGGGACCACTGCCCCTGGACCCACGGAGGTGGCTCAGGTGAGCAGGTGGGGAGAGGAGGGAGGGTCAGGGCCTGGGGGGAGGGTTTGGGGATGGAGAGGGTGAGAGAGGCATGAGGCCAGAGGGCTGAGGCTGAGAGTGAGTCCCGGGATGGGGACAGAGGTCAAGGGGCCGGGGATGGAAAGGAGACCAGGATACTGGGACCAGATATGGATGGGGAAAGGAGTGGGTGAAGCGTGGCGGCAGCGGGGAGGGCCAGGGGCCTGCGGGTTGAGGTGAGCATTGCGGCGTGGGGTTCTCCCACTGCCCTTGGGAGCCCCATGACCTCAGGAAGTCACCAGTCCTCTCTGTACATCTGTTCCCTGTTCCCTCATCTGCCAGGAGGAGCAAACAGTAGGATGCGAACAGTAGCATGGTGGGAATTGTCCAGTGCCTGGAACAGTGCCTGGCAGTAGTAAACCCACCAGAAGTTTCCCTGCTGTCATTGTCACCACTGTCGCTGTCGCTGTTAGTCTGAGGGTGACTGAGAGGGAGACTGCGGGAGAGGAGAACCTGTAGTCCACGCGTGCAGCCTGTTGCCCGGGGGCCCCCTGCCAGCCCTCAGCCCGCACCCACACCTGTCCCTCGGGGCGGCACTGCCTCTTCCTCCTGTGACAGAGGCGGCTTAGTGGGTCACTGCCAGGTTGGGATCTGAGACCTGCAATAGGCTGGGGTGCGCGCGTGTGTTGGTGGGGAACAGTTAGGGGTGGGGGATAAAGGGTTCAGGGGAAGAGGGTGAAGATGTCAGGGAGGTGGGGATGCAGAGGATCAAGGAATTGGGAGAAGTCGCCAGGTCCCTGCTGGGTACCAGGGGCACGTGGGGCGGGGGGGGGCGGGGGGGCGGGGGGGAGGTTGCAGCTCCAACCCAGGTACAGAAGCCCTTTGTCAAGCAGAAGAGGGCCTTTAGGGGCCTGAGCTGCTGGCAGGTCCAGGCCAGCCCCAGCTGGATGCGAGCCTTGCCCTCAGCACCCCTCAACTCCCGGGGCATCCTGGTGTCCCATGGTTTCAGCTAGGCAGGAAGGGTAGAGAAAGCAGGACACCAGGCCCAGCTCTCCTCACTTACCCGGGGGACATCTGAGCCCTGGTCCTGCTTCCACACAGTGGGAGCCCCTGGGCTGCTCTCCCGGACACACCTCCAGGGGGCATGGTGCCCTGCAGGGGTGCTCTTGTGCTGACCCTTCCACCCCCAGGCCGAGGTACTCCCTCTGCCCCAGGTACACGGGCGGTGGCCCAGGCTGCTTCGAGCAGCCCCCAGACAGCAGTTTGACACAGTCCCCCAAGGATGATCACTATGGCGGCAAGAGGGAGATGGGACAGAGGGCTGGGGACAGGATGTGGCTTGGGGAGAGAGGCAGGGTAGTGTGGTGGTCACAGACACAGCCAAGGGAGCTGGAGACAGCGGGATTTTTGTTCTGTTTCCACTGCTTCCTAGCTGTGTGTCCTTGGCAAGTCACTTTGCTTCTCTGAGCCTTTTTTCAGCTCTGTAAATTAGGGGCAATAATATCTCCTTTGGGAGATGTCGTGAGGGACAAATGCCTATAACGTGTTTTAGCACCGTGCCTGGCACGTGGCGAGTGCTTCATAAATGTCAGGCCTACTGAGGATGGGGGGGTCGTGTGTGGGGGAGGAGGGTGGGCTGCGGGGAGGGTGGGTGGAGAGGCCCAGCTCCCGGGCTCATGCCACGCTCCCCACAGACCCCAACTCCGGAGTCCGTCCTGACCACGATCCGGGATGAGCCTGAGGTGCCTGTGAGTGGGGGGCCCAGCGGGGACTTTGAGCTGCCAGAGGAGGAGACCACACAGCCAGACACAGCCAATGAGGTGGTGGCTGTGGGTGGGGCCGCCGCCAAGCCATCAGCTCCACCTGGGGCGCTGCCCAAGGGTGCACGCCCAGGCCCCGGCCTCCTGGACAACGCCATCGACTCAGGCAGCTCAGCGGCTCAGCTGCCCCAGAGAAGCATCCTGGAGCGGAAGGAGGTGCTCGTAGGTGAGGCTTGGGGCCCAGGAAGAGCCCAGAGTGAGGCAGCTGGTCCAGCCTCAGTTTGACCTCTAGGAACCCAAGAAGAGGTCTGGGTGTGGGTTTCTAGGAGCCCCGTTTCCTAGGGAGGGAAAGGTGGGGACTCAGCCCCCAGACCCACCCTCTAGGTCGTCCTTTGACCTTCCCCTGTCCCAGGGTCTGACCTTGATGCTTGCTTCCCTGGGCCGTGCTGGTTGACCCTTCTGGGCCTTGGTCCTTGAGCCCTGATCTCTGACTCTATCCTTTGGCTTGACCTGCCCCCAGCCTTGACGCCCCAAGGACCTGCCTTGGCTGAGTCTACAGTCTCTGGACTCGTGTTCCAGACTCTGCTCCCCGCTCAGGAGCCGCATGGCCCTGGTGCGGGTCTTCCAGCTCTCCAGCTTCCCTTGTCCTCGTCCATATAAGGGAGGGGGGAGTGTCATTCTGCTCTTCACCGGTTCTCACTGCACATCTGCTCCTAAGTTAACTTTTTATTACTTTTTTTTAAAAGTAAGCTCTGGGCCCTTCCATAGTTGGGATGTATCATAGTTCAGCTGCCGCAGTTTTTTGCTCTCCTAACGTCTATAAAATGTGGGCTCGTCCATGACTGGTGGCGTCTCACACTCTCTTGGAGCGTGTGTGGGGTTTTGAGTGCGCAGGCAGGCGCCTGGAAGGGAGCCAGGCCCGAGCAAGCAGCTGTGAGGCCCGGCCCCCAGCCTCAGATTCAAGGCTCTGGGCCCCCCTCCCCAGGCCCAAAGCTCCACCCGCCCTGTCTTCAGCCCTTGACCTCTGCCTTCTTCCTCCACAGCTGTGATTGTAGGTGGGGTGGTGGGCGCCCTGTTCGCTGCCTTCCTGGTCACCTTACTCATCTACCGCATGAAAAAGAAGGACGAGGGAAGCTACACCTTGGAGGAGCCCAAGCAGGCGAGCGTCACGTACCAGAAGCCCGACAAGCAGGAGGAGTTCTACGCCTAGCGGAGCCACAGTGCCTCCCGCAGCTCAGCAGCGCCCCCTGCCTAGCCCCCGGCCCGGCCCTACCAGCCCTGGCCCAGGACTGGGCCTGGAAGGGAGCCCGGCCTCAGTTCATCTCTGCCCGCCCTCCTGAGGTCTGCCCAGACTGCCAGCCTCACAGAGCCCTCACCCGAGGGGCAGGGGGCAGCGCCATCGGCCCTGACTGTGCCCTTACGAGCTCATCTCTCGTTTCCTCCTTCCCATCGGCCTGCAGCGGGACCTTGTGTCAGACGGACAGGAGGAAGGAGGCTGCGGATTGGCTGCCGGCAGGAGGGGCGGGGCTTGACAGGGGCTCGAGCCCCACCCCGGCCCCACGGGGCTGGCCCACGTCTCCTTCTGGAGCCTGACAGGCGCTCGGGCCGGTTTCCAGGACGAGCACTGGGCCGGATCAGCCCTTAAAATCACTAAGAAGCGGCAGCCTCTTGCCACTGTCCCAGGGCTCCTCTCTGCCAGGGAGAGAGGGTACCCGTTGCCACCAGCCTGTTCTGTCCTAGCCTCTCTGGGGCTGTGGGGTCTTTCTCCCCTCACCCTGCCCTGTATGCCCATACCACAGGCCTCCCCTTCGTCCCCATCTGCCCCCGAGGAACTGACTTCCTGAGAGTACCCTGGGGGCCCCTGGCAAGGACAGGCGGGGCTACTCAGACTGCCCTCTTGCCAGTGGGCTCTGCCCAGACACCATCTCCTGCACGGTCACATCATGTCACACAGGCACGCAGTGACAGAAGCCTACTCGATCCTGCTGCCCTGTGCAGACCTGTCACAGACACGCACGTTCTTCCAAAGACGCTGATTCTCCCGTGTCTCTCACAGTCCCCTAGGGCTTATGACGATGGGAGTCACCAGATGCCATAACCTGATGGTGACCGTGCGGCCTGCCCCTCTCCCCAACATACACTGTGGCACCACGCGTGTTGTCTCCAGCTTTCAGGTTCCCTGGAGATGGTGGAGGCAAGCTGGAGCAGTCAGCCCATATTGGGTCCCCTGAGTTGCCCTGTCACACTCAGTCCTTCACCACGACACCAACACCAACCACACTGCCCGCGACCCTGACCCGTCAGACACAACCCCATGTGGATGCCCAGGCTCGCCCCACACGGCCCCAAGCTCACACCCTGGAATAAAGGGTGGCACGGTGGGTATGTGGCCACAAGCCCCCCGGGGCCCTGCACACCTGGGAAGCTCGCCCCCCTTCCCGCTATCACTCGCCAGGGGGTTAGTCCAGGGCCAGCACCCCTGCTCGCCAGGAGCCTTGCTAAGGAGGGCAGGCTGGTTCTTAGAATGTGGCCCCAGGCTGGGGAGGGGGCTGGGGTCTCCTAGGACCACAAGCCCTGGGCGGGGAGGGGCGTGTGGCCTGGCTCCTGGTCTCCTCATGTCCCCCTTCTGCTCTGAGCTAGGGGCTGACTCTGCCTCCCAGGACACAAGTCCCCAAAGTGCCTGCGAGGGTGGGCCCTGCTGCCCGGGGCCTCCTGCACCCTCTCCCCCACCCACCGGCCTCTCCAGTCCCACCGTGGTCCCTCCCTGGGGCCCTCCCCGTGCACACTGACCCCCTCATTGGCCAGACCACCTGCTGGTTCTCCTGGGTGTGGTTGCACGAGCCGCACCAGCAGGGAACAGTCCATCCAGACTCACATCCCCAGGCCGGGGTGCTGCAGGCCTCAGCCTGCCTCCCCCTTCTTTGTTACCCTTATGGGGGTGGGGGGCTGCCTCTGTAGATATTTTAAATGTGGGGCCACACATCTCCTTTGGGGAGGCTGTGCTTGGTTGGGGGCTCACCAGGCCACGGGGTGGGATCTGAGTTGTGGTTGGCTGGCACTCACACCCCCCCATCACCTTCAGCCCGGATTAAAGTCAGGAACCCAGCTTTTATTTCTGTTCCCTTTTCACGACTCCCTGGCAGCAGATTTATGCAGGGGGAGGAGGAGGGGTACCTGAGGTTCCAGGGAACTTCTCCCCATCTTTTGCTACCATCCTACTTCTAGGTCAGGGCTCTGTCTTTTAGAGCCAGTGTCACCCTGGGTAGGGCCTGGAAGCTTGTGAGGAAGCCAGCCTTGGAAGGTGGCAGGAGTGAGGGGAGGCACCCTGGGCCCATGATTTGTTAAGGTGAGGTGACCTGGCCTCTGTTGTCCCCAGAGCAGAAGGGCTAGGGGGAGGGCGAGACCAACACCCCGGGCTCCCTCTACCCTGCTCCCCGGGGGGGGAGGCTACTGTCTTGGGGCCTGCAGCTCTGGTGACGAGGCCTGGGCAGGCCAAGGCTGAGAAGCCAGGGAGCATGGAGGAGAGAGGACACGAACCCAGGGATGGTGGGCCCAGGGTTGGAGACCCTGGTGTGGGCCGGGGCCCATAATCGGGTAGGGCCGGGCAAGGATGAGTGAGCTGGGCTCGGTCTGACTAGAATGGGCTCGGAGTGGCCTGCGTGGGTCTAGCCGGGCTCCAGCAGGCCTCACTCCCCACATCCTGTGGGCTGGCTTCTAACTTGGGGCTTTGCCTCCCAGCACTGGCCTCTTCTCTCAGTCCTTTGCACTTGAGAGAAGGGGCTTAGGGCCTTGTTCGTGGAGCCCTGGACCCACGACAAAGGCCCAGGCATTATCCTCATGAAACTGAATACATTCTGACTGGTCCAAATGCACTCCAGCCGGCCCAGCTTGGGCAGGGCTGGCCAAGAGAGAGGTCGGTTCAGAGGATGAGCTGGAGCTCTCCTCGGTGCAATGTGGGAGCCGGGGCTCTCCCTAGCCTGGGTGCAAGGGGGGCATGTCTGGTCAACCCAAGTGTGGTTGGGAGAGGGAGTCCTGCGGGAGCCCTGGCATCTCCTGGAAGCGGGGCAAATTCCCAAGGGGAGGGAGCTGGTGTGGCTTGAGCCTGGGCCTCAGCTGCCAGGGAGAGCTCCTGGGGCCTCCAGAAGTGGGGTTTGGGCTCTCCCGGGCTCTGCTTCCTTAGGAGGCCAGAGTGGGGTGCGTCTCCTGGAAGGTTTGTCCCCTTGAGCCCTGTAGGCGGCTGCATGGTAACTAGGGCTGGATGAGACAGACCGGCGGACAGTGGCGTGGGGTGCTCAGGCCAGACGCCCCCCCTACAAGGGTCGTTCAAGCCAGCTGTCCAGGCCTCCAGGCTTGGGCCCAGGGCATGGGATGCAGACCCGGCTGGGCCTCTCAGGTGGGGGCAGGAGTGGCCACCTCCTCCTCTGCTCGCCTGAGTTTCTCCTGACAGCCAGCAGCCTGGACTTGCTTCCTCAGGCCTCCTGCCTGTAAATAGAAGCCCACAAACTGTACAGATTTACAGAGACGCCAAGACCGGGCCCTGGGGTTGCCAGCTCAGGGCCGATGGTTACGGCCTCCACCAGGCGCCTGCTCGGCAGCTCAGTGCACCCGACCCCGGCGTGGCAAATACATGTAAATATATTTCGTAGGCAGTGTGGCTCCAGAGAGCCCCCTGAAGACAGTGTCCCTCCTGTGCGCCCTTTCTCCTGTACAGAACCCCCCCGAGAACCCGGCGGGAGTGTGTCCTTCCCTCCCCCAGGCCTTCCCCGCCCTTTCTCTCCCCCATAACCTGTTTATTAACCATAACTGTCCTGAGTTCATGGCCAAATCTCTAAGGAGAAGTGGAGGGAAAAGACTGGAAAAAGAGACCCAGGTGCCTGACCCACCGTGGGTGCTTACCTGGCCCAGCCTTGTGAAGGAGCTGTTTGGGGTTTTTTGTTTCTGGGTTTTTTTTGGTTTGTTTGTTTGTTTGTTTGTGTTTTTTTGTTTTTGTTTTTTAACACTTCCCGTGCTGTGCCCATTTATAAGAGGAAATAAAATTAAGCTGAAATGATGCAGTGTCGTCAGTGTGAGATAAATATGGATGCTTTGTTGGGGGTGGGGGACAGCCTGTGCCCTCCCCGCCCCCTACCCAGGCCGAGCTACCCTCACCTTCAGGGGGAATTGAGAACCAAGCAAGGGAGATTGCCCGGCAACTCCTCACGGGAACCATTATGGTCAAAGCTGCTGTTGGTTGAGAGTGTTCGGGAAACCACAGAGCTGACTGTGGTAAGGCCAGATGGGGGCTGTGGTTGGGTGGGGGCCACGCTGTGGTGGTGCTGGGGGCCTGTGGTTCACCCCCAGGGGAAGATCTGGTTTCAGGCCACAAAGAAACAATCTTGGAACCTTGGTCTCAAGGACCAAGGAATCGGACGGACCAAGCCTGGGTGGCTCTGGGGTCGGTAGGCCCGGCTTTAAGCTCAAGTGACATTTCCTACCTCTGATGCAGGAGAAGCTGCTTATGAGCTCTCTGAGCCTCAACTGTCTCACCTGCAAAGCAGTGATAACAATGGCCATCCCCTAAATGGAATGGGGTAAGGGTTACGTGAGGAAGAGTACGGCACAGAGCCGGAACGGAGCAGAACGTCAGCAGAGGACAGGTTAGTTCCCTGACCTGGAACCACAGACTGACCCCTGTGCTTACAGGTTCGTAGAGCTGAGAGGGCCATGGGCCGGGCCCTGCCTTCAGACCTCTGTGACAGGTGGTTTGCTGTATCCCAGGGACTAGTGGGTCACTTTCCCTGTTGAGAAGTCTTTTGTTTTTAGCCCAAACTCACCTCACCAGTGTTGCCTTTCTCTGGTTCTGCCCTCTGGCCATGGCGTGGCCCCGGGGTTACAGTGTCATGGCTGTGAACTTCCCTCCTCCAAGGGAAACCACTCCAGGGTCCACAGATGTCCTGTAGAAAGTTACTCCTCTCAAATCATGATACCCACGCAGGTCTGGGCAGTTCTGGGGTGCCACTCCAACCCATTCCTTCCCTCCTCCCTCACTCAAGTTTCTTGAGGCCTCCTCTGTGTCAGGCCCTGCACTTGGAACTGGGGGACAAGATGTCATCAGGACAGACCTGGCCCGCTGCCCTCAGAGCATGTATAGTCTGCTGGGGAGAGAGGAAATATCCAATGTCTCAGGACCAAGTCATGGGTGGGCGAGTCTTTTCTCCTCAGCCAAGACCTCCAACCCCACGTGCCCATTCATTTCACGGCTGGACAGTTCTGCCTGGGTCCCAAGGCCTCGGTCCTCGCTGTGGGACCTCAGACAGTGGATCCCCCCATAGCCTCGGACCACATAACTATAACGGGGTGAAGTGGGGGGTGCCTGGATGGCTCAGTCAGTTGGACATCTGCCTTCAACTTGGGTCATGATCCTGGGGTCCTGCTCAGCAGGGAGTCTGCTCCCTCTCTCTCTGCCCCTCCTCCTCCATGCTCTCTCTCTCTTGAATAAATATACAAAATCTTTTAAAAAGTATGGGGAGTGGGGCACCTGGGTGGCTCAGCGGGTTAAAGCCTCTGCCTTTGGCTCAGGTCATGATCCCAGGGCCCTGGGATGGAGCCCCGAGTCGGGCTCTCTGCTCAGCAGGGAGCCTGCTTCCTCCTCTCTCTCTGCCTGTCTCTCTGCCTACTTGTGATCTCTGTCTGTCAAATAAATAAATAAAATCTTAAAAAAAAAATCTATCATTAAAAAAAAAAGTATAGGAAGTATGAAGCGACCAGCCCTGTGCTACCTCAAGCTTTTATCAGATCTGGCCCCAGCTGGAAGCCTGCTGGGATGTGAGGGGTAGGTTGGCCACCATTAAAGGCCAGGCTCTGGACACAGCCCCTCATCTAGGAGGCTTTTGGAAGGCGCTTCCATCGTTTAGTGAATCCGTACAGCCTAGAGCTGTCTCCCTTTGGCAGGACTCTACTTCACCCTCCTGGTTGGACTCCCGTGTGGCTGGCCTGTGCCCCTCGGTTGGAAGCATGGGACGAGAACGCTCCTGGAGTCCGGAGGACCCAGCTGTGTGCTCTTGGGCCTGCTGCTTGGCCTCTCGGAGCCTGTGTTCTCACAGAGAAGTGTGGGCAGCAAGGCGGGTACATGGAAACTTGTGGGAGTGACATGAGATTGTATTGAAAGCAGCTAGTGTCCCAGGGACTTTCGGCCCCCTCTGCGCCTTCCAGGTCTGCAGGCAGACCTTTAATCCCAGCCCTACTGCAGGCCGGCTGAGTGTCCTTGGGTGGATGTCCCACTTGGTGCTCAGTCTCCTCACCTGGGAAATGGGGACAGTAGTGGCACCAGCCCCATATGGGTGGTGCTTAGAATCTGCGTGGCCATGAGCAGGTGCTGTGCCCCGTGGGCCCTTATCATTCCTGTTCTGGTCACAATTCTTGTTACGACGGTGGGCAGCGCCTGGCGTGCTGCCTCCTGAATGAGGGAAGGACGCCGACCCTGCGTAGAAATCCATACGTCGGTATCCGCTCTGGTGTGAACTTGGACTCCAGCCCCTGGGCCCATGGGGTCCTAGCTAGGTGACTGGAATCGTACGCAGAGGACGTGCAGATGGGCACGTGCTGGGAGGTGGTGTCTTTCTGGGCGGGGTGGGGGGCATGGCTCAGGGATGGGCAATGAGCAGAGGGGGCAAGGGAAAGAATAGCGGATTGTTTCCCTCAGCCCCAGAGGTCACAGCCGCCTGCCCAGGCTGCCGGAGGAACAGAGCGCGCTCAGCTTCCCAGGCCACCCACCCTGACTCTGCCAGCCTGCAGGTGGGCTGCGGGCAGACGGAGGGGCCAGGCTGGCCGCCGCCAGAGCTGGGAGCCCACTAGCCTTCTTTGCACTCAGGGAGGACGAAGGCTGGGCCTGATGCAGGTTGGGGGGATCGTTGTCAGTGTTCTTAGCCATGATGGTGGATACTACACTTTTGTTTTTTTTTTTTTTTTTTTTTTTTTTTTTTAAAAGATTTTATTTATTCATTTGACACAGAGAGATCACAAGTAGGCAGAGAGGCAGGCAGAGAGAGAGAGAGGAGGAAGCAGGCTCCCCGCGGAGCAGAGAACCCAATGCGGGACTCGATCCCAGGACCCTGAGATCATGACCTGAGCCGAAGGCAGCGGCTTAACCCACTGAGCCACCCAGGCGCCCTACACTTTTGTTTTTTAATTTAATTTAATTTAATTATTTTTTGAACGATTTTATTTATTTATTTATTTGACAGAGAGAGAGAGAGAGAGAGAGGGAACACAAGCCAGGAGAGAGGGAGAAACAGGCTTTCCACCAAGCCGGGAGCCTGCCACGGGGCTTGATCCCAAGACCCTGGGATCATGATCTGAGTCGAGGGCAGACGCCCAACAACTGAGCCACCCACACGCCCCAACACTTTTTTTTTTTTTTTAAGCGTCTTTATCCTTCTGCAGACTGAAGTATTTGCACATAAAGCGATAGGATGTTTGTGATGGGCTCACAGCTAGTGCAGCGGGGGAGGGCGCAGGTGAGAGAAACAGGGCATTTAGGTTCCTAACTGGAGAAGCTGGATTATGGGCACAAGGGGGCTCCTTGTATTATCTTATCTACTTGAAGTTTAAATTTTAAATTCTTCATAATAAAAATGTTAAAAAGGAAATCAATCAATCAATCAATCAATCACCGGGAGCAGGAGGACTTACCGGGGTTCACACCACCGGCAAGAGCAAAGCTGGGTCTTCTGACTCGGAGCCCTGGCCTCTGCCTGCCCTCCCTGCCGTCCCTGCCGCGGGGACTGTGGGCTCCCACGGTGCCACACGCCCCCTGCTGCGTGTGGCCGACTTCCAGGAGGCCACTCCCTTCATGGGCCTCATCCCTTTCCCTGTTGGGAACACTGACACCCCTGAGCGGCTCTGGAGACAGAATTCACGTGCAGTTAGGAGGGCTGACGTGGCGGGGCCACCCTCCTCCAGAGAGAGGGGCAGACACGGCCCTTCCCCTGCGGGCAGCATGTCTCAGCTTTCCGGGGAATTCTCAGCCTTGCTCACTGGTCACGTGGGTCCCGGGAGGTGGGCTGGCTGGGCATTAATTCTCCCACTTTGAAGAACATTGGATCTGATCATTTCCTTCCATTTGCAAGGCTCTGGCCTTGTCTAGACCTTTATCATGTCTTGCTGGGAATCTGGACCCTTACCACCCCAGAAGGCTGCGAGGAAAGGACACAGACTTGGCACAAACAGACGTAGGTTATGCCCAGCCTCAGCCAGTCCTCCCGGCCGTCCCCGGGAAGCTACTGTGCCCCCACACTGCACCCAACTTTGGCTTCTTCCTCTGTAGAATGGGCACAGTGGGACCACTAAAGGGGTTTGTTGGGATCCAAAGGGCAGGCAGATCCAAGTGCCCACCACAGTGCCTGACACACAGCAGGTGCACAACAGCGACAGTGTTGGTTCTCCCAGTCATAGTGCCCCCAGGACGCATGGACAACACTCCGCAAGTGCCTGGCCTGCCCTGAGTACTTTTGAATATGTGTGAAATTCAGAACAGCACCTGGCATGTGATACAGACCATATAGGTATTTATTGAAATAGAATAATTTTTCACATAGTAGCTTATTTTATGCTGTAGACAGAATGGTCTCCCCCACAAATCCATATCTGGGAGCTCTAACCACCAGGAGGACTGGATTTAGAGACGGGGCTTCTAAGGAAGCAATAGAAGTTAGATGAGGTCACCAGCGTGGAACCCTGGGACACTAAATGGACAGGATCGGTGTCTTTACTTCTAAGAGACATCCGAGTGTCAGAGCCCTTTCTCTCCGTAAGTGCAGAGGAAGGCCATGTGAGGACACAGCAAACCAGGAAGAGGGCTCCTGATCTCAGACTTCCGGCCCCCAGGACTGTGAAAAAACAAATGTCTCTTGTTTAAGCCGGTAAACACGGTCTGTGGGATCTAGTGATGGCAGCCAAAGCCGACTAAATCCATTTAATCCTTACCCAAACCCTGACAGCTCGTAGATGCTCTTATTACTCTCATGTTTACAGATGAGGAGACTGAGGCTTATGGATTCCAATAAAGCTGGGGACACAGGTCATGAAACTGTCCAGTCAAACTTGACTCTCCCTCGCCCCTTCTCCTGGGAGACTCCTGAGTGTCCTTCAAAGCCCTGTTCTGACCACCCCTCCCTGCGATTGTTGGACTCAGTAAGAGGCGGCCGGGAAAATGCTTGGACCTGGAAGAGTGGGGGATGGAGAGAAGGGCGGGCCTCAGGGAGACCATCAGGCGAGTGAGGTCGGGAGCAGGAGCGCTGAGGAAGGGACAGCAGCTTGAGTTGGCTGTCGGGAACGGCGTGAACAGAAAAGTTCTTGGTCCTTCTACTCACCGCAGGTGGCTCCGTCTCATGGCTCGGTGTCCAGCTTTTCTTGAGGTCAGCTGTGCGGGGCCAAGTCAGGAAACAGAGCGGGGGCGCACTGTCCCGGTTTGAATGCTGGCTCCTTTACTTACTGGCTAAGTAATAAATGAAGTTCTTGACTCTCGTGTGTCTCCGTTTCTTTGTGTGGATAAAATGGGGATAGTTACAGAACGCATCTCACAGAAGGGGCCTGAGGTTGAATTAAGTTGATAACATGGTGCAGAGGAAATGCTTATCGGTAAATGCTAGTGGATATTAGCCAACAACGTTGTCTGGGGTTACTCCTTGTCACAGTGCTCTCTCCTTTCTCTGAGCACCAATGGGCTTGCCTATAAACCACACAATTTATCACAACAGTGTGAGAAAAGCAATGAACCTGGGGCACTGGGGTGGCTCAGTTGGTTAAGAGTCTGGCTCTTGGTTTCAGCTCAGGTCACGATCTCAGGATCTTGGGATGGAAACCCCCTCAGGCTCTGTGCTCAGCGCAGAGTCTACTTGGGATTCTCTCCGTCTCCTTCTCCCTCTGCCCCTCCTCTCACCTCTCTCTAAATAAAACCAAACCAAATAAAAAAACTCAATGAAACTTTATTGGACATTTTCTATTGGCCAGGCTTTTGGCCTGTTCTGTATAGTGTTCTGTTTAGCTGTCATAAAAACCTCACGAGATAGATAGATAGATGCCCATTTTACAGATGAGAAAATTGGGACCTCTTTAAAATATGTCTAAAATCACAGCTCTGGGGCGCCTGGGTGGCTCAGATGATTAAGCCTCTGCTTTTGGCTCAGGTCATGATCTCAGGGTCTTGGGATTGAGCCCCATGTTGGGCTCCTTGCTTAGTGGGGAGTCTGCTTCTCCCTCTCCATCTCCCGTCTGCTCATGCTCTCTCTCTCTCTCTCTGTCTCTCAGATGAATAAATTAAATCTTAAAAAATAACAAAATACAATCACAGAGCTAATACAGGGTGGAAGGAAGATTTGAACCTGGGCCATCTGATCTCGAGCCCATATGATTCATTCTCATCTGTCATTCACAATATTGGGAGATGCCTCCTGTGTGCCGGCCACTGTGCTGGGTATCAGGGATGTGGAATTAAAAGACACACAGTCCTGGCCCTCAGGGAACTCCCAGGCTGAGGCAAGGAATGTAGACGTGGAATCAAATACCTGAGAATATTCCTGATGTGGAAGGAACGGGGCTAAGCCTCCTGTCTGCATTAGAGCTGTTAGAGGCTGTTTTCTTTAACCACACTCCAACAGTTACCAGGCGTATGGTCTGTATAAAAATTAATGCTCTCTCTTCCCAAAGACAAGGCAGGCAGGTTTCTACAGTGAAAATTATGTAAAAAGCGTAGCTTTGACATTATTTTTAGGCTTCCAAGGAAATCTGAAGTTGTCAAATATGAGTACTGCTGGAGCCATGGTTGATCAGCTGGAGTTCTTAGAAAGCTCCTGCGCCCTCGCAACCGCCGCTCCTTTCCTACCCAGCCCGGAAGAGCCCAGCTAGCTCCTGTGCGACACGAGGGCCACACGGAACAGCAGAGTTCAATAACGCCTGGTGACAGGGATATGGGAAAAGCCTCTGGGAGTACAAAGGTGGGAACAGTGAATTTTGGAGCTTCCAGGAGGAGAAAATATTTGGGTTTTGAAGGCTATATAGGAGTTCCCTGGGAAAAGAAGAAGGGAAACATTCCTTAAATGAGGGGGAAAGTGTGCAGAAAGCACCCCAAGATGTTTGGGGACAGGCAGAAGGCAAGTGAGGCTGGAGTGTAGGGTTCACGGGGGTGGTGAGGGCTTAGCTTATAAGCAAAGGTGGCCCGAGGCAGGGTGGCGGCGTGGGGAGTGGGCGTTGCTTGGGAACTTTTTAGGGAGCGATATGGACAGATTTATGGTTTTGTAAACATGGTTTGGCAGCTTGCCCTGAGGTAGGTGGGAAATTGGTGGTGAGACAATCAAGTCCCCAACCAGACCATAAGCTCCTTGGGGACCAATGACAGTCAATGTCTTTCCTTCTGGTATTTTCCATAATGCCTAGCAGGGGTGGGGCATGAGGGAGGTGTTCAGTCAATGTTTGCTGTATGAAATCCATGCATGTCCAGGACATGCATGCACACGTGGATTTTAACAGCACCCAGAGCCCGCTTCGGCACGCCGCCACCCCCCCACCGCCTGCGCCCGCCCCGTGCTGTCCATGGTACTAACCCACACTCTAAGTTTGCCAAGCCCTGTGGGCTCCCTGGTGGCAGCTTTGTGTGTGCACGTGTATGTGTGTGCATGTGCATGCGTGTGTGTGTGTGTGTGTGCATGTGCATGCTTGTGTGTGTGTGTGTGTGTGTGCATGTGCATGTGGGATGAAGCGCGGGAGGGGACCCTCAACACCCGTTTCTTGGCATCAAGGCAAGGTCCCAGCTGCTCAAGTTTCAGGAGGGCTTCCCCAGGGCCTGTGTAGTCTGGGAAGTGGATCCTCACTTCATCTGGCCAAGGCTCAGTGCATGGTTCTGAGGCAGGAAACGAAGACAGACGGAAGGCCCAGGACCAGAGTTGGGAATGAGTTTGAATGCCATGCTGGAGAGTCAAGATCTATAGAAAGAGAGTGACCAGGTCACGTTTGTGGTTCAGAAAGGTCGCTCTCGTGGTAGCAGGGAGGAGAGCCTGGAGAGGAAAGGCATCTCTGGAATGTCTGGGTCGCGTAGTAGCACTCAGTGCCAGGCAGAACGACGTAGGTGAGAGAGAACGTCAGTGAGGGTTAGAGTAGGCAGACAGATATCCTGCAGGAGGTGGGGCCTGAGCGGGCCCTGGCAGCATTCATAGAAGGGGGAGAGCCGGAACGGAGCGGGAGGAGAGAGGGGGACGCCAGGCAGGGGACCATAGGAGCACATGCAGAGAGGTCAGAACAGCCAAGAAAGAGGGATGCGGCACCTGCCTTTCTGTTCTCTCTCCTCCCCACCTTCTCACTGGGGTGCTTCTGAGCAGGGAGGGGGCTGGCTCTGGGACTGAACTCAGCTGCCTTTCTGGGTGTCTCTGGCTGATGGCGGGGGCAGGCTGGGTGCGACTGCGAAAGGTCCTTCCATTGTGTGCGAGGCTGGGCCAGGGCAGCAGAGGCCAGTCCATGGAGCCCTTTGTGTGCAAGTCACTGTGGCGGCCTCCGCAGTCCTCACTGGCCCTGGACTCGGGGCTGTGCCATAGAGACAGGCTGTTCTTCCTTGGCTGGCTCCGATGTCATAGTTGAGGGAGGGGGCGGGGCAAGGGGGTGGACTCTGGCGGTCTTCAAGGCTGGCTGAGGGCTGACAAATTGCTTCTTGCCCTTGAGGCTCAAAGAATCACCGGTTCATGAAATCCCTTAACTCTGTGATCTGCAGACCAATGGCTGAAACCTTCCGGCACCTGAGTATCCTAGAATAATGGAATCTTTTTAGGATGTGGCTCTTTCATAACAGACCCTGTGGGAATCATTTAGGATCCTATAGAATAGCAGAATCTGAAAACTATAGACTCCTCATATCTTCTTCAGGGCTGAGATGAGGATAAAGTGAAACCTTACATGGAAACACATAGAACATGCTGGAATGTGGTAAATGGCCCCTGAGCATCAGCAGTTGCCTGCCCCAGAGAGGGGAGGTGATGTGACTTGCCCAGGGACACGTGGCTAGGACTGGTGACATCGGATCGCCGTGGCCTGGAGGAATCCCGGGTGGGCTGAGGCACTGTGATGCAGACTCCGCCAGCAGCCGGGTCATGGGCTTCCGGGTCTGAATCCAGGTCTCTGAGTAGGAGGCTCACTGGTGGGGCCAGGGTGGGAGGCAGGGAGGAGGGTGCCCAGGACTCCAGGCTTTCGAGCTAGCCCTGGTTCTCCGGGTCAGTCCCTGGGTGTCTCATCTCTTTGGATCCCAGTTTCTCCCTCTTGAAAAGAGGAACAGCATTGACCTCCCTGCCTCCATCTCAGGGGAGGGGTAAGGCAGACTCTGAAATCAGACGGCCCCTGGGTCCTGGCTGTGTGTTCCCAGGCAGATGACATCACTTCTCTGAGCCCATTTCCTCATTAGCACAACGGAGGGGAATAAGGACCCAGAATTGCCACGAGGACAGAGTGAGCTCATGTCCTTTGAGGCGGCAGCACGTGGAGACTCCTTGCATTCAGGACCTAGCTCTGCTGCTCGTTGGGTGGGTGGGTGAATTGGCCAAATCCGAGAACCTCCAGGTGCGTTGGTTTCCTCAGTGCAAAGTGGACTCGGCAGGATCACTTACTTACATTAAGTGGGCTATGCAAGTGGAGCACTCTGACCAACGGCCGGCAGGTGGGAGGTGCTTGGTAAGGATCTGTGCTCCCCGTTGCAGTGTAAATGCAGTCTGTGACTGTGAGCGTGCCTGAGTGTGTGCACCCTGCCGTGTGTGCGAGTATGCACACCCCCCAGTGTGTGTGTGTGTGTGTGTACCCGTGTGCCTAAGTGTGTGTCCCCCTGAGTGTGTGCCTGCGTGTGAGCGTGCACCTCCGGTGCGTGTGACAGTGTGTGCAAGTGCGTGTGTGTGCGTGTGCGGGAGCGTGCGTGAGGATGCTTATTAAAAGCAGAGCCTGCGGCCCAGAGCTGAGCGGTGTGCCGGGAGTAGCTGGTTCTCCTGGCCCTGGCGGCCTCCCCGGGGACAGAGCGTAATGAGTGTTTACGGAGCCCCTGCCAGGCAGAGATGAGAGGCTCGGAGGAGCTCTGCGCCAGGCAGCGGCTGGGAGCCCAGTGTTATTATATTAACGAGCATCGGGGTGATGATTACCATTAACGAGATTATTCACCAGGCGGCCTCCCCCGCACCAGGTCGTCCCTCCGGCAGGGAGGCAGGCAGGCTCCTGGGTCCCGTCCCTCCCGCCTCTGCCTTGGGGGGTGAGGGGAGGAGGGCTTCCTGGTGTCAGGCATGGCGCGGAGCCCCCGACATCCCTGTCTCACTCACTGCATCACTTGGAGCCCCTGAGGTTCGACCCTGGTGTCCCACTTTATAGATGCGAAAACGGAGGCTCCATGAGGGGGCCTGGGCCAGTATTCTCTGTGGATGCTTGGAATGGGCAAGCCTGGGGGAGCTGCATGTGGATGAACCCTTTAATCTTCGCTGGACCCTGTGAGAAAGACGCTATTGTTATCCCTCCCGCAGAGGGGAAATCGAGGCACAGAGCCCTCACAGTGACTTTCCAACCATGTCATAACGTCTTCTGCCTCCAGGGGCTCCTCTCCTCCCCGGTGGTCAAGACAAAGGTGTGGCTCCCAAACCTTTTATTTTTCTTTTTGTAGCAGACCCAGCGCAGGGCCCTGGGATTGGGGGCAGTTTTCTCCTTGTCCCTTATCACACAGGCCCTTCAGGCAGGCTTACCCCTGTGCACAGGCTCTTAGGGCCACCTCCCACTCAGAGCTGAGGCTGCCAACACCTTGTGCCACAAACATGATCCCGACCCTCCTGGGGACCAACACATTGACCGTTTAGACACAGTGCTAGGGGTTGGGTTCCCTCACTGGCTGGCCCTGGCTGGCTACTGTGTGTCAAGTGCTGTGCCAGTACCTGGGGACACAATGAGAGAGAGACAGGACCGCCTCCTGGAGCACGCAGTCACAGTCTTGGGGACAAAGGAGTGCCCCACAGCTGGGCAGGGCACTCCCAAGGGCAGGACTGGGGCTGGGGGTTGGGGGAGGGCAGGCCCACCATCATTCAGTCAGTAGACATGGAGACCCTTAATTCAGGCTGGGGTGGTGGTGATCAGGGAAGGCTTCTCGGAGCTGGAGGAAGGAAAGTGGAGGTGGGCCCCGGTGCCCAGCACGCACAAAGCTGTGACTCCCTGGATTGAGGCTGGCTGTGGAAGGCTCTGGATGCCAGGCTGTGGCAGGGACTGGGACTGCCCCCTAATACCCATGCTCCCTTCCTCTCACAGTAATGATATGCAGCTGCTTGGAAGATGGACTACATTTCCCAGCCTCCCTTGCATCTGAGGGGCAGGTGACCAATGTGGCCAATAGGATATGAGCAAAGGGATGGTCGGTTTTAGGGTTGTTCCCCAAAAGGGTAGTGGTGTGCCCTCTCCTCTATGCAGCTTTCCCCCTATCGTGTGGGCTGGAAGGTACACTCTGTGCCATCCTGGGACGTGTGAATGGAGGCAAGAGCCCAGGAAAGATGAAGCAACAAGACAGAAGAAACCAGAGTTCCTGAGGCCAAGGAGCACCAGCCCCTGGGTGGTGTGTGTGTGAATCCCTATCTGATGGCTGAATAAACTCTCTGGTTTAGGCTACTGCTATTCGGTGTCTCCGCCTTGAAGGCTAAAACCCATGTCTTGGCTGATGGGCAGGCTAATGGCTCTTTCCCCGAGGGCAGAGGCAGTGAGCGGAGTTCTGTTGGATGGGGAGTGACAATGTCAGATTTGCGTTTTTGGAAGGTTTGGCTGCAGAGTACAAGGTGGGTTGGAGGGGAGAGAGACAGGAGGCTGGATGATCAGAGAGGGGTTGATGCCTCAGAAGAGGGCAGAGTTGGGGCACCCGGGGGCTCAGTCAGTTAAGTGTCCGACTCTTGATCTCAGCTCAGGCCTTGATCTCAAGGTCGTGAGTTCAAGCCCTGAGTTGGGCTCCCTGCTGGGCATGCCCATCTGTGATCAATCACTGGTCGGAGGAGGGGGTGCTACGATGGCCGGGCCTGGGTCTCTTGTCCAGTCTAGGGCAAGGGGCTGGGGGCTTGGGATTGTGCCCCCCACATGGAGTAAAGGAGAGGAAACTCCCTTCAGGAAGAAAGTGTTTTCTGTTACTTGGAGGCCAGGGACACAATCTCTGGGTGGACAGTACAGCCCCAGGCAGGGAGGGAACAGGAGACTTCTGGGAGGAGGCAGGGCAATGACTGGTGGTGGGGAGGGTGGTTGGGGGAGGTCTGGTGGGGGCAGAGGCTGAAGGATGCTTGAGGTTTGATCTTTCTGTGCCTCTCCTCCTGTAGTGAGCACACCCCAAAATGGACCTCCAATCCCCTCTTCTGCTCCGGACTCCTGGCGTCCTTGTTAATTGTTAGGAAAGATCACATCACACTGATTCCTATGAGAGCGGGTGGACTAAGAGGGGCCAACCTACTCTTTCTAAAGCACACCCTGTCCCTTCCTCTGGGAAGCCCTCCCGGACCTCACCCCAATTTGCAGAGCTGGTGTTTCTCTCCTCTGGGCCCTATGATTTCTGTCCCTGCCCGGCTCACTGCGTGCTCCAGGGAGGGACCCACACATCCATGTACCCCTCAGTTATGAGCCTTTTGAAGGCCCATGTCCGTCTTCTCTGAGTTAACCCCCCTCCCTCAGGCTTTGATTCTGCCAGTTCTTGTGGTCTGTGTGCGTCTTTTATGTGTCCTTGTGTGAAGATTTGTTTGTGTGTATCTCTGTGTATGCATGTGCTACTATGTGCATATAAGACTGTGGGTGCGTCGTGTGTCCGTGTAGGGGTTTTGTGTGTCTGCCTCAGTGTTACTGTGCATATGGGAGGGTCTGGGCCACTACTCCCCTCTGGGGCCTAGGAACTTTGAGATATACACACACAATTACATATACACAGACCCACGCAGAGGTTCAGCTACACACAAACATAGACACACACACACACACACACAGGTCTGTCTGGAGGCCTCCGGTAACCCTGCCCAGGGCTGGCTCTGCATGGGGCTACCCTCCGACAGGAAGGCTATGAGCCATTGCCCCAGGGCAGGCTGGCTGGAGTGGATCCCAGGGCTTCCTGTCCTGGGTGGGAATGTTTCCTTACACCCCAGTGTGATTGAGAGCCAGCCCCACCCCGCAACTTCCATATCCAGTCCTGTGGCAGCACCTCTGATGGCAGGACAGCAGGTGGCTGTGTGGGTCACTAGTTCTGGAAAACACCAAGGGCACGGGGTCTTGGCAGAGGGCAGTTCAGCCGGCAGTCTTGGGGAGCACGCACTGCAGGTGCCAAGCCTCCCATCAGAGCGCCTTTGAACCGCGGAGAGAGATGTCTATGGTTGTGTGTGCAGGTGAAGGCCCTACGGCAGGTGCTGTGGGGTACACCCAGGCACGGGGAAGGTGAGGGGGATGGCCTGGCATTGACGGGTGGATCCTGACAGCCCCGTAGCAGGTGTGTTCCCTCGGCATCCCCTGTTCTCAGCACAGGGCCTGGCATGCAGTACATGCCAGATAAACGTATGTGGAACCAGTTTATGAAGGAGGCTCTTGCTTGCTCTACCTTACAGCCATGGAACTTGAGGTCAGAGGAGAAGTTTGCTCACGGTCACCGAGCAACCACACGGCAGAAGTAGGATTTGAACCTGGAAACGCTCAGAGTATCCAGCTCCAGCTTGTCCCACTGTCCATCGGGGTTTACTCAAAGTGATCTGAGGACACTGTGAGCTCCTTGTCTGGGAGGCACATCTTTCCTACTTATTCTAAGTCTCAGTTTGCCCGTCTGTGTAATGGGTTTGATGATAGGGTGTCAGGTACGAAGTCACAAAATCAGTTCATAAGAAAGGTAACTTCCTTTTTTTGAAACTGACCCCATTTTACCGAGTGTGGCAGGAAAGTTATCAGCTGGGTTGGAGGGATGATTTGGGGGAAGGGGAGAAAGGGCAGGCCTAGTGGCAGACACTCTGGGTTGTCGCTACCCCAACTCAGCTCTGTTGAGATGCCCTCGTGCCTGCCAGGCCTTTGAGGTCAGCCCTCAGATGTCCCAGCTATGCTGCCCGTTGTTCCCCTCCCAAGCTGTCCGGCTCCTGTGCTCTCTCAGCCCCTCCCAGTGCACAGAGATTGTTCTGGACCTGGGTATGTGTCCCCCTCTTGCTTCAGCACTTAGCAAGTGTCTTAGCGAGTCTTAGAAAGGTTGGTTTCTGGTCTATGAAATGAGGTTAACGGCACCTGCCTCATAGTGTTGCTTGTCAGAATAAGCAAACCCATCCGTATCAAAGGTTTAGAACAGCACCTGGTGGGCGCCTGGGTGGCTAGTGGGTTAAAGCCTCTGCCTTTGGCTCAGGTCATGATCCCAGTCTGGGATCGAGCCCCACAATGGGTTCTCTGCTCAGCAGGGAGCCTGCTTCCTTTACTCTCTCTCTCTCTGCCTGCCTCTCTGCCTACTTGTGATCTCTGTCTGTCAAATAAATTAAAAAAAAAAAAAAAAGAAAAGAAAAAAGAAAAAAAGAACAGTACCTGGCTCATCAAAACTGCTCAGTAGATGTTCTTTCCTGTTCTGGAAGCTTGACTCAGGCCGGTGGGGCGGGGGGTAGGTTTGTGTGGGCAGGACTCCCCTGTTTTACAGCTTTGTCTCAGGTCACCTCCCTCCCTGACCCCTTCTCCTGAGAGTCACGTCCTAGGTCATCGGGTCCCTGGAAAGTCAAACTCCAGGCTTTTTCAGTTTCTTGGGGTTGGGGGTGGGGGGCTGAAGTACAGTCTGGAGTCAAGGGGCCTGAATGTTTTCAGAAGACTCAGGTCCCAGTTCCTGATTTAGTTCTCACCAGCCTTGTGACTGTGGGCAAATGACTTTACCTCCCTGTGCCACACTTTCTCATCTGGAAAATGGGCACAAGACTCCCAGGGCTGGGGCCAGGGGAGTTGGACACAAAGGGCCATTGTTGTTGGCATTTCCCTCAAGTACACGGCCGACCGGGGAGATGACGCAGGAAGGTTGCCCCAGCGACAGTTTTGGACACAGCGGTCCTCGAATCCCTCTGGGAAACAGGAAGTTTGGACTGCCCAGATCACTGCCCCGGCCACAGGAAACCAGCTGACCCCTTCCTTTCCCCCCTCCCCACCTCCCCCCAAGCCCAGGAAGGGATTTGCTGTCCTGTCAACAATTCAGACCGGCTTCTAAGAGCAACTCTCAGAGCCTCCCGCACCCAAGACAGCTTCTGGCCCCTCATTTCGTAAGATGATCTGCTGAGGCTCAGAGAGGGGAAGGGACCTGCCCTGGGTCACACAGCACCAGGGGTAGGCAGGAGGAGAACTCTTGGAAGCTCCGCAGCAGCGGCGGCCACGTTATTCATGAGTATCGGTCTCTGGCTTTCTATCAGACTCATCACCTTGCGCAGGACAGCGTGTCTGATCCTCCCAACACTGTGGGGTAAACACCACGACTGTCCCTATTTTCCACGCAAAGAAACTGAGGGACAGAGTTGTCAAACGTCCAGATCACACAGCCAGTAGTAGCAGAGGCAGGATTTCTACCCAGGCAACCAGAATTGGAGAAGGTCGTCTGGCCCAATTCTGATTTTGAAATGGGGATACTGAGGCCCAGAGTGGGGAAGGGGCATGCCTTAGGGTGCAGGTGCTCATGGCAGGCTGGGGCTGGCTGGCCCAGTGACTTGCCCCCACCCTCTTCTTCATCTTCACTCATGGGACGCAGGCTTTCTTCACGGTGGCAGTGTGCCCAGATTAAAAAACCCAAACTATTTTTCTCATTCTCCCTGGTGTATTGGGATGCTGTGTGACCCCTTCTGGCCCCTGAAATATAAGCAGATTCACTGGGCGAGGCTTCCAGAAGGGTCTTTATTTTTATTTATTTATTTTTTTAAGATTTCATTTTTAAATAATCTCTACACCCAGCATGGGGCTTGAACTTACAACCAGAGTCTCATGCTCCACTGTGGGAGCCAGCCAGGCGCCCCTCCAGGAGAGTCTTTAAAGGGAGGTCATCCAACTGGTATGGGCTTTCAGCTCTTTACCAGTCCCTTTCTTCCCACCCGGTACCTCAGACAGGATGCTGGAGCGTGAGCAGCCATCTTGTGTTCCTGAGGCTCTGGCCTTCCTGGTGGATAATGACAAGAACAGCCTTCTGTGATTTAAGCCCCGGGCCAAAGTTGTTCTTTTAAATTCTGTTGCTTGCAGCTAAGTGTCGTCCTGACCTGTGTCTAGATTCTCTGAGTACAAATATCTGGTCCAGTGATTCTCGAAGTTTGTGATGGCCTCTGTGCAGCATCTGTGCTTAGGAAACCTGCAAAAGCATTGTGAGACAGAGAGACTGGAGGGACCTCGTGGAGAAAAGCCCTTTTCCTTTGCTTCTTTCCCTGCTTGCGTTCTTGCTGGGACCTGCACCCCTGCCTTACACCCCGTCTTACTGTATGTCCTCCTTGTTAAGGCCAAGGAGTTAATGACTTCTCTGGGTCTACCGGCATGAGAGACATAACATACAGAGACACGAACGTTCTCTAAGACAACAGACTCCAAACACCAAGACCCCTGGCTTCAGGGAGTGGGTGACTTGGGAAGGACACCTAGACCCTGTCCTTATTCTGACCAGTTCCTGGATGCCTGGGAGAACCTGTGCATCAGATCACAATTGCCGGTAAAAACCCCCAGACAAGCAAAGATGGGACTGCCTCCTTTTCTTTCTGAGTCCCCCAGATGCTCAGTCCGTCTGTATCTGCCTTCTTTATATCTTCACGAAGCTCTGCTTTCACCTCCTGCTGTCTCACATTTGGTTTCCATCCTGTGTGAAGCCAAGGACCGTCTTGGCTGGTCTTGTGGGAACAGGGTCTCCAGACCCAGCCTGGCTTTGTCAGTTGAATATATATATAAAATACACATATGCATTTTTATCTATCTCACATTTACCTATACAACTCTATATGTGTGTGTTCATGCGTATTTATACATACATAACCCTCAATTTTATAGGCACTATGGGAGGAGAACCCCATCTCCTTTCTTAAAAGAGAGCAGCTGTTTTTCCATTGCTAAAAATGGTGCTAAAAGCCACCATTTCATCCGATTCTATTTAAAGGTAGGGAAACTGAGACTCAATAAGAATATGGTTGGGGACCGCGGGAGTGGGGGTGAAGAGGCCCTACAGTGCCTTGCACCTTGTGTGGAGGGGGGCAGACAGGGAGGGAGGACCCCGCTGCAGGTGCAAGCAGCCCCTGAGGTCAGGCGCAGACAGGGAGAGTGTGGCCCAGACAGAGGGATGCACCAGGTCTGGACAGGGTCGAAAGACTGGGCGTCGATGTGGTCACAATGCCCCGTGGGAGGATGAGTCCCAGTCAATGTGTTCTGGACACTGGCCTGGGGGGGGGGGGGATGGTGGTGGAATGTCCTGGTGGGCGAGGCAGGCAAGGTCCCTGACATTGCGGCCCAACAGAAGAAAGTCCCTGGCACCCCTTCCCTAACAGAGACATTGGCGGAAAGAGCCTCTACCTGGCCACAGCCTTGCAGTGTGGCTTGAAGCCAGCGTTGGCCCTCTTTGGGTGGGGGAAGCTCTTCCCAGGGCTCCTTTTGCTCTACACTCTGGGAATCTGGTGTAACAGGAATGATACCGTTTTTTGAATGTACCCGTGTGTTTCTTAACTGCTTTCATGTGACTCTCTTCCTTTTCAGCCAGAGGCGTCCAGGGTTTTAGGAATGGGATTGAGGATCAGGAGCACAAAAGGGGAGAATTGATGTTCGCTTTTGACTGAATAGGATCCTGCCGTCCTTAGCCAGATAATAGTCTTGAAAGCCAGGCTTTGTGGAGAGAGGGGAAGGCTTTGTAAGTCCCCAAAGTCCTCTTTGCATATCAAGAGCCCAGCCTGGCTGTCTGGGAGATCACAGGAGGAGTGCAGGGAGGATGAAGGAGAGGAAAGGGAAATTCTCCCCGACAGGCAGAGGACGGGGTGGCTCTGCCACCGCAGGAGGGGCAAGGCAGGGGCTCTGGGCAGGGAGGAGCCTGGGTGAGGACATGGCCTGGGGCCCAAGGAGACCCTCAGGGGCCCTCCAGCTTCTGGTGTGGATGAGACCACAGATTCGAGAAATCCTAAATAGGGTTCTAGGACATTGGGGCTGATGATCCACTTTGCCACTTACCAGCATGGGGAAAGAGGTGGGATGTGGGCGTGGGAACAGGACACCGGCAGGAGGGGTATCTGACCTAGGACATGGCTGGGTCCCACATCTGAGTGGGTCACGAGGAAGTCCAGAATTCCAACATACCTCTAGGATCAAGAGACCAGCAGAGAGGCACACCTTGTGACCAGGCACAATGGAGAGCTCCCTGGGCCACCACAACGAAGGAGGGCTCAGGCCCAGGTCCGCAGACTATTTCCATTACCGGCAGCACCAGTGTGGATAGTGGTCAGAGCCAAGAGAAGCAGAAAGAGGTGCTTTGAGTGGGTGCCAGCATGGACCAAGTGGGCAACACATAGACGGAGACGTCAGCCCATTGCTTCCAGGAAGCCTGGTCAGTTTTCCCCACCAACCTCTACTGTGGCTGCCATATTGCCAGAAGAAGTGGGATGGGGGTAAACCTTGAAACATTGAGCATTCACCCCAAGGCAACTAAGTTCACCCCAGAAAGACCATATTCAACTGGAAGGGACAGACTCATATTTAATTGGTATTGGATTTGCACCCCCCCCCCCACGCTTTCTCTAGCATCAACAGGATGGGTGTATGAGCATGAGATGAGATCCTTAGTGAGAGCTGTAAGAAAACTGCATTTACGTTTCCTCTGTGCATCTGAAAAACAGTGTACAATCTTGGGCTGCCGACCCCAAGAGAAGGGGCTGTCCATCTTTCCATTTGTCCTTCCCTCCCTTCAGTTGGGTTTTGCGTTGCCCGTTACGTAGATGGAAGTTGGTGGTGGGGGTAGGGGGCACACAGGTGATACCAGGTCTTAGGAATCGTTGCCACATGTGGTGTCTTGTTTGATAATGTTAAGGAAGATCATCCCTATTTGGGGCAAATGAAGCTCAGAGAGGTTAAGCAAATTGTCCAAGGTCATGGAGCAAACTGGTAACAGAGCTGGGACTTGAACTTGAGTCTTCAGATTCCTAAAGTCATGTGCTTCCCCCTTGCACAGGTGCTGTGGAGAGCACCAGAACCGTGTGATTGATGAGGGTGATTACAAGGCCATGATCTACTTGGGGACCCTCCTGGCATGTGACAGGAGACATCCATGGTGATTAGCTGGGGGCCGCATGGGAGCTGCCTGCTGGCTTCTAGGCATGTCACGGCGGTGGCTTCCAAGCCATCACTCTTCTTGCAGTGCACAAGGAGGGCCCAGATGTAAAGCCTCAAATACGCCTGGCAAGATGATGTACAAGAAAGAATCATGCATCTTGCTCCAATTAAGATGTTGGAAGAGAAGAGAGTCTAATTGTCCCACAATTACCTTTATTTATCAAACTCAGAATGAAGTGTGATTATGAAGTATCTCAGGAGAGGAGTGGGGAGTTGGGGATGGTCCAGGCTCTGCCTGGCATCCCAGCCTCTGCCAGAGGGAAGGCCAACCACGTGAGCACCTGGGCAGGAAGGATGAAGCCATCCTTGCACATGAGCAGGGTGAGTGCTGGTTCCTGTTCTACCGCTGGCTTGCAGGGGGCTTTGAGGTATCACCTCCTCCAGCATCTGGGACAGACCTCCAGCAGATTCTCCATCAATCTTTGTTAAATCATATAAGAAAACTGAGGCTCTTGGGGGTTTAGTAACTTGCCCAAGGACACATAGTAATTCTCAGAACCACGATTCAGTGTATTTAACTGAGTTGAGGTCAAGTGCTTTGAAGAATGCACAGGACCAAGGATAAGATGAAGTCACCAGTGTATCATTGTATGGTCACAAACCCACAATAGAAAGAGGGCCACTTGGATGCATTGGAATAAATGTTCAGAGATAAGAGAATGAATGAACTGATTACATGCCAGACATCGTTTTACACATCAGTGGAGCAGATGTCCATGAGACATCATCTCTAATTTCAAGAAACGCTCAGTCTCGTGGGGAGACAGAGCTGGCAAGATAGTGTGACATATGCTGTAAATGCAGAAATTCAGGGTCCTGTGTGTGGTTTGGCCAGGGTGGGGACCAGGAAGGCTTTCCTGGAGTGTTTAACATTTTGGGTGAATCTTCCAGGATGAAGGAGGACAAGGTGAGGTGGGATAGATAAGCCGGGCAGAAAAGCCCGAGCAAAGGCATGGGAGTGAGAAGCTTGGCTTTTCTGGGATGACCTGTCTGTGTCCAGGTGGGCACCGGAAGCTGCAAGATGGGAGGCTGTGACCCTCGGCTGGCCCCACCTCAGCCTGCCAAGCAAGCTATCCACTGTCAGCTCTGAACTTGCAAGCTCCTGAGGCTCCCGGCTGCCGCCACACCCTGCCAGCTCCCGCGGCACGAGAGAGGAGGAAGCAATCTGAGCTTGCTCAGTTTCCTGTGGTCCTTCCGTTATGCCTGAGCTGGCTCACGGAGCAATGCCTCAAGACAGCGTTGCACAGTGGGATGGATGGTGGGCCACGGGCTGCTCTTCTGACCTGAGGCTCCTTAGTAGCCCTGCATTGGCTGCTGCCGGGCCACAGCCCATGCGTGCCCAGCCATGGCTGAGCTGGCAAGAACCCAGGAGGGCTTGGCATTTGTTGAGGAATTACTAGGGGCTCTTCACCGTGCTGGGCGTTTCATACACAATCTCCTCGTTACATCCTTGAGGTGGCGCTGTTAGCCCCATTTTGAAGATGAGAAAGCTGATGCTCAGGTGGGCTGGGAAGCCGGGCCAGCCTTTGGACCTGGATTGTCTGAGTCCGCTGTGCCAGGCTGTCTTCCAAACTCACCTGAACTTCTTAACAGACCAAATATCTCTCTGGCAGGGTAGGGCCCTGCCTCAAAGGGTCAGATGGGCTCAAGCTCTTCCAGTCAGGTGACTAAAGGCAAGTGTTAGCCCTGACAGGTAGGAAGGCCCAGGGTGCATGAAATAGGGAATGGGCATGAGGGCCTGGAGGAAAGTGTTGGAAAAGTTCAGTTCTCCTTAGCTAGTTCTGACCTTGGGTGACTTGGAGTGTGAGTGCCCTCCAGAGGAAGACAATAATACTATTGATGAGACTATATATTTTATTATACATAAATAGCCATCCATTCACCCATCCAACCCTCCATCTCCATGTCCGTCTGTCCATCCATCCATCCATCCACCTATCCATCCATCCGCCCATCTTCCCATCCATTCATCTATCCCCCTCCATCTATCCATCTCATCCTCCCATCCATCCATCCACCCGCCCATTCACCTATCTCATCCATTCATCCATCCATCCACCTATCCATCCATCCATCCATCCATCCATCCATCCATCCATCCCTATTTCTCTAAGCATTTCCCATTCACCCAACGATTCATCAACCAGTCCGTCTATCCACCTGTCCACCCACCTGCCTACCCACTCTCAGTTTTTCCTTCCTTCCGTCCATCCATCCATCCACCCTTCCAGCCTCCCCTCCTCAACACACACACTGGTTAATTCAGTGGTTCTGAATTAACTCTGAGAAACAGTGAGAACCCAAGCTCTATCTATATTTTTGCTCGGTGGAACTCAGAATGTCAGGCTTTTGTTCCCCATCTTCCATCCTTATGGCTGCAGGATCTCCGAGCATCTCATCCTCACATATCAGCAGCCAGAAGAGAGAACATCCCCTCTCTGTGTTCTGTTAATGAGGAAAACTTTGCTGAGGGATCCCCAGGAGACTTCCCCTCGTGCCTCCTGGGTTAGACTTGCATCACATAGCTATTCCCAAACAACTCCCTGGCAAGGGGAATGGCACCTCCACGATGACCTTGAACCAAGCAAGATGGGTCGCCAGGGGCTCAGATCTCCTCCTCGGCCGCTAGAGACCTGAAGGAAATTGGGATTCATTTAGTGAGGAAGAAGGAAGTGGAAGAGGGAGGTGGCTGATGAGTAGGCAAATGTGTCAGCCGCTCCATCCGTCTTCCCATTCGCTCATCATCCGCCCAGCGATTCATCCATTCGTGTATCCCCCATTTATCCATCCATGCGTCCATTCATCTATCAAACGTTTATTGATGCCCACTGAGAGCCAGGCCCTCTGCTCCCTGTCTGGTGGGGACTCACAGGAAAAAGATCTCGTTAGGGAGAAATATGGAGTTTCCCATAATACCTCTGATAACCGTGTTATTTAGTCACAGTAAGAATAATATGTGGAGATCGTGCTGTGCGTTGCAGTTTGCAAAGATCTCCCAGGACCACTCCTTCATTCCACACACGTTTATGAAGCATCTGCCACATGCCAGGCACAGCCTTTTAGTTTTACAAAGTGCTTTTTCCTCCATTTGTCAGAAAGAGCCCTCCAAAGACAGAGACCAAATGTGTTTTTGGAGGCAGGAAGGAAGCATTCTTCAGGCCTTCCTTAGAGCCAAGGGTGGGGAGTCCCCTGGGGTCGGGGTTGTTGATGGGGGTGGGGGTGGGACAGGGCCTTTCTAGAACCACGCAGATGGAGCAGTTTTTCGGGCTGGCAATAGGTGTTCAGAGCTGGGCGGGGGTGTTTACCGGTCCATGGGTAGGGTGTCTTCTGGGACAGACGTTATGGAATTGGACTTTGCCCGGCACAAAGCGGCCATCTCTGCTAGACCCAAGGGGGCAGGTCTTTCCTCTGAGAAGCTGGGCAGGGTCCCCCACCCCTCAAGGGGCTGGAGGTTACTAGACATAACTGGGTCTACCCCCGCTACCATTCAGCCCCCCGCCCCCGATACACGTGGAGCCTGTTCTTGGTCTGTGCCACATGTCAGGATCGCCAAGTGTCCTTGGTATCCCCCTAGCACTCATCATCTCATGTTCTACCTCCTGTGTCCTCCCTACTCAGACCAGGGGTGGAGGGCAGAGTTCCTTTAATAATGACTCTTCCTTTTTTTTTTTTTTTTTAAGATTTATTTATTTGAGAGAGAGTAAGAGTGAGTGAGAGAGCATGAGTGAGAGGGGAGGGGCAGAGGGAGAGGGACAAGCGGAGCCCGATGCAGGGCTTGATCCCAGGACCCTGGGATTATGACCTGAGATGAAGGTAGATGTTTTATTTTATTTATTATTTTTTAAGAGATTTTATTTATTTATTAGACAGAGAGAGAGATCACAACTAGGCAGAGAGGCAGGCAGAGAGAGAGGGAGAAGCAGGCTCCCCACTGAGCAGAAAGCCCAATGAGGGACTCGATCCCAGGACCCTGAGATCATGACCTGAGCTAAAGGCAGAGGCTTTAAACCACTGAGCCACCCAGGCACCTCTATAACCACTGTTTACACTCATGTGTCAGCTACAAAATTGGTCTCACCTCCCAGGTGAGAAGGGTCTTCCAGGTGGGAAGAAGTACCTCGAATATGGATGTGTTCTTCAGGTCATTAGGATAATGGCAGGCCATAGTAGGACAGTAGGAATATCAGTTTTTCAGACCATTCTTGCCTTTTATGTCCTCTCAAATCCCTTTTAAAAGGGATTTATTTATTTATTTGGGGGGAGGGGCCAAAGGAGAGAAAGAATCCTGAAGCAGCTTCCCTGTTGTGCATGGAGTCTGAAGAGGGGCTCGATCCCAGGACCCCGAGATCATGACCTGAGCCAAAATCAAGAGTTGGCCACCTAACCGACTGAGCCACCCAGGTGCCCCAGCCTCTCAGACCTTTGAGTGGAAGTGGATACCATAAATCAAGGGACAGTGGTTAGCTACATGCACAGCTGTGTCCTCCACGCCGGAGCTGTGATGACTCCAGACCCAGAGTCTTCCTCACTCAGAGTCTCGGGGCAGTCCACACCTAGGGACTCAGAGTCCACAACACTCAAAGGTTACAGTCCTCCATCTTTGAGGGCTTACCCGGCAGGATGATGAAACCAGCTCGTATCAGCGATTGTGGGAGATGATTGTAGGTTCTCCTTCCAAACCTGCTTTCAGTGAGGTCACACGGGTAACCCCACTCAGACAGCTCCCGACTGAGTACAAAGCCCCCAGATTTAGGGGTGGAGAATTCTCCACAGCCAAAGGCAGTGGGTTTTCAAGATCTTGTGAAGAAAAGATTTTCTAGATTTTTAGATGCTGTGTTTTCTGGAGCCCTGGGTGGTCCATTTCATAGTCACAAAGGGGGTGTCTCCTACAGCTTTGGATGGAGTGTTTTCCAGAGCTAGGAGTATTCTGATGGCTAGGGGCAGGGCAAAGGTTTTCCAGAGTGTGCGGTGAGGTATTTCCCTGTGCTTGAGAACGAGTGTTTTGGGGGTGCCTGGGGGGTTCAGTCAGTCTTGATTTTGGCTCAGATCACGATCTCGGGATCTTGAGAACAAGCCCTGCATCAGGCTCTGTGCTCAGCAGGAAGTCTGCTTGAGATTCTCTCCCTCTGTCTCTCACCCTGCCCCTGCTTGTGTGTGCATGTGCACACTCTCTCTCTCAAATAAATAAATAAATCTTTTTTTTTTTTTTTTTTTTAAAGAAGGAATGTTTTCCAGATCTAAGGATAGAGGGTTTCCCAGAGCCATGGACACTTTTTCCACTCCTAGGTATAGAATTTTCCAGAGCTGAGGATAGAGAATTTATTCCCCCCAATTCGTGGTCACAGAGTTTTCGAGGCAGGCAAGGAAAGACTTCAAGAGAGAAGACCCTCTCTCAGTTCAGAGTAGAGAACAGCATCTCCCCCAGAGGCAAAGGATGCTGGTGCCTGGGCTGGACTGATATTTCAGGATGTCCACAATCACGTGGAGACCCCGTCAAGCTGTCCTGTCCCTGGTTGCAGCTCCCAGACAGAGGGGAGCAAAATCCGTCAGCATTCCGGCCACATAAATCAACTCGAAAATAATTCCTACTTCCCAGAGGATCCCGTTCTAGGTCCTCAAGGTCAGAGTGAAAGTCCATCGAGTTGTTTTATACGGTGGAGAAAAAATTCTCAAAGCAAGTTCTCTGGGTTAACCCAGCCGATGTAAAGGACCTCAGAGCCCCTTCGGCCAACTGGAGGGCTGACCTCTTCTCTTCCCATCACATCTGCTGGTTTTTGGTAACTTGCCCACATGCCCTAAATAAATAGAGTGAACAAACTTGGATTAAGGTCTTGGCTTGGTCAGAACCAGGTTAGCGAGTCACTTACTCAGGCTGTGCCTCAGTTAGTTGACTCACTGAGGCAATGGCAACATTACAGCCAGCATTTACATTACAGCCAACATTATAGCCGTGTGTGGCGGTCCCCTTGCTGTACCGGGGAGGGAGCAGCCTTCCAGTAACTGTCAGTTACAACGCAGGCCACGAGGAGATGCCAGTACTGGCCTGTCCAGGGGCCGACACTCCTTCGCAGGGTGCCCTGGGAGACCCCCTTCCTCCTCTGACTGTTGTTTCCACACCATAAAAATCAAGGATGAAGAGAGATGATGGCAGCTAATAACCGCACCGGCTCCGGTGCACGTAACACTCTAGGAGCCCAACCCTGACCTCAGAAAAGCTGCCCCAAAGCCCGTCCTTGGGGCAGGGAGACTGGAATCATCTCTCAGTGTTGTGGCGACATCTGTCAACATCTTGTTGGAGGGTTAGGTGAGCTTTAATGGTGCCGACATGGTGACTCGGTCAAGGACCCCAGAGCGGGGGACACCCCGTGGCTAATCAGCCCTCCTGCCCCGAGATTTCTCAGGTACCTAGACGTGCCAAGATGAACAGCAAATGGAAAATTTAAATGTTGTAGTGATGAGAGCGCAGGGCAACCTGCTCTCTGTCCCCAAGAAGGGCTCTCTGCCCAGAAGGGAAGAACAGCATTTCTCATCACGTGAACGAACTCTGTTCCTGACAGGTTGCAAAGCAAGGCTTGACGATTTTCCTGATCCCTCCGGACTCCCAACCAATGAACACAGATATCTCAGAAACCCTGCTAGACATGTATACCACAACCTTTCACGGACTTCTGCCTCAAAGAAAGCACTTTAAATTGAAATCAGTTTAAGAAAACTATTATTTTTAGTATTTTTAGATCACACAGTTATTTAACCCTGTATGAACGACCAGTGGCTAGGTTTGCGTACAATGGTTCCTACAGGGGAGCACGTGTTCAGTGCAGTGTAAATGGACAGGTTTAGTAGAAGAATAGCTGAAACATGGAGTCCATCTGAATCGGATCTGGGCTGGGAGTGCCCCCAGGTGTCTGGCAGAGGCAAGGAAAATGTGTGGAAAATAATCAAGCAAAATCCCTAATCCCTGTGGGAGAACAATTTACCTGCCACACCTGTTCCTTCTCCTACCTGTTCCTGTGTGCTGTGTGAATTTTTCCGGCAGTGAAGAACACATGCATATTAGTTACAATGTTGTTTTATTTGTTTTAATTAATTAATTAATCAACTTTTAAGCAAACCATTCAGATGTGAGAATTCAGCTAATAAGGGATACAATTACAATTACTTAATTTCAATCAATATTTAATTTTTATTTATTTATTTATTTATTTTTAAGGAATTCATTTATTTATTTGACAGACAGAGACCACAAGTAGGCAAAGAGGCAGGCAGAGAGTGAGAGGGGGAAGCAAGCTCACCACTGAGCAGGAAGTCCGATGCGGGGCTCGATCCCAGGACCCCGGGATCATGACCTGAGCCGAAGGCAGAGGCTCTAACCCACTGAGCCACCCAGGCGCCCCAATATTTAATTTATTAAAGCTATAGATCTCGGAACTTAGCTTTAGCTTTTACTTCCAACTTACAGGTCTTGATATTTTATTTATGAACTTAGTAATTTTTATATAAGAGCCACATCACATTTACTTGTTTATTGATTCATATTCAATTAACTCATAAATTTGATAGATTAAATTCCCATAAACTTTCAGCACCATTTACACATTTAATTAAGCAAATTCCTTTAGATATTTCAGACTACAATTACAAATTCAATTTATCTGATTCAAACACTTCAAACACCTGACAAGGGAGATTTACAAATATGATGAACAAATTATTCCTAAGCACTTAAATAACTTCTGTAAATCAAATAAGACATTAAATTAGTTGCTTGGATTTTGTTTCGCACATAAAAAAACAAGGAGAACATACATAAAACAAAACAATGATTTTGAAATTTCTTACTACAAATGTAAACACAACTTATATGAGATTTTCAATATTTTGATTTATTTATTGTCTTGCAATGTGAAAAGAAACATGGGTCAGTCGACCTATACTTCCCTCCTATCCCGCCCCATCAAGGTGAACTACCTTACTATCTCGCATTAAAACTCAGGTTACTGGGACTCCTGGGTGGCTCAGTTGGTTGAGCGGCTGCCTTGGGCTCAGGTCATGATCCCAGTGTCCTGGGATTGAGTCCTGCATCGGGCTCCTTGCTCCTCAGGGAGCCTGCTTCTCCCTCTGCCATTCTGTCTGCCTGTGCTCACTCTCTCTCTCTGACAAATAAATAAATAAAATCTTAAACAACAACAACAACAAAAACCAAAAAAAACCCCTCAGGTTACTTAGGAGAAGACTCCATCCCATGACATGGGTAGGTGACTTTGGTTGACTCCTGAAGACTGGGCCATGGGACACCAAAGACAAGACCAAGGGAAGCCCAGTCTTGAGGGGATTTGCCAGACATCTGATGGGTTGGCCTCCATCTCCAGGTAGGGTTCTGTCACCCAGGTCATCAGCACTGTCTAAACTTTTGCCTTTTGTGGGCATCTGGCGGGCTCAGTCTGTGGACCACGTGACTCTTGACCTCAGGGCTGTGAGTTTGAGCCCATGTTGGGTGTAGAGATTACTTATAAATAAAATGTTTAACTCTTGTCTTTTGGCTGAAACTTTTTTTTCTTTAAGATTTTCTTTATTTTTATTTTAGAGAAGAAGTGAGAGAGAGCATGAGAAGGGAGGAGTAGAGGGAAAGGGAAATCATCTCCAGCAGACACAGAGCCTGACACAGGGCTCGACCCCAGGACCCAGAGATCATGACCTGAGGTGAACCCAAGAGTTGGTTCCTCAACCAACTGAGCCACCCCGGCGCCTCTGGCTGGAACTTAACCAATAGTATATGTCTCAATTTCTTGCCTTTTAGATTTTTTCCTGGAAATGACCAGTCTCTTGAATCAATGAGGGGAATTCTTCTTCATTCCCCTTAAGTGACCTTATTGTGTAATTTCTTATGTTAAAGCCTAGCATACTCAAGTCTCTTGCCCATTTGTTCTACAAGTTTGTCTTTTTCTTCTTCATTTGTATGAGTTCTTTAGATAGCCTGGATGTGAGTTCTTTGTCAGATGTGTCTGTTGTGAATACATCTTCTGCCACTCAGTTGAGATCGAGAATCTGGGTCTCTCCACTGAACCTCTATGCTTGATTGCATGCTCAAGATCTCTTAAAGGTCCGATGGATGTGTCAAACTTTATAAGGCAAAGATGGATTTCTTATTTCTGGGCTCTCTAACTTCTCACTTTACCTTCTCTCCTGAAACTACCTCTAAATCAGATGTTGGCACCATTTTTCGTCCAGTTGCCTGGCCCCATTCTTTTGAACTCTTTTTTACATTGCGGAAGAAAAATTACAAACAGAAAGTCTATACAAACTCAACGCATGATTTAACAAATAAAGTAAACAATTGTGTGACTACCACACAAGCCAAGAAAGAACACTGCCAACATTCAAAAGTTTCTTGAAGATCTCTAAAAAAATATATAGCATAATATATATTACAAAATATATAGAAAATTAAATATAATGTATAATATAATAATTGATATCTAAATATCTATTTATGAAAATATATTTTCAAAAATTTTGCCTCTATTTGAACCTTTTATTGATGGATTCGCAATGAATGCTTTGTTTGGTGTTTTTGTGTTTCCTTTCAATGTTATGTTTACAACACGCTGTTGTTGCCTATCACTGTAGCACAAGCATTTTCATGGTTATGTAGTATTCTGTGATAATCTACATGCCATAGTCTATCCTTTATGGATATCCGGGTTGCTTCCAGTTTTTAGCTGCTATGAACAATACTTCAAGAAGTACTCTTGTGAGGGACGCCTGGGTGGCTCAGTTGGTTGGGCTGCTGTCTTTGGCTCTGGTCATGATCCCAGGGTCCTGGGATCGAGTCCCATTTTGGGCTCTCTGCTCAGTGGGGAGCCTGCTTCTTTCTCTGCCTCTGTCTGCCTCTCTGCCTGCTTGTGCTCTCTCTCTCTTTCTCTCTCTCTGACAAATAAATAAATAAAATCTTAAAGAAAAAGAAGTATTCTTGTGCATTTTTATGATGTACGAATGCATGAATTTGCTTAAAGTATACAGCTAGAACTATAATTGCTGGTCACAGGGTAGCTCTATTTTCAACTTTCCCAGAAAAAACCAAACTCTTTTTCCAGAGTGGCTGTAATGTTTTTTTTTCTTGAGTCAGTACTGGTAAGCCATATTTTTTCTAGGGTTTTGTCCATTTCACCTAAAATTTCAAGTTTATTAGGCGTGGGATTTTTCATCGTGTTTGCTTCATTTGGATGTCTGTAGCGTCCTCAGTGAGATCTCTCTTTCCTTTTATTTTCAATATTGTTTATTTGTGTCCACTCTGTATTATTGTCGGCCAATGTCCTCAGGACAAAAGTAGTTTCGGGATCACTTTCCGTTCTTGGTTCTTCTATTTCCTCCCCACCTGTCCTGGTCATTTCTTACGATCTTGTCAGCTCTTTATTGCTTTGAAGAAGCTTTTAAAATTTGTGTAGCATCTATATTTGCTTTTGATGGGATGGCTGGTCTTGACAACCTAACCCTCTGTTTCTGGAAGTTGACAGTCATTCAAGATTCCTGTCTTTCCTTCTAGTCTAACATGCAGGTAGCCAGCCCTATGCGCCCCCCAGCTCTGTTTCTAAAAGAGACCCCAACCCCTGGTTGTCATTCTCTAATAGGATATTTCTTGAGTGCTGTCTTGACCCAGTTTTGAGATCCCGGCTAAAAACGCTCAATTCCCCTTTGCAGGCACTTTGCTAAAATTACATCCCAAACTCTTCACTTATTGGACTCTGATGCCTCTGGGTTACAACACCACCCCCAAGCCAAACACCTAGAGATCACCCTTTCTCCCTTGGGCTCTTGGAGTCATTCCTAATACTCCATCCACAGGAGGCCTGGAACCGCCTCACCCTGCCCTGCTTCTTCTGGCTCGCTGCTATCTTTGACCAGTGCCCCCAATGCGCCACCTACCATGTGACCTCTCTGGCAGCCTTTTCTCGTCCTGAGCTGTGTGTCCTGACAGTTCTGCCTCCCTTATCTGGGAGTCATTAAGCAGTGTCTTGCCATCATCACGATCTAGCAAATGCTGACGATCCTCTGCCTCCTCGCTTGCTTCAAGTCTCTGTGGTCTGTAGCCTGGTTCTCTCAAACAGCCCGACTCTGTTCCTCTGTGGGCCTGCCGGAGTCCAGCTCTCCAAGCCGTCCAAGCCACACATCCGATCCCTCCCTTCTCCTGCATCAGATGCTCTTGGCATTGAAGTCTTTGCAGTGGCTTCACAGGCTCTAGGTGGCTTTGGCCCTGCCCACCTCTTTGATCCCTCCACTCTTCCCCAGTACCCTGCTTTGGCCACACTGACCTCCTCCTCTTCCTTGACTGGGCACGCGCTCTCCCATCTTCAAGTCTTCACATTTACCGAAGTGTCTGGAACATTCTCTCCCGACCTTCTCATGACTTCTTCCTTCTTATTCGGTGTCCAGTGTCCCCTCTGGAGGACTCCCTGACCTTCCTTGCTCAGGCTGTGGCCTCTGATCCCATACCTGCCGCCACACTCGTTACGCCCATTTACTCACTCCTGCCACATCACAATATGGATTTGTTTTCAAAGCACGTGCATGTTCCTGAACTCATCCTACACACTGACGTGTTTGGCATTTTGTTCCCTCCTCTGGGCAGGTCTTGGTCGTCACCTTCCTTGGTCTCAGAACCACGGCCGGCACATAGTGGGCGCTCACAAATCCTTGGCGAGTGTATCCCTCAGTTCCAGTCAGGAAAGCAGAAACCACTCCAGGTACCGCAGAGAGACAGCGGTTTAATTCAGGAATTGGTCACAAACATATCAGAAGGAGTGGTGGAGTAAACGGGGGGTACAGTCACCATCGATGCTGCTGGACTGTTGTCACTGTCACCAATCTCGAGCGAGGGGCTTGCTCTCCCACTGACGCTCCTTCCAGAAGCAGAGCTTCTTCCTTCCTGCCACCGAATCTCCCATGGATACCAATCCCCTGTCAGAGCGCAACTGGAACCCAGCTCTGAGGGCACCTGAGAAATGTAATTTTTGAACTTCTAGGCTTGGTTATTCCAGGAAGAAGACAGAAGGGCAGGGGTGGGTCATGGCTGTGTGGTACAGGGAGGAAGACCTTCAAATGCCCAGATGCAAATGCCAGGGGACTTCGGTCACACCCCTCCTTCTCTGCCCTGTCCCGCTTGTCTGGGCCTGTTGTCCATGCAGAGGCTTGGCAAGGGCCCATTATGACTTCCGCCAACCTCCAGTGGGCTCCCCACAGCTGCTGTTTGCGGCTGTTCCCAGGGACCTCACCTTGAGACTCCTGGAGCCTTTCTAGGCTCCAAAGCCACAGGGAGAAGAGGCTCCTCCTCAACTCTGGGCCCCAGGCGTTGCAGGACCCAGGAGCTGTCCTGCTAGTTGTACAGAGACCTCACCAAGCTGCTCAAGTAATTGCAGTCTGAACAACTCTGGTCCTCTACACTTGGACCCTGGGAGCTCAGACTCAGCCTGGGTTGCTGAGCAGAACAGACCCCACAGCAGCCACTACCTTCCCATCCTCTTAACACATCCAATCCCCCTCCTCCTAATTCAAGACAAGTCCATGGGCACAGATCCCTCCAGGTAATCATTCTTCCAGGCTAGTCTCTGTGGGCTCCAGATCCCTGGGGGGTTGGGGGTCAGCCCTCCAGAGCCAGGGGTGAAGAGTTCTTTGACTTCAGAGCTGGACCATTTCCCAGAGCTGGGATTGGACAATCTCATGGAGTCCCAAAGGCCATGCAAAATCAGGGAGGAAGGTTCCTCCAGAAACAGGTTGGAGAATTCCAGAACCAGGAGCAGAAAATCTTCTGGAGCCTTGGAGTTTTTCCCAGAGCCAACAATGTTGTGGCCCTATAAATACCTCTGAAATACTTTCCAGAGGCAGGGAGATATTTCCAGGGCCAGATACAGCATTTCTTTTTCCTAATTCACAGTCAAGGTGTTTTCTAGAGCTAGAAATAGAACCTCTGGGAGACAGAGAACCATCTATTTCTTGTGAACAAAAAACATCTCCCTCAGACTGAGGGAGACTACCCTTCCTCTTCCAGCAGGGAGGAAGGAGTCTGGAGGGCACCATGCGGTGGGACACAAAGTGAACACGATCACATGGGTCCCTGTGACTGCTTTGTAGACACCCCTCCCCCCGTCAGACACCCTGAATGTGTGACCACGTCCAGACCCTCAAGCTCATGCCAAGGTCTTGTTTTCTTTCCTTTTCTTTTTTTAAAAGATTTTATTTATTTATGTATTTGTCAGAAAGAGAGGAAGAGAGAGTGAGCGCACAAGCAGGCAGAGGCAGAGAGAGAAGCAGTCTTCCCGCTGAACAAGGAGCCCGATGTGGGACTCGATCCCAGGACCCTGGGATCATGACCTGAGCCAAAGACAGTGACTTAACCAGCTGAGCCACCCAGGCATCCCGGCATTTTCTTTTTTTAATCTGTGTTTTATTCTGGGGCCCCACTACTCAGAGAGTGTGGGGGTGGTGTCTTACTCTGAAAATGTGCCCGAGTCTCAAAATCAGCGTCCCAGATGGTCCCCTCATAGGTCCTCAGGCCGGATTGTAACTTCTCTAGTTATTACTCTGAGGGGCGCTTTACAATACAGGGTAAGCACATAAAACACTGACGTGCAGGAGATCTAGGACGCCTGCTGTTTCTGTCAAGTAGAGGGTACACCTCTTCTCCTTTCGGTGATTATGTTGGCAACTCACCCTGATGCACCCTGATGACCCTGATGGGCCACTCGGCCCTAGGGTCAAACTAATGTTAGGCCAAGAACATGGACTCTGCTTTGGTTTTGGACTCTGACAGACCTGCGTTCCATCCGATGAGGCTGTGCGGTCTTGGGTGAGCCACTTTATCTCTCTGGCCCTTTCCAGAGGGAGTGATAACACCCATCTTGCAAGGGTGTCATAAATGTCTCCAGTAGTGACATATGTGAAGACCCCAAGTGTACCCTGCGCTGGGGGAGTCCTCAGCCACCGTTCAGTGGCAAGGCAGACCAGAGTTGGAAAATTGTGGTGAATCTAGAGGTTGAGACAACTAAAAAAATCTCCTGGTTCTGCCCACACCCCTGAACTGTGTGACTTGGCAATCATTTCCCTCAGCGTCCACATCTGTGAGACCGAGGGTTGACTAAAAGGATTCAGCAGGCACCCCCAGCTCTGAATTCCTGATGATTCCTTCATTATAATGTCAGATCGATTCTCTTGACATTTAAGGAGCTGCCGGGATGTCTCACCTTTGTTCCTTGAGAGAGGACATCTGTAGTCATTGTATGAGGGAAACAGGTGAGGTTTTGATGGCGATAATATGGCAGGATGACAAAAATCTAAGGTTCTTGTCTCTCCATTCCATTTCATCTTGTGTTTTCCCCAAGAGAGGGTATAGCAAGCACGTGTGACGAATGAGAAGTCAAAATGCCACTTTGTGATGAGCTAAGTAAACGGCCGCTCTCTCTGCGCAGAGCGGGTTGCGCTGGAGTCCTGGCCGGGCCTCACCGGCCCCTCTAACACTCTGTAATACTAGTGTCATCGCAGTAGTTGACTGATGGGACAGTGACTGTGTGCCAGGCAACAAAAAATGTAATTCTCAGGGACAGCTCCACAATTGTATGGTAATGACTCTGCTAACCGAAACAGGCCCCATCCGTTTTCTGACATCCCACCCAACAAAGAGGCAACTTTTCTTCCCTGGGGGCCGGGGGAGAGGAGGAGGGAGAAATGCGACAGGGGAAGGGGCCAACCCCAACGTCTAGGCAGTGGCTTCCAGGTGACTATGAGAGCGGGGAGAGAGGTGCTTGTCGGAAGGAGGGATGTGGGCTGGAGCTCTGTGGACCTGGACTTGGGAGAGGCTCTGTGCTGGGAAAACAGAGATAACTCTGTGTGTGTGTGTGTGTGTGTACAGACACGGAAACACAGACATCTTTTCAGGGCACCGGGATTCTTTTTTTTTTTTAATTTTTATTTATTTATTTATTTATTTATTTATTTATTTATTTGACAGAGAGAGAGAGAGAGATCACAAGTAGACAGAGAGGCAGGCAGTGAGAAGGGAGAAGCAGGGCCCCTGCCGAGCAGAGAACCCAATGCAGGGCTGGATTCCAGGACCCTGAGATCATGACCTGAGCCGAAGGTAGAGGCTTAACCCACTGAGCCACCCAGGCGCCCCAGGGCCCCGGGGATTCTTAACACAAAAGTGGCAAACACAAGATGTCAATGTTGTATGGCGGGGGACGCAGAAGGACCCTCACAGCTTCCCAGGTGAGGGGTGACATCTCTTCTAGCATCTTTATACCCACTCCTAAATTTGTTTCTTCCCATCTCCACTCTAGGGGCGATGGTTGCCACCCCCCGCCCCCCCACCAATCCCTCACCGGTCCTTGCAGTAACTGGGCTCCCAGCCCCTTCCGGCCCATCCTCCACACAATAGCAAGAGAGAAGACCTTCCTAAAATGCAGACCTAATCCTAGCTCCTCCCCTCTAATCCCTCCCGCTGCCTGGGAATACGGTCCAAGATCCCTTGGCATGACTGTCAAACCCTGGGGAATCTTGTTCCTGCTTCTCTTTTCAGCTTTACCCCCCAACTCCTTCTTTTCACTCCTCCCCATCTAATTTCCTGCCAGAGTCCCCCAAATCCCGCAAGTGCTCCTTGCTTTCTCTTGCCTCCTCTCTTTGCACAGGCTGTTCCCTCTGCCGGGAATTCCTTTCCCCACCCTTCCTTATCTGCTACATTCCTCAGGTCCCTGCTTAGGAACCCTTTCTCCTGGGAGCCCTCGGGATCGGGCAGGTTCGCACAGGGACCCCTCCTCGGTGCTTCTACAAGCCCTGTGCCTGTCCCTTTTTCAGTCTTAACACACGGGCTTGTGACTTTCCGCAGGACTGTGCTTGCTGAGGCTAGCGGCTCGGTGAGGGACGGATGGAGGTGGAGTTCTCTGTATCTGGGAGATGGTGCTTGCTGCTGTTGGCGGGTGAGGGGATGGGTATTCTCCTGGGGCTGTGGGGCTGGGCGAGGTCCGCACGGGGCTGGGGGGCCGGGCTGTGGTAGGGGAGGTGAAAGGGCGCCTTTGGAATAATTGGGGTGCGTGGGGCTGAGCTGGGGTCCCTGGGCCCCTCCGTACGCTGGAAGGAGGTGGGACGGGGCTCTCCCAACCGAGCCTTCTCTCTCCTTTCTGCCCAGAGCCAGCCTGCGCTGTCATAGCAACAGCCCGCCTCTGCGACTGGGCCAACCAATGGCAGCCGGAGCTGGTGAGGTAATGCCCTGGTCTCGCAGCTCATTGGCGGGCCTGGCTGCGGGTGGGAAGGGGCGGCGCGGGGGCGCGGGCGGCGCGGGGGCGCGGGCGGCGCGGGGGCGCGGGCGGCGCGGGGGCGCGGGCGGCGCGGGGGCGCGGGCGGCGCGGGGGCGCGGGCGGCGCGGGCGGCCGGGTTGGGGCGCGACCCCCTGCGCTCGCTCCCCGTCCGCGCGCCGTCAGACTGTCTCATCTCTTTGTCCGCGCGTCCGTCCTGTCTCCGTCTCTCTCGGTCCTTCTATCTGAGTTGTTCCCCGTAAGGGCTCGGCGACACCTCCTCGACCCTCTGTTTCTGCCCTGAGGTCTCTGTGTCTCTGCGTGGTTCTCCCTGTCTTCTGGCATCTCTGCTGCGCCTCAGTGTCACTCGCCAGCCTCGCTGGCCGGTGCTTCTCCAAACAAGGGCGCAGTATGAGCTCCTTGACTTGGAGCCAGGGGGTGACTCACTGCTTCAAACCGCGAGGCCTGCCTCGCTGGTCCGGTCTCCGAGGCACCTTCTTCCCAGCCTTTCTGGAAAACTCTGGCTCCTGGGCTGAGGTCCTGAGACCTTGGCAAGGCCAGCTGGGCCTTTCTCTGATGTGTCTTGCCAGACATTTGTTTTTGTTGACTTGTCACCCAATTAATGGAAAGGCCGGACGTTCTGTGCTTTGGGGCGAGGAAGGACATGGAGGACGGACGACAGACTTCGAGAAGGAAGAGGCATAGACTTCAGTCATAACAGCAGAGAGCTTAGACTACTGGAGGAGCTTCCGGAAAACAACAAATGCGTAGGCACTGGAGTGAGTGAATGAAAAGGGTAGTTGGATTTCTACCTTTCCATCTGTTGGTCCATCCCACAGCCCGATATATTGGTTCCTCTTAGCGGCAGGCTCTGCGCTGGCATTGGCTCAGTCCCTTGTGGTCTAGAAGTCACAGCCCGGGCAGGGAGGCAGACACACAAATCCTGGGTTTGGTTGGGACCCCAGAGGAGGGCAAAACTCTATGTGCTTGCAGGGCAGCTTCATGGAGGAGGTGACCTTTGAGCTGGTGTACTGGGGAGAATGGGCAATAGCTTGTTTGGTTCAGCCTTGGTGGGGAAGAATGTTAGGAGACAAGTCTGAATGGATCTATGGCAGGGGGGTAGGGTGGGTAGAGAGTCCAGGAATGTAAAGACCTGGACGGAGGGTTTGCACTCCATCCCAGGGTGATGGGGTGATTGGGGAGCCACATGGGGGATCTGAAGTGGGGAGGCATGGTCAGATGGGGTTTCATGTAGTCTCACTGATAGTAGGGCTCCTGTCTGTCTTGCTCAGCCCAGGGTCCCAGCCCAGCACTCAGGGCCTGGGGGAGGGTGGGGAGAGGTTGTCTGAGAGATGTGGGGTGACATGGTGAGCCTGGGATTCGTGTGGGGTGGAGAAGATGGCAAAGGTGGATAGGTTCTAGAGATAGGAAGGACAGGCAGAAGGGATGGGCGTTGCTGGTTCACTAAGGCTGAGGAGAGAGGGAGAGGGAGGTGCTCAGGGTAACACCTGTGTTTTTGGCTTGAGCAGCCGAGGAGGGGGGGGACAGAGAACCCAACGGATGGAGCAGATTGCAAGGGAAAGGAGGCTAATTCAGAGTTGTACTTGGAGGGCTTGTGGTTCTGGTGGGATATCCAGGTGGGGCTGTCTGTAGGAGGGTCTGGGCTGGGGTGGGGGCATAAGATGGCCACTGAGGCCACTTAAGGACTGGGACATTTAAGAGCAGTTTTGTCAGATAAGGAGGTCCTTTAGAACCCTAGGGAGACCCGGCTAAGGGTCAGGACCCTGACAGTGGCTTGCTGTGTGACCCTGGGTAAGTCACTCTTCCTTGCTGGTCTGCTATTCCCTGATTTGTCCGCAGAACCTCTCAGAGGTGCACGGAGACTTGGGCCACTTCTCTTTTTAAGGCTTCTGGATATGGTTAAAAAAAAAAAAATTAAGATGTGCCAAAACAGCATAAGAGAAATGGTGGTTGTTTGCTTGATTCACATTGACAAACGACCCTTATGAACAAAGGTACAGGGATTGCGCATCTGATCTCATTTGGATTTGGTCAGGGTCCCGTTGGGAGGCCAGACCCCTATTTACAGCCTTCCAGGTTGCTGGGAGTCACTTCCCCTTTTGGTGGGAAAGGTGCCCAGTTGGGGGTGCAGGGAGGGTCTGAGCCAAGGCCTGGCCTGAGCAGCAGTCCCGCTCTTGCCCCAACCCTGGGCCTTCACGCCCCTCCCCTAGTTCCTGCCAGCCCCCAGCTCTGTCTTTCCTTGGGGAGCCAGCCGGAGAGCCAGCCGGAGAGCCAGCCGTGACTGGTCTCTGGGTTTCCAAGGCTGTGGTTCCAGCACTGCCACCTCTTCTCCCAGTTCCTCAAAGATGAGAGCGTTAGACAAGCGTGGGGCCCTGGCTCTGCCTTTAACTTGCCCTTGGGCGGGTTGCTTCCTTTCTGAGACCTCAGAGTCTCCGCATCTCTTTGTCCTCAGGCGGTAGCCTGGGGACTGGCCCAAGGTATGCACTTAATAAATGTTGGCTTAATTGAATTAAATTGCAAAGTAGTTCATTTGGCTGGAGCACAGCTTGGGGGGAAGGGTGGGGAGAGAGCGCATGCCTTTGGGGCCTTCAGAATAAGAAAACGCCTGCAAATGTGCTTTGGAAAAGGGACACCAGCGGATATTTACAAGTTTGCCTCCTATCGCATTTGGCCCAATGCCTCCAGAACAAAAAAGTAAGTGGACAGAAAATGGGATTCCTTTCCCCACACACTACAAAGTCTTGATTTGGTAAGAATTAATCACCAATACATTCTGCTTAGCCCAGTGGTCAAGGGCAACCTGGTTCAAATGGGGTCCCACCCTTTTTGTCTGACCCTCAAGGAGTAGAGCTGTCTCAGACTCCAATGTATATTGCAAGTGACACCGTGATGCCCCTCCTGGGGTAGTAATGAGGATTTAGCAAATTCCTAGATGCACAGGCTTTTTAGGATGGTGCCTGGCCTGTGTGCGTGTCCGGGAATGGTAGCTGTCATTGTTAGCAATGATCCAATTCTTTTTTTTTTTTTTTTTTTAAGATTTTATTTATTTATTTGACAGACAGAGATCACAAGTAGGCAGAGAGAGAGGAAGGGAAGCAGGCTCCCTGCAGAGCAGAGAGGCTGATGCAGGGCTCAATCCCAGGACCCTGGGATCATGACCTGAGCCGGAGGCAGAGGCTTTAACCCACTGAGCCACCCAGGCAACGATCCAATTCTTGAAGCTCTCCCTGAGCTGGCCACCCTCAGCCATTGGGGTGAGGGGCAGGCCTTTAGCGCTCCTCCCTGTGCTCTGGGTGGGGGGTGGTTCTCAAGTTTAGCTCCCCATTAGAATCCCTGGGGAGGCCTTTCGAACTCCCAGTGCTGGGTGACACCTTTGAGAAATTCCATCAGGACCTCTGGGGGTGCAGCGCTGGCCTCGGCGCCTTTTCAGATCAATGTCGATGTGCAGCTGGGGATCCCGGACCAGCAGCAGCAGCAGCAGCACCTGGGAGCTTGTTAGAATGTATGTTCTCAGGCCCCGTCCCAGCTCCACTAAGGAACCAGAAACTCTGGGGCCTGGGTCCAGCAGTCTGTGTTTCATAAGCCCCCCCGGGGATTCAGAGGCAGCTCAAGTTTGAGAACCACTGATCTAGAGGCTGAAAAGTACCATCAGTTGTTTTTGAAAGCCACTGTAGTAAGCTGCCTCCTATTCCCAGTGGGGCAGGAATAGGGATCCATCCTGCCCGCTAATAGCCACCAGCCCTTCATTAAGGACGCCCTGCTGCTCTATATGGGTTCTCGGGTTCAGACCTCAGAGCAACCTGTTACCCATAGCTTCACCTCCACTTTCCAGATGAGGAGCATGAGGCTCCGGGAGCTCCTGTGACCCATATAGAAATCAAGAGTCGGGCACTTAAGCAACCTAGGCACCTTCGTGCCCCACATGCCTAATTTTCTTTTTAAATTTTATTTTTTTAAAAGATTCTATTTATTTAACAGAAAGAGAGAGAGCACAAGCTGGGGGAGTGGGAGGAGGAGAAGCTGGCTTCCCACTGAGCAGGGGACCTGATGCGGGGCTTGATCCCAGGACACCGTGATCATGACCTGAGCCAAAGGCAGAGGCTTATAACAGAGCCACCCAGGCGCGCCCCGCCCCAGACCTATTTCTAATACTAGAGGTGTCTCATCTTGTAAGCTTCTACATACAGACAGAGCAGCAGGCTCAGCTGAAATGCTAGCCTTACTCAGTTACCAGCTGGGACACAAGGACGAGCAGGTGAGAGTGCGGAGCGGGGCTGATCTGGGTTTAAATCTGAGCCATCACTTACCTCTGAGCCTGGGGGTCTGGCCTCCCAACGGGACCCTGACCAAATCCAAGTGAGATCAGATACGCAATCCCTGTACCTTTGTTCATAAGGGTCGTTTGTCAATGTAAATCAAGCAGAGCCATCACTTACCTCTGAGCCACAGGCAAAGCCTTCCTCACCCTGGGCCTCAGTTTTCCCGTCCTTAAAATGGAAAGCACAGGCAGAATGTATGTGTCTCCTCAGACCGGAGGGCTTATTATTCCTGTCAAAGGGAGCTGATAGCTGTTCTGACATTAATGATTCAAGCCTGCACATGCCCAGCCCTGGACGGGCTCGCCACCACTGCATGCTGGGGTCGGACTCATTTCATCCCTTTTTATCACCAAAACGCCTGGTGGGGAGGAGGAAGGGGTGCAGAAGGGCAGCCGCTGGTGTGACTCCCAGTGTCTTTCTGCCTCGCCCTGACTCCTGGGAGCTGGTGGGTGAGCCTGGGGAAGGCTCCACTCCCTTGGGGCCTCTCTGTGTCTGCCTGCAGAAGGGCTGAGTTCCGGCTGGTTCTTTGAAAGCAGGTGGCCTCGATGGGCTGGCTTTGCCTGTCCAGGGCGGCCTGTGGTTGCCCAGCACTACCAGGGACAGGAGGCTGAGTCTGTCTGCTTCTGGGGCCAGGAACTGGCAAGCCCATCCGGCTGTAGGCTGCCTTGTATCTGTCGGGGTACATCCCTCCTCCGGCTTTCCATCTCACGGGAGCCCACGCCAGATTCCTCAGGGCGACCGTGGGTGACAGAATATCCAAGCCCAGGGCCCCTTTGGCATCACCCCACTTAAAACCAACAAAACAACAATAACAACAACAACAACAACAAACAAAAAAATCCCCCAAAAACCTTTTTTAAAAAATTATTGAAGTATAGTTGACACAGAAAGTTACATTAGTTTCAGGTGTATAATATAGTGATGCAACAATTTTATATAATTCGCAACATTTACCAGTCAGTGTTGTGGCCATATCAGGGCCATCTGTTATCATGCAACGTGATTACAGTGTGATCGACTATGTCCCTTCTGCCGAACTCTTCATCTCTGTGACTTACTTATTTTGTAACTGAAAGTTCATACCTCTTTCTCCCCTTCCCCTACTTTTCCCCTTTCCGCCACCCCTCCCCGGGGAACCACCAGTTCATTCTCTGATTTATGAGTCTCTTTCTGTTTTGTGTGTTCACTTGTTTTGTATTTTAGATTCCGCATGTAAGCGAAATCATACGGTATTTGTCTTTCTCTGTCTGATTTATTTCCCTTCTCAGAATACCCTCTAGGTCCGTCCATGTTGCAAATGGCAGGATCTCATTCCTTTGTACGGCTGAGTGATGTCCCATTGTGTATGTGCACCACGTCTAAATCAGTTCATCTGTCGATGGCCTCGTCCAACTTTTTCCCTTCCTCTCACTTCACTCTGATGACACTGACCATGCTGACTGCAGACTGCACAACTGCCCTCCTGCCTCAGGGCCCTTGCACATTCTGTTCCCTCAGCCTGAAATGTTCTTCCCCCAGAGGAATGCGTGACCTTGCTTACTCACTTGGGGTTAAATCTAGTATCACCTTCTTGGCTTTTTAAAATCGAAATGCCTCCCACAGCCCTCCCCTGCAATATTTTTCTCCTTAGCACTCACCGCTAGCATGCTGTTTATCTCAGTTACCTTGTGTGTCATGTCTCTCCCGCTGCAATGACCACTCTTTGTGCCTGATGATTTTTGTTTGCTCTTTTCACTGCGATCTTCCCAGCGCCTGTGCAGGCCTTGCACAGAGTAGGTGCTCAGCAAATATATGTTGAGTGAATGAAGGGAGGCGACGTACCTGTAGGAATCACATGACTGGTTCCAAACTCAGTAGAGGACTTTGGTGTCACTTTTTGAGCCCACAGACCCCAACTATGCTCAGCTTTTTGTGACTGAATAGACATAATGTAGCAAATACTCAAGAGTTTGGACTCTTGGGGTGCCTGGGTGGATCAGTCATTGGGCGACTGCCTTCGGCTCAGGTCATGATCCCAGCGTCCTGGAATTGAGCCCCATATCGGGCTCTCTGCTCAGTGGGGAGCCTGCTTCTCCCTCTCCTGCTCCCCCTGCTTATGCTCTCTCTCTCTTTCATAAATAAATAAAATCTTAAAAACAAGACAAAACAAGAGTTTGGGCTCTTTAGATGCTTGAATTTAAACTCTGATTGTTGTACCCTCTTAGCTGGGTCTCTTAACCTATCTGTGCCTCAGTATCCCCATCTCTAAAGTAGGGATGATAAGATTGCCTCCCTTTTAAAGCTATTGTGAAGATCAAGGGAATGCACAGTGTTGAGTACAGCGCCCGGCATGAAACCAGGGCTCGATCAGGGTTAGCTGATGTTTATTAGCTTCATGGCTTGGGGAGGTGACCACTTGCCCTGGCTGCCTCTAAGGATGGTTCTGGAAGGACATTAGAGAGCTGAGGTTGTGGGCTTGTGCTGTGAACTCTGATACCCAGGACAGAACAGAGGGACTGTGGGCCAGAGACCCAAGCCTTGGTCAGGGGACTCAAAGGGCAGTGGTAGGAGGATGGGGCAGGGGGGGGGGCGGGGGCGGGACAGTCCCTAGCGACAACTGTCACTGAACTGTCCCTAGAACAGTCTCTACCTGGTTCAGTAGGGGTGCTGCTGCATGACCCCAGGTGTTAGGGGGTTTCTAAAGGTAGAGACCCATGTTTAGGTAGACCTTGGATGGTGACCTGACCTTTAGCTTCCTAAGACTTGAGTATCTGGTCGCTAAGACCAGAAGGGGTCGCCGCTTCCCTTCTCATCTGCTCTGTAAACCGCAGAGACCCTCTGGTTGGGGTCCACCAGGGAGCAGTCCGGGGAGCCATGGGGTCATGGGGTGGTCTCCGGGACACTGCCCAGAGCGACCAGGGATGTCCTTGCACCCGCCTCCATCAGGTTTGTGTATGGTGAGTGTGTGTGTGAGTTGGTAAGAACATGGGTACATGTGTGTCTGTGTGTGAATATGCGTTAGGATGTTTCCTGCCAGCCACACTATCTCTCTCACACATACATACACACATGCACGTGTGCATGGGCACACGCACAATGCACGCAATCCAGCAGCTGGCCTGGCTTTCAGCAGGCTCGTGGGCATCCACATGACGCTTGCTTGTGGGGGTGTAGCTCAGGGGTAGAGCATTTGACTCCGCAATGCTTGCTCTCAGGCTTTGGGCTAGAAATGTCCATGCTGTGCTGGGCACCAGTCCCTGCTCTGGGCAGCTAAAGCTTCCTGTCTCAAAGACCCCGCTCTGAAAGGTGTGGCCGATGCCAGGCCAGGAGTCCACGCAGCAGATGGGGGGCTCAGGGTTTCGGGGGATGAACCCAAGGAAGATCCAGTCCTGGTGGGCTGGAAGTTCATTCCCAATGGGACAGAGAGGCAGTGCTCAGATGAGGACTGTCGTTGACATTTATTACATGTGGACTGTGCCCCAGACATCTCACAGGCATCACTTCATTTTTTAGATGAAGACCCTGAACCTCAGAGAGGTTGGGAAACTTAGCCAAGATCACACAGCAAGAAAATGGCAGATGAGGCTGAGGCTCAGAAAGGTTGCTTGGCTTTCTGTGAATCATCCAGCATGTTACGGGCAGAACTAGAATTTGAACTTGGGTCTCTCTGATTCCAGAGCCTGTGCTCTTAACCATCACTGCCTTCCCCAAGCTCTTGAGTAAGCCAGACATCCTGGGGATGTGTGTGTGTGTGAGAGAGAGAGAGAGAGTGAAAGGAGAGAGGGGAGAAATTTAGGTGGCCGGGGGAGGGAGGGGTCAGTCTGGAAGAGTCAGCGAGTAAAAAGTGAGGCAGAGATGTCAGCTGGGATCACTCCAGAGAGACAGGCAATGGGGTAGGGCATCCCACGAGAGAGAATAGGGTAAGCAAAGGCATGGAGGCTTGAAATACGGTGCCACGTTCTGGAGTTTATGGCCGGCCCATTGAGGAGGAAGACAACCTCCATCTCTCCCTGCCCCCACTCCCATTCTGGCTCAGGAAACATGATTGTCCCCACTTCCCTTCACCCCCTCCTGTTAGACTCCTGGGATATGGACAAGAAAGGAGCTTGTCTTTCCTGGCTCTGCTGGAGTCCTGCCGCTGAGGTTTGGTTACCATGGCAACCGGCTCCATGGAAACTCACAGCGGCCCAAGATGGACCTGGACACCAGCCCACCTGCTGATGCATTGCCTCCCCTGGCCTTAGCATCCTGAGGAGATGTCGGGTGGGGGGGGCGTCACTCTGCCACTCTGCTGCCTCAGTTTCCACCTTCCACCTTGGCAGAGGCAGGAAAGTCCCCAAGGTCAGAGAGGCGGTAATGCCCGCACGCAGTGTCTGTCAGGTGGCTCCAAGATCCCACATTGAACGCAGGACATGGGGACCCCAAATTCCCTTATATTCAGACAAACGAAGGGGCAAGTCTTTATGTGGCCACTGCTTGATGTCCTGCCAGTTCTGTCCGTGCACCCCGGTCTGTCCCACTCTCAGGGTCGCACTCTCTTTGTTCTGTCTGTCTCCCGACCTCGCTGGTCTCAGAGTTCTGTCTGTTCAACCTCCCTTCTGACCACCACGTCCCTTGGACACCCTGGTCTGGAAAAGCAACACACTATCGATGCACTTGCTGTTGGACAGACGTGGTAGGAGACCCTAATTCCACACTCGTCAACCTTGAACAAGTCACTTCCTCTTTCTGAGCCTGGGGCTCCACGTCTCTGCATACATGCTTTACAGGGCGGCTCGTTCATTCACCAAATGTGTGGAAGAAGAGCTGAATCTATCGAGCGCTTTGTTATTTATCATGCTTTTCATGTGTTCGTTGCTTACTCCCGATGAAAACACTGAAGGGCAGAAGGTGCATGCCCCTGACCGAGACCCTGCGGCAAGAACGGGGCACCGCAGGGAGGGGGACACGGCTTCAGCTAACCCCGAGGTCGCACTCTTAGCCATTTTATTATTTGGTCAGTTAATTTTTATTGAGCACCTGCTACAGCATGACCTGGTTTCTGCTTTCTGGAGCATCTATTGGGAGAGGTGGAACAAAAGGGAAATAAAGACAGATTGTTGTACGTTGTATGTTGATCCAGAGCATGAGGAGGGACGTTCTTTAGGGAGGGTGAGAGGTCAGGGAAGATGCCTCTGAAGAAGTGCCGTGGAAGGATGAGAGATCTGAGTAGTGAGAAGAGCTGGCCAGGAGGGGGAAGAGAGATCCAGGCAAGGGCATGGCGTGGACAGAGGCCTGCAGGTGGGAAGGAGTCTCTGTGTCCTTGAGTCTGGAAGGGGTCAGAGGAGCTTGGAGGTGGTGAGTGAGGGGGAGGGAGGCCTACGATGATGGGGAGAGGCCGGCAGAGGCCAGATCCTTGTGGGTGGGTTGTACTGTATAGTGTATTCTAAGGGCAGTGAAAACCACTGGAAGGTTCTAAGCAGGAACCTTGGGAGTGGACCTGATTTACAGAAGGAGCAGCTCTCAGGGGGTTGCTGTGTGGGGAAGTGGGGGGGAGAGGGACTCAAAAGGACGCCAGGAGGAGGCTGCAGGTGTCCAGGTTAGAGAAAGTGGTGCCTGGGTTGTGGTGTTGGCAGTGGACAGCCAGAGGCTGCTGAGTTTGACTGAGTTGGGATGTAAATGGACAGAAGGGGCTGACGGACTGTAGGTGGGGAATGAGGCACAGGAAGGAAGGAAGGAAGCCTCCTTGTTCCTGCCCTCAGTGCCTGGGTGGGCAATAAGGACCCAGGGCTGGTCACCTGGCTTTGAGGGGAGAAAAGCCAGCGCTTGGGTTGGGATGCGTTGTGCTTGAGTTACTCAGGGGTGAGTTCTGGGCTGAGGTCTGCGCTGCAGATAGAAAGGCGGGAGTTGAGAGGGTAGAGGTAAAGCCTTGGGGCCAAATGAGACCCAAGAAGGAGAAAGTGTAGGCAGGAAGGGGTGGGGAGAGGAGAGCCTGGAAGAGCTAAGCCCTGGAGGGAGGTGAGGAAGGAAGAGGGAGGAGAAGAGAAGGAGGGAAAGGAGGGAAGGGAAGGGGAGGGGGGAGAGGGGCAGGGGGGGCGGGGGAGGGCTGCCAGAGCGCAGAACACACCTGTGCATTCGCTCAACACACCTGGGCTGATGGTGGGTGTGGTGTGTGGGCAGGAGAGAGCCGGAGGTGGGTGCCTCAGGCGTCCGAGTCCAGGAGTGCCCCTCTGGGGCCTGGGGAGTCGCTCCTGGTGCAGGGGGGACCTGGCCATTAGGACTTCAGTGGGGCCTGGGGCTGTGACACCCCAGGAGGGGAGGAGGGGACCTCCTGGAGAAGCCTGGGCTTGGTGACCTGGCGGCCTGGGGAGGAGGGTGGCAGGGAGGAGGTGAAGAGTGGAGGGGCAGGACCACAGAGCTTTGCAAGAGGCAGATTGGCCTGGAGGCAGAGGGAGAAGCAGCTCTGTCCTTTCTAGCTTCCTCCTGGGCAGGAGCCCAGGGCATCCTGGGGACAGCGGGGGAGGGGCGGGGGTGGCAGCTATGTGTCAGCATAGCTGCCTGACCTGGCAACCACACATCCCCCAGGGGGACAGCACCGGCAGATAGGTGCCTGTTGGTGGCACCTGTGTGGTCTCACAAAATAGCTGGGACAGCGGGGAGGCCTGATGGCCTGCCATGTGGACCCTCCTGAGCTGTGGGGCTTGGGCACCGAAAGACGGTGCTCTGAGCCTCAGGGTCTCACCTGGAAAGGGGTGATAATAGCATGTGGAAATGCTTTGCCAGCTCCCAGGTGCTGTCCAGGCTACAAGTGTGAGCGAGGCGTGCTCCCAAGGTCTGCTGAGAGCACAGAGACAGAGACAGAGACAGAATGAGACAGAGAGAGAGAGAGAGACTGAGAGGAGGGAAGCAGAGAGGGAAGGAGAGAATTTGGGAGGGAAAGAGACAGAGACAGAGGGCTACCCAGCGACACAGAGATAGGGTGTCAGAGACAGAGACAAACAGCTGAGAGCAAGACAGCGAGGTGGTAGATCTGGAAACCGTAAACAGAGACGAAGTCCGGGTGGTAAGACCAGGCGCGGTTTTGACTTTCATGCCTTTGCTCCTATTATATTCCGATGTCTCTTTATGTACACTTAAATAATTATCTTTTTAAAAACATGGTTTCTGGATGTAAATTGGATTTTAAAAACTTTCTGCAATTTGGAAATACCTATGAAAAGCTTTATAATTTGCATACAAATGGACCCAGAAATTTCACTTCTCAGAATTTATTCAAAGGTAATAATCACGGATGTGCCAGTGATTTAATTGCAAGGATGATTTCGAAGTATTGTTTGTAATAGCAAAAACCCCCCAGGTTCCCAAAATTCCAACCTAAAACAAAACCCCCTCTACCCTAAATGTGCAAATAGGCAAATAATAAACAAAAGATTTTCCATTCACAGAATGGATTTCTATGCAACCTTTAAAATGGCACTGTTGAAGGGACCTCGTTGGTACGGCTAATCATGACATATTATTCTGTAAATAAAAAGCAAGTTTCAAAAAGGTACAATATAACTCAATTTTGTTAGAAAAAAACAAGTATGTGTTCATAGAGAAATACCTGGAATTTTTAAAACACCCAGACAATAGCTGTGACGTGCAACAAGGAAACAATTAAGGTTATTTAAAATCTTATCTATGTATTAGGAATTCTTACATGTAGGAGGTTGTCCCCCTGTCTTGCCCGATCCTCAACTGTGCACAATCTCCCCTGTGATAATCCAGCAAGATTTTGATTAAATCACACCTCACCCATGTCAAGTCACAGATTTAGCCTAGTTATTATTATTACAATTTTTTTTTTGTGTGTGGTTAGCTGTCCCACAGAGACTACAACCAGACGCCACCTGGTCAAAAAAAAAAAAAAAAAAAAAAAAAATTTCTCACATTTTTACAGGCTGTGACAGTTTTAGTCCCTTGGTCATTTCGAATAGAGGTCTATCATATCTTTGTAGATATTAACACTGGGGTTCAGTTCATCGTAACCAGGTAAACATGATCTGAAGTGTATCAGGAAGGCCTTCTCCAGGTGGGGGTGGCTCAGAGGGGGCTCCAAACCTTGATTCAGTCTCTTTGGTTTTTCTATGAAAAATGTACCTGGGGGCACCTGGGTGGCTCAGTGGGTTAAAGCCTCTGCCTTCAGCTCAGGTCATGGTCCTGGAGTCCTGGGATCAAGCCCCGCATTGGGTTCTCTGCTCAGTGGGAGGCCTGCTTCCCTTCCTCTCTCTCTGCCTGCCTCTCCGCCTACTTGTGATCTCTGTCTGTCAAATAAATGAATAAAAATCTTTAAAAAAAATGTACCGGTTATCATTGCAACAGAAATCACAGATTTAATTTATTTTTTCCCCCTTTTCAGTCTCATTCTGAAAAGGACTTGAGGGGGCGTGCCAAATTATATATAAATATAGTAGGGTAAAACCAGTTGTGGACGAGGTTCTGGGAAGCAAGCTAAGGATATGAAAATAAGTAAAAAAGAGGAAAGTCAGTAAATAAAACACGAACCTTAAGGTAGTGACCCTTTGCCAGACTGGGACGTCAGTTTTGCCTTGTTCTGTCCAGCGGCTTATTTTTAAACATTTAACATGATCCGATATTGAGCAAAAAGTAAAGAAATTTAAACCTTAGGCATAAATCTTACATCTCTCCTAAGCTCAACTGTTACCAACGTTTCTACAAATAAACCTTGGCTTTTTTTTTCTTTTTAAAAGATTTTATATATTTACTTGAGAACTCAGACAGCACAAGGGTGGGGGGCGGGGAAGGGCAGAGGGAGAGCGAGAAGCAGACTCCCTGCTCAGTGCGGAGCTCGATGAGGGGCTCGATCTCAAGACCCCGAGATCATGACCAGAGCCCAAGTCAGACGCATAACAGATTGAGCCACCCAGGCACCCCAAACCTTGGCTTTTCTTTTAAACCTCAGGAAAACAATGCCTTTTTCTCCCTCCTGCTATTTCCAGTGGAAAGTTGGCAGACATGCCCACTCACCAGAGAGAGATGCCCCAATTTTCTCTCCAGTGTCTTGTGAACGAGGTCCGGCGAGGAGAGAGGTTTCTGTTCTTAGCATCAAGTGCAACTATCTTCCTGGTAGGAAGGAATTCACGCGGCTTAAAGGGAGGAATTTAAACTCCCCTTCTCCCGTCCTTTCCAATATTTTAATGTTTCATAGTCTCGGCCCCCGAACAGAAAACATTTGGCGGCACCTCTGGCCCTTATCTGGATACAGTTTGCACTCTGATGATTTTATTCCAAGTGAGATGTTACCTTAGCAACCAACTTCCCAACTCACTCAATTAACCCGTTTCCTCTCTCTAATCAATACTCATTAGCACTGAAATTACTTCTTTGCTTTGCCTTGCAGTTTTAACCCCTGATTCAGGTCAATCTGTTTCTTCTAGGTAATAGTCTTTTCTCCTTGTGAGCATGGAAACTCATCTGAACCCAACAGAACCCCTCTCCCTGGCCCTTGGAGGCCATCATCTTCAGGGGGCCTCAGCCAAGAAACACCTGCTGGTGATCTTGGTGGCGTTGGCAGCAAGGTCTCCGTGGTGGCTCCGGCATTCTACTGGGTCACTGAGGTCTTGCCCACAGGGAAACTGGCAAGAAGGACGGTGGTCCTGCCATTTAAAATCAGAGGGACAGCTCCTGCACACACATGAGGCTCCTGGGAGGCTCCAGGGGAGAAATACTATTCTGTGATGGTTATTGTGGACGGGTATGGTTTGAAAACAGAGAGAAAAAAAAAATGTGCCTGAAACTTACAACAGTCTATACCACTTCCTGCTCTGGTTCTAAGGTAGGGCATGGGATAGTGGTGATGTATCCATACCCTGGGAAGATAAGATTCTAGACCACATCCTTCTCTGCGCAGAGCCCGAGTGGGAGAAGGGGGCAGTGGACCCTGGGATGCCTCTGCCAGCTTTCCTGTCCTGTTCTGCGCAAGGGACCTAGAATGGATGGCCCTTCTGGGAGCAGGGATGCTAGAGGGTCTCTGGAGGTCAGAGAGGAGAGCGAACTTGCTCTAACATAGTGAGGGAACGGAATTTGGAGGTGCAGGTAAGGAAGGAGAGCCCTGACACCTGGGGAGTAGAGCCGCTGCGGGGGAGATGCTGAGTAGCTGGTGTGTAGAGACTTTGGGAACGTCTGCAGGCACACGGTGTTGTGTGTGAGTGATGGGGCCATGCAGTGGGGATGCAAGAAGAAGCAGCTCGCCTCCGGGCTTCTGTGCACTGGGAGGCCAACGGGAACAGCCCTGCTGGGCCGCAAGCTGACCCACGAGTGGAAGCAATTAATCCATTAAAAGCATTGTTCTAGGCGCGGGATGCAGGCAGCAGATGAAGAACTAGAGCTCCGTTCCCAAGGGGCTCACATTCTAGAGGCCGAGCAGACAACAGTCCGGGAAATAAATGAATAAGCACTTCAGGTATGCTGAGGGCTGTGAAGAAAATAAATCAGAGAGACACTGGGAGGGTGGCACCTCTAATGGCGGAGGGAGTGGGGGGGCATCTCTTCGAGGAGCTGAGGCTGGAGCGGAGAGCCGAAGAATGAGGAGTCAGCTGCTGAGGAGTCAGGAAAGAATGTTCCAGAAACAAGAAAGAACAATTGCCGAAGGCTGTCCCGGGGCTCCAGAAACCACTGCCCGCCCTGGCCAAGCATTTCTTCCCTCAAACGGAAACAAACATTCTCTGTTCTGGGTGCTTGCCCAGGCACCTGACTCCAGTCCCTTCCGAGTGCCTGTGGGTTCTGATATGTATCCTGTTAAATTTCCAGCCCTGAAAAACTTCTTTGGTACTACTACTACTACTGATGCCAACATAACAAGGTGTTACCATTTTTCATTTTGGACATTTGGGAGATTAAAAAAAAAAAAACTGGTCAGGCACACCTGGGTGGCTCATTTGGTTACGCATCTGCTTTTGGCTTAGATCATGATCTCAGGGTCCTGGGATTGAGCCCCACATCAGGCTCTTTGCTCAGTGGGGAGTCTGCTTCTCCCTCTTCCTCTCCCTCACTGCTCTCTCTCTCTCAAATAAATAAAATAAAGTCTTAAAAAAAAAAAAACCAAACTGGCGGGGATCCAAAAAACACAAGTATGTTGCAAGTGGGACAGCCAAAATGGCAACCCTTTTGAAAGCAACTTGAGAATATTTACCAGAAGCCAGAATAATGTTTGTACCTCCAGAACCAATAATCTTCTTTAAGGCTCAGTCTTGGGGGAAATAAGGTAAAGTACGGCCAAGGTTTGTGCACAGATGTTCAGCGGAATGTCATTTACAAGAATGTAAAGCTTCACATGCAATGTTGAGACAAAGGTTACGGTGAAGGTCAACCCCCTGGGTGTGGGGCAGCCATGGGAATGGACAGTGAGACCGGGAGGGTCTTTGTAGTTAGGTGAATCTGGGTTCAGATCCTGCAGCTGCCAGCTAATGCTGTGTGACCTTGGATCAGTTCTTTAGCCTTGTCTGGCCTTAGTTTGCTCATTGATAGAAGAAGGATATCATTTGTCTGCTTTTTTTTTTTTTTTTTTCCATGAGCAGAGAAGAGTCGTTTCCAGGAGCTCCAGGCAGCCCGTACTGAGCTGGCAGATGCCTAGCTCCTCCAAGTGTCGTCTCACACCCCCGGGGACAGTTGATGAAACACTTACACTTTCAGAATCTCCCTCAGTCCTGACAACTTCAGGGCTATCATTCCCATTTTGCAGATGAAAAAACAGATTGGGAGAGGTGAACAGACTGACAAAGTCACCCAGCAATTAAGGGATAATCAGCATGGGTCCTCAGGGATTCTCACCTTTGCATGGGCTGTTGTCTCTCTCCCTTCCCTTTAGTGAACTCCTACTCATCCTTCAAGACCCAGTCCAGATAGGGCTTAGTCTAGGGGGGCCCCTGCTGATAACCTCTGCTTGTGCTCCCTTAGCTCCCTGCACAGGCCTCAGCCCAGAGTGGCAAGAATGAGGCTTTGGTATCAAGTTTAGCTCCAGGTTCTAAGCCCATTTTCACGGGAGAAGATCAGGTGGCAATATCCCAGTCGTCTCTCCCTCGGCGATTTAAGAGGCAAAAAATAGGATAGCTCATTAACTTTACTTGATACTCAGTGAGGGTGGTGAGGTTTAAAATGACAGCTACTCTCCTTCAGCGTGGAGATGTCCAGAAAATGGAGGCCGGCCATTTCATAGTGCATGACCTTGGGCCTCAGTTTCCTTGCCTCTCAAGTGGAGCTGATAGTAGCTGGCGGTCCTGCGGGGGCTGCGTGGGGACTGCATTCACGCGGGGAAACCATGCTCGCAGCGCCTGGGGGAAGTGTGCACGAAAGTGGGCTTCATCTTCATTACCGAGGGGCGTCCCCGTGCTGTGCTGGTGACCAGTGCACCGGTCCGCGAGGGCAGGGTCTGGCGCTGAGCCCACAGCGCACCACTTCCGCTGGAGAACAGCGGGGACGCAGCACGGAAAGGTGACATCTCAGCTCAGGAGCTGGGACAGAACGGAGGCCGGCGGGGAGGCCAGGGCTCCGGGTGCCCTGCCCCGCGCACCAGTGGCCGAGGCAATAATTAATCGCGCTCCCCGGGGAGCCCTAGCGACCCATCAGGCAACAGCTTCACTGGGCTGGGGGCGGCCTCCCGGGCGGGAGCCGGGTGGGAGGTGCGCCCCCTGCCCCGCCCACCGCCGAGTCCCCGGATCAACCGGCGCGCGGGGGAGGGGGAGGCGCCCAAGATTGGATTGCAGGTTTCCGCACGCCAGAACCCTTTCGGATTTGGAGCCCGACCTCCCTTCCTGCCTGCCCCGGGTCTGGGGTCAACCCGCCCGGGTTCTAATCCCACCCCAACCTCTTACTAGGAAGGAAACCTCAATTTACCCCTGGGGATAATCGTAGCACCCTCATTAGGGTCAGTACAAGTACTGCTCGGACCATGCGCATAGTGAGTGCTCCCTGAGAGCAGGTTATTGTCACTTGGAGTGGCACCTTGGCGCATTCACGTTACCGTAAGGGTAAAAGCTATTTGGGGAGTGATCTGGGGGATGGTGCTAGGTTTGGTGCTGAAAACAGTAATTTGAGCCCCTGCTCTGTTAATTACTACACGGCTGAGCCTGGGCAGGACATTTTAGCGTTTGGAGCCTCAACTTGCTCATCTGTAAAAGGGGGGAGATGGCCATCCAGATGATGATTATGTAGATTCTCATTTAAACATCAGGTCCAGGCGCCTGGGTGGCTTGGTAGGTTAAGCGTCTGCTTTGGGCTCAGGTTGATCCCAGGATCCTGGGATCGAGTCCGGTATGAGCCAGGAGCCTGCTTCTCTCTCCAACTCTCCACTCCCCATCCCCACTCGTTCTCTTTCTCTCTGTCTCAAACATAAATAAATAAAAATAATTTAAGCATCAGGTTCCACTTGGGGAGCCAAGTGTGGCGTCAGCTGCCTTGCGTGCCCCAGGCGAGCAGGACTTTCCCCTCACTCACCCCACAACCCGCCATCCAGCTGCTGCACAGCCACGAAATGGGCAGCCCAGGCTGGCGGTGAAGTCTCTCTGGGTCTGTGCAGCTTCTCCCAGCCGAGGACGCCATGCCGGTCTGCATGTTTCCTCTGCTGCAGGGGTGGAGCAGGGGCCTGGGGAGGTGTAGGAGGGCCCCAGGTCACCTCTGGAGCCCGGCAGGGCAGGGCAGTGGTTAGGAACCTGTCAGAGGGCAGGTGGCACCCGAATTCTCATCTGTGCTCTGCCCCTTCTTGCCTGGGTGGCCTTGGATGATCACTTGGTGTTGAACCTGGACTTCCTTGTCTGTGAGGTGGGCAGGAGGGCACTCCCTGCGCCACCAGGCAGTTGAGCCCGGAATGGGCTGTCTGGCCCCAGGCATGTGGCACAGAGGAGCTCACGCTGGCAGCCTCTGTTGGGGTTCCTCAGCCTCACCTGCTTGCTCTGTTGCCCGCTGCCAGCTGACGCCCACAGATGTGTTGCTTCCTTGAACTTGGACACAATTCCCGCCCTCAGAAGACAGGATTTTTTTTTTTTTTTTTTTTTAGATTTATTTATTAGAGAGAGAAAGAGAGAGTGAGTGCAGAGGGGCAGAGGGAGAAGAAGAGAGAGAATCCCAAGCAGACTCCCCAGGAAGCATAGAGTTTGATACCCCAGCGATCCCACGACCCCCACCCCCTGACCCCGGTTCCATGACATCGAGACCACAACCTGAGCTGAAACCAAGAGTCAGCTGCTTAACGACTGCGCCCCCCAGGTGCCCCTGGAGGAGAGGGTTTCTTGGCTGAGGCCCACAGCAGAACCAACGAACAGCTAATGAGAGCAGGGGACCCGGTGAGGGGGTCCTAGAGGGAGGACCAGCTTCGGCAAAGGTGTGGAGCTGCGAACCATCACGGGTTGTAGGAAGCATTGCTAGGAGGTTCAGAATGGTGCAGGGGCAGGCTGGTGAGGGGAGAGGGGCACACGGTGAGTGGCCTTGATGCCAAGCATGGATTTTGCCTTGGGAAGCCTTGGAAAGCTGAGGGCTGAGACAGGCTCTGTGGCGCCATCAGTACCAACAAGACACCCAAACTTTGCTGAGACTGTGATGTGCCCAGCACATGACAGGTTTTATTAAAAAAACCCCAGGAGAACCCTCCTTCTCAGGTAGACCCTACGATGTTCCCCCTTTGAGGCACAGGGAGGTTAAGAAAGCGGCCCCAGGTCACACAGCCATGAAAGGCCAAGCTAGGACTTAAAGCTGGCTGGCTAGCTCCAGCATCCAGGCCCGAACCACCTCCCCTTCCAGACCCTCTGCTGGGTCAGCTCTGAGCACCAGGGCTGACCCTGACAATGCCTGGGGTCACGTATCTCTGCCCTCTGTGCTGGCCCTTTCCTGCTCAGGACCTGGGCTCTGTCCCCTAGGCTGATGGACAGTGCAGCTTTAATGGAGGGACCTTGGCTGCCGGGCTGTGGGGGAGGAGAGACATTTGTCAGAAATCCAATAAGCCAGTGAGCGACTCAGTGTGCTGGCGGCCCCCTCCCAACCCCCAGCCTCAACACTGGTCCTGGCGGACAGGGCTCATGGTCCCCTTACCCCCTTGCCCTGTCTCCTTCCTAAAAGGGGTCTTGGGGCTTTAGAGTGTGAACACTGCTCCTCCGTTCCCTAGTGTCTCCCCTCCTGTCAGTCATTCCCTTGGTCCCACCTCAGGGGCAGCCCCCTCTGACTTTGCCTCCTGTCCTGCCCCTGCGCCCTCCTCCCAGACCCTGCTGCCAGCTGGATCATTCTTCTCAAAGATCGATTTGATCTAGTCTCTCTCCTGCCCCCTGTTGCCCCAGGAGAGGGTCCCAATTTTTCAGACACGCCATCAAGGCTATTTACTAGCATCTCCCACTCCCTTTCCAGCTCCTTGTCCCCAAACTTCCCCAGACACAACCAACTTTTCAGTGAGCGTCTCCTTGTGCCTTCAAGAACCTCTGAGCCAGGGCGCCTGGGTGGCTCCGTGGGTTAAAGCCTCTGCCTTCGGCTCAGATCATGATCTCAGGGTCCTGGGATCGAGCCCCCGCATCGGGCTCTCTGCTCAGCAGGGAGCCTGCTTCCTCCTCTCTCTCTGCCTGCCTCTCTGCCTACTTGTGATCTCTGTCAAATAAAGTCTTAAAAAAAAAAATGAACCTCTGACCCTAACTGCTGTTCTCTCTGGCAAAAAAGCCCTTCCCCCTTTATCCTCATGGTGAAATCCTACTTATCCTTTAAATGGCACCTCCTCTGGGCAGCCTTCCCTGACTTTCCCAGGCGGGACGAGTTAGTTGCTCCTTCCCCTGAATGCCCCCATTGCCTTGTCTGGCCTGGGATTAGAAATGATCCCAGTGTTTGACAATTAGTTGATTAGCAATCCCCTCCTCAGACTTTGAAAACTCCTCAGTAATATCCAAACAACTGCCACCACTAAGTTCTTCCTGCGTGCCAGCCACTGTGCAAAGACTTTCCCTGCATGGTTTTCAGTTCTCCCAGCAGTCCTGGCAGCAGGGGCCACATTCATCTCCATTTTATAGATGGTAAGTGGAAACACCGACCAGGGAAGCGACTTGCCCAAGGTCATAGGCACTTAAGAAGCAAAGTTAGGGTCTTAACCTCTTGCCTGCCGCCTCCTTTCTTGCACAGAGCCCGGCATGGATTAGCTATGCACAGAGGTTTGCTCAATGGGGAAATGAATAAATGGGAGGTTTCCCAAGGCTAGGTCTCTAGATCAGCCTTAGGAGGTTCAAGGGAAGGTAACTAGCACAGATGCGTCCCTGAGCGCACCAGGAGTGACCCTGGCCACCCTGGGACCCTGATACTATTAAGTCATTTTTTTTTTTTTTGAAGGGATACTATTAAGCCATTTTATAGAGAAAAAGCAGAGGTCTTCAAGGGCCCTCCCAAGCCCAGAAGGGGGGTGATGGCAGAGCCAGGATCTACTTAGGACAAGGGTCTGAGGTATAGGCACTCCTTCCTGCTTCATCAAAGCTCCCATCCTTGGAGGAGAAATGCAGGCAATTGAACTGAAGCCAGGGCTTGGGGCCATGGCCTTGAATCTGGTTGTCAGGGGACATGAGCAGGGTCATCACATTTTCAGGATGAGACAGGAGCTGAGGCTTGGCTAGAGAGGCCTCCGGGGAGGATGGGAGAAAGTGAGTTTAAGTAACAGTTAAGAGCTCCAGTGTGTAAACAGCCTGGGGCTGGAATCCCACCCTCTGCTACGTCTTAGCTTTGGGTCCTTGGGCGGTCGTTGAACCTTCCTGAATCTCCTTCTTCTTCTGTACGATGGGGATGGCACACTTCAGGTTGGCTTTTGGTGAGGATCGCAAACGTTGCATCCAAAGTGCTTGGCACGTGGTAAGCACTTTGTAAATTTAGCTGTCATTAGTGGGGTCAGAATTAGGTTCCCCGGAATTTGGGTCAGGTTGAGAGTCAGGATAAGATTAGTGCACAACTAGGACCAGGGCTGCCAGCTGGCTCAGGGAGGGGGCCCGTCTGCACTTGTCTGCTTCTAGGGACCACACAGAGGACCCCCTTGGATGGTCAGGAGTGGAGGTGGTGAGCTCGGAGTTGACGTTTGAGTTATAACAGAATGAAGAGAAAATGATCTGGGTCCAAATCCTACTTCTTCCACGCGTGACCTGTCGGGGTGGACTTGGGCGATGTACCTGCTGTCTTGAAATTTCAACCTCCCCTTCTGTAGAACATGGCCATTATTACCTGTCTCAAAGGACTTTGATCAGTTTAATAAGATCATTACACCGGGTACAGGTGTCTACCCAAGAGTCAATAGTGCTTTAGTTTTTTTTTTTTTTTTAAAGATTTTATTTATTTATTTGACGCACAGAGAGAGATCACAAGTAGGCAGAGAGGCAGGCGGGGGGGGGGGGGGGGGGGGGGGGGAAGCAGGCTCCCTGCTGAGCAGAGAGCCTGATGTGGGGCTTGATCCCAGGACCCTGAGATCTTGACCTGAGCTGAATGAAGGCGGATGCTTAACCCACTGAGCCATCCAGGTGCCCCAATAGTGCTTTAGTTTTTAAAATGCTTTCTTCCCCAGCGGTTTTCCCCACCACTTATTTGCTTTTGGATAGCGGCATGGGCTGCTTGGCGCCGCTCTCTCCCCATCAGTCTAAGAACGTGTGGGTCCCTGTCTAGGGCCAGACCTCTAACCGGCACCGGGGGGGGCCACTGAAGCAGCTGGGAGAGGCGGTTGTTCGGAGGGGTGAAGATAGCCCTGCGACCATGCCGAGGTCGGAAGAAAACCAAGTGGGGAGGGGGTACTGGTCAGCTCTCGGTTTCCAGGCTCCTTCTCCATCTCCGGGAGGGGACTCCCTGTCAACGAGGCTTGCGCGCCCCCTGCTGGCAGGCCTGCTGGCACTGCACCTTGGGCTTCGGAGACTCCCAGCCCCTGTAACCAATGTCCATAAAAGGTGGGGTATCCAAACTGGGAGGACCCTCAGCGATCATCCACCCATGCCTTACCGATGAGACAGGAGGCCCTGTGTAGGGTAGGGAGCTGGCACAGCGCAGGAATTCGGGGCCCTGGATCGGAGGCGAGGCTCTGTCAATGCCTCGGGCTGGGAGGTGAGTTCCTCCCCAAGGAGAGTCCTCGGAGCTGAGCTCTGGCTTGTGGGAGGGGACGAGGATGGGGTGGGGGGCGGGGCGGTGATCGCTGGTGGCCAGCAGGGGGTTTCATATTCTCAGCCCCTTGCCCCATCTGGCTGAAGCAGTCGTTGAATTTCTTGTTTTGTTTTGGAGCAGCAATCTTTGCAACCTGATAGCTATGAAATGGTGTGTGTGTGTGTGTGTGTGAGAAAGGGTGACGTTGGTGTCCATCAGCAGGTGCCCTGGGCTGGTGACATCACAATACTAAAGCTCTGGTCTTCTTTTAAACTGGTTTTCCCATCCGCAAGTCCCGGAGAGCATCACCACTGTCTTGCCCTTGATTCTCCAGCATGAAGTGGTGGAGAGTGTGGAGGGGACATGAAAGCAGGGAGGGTTCTTGCCTTTAGATCCAAGATCATGGATAGGGAGTAAAGTGGGAGCTTGGATGGACTGTGTAGCAGATCAGAAGTGGGCAGCATAGGGGAGGTGAGAGGTGAGAATGCTGTCCAGGCTTCTGGCTTGGCCGAAGGGTTGCACCCCTCAAGGAGGTGAGGAGCTTGGGGAGGAACTGCCCACAGCCACCTGGTGCCTGGAAGCTCATGACATAGAGAGCATGGCTGCACACAAACACATGTGTGCGTATGTGCGTGTACTCATGTGTATGTGTGTGTGCCCCATGTCCATGCCCATGGGCTGAAAGCTTGGTGTTACCAGGGACAGGGGCCATGAGAGCCTTATTGCCCCAGGAAGAGGCTTGCCTGGGCTGGGAAAGGTCATTTTCCTGTTCCAATCACACGAAGACTGGTGGTCCATGGTCTGTCCCCTGATAAAGGGTGCCTGGTGACAGCTTAGCCTAGCCTGGTTTAGGGTTCAGATGGGAGTTCCAGAGACAAGTCCCGGGCCTCTCTTGGAACCTCATTGTTGTCCCCTGACAAATAGGATCAAGGAGCTCTAGCTGGGAAAGGCTTCCCTAGGGAGGATGAAATGAGGTGTTGCAGGTAGAGGTCTGGGTGCTTGCCCCGGCCAGGAGGGGAGGGTACTATTATTTTGAAACTGAGCGCTCTGCTGTGTGGCACTTGGGCCCCCACCTACCTTTCTGACTTCACTTCCTCTCTGCCTTTTTTCTCACCCTGCTGCAGTCACACTTGGCTTTCTTCCTGTGCCTGGAAATCACCTGCCTTTGTCCACTTGGAGCCTTTGCAAACACTCTTCCTCTGCTCCATTTTCGCATGGCTGGTCCTTACCAGCCATTGGAGGTCACCTCTCTGGGGGAGCCTGCCCAGACTGCTGGCTAAGCTTCCCTCTGTGCCTTGTCCAGGCACTCCATAGCACTCTCCTGCTTTTTCTCCCCTGCACCCACCACTGCCAGAGCTTGAGTGATTGGGTCATTGTTTGCCACTCCCCTCCTGCCTCTCAGACTGGGCCAGCTGCCTTGTCTGTTGTGAGCCAAATGCCTGATGTCTGCCAGTGTCCCGCACGCAGGAGGCCCCCAGGAATGACCTGTGGACTCTGCAGAGGCTTCCAGTGCATGGAGGGAGCTGGTGTTTGGAGCCAGACTGTCCTACCTTGAACTTGAGTTAGAATTCCAAGTCCTGAGGACGCCTGGGTGGCTCAGCTGGTGAAGCTGGCTAAGCATTTGCCTTAGGCTTGGGTCATGATCTCAGGGTCCTGGGATGGAGCCCCGAATCTGGCTCCCCACTTAGTGGGGAGTTTGCTTCTCTTTCTCCCGCTGCCCCCCCCACCCTTTTGTGTGCTCTCTCTCAAATAAATCAATAAGATCTAAAAAAAAAAAAAAAAAAAAGAATTCCAAATCCTAGTTCCATCCGTCACTGGCTTTGTGAATCTCACTAGCCCACTAGCCTCAGTTGGCTCATCTGTCAAGTGGGGCTAACTAGAGTGATTATTACAGCTGCTTCAAGGAAGCTACTAGATCATATGCACGGAACATGCCAGGGGCCCTGATGTGTTCTGGGAGCTGCTCTGTGATCCCTACTTCTTAATTTTTTTTTTAAAGATTTATTTATTGGACACAGAAAGATCACAAGTAGGGAGAGAGGCAGGCAGAGAGAGAGAGGGGGAAGCAGGCTCCCTGTTGAGCGGACAGCCCGATGTGGGGCTTGATCTCAGGACCCTGAGACCATGACCTGAGCTGAAGGCAGAGGCTTAACCCACTGAGCCACCCAGGTGCTCCTGTGATCCCTACTTCTTTACTTCATTTCGTCTTCACCATCACCCTGAGGAAGGGACTATTATTATCCCATTTTACAGATGAAAGAACTGAGGTTCAGAGGAGTAAGTTACATGCCCCGTGATGACCCTGGCTTTCAGGTAAGGGCTTTTGGAACACAACCAGTTTCTCTCCCTGGCATCTTGTTGGTGCTCAGGGAGGACCAGGAATCTGGCAACCTGAGTTCTACTTCCACTGCTGACTTGCTGCGTGACCCTGGAGGGGGATGTCCGTGCCCCCGCTAGAGCCCCCAGTCCTGAAGTGCCATCTCTGCCGCCTCAGGGCTGGGCATGGCCGGGACAGGCAGGTGGAACTGGCTCTGGTGGGGAGGGGGAACGGGGTTGCCAAGTGTTTGAACTCTTCAAGAGAAGCAGAATGTTTGGAGTTTGATAGGAAATTTGATTTTTAGATGTCGATAACAATTGAAAAAGAAAGAAGAAACACACTGCATGGGCCAGACTTCATGTGTGAGCTGCATCTGGGCTTGTGGGCTGTCATTTTGCAATCCATGGGATCCTTGTTATCTAATGGCTTCTTCCTGTCCTTGGGCCCTCAATAAAAGTGATTCACTCCGTTGAGTACTTTCTATGTCCACACATATGTCTATGTGTGATGTCAATTGGCTCTCCCCATCCCACACCCCCCCGTCATTCCCACCATGTAATATTATCTCACTAGTTAGTATTATTATCTCTATCTGATAGAGGGGCGGATTGAGGTCCAGAGAGGTAAGTAACTTGTCCAGGGTCACACAGCGAATAAATGGCAGAGCCAGCTCTCCTGCTCCCAAACTTTTTGTGGAACCACAGCACCCATCCTGTCACAGTGACCCTCCGTACTCCCTGTCCAGCCTCCTGCCCACCAGGATTCCCCCGTCCTGGCCTCCTGGGGACTCATACATTTGCTGGCTGACTCCAAGGCTGGTCTGGCACAGTCTTGGCCTAGAAGCAGGGTGAGCCATGCAGGAGGTTTCTCCTCCTCCTGGGACCCTAGCTTCTCCTCTCTGCAGACCCCCCTGGTGCCACAGGTTGTATAGACACCTGCGGGATTTGATGGGACTCCTGCAGAGACAGCTCAGAGACCACGGCTACCTCAACAGCCCAGCTGCAGACATGAGGAAGTTCCCCTCCCTTTCGGAAATTGTGGTAGGGAGCCGGCTAGTCCTTGTGTCAGCGGAGCTGCTGATGACTTTCCGGATTTTTCCAGCACCGTCTGCTACAGATCCTTCAGTGTGTAGAGGCTGTGTGTATGTATGCGCGAGTGTGCCTGCTCAGGTGGGCCTGTGGCTCCGTGTGGTTCTGGGCACAAGGAGACACGCCTGGATGGTGGGCTGTGGTGTACATTGTGGGGGTGCCTGTCTGCGGGCACTGCTGTCTGGGCGGGCACTGCCTGAGCGGGCACATGAGTGCACATATGTTCTTGGACCTTTGGGAAAACTTGAGTTTTTTTTTTTTTTTTTTAAATTGAGGTGTAATTTACATAGAGTAAGGGGCACACCTTAGGCGTACAGCTCCATGGATTTTTACATATGTGCAGCTGAGTGACCATCACCCAGGTCTGGGGGCCCCCTCATGCCCCTCCCAGTTGATACTTGCCCTGGTGTCCACTATTCTAGCCTCTCTCGCATAATCAGGAGTCGGCTTCTCTTTGGATTTTGGTTTTGGTCCTGTTCCAGCTGCTCAGTGGGTCTGTGAATTCAAGCAGCAGCAGCAGCAGCAGCAGAAGGGCGGTGGCCTGATATTTGGAAGAACTTCCAGGTGAATGTCCCTGGAATCTGGGGACTCAGGCCGTTGGGGAAGCTGCGTGAATGTTGCCTTCAGTGGTGGAGGTGGGAGACAGCAGTTAAAACAGCTGTCATCTGCGTATTTACAGCGACCTTAGAGAAATGGTTTTATTTAAGTGCCGCATAGCCTTATAAAGTTGGTGTGATTGTCCCTGTTTTGTAGAGAAGGACCATAAGATTCAGAGACAGGCCAGAAAAAGGCCAGGCTCACAGAGCTGCTGAATGGCAGAATGAAATCTGAATCCTGATCTCTTGTCTCCAAAGCTGTTCTTTTCCTTCCCCAGGCAATCTGTTTGGATGATCAGCGACCCCTTGCTGGGGCCAGGACCTCACTCCAGTGTGCTTTCCCTGGGACGTCCCCACTTGTACTGTCAAAGGCCACATCCCTCCTGGAGTTATGTTATCACCTGCATCTTGAGGAATCACTGTTGCCTTGGAAACTAGGACGGTCTGAGCTGGACCGGTGATTGTAGGTCATCTTGTTCTACGCCCTTAGCTAAGGGCTAGATAGAGACTCTCAGTTGGTGGGGACCTGGTCAGGGTCACACGTTGACCCTATGGCAGTTTTGAGTGCAGACTCTGATGACCTCTTTGGTTGGCCATTGGAGGAAGGAGCAGCCCTGGTTACCCTAAGGGAGTTGGGGAGTCTGCCCTTCATCTGGTCTCTTTTCTCTGGGCTGTCCTGGTTTTCAGAATGGTAGAGCCCAGGCTCCAGAAGGGGACTCCTATCTGACCTCACCTGTGCTAATCTGGCCAGGCCTTGGCTTCCTTCAGCTCTAACCGGAACTGGCAGGCTTTGAGGGGAATCGATCCACCTTCCCATGTTATAGCCTTTGCTGCACCTGTCACTACCCGAGCCGGGGGTGGGGGGGCGGGCAGTGTGGCACACTGGAGCCACTGGTGGCTTTGGAGCCATACAGAGGACTTGCTCTATCATCCTGGGCAAATCACTTTGCCTCTCTGAGCCTTAGTTTCTTTATCTGTAAAATGGGGATAATAATAGGACCCACTTCATAAAGGTCTTGGAAAGATTAGTAGTAGCAATGGTACCCATGGCGGCTGCCAGGCTGTGGGCATTTACTGTGTGCTGGTTGCTGCCTCCCAGTCACTATCCCTGAGGCATTACGAGGCAGTTACTGCTAGCATCCCCTCTTTACAGAGCAGGGAACTGAGGCTCGGAGGGGTTAAATGGTTTGCTCCACTAGTAAGCAGTAGCGCCTGGATTCCAGCCCAGGTCTGTCCGACTCCAAAGCCCTGAATACATAGCCCAGGAGGGTTATTCAATATATTCAACAATTGGCCTGGCCTGGGGACTCCAAGCCATCAGAATGGATGCCGGCCATAAGTAAGCAAGCTGTATGTTCCCCCTGTCTCGCCGTATCCATTACACACTCGACTGCGTTAAATGGGATTAATCCAGGAAATGAGATTACAGATGTCAAGCAGCTTGGAGAACCCCAAAGCTCTCCATAGCATGGGATTCTGTTCCTTCTTACGCTGTGGGGAAGAGGCCTGTGAATCAGGAGACCCGGGCTGAACTCCTGGCTCTGCTGAACAGCCTCTGTTGAGTCTTGGAAGACCATTTCCAGAAACAGAGATTAACTACGGGGAAACTGGCTAAGTTTAGCAGGTGCTCCGAGAGCATTGGTCAGGCACGTTCATGTGCTACCAGGCACGGGGTTTGTCCAAACAGACCCAGGAGGCCCTCAGCCTGGCCCCCGTGTGCTGTGTCACTCAGTCAAGGGATTTGCATGTTAGTTTTTAAAAAATAACTTAAAATACATTGTATATATTAAAAAAAAATTTATGTATTTATTAGAGAGAGAGATTGCATGGTGGAGAGGAGAAGAGGGAGAATGAGAACCTGTGAATCTCAAGTAGGCTCCCAGCCAAGTGCAGAGCCCGACACGGGCTGGGATCTCGAGAGCCCGAGATCACGACCTGAGCCGAAGTCAAGAGTTGGAGGCTTGGGGCGCCTGGGTGGCTCAGTGGGTTAAAGCCTCTGCCTTCGGCTCAGGTCATGATCCCAGGGTCCCGGGATCGAGCCCCGCTTCGGGCTCTCTGCTCAGCGGGGAACCTGCTTCCCCCCTCTCTCTGCCTGCCTCTCTGCCTACTTGTGACCTCTTTCTCTCTCTCTGTCAAATGAATAAGGGATATCTTTTAAAAAAAAAAAGAGTCGGATGCTTAACTGACTGAGCCACCAGGTGCCCCAACACTGTACATATTTATGGTACGAAATTGGCTCATATTTAAAGTATTTGATCTGCTTTCGATAGGTGTAGACACCAGTGAGAACACCACCACAGTCACTACATGTAACATAGCTGGCACTTCTCAAAGTTCTCTCGTTCCCCTCAACCCCCTGCCTCTCCCTCCACACCCCTTCTCTGGCACACAGTGCTCTGTTTTCCATCACTATAGGTCCCTTTGCCTCTTCTAGAAGTTTCTATAATGAATGAAAGAAATCACACCGTATGTAGGCTTTTGTGTCTGGCTTCCTTCCTTCCTTCCTCCTCGAGATTCATCCGTATAGTCCTGTGTGTTGCTGAATACTGTTCTCTTGTATGTATGAATCACAGTTGGTTTGTCTTCCCATTCACCTCTGGATGGCTGTTTCATTTTTTTACCCCCAGTTTTTGGCCATTATAAATAAAGCTCTTAGGAACATTTAGGTATCAGTCTTTGTGTGGACGTATTTTTGTTGTTGTTGTTGTTTCTTTCGGTAAATACAAAGGGATGGAAGGGCTGGGTCATGTGGACTCTTTCTCCAGGTGGTCAGACCATGGTCCAACCCCACCAGCGGAGTAGGGGGGTCCCAACTGCTCCACGTCTTCACCAGCCCCTGGTCTGGCCCGCCTTTCCAATGTTAGCCACTCTAATGGCTGTGTAGCGGTAGTCCTAGGAAGCCACCCTTGGAAGACAGACTTTGCTTTGAGTTTCAGAGAGAACGCTCCGTGTATCAGAGTGGCCCAGTGACGGACTGCGCTTCCTGGTGGAGTCGTGAGCCCACCATTCCTGGGAGTGCTCAAGAATTTGAGGGTCTGGCTGAGATGTGTGGACAAAGCATTCCAGCCTCAGGGGGTTTGGACTTGATTTTCCGGAGCTACCTCCAGCATTTGTGGTTCTAAGCATCTTACATGGTGAAGGCTTCACTGGTAACGTTATTATTAATACCCTCATCTTGCTGGCTTGGACCTCCACCTTCCCCTGTAGGAAGCCTCATTCTCCGTGAGTTTCTCTCCCCTCTCAAGGGTGTGGATGAATCCCATGCACTCTTGAATCAGAGGAGACAGCCACCTGTGTTGTCCTCAGTCCCCATCAACCACCACTTCCACTGCTGTCTTCGATCTGTACACGAGGGTCCTGTCCCTCCAGGTCTTGTCTGCCTCGGCCTTGAGGTCATGCAGGAGCTCATGGCTTGCTGGCAAATAAGGGGGAAAATCCTACTGGAGGACAGGGTCCCCCAGCAGGGCTACATGGACCCACTTACAGGACAGCTCCCTGTCTCACACTCAGCCTCTTCCTCCTGGGGTTAGTGACTGCGCTGCAGCAGGTCCAAGAACCATTTGGCAGGATGTAGCCAGACCCAAGACTTTTTCCATCTCGAAGCCCTTGTTCTTAAGTCTGGCTTGCCATCTGACTCCCTGCTTCCTCTGATGAAGGGTTTCTACTTTGGCTCCTGAAAGTCCTTCCTGGCTTCTGTTAGGTGCCTGCCTCTCATTCACTAGGCATGTCTCCCATGTCTGGACCCAAAGCAATCTTGGGTCTGCCACCATCTTGTGACCTAGTGGTTGCACATGGATGACTGGACGCCGAGCATCACTCAGCCCCGTATCCCACATGTGTCCAGGCTCAGTTCTGGCTCTGTCAGGCCCTCTGTGACCCCACAGAAGCAATCAAAGGCAAGCCATTTAAAAAAAAAAAAAAGGCTTTCTTTTTGTTGAGGTTCACCTCAACTGATTTGTATATTGAAAATGAGTCAGCGCATACACTTTTGAAGCCATCGTTACAGAATGAATTTTTCCATGATCCATCCTCCTGGTATTCACACCCTTGTGCAGTGCCCTCCCTCCACACTGTGCCAGGGCTGGCCTTGGTGATTCATAAAGTACGGACGAACTGCTGGAGCATCGTTTCTGAGATTAGGGCAGAAGAGACTGTGCAGTGTCAGCCCGGGTCAACCCCCTGTCTTAGATCTTTGCTCTGGGGAAGGCCAGCTGTCCTGCTGTGGACAGCCCGACAGAAGGCCTGTGTGGGGAGGAGCTGCTGTCTCCAGCCTAGGGTCACAAGGAGTTGCAACCTCCTGCCGATGGCCGCATGGGTGAGCTTGTAAGTGGGTCCTCCATCTCCATCAAGCCTGCAGAAGACGGAGCCCAGGCGGATATTTGACTTCAACTGAGAGACCCAGAGTCAGGACCACTCAGAGAAGCCACTTCTCCTGACTCTCAGAGACAGAGCTAATGCTTTAAACCACTAATGTTGGGGGGGGGGGGGGCGCGGTCATCTCCTATGCAGCAGTAAATAACTAATTCATCCTCTGACACCTCCCCCCACCCCACCCCGCCTGATCCCACCCAAACAATCGAAATGGAATCTGATGGAGTGTGGACCATCCCTCTGATCCAGCACAGTTGACTGGACCAGGGGAACCTCTGAACGCAGCCTGACTCCTTCTAGAAATACCTTTTTCCTTTCTCTTTTCTCCTTTCTCTCTATACCATCCCTCTCTTCCTTTCTCTTTTTCTTTCTGCAGGAGAAGATTGAATCAGACAGCTCTGAGACGGAGCTGGAATAGTGGGTAAGCTCTGAGGGTGGGAGTGCCTAGGCGGTCTATGGAGAGCCAGCCCTGAATTCAGAGAGAAGCCTGGGGGAGGGGAGAGACAGGGGGTGGGGAGGGCGAGAGGGGGAGGGGCATGGCCGGCGGCACAGGGGACGCATGATGCTCTGGGACCTGGCAGGTTCTTTGTCTTCCACTTGGGCTCTTGGCAGCCGAATGCTGGGGAATTCCTCCGGCCCTTGAAATGATACCCCTTGTGATTTGAACTTCCTTAAGTTTCTGCTTTTCCAATCATATCATCTTACATCAATAATCTTTGTTGGCCGCATTTTTGGAAGGACGTAAAATGTCTCACTGAGTGGACCGGTCTCTGCTGATACCACCGCTGACCTCTGCTTGGACATCCTGCTGATTTCCAGTTTCCTTCTGGAAAAGTGGCCTCAAGTCCCTCCACTGCTGAAGATTGTTTGTCTCACCTCCTTCCCCAGCCCCAGGTTTCCTGCTCAGGAGCTGCATGAACCTGCCCGGCTGGCCAGGGGCACCTGTTGGGGGGCGTGTCCCTGCGTCCCCCTGTTCAGCAGCTGCTGTGTCCTCCCGGCGCCTCTAGGGGCTACACAAGTCAGGGAAGATCTATGTCATTCTCTTTGATTTCAAATGAAGTAGATTCTAAACACCACTTAAAAATACATTAATAATGGTGTTGGTGTATCATTCATCTTGGAGAAGTGACAGGTGTTTCCCTCAGCAAAATGCTGAAGTGGGTTAGGGAGTAAGGAGATTGATGAGTTTCTGTCAAGGGGCTCATTATCCCTGGCCTAGACGACCTTCTCACTGCCCCCCCCCGCCCCCTGCCTCTGGCTCCCGAAGCCCCCACCCTGGCCCAGTCCGGCCCCACACCGAGGTCTGGTTAATCCTGCTGATGTGGTTCAGGAAAGTGGGATGTGTGAGGGGCTTGGGGTCAGGTGCCCGGGGTTCCCCTCTCAGATCTGTCCCTGAGCTCCTAGGTGGGCTGGACCCACCTCTGCTTCTGTTCACCCTTTTCTCAGATCGGGACCGTGATTTTCCTTTGCAGCCCCATCCCGCCCCTTTCTCAGTCCTGGGGTGTCATGTCAGGTTCACACTTCTCCCCTCCCTACCGCACTTCAGAGGTAGGCATATGATACCCAGGCTTGGCCACTGAGAGTTCTGCAGACCTCTGGCCCAGTAATTGGTTCAAGGGGCAGCATGTGTTTGAAGTTGAGCCATTTTGAGGCCTGGATCCAAATGTACCTGAAGTTCACACTTCAGCGTCATCATTATGTGAGCTAAATCTCTCTTCCTCCTCCCCCACCCCTTGATCTCCTCCTCCTCCTTCTTTTTCCCCCTCCTTCAAGTCCATCTGAATTGGGTGCTTGTTACTTACAAACAAAAGAGCTGAGACTGAGACGCAGTGTGACCTTGAGTAAGTCCTTTTCCTTTGGTCGTCTCAGTTGCTCTTTCTGGGAAATGAAAGCGTTGGGCGATCCCAAACCTGGGAGGTTCAAGTTCCCCATCCGGGTTGTGGTGACCCACACACAGGGTCACTGGTGGAAGGGCTGGCTCATGTGGAGGTTCAGCTGCTGTGGGACATCGCCAGGAGAAACCTCAGTGGCATGCTCTTCTCAGACCTCCCAAAGCCTGAGCTGGAGCAAAAGCAGTGGCAGAGCGGGCTCTGCTGGGGGGTGCGGGGAAGATCCAGGGGCATACTGGGATTTCACGGACCATGGTGACCAGCAGTGAGTGGGGCTGCCCTTGCTCTGTGTCTCTCAATGGCTCCCAAGTACCCTCAAGATTAAGTCCCAAGCCCTTAGAGGGGCAGAAGGCCAGGTTCCACACAGGGCTTAATAAATATTAAGTGAATAATTCAGTAAACAAATGCCCTTCACGACCAGGCTCTTGCTTAACTCCCCAGCCCTAAACTCATCATTAAACTCCACTTCCTGGCGCGCCTGGGTGGCTCAGTGGGTTAAAACCTCTGCCTTTGGCTCAGGTCATGGTCCTAGGGTCCTGGGATCAAGCCCCCGCATCGGGCTCTCTGCTCGGTGGGGAGCCTGCTTCCCCCTCTCTCTCTGCCTGCCTCTCTGCCTATTTGTGATCTCTGTCTGTCAAATAAATAAAGTCTTAGGAAAAAAAAAGAAAACAGAATAAAAAAAATAAGTAAATTCTACTTCCTACCCTGCACAACTGCCCGCTGCCTCCTCGAACACACTTCAGTGCGGTACACACAGTCCCTCTGCCTGGCCTTTCTTCCAGCACCCACCCCCCCACGCCCCCCACTCCAGCTGGCTCACATGCCTTTCTTCAACCCTCAGTTCAGCTCAACAGGTGTTTCTGGAGGCCCCTTACCCTGTGTGGGCAGTCTTCTAGGTACTGGCATCGACCAGGTGAAGCCCCTGCTCTCACGGAGCCTGTTCCTGGTGGTGGGGGTAGGGGGCGGGAGGGCAGCAAATACAGAGGGTGTCAGTGGGTGAGAAATGATATCGAGAAGATTCAGCTGGACAGGGTTGGGGGGAGTGTGGCTGGGTGACATGGCTGCTCCTGCGTTTAATGAAGGGTGGCCGGGAAGCCACTCTGATCCAGTGACATTTATGCGGACACCTGAATTAAGAGGAAGTTGGTCATGCAGATCTGCTGGAAGGGTAGTGCAAGTGGAGGGAGCAGCAAATGCAAAGTTCTGGGGTGAGGAGGAAGCTCAGCATGATTGCAAAGGGGGGAGGTGCCTCCCTGTGCTCCAGCAAGAAGGTAATGGGGGGTGGGTGGAGATGGAGGGTAATAGCGGAGGATTGGGAGGCCAGCTGTGCAGGGTGGTGTAGGCCAGAGGGAGAGGGGGACAGGGAGCAGGGAGACGGTTGGGGTCGGGGGAGGCTCTGGCAAAACTCCAGGGTGACAGCAACGGGGGGCAGTGGTCAGATCCCGGGCCTGCGTTGAGAGTGGAGGGGCGGGATCTGCTTGCAGGGGAGGCAGGAGATGGGTGCAGGGGTGGTGAGGATGAGCAGGAGGCCACGGAGGCTGCAGACAGCAGGTGGAGGGCAGGCCTGCCTGGTGGCTTGACTCAGCCCCTGGGCTCCTGCTGGAGATGGGGACGGCCCCGAGAACTGGAGCCACGCGGAGAGGTTGAGGCTGGAGGCATGGGTCTCAGCAGGAAGAAGGTGGTCAGACCAGAGACCCCGTGGGTTGCTAGGGACGGAGGAGGGTATGGAGCGAGCAGAGTCCTGATTTTGGAGGAGCTTCCTGGGAGCAAGAGGAAGACTGGGCAGAGAGAGGTTGCCCTAGGAGGCAAGAGGAGAGAGACACGTTCCTTGCTGGGGCTGGTCTCGTGAACTGAGGGCTGGGCCTTGGCCTCTGACCTCGGCACCAGGCAGGTCGTTGGTGACCTTGACAAGACAGTGGAGCAGGCTCCAGAGGGAAAGGGGCAGGAGGGATTGGCAATGGTGCCAGAGGAGGGTTTGGGTCAGAGGTCAGGGGTCAGGGACTGTGTCTTTGAATAAAGCCTAAGTGGAAGGAGGCCACAGTGGATGGGACGTTGTAGAGGAGCGTTCTAGAGACAGGGCCCCAGGGGTAGAGCTTTGTGGGGGTGGGGGCGTGGAGGGTAGCGGAAGCTTCTGGGGGACTCTGAGTACTTTGTTTATTTTAAAAATTGCTCTCTGGCTCTCCAGTGGGGAACTTCGGGCGCCTTTGCTTCTGAGCACGTCCGGCTGATCCCCTTCCTGATGCCCCTCATCCAGGCCCTCCCCCCCACCGCCCCCTGACCAGGGGTCCTGGCCTCTGCCGGCGCTGCCTCTGATCTCGGCCAGGCTGCGTGTGTGCGTGAGTGGGCCTGGCTGGGCCACCCGGGCCACGGAAGCTGGGGGACTGCGGGCGTGTCCGGAGCCGTGTGAGGGCCCTTTGTCCTGGGCGGGCGCTGCAGCTTGGTCATGCCCTCGTGGGGCCGGACCAGGTCTCTGATGCTGCCCGACAAAAGGCCTCTTTGAGAGGCCAGGAAGTGGGGAGCTGGGATTTATCCCCCCAGCTTAGTGGGACCATCAAAGCCCCAGGCCCCCTGGTGGACCTTTGTTACTGTTATGTCTTCAATAGGGATAGTTGCTCAGCACTCCCTCGCTGCCTCCAGCCCTGCTTCCAGCCTCACCCCTCCAGCGCTCCTGATAGCAGACCCCACCGCCCCCTACTGCCAGTGGGTGACTGGTGTGAGTCAGAATAAGGGCAGTACTCCCTGTCCCCGGGTGGGTGTCATCCTCACGACAACCTGTTCCTGTCCCTCCTCCTCATGACAACCCCAGGCAGGCCAGACAGCTATCCCCCCACTTCTCAGATGAGCACCCGAAGGCACAGCAGGGCTCAATAACAGGCCTAGGTTCCTGTGCGAGGGGTGGGACTGGGGTTTGGCCCCAGGCCAAGTCTGGCTTCCTGAGATCAGACGAGACTGACTTTTCACCACCTGGAGGGGGATGGCATGGTCTGAGTCACACAGCTTGCCAGTGACTCAGTGACTCAGTGACCTTGCCTGGCACCAGGGGCTGTGCCGTGGGGTGCAGAGGCTCCTTGTGTGATCTTGGGCACGTCCCTTGTGTCTTCCGAAGCTTCTGTCTCATCCTGGGGACCGCAACTTCCCGGCATTGCTGTGCTAACAGAGGCGAGGGACACGTGTGCTCAGTGGTCTGTGGTGCAGCCCTTGGACTCAAAGTGTGAGTGCCGTGCCTTCACTTCCTGCTCCCAGGTGCCATTGTTCACCACAGCTTAGAAGGTGACATGTTGCAAGGCCCTTACCTCAACAGCAGCCACTGGAACATCCTCTAAAACCTTGGCTTCTTATCAGGGTGCCAGCCTGAATCACGGGGGGAACTGTACAAAGACCCTGAGTCTCACCCTGAAGATTCTGAACCAAGCTCCTACAAGCTATTATATCCAAAGGAGTGAATCGTGAATAGTGGAATGCCTGAGTGTGATAGGTGGTAGAGGAGAGACTTGGAAGGCTGAAGCTGGGTAGGGGAGGATGGTCTTTCCCACAGCCCAGCGGATTCAGCCTGCCCTGACTGAGAAGCAGTCCCCTTGCCTGGTACGCCAGCGAATTGAGTCTGCTAGGCTTTGCACTTAATTAAAAGGGGAAGGTGTCAGTGGTCTGGGGCTCAGGAGGCTGCTGCTCTGTCAGGAGTTCCTGTCCAATTTTCCCCAATCAAACCTCATTTCCAAACATCCTTTCCTGAGGGGAGGGCATCGAGCCTCTGTTTCTTCTCAGGTCCTTTTCTCCCTTTCTAATGATAGCTTCCCTGTATGTGTGTGCTGTCCTGGGCTGAAGACACTCAGTGGATGTAATTTTCCCAGCAACACTATGCGGTAAGTGCACTGATTAAGCTCCTTTAACAGATGAGGAACTCGAGGTCCTTAGGCCACAAAACCACTTACTCAAGGTCCTACAGCTGCTAATCTGTAGGTTAAGATAACCCCTACTCAGTGCTGCTCCATTATCAGATGGGAATGCAAACCCAGGCAAGCTGCAACCAACAGGAAGCTTAGTTAGCAATGTTGAAAGAACTCAGGTCTTATCATTTTCACAGATTAGAAATCTAGGGCTGATAAAGAAGCCCGGCAATATAGTCAGAGAACAGGCTGTCTGCACTCCATTGTCCCTAACTTGGGTTGTTTTTATTTTTGCCCTCATAGCTCCAAAGTGGCTGCCATACCTCCAGCACTCTAATACGCATTCCAAAAAGAAAGGCAGTGGAAAGGCCGAAGGTCTCCAATTTGGGAGGCTTTGTCTTTTTATTTAGGAACCCATTCTAGCAGACTCCCACCTACCTCTGGTCCAGAACATGCCCCTGGCTACCCTTGGCTGGAAGGCTCGCTTCTGACCTGGGGTGTAGAGGGACTACGTGGGCACCTCTGCCATCCAAGGTCTGGGCCATGACAGGAAGCCCAGAGAACTTCCATATCAGGACTGGTTCTCGTGTTCCTCCTTTCTGAGATGGGGCCTTCAGCCCCCTGCCTGGCAGGGTGGACTGGGGGACTCTACTGGGTAATATGTGCCGAGTGCCTGGGCCTTGGCAGCTGAGGGCTGGAGGTGGCCTGCGGCATTCCTGGGGTGCCTCTGAGCAATTCCCCATCTTCATGCAAGCATCAGGTTCCCCAGCAGGGGATGAACTGGAAGGATGGGGCCTTTGGAGGTCCTTGTTCCAAGGGAGGAGGCTGTTTTCAGCAGATATTTGAGGAGGGAGGCAGGACTGGGAGCTGTCAGGGGGAGAGAGGCTCTGCAGAGGCCAGGGGAACTCTGGATGTCTCCCTGCCAGGTCCCGCTACCTCCAGAGAGGGCCTCAGGGACCCATCAGATGGTCTGTCTTCCATGGGCCTGTAGTTGGCTGACCCTAGTGCCTTCCCCACCGCAGCTCCAATCAATGGCTCTCTGCTGGGCTTTGAGGCAACAACTACGGGCCTGGTTGGCCTGGCCGATCGCAGCCCTATCCCCTAATAAGCCCCTTGGAGGAGCAGAGGAGGCTCACTGGGAACCATCTTGGGGCTCTGACTTGCTTGGGACGTATGCAGATCATCTCTGCCTCTCTGTTCCTCAGTTTCCCTGTGACTCAACATCCTGGGGATGGTGGGAATGCTATAGTGCTGTGCCCACAATTCCATTTTGTCTTGGTCCCTGGTCTCTCTGGGCAGAGCTCTCCAGGGCAGGTGTGAGTGTACTGGGGAATGCAAGTAACTGGTGTTCCAGTCCTATTCTGCCCTGACCTGCCATGTGGCCAAGGCTCCTCCGCTCTGTAAAAATGTCCCCATTCTAAGCACCTTCCAGCTCTGTGGCTGTGAATCCATGACTCAGGGTGAAACCCACCCAGGGGGAGCTTTCAACAGATCCTGGAATCCTCAGTCCGGGAAGGTGCCCTCAGGACAGTCATCTCTGGGTTCTTGGTCCAGAGCTGAACACGTGCTGGGTTTACTGGTGTAGTGCGCCCCCTGGTGGCTTCTCAGAACCCTGTTCGTCCAGGCCCCAGTCTCCAAGTTCTCTGCTGGGCGGGGGTTGGGAGCCCAGCTGGAGGGGAAACAGCTTTCTTTCCTTTTGGTGGGGGGATGGGTGGAAGTGGGGTTGCTACAGTTCCTGGAAAGCTTTTGGCCCCAAAATGTAACCCTGAAACCCACATCCCTACTTCAGAGAAATCAAGGTCCTTGCTGGGCTTTTTTCTCCCTCCCGTTTCTGGGGAGATAACAGGGGTTCCTTGACTCTGTGAGGACGGTGGATATTGCTCATATTTTGGACGAGGAGATCAGGACTCAGGAGTCTCAGTGATCAAGTTTGCTGCCGGCCTCTCGGGCCCTGGGATGCTCTGAGAACTCTGGCTCTCAGGCTGGACTCCCAGTTCCCTCTCCTTGGAGGCTCTCCCGTTCTTTGGAGGAAGGAATGCCCACCCATCTTCTGGGTCTCGGCTCCAGTGCTCTTTTATTTATTTATTATTTATGGTAAAATATGCATAACCTAATTTGGCGTTTTAAGCATTTGTAAATGTGCCGTTCAGCGTCATTAAGCACTCACACTTGTGCCACCGTCCCCACCATCCGTCTCCAGAACTCTCCTATCTTCCCAAGCTCAAACTCCATATCCATCAAACACTAGTTTCCTGTTTCCCCTCCCCTGGCCCCCGGCCACCCCCATTCTACTTTCTGCCTCTATGACTTGGCTTACTGGGGCTGCCTTGTATCAAGCAGAATGCTGTCATACTTGTCCATTTGTCCCTGGCTTATTTCAGTTTGCATAATGTCCCCAAGGTTTATCCACACGGTAGCAGGTGTCTGAATTCTCTTCCTGTTTAAGGCTGAATGATATTCCGTTGTACGTGTGAACCACACGTTGTCTATCCCTTCATCCCTGGATGGACCCTCGGGCAGCTTCTCCCTTTCCAGCGCTGCTGTGAACATGGGTGTGCAGGTATCTGTTTGAGACCCTGCCCTTAGTCCTTTCGGGAGGATGGCCCGAGGTGAAACTGCTAGATCACATGGTAATTCCAGGCTTGGCTTCTTTTTAGGAATTGCAAACCCTTTTCTGCGGTTAGGTTACATTCCCTTTGGCTGTTATCTCCAGTGTTGTTTTCTGTAGTAGCTGTCCTCCTGGGTATGAAGTGGTATTTTGTAGTTTTGATTTGCAGGTCTCTAATGATTAATGCTGTTGAGCAACTTTTTATGTGCTTCTCCGTCTTTTATTATTTATTTATTTTTACATGCTTATTTATTTCAGAGAAAGGGGGAGAGAGAGAACGAGTGAGCACGTGAGTGGCGGGGAGCGGCAGAGGGAGAAGCTCAAACAGACTCCCTGTTGAGCACAGAGGCTGACACGGGGCTCGATCTCATGACGCTGAGATCAGGACCTGAACTGAAACCAAGAGTCACAAGCTTAACTGACCATGTCTTCTATTTTTAAATGAGCACTATTTCCTCCAGACCAGCAGCTTGAGAATCATCTGAAAGCTTTTGAGAAGTGCCAATTCTTAGTCCTCACCAAGGATTGATGGAATGGGAAGCTCCCAGCTAGCTGGGTTTTAACCAACATTCTGGGTAATTCTGAGGGGCACTCAGGTTTGAGAACTCCCGATCTGGGCATGGTCCCAGGCGCTTTGCAGAATTATTTCATTTATTACAACGCTATTATCTCCACTTGGCAGAGGAAGAACCAGAGCTTGGAGAGGCGGAGAACCTCACAGAAGTCATGCAGCCTCTGAGGTCAGGCTCCTAGCCTGCCCACCAGCTGCCTTCCCTGGGCTTTCCAGGAGCTGGGGACACTTTCCCTTCATGGCCAGCATGGGGAGCCCTCAACCCAGGACCCAGAGTCTAGGCTTGGAGGGAGTGGGGAGGGCAGAGCTCCGAAGCCTCTGGAAGCTGAGCAGAACCCTCAGGGTTCACCTCCCATTAGACCCACACCACCTGCCTGACCCTCATCTCTCCCACGTGGGCTCTCAGCCCTGAAGTGGGGATGTGGGGCAATTGCATCAAAGTTTGAGAGGTCCCATAAACCAGCTGTGTGACCTTGGAACAAGCTGTGTCCCATGAATAGCTGAGACTGAATCATTCTGAACCTCAGTTTCCCTGAGTTTCCCCATCTCTAAAATGGGGTTTGCCATCCCTGCCCTGGGGATCCCTCGAGAACATGGAAGTTCCTTCATGTCTGAGGCCCTTTGGCTTCCTGGAGGGTTGAGGCCATCAGTGCTCTGTGTGTGTGTGTGGGGGGGGGGGGATGGAGAACTGGACGTTGGCAGGGTGTTAAATGGGCGCTGAGGGCTCTCATTGGGACAGTCTATTTCATGCTAATGTACTCGGATAAGGACTATTATCCCCAGTTTACATGTGAGGAAACTGAGTTCAGAGAAGTGGGCTGTTCAGAAAATGGCGGCGCTGGAGCTCAGACCCAGGCTCTCTCTCTTCTTCCGTAGCCATCCAACAGAGGGCCAACGTGTTGTTCCAGGAGGGACAGGACGAGGACAGACGAGGAGGCAAAGCTCCTTCCCTCCCTTCCTCCTTGGACCCTGGGACTAGGCTGTGACTTTGGGCTCCATCCCCAAGCAGCTCCCCGCAACCCCAGGACACTCTGCATTCTAGGTGAAATATTTGTGGACCCCCCCCTCCATTTATATGTTGGAACAACCCCCAAGGTGACGGTGTGAGGAGCTTCACCTTCTGAAGCCGATTAGGTCAAGAGTGCAGAGCCCTCAGGAATGAGATTAGTGCCCTTAAAAAGGGACCGTGAGAACTCCCTTGTCCTCTGCCGCGTGAGGACCTTCAAGAAGACAGCTGTCTACAAACCAGGAAGCAGGTGCTCACCAGACACTGAACCCACAGGGGCCTTGATCTTGGACTTTACTGACTGCTCACCACAATGACCCCATTTTACAGGGAAAGGCACTGAAGCAGAGAGGCACGCAGCTGGTGAGCGGTGCGGCGGGGATTTGAACCTCGTCTGGTTCCAGGGCTCCCCCTCTTAGTTCATCTAAAGAACGACTCTAAAGATTGCCGGTTATCGGAGGCAGAGGGAAGGGGGTGTTTGGGAGAAAAAAGCTACCTCCGTGCCCTTATGTCACTCGTGGGTCCTTTCACGACACAGAAGGCACCCAGCCCTGGTCCTGGCACACAGTGGGCCTTTTGGGATGGAAGATCCCTCTACTTTTTCTTGGAAGATCGGATCTGCTTCATCACCAAGGAACCGGGTTGGAGTGCCCGGCTAAAAGGGCTCTGTGGGGGTAGCCCTGGCCTGCTCCCTGGCTGGGCAAATTGGAAGAGGCCATTGGGTCACTCCCCCTGCAAACCCCACTACCTGGGACAGAGGTCTCTCTCAGTGTGTTGAGAGCCCTGGGTGAGGGTCTGGAGTCTGAGGACACCACGTTCCTTGAGGCATCCGGCACCCTCTTGAGCATCATGCTCTCTCCCTCTGTGTTATCCTTGGAGCCTCTGGGCCGTGGGCTCACCAGGGGCTGGGAGGGGCTCTGCCGGGTACACAAACACCCGTCCACCATCCAGTGGCCTCGGAACAAGGGAGCCCTCAGCAGAACTCCATAAGGTTTCCAAAAACAAGACTGGGTCCCCCTGGAATGCAGCATTCCTCCCTCCTGCTGCTAGCTGCTAGTTTATGCTAATCAGATGTATGCAAACCCCAAGTCCCCAGTGGGTCCTGGAAGGGCAGGGAGGGTCCAGCAGGCTGAGCAGAGGATGAAGTGGGCCTGTGTTCCCCTGGCTGCCCAGTCCCTGCCCTCGCCAGGCCTCCTGGAGCGGCCCCAGTTCACCTGAATCCCTGCTGGGCCAGAGGGGCTAGGCCAGGTCTTTGGTGCCGGAGAGCCTGGGGAAGGTCAAGGGGATGGGGGCTTCAGGGCACACAGGCTCTCTGGCTAGGAAAAGTCCCTGATAAGCAGATAATCACACCCACCACCCCCCTTAGGAGTCACTGTAGTTTTGAGGGTCCGAGGCTGGGGGTTGGGCGGAGGGTTGGTGTATTGCCTGAGGACGGAAGCGGTTGGTGACGACTTTGGGGTCAGAGAACCCGGCGCTGACCTCCTGGACTGGTTCCTTAATACTGGGTGACCTTGAGCAGGGTGCTTATCTTCTGTGCCCCGGAACCCTATCTGTAAAGTGGGGGTAATACCAGCACTTCCTTCTGAGTATTGGGGGATGGAGATGCTGCACCCGGCCGGCGGGAACTCAGCGACGTTGGCCGTGGCTGTCAGCAAACCTCGAGTGGAGCTCCATCCGTCTGACTCTGAGGCCCCAGGCTCTCTCTTCCCTGAGGACTCTGGGGAACAAGAAAATTTCCAAGGCCAGACCCTTTCCAGCCCAGGTCCAAGTGCAGGGTGCTGCAGGGCAGAGGTGGGGTCCCTGGGGCCCATTCTTGGCTTCTCCAGCCCCTGGGTGGGCAGCGTCAGGTCATGGGAAGGACACACTGTTCAGGATCAGGGATGGGGCTCAAGCCCAGCTCTGCCATTGTCCCACCGTGTGGCCTGGGGATGGCCTTTTGCTGTGAAACAAGAACTGTGCTTTGAGGGTTCTGTGGTCTGCCAAGTGGCGTGGGGCGGGGGTCGTGTGTCTCCACCTCTGCCTTTGCCTGCCTTGCTTCTGGGTGGGTCTTTCTCATCCTCTTGTCTTTCCTGCACGCACCTGCACTGGTGGGGCCCCTGCAAGGCCCATCGCTGACTCAAGCTGAGATTCCCTGTCTTTGAACTTTGGCAGCTCCCTCATTCTGCTCCCCGATTCATCCCTCAATGCCCACTGACGCAGCTGATTTGCCCTTAGGGAAGTGCCCGACACCTGCACTGGGCAAACCTCCCTTCTGTGCGTAGGGTTTTAGTCTGCCTTTTCTGGACTCAGTTTCCCCTCCTGTGCGATGCTGGAGGTGGGACATCTGGGCAGTCCGAGGAGCTGACAGCTGGGTCATCCTCGTGGGGACATTTCCTGACCTCTGGCTCCACAAGGGAGCCCAGAGACCGGGGATGGGCTTCCTTGGGCTTCTGGAACCAGTAGAACCCCAGCAATCAGGTGATTCCAGGTGGCCCCTGAGGAGGTCTGGACCTGCAGCCAAGAAGAATTAATTTAAATTTTCCATGGAGGGGCTGGCTCCCAGCCCTGGCCACATGAATTATTTTGGGGCACCTAGTCAGGGCTCTCTGTCCTCATCCAAATAAGCTGCCCCCCACCAGGGAGGCCTGGAAATCCCCCACTCACCCTCATTCACCACTCCTCTTGACTCCGTGGCCGGTCAGTGGCCGGAATCCAGCAGAGGCCTTGGATTCCCTAAGCCCGGGCTGGGTGGCATGAGCTCAGGATCCTGAAGTGTCCTGCTCTATGGATGGCAGTGTGGCCTCTGGGCCAAGGAGGGGCATCCTGAACCGAAGTAAATTAAAAACAAAAATAAAATAACACAAAGGATCCCAGTGTCACTTGGCTGTGAGGCCTCGGCGGTGTGTGACGGGCCATTCCAGGTAGCTCGAGACCAGGAAGAAAGCCATTTCCCTGTCGGCCGATGACAAATGCAGACACAGCCCATGGGACGGGACAAAACAACTCTGGAATTTTCCCTCTGGAAGTGCTTTAGGCTTTGCGTAGTTGGCTCCAGATAAGTGTCCGGGTGCCCGGGGGTGCCTCTCCCTCTTGGCTTGGCTGCCCCAGGGGGGGACACGTTACCCCACTGCTAGCTCTGGGTCCTGCCTGGAGACCGACGTGTTCCCGGCTTACCTGGGAGAGCCCGAAAAGGTCTGGCTGGCCTCCTCCGGGGCCTTGCAAATCTTCCAGGGTAGCATCCTCAAGAAAAGGCTGTTTTAGGGGGTCCCTCGCAGAGGACGGCTTTGATGATCCCCTCAAACTCGACCCCAGCAGTGGAAGGGACAGGGCTCGGAGGTGGGGCCAGACCTGTTTGTCTCTTTGTTAAGAAAACAGCCTGGCAGCAGCTGCTGCTTCCTGAACCTGCTGTAGAATCTTTGTCAATGTCCTGACCACCCCGCGGGGCAGGTTCTATCCAAGCATTTGCCGGTAAACAGGAGCTCTGAAAACAGAGGCAACTGCCACAGTTCCCCCTGGTTGCTGGGACTCGCCAGTGGCCGGGGTGTGAACACCTCCACTGCTGCCGGCTGAGACCGTTGCTGAGCGCGGGGAGGGTGCGGGGGCCTGGCTGGCCTCCCCAGCCGGTGGGGGTCTGCTTCAAGCCCGCCGCTGGCCTGTTCCCTTCTCTCCCAGAACATGGGCTGGGGAGCAGTCGTGATTTGCAAACACAGATGTGTGAGGAAGGCAGTGTTCGTTCTGTTTTCTGGACTGACCCAAATTCCTGTTTAGTGTCTTCGGCCCCAAAGTCACGAGAACATCAGCACCTAGTAGTTACTGTTGGTCCCCTAGCCTCTGGGTTGCCTAAGGTCTGGGGGTTTAGGTGGCCCTGGGACACTGGGCCCATGAGACCCCGACATTGTCACTCTGTGTCTGTTGTCCCTGTTCTTGTCTACTCCCTGCGGGGTCCTGCTGGGTCCTCCCTTGTTCCTGATCACAATGTCCTGTTGAGACTCTCCCTGGGTCCCTGGATCATTGTTCTGCCTGTGCCTCCAAGGCACAGGGGAGGCATGGTCCTGCACCTGCCCCTCTGGGGAGAGAGCTCTCGGGGCACTTGCCAGGGGGCGGAGGGCCGTGTCCTTGGCTCCAGTGCCAGGCAGTAAGTACCTCTGCTCTCGGCTGATCCTGGGTCCCTCCCTCTGTCTTAGGTCTCCAGAGCCTTGTGGTGAACTCTGACTGCAGCACAGAGGCCCAGGGACCCCCAGCCTCCCAGCTCCCACCACGGCTCATGGCCTGCCTCCTCTGTCGCTTAGAAGTCCACCTGCTCTTAAGGCTGGGGGACTTCTCTGGCTCAGTGCGCGGGCTTCCCCATTTTCTGTACTCAGAAGCCAAGGAATTGGACTCCTGTGTTGTCTGCATTCTTCTGTGTTATTCCCTAGGTCAGCAGCACACCCAGCTGCCCCGTGGGGACTGGAGAGGAGGCACGGCATGGCGGGAGGCAGGGTGGAGACCCAGGAAATTCCAGGGAGAGAGGCACTGGTAGGTATTTGAACATGTTATCCTTCCACGTGCTGACAAGGAAGTAAACACAGAGAGGTTGAGTGACCTGGCCGAGGTCGACCAGTAGGTCGGAGGTGGAGCGATCAAACCCAATTCTTTGCCCCTGGCTGCATAGAAAGCCACTAGCAAGAGCATCAAAGAGACTGAGCTTGTACCTTGGTCCAGATGGGGGATGGCGGCCTAGAGAGGAGAACGAACTTAACTAACAGATGTGCAGATAAGGGGGATCAAAGGGTGGGCTCCGTTTCTGTCTATTGCCAGCCCTGCGGAATGAGCAGTTGCCCACCATCCCGGGGAGGCCTCCGAAGTCTTGAGTGGGGAGAGAGGAGCACACCATGAAGGCAGCTGCAGGTGCCTGGCTGCCTCCTGGCTGTGTGGCCTCAGGCAGGGCTGTGCCCTCTCTGGACATTTGCTGGAGGTGCTTGGAACACAAGGAGATCAGGGGGGCAGGGGGAGGCGGCTTTTCTCGAGGCAGCTTGTTTCTCCTCCTGGCCTCTCCTGGGTGTCTGGGCTGGAAACAGAGTCATGACCCGCCCCCTCCACCCTGGCTCCACCCTCTTCTTTTCTAACCCTCTCAAACATACATCGGAAACTTGCAAGTACAGCACCAAAAGCTACGCCCCTTAACCATGGGAGGTTAAGTTGTTCCAGTGCAGACCCAGCCCTTTGATAGTTAGTGTCTCTTTCCTGCCTGCAGGGACCTTGTCCCCACAAATAACGCTGATGAAGTCCCCCAGATCCACTGACCGGGGTTGCCTCCCGGCACCTCGCCCCCCGACCCCCGCATTTCGCAGGGAGGGACCTCGAGACCATGTAAATTGGCCCTTACTCATCAAACTTTTAATTTGTTTGTTCGTTTATTCACGTCAGCAAGGACTTAGGGTTTCCACAGCGAGGACTGTGTTCAGGGCATGAGAGCGTGTTACTCACGTTTTTTTATTTTGCTGCTCCAAAGGTGCTGGAGAGGCCTTTCTCTCCAGAGGCCGTCTCCTGTGTCCCCGTCATTCTCGAACACTTCCTAACTTCCTGGCACCAAAAGACATTCTGTTACCTCGTTCCATCCCTGGCCCAACCCTGGAATCAGCCGTTTCTTCAAGGAAGGGTCTCGAGTTTAAGTTGGCGGTGTGGTTCCCACATGAGGGGGAACAGTGTGTGTAGGCGCCGAGAGAGTTTATTTATGAAACACAACATTAAAAAACCCCAGGTGTTTTATAACTGTGTTTGGGCTGTTCTTCATTTTTTTCTTCTTTAAACACACTAGAAGCTTTCAAAACTGGGTGGGTGGGAGTCGTGGGACTGTGCCCTGGGCCTCTCGTGGTCTCCACTTGGCCTCCCAGCCCATGGGGCCCGCGGGCTCCACCTGGCCCCTCCCGGCCTGGCCAGCTCAGCTGAAGCCCAGAGGGGTGTGAGCCAGGCTGGGGGTCCTGCCAGAGCAAACACAGCCTCCGCGCATGGCCAAAGGCAACAGCCCTACGTCAATATGAGCTCGTGTGGAACAGGTCCAGGGACCGGGCCGTTTGTCCCCTGTGGTTTCTGGGAGGGAGAAGGAGAGGCGGACTCAGGTGCTCACTGGAGCCCTTGATGTCACTGGGCCCAGCTCCGCCTGTGGGGCCGGGGGAGCTGGGGCCTGGAGGTGGCCGGGACCGGCCTTGGGTCACAGTGTGAGCTGTAGGACCAGCCGTCAGAAGAACATTCATGTCTCCATGCTTTTCCTTTTGCAGGGGCGTGGTGTCTCTGCTTCTCCTCCTGGGGCTTCCGGGAGATGGCAGAAGGCAGGTCAGCGAGCACGGGAGTGGGAGTTAGGAATCCCGAGTTCTAGTCCGTTCCACTGTGGGGCCCCGGGACTCCTCCCCTCGTTCCGTCACACACCCCCTCTCCCAGGACACGGCCCGCTCTGAGCTTCACAGCGTCCACCGCAGTAAATCAGGTTCTCGAACTCAAGAGTTGGGGGGCAGGCGCGGAAGGTGGGTGTGTGATGGGAGCTGCTGTGGGGCGCTGGCCGGGGCGAGGGCCGTGGGATGGGAAGGTGTGTGTCCCGTGCCAGAGCACCCTCAGTGCCACAGGGACAGGAATTGCAGGCTTTGCCGGCCTTTGCTGGTCCCCCGATTGTTTGCTCGAGTAGCTGGCTTGAGGCAGAAGGACGGACCCCTGCTTTCTGTTCCCGTCACAGGACTGTAGTGGAGATGGAGGGCTGGCCGGGGCTGCAGCACCCAGGCCCAGGGAAACCCTGCCATGAGCTCTGCAAGCCTCGGCTGACGCATGGGCCGAGAAGCAGGGAGTGGGCCAGGCCAGCCTGGAAATGATGTGGTCCCTGTTCCAGCCTTTGTGTGGGGCCAGCTGTGGCGCTGTGCACCTGGCCCGCCCACCTCCTGCCTCATCTGTGGGCCCTTGGCCTCCTGTCTCCCAGCTCTGGATGCTTCTCCCACCCACCCTCCTGCCCTGAAGGAGAGCCATGGGCCACCAACCACTGTCCTCACCCTGGCCCAGGCTCCCTGATGCCCCCACCAAGCCCTTGAAGAAGCCAGGAACAAGCTTCTGCTCATCCTCAGCCTGCATTCGAGCCCCAGCTCTCTCACGTACTGGCTGTAGGATCCTGGGTGAATTATTCAACCTCTCAAAGCCTCAGTTTTCTCATCTGTAAAATGGGAATCCAGTCCTGCTGGTTTCACTGGGTGGTAGTAACAATTGCCAAGTAAGGTAAGTCTGTGTGTTACAAAGCAGGGGCTCAGTACAAGCCCCTCCTCTCAAGCTTGGCTCCCAGGCTGCATTCAAGACTCAGGTCTCAGTCCATCAGAGCCTGGCTGGAGGTCTTCCTCCTCCTGGAGGTCTTCCCTGATTGCCACAACTCAGGCTGAACTCCAGCCACCAGACGCAAAGAACAAAGAGCTCGGCAGGGGGTAGAGATAAGGAGCAGGGAGGGAGCTTGGTGAGCATCTAGGGCGGGCTACTCAATCTGACTCTTAGAGAAGAGGAGGGTGCACTGTGGCCTAGGAGCCGAGCTGGTTCTGGAGGTCCCTACTGTTCCTCTTTGTACAATCTCTCTGCTTTTTCTGTTTAATATCCTTCCACAAGTAGCCACTGAATACCCATGGCAGGGGAGATGTCTGATTTCATACAACGTGTAAACTGAGGCACGGAAAAGTAAGTCAGGACACAAGGTGAGGAAAACAGAAGTGGCTTCTTGTACAATGCTCTTTCCCGCACAGCACGTGGCCTCCTGTGTATCTGTTACTCCTTCCCTTCCAGGAACCCAGGCAGCCTGTGGACACACGTAATGGATACCAACTCCGTGTCTAGCTTCTCCCTTGCCTGACTCAGCCTCCACTCCAGACTAACACACAAGCAGATAGAAGAGACAATATAATCAGGGCCTGAAAAGTGGTACAAACCAGGGCACACAAGTAATTGAGAAGAGGAAATGACACAGAAACAATGGCATAAAAGTACTAGAAAAAAGCCAGGTAGGAATAGTTTTATAACCTGACATTTTAACAGATACTATAACCTAAAATACCAATATATTCAAGGATTCTTTAAAAATGGTGAAAAAAACTCATTGGCAAGCCAAAAGATAAACTCTGTGAACATACTTGCAACTTACATTACTGACAAAATATTAACTTCCTTAATATGTAAAGAGTACCTTCAAATCAACAGGAAACAGATCACCAATGAACAGAAAAAAACAGGCAAAGGATACAGACAGTTTATAGAAAAAGAAACACAAATGGCTCCTAAACACATGAAGATAGTCTTAACTTATAAAATGAATTGACTGCAAGGCAAGCCATTTTTTCATCTATCATACTGGTAAAGATTCAAAGTTTGATAACTCACTGTGTTGGTGAGGATGTGGGAAACGGGCGCTCTTACATTGCTTGTGGGAGTATATGTCAGTTCAACCTCTGTGAAGAGCAATTTGTCCTTAATGATCAAAATTGGCCTGTCCATGTCCTTTAACTGAGTAATTCAGCTTTTAGGGGTTTGTCTCACACATGTCCCTGAACAGTGTGAAATTGACGCATATACAATGGTATCTATTGTCGTAGTAGATATGCTACTACATTTCTGGTAATGGTATGTATATGGCTGTGTTTGTATACGCATAGTAATCTCCGGAAGGAAACACCGGAAACCAGGTAATAGTGTTGCCCCAGGAGAGGGTGATGGGGTAGATAGTGGGTTGGGGGGGATGAATGCTCATTTTTCATTTTGTATTCTTTTCTGTTCTTTAAATTTTATATCATGTGCCTTTGTTATCTATGCAAAATCAATTAAAAAAATGAATGGCAGGGCGCCTGGGTGGCTCGGCTGTTTGGGCATCGAACTCTTGATTTCAGTTCAGGTCATGATCTCAGGGTCATGACATGGAGCCCTGTGCCAGGCTCGCACATACACACACTCTCTCTCTCTAAAATAAATTAAATCTTTAAAAAAAAAAAGTGGGGGGGCCTGGGTGGCTCAGCTGGTTAAGGGTCTGCCTTTGGCTCAGGTCATGATCTCAGGGTCCTGGGATCAAGCCCGCTTTGGGCTCCGGGCTCAGCCAGGAGTCTGCTTGTCCCATTCCTGTCCCTCTGCCCCTCCCTTTGCTCGTGCTCTCTCTCTTTCTCTTAAATAAATAAACAAAATCTTTAAAAAAAAAGTGAATGCTCTCCCGCACCCCACTGCCTGCCTTTCTGCCTACTTGTGATCTCTGTCTGTCAAATAAATAAAATCTTGAAAAAAAAAAAAAAAGTGAATGGCAAGGGTATTCCTTTACCCATAGGGAGAAGGGTTAAGAAAGCAATGTCAGCCGGGGCGCCTGGGTGGCTCAGTGGGTTAAGCCTCTGCCTTCAGCTCAGGTCATGATCTCAGAGTCCTGAGCAGCATTAGGAGGCCTCATGGTGTGGAAGAAAGTATAAAGCACTTCAAGCCCAAACCTCAATTCTGAAGGTACTCGCAGCGAACCAGTTCACCACGGGGATCCTCAGTTTCTTAGTCTGTAAAATGGGGACAAGAACAGCATGTTCACAGGGTGAGATGGGGCGAGGCATGTGGCAGGCCAACCCTCTCGAGGTGCTCTGCCAAGGTGCCCCTTCAGCAGTGCCCGCTGCCATCTCTGGAAAATCCCTCCAGAGCAGAGCTCGGCCCCCCCCCCCGACCCCCCACTCCTGCCCTCCCCAGCAGGAGCACACAGCCGAGCTGCTCAGCAAAGCAGCTGAGGGGTGGGGTGGAAAATGTCAACATCAGATTAACCCCATGGGAAATAGCACACTTGTCCAACCACAAACACCCCCACGTTTCCCTCCAGTGTAGTGGGGTTTTAGGGGAATGGGGTGGAGCCGAGGCCGGTGAAGCCGTGACATCTTCAGGCTTGTATCCCTGGGCCCTCATAGCCAAGGTATCTTTGGGGGGTGGGGGACTGCATGTGCGGGGGCTCTGGGCCTCATAGCTGCGCCCCTCTGTAGGATCCAGAAGACCTCAGAGGAGGTCCTGGCTTTCCTGCCCGGGCGCAGACAGAGGGACAGCCTCTGCTGTCCTTTTAGTGGCTGCTAAGAAAGGGTCCTACAGGCCATGGGGAGCCGCTGAAAGTTCTTGAGCCGGAGAGGGCGTGTTCAGAATCAGCCTTGAGGAAGTATGTCTGGCGGTGGGGAAAGGGGATGGGTTGGGGGAGGGATAGATGCTCATAGAGCGGGGGATGGGGGTCGGGGTAGTGGAGGAGCCGAAGGGGAGGGAGAAGGAGAAGCAGACACGTGCTGAGTGTGGCGCCCGAAGCAGGGTCAATCTCACGACCCTAGCTGAAACCAAGAGCCGGACACTCGTCCAACCAAGTCACTCAGGCGCCCCCATTATCTTAATCTTTATAGTGATTTTGCAAGAAAGGCCAACCTATTGCCGTACCCATTTTACACATGAGGAAACCGAGAGAGGTGGTGAGCCTGGCCCTAGGCTGCACCGCTTAGCAGGGTCAAAGGTGAGAAGTGAACCGGGTTTGCCTCCTTCAAGGGTCTGTGGATTTCCCCCACCCCTGACACCCCTCTAACTGAGGGGACAGCTATTTTAAGACCACAGGTGCCATTTCGATGATGCCTTTTACTAAGAAGTGGTATTGTTACCCGTCCGTGTGCCGCTCTTACTAATGTGACTATCCCTGGCATTTGCCTCCCGCAGCTGGGTTTTGGCCGGAGTCACGGGAGCTGCCACCTGGGGCCCAGGCTTGAGGCGGCCCCAAAGAGGCAAGAGGCCCTTGCTCCGACTTCTAAGAGTGGGGGGGCCGAGATCTAGTGGTCACCTGGTGCACGTAGCGACCGCTGGCCTACAGCGCCTCACTGCCTGCTTGTCTTGTTCGTGGTTCCATCCCCAAGGCCTGGCTCGGGGCTCGGCAGGTGGTGGAGACTCAGTGCCGCTCGTTCAAACAAGCGGTGCGGTCACCCGTCACGTTCGTGCACTTGCACCGTCCCCGGGAGGGGACACCCAAGCAGACCCGGCCTTCGGGCCTGCGTGGCTGTGGTGGGGTCTGAGCAGGGGTGTCTTATCAGGGCAGCCTCATGAGCCAGTGGGGACATGGGGCACCGTGCAGAGTCTGGGGAGGGTGAGGTGTGTGGCCTTCGGGGCGAGCACGTGTCCTAAGTGGTCTCCTCGTTTGTCTAGCGTCTTTCGCTGTTGAATGACATGCAGGTATGTGTCTGAGAGCTGCGATTGTCACCCGGCCCGGGCTGCTCTTACCGCACAAGTGTATACCGACTACGAGGCTACAACTATACACGGAATCGTCCGCCTGTTCCTCAGACAGTCACAGGTGGGCAGAGGGCCCCGAAGCCCAGGTCTGACAGCAGGTCCAGCCCCTCAAGCCCCTGGGCTGAACAAACACGTTCCTGGCTCCCAGAGCCGGCCCAGCCCAGGGACTGCTTCTCTGGCCCCGGCCTCTCTCCACAGCTGAGTCCTGGGAAGGAGGTGGTGGCTGGGCCCTGGCCATGGGCACAGAGAAAGGCAGAAGGATCTGGGAGGTGGGAGGGACACCATATCCACCGCGCTTGGTGACTGGCAGGAAGGGGTGGCAGGGGCGCGGAGACAGGGATGCTGAGCAGGGGGGCCACACCCAGAGGGCTTGGCATTCCAGGGCATTCAAGGCACATGGAGTGTGAGGTGGACGCAGGGCTGTGTTGGGGGCAGTGGTGGTGAGGGTCAGCCGCCGACCTGGGCTGGCGACTACCGTGGCTGGGGTCACCAGAACAGGTTTGGTGGCCCTGGGGCAGCATCATGATACAGTGGTGGCCGCATCATGGCCTGGCTTCCCGACCTGCTGAGGGCTGGGCCTGGTGCCGGCAGCCGGAGGTCTCGGCCATAATCGGCCTCTTCAGCCTGCAGCTGGCTGGGGACCAAGCTTTCAGCAGTTGGTGAAGATTTATTGGTGGCCCTTAAAGGGTAGCAGTCAAGAGTCCTGGGCCAGCCCCCGGGGGCCCCCGAGCCCTTTACTCAGCACCAAGGAATCTGAGGCCTGTCACAGCCTGGTCAAGCCAGAGGGTTTCCAGACGTGGGGTACAGCTGCTCAGAGGCGCTGACCTGCCTGGCCCAGGGGCCTGACCGAGGGGTGCCACGCCTCTGAGACTATGGCTGTGACTCCTTCCTCCATGTTGCAGACGGGATTCTAATAAGAGGGGACTATCCCAGGGCCCACCAGGTCTGTTCTGGTGAGACCGGAAGTCGGCCTAGTTCAGGCCACAGAGCGAAGTGAAGGTTATCCCTCACAGACGTGGCCTCGTTTCTGTGGGTCCTTGGTACTGTCCTCCCACCAGAGTCTTCAGGGACCCTGTCTGTCTTGTCCGTTGCTGTGTCCCACAAGACCTGAAAGTCTTGTGTCCCACAAGACCACAAGTCTTTCAGGGAATGGATATTCAAGGATATTGAGTGGAGAAAACCTGGGCAGGGTTTCCTTTTCTCATATGACAAAGCATCTAGAAGGAGCGGGTTAGGGCTGGTGCAGAGGCTTTGTGACACTCTCAGGGCCCAGGGCTCTGTCTCTCTCCCTCTGTACCCTTCAAGTATGGCTTCTGTTCTCATGCTTCCAGAATAGCTGCCGCCGCTCTAGGCATTGTGCCTGCATCCCTGGCAGGAATCCAGGCATTAGGAAGGAGGGTAGAAGGGCAGGTACTTGTGGGATCTGTCCCTTCTTCATCAGGACAGCCATAGATTTCCAGGAAGGCCCTTCATAGTTCATTGGCCAGAGCCATATATAGCAGTTCTCTCTCTGCCTTTCTCTTTCTTTAAACCTCTTCCAGGGTTTAAAGGCTCTCCTTAGCGTGACTTGTCATTTTTGTTGTTTGGTTGTTGTTGTTTTTATTTGATTAAGTGAAAATCCCCTGTCTGGGGGAAATGCCCCAGTGAGTTCATTCGTTACTGTGGTGTGAATGGCAGGTGTGCGACTTGAGCACAAACTGTTCGGGGACGTGGATCTCTGAGGTGCTTTCCAAGGGCATGGTTAACAGCTGGGAGGAGGGAGGCACTGGGATTTGGTGGGGGGGGGCGCTGGCTGGCACGGCCCTTCGTTCTGCTTGCGGCCGGCACCGTCTCTGACCGTGGCGCCGCGCCACGTCGTGGAGCCCCCTGACCAGGGGCCTTCTGCCTGCATGGCCCCTGGCAGCTCCTCAGAGCAGTATAGGGTGTGATTAGGCCCCTGGGTGCAGCCTATGACGGGTCAGTCATAGGAGAGCCTGTTCTCCCTGGCGGGCTGTTCTTGCCAGGATGACCCTCTGAGGTCCAGACCTGGCTTCCTTCCGCAGGAGAGGGGTGTAGGGTGGGTTGCAGGGGATGGACAGGGGAGAGAGGTCTGGGTGGTTTCTCGTGTTTTCCATGCCACTGACCTTGGCCCTGCAGGTCCCAGCTCCAAAACTCAAAAGTGGGGAGGAGGTGGTGAGGGTAGCCAGGAGCTGATCACAGGCCCGTGGTGGGGCAGGAAGCTTGACCCTTGTACAGGGTGAGCTGCAGAGGGCACTTGGGAGCACCCCCAGGAAGAGAGCCCCTGAGCGACCCCTTGTGGCTGCATCACCCATGGACCTCCCCATAGCTGTCCCCAGGCAGGCACGACCCACATGCGAGTTCCGCTGCTGGCCTACTGTGTGTCCCTGGGCAGGCCCCCGACCTCTTGGGCCTGCCAAGGGGCTGATAAACACCTCTTCACCCCTTTCCTCTCCAGGCCAGGACTGGGGGAGGCTCAATTGAGTTACAAGTTGGGAAAAGGGTTTAGTGACTGATCTGAGCAATAATCCTATCAGTATAGCTCCCCCGCGTTGAGTCCTTACTGGGAGCTGGGCCCTCCTAAGTAGTTCAGGTTAATTGAAAGGATGAGACTCCCCAGCTCTCTGTCTAAATATGAAAGCCGGTAGAGTCCTGGCGGGTTTTATTTTTACCTCCAGGCACATGGGGGAAGAGAGAGGTCCCAGAGATGTTCTTTGGGCTTCACAAAGAAAGCTCACATGTAACTACCTTTGAGGAAAGTGAGACGTCCGTGGAAACAAGAATAGAGTGTGGCAGCAGATTAGGAAGCAGGACAAGACGTTTTGGGGATGAAAGGTGACTTTGGAGGAAGGGGGAATCCTGGCAGATGCCCTTGTCAGAAGGGACACTCAGGAGGACAACTCTGCCGGCAGGTGCGTCCCTGCTGGCTGGCCACTCCAGGAACACGGAGCACTGTCCTTCTCCTTATCTGGACTTTTGAAGGTCTCCAGTTTGCAAGCTCTCCACCAGCTGGCAAAGAAGTTAGAAAGAAGTCTGGAGAAGCCCAAAATGTGTCATTTGTCATGGAAAAGGACAGAAGAGGCGTGAGGGGAGTGGGAGGGTTGCCACCCCCACAGACATGTCCTTAGTTCATCCTCGCAGACGATGAGATGGGTGTGCTCATGGTCTGATAAGTGGCAGGAGGGAAACTGAGGCTCAGAGAAGTCCGTGACATGCCCAATGTGGGAGCCGTGGCTTCTGTGGTGTGTCCAGGAGACCCAGGGTCCAGGGAGGGCCAGGATGCCTTTCTTGTCACTGCGGTCACAAATGACCATAAGCTCGGAGGGCTGAACAACACAACTTTATTACTTGACTTCTCTGGAGGACAGGAAGTCCAAAATGGTTCTCTCTGGGCTAAAACCAGGCTGACATCAGGTGTTGGCGGGGTGCGTCCGTTTCAGACAGGGAAACTCTGCTCCCTTCTCCATCTTCAGGGACAGCAAATTAGCATCTTCTGATCTGTCTGCCTCCAGGATTCCTGCCTCCCTCTTTCACTTATGATTACTTTCTTGATGATGATTATGATTACAGTTTGATGATTCCTGTTGATTATATTGGGCCCTGGATATTCCAAGATCATCTTCCCGTCTGGATTCTTAACTTAATCACACCTGCAAAGTCCCTTTACCATGTCAGGTCACATAGATTCTCAAGTTCCGGGGAGGGCATGTGGGTCTCTTTATTCTGCTGATCTCAGTGGCCTTGGTGAAGGGGTCTGACATTTGGGATAACAAGCATCCCTTCCTCAGGAGGGTGGGAGGAAGGGGCTTCCATCCCATAGGGACTGACTGAGCCTCCCCTTCCCACCCAGGGCCCCACATGTACTGGAGGCAGGCTACTCATTGTGGGAACTAAGGATTGATCAGAATTCCAGGGCTTCGGGGAGGGAGAGGGTGGCCAGGACCCAGCCAGGATCAGGTGGATCAGGATTCAAGTCCAGACTGTGCCTCTGCCCAAGGGCCTGAGGGTAGGGAGTGGGGGTGGGGAGCAGGCTGGCCCCAGGAAGAGAAGGGAGGAAATAAACAAACCTCCTTTCATCCTCATCAAGGATGAGGACCCTCTGCCTCTGTTTTGCAGATGGGGAAACAATAGCTCAGAGAGCTCAAGCACTTTGTCTGAGATCACACAGCTCCTGTGAGCATTCCCAGTGATGCCCACGCTGGCGCTGGCTGTTTACTCCACCTGCTCGCCCCCTGGCCTGCAGCCGGCTTGGTATTTTTCTTTAAACCAACTTGCTTTTTTATTTAAATGCATCTGTTTTAAAAAGGGACTTTATATTATACTCATAAATGGAAAATCACAAAATTCATGGGCTAGTTATGTCTATTTTTATAATGCACATTAAAATGAATTTATTACCATAAAAATGAAAAGTGTTCATCCATATACCATACAAAATGGCCTCACATACCAGCAGTGGGTTCTGGCACTCTCTCTGGGAACTGGCTCTACACCTGCTTCAGTTTTCACCAAATCATAATGTTATTCATGGCTCTCGTTTATTATAGTATTAAATTTTCAAGTGGTTTCCCAGCTCCATTACCTCCGGACTCCCCAGCATGGCCTCAGGGCCCTTCTGGCTCCCTCATTTCTCATTTCCTGACACTCAGGTCCTGCTGCGCTTGGGCAAAGCCGGACTTCCCTTGCTGTGTTGGCTCCCCAGCCAGCAGGTGCCAGGATTTGAACCCAGGCAGCAAGCCTTGAGCCCACACGCCGAACCAGGATGCTGTACCTCCTTTCTGGGATGTCTGGTCCCAGCAAGGCCTGTGATGCAAATAAAGAGGCTTGAAAGCGAGGTAGGGAAGGGGTTGGCAGGGTCACCCAGGAGCCACAGGCTTATGGGGCCCCTCTTGGTCTCATAGGCAAACAGAGAAAGGTTTGATCAAGCCTACCCGCTCAGTGATGTAGGTCCAACAGCACAATTCCTGCCCAGGGCGAGGAGCCTAGAGACCTTTTATAACCTCTCCAGGGCAGAAATGACTAGAAGCCGTAGTGGCCAATCCTAAGTCCCTGACGTCGTGCGGGAATGGGACTTCAGGTCCCCCATGTTCTCTTGCAGAAGCTGTATGTTGCAAGAGAGCTCTGTGTCTGGGCAGAGCGGACTTGTAGAGATTTCCCAAGTGCCTCATAGTCCTTTCCTTTCCTGCAGTACGGATAATTCATCACCCGAGAAGGGAGTAGAGGCCCCAGTGTAGCCTGATAATAGTCATGCTTTATTAATTCCATCTTTTCCCAAGAGTAGGAGTGGGGGAGGGTAGATCCCTGATTGCATGGGAGACTCAGGGGGTCTGGAGGCCCCCAAAGAGATGCTTGGCGGAGGGTTTCCCAGATTGCTGTGAGGCCTTAAGGAGCCAGCTGTGGGGAGAGCCTAGCCCCGGGCCTGATGCATGATGGATGGATTTGCTCAGTAATTATTCTTCTGTCCTGCTTCGGACGGAACTCAGGAAGTATGTGCTTCCATCAGAGGCTGGGGATGGAGGGAAGAGAACTGCTCCAAGGGGCCGCCTCTCGAGCCAGTCAGCCCCTCTTCAGATCCCAGTTCCTCCACGCGCTAGCTGTGTGACTTTGGACAAATCAATTCCCCTCTCTGGGCCCTGGTCTCTTCATCTGGAAAACAGGGTTAGTCATAGTCCCTCCCTCAAGGGACTGAGGGGAGGGTTACAACAATCCACCCAGGATAATGCTTAGGACGTGTGCGGAACACGACACGGGAGCTACATAGGCCTCCAGGCGGATCTGGGTTTGAATCCTGCCACCGGCACTAACTGCGATGTGACTTGGGGTGATGGTCTTGACCTCTCCAGACCTCCGTTTCTCTGTCTGGAAGTGGGTTTGGTAAAGACTGCTTCCAGAAGTGATGGGAGCATCCCGTGAGCAGGGCATGTGTCTGCTTGGCTACCGAATGGCGGGGTCCTGAGGGGCAAGAACCTGCCTTCTCCCGGGAGGCCCTCCTCCCCGGGGGTGGGCAGTGGGTCAGCTGCAGGGCTCTGGAGGCAGGCTGTGGCCCTTCCCTGCTGCCCCGCCCCCATGGTGACGAGTGGGGGCCCCTGCCTGTCTGAGGGGCAGGAAGGAAGTGAGGAGGGCAGTTTGCAGCTTCCCCTTTTCTGCCCTGCTCCAGGCACTGGGCTCTCCCTGTCAGTGCCTAGGAGCAGGGGACAGCGGCACCATGGCCCCCCGTACGCCTGCCGTCCACCAGACCTGCTGCTGCTTTAACGTCCGCATTGCCACCACTGCGCTGGCCATCTACCACATGGTGAGTGTGCAGGCAGGCGTGGGGAGGCTGTGTATGCGTGTGTGTGTGTGTGTGTGTGTGTACGTGTGCACACACGGGTGTAAATGAGAGGGCCCCCATCTACGGAACTCCCCACCATGGGAGGACCACCGCCCACCACTGGGCCTCAGTCTCCCCCTCTGCCTAACAGGGGAGGGGGCTCTGCAGCCACAGCCGGGGAGGAACAGGCGTGGGAGAAGGGGCCTCCTTCTAAGTGAATGGAACTCACTGTTTTCCCCCAAGGCTCAGTTTCTGCCGCTGTAAAATGGGATGACTTAGCATCCACAAGGTTCCAATGCAACAGCAGCTGGGAAGGGGCTGTGGAAGGCAGGCAGGTCTGAGGAACCAGACCGCTTCTGGAGTTGGATCCTCTTCTTCCCCGGTGGGGGCCCTGGGCGTTTTGGTTGGGGAGGAAGGCGGGACTCCCTAGCAGGGAGCGAGGGGGCTGGAGCCTCTGGTTGGTAGCCTGGCACCCCACGGCCTTCTCTCCACCAAAGGAAACTTGCGATCTTGTGCTGATGGGTAGGACGGCTTGCCTGGCCCACGCTCCGGAGAAGCGGCCCAGCGGTTCCCCTTGGGAAGCTGGTGTACACAGCCCCAGCATGGAGCCTCTATCTTCTCTGAATGTAGGGAGATGCTGGGTGAGCCCCAGCCCCCTGGGGCCAGAGGCTCCCCGCTCTGTCTCGGTGGGTGAAGGTTGGGGTCTCTGTCCAGACCATCTCCCTGCACCCCCACCCACTGTATCATTCTGAGCCACACCCAGCTCCCCCAGGGCCTGTGGGTAACCGTTTTCTCATGAGCCTAGAAGGGCTTCCTCAAAATTAGCCTAAATCTGGCATTCTGTGGTGGGTGTCTGTGACCTGCTTCAGCCTGGCTGCACCTGCCTTCTGCTTCGGGGAAGGTCAGGCAGGGCTGTGGCCAGAGCACGGCCTCCCGAGGGGCATCAGCTCACAGCCTCTGGGTGCACGCATGTGTGCAAGTCCTGGCCTCGCTGCTTCCTAACTGTGCGGCCTCGGGTTGCTTACCTAACCTCTCTGAACCCCAGTTTCCTCACTGAAAATAGTACTACGTCTCTGATAGGGCTGCTGAGAGCATCAAGGGAGTTCATATCTACAAGGCTCAGAGCAGTGCCTGACGGAGAGGAAGTGTTTGTTATCGGTGTGCGTCAGACCCAGCGCCCATGGCCGCGTAGCCAGAGTTAAGCTGTCAGACCCCGGAATGCTGGTTTGGGGAGTTGCTCAGAGGCTGTCTTGCCTGGCTCCAGCCAGAGGGGTGACCCTGAGAGATGGCGAGGGCACCTTGGCTGTCCCCACCCCCAATCCTTAGGGCCTCTTTAAGGTCTGAGATAGCAGAATGTTCTCTGGAGGACAGTGATGGACGCAGAGGGTCCCTGTGGGAAGTGGGCCTCTGGGCCCTGACCCCAGCTCTGCCACTAACTGGCTGTGTGACCTGGGGTGACTTTTTCTCTTGGGCCTCAGTTTTCTCTTTAAGAATGATGGAGGGTGTCAGGGGACTGGCCCTGGGGGTTCTAACTCCATCCTGTTTGCGGGCTGGACAGGTCACGGAAAGGAGGGCGGTGGCACAGATGGTCGGCGCTGACCTGGGGGTCCCATCCTGGGTTGGCTCTGGCTTCTGCTGATTGTTGCCACCAAGGAGTAGTGGGCCCAGGAGCTGCTCTTCTGACACCTTGGGAAGCAGGAAACACAGGCTTTTATGCTGCATTTTCTGATATGTTTCTGCATCGGTGACTGATTCAAGATGGAAAGAAATTCCTGTGCTGGCCAGACAGAGTCCATACGCAAGCCATGTGGGCCAGCCGCTGTCTTGCGTGGTGCAGACTTGGGGACCCTTGAGGTTTCTTCTTCTTCTTCTTCTTTCTTTTTTTAAAGATGTTATTTATTTATTTATTTGGCAGAGAGACAGCAAGGCAGCGAGAGAGGGAACACAAGCAGGGGGAGTAAAAGGGGAAGCAGGCTTCCCACAAGCAGGAAGCCCAATGCGGTGTTTGGTCCCAGGACCCTGGGATCATGACCTGAGTCAAAGGCAGATGCCCAACAACTGAGCCCCCCAGGTGCCCCGTTGGGGTTTCTTCTTTATCCCATTGTCTGAGGTCCTCACCTCTTTGTGGGGAAGTGACATCGGGGCCCGCTCACAGAGCTGGAGAAAGTGTGGGCAAGTGATCAGGGAAGCCTTCTTGGAAGTGGTGATGCTGGTGGAGGCATAGAGATTACGGACAGGGTGGAACAGGTGTGCAAAGTATAGAGACTGAGGGGTAGCAGCTTGTGTAGGGATACTACCCAGATCGACTTAGAGGCTTCGGCTTGGGGTGAGGGAGGTGGTATGGGCTGAGAGCAAGCTGAGGCCTTCACTATAGTGCACTACTGATATCTGGGCCTGGAGAATTCTCTGTTGTGGGGACTGAGCTGCACATTGTAGAATGTTTACCATCATGGTTGGTCTCTACCCACAAGATGCCGACAGCACCCCTGGGCTGTGATCACCAAAATATCTGCAGATATTGCCGAATGTCCACTGGGGACAAAATCACTCCCAGTGGAGGATCACTGCCTGTAACATGAACCATGGGAGCCATGAGATGTTCTAGAGCAGAAGGCATGAGAACAGAGGGCAAGCCTGGACGCTGGACTCCTGGCCTGGGCAGTCCTCTCTGGGCTCCTTGGTTTGTTGCAATGGAGAATCATAGTCTGGAGAAGCCTCTGCTCCTTCCCAGAAAGGACAGGGAGGAGCTGGGTGGCAGGTGTGCTGGCAGGGTCTCTAACATCTGGATGGAAAAAGAGAAGCTGCTGTCCAGATGTGTTGATGGCCCAGACGGTTGTCATCTGGGGCCGGTCACGGATGACAACGGCACACTGAGAGCTATTCCTGGACTTGGCCTCTCTGGGGAGGGTTAAATTAGGTCTTTGGTATCCTCAGACAGCGCTACACTTTATCGGTCATGGGGGACCTCCTTATGGGAGGACCCTCTTGTGTCCAAGGTCTGGAGGGTCTCCCTCAAGGTCCCGCTGGGTTTGTGTAGAGGGTTTCCTTGGTCACGGGTGATTTCTGACTCAAACTTGCATGTGTAAAGGAGTCACAGAACTTTCTTTTCTTTTCTTCCTTCTTTCTTTCCTTTCTTCCTCCCTTCCCCTTTCTCTCTCTCTCTTTCTTTCTTTCTTACAGATTTTATTTGAGAGAGAGAGTGAGAGAGAGAGAGAGAAAGAGAGAGTGAGAGAGAGCATAAGCCAGGAAGAGGCAGAGGAGGGAAAAGCAGACTTCCCCCTGAGCAGAGAGTCCGATGAGGGGCTCTATCCCAGGTCTCTGAGATCATAACCTGAGCTGAAGGCAGATGCTTAACCTACTGAGTCACCCAGGACCCCCAGAGACCTTTCTTAAATTGGCCTCTTTGGGCCTGGCTTGTCTGGCAACCCAAAGTACGTCCTAAGCCAATGACAGGAGTGGGCGAGTCCCCAGAAGACCCCTTTGCCCAGAAATAGCTCCTTCCCTGACTTTTCCCCTCCAAGCTGCCTAGAATTGCATTAAAATGCCTTGCCCAGATGAAAAGCTTGCACCTGCTTTAGGCCAAGGAGAGAAGGAGGCTGACTCTGGCTATCTCTGGGTAATAGGGTTATGAAAACTCTAATTTTTCCTACATGCCTATATTCTCTCTACTTGGTACAATGAGCATAAACTACTTTTTTTTTTTTTTTTAAGCTTATGTTATTTATTTATTTATAGTATGAGCAGGGGGAGGGACAGAAGGAGAGGAAGAGAGAATCTCAAACTGGCTTTTCAAGGAACAGGGAGCCCAACTTGGGGTTTGGTCCCATGACCCTGAGATCGTGACCTGAGCGGAAATCAAGAGTCGGTCACTCAACGGACCGAGCCACCCAGGCGCTCAGTGCGTGTACTGCTTTTTAAAGGAAATTTAATTTTAGAATGGTTTTGGATTCACAGAACTCTTGTGAACACAGTAGAGTTTCTGTTCGCTCCTCACCTGGTTTCCCCCGGGGCTAGCATCTTACATTAGAATGGCACATTTGTCACCATCGAGTCCCCATCAGGACCCTGACTCAAACCCAGGCTTTAATCAGATTTTCTCAGCTTTTCCCTCGGATCTCTTTTCTCTCTCAGCATCCCACCCTGGGTACCACGTTACATTTAATCCTCGTGCTTCCTCAGGTTCCCCTTGGCTGGGACAGTTTCTCAGATTTTCCGCGTTCTGGGTGACCTTGACAGTCTTGAGGAGTACTGCTCATACATTTAGTCAAATACTCATCAAAAGGGACTTTTAGTTTTCTCTTGGTTGGGCTCCGGTGAAGTGTTCTTGGGAGGGAGGCGGCAGAGGTGAAGGGCGATTCTCAGCACATCCTATCAAAGGTGTGGACTCCCGACATGTCTCATCACCGTTGATGGTGACCTTGACCGCCTGGCCAAGGTCGTGTTTGTCGGGTTTCTCCCCGCTGTCCCCCACCCCATACTGTCCTTTCTGGAAGAACGTCACTGAAGGAGTGGAAAGTTACTTCTGGAGGGCAGACGAGCTACCTAATATTAGAGATATGTGGAATTTCTCATGGGAGATCGGTTTGTTCTCCTTATCTGTTCTATAACTAAACGATGTATTTATTTACGTCCGTAGAAACTCGTGGTTATTTATTTTATGCCTTGGGTTATAACCCAGGGCTGCTTTATTTTTCTGGTTGCTCTAGCATGCCACTTTTTAAATTGCAAAACAAAGAAAGTCAAGCGAACCTCTCTTGTGTAAAGGAGCCTGTTCTTAATGCAGATAAATTCTCCAACATGACTTCGTTTTTCCGTGCTGAGCCCCAGGCCGGGGTCTGGGCCTGACACGTCCCGTGGCCTGTGCCTCCAGGGGCTCCGGGCTCAAGGAGAGGTGTGATGGTGGATGACACGGGCGCACTGATGAGGGGCCTGAGCCCAGTCCTGGAGTGGAGGCTGGGGATTCAGGAACGGCTTCTTGGAGGAGGCCAGAGGTGTGCTTAGGATGAGCGGGTGTGTGCTTGGGGCTGCTGGGGAGGGAGCAGCCTGAGCAAAGCCTCGGGGGAGGGAGAGGCTCTGTGATGTTTGGAAGACTGAGATGTTCCTAGAGCTGGGGGTTAGGGAGGAATGGCTGTGAGGAGTAGTGGGGGAGGCTGGATGGAGTTCCTTATTTCTCTCAGGCTTCATAGCCCAGAGGATGGATCTCTGCTTGGTCCAATCCTCTCCTTTTAGAGATGAGAAAGCAGAGGGCCAGGAAGGTTCCTGGCTGGCTCCAGAGGGTAGGCAGCGGCTTTTTTTCTGGGGGCGCCCTTTCCAGTACACAGGTGTGGGGAATGAACCAGTGGGTGAACAAATGAATTCCTTACCTGGCCCGTGGACTGGGGGTGGCCCGCCTGTCTGGGAGAGCCTTCCCTCCCCAAGTCTTCATTTCTGACTTATGGTCTAGCTTATAGGAAGCATCCTTCTGCAGGAAGCCCTCCTGATTTGTCCTTCTCAGACTCCCAGGGGTTCTTCTTTCTGTTCCATTTTGAGATTGAAAATCATAGCACGGTCTCCATCACTAACATGGGATGTGACCCGGAGTAAGCAGACACCTTTGCCGTCGGGGCCTCAGTTTCCTCATCTGCTACCCAGGGCTAGGAGTTCCTGCCTTAAGGGTGACTGCTTTGAGGTATTGAGCTGGTGTGGCCCCGCTGGGGTGAGGGGCTGCCAGCCGGGGCCCGGAGCGGGATGAGGGAGCAGACACACCTTTGAAAGCTCATCTCATCTGTTTAGGGCCTAAAAATAGGCCCCAATTGCCAGGTGGGGAAAGCCCCAGATGAGAGTCTGTTAGGGCCTCTGCCTTCACACCTGATGCCCCATGTGGGACAGAAAGACCTTGGTCTGTGCCCCTCCTGAAGGTGTGAAGAGGCCGCTAGGGGTAGTCGGGGAGTTGTGGTTCCTCCCCAGTGCCATGGCCCAGGGGGTCCAGTTGGGCCTGAGTTACGCTTCTCATCTCTGGGACATGTAGCCTGCCTTCTAACTTGTAAAATGTTGGAGGCCCACACAGCTACTTGTGGAGGCTGCTGGACCCACTGGACCCACTGCGGCCTGGGCGCTAGATCCCCTGGGGGCAACGTGGAACATTTCCTGTGCCACCAGGCCTGGGGGGCTGAGTGGTGGAGGTCTCCACCCTGTGAGGTGGGAGAGGGTAGGCCAGACCTCAGGCCGGGGAGACACCAGCTGGGAGGAGGGGGTCCTCCTGTTCAGACGGGGCCCCATGTCTGGAGGGCAGAGTCGGGGGGGGGGGGGTTCTGATGCTTCTCGGTCACCACCCTGACACTGAGCTCCCCCAGGAAATGAAGCTTTTAGTTTGAGCCCAAGGCAGCAGACCCGGAACCCAGACTTCACTCTGTGCTTGCTGCGAGGCCTGCGCTGGTCTCTTTGGGGATGGAGGTGGGAGGGGGGAGGCGACACAGAGTCCTGAAGCCCTAATGAGGCAGGAAGCTGAGCATGAAGCTGTGCAGGGGCGGGTGCTGGCTCCCTGCCCTTCCAGCCCTCAGCCCTGCTGTGAGCCCAGGGCCTCCCTCCCCCATCCCCAGCCTCAATTTCCTCCCCTGGCAAATGGGGGTCAGTGACGCTAGCGTGCAGGGTCATTTTGAGACTCACAGGAAACCAGGTGGAGACACACCCAGCACCTCACGAACACCGCCACAAATGGCAGCAAACCTGGGAGCCTCCATTCGGCAGGAGAGGACAGAAGCTTGGAGGGGCCAGTCAACTTGGCAGCCTGTGGTGGAGGAAGAAGGAGAGGCCCCCAGCCCCCCTCCCCACACCCCTGCCTCAGGCTCATGGTCCAGACCTCGTGGGGAGGGTGCGCCTCTTGGCCGTGACTGGGTAAGAGTTGCCTCTAAGAGCCAGGGGGCCTGGCTCGTCCAAACTTGGAGTCCACGTGTCTCAGTTTCACCTGCAAAGTGGGGAGCAATGGGGAGAGAAGAACTTTTCTCACGAGGCTGAGCTGAGGATGAAGGGCTGCGGGTGTCCCCAGGAGGTCTTGGCCTCTGCCCTGTCCCGTGCTAGCGGTAGACCTCAAGGGAGGGGGGTGGCCTCGCTCAGAAGGTAAAGAGGGCATTGATGGCTTATGAGAATAGTTTGGAGGCACGGTGTGTCCCCAGATACCCAGGAAGTGGAGGATGATGGGGGCTTTGGCCAAACCTGGAGAATGACCCTGAGCCCCTCCAAAGGCCCACCACGGTACTTCACTGTTTGAATATATCACCATGTATTTGCCTGTCCTTCTGCGGAGGCTTGCTTCTAGTCTGGGGAGCTTATAATTAGAGTGGCCGTGGCCGTGGCCGTGGGGGGCTGTGGTTCGCCGACCACACATGAGCACTTCTGCAGGTCAGTGCGTCTTCCTGAGTGGATCCGTCTTTGGTAGCAGATACGTGTCACCTCATCTGCTCCTTGTGACCGCCTCATGAGGCAAGGGATCCTTCCCTCTGTTCCACAGATGAGGGAACTGAGGCCCAGAGAGGAAACCTGGCCGGGTGGAGGGGTCAGTGAAGAGTAGAGGGGGCAGGCGTGGGCGCGAGGAGAGCAGAGCAACAGCCTTGGTGGGGGTTGGGGAGGAGAGCCGGCTCTGGGGCAGAGCAGGGCAGCCTGGCCCCGGGCGGCAGCAGAGCCTGGACTCCTCTAAGAGGGCCGGGCAGATGGTACCTGGGGTTGGCTGGGGAGATAATGCTGTGAGGGAATGCCCCCCCTCCGCCGCCCTGGCCTTCATAAGTGTCTGCAGGAAGTATGGGCTGGTGAGGAGGGGCTGGGGTAGGAGAGTTTCCTCTTGACGCTCGTGTGTCTGGTTCTCTTCTCTTATCCACCCCCCCCAGACAAGCCAGGGGGCCCCAGGGAAAACAGGGTGGGCAGACGAGCTTCAGCGAGGGTGTGATGACAAGGGTGATGATAATGGTTTAAATGTGCTGCCACCCTTGGGTCGCTAGGCCACCAGAGCCAGAGGACCCAGGGTCAGGGTGGGGGTGGCCCTGAAAAAGGAGAGGGGCAGGAAGGGGTGTGCGCCCTGGGGACCCACTTCCCATTTTGCAAACTGCATTATCTGTTGGGGAAGGGTTGAGGACATGCCCGGGCCTGGCTCCTTGTGCAACCTCTGCCAAGTCATACTGAGCACCACCGCACCACCCCCCCCGCCCACCGCTCTCCTCCAGTGTAAGTGGGGGGACCATCTGACCAGGTAGATTTGCCAGGAACAAATAAAGTGGAAGGCTCAGAAAGGTTCCTGCATTGGCTGGCACATGGTAGGTGCTCACCGAGGAGCGGGTCTCTGTAAAGGGGACCCCCTGGCATCTCAGAGGGTGGGGCTCTGCCCACCTTCTTCTGAGATGGTGGTTCCCGAGCCCCCAGAGGTCAGAGAGGGTGAGCCCACCTCCTCGGACTGGAGAGTGGCGTTTGAGCCCTAGAATTGGGGATTTCGTGTCACCACTGCCATGATTGTCGTCGTGGTCGTCATATCAAGATGTCACTGCTGTCACCAACATCAGCAGCAAAGTCACGGCCATATTATCAAGGCAGTCCATCATGGCTTCCCAGCATGCCCACTGGGGTTCTGTCTATCGCCTTTTGTCTGTTACCCGGTCACAGGCATGGTCACCTCTATTACTGCTGACCCTGTCGTCAAAACGTTCACTGCCACATGATGGCCCAACCCAGCCACATGATGGCCCCCCACCTCCCAGCACGGTCGCCCCCATCAGCCCCGCCCGGCCAACATTTTGTCCATCACACTCAGCTGGGGCTTCGCTGTTGTTGTGGCCCTGGCCATATTCACGGGTGCCCCCGTGTCTCCCACCTTCCGTGATTTTGCCGCCTCTAGTTCATTCAAGCTGTTGGCTGCTCCTCAGAACCACCAGGCAAACCCACAGGCATTCTCCTGACTTCCTGGCCACTTGCCCCATTGCCGAGCTCTGGGAAGTTGTGCGTGTTATTGAGAGAGAAGGGACGGGTTGGGGATGGGAATGGGAACCGAAACCGGGAAGAAGCAGAGGGAAGAGGTACAAAAGAGGAATGGAGAGCAGCGGTGATGGCGGGCTGGGCTGAGCCTGGCCACCACGGATGTGGTCTTGTCGCCTGAGCCCTGACTCCGTGTCAGGACTGAGGCTGATTCTGGTTCTGCAGCAGACTTCCCGCGTGAACCTGGGCTGGTCACTGCGTTGTCCTGGGGCTCAGTGGCACACTGGGAACATTCCCTCCCTCAGGGAGAGGCATTCCTGCCTGTGGGTTTCCCTGGAGCTGCCCTCCCAGCCTCTGGGCCTCTGCATATGGTGTTCCTTCTTCCTGGAATGCTTTTTTTCTCTTCTCTGTTGAGAAACTCCTACTTATCCCTCAAAACCGTGCTCGGACTTTTCCTATTTGTGAAACTCTTCCTGAGTCTTCCAGATGGTGGTGATCACTCCCTCATCAGGGACCCATGGTCCTCCTCGTGTCCTTTGTTATGGCACTGAACACACTGGTGACCTGTGGTTTCCCCAGGGTCCACGACACCTGCAGGCCAGGCCAGGGTCAGTGGTTTCTCTGGATAAAGCCTGGAGCCAATATGTGCTCCAACAGTATTTACCAGTTGAACAAACAGAAGGAGTGAACGAATATCTATGCAGATTAATGAATCCTGACCAATGTGTTCGTTTATGGAGCACAAGCTGTATGCCTGGCTCCATGCTAGCTTGTCCTTTGACCTGACAGCAGCCCTATGAGGCAGGTCTGGTTATTGTCCCCATTCCCCAGACAAGGAGACAGGCTCCGAGAGGTTAGTGGCTTGCTCAGGGGCACAGAGCTTGGGTCGGGCCCGGGACCACCTGACCCATACACCTTAGCTCTACTCTGCATGACCTCGATGCTGCAGGGGGAAGGCAGAGAGAGACGCTGTGCTGGAGGAGAGGGTGGTGAGTGGCAGCTATCTCCCAGGCTTGTGGGAGGAGAAGAGCCCTGTCCTGTCCCCAGAGGTCGTGGGTCACGGGAGAAGGCAGCTCTTTGTCCTGGTGGGTACTCACAGGGGTGGGGGGTGGGGCGAGAGGCAGGTGAGGGCCTGGGCCCTGGGACATCTGGATGCTGGGGGGCTCCGGGCCTCTCCCAGCATGCACTGTAGGTGAGCCAGTTAGTTTCCCAGAACTACAAAGCCTCTTGGTCAGGGACATGGGTGGAGCGGTGAGGGCCTTCTGATGTGCAAGGTGCATCTCCGGGCGGGCCACCCTGGGTGCCCTAGAGGTGAGAGGGCATGGTTTGCAGGAGTTCAATCATCCTAGGGGCCCTGGGTGCAAACAGGAGTGTTTGTCCTCATTGACCAGAGCAGGTAAACTGAAGGTGGGGCTGAACTGGGAACTGGCCCACTGGGAGCTGGGAGGCAGAGGGTGGTCTCGTGTCCCAGCTGCCGGGTCCTGAGCAGGGGTGGTGGTGGTGGTGTCTAGAGCTGTCTGGGGGGGGGGGGTGGTGGGCAGTTGGTTGGCAAGACCACTCAGCCCTGGGTGGAGCCTTAGGGGCACAGGCTCCAGGGTTCAGATGCCTGCTGGGCCATGTGACTTCTCCTCTCTTAGCCTCTGTTTTCTTATCTGTAAAATGGGGGAAATATTGCTTCTCTTGCAAGGTTTTGGGAGACTGATATAAGCCTGTGTGTGCAGGTCTGAGCCCACAATAGGTACTCAAAAAACATCAGCAACTTTCCATCCCATCTCCTAGGGAGGTGAGACTCCTATCTTTCTCCTGGATTGAGGCTGGTGTCTTCTGCCAAAGGTTAGGGGGCCAGCAGAGGGTCTGAGGCTGATGCTGAGGTTGCCTGGCTCTGAGACTTGGGGCTGGTGCCTGCCTTCTATGGGCCTCAGGGTTCTCATCTGGCAAATGGGAACAGAAATCTCTCTCTCCCCTTCTAGGACTGTCGGGAGGGTAGAAATGGAGGAAAGGCTGAGCCTGGTTTTAAACCCAAGTGGTTTGTACAAAAGGAGGATGATTTCTTGCCCCTGCTGCCCTGGGAACAAGCTGTGGGGGGAGGAGGGCGTGGCGCCCCTCTGACTCAGCCAGGGCGCTGGCATGGGTGCGGGGAAGGGGGCCAGGTATCGGGCAGAGGCCAGAGGCTGGGAGGCGCTGGAAGGATAGCGGAAGGTGTCAAATCTAGGGCTTGTTGGCCTGGGCTTGAATCCTGGCCCTACCCATTACCAGCTGGAGGCCACAGACAAGTCCCTGGCCCTCTCTGAGCCTTGCTTCCCTGGTCTGTGAAATGGGGGTGGGAGTATTCACAGTAGTCCCTTGGCTTGTTCTGGGAGGACCACTGGGACGTGAGGGCAGCGCACCTTAGTCAGGGTGTACCGGGGTCCCTCCCCTTCCCTTCCTTGCTCAGGGTCATGGGATACGGTGGGGTGGGGGGGTGGGGGTAGCTGGGATGCTAATGGCAGGATGACAGGTGCTGTGGCAGGGCTGGGAGAGACGTTTAGGGCCCGAATTTAGGGGCTGCGGACAGCTGTGGGTTAGCACTGGTCTCCAAAGGGGGGTGATGCCTGAGATGATGGGGGGGGTGGCCAGGAGGACAGTATTAGAATTTCCACTTTTCAACTACGTTCTTTAGTAACTTCTGGGTGTGTGTGTGTGTGTGTGATGATGTTGGTAATAACAGAACAGTAGCACACACATATAATTTTGAAAGAAAGAAATATAGAGGAGTGTGTTCAAAAGGTTTTACTGATATAGGTGCATGATCGAAATACCCGCACACTCTGGGGTACTGGCTAGCGGGGGCTCCGAGGTGTTTCAGGGAGTGGGGTGTGTGCAAAGACACCAGGACACCCCTGGGGGACTTAGACTCCAGTCTCCACGGTGTCCGCAACTTGCCGTATGTCCTTGGGCAAGCCGAGCTTATCAAACAAACAGAGGGTGCTTAGAAGATAAGTGGGCAGAGACCCTTTCAAGCAGCTGGGAGCTTGCGATTGTCTGATTCTGAGCTTCGTTCCAGATTTCCGACAATTCTGGATTCATGGGACTTCCAGAGTCTTCTCTTGCCACACCTGGTAGATACTCATGTGCCCTTCTAAGCGCAGCTGCATCTTATTGGTGCTCTGCTCACACACCCCCAGGGATGGGGAGCTCACCCCCTCGCAGGGTGTCCTGTTGTGTCCTGGATGGACCTGTCATCTGCCTCCCTCCCTCCTTCCCTCATTAAAGGTGAAATTGGGGAAGAGAGGGGCTGGAGCCTCAGGCTTCAGGGGCTAAGGAAGTGGTTTTTCTTTTTTGCGGCTACTTCCTGTGGGTGCCAGCCACAGCCCCCACAGCATCTGCCTTCCCCTTGGGGCTGATCTCAAGCTTTTTGGTGAAACAAAGCATTTTTGGTTCACCCTGCACCAGGTAGATGGGGCAGCTAGATCGAGCTCGCTGTCCACCCCCCGGCACCCTGCTCTTGGTCCGTTCCACGACCCCCTCTCCCTGTAAGCTCACAGGAGCCAAAAGCTGATTGTGTTTGCTGAACGCTCACTGCAGGCCCCGGGCTCAGTGCTTTATAAACACAATACAATTTATTCTTTACTAAATCCAGTGATTGCCAGTTTCCAGATGAGAAAACTCAGAGATGTGAAATGACTTGCCCAAGGTCACATATGGACCCAGGTTCAGCACCATCTCTCTCTGACTCTGGAGCTCAGCTCTTCATCACTCTTCCGTGCTGTCCCTTTGTGCCCCCTGAGCAGAAAGTAACATGGCAGGAAGACAAATTGAGACCCGTGTCTGAGCTAAAAAGCCCTCACACAGTGAGCAAGGGGAAAACAGATGGTGGGTGTTTTGTTGCCTGTCAGCTAAGCACGAGTTACTAGTGCAGGACCACCCAGAAAGCCAATGTAAACTTCGGCTATATTAAAAGAGGTAGGGCATCCACGGCAAGGAAGGAGATAGTCTTGTGATTCTCAGCGCAGCCAGACGGTGCCTGGAGAATTGTGGGTGTGCAGTGGTGGGGGAAGGGCAGAAGGCTTGCTGCAAGGGGGTGGACACACAGAAGACTGGGAGTTCCCCTGGCTGGACGTATTTAAAGGAGTCCTGTGTCTGATGGCAGAGGGCACAGGCAAGGTGACTTCCGAGGTCTTTTCAAATTTGTGGCTAGACTCCTTTTGTCACCAGGGCCACAACACTAAGGTCTGTCAGATTTGGATAGGGTATATTCATTGTCCGTCCATCCATCCATCCATCCATCCATCCATCCATCCATCCATCCATGCATCCATCCAACACAGTAGCTAGGCCAGTGAACAAGAGAGACATAAGCCTTCCCTGCCGGGAACCTACCTTCCAGGGAGGGTAACAGCAATCATTACAGTGAGCAGAGCTACTTTAAGTGAACGATTCCACCCTGCCCCACTATGACCCTACGAAGCAGGTATTATAGTACCTGCATTTTGCAGATGGGGACATTGAGGGGCCATGGGGGATGGAATTGGCAGGGCTCCCTGGGGAGTCACGGGTCAGGTGCTGCCACGCCTCTGTGGGTCATTCCAGGAATCTAGAGCTCTATGCTGCCCAGAAACTCTGACCAAGATCCTGAAATGCCCAAAGCCCGTTGTGGTAAAAGGGGTGCAGAAGAGTGACCCAGTTACTGGTAGGAGCCCTCAGACGCTCGCCCTCCAAACTTGACCTTCAGTAGTCACAGTTATTGTTTTATTGAGAACCAGGTGTGGTTCTAAGTGCTCTCCTGGGATGTCCTCACTCACTCTTCTTAGGTAGCTATAGGCATTAGCCTCATTTTACAGATGGGAAAACTGAGGCGCAGAGAGGCTGAGCAGCTTGGCTAAGCTCACATAGCTGAGAAAAGGAAGAAAGCTTGAGCTGTCTATGTGTACAGGCCACACTTGATTCAGGGTGCTCCATAGACCCAGCCCTCTGGCGGGAGGGAGCAGGGGTGGATCTGTGCAGGCCCCACTGATGGATGTTCTGTCTGCCCCCAGATCATGAGTGTATTGCTGTTCATCGAGCACTCAGTGGAGGTGGTCCACGGCAAGGCGACCTGCAAGGTGTGGCAGAAGGGCTACCTCCGGCTCGGTAGGTCCTGGGGACTCTGGAGCGGGAGGGGCAGGTGTGGGGAGAGCAGGTGCGGAGAGGGGCCCTGGCTCTGGGCAGACGGGCTGGGGTTAGTTGCCCTGCCTCTTTCCTTCTGAGCCACAGGTCTTTCCTCTGCAAGCAGAGACCTGTCTCCACCCAAGTCTCTAGGTGTGAGAACAGAGAGGAAAGTGCTTTGCAAACCCAACTGCCTTAGGAAGGTGACAGCAAGACTGTCCTGATGACATCCGTCAGTGGCTGCCCACCACCCTGGAATGAGACAGAAACTCCCCATGGTGGGATCCCGCCCCCCACTGGCCTCTCTGGCTCTGGGTTGCAGCACCCCCTCGCTCCCTGCTTCTGCTGTGTAGACCACACCGAGCTCAGCCCCGTCTCAGCTGCTTGGACTCCCGGTCACTCAGCTCACGGGCTACCTCCTGAGAAGCCTTCCCCGGCCTCTCCCTGGCTAAAACAGACCCGGGCCACTCTCCCACCCTGCGTCCCATATTACCCCAAATGCTCTTTTGCTATCTCCATAGTCCCCCAAGACTGAGAACAGCAGGAGGGCAGCGTCTGAGCTCACTCCTCACTGTCACAGCCCCCACACCAGTGGTTCCCAAAATGTGGTCCTCGGAACCTGCCTGGGGTTCCTGGGGTCACCTCGGAACTCCTCACTGCCCTCCTTGCCTTCCAGCTAACCTGGTCTCCAGCTTCCTGCTCATCACCATGCTCTTTGCCATCAGCTTGAGCCTGCTGATCGGAGTGGTCAAGGTGAGGGTTTGTAGGGGAGGGGAATGGGAATCAGGGCCTGGGGGCTGGCCAGGAGCCCCAGCTACCCTCCTGCCCACCCCCATTCACACCTGCTGGGTGGGTAGCAATGGCCACCAAGAGGGTGGGAGGCGGGTGTTTTGGGAGACAGCCCCCCTTCGCCCTGCACCCTAGAGATTTTTACGCTCTCTTGCAGTTTGGAAAGCCTCGTTTCCATACCAGACTTTGACGCAGAAACTCCCCCTGCCCCAAGTGTAGGGTCAGGCACATGGACACTTCGGTCATACCAGCTGGTGACACACATGAGTGAGAAGAGGAAGGGTCATTTCAAGGCGTGGGAAGGGGAGAGAGCAGTGGGTTTCGTAATCAGGGAGAGGAACCAGACTAGGGGAGGGTAGATGCGTCAGGCTCAGTTCCACCCAGCGAGCTGGTGAGAGAGAGAGAGAGAGAGAGAGGCTGTGGCTCAGGTTTCTGTGAAGAGGAACCGGGCTGTCCCTTGGCCCCCAGGGGGCAGGAAGCCAGGGCCTCAACACAGAGCCACCGGAGCAGGACCCAGCAAGAGTGTCCTCCCTGGGGAGCTGGTGGCCCGGCACTCACAAGCCAGCAGCGTGGGGCAAGGAAGGAGCTGGGGCTGTTTGGAATATATGCCCCTTGCCCGCCCTGCCCCCATCGCTCCCTGAGCCAATGGCATCCTTCTGGAAGCTCTGTGCCCCAGGGGGCAATTGTACTTTGTGCAAGGGGCTCCCCGGTGCTCAGGTGCTCGTGCAGAGCCGGGTGTGATCCAGCTAGGAAAGTGGACCAGGGTTCCAGAAGGCCCTGAGACTGAGTCTTGGCTCTTTCGGCTGCCTCCTGAGTGATTTTAGACAGCCACCTGAGAAACCACAAAACCACCCTTCTGTGATTTTGTCCCCAAGGGTGGGTTCATGAGCACTCACACTGGTCACAGTCGTCCCTTGCTTGAAGTTGAAGGAGAGGACCTTCAGCGTTGGCCACCAAGGGCCTCTGACCGTGACCAAACACCCCAAGAGCGGTCCACACAGAGGAGGGTCCCACCACCAAAGCCGTGTGGGCCTTCCCTCCCCCTCACTAGACCTTTGTTTATGTTGGCCCTTCTGTCTCCAATACCCTCCTGGTTTCCTTCATGGTTCTTTCCAGATCAAGCCTCAGCGTCCCCACCTCCAGGAAGTCCTCTCTAACATGTTCCCATCTGTAAAATGGACACAAAGCCCTTCCTGGCTGGGTTCTTGAAGGCTGTCCTGGCTGCTTCTGGAGGCCCAGGGGCACTTATCTCTGTGTCTCCGGGGACACCAAGACGCCTGGCATTCAGGGTCTGGGTCTTACATTCTCCGCATCCCAGAACCTCCTTCAGGGGAAGGGATGTGGGTCCACTGGGAATGACCTCGGCCCAGTCAGGAGGGGAGGATTTGGGAGAGGCCCATATTACCCAGGGACCGAAGGGAGCTTCCGATGAGGTTGAGGGGAGGCACATGGGGACCTCAGGCTGTGGGGGACTCCCTGATAGTGCTGAGCCTATCTTCTAGAACCGGGAGAAGTACCTGCTGCCCTTCCTGTCCCTGCAAATCATGGACTACCTGTTGTGTCTGCTTACCCTGCTGGGCTCCTACATTGAGCTGCCCGCCTTCCTCAACTTCACTTCCAAGAGCAGCTGGGTGGTGAGTACCCAGCCCTGCTCCACGTCCCACAGCCGGCCAGCCTGGGGGCGGTGGCAGGGGCTCTGTCCCCTGGGCCCTCCCTTGTTGATAAGCCCAAACCCCATCAAATCAGGTCAGCTTTCTTCCTCTGTAAAATGCGCCTGTTAGGGTTCCCCATCCCCATTTGTTGGGGGCATTAAGAGAGAACAGTATATACAGGGCAGGCAGCACGTTGTGGGGACTTGGCCAATACCAGCCGTCTGAATTTACACAGCAGGAAAGGGCACATGCCCACTTCTGTGCCCAGACCCCGCTTTGTCCCTCCTCTGTAACCAAGTGGAGAGAAGGAAGATAAAGTTGATTAAAGCCAACGATGAACATCCATAGGGGAGATGCCCATGATGGAGGTGTTGATCCCTGCCTCAGCTCCCCAAAAGTTACTTTTCAGAATTTCCCTAACTGTTGTCCTGGAAGAGATTGAATAGCTGGTCCTGGGCTGGGCATCAAAAGACCCTGGTTGGAGCCCAGGTCCCGCTGCCAGCCCTCGGCTGGATGTCTCAACAATGGGCATCCGTTTCTTTCTGGGTCCTGTGGGTTAGAAATTCCCCGGTGTCTCTGACTGACTGTGTCGAACAGCACAGGGACATCTGGCTTAGGGCTTCATTGCTGGTTTGTCTCCTTCCTGCCTTTGCCCTCAAGGGCCCCTCCAAGGTCCCACTGATGACCCTGCAGCTGCTCGACTTTTGCCTGAGCATCCTGACCCTCTGCAGCTCCTACATGGAAGTACCCACCTATCTCAACTTCAAGGCCATGAACCACATGGTGAGTGTGGGCTGGGGGCCCACCCCCATCACTGGCTCTGTACCCTTGAGCGAGCTGCTTCCTCTCTGTGCCTTTGTGATTAGGTTGGGTTCCTTAGAGGTGGAGCCGGTGGAGAGGGTTCTTGTGTGAGTACCTGACTGAGGGAGAACTCTCAGGAAGACCCTCGAAAAGGGGAGGGAGGAGCGCGTGAGACTAAGGGAAGAAGCAGGCAGACCTGTGACTTCAGGGACGGCCTTGCCTGATCCCAGAGGGAACCTTGTGGTGTGAATTGCATCGCAGAAATAATATTCATTTTTTTTAAAAGATTCATGGAGAAAGGGGGCACTCAACACATCTCAAGATGGCCCTTGAGGCTTCTCTGCACGATTTCAGGGCACAACCCCGTAAAACTAAAGAGGACCAGATGACTGCCTCAGGTCCTTTCTCTACAACCCTTGATCAATGATAAAGTAGCCTGGCTTTTATAAAGATGCGTCCTCAGATTTTTGCAAATCCCCAAATTAACACCACTAAAGGATGTAATTATCCCTGGCATGATTATCAGTGTAACCGCACATACAACACATGAAAAACTACAAAAGCATTCTGATATGACAGGATGGGTGATTTCCAGTCTCACGTGTTACATATACAACTTGTTCCCACATGCCAGCCTTGCAAAAGAATGTCACTGTTCAGGTAGGGCCTTTCGTGTTTTTGAAATTCCGAATTCCGAAATTTTCGAATTTTGAGAATTCGCATTTTCGCATCATCTTTCGTATAATCCCATGTTTTGGTTTAATGATGGATTTAGTATTTCACTCCAAAGTGTGGATAAGCGTAACAGAAACAAAACACAGCCCACAATCTCATTCTCGACCTTAGAAATCATTGTGGAAATAGAGTAAGTGATTTTGTGAAGTTCAGGCTTTAATTCTACATATACTCTTCAGGCATGATGAGATTCTTGAATCAATGAGATATCTGAGTTGAAGAAATTAAGGATGTCCATGATAAGAACACACACACACACACACACACACACACACACACACACACTCAGATAAACATAATAAAGACTCTCTCTAAGGGAAAAAAATAATATTCATTTTTTATAGTGGTCTAACATATTGTCCCCAAACCTAGTGACTTGAAACCATGCACAACTGCCATCTCACAGTTGCTGAGAGCCAGGAATCTGGGAGTGGCTCAGCTGGGTCATTTGCACTAAGCGTCTCTCATGAGGTCCCTCCCGCCCCCTGAGACAGGGATGGGGCTGTGGACACCAAGGGCTTGACTAGCTCTGGAGGGGCCATTCCCAAGATGGCTGGCTGGCGTGGCTGTGGCGTGCCCCACACGTGTGTGGGGACAGGGTGGTTCTGTCAGTGAGCCTAGCCTCTAGAGACGGGCCTGTGGCTGCTGGGGGCCGGGGGGTCCACCCAGGGAAGAGCCAACTGGGCGGGTAGCCACAGCACCTGCTTCCCTTGGTTTACTCGCCTGCCGCGGGGGACTGATGGTACGGAGTGCCTGTCTCCTAGGGCCCTGGTAGGGGTCAGCCGGGACAGCGGTTGTACCACATGGTCTCATTCTTCCATGAGTGGACCCCGGAAGGGTTCCTTGTGGGCAGAAGCACTGATGCGGCCCCCAAATCTGTTGCAGAATTACCTCCCCAGCCAGGAGGGTGTGGCTTACAGCCAGTTTATCAAGATGATGATCATCTTCTCCATCACCTTCATCACCGTCCTCATCCTGAAGGTGAGAGGCCCCCGACATGGCCCTGGGGAGGGTGGGGAGCCCGCGTTGCCCAGGCCCTCCCATGCCAGACTGTTAGGAGGCAGGGAAGTCTTCCACTGTCTCCCGCTGCTGCCCTCCTTGCTCTTGGCTCCTTCCTCCCCACCAGCTCCTTGGACCCCACTTGGGATCCTTGGGGACACTGCATTGAAGGGGAGGGGGCTGCAGGGAAGACCACTGCGTTAGAGTATCAGAGACTTACTGTGTAACCCAGAGAGACCCTGATCCAGGGAAGGAGGAGCTGTTCTGTCTGAAATCAGATTCAGAAAATCTTGAATATGAGTTCCAGCTCTCCCTTTGCTAGCTGTTTGGTTGCCTTCTGAGTCACTTCTCTCTGGGCTTTGGGTCTCATCTGTGAAAGGGACAAAATTAATATTGCTTTGCCCCTGTCACAGTTTTATAAGATTCAGGCACCAAAGTAAAGATGGGTCCTGAGGTCACATTACTAGAGGTTTGGTCGTATGAAGGAGGGAGGGGAATAGTTTAATTCCTCTCTGAGGGGGTCAAGCCCAGAAGATAGAGTCCCATGTCAGGTCCCCCATTCTTAGAGAGAGAGGACAAATTGGAGAGTGTTAATAGCCACACAACCGGGAGGGAGGAGAGGTAAGAAGAACACCCTTCCATCTGAGGGAGTCAAGGAAACCAGGGCAATTCAGCTTGGAAAGAGATGACTGAAGGGGTTTTCAAATACCAAAAGGACTCTCATGGGGATTCTAGAGGCCAGGCCTGGAGGCTGTGTCCCAAAGCTCTGGGGAGGCTGATGTCAACTCAGCAGAAGGAAAGGCTTTCAAGAGTGTTCTTTTCTGACTGTGAAAGTAAAGTAGGATCATCGTAGAAATTTGGAAACTACAGATGAGCAGAAAGAAGGCAATCAGCTCGCGACCCACCACCACTCAGAGACAAGCACCCCTGATACTGGGGCGCATTTCCTCCCAATCTTTCTGTGTATGTGTGGGTGTAACTAGGTGTCGCTGCCTGATTTTTCTGGCACCCTGAGCAGCTTCTGCTGTCATCTGTTGCCAGCCTGGAAACGGAACTTCCCCCCTCTGAGCCATCCTCAAAGGATGGGCCTAGCCCAAGAGCTTCAGTGAAGTTCAGTGAGAACTTTCCTGAAGGATTTAAGGAGCCAGTGTGGGGTGGGGTGGTAGGGGTGGTGGTTTGACATCCTATACCCTCCTGCAGAGCCAGTCCCCAGGGCCCAGCGCACAGCTCTGTCTCGCTTGCCCCTCCAGGTCTTTATCCGCCTTTGGGGGAAGTTTTCTCTCTTCCTCATTCTGTCTCACTGGTCACCCTCCCTCACCTGCCTCCTACTTCCTTCTTTTATAATTCATTTTATTTATTCCTGCCTCTTGAGTTTCCATCATGGGGTTCCATAAGATAAGAGAAATCTCAGAAGACAGGGCCCACCCTCATTTCTTAGGAGGCACCGGGGGCAGAGACCTATATAGGTTATTGTCCCTTTGACAGGCCCCTGGGGGCCTCCCTCTCCACCCTGAAAATCCCCCCTTAACTTACAACCACTGCTAAGAGAAAGCAGTTGCTTACATCATCGGCCATCTCAGGAGGTGGTGAGCTTCTAGCCCCAATGGGGTAGAGAAGAACAATTTGCAGGACCATTGCCAGGGAGGCTGGAGGGGGGCCCAGAAGTCCCCCAAATCCCCCTTCTGCACGAGGTCGTTGGAGGGGGGTGGAAAGAACTATATTCAGAACACCTGGGACCAGCAGGTGAGGTAACCCTGCTCCGGGACAGGGAGCTGAGCGCAGTAGCCAGATGTCACCTTCTGGGTTGAGCTGGGGCTGCCCAGGAAGTGCCCGCATCTGTCCCAGGCCTGCCGGGGCAGTGAGGACGGTCAGCAAAGCATCGTCTGATCTGGCTCTTTCTCCAGGTCTACATGTTCAAGTGCGTGTGGAGATGCTACAAATTCATGAAGTACGTGAATTCGGCCGAGGAGAGGAGCGGCTCCAAGATGCTGCAGAAGGTCAGCCCGGTGGGGGATCAAGTCTCAGCCTTGCCACTCCCTGTGTCGCCAAGGGCAGGTCTCTCTCCCTTCCTGGGTTGCGGTTTCTCCCCTTGTGAGATGATTGGACCAGAAGAAATGTGGAGATCTCTTCTGGCTCTGATAGTCTAGGATTTATTCCTTCATTCATGCATTTACCATTTTCTGCCTCATTGTTTGCTTTGCATCCAACCGTGAGGGTACAAAGAAAGCAGATGCCACCCCATCCTAGGGGACTGTAGAACCCACAAGAAATCCAGACACAGAGCTCTGATAGCAACGCAGTGTGAAGTATGGGGGAAAGGGAAACATTGAGGAGGTACCTGGCTTCACCTGGGGTATCAGGGAAGGCTTCCTGGAATGGGTGATACTTGTCCAAGTCTTAGACTCTCAGCTGATACAAGTTAGCTGGGAAAGGGAAGGGACCTTCTAGGTGGAGGGATGAGGTACACTTAGAAGTAGCTCATTGAATACATCATGGGAAAAGGGCAGCTGGTTTAAATTTTTGGTGTCACTTTCCTCATCTATAAAATGGGGATTGTATTAGTCAAGACCCTTTTGGTTGCAAGTGGCAGAAACCCAACTCAATCTGACTTATGTGAAAAAAAGGAATTTATTAGCTCCCAGAACTTGAAGGTCCAATGTAGGTCTGGCTCACAGAGGCTGGCTGTGAGGCTGGTCACCTGGGTGTGACCTCATCCTCTCCATCTCTTGACTCTGCTTTCCTCATGGTGGCAAAGTGACTGCCAAAACCCCTAGGCTGACATCCCCCACCCTCTTAGAAACCCCAGCGAAAGGCCCAGGAGCATGTCTCAGGGACCAGCTTGGCTCACAAGCTATCCTCAAACCACTGATGTTAGCCAGGGAGGATGAAATTCTTCTCTGAGTGACCACACTCAGGTCACATGTCCCACTCTGGATCTGAGGGGTGGGACCAAGTCTTCTGAAAGCATGTGGATGGAAAAGGTTCTTCCAGGGAAAATGGTGCTTTGTTAACACCACACAGGGACTTGAAGCTGGGCAGGCAGAGGGAAGTCTGTCCCCTGTAGGAATAGACAGTGCACCTGTCTCGGGCATGCCGTGTCTAGTGTAGGATGTCCCCAAGGCGTGCTGGTATCACCATCATCCATTTTGTCAGAGGTCGGGGCTGGAGCCTCTTGACTCCAGGATGGGATCCTGGTTCCTTCTGGCCAGTCCTCAGCTCCCATCTCTCTTGCTCACAGGTGGTCCTGCCATCCTACGAGGAAGCGGTGTCTCTACCATACAAGAGTCCGGATGGGGGCCCAGCACCGCCCCCCTACTCAGAAGTGTGACACCCGCCAGGCCCCAGCCTCCATGCTGGGAGGAGTGGAGCTGTCTCGTAATCTGCTTCTCTGCTTTGGTGGCCCCTGGTGGCCCCGGGTGAATCACCCGCCTGACTTCAGGACAACCCGCTTGTGTCCCCTCGCTGGCCTGCTTTTCCCGTGGGGCCTGGGAGAGGCTCACAACTGGGTCAACTTCAGGCTGAAGGACTCCTTGAGTCTCTCGGAAATTCGGTCCAATAGTCCTTGGCTTATTGTGATCGGCCCCAGCATCTGTTTAAACCATTTGTCATTCTTAGCCCAGTGGGTTTGGTTAAAGGACGTGGAACTTGACCTGTGGAACCACGTGGCTGACAAATGAAAAGCACGCTTCTCAGTGCAGGGAACCAGTTGTGGGGGAAAGCTGCCATCCATTGCATTGGTTTTAGACAGTTGTCTCTTCACACAGTCATGCGGCCAAGTCATTGTCCCTGGGTCCTCTCCACCAAACACCTACGTCCAATTTCTGGTTTCAACAATTACAGACAGCCAACCACCAGTCGATTCAAAGCAGAGATAAAATTCAATAATAACAATAAAAATCAAATGAGCCCCAAACCATTCTCTTCCATTGAGTCCAGTAACTGGCTGCCCACTCCGATCCACGCGGTACTTCCGAGGGGCTGCGTAATTGTCAGTTCAAACGAAAATCCTCGCACTTGCCCACTGTCATCTGACAGCTACTTGCAGGAGGTAACAGTTGTTCCCACCACCGAACTGTCCCCCGACAAACAAACACACAGTCATTTTGCTGAAGACAGTCATCAGTAACAGTTGGCCACATGTGGCCGGTGTCCTCCCGCGGCAATGGGGCCTGTGACAAGGGCGGCCTCAGGCGCAGTTGTCCTCGGCAGTGAGCTGCCACCAACCCCCAGCGGGGGCCCCTCTGTCACCAGTCTGGGCCGAGGCCCTTCTGTCCTGCCCAATGCTTGTGCTTACACAACAAGTTAGCCCTGACATCAGGCAGATCTGGGGGCTGGACTAAATCCACGTGTTGGTTCGGTCAAAGCAGGGGAACTCTTTGTGGGCTCAGACCCTGCCACGGGCTCTCATGGCGGTGGTGGTAGATGGGAAGGTTGGGTTCCCACACGCCCTCTTTCGCCTGTTTCCCTGCAGGCTGGGGTTCTCCAGGGACCTGATCCCGAGGAGGAGATAACAGGGCTACGGAGGCAGGCTCTCTGGGGTCTGGGGGGGGGCTCCCCGCCAGCACCTCCTCATTTAATTGCTTTGTGTGGGACGGGGAAGAAGTTTGAATAAAGCAGCACCACGCTTCACTTTGGCTGATGTGGTTCTTAAAATGTGGCATAGGCAGGGCTGGGAGCGCTGCCTACGTTTCCCACAAAACGTTCCCATGCACACACACGCACACACACATGCACGGATTCATTCAGTCCAGAGACTCACAGGGGCCATGTCCAGCTGCAGTGTCTTGACCCAGTCCTGTTTCCGATCACAAGTCACAGACACACAAGTGCCCTGATGTCTCCCCAGAGAAGGTGTGAAGTCCACTCCCTTGGCGAGTGCTTGCCCGGAACCAGGTCCTGGGCTGGGTACTAGGGGTGACCGTAATGGGTCAGATGTGCCTCCAGTCCCCCACAGTCTGGGGTGGGAGAAGACAGATCTACAAGTGATTATCATAGCCCACGGCCAGCACCACGATAAGGAAAGTCCCAGAGATCCCTATAGTCAGCGAAGGCTTCCTGGGGGACCTTTCACCAAGCTGAGCTGGAAGGATGAGTGGGCAGTGGTAAGCAAAGGGGGAAAGGACGCAGGGGGCCTCTGTGGAGGCAGGGAGAGGAGTCGGGGGAGGTAGGTCAGTGTGGCTGCGTGTGGGGATGGCAGCCTAGCCAAGTATGGGGCCTGGATCGTGGAGCCTTTGCATTCATTAAGGTCCTTTGGCCGTAAGCCCACCTGGGCTTGCTTCAGCCAAGAAGGGCATTTGCAGGAAGGAGATGGTTGCAAGTAACAGAAACTTGTGGGAGCCAACTTAATTTAAAAAAAAAAAAAAAAAAAAGGTGGCTGTGGTATAGCTTGGCTCACATAAATGAAAAATCCAGAGATTTCTGGCTTTGGGCATACTTGGACTCAGGAATCATATTCTGCAATAAATCTCTCTCTGTCTCTGCCTCTGGCCTTCCTCTGAGGCTGAGCTGCTGAGGGCTTGCCTGAGTGAAGTCAGAAGAAAGCCCGGGGCAGCGTGAGTTGGGCTTGGTCCCCGGTACTAACAGAGCCTTGAATGTTGCACCCAGGAGCAGGGACTTATTCTGGACTGGGGAAGCCTGCGGGGTTTGGGCAGGGGAGTACAGGATCAGGACCTAGAGAGGATGAGAGCAGACGCAGGGAGCCACAGAGGACTGAGGAAGGAGTTACCGACCTTCGAGGTTGTCAGCTTTTCTCGGGAGAGCAGATTTCTTTATGGCTTTTGTCACTCTTTGTCAGATCCCCAGTGAACTGATCGAGTGAGGCTTTAATAGAGATGGACAGCAAGCTCCCATTCAAACATGAGGGCACTGAGGCCAGAGATGTCAAGTGACTTTCCCAAAGCCACACAGCATTCAACAAATTAGACTGACTGCCTTTTTTTCTATTCCAACGGTGTCTGTTAAGGTCTGAGGCTCTAGCCTGTGTGAGCCCCGGCATCTTGGGGTGAGCCATGTAAGGAAGCTCCCCAGAAGCCCCCATCAAATGGGCGCTGGGGACAGAGGGGAGGACTGATCTCGTCTCCAACCTTCCATCCTCATCGAGAGGACGCCAGGGGGCATTGGTTGTGTGTCCTGAGGACCAGCTGAAGGACACCCTGCCCCTCCCCCCTCCCCCGTAGCCGGAAGCTAAGGCACAGGCAGAGATGTGTAGCGGGATTGTGCCCTGTGGCCAGGCGGCCCGGAGGGAAATAGCTGGGTTTGGGGAAGTTGCGTGGCCTGGCCAAGACAAGCCAACCTGCCATCGGCTGGGCGGCCCTCACTACGTCCCTATCAATGCCCCGTTTGAGGCTTACACAGGGGTCCTTTGACAGGGCTGAGCTGGGACCCACTGAGAAGCCCTGTTTGAGCTGGAGGTCCGGAAAGGAGCCAGCCCTGGGAAGGCTCGGGCTGCGCGCAGGCTAGGAAGGTGAGGGCTGCCTGTGCATGGATGTCTCTTGAAGGGCAAGAGAGTCAGCAAAATCCAATCAGGGTCCCCGAGCAGGAGCCCTGGTTTCTCAGGACTCTGAGGGTAGCTGGAATGTGAACCTCTGTGACCCTCCCAGACTTCAGGGTCATCTCTGCCTCTCCCCCCAGACCCCATGCGGCAAGCGCTGTGTGACGATCAGTTCTGAGGTTCAGACTGACAAATCACTTGCCCAGAGTCACGATCTGTTGGAGAACAATGCTGAGTTTGACTTCTGCAATAGGCCTGACCGGAGTCTGAGCTTGTCCCCCTGGTCCTCTCCAGCCTACTCCATCCACCTGACAAGGGCGTGATTTTAGAAGCTTGGAAAGCACCTGGCAGATAGGGACTGATGGATACCCATCGTTGCGCACTTGACGCTGAGGACAGGCCTGGCTCGAGAGCTTGTAGTGGACAGGGGTCTGTCGAAGGTGGAGGGCCCAGCAGAAGGTGGGTGGGGGGCGTGGTCCAGGGGAGAGAGGGTGGGGGTGTGAACTCAGGCAGTGGCCATGGGCCTGGGTAGACTCAAGAGGCATTTGGGAAGCAGGACCCAAAGGGCCCAGACAAATAAATGAGGAAGAGGGAGAGTCAAGGCTGGTGCCCACATTTGGAGAGCATGTGAGAAGGTGGTGCCCAGCTTTGAGTTGAGGACACAGAGCAGGGAACAAAAGAGGATGTGCTGGGTTTTGTTTGCATTTGTGCTACCTAGGGGGACATGCGAGGCAGGAGCTCAAGGTGCAGCTATGACTACAGGTCTGGAGGTCAGGAGGTAGAGGAAGGAGGGAGGTTGGGATGTGAGTGTCATCTGTGGACATGTGGGGGGTGACATGTGGTGGGGTGTCACCAAGTTTCATAGAGGTGTTAACCCATCGTGGGACCTAATCTGACCTGTGGCCACACTAGATACAGCCTTGGATGGAAGCCGCTGCCTCCTTGCCCTGTCTAGCCTCTGGCTTCCCACCCGATCCAACTGCTTAGGCCTGATGGACACCTGAGGGGCCTCAGAGGCACTGGTGTGTCCCAAGGGGCCGTGGACAGGATGGGCACCTAGCTACATCTCAGCAGCCAGGGGCGTGGGGATGAGTATGCCCACTTTGCAGGTGAAGAACCCTTGCCCTCTGCTTCCCTGAGGAATGTCCCCAGTCTGCAATGAAAAGTGTCAAGAAAAACAGTTCCCCAATTAAAGGAAGGGGATGACCCGCCCTTGGGACCACCTTGGATTTTTCTGGGAGGTGCTGGAAACTCTGCTGTGGATATAAGCAGCAGCTGCTGTGGGTCTCCGTCCACTGTCTTCCTGGATGGGTTCTCTGGGAGCCCACACTCACATTCCAGTTTCCTGGCACTCCAGCAGGAAGCCTGCCTAATTAGCCACCAGGAGCGCTCTGATAGGCAGTAGGCTTGGCAGAGAGCAACCAACGCAAGTGAGCTATGGCCCTAAATAAACAGAGTCCATCTGGTCAACCTCAGTGGCCCAGCTGGTCAGGCAGGACGTTGGCCTTGCAGTTTCCTCCGTTCCATGTGCTGGAGGGACAACCCAGGCAGAGAGGCAGCCTGGGTAAAGACCTGGAGATGGGACTGCCTGTCAGGGACTGACTCCGGCCTGGGAGTCTCACCTGTGATGACCATTCTGAGCTTATAATCCCACAAATATGGTCGTCCTTGACCTTGACCCAGTTGCTGAAATTTTATAGTCCCTGGAGCTGAAATCCTAATAGAGAGTTTTGGGAAGAGCCAAGGTATTCTCGAGCACTGTGCGTAGGACTTTGGAAGAAAGAAAGGACATGCCAGGAATCTTACTGCACACGTCTCTGGCCCCTCTTCCTGGGGAGGTGATGTCAGGTATCTCAGGGGGTCGGGGGTGGGGAGGAAAGGTTTAAATGTCTCTGGCATTGGACATCCTTAGGAATGCCCTTGTGTGTCTGTAGTCATTTTGTGAGTAAGGACCGTGTCAAACCTTGTTCCCCGGTCATCAGACTCCATGGGTCACTTTTCCCACCCTCCTTCATTGCTGACGGCACCACAGAGGCAAGGGCCTGGAGACCGAGTTATGAGACTAACCACTGGGCTATCCTTTTGGTACGTCAGGGAGCACCTAGTCCTTCCCATACTGACCCCGAAGCAACTTTCCCCAAACTGAAGAATGCTATAATTATCAATCTCTTGCCCTCTGCCCCTCTTCCCGCCCTCCCTCGTTCTACACCGGTCTATACCACCCGAGCTAGGCAGAATTCTAGGATAGCCTCCTGGGAGGACCCCATGGGCTCATGGGACGAGAGCCCCCACCACTGGTCAGTAAAACTTGAAGTGGAATCCACTGCAGTGAAGGAAAAGGAACACTTTGCTCAGTGCCAGAGAAGAGAGGGGACAGAGCCGGGGAGGGAGAGAGGGGACAGGAGCGAGACTGGAATGGCCTGGAAAAGGTGGCAAGAAACAGATTGTGAGAAGGCTCGAATGCCCGGTGGCATCTGAATTTTCACTTAGAAGGGATATAGGGTCCACAGAAGCTTTTCTTTTCCCTTGGGAAGGTGACCCTGAATACCCACGTCCTGTCCCCCGGCTTCTAGGCAGAGCCAGGCAGTGGCTACTCCTTATCAGAGGGTGTGCAGAGAGATTCTTGCTGTCATTGTCTTGTTCTCGTGGCCAGAGACAGAGGACTTGGAAATGGTGAGATAGTCCGACGGAGGAGGCTTTGGGAAGGGGCTGTGCAAAGGGGGGGGGGGCGTGTGTCTAGCCCTGGGCTGTGTCCTGAGAGAGAAACACGCCTTTGTGCTAATAAGCCATCTGAGGGCTTATTTGTCACTGCGGCTTAGCCTGTTCTCTAACCGATACAAGAAGGTAAGGCGGAAACAAGAAACGTGGATGGAGCATTCATCCGTGTCATTCTCGACCCTCCCGTGACCTGGGCGCCGACGTCCCAACTTGGCAGACTTGAAGCGGAAGAACAGAACCGTGAAGTCAAGTGCAGCCGGCGGGTGAAGCCACAGGGACTCCCGCCCCCGGGGCTGTGTCTGATTCTGGAGCTTTGCACTTCACAGGATTCCTCAAAGTCTGGCATGCAGGCCAGTGGCAGGACGCGAGGTAATTTGCGGTGATGTGCGGATGCAGAAGTTAAATTTAATTAGTTTCGAATTTATCTGAAGGCCTCTTGGAATACCTTTATAAACTGCACAGCGACCCAGAGATTTCACGGCTGTCATTTCTCAGGAGGAGGAGGGGAACGTTTTATACCAAGTGTCTTGGTTGGTTTAGAGTTAATTAAAGAGAGTAAATAAATAAGAGTAAAAGTATGTGTGGATCCCGCCAAACGGCGAGGCTGGTGGTGACGCAGGGAGGAGGAGCGCGCGATGACCAGGTTTGCTCTTCAGGAAAAGAGTGGAATCATGGGGCGCGGGAGGGGGGTCCTGCGCCCCTGCCATGGAACCACGCCTGCCCGGGGCCCCTCGCTTCAGCACCAAGGCTCTCTCGGACGAAACACTAAAGGCTTTAAGTTTCTGGAAACCCGAGGTGTGTGAAAACAAGGAGAGGGAACAGCGGGAGCCCTTCACAGCTGCCCGTCTGACTTGCGAGCGTTTTTTTTTCCCTCTGGGTCATACCGGACACACTGTTCCTGATTTTCATTCCTGGGGGGAAGAAAATTGCTTCACATTTTGAAAACACAAATATTTATATTCTTTCCTCAATGTATACGCTGAGCTTCCTCCCTCTAAGCCCTTGCTCCTGCTGTGGAATGTGAAAGCTGCCCCCCTTTTTGGGAAGAAACCTATCTCTGCTCCTGAAAACGTACCTGTGGCCCATTTCTGTGGCCCTGCTAATGAGCCGATGGGTGACACAGAAAAGGCGCCTGTGTTCCTCTGAGGAGCCCATACAACGGCCATTCAGATGCGGAGCTGAAAGAGCCATTTCATGGGCCCAGCTGCTGGCTCGGCCAAGAGAGCCGTGTACTCCTCCGGCCGCGGCCCGGTGCATTTGGGAGGGGATGCGGGGCTGGGAGGCTGCAGATCACGTTCTCCTCGAGCAGCTCCGCTGGGCCGTGGCCACCGCTGCAGACCCCTGCCTGACCCTGTTCGGTTCCCAAGGGAACGGAACCCACTTGTCACCTGTTGCTTCTTTTAATGCATTGTTTCGCTTGATGACCAGATACCCTGTTCCAGACTCGCGCTGGGTCCTGAAGGTCGTTGGAAGCTGGGTGGGGCCAGATGCCCCCCTTGGAGGGAGCTGATGGCCAGAAGGAAGGCAGTTAACACATTTATGATCCGTTGTGGGGAAGCAAGAGGCACTGCAGTCATTGTGCCCTATAGTGTTCTTTGGAAAAAAGAATTACTTAAAAATTGTAGAGGGAAAGGGACCGGCAGCCTCGACTAGCATTTGAAGCTGGGGACGGCTATGAAGGATACAAGACAATAAAATCTAAATGGGAAACATCAGAGGGAAATATTCTTTGCTTCCTCTTTCTCTAAACCCGGGGCAAAGAGGGGTAAGGCCCGAGTTCCAGGCGGGGCTAACTGGCTGGTGGCTTCAGGCAAGTCATGAATTTCTCCAGACCTCAGTTGTGTCATCTGACAAATGGGATGATGCCCTTGGAGACAGGAAGACACAGTAATAGTGTGTGGCTGCCATTATCGCTCAAGATTGTAAGACTATTGGTTGGGTCACTTTAAAAAAAAAAGGGAAAAAAAAGGAAAAAAAAAAAGGGAAAAAAAAAGGGAACAGGGGCGCCTGGGTGGCTCAGCGGGTTAAAGCCTCTGCCTTCAGCTCAGGTCATGATCCCAGGGTCCTGGGATCAAATCTCACATCGGGCTCCTTGCTTGGTGGGGAGCCTGCTTCTCCCCCTGCTTGTGCTCTCTCTCTCTGACAAATAAATGAATAAAAATCTTTTTAAAAAAAGTCTGTACATTTCTTTTTGAGGCATAACTCATACAGTCTTAAATGTTAACTAACGGTCCTGTCCCCCAGAAAGATGACAATCCTTTGACCCCCATCTGCCCTGTTCTCTCATTGCCTCTTCACCTGGTCCCAGTGAGGCAGGGATGCCAAGAACCACCATTCCCATTGCATGATAACAAGCTGAGGCTCAGAGAGGTTAAGTTAGCTGCTCCAGGTCACACCGCTGTTCAGTCACAGACAGAGATCTGAACCTGGGCCTCTCAGTTGGCCAAGCCTGTGCTCTTTTCATGTGATCTCATCAGTTACTGAACCTCCATGCAGCAGCAGGGCCATTTCTGGTGACGTTCCTTTATTTATAAGCCTTTATTTTTGCCTTCTAGTGCAGAGCCTGGACTGGGCCCAGACACAGGGATGAATCAGTCAGACTCTTAACAGCTCAGAGGTGAGACACACAATGACAGAAGCACGGGAAGGGGGTCCTAATCCTGGGGGAGTGAGGGAGAGGTAGGCCTGGAGAAGGCACCTCCGCCAAGCTACACCCAAGCAAGCAGGGTGGCTGAGAGCACTGGCCTGGGGCCCTGTTCTGTCAATGATACTTTAAAAAGAAAAAAGATTTATTCACTTATTTTAGAGAGAGAGAGAGATCATGCACATATGTGCAGGGCATGCGGGGGAGAGGGACAGAGAGAAATCCAAACCGACTCCCCACTGAGTACAGAGCCTGTCTCTGGGCTCCATCCCACGTCCCTGAGATCGTGACCTGAGCCGAAACCAAGAGTCGGACACTTAACGGACTGAGCCGCCCAGGCGCCCCTGGCAATGACTTCTTGGCAGCGTGACTTCAGACAAGTTACTCCATCTCCCTGTTTGTCAGTTCTTCTTCTGGAAGATGGGGGTAGTAATAGTAGCTGCATCACGGGGTTGTCAAGGGAATTAAATGAGACTGTTCCTATAACTCTGCTCCTCTCACCCATCCTAGGAGGTGGGATCAGAGAGGTGAAGCAACTGGCCCGTGGTCACACAGGCAGCGAGCAGCAAACCTGGGTAATTGGCTTCAGGTCTGTGCTCCTACCCATTGCCTCTATTGCCCTGCGCACACATGTCAGAGTGTGAAAGGGAGGGAGGGGCGTTCGGGGTAGGTGACCCTGCTGGTACAAAGCCCTGGAGGGCCTCTCGGGGACCCCAGGTGTGGCAGCCTGGAGGGGAGAAGGCGGGGAGGTAGGGGACAGGCCAGGTGAGCAGGGTGAGTGCCAGATAAGGAAACTGATGGAGGTGAGAGTGGGGGTTGGGGTGGGGTGTGGGGCGAGGGTGCAGGGCTCGAGGCCATTGGGCTGGCTTTCCCTGGGCTTGGAGCAGCAGCTCTGGGTCAGGGCAGGCTCCAACCCCTGGCAGAGCTGCCCTCCACCCACCTGAGATTTCCTGAGTTCCAGCGGCAGGTCCGCTTCTGCAGGCAAAGGAGCCCTTGTGGTCGGAGGGGCCTCTTGAGCCCAGGCCAGGCGGCTCCCTCCCTCTCTGGGCACACACACCTCCATTCAGCCTGGGCCACGCCCCCCAAGGGGGCTAGGGGCCCCTGGCAGCCACCCCCATGTCAGTGGGGGCCGCCTGGCCGCCGAGGTTGATAAGACCGGGACCCCACTGGCCCCCAGCACTGTGCTGGCTGCTGCCTGACCTGCCAGAACCATGAGGCTCCTCTCTGGCACTGGCCTCGTGCAGTGTGGTCTGCTGCTGCTGCTGTTCCAGGCCCTGTGCACACTGGGCCTTGCCCCCCAGGCCAGAGGTGAGGGGGTCCATGTGAGGTGGGGGACATAGGGTGAGCAGCCTCTGACCAGCAGCCTGGCCAAGAGGAGCAGAGGTTAAATGGGGTACGGGATGGGCCGGGGTGCTGAGGGGTCAGGGGGCAAAGGGGTAGGAGGACAGCAGGCTGGCCCGGGAGCCGACAGCAATGGTGACATTCATAAGGGCCAGAGCAGGGATGATCCTTGGTCTGCGCTATTGAGGGACAGGAGTGGGCCTTTCTCTGCAGCCTCACAGGCTTCCCTGGGGCTCCTTAGCTCCCAGGCCCCCCTTGGGGACCACGCATGCTGCCAGAGCCAGTCTTGTGGGTCCCTGAGGACAGACGCTGGAGCTGCACCAAGCCCAGGGCTGCATGCACACTCTATCTGGGATCACCAGGACTCCAACCCCTTTCCTTAGCCCCTCCAGCCTCTCCGGGTGTGGGTTCTTGCCTGCTGTACCACTCCCAGAGCTTCTGCCTTGGGCACCGAGTCCCAGAATGCCCAGCTTCTCCTGTACAGATGGGGAAACTGAGGCTGGAGAAGGGTGTTCTCCTGGTTCCTGATGCTCCACGGTGTGGCTAATTCCCTCAGCCTCTCTTGGCCTCAGCTTACCCGTATGTAGCCTTAACTAGTAGGGACCAGGGTGCGGCTGCAAGGTCATTACTAAGGTCCCTTGAGGAGCTCTGATACCTAGGGTGCTGTGGCTGGGGGGCTGGGACAGCCCAGGACCCCTTTCCTTTTCTGAGCCTTCCTGAATCCTCTCTTGGGAGCGGCTCTGCTCAGTTCTGGGGCACAGAGAGGAGAGCCTTTGTACTGAGCCTCTCCAGGCTGCAGGGTCAGGCCAGTGAGAGTAACAAGCAGTGAGCCTTATTCTCCCCACTGGACAGATGAGAAACTGAGGCTCCTAAAGATGCAGTGAGCTGCCCGTGGCCACATGGGGGGGCTGAACCGGGATTCGAACCTCACTCTGCTTCATTCCAGCTTCATGCACGTCCCAGCCCATGGGGCTGCTTGCTGGGGTGTCTGGAAAGACAGGCCTCCATGGGGATGTGTCTTAGGAACCCACCGGGTCAGGCTGCCACAGAGGCCACGAGGAATCCCTGCCCTTTTCCCTGCCCACGGACACCAGCCAGAAGACTCCTCGGGGCTGAGGGAAGCTGGGTCCCCTTGGGTGACTGGCTTTGATGCTGAGATGAAAGAGACCAAGCCCATGGGCCCTGCGCTGGGCCCTGGGGCTCTGTCCTCTGCGCCCTCTCCCCCACCGCCCCCACAGGAGAAATTCTGCCGTGGCCATGGCAGCCACTCTGGGCCACAGCCTGGGAAGTGTGTCTTAAAGTCTGTCATCTCCTTTGCCGCCCCCTGGATACCAGCTGCATGCCTAGCCCTGCCCTGGCACTGAGCACGCACTCCTGCTCAGCCCTGAGGGTTCTGTAAAGAGGGGACTGTCAGCTCATTGTACAGACGAGGAAACTAAGCTCAGGGAGGTACCGTGAGTTCCCTGGGGCTGAGATTTGAGCCTCTGTCTTCCCCAAGGGGCTGAGAAGCTGGGCCAGCCACGGGTGTCCACATGTTGACAGAAGGTCCGAGCTGGCCTGGCCCAGCTTCAGGTTACACTGTCTGGGACCTCCAGTCTCGGTCTAAGCAGCCCCTGACCTTTGCCCCCTTCTCTTGGCCCTCTCCCTCCTGTCCCCCCTTGCAGGGCATCTCTGCCGGACCCGGCCCACGGACCTGGTGTTTGTGGTGGACAGCTCACGCAGTGTGCGGCCCGTGGAGTTCGAGAAGGTGAAGGTGTTCCTGTCCCAGGTCATCGAGTCTCTGGACGTGGGGCCCAATGCCACCCAGGTGGGCGTGGTGAACTATGCGAGCGCTGTGAAGCAGGAATTCCCGCTGCGGGCCCATGGCTCCAAGGCCGCGCTGCTCCGGGCCGTGCGCCGCATCCAGCCGCTGTCCACGGGGACCATGACGGGCCTGGCCATCCAGTTCGCCATCAACAAAGCCTTCAGCGACGCCGAGGGGGGTCGGGCCAGGTCCCCTGACATAAGCAAGGTACGCGACCCACCCCTCCCGCCCTCCCGGATTCCCCAAACATGCTTCAGGTTGTGTCTTAGGCCCAGAGAAGCCAAGGGGCAGAGCTGGGCCTTGAAGCTATCTTTATCCACGCTCTGACTGCAGGGCCTCAATCTGGAGCGTGCTTGATTTTTTTCAGATTGGTGGACCTTGGCTCTCTGGGGCTGATTGAGGCAGTCCAGATGCCTGCCCTCCACCCTGTTCCCTGGACTAGCTGTCACCCTGAGCAGCACGTGTCAGTCCCTTCACGTCTAAACCACAATGATGCAACTCGTTTTTGAGGGACTGTCAGCAGGCCTCTGTGAAGTCCATTGCACAGTGTGCTTGGAACAGGGCACGGACCCACCAAGCCCCATGGAAGGGCTAGCTCAGTTTGATTTAATAAGCCTCCGAGGGCAGGGGTTTGGAAAAATGAGGTGATGTGCCCCAAGCCGACGTCAGTACGGGCTCCAGGCCAGGTGCCGAGGAGTTCACAGACCTGGTCCCCACAGCAGGATTTCCCAGCACAGCCCAGGACCTGTAAGACCGGTCAGAGGTTGCATCCCAAGGTGGTCTTGCCCACCGATGCCCACACCTCTCCTTCCTAGCCCTCAACAGCCCCAAGGAGTCAGCCTTTACCTGCCCAGGACCTCAGCCCCGGAGACATACTTTCCGACCCCCACGCAGGCCATGCCTGACATCTGAGTGCTGAAGGAATGCAATCCTGCTTGAAGGTGGTGACCTCATTTTACAGATGAGGAAACTGAGGCACAGAGGCCCAAGTGTCTTGCCCAGCTAATAAGCAGTAGGAATATCTACAGAAGATAGGCCATAATCCCGACCATTACAGCCCTCAAAGAAATGGCCTGTGAGTGCTAAGCCTGGTGGTCGTCCTCTGTGGGGGCTCTTTACAAGATCTGCTGTGAGGTTGATGGTCATGGTCGTTACAGGCTGTGGTGACCTGGGGTGATCCTAATGGAGAGAGGTGGTGAAGGGGATGGTGGCAGTGTCTATAGGTGTCACACCTCCAGTTAGGAGCCTGGGGTAGGCACATGAAGACACACAGAGCCCCCAGACCTGTGCCATCCAGCCTGGAATCCACCTGTGGGAGGCCCCTACAAGGTGGGTTCAAGGTCACAAGGCTGGATTGAAGGGGGATAGTCGGGGCTCCGGGAGACAGTGGGTCTCGGGGAATGGGGCAGCCTGTGACAGTGGACAGTCACAGCCAGGTGAGCCTCGGCCTCTGATGGGGAAGGGCAGGGTGCAAGATCACTCCCCAGGGGTCCCCACAGTGATAAAGAAACAATCCACCCCCTTCCTAGATGACTCAGGAAGGTGAGCGTCATTTCCAACCACCATACTACAGGTCACTAAGACAGGGGTTTGGGGACCCGGGCGGAGGGTGGGGACCCAGGTCAGAAGCAGAGAAGCGCTGTGAGGACTCTGGCTTCCGGGCAGGCTCAGGTGGGCGTGGTGAGGTTAGGCCAAGCACTAAGGTCCCCTCTGTGCCCCTTCCCAGGGCACAAACAGGGGAACCTTGTGGGAGGGCAGCAGACAGTGTTATCTCCTTCGGAAAGGAAATGTAGCATCCTGGGGAACGGAGGGAGAAGAGGGAGCCATCATCTATGTGGGAACAACCCCCCTCCCAGGGCCCGGAGGGAAAGGATGGCCAGGCTGGAAGCAGAGCCGCCGTTTATTAGCCTCGCCTGCTCTCTGCTGGCCAAAGGACAGAACTGCATGGTGTCGGGCCCGCTTGCCGGGCCCCTGACCTCAGAGGCCCCAGTCTGAGGGGGAGACATGGTCCTGCCCTCAGATCATCACAGAACTGCGGCCTGCCCGAGCGGGGAGACACCCACAGGCCCTAGTCAGATGGAAGAACATCTCAGCCACGTCTTTCGGTGAGAGAGGAAACCTGTCTCCTCTTTTGCTAGTCAGGTTCCCCTCCCTGGGGAGAAAACCCTGGCGGGGAATCAGATCCATCTGGTGTGGATTAGCTGTGTGACCTGGGCAAGCCGCTCTGCCCGTCGGGCCTCAGGGTCCTCTTCTGCCAGTGGCCCCGCGGGCTTAGTGGAGGGCTGAGCGGCCCTGCCCTGCGCGGGAGGAAGGCCTGGTCCTCACACGCGCCCCGCGTGTCTTAGGTGGCCATCGTGGTGACGGACGGGAGGCCCCAGGACAGCGTGCGGGACGTGTCTGCACGGGCCCGGGCCAGCGGCGTTGAGCTGTTCGCCATCGGCGTGGGCCGCGTGGACAAGGCCACGCTGCAGCAGATCGCCAGCGAGCCTCAGGAAGAGCACGTCGACTACGTGGAGAGCTACAGCGTCATCGAGAAGCTGTCCAAGAAGTTCCAGGAGGCCTTCTGCGGTGCGCCGGGAGAGGCGGCGATGGACGAGGCTGGGGTCTCGGGGAACGCTCAGGGGAGCTGGAGTAGGGGCCAGACCGCAGGGGGCAGGGGCGTGGCTGAGAGCATAGGGGCTGGACTGAGTGCGCTTCGGGGGTGGGACCGGGGCGGGAGGGACGGGAATGGATAGGGCCGCGACTGAGCTCCGGGGCGGGGCCAAGGAAGGGGCAGGGTGGGGGCGTGGCTAGAGTCGATTGGGGCGGGGATAGACAGGGCGGGGCTGGGTAGGGCGGGGCTGAGTTCACGTCAGGGGAGGACTAGGGCGGGGAGCATGGAGGGATAGGGGTGATGAATGGGGATGAACAGGGCTGGGACTGAGCGTGGGGGTGGGGTCAGGGAGCAGGGAGGGATGGGGGAGTGACTAGAGAGTCGATCGGGGCAGGAGCTGGACAGGGCGGGTCTGAGTCGGCATCGGGGACAGGCCGGGGCGGGGCCGGGCGGAGATGGACAAGGCAGGGGCTGACGGGGCGGAGCTGAATAGGGCGGGAGGCGGGGCTGAGAGAGTCAGCATGGGTCGGACCTGTGATTTTGGCCCGGGGCTGGGAGTGTGGGGCTCAGACCTCAGCTAGGGGATGGTCTGTTTCCTTGAGTGTGTGAAGGGCTACCCTGGCTGAGATGTCCAAGGCCCTGAGACTGTTAGATTCTGAGTCTCCTTTTGTCCCCACAGTGGTGTCAGACCTGTGTGCCACAGGAGACCACGACTGTGAGCAGGTGTGCCTCAGCTCCCCAGGCTCCTACACCTGCGCTTGTCGGGAGGGCTTCACCCTGAACAGTGACGGCAAGACCTGCAATGGTCAGTGGGCTGGACACAGGCAAGCCCTGGGGAGGGTGGGGAGGAGAGGGGATGGGGCTTGGCCACTTTCTAGGAAGCCCATCTGAGCCTCTCTGCACTTTGTTTCTGGGCTAGTCTGCAACAGTGGTAGATGTCTCCTAGAACTTGGTGTCTGCAGAAAGTTATTTTCTACTTTTGTCCCTCTTTGTCACGGTGGGTGGTAGGTTTAGTATGGTGGAACGAGTTACATAGTCTTGAGTTCAAATCTTAGCGCCACTCCTTCTGAGCTGTATGATTTAACGGCTTTTGGAGTTTTCGTTTCCAACGCTATAAAACGAGGCCAGGGACCTTGGCTTTCGAGAGGGAGTTTTGAGGACAAAAGAGGCTGGGATAAACCTCAGTATAGAGCTAGGTGTGTGATGGGTTCCTGACTTGTGGTCAGGATGAACAACGGGCTCCTAAGCTTCATCTCCTCGCCTTCCTACCCTTCCCAGTCTGCAATGGCCGTGGTGGCAGTTCGGCAACTGACTTGGTCTTCCTCATCGATGGATCCAAAAGTGTGCGTCCGGAGAACTTTGAACTAGTGAAGAAGTTCATCAATCAGATCGTGGACACGCTGGACGTGTCAGATAAACTGGCCCAAGTGGGGCTCGTGCAATACTCGAGCTCTGTGCGGCAGGAGTTCCCGCTGGGCCGCTTCCACACGAAGAAGGACATTAAGGCGGCAGTGCGGAACATGTCTTACATGGAGAAGGGCACCATGACTGGGGCTGCCCTCAAGTATCTCATCGACAATTCCTTCACTGTGTCCAGCGGGGCTAGGCCTGGGGCCCAGAAGGTGGGCATTGTCTTCACCGATGGCCGGAGCCAAGACTACATTAACGATGCTGCCAAGAAAGCCAAGGACCTTGGTAGGTGGTGCCTGGACCCTGAACACCACTGATGGCCAGGGATACCTAGGGAACAGCTCGACTGGAAGTTGTCTGTCTTGAGTCTAAACCCTAACCCCAGGTGCAAGATAAATGAGGAGTTCTGGGTCTGTTCAACTCTTTCTTATCTGTGATGAGACAACAGAGTCCCCAGAAAAGTAAGAAGTTTGTTTCAAGAGTCCTTTTGTAGGTGGGGCTTGGAAATTTGTCAGTTGAAAGTTCTCCAGAACACACCAACTGTTGGAAGGCAGCCCCACTTTGGGACAAGCCGGAGTCTGTTTTATCACCTACTTAAGGAGGATAATAATAACCACCAGACGGATGGTTCTGGGGGGTATATGAGATTACGGAGTTCCCCGTCCAAGGAATCAGTGCAGGTCTGACATATGGGAGAAGAACCTCAGGGAACTCTGGAAGTCTCTTAGGCACTCTGCTTGTAATTCCAGCAGCTGCCACTAGAAGTGTCTGGTGTTGATCAGCTGGGCATTTCTCAAGAGGCTGAGATGCTGCTGCCTGTCCCCATGGCCACTGTCACTCATCTTGTTCCTCTTGGCAGGCTTTAAGATGTTTGCTGTGGGTGTGGGCAATGCCGTGGAGGACGAGCTCAGGGAAATCGCCTCAGAGCCCGTGGCAGAGCACTACTTCTACACGGCTGACTTCAAGACCATCAACCAGATTGGCAAGAGGTTGCAGAAGAAGATCTGCGTGGGTTAGTGAGGCCAGAGAGGGCACTGATGGGAGGGGTCGGGGGGGCTCTGTGGGGAGACTGTGGAACCATCCTGGAACTGGATGGGGGTGGGGAGAAGCAGGAGCTGTGGTGGCAGCAAGAGTTGGCAGAAGCAGGAGGAGGGCTGACCGTTCTCACTTTTGCAACTAGCAAACATATGCTTCTTACATGAATGGCACTGTTGTTAGTACTCTCCAAATACTAAATCATTCAATCCTAATTAGTAGAAATATTATTCCCATTTTATAGACAGGAAACCCAAGCCCAGAGGGGTGGAGCGATTGTTAATAACCAGAGGTGCCAGGATTTGAACCCTGCTACCTCCGCATCCTCCTGTGGCTAGAGAGTATGGATTACAGAGCCAGAGGTGCCTGGGTTTGTGTGTTTGCTGTGACACTGCCTATGGGCCATGATCCAGTGGTTTCATTTCTCGGATCCTTTATTTGTAAAATGGGATGATTAATGACTTCCAACCCAAAGTGTTGGGTGAAGCTGGCAAGATGACCTCGAGGTCCCTAGCAACCGTGTCCTGCGTGTAGTAGGTGACCAGCATGGAGATGCTGGTATTGGAGGTTTACTGGGGCTCTGTGGGGTTGGGAAGACATTCGGCGTCTCCCCCTCTGTCGCTCCTGGGAGTTCTGCTTCAGAACCCTACACGTGTCTCTGTCTTCTCAGTTCTCACAGGCCCCCCACACTTCCCCAAGACTCCCCAGTCCTGGTCCTGCGCTGTGAGCTCTCCTTGTCCCCCTGCCATGCCACCGCTCACCTTCCCCTTTCTCTTTCCCTGCTTCCTGTCCACTCCAGAGGAAGACCCGTGTGCCTGCGAGTCCATTGTGAAATTCCAGACCAGAGTGGAGGGGCTGCTGCAAGCCCTGACCAGGAAGCATATCCTTTCCCAGAGGCCACTGAGGGATGGGGGCAGTGGCAGGGTGAGGGGCAGGGAGAGGGAGGCACCCCCTTGTGTGTGGGGTTGCAGGTGGGGACTCTGCCTCCTACTGGAGAGAGGCTGGATTCTGGACAGATGGGCTGGCATGGCCTTTGGTACTGATCCTGTCAAAAGCAGAGGCTCCTAGAGGGTAAACAGAGAAACTGAGGCAGAAGCCAAGACCTAGAGATTTGGACACCCATCCAGAGTCCTAGCTGTGCTCAGGAAAACATGGAGCGTGTGGCTTCCCCATTTCTCAGGCTTTCAGTGACATGACAGATCCCAGTCTCCACTCCGATGAGGCTGGGCCTGGAACAGGTCCCCTGGCTCTGTCAGGATAAGGTGGGAATCCAGGTGGGGGACCCAGCAGGCCTGAAGCTGCCCCCGGCAGGGCTGGGCCTTCAGGGTGTACAGTAACTACTGGGTTTTGGGGAAGGCACTGTTCTGAGGGCAGTGACATGTTGTAGATGGGGTGGGAGAACTCCCTGGAAGAGGGGCTCTCGGAAGGTGGGGGACACAGGAGGTGGGGTCCTGAGGGCAGGTGCCACAACAATCACTGCCCTGCTCTGGTCAGCCTGGGCCTGTCCTTAACCCCAAGTCCACTGGAAGCTGTGAGCCAGCGGCTGGCCATCCTGGAGAACAGAGTCGTGTGATGCCCATCCCCGCCGCAGCCTCTCGGTCTCCCCACTGCCCACGTAGCCCCCTGAGTCCTACGTGTGTCCCCTAGAGCCCCAAGTGTAATCTAGCTTTGCCATTCCAGAGAGGGGGGTTTGGAGGGGCAGACCCTGAGGGCACCAGGCCTCTCCCACCGTCCTGCCAGCCCTTCTGGGCTTGTGTGTGTGTGCCAGGTGTGTGGCCATGTCTGGGAGCACACGCGTGTGTGTGAGTGCATGGGCATGTGTACGCGTGTTAGGAGCGTGGCCGTGTTGGGGAGTGTGCTTGTGTGTGCCTGCGTGCCTGAGGGTGGGCGTGTATCTGGAGCAGGGTTGTGTGTATGTGAGTGAGAACATAAAGGTGAGTGTGAAAGGGACTGCGTTTGCATTTCTTCAATCGAAACATAATATATTCCTATTTTTTTTAGTTAACCCTTTCTTGACTGCGAGTGCTGTGAATCTCTTTCCTGTTTTTTTCTATTGCCTTCTGAAAAACAATGAAATATGATTTAACTTAAGCCCTGAATGGGGCCGGAAGTAGCGTGGTCATTTGGGGAGTGGGATGAAGGACTGGGGGGGGGGGGCGGGTGCAGGGGGACCCTGCAGGCTGGCAACTGCGGTGGGAACAGGGGTGAAGGCCGCTACCCCAGAGCTGGCACGGGGTTGCCCTGCCCTTGCAGCTCTTGCTTCTTTCTCCTGCAGCCCTGCCTGCAGCGGACTTGAGTCGTCCTCATTATACGCATGGGGAAGCTGTGTCTGGGTGTTCAGATGACTTGCTCAGTGGAGCATCCATTGGAGAGCAAGGACTTGAATCTAGGGCTGCAAGACATCAAAGAAGAAGAAGAGCCAGGACACCAGACAGGCCGGTTCATGCATTCATTCATACATTCATTCAGTCCTGCTTCATTCATTCATTCACGTGTGCATGCAGAAGACAAATACAGAATATGGGCCCATGGCAGGCAGAGGAGAGATGGTGGCCTTTGAGACAGATGCAGTCCCTGCCCTTAAGGGACTTACAGTCCAGTTGAGCGCCTGTCACCCTCACCCCAGCTGGGGAAAAAGAGAGAGTGTTTAGGTTGTAGCAGGAGCCGGTGGGCTGAGTGTGTGTGCGTGAGTTAGAGATGCTGGGAGGGTCCCAGCTGCACCGGTGCTGGTCCCGGGCGCCCCCACCAGCCCCACGCCCCATGCCCATGTTGGTGTCCTCTCTGTTCCCTCCTTGGGTGTTAGCAGCTTTGCCTCCATTCCCGGCACCAATGGCAGCACCCCTCTGCCTCAGGGATGGCACATGAGAAGGTTTCCTGAAACCTATGTCTCCCCCAGCCCTACCTGAGGTCTGCCGGCCTCACCCAGGCCCCTCTGGAGCAGTGCTCCCCACAGTCTCAGTCCCTGGTGTCCCACAGTGGGAGCTGGGGTGATTTGCTGAACCCATTCCTGTGTCATGGGGGCATTTTTAGGGTTACTACTAAATTCACACTTGGGAGCCTCTAAAAGGCTTTTATGAGAGACTCAGACCATCCCGAGAGGTCTTCCTTAGAGACACTTCCTGCAGACAGAATTATATCCCTGTACCTGCTAAAACTTAGTGGCTCAAAACGTCGCCCTCTCCCCCCTCCGAGCGGGGGAGTTGGCTGGGCTCCGCTGGCGTTTCTTCTGCTCCATGTGGAGTTGGCTGGGGTCACACTCGTGGTGGTCTCGACCCGGCCAGAGCCTCCAGCATGGCCCACTCCCCTGTGCCAGGGCCCGTTGGTATGACTGCTACCTGGGGAGACGGGGGTGCAAGGCTGGGCTTCTCTCTACTTCTCTCTCCATGTATGTCCCTTGGGGCTCTCTGGTGGGGAAGCGCAACTTCTTCTCTGGCAGCCCAGGGCTGTGGAAAGCTTTTTAGGTCTGGAGTCCCATGTTGGCACTGCATGACTTTTGCTGCATTATTTTTTGATCCTTTTGCTGATTTCTTGATCAAAGCAGTTTTAGGCCAGGCTGAACACAAGGGGTGGGGAGGTATACTCCACTTCACAGAGAAAGCAATAAAGAATTTGCAGCTACTTTTAATCCATTGCAGCGGGTCATTCTCTGGCGTCCCTCTCTGGCTACACTCCCTGCCTTGGCTATTCAGGACACCCAGGAAACCTTTGCTCGAAGCGGGACCATCCTGGGTTCCAGTGCCGTGCCTTAGCTGCCTGGTAACTTGGCGGGAACCCTTTCCCCCTCTGAGTTTCCCACCTATATCCAAGGCAAAGGATACTGGCACCACCTCGAAGATCTTATGGGGTGTCAGTGAGATGAGTGGGGGGTATCCAGCTCAGGGCCCGCCCACATTTTGTACCCAGAGTGGAGTTGGCATCATTGTTGCCATCTGCTGAGTGGTTTCCCAGCCTCAGGGACGCATTTAAACCTGTCAGCACCCGAGAACCTCCCTCGTTCCCGTCTGGGGCCAGTGTCCCTTGAGACCCTGCAGTCACCTGGTTTCCGGGGGCTGTGCCACCTGGGGCACCTGTTACCTGCTGGAGACCATAGTGTGCACCATAGCTCTGGCCCACCTGCGTCACGGTCATGGGTACTGATCCTCCAGCTCCACCAGGAGGCAAAGTCAGGGACAGCCTTTTCTCTGCCTGGAGCAGTGCCAGTATGTGGGGGGAGGGGGTCACGGCTCAGGGAGATGAGGCTCGGAGGGCGGTGTGAGCTTGGACAAATCGTCCCTTCTCCCTGTGGGCCTTAGTTCCTCATCTGCTAAATGGAGAGATGATCCAGAAATAAGCAGTCATCGAGGATCTCCCAGGGGACGCATGAGCTGAGAGCTGAGAGCTGTCACTACTTCCTTGAAGTCGGATGAGAGAAAGGTGTGCCCCGGGGGTGTCTGGCCTGGCAGAGACCAAGCGTCAGACTCCAAGCTCCCAGGAACTATCCCATGGAGAGGTGACAGTGGACAGGTTAGCAGTTCGGGGTCGACAGTCCTGGTGTGAGACCCACCCCCCCAACCCCCTTGCCTTGGACAGACTCCTTTGTGCTCTGACCTCAGCTTCCTTGACGGTAAACGGGGCAACAGCACCCTCTTCACTAGCATTCATGCTGATGGCACCCAGATAGAGGGCTTGGCATGGCCAGCCCTGTAGGGCTCCCTGGAGGAGACCGCAGAGGTGGCTTAGCAGGGAGACTGAGGGCTGCCCCTGCAGGGCAAGTCTGGAAGGTGAGCACTGTGTGGAGGGAGGAGGGGCTGTGAAAGGGCACATGCCTGAGAGGGAGGGGCCGGGGGCTGCGAAGTCCAGCCAGTCGGGTCTTAGCCCCACCCTCTCCCCCCATTCTTTCCTTCCTTCCCTCCTTCCTTCCCCATTCACCGAGCACCACCAGAGGCCAAAGCATGCACAAGGCGTTCGGGATAAAATAGAGAAACGCCCAGCAGTTTCTGGCCTTGTGGTGCTCCCAGCCTAGAGGGGCAGACAGACAGAAAGCCTCACCGGGAGTCTGGCTGGGGTAGCGGGGGAGGACTCAGGGTGTGCCACAGGAGGTCTTCCCCTGCTGTGGGCGGGTGGAGGAGGCTTCCTGGAGGCGGTCGACCTACGCCTGAATCTGAAGGCACTTGGGAGTTAGGAAGGCAGAGGGAGGCTGGGGATGAGTGTGTCAAATAGAGCAAGTGACGTGTGCAAGGGCCCTGAGGAGGAAGGTGTGCGGGGGCCCCCCCTAGATCCCAGATGCAGCTGCCTGTCACAGGGACCAAGGCACAGGCCCAGGACCAGAGGAGGCGGGACTCCCCCTGCAGGGTGGTGTGAAGCCAGGCAAGGGTTTTAGGAAACAGGGTGATGTGATCAGAAAGTAGAACGGACTCTGATTAGAAATGGGACTCATGTTTTCCCCACAAACCCTCGAGGGGGTGCGGGATGGGCTGTGAAGAGACCTAAGCTGGGATGGGTGGGGACCGAGCGTCCCTCTCACTTGCCCAGGGTAGGGTGGTGACCTGGAGGCTGGCCCTGCTGGGTTCCGTGCGGGGCGGCTGACCTCCCTGTCGCCGTGAGGCAACGACATCCTTACTTGCAGGGAGAGCAGAGAAACTGCTAGGACGGTGGCACTGAGGGCCCAGGGAAATCCTTCTGGTGACCCTGTGTGACAGGTAGTGTGACCTGTTTTACAGGTGATGGGGTTGTCCGAGTCAGCGCCGGCACCACTTCCTAGGTTGACCGAAAGCTCAGGCCTTTCTTAAGAGCAGCACCAACTCAGCTTTGCTGCCTGTGACAACGAATGTCAAGCCCTGGGCGCACAGTAGGCCCTCAGCAGACCCCGGCAGCCAGTCTCTTCCCCTGTCCTCCTCCCAGAGGGTCGGCAGGCTCACAGTTTGGCAGAGGGTGGACCTGGTCCTAGAGGAGCCTGGAGCTGGACCCAGGATCCCCGAGCAGAGGGAGCAGGGTTGGACCCCCACAGAGGGGCTGGTGGGAGCCAGGCAGGGAGCGAGCACCTTGTCAAGCAGGCTGGGGGTTGGAGAAGGTGCTGGATGGGGAGATCAGCACCCAGGAGCTTGGATGCTCCTGTGGCTGCAGTTGGCCTGGTTCAGGCCCCGGTGCAGGCTGAACTGGGGTGGGTTGGGGATTTGGTGCCTCTGGGGCTGAGGCTCAGGATTTCTCATAAAGGAACAAATGGAAGGGGGTATGTGCCCAGAACTCACCCATTTTTGAGTAGGAGAAGGTTGCTTCCTGTTTCCAACAGTGCCGCCCAAATCATCCTGTGGCAGGAGGGGGAGTCCTGGGGTGGCTGCAGGAGAAGCAGGGCAGGTCGACCACCTGGAGACTGGAAGGCGGGCACCATTGGCTCAGAATGGCCCGAGTTAGGGCTCTGGGCTGCAAGGGACAGAAATGTCACACCAACCGGCTTCAGCACGAGAAGGGAGTTGATGGGATCTCATGATGGAAGGTGCCGGGGAGGAGCTGGACTCCGGGACGTCTTTGGCCTCCAGCAATCTCCCCTCTTTTTTTTTTTTTTTATTTAAATTAACATCTAATGTATTATTAGCCCCAGGGGTACAGGTCTGTGAATCTCCAGATTTACACACTTCACAGCAGTCACCATGGCACATACCCTCCCCAATGTCCATAACCCAATCAACCTCTCCCTCCCCAATGCCCCCCAGTCCCCTCTTTTAAAAAAATTTTTAAAAAAGATTTATTTGTTTATTTATTTTTGAGAGAGAGAGAGAGAGAGAGAGAGAACGAGCAGGGAGCAGGGGGAGAAGGAGAAGCAGATTCCCTGCTGGTCAGGGAGCCTGACGTGACTCAATCCCAGAACCCTAGGATCATGGCCTGAGCTGAAAGCAGACACCCAGCCAACTGAACCACCCAGGCGCCAAGGGTTCTTGCCACTCTTGACTCTGGTCTCCGACCCGGAGGCCTCATGTCCAGCCAGGCCTCGTCTCAAGGTGGCTCCAAGCCCCCCAGCTCTGAGTTTGCAGCCTTCAGCCTCCTTGGCTCAGGTTGGGTCCAGGGCCCACCCTTGTACAATCACTTGTGACCAGTGTGATGCAAGGCTCCGACTGGCCAGGCCAGGGCTCTGCCTGTCCCTGGATGAAGGCTGGACCAGCCCCACTGGCCGTCCCAGGACTAAGACTGAGTGGTTCCTCCAGGAGAAGGAGGGGCGTGTAATCGGATCCAGGGTCTGCGTGCAGGCCGAGCAGAACCACCCGATATCCCCAACAGGTAGGGTCCGAGCTGGGGTTTTATTTAGCTCCTGGCTGGAATAGATCCTGTATTCTTCTCTGCATGGGGACGGGGGAGCTGGCACATACAGAACCATGTTGCTGGGCTCTGAGGACGGCGAGGGCAGGCATCTTGGGGTCTTCCAAACCTCAACTCCTGCCCAACTCATCTCGATTCTCCCCACGTCAGTTGCAGCACCCTCTCCATGTAAATTCCACATCTTCCCCTGCTCGCCATTTGATTAACAGAAGGTTATAAACAAGTCCCACAAAGAAGGAAAACCAACATCTCCCCAGGGCGCCCACAGTCTATTGGCAGATGGCAAGTTACTCTGTAACCGATATTTTTGTTGTTTTGATTTGTGTATAGATAAACAGGACTAAACTAATTAGGATTTTTTTCCCCCCTGTCTTTCCCCAGGTCTTGGATTACAATGGGAGTCCCCTGGCCCCACAGTGAATTGGTTACCAGGTTTCAATAAGGGGTTTGTCTTTGCAATTACAGTTCATTAATGGATTTACAAGGGAGGGAAGACAGCACAGTCCGCTAAGGGGATTGTTTTGCATTTCTCCTCTTTTAATTACATGATTTTCTCCTGGATCAATGCTCTGTGAAAAATGGTGGTGGTGGTGGTGGGGGGTGTAGTCCCAACACCCCATATGTTCCAGATGCAAATGCAATTAATATGAGAGGAGACAGTAGCTTCTTGGAGGCTTCCTGCTGCCTGGGTATGGGCCAGCCTCCTCTGGAGCTGCTGTGCGGATGGGCAGCTCTGTCACCATCACGGGAGCCCAGGAGCTTCGTGCACACAAGCCTTGGTTGGCTTGGGAGGGGCCATCTCTGCTCCTGGGGTCAGAATCATATTTAGCGCCCCCACTGAGTTACCCTTTTTTTGGAACACACATAATTTTGAATTCAAACTTCCCAGTGATGTTGTGAATAAATTTGTTTTGCAAACGGAGAAAGCAAGGCTGCCAGATGTAAAGTACCACACAGCCAGTAAGTGGCAGAGCTGGGGTTTGAACCCTGGAATCTTTGGCTCCAAAGTCAGGACTCTTTCCAGAACATTGCTTCTCTGTGATTTGGACTCACTATGATGAAGGTGGGTTCTAGTCCTTTCTCTCCAGGTTGGGACCATAGCAGGTTAACTGGCCTTCCCTCCTTGTTCTTTAGTTCATCATGCATACTGATATCAGAGTGATGGTCCTACAGTGCACATCTGATCAGGTCTCACCCTCACTCAAGATCCTTCTCTGGCTCCCTATTGTCTCCAAGATAAAATTCAGACTTAGTTGGACACCCTAGGACCTTTATGGTTTGGCTGTTGCCCAGGGCTGTTGAACTCCAGATTTCCTACTATTTTCACTCTCCCTTTGCTGCTACCTGGGTGATCCAGTTTCTCCATCTGTGAAATGGACTCCTGACCCTGGGTAAGATGATCTCAAGGACCACCTTGGATCTTGGAGTTAAGAGATCATACAGTGGCCTGAGGCTGCTAGGGATGAATCAGGCCACTGGATGGCGGCATCGGCCCAGGAATGAGATGGCAGGCAGGCTGGGGGATGGGGTTCCTCACCAGTCCCTGCCAGCTAGGCTAGCGCCTGTCACCTGTGGCATTCAGTAGCCTGCGATCTAATCCCTTCAAACTGTCCCCTCCCTCCCACACACAAAGACCCCCAAGGAGGCAGCAATCTGTCTCCAGGGGCAGAGCGTGGGCGGGGGTCTCCCCCAAGATGGTTGTTTTCTCCCGGCTCTGGCTGGCTGTGCTCTTCCTAACCCTCACCCTGACATGCCCTGTGTGGGGCCTGGGCTAGGTTCAGCTCTGGTCTCGCAGGGCCTGGTCCAGGCTCTGCTGGGCTGGTGGTGGCAGCCCAGACCTGGAGGTTGGGGACCGGGCGGGGGGCTAGGTAGGAGCACCCCGAGGGGCGTCTTCCTGCTCCCCTCTTCTCTCTTGCTCCTATAGGCAATGGAAAAAAGTCTTTTGTCCCTTCTTCGGGATAGAAAAGTCTTCAAGCCGGAGTGGGGGGAGGGGTCCATTAGACACCCTGAAGTAGACATGATGGAGGGGCCCCCAAAAGGCTCTTCGGGGACCCTGGACAGAGCAAGTCGCCTACAGTCCAAAGAGCTGGGGGTGAGACCCGGGCTGTCCCCGACGTGCTGTGTTACTTGGGGCCCGTGACTGCCCCTCTGGTCACAGTTTGCACACTGAGGGTGTGCAGACTGGAATGAGACAGCAGGTGCAGGGTAGCGTGTCATCGGGGCTCGGGATGGAAACGCCATCTGTGCCGGGGTTTGGGCCCGGGTACCCCCTCAGCCACAGGTTTCCCACCAGGGCTTCAAGGAGGAGACAGCGCCCCCTCCCTCATGGAAAACCTCCCAACAGGTCAGAACTTGTCCGCTTCTGTTGTCTCCTCAGGTTCCTCAGGTTCGCAGGGCCCGATGTGGTTCCTTCCTGCCCGGCCCCTCCCTGTAAAGTGTGAGGGGCTGCCCAACTCTGTGACGGTGACGTGGAGCGTGGGGTCAGCAGGGGGACCTCCTGTGTCCAGACCCGGGTGTGAGGCGTGGCTCTGCACTCAGGCCTGGGTGACCTTGGCGAGCCCTTTACTCCCCACGCCTCTGCACCCCCGGCTGCCTGGGTTGGGTGGGTGTGCAGTGGGCCCGCGGCCCACACGAATGAGCATGTAGCCCCAGCAGCCTCCAAGCTCCCCATGGCTTCCTTTCTAGGGAGCCCACCTTTGAAGATACCTGTGCTCGAGGAAGCCCAGGAAGGGGGCTCCCCTGGGCTTCCCAGGGCCCTAGTAAATAGATAGAATGAATGAATGTGTGATATGCGGGCCACACAGAACATGTCTGCTCCCTCTGGATCCCACAGCCTTCCAGTGTGACAATAATAATTTACAAATAGGGATTTATAGTATATTACAGTACAGATAGTGTATTATATTACTTCTATATAACACATTATAATACATAAATAAAACATGCAAATAACATACCCTTGTAAATAATAAACATAAATATATAATATATAAATTATAATATAATATATAATTATTAAATAATACTATAGTGTGTTATATAGCTATAAGTAGTAACTTAGAAATATAAGTCTGTGGATAGCTAACATGTATCACTGCTTACTGTGAGCTAATCATTGTCCTAATAGCACGAACCTCATTGATTCTCTGTAGCTACTTTGGATGAAAGGACTGTCCCCATTTTACAGGCTGGGTCAAGTGAGGCTCAGGGAGCAGAAGGGACTTGCAGAGGCAAGTAGAGTCTCTGGGTCTTAAACCCAGGCCTTTCTGCGCCACGTGGCCTCTGAGTCTTCCTTCCTCCAGGGGGAAATCTCTTTGTTGTTCTAAATGCTCTTTGAGGTCCACAGGTCGGGGTCTGGCCCCGATGGTTCCACCTCTGGACCCCCTCCAGCTTTGCCACAGTCCCTTACAGAGAGGGCCAGAACAGCCTCCTTCGGGGACCCCGCAGCCTCCACTGGCACCTGGAGTCCTCCCCGCCTGCCGCCTCCCTCCCCCTATGGCTGGCGGGCCTTGCTATTTGGGCTTGTGGCCACAGCTTGGGAAAAAACTTGCCCAATTCCTGGTATCAGATTTTCCCTTGCAGTTTCCTGCCTTCGTTTCTGGCAGGAGCCATTGGTCCATGGACAGCCAGCCTCTCCCAGCCTCTGTCCTGTGGCTGGTGCAGGGCCAGGGATCCTGTCCCAAGCGTGGGGCTTCCTCCCAGAGCCAGGACTTGTGGCAAGCGCCTGTGATGAGCCCCCCATGCTCCTCATTCCCTGGGGACTCTTGGGGCCATCGCAGCCTTCCCCACGGGGCCTTTTGTGAGGGGGCCGGAGGTAAGCTGGGCCCCCTCCGACTGCCATGGTATTTCCTTTGCCAAGACCCAGGCTGGAGCGGCAGGCAGGGCTGGGGCCTCCCCAGGGGAAAGAGAAACCGCCCCTGTCCTGGGCTGGGCTGGGAGAGGCCATGCCATGTCCACGCGCCCGGATGCTGCCTCCTCCCTGCTCCTCCCGGCTGCTCCGGCAGCGGGCCCTGTGCCTCCCGGGGAGGGGGACCAGCCCCCGCTGAGTCAGAGAGGTGACAGCGGGTGGTGCACTGAGAAACTATATTTTATATTCTTCCAGTCATGTCTTTATTTTAATGAGTATCAGGAAAAACCCCACCAGCAATGAATGCCTGGAACCCTTGATTTCATGGATTTTATTGCTCAGGGTGAGGCCCATTGAAAAGGGCCTATTTTGAGATCTGAGGGGAACATTGAGTCCACACAGTGCAGGAGGAGGCCGAGCTGGAAAAATCAAGGCTGTCCAGAGAAACCACCGGAGCTGGGAAGCTTGAAGAGGCCCGTGAGCCCCGTGTGGGATCCTGGGGGTCTGGCCTGGCTCTGCCGGTGGTTGAGGGACTTTGGTCAGGCCACGGCTCCTCTGCGAGCCTCCCTCGCCGGGAAGCTGAGCAGCAGTGGCTCGCGGGGGGCTGGGGAGAGTGTTAAGTGGGGCGATAAGAATGGAGGGCTGGCCCCAGCCTGGCATAGCCTTCATGGGGTAAGAGACTTTGTCACCCAGTCCTCTGCCCAGCCCCACGCCAGCAGCTCCACCGGGGACACCCTCTTCAGGCTTCCCAGATCTGGGTCAGGCTTGCCTGGGTGTGTGCCCAGCTGGGCCACCCACTAGGGGGCGACACAGCTTCCTGGAGCTGCCATGTCCCTGATCATAGGCTGGTTGTGAGAGACTCACCTCACAGGGGTGTGGATGTGAGGAGCAACATGAAAAGGCAGGTCAAGTCCTCAGAACAGTCGGGCGTCATCCTGTGTGAGTCTGCCCTCCAGTGGGGTGACGATCTGCCGGTTGGACAGGGAGAGTTTGGTGAAATCTGGGGAAGCATCTGAATCAGTTCTGAGTGTTAGATGTGTTATCCTAGATATGCTTATCTGTCCACCCATTCATCACCCATCTATCTGTCTGTCCATTCAGCATCTATCCATCCATCATCCATCCGTCCATTATCCGTCCTATCCACGCATTGTCCATCTGTCCATCCATCCATCCAGCCATCCATCAACAATCCTATCCACCCGTTGTCCGTCCATCCATCCATCCATCCATCATCCATCCATCTGTCTATCCATCCGTTCATCATCTGTCCTATCCACGCATTGTCCATCCATCCATCCTTCCATCCATTGAACCATCAACAATCCTATCCACCCGTTGTCCGTCCGTTCATCCATCCATCCATCCATCATCCATCCATCCAGTAAACAGTGGCAGGGGCCACAGAACCATGCTGGGGAGTTGGGATGCTCTCTTGATTGTGACAGTTGCCATGCATGGTGTGGACAGGCGAGGGATATGAACAAATTTGGGTTTGAAGGTCCCCCTGGCCACTGCATGGGTGTGGACAGGGCTGAAGAAAGAAAGAGGCCAGTCTGGAGGTAGTGGCTGCAATGCAGGCTGGAGGCGTGAAGGTCAGGTCTTGACAAGGGCAGTGCCGTGGGGGGATGAGTGGGGACTGCAGCAGTCCCCAGAGTGTGTGTGGGGAGGCAAGCAGCATCCACGGTTGATTTAAGAAGTTCCCACAACTGGAAGGGGAAAGAGAGGGCGATAGTGGGAACATCAAGTTCAGGTTTGATGTGAGGTTTGTTGTAAGGTGAGAGAGACTTGAATAGACAGTTAAATCGATAAAGAGATTAAAGCGGCTCCTCCCTCTCCCCCTGCACGGTTTGTGGGTGGGAGGGGCTGGTTGGAGCAGGTCTGGGCCCCAGACAGCGGGAGGGAATGGGGTCTCCATCTTCAGGAGGAAGGGGAGGAGGGCCTTGTGAGTGTGGGTAGGTTTGGGTATTTGGTGTCAGGAATCCTAGGGAGTTTCTATTTCAAGACTTGGATTTTCTCTGGATAGAGGAAGGGAGGCCTCCTGCTGATGAGGACAGGAGAGTGGGAGGGGAGCATGAGGGGCCAGGGGCTGAAATCATCCCCATGGTGATGAGCCCTGGGTGGGGGCAGATGGAGGCTGGGGGCTGACTTCAGGATCCGCTTGGGCTTTATGGGGGTGAGTGAGGTGTGCACTTGTCTGCTGGGTCATGGGGTAGGCTCTGGGTGGGACTGACCACAGGCCATTGTCCAGGCTGGCCCCCACTTGATATTTGAACCATGTTGTATCCCTGTGTGCCAAGAAACCTGTCATGAGGAGGGCCCTAAAACACTGGGCCCAGGACATGCACCCAACTCCCAGCCCGTCCCCCACTGCTGCCTGCTCAGTGCTGCTGGAGGGCGCTTTCTAACGAGTTAACTTTTATCCTGCTATGCCCCAGCTCAAGAACTTTCAGTGGCTCCTAACTGCCTATGGGATCAAGTTCAGCTCTTTTAGCCTGGAATTCTCAGAGGCTTCTCAGAGTCTGGCCCTGCCTTCTTCCAGACGGTCTGCTCCCTCTTTTCTTCCTAACACACCTACCTGCATTCTGAACCTGAGGTCCAGCCATGCCGAACTCTTTGTCAAACATGCCAGGCTCTTCTGTCCTTTCTTTCTTTGGTATATGCTGTGCCCCTGCCTTGAATGGCCTTCCTGCTCTGCTGAGGCTGGTGATCACTTAGACACTCTCTCCTGTGGTCCTTCCTGACTCTCCCAGGGAAAGTCTGCTTTTTCCGTAATGCCTCCTTGGGGCTCAACCAGGCCTCTGTTCTGGCCCCAGGCAGCAGTCATTCTTATGCCTGTGGCCACTCTCACTGGGCTAGAAGGTCTGTCAGACATTTGTGACAGTGACTCCCTCTAATCCCTGTCCAAAGCGGTTCTAAGTTCCTGCTGTGAATCAGCAAGAGGATGATTGGGTGGATGGATGAATGGATAGGTGGGTGGTGGGTGGATGATGGATGGATGGATAGGTGGGTGGATAGGTGGATGGTTGGTTGGATGGCTGGATGGGTGGGTGAGTGGATGGATGGACAGATAGGTAGGTGGGTGGGTGGGTGGATGGATGGATGGGTGAGTGGATGGATGGACAGATAGGTGGGTGGGTGGGTGGGTAGATGGATGGATGGGTGGATGGGTGGATGGATGGATGGGTAGATGGATGGATGGATGGGTGGATGGATGGATGGCTGGATGGGTGGGTGGATGGATGGCTGGCTGGATGGATGGATGGATGGGTAGATGGATGGATGGATGGGTGGATGGATGGGTGGATGGATGGGTGGATGGATGGGTGGGGGAGTGGATGGATGGACAGATAGGTGGGTGGGTGGGTGGATGGATGGGTGGGTGGGTGGGTAGATGGATGGATGGGTGGATGGATAGATGGATGGGTAGATGGATGGATGGATGGGTGGATGGATGGATGGCTGGATGGGTGGGTGGATGGATGGATGGATGGATGGATGGGTAGATGGATGGATGGGTGGATGGATGGGTGGATGGATGGGTGGATGGATGGTTGGATGGATGGATGGGTGAGTGGATGGATGGACAGATAGGTAGGTGGGTGGGTGGGTGGATGGATGGATGGGTGAGTGGATGGATGGACAGATAGGTGGGTGGGTGGGTGGGTAGATGGATGGATGGGTGGATGGGTGGATGGATGGATGGGTAGATGGATGGATGGATGGGTGGATGGATGGATGGCTGGATGGGTGGGTGGATGGATGGCTGGCTGGCTGGATGGATGGATGGGTAGATGGATGGATGGATGGGTGGATGGATGGGTGGATGGATGGGTGGATGGATGGGTGGGGGAGTGGATGGATGGACAGATAGGTGGGTGGGTGGGTGGATGGATGGGTGGGTGGGTGGGTAGATGGATGGATGGGTGGATGGATAGATGGATGGGTAGATGGATGGATGGATGGGTGGATGGATGGATGGCTGGCTGGGTGGGTGGATGGATGGATGGATGGGTAGATGGATGGATGGGTGGATGGATGGGTGGATGGATGGGTGGATGGATGGTTGGATGGATGGATGGGTGAGTGGATGGATGGACAGATAGGTAGGTGGGTGGGTGGGTGGATGGATGGGTGGGTGGGTAGATGGATGGATGGATGGGTGGATGGATAGATGGGTGGATGGATGGATGGATGGATGGGTGGATGGATGGGTGGATGGATGGGTGGATGGATGGGTGGATGGATGGGTGGATGGATGGGTGGATGGATGGGTGGATGGATGGATGGGTGGATGGATGGATGGGTGGATGGATGGATGGGTGGATGGATGGATGGATGGATGGATGATGGATGAGGTGTCTGGATGGATGGGTGGATGAGGTGGATGGGTAAATGGGTAGACGGCTGGATGGGTGGATGGATGCACAGAGTCAGACCAGATGTCCAGGGAAGGAAGGAGCCTGCAGAGAGCTCACATTCCACCTTAGCTCATATTTATTGATGGCCTACTGTGTGCCAGGCATGTAGGTGTCCTCTAATCCTGACACAGTCTAACATTTCACAGGTAGGGTCATCACTCCCATTTTACAGGTAGGGGCACTGAGGCTGAGAGAGTTCCAAGGCACACATCTAGGAGGTGAGGGGGCCATCGTTTGAGCACGTTTCTCCACTGTCAGTGTGGGGCCCTTCCTCAAGCTCATTCCTGTTACCCTGAGTCCTGAGCTCTGTGCCTCATGAAGCCTGTGGCAGCCGTCAGCTATTTCATGTCCCTGTTGCTCAGGCACAAGGAAAATCACGTGCATTGGAGCCAGGCAGGCCCAAGTGGGGATCCTGGCCCTGTTACGGAAAAGCCGGTGATTTGGGTGTGTTGGATCACCATGGACATTGGTTTTCTCATCTGGAAAATGGGACATTAACAGAGGTTTCCAGGGCTGTTGTGAGGGTCACATAAGGTAAAACGCGCAATGCCCTTACCCAGGGCCTGGTGAGAAGTGGGGGCTCCCGACACAACCTGCCGCCCCCACACCTGCCCCTTCTCTCCCAGGCCAGTCCCTCCCTCAGGTCCCTGGGCCCTCAGCGCTCAGCCCTGGTATCTCTCCCCTCAGCCCTGCCCAGAGCCACGTGTGTGCCCTCTGTGTGTGCGGTTACTATGGCAACCCCCCTCCCCCGCCCCCCAGGGCTCCTGGGCGCAAATTGACCAATGGGCTAGAGAGGGAGTGCAGCTGTGCAGTTCCGGGCTGCCCCCCACCCCTCGCTCTGGCTTCACAAGCATCTTCTTACCCTGAGGGGTGGCCTGGGGTCTGGTCCTTGAGCCGAAGGCCTGTTCTGCCTTAGCCTGGGGTGCAGGTGTCCTCTCTGTTCATATCTGGCCAGAGGAGGCAGGCAGCTGCGTTCAGTGATGCTCCCTAGACCCCAAGTTCACGGGAAGCGGGTTGGTGGTGTCCTGGCCTCCTGGGCCAGCGAATGCCCCTCCTCCTGTGTGTGAGACTTCCTAGCACCGCTGTTCCTCTCCTCCATGGCCAAGTCTGCTGGGTTCTGAGCTCCCTCTGCCACAGGTGCATAGATGACCCAGCCTTCCTGCGGAGGTCTGGTGGATGGGGAGCAGCCCCTGGGCTGTCCTGGAGGACTGAATGCGAATCCAGCCTCCTCCAGAAATCCAGCCCCGCCGGCCTAGTCTCCACTTCTTCCTCCTCGGATCCAGTTCCTTTCCAGAGAAACCCAGCTGAACCCACAGGACAGCTGTCACTCAGAACCCACTGAGAGAGCCCCCAATTAATAGTGAATCTGGGAGAGACCTGTACTGTGGAGCAGGGCCAGTGCATCAGGAAAAACAAACAGAACTGATATGCAAGGGGGCTCCAGCTTTCTTGGTCCCTAAGCTGCTTATTTTGAGTGAGCCACACCAGAAAAATTCTACTTGGCCTCCAAAGGCTCTGTGCCTACTATTGTAATAATGAATTCCCAAGGAAAACATTCCTGAAGTGGTCAGCTGGAACCATATCCACCCACCTAGGTGGGAAAAACCCACCCAGGGGTTTTCCTGACTTGGAGCTTCAAGACCTAGGGGCGAGCACAGGCATCCCTACGGTGTGACCTTACCTGGGTTATGACAGGTGACAATCCCCCACTGAGAAGGTACCCCTGGCAGGGCAGTTGGGGGGGGTTGCAACCCACACCTGCCTCCCTGAGGGCTGGGGACAGGCAGGGAGAGAGAAGCTGGAGGGTACCCCAGCCATTCTCCAACCTGGGGGGCGGTCCCCAGGGGACGAGTGTGCAGGACAATCCAAACAAGCAGTTTCAGACTAGTGTCAGGGACCAAGAGAGGAGTCCCTCTCTGCTGTCAGGGTAACCAGGCTGCGGTGGGTGTGGGCAGGGGACAGAGTGGGGGGCTTCTGGGTGGGTCATTCAACACTGGGGGCTCTGGGTGCTTGACAGGAGAGGCTGCAGTGAGCCAGCAGAGGCTGGGAGAGAGGGGAAATGGAAGGCAAACTTGCAGGGTTGCCACTTCTGAGAGCGGAGAGGTCCCTGGAGATAAACAACTGAATTCTCTCTTTCTACAGATCCTGAAATGTGAGCAGCCCACCCTTCTTCTCGTACAGCGGGAACATTTGTGGATGTCAGTACCATTCATAGCATCCGAGATGCAGAGAATCTTGGAATTGGAACATCTTTCACAGGCTTAAAAACGTGTTTTAGAGAATCTTTGAATTGCGGGATCTGAGCATCTTGTCTTTATACCGAATCCTAGAATTATAGGATCATGGATGCCTTCACGGTCTCCTAGGCCCGCAGAATCTCAGGATTTAGGAATTTCTACCAGAGATTTGGGACAACATAGAAGCAGGTCAGAGAGGCTGAGGACTGAAAAAGAAGTCTTGGAACCAGGATATTAGTACAGGAAATGACCTTAGTTCAACGGCTTCCTGTCATTTAGGAAGCTCTCTTTGCTCTCCTGTAATAACTCGAACACTTCCAGGGATGGGGAGCTCATCACCTGTGAGGGAAACTCATCTCATTGTTGAACAGATTTGGCTGCTGATGCTGAGCCTAAGTCTGTCCTCACGTGACGCAGCCACCCCTCTCCCCCTGGCCCCACTCCTTGCTCTCCTACAGCCATTTCAAAGTGTTAAATGGGTAGAACAAGTAACACAGATACCAAGACAGAAGCTAAACCATCTCCTGGCTAAAAACAGTCACTTTCGAGGATAGTGGGGCTGCGGGAGGCGCAGGCCAGGATACCTCTTGGCGATGATGCTCACCTCTCTCCACCACCCACCCACCCCCGCTGCCCCCGGTAAAGGCGAGACCTCTGCAGCCTGCCAAGCATCCCGCTACATCCTCCAGCCCTGCAGAGGCAGGAAGTAGAACATGCTGAAAACCACTGGAAACAATCATGGAAAGGGCAAGGTCTGCTTCCAGCCCAATCCCAGCCAACAACAACAAGAATGATTTAATGGTGAAACCAAGCGCCCTTTTGACTGGGCTCTGGGTTTCATTAGGTTGTTTTGAATGTCGGGGTGGGGTGGAGTGGGGTGCAGTGGGGAGGCAGTTCTGACGAGCCTCAGCCACCAAGCTAACCCAGGCAGAGCTGGGAGTGTAGGCCCTATGGCCAGACTACCTAGTGACCAGCACTGCCTCAGACTAGCTCTGTGACCTCAGGCAAGTTGCTAACCTCTCTGTGCTTTAGTTTTCTCTCCTCTGAGGAAAGGAGAGTGGGAGTACGGCCAGTGTGAGCTCTAGCCTTGTTCGATCAGGTTCCTGGCATGAGTAATCCTCACCTTTATTTGCCCAATGCACTTGTTTTTTCTTGCTCCCATCCGTTCTTCTCATTCATTCATTTATTCATTCATGTGTGTCTCTATCCTCTCCGCATTAATTCATTCATGCATCCCTGCAGGCTCAGCCCTGCCCTCGGGCCTCTCACTAGCTTGTCGGCCAGAGGTTGGGGTCCTGGAAGTGACTCTAGCCTTGGGGCTAGCAGAAAAGCGGGGATCACTTCCCCGTCACTTATCAGTGCTGGGGATTGTAGGGATCTAGGACGTGACTTTATTTGGGGAGCAAGGCGCCAGATGCCCACACTGTCTCCTCCTCCACCTTGGTTGCTCGGTAACAGAGTGACCCGTGAGTGGGTGGGTCACAGTCCTGGTCACGCTGTCTGATCGGGGAGACTCAGCGGTCTCTGTGTGCCCTGTGCTTGACCAGCTATCCTCGCTCTGCCTGAGATGGTGAGTTCCCCGTCCCCAGAAGTGTTCAAGTTACTACAGGAGATCAGAGAGGGCTTCCCATATGACAGGAGGCAGTTGAAATAAGGTCATTTCCTGTGAGCTCCGGTGGGAGAAGGTTGTGCCCGAAGTGAGTCTGCAGAGAACAGAGGCCTGCCATCCATCCTGCTACTCATGACATAAGAACACAAAATAGTGGACTCTTCATTCCAGATAATGAAGGAGCCCGTTTCCCTTGAGTGTCTCCCTTCTAACGAGGGGAAGCTGAGGGTAGGGACTGGGCCCAGTACGGGGACGGCTCTGCTGACCCAGGAGGTGATGAGGGGGCTCGAGTCCAAAATCCATTCTGTGTGTTACATCAGTTTAAGAACATTCGGCAGCTAAATGACCACTGGCTGGTTGCACTAATTAATTGATTATTGCCTATACTGGAGGCCTCTGGAGCCATGGCATGCAAATATATGCAAATGGCCATGGGAGTGCATTGAACCCAAAGCCGAGTGGGTGTGTGCCTGGGCTGGAATCATTTCTCTGCTCACCTTTGCCTTTACAATCCCCAGGCCCGTTCCCAGGGAGCAGAAGGGCGAGGACAGGAGCAGGGGCCTTGGAGCTGCAGGCTGGGTTTGAGTCCCGGACCCACCTCTTAGAGCTGGGGGTGATCTTGGGGAGGTGTCCTCACTCTCAGGAGCGCCTGCATCATGCCTTCCTGAGGCAGAGGGGAGAAAAGTGGGGTCACTTTGCTTTGCAGTCCTGGAGGGAGCCGAGCTCCTGGAAAGACGAGGCCGAGATTTTCTCTAAAGAATGGTACCTGCTCTGTGATCGGGGCCTTGCTTCCTCTTCCTGTCCCATATTGTGTGTTTCATGTGAGACCTTTGCTAAAGGCAACCATTTTTCTTTGGGTGTAGGTGAATTAGGAAAAAAAAAATTGGAATTTAAACATCCTGAAAGATTTATTCTGTGCAATAATGGAACAACCCCCACAGAAACCACACACATTACATTGGGATCAGGAGGGCAGGGGTGGGCTGGAGAGGGGGCTGGGGCCTCAGAGGGAGGGGTGGGACTGGGGGATGGTCTGGAGGGAAGGGTGGGGTCGGGGAGATGGTTTGGAGGGAGGGGGTGAGGCGGGGGTTCCGATGCCAGATGAAGGATTCACTCAGCAGCTCTGAATTGGATGCAGCTTACAGTTTGCTCGCTTTTGGAGGGGGAGGGGGGCTCACATTTACTGAGCACCTACTGTGTGCAGGGCTGTGTACGTGCTGGACTCCATCAGCCCTTACTCCGTCCCCTGGGGGGCATGGCTGCTCCCACTTTTCTGGAGTGGAGTTTGGGGCCCTGGAACTGCCTTATCCCAGATCACTGAGCTCGTTGGTGGCAGGAGGGGATGTGAGCCCCGGCCCAGCTAACAGGAGTCCCTGCTCTTTCCCTGGCCCCGTGCAGAAGGGACCTGGGGATCCATGCCTCAGGGGAGAAGGGACTCCAGACATCCCTGGTGGGATTGGTCACTGGCCCAAATGGGGCTAAGTCTGAGCTCAGTTCACCTGAGCTGGAGTATTTTCTGTGAAGCAAAGGCTGGCACTTTGAGGAGGGTCTGAGAGAGGCCGGTCCTGGGCCACTGGGAGTGTCCCTCTCAACCTGTGCAAATAAGCAGTGGGGGAAAGAGGCACAAGGGCATTTTGGGGAAGCCCAAGGCCTCCCTGAAGAAGGCTATGAGGACTGCAGAGGACTGGACCCAGCAGATGACAAGGAAGGGCATGTGGGGGGCCCAGCTGGAAGGTGAGATCCCAGGTGGGGAGTGAAGCCTGGGAGGTGGGAATCAACCGACAGGTGTGTCCATCAAACACACCTTCATCACTGCTGCCCTCCCCCACTATTTTAGGTTCTGGGGATACAAGGAAGACTTCAGAGCAATTCCTGCTTGAGTTGCTCACTGTGCAGTTGGGGAGACAACTGGGGGTATGGATCATCACAGAAGTGGAGAGATAAGGGCTCCCCTGCTTCTTGGCTGTGTGGCCTCAGGCAAGTAGCACCACCTCTCTGAGTCTCATATTCCTCATCTGTACTGCAGAGGTGAGAGTGATCTCTGCCTCCCAGGGCGGTGGTGAGGATAACGTGAGGTGGCCCAGGTAATGGATGAGGACAGAGCCTGGTACGTGTTTGGGGCCCAGAACAGATTCTCTATTAGCTGCTCTGGGGTGGAGCTGAGGGAGTGATTGGTTCTGTCTGGAAAAGCCCTCACCAAGGAAATGAATTCTGGGCTTTGAAGGATGCATAGGAGTTCCTCAGAGGGAGGAGGAGATATAGCTGGAGCAAAGCCCTGGCAGGATGGGGGTGGGTGAGTGTGCTGGGAGCCGCTTTGGCAGGAGCTTTCTGGAGGGTGGGGATGGGAGAGGTGGTGGGTGGTAAAACTGTCGAGTAAGGAGTCTTGATGGCTCGAGGCAGCCATCAGTGGGAGCCACAGCAGGTCCTAGAGCAGTGATACTTGTTGATGTGGAGGCCAGCGGTCCTGCCTAGTGACCCCTGATGTTGCATAGGAGAGGGGAGGAGCAGGGGTGGGAGTCTGTGCCTCAGGACTCGTGAGGGAGCACGAGTAATCCTGCTGCACTGGGCTCTGGGAAGGCGAGAGGTCAGGGCCCTGCACACAGTAGGACTCATTGAGGGGACCCTTTTCCCCATCCAAGCCCCTCACTTGACTGATGGGGAAACTGAGGCCCAGAGAGGACAAGTGGCTTCCCCAGCAACACACTGCAGGCTTTGCTTGGGGACCCCAGGGGCTGCCTTTGCCTTGGAGGGTAAGAAAGGAAGGGGAAGGGGCAGCCCAGGGAGGGGGGCAGGACGTGGATCTGGGGGTCCTCACGCTGTGTCAACATAATTATAATCCAGTTACAAGCATCTCCTTCCTAAGGAGGGAATGAAAGCTGCTCAGGCAGGGAGGCCTTTGAACTGATGGTTCCCTCTACCTGAACACGTTCCTCCTGCTCCTCCCCTCCCCTTCCTCCTCCTCCCTGTCCTCCAACCCCTCCCCTTCCTCCTTCTCGGGGGCAGGTTTATCTGCTGCTGGCCCCCAGGCTCCAGGGCAGGCTTGCTGGGTGCAGGGCCCCCTCAGATTCCTACTCAGCCTGGGCTTCCCCCATCAGGTCCCACTGCCTGGTCATTGCCTGTTCCCCATGGGACTGTGGCCCTGGGGGGGGGCGCGACAGTGTCTCCATTCTCGTGGGGGGCACAGGGCCTGACACAGGACCCACCTCCATCAGCTCACGGAGAGACAGCCTTGAGCCCCACTCTGCCCCTCACGGGCTGTGAGGCTTGGATGTCTCCCAACCACTCAGAGCCTCAGTGTCCTCATCTGTGGAAGGGGACAACAGTCCTCATCTCCCAGGATTGCTGAGGTATGACATGAAAGCACTGGGCACTGCGACATCCGCCTCTCCCTGCCTCCCGCCTCACTTCTTTCCCACCTCGCCTCTCGGGGCTCCCTCCACCCGCTGTGCCCACCTTCAGAGCACCTGAGTGGGGAAGGTCTCAGGACCCCATCTCCTGACCTGGCGCGTCTGATGAGCCCCTCCCGTGGCCTGCGGGGGACAGGCGGCCTTCCCAGCCCTGGCGGAGTGTGGAGCGCGAGACCACCTGGTGCCTCCTGACCATGTGTCGTTCTCTGGGCTCCTGGGCTTTTTGTTTCCTGGAATCTGAGTCGGTTTTCCTGTGTTTTTTATTTGGGACTCAGGGAGCGAACCACGGTGCTTTATGGAGTGGCAGAGGAGGGAAACGAGGGCCAAGAGGGAGATCACAGAGCTGGAAGCCACCCGCGCTCGAATTCAAACCTATTCATTAACTAATTCGTGGAACGGACATTTGTCAGAAGTCCAACGCTGGGCCACGACTTGGAACGCCCCACATTTAGTCAAACCCAGCATTCTCGAAGCGCGTGGAATGAGCCAACCCGACACCTGGGTGTGGAGCGTTGCCTGGTGCTGGGCTCTGGGTGGGCTTCTCGCTGGCATACTCGCTTTCACTCCTGTGGCGGCGTGGGCAAGCACCTGCTGTCATCCCCCTGTCGCTGAGCGCGTCCCTGGAGCCCTGGGAGGGGAAGGAGCTTGAAGGGTTGAGGTGGGGGTCTAGCCCTGGGCCACTGGTCTCTGAGTCCAGTTCTCCATCCAGGAGGCAGGAGATGGGCTTTGCTGTCAGCAGTTTGGCGAGTCACCTGGCGTTGAGGGCAGCATTGAGACGAGGTCTGAGGTTGGCACGTTCAGGAAAAGGGCAGGGACATCTCCTTCCCCTGCTCTCACTCCACTCCTAGACAGTCACGGAGGCCTGTGGATTCTGCCTCAGAATGTCCCCTGAACCATTTCGGGGTTGGACGCGGGCACCGTTGCTTGACAGGGGTGACTGAGGACATGCCCTCATCCTCACCAAGTCCCAGATTCCTCACTGGAGATGCCCCACGTGGACAGCAGGGGGCGGGCAAGTCCTGATAAGGAGCATGTGGGAATGTCCAACACAGAGCCTGGCACACAGGAGGGGCTCAGGGACCGCTAGTTCATGAGTCAGTTCTCGCCTCGCTTCTTTTCTCATGAGGAAGACTCTTGGGGGTGCCTCGAGGTGCCCCAGTGGGGATGGGCATGCCACTGTCTGCACTGAGGCGGCTGGGTCTGTAAGATCTCAGAACTTACAGTCTGGCTTTGAGGCTTAGACAGAAAGGGGACCTCATTTGAGTCCCTGTGTCTCTCTAGCTTGGTGGCTCCCTGCCCTATGCCTAAACCACACCCCCCAACTCTCAAATTCTCATGGATAGAAAGTACCATGTGGACTGATGATTCAAACCCTGGAGAATGCCTGTTGGCCTCCCACCAAAGTTTCAGTCCTGCTGTCCCAACAGATGGGGGAGGCACACAAAGAAAGAAATCACAGCGTAGTTGCAAAGAACCTGTGCAGAGGAAGCTCTATACTAGGAGCAGAAGAGAAGAGAAGATTTACTTTCCAGGGATTACTTTACTTTCCAGAAGATTACTTTCCAGGGATAAGAGAAGGCAGGGAGGCTTTTTCCAGAGAGGAGGGCTCTAGTCTGGGTTTTGCAGGATCAATAGGAGTTCGCCAGGTGGACAAGGTGGAAAAAGCCATCTTCAACAACAGAATGCACAGTGGAAACAGGAACCAGTAGGCTCAGGGTAATACACCAACTAGGGCCAGATCAAGAAGGTCCTTGAGTACCAGACTAAGGGGTCTCTGGTTATCCCCATGCTCAGGTCTGCTTTGGCTCCTACCTATCCCCTGCAGACTGAAGTCAGCAATGGGCTGTCTGCCTGGCTAGATCTGACTCTATCCCCTTGAACTCCATTTTCCAGATCTCCTAGTCCTGATGCAGCTGTATCAGCAGAAGTTTCTGGCTTTGGAGGGGCTGAAGTAGAGCAGACGGGCAGTGTCAGGAGGCCAGACTCCACAGTCACAAAGACCTGGGCTCAAATCCCAGTTCTATCACTGACTCAGTGTTCTGAGCCTCCCCGGGGACTTGGGGGTCAGAATGCTGCTGCTGGGGTTGTCAAGAGGAGGTGAAGATGGGCGACACTGATGGCAGACGCTCTCACGAAGCAGGTCCTAGGTGCCCACGCTGGACGCTCAAACCTCACTGATGGCTCTCCATGCCCCGCTGAACTGTGTTTAGTGCTTCCGTGCCTCCCCTGTCCCCGTGGGCCCTGGAGCACCAAGGATGGTTTCCTGCTGCAGTGATTTGGTGGCCCTGAGGTCCCTCTCTCTGTCACACCTGCCCCTCCGTGGGGTTTCTGTCTGCCACGCCCCTCCTGCTTGCTAGAGGACCAGTCACGGGCAACCTCCCATCCCCCCAGGGAACTGCAGCACACAAACCCCAGAGGAGCAAGGGCAGGCCATGGACCTGAGGTCGGTTGGGTGGCTAGTGGAAGGTGAGTCTCCATGTGCGACAAAGACACACACGCACACACATATCCCTCAAGGAACCTGAATGGGCTGGTTAAGTGACGTGAATCTGTCCCTGTTCTCCTCCGCTGGCGCTCTCTCTCTTCCTCACTTGCCTGGCAGCCGACACGTGTGTCCTGGCAGATGTCGCCACACCTGTGCACAGACATCTGCTCACTCACAGGTGCACACGGTCCCTCATTTGCTCAGGTCCCTTGGTCGCTCCTCTGCGTTTTTGGCCTTTGGTTACTGGCCTGCCTGGTGCCTGGGTGGGGCGGGGCCCCGTGGGGGCTCTGGTTTCCCCTGCGCACCCTGGTGGGCTTGAGCTGATGGGTGATGAGCCCTTGCTGATGTTCCAGGTGCCCAGCTGCTGACTTGGGGTAGAGCAGAGCCTTCCAGGGCAGGGAGTGTGGGACAGGGAGACCCCATGGACAGCCATGTAGATGGGGGTGCTGTGCCGGTGGGGTAGGGGTGGCAGGAAGTGGCTGCAATGTGCCAGAATGTTGAAGATAAAGTCACTGGGACTTGTTGGTGGGTTGGGTGGGGGGTTTGAGAGAGAGGGAGGGGCTCAGGGGGACCCCCTGGCTTTAGCCAGAGCCATGAGAAGGATGGGGTCTCCATTCAGACATGCAACAGCTGTGGCCCAGCAGGCTCAGAGACTTCGGGGGACAGGGGCCCTCAGGAGTTCAGTTTTGGATTAAGTTTGGGATGCCCATCAGACGCCCGGGGGGTGGGGGGATGTGGAGAAGGCAGGCGGATAGAACAACCTCCTGGTGGAAGAAGTGGGTGCTTCCGTGCCTGCTGGAGGAGAGAGACCCCAGCTGTCACGTGCCCGGGCCGCGTGACTGGCAAAGAGCAAGGCTGGGACTTGACGTCTCCTCTGACTCCAGGTCCACGCTGCGAACCATGCGTATAGTACGTCCCACTGTGCGCCCGCCCTGCGCTGGGACACGGAGATGAAGGACCGCGTCCCCCCCAACGAGGGAAGACTCTGGGTACAGAGTTTGCACCTGGGCTGCTGCACAGGCCCTAGTGTGGACTCAGGCGGGTTGCCGGTCCTTGGCAGGGGTTCCGGGGGGCTCCCTGTGGCAGTCACCCCACAGGCGGGGACGAAGGAAAGAGATGGCCACAGCGGGGCTGCCCTGTGAATTTAGATCATGCTGACGTAATGTGGAGTCTGGTGGTTAAAAAGAAGAAAGATTATAGAAAACCCACAGCAGAACAGCCCCCACTTGGCAAAGTCTGCCTTGGAGACCCAGAGCGTCCTCACAGTGAAGGGCTGTGAAGTTGTCCCTTTGTAGGGGCGTAGGGAGGGCAGAGGGCCCAGGGCTGGGGGCCGGGTCCCAGGGGAGCTTTGCCCCCTCTCCCCGGAAGTCCTCCCGCCCTCCCTTCTGAGGCGTTGCTGATAGAGGCTGTCCCTGTGCATGAGGTGGGGGTGTGTATAGGCTCTGGAGATAGAGGACGTCTGAGTTCAAACTGTAAAGCTACTTTAAAAAAAAAATTTATTTATTTTAGAGAGGCTGGAGGCTGGAGAGAGCATGGGGGAAGGGGCAGAGGGAGAGGGAGAGAGTGCATTTCGAGTAGATTCCCTGCTGAGCGTGGAGCCTGATGATGGAGGGCTCGATCCCACGACCCGAGATCATGACCTGAGCCAAAACTAAGAGTTGAAACCAGAGTCAGATGCCCAACCAGCTGGGCCGCCCAGGTGCCCCTTAATCTACCTTTTACAAAGCATGTCATAGTGGGTGATGTTTTAACTTGTCTGAGTCCCAGTTTTTTTTCTATAAAAACACCAGAGGGTGTTTTCAGAGGAGTCAATGAAAAAAAAATATGCACATGAAATACTTAGGCTGGAGCTGGGCAGATAATAGGCAACCAAGGAAGGATGATATTATTATTATTTTAGTGGTAGTTGTTGCTTATCATGATGATTGTTCATGGAACAGGGGCCCCGCCTGCCATGTCGTGGCCTTGTCCCTGGAGACCTCGCTGGCCCGGCACACAGCAGGGGCTCCGAGGCCACTGCCTGTGGCGGGGTCCCCTCCGCACAGAGGGACGCAGCCTCCCCCGTGCCCCTTCCTTGGCAGGGACAGCAGCAGAGCCATGTGACTCTCGAAGAAGGCACCATTTCTGGAATTCTCCATCTTTTTCCCTTTCGCCTGGGATCTGCCGCCTCATTGACTTGAACGGGTTTACCTGCCGCTCGTCTCTGGCAGAATGACAGAGAGCTAAGTCTCCGCACCCTTTGCTCTGGCTTTTATCTGCGTGATTTCAGGCGGTTGGCATCCCGGCCACCACTCAGCTGGAGAAATGTCCAAACTATGTTAAATCACAGGATGTGGGCAGGTGACAGAACACTTGTCACCCACATCGTGGCCATCCCCCTGGTCCTGAGCCCGCAGCAGGGAGAGGTCTCTGTGAGCTGAGGCCTGGCTTCTTGCACCTTCACTTCTCCATAATCACAGTCTAGGAACTGGAAGCAATTTTCTGGAGGTGAGAGCTGATGGTGACCAGCAGGAACTTCATGACAGGACAGTGCCCAGCTGGAGTGCCAGGTCAGGCAGACACATCACAGGAGCTGCTGGGCTGGGTGGTTTTCTCTTTTTAGTTTTTATGAGTTTGTCAAACTATGAAAGTGATGTAAGCCCGCTCTGAAAGTCCCAGCCATGTGGAATTGTGTAAAGGTTTTGTAAGTGTCCTGCGCCCTCTGCCTGAAACTCACTAACTCCCTTCCCAGATGAAACACTGCAGATCCTGATCACAGTGAACTTGCTGGGTCGTGCCCCATAGGGCCCTTTGGATTCACTGCTCCTTCAATTCAGTCATCAGCCCCATGGGGCAGAATCTACCATTCTTCCTTTTCAAGGACCATGAAGGGGCTCAGAGCCACAGGGCGACCTCCAAGGCCATTCAGCTGTTTCAAAGCAAGGGCTGATTGCATATCTCTGTGCCTTCCCCCTCGGCCCGCACTGCCTGTGAATGGACTGGCATCTGTAGGTATTTCCTAAGTGTATAAAAACTTGTCTTTCTGTTATGAACATGGGGTCATACTCTAAGTTTTGCAGCTTGCTTTTTAATTTGAGGGAGTTTCCCAACGTGGCCCTGTCCCCCCAAGAGTCCTTTGTGTCAGAGGCACTCATGTTTGTTTAACTGGCCCTTCTCGGGCGGATGTTTACGTCGTGTTGGGTTTTCTGCTATTATTGGCAGGGCTGCAAGGCACAGAACTCTCTGACTTCTTCTCCAAATATTAATTTTGATGATGCACGAGCTATATGCCTGCATTCTCTTTGTCAGACAGTTGAACGATGGAGATAGAAAGTTCCCTGGGCGACCCTGTTCTGCAGTCACCTCCACATTTCAATCCCCTCTCCATAGTAACCACTGTTATGGGGGGCGGTGTATAATCCTCACCGACCTATTTCTATGCATTTCTATGCCTACATATGCATGTGCTTTTGCTATGGGTGTTTTGAAAAAACATGCAAGGTAGTACACAACATGCATTTTTGAGCATTTGGCTTTTCTCTCCACGTTTCACATCTCAGACATCTTTCTGTGTTGGTCCATATAGAGCTACCTCATTCTTTTTAATGAGGCCGTGTGTCATGTTTCCTGGCACAGATGCAACATCTTTTTTTAAAACCATTTTTCTATTGATAGATATTTAAGTTTTTCCCTCCCACCCTCCCACCCCAAAAAAGCCGCAGTAAATATCCTTGTGCATGCTTCCTCCCATGCACCTGAGATCTCTAGTATAGATCGCTGGGGGTGGGATTGCTGGATTGAGGGGATTTCCAGGCCCCATCTTCTCTGAAGCCACAGGAGACTGGGGCAGATGTGGGTGGGGAGGTCTCCAGGGGGCTGGCTGCTGCAGTGGCACGAGGTGTGACGGCAGGGGATCCGCTCACTGTGGCTGTGTTCTCCATGGCTCCTGGGGACACTGTCAGCTGCAGGAAGTCCCGCGGTCTGAGTAGATTTCTGGGTAACACTGTCGGAACAGAACTGTGGGTCCCATTCTGCCTTCTGACCGGGGCTGTGACAGGGGTGAGCTCAGAGTGCTAAGGGGGCACCAGGGTACTTCTCACAGAGCCTGAGTCAGGGAGGGGGCTGGGAGCAGTCAAAAGAGGTCCCGTTAGAGGGGCGCGCTTTGTAGGTCTTCAAGGACGAGTGTTTGTATATACTCAGAACATCTGTGTATTTATATGTTTGCTTGATGGTTCTTTGTTTGTGGTTGGTTTGTTTTTCATCCCATCACCAGCGCCACCCCTCCGCCCTGCCCCGCCCATCTGGTAATGGTGTAGCCTCTGCATTTTTGATCTTGGTCCATTACGTTCTTCTGCCCTGCTACTTCCCTGTTGCCAGCGCAGGGATAGACATGTGATCCCCGCCAACCAATCAGAGCGCTTCATCCCTGAACCCCCCCCACCCCCAGCAGCCCAGCTCCCGCCAATCAAGGCCTTCCCTGGAATTTCCTGTTGGAGTCAGTGTGAGAGACCCCCCTATTGCCCTCTGAGCGTGGAACTCAGAGTGGATGCTTGGGGTCACTTTCCTGGACTTATGGGGCATGCCCAGGTGCAGTGGGAGAAACTGAGGCCATTCTGCAGAAAGAAGCAGAGACAGAGATGAAAGTTGGCAGAGAGAGCATGCTGAGATCCTGTTCCTGGCTGTTCTTTTTATGGCCCTAAGAGATCCTGAGCATCTTCTTGGTCCCTGGGGCCAAACAACTCTCTTCTAAAAGACCTCAAGGTCTGGACTGGGGTCTGTTTCTTGTGGTCCAGAGCCCTGAATGATATTGGCCGGGGGGGGGGGTGTCATGAGGTTATGAGGGCTCCAGGGCAGAAAGCAGGGCAGCTGGGTATGAGTGTCTGCTCTAACCCAGCTTCCTGATGTTAGGATCTCTTCTTAGCCTCTGTCCATTTGTCTTCTAAAACCCAAGTCGACCGTGACTGGTCTTCCTTAAAACACCTCAATGGCTCCCCATTTTCCTTAGGATTAAGCCCAAACTCCTTAGCCTGCTGCACTGGGCTTTGCATGGATTGGCCCTTGTCTGTCATGGCTCAAGGACCACAAATTAGGTTCCAGCCATACCAGACTTCTTGAAGTTCCATGCATAGGCCATTCTCTCTCCTCCAGGCCTTTGTGCATGCTATTCCCTCGGCCTGGAAGTAAATTCGCCTTCCTCTAGGAAGCCTGCCTGCCTCCTCTCCTGCTCTGAGCCCCCACAGCATGGCATTATCTGTCTCCTTATGGACTCTGAGCCCTGTGAAAGCAAGTTGATGTCCATCTTGTTCATTATTGCCATTATGCACACCAGCTTACAGCGTACTGTTAATAAATATGGGAGGAACTAATCAACACGTGAGTCCTTTTTCAAGAGGCATAGGGTGTGGTGGAAGCACACTCATTTTGGAATGAGACAGACATGGGCCCTGATCGTGCCTGCACTTGGCTGCCCCTTGGCAAATAACTTCATCTTTCTGAGAATCAGTTTCCTGAAATGCAGATAGATGGCAATATTCTTGCCCACCTGTTGGCTGTGGTGAGAAAGACAGCAGAGTTGGAAGCATTTGGAGAACTGAGAGGAGTTATGCAAATGGTAAGCTTTGTTCTTAAAGCAACAGCTCAATGAGAATCAATACATAGAAATTCTCCTGGCAAATTTGCTCGTCTTTTTTCCCCTCCCAGGGTGAAGATAGTAAATACTGGAGCTGCAGGGGAAGAGAAAGGGAAAGGCAGACACACCATGAGCTATAATGTGTCAAGATCTGTATTAGACAAATTGAGTACAGTAATTTTCTCCAGAAAGGTTTTCAGTGACTTTCATAAGATTAATTGCTAGGTGTTTTATACTTCTTCTTCTTCTTTTTTCCTGTCGTACATGGTATCTTTCTTTTTTTACTGATGCATGGAAGTGTAATTAGCATTATTTATTGATTCCATATCCAACAAACTTGTTAAACTTATTTATTTTTTATTGAGGCATAATTGACAAACACAACAGCAAGATATTTAAAATGTACAATGTGATGATTTGATATATGCATGAACTTCCTTATTAATTCTATTTTTTATCTGTACATTCTTTCATCTTGTCCACATAGACAGTTGCATCATTGACAAATAATGACAGTTTTATTTCTTTCTCTTGCCTTTCTTTCCTCTTCTTTCTAATCTTCCTAGCAGTGGTGATGGCAGGTACCCTTGTCTTATTTTGATTTCAAAGGGAAAGCTGTTTCTGCAGAGCCATAATATATGACGTCTGTGCTAGATTTTTCAGAAATGTTCTTTATCCTGCTAAAAAAGCCTACTTTATTCTCAGTTACCTAGGGATTTACCCTTGGAAGGATGCTGAATTTTATTTACATCTACTACAATATTCATATGGTTTTTCTCTTTTAAACTTTCAATGTGATGATTCACATTAATTTTCTGATATTGAACCAACCTTGCATTCCTGAAATAACTCCAACTTAGTCACAATGTGTTTACTTTTTTATACATTGATGGATTTCATATGCTAATATTATGTTTCAGAAGTTTGCATTTGTTCTTTTTTTTTCTTTTTTGATTTCTTTCTTTCTTTCTTTTTTTTTTTTGGCATTTTTGTTTTTCAGGGAATTTGGTTTGTAAATTTTCATTCCCATATTGTTCTTGTCCAGTAAACTGGAAACGTTTTTGAAAGATTAGGTTGATCTCTATCTGGAATGTTTGAGAAAGCATGTGACAAAACCATCTGGGCCAAATGTCACTGTGGGAGATTTCTATTTCTAATCCAGCTTCCTTAATTCTGTTATAATGTTATACAATTATGCAGTTTTTCAAATGCCTTTTTGAATCAGTTTTTGTAAATTGCATTTTTATAAGAATGCATCTGTGTCATCTGTTTTCAAATTTATTGTCATAAAGGTGTCCCAATATTCTCCTACTTATTGTTCTGTTTAATCCCGGTGGTTCCTATGCTCTGGTCTCTTTTCCATGGTTAATTCTGTTTATTTGTGTCTTCTCTCTGTTTGTTATTTCCTTTTCTCATTTCAGCCTTGCTAGGAGAGAATCTATCTTTAGTCTTGTCAAAGAACTGACTTTTGGCATTGCCGATCCTTTCTATTGTTATGTTTGCCTTACCCACTCTGCGCCCCAGTGTCCCCATCTCTAAAATGGGGGACAAAAACAGTATGCATCGTGTATGCTTCTTGGGAGGCTTACTTGAGCTAATTCATGCTAGAATTGTGCTTGGCATAAAATAGGTGCTCAACAAGCGTTTGCTGTCATTTCTCTTGCTCTTTTTTTTGTTAATAACTTTCGTACACCCCTTTCCCCTTTCCCATGTTTCTTTAGGTTTATTGTGTTGCTCTTTTCTTAATTTCTTAGTTTGAATACTTATCTCAGGTTGGAATTCTTTTCGAATGTAAGCATTTAACATTATGATCCTCCAAATGTCACTTTCATGGCTCCCAACAAGTTTTAGTATATTGTAGTGTCACTGTTGTTTCCTTGTATATTTCAGAATTTTCATGATTATTCCTACTTTAGTTTTGAGTTGTTTAGAAATAGGTTGTAATGTCTAAACATGGGGCATCTTTTTCTAGTTATTTCTTTTGTCACTACTTTTTTTAAGGGGGGGTGCAAGTTGTGGGGCAAGGGACAGAGGGAGAGAGAGAATTCCAAGCAGACTCCCCGATGAGTGCAGAGCCTGGCATGGGGCTTGATTTCATGAGCCTGAAATCATGACCTGATCCAAAGCCAGACACTTAACTGACTGAGCCACCCAGGAGTCCCTTGTTAGTACTCTCTAATGGCTTTGCCAAGACTGAGGACCAATCCTTTGAAATTTACCGAGCTTGGTTTATCTCCTGGTGTTAAGTCCAGCCTTCGGTCTATTGGATCTCTTCTTCTAGAACTTTTCTAGATGCTTGAAGATGCCTACTTTGTCAAAAGAGTTGTAAAGTTAATCAGTATTTTTATACTGCTCCTAAATAATTTAAGAAGCCCAGAATGCTCTGATCACCCCTTACCTGGGGTTCTTTTGTGGTTTTTTTTTTAAAGATTTTATTTATTTATTTGACAGACAGAGATCACAAGTGGGCAGAGAGGCAGGCAGGTGGGGGAGGGGAAGCAGGTTTCCTGCTGAGACCAATGAAGGGTCAATCCCAAGACCCTGAGATCCTGACCTGAGCTGAAGGCAGAGGTTTTAACCTTCTGAGCCACCCAGGCATCCCTTCTTTTGTGGTATTTTTATTCTCTTGTTACTTTCTAATCTCTAAAACGAGATGTTGTTATTTATTATTGTTGAAATTTATCATTATGATTATTGGCTCATACATTTGATATTAGTTTAGGCTTCCCGGTGATAATCAACACATCATCATTCAATTCTGTTCCTCAGTCCTTACGTGATGACTCATTTTCCTTCTGCCTAAACCACATCCTTTGGCATAGAGTAAAATTTTGCCTGAAAATGGTGTACTTTAGAATTTATCTCCTGCTGGGGGTTATCTTTGTTTTGGTTTGTCTGAAAATGTCTTTGTTTTGCCCTTTGTGAAAGATAGATTTGCTGCCCTTTCTACAGTGACCCTGGGTTTTTCTCGGCACACGGAAAGTCATAGCTGTCTTTTCCTGCCTCTGCCATGGCTGCTGAGACGTTAGCCACCCTTGCTTTGTAGGCACCTGTCTCTTCTTCTTTTTCCGGTTATTTAAAAATATTCCCTTTCTCTTTCATTCTTTTGGTATTTGGCAGTTTTACCGTCTGTATTTTGGTGCAGCTACTTTAAAATGGATCTCATGTCATGTGTTTGGGATAAAGTTGCTGTCTTCTGGCAGTTCTGGATCATTGTTTTCAAGCACTTGTTCACTGCCACAGTCTCCTTGCCTCTCCTTTTCAGTCTTGTGTGCTCATGCTGAATTCTTCTAGCTCACTGACACCCTCTTCACCTCTTTCTAAGCTGCCATTTTCCTTAGTCCATTCTAAAATCTGTCTGTCTGGTGATCTCTGTTTTTTTCAGGATTTGGCTCATGTGATGTGGAGGCTTGGCAAATCCAAAATCCGCAGGGTAGGATGTCAGGCTGGAAGAGATTCCCAGACAGCAGCCCCAAATTCAGAAGTGCAAGAGATAAGCATTTTCTCTTTCCATGACTGGTTGCGACAGGTCTGGAGCCCCATCCTGCAGGGTGGTGGGACTCCGACCTCAGTTCTGGGATGACTCCCACTTTCCGCTGAGGTTGCATCCAATCAGGGGTCTACTCTCCATCTTGGTATCTGTGGAAGGCTCGCCTGCCCTCCCCAGGGCTGTGGAGACATGCAGGGACCTGGACCTTGTCCACCTGTGGGACTACCCTGAGCTAACCCTCTTCTTCGAAGTTCTGGGCTACATGACCCATGAGGGGCAGGAAGCTGGGAAGGGCAGGCAGGAAGAAGAGAGAATGAGCAGATCCTGTGCCTCACCTTCCTGCCCTCTTCCCAGCTGGGATTCCTGAACTTGGGTCCTGTGTCTGAGTGAGGGCAGGAGCAGGTGTGTGTCTAGACCAGACAGGACCTGTCAGTGCTGGCCTGTGGGCAGAGCTACGGGATCCACCTGGGATGGCTTGGGGGAGAGGTGGGCCTGAGGCAAATTTGCAGGCACACTTGGGGGAGAACGATATCATTTTTGTTTTTGTCTCCATCAGGTTCATCCCATTCAATAGGCTGAGTATATTTATATTTTGTATTTTTTAGTGGGACATTGGGACTCCTATATGCTTCTTCCCCAAATCTTCAGAAGTAAAAACACTTACCACATGCCTACTTACAATAGAAAAACAAACAAACAAATAAACAAACAAACAAAAACAAAAGAAACCCCAACAACTCGACAAGATGGGTTTGGTTAACTAAACTGTGAACCATCTGGAATGTTCTTTTTCTATTTTTTTTTAAACTATTTTATTTATCTTTTTGAGGGGAGGGGAACAGAGGGAGAGGGACAGGCAGACTCCGCGCTGAGCATAGAGCCTGATGTGGGGCTCAATCTCACGACCCTGCAATCATGGCCTGAGCCAAAGCCAAGAGTTTGACGCTTAACTGACTGAGCCACCCAGGCGCCCCCAGAATATTCTGAAGGCAAGGTAAACATTGTTTATGTTCGTACTAGATGGGAAATGCTTCATGCTATAATATTAAGTTTCTAGAAAACCCTAGGATGTTAAATTATTCATACAGATCAATAATAACTGTGCCTGAAAAACTGATTAAAAAACACGGGAAGAAATGCAACCAAACATTAAAAATATACCTTTGGGTGTTGAGAATACACAGTAAAAAGAAAAACAAAACACTTTTCTTTTTTTAATTGCCAGTCTACACTGCTTTAATTTAATTTTAAAACGAGTATAGTTATTGTTGTTGTTTTTCTAAGTAGCTGGCAGAAGTTTCCAACTTCCCTTTCACTCGCTGCAGAGAGTGAAGTCCCCGCCCCCCCCAGCTCTGCTCCCCCATCCACGACCGATGGAGGAGGCAGTTTGATTTGCAGACTGGAGTCTTTCCTGTTTATGAGAGTGCGATCATAACTTCGCACACCGTTTCTCAACATTCTTTTTTCCCTTCTAATTTGTCTTGGACATGTCTCTCTGACAGCATTTTAGATGTCATTAAATGTACCTCATTTAAATGTAACAACACGTCTCATTCTGTTGTGTGGGTGACCAGGACTTATGAGCTGATGGACATTTGGGGGTTCCTGGTTTCTCCGGGCACAGGGCTGCTAGGAATGCCCCCACACGTGTATGCTTTCTGCTACTCCTGAGTATTTCCGTAGGTCAGATTCCCGCATGTGGTTTTGCTGGGTCCGAGCTTATAACCCTTTCAATTCTGGTCAGCATTTCCCAATTGCTTTCCAGAATATGGTATCCCTTTACCTTCCCACCAGCTGGTGGGAGGCCTGGTTGGGGGGGAGGTGCTGGGCCTTGCTTTCATAATAGAGATAAGAAGAACAGAATAAATTTTAGCCTTATTTTTTATATTTTAAGTAACGATCCCTAAGCCTCCCGCCTCCCATTCTCTTGGGCTGCAGGGATGACTCGGGCCATCAGGCCTTGGGTGTGATTCTGAGCAGCGAGCTCAACAATTTACTGTAAGACACCTGCTTGCAAAGAGAAGTGCACATTTTAATGCATATTTTGAACATGAGCCAAAATCATGGAATTGATCATTTTCTTTTTGGTTTTCATAAGCACATCGAGTCTGAAGAAATCTACTTTTTTTTTTGTAAAATAATTTTTGGCATTTCACAGACTTAGACTATGAATGTCAGGGTAATACATTTAATTTTTTCATTGCTATGTGGCAACTAAGTGGCAAATGATTCAAGTGCATCTGAAATCAGAATCCACTAACCACTTATCCCCCACCCCCCATTTCTTAAGGTTCTGCTTAGGCTAAGCAACAGGCACCAGGTCAGGAGGAACAGGTTCTAGGCCAGCCTCTGTCACTTTCTCATTGTGTGACCTGAGGCTAACATGCTTGAGTTGCCCCATCTGTGCAGTGGGTGCTCAGGGCCTGGCTTCTGGACCCACCTCCTCTCCTGGCTCCACCTCTCTGCCCTTGGGGCTGGTGTCTGGGTCGGAAGGTCTGGACGGTACAGGAAGATGCGTTCCCCCTCATCCTCCTTGGGGTGGGAGTGCTGGTGTGGTCCTAGGGCTTTGGTCCCCTGGCAGGGCTCTGGTCGCTTTTTCTGGACTTACCAACTCCAGAGCACAGACGTGCTCTTGTCTCTTGTCAGGAAGGACAACCTGGGGGGAGTCCCCTTGTCACCTTGAGGGGCCCTGGCATGTAAATGAGGTCTCTGTCTAAACTTGGGCACTGAATGCCCGTCAAGGTGGACGAGGGAAGGCACCCTTGCTCACAAGAGCAAGCTGTTGCGTGAGCAGCTCATCCCAGCTCAGAGACTTCAAGTAACTCCCTCAAAGTCACACAGCAGATGGCAGCCGACTGAAGCCCATTTTTGGAATACAAATGCTGGAAAAGTCTTTGCAGATGTCCACAATGAGCTCCCACAGCACAGATGGGGAAGCCCAGGCAGCTGGCCTCGGGTCACACAATGAGAAAGTGACAGAGGCTGGCCTAGAACCTGGTCCTCCAGAACCCCTGGCCAATTGCTTATTCTAAGCAGAACTTTGAGGCATGGGTTGGGGGTTATTGGGACAGGGGGAAAAGGGCACCGGGGTGCGACAGGAAGAGGGAATGATGTGGCTTCAGACGGGGGACTCTTTGGACAGTGCAATAACAAATGACGTGCCAGAAATGCCCCTCATCCTGTCAGGCCTGGTGGATGGGGAACAGGCCATATCTGTATTCTTGACTTCGATCTTCCTGCTTGTTGTCTGCAGCCTGAAGGGTCATGACAGCCAGAGTTTACACACCATGGACTCTAACCTCCCCACAGATGGGAACCCTGAGGCTCAGAGAGATCAATGACTTGCCTAGGGTTACACAGCAAGTGAGCGGCAGGGCTGGGGTTTGAAACCAGGCCATGAGATGCTGAGGGCCTGTCCCACACGGTGGCCTGCCTGCAAATCCTCCTGCCTCCCCTGCTAGGGCTGCGGGCTGCCTCGGCCTCATTACGGGAAATCATTCTGCTGCTTCTGCGGATCGGGGCTCCCTGTGAGCCTGTCCCTGAGGCTGGAGCTGCGGATGGAGGGGGCCACTGGGCCCCCTACTCTGGGTCTGCCTTTCCCATGTGGCTGTTTATCTACCTGCTTCATCTGGGAAGGCCTGAGAGGCAGGTCCTGAACCACACAATAGGGAGTCTCCTCCTTCCCCGGGTCATGGGGAAGCAGGAGAGGGTGCTCATGGGTGCCTTTCTTCCTGAACCCTGCCTCCTTCCTGTCCCTGTCCTAGGTCCCTGTCAGGGCTCACCTGGCACATTACTGCAGTCTCCTGACTCCCCATCCCACCTGTGTACACCCTGCCCACTCCTCACCCCCCGCCAAGTATTCTGCCCTCCATGTTGGCCAGAGAGAACATTCTTGAACCCAGCTCTGGTCCTGTGCTGCTTCTGCAGCACAACCCTCTGCTGCCAAGAGACAAAGTTCAGGCTGCACAGGTGTGTTGGGCAGCTGGCTGTCCAGGGCTCTGATCCTCCTCTGGAGAATTTCCCTTCTTCCTGTTCTGGCTATTGCTTTAGGTAGGACTGGCTCTGTTCCCAGCTCCCTGGGGCTTGCCTGCAGGTTTTTGGATTCCCAGTGTGGACTATAAACATGAAGCAGGACTGGTGTTTGCCTCTGGGCTCAGTGTTTCTGCAGGGAACTTACTCACGGCCTGTCTTATCCGCTGTCCTATCCCCAGAGCCTAGAATAGGGTCCTGGAACGTAGTAAGCACTCAAGAAATGGTCAGTGAATGAACCATGAATGTCTGCCCCAGGTTTCACGGTTGGCCATCGGCTGGTTCCTCCTTGCCTTTTGAGCTGTGAACCCCCCTACCAATGACCTTGACCTGCACTTAACCGGCTGTGCCAGGAACCAGTCTGACCTGACCCGACTGGGGCTCTCAGCATGAGACTGTGTGTCCTGGAGCAGTTTCCTCCTCTCCCCGAGACTCAGTTTCCCTGTTTGTACCCTGAGGGTTTTGGGTAGATCATTCTCCCTGAGTCTCTTCTGATTCTCCAGCTCTGACCTGCTGAAGGAGGCCATGCGCCCTGGTGTCCTCACTGGCCGTGTGGTGGGGAGGGGGCTGTGGAGGGGGCTGGTCGGTGTTGAGAAGCTTGGCACGTCCACCAGTCATGTCTAATTAGTCTGGTAACTGTTTACTGCCTCTTGAATTCCCTTGGCAGACAGCCCCAAATTACTGTGAGTAATTTGCCAGCACCGACCTGGACTGTGAGGCACGGATGATTCGGAGGACTGGTGCTGGTTCGCCTCAGCCTCTGCAGCCTGGAGCTCACACCCTGATCCCCCCGAGGGCAGAGCACCCCCCTTCCCCAGGGCCTTGGGATGGGGGCTCTGCCCAGGGCTTCCAGCATGCACTCGGGAGCACGATGGATGGGGCTTGGGTTCCAGCTCTGCTACTGATGCAGGCAGAGTGCCCGGTCAGGCGAGTTCCTTCTGCTCTGACAGCCTCAGTTTCCTTATCTGTAAAATGGGGATGGCCGTCAGCCCAGTTGTCCTCCCTCTTCCTGACGTCTGCCCCATCCTTTTCCAGGTGATGATAGAGGGGGTCCCTCCATGGTCTGATTGGATCCTGCTGCCACCTCTGGCCAGGACCCCAAGGGGGGCCTCCTGACCAGAACTGGGCCAATGTGGGCCCGGTGCTCTTGGCCTCAGTCACAGAAACTGCAGTGAAAAATTCAGTCTCTTTCTGGGACTGCAGATGGGACTTCCAGCCACTGTTGGGCCCTGGGTCTTCAGCCTGTGGAAGGGACCAAAGCAAAGGTAAGAGGCGGAGCCTAGCAGCCCGTGTGGGCCCTGTTGCACCTTGTTGTTCCCCTTCCTGGTATCAGCCGGGACAAGCTGAATTTCTGTCACGTCAATCAGACCGGTTCTGAAGATCCAGGGCCACAGCTGTTACTTCCTGCCGGCTGTGAGGAGATGAGGTAATGGGAACTGCCCGGGGCCCTACTCTGGGCTGGGGGAAGACGGGGTGACGTATGGGGGTGTGCTTCCTGTTACCCTAGAGTCCCATCCTGGGTACATGGCCCCAAGAGCCCGGGTCCATCTGAGGTTCCTCTGTCAGGACCTTCACCTCCTTCAATCTGGATGTTAAATCTTCATTAATAAAACCCCAGCAGAGAGGAAGTATCAGAGGGAATGGCCTCAGTTTCTGGGGAAGTGGGCTTTATTTATAATGAAGAATGGATAGAAAATACCTTAATTCTAATCTGGGCCCACCCCTGAGGGCTGATACTGGCATTATGAGGACAGTGGTTGGGGGCCAAATTTCTTCATAGGAAGTCCCCGTGTGGTCTCTGTACTTGATCACTTGGTCCCTCTCTCATTCATCCGTTCACAAATGCACATTGAGCCTCACCCAGGCAGTCCCAATAGCGCCCTGGGCACACCTGGTTGCAGGTTCCGCCCCTCGCAGAGCTCAGAGATGGGCAGAAAGGGAATTCCCCCAGAAGGAACAGAGTGCTGGACTCCAGGAACAGTGTGAGGTTTTGTTGAGGTTGGAGTGGACTGGATCTGGTCTGTAGGGGGATGGGGATGGAACTGGGGAGAGAGGGTGAATCAGGCTGGTTGGAGGAGCTGGTGTTCCAGCTGAGGATTCTCCTGCTTCTACGGGGACCTTCGGTGATGGGGACATGCATGTGCCCCATGCTATGCACAGTGAGAGCACCTAACATTCAACGCCCCCATCATCTGGGTGATCCTGGATGTGTGCCTTAGCCCCTCTGAGCCTCAGTTTGCCCCTCTGTGAAGTGGGAATAGAGTGATGGTCAATGCTTCATACTGTATAGGGCATGTGGTCAGTCATCAGGGTGCTTACTGACCCCCTTCTCCTGGGTGGCCAGTAGGGCTGGGCCGGAAGCTGGGAGGAGGGGTTCCATGCTGAGGAAGCTGAGGGATAAAACATCTCCCTCCGTCTCCCACACACTGGTGCTAGAGAGGAAGTCATGACACCGAATCTGAATCCTGGGCTGGCTGAGTCACTGGCTGTGAGGACGTGTCCCCTCTTTGAGCATCAGTTTTTTCCTTTGTAAGCTGGGGAGCACGATAAAGACTGCAGACATTCCCAAATGACTCTTCTATGCCAAGCATACTATAAATAGTTTACAATCAAGAAGTCATTTAGCCCTCATGACAATCCTATGAGTGTGGTATTATTATCTTCCCATTTTACAGGTGAGGAAACTGAGGCTCAGACTGGCAAAGCATCTTGGCCCAGGTCACACACAAGAGGGGTTATGAGCTCAGGTCTTTGACTCCAAGGTCCAGGCAGGAACCTGTGACCATGTGCTGTCCCCATGGGGTTACAAAATAGGACAATGATCTGGATGGACTGGTAACCCAGATGGATGGACTGAGCTCAGAATGGTGGGTGATGGTGGGAACCTGGGTGGTCTGGGGGGCTCCTCAGGGGTGGTGAACTATGCTTGGGGCTAAAAAGACTGGTTGGATCTGGGAAACAGGTTGAAAGGACAGTGTTGGGCACATGGAGCTCCGGGCCCCTGAGCAGAGGCTGGGATGGTCAGACCATGAGTCCAGGCAGGGACCGGATTCACGCTGGGGACATGGGGGGAGACTTTGGGAATCACTTACATGGGGCTAGAAAATGCTCAGGCCTGGCCACAGGTTCTGATATTTCTGTGTACCACTCATTATCATGTTAGCTGGCTTTCTGTGTCTTTTATTGGGAAGTTGCTCATTTTCCAGTATTTCAATATTATTGTTTTGTCAACTTGATGTCTTAGATCTTGTAATTGGGGGGAAGAGTTGAGACTTTTCTCCTCTGCCATTACTCAGTTCTATGGACTTGTCCTTTCTTATTACTTATCAAGTAATATTTTTTCATGAATTTTCATTGATTTCTGGATAGAAATATTTCTTGATGCCTTTTTAAATTTTATCAAGAATCTGGTTTCATGTATCCCGGCATCTGTGAGATCCTTCAGACCCTTGTTATTGTTAAGACAACATCAGTACCTCACTGGGGACATCTGGGTTCTCTGTCATGGGGACCTGTGGAGGCCATGTGAGATGACACATGAGAAGTCTGGATGAGGAAACAGAGAGGAGTAAGGAGCCCAGAGGCTCTCGGGTGATCCGCACATCGGAATGGAACATGCCTGTCTGGCTCAGGTCTGGGTGAGTCAGAGCTGAGGGAGCTGGCCTCCTGGAAGCTGATCCTGCCACCCCTATGAGTGGGGAGAGGCTGAGGGGTCCATCCACAGGGATCAGCATCTGTGGGTGGGGGAGGGGTGTCTGGGGTCTGGGGAGAGCCAGCCTCCCCCCTCTCTTTACAGTCATCTGCCCCTTCTTGGGTGAAAATATCCCAGCGGTGACATTAGTTAGGAGGCCTGGGCTGGGCTCCAGCCACAGCATCCCCAACATGAGAGGAGGTCCCTCTCTCAGCGCTGGCACACTCACGGTAGGTTGCTGGGGCTTAGCAGCTTCGCTCTGGGCTGACATGGGGTTCTGTGACCATCTCAGCCCACTGGCTCTTAAAGTTCCCTCCAAGTGGCCGACACCACCTCTCACATCTCCTTGGCCAGAACGAGTTACAGGCTTGCCCTGTCTACCTTCAAAGGTTCCAGGGGCGGGGAAGAAGCCCCACTGTGAGTCAGGAAAGAGGACAAGGTCTTGCTTCTTGGCCCCGAGGTGCGGGCTCAGGGCTGAGCATGAGAGGGAGAAAGCAAGTGACCTTGGGTCAGTTTAGTTGAGTATGTGTTTTGTGCCCCTCCTGAGCATGGGTCTGGGGGCCCAGAGATGACCATGACACAGCCCCTGGGGGCGAGGCAGACACACAGAAGAGTCACCAATCCAGCATGTGGTGGGCAGACCTCTGTGCCTGTCCTCCCACCCAGGGCAGTGACAATGGGGGTCCACACCTCCTCACTTGGCACCTGACCTCCGGAGCCAGCCCCCAGCTCCCCCCCGCCCCCCACCGCCATGTCCCTCCAGGCCAGACTGAACTGCTTCTGGGTCCTGAGTCCACCATCGTCTCACTCTTGCCTCTGAGCCTTTGTAACTACTGTTCCCTCTCCCTGCACATGGCTGGAAGAAGGCCAGGCCCTCTCAGCCTGAAACCTGGCCCTGCCATTTACTGGGTGATGATCAAATTCCTCAGTCTCCTCATCTGTAAGATGGGGAGAGTGATAATATTCATCTCCCATTAGTGGGGTAATTGTGAAGCTTTAATGAGTTAATACAAACAAGCCCTTAGAACAGGACCCAGCACACATCAGATGGACAATCAGCTGCGTGCTTGGCCGTCCCTCTTCTGATCTAGTTGACATCTTCTTCCCTCGCCGTCCCCCACAGGAAAGCATCCAACATTCCTCCATCCTCATGCACAGTTCAGGGCCCAGCACAGACCCTCCAGCTGCCTCCAAAGGCCACCTGAGCCTGACGTCCCCTTCTAGGGGCGCTTGGCTCCCGCAGCATCATAAGGAGCCAGCATCGGACAAAAGCAAAATGCCTGAGGGAAGCAGGTGCCCAGCCCTGAGCCCTGCACAACTCTTTGGGGATGGGGGACAGAAGGCTGAGGTTCTCCTGCTCCCGGAGCTCCCCATCCCTGCTGCTCAAGGGCTGTAGCTCATCACCCCCGTTTGTGCCCCATGTTTGGGACAGTTTCCTCTCCTGGTTGGCTAGCAGGAGTGTCTCACGTGCTGTTTGGGGGGATAGCAGAACATTTCTATATGGCCTGAAAAATAAACCTTCACACCTTGAGCAATCCCAAGAATTCAGTGATGTTTGAGGCAGAAACCCTCACTGTGTCTCCTAGAGGTCTCGGCCTGTCCTGACCGGAAAAGGAGGAGGGGACAAGGGTCTCGCCGGGCCATCTGCTTGATGACAGGAGGGGGGGATTATACATTTGGACCCTGGGCCTGGCTAACTGACACCTTCAGATTTCTGGCTTTGCAAGTGTCAACATAGAGTAGGTGTAACTACTCCAGCCACCTGACCTCCTTGGACTGCAATGAAGAGCCTTGGGCCTGAAATTCGGGCATAAATCCCTGCTCAGCCATTTACTAGATGGGGGAATGGCTACTAGCAATTCCTGAAGTTAGTAAAAGGCTGCTGGTGTCTGTCCCCAGGGGGACTAGGTTCTGAGCTGGGCCTGGGGACACTAGGGTGGGTAGGCCAAGGTCCCTGTCTTCATGGAGCTCATGTCTGGTGAGCAGAGGGGATTCGACAGAGGAGAGACTTGCCCCTGACCGAGCTGGGGCAGTCAGGAAAAGCTTCCCAGAATCCAGGGTCACATGTCCTGTTGCACAGGCTGTGTACCACACAGCTCACACTTGTATCATGACATAAATGGCTCTCCCTAGTGTCGGGTAGTCAGCAGTCCTGCCAGACGGTGTGCCTGAGCTGTGTTTTGAAGGATGGAGGGTAGGTGTGGACTTATAACAACAACACACATACACTGAGGGCTTCCTCTGACCAGGCACTGACTGCACATCTCATTTCATTCTGACGCAGGACTGTTGGTCCCATGTCGCAGTGAGGACTCTGGAGTCATTGAGGCTGAACGACTTGCTTGAGGCTGTGCAGTAGGGAGCTATAGAAATTGAATCTGGGTATGTAACCCCAGAGTCAAGCATTCAAGAACTTGGCCTGTAGGAGGGAAGCACATTCCCAGGCGAGCACCGGGCACAAGGGTGGGGAGTGCACTCGGGAAGTGGCAAAGCTCACATCAGTTCATGACCTTCTGTTCTGGCTGGAGCCCAGGCTCCTTGCTCCCCGGTCCAGTGTCCCTTCGACAGGCTGGACAGACTGTTGTGGTGGGAAAATGTGGGGCTCGAGGTAAGGACTAGGTCGAAGTCCCAAATCTGCCACTCACCAGCTTTTTGATCACAAATAAAAAGATTTGAAAGAGAGTTTTCCATCTCTGGGCTCCATTTCCCCAGCTGGAAAGCAAGGAACTCCTGGGGCACCCCTGAGTCCAGAGGGGACTCTTCCAGGAGTCTCTGGTGGCTTCTCCGTGTTTCCGTGGGTGTCCGGACTAGATGGGAATCAACGGTCAGGAGTGCGGGCTTCATACTTATTTGCTGGTAACCTCTGGTCAGGCTCCTTAGCTTGCCGGGCCTCGGGTTCTCCATCTGTGCAGTGGGGGTGATCCGTCCCCACTTCCTGATCTCTGGGAAGCTTCCTCGAGGTGAGCACATGAAGGGTGAGTGCGGAGAGGATGCCCAGGGGGTCCTGCTCAGTGACATCCCCCCTTCTCCCCAGACTGTGAGCTCCGTGAAGACAAGGACCTGGTCCTACCCACCCTGGTAGGTAGGTCCTACTTACCCACCTGGCCTCCATGCCCAGCTCAGAACCTGGTCCCCTTGGGGGGCAGACCCCAGCAGTCATTTACTAATTTCAGAAATTGCCAGCAACCATTCCCACAACTGGTAAACAGCTGAGCAGGGATTTATGCCTGAATTTCAGCCCCAAGGCTATTGTCACGGACACGGAAGGCTCAGCCAGACCCACCAGTGGTAATAGCTGGGCTGCAGAGGATCTGGTTGGGCGGGGCTGGCGACTACTGAGCTAGCAGCTTGAGCTGGCAGCGAGAATGGGTAGAACAGTATAGTAAGCGACTTAATCTCTCAAAGCCTCGATTTTCTCTTCTCTAAAATGGGGACGTAATACTTAGCTCAGAGATGGGTCCTGCAAAGTGCTCCAGGCTGCACTTGTCACCCAGCAAATGCTCCATAAATGTTGGCTACCATTTGCCAGGTGTGGGGAGACTTCGGATATGAGCTCCACAAGAGAGGTTTGTGTTCGGTCCTTTGCGGCTGCTGGTGCCCAGAATGGAGCTCGGCGCATAGTAGGTGCTTAGTCAATATTTGCTGGATGGAAAATGATTGCATGTCAGTGTGTGTGTGTGTGTTTACAGATTTTATTTATTTATTTGACAAACAGAGATCACAAGTAGGCAGAGAGGCAGGCAGAGAGAGAGGAAGGGAAGTAGGCTCCCTGCTCAGCAGAGAGCCGGATGCAGGCTCCATCCCAGGACCCTGAGATCACAACCAGAGCCAAAGGCAGAGGCTTTAACCCACTGAGCCACCCTGCGCCCCTATCAGTGTGTTTTTATGGACACCTGAGGTGGTGGGGCCTCAGTCCGCCTGCCAGGCCGTCTCTAGCCCACAGCGGCTGGGTGTGTCTGCTCCCTGACCGTCTGCAGAAACTGCCAGGGAGCCCCATGTCCGCTCTGGGCAGCTGAGGAAGCTGCACCACGGGTGCCAGGGTCAAAGGGGGTCTGAGCTCAGTGGATCTGGGCCACCTCCCCCCAGGCGCCGTTACTGAGGCTCTGGCCCCTCTCTCTGTCTCTCTGGCTTGCTCACACACAGTAGGTAGTTGTATCCCAGCTTCTCTGCCTGGGGCACCCTCTCATGGATTCCAGAATGCTAAGGGATGGTGGAACCAGGGCCAGGAAACTGCAAGATCCCAAACGTCCTTTTGCCCAAGATCTCCTTCCCCTGAAAATAAAAGAAATTGCCCCAGGGGGACCAGGCACCCGCTTGCTCATCCCGATTCAGCCCATCCCACTGCTGCAGAGACAGGTTTTTGTTTGTTTGTTTGTTTGTTTTTTAAATTTTTTTCAGTGTTCCAAGATTTATTGTTTATGCACCATACCCAGTGCTCCATGCAATCCGTGCCCTCCCTAATACCCACCACCAGGCTCACCCAACCTCCCTCCCCCTCCTCCCCTCCATAACCCTCAGTTTGTTTCTCAGAGTCCACAGTCTCTCATGCTTCGTCTCCCCCTCTAATTTCCCCCAGCTCCCTTCTCCTCTCCATCTCTCCATGTCCTCTGTGTTATTCCTTATGCTCCACAAATAAGTGAAACCATATGATAATTGACTCTCTCTGCTTGACTTAGTTCACTCAGCATAATCTCCTCCAGTCCCATCCATGTTGATACAAAAGTTGTGTATTCATCCTTTCTGATGGAGGCATCATACTCCATTGTACATATGGACCACATCTTCTTTATCCATTCGTCGTTGAAGAGACAGGGGTTTTGATGAGGGAGGGGCAGAGGGCTCAGGGTCAGTTTCCCAGGGCAGAGGGAAGGAGCTGGAAGGAAGAAGAGGGGGCACTGGGATCCCCTTATGCTGACTTTTCACTGTCCCCAGCCAGACTGCCCTGATTTCTTAGGTACACCGGCGCCTAGATTCATCAACAAGCTCTGGGAGTATCATTAACCCCCTAAGGAAGTCTCTGGGGCCTCCTTGGCCCTGGCTTGGGGTCCACTGTGACCACCTTCTTGCTCTGCTCTTTCCCAAATGAACGCAGATGATACCTGGTGGAAATTTGTAACCAAAACTGATTTTGTTTTTCAGGGCACATTTGGCAAAGCCTGGAGACATTTTTGATGGCCACAATTGGAACGGTGGTGGTAGATGCCCAGATCATGGGTAGAGGACAGGGATGCTGCGGAGGGCGCAGGACAGTCCCCACAACAAAGACGTATCCAGATCCAAATGTCAATAATGTTGCTGTTGAGAAGCCCCACAGGAATTATGGACAATGAGGCCCAGAGTGGGGGGGGTGTGTGACCTGCCCAAAGTCACACAGCACATGGGTCCAGGCAGGTCCAGCAGGACAGACTGGACCCCCTGACTCTGGCCGATCTGGCTGGGGGACAAGGCCCCTGTGCTGAAGTCCTCCATCATGCTGAGCAGCCTCTTTTGTTTCAAGCCTGGCTTTTATTTCTCTCTAAATAATTCCAATTTCAGGAACATTTTTGTCAGTATTTTTATTCTCCCTGTCTTTCACTGTGCTTTCTCTCTGGGTAATCTGAGGCTTGCAGGCAGCTAAGTACGGCATGTACATTTCAATGAAATGCAATACAAAATAATTGAGCATATTTCTGTCATGTCTGAGCGATGGATTAATCTCCTTGACACAGCCCTGCATTTTCTTCCCTCCCACTGCTTTTTGTCTGTTTCGCCCCCCTTCCCAAGATCTTTGAAATTCCTGTGGCTTCGTGGCACCTGTCCATTGAAGATACACAAAAGATCTGACTTTATAGCCTGTGTCTCGTGATTGATAACAGATGTTCCCAGGGAGCAGGGCTCCCGGCATCTGTGGGGGCCAGGAGGGGCAGGGCTGCAGGAGTGGGCCTGGAAGAGATGCGGGGACCCTCCTGAGCACACGGAGTCTTTGGGTGCTTTGTGCAGGCAGGGTCAGCAGGGGTGCTCTGGATGGGACTGAGCTGTTGGTTCAGCTCAGGAGGAGAGCGAGAGGCACTGGCCAGAGCTCATGCCATGACCTTGGACAAGACAGGGAAGCACAGGAGGCCTCCCTGCGAGGCGGCGGGGGAGAAGGGGAGGGCAGGAGAATCTCTGTCTCCATCCCGGAGAGCACTGGGGAGCCTCCGACTGTTTGAAGTGAGGGAGGCACAAGGAGATTTCTGCAATGAACTGCTCTCGAGGGCACCGTCAGGAAAGGATGGCGGGGCAGGAGTAGCAGCAAGAGAGACAGAGGAGGCCTCGGAAAGGTTCAGGTGGGAGTTGATGGGGGTGGGAAGAGGCCTTGGGACTGGGGCAGAGAGAGAGAGCAGTCCTGTTGCCTCTGCAGACATTTATTTTATTTCTCTTTGGATGTTCTGGAATAACGGCTGAGTGAAAGGACACACGGTCCCTCTGGAGACTGGTCAGAGGTGAGCACTGGTAGGAGAGGTATAGGGTGGCTGGAGGTGGGGAGGCAGGAGGGAGGTGGGCAGGGGAAGGAGCCGAGCAGGTGTAGAAGGGGAGTCTGTCATTGGGAGGAGGGCGGCACGTAGGTGGAAAGCGGGCAGGAGGGCAGCAGGTGGGTGGGAGGCAGGACCGGAGGGGAGGAGTCGGGAGAAGGCAAGGGTAAGCAGACTGGTAGGAAGTGACCTGCTGATGGGAAGGCCGCAGGCTCCAGGCTGTGTGCAGCCTGGCGGGAGATGGGCTGGTGGTCTAGGGAGTCCCAGACCTCATGGCTGCCCAAAGAAGGGGCTCACAGAGGGAGTTGGGTTGATCTTGTCCATGGGACACAAGCCTTCCGAGGTGGCCCAGAGCCTGATGAGTGTCTCTGTGTTCTGAGAATACCCATCTGCTCTCTAGGGCTCCCCTGTGGCTCCTAGGAGCAGCCGTGTGAACCTGAGCTCTGCTTACCAGGGCTTGGATCTAGAGCTTTCTCAGCTCTCTGTGTTTCAGGATTGGCCCCGGAAATGAGACAGGTAGCTCTTACCGCCGTGAGCTCCTGGAATGGGCGGTGGAGGCAGTGGACGTCGCCATGGGCAGGGGCTATGAGCTCCCCTAGGTGAGCAGGGGGACGGTCCTGCCTTCATGGTTGCCTCATTGCTATGGTGTCCTGGCAGCTAGCCTGGCCATGTGCGCACAGAAGTCGCCCAGGGCCTCTCGAGGTGGTGCAGCAGAAAGATTTTAGAATTTCGAGTCACAGGCCTGACAGTGGAGTGGCGGCTTGGCTGCTGGGGAGGCACTCCCCTTCCTGGAGCCCCTGTCCTTGCCTCTGGGAAATGGGCCCCATCACCCCACTTGCCGGAGCGGCCCTGTTCCTACATCGGCTTTCCGTCGGTCCTCGGTGACCGCTGTGACCTCACTCCTGAAGCAACACAAGAGGCCCGTGGACATCAGAACTGTCAGCTGGTCTGTCCATAAAGGAGATGATGAGAGTTGCTCCTTCTGAGGAACACATCCCTTTGGGCCTCAAAGGCTGCTTCTGTTTCCAGAGGCTCTGAGAAAGGCCACCATCCCTGGGGTCTCACCAGAAGGCCTCTGTGAGCCAGTGCCCCCTGGAGACTGGGGGCAGGTGTCCATGAGCAAGGTGTGGGTCCCTGAGGTGGGACACAGTGGGGTGGGAGTAGGGGACAGGAGAAGGGTGAGGGGGCACTGGTAATAATAATAATAACTGACATATTTCCACCTTCAGATAGGCAGACTGGGCCCGGAGGGGTTAGGTTCTCTGTCTAAGGTCACACAGCGGGGGTTTGGGCCCAGGGGTTCTTTCTCCACAGTCCAGCTCTCAACCGTGAACCTGAAGGAGGAATGTGAGCCAGGGGCCCCAGGGGAGCCTTCAGCCAGCCTGGCACAGTCCAGGGTCCTGCGGGGTGAGCATCAGGGAGAAGGCATGAGGGAGGCAGCGGAGGGGGCTGGTTTATGGGGCGCCCGCTCGCAGGTCAGGACGGAGTCCTCGGAGGCATGATCTATCATGCAGTCCTCAAGGCTCTGAAGATTCCAGTGTTGGCTCCTTATCCAGCTAGGAAGCAGGCCCAGCCAGATGAAGCCCCAAGTCCCCGGGCTGCTAACCGGCTGCAGCCGGGATAGGGACCTCTGTCTGCCGACTCCAAAGTCCCCATCCTGTGGAAGTGCCTTCCGGTCTATGTGGAAGGTCCCAGGGATGGGGTGGGGTCCCAGGGACCTCCCGTGCCCCACCGGGCCCCCTCAGTCCTCCTGGGAGTGTTTTTCACACACGTCATTACCCAGTGATTAGTCCTGATGAGGGCTGAGTTTCCGCCACTGATCAGAACAGCGTCTGTCACCGAGCCGGGACTTCTTGCGGTGTTCCCCTTGACCCAGCAGCGCCTGCAATAGAAGAGGACCGGGACGCCCAGCCCGGCAAAGGCTCGCTTTAATGACCGGAAGATGTGACCCAGCCGCCTCCCTGACCCCTCCCCAAGCCTGCTGTGTCCTCAGCTCTGCCTATTTGAGCCCCTTGGGCCCCCAGCCTTCGCCCTCCCTCCTTCCCCGCCTCCCCTCCCCCAGCTTCCCTCATTTACTCTTGGTCACGTCCCCCCTGGAGACCTGGCAGCCCCTTTCGGTCCCCTCCCTTCCCTTGGTCATCTGGGGCCTTGGCGGTGGAGAGCCCCGGGGCCCTTGCCGGCCTCGCCTCTCATCAATGCAGGAAGCCTAGAAGGAAAGAGGGAAAAATGAGTCCAGACACTCAACTCCGGATGGAACACAATTGTATCAGGCGGCTAACGGAGTTCTCACGGTGGAATGCGTTTTGTTTAATACCGTGATCTCTTGGCGGCTGGAAAAATGAATTCTGTCAAATCTCTTGAAGTCAGCTGTCAAAGTAAAGCATTTTGGGGAAGACAGATCTCTTACTCTGATGGCAAAATTCATTTGAAATCATTCTTTAAACCAGTCTTGCTGCGAAATTTGGAGCTGAAATTTTCAAGCCTGTTCACCCTGCGTGTTTGTTCCTCATTTTCCCGCGGCTTCCTCTTCTGCGGTCTCATCCTCTGCCTCTTATAAAATCACGCAGCAAAGAAGTACAGCTGGGGTCATGATAACCATCTGGTTTTTCAGGACAATTTTAAGGGGGGGGGAATGACAGAGCACGCAGCCTGCCTTTCGGTGTTTTCCTGGGGAGACCGGCGCTTGCCGTCAGAGGCTCAGCAGCCCAGGGGATGCCTGGAGTAGGCAGGGGAGGGGGGTGGTGGGATTCACAGACCTGGCATCTATGGTCTGTGCAGCAGGGTGGAGAGAGAGGGGTGTCTGGGAGGATGGTGGTGCCTCGCCCCTGCTGGAGCCAGGGACCGCCGCTTTTCTTCTAATCCCGCTCTCCACCTGCCCCTTTTCCACTCCTCACCTCCTCCCACCGTTTCAGATCTGAATCCTGCATTTGGGCCCAGCACTTTACAGTTAGCAAAGAACTTCATTTGCTCATTAATTTATCCATCCACTCATGTCATTTGCACAGTGGTATTTGGGGTTCACCGTGGGTCATGGTTGGTAAGAAGTTCTGGGTTACAGAAACTAAAAAACACAACCTGTCCTTCCAGGACCCCAGGGTTTGATGGCAGAGATGGGATGTAGGTGAATGGCCATGACTCTTAGGAGAGATGTGCGCTGGGCACATAGTAGTTGCTTTTCTCGGTTGGACTGTGTTGGGCAGCTTGTAACAGAACATCCAACAATGGCTCAAGCAACTGAGACATGTAATTATCCTGAGCAAAAGGTGTCTGGAGAAAGGCCATTCCAGGGCTGGTCAGTTGCTCAGTGATGCCGACAAATCAGGTTTATCATCCACTATGTTGCCCTTTTCCCTTAGCTTCTTGCCTCATGGTAGCAAGATGGCTGCCACAGCTCCAAACATTGTCTCACAGGCCAGTTAGGTCTAGAGGAGGGGAGTAGAGTGAAGCAGAAACACATTTCCTAGGAGCTCCTCCTCCACCAGCAGATTTTCCTTCACAGCTCAATGGCCAGATCTGGATCACACACCCTCTCCTAAAGCCTATGTCTGGAGGTGGGGGGTGGGGGAATGGGGTGTACCAGTCTTGGTTTCACTGCTGGGCTGGGGAGGCCCACCAGGTCTCTTGCTGAAGAACAAATCCAGGGCTCTGTGAGTGAAGGAAGGAGGGGTGGGCTGTGGGGTGGGCGGCTACCCGTGTCCACCACCTTCTCAGTGGGTGTTATGACGAGTGTCCCCAGCAGGGTGGGGTAGGGGCTGGTGGCCAAGGCCAACCCTGGGGGCCAAAAGCCCTGCACTGAGCCTCAGTCCTTCACTGGCCGCGTGATCTGGTCCACGGTGCAGTCTCCTACCCTGTGGAGTGGGGACGGTGACAGCACCTGCTGAGGACGGGGCTGTGCAAGAGACAAGGTTGTGCATGGAGGCACCTGGTGTGAGGGGGTGTTAACAGCTGTGAGCTACTGCTGAGATGAGCCCCGTCTGTAAAATGGGCCCATGTGCCTCCTCCGTGATAGTCGCGGGGGTGACAAGGGTAGAAGAGGAGCTCACACTTGTGATCACTTCCTCCGTGGGCTGGGTGCCCTTCCCTCGTGCTCGTTCACTGAGTCCTCCCAGCCTCCCTGTGATGAGGGAGCTGCTTCCGTCCCCATGCTGCACCTGAGGCTCAGGACGGTGACCTCAGGACAAGCGAGGGCAAACAGATGCCAGCCGAGGTGCTCTGACCCACTGCGGGGCCTGGTGGAAGCCGGCACAGGCAGGCATCTACGGAACCCCTCCTGGACCTGGTGAGTGTCCCTGGGGTCCCAGGCTGGGGGTTGGGGCTGATGTACCTTCTCACCCTGATCTCTGTCCCTCTGGAGCTCCGAGCCCCAGAACCTGCCAGGTGGGAGACATACCCACCATCCTGGCTGTCCTGCCCCTCCAGGATGATGAATGGACCCCTGTTATCAGTGATGGGGGAGCATACAATCTTCAGGCTGGTGTCACCACGTCTGGGTCGTGAGCTGGCAACTCATGTTCTTGGGGAAACAATATGCACTTATGCAGAACATAAGCATATGCTAATGATGGGTAATTATACTCCATATTTATAGATTTACCAAAATATGTAAAACCACGTCTGACAATCGTACACCTACAGGTACATCATGATTTCATGACTGCATAGGAGGCTCCTGGCTGACACTGCAATGTAAGCAGGGGCACCGGTGTGGGATGCAATGCTCAGCCGAGCCCTGCTGGGGGGCCTCACTGTCCCTGCTGCCGGTCCCCCACTCAGACATAGGCTCATCACTGCCCATCCAGTCTTCCTGGTCCTCTGGGCTTCCTACAGAGACAGAGTCTGTGGGGGGATGGGCCTGGGAGAGACACTGAGGACCACAGAGAATGGTCCAGTTTCCAGATGGGGAAACTGAGGCCCATTCACTCGGTCACTCTCCCACCCAACAGTGTGCGGAGTGCCCAACATGCCCCAGGCTCTGTTCTAGGTGCAGCGGATTCAGCAGCTGTTTGGGGGGGCATAGAGGACAATGCCACATGAGGAAGAACACCACTCATGGTGTGAGACCTCACAGGCGTGGGGGAGAGAGTGACAGAAGGCGGATACGGGGGTCCGGGAGTCAGGTGACTTTGTGGGAAGCACTGAAGGAGATGAGTCAGAGCCTGGTACCCCGGGCTGTGTGTGCAGAGGCCTGTGAGGTGGAAGACAGAACCTGCCCAGGGAGGACATCCCTGCCCCCATTCTTGGGTTCAGCAAATGTTTATGACTCTTGGTCCCACGCAGGGTACCACACTGAGGGTGAGGGGAGCACGGACAAGCAAGGCAGGGTCCTCCTCCAAGGCCTCCTCAGCGGTGGTCAGGACTCCGATGGGGGCAGTCCCAGGAGCTGAGAGACGCAGAGGCAGTGAAGGGTGGACCCTGACCGGCCTGGGGTCCTGGCACTGACACTTCCTTCTTTAACTCCCCGGCCTCAGTTTCCCCATCTGTACAATGGGTGGATGAGGGTGTGTGGCATCAGGCGTTTTCTAAAGCAGGTGATTCAAGTGGGTGGTCCAAGATAAATAAGATCCCTGGCCCGGGTGATCCTGGAACCCTTCCGACACTGAGTCTACAGGCCATCAATACTTAGATGATAGAAGAATAGAAAGATCTGAATCCTGATCTCTTCTGAGGCTCCTTTCCTTAGCCTCTTGCCCCTCTGAAGTAGTGCTGCCCTGTGATTTTATATTTTGATTCCAAAGCCCAGTAGTGGAGCTTCAGTCCTCAGGCATGGTGGAGGGAGGCAGTGTGGATCACCGGTTAGGCCACTGGCTTCGGCCGATCCTGGTTTCCAGCCTGGATTCTACTGCTTCCTTGCTGTGGGATCTCAGAAATGTGCTCAACAGAGCGAGAACTGGAACTTGGGAGCTGACTGCCTGGGTTCAAGGCTCAGCTCCACCACTACTAAGCTGTGTGGTCTCGGATGAGTTTCTAAACTTCTCTGAGCTTCTGTACCTTCATCTGTAAAATGTGGGGATAGCAATAGTGCCTCTGTTGTAGGGTTCTTGAGCAATTAAGCAGAAGAATGCGTGCAAAGTGTGGAGCACAGTGCCTGGCACTCAGCATTAGCTCTTATCAGTCCAGGCCCCGACGGAGTGCAGGTGCTCAGTGGCCCCTAAAGATCTCCCCTCCTGCCACCGCCGTGCTGAGAGCTGAGAATCCCAGGCCGGGAGACATTAGATTAAACATCTGGGGACAGGACGGTGTATGGTTGTGCTAAATTGTGCATGGGAGACAATCTGAGAATGACAGGATCTGTAATAAAGGGCTCCTTGGGCGGGACCAAGGCTCAGTGCCCAGGAGCCAGAGGTGAGGGAGAGGCACCGTAGCCTGGGGCGGGGCTGGTGTTCTCCGCAATGACGCTCACGTTCCCCCTTAATACAGTCCTGCATGCTCCCTGGGAGGCCTTCGGAAAGTGGTAACTGTGGGAGCCCTGAAGTCCCCTGAGACCCCGCCTCCCAGAGACAGTGGCTGGTCCATTACTGAGGTCTTTCTCCATTCTTCGTTCCTCCCCGTACGCTGTTTCCATGTCGCTGTCAGGACAAGCTAGGCTACCGTGCAAGAGCAGAGAACCCTCTGGAACAGTGAGGCTCACTTCTCGCTCCTGTTACGCTGGCGTCAGCAGGGAGGGCTCTGTTCACCGCACACACCTGGGGGCAGGATTGATGGGGCGCCACGTGCTAGGGGTCAGCATGTCCCCATGCTTCAGTCATGGTGACAGGGAAGAAGGGACGGACGGGAGAACAGAGCTCTGACCCTTAGAAGCTCCATTCCGTGAGGTTCACTCCCCACCTCTGTTCACGTTGCTCGGCCAAAGCAGGTCTCATGGGGACCCCGACATGCAGGCGATGGGAACGTGCGGTTCTCCCATGGGGGCGCCCAGAGCGACAACTGGGTCTCTGTGAACCCCGGCCACCTCCTCCCTATGCGGCACCCACAGATTTGGGTGCTTCTCCCCTGACGCTCTGGTCCAACCCGTTCTCTGTCTCATGTAGTCCTTTTGATCAATGTTCCATAATTTATTTAATCTCCTATTTATGTAATTTGAATGATTTCATTTTTTACTATTATAAATAATGCTGCAATAAATATTTTCATTCTTTGATCTTCCTCTAAATTTCTAATTTGCAGAAAAGTCCCCCATAAGGAAGGAGATGTTGGGTGAAATAGCATGACGTTTTAAGAACTGAAAGTGGCTTATATATACGGAGTGAATAATCCTTGAGTTCCGTTTGCTTGGCCTTCCCGTGACCGCAGATCCGGACCTTCTCCAGCTCTCTAGGCTCCACGCCTGGCCCCATCACCACTGTGCCTGCTCCCTGTCTCTGCTCCCGCCCTGCTCCCACCACTCTCTCCCCAGTAGCCAGGTGACCCTGAGAGTTTCAGGGCGGAGCTGTCCCTGCCCAGCTCCATGCCTGGGGTTCTACCTCACTCGGCACAGTCGCTCAGGGACCTGAGTCCACTCCCTTTCCATCCCAAGCCATACTCTTTCTCCACAGTCCCTTGGGCTCCTCCTAGGCTGGACTGAGTACACAGGGAGCCCTGTGTACTGTCAGCCTCAAGGCTTGCCCTTCCTCCAGCTGGAACCTCCTCCCCACGTCTGCTCTGCTCCCTGCCTCCCCTGCCATAGGTCTTTGCCCCTTTGTCACCTGCTCTGACTGACTTTAGAGCCAAGGGCAGTCTGGGTCCTCCAACCTCTGCAGCCTCAGCACCTGCCACCTATTCCCCATTCAAGGTGGTACCGTCACACCACCGGGCTTCCTCTGCTACTTGAACCTCTGAGCCTTTGTCCATGTTGTTCCCTCTGCCTGGAGGACTCCAGGCTGTCGGACCTGGGCGACTCTGCAGGGAAGGATCAGTCCCTCTGGGAAGTTCACTCCATGAGGTGGGGCCCCGTGGCCCTCATCACGGCGCAGCTGATGACAGTGACCGCTTTCATGCCAGCCGGTCTAATGATTGGAAACACTGCGGGATACAGACTGTGTCTCCCCTCATCAGCCGCATGCTTCACGGTCCTGGGGCTCTGCCTGTCCGGGGCTCTGGGAGGGAGGAGGAGCCTGTGGGTTTAGGAAGGAATGACTGGGACTGGGGTAAGGGGCCCGCGTGTGCTGAGGGAGGTGAGTGAGGCTCCCTGCTCTGCTCGATCCAGTCTGCCCAGACGATCAGGATGGAGCCAGCAGGCCCCGCCCACTGCGGACGAGGCCCAGCGAGCGCTGGGTCACGGGTGATGGTGAGTATTCAGGTCATGAGTCCTCCTTGCGGGAAGCGTGGCCTGGGAGCCATGGCGGCTGGTGCTTTAGAAGTGAACAGAGCTCATCCTTAGTTAAAATAGAATTTGGTTAAATGACTCGCTCACATCATTTCCCTGTAATCACCCTCGGGCTCGGCAACTGCCTTTCCCCCATCTTCCCTTCCCTTCGTGATGGTTTATCACTTTTCTTATTCTTCTCTTTGTTTAACACAAAGACAGGAGGGAGCAGTAGCCCTTTTGGTGGGAACTGAAGAAAGTATTTTGCAAATTGCAGGAAATGATTAGAAATGAGAACGTCAATTCCACCAGTTATAGCGGGAGAGGGAGAGAGGGGTGGTCTCGGAGGGGGACGGGGTGGGGGCAGATGCCCTCCTCAGTGACAGGGGCCGGGTGGGCAGTGGAGGTAACACCGGACGGGGTGCCCAGCTGGGGACCCCTGAAGGCTCCACCCAGAACCTCTGTGCGAGCGGACAGCGGTACAGACATGCACAGCGCATGCGCGGATAGACAGGTTTTTGTATAAAACCCTGTCACGAGCACCTGTGACACACACAAACATCCCTCCATGCACACACAGGCCAGAGGTACACCCTCATCCCACATGCACACATGCACCCAATCCAGCCCATCCCCCTTCTTGGATTCCTCCCAAGCCACCTGTTTTGTTTGCACCCGCCGCCATGACTCTATGTGACCTCCTGGATCCCAGCAAGGCCCCCTCGTCTGCACTATTACCCTTCCTCAGTCAGATTCATTCATGGCGGATCTGTTGAGCCCCTTCGATGTGGCAGGTACTGTCTGGGCACATTCGAGGGGGCTATGCCTCACGGAGCTCATGGTCCACAATAGCCTGCTGCCCTCCCAGCCGTCTTGCTTCCCTTGGAAGTTAACTCTGCACCTTTCATAGGGCCTGGAATGTCGTAGATGTTTAACTTATTCGGAATGAATGAATGAAGGAAGGAAGGAATGGATTCTGCACTGATCCTAGGAATAGTCTCTGAGCTCCACTATTGAAGGGTTCTTGTTCAGGGGCTTGAGCGTTTGCTGACGCCTGCCAACTTGCATCCCAGGGGAGCCAGCGAGCTGCTGAGCCATCAGCAAATAACTGCTTCCTGCTATGGAGGGAGAAGCTGGGGCCTGGTGCGGGCAGTGGAAAGCCCAGTGGCTTAAACTGTCAAGCTGGAGGTGAACTGGGTCTCAGGCAAGGCTTGATCAAGCATCTCAGCTGTGCAACCAAGGACCCCTCCTTTTCTATCCCTTGGCTGTGCTTCCCAGAGTTACCAACTCCGTCCTCAGTCTGGCTTGTCCTGTGGTTGCAGAGTCAATGTGGGTCACGTGTTTCCTCCTTTCCATTTCCTAGAAGACATGGGCTCTCCCCGTCCTGGAGGTAGAGGTGGGTCAAGTCTGCCACTCAAAGGGGGAGGCCTGGAGTGGATGAGTGGATGGTAGTGGGACATGTATGGTGTCCTCTCTTCCCAAGGAGCAGACACTACTTGGCCCGGATGAGAAGCAGAGGTCGGTCTAGAGCCCAGGTCTGAGGAGGAGGGCAAGCAAAGAGGCTGTTTGAGGCAGAAGGGAGTGTGTATGTGTGCGCACCCCCCCCCCCCCCGGCCCTTGCCCCCTGCCTCTGACTCAACTAATATTCCGTCTTTGGAGTCCTGGTTGTGATGGTTGACAGGATTGGAGACTGACACTTAAATCTAGGCTGGAGCCACTTTCCTCACCCTCTCTAGAGCTAACAAAGGATTCTGCTCCCAGTGAAGATGAGATTCTCACCCAGAACACCGCACCGCCCTACTACCACTAACAGCCCCTGTGATAGGCACAGACGCTGCCTCTCTTGTTCCCCTCTGACAGGACAAGACATATCCTCCGGGCCCGAGCTCTGGGCTGCTGCACTTTACTGGAGGCTCGGGGGCTGTCCAGGCTCAGTGGATGGCCGAGGCTGGGCACACGGGGAAGCTGAGGCCTGTCTTCTCTCCATAGACCTGGGCTCCCAACCCTTGTCCTCAGACCTGGATTTCCTGCAGCATCACACAGAGTCTCCTTCCCATGAACTCCCTGAGTTAAAGCTGGAGGCCCGCCTCCCACCTCTGTCTCCCCAACCCTTACCTCCTCCCCCTCTGCCCCTCAGCCCTCAGTCACACCGAGATCTGGAAAGTTAATAGTCATATTGCATGGCGTTTATTGAGAATGTAGAATGTTCCAGGTGCTGGGCTGAGTAGTTTACACGCATTGTCTCTTTCATCTCTGCAACATATTTGTGATGTTTTCTACGGGCCACATGCTGTGCCAGATGCTTGGGAGATAATCAGGAACAGAAACTCACTTCTTGGCCTCCTGGAAATTCCGGTTTCACTGGAGAAAACAGACATCAGCCGAAGAACAAAGAAATAAAATTACAAAAGATGCCAGCTCCCGGTTCCAGGCCTTTGGAGAAGATTCTAAACTGAGCTGTGATGTGGTCTATAATCCCATTAAAAATATCATTAATTTATTCTTCCTTCATTCGTTGGGCACTTGCTGTTCCCTCCCTTGGCCAAGGGCTGGTGCCAGAAAGCAAAGGAGGGTTTACTGAGCACCTGTCGCCTGCCAGACACTGTTGTCTCGTTTTGTCCCCACGACGATTCTGCAGCGTAGACATTGCTTTCCCGACTTTGCAGGCAAGGAAGCTGGGGCTCGTGGCTCAGGGCTGAGGTCACCCAGCACCTGCTTGGGGTCTCTAGACCATCCAGTGAGAGTCCCACAGAGGGCAGCCTCTTTTCCCCATGTCTGTCTCCCCAGGAAGGGGCTCCCACTCTGTGGAGGACCCTGTCCTATTATCATTATGATGACAGTAGTGGACCTGCCAGCAGCAGAAATAGCCACAGTCACCCTTCCTCGCAGAGCCCACCATGTGACTGTTGATGGGCAGAGCATTTTGCTTAGAGGAGTGGACAAGGCAGGTACTGGCCCCAATTCACACATGTGGTAGTGGCTTGGTGGGAGTGGGGGACGAGCCCTGGGACACTGGGGAGTCAGGGGCAGAACTTGAACCCAGAGCTACTGGGTCCTTGACTGAAAGGATGTGCCATTCATTCAAAGAGAGGAGGGAAGGGCTATTCTTGCCACAAGAGAAGAAAGGCCAAGGAGCAGCAGGAGGAAGGAAACAGATGCAATTTCCATGAGACACCAGGAACGCTAGAGAGAGGGTGAGCAGGGCAGATGGCTGGGGTCCCATGGGGGCTCCAGCTCCCGGTGCCAGGTCTGCACTAGGCCCAGGTGCCCCCAAAGTTCCCAGAGACACCCTGGGAACCTGGTACTCTCCCCTCCCCATTTTTCTTTGCCTAAATGACACAGTGCTTTCCTGTTATTTGCAAAGAGCTCCGACTCAGATGGCAAGGAAACCTGCTTATTAAAAAAAAAAAAAAGTGCTTAAAAAAGGGAATGATTCCAACAATGAGTGTCTCTTGCTTAGAGAGCCTCATCAAATAAGAGGAATGAGGTTTTTGCAAACCTATATGGAAATTAAACCCACAATCTGGACACACACTTGTTTGACAAGTGATAATTAACTGCTGACAATATAATTTCAGTTTGGATGCAGACGTGTTTTTCATTAAAAAGTAATCAAAGAGGTACTCGCATCTGGGAGTCCAGCCTCCAGCAGTAGAAACTCGGCCTCTCCACTGGCTTTCAGGGCTGGCACTGAGTGCCCACAGTCCTTGGCCAGGTGGTCATGGACCCCAAATGTGACACTGGGAACAGATCTCCAGGGAAGCATCTAGAGGGCAGCTATCAAACTGTGTCCCTAAAGGATCCAGCATCCTCCTCTGGGCATCTCTGACCCCAAATGTGCCTGGAGCTGGCTGTAAGGGTGAGGGGCCAACCCCAGCTTTGGGGATGGCAGGGGTACTCTCTGCTCCTCAGCCTCTCCTATCCAGGTCCTGCAGGGGTCATAGCCCATCCCCCATTGTATGGAAGAGGAACAGGCAGAGAGATGTGGGCATCACCTGTTTCGGGTCACAGCTGGTGAGGGGCCAAATCTTGCCACTCACCCCACCTTCCTCCCTTTCCTTGAGTCAACTCAATTCTGCACCTGTTTCTCATCTGTGAAATGGGGGGAATAATTGTACCCACCTCGTGAGCTTATTGTGAGGCTTAATGAAGTTCATGCACAGAACAGTTTTCAGTACATAGAAATCCCTTAATAGACGTTAGATATGAGACATAGTAACTAATTTGCATAATCAGTAATGTCATCATGCCTCCTTTGTCCCCATGCCTCTGTCCTGTGAAATCTGCCGGCTGCACCCCTGCAATCCTCTGAGTCCCACCCGCGCTCTGTCCAGACTTCCCACATGCATTTGACAGGAAGGGCCCGGCAGGACCCTGTGCTCTCCGGGGCCTCATTAGCAGCAGGTGCCAAGAGCGAGGCTTTGCTTCCTGACTACTCCTAGCATGGACGTCCCAGCTCCCTGTGACAGTTGTCACAGAGGCTCCAACTGCCTCACCAAAGCTCAGTGTGAGCTATGGGCTTGTTTCCATCAGCACTTTTATTCCCTGAGTTTTCCCAGATGTCCATGGAATTCACAGCCTGCACCTTCCTGTTCCCAAGAGCAAGAGCAACACGGAACCACTGGCTGCCCCCGGAACATTCTCCAGCATTTACATCTCTAACCTTTGCACATTCTGTACTCTCTGCCTGGAAAGCCTTGTCGTCCACTCCCTTCCCAGCTCGTGAAATCTGATCTTTGGAGACCTGATGCAAACATCTTGATCATGCCTTAAGCCCAGGTTTTTTGATCTGACTCTGAACACGGAGCAGGGGCTCTTTATGTACTTATTAGGCACCTATTGTGTGCTTGGCTTGACACATTTAGATGTATGTCATGCCAGTTAATCTTAACTTTGTAAGGTGATCTATAGTGTCCCCCTTTTTACAGATGAGGGATCCAAGTCTCAGAGAAGAGAAAGGACTTGCTCAAAGTTACGTATTCCCTAACAGTCAGAGCCTGGGCTATTGACACAGCTCTAAGCTGAGTCTTTTTTTTAATCTTCAGTTTAAACGAATCCATTCAGTTTCTTCCATAAAGTCAGCAAGATGTTGTGTCCCCTAAATTTACACTCGTATTTGTCACTGATCTAGACTTCAGATACAAAAGTACCCGCTTCTACCCACACGAGCCCAGGCACACACAGGAAAGGGAACAAAACTTCCAACATACCCACATGGCCATTCACACTTTCCCAAGAATGTTAGGGAGCACATCCCCTCTACTCTCTAAATTTGTCCGTGCTCCCAGTCCCATGTCTTGCGCCGTGACCCGTACATCCACCTGCTTCCTGAACACCTGGCCCCAGATGACCCACGGGATCCTCAGGCACAGGGTGGGTAGGGCAGAGGACAGACCCGACGTGGGGATTGGGTTCTGATTCTTCTCTGGAAAACCTTCCCTCTATGAACTCTAGAGACATTTGATCAAATATAGCAAAAGGGGAAGGGACATCCCCTGGAGGTGGAAAAGGACTGGCAGCCAGGTGGCGAGTATGTGGATGGGCGTGGTTGGTGCCATATGGCAGGATGATGGTAGACATTCACTGGCTGAGGGGTTAGGCTTTATGCTCTCCAGGGACAGAAAATGATGTCTGCGGTGCAATGTGGGAAGCTGCCTAAAGCTGAGACCTTCAAAAGGTTGAACCTTAAAGAGAGAGTATACAAGAAAAACAATTCATTTCCAAGAAATAGGATACAGAAGGGAACTATGTCAGCTTCCACTTGGACTCTGAGAGAATTGACAACCTCTTTGGGTGATAGTGGCTACAAGCCTGTGCTGTGCTTGGTTTTGTGGTTTTAATTTATACTGTAGGCACTGTTTGTAGACTCCCCCTCATGAAGCAATTAACATACAATCGGTCCCAGGCTGATGATACTTCCAGGGCACCTGGCAGAAGCCAAGGCAGAGTAGTTCGGGAGGGACCCACCTTTCACTCCAGCTGCTCAGAGTTTCCACGGATAAAGCCTCACTGAAGATGAACTAGCAAATCACATTATAAAAAAGTGAGAAAATAATTTATCATCCGTGAGTGTTAGGAACCATGCAAGCTAGGACAATAAAAGCCCAAAGAACTGGGCGCCTGGGTGGCTCAGTTGGTTGGGCAACTGCCTTCTGCTCAGGTCATGATCTCAGAGTCCCAGAATTCGAGTCCTGCATCGGGCTCCCAGCTCCACGGGCGTCTTCTTCTCCCTCTGACCTTCTCCTCTCTCATGCTCTCTCTCACTCTCTCTCTTTCAAATAAATAAAATAAAATCTTAAAAAAAAAACCAAATAACTTCAAATAATAGAGCAATTCTGATAGAAATTATAATATAAATGTATTTAAAGTGATTAAAAGTATAAAAAAAACACAACAATACAGTTTTAACACACTATTCAAAAGGGGGCACCTGGGTGGCTCAGTCAGTTAAGTGCCTGCTCAGGGTCTCAGGGTCCTGGGACTCAGTCCTGAGTTGGGCTCCCTGCTCAGTGGGGCGCCTGCTTCTCTCTTCTTCTCCCCCTGCTTGTACATGCATGCTCTCTCCCTCTCAAATAAATAAATAAATAAATAAGCAAATAAAATCTTTAAAAAAAGACACTATTGAAAAGAACGGACTGACTAAAAAAAAAAAAAACAGAGAATCTAAAAATGAAATTAATCATCATTACATCATTACAATTTGGAAAATCCTCAAGGGTGGATTGGCTGGCAGATTAGGTAGAACTGGGAAAAAGAATCAGTTACCTGGAACATGGACGAGAGGAAATTACCCTGAATGTACCATAGAAAGGAATGGAGAAGTAAAATATGGAGGAGAGATTCAGAGACACGAAGGAGAGAATAAGTTCCATCAAACCTTTTTTAGGAGTTCCAGAACACAGGAAGAACTAGAAAAAGTAATACTCAACTCGACAAGGGCCATGACTTTTACAGAACATACAAAAAATTCAATTTATAGTTTCAAAAAATTGAACAGGTACAATATAGAAAAATCCACAGGACTCCCTGTTTCAGCTCTGGCATGTTAAGAGCTTGGAAATTGTTACCTCCATTCTTACAGCTAGAGAAGTTGGACATACAGAAAATCAACGACTTTTCTTGGCTCCTTCGGAGAACTCAGAGTGCGGAGCAAACTGCCGCCCCAGAGTTTAGAGAGGCAGGTGATGTGAGAGAGTTACGGCTAAGACCCGCCTGCCTGGGAAAGCTGCTGGAGTCACCGGGAGGTAGGAACACTTACACGGTAATTCTGACAAATTGCTAGAGGCTGAGTGTAAAGGTAAGAAACTCCTTCGGTGCCACAGTTGAAGGAGGGAGAAGTCCTTTACTGGACAAAAAAAGCTGAAGGAATTTGTCACTTACAGGTCCGCCCTGTAAGAAGTGTTTAGATTTTTTCTTGAGGCAGAAGGAAGGTGATACGATCCAAGACTTGCAGACACAGAAAGAAAGAAAGAGCATTAGAGAAGAAATAAATGAAGTTAAACATAAATATTTTTTTTCTATTTTCTTTTTTAAAGGATATAGAATCTTATTGAATACGCAGCAAGGGAGTGGCAGGCTGGACAGCTGAGAAGCTGTCTTCTCTCTTTTTATTATTCTTAATCTAAAACTATTTACACCATTTAAAGTAATAATAGTTACTTGTGATCTCTGTCTGCCAAATAAATAAATGAAATCTAAAAAAAATAAAATACCGTAATTGTAAAGTAATAATAGTAACTTTGTATTGGGTGATTACAGCATATGGATAAGCAAAATGAAGGACCACATTATTACCAGTGACAGGAGTAGGGGCTGGAACTGGGAATTACCCTAAGGTATCTATACTAACGTGAGATGAAATAGTGTTATTTGCAGGTAGACCTGCGTGAGTTGAATGTATACATAATCAGCTCCAAAAAAGCCACTAAAGTTTCTTTTAAAGAGAAATATAATTGTTCCATTCAGAGACAAGATCAAATAGAATCACATAAAATGCTCTCTTAAAACTAAAGAAGGCAAGTGGGTCTTAGAAGTTCTTGTCAAAAGGCAAGTAAGTTCTGTAACTCTGTAGTGGTGGGTGTTAACTTTTATCATGGGGATCATCTCACAATACCCACACATCTACTGTCTTTGCAATAATTCTGTAAATCTAAAGCTGTTCTGAAATGAAAATCCTATTAAAAAATAAATCCACATCGAGACACCTCATAGTGAAAACGCATTAAATCAAAGACCAGGAGAAAGTCCAAAAATCCAATTAGGATACTCTCATTTATGACAAAGGTCATGCTGAAGTATCGTGGAAGATAGTCTTTTAAATAAATGGGACCACATCAATAGAATATCCATATACTAAATAGAAAAGGGACTTGACCTGTACCTCGAAACACATATGGTCAACTGAGATGGCTCGTAGATTTAAATATGAAAGGTAAAACAATAAAACCTCTAGATTCAATTTAGAGGAGTATCTCCAGGAACATGAGGCAGGCAAAGATGTATTAAACAGGGGACAAAAAGTACTAACTATAAGAGGAAAGATGATAAAGTACTAACTGTAAAGGGAAAATCATTGAAAGTTAAGTATTAGGATAGCCAGCAAGTGGAGAAACATATTCGCAGTACATATACCCCGTGACATGATGACATTGGCTCATTCCATCTTGTAAGAACTCATTGTTCAATATTCAAAAATTTTGGGAACTGTTACTTGTGAAACTGTCAGTAGCTTGAAATTGGCCATGGTGGGAATTTTAACACCATGGAAACTGGCAAATGCAAAAAGGCCATCTTCTTCTTCCCCTGGAGTGCTGGCTTCCCAGCACAGCACTGCAGATATTTGACAATGGGTTCATAAGCAGAATAAATAAAAGTTCCTGTAAAACCACAGTAAAGAGATAGACTACCCATAGAAAACTTGGAAAATGACTTATTTTACAAAAGGGATTATGCAAATGACCTAGATGCATATGAGAAGGTTTGTGATCATTAGTCATCAGGAAAATGCAAAACTGCAATGTAATACACTTACTAAGATGGCTAAAATGGGAATGAGAATATCAAGTGTTGGTGAAGAATGGAGCTACCAGGATTCACATTCGCTGCTGGTGGGAAAATCAGCTGGTACAATGTGGGTGGGAACTTTGGTAGTCTCCACTAGAGTTACATTTCACTTATCCTATGACCCAGGCACAGATTCTACTCTCACCTACGTAGGTCTGTTTGCCCGTAGAGATGTATGAGAATCTTCACAGCAATGCTCTTCATAACAGCCTCCAATTGGAAACTAAATGTCCATTAATAGCAGCATGGATCCATAAAATATAATAGTAAACAGCAATGAGAATAGATGAACCCAGATTACATGCCACCCAGATGAATAGCACAAGTATAATGCTGAGAGAAGAAACCAGACATAAAAGAGTACGTAATACATTTTTCTGTTATATAAAGTTCAAAACAGGACAGGGTATTCTCTGCTGTTAGAATTTAGGACACTGGTTATGCCTGGTGGGGGTGTAGTGAAGGGGTTACTGGGGGCTTCCTTTATTTTGTGTGTGTGTGTTTTGTGTTCCCTTTGTGAAAATTCATCCAGCTGAAGGCTTATGAATCTGACATTTTTATGCCTGTATGTTATGTATCAATACAAAGTTTGTATTAAGTGAAGCAACCAGAGAAAGACTTGGTGACCTACCAAGGACAGATGATAAGATCGACAACAGACTTCTCTGTGGCAACAACAGAGATCAGGAAACAATGGGATGATGCTTTCTGTGCCAAAGGCCAGGGCTATACAATTCTGTAGTCAGCTGAATTGTCATTTCACATTGAGGGACATCCTGGTTGAAGCGGGAAGCACTAAGACTGATCTGGCCAGTTTTCTCTTAAAGCCATTTCCATGCTGATGATGGTGATGGGACTCAATTATATTTTAAAATTTCAATCACTCCTGATAAATAACAGATTTGAAGAAACAAGAAAAAAATCTGAAGTAGAAAACAAAATTTGAGAGAAAAGGAAGGTATCTTCAGACAAAGTCTGAGGGCTGTCACAGGACCTTGCTGAGAGAACTGGTAAGTGACATAGTTCAGGGAGGACGCTGATATGAGAAGGAAGGAAGAATCACACATACAGTGCTGAATGGAGAAAATGGTCAGTGTGCATTGATCACATGACACCAGAGTGGTGACAATGATAGTAATGTAACTAATTTGGAGTGTAAGGAGAGTGGCGCCATCACACCAAGATGGGGGGGTATGAGAATTGATTTATTCTAATATCTGATTGGAGGGAGGGAGAGATATTGATTCATTTTAGACAGCATTAAGTGTGCTTTTTGAAAGGTAAAGATTAACCAATAAAGAAGATAAATAGAATGTATAATTTTCAAACCAGTAGAGGAGGGAAAAAAAGAGGAATAAAAACTTGATTGATACTACAGAGAAGAAGGCAGAATCTTTACCCAGCCACTCACATCCAGGTTTGACTTTGGGCAAAGGATTTAATGATATCATCTCTCTTGGCCTCAGTTTCCCCGTCTGCACATTGGGGAGATGATGTCCCCTTGCAGTCACTACAGGGATGCAATGAGACTGCTTGTCAGGTCCTCATGCAGGGTGACACATGGAGGGGCAAGGGGCTGCCCCTCCTCTTTGCAACCAGGGACCTTGGGTAAGAAATGGATTTTATGAACATTGCAGGGCAGGTCTCTTCTTTTTTCTTTTCTTCTTTGGTGTTAAAACTTCCTGCAGTGGAACTTTCTTTTGTCAGAAGACGAGGAGATTATCAAACTGGCTCAAACCATCTATTGAGGAAATTTCCACAGGTACAAAGAGGAAAGAAGCATCTCTCCCAAGACAACTTCTGCTCTAGCTTTGCTCCTCACGTGGTCGGTCACAATGGCAACACATCTGGAATGTCTGCAGTGCCTCACATTTCATTCCCACTCTTCCGCTCGCACCTGCGAGAAAGACACTGCCTCCTGCTCTGGAAATGAGGAGTCCGAGGTTTGGGAGGTCAAGTGCAGTCTGCCCACGGATGGCGCTGAGCTCAGAACCAGTCCATCTGACTCTGAAGCCTCTGGTTCTCTGCTCCTTCAATACCTAGAACCTCTACTCACTCAATTATGGAGGCATTCACCCTAGCCAGGGATGAGTGCATCATATGGAGAAGATAGTTAGAAGTTTCCATGTTTAATTAGTGATCTTTTTCATAGGAGCTACCTCTATTTTTTTTCTCTTTTTTATAACTTCTTCCTTTCTCTCTAAGAGTCATTTGTAATGATTAGGGATGATTTAAAGAATGCAGCAAACCAGAAGAGGAGTCTGAGCCAGGATGGTCCTGCTGCGCAGAGCTGAGTAGGTGACCAGCTGGGATGGTCACTGGGTCTCTGTGCCCAACATCTTCAGCTGAGATTGGAGACCAGAAGGTCCCAGAACTGGCGGCAAGTCTTACAGGCAAAATGTCCTGAGGTGATGTGTGATCACACTCCCTGGGGCTACCGAGGGACCTCCTCCACGTCTTTGACCTCCCTGAGCGCAGAGCAGAGGTCTCTCATGCTTGCCCGACTGTGCAGAACCCACCATGGACGACTCCTCAGGAAACCATTTGCTCCTTATAGAGTCGGGTCCCCACTCAATGCGGGCAGTGGGCCCTGGATGACAGACTGGGACTCTGCCTTCTGCTTTGTCTTCCTTTTCCCTCAATACACACACACACACACACACACACACTCTCTCTCTCTCTCTCTCCCTCTCATTCTTTCTCTCTCTTTTACATACATACATTCTAACACACATGCACACTCACACATACACATGTACACACACATTCACACAAGCACACATACTCATACTCTCACACACACACACGCACACTCTTACACACAAGCGCACACACACTCCATCACACATGCACACAGACTCACACATACACATGTACATATAGTCTCCCCCCCACCTGCACACACAGTCTCTCACACATGCGCACAAGTCTTTCATACACACTCTCACACCTACACATGCTCAGACACTCAAACACGCGCACACACATGTAAACACTCTCACAGTGCACAAGCACACATACATGCACACACGTTCTCTCTCTCTCGCACACACACGTGTGCACATACCCATACACCAGCTACATCCATACACGCCAATCTCTCACTCGGCTCCCCCCTTTCTCACAGACGCGGCCCCTTTCCCAGAATGTCCCCTTCCCCAGCTGTCTGCCGGGGGAACGCCCCATCCTTGTCCTCCATGCCTGAGCTCTGGTTTCCTCCGCTCTTCAGAACTCAGGTGTCTGTCCTGGAACATCCTGTGCATACCCAGCAGGGCACCACCACCGGTCAGAGCTGGCTGAGGGAACGTTTTCCAGCAGGCTGCTTGGACACATGGCCCCCTGAACATCTATTAGCTGACCGCTCAAGGGTGAATGTGAGGACTCAGTCGCACGGCCCTTTCTGTATCAGGGAGAGCGACAGGAGCTCTCATATCAGAACCCAGCCCGGGGCCTGGCACGTAAAGGACTCTTCAACCAGTGCTTATGAATTAATCAATGTATACAAAGCGGCCCAGGCCACACAAGGCTTAGCTGGTAATGATACGTCAGAATCATTGAGTAGCCCCATAAAAATGTGCTGAGTCTTCTCTAGACTGGCCTTCTCCAGCCTCCTCCCACACCCTCCTTAAGGTCAGTTCCATCGGGTGGGAGTGGAGGAGGCCGACTCCTCCAGAATGGAAGAAGCAGGCAGAAGTCAGAGAAATGAGGCCATCAGGTGGGGTCCAACCCAGAGCAAAGGCTCATTAAGCCTGCAGTTGCGGGCCTATCTGGGCAGGAGGCTCAGTCTCAGGGACAGAGAAGGCAATCAGAGTGAGCTAGGCTATTAAGGAAAGCAGACTTCTGGAAGATGGCAGAAATTCCAGACTCCCACGTTCAGACCCAGCACTCAGTCCCCATGGAGGGCAGCAGGGACACATCATGTGGCAGTCAGAGGCCAGCATCCCTGTCCAGCTCCTCCAGGCTCCCGTGGGGACGTGGCATGTCCTAGACCCACAAGCTGACCTCTGTCACTGGTGGGTCAGGGCAGAGGAGACAGGAGACACGATGCCCCCTGTGCGCTCTTCCTCAGAGCAGAGTCCCTGGGCCCTGGTGAGAGACCTGGGGCTCCTGTCCCACACACTTGTCCCTGGAGGACCCCTTCTCAGGCCCTGGATGTTAGAGGGGCACATGGGAGGTGGCAGAGGGTCCCAGACAGGCAGAGGGCAGCGGTGGAGGAAAGGGAACAAGTTACACTGGACAAGCGTCAGAGATGGGCGACGGTTGCAGCTCCATGAAGACTTTGGGGAGGGGCCGTCGGCTTATCAAACCTCAGTTGTCCTGAAAGGGACTCCAGGCCGCTTCTAAAGCTTGCACCACACGGTGGGATCCAGCCAGTACCCCCACCAGCATTTGCTGAGCACTTGCTGTGTGCTGAGCACCCACTGAGGACAGATGGGTCCTAGCCTTGGTCTGGTGGGGGAGAAATGTGGGTCAGGAGAAACCTTCATTTCCCATGAGGAGGATGAGCCTCGCATTGGGGGCATAACACAGCGAAGAACTCTGCTGGAACAACCCCCTGGTCCCCCATTTCCCCAAGGGAGGTTGGGAATTGGGGCATCAGCCTCACTTGATAGGACGGGGGACTGAGCCTTGATGACGGAGTGACTTGTGTAGTGTCACATGGCCGTGGATGGGGCGTGGGACCCAGGCTCTGAGCTTCCAAACCTCCTCCCTGGGCCACATGGCCTCTTCACTGTCTCACCGGACCAGCCCGGCAATCGAGCCCGCCCCTTTCTCACTCCCAGGCCACTCTGCAGACTTCCCCACACCGACATTAATTACACCTCCCGGAGGTTAATTTGTAAGGAGACGGTGGAAGCAGTTATTTTAATAGTGATTATTAAAATCATGCTGGGGGTTTGCTACATAATGGGTAATTATCCGCAACTGAATTGGGAAAACAATACAGTCGATTCTATTTAGCTCTTTCCCCGGGACCCAGAGTTAATCCCGCGGAGCCACCCCCTGCAGCCCGGACTGTGTAATAATATTCTTATCACATCCCAACAGAAGTTCCTTCAAAAACCTTCCCGGGGAGGACTGTGACCTGTTTGCCAAAAACCTGGCTCCAGGGGGTCCGGGTGGGTTTCCACGGCGTGTGGCGGTATCCTGCCCTGCAGCCTGCTGTCCCCTAGGAGCCGGCCGGGTGGCCTTCTGCGCTCGGTGGCTCCTGTGTGGGCTCAGTCCATCATTCACGGTCGGTCCTTCTGTTTTTATGTCCATTCTTTCATTCTCTCGTTCGTTCATTCGTTCCCCTGCACCACCAGGCTTACGATCCGTTTACCAGTGGTTTCTCACACCCGTTCTGTGTGAACTAAGTCCTTCCTTCCGTCATGGTTTCTCCCTCCAGCGGCTCGCACTTCCTCAGACATTGTGTCCTCCGTGGTTCATTTGTGCATTTAGCCCCTCGTCCAGTCCCTCGCTTGTTTACCCGTGTATTTGTTCATTCTGCGATTGGTCATCCATTCATTTGCTTACGAAGGAATTTCTTCAGGCGGGTCTTTGTCCATTTACTGTTCCTTTGTTCATTCCTGGATTTGCTCATTGATTCATTTTTTTAAACTCACTCATCAAACATGTCCTGTGCGCTCGTAAACCACATGCAGTGGATGTCTGGTTTGACACGACCCAGCCTCGCACCTCCCTCCCGTGTTTTCTGGGCCTCCCATAGAAAATGCCCCTTGCTGTTTTCTTAGGTAAACTCTATCAGAATGTGACAGGGTGACACTGAGGTCCCCCTGGGAGGGTTGTTCCAATCTTGGAGATTGGGAACATGGGGAGAAGTGAGCTGGGTGCAGAGGAGATAAACTCATTTTTGCACAAGTTGCATTTGAAGGTGCCGACAGGAGGCACAGGAAGAGATGTCTGGTGCTTAGAAACACAGAGATAGATGGAAAAGGCCTGGGGTTGGAGCAGGAGAACTGAGGTGGGTCTCCCCTCTGTGGTCCTCTTGTGGGGACGGGGCCTGCAGTCAGCAGGACCCAATGGTCTCTTCCTTTCCACCTCCCACTGCACAGGGTATAAGCAAGAAATGGTGAGGTTGGAAGCAATTGTCAGTGATGTGTTCTATTTTGAATTTGGTTTTGGGCTCCTGAGACGGCCAGGGTGAGCTTCACTGCCGGGCTGAGCTGCTCCAGACGCCACTGAGCACCCGCCGGCTGCAACGCAGAGTTTGGGGTGTTGGGATCAGGCGGAAGTGGGTCATCATGGGGAGGTCTGCAAGAGACAAATATCACAGCTGATCCTGTTGGTGGTGTGTGCCTCCTGTTCCTCCCCAGCATGTGGCTCTGGGTCCCTCTTCTCTAGGTAGGTATGGGTCCCTCTTTCGGGGCCCCTGCTCCCACAGCTGGAGGGATGTGGGCAGCCAAGTGTCTGTGATGAAACCTTATTTCCCAGGGTGGGGATCCTGTCAAGACCGAGAGGGGAGAGTGAGAAGTTCACTACCCCCAGCAGCTTTCTCCTGCCAAGTTCCAGCAGGTATGAAGCCTGGTGGGTGACTCCAGGGGAAAGGGCCGCTTTCCCATTTGGTCCTCCTTGGAGGGCAGGGGGGCTCTGTGATTGGCCCTCAGAGAAGAGATGCCGCTCTGTGAGCCCCCCTTTGCAGACACCCTGGCCCTCGGCCCTAGGTGTGGGGGTGCAGACGGGCGACCAGCAGCAGGTTCCTCTTCCTCTCTGTGTTAAGAACTCAGGACTCTGTCATCTGGAGCACGGGGAGGAGGTGCGATTGAGTCAGAGAACTGAAACAAGTTCTGGCAGGAGCCTTGGATCCTTGTGGCTCTGGGCAGGTCTTACCACCCCTGCCGCAGAATGGGATGACAACACTCCCCTCCTGGGACTCTAGGATGGTTGAGAGAGACCACAGAGGTAAAGACACTTGGCAGACTCCTACCTCATCCCCCTGGGGTTGGCCCCACACTGTCAGGGAGGACCGTGTTTTTCACACTTGGAGCCTCTGGATCGAAGTCCCAAGTGCAACAAGATATTGTTCCTCCTGCCTCCCCTCCACACCTTCCTCCTTTCTTATCCTTCATCTTTGATTTGTTTATGATTTTAGATACCAGAAGGAAGGAATCTTAGAGATAAAAGAATCCTTTGTTTGACCTATCAGGGAAACCGAGGCCCAGAAAGGAGGAGTGGCAGGCTCCAGATCACCTTGCCAGCCTGCCCCTTGTCCTGACACCCACCTGAGAGCTCAGTCCCATTTTCTGGCTCTGCTGGGCTCCACCTCCCCCATCTCTGAGGTCCCTCGGACATCGCTTTGGCCTTCTCTCCAGATGGTTCACCATCCTAACAAACTGGGCAGCAGCTTTTGAATGGCCGAATGGCTCCAGGGATTTTTTATTTTAAACGACACACACATACACAGACACACATGCACACACACACACACGTACACACGCATGCACCCAAGCAGATTCTCTATTCTAACCTGGCTGTCAGTTTCACTCCAAAAGAAATGCACGCGATCGTTGGCCCGTGTGAATGGAGCATGGCTACTGCTGTAATCACATCCCGTTAAAATTCCAGTGACAGAATACATTACCGGAGGAAAGGGTGCCATCTGGGAGAATTCAAGTCACCGCACACACATATCTATTTTACCTCCCAAACTTTTTTTAAACCAAGAAAGAGCAAATCATTTTTAAAGGTTACCTTGCCCTTAAAAATGCTGTGGATGTGCGTCTTTAAGCACGTGTCGCATGTGTGAACGTCAGTGTTTTATCACTTATATAATCCAGCCCTCTTGTCTTCTCCACTGTTCCGAAGACCTCGGCAAGTGACTTCCGCCCTCCCCGTGTCACTGGCAATTTCTCTCTCCAGCCCAAGGATTTGTGCTTTTTAATCCCCTCGGAGAGAGTGAAAACACAGTTAGCCGGCTGCGGAGAGAGAAGTGCAGGCGGCCAGGAGAGTCTGTTAAGGATTCTCAGCCCCTTCCATAGTGATGGTCACAGCCCCCATCTCTCAGGGCCTACTGTGTGCGAGGGGCTATGCTGGGCACCTGAACAAGTTCCTCATCTCTACCCCTCACGCCCCCTCTATGATCTGAACCACCATTGCCCACAGCCCAGATCCTTCCTTCCAACCACCTCCCTGATTCTAAACCTGTCCCCAGTGGTGTCTTCTACACTGTGTAGCAGGAGAGAGCTTTGAAAAACAACAGCGCAGCTGCTTCTCTCCCCTGCTCACAACCCCACATGGCTCCCATCTTCCTCAAGGTAGAGCCAGAGTCCCCATACAGGCCCTCTGAACTCTTCCCCCACCCCGCCCCAGCCACCCGGGCTTCCTTGTTGATCTTCGGGTGTCCTGGGCACATGCCCACCTTCCTCCTCTGAGCCTGTGGTTCCTGCGGCCCGGGGTGCTCTCTCCAGGGACACGCACCCCTAGGGCCTTACATCCTTCTATTCTGTGCCCATGTGAGCCCTTCCAGGTGAGGCCCTCCTGACCAAACGCATAAAATTGTACCCCGACTCCCTGCACCCACTCCTCACCCCACCTCCTGCCTAATTTCTCTGCCGATCACTTAGCGCTTCCTGACGTGCTCTGTATGTTATGAAATCACCTTGCTATCTGCCAGCTCCCCAGCTATAGTACGAGCTCTGTGAAGGAAGAGATGTTGGACAGTTTTGCTCACTGCGGAGTGCCCAGCTCCTAGAACATTGCCCGATACATAAATACTTATCATGGGAATGATCGGAACGAGCTCATTTGGTGTGTGTGGAGTCAGGGACAATCAGATAAGAAACAGGTAACAGATAAAAGTATAATTTGCAGCCCTTGTGGAAGAGAGTGACACGGAGCTTCTTTGGGCTGAGGTCTAGGAAAGCCTCTTGGAGGAGGTGACATTTGAGCTGAGACCTGGATTTTACAGACCAGTTAGCAGGCCTGGGAGGGAATGGCTTGTCTAAGACCTTGATGGTGGTGAGTCATGGAGCAGGTCTGGAGGCTCCCCCGGGGCAGGTAGGCTCAGGCTTCTAGGGAGCTCTCCTGCACACCCAGCATGGACTTAGTCAGTCCTGGGTCTGTGGTGTTCTGTGCTGACCTGGCCCTGGCCTCTTCCCAGTGTTGGGATCATGACTCCATGTGGTTTCTCCTTCCTCGTAGGGCCAAGGGTGTCACTTGATGAGATCCGTGGGGCCTCAGGCATCCTTTATCCCCAGGATCAGTCACAGGGTCTGGAGCACAGCGGGGCCTCTGCTCGTGGGTTTTGAATGACCCTCCTGGAAGGCAGGTGAGGGTGTGTTGCTGAGTGTCAGCTCTACGGACTATTGAGCTGTGGGTGCCGGGGGAGATGGAGTTCATTTTATTTAAACAGAGGAGTTGAGACTCAGGGCAGAGTATGGATGTGCCCAAGGTCACGCTATGAATGGGAATCAGCATTCAGCCTTGAACTCTGGTCTCCTGCTCCTGGTCTTGGTCCTTCCCATACCACTGTCCGAGAAAGGAGGGCTCTGGGAGCCTGGCATCAGACACGGGAAGCCAAGGACAGGGAGAGTTCTGGCTCCTGCCTCTTTCGGGAGGGCGTGAGAGGCACTGGCTGCATTTGGAAAAATAAAGCAAGGCTCAGCAGATGAGGTCTCGGAACACGTCCAAACTGAGAAGTCTCCCGAGATTTGTGCCCTGAGGTCGGTGCCAGCTGGAGTCCCTGGGGATAGGGGCCAGAGGGGACTGGGTCTGCTTAAGGCTTGGGTGACAGCTTATAGAGGAGGGGGACCCAGGGCCAGAGAGGGTGAGAGATCACCTGAGATGAAACAGACAGACGTGGGAAGGGCCAGAGCACCTGCCGGCTTAGAGCCCAACCACAGTTGTTAAGGCAAGAGACTAGGAAACCCCAAAACAGCAGTGCATTGTCCTGCTACCCTGTCCTGATACCAGTCTCCTCCTCTCCCCGTGCAGTTGCTCTCTCAAAGCTGCTTGCTCTTTGGGCTTTTTTTTTTTTTTTCCTCCCTGGAAAGATTCTTAATGAGACATAGTGTGCAGAGAGAGTAGAAATGTCCTGATGCAGTGTGGGGCTCTGGTCCCCCGTGTGCTAAATCCGGAGTTGGCAGGGGATAGGATCTGGTCTCCAGCCACTGTCATGGGTTGTGGTGGGGACACGCTGGGCAAGGGCTGGAACAGGGTGGGCTTGAGTTTAAGGTGAAGTTTAGGTTACCATCAGGAAGTGGCTGTGTGCCAGGCCCTGTTTGGAACGTGTGAACCATCCCGTGCAGCAATGTAACGAATTCCTCCGGATCGTTATCCCCATTTGAAGAGGGAGAAAGTAGGGGCATAGTGAGGTGGCCTCCCTGGCTGGCACAGCAGGGCTGGCCCTCAAATCCAGCTATGTCTAATGCCAGGCATAGCATCTGAGGCTCAGGAAGTCAGGCTGTTGATTGAGATGGATTAGGACCAGCTCAAGGGCAAAGTCAGGACCGGCCTCCTGGACTTAGGCTCAGTGTTCTGAGTGGAGTTAGTGGGGGACAGAGGTGCAGGCTGAATTCAGGGAAAGCCTGAACTTAAGTTTAGGATCCAGGTGACTCTTGTGTGACGATACGTCTCAGAGCAGCAGGAGCGCTCCTATAGGGATTTGCCCCACGAAGAAAACATCCTGAAGGGTGATGCCTTATCTTTAAAAGCACCATGAACTTTGCCATTGACTTCTTCATTATAGTTGGATTTACTTTAGTACAAGTGTTGCCATCAGAATCTTTGAGTAACGTTTACATCCTGGGGAGGTGTCCCAGGATGCCCCAGCGGTGGCAGTTCATCAGTTGAAAAAACAGGGATGTGGGGCCCAGGCGGTGGTTCGGTTGCGGCCAGGAGCTATGGCAGAGGGACTGGCTGTCCTGGCTTGCCCGCTACTAGCAGCTTTCCCGGAATATGGGACCGGCTCTGCACAGCTGAGAAAGCATTAGACAGGGCAGGTTGAATTAGTGATTTGCATCTAGAATGAGGAAGCAATAGTTAGTAGCCAAACAGCCTCCTTGTTGGGGAGGGGGGGGGGCACAGGGCGTTGAGAGCATGCGTTCTGCTGGGGGCCGCACCCAGTATTCTATTCATCTTTCTCGCCAAGGACCCTCCACACCCTTTGAGCCTCGGGTCCTCATCTGGGTAGTGAGCCCATAATGGCGTCCTTCTGCTCCATCTCAGGCACTGCTTTCCCCTCCTCAGATGGTGGTATTAGTTTTAATTTCCATAGAACTGGTAGAAGGGAAACAGGTGAATGGGGGACACATCCCAGGGCTGAGCGGGGAAAACATCTTCTTGTTTATTCCCAGGAGAAAGAATCAGGTTAACTCAAATTAATTCAAGGCCAGCTAAAACTGAAGAGTAAAAACGAGCCAGCATTTTCATTTTCTTAGTCCAGGATTAATCTATTCATCAGCGTAGCTCTTGCAGAGAAAACATGCTTCTTCTATAGTTTTCAAGCTGAAAATAATGCCTCATTAAGTTAAACATATGGACTTGAGAACCGTGTTGATGTCAGCCAGACTAATGAAGGCCATTACAGGAACACGCGATCGTCGGCAGAGGGGCCCTGCCAGCCCCTGGGAGCTCTCTGCAGACGTGCTCAGCCGCCGTGTAAGGGACGGAGTCCTCCAGGGAGACAGGGAGGTGGGAGGAGAGGTTGAAGGGAGACAGAGGGAGCGGAGGATGTTCCTGCTGCCTGGGCCATCCCCATGGATGACGTTGCCTGGTTAATTCAGGCAGTCTGGGCGCCTTGAGGAGGACACGAGAGTAAGGGAGGATCCCTGTGTAATGTTTCCAGGATAAGCGAAGCTGGTTTTAGCCTCTAGACAAGAAGGAGAGCTTTGGGGTTCGGGGCTTGGGCATCCGGCCCCAGATTTGGCCAAACGTTATTGAGCCCAAACACCGTGCTTTTGCCTACATCATCGAGCGCACCTACATACGGAAAATACCTCTAGAACAATACGCCTAGGGAAGCCCCGGGGACACCCAAGCGGGGGTTTTTGCCCAGCATGGATCACAAAGCAGTGCAAAAGTGTGATGTCGTGATGTACCCAGTGTCATCCAGTTTTAAGGGAGACAGCTGAGACTTGAACCCAGGTTGGGGTGACTCAGGGTGGAGAGACCTCCTCACAGCCCACACGGACACTCTCGCTTGGATGTGTTGTCTGTAAGGCCCTCCCGGCTCCCATTCTCTTAGGGTCTGCAGAGCCAGCTCTCAACCTGCATGGTGGAGCGCTTATGTGACTGCACGTGTGGCTACAAGGTGGAGAGGAAATCACATGAGTCTGACTCAGGAGCTCACCTGCCCCCAGCCCGTGGCCAGGCTCCTCTCTGGCCAGGTTTCCTTATCAACAAACTGGGAATTTGAATGGTTCCCACTCCACAATCCTGTGTGGGACCTAAATGAGCTAATAAAAAAAAGCCCCTGACACACAGCAAGTGCAGTTGGGGTGGTGGGGGGCACTAGTCCCTCCCACTCTGAGCTGGGTTTCTGGTGCATCCAGTCAGGATCTGTCCCTGGCAAAGGGACCCCGTGGGTAGCTGCAGAGATGCAGAGCTGACCTCCTGAGGTCCAGCCCCAGGCATGCATTCCCTGAGTTGCCAGGGGGAATGCAGAGATGGCTCCCTGATCCCTGGTGTCCACAGCCTAGTGGGGAAGATGGGGAAAATGGCATCAAGAGATCCAGGCTGAGGATGGAGCTGGGAAGAGAGGGAAGCCTCTGACCGGGAGGGGAAAGCCCCTGGGAGTGGCTCAGACCAAGGGGGCTGGGGGAAGAGAAGAAACAGACATTCAGATCTGTAGCCTCCAACATCCCACCCTCGCTGGTGCTGACGCACTGTCTTCTATGTATGCATTTATTCACAAGGGAGTGACCATCTGTTGAGCCTGTATCAGGACCCAAGTACGATCCTTTACTTTGTGATCTCATTTGATTCTCAAATACAAAGGCCGACCCTGCAAGCTGGTGGTTGTTATCTGCATGTGTCCGGCGAGGGATGGGGGCTCCCCGGTGTCCAGCAAGTGTGCCAGGATCGTCCCACTTCCAGGTGGCAGAACTACGGCTCGCTCCTGCTGAGTCTGACCCTAACGGCCATGGTTTCCACGCAGCAGGTCCTCTTGGAAAGTGTTCATTCTCCCCACAGACTCCCTGTTCCTTCCTGGATTGGCTCCAGCCAGGACATGTCCAGTGGGGGAGACATGAGGACCCACTGAGCCCCTCCTGTCTGGCCTGCAGGAGCCCCTGTGTATCAACAAGGCCCTGAGGATCTTGATAAGGCCTGGGAGCCACTCTTGGGATGAAGAGCTGATGTTCCCCTGATGCAGGGCGAGCCAGCCCTTCACGGTGACCCCACGAGCCCTGGCTTTCTCATAGACTGTGCTCTGAGCACGGAGCTAGCAGCTTCATTTCAGGTTGGGGTACTTCATGCAAAGTTGGTGAAATGCTCTTTCTTTCCAGTGTTACTCTGTCTGCAATTGTCTCTTTAGTGCTGCTCTTCCCTGCGTGCTCTAGGAGGGTAGGGACCCTTTGCCTGACATACAAGGTTAAGCGCGTAATCAATGCTTGTTGAATGACCGGATGAAGGCATGGCTGGAGGGAGACATGCATTCTGACAACCGTCTATTCACGGTCTTTCCAGACAGGGGAGAAATTCCTCTGTCTTCAGGAGTAAAGATGGTGGTTAAGGGAGATTTTGGAAGAGGGAAGATACTAGCAATGTTGAAAGATGTGAGTGAAACAGCTTTGGAATGGAGGTAGGGTCTATCAGTTAGCTCTTATTGTATAACAGTATTGCAAAATTTAGTGGCTTAAAATAACAAGCATTAATTTAGTTTAGGAACCTCTAGGTCTGCTGGGTGGTTCTGTTACTGCGGGCTGGGCTGTGCTGGGCTGTGCTGAGCTAACTAGCATTTCAAGACGGTGGATATATTGGCTGGAGGCTGGATGGTTTGGGACGACCTCTACCAGGATGGTTTATCTCTGCTCCTTGTGTGTTCTCATCCGGCAGGAATGACAGAGTATCTCCAGAGTTGTTCTCATAGTGAAGGCAGGTGACAAAAAAGAAAGCCAGAGTCCCCAAGACCTCCTGGGGTTTAGGCTCAGAAATAGTACAATGTCATTTCTGCAGCACCATATTGGCCAATGCAAGTTATAATAAAGGCAGCTCAGATTAAGAAGTGGGGAAGCAGATTTTACCCCTTGGTGGAAGGAGTTGCAAAGTCACGTTGCACACGGCGTGAGCATGGAGGTCTGCAGATGGGAGTCGGCGGGAGGTGAGAGAGTGAAGTATGTCGGCTTTGGCATCAGACAGATCTGGCTGGGATTTGCAGCTTGGGTGTTTGAGGGCAAGTTACATAGACTCCATGAGCCACAGTTTCCTCACCTGTGAAATGGGTGTAACCATATTATTTATGGCATTTGCTAATTGGGAGCCTTCCATGAGATAATATGTGGGAAGTGCTAGCATAGGGCTAGGCACGCAGAAGCTCCCCATGGCTGGGAGTCAATGGCAGTACTCGGGTCCATGAGTATTTTTTTACTGAGGGCATTCTGATATTGGGTCCCAGGACACTTGTCCACTAGCGGAAGTCAGAGTCTTTGGGAACCGTGTCTCTGTTAATGTATTAGAATCGAGAGGCTATCCCTAGTGTTCTCTCAGCCTCTAGAAATGGTCTCTGCTGCTCCATAGTCCCTGCCTGGCCTACCTTTCCTGATGGACTGTGGCACTGGGGCACTGGGGTGGTAGTTCGGGTCTCCTCACTTCCCACCACCCCCACTCCTGTGAGGACAACTAGTGTCCAAAATGCGGGGCTATGGGAACGGTTCCCCGACACTCATGGGGTTTGCGGAAAAGAGAGCCCTCTGGGGGTGACCTGTGAGGGGCCCCTCCATCCCCACACGGGGCTGATTTGTTCTGAGTCTTCCTTAATCATCCTCTCCAGACTTGGAAAAGAAGTTTAATTTCAGGGGAAGGAGAGATAATTAAGACTTGTGAAGCCTTGTTGAGGACAGGGCTCTAGGGCTCTGGGGCTCTGGGCACAGCAGCCTGTTTTTATCATTTCTTAGTCTCTGTCAAAGGCCCCCTCTGTGAGTGACTGGCCACTTAGCACTTGTTAATGGATCTAACTTTCATAGGCTCTAGGTGTTTCCTTGGAATTGATCTGCCCGTGAAGAGTATGCTTTGGAGACATGAAATAACCGTCAGAGAGCCTTAAACGAATTACACTTTATCAAGAGGGGAAAACAATGTGCTTGAAACATGCACTATAAGAAGACAGAGGGCTTCCGGGCTGTGGAACCAGGAGGGGGTGTGTGTGTGCAGCTGTTCCCAGGGGAGCCTGATGTCCCAGATCATTTTCTTTATCATATGAGTTGGCATTTCCTACTTCTGTCCCCATCAGCTCTGCCCCAACAGAGAGAGGGGTGTCAGAGTCACTCCCCTCCCCTCTGGGGGGAGGGCCTGGCTTTGCCTAGAGAAGGGAGGAGGGGAGGGGTCCTACTCTTTCCTCTGCTGGGGAATGGCCTCTGGAGACACTGGGCAAAGGGGGTGCAGGGCCCCTAATCCTCTGGGAATGTGGTCCTGTGGAGATATCTCACTGGAGAGGGGAGCTTTGAGATCAGCTCCCCCCTCCCCACCCGCCAGTCTTAACCGACTACAAAGACCAGAGGAGGGGGCTCTGTCCATGCAGATTATCAGGCAACAGATGTTTGCGGAGGGCCAGCCTGGGCCTGGCTCTGTGTCTGGGCTGGAGATGCGGGAGCCCTGGAGCCCACCATCCATCTGGGGTCATGTCAGCCTCTAACCTGCATACAGCCACCTCTGTCCTCTCACCCTGCTTTGTGTCCCCTTAGCGCATGCTACCTCCTGACTCTCGATACAGCTGAGTCTGTTAATGTCTGTCACCCCACTAAACGTCAGTTCCACGAGGCTGGGGCTTTTTCTGTCCCTCTCAGAGCTGTGTCCCGGCACATGGTGTGTGCCCTGTTTTGTGAATGCCATTGGATGTGCTCTCATGGAGGGAACAGGAGGAATGGAGAGCCACAGGTGTCCTCCGTGGGCAGCCTTCCTTGGCGGGTAAGGGTGAGCACTTGGGGACAAGGGCAGGGCACCTAGGACTCTGCAATGTCTACTGAGAGCATCCGGGGCAGGGAGCACCCTGGGCTCAGAACCAGCCACCTCCACCCTCCCAGGACCAATGTCAGCACCACCCCTACTCTCCCCAGAGACGGACGCGACCTTGCACTGCGGCCGGCCCCGAGGATCTGCACGGCCCCCGCCAGCCTTGGCCCCAACCCACTCCATAGGTGGAAAGTGGACTGGCTGGGGCTTCTCAGCTACATCTTGGTCATCGGCCCTCTGCTCTCTGCTCAACATGAGCCTCAGTAATTTGTGCCCTTTGTGAGGCAGGCGGCAGAGCTGCTGGGAGGCTTGGTCTGGCCAGCCCTGAGCCGAGAAGCTGCTTCTTTTTGAAACCCTGCAGAATGTTTGGATGGAAAGGAGGCTCTTCCCCGTGGGGGAGCTTTGATGAGCCTCTAGCTTTGAACCTCTTTGCTCACAACACTTGAGCATGCGTGACACCTGCTAATGGGGCCTCACGAGAGCAGCCGGAATGGCCCTGCTGATCCCAACAGGCAGCTGGGGGAGCACAGTTGGGCCCCAGGCCCAGGGCCCAGGCCAGTTGCAATCTTGGGGTTTCATGTAGGCTTGAGTGGGTGCTGAGTCCTGGAAGGCGTGGCTCCAGAGGATTAGGGAGACTGACAGGGAGTCACTTTTGTGGCTCAACATGGGGTGGGAGGGAAGCCTGGGTCCGACCAGGGTGGGTGAAGGTGGCAAGGTCATAGCTGGGATCCAGACTCAGCCATCGAGAGCTGGAGTCTGGATCACAGAGACCTGGGTTCAACTCCCAGCCCTGCTACCTGTGAACCTGAAAGCATCACCTCGGTTTCTTCATTTGAAAAATAAGAATAATCAACCTTTTATATTTATTTATTTATTTATTTATTTATTTATTTAGAGAGAAATAGTGCAAATGTGGTGGGAGGAGGGGTAGAAGGAGAGGGAGAGAGAGAATCCCAAGCAGACTCAATCTAACCACCCTGAGATCATGATCTGAACAGAAACCAGGAGTCAGATGCTTAATGGACTGAGTCACCCAGGAGTTCCTAGAATCAACCTTTTTAATTTTTAAATGAAGCAGGGATAAAGAGCCAGACTCCAGAGCCAGACTGCCTGGATTCCAGTCCTGGTTTTGCCACTTACTAGCCAGGTGAACTTGTCACCTCACTGAGCCTTAATTTCTCATCTGTAATGAGTGGTGATGGTAGGGTTACTATGAGGATTACATGAATATATATTTCATGAGCTTAAAGGAGGGGCCTGGACATTGTGAGCATGAAAGGTGATTGCTATTATTATGATTATAATCTCTAACTGTTCATGTGCATTCTCTGCTCAGAGCCCTTACTGGGTTCACATTTTGTTTAGTGTAAAACTCAGAGTCCTGGATGGCCTGGTGGATGGCCACTCCTCTGAGCTCATGTCTCCTACCCTCCCTCCTCTCTAGTCACTTGGTATAGCCCTGCCTCAGGGCCTTTGCACTTACTCTTTCCTCTGCCTGGAATGTTCTCTGGCTGAGGCTCATTCCTTGGCTTTCTTCAGGTTTCTATCAAATCCCCATTCCTGGCCACAGGCCCCTCCCTTATGGCCTATCCCTTAGCCTGCTTTGTTCCTCTTCATAGTGTTAATCTGACATTAAGTTATCTGTCTGTTTATTGTTGATCTCTCACTGAAATTGGATCTCCTTGTCTATCTCCACAGGGCCAGGCAAATAAAGAGTTTTGCTTGACCAGACCACAGTCACACAGTCAAGCCCAGGGCCAGGATGGAGGCCATCCCAGTCACGAAGAAGGAGAATGGAAGGGGTAGATCCTGCCCGCCTCCTCCTTAAAAATAAAAACAAACAAAAAACAAACAAAAACCAAAAAACCCCAACCAGGGGTCCATATGGCAGAAGGGGACAGATGGGAGTGAAGTGAGCTCTTGACCACAGAGGAGGTCAAGATCGGGGGCCATTTACGGAGCGTCTCCTGGGAGTGGGTATGTCAGGTCCACCATCCACTTAACCTTCCTGATCATTTTCAGGAAAAGGGGGTGGAACTGCTGGTTTTCAGAGGGGAAGGCGGAGGCCCAGTTAGGTGACCCATGAGCAAGCATCACAGAAGGTGGCTGAGCAGTGGGGGCTGGGGGGTGGTGCGAGGCTCCAAGGCTCCGGGGACTTGGATGAACCTGTCCTGAGGTCTTGCGGGTGCAGCTCTAACCCTGGAGGGCAGGGGGTAGGGGGTAGGGGTTGTCCTGAGCTGCTGCTTTTCCAGCAAGCCCCTGGGTGATATCACTGCGGCTGGTCAACGGAGGGCTCGCTGAGGACCCAGGGTGGTCAGAGCTCATCTCGCTCATGTGTTCACATTATAAGTGTTTACTGAGGGCCTGTGGCATGCTGATCACTAGGACAGAGCCATGAGCAAGATGGGCTCAGTCCTGCCCTGGAGCTCACATGCTGGCTGAAAACACAGACAAGGATGAGCCCAGGGACATGGGCTTGATTTTGCAGTTCGGTGTGGGGGGGCGGTCTGAGGCCTATAGAGGGAAAAGGAGGTGTTTTTTTTGCACTTTGAGATGAGTAAGCTGGGATTCAGAGAGGTGAGCTACTTGCCTGAGTGACAAAGATGGTGTCTGAGCAGGAGGCACAGCCAGCAGCATGACCCCCGTGGCACAGGTACCCCTCCGTCCCCCCTGGTCGCATCCTGGAAGAAGCCTGCAGGGGGCCCAGACTCTTGTCTACTCCTGCAGGGTCAGGGGGGTTGGGGGAGTTTTGGTGTGCTCTCCTTTGTGGCTGACCATGACGGTGATCATGAGCCCTCAAAGCTGCACCAGCAGACACCTGGGAGCAGAGCAGCAGTGAGTGCATTGGTCAGGGGCAGGGACCTGAATCAGTCACTCAGACCTGTGAAGACTGGGCAAATTTGTTACCTTTGCAGGGGTTCCTTCAGCTGTAATATTTGGATAGTGCTGGTCCTTTCCTTAGAAGTTGACCTTGAGAATTAAGACAATAGTGGTGCACAGTAAGCCCCTGAGCAATGGGAGCAATGGTCTGGTTGGTAGTCTTATTGTTATTATGATGATCATGGATCAGAGAGTCTGAGGTTCATTCCCGCTCCTGGTGTCCATCAGCTCTGAGCCCCTACATCTGTACAGCCTGATCTTGTTCTGCTTCACTCTTTCTGCTCTAGGTACTACCTAAAGATGATTTCTTTCTTGGAAGCTGCCTAGGGGAGGTAGGATGGGCTGTGTCTGTCTGTCTGGAGTTTGAATTATACTTTCCCAAAGAAACATTGTTATTCATGGCTGTTAGTGCTAGAAGCCATTATGGCTTTTATCTTACTAATTATAGTCTATAGTAGAGTTTTACAGAACTATATAAACCGAATTTCAAAAAACTTATGGAACATATTTCTAAGTTGTTAGAAAAATGAATATCCACCCTGTACCTATTGTGTGTTAGGCATTGTGCTAAGTACACAAGTACACTGCATATGTTATTGTAGTTATATTTTGCAACATCCCAATGATACTGATGGCGTTAATCTTGGTTTAGGAAAGAAGTGATTGATGCTTAGAGAGGCTAAGACATTTGCCCAAATTTTCTAACTATTAAATGATGGAGTCAGAGTCAAAGCCTAGATCTTGCTGATACAATGGACCTGCAAATAAAATCATTACCTTTTGATATAGTTCCACTGACAATACAGCTTTACAGAGAAAAGGAAGTAGAGATTTATCGGTTTCTGAGAATGTTGACATGTGTCATCCCCTGATGGCAGCTACTAGAATTGCAGGCCAAGTGCTTTCTAAAAACACCACCCTCTTCTGAGAGATTGCAGCCTCGCCTAACAAATCAGTGTCTACCAGAAGGTTCTGGCTCAAAGGGGAGCCCCAGGGTCAAACCAGTCTATCCAGACCATTCCTTGGGCTGCAGCAATTGGCTCAGGGATGGCATGTGACCCAGCCAGAGCCATTGTTTTACCATGAGCTTTTTACTGGGGCTTCTGAGAAATAAGCTCTGGCTCTTCTCACTGAATTTGAACTAGATTCTTCCCATTGAGCTCGAACCCAGAAGTTCATGGGCTAGAGTGGTTGCTACCATTTCAGCTGAAGCCTGACAATGAAGACAACACATGGAGGAGAAATAGAGAGAATTGTGGTCTTGATGCCATCACTGGGGACCCTAGTAAGTTGTTCCTGAGTGGGTTCTAACATTGCAAACTCCCAGTACCCTAGTCACTGGGTTGGTCCTCTTTTTGCTTGAGCCAGAAATGAGTTCTAATGAGTTAACGAGCTCACAAAAAGAAACTCAAGTAGGAATAGGGTTAGGATGCCTTGATCTCAAGGTAGAAAACCACCAGGCATCTTGTGACCTGCAAGTCGTCTGGCAGAGACCCTCTCTGACTCTCCGTGCCTTCTCTGCCTTTCTCTCCCACTGGTTCTGCAGGATGACTCATCTCTATTTCCCTTTACCTAGGTTTTAAATTTCCTAGTAGACTGGCTTCTCTGTTCACTGGTGACTCAAGATAATAATGGCCTCTACCGGGGGCTGCCGTGATTGGTTCTCTGTGGATGTGTAACTTTGCCTCCAAGTTCCAAACTGAAATTCCCAGAAGAGACAATTTGATTCTTCCAGCCTGGATGAAGTGTCCACTCCAGACCTGCTAAACTGTGGGGCTTGAAGAAGATCCTCAGCAGGCCTTGGGCTGATGCAGGAGAATAATAATTGGCATTTCTGCATTGATGAGAATTGTAGTTCTGCTTTGCAGATACGGAAACGCAGACTCAAAGAGGAAATGATGTGCTAAGATCTTGCAGCTGGTGAGTTGTGGATGCAGGATCCATACCTTGTTCTGCTGGACCTTGAACTCCGTGGTCTTTCCACAATTGCCTGCCCCAGAGTTCTTCTCTGTGTTGCCCTCAACTGCTCTTCCAGCCAGCTCACTATGCCAGGAGACCAGAGCAGGAAGTAGGAAAGCTGACTTGCCTGAGAAGGGAGGTTACCACGAGTGCGGGCGATGGGGTGGGTGGGGGGGATGTCCATATTCACCCTACGCAGCATCTCCGACATTTACAGTTTCCTGCTACATCGGGCAGGCCCTGGTTTCCCTTCCAGAGACAGGCCTGGGCAGTCAGTGCTGAATTATTTAACACAAATAAGAATTTAATTAAAATTTCATAGCAGTCGTTGTGTTTTACCCAAACAGCTCGCATGTGTGCCCGAGTCCAGCAGTCCCACCGCTGAGCTCTTCATGCGAAGCCTTCCAACCTCCACAAGACAGTTCTGAGCACAAGCCCTCCCTTGATGGCTGCGAGTCTGGGGTGGGACAGCCTCCCGCAAACACAGTGCACTGTGACCATCAGGGACACGAGACCTCTCAGGAGCAGGGCTGGGCCTTCGCCCCTGTCTACACAGTCCCCACCTCCAGTGTCAGCGATGATCTCAGACCTTCACTCAACAGGACCGATGTGCTGACTCCTACAGGTGGTCGGTGTGGCCAGGACTCAAGAGATTTCAAGGCATAGTGGAGGCCAAGGAGGGACTTGGGCCTGCTCTAGAGAGAATCCAGACTCTCCAGGGATATGGTGGTGGGTAGCAATTATATCTCAATAAAACTGAAAGACGAAGCAAAACAAAACACAAACCTCAAAAAGAAGAAACATCTACAGGGAAGGGGGAAGGGTGGGCATCTGGGCAGGAAAGAGATCTAATCTTGGAAGAAGAACAGTTGGATTCAGAGTCGGGAGATGGGGCTTTGGACCAGACTCTGGGTAAGTCTGGTGACTTCTAGGTCGCTCCGGGCCTGGGCCCCCGACTTCACATCTGCAGGTGGAGAGGTTTTAGTGAGATACCTTCCTTCATGTCCCTGTCATCTCGGCATGATCCATGTTCTCCTGGCCCCCACAATGGCCAGGGCTTTCCCAGCTAGAATAAGTGTCCTGCCATAGGAAGGATGGGCTCTTGTGTTGGGAGATTCTGGGGAATATCTATCAGGGCTCTGGCCTTCTCTGAGTGGTGCTCCATCAAGGCCACCTGTGCATGAGCTTCCACCCCTTCCACATGTCAAGGTCATTGCTCCAGCAGCACTGCCTTTCCTGAGTCATCCAGGTGTCTTGCCTACTGTACTGTACCCGAGGAGCCCCTCCGCCCCTGGACCTGCTTTAGATGCTGAGACCCCAGACCTTGAGCCTGATGCCATCCTTGATGGGCTTTTTCAGGGGGGTCTAGGGTCAGGGTAAGGGTGTTCTGCCTGTGTCTGCTGGCCAACGAGTCACCAAATCTCAGCCCAGATCCAGAGCGAGGAACGTAGGACGCACCTCTCAGGGGGAGGAGTGTCAGCAAATTTGCAGACCTGTTTTGAAACTGCTACATGCCACGTAGATCATTCTCATGCAAAGTTCTACAGAGGCCGGAGTGTCTTCCTGCTTAACCATTCCACCAAGGTTAGAAACTTTCTGAGTGTCCCGGATGAGATAAGAGAGCTGTGGGTACGTGTGAACCCTCAGCCTCATTTCTGTCCTGCAGTCCAACCCCCTGCTTTGGGAACAGTTGTTCTTCCCAATGAGGGGAGTGGCTCTGGGCTTTGGACCATCAGATAGATGACAACTCTCCAGACTGAGGGAGGGGACAATTAGTTGCATATTGTGGACACTGCTCTTACTAGGGAACAGAGGGAGAAAGAAATCCTGTGGGTCAGGTTCTGTGTCTTGGTTTCCCACATTTTCTGCCTCATAATAAAAAAATATCAAGCTTTTTTCTGATCCTGAGAGCTTCAAGTATTTCTGATCTGAGCCATTTTTAAGTAAAACCCCAAGTTTAATGGTGGGTGTCCTAGATGGGCAGGACTAGAAGGATGATCTGTATAATGGATCCACTAGATACTTTATGTAATATTTAATTATTTAATAATATTTATACATTAATATTATACATTTAACATTAACATATATATACATGTGCATACATATATAAAATCACAGTGTCACAAGTGAGGGGTATTTACGGTACAGAAGAATCCCACGCTTCCGCCCTTTACAAAAGGATTTACCAAAGGCTTTCTTGAAGTGCTATGCTCTCCAGGGAGCAACAGAGAAGGACTTTGATTTTCAAACATTTACCTTTCATGCTCCAGTGCAACTTAAAAGCACGTTCAATTTATGTTTAACATTCTTTTCGATGCAACGTGTTTCCTCAAGCTCCTGTTAGTACTGGACACCGTGTGCAGCACAGTGCAGGGACAGGTGAGTAAGACCCATTTTGAAAGGGCAATGGACAATAAATGTTCTCACAGAGGTGACTCTTAAACAGCAATGTGCTCGGGAAGCTGGCATTAGGGCAACTCTGGAAAATCTGGAGCATTGTCTGCAAACATCACCAGCAGTTGAGCCCGGAGATGAGCCCGCAGTGTCCCTGGCTGGCTGGGAGACCAGAAGGTTTGCAACAGAGAGGGGGGGAGAGAAATCATGCTTCCTCTGCTCTCTTCCCCCACTGCCACGCATACATCACAAAAGTGGCATTTTTTGATAAACAGGGCAAGATGTTGACATGATGGCTTTTGAAGCTATCACAAAAGCCATTAGTGAAAACAAGGGACAAGTCCCAATTCACCCCGAAAAGGCAGGTGAGGAGTGATGGCACCTTTAGGGTTTCGTCCCCAGTGAGCAGACACTTTCTGGATAATGAATCCCATGTCCAGGGTCATCCACCCAATTTTGAACCTGTTTATGCCTCTGATGTGGGGTGTGTGTGTGTGTATGTATGAATCCCTGAGAGAGGTAGGGTTATTTCTCCTTTTGTTCTTTTTCTTTTTTTATTTTTCATTTTGGAGAGCAGATTCTTTCACTTAGTGATATGCATTTAAAGTTCCTCTATGTCGGGACGCCTGGGTGGCTCAGTTGGTTAAGCGGCTGCCTTCGGCTCAGGTCATGATCCCAGTGTCCTGGGATCGAGTCCCACATCGGGCTCCTTGCTCGGCAGGGAACCTGCTTCTCCCTCTGCCTCTAGCCTGCCACTCTGTCTGCCTGTGCTTGCGCTCTGTATCTCTCTTTCTCTCTCTCTCTAACAAATAAATAAAATCTTTAAAAAAAAAATAAAGTTCCTCTATGTCTTTAAAGCCATTTCTTCTTAGTGCTGAATACTATTCCATTGTCTGGACATACCACAGTATATTTACCCATTTATCTACTGAAGGACATCTTGTTTCTGAGTTTTGGAACTTATGAATAAAGTTGCTACAAACATCCATGTGCAAGTGTTGGGTTCTTTTATTTTCTTTTCTTGCCTAATTGCTCTGGCTAGCACTTCCAGTACTACATTGAATATAAATGGCAAGAGTGGGCATCCTTGCCTTTTTCCTGATCTTAGCAGACAAGACTTCAGTCTTTTACCTGTGAGTATGATGTTTCCTGTGGGCTTTTAATATATGATTTTATTATGTGAAGGTTTTTTTAAATTCCTAGTTTGTTAAGTGTTTTTATCATGAAGAACTTGTGGCAGGACTAGATTGTTGCCTTCGATGCTTCTTGTGCTGAGTAAAAATAAGTAAATTAATGAAAAAATTTAAAAAATTAAAAAAAAGTCTTGTAGCAACATTTTGTGTGGGGTTGGTTTTCCAGAACAAAGTGTGTTCAGCCTGTAGCCTTAGGTTTTTCTCTTTGCACCACTCTTCAGAGATGGTCTTTTTTGTATGCTCTGTTGGTTTTTCAGACCATCTGTTTGGCTCTAGGCAGGAAAGCAGTGTTTCATTTTATAGATGAATCAGAGAGGTTATCCTCTCTGTTCAAAGTCACACAGTCAACATCTGCCAAGAACCCTGATCTCTAACAGCGACAACCATCACCAGCAACAATAATGGAACAGTCTGGCAACAACAGGCGTCAGGGGCTCAGTGTGTACTGGCTGTGGGCTGTGGCCATGTGTGGGCTGTCCTGAGTCCCATCTGCTGTAAACTGACGAGGTGTGGACTCCCACCTTCAATTTATGTTTTCATGGTGCTTTATTTTGTCAGTCCAAACACAACAACAATATATGTTTGTTTAAAAAGATTTCAAGCAATAAAGTAAGAGTCGCCTTCATCCCGTGCCCTTAGTCTCATTTAACAATTGAGGAAATTGAGGCACTTCCTACATAATGCAGGCTTTTCCTTCATGAATGCAAAACTGGGCTCTCATGTGCCTGGTTTAACAGCAGTCGTTCAGTGATTCATGGGGAAACTGAGGCCCCAGGGAGGTTTCAGGCAGTTGGAAACAATTGGTTCCCTTGAATGGAGTGTTTTTTTACTCTGGTCATTGATGGTAAATCAGTATTCAATTATGCCCCCCAGTATGGTGCCTGCCTCCCTCATCAGGGAGAAGAGAGAAAAACAGTCTTGATAAAATCTAAATAGGGGTGTTCTGAGAACCCTGGATGGAGACAGGTGCAGGCGACTCATGGGGAATCCATTAATTTGAGGCTGATGAATTACCTGGGCAGGTGCCTCTGCCACCGGCATCCTGACTCAGGGCAGAGAAATTACTTCTCTGGCGCTGGTTATCTGGAGCAAGCTGGTCCATTTTTCTCTTTTATTACCATTACATTTCAGGGAACTGTCTGCTGAAGTCCCCCATCCCACCCCCCTTTTCTAAATGTTGGATTTATTTGATGACTCCACTAGGCTGGGGCTGAGGGCAGAGCGGGCCCTGCAGGGAGGACGACTCTGTCCCTGAGCCGCCGCCCCAGTGTTCGCCCCATGGCTGTGACGGGTGGTGGCGGGAGATCCTGCCGTTCATAACTGTCATCCCATTGGTGGTACAATAAATTCTCCTTCCTTCCCCTGCTCTGTGGATGGCAGAGTCCAAATCTGAGGCAGTTGTGAATGGCTGAGGGTGGGAAATCTTTGGGGTGTGTGGGAGGGGCATCTCCAAAGGAGACCCAAATTCCTTTGGGGTGAATATTTCACGTCAGTCCCGGGAGACTCCTGACTGGAAGAGGACACGCCCAGGCTCCGAGTCCTTCTTAATGCTAATGATAACTAACATGATTGGTGCTCCCTTTGTCCCAGGCTGGGTGTCACGTGTTTCATCCAAGTTACTTCCCCCCACTCCTCATGAGAGCCGCATATTACAGATGAAGTACCAAGGCACAGAGCGGGTGGAGGTCCTTGCCCAAGGGCACAGAGACAGGACGCGGCTGGAGCTCCAGCTCAGGCAGAGGACCCCCCCAGACCTTTGCAGGAGAGGGAAGGACCAATGCATGAAGGGAAGTTCCTGAGCATCGGCCCACCCAGCCCATTGTCTGTGTCCACAGTGTGGGAGGCATTCATTCATGGGTTCGTTCATTCATTCATCATGCGTTCATTCATTCATGCATTCATTCATTTATTCGCTTGCAAACCTATACTGAGCCCCATTTTAAGTCTGGCTCTGGGTGAGGCGCTGGTGAGACCGTGATAAAGGAAACAGTGATTCTGTCTTCATGGAGCTCAGAGTCAAGCAGGAAAGACAGAACACTGGAGAAGTCAGGACAGTAGCATTAAGGGCACGGGAGGACCGCAAGGAGGCGGCCCTGAGGGCGTGGGAGCCACCCACTGGGAGGAGGTGGAGCCAAGAGGATGCCGCGGAAACCGTAATGTCCGTGACCACGCGCCCTCGGGCCTGTTCCGGTGGTCAGAACCCCGTCTCCACGCTGAGAGTGAGCCTAGGCTAATCCGCTGAGGATGAGGAACGGTGGCGGCCCCCTGTCCTCTCTTGAAGCCGGCCAGACCCTGGCCAACCCACAGAAGGAGACGACGGCCCTGCTGAGCCTAGCCGGAATCGCTGACCCTCGGCAATGTGAATTAAATCAAAGATTGTTGTTTTAATGACGATATTTTGGGGTAGTTTATGTTGCAGGAAGAGGACACTGGTACCTGGGACCCTGGCATAGCTTTTCCTGGGAGAGCTCAGCCACTGTACAATGCTGCTCAGCGCTGTGATCAACATGTTATGATCCGGTTAATAAAGCTCAGTGCATCAATAATTAAGACAGAAGTGTATTCTTTCTTAGTAAATTGCTGGTGGAACCTATCAGGGGCTCCTGTGATGGCTCCACTCTGCCGAGACCAAGCACTTTCAATTTTGCTGCTTTGCCCTTCAAAACTGTTAATCCCATCAGTTGATCAGATATGCATCACCTCCACGTCCACATTTCAGCAAGAAGAGGAGCAGAAGGACAGGTCATAGAGGGCCCTTCCCTTCAAGGGTACAACCTGGAAGTTTCATGTGCACACAGGGCTGGTGTGAACGCCCTTGACTTCTTCTCATAGGCAATTGGCAGAACATGGTCACATGACCTTACCTTGCCTAGGGAAAGCTGGGAAATGTAGTCTTTTATTATTTGAAGCCCAGTAACCCCTGACATTTCATGTTCTGTTATCAAAGAAGATGAACATATATTGAGAGGTATTAGGCAGGCTCTGCTATAGTGTTTCTGGGAATCGAGGCAGGGGGTGGTAGCAGAAGGAGGAAGAAGATGGATCCCTTCATCTTACTTTTTTTGCCTCCTTCTCCCGGGCCTCCTTTCTGCTCCTGTGAACTTCTCAGCCTTGACTTTGATGTGATGCTTTTCTTGCTTTAAGTTGGCTCTCTGCTTAAAAACATTAGCTCCGGGATGCAAGAAGCTAGTGAGACCAGCCCACAAGTTTAGACAGCTTTGATCCTGAGGGTGCCGTATCCATGCTGATGGAGTTTTCATCATCTCTGATAACGCGTCCTGAAACTCCTGGAACCAGTAGAATCAGGAAATTCAGGGACTAGTGGAATCACGAAAAGCATTTAGATATGGACCATGTTGACATCCACCACAATAATAAAAGTTCGTGTTTACTGGGTGCTTGCCACTCACCAGGCACTACACAGAGCCAGGCACATCATCTCATTAAGTCTCTTAACAACTTGGGAGGTAGAGGCTGCACATGAGGAAAGGGAGGTTCACAGAGGCAAAGGGGTTTCCCATGGTCTGTAGCATTTGAGCAACTGATCCATAACCAGCGGTCAGTGCTGCCGTCCTCTTCTCTGCCCTCCCGGGATCGACAGATCTGGTTATAGCCTCTGTTCTATTGCTCTTGAGGTCCTAGGCTGATTCGAGGTCAGCCAGCCAGCCTGTACCAGCCCAGGACACAGCACACATCCTCCTCCATGTCTGGCTCACTCAGGGACCCAAAGAAAAGAGCACATGGATTTGAGCGAACAGAGGTGGTGTTCTCTAGCAGCCTCATGATCCCATGAGGCTGTCCAATGAATCCCTTTTGCCCTCCTGGGAGATAACTGCGCAGGACAACAGACTTGCTCTCCATCAAAGCCCTGCCGCCCCAACACCATCCGTGAATGCTGGGATGAACTGACAGAGTCGATGCCTGACACAGACTCATTGTTTTTGACAAAATGGTGACCTCCAGGGGGACCCCAGGTCTCTGCCCCTCCAGCTGTTACACCACTATAGGTCCCGGCTCCTGAGCTCTCATTTGTTCTTATAGAGCCAGACTGCTTCCTGATGGGAAGTGGCTGTCGCAGTGGCTCTGGAGCTTGGGAACCCGCACAACAGGCATGCAGGTGTGAAGGAGGCAGAGCTGCTGCCCTCGAGGAGCACACAGGCTGGAGTGCAGAGGCCCACTCACAAGGAGCTCCAGGGTGGGGCAAAATCAGGTGCAGGCTTGGGAACCAGGTGGTGGGAGTGGGAGACCTGCATCCTCACGCTCCTGCAGGGTGACTAGGCGCATCCCTTGCCCTCCCCAGCCTCAGTTTCCTTATCTGCAGAATGGGGATACTGTGGGTTTGCTGGGAGGAATAGATGAGCAGCCCATGGGGAGAAATACAGGGTGACCCCTGTAGAACCGTGAGTCTGCTACACCACACCCTCTCCAACTGTGCCCCTATGCCACCCCACAGCCTTGCCCTCCTATGTAGGGATCATCAGCTCCTGTGAGGCAGGAAGGGGCTACTCTGGGCCCTGGTCACCACCTGGTGGGAGGCTGCTTGCTGGAGTCAAGGTCAGAGGTGAGCTCTGAGGCCTGAGGGCTCCCAAGGGGGATGGGGCACAGTGCACCTGTAGCTATTGCCTATGGAAGTGAAGCAGACAGCCACCTCCAGCTGCCTGCCATGTCCCTAAATCCCTGTGCCCCTTCTCTGCACCACCCATAGCCACTCTGTGGCCCTTTGCCTTCTGCCCCGGGGATGGGGAGGTTGGGGAGCCTGGGCCTGAGTGTGGCTGCTGGAGGCGGGTGAGGAGGGGAGCTTGGAGTCCTTGAGTGGTGTGCCCAGGGTCACCTGACAGGTGACTTGGCAGGTCACCAGGCTCCCCACCATCACCATGAGACCCTCTTCCCGGCGCGGTGTCCCGAGCATGATGACCGCCACATCAGCCCTGTCGCTGCTGCCATCTTTCCACCCGGGAGCCCGGCCCCCCCAGCTCCATGTCTCAGTGTCCGGGGCTGCTGTATTAGGGGACTTCCTTCTGGGAGCGACGCAAGCCACGTCTTTGCAGATGCACAGGCTCTTTTCCCTCCCGCATCACCTGTCCTAATGCATTCCCCTCTCCGTGGATTCTTTCTGCTTGTTTTTGAATCAAATTTTGAAACTTGCCTCATGGAAGACCAGCTAGAAAGGCCATATTTTGAGCCCATATGCTTCCCCGGCACCCTCCTGCCCCTCCCCACAGGGGACCAGTCCCCCCACCACAACCGCTCCCACTAAGTGAAGGGCCAGGCCCCGTGCTGACCACTGTCCAGCAGGTGCCATGACAGAGCCCCGTGGCAGCCTTGTGAGCTGGGCCTCAGGACCCCGACTTACAGATGCACAGCCCGAGGCTGGGGGAGGGGGATGGGACCTGCCCAGTCCACACAGCTGCCAAGGGGCAGGGCCGGGATTTGAACCCCTATCTGCCTGGACTACTGAACACCCTCCCCGCTCCTCCGGGTCCTCACAGTGATGTGACGAGGTGAACGATGGTGGTGAGTGCGGCGGTGGTGTCGCCCGGCATGTGGGGTGACTATGCGGATGAAAGGCAGTGGAGAGAGAGAGAGGCAGCAGAGATTGTGGGGGGACGGTGGGCTGGACGACGACATTTCCTGGCCCTCCTTGAATCCAGGTGGGGCGTCGGGAGAAGTGATGTGAGTGTCGCCTCCCGGCTGAGGGGATTAAGAAGCAGGTGTGCCTTCTCCCTGTCCCCTCTGCGGCTGGAAGATGCCCTCTGACCTGAGCCATGGGGTAGGGGGTGTCTTGGGGGTGGAAGGAGTCTGGGGTCCCCTCACTGCAGGGACATTGCGTGCTGCGCAGCGTCAGGGCTGAGCCCCGGGGCAGTGTGTGAGTGCTCTGTGAGGGTCTAACCCAGCCAGGGCTCCACAAAGTTGTGCCAGAGGGGTTGATGCCTGCGCTGAGCGTTGAGGGAGACCCTCGGAGGTAGGTGAGCTGGAAGAAGAGGAGGCGCATCAGGCTAAGGGCCTGATTTACTCTGGAACCTCAGGGGGTCAACAGAGCCAGCGATTCCTGTCACAGGATGGAGGCCAGAGCTGGGTCTGGGGAGGGAGTGGAAACTGAACAGTAGTGGTCCCTGGTACTGATGGGGGTGCTTGTGACTTATCCCCAGCACACTGGTGTCTGGTTAAGGGTCCTAACCATACAGTCAGATCTGAATTAGGAGGAGTCCTCTAGCCCTGGAGAGGGAGAGGCTGGAGCCAGGAAACCAGGAGGGGGCAAGCCCAGCTGAGCAGGAGATGGTGGGGGACACCTGCAGGGCAGTGGGGAGGGCGGTTTTTAGGGGAATTCAGGCCTCACAGTTCATTTTGGCCTCACAGGCCTTCATGATTGATTTCAGTAGTGGGAGAAGTGAAAGTGACCTTAGGTTTCGGGCCTGGGGGCCCAGGTGGGTGGTGTGGGGTACAGCCATCACTGAAATGGGGACAAAAGGAGGAGCAGGTTCAGAAGGGAAGGGGAGAGGCCCTGGCGGGATCACGGTGTCTTTTGTGGGTACAGCTGGACTGTGAGCCCCATGAGGCTGGCCTTGGTCTGTCCTGTTCATGTGTTCCTCAGGGAGCAGCACTACGTGGGGCTCACTCAGTGTTTGCTGGCGTGGGTGTGGGAGGGAGGGAGGAAGGAGGGAAGGAAACGAGGTGGGAGGGAGAGAAGTAGGCTCACAGAACAGCACCCGTCTTTAACCAGGCAAACCAGGCAGCTCACTGAGGTCAGAGGCTTGGCAGGGGCCAGAGGGGGGCAGGGCAGCACAGGTTCCTGGCCCAGGTCAGCAGTGGGGAGGAGCCTCCGTGGAAGGCGGGAATCCAGCCCTGGGTGGTGAAGACAGAGGTGGGAGATGGGAGCTGCTGGAGGTTTTGGATCTGAGGAGACGGGATAAGACAACCAAGCCCGTCAGTGAGGCTGAGTCCATCCGAGATGAAGGAAAGGGACATCATGGCAAGTGGCCCCAGGGATGCGAGATTCCAGAAGCTGCTGGTGCACAGTAATGAGAAGGAATGACAGCCTGCTCTCCAGGGAACCCACCAGGGGAAGAACCGCCACTGCCATTGGCGCCACCAGGCGCTGTCCCCTCTCCCTCCCTCTGGGCAGCAGAAGATGGATGACTTACAGGGCTAGTTTCCATCTGCCCAAAGTGAGGGGGATGAGCTGGAAAATGGAGCAAATGCTGCCTCCGGAGCCCTGCCCTCCATCATCTGGGAACCCCCGCCCTGCACTGCACCTGCACCATCACTGTTCCCCATCGCAGGGCCAGGGGCTCAGGGACCCAGGGAATTGTACTGAGCATCCCACTTGGGTCACGCCCCCCCCCAACCCCCTGGTCCCCATCAACTGTCCTGCAGATTCAGGTGCTCCCAGGCTCCTGCCCAGACCCTGCCCAGTCCTTCCCCTCCCCCTTGATCTGTCCCCTCACTGCCACAGAGCCATTCTAAAGTCCAGCTCTGACTTTATGCAACCCTGTGACATCTGATGGCTTCTCATTTCCTACCCGGGGAAGCCACTCAGCGTCCTGGGCCCTGATGAGGAATTGGAGCCCAAATCCGGCATCGGCCACCTACTACTAGCTGTGTGATCCCAGGCATGTTACTTAACATCCCTGAACGTTATTTCCCTCATCTACAAACAGGAAATAATAATATCCACCCAAAGGGTTGTCGTGAGGATAAATGAGATCAGGCACGGAGAACACTTGGAACAGTGTCTGATGCTTGCGAGCTCGAGGTATGTGCTGACTCAGGAATATTTTTTTTTTTGTCTGTTTGGTACTTTTTTTTTTTTTTTTTTGCTTTGGAGTCAGACTCTGTTCCCTTCCCTGCCTGTCCATTTTCAGATACCAGAGCCAGAGCATTTCCTTTTAAGCTCAGCTGCAATGAGCGGGGTTCAGCCAAAAAGCCCTGACCCACACAGGCTGGCAGTGTCTCCATAGCTGAGCTGGTCCCTTCCTGCTCCCAGACCTGAACTTTCCGCTGCAGCCCCACTGACCAGGACCTCAAACACGTGCTGTTCCTAATCTTATGCCTTTTTTCCCTCGAAAGGAGGGAGCGACCCCCTTCTGTGTTCTCCTTCTGCCCAAATGCTGCACCTCCTTCAGGGCCCCGCTAAGCTCACAGACCTTGACCCTTAGGTCAGGGTTTCTCAGACTCAGCCCTATTAACATTCAGGCTAGATTATTCTTTTTTTGGGGGTGGGCTGTCCTATGCATTAGAGGATATTTGCAGCATTCCTGACCTCTATTTCCTACATGCGAAGGGCATCCTTGACTCACAACAATGGAAAATATTTCTAGAATTTTCCAAAAGTCCCCTGGAGTGGGGGCAGAATTCCTCCCTGGTTGAGATTCACTGGTATAGGGGGAAAATAGACTTTGGGGCAGAGATAGGAATCTTTGTCCCCGTTCCTTACTTGCTGGGTGGCCACAGACTTATTTCTGAACTTCTCAGAGACTTGATTTCTTCATCAGCCTGGTGCAGATGGAGGCATCGCCTCCCAGCGCTCGGAAATGCACAGAACTGATCATTCCTGAGAAAGCCTGGGGCAGAGGAGACACTCAGTAAATATCAGAGGCTGTGATGGGCTCACAAACTCGGGTGCTGTCGTGGGGCTTCACCTCCAGAAGGGCAGGCACCGACCCTGGGAAACCTCACCCCGCAGCCTTGCTCCGGGAAAGAGAAATAAACACTCCTCGAATTCTGAAAGGTGAATGGCAGAGGCTCGGTCAGATTTCTGGAAGTAAACACTGCACAGTAGAGAAGGAAGGAAGGTAGGAGAGAAAGGAAGGGGTGGAGGTGGAGGTCCAATGTTTAAATACTGGGATCTCACCCACAGAAATCAGATTTCCTTCTTCCCCCCAAATCAGGAGATCTGACCACCTTGGGTGTTGGGGGGCCTGGGCTGCAACGCCCTCTGGACCGACCTCCCCTGGGCTCTTGGCTTAGACCCCACCACTCCCGACAGCCCCTCGGCTCTGCGGCTGATGCGGCACCGTGTCTGCCATGCTGTGCTCCTGTCATCTGAAAATGTCACCCCCTGACTTTGGGGGGATTCCAGGTGGTCACACTGAGCTGGAGAACCAGCCCTGAGAGTCTGTCACTGTCTCAGCTCCAATGTGCCCTCTTCGGAGAGGTCTCCTTCGGCCACCCAAGACCACTCACCTCTTTAGTTCTTCATCCCGCTGGTCCCCCAGGACGTGGCCACAGGGGACGGGCTGGCTGTCCTTGGGTCAGGCTTCGCCAGAGCCGAGTGGCTACTGGAGGACTGTCCCCACACTCAGGGCAGAAAAGGATTCACTCCTAGCCAAAGCCTGGCCATGCGGCACAGAGCTCCAGATGCTGCTTCAAGCCTCTCCGGAAGCTGATCTTACAGAAACTTCTGACTGGTAAGCATTGAGCCCACAGTGCTTTGCTTTTTTGGCCAGAATACTCAGAGTCCAGACATCCTCACAATCACATTCCCTTGTCCTTTAAACACAACCTGAGATGAGCCCAGCCCATAGTGGCTCTTCCATCCTTGCTTCATCATCATGGTAACTGAGGAAGAGGGGTCAGGAGGCCTGGTTCTGGCTCTGTTCTGATGGTCTCTGTGTCTCTCCCCTTGCCCCCGCGCTGTCCACGAGGGCAGGTCGGGCTCATGCTTTTCTCCACATTCCTTCGCGTAACCCTCCCCTGACTCCTATCAAGCAGGCTCTTGGATTCACCCCATTTCCAGGGAGAGGCTGAGGTGCTGAGAGGTTCAGAGACCCCCGTCGGAAGGTATAGCCAGGAGGTGGTGGGGCTGGGATTTGAACCAGGTCTGCCGGACTCCCAAGGCCTTCTGATCACAATGCAGTATGGTTCCCTGTGTCACGTTAGGCAAGTCCCAGACACAGACTGCAGGAAGAAAGCTGGGAGGAAAGTGGCAGAGCAGGGAGAGGAGGAGAGAAAAAGAGACCTCCTGTCCCCAGATTGCAGTTGCTCCCTAAGAAACCACTCTCCTTTTTGGGCCTCAGCTTCCCCTCTGAAAAATGGGGGAAAGATTGAACCAGATGGCTCTAAGGGTTGCTCCCCTTAGACCCAGGTCTGGGTCTGCCTCTTGGAGGGGCAGCGTCCGGGCTTTCCCTGATGGAGTGGAGTTGGGACCCTTCTAGAAGAGGCCACCTTTGGGTGCTGCCCTGACATGCGTGGAATGGGACCCCGGGCACATGGGGCAGCTTCTAAGGAGGGCGGGCACAAAGGTGCCTCATGTGGTCTTGAGTGACAGGCCATGGGGTGGGCCCTCCTGCCACGTGGGAGGGGACAGTGTACGTTTCCTTCTCACAGGCCTGCAGCTCCCATGGAGGTCGGCAGTCACGCAGTCCAGCCCCAGAGAAGCAGAGCAGAGAGACTGTCCACGGGTCCTTCCTGCTGGTGCTGTGGGAGAGGGACGTGGTGGCTGAGTGCTCTTGGGGGAGCAGCTGACCTGTCCTCTCTGGGGACGTGGGACTGGTTGAGCACTGCATGGGCAGGGAGATGCTGTCAGGGCTCCGGGGAACCTTCATGCTGTCAACTTCTCCCTCTTACAGTCCTGGATGCTCCCTGGGGCCCACGAAGCAGCCCCTGGAAGCCCTTCCCTAGCACCCTTGCTCCCCAGAGACCCTCCAGCCTGGCCCTATGTGACCTGGCTCCACGGCCCCTCATCACCCGTTTCCTGCTCTGGATACCCCAGGGATAGTGGGAATTCCTGGTTCCCCGAGTAACCCAGGAGCAGAGAGCCCTCCTTGCTCCCAGTGGGCTCCTACTACTCCCCAAGCTGAGACAGACACCTGCTCTGTCCCTAGGATCTGGGTCCAGGGAAGGGTGGGATCCCCAGCCCGGATCCTGCCCTCAGCAGCCTGGGGACACAGCTGGGCATCAGGAGTCAGCGGAGGGCGGCGGGGCTGTGAGTCAGCCTGAGCTCTGGCCACACCCTGGCTGGACTGTGGGCTCCCGTGGGCTGGGGTGACACGGAACTGGGAGGACTGGCGACCGGCATCATCCATCCACGTTTCAGTTTCGTCCTGATGGTGCTTGAAGGGTGCTCACCGCTATCTCTGTATCATTTCTGGAAAAAATGAAGTGAGCTCGAGGGAATCCAGTTTGTGTGGGCTCAATAAGAGAATTTCTCAGGCTGTCCCCTAAAGGTTCAGTAAAAGAGACTCAGGTTCTCCAGGAGACAGGAAGAAGGGGCTTAGGAAAAATTGAAGAGGTGGTGGTTTTAATTTTCTGGAATGTAAAGAAAATATTTATGTTAATTTCTGGAATGTAAAGAAAATATTCAAATTCTTGAAAACCAAGGATGGACAGGGCATTGAATGACTTTAAACTTTCTCTTCAAGCTGATAAGAGAATCTAAGCCAAAAGTTTAAAAAACTTGTTAAATTTCTTATTACAAGTCATGCCCCAATTTTCAAACAGCGTATAGATTTTTTCCCCACCCCAGTCCTATAGGGAGGATCATTTCCCATTCAGACTCAAAGTGCCCTTTATGAACCATGGATCTCTATTATTTTTTAAAATTTTCACTGTCAACTCTTTATAGGTTTTTTTTTTTTTTTTTTAAGGAGAGGTGGCCTTACTTTTAAGATTTTATTTATTTGATAGAGAGAAAGCACAAGTAGGCAGAGAGGCAGGCAGAGGGAGAGGGAGCAGCAGGCTCACCACTGAGCAGGGAGCCCAATGCAGGGCTCCATCCCAGGACCCTGGGATTATGACCTGAGCTAAAGGCAGACGCTTAACCCACTTAACACCCAGGCACCCCATAGTCTTTTTTTTTTTTTTTTTTAAGTAACTTTCACTTTAGTTTATTCTAGCTTGAGTTCCACCTACTGCATTCTGCAAGAAAACAGAACAAAAAAAAATCTCCCCTTTCCCCCACAAATTACTAGTTCAACCTCCACAGGTAAACCCAGTATGGAAGAGTGGTAAGATAGAAAAATCTTATCACCAAGAAACAACGAAGACTAACACCATAATGTGATTTCTTCTCTAGAAATCCAGAAGAATAAAAACCAAACAAGATGGGGATTAAAACTGGACACACTCAAAAGACAGTTCAATGTGCAATCTTCTTAAGAAACGATTTTTTAAAAAGATTATAAATGACAGGAAAATTGGTCATTCTACATATTGAGCCAAAATTCTGGGTAGGAAAGCAATCCTGTGGGAAAACGTGTATACAGACTGTATAAAAACACACCAAATAGCGATCATCTCTGGGTACAAACCTTGTGCCCTACTCGGAACTACTAACCTTCAACAACAAGTATGTGCCTTTTTTAAGGATAGGGGAAAAAGTGTCCTTTGGAAGACAGACAGCGGGAACCTTAGATTTCAAAGTAATGGAGCTCAGAGGCTCTTAAGAAGTTCTAGAAGTTTCCTTTTGAAAACTAGGTAATGAGCAGGCGGAGTGGGGGGAGGAGGAGTGGAACCCTAGCCTCAGGAACATCTGTGCAGAACGCAGGGGCCATTGTGAGGCGCCCTGGCCAGTGGGGCAGGGAACCCGAGGGCGGGGCAGGCATTGACATTGTGACTCTGGCGGGCGGTGGTTGGTCTGTCCTGGCGCTTCAACTCAGGGGGCATTGTGACGCTCCCCGCGCTCCCGGGTAGGTAAGGTCCTGCTCCCACCACCCTTGCCATTTTGCCTGCAGTCACCTGGAGCTCACGGTCCTTCATTCCCGGGGCCGGCACACAGAGCGCGACAGAAGGACCATGGGAAGAGGGTTGTTGATCAGGCTTCAGCTTGGGCTGCTGTTTCTGGCGCTGCTCTTGGCTCAGCAGGAGATTTTTTCACAGGCTGCCGAAACCACGCCCGCCGCCTCCCCCGCTGCCACTGCCACTACTGGCAGCAAGTCTGGCGTCTGCGCCCTCCAGTCTACTGTCAGTGTGATCATGGTTTCGCTCTACCTTCTTTTGCGTCTTCACTGTTGAGAAACTCAGGCCGAAAAACGTTTTCACTTCTCCAACTCATCTTCTAAAACCCAATCCCAATGGCTCCTGTGCCTATCTAGTATGGTAAGGAAAGCAACAGGCCCTTGTGAAATCTACGAATTCCACTCCATATTTTCCTGGCGCAGACAACGTTGAGAAGGTCAAATTTGGTTTGAAGAGCATCTGAGGAATTTGACTCACAATTGACTCTGCCGACATTTGTGTCCAAGACTGAAAAGATTGCGAACAGCTGAAATTAGTGAACAATCTTGTGAGTGGGGGCTTAAGGAATATGGACTCTTAAAACTCTACTTTGAAAATAAGAATTTCACCTCGATCTAGAAAAAAAAAAATGAGTTGTGCAGTGGAGATGTTTCATTCTGATTCACCAAATCTGTAAGGCCATTAAAACAATTTGGTAATACCAAAAGCTTCTCGGATTCATTTTATGAATGTTGGGAGGGGCCTCCATTAGTTACTGGGAATTAGTGCTGATTTGATGCTATAAAGTTTTACATTGTTGTTTTCACTGTTTCCTTGGGAACGAAACTCTTTTCCTGTGTGGTTTTGGATTTAACATTACATCTGACCTTGTGTGGAGCAGCTGTCCCGTGTCAGAGCAATGACGGGTGGGAATCTACCCCAAATCCAAGCATAATGGGTACATCTTGCTAAGACCCTTGTAAGATTTAAAAAAAAAAAATTTTTTTTTTTTTGGGGGGGAGGAGCACACAAGCTAAGGGGGGTGAGTGGGGGGAAGAAAGAGGACACTCTCAAGCAGACTCCCCAGGAGCAGGGAGCCCAGTGGAGGGCTTGATCCCAGGCCCCTGGGATCCACCTGAGCTGAAGGCAGATGCTTAACCGACTGAGCCACCCGGGGATCCTGCTAAGGTCCTTATAAAGGCAAATGGTAGACCCATGCCATCATACAGTCCCAACCAATAAGAGTGCCAGATTCATTTAGTTACTGAACTTAACCTGGTTTGAAGACTAGAAGTACTTATCTTAACATGCTGCTTTTCATGAATAGATGGGGCCCCGCTTTCTCTGAGCCATGCTAACAAAAATATATCATGGAGGTAGATTTTTTTTTTTTCATTTCTCAGGAGAAATGACACCTATTCCAAACACCATCTCTAGTTACAGGGTTTGACCTGCTGTGTGTTCTGCTGAGCAAAGGCCTCATCAAGGATGAGACTCCAGAGGGGGCAGCATGAAGTGGGCACTAGGCAGTAACCAGACAAACAAAACATCCACACTGAATTGTGGGTTTCTCCCCCCCCCCCCAATCCATGAAGCCATGCCCTCACACTCATAAGCCTTCTGTGACCACATCACCAGACCCCTGGTCTTTCAGCAAGCCTTTTGTGAGGGTTTTTCTATTGTCTTATTCTTTTTTGGAGGTACTTTTTAGAGGTTCCTCTCTGGTTTACAATATGGGACTTGAACATAGTCTGGTCTGTCTCCAAATAATATTACAGCACATTACAGGTCATGGAGGGACCTTACAGCAGTACACCTGCCCTTCTGCCATTCCTCCCGCCCTTCCTCTTCTTGTCTTTACCATGTTCTAGATCCTGCAATAAATATGTTGTTATCACTTTTGGCTTTAAAGGGTTGCCTTTTCAGGAAATTCTAAAAATGAGAAAAATATCCTTTTTTTTTAAAAAAGATTTTATTTATTTGACAGACAGATCACAAGTAGGCATAGAGGCAGGCAGAGAGAGAGGGGGAACCGGCTCCCCTCTGAGCAGAGAGCCCGATGTGGGGCTTGATCCCAGCGACCTGGGATCATGACCTGAGCTGAAGGCAGAGGCTTAACTCACTGAGCCACCCATGTGCCCTGAGAAAAATATCTTTATATTTATTCACATATTTACCATTTCCAGTGCTCTTCATTTGGTAAATCTCAGGTTTCATTTGTTTCCACTTTCCTTATCTGTGTCCAGTCTATGGACAAGCCCACCTGAGACATCTCATTTCAGTGTTTTTGATCTCAAGCATTTCCTTTTGATCTTCTCTTAGGATTTCTCTCTCTCTCTGCTTATACTGCCTACCTGCTTTTGTGTGCTGTCTCCTTTATCAGTTAGAGCCCTCAGCATTGTCCTCAGAACTGTTTTCAATTCCTGGTCAGGGAATTCCAACATCCCTGCCATGTCTTGTTCTGATGCAGGTTCTGTCTCTCTTTTTTTTTTTTTTTTTAAGCACACCTTGCATTTTTTTCTTGATACTCCAATGTGATGTACTGGGTAAGAGGAACTGCTATAAATAGGTCTTTAGTAAAGTGGTGGCAAGGTGTGGGCGGAGGGGAACATTCTCTTGTCTCATGGTTAGGGCTCAGTCTGTGAGTGAGCCTTTGGCTCTAGACCATGAACTTCATAAGTGTTTCTGTGTTTTTCTTTCCCCTCATGGGTGGGACAAGGTGGCTAGAACTAGAATGGAGGGAGCTGGGTGTTTCCATTCCCCCAATGCCAGGCTCTATAGTAGCTGCTGGGGCAGGTGAAGCTCTGGTTAGCTTTTTTGCAAGGCCGGGCTTTGTTAACAGAATTCTTTGGTGTCTTTCAAGATGATTCCTTTTCCCCCTCCCCCTGCCAGAAGCATGAGGGGACTTTTATCTAGTATTCACCATGAGAAACCGGACTGAGCACCTGGAGGTAAGACTCACAATAGTGTGGGTGCCCTCCTATAGCAGGGTTCCCCTGTAGATTTTAATTCTCAGGGTTGTCCACATTTAGCTGCCAGCAATTCATTACAGTTCAGCTCTTCCTACCCAGGCACTGGTTTCCATAGCAGTGACCTCCTGTGAATCTCTGACCAGGGAAGCTGTGATGTCCTCTAATGCCTGTCTGTCTCCCCAGTCTCAGGGGCAGTGGTTTGCCCTATGTCCTCTTCTCTTTTATGTCCGAGAAAAGTTGTTGATCTTTTAGTCTGTTCAGCTTTTTTTTTTTTTTTTTGGATGGAAAAGGGACATTCAGTCTCCTTACATGTGGAGCTGAAAGTCCCACCATTTTCTTTCAACCTAAGGAAATTAAAAAAAGATTTTATTTATTTGAGAGAGAGAGAGAGAGAGAGAATGAGCTGGGGGAGACAGAAAGAGAGAGAGAAGCAGATTTCCCAGTGAGCAGGAAGCCGGATGTGATGCTGGAGCTCGATCCCAGGACTTTGAGATCATGACCTGAGCTGTAGGCAGACACTTAACTGACTGAGCCACCCAGGTGCCCCTAACCTAAAGAACTTTTATTAACATTTACTGTAGGGCAGCTCTGGTTGCAAACCATTCTTTGGCTTTTTTTTTTTGTCTGAAAGAGTTTTTAGTTTGCTTTCATGTATGAAGGATATCTTCTTTGAAGATGGAATGTTCCTATGTTATTTACTTTTTCAGCACAGCAAAGATGTCATTTTACATTTTCTTAGTCTTTTTTTTTTTTTTTTGGCTTGCATTGTTTCTGACACAAAGCCTGTGGTCATTCTTAAACTAGTTCCCTGCATATAAGGTACCTTATTGCTCTGTCTGCTTAAAGGGTTTCTCTGTCGCTGTTTTTCAGCAATTTATAATGTGTGTTAGTGTTGTTTTCTTTCTATTTACTCTTTTGGAGTTTTTGAGATCTTTGGATCTATGCATTTATAATTTTCATAAAGCCATATTTTATTGGACAAAATTCAGACCTTAGGTATTTCTTTTATACTTTTCTCCCCTTTCTGGAACTCCAGTTTCACAGATGATAGACCGCTGATTCTGTCCTACAGGTTATGATGCTCCATTTCCTTTTTTCTTCTGAGTCGTCTTCTCTAGGTGCTTCAGTTTGCATTGCTTTTATTGCTCTATCTTCACATATGTTTAACTATTCTTCTGCTGTTCACATCTAGTGATATTTTCATCTTGTTTCCATTGGGTTCTTTTTAATAGGCTTCATTTTTTTCTTCATTGTGTACATATTTTACTTCAGGGCTGTGAACTTATTTTTTTTTAAGATCTTATATATTTATTTGACAGACAGAGATCACAAGTAGGCAGAGAGGCAGGCAGAGAGAGAGAGAGGAAGAAGAAGGCTCTCCACTGAACAGAGAACCTGATGTGGGGCTTGATCCTAAGACCCTGAGATCATGATCTGAGCTGAAGGCAGAGGCTTAACCCACTGAGCCACCCAGGTGCCCCTGTGAACTTTTTTATATACAATTTTTTTCCCTCCACCCTTAGTTTTTTCATTTTTTCCCTCCTCCCTTAGGTGGGAGAACTAACTCTCTCCATAGTTCTGATGTAAACTGTATATACAATTATTTTAAAAATCCTAGGCTGCCATTTCTATCATATTTGCTATTTCTTAGTTATCATATTTGCTATTTCTGGCAACTTTTCTATCCTGGTGGTTTTGGGTCATGCTTCTGTTTCTTCGTACGTCTGTTAACTTAAATGATTGTATGAGGGGCATTTTGAATGTTTTGTTTTTGAGTTTCTGGATTTTGTTGTCTTTTTTAAGGAGTATTGAAATTGTTTTGGCAAGTAGTTGAGTTACTTGAATATCATCTTGATTTCTTTGGGCTTATTTTGTAACTTTGTTATGCATGGCCTAGAGTAGCCTTTATGTGAGGGCTAGTTTAGCTTCATTTTTTTCTTTTTAAAGATTTATTTTATTTATTTGAGAGAAAGAGAGAGAAGGCAAAAGAATGAGAGAGAGCACAAGCAAGTGAGAGAGGAGCAGAGGAGAGAACCCTAAGCAGACTTCACACTGAGCACAGAGCCCAATGTGGGGCTTGATCTCACAACGCTGGAATCACGACCCAAGCTGAAATCAAGAGTCAGATGCTTAACCGGCTGAGCCACCCAGGTGCCCTTAGCCTCATTTCTAAGGCATTGTCCTTAAAAGGCTTTACTTATTATCCCAAATATTCAATGAGTTCTCTCTTTACCTCAGATGATCAGGCTCAAGTGCTGCTTAACCCTGTAAACACAGGAGATTTGTGTTCTGAAGTTATTCTCCACTTGGTTGTGGGGACTTTTATCCTGTGCCTGGTGTTCAGAAACAAACTCAAGAAGCCATCTCTTCAGGTTTCTGGAATACTTTGTGTAGTTCCCTCTTCTCTGCTACTGTCCCTGCAGATTACAGCCATTTCTGTCTCCCAAAACTCAGATCTGTTTCTTTGACTCAGTGAAACTGCCCCTTTTTAGCTCTGTTACCCCTTCCCCGGCTGTGGTCTGAAAAGTGCCTCCAGGGTGGAAGCTGGTGTGCTTTTAGGATTCATCTCATTTGTTTTCTTTCTCTTAGAGATCACAGTTCTTCACTGCTTGTTGTCCAATATCTGATATAGCTGCTTCATGTGTCCTGTCTACTTCTTCATTTATTTATGGGGATGGTGGTAAGGAATGAACGAGACTCCATCACGACCAAAGCAAAAGTCAAAAGTGTGGGTTTTTAGCATCTAACACACTTGAGCTCAGATTCTGACTCTGTCAGTTACTAGCTGTGTGACCTTGGGCATGTCACTTGGCCTCTTAACCTATATTTTCTCATATTTTAAAGAGTCTCTGCCCCTCAGTATTATTGTAGAGATGAGATGACATCATGTATTTTAAGGGCACCACATGTCTGGTGCACAGTAGGTTAGTGTTTAAGAGATGAAAGGCATTATTGTGCATAAGATTGGCCCCCAGGTTTCTGCAAGTTGCTGCAACAGCTAAATCCTGGTAATGAAGCTACCAGAAGACAAGTATTTCTCTGCAACCCTAACCGGCCACTCAAGTGATGGATTATACTTTTAAATATTTGAGCAGACTTGGATGTTCTGCATAAAAAGTTAATAAGTTTCTATTGAGCTCCTATCAGCTGATTTTAATGTCTTGCCTCTAACCCATTCAAACTGTGGCGTCTTTTCTGGCGGTACCAAGGGGCCCATGAGGATTCCAAGATGTTGCTAAGAAGGCGTTGTCACCAGACTGGACCTCATTCCAAGGCATGGAGGGTCTCCTTGTTCTTCCCACTAGCCTCCTCCCCCCAATTTTCTAGGAAATCAGAGCCTTTCATGGTAATTCACTTCCAGTCATGGTTAATGTTGGAACTAGAGTTCCTGAAGGCAGTCCTGGAGGAGGCATTAATCCCCTCTGAGTCAGGAGCTGCCAGGGCAACCTTTGAGGGGGTGGGAAGGAGGATCATGGGGATCAGGAGGGAGAAGTGAGATGACGTGAGGCCTCCAGGCAGGTCTGTTTACTTCCCTTTGGTCTGGGTTATCTTTAAATGGAATAAAAATATCTCCTAATCCTCTTTATCTCAGTTCAGTGCTTCTAGAGAAGAGATACTTGACATTTAAGGTTGTAGGAAAAGGGAAAAAAGTACCAGGATGAGACATTAAGAATATTCAGTGGAAAGCATAGAATGTCGAGATTTCAGGCAACTCACATTAGGAGCCTCCTTACTGTCTCCAGAAACAAAAACAATGAGGAGAGAGAGAAAGAACCCAACCAGGGGTCTTCCTGTTGGAACATGTTGTCAGGATGCTTGACAGGCAGACCTGCTCTGGGAGAAGGCAGTGGTCCTGCCCTTGGTCCTCACACCAGGCCTTTCTTCCTTTCTTATTAGCACTGAGGCTGCCACGTCCTCTAAGATTTTTTTTTTTTTTTTTTTTTTTTTTTTTTTGCCATGCTAGCCCTGCAAAGCTCATCTTTTTGTTATCCATCCCCTGTCTGCAAAACTGTGGTTCCTGCTATCCCCCTCCGCCACCCCATTTGTGTGTCAGCTTCCCAGAGATAGTGAGAGATGTGTTGTGTGCTCATGAGGGTGGGTGGGGAGCTGACAGCACTGGGATCTAGGACAAGAGTCTTGGGTAGTGACCCTGAGGGAGACAAGATTCTCGGTGTCTTTAAATACTTTCTCTCAGGACAGGATGCCAATCACATGTGTGACGCCTGCAACAGCGGACCAGGAGCAGGTGTCTACTGGTTGGTGGAGAGAGATCATGCTTGGTATGTGTTCTTAGAAACACAGTGTCATTCACTTTAAACATGTTGTCCCCACATCATAGTCCTTTTGTTAGAATGTCTGAGAAGCACATGCATCAAGTCAAATGCTTTCAAACCAGAATGTCCGGTTCAAATCATGGCTTCACTGTCTGTTAACTATTTGACTGTGGGCAAAATATGTCACTTTCATGACCCTCAGTTTTCTCATCTGTAAAATGGGGATAGTAATAGCACCCATCTGCTAGGGTTGTCCTGAGGATTTAAAGCATTCAGCACTATTAGTTCTAAAATTGTTATTATTGGTAATGGGAATGCCTTCAAGAGAGGTGCTGGGAGGGGTGCCTGGGTTGCTCAGTGGATTAAAGCCTCTGCCTTCAGCTCAGGTCTTGATCCCAGGGTCCTGGGATCGAGCCCCACATCGGGCTCTCTGCTCAGCGGCAAGCCTGCTTCCGCCCCTCACTCTGCCTGCCTCTCTGCCTACTTGTGATCTCTCTCTCTCTGTCAAATAAATAAATAAAATCTTAAAAAAAAAAAAAAAAAGAGAGGTGCTGGGTTATGTGCCCAAGAGCGGATCATGAGAGGGTCTTCTGACTGCTTCAGATGACCATGAACGAGGCAGGAAAGCTAGGTTCTTGTCCCAGCTCAGTCTTTGATTCAGTGTACGATCTTGCAGGAGTCTTTACCCACCCTCTCCATTTAATCATCTGTTAAAAGGGTCCAGTGTGGTCCAATGTGACCCCTGAAACCCTGTCTAGGCCAAAGAATTTATGAATATAAATGTCCAGAAACTAATGTATTTCTTGAAGCAGGACAAACATTTCCTTAACCATCTTACTGACTCTTCCAAATAGTTCAGCAGTGTACCTGGGTGGCTCAGTCAGTTGGGCGGCTGACTCTTGGTTTCAGCTCGGGTCATGATTTCAGAGTCATGAGATCGAGCCCCACATCAGTCTCCATACTTGATGGGGAGTCTGCTTGAGGATTCTCTCACTCTCCCTCGGGCCCTCCCCCCCTCTTGTGCTCTCTCTCTCTCTCAAAATAAGTAAATAAATCTAAAAAGGAACGATCAAAGAAACCCAAATAGTTCAGCAACATTTGTTCCATGGACAAATCAAGGATTAACGTCATACTTGATTTATAACTTCGGAGGTAGCTCTACTTGTAGCCAGGATTTGTCCATTTAATTAGCATTTTTGGAAACTGTCCTGTGCTAGGCAGTATGATAGGACTGGGGATATAGAAATTCATTAATTTCATTCATTCATTCATTCATTCATTCATCCAACTAATAGATATTTTGCACCTGCTCTGTATCAAGTGCTGAGGCAGAGAGCACTAGGCAGGGATCATTACATGCATAGCCGAGAGGTGGGTTTGACAACTATTTTTTTTTTTTTTTGAGACAGAGAGAGGGAAGGAGGGAGCAAGCACGTGCAAAAGCAGGGGTGTGGGGAGGAGCAGAGGGAGAGAGAGAAAATCTTCAGTGAGCTCCATGCCTAGCTTGGAGCCTGATATGGGGCTTGGTCCCACAACCCTGAGATCAAGACCTGAGCCGAAATCAAGACTTGGACACTCAACCAACTGAGCCACCCAAGTGCCCTGAAAGGAGGCTTTTTTTTTTTTTTTTAAAGATTTTATTTATTTATTTGAAAGAGATAGATAGATAGAGAGAGAAAGATCATGAGTAGTGGGGACAGGTAGAGGGAGAAGCAGATTCTCTGCTGAGCTGGGAGCCCGATGCCGGGCTCTATCTCAGGACCCTCGGATCATGACCTGAGCTGAAGGCAGATGCTTAACCCACTGAATAACCCAGGTTCCCCAGGAGGAAGGTTTTAAAGGATTTTTACCCTGGAGAGTGAATTGGTTAGCTCTGTAATGGGGAGGAGGGTGACACTGGGGACTAAAAGAGGGTGCCACGGGCCACAACTTTCTGGGATTGAATCCCAGCTCAGCCGGTGTGTGATCAGGGGTGAATGAACCCAACCTCTCTCTGCGTCAGGCGGCTTACCTGTAAAATGAGGCTGACAGCAGAATCACAGACTTGTAGTTATGGCTAAAGTGGTAATCTCTTTCAGTGCCTAGCTTAGATTCTAGCACACAGTAGGTGCTACCGAAATGTTGACTAATACGACATTTCTGACATCTCACCTGAATACAGGTAATAACGAGCAGGAACGGGGTGGAGACCAGGTAGATGATGGCTGAGGTCCTTCCAGTCTGGTGAGTTTCTGAATAAAAAACTTGAAAACCATTTGCTTGCTTCAGCAGGGTGGATATTCACACTTCCTGTCTTGTTGACACAATTAAGATGTTTATTTAGCAAAACACTTTTCTAAATAATGCAGAAGGTGCCCAGAGTTCTAATTTGAATTAATGAAATTTTATTGTACTTTTAAAGGCAAATCTCTCTATGTTACCCATGAAATATATAAAAACGTAATTTCAATGTTTAGAAACTCCTCTTGAGTTTTAGAAGAATCTTACTATAGTGTGTTAGGAGAAATGGTAAATTCAGCAAAATCCTCCTTCCGTCCACCTAGAACCTTCTCACACCCCAGATGCTTAGGGTTCAAATCCCAGCTCTGTCCCTCATGACAGGGCATTGAACAAGTCATGTAAATCTCCTCATGTCATTTTTCTCTTTCTGCTAATTGTGGACAAACATAGAATCTATGCTTTATCGATTGTAGCAAGGATTAAATGAATAAATATCAAAATCTCAGAAGAGTGCCCGGCCCATTGTAAGTGCTCAGGAAATGCTGGCCACTAACTGTTAGCCTAGGTTCCCAGGTTTGCGGACCTCTGGGACTCTTGCCCAGATCAGCTGCTTTGGATCCCTAAGGGTCTCTGCCTCTGCTTCCTCCAGCCTCCGGGCACAGGAACCCCAAGGAGAGTGGGCTGGAGGGCGGGCATCCCTTGGGGATGGAAGAAAGAGGGATTGGGGAAAGTCCTCATCCCCACATGGGGCTGAGGTGATTGAGGGGGGAACCAGGGAGGTGTAATGACTTCTCTTCATCCTTATGATGGAACTATGTGGAAAACAGTGTTCTCCTTGTCCTTGTGTAGATGACAAACTGAGGCTCAGAGAGAGAGAGAGAGAGAGAGACCCCTGGCTAGGGTCGCCGGCCAGAAAGTCACTGTGGCCACTGTGACTGGTGGTCTGCGCCCCAAGCACTTTCTTGGGGGCTTCAGTTAACCCTCTGGAGTTCTGATAGCATCGCCCATGGAGAGACTGAAGAACAGAAGGACAGGGGATTTTAACCCTGTATCTCCAAGCTCTGCAAAATATGCTCCGGCCCTCCTGCATTCCTACAGACTCCATGGGGCCACAGCCAGATCCATCGTGACAGTGAGAAAGAGGTCGCAGCCCCTGGGGCTCAGGACGGCCAGAGGGCAGTGCGGACTGCCCGGCCCCCTCTGATCCTGACCTGAAGGGGCTCTGGTCATCAGAGAGACGCGCAACAGGGGGTTGGGGGGAAGGCCTAGATACCCTTCCCTGCTGCTCCCTTTGGACACAGGGTCTGCGTCAACAGTCGGCTTCTGAGGACAACTGCCACTGCCATCACCACTGTCACCGTTACCACCGCTGCAGCCATAGTGGTGGATACCTTAAAGCATGGACACATGTCCTTCCCACCTCGCCCCCTAAGTTGGAGGACCCCAGAAAACCCATGCGGGGGGCGAGCTGCACCTCTTCCCTGAGTCCTTGCTTCCTGCCCTTGGCCCCACCAAGCCCACCTGCCCTGCCCGCTCCTCAGCCTGAGTCCCGGCTGCCTGTCCCCTCCACAGGGCTTTGCCCACAGCATGGCCCAGGAACCTGACCGAATCCTCTAAAAACAATCCCCTCTTCAGCACTATTCCCTGAGCAGCTTCCAGCAGAGAAAAGGGGAGAGGAGAAAGGCTTAAGCTTACGATAGTGAAATAAATATTGGGAACCCGGGAGGCCAAATGTTAAAGATGAATTTGCTTCTGCTGCTGAGGTGAGGATGCCGCCTGGTGAGAGCCTTTTCATGTTCTCCACGGGGCCGCTCGGTGAGGAGGGAGAGGGCTTCACTGACCCCTGGCAGGTTGGCTGCTGGCAGCAGGAGAGACCCCAACCCTTGTCCGCCCCAGGTCACAATGATTCCTTGAAAGCCAGCTGGTGCCACCTTTCTGGGTCTGCAGCTGGGTGCCCTTGCTTCTCCCTGGGGCAGGAAGGCTGACGGGGTGCGGTGACACCTGCTGAGAGCTCCCTGTGGTCGGGCCCTTCTCTGGAACATCTCTTGGCATTGCTACAGTCACTCTGCCAGAGAGCAGATGGGTGGAGAAGGTCCACTCACGCATCCTTGGATCTGTCCATCATCTGCTGGGCAGCTCTGCGTACTGGACACTGTATTGACCTGAGACGTGTGACCGTGATCCTGAAGTAGTCAGTCCCTGCACTTAGTCGCCCAAAAGGGGAGCAGCTGATGACAAGAGGGAAACACTGAGATCTGTGCCAAACTGAAGCCAGGGGCTTCCTGGGAGGTTCCAGAGGGAGTGCCTGGCAGTTAGCTGGGTGAGGAAAGAGCACGACTAAGTCCTGGAGCCAGGAGAAGATCAAAAAGGCTCAGGATTCAGAAAACAGGTGAGGCGGGGTCTTTCCCAAGGTCACAGAGCTGGTTAGAAGGACAAAGCCAGATCCTGACCTAGGCTGCTCTGCTGTAAACCTGGGGCTCACCCCCCCCCCCCCCCCGTAGTGGGCAGATCATCTTCCCAGCAGTCTCAGAAGAGAGGGGACTCCCTGAGGTCCAGGCGCCCTGGGAGTGGTCAGGAACCCAGTCCCAGGAATATGGCCAAGGGCAGGGTCACTGATGCAGCCTCAGATCTTCCCCAAATGGAGCCCCCTTGTGTGGCTGGGAGGAGGCTGAACTGGGCTGGGCTCTGCTTAGCTCCCTCACCACAGGGGCGGCTGTGGGGGGGCCTGCAACCCTGATGTCAGGATGCACTGGGCTGTGAGCAGAATTTGTGGATGTCATATCTGTCATAGAGAGGGCCCACTTCTAAGGCTGTGCTGACATGAGGGAGTGCTACTGCCTTTGTGGGTGTTAAAAGCTCCCCAATCTCAAGCAGTTACAACGTGCCAAACTCTGTGCTCAGGACTGGACACGGGATATTTCTCTGGGCTCTCACAGCCACTTGTGATGGGCACGCATGGTATTCCTTTGTACCGATGACAACTCTGGGGTTCAGAGAGGGAAGGGACTGACCTGTGGTCACATGGTATGCCTCTGACTCCACTGTCCCTGCTTGTAATGCACCCACTCTTCTGCCTCCCATAACGGGGGGCAACCTGTCTTTGAGTCCCCGGGGACATTTTCCCAACGTGACTCTTACGATGCACAGGAAAGTCAGCTTGGGAGGCAGGGCTCAGGGACAAGAAATCCACTCATGTCCACTCATGCCACAGAGCTGGAGCCCCGATTATGTGCTGGGGTCCTGCGCTGGGCTGTGGGGACCTGGGTGAGGATAAGATGCAGGCCCCCGCCCTCAGGGCTCATACCTGTCTGCCATGTCTGAGGAAGGGGGAATCCCCTCTGTGAGATGTGACAGTCTGGTCACTGGAGAGGGTTCTTTGCTCCATTCAACACCCATTCATTGAGTACCTGCTGTGCACTACGCTCTGTGTGTGTGTATTCTGGGCATAGGATAGACCGGGGTTGGGTATACAGCACAGGATGGGATCCACAGTCTCCGCTTTCACCAGAAAACCAGCATGGAACCATTACAGAAAACAATCGAGGCAAGTTATGATTGTGAGGAATGTTATGAGGACAACAAAGGGGGGTGAAGGGATGGGGGTATGGGATGCATGGGGGGGGGGTTGCTGCAATGGCCACGGGACAGCCTAGAGGAGGAGCCCTGGTTTTTCCCAAGACACTTGGATGGAGAGATGGGAGCTCGGTGGAATTGGGAGCTGCTTTTCTGTCACTTGGCTCCTGGGGGGTCTCACATCCTCAAGCTCACCCTGCAATTTGCGGGGGGGTGGTTTACAGGGTCAGGGTGGTCCCTGGGGAGCTCACAGCAAGCCAGCTTTAGCTCTGAGGTTTTGACCTCCAGACCAGGGCTTTGGCTCTGCCATCCCCCTGCAGGGAGTGACTGTCCTCTCCCAGCACCCCCTAAGCAGGGGTCTCCCAGAGGGCTCATGTGGCCATCCTCTTAAAGCCTCATCATTTCCCGGCCTTCCAGGCTGTTCCAGTGAGTGCCCCCCCTCGAACCCTCCTAGGACCTGATGTTGCTTCTGTGAAGTCCATCTCTGGAGGTGGCTTTGTAAGCATTCGAGGGTCTCCACCCTTGTCACTTCAGCTCCCAGGGCAGACAGGACCTGGTTACTCACTGTGCCTGGGTACCCTGAGGCACCTGCGACCCAGATGCTGGGACTTTTCTCCAGCTTCTGGAATCTGGGACGCATCCAGCTCAGCACAAAATGTGAGAGCTGTAAGAAATGTTCGGTACCAGAAAGTCTCAGATCTTCCCGGGGTGCAGACTAATTTGTTTCTGATTAAGCAAATGCCATAGGTCACTGTGTGACCATTTTTAATGCTGAATTTTTTCCCTCATGATCTCATTCTCACCCCCTGCTCATTTCCGTCTGGATTCTCTGCCTGCAGGTCCCCGGGTGCCTCAGGAGCGAGGCCCCTTCCTTCCTTTCTTCTCCCTCCCAGCCAGTGTTCCTGAGCTGCTGCTGTGAGCTCCCAGAAAGCTCTCAGTCCAGGGAAGCATTTGGAGCTTCCTGCCTTGAGGGAAGATAAGAGACTGAGAAGTGACTCTGTTTGTCCTCCGGAGTCTGGCTCCCTCCTGAGACCCCAGAGGGGTGGAGGGGGGCAGCTCAGGAATTAGCTCTGACCATTCAAGGACCCTCCCAGTGGCATACGGAAGCAAAATGGAAGGGCAGCCAGCCCCAAGAATCAGGTAGAACTTCCTGGAGAATAAGACATCTGAGTTGAGCCTTAACACAAATGCCAGGGGAATTACCTCCAGGGTCAGACTTAGTGCATCAATGAGTGAATGAATGACGAATCCAGGTCCTCTGTTTGGCCACAGAGCTGGGTCTCATGACTCCAGGTTCTGTCAGAGCCTGGTGAGTCCACCCCTCTGTCTCCACAGCCTCTCTGCCTTCCTGGCGGAGAAAGTCCTTTACCCTCCTGTTGCCAGAGGCTTCAGGCCATAGACATAGACACTCAGGGACCTCTCTGTATCTCAGGGCTCCCCTGGGCTCCCCATACTGAAAGCCCAAAGGCCTAGGTTTCCCCATCCGTGGGTTTGCTCATATCTTCCTAGAGGCAGTAGAGTCCTGGAGAAGGACACAGACCTGACTCAAACCTCATCTCTTCCCCTTCATAGGCATGTGACCTCAAGCAAGTCACTGTACTCTCTGAGACTCAGTGGGGTCTAATGGTAATAGTGGCTTGTGGGTGGCTGGTTGTCAAAGGACCCTGAATCTGTCGCTGGAGCAGAGGTCTAAAACTTCTGATTTTTGCTTCGATGCTCTATCACTTGCTGGTGGCTGGCTGACGGAGGTTCCCTCCCACCCCCCCACCCCGCCCTCTATCTTCCCATATATTGCCTCAGATTCACTTCTCTGCACCTCCTACCTTGCAGAAAGTGGTCGCTTTTCTATTCGTAGAGTTCTGCTCTTCTTAAGAATTCTAGTCAGAATGATTTGATAGCGATCTAGCTGAATTCCTGGGACCAGATGAAATTAAGGTCCCCCACTCCTCCACCGTCTTGGACTCCTCAATAGATGCAGAAAAAAACATTTAACAAAGTACTGCATTTCTTTCTTTTTTAAGATTTTATTTATTTGAGAGAGAGCATGAAAGAGAGAGAGAGAGAACACGATAGGGAGTCAGAGGGAGAAGCAGACTCCCCAGTGAGCAGGGAGCCCAATGCAAGACTTGATTCTGGGCCTCCAGGATCATGACCTGAGCTGAAGGCAGTTGCTTAACCCACTGAGCCACCCAGGTGCCCTACAGCATCATTTCTTGATTAAAACTCTTCACAGTGCAGGGCTAGAGGGAACATACCTCAATATCATAAAAGCCATCTATGAAAAGCCCACGGTGAATATCATTCACAATGGGGAAAAATTGAGAGCTTTTCCCCTAAGGTCACGAACACGGCTGGGCTGTCCACTCTCACCGCAGCTGTTTAACATAGTACTAGAAGTCCTAGGCTCAACAATCAGACAACAAAAAGGAATAAAAGGCATCTGAATCGGCAAAGAAGAAGTCAAACTCTCATTCTTTGCAGGTGATGTGATGCTCTATGGGGAAAACTCAAGAGACTCCACCCTCAAATTGCTAGAACTCATACAGGAATTCAGCAAAGTGGCAGGATATAAAATCAATGCACAGAAATTGTCATCACGCACCGAAATAAAGTTCTCAGACACCAATCTGAGCGGCTGTGCGAGGCTGCCTCTACAAAGGAGAGCAGCAGCAGCTGAATCCTGCACAGAGCTTTTATTTATTTATTTATTTATTTATTTAATCAGAAAAACAAGGACAGATGCCTCTAAGTGTGGGAAAGGAGTACAAAGGGATGGCAAATGTCTTGAAGTAGGCTTGTGTAGGCTGGCAGGGAGTCAGTTATGGGATAAGGAAGGAAGGGGATGTTTGGGCTGGCCATCACCAGATGCAGAAAGGGGAGACTGAGGGTTATATTCTTTCATAGCCCCTAGCTTATGCCCTGCCCCTGGGGACTATGGGCTCCTATTCCTACCGGGGCATTCTGTTTGATAGCCCAAGATCAGGAGCACTGCTGACATTTCAGCTCCTTCCATACTCATTCCTTAGGGCTTATAATATGTTTTCTAAGAATAACTTCACAGAAATCAGTTGCACTTCTATATGCCAACAATGAGACAGAAGATAGAGAAATTAAGGAGTCAATCTCATTTACAATTGCACCCCAAACAGTAAGATACCTAGGAATAAACTTAACCAAGAGGCAAAGGATTTGTACTCAGAAAACTATAGATTACTCTTGAGAGAAATTGAGGAAGCCACAAAGAAATGGAAAAACATTCCATGCTCACAGATTAGAACAAATATTGTTAAAATGTCAATGTTACCTAGAGCAATCTACACATTCAAAGCAATCCCTATCAAAATACCATTAACTTTTTTCACAGAACTGGAACAAATAATCCTAAAATTTGTATGGAAAGAGAAGGACCCCAAATAGTCAAAGGAGTGTTGGAAAAGAAAACCAAAACTGGTGGCATCACAATTCCAGACTTCAAGTTCTATTGCAAAGCTGTAATCATCAAAACAGACACATAGGTCAATGGAACAGAAGAGAGAATCCAGAAATGGACTCTCAACGCTATGGTCAACTAATCTCTGATAAAGCCAGAAAGAATATACAATGGAAAAAAGGGTCTCTTCAACAAATGGTGTTGGGAAAATTGGACAGCCACAGGCAGAAGAATGAAACTGGACCATACACAATGAAACCGGACCACACACCTTACACCATACACAAAAATAGACTCAAAATGGGTGAAAGACCTAAACGTGAGACAGGAATCATTAAAATCCTTGAGGAGAACACAAGAAGCAGCAACTTGTGACCTTGGCTACAACAACTCCTTGCTAGACATGTCTCCAAAGCCAAGAGAAATAAAGGCAAAAATGAACTACTAGGACTTCATAAAGACAGAAAGCTTTTGCACAGCAAAGGAAACAGATGACAAAACCAAAAGACAACCAATGGGAGAAGATATTTGCACATGACATATCAGATATAGATAAAATCTATAAAGAATGTATCAAATTCAATGCCCAAAGAACAAATAATCCAATCAATAAATGGGCAGAAGGGGGCACCTGAGTGGCTCAGCTGGTTAAGCCTCTGCCTTTGGCTCAGGTCATCATCTCAGGGTCCTGGGATCGAGTCCCGCATCGGGCTCTCTGCTCAGCGGGGAGACTGTTTCCTCCTCTCTCTCTGCCTGTCTCTCTGCCTACTTGTTATTTCTGTCAAGTAAGTAAATAAAATCTGGAAAAAAAAAGAAACGGGCAGAGAAATGAACAGACATTTCTGCAAAGACATACAAATGGCCAACAGACACAAGAAAAAATTCTCCAAATCACTCAGCATCAGGGAAATACAAATCAAAACCACAATGAGATACCACCTCACACCAGTCAGAATGGTGAAAATTAACAAGTCAGGAAACAACAGGTGTATGGAGAAGGGGAACCCTTCTACATTGTTGGTGGGAATGCAAGCTGGTGCAGCCACTCTGGAAAACTGTATGGAGATTTCTCAAAAATTTGAAAATAGAGCTATCCTATGATCCAGCAATTTTACTACTGGGTAATTACCCCAAAGATACAAATGTAGTGATCTGAAGGGGCACCTGCTCCCCAATGTTTATAGCAGCAATGTGTACAATAGCCAAACTATGGAAAGAGTCTAGATGTCCACTGATAGATGAATGGTTAAAGAAAACGTGGTGCACACACACACACACACACACACACACACACACACACAATGGAATATTACACAGCCATCAAAAAATGAAATCTTGCCATTTGCAATGACGTGGTTGGAACTAGAGCATATTATGCTAGTCAAAGTAAGTCAATCAGAAATCAAAGAAAGATGGGGCACCTGGGTGGCTCAGTGGTTAAAGCCTCTGCCTTCGGCTCAGGTCATGATCCCAGGGTCCTGGGATCAAGCCTCACATCAGGCTCTCTGCTCAGCAGGGAGCCTGCCTCCTCCTCCTCTCTCTCTCTGCCTGCCTCTCTGCCTACTTCTGATCTGTCTGTCAAATAAATAAAAATCATAAAAAAAAAGAAATCAAAGAAAGACAGTTTTCATATGATCTCACTGATATGTGGAATTTAAGAAACAAATCAGAGGATCACAGGGGAAGAGAAGAAAAAACAAAACAAGACAAAACCAAGGAGGGAGACAAACCATAAGAGATTCTTTTTAAAAAAATATTTTATTTATTTATCAGAGAGAGAGAGGGAGAGAGAGTGAGCACAGGCAGACAGAATGGCAGGCAGAGGCAGAGGGAGAAGCAGGCTCCCTGCCGAGCAAGGAGCTCAATGTGAGACTCAATCCCAGGACGCTGGGATCATGACCTGAGCTGAAGGCAGCTGCTTAACCCACTGAGCAGCCCAGGCGTCCCAAGAGACTCTTAATCATAGGAAACAAACTGAAGGTTGCTGGAAGGGTGGCGGGTGGAGTGATGGGGTAACAGGGGGATGAACATTAAGGAGGGCATGTGATGTAATGAGCACTCGGTGTTATGTAAGACTGGTGAATCACAGGTCTGTACTTCCAAAACCAAGACTACATTATATGTTAATTAATTGAATTTAAATAAAAAACTTAAAAAAAAAGACTCTGAGTCTCTACTCCTAGTGTCTATATGTCCCTCGCCGTGTTAATTTCAGCTCTTCCCATCAAGAGGTGGGGTCTTTCCTATCCCTAGGTCTCTTTTCCACCCCATAAGGCTGGACTGTGGCTTTTTCTGGCCAACAGAATATGGTAGAAGTGACATGGAAAACCAGTTCTCCCAAGGCTTGAGCTTCTGTTGGCTGTCTTGGATCTCTGTGATCTCCAGGAGGACCATCTTGGGCCACTGTGTTAGAAGACAAGATCCCATTTATTTCCACCAACATTAGCAAAACCTACCTACTGCCAAGTTCTGGGCTAACTGCAGGTCCGTGGGCAAGCCAGCCAAACTCAGAATCAAACTACTCATTGGACCCACGGGCTTGTAAGAGAAGTGAATCCTTTTGTCTTAAAGCATTTTTTGGTGTTGTTTGTTACACAGCATTATACTGACTGATACATCTTCATGGGTTTTTGTTAAGATGAAATAAACTAGTAGATATGAAGTGTTTTCTATCTTTACTGTGGACACACAGGAAACTCTCAATGGACATTCACTATAGCAATCACCATGGGACTGCCTGGCCCTCAGAGGTACTAGTCTTTGACATCAGAGTGGAGATAAGGGTGGGCAGTGCCCTCTGCTCACAATGACTCCTCCTCATGCCATCGCCAGCCTGGGCACTGTGGTGTTGTCCCTTAGGAACTGTGTGATCTTGGGCAAGTGACATTACCTCTCTGAGCTTCAGGGTGGGGATGAGGACGTCTGTCTTGTTAAGTTGCAGGGAGCCTCCTTCTGCAGCTGAGACCATCAGGCTGAGCTGGGCAGGTTCTTGGTCATGCAGACAGGGGATCCACACAAGGGGGTATGTGTGTACAGCCCAGCGAGAAGGACACCACTTAGAAGTGGTCAAGATGAATCACATTCCAGCAAAGACCATGGGAGCTCTCAGAGAGGGCGTGTGGGGATAATGAGCCCAATGACTCTCCAGGTCCCATAAGGCCCAGTTTTGCCTTGACTGATCCCACAAGAGCTGCTTCTACCCTTTCACCGAACCCCTCAGATGTGTGCTCATATGAAGGGTTTTTAGCTTGCATGGGTCCCTCCCTGGCTGAGATGTGAGTCCTGTCTTTTCTTTTTCACCACGTGAGAGGCCACTGACTGTCACAGGTTCCTGGTGTTCCTGATAGCGCGGGACCTCCTTGAGGCCTCAGAGAAGCTTCTGCTCCTTCTCTCACACCGGAGTGTAGTTCTCCACAAGGCCAGGACTCCATTGTTCTTGTGCGTCATTGGGGACCTTGTGCTGAGCACAAGGCCTGGTGCATAGTAGATGCTCAGCAAATCTGGGATGAATGACCCCAAGGACATTACATGGATGTGTATTCTTGTCTCTGGCTCCACCAAAGCCATTGTTCTTCCTTTAAGGGTCCCTCCCCCTTTAGGTTTCACTGTCTCCACACCTGCCTCTATCACAGTTCACCTCACATGGCCTTGGGATTTTTCTGGAAACACAACTACTGTCCTACCATTTCCTCTCCTGGACCTCTGGACTTGTTACCCCACTTCAGAGGGATCCTGCTACTCTTGGGACAGAACCCCAAATCCCTTCTGTGGCACTGGAGGCTCTACACAGTCTGGCCTTCGCCTCCCCCACCCCAGACTCATTTCACCTGCCCTCTGCTCTCTAGTCACACAGGCCTAGGAGTTCTCTATGGTGGCCAACAGCTGTCCAACCACAGGGCCTTTGCACATGCTTCTCCTGTGCCCAAATGCTATCCCTCATCCCCAAACTCACCTGATAACTCCTTTCTATCCCAGCTCTACCTTTCTAGTCTGCAGAGATTGCTCTGTGCACCCTGACCTAGCCCCAGCCAACCTAGAGGATACTTCCAACCTTAGGCTTTGTGTGATTAATTAATCTCTGTGTCCCCCTCTAGACTTCAAGATCTGTGGGGTAGGGACTCTGGGAGTTTTAATTCCCCCACACAGTGACTCTCATATAGCCAGTGCTCAACAAATGTACTGAAGAAATAAATGAATGTTGTCACTACAGGGTCTGCCTCCATTAGTGAACTTCTCTCCCCAAGATGGGGATACTGGTCTCAGTTGTGCCCACTGCTGGCGGCACCCCCAGTCTGCACCTAACTGGCATCGGTAAACATCTTTGGAAGGAAGGGAGGGAGGAAGGGCGGGCAGGAGGGGGTTGGGGAGTTGAGATTGGAAGAGTCACTGGCTCAGCTCCCAGCCCCTCTGGAAAGCTGGGCTGGGCAGAGAAGGGGTGTGGCTCCCACCCCCACAGGCCTCTGCTCCTGAAACAGTCCCTGTTTCTCTAGTTCTGCTCACCGAGAACCCCCCACCTAGCAATGTGGGTGCGTGTTTTCCTGCTCAAGGGGCCGTTGTCGCCCTTCTGCAGGCTCAGTACAGGGAAACGGGCGTCCACAGTGGGGCAGGGTGGGAGGTGGACTTATTTCCCTGACTGTGGCCTTCCAGGGTGCTGCTCACTTGGGGGATCTGGAGGGAACCTCCAGTGAGGGGACACTTGGGGGAGGGGGGTCTGCACTGCCTGTGGGGCTGATGGCCATCCCCGGAGCGCCTGAGAGACCGTGGTCCCCTCACAGCAGACAGGCAAGGTCACTGCCATCCTCACTTCCATTCAGGAGTGCCTGGGACAGAAGCCAAGAGAATAGACATTCCCAGGAACTCCTGCTTGCCCTGCCCACCTCCCTGTACCTGGAAGCCACCTCCAACCTGGCAGGACACAGGTCCTCCTGCTCTGGGGAGAGGGTCCCAGGGCCCCTGCTCCAGGAAGACCCTGAACTTCCTCATGGAGAATTCCAGACCCAGGGCCCTAAAGAGCTAGGAGCAGCACATTAGGAGCTGCTCCATCCTCCCTGCATGTTCTTCTCCTCTAGTCTGTCCTTCAGGGCCCAGCCTGGGGTTCCCCTCCTCCAGGAAGTCCTCCCCGATGCCTCCAGCCCATGCTGACTTCTTCCTTTCCTAATCCTCTTCTGTGCTCTGTGGGACAGGGTGGGGTGGGGGAAGGACCCTGGGCCTTAGCGGTGGGTGCCTCGGGTTTGGACCTCATCTGCCATCCTGAGCTGTGTGACCTTGGACAAATCACTAGACTTCTCTGGGACCCCATCTTCTCCCTGTAAAACAGGGGCAGTGATTACAGAGACAATGGCCATGCTGTTTCCCCTTTGTTTCCAGGTCAGCCTCCTTCAGGCAATGAAAGTTTTCCCCAGTGGGGACTGAGTCTGACCTTTTCTGCATTCTCTGGGTCAACAAATGAATAAATGGATATAAACATAATTGTGAATGCATGGTTTTCAAGGGGATGGTGGGGGATGACATTCTGGCCACTGTGCACCCAGCTGCCCTGCCGGAACCTGTCCTCACTGTGCTCTGCAGAGGGTCCAGCCATTCTGGGTGTCCTGGGCTACATTCGGTCCTTGGCAGAACATGGGAGACCCTGCATCCCTTCTTCGCTGGGTGAAACTGGGCAGTCCCTTGTCACCCTCCTCCTGAGAGTCTAAGACACAGTGTGTGGAGTCCCGAGCAGGGAGTCAGAATGCCCTGCTCCCAGACCTTGTTCTTCCCAGCCCACCCCCACGCTCTGGGGAGGTCACTTCACCATGAGCATTCTCTGTCTCCTCTAGCATGGGGCTGGTAATAATAGCAGCTGCCCAAGGTCACACAAGTGGCCAGTGGCAGATTCCGATGGGGCTTTTAGGGCAGGCCTGGTGGGCTCTGCAGCCCAGCCCTCTCTGTGGGGCTCATTATCCATATGTTGTAAAGTGCTGGGGACATGTGCAGACCTGGTGTTACTATCCTTTTACTCTGACATTCTCTGGCGCAGGAGAATCAAGTCCGGTCCCAGACCAACAGCCCTGAGCCCATTTCCAATCTCCAACTGAGGGCAGCTTGCACACAGAAATGCAGGTCCCTTCCTTGAGCCCAGCCATCTTCCTCCTAAGGTCAAATGAGCAGACATGGGGGCTGCAGTGGGGTTGTGTGTGTGCAGATTTCCTTTGTGGGTCTTCATTTCATGGGGCCCATCTAGGTCCTTTGCAGCTTGAGTGTTCCTGGGGGACGGGAGAGAGCTGTAGGGGCCAGGAGAGGGGAGATTTCAGGGTCCGTTTATTTTCTTTGCAGTGTGTACCCGGCTCCTATAAGTCCTGGGCACCATGTTTTCCCCGGTGAGAGCACAGGGGAAAGCAAGATTAGGACTCCCGAGTTGAAGGAACTCAAAATGAAACTCACACGGGCTGGGGCAGACGGCAGATAAGCAAAAGATGCTCAATCTCTCAGTCATTAGGGAAATACACAATAAAGCCACAAGGAGACACCATCGCGCACCTATCAGAGTGGCTGAGACCCTGAAGACTGAACGCAGCAGCTGGTGGCAAGGACGTGGCGGAAAGGAGCACTCCAGCACCGAGGGGACGACATGGCACCCGGGGAAAACAGGTGGGCAGCTGCTTAAACACACCCCTCGTCTGCTGTCGCAAATGCCATCCGAGGAGTTGACTGAAGACAAATGAAAGCATATGTCTATACAAAGTCTCGAACATGAATGTTCACAGCAGGCTCATTTGCAATAACCCCAAATGGGAAATGATCCAAACGTTCATTGACATGAGGGGTGCGGCTCTGCCTTGCCCCCGATAGGTCCCTCCCTGAATGCCGCCGCCGGACAGGTGTTCGTGTGAGCACGTTTTACCCTCTTTAACCCTTACGCAGACCTCCGGCTCTTCCTCTTCTTTCTTCCTCATCAGCATTTGGTGCTCAGGGGTTAAGACAATGGGTTAATTGATTTGTTTTTTGGCCTGGGGGAACCTGTGTGGGCAGCTTCAGGGTCCCTCCATGCAGGTGGCCCCTTGATCCTGGTGCCTCTCACACCAGCCTGCTCCCCTAGGCAGAGAGCATTTGTACCCAGTGGGCTTCAACCCAGTCAGGGAAGTTGGCGGTGGAAGGCACTTCTGTCCACTTGCTATCTGTTCCATGTTCTGTTCTTGATAGTGTCCTGATTTTTCCATTGACCGAATCTGCTGACTCCCACAGTAGGTGATCTCAGAGGGGCTGGCGTGGAAGGTGGACTTGCCTGTCCACAAGCCAGGGGTTAGCCCGGACTCTTGCTCAGATGCTGTCTCTGCCCTGGACAGAAAAGAGAGCAGGCAGTGGTGGGGAGAAGTTCATCCCAGCCCTGACCCCACAAACACTGGGCATAGGTTCCTTCTAGACCTGACTGCTCATCCCTGAAGACTGAATTGTCTCCCTCTTTTTAGTTCTAAGACCAGCCAGTCATCCAATGCCTCACTTTTGGTGAGGCATTGGTCTCATTTTGGTCTATTTTCCTACAAAATCTAGAATCCGGTTGTGCTGCTGCCCCTCCTCCTCCTCCTCCTCCTCCTCCTCCTCCTCCTCCTCCTCCTCCTCCTCCTGTTTGCTGCTGCAAACAGGCCCAGGGCAAGGGAAAATAGCTCACCCTCAGGCCCCCTGCCCATCGATGGGGCTGAGCAGATCCAGTCAGGAGGACACCATGGGGAAGGATCTGTAAGGGAGTACCCAGCTACGTGTCTGGTGACAGTCCTTCCCCCGACCCAGCCTCTGGCCCTGAAGCATCGGCCCTCCTGATCTGGGCTAAGTGCCCAGATGTGCCAGGTGACAGGTGGGAGGCCAAAGACCCCCACCTTGACCCTGACTCTATTGGCAGCCAGGCTCTTGTCCTTGGTTGTTTGATCTCCAGGGGACAGTGAGGGCTGTGCTTGTGGCAGCATGTTACCAGAACAAGCAGGACAAGCTCAGGCTGGGGCTCAGGCCTGTCACAGCCTTTTTAGAGTCACTCACAAGCTTGGTGACTTTGGGTGAAGAGTGTCACCTCTCGAAGCCTTGTTCTCACTTGGACAGCGGAGGCGGTGAGAACACTGCCTTCCTCACAGGCTGTTAGGAGTTAAGTGAGTCATTCCACAGTCAGCCCTCAGGACAGGGGCGAGCGGCTCTTCCTGTCAGTTGTCATGGTGACGACGATGATGATGGTGATGCTCGAGACCTGTTCCCACGCCCCCTCTCCTGCCGTCAGTTGTCACGTCCCCAAAGATATCATCAAGGAGGAGCTTCATTCCTTCTCATGGGCTTCTCTAGTTCGAGACCCCCATCTTGGAGAAGGGGCAAAGTGTCTGGACCCCATCTTGCCCATCATGGCTGTGTGGCCCCTGTAGGAACTGAAAATCCCTGTGGTCGGTCAGGCCAGCAGGGACCAGCGTGGCGCTCTGACTTCCGCTATCTGTAATTCCCTGTCATGGTCAGGCTGAGCTGACCATCAGCGGGACCTGTGCCAAGCTGGGCAGGACCTCACAAGCCAGAGTGGGGGACACGCTGGGAGAGCAGACGGTCCAACCTGCTTGGGCAGAAGGGAACACCAGGTAGAAGGGATAGCAGAAGTAGTTGGGGAAACTGAGGCCCAGAGCCTGCCCAAGGTCACGTTGGTGAGTAGGTGACAGAAGAGACCAGGATTTGAACTCCTGACCCAGGACTGATGCTCCTGCCTGAGACACTTGGATCTCAAGCCTGGGGCTCGCTAGGCCTGAATCCCAAGCCCAGGGCAGATGAGGGAGGGTGAGTTTGGGCCAGAGGTGTGGACTTGGGTGAAGGGGGCTGAAATTAAGCCCATGGAGTGAACCCTCACTCTGGGGCGCTTTGGGCTGTGGAGGGTACAGGGACTGATGGTGTCCCCAGTTCTGACTGGGGCCAGTGGATAGACCTGAGTGTGATGTCAGGACATCCTGGGATGAGATGGTCCCAGACTCACAGTGAAATCAGAAAAACCAGGCACATGGTGTAAGGTTGCCAACTGTTAACACTTCCCAAATGAGTGCCACCTGATCCCAGTTTGGGAAATGCCGTGTGAAGACACTTAAAAGTCAGTGTGATTTAACAAGGAACTGTCACAGAATTGGCTGGGTTTTCCTGAGAGTCTGAGGACAGTGTTAGAAGGTGCGAGCTTGCCTGCCCTATTCCTCTGACACATGACATAATAAGGGTCCCTTTCTCAGATAGAGCTTCTATTCTGGTGGGAGGACACAGGTAATGAACAAGAAATACATTCAGACAGTGAGATGTTCTGTGGGGAGTTGGAACAGCGTGGTGAGGGTGGGTAGTATACCAGCCGGGACCCAGTGGGAGACAGTCATGTATTTGAGGAGAATGTTACAAAGAACCTGTTTATAAAGGGGCGCAGCGAGGAAGAAAACCCCAGAAGAGGAGCTGTATTTGCTACCTTAAGCTTGACAAGGCCAGAAGAGTGGTGACTAGAACTGGAGACAGAGCCGGCTGGAGGAGTCGAGCCATGTGACAGCAGCTGGAACTCCTTGTCTGGGACAGAGCCAGCCCAGGAGCAAAGTGTGTGTGTAGCGGGGGACCAGGAGGGATCAATGTTCTGGCTTCCTCCCCTCCTGGCCTGATCTCCTCCTGGGGCTTCTTGTTAACCAAACCTGCCTGGAAGTCAGAGGGGGTTCAGGACCTCCCAGCCCCTTGGGAGCCCAGAGCAAGGGGACAAGGCTGGACAGAGGGTCTGGAGGGGATTTAAGGGATCCCCAGTGCAGGGGAGAAGTGTTACTTTACACAGCACTGGGGAAGAGAACTTGGAGGAGGGGAACCTTGAAGTTGGCCTCTGAGAACAAGAAGTAACCAGCCAGGGGAAGGGAGTCCGTGGGACAGGAATGGCAGGGCTGAGGGCTGAAGGGACAGATAGGGGCCAGATGTGCAGGCCATGTGGGAAGGAGCTGGAGTGTTATTGTCAGTGTAAGGGGAGGCAGTTTGGGTGAGTTCTAAGCAGAGGAATGCTGTGGTCCTATCTGTCTGTGGCAGGAATGGCTGTGGGAGGAACAGCATGGGTGACGACAGGGGGCTGGGCGGTTGGGGGCTAGAGCAGGTGGCAGGACTGGACCAGGGCAGAGGGCAGGAGGTAGAGACGTGGTGGGAATGGCGTGGGTATTGGGGGGAGAAGCTCAGCACTGGCTGGAGGGTCAGACGTGAGAACAAAAGACCAGAGCAATCACGGGGTTCCCAGGTGGTGGGCTTGGGTCAGTGGGGGTGGGCGGGACTGGGAAGCTGGGAAGTACAAGGGAGAAAATTGGAGCCCTTTTGGGAACATTCTAGCTGAAGATGTCTTTGTGTCCTGTCCGGGAAATGCCTGGAGCAGGCATTTGGAATATGGGAATGTCCATTTAGAGAACGGCAGCTTGTCTTTGAAAGGATTCCTTTCCCACTATTACCAATAACTTCATTTCGGTAGAAGGATTCACTCATTCTTATCCCTCCTAAACATGTGTATATTTACTAAGTGGCCTGCGTTGGGTGCTCCCTGGGAGCAGGGTCTGCGATGGCCCCGGGCTCAGGGAGAAGATGGAGGTTATCAGAGGTTACGTGCTGGGGGCTAGGGCTGGCGTCTGAATCATTCCAGCCTTATCCCCTCGGAGCTGCAGGGTCTTCAGGGAGACACTTTTTGGCCTCCTGGCCCTCACTCAGCCCTGCATGGACCCAGGTTCCTCTGTGATCTTGCTGTCCCCAGACAGGGCAATGGGGTCACTGAGCATCCTGTCTGGGTCTACAGTCTGGATGCTTAACAAAATGTGAATCCTTTTTTTTTTTTTCCCCTTAAGAAAAAAACTTCGCTGCTTCTCAAATCTTTTACTTAATTGAAGCATAATTAATGTAGAGGACTATATTAGCTTCAGGTGTACCATATAACGATTCAGTAATTATATACATTTCTCAGTGCTCATTATAATAAGTGAGCTCTTAATCCCCTTCACCTGTTTCACCCATCCCCCTCCACCCCCTCCCTTCTGGCAGCCACCATTTATTCTCCATATCGAAGAGTCTGTTTCTGCGTCTCTTTTTTTGTTTGTTCATTTGTTTTGTTTCTTAAATTCTACATACGAGGGACATCACAGGGTATTTGTCTTTCTCTGTCTGATTTATTTCACTTCGCATAATACCCTTTCGATCCATCCATGTCCTTTCAAATGATAAGTTCTCATTCTTTCTCGTGGCTGAGCGATAGCCCATTGTAGATACATACCACATCTTCTTAATGCATTCATCTGCTGACGCACGTTTGGGTTGCTTTCCTGTCTTGGCTATTGTAAATAACACTGCAGTGAACCTAGGGGTGCATATGTCTTTTCAAATTAGTGTTTTTGGAGTCTTTGGGTAAACACTCAGTACCGGAATTACTGGATCACAGGGTAGTTCTCTTTTTAATTTTCTGAGGAACCCCCATACTGTTTCCCACGGTGGCTACCCCAGTTTGCATTCCCATCCACAGGGTACGAGGGTTCCTTTTCCTCCACATCCTCGTCAACACTTGTTGTTTCTAGTGTTTTTTTATTTTAGCCATTCTGACCGGGGGAGGTGATAACTCATTGTGGTTTTGCTTTGCATTTCCTTGGCGATGAGTGCTATTGAGGAACTTTTCATGTGCCCGCTGGCCATCTGGATGTCTTCTTGGGAAAAATGTCTCTTCGGGCCCTCTGCCCAGTTTTGATCGGATTATTTAGTTTTGGGTATTCCTTGTATAAGATAACATGATGAATCTTACTACGGAGAATGGCATGATGTGAAAGGCATCTGAGGCCAAGAGAAAGATGGGCCCTGAGCAGCCAGCAGCTGAATTGCAATTTTGGGGAAAACCAGCAGTGAACCTTTTGCTCTCTGCTCAGCTACAAAGGTGGGTAGGCTCCAGGGCTGGGGTCTCTTAATGTGTCAGGACAATCCCGGCATGGGGCAGGCAAGGGACAGGGCACCAGGGGCTCTGCTGTCCTCACCATTGGGGTTGTGCCAACTTGCAGGATGCTTGCCCTCTCTGTGCCTCTGGAACATGGGGCCAAGAATACTTGTGATGCCTAGGCTGTGTGACAGGCGCCCAGTGCAGAGCCTGCCGGCCGCGTGCTCCACAGCGCTTGGTGGCTGTGCTAGTGAGCACACTACAGTCTACACCGGCCTCAGGAATGCTCCAGATCATAAGACATCATCTACTTCAATGTCCTACACACACCTGTGAAATAACTGAGGCCCAGCCCAGGAGGGGGCTTGCCAAGGCCAGTGATGGAGCAGGACTAGCTCCTGAGCCTGCGACTCCTGGGCCAGTGTCCTTTCTGGTGCCACTGCCTGTGGGGTCCAGACCTGCCCTCACCCAGCATCTTGGGGTTTTCATATGACACACGGAGTATGTTGATGTGGGCAATGGAGGGTCATGGGTAGGGGGCACCGAGGAGGGAAGGGAGTGATTTTCAGGCCCAAGAGGTCCACACTGGCTCCCCAGGCTGGCCCGGATGTGCTCGGCACTGAAGGTGGGACATCCTAGGAGATAGGAGACCAACACCATCCACATTATACCCATCCTGGGGCGAAGGAAAGGGCACCAGGAGCATAAAGAGAGAAAGCAACCTCAACTTACGAGCAGTGAGACTGTAGCAACTCCCTTCCTGACTATGGAAGGTCCAGGAGCCCCAGGGGCTTCCCCCTGGGCCTGGAGCACAGTTCCAGGGACTGAGTTCTGCAAACAGGTCAGGTGTTTACTCTGGCTGGCCGGGCTGGTGTGGCCTGTTATGAGGGTGGGTGCCGGCGGAGGCCGTCTCGGGAGACAGGGAGTTCTGGCAGGGTTCCAGCAGGTGGCCACTGGGGGAAGGAGGGTGGGTTGGAGCTGGCAAGATGGCGGGGCTGGGGCCATAGGGCAGGTGCATGAGGATGACAGTCCAAACCCAGGCCGGGACAGACCCCATCAGAGCATCTGAAGGACAGAGACTCAGGTGTCTCTGTGGCTGGTATTTCTGTTACAGAGTCTACCCCCTTCCAGGCTCACGGAGCCTGGGGCCACAGAGCCTTGGCCTGAGACAAACTCACCCCTCACTTTGGCCAATTAATTCCAACTAGTCATAAATTTTTAACAGTTTGGTAATCGATAGGCCTCGGGCAGCCAGCACCGGTGAGTCTCAGAGTGAAGGGCAGGGGAGTTGAAATGATGCCTGTTAGGTCCATTATTAAACAAAATGAGACTGAGACAAAGTGAAAGTTATTTAAAGCTTTATTTTATGATAAGTATTAGAAGTTAGACTGATTGGTCAGGGGAACAAGACTAAGATAAGGTGAAAGTTATGCAAAGCTCTATTCTATGCTAAGCATTAGAAGTCAGACTGAACTGCCAGGGCCGTCTCCGAAGAGAGCGATCACCCCCAGCTTACAGGCTCAAGAATTGACTGACTGACCGGTCAGGGCCACCTCTGAAGAGGGCGACCCCTCCCAGTCTCACAGACTACCTTTGATAGAGCAAAAGTCTGGTCACACATAGGTGGCCAATGAGATTGTAGTCATGTTAGGTCACACGCAGGTGGTCAACTGAATTACAATTGACCCTGTAGTGGCTGTTTGACCTAACCTATTACTCTGGTCAGAATTGGTGCTCAGGGTTGGCACCCAAACGGCGGGGTTTACATTCTTTGGTTGTTAGGGAAACGTATGTGTGTTTCTTACTGATTGGATATCTCCACCTGGCCGGACTCCTCCTTGTATTCTGGGCTCTGTTATTAGGAACTAGCTGGCCATATTTTACTGGTTTCCCAGACTTGCTTCTAAGTAAGTTTCTCTGGGGGGAGAGGGGGAGGGTCAGTTTAAGGTTTACTGCACAAACAACAAAATGGCTTTTAACCAAGATGGAGTCGCTCTGGCTAAATAGGTCCTTACAATGACCGCCAGGTGAGTGCGGTAAAGTGGGAACGTGTTTACCGCCTGTTGTTGTGAGTGAATTACCCGGGCCTGAGCACATCGCCTGTAATGCTCAAGCAAGGTGCATCCAATCTGCTCACGGTCAGTGCACGCACCTCGCCGGCATCGGTGTGGGGGGGCGGGAGCGAGGTGTGACTCCCACCCTCAGGGCTGTAGGAAGGAGGGATGGACCTGAGGGGGCACTGGAGAGCCTCTGAATGGACTGGCTGCTCCGTGAACCCCGCCAGGTGATCCTGGTGACCAGAGTGGGGTCAGAGGTCCCGGATTCCTGGGGTCAGACGTCCCGGACTGCCACCTGCTAGTGGGGCCTGTGGCCTTAGGAGATTACAAGACCTTTGTGACTGGGAGTCTTCCTATGGTGGGTTAATAATACCGAGGTCCCAGGGTTGGTCTTCCCTCCTGGAAAATGAGCTAAGATTCACTGGGCAGGGGCCACGCTTGGTGGAAGCTGCTGGAAGAAGGGAGGAGTGCAGAATAGCAGCAGGTCCCGAGGTCAGATCCTGCTTTTCAGCCCCTGCTTGCAATGAGGGAGGAGGCAGGGGGTGCATGGGAGGGTGGGGTGCGGCTGCGCACGGAGAGCACGGGTCCCAGGCCTCGAAGCAGGAGTAGGAGTTCCCCTGATGGACCGGCGGGGAAGCGTGTCCCAGGGAGACGGCAGTCAATGCTGGAGGTATCCCCCGCATTTCCCTGCTGCCAGGCTGTGACCCCAGCATTGGTCCCCACTGCCAGTGCTGGCATGTGGCCAATTCCTGACACCCAGAGAGGAGGGTTGTGGGGAAAACGTAAGTGTTTTTACACATGTTCACAGGCCTTTAGATCAACTGCCTGCTGTTGGGCTAGATACTCTAGCTCCCTGTGCCTCAGTTTCCTGTTCTGTGAAGGGGGTCACGACAGCATCCCTCCTGGGCTGGGCAAGGATGCACCTGTGTAAAGCGCTCCGAATGGGGCCTGGTAACCAGCAGGGAGCACGAGGGTGTTTGCTGGGACTGATACCAGGTCCCGGCCCTGTGCTGGGGGCTCCCTCCAGTCCCAGGAACCACTGGGCAGCAGGAGGTTAGGACCAGTGTTCCCACTGAAGAAACTGAATCCAGGGGGGTGAAGTGGCGTCTTCAAGGTCACGTGGTTGAGCTGGTGCGTGGGAGCTGCGATCCACCCCCCTCGGTCTGACTTGGGAGCTCCACCAGTGCCCAGCGCAGTGTCTGTCCTCCGTGGGGTGGCCTCCCTGCCCCTCCCAACCCTCTGGGGAGGCTCCTACTGCACCAGCCCGAGTGAGCCCAGACCCCAGGGTTCCCAGGAGACCCCAGATGCCAGGCGGAGAAGGGCCTCACCGGCTCGCGGCAGCCCATCACCAGCCCCGCCTTGCAGAGGGATCCGCACCCTGTTAAAATCCATGTCTGGATCAGCCACTGGCTAGAGGAATTAGCTCACGTACATGCAGGAAATCTCCGCAGATTTGTCTTCTGTTTATTCTGAAAACTGAAACATGTAGATAAGGCGACGCCTGACTCTGGAACTGCAAGACAACTTGGCATTCCCCGTGCCACAGAGAACCACACACACAACACTGGTGGAGGTGGGCAAGGAGAAGGAAAACCTATTCTCAGCCAAAGGAAGATAGCCCTTTCTCCTGCCGCAAGGGCTTACATGTGAGGATCCCAGCACCTCAGCACTCAATCCTCCTACAGTCCTAGAGTCTCACACCCCCAATCTTAGAATTGTCACTTCGTAGACTCTTAAAACCATAACATTTCAAGTCAGAGTCACAGGATTTCAGGATTTAATCATTATCTGGGCCAGACCATTGATCAGCACCCATGTTCCCTCCACTATGTTCCAATAGGTGGTCCCCAGGCTTTGGTCCATTTCAGGACCATGTCCTAAGGGCAGCCCATCTTGACCCTCCATTATCCTAATGAGAAGACCTTTGTGCAGGACCAGAGTGAGAAAAGGGGCACATTATTTTTTTTTAAAGATTTTATTACTTATTTATGACAGAGAGAGATAGCGAGAGAGGGAACACAAGCAGGGGAGCTAGAGAGGGAGAAGCAGGCTCTCTGCTGAGCAGGAAGCCTGATGCAGGGCTTGATCCCAGGACGCTGGGATCATAACTTGAGCTGAAGGCAGATGCTTAACTAAGCCACCGAGGTGCCCCAAAAAGGAGCACGTTATTTAAAAAAATGTTTTTTTTTTCTGGCCCAAAAGAACAAGAACGACAAGTGCAAAGGTCCTGAGGTAGCAAGGTGCTTGTTCTGTTTTAGTTGGCTTCTGAATGTGTGGTGGGACAGGAAGAGCCATGAAGCCAGAAGCTGAAGGAGACTGGGACTCGACCCTCTCTTCTGCTCTGGTCTCACTGTGCACCTGGGTGAGTCACTGCCCCTCCATGACCATCCATGCACCCTTTGGGACACAGAAAGTCACACTTCTGCTTCTAGACCCAGAGGGTGGAGCCTGATGATGCCTGAAGTTCCTTCCAAGACCACACATGTGTGAAATGCCCCAGATTCCCTTAAAAGGAGGGCAGGATGAGGGGAAGTGATGGTCTTTCTCAAGCTCTGCAGAGCAGCACAGCAGCCCACGCTGATATGCCAAAGAGCCGCCCTTTTTGGAAGTAAATGCAGGCTGTGTTTAAGGGTATGTGGCGGCGGGGGTGATGGGGCTGCAGCACTTTGTTGGCGAGTACTCTTATGTAAAAGTCATCACATGATCTGTTCTCTGCAGCTTTTAACTGCAAAACCAAAGACTTTTTAAATGCCCAGCTCATGGTCCAGGGAAGGGAAGGCAGAGTATAGGTTGGCTTTGCAGACTCTGCCCTTGGTGGTGGTCATGGGTGGGGAGACTGCTCTGCCCCAAACTGCTGTGTGAATTGAGTGGGTTACTGGCCCTCTCTGGACATGCTTGCTCAGCAGCACAAAGATGGTGTTGAATTTAGATGGCTTCTGTCTTAGTTGGGCACCTCCAAAAACAGTCCTGGAATCAAGATTTTAAGTTGCTGGTGGTTTATTTGGGAGGTAACTTCAGGACACATGAGTGAGAGAGGGAGAGAGCGACTATGAGGGAGGGAGAAAGGTCAGGTGAAGTTGCAGCAAGCAAGGATTCTGCTGTGGGGAACAGGGCCCATGATGGCTGGGACCCTCAGAGGAAACGTGTGGTCCGTGCCTCTGCCCTCATCTGCCCTTATTGGTTGGGGGTCACCTCTGCAAGCGTGAAGTATCCGTTCCCTCCTGCACCTAGGCTCAGCAGGCTCCTGTGGGTCCGAGAAAACCAGAGCAGCCTAGAAAAATACAGTTCTTGCAGTGGGGAGTGGGAGAACTCTGGAACTGTCCATGGTGGCTGACTGCCAGTGCACTCAGGCGCAGTTCTGGGGGCTCTGGGCTGCACCCTCAAGGGCACTTCTCCATCTTCCAAATTCCCACTGCCCCAGTGTTCTGGATCCTCATGTCTTTCTACACAACTCAGCTCCAGGTTCCATGCCCAGAGCAGTCAAGATCCGCAAGGATTTGTGCCTGTCTGGTTTATCACTGCATTTCCAGGATCTTGAACATTGCCTGTTGACACATATTTAGTGGAATAAACTGGCTGCGTGATGAGCATCTTTCTTGAGTGCTCACAGTCCTCTGGGGCCTGAGCTAGACCTGGGGATACAGCGTTGAATCAGGCTTGGTCCCTGCCCTTGGGAGCTTGCTGTGTGGGAGGAGATGGATGCGTCATAATCATTGGCATTTCAACAGCAATGGCATCGCCGCCGTTGATGAGACTGTCGTGCACATGGGCTTCACATTTGTCACCTCCTTTCTGTGTCCAATAGCCATGAAGAGCCATGTGGTCAGGCCTCTTTCACAGGTGAGCAACTCAGAGCTCAGAGGTGAAATGATCTGCCTGTCTTACCACACACTCACCAGCACTAAGTATTACTGTGTTTTCATTTGCATGTTTTTTTTCTGATTTGGATTGACCAGAGACAAGAAGCAGCCTGGAGAGGGCAGCTCTGTGCAGGGGCTAAGAGGAGCGGATGCCATCATTGCACCTGCCCTTACCTGCTGTGTGCCATGGTGGGTCTTCTCTTTTCTGGGCCTCCCCTTGTCCGCTTGTTGCTATAACTTCCCAACTGGTCCCCTCCCTCTGGCCCATCCAGTGCCAGCATGGGACCTGACATGCCGTGGCTGTTTAGCAAATATTTGTTGAAGCCCGAACTATGACATCCTTGTTAAAAAGACAAGTTAGCTGTGTAATTCTCTCGCTAACGTCTTTTGCTTGAGCTCTCTGTCGCTTGTATTTTCTTGCTTTGTCCTCTTCACTCTGTTTCATGCAGGTACATTGTGTTCAGGTGGTCAAGGACCCAGACTCTGAAGCCAGACAGCCTGCACGTGTCTCTGGGAGGTACTAGCTGTGTGACCAGTGCATTGTACTCAACCTCTCTGTGCCTCAATTTCTCATTCTGTAAAACTGAAATAATAATGAGTGCTTCATAGGGTTGTGCTGAAGAATAAATAAGTGAATAGGCATGTAGAGTGTTTAAAAGAGTTCCAGGCACGTACTTACACCCACTGTGTGAATGCTTGCTGTTATTATTTATTATGATGATTATTATCGTGCCAAAGTAGATTTGAGGTGCCCCAAATCCACTTAGGCCTGAACCTAGGGCAGTTCTTCTTCTCCTGGAGGCCCCCACAGCTCCATCCCGACCTTCTTACCATTTCAAGTTCACAAGAGAAATATACTCTATTGCTAGCAGTTCTAAAAAATTCCTGGAATTGGATCCCTCGGGATAAATTCGAGTCAGCAACCCAGCAGTTTCTATCTTAGGAAAAGCCCCTGGGAGGTCCTTGGGCCCCCTCCCCACCCATCGCTGGCCCCTAGCCCCTCCAGCCTGGGCTGCCAGATCATAGGCAGCCCCGCCCGGCTCCAGGCTGGTGGATTCTTCCTTCATTCCCTTGTCCTTGTAGCAATTTGGCCAGCATACCCCGAGCCCGTGTGCAGATGGGCCACATTTGTTCCCGAATGGTCATCTCGGACAAGGCTAGCCTTGGAGGACACAGTACTCCATCGTCTCTGACACCTGCTTCCCCACACTTTCTCTAAAAGGGACAGTTGCCATTTCTATGCCACCCTCAGAACACGGGCAGAGTTTACATCTTACAGATAAAGTGGTGCCAACTGGGAAACTGGGGAGATTTTGAGCAACACCTGAGCTAAGAGGGCCCCACACCAGGGCCAGGCAAGTGACAGTTCCTCTCTTGAGTCTTGATCTCCTCATCTGAGAGGGGACCCTACTCTCTGAGGCTGTTATGCAGGTGCTGGGAGTCTGGAACGTGCAGGTGCATTGTGCCAGGGGCCCTGATGGTCACCGCCGTCCTGGGCATGTCCGCAGCCACAGCGGGAACAGATGCCCACGGGCTGCTGTGTTCTGCCTGTCCCCCATCCTCCGAAGCTTCCCCAGAGTGACTGGCCTGTCCACTCCCAGGACCAGAGGCAGAATTGGGACCAATATGGTGGAGAAAAAGCCTTTGACTGAAGCCAGTGCTCCCGGGGTGTGTGTCTGCTCCCACCCCCAGCTGTTTGCGGGCTACCAGGGGTTCCAGAATGTGCTCATCTGCTCTGGCCACAGTCCAGTTACACAGTCCCTGTCCCGGTCCCCACAGGGGAGGGTGGGAGAGGTCAGTGGGCGGCGGTCAGGGAGGGAGCACACAAGGTGTCAGCAGCTGTCAGGATTGTGGGTGTGTCCAGGCCCACCTGGACGGTGGGGCCATCCCAACCCGTGGGAGGGGCCAGTCTGGGCCAGAGAAGAAACTGAAGAAGAGACTGGAAATGGGGTCACAGCCTCTAATGAAGTAAGAATCTAACTGGGAGAATCCATGCTCACTGGGAAGCAGGTGAGACATCCCTGTTCCCAGAGACTTAGCAGGTCAGGGGTGGGAGCCTGAGGCCTCCCTCGGCCATAGAACCCCCGCCAACTCTTCCAAGTTCTCCCCGCCTTGGCCAGGCAGCCTTCAGCACCGCGTGTGCTGTGGGTCATTACCTGTGTGCCTGCCCGTTCCTGTCTTTCTGTTAGAGGGTGAGCTCCGTGGTGACAGGGCAGGGACATGGCTGTCTGGGTCACAGCTGTGTCCCTGGTGCAGGGCAGACTCACAGTGGGCACTTGGTACCTTTAGTGATAACTGAGGGCAGAAATAACTTAATTCAACTTCGGCAGCAGGGTTGTGATGAAGCAGGGGGCTTCTCGGGGCTTTTGAAGGCCTTTCTGGGTCAGGAAATCCCAGGGAGGAGCGGGCTTGGGGAGAGAAGTGGGTCTGAGGCCCCTGGGCCAGATTGGAGTGAGACTGCCCCAGCTCCCCTTTTCCCGCCACGTTGAGAACCTCTGGCTGTGGCGTCACCCCTTGCCTTGTACAATCCCTCTGGGAAATGGGGCAGGTGGCCTTCCCTTGGAGAAGCAAAGCCCTGTCTGTTAGTGTGGGGTGGTGCCCCTCCACCATGCACCTTTCAAGCTGGTCCAGCCTTCCCCCCTTTATTTGGGGATTGCTAAGGAACCTGACAAATCCACATTGTCATTAGGCAAGAAAAGACAACAAAGACGTGTGTGTGGGGGGGGGGTGTGTGTGTGTGCATGTATGTGTTCATTTGCTAGTTGGGAGCCAGTGTGGCAATTCTGTGGTGGCGTTCCCATCTGGGGGCGCCTCTTCCCAGGCACTACCCGCCTCTTCCCATTCCCAATCATTCCCTCATTCCCAGAGCCACTCTACACCAGGCTGGGGCTGCTGGCGGAAGGGAGCCATGTGTGGTGGGGACAGAAGGGATCCCTCAAGGTGTCTGCAGGCCAGGCTTAGAGGGGGATGGGCAGCTCCAAGGAAGGAGGAGGGGGCAAAAGAGGCCTCGAGATAGCCAGGTGCAAACAGAATCCATCACGGGGCCTCCTCTGGGGCTGCTGTCACAGACATGCAGTGCCAGCCCGTTCTGTCTCAGCTCTTTCCAGGGATCAGCTGCACACACACTCTGAGAATTCCCTGGAGAGTGGGTGCAGGTTCTAGACCCTCTCACTGTAGTGTGACCCTGCATAGGTGTGTTGAGAACACACCTGGGGTAGGCTGGGGCTTTAAAAACATCCAGATACTGAGGTAGGCCCCAGACCTCAGCACTGCTGAAAAGTTCCAGAAGATTCTGAAATGGACTTAGCTAGAGAACCACAGAACTACACCAGCTGTCTCATATATATATATATGGAGAAACTGAGGCTCCTGAGTATCATGGTGAGTCTGATCTCCACGATTTTTCTAAGAGTCTGGAAGGAGCTGTGTGATACCCTGGTTAGGAGCTGGGGCTCAAAGCCCGAGTCTGCCTCTCATCAGCTGGGTGACCTTGGGCAAGTACCAGCACCTCTCTGAGCTCCTCCTCTATGGGATGAGGATGTTCATGGGACCCGCTGTACAGGTTGTGTGACGATGAATTGGACCAATGAGTCCAAAGTGCTCACCTCAGTGCTGGGCATCTGGTGGGGCCGGGCACTGTCGGCCACTGTCATTGGGACTCTGGTCACATGTGCTGGGCTGTGCCTGACCTCCCACACTGGGAGGCTGTGCTCTGTGCCATTCCAGGACCACAGGGCCCTCCCTGCCCCTGCTTCCCATCCCCACTCCCGGTTCCCTCTTGGTCTCCTCCTGGGGCCTGCAGGGGCTCTCCTCTCTCCTCTCTGCCCCTCCCTTTCCTTCTCCCACTTAACAAACAGCTTCACTTAAAAAGCCATCTGGGAGGATGGATGGCACAGGCACATTTTGTAGAATAAGTTTTCAGGGAGAAGAGCCAGGAAATTAAAGGGACAGCTTTGTTAAAATGAAACACAAACGGAGACCAGATCTGAAAATCCCCTGAGCAGACAAAACTAGTTAGTCATCGCAGGCAAAGCTTCATTTAGCTTATTTTGCAAGACAAGCGAGGTTCATTTGACCTGGGTCACTTCTGGCTTATGCCTCTGGAAATCAGAAGCAAAGCTTAAATCCTTCCTCCCATTTTGAGGAGAGGGAAACACTAACTAATTCCCTTTCATTTAAAAAAATTCTGATATTGTCACTCAGCACTATAAAGAATAAAAACTTGCTGCCTACACGGTATATGAGTGGCTTTCTAAGGATACACGCTGCACCTTGGCTCCTGTTTTGGTCTGAGCATGCTCAGTTTGCAAACTGTCTTTCGGATGTATGTGAGAGGAGGCTTTACTAATTATGACTTCAGTGGTTTGTTGGTTTTGCTTCTGTTTCTTTATGAACTTCCGACAGTTCAATGTGTCGGGAGTGGATCCTTAAATAACATTTTCCCGCAACCTGGAGGCTGGTGAGCAAACCAGGTGCTGGCACCTACGGGATGCTGGGCTCCCTGCTTTCTCTCCGGCCCCTGGGGTCATGACTAATCTTTCTGGGGTCTGAGCTCAGCTCTCTTGACATTCGAAGCTCTGCAACTTTACTGTGCGTACTTGTTTTCTGTCTGTGTGTTGAAACTTCTTGGTAAATCACACTTCTTTCTTTCTTTCTTTCTTTCTTTCTTTATTTTAATTTTTTATTTTTTATAAACATATGTTTTTATCCCCGTAAATCACACTTCTATCTGCACAGGGAGAAAGCTGGGATTCCCTGGTTTAGGGGTGGGGTGGGGCTACCGGGGTCCCTAGAGATTCTTTGTTGTAGGGAATCTAGAGGCAGAGGTGGGCTCCACCTGCCTAAGTCTCCTCTTTACTTGAAGACTTCTGTCTCTTATGTATATACCCACTGTGGATTGGGAGCTTCTGCCTTTCTGGAAAAATGAATGAACTTCACAAAGGATAATTTGAAATTGTAGTGGCTGCTTTGGGGAACATGTACTTTAGAAAAGATAGGGTGCCTTGAAAAAAAGGATCCCAAATTTCTTGAAAACAATGGAATGCATTCTTGGATTGGTTGATAGAGTTTTCCAAAAGACACGATGACTAAAAGAGCTTCTCTAAAGATTTATTACAATGGGCCTTGACAAACTTAAGATCAAACCCTGTAGGGTGTCTGAGTGGCTCATTTAGTCAAGTATCCGACTTGATTTCTGCTCAGGTCATGATCTTAGGGTTGTGAAATCGAGCCCTGTGTCAGGTTCTGTGCTAAGCATGGAGCCTGCTTGAGATTCCCTCGCTCCCTCTCCTTCTGCACCCGCCCCACTCCTACCCCTGTCATATGCACTCTCTTTTTCTCTCAAAAAAAAAAAAAAAAGACAAAAGCCCAAAGAACAAGAGTTTGACAGACCCTCCAGCTAACCCCTCTGTTATTATTCTCTGCCACTTGACTATTGTGATTCTAAGAAGTCACTTCATTTTTCACCTTTTCCACCACCCCCCAAACTTCCTAAGTTCCTGATGCCCTTGACAGTAAGACCTTCCCATGAACTGGGGTCCCAGCTACAGCAGAATTTAAGCCCCGCTCTCGAGTTGAATGCCAAGCCATTATAAAGGATTTTCCAGACCCAAAGAAGGATCAAACTAAATTTATAGAAGAATTTGCGATTCTTCTTTGAGCTCATGACTTTGGGCCCCCTGATTTGTACCAATTTGTTCACCCGGTGATAATTCCAGGAGATGCCCAAAGGTGTCTTTACATAGTGGACTGAACGGACTCCTCTAAGACTCAGAAGACCCCCATCAAGCGTGCTTCAAAGGATGGAATAAAAAGAGCAAGAAAAGTAGGTCAATCGCTCCTTGAAGCTCTACCCAGGGTTTTTCCTGTGAGAATTAATTGGGCCAGAATACAATCCTGTAAACAAAAATGGGATGAATCAGTTGCAGACTTTCAAATGCTCTTAAAAGAAATATTTAGACAGCATTGTGGTCTCAGGGACTCTGAAGCTAATATTGCCCTGTCTGCTCATTTTATTAATGGGCTTTGCCCTGAGCTTATGATTTATTAAAGAAGCATATATTAGAACAGGAGATCAGTCCCCTTTCTGAGCTCCGACATCTCGTTGAGAATTTCAAAAGAATTTTAGAACAGAAAAAGGAGCCATTCGCCAAGAGAACTCACTGTGGTCCTGTGATTACAGCAACTGCAGGGGCCTTGACCAAACTTTAGAACTAATTTTGCCCTGTGGATGAGGATACTTGTCGACACTGTAAACAAAAGAGACATTGGAAAAGGGACCATGCCCTCAAACAACCTAATTATCCAACAAGAGGGAACACTCAAACATGAGATTCCTAAGATGATTATCAGCCCTGAAGGAGCTCCCAGGAACTGCCCAGTAAGCTACTCCCAGTAATCCCTATAAATCATCAGGGTGGAGTGAAATTTGGAATAAAGGAAGGAATCTGCACTGGCTGATAGGTATCTACTAGCTCTTTCCACTTTAAACCCCGCTATGTCAAGACCTTCCTTGGAGCACTAAAAATGTTTCGGTGGTGAGAATGTCCATCAAGTTCGAAGGGTTCCTTTAGCAGAGCTCATAACTCTTACCCTTGGCCCCTTCTCTGAAAACCATGCCTTCCTTTTATGTGATGCTGTATCTGCACATCTCCTGGGAAGAGATCTACTTTCTAAATTAGAGGCCAAACACATTTTTCCTCAGGAGGAATAAACTTGGAATTTCCAGACACGTAGACCCTGATATGGTCCAATAGCTGTAAAGCACCAATACAATAGTCAAAAAATTATTTTCATCAAGTAAAGGAAGCTTTCGGGGACTTCTCACCTGATAACGACTTCGGAATCTGGGGACTGGTTATTCTGGAAGAGCCATTAGTGAAAAACAGAGCTTGAGCCTTTGCTGAAAAGGGTATGGCAGATGGGGAACCTCCAGGAGAGACCTCACAGGAGGCCAGCAGGCAGGGAGGCTGAGAATGTGGACTTTGGAGACACTGGCCGTGTCCCCCCCAACGTTGATTACAAGGCGTCCGACCTTCAGCAACAACTTACACTCAGCCAGCCTCTGTTTCTTCATCTGGAAAATCAGGTAAAACAATAGTTCCCACTCCCCAGGATAGTCATGGGGACAAAAGGACAGGATGTGTACAGAGCCCTGAGCACAGGGTCTGGCACAATTTGTCCTTGGTGATTCATGGAGATAATCTTTATCAGAAGGTATCCATTCCCTCGACCATGCTCAGCTTCCCAATGGCTGTAGTTTTAAAGACCCATGACTCAGTTTCTGACACAAATATCCCAAGATTAAAGAGCCCTTTAGATTTTAGAGCTTTAACATATTGTGATTTTGTGACTTGTGCTCATGTCCAAGATGGATTGACAGGGAATGAATTTATCCTCCCACCCGAACAACCAAGGGAAAACAAAAAGAAACCTAGGGAACAGTGGTTTTTAAGACACTGATCATCAGGCAGTAATGAATGGCAGGCCTTGAGAAGAAGGGGAAACAAATGAGGGGAGCCCCGTGGTGGCTCCAGCTGGCTGCCTCAGGGGGGATTTCAGCCAGACAGGGAGGGTGAGCCCAGCGGAGCCTGGCTGATTCTGAACTGAGAAGAAGGGCAGAGTCAGCTGAGGCCAGGCCGCTGGATTTGTAGGTACAGGGTGCCAGAGAGAAGAGAGCTGAACAAAGAGAGGGAGGTCAGAGACATGCAGCGGGCCCTTTTGAGTATTGACTGAGTTACGGGTCAGTGCAGGGGTGGGAGGGAACACCAGGGAAAGGTTCATCTGAGGGAACTAGGGGGACATCTGAGAGGACTGGGGGTATCAGTAGCTAGCACAAGCACAGGGCTGAGAGCAATGCCTGGGCTCACCAACGAGACTGAGAAACCTCAGAATTCATGAGGCACTGGTTAGAGTACTTAGAAGAGTCGGGCCTTAGCTGTGGGGACTAATGCATCCTAGACTAACTGGTGTGCTGGTTCTGCCTAAAATATATAGACTAGTTTCTCAGGGCTGCCATAAAAATTACCAAAGCCTATGTGGCTTAAGTCAATCTATTCCCTTGTAGTTCTGGAGGCCAGAAATCTGAAATCCAGGTGTCAGCAGGGTTGGTTTCATCTGGAAGCTATGAGGGAGAATGTCTCCTGTGCCTTTCTCCTGGCTTCTGGTGCCTGCTGGCAATCCCTGGCATTCCTTGGATTATAGATGTATTACTCCTGTCTCTGCTTCCATCCTCACATGACAGTCTCCTGTATCTGTCTATCTGTCTTCTTATAGCCTTGTAAGGACACTGGTCATTATATGTACGCTGGTATGACTTCATCTTAATTATAGCCATAGACACCTTACTTCGACATAAGGTGACATTTGGAGGTTGCTGGTGTACATGAATTTTAGGAGTTCTACCATCAACTTATTACAAGTGAAAAGCAACACTCAGAAGGATCAAATTGTTTCCAATAATTTAACTATATATCCCAGAGCAAAGCCAAGAATATTTACAGGAATACAAAAACATCCAATATGCAGCAGGGTAGAATTCACAATGTTTGGCACCCAAGTGAAGATTGTCAGGCATATAATGCGGCAGGAAGACACAATGCATAATGAGGATGATAGTCAATCAATTGAAACCGATCTAGGACTGAATCAATATTTGAACTGGAAGACAATGACATTAAAATAATTATTAAACTGCCCTCCAGATGTTCAGAAAGTTACATGGAGGCATGGAATACATAATAGATGTCCCAATTTGAATTCTAGGGATGAAAAGTACAATATCTACAGTGTGAAAAGCGCTGGATAAAATGAACAGCAGCCTAAACATTGAGAATGAGAAAAAATTTGAATATGAAAACATAGGGATAAAAACTATCCAAAATGAAACACACAGAGAAAAAAGAATGGAGAAAGAATGAAGATTGTTAATGGTATAAGGCAACTTCAAGAGACCTAGTTTACATACAACTGGACTTCCCAAAGGGGAGAAAAGTGTGCAGAAAAATTGTTTGAAACAATAACAGCTACACCCCCTTCCCATTTTCTGAAAACCACAAATCCACAGATCCAGGTTCAAGAAACATGAAGGATACCACAGCCATACACAGCATAATCTAGTTGCTTAAAATCAGTGATAATGAGGATATCACACAAGCAGCCAGAGAATGAAGACAGAATACAAAGAGAGGAAAAAAAAAAAAAAAAGATTATGGTGACAGCTAATTTCTATTCTGCATAAACCACAGTGGAGCAACATCTTTAACATACTGAAAGAAAAAACTGTCAGCATGGTTTTCTTTACCTAGCAAAAGTATCTTTCTTAAAAATGAAGGCAAAAGGGAGCCTGGGTGGCTCAGTCAGTTAAGCCTCTACCTTTGGCTCAGGTCATGACCTCAGGGTCCTGGGATTGAGCCCTGGGTCGGGCACTCTACACAGTGGGGAGCCTGCTTCCCCCTCTTCCTCCAGCACTCCCCCTAATTGTACTCTCTTTCTCTCTCCTTCAAATAAATAAATGAATCAAATTTTTTTTAAAAAATGAAGGTTAAATAAAATGTTTTCAGACATACAAAAGTTGACAGAACTAATCACATCACAATACAAAAATGATATATAAAATCCTTCAGGAGGAAGGAAAATGAGACCATATGAAAATATGTACTCACCCCAAGAAATAAAGAGCACCAAACAGGGTAACTACATTGGAAAATATAAGATTTTTTTTTATTATTGAAAAAAATTTTTTAAAGAAAATTTACTGTTTACATAATTTTAGCAATATAATATTGTCATGATGTATATGGATTTATAACATGTGAATCAGTAAAACACGTAACAATGAGATCAGGGCTGGGCGAAGAGAAACAGAAGGGTACTGTTGTAAGGTTCTTACATGTGAAATGGTATCATTTCTCTTGAAGATATATCTTGAAGATAAAGGTATACCATATAAACCCCAAGGCAGCCAAAAATAAAATGACAAGTTATAAATAATAAGCCAGCAGAAGAGATAAAATGGGATAAAGAAAACTATTCAACAGAAGGCAGGAAAGAGGAAAAGGGAACAGAGATGAGACATGACAAATTAAAAAATGATGGAAAATGGCTGACTTACACATCACCATAGCAGTGATCATATTAAACAGAAGTGGTCTGCACCCCAACCAATAAAAGGTAAAGATTGTCAGATTGGATTTTTAAAAGTCTTACAATGGTTACATGCTTCCTACAATCTCCTTTTAATGTAAAGACATGGGGCGGGCCCATGTGGCTCAGCCAGTTAAGCGTCCAACTCATGATTTCGGCTCAGGTCATGATCTCAGGGTTGTGGAATCAAGCCCCGGTGGGACTGTGTACTCAGTAGGGAGTCTGCTCCAGATTCTCTCTCTCCCTCTACCCCTGCTCACACACTCACTCTTTCAATCTCAAATAAATAAATCTTTAAAAAAATGTAAAGAAAAGACATGGGTAGGTTAAATAAAAAAGATGGAAGATGTATCATGCAAACATTAACATAAAGGAAACCGGAAGGTCTATGTTAATATTAGACAATGTAAATTTCAGAGCAAGGAGTATCACCAAAGATAAAGAAAGGTCTTTCATAATGAAAAAGGGTTCAACTCTTCCAGAGGACATAATGATTCTACATGTTTAAGCACTTAATAAAAAAAATCTTAAAAATACATGAAGCAGAAAACTGATAAAACTCCAAAGAGAAATGGGTGATCAACCACAGTCAGATATTTAACACCCTTTCTCAATAAACTGGTGGAACAAGTAGATTAATAGTCAGTAAGGGTATTTAAACTGTGAACAGCACAATCAACCATCTTTACCTAAATGACAGTTATAGAATACTCCACTCAAAACCAGCAGAATACACAGTCTTTTTATGTGTATGTGGAACATTTATAAAGCTAATGCATATTCTGGGCCATAACACAAGTCTCAAAAATTTGAATGTATTCAAAGCATACACTGTATATATTCTATCCACCGTGAAATTTAATGAGAGAAGTTACAAATGAATGACTTTCATTTCCACCTTATAAAACTAGGAAAAAGAGGGGCTTAGTCAATTTGGCTGCCGGCTCTTGATTTTGGCTTGGGTCCCAGGGTCCTGGGATTGAGCCCCATGTTGGGCTCTGTGCTTGAGGATTCTCTCTCTCTCTCTCTCTCTCTCTCCCCCCCTCTCCCTTTGCTCCTTCCCCCAACCACAGGCATACTCTCTCTCTTTCTCTAAAATAAATGAATAAATCTTAAAAAAAAAAAAGAAACTATGGAAAGGAGAAAATTCAAACCTAAAGCAAAAAGAAGAAAAGAAAAAGAAAATCAGATTGAGAATCAGTAAAATAGAATATAGAAAGAAAGAGATAGAAATTCAATGAAACCCAAAGCTCCTATTTGGAGAAAACTAATAAAACTGATAAGCATCTAGCCCAACCAAGCAGAAGAAAAGGAAAGAAACAAATTGCTAGTGTTGAGAATGACAGAGTGATATCACTACAGTTTCTATAAGCATTAGAATGATATTAAAGGAATATCATGAGCAACTTTATGTCAATAAATTTAATAACTTAGGTGAAATAGACAATTTAATAGATGCATATATCAAAATGGGCTCAAGGAAAAGAAACTAAATAGCCCTTATCAATTAAAGAAATTGAATTAGCAATTAAACATCTTCCAACAAAGGAATTTCCAGGCCAAATACCTTCACTGGAGAATTCTACACAGTATTTAAGAATGAAATAATACCAATTCTACACAAAGTCTTTCAAAGAATTGAAGAAGAGAAAATGCTTTCCAACTCATTCTGTGAAGTTAGTGTTATTATACCAAAACCAGACCAAGATGTTACAAGAAAAAATAAAACAAAACAAAACTACAGGCTAGTATCCCTCATGAACATAGATGCAAAAATTCTAAACAAAATTTTAACAGTTGAATCCATATATAAATATAAATATAATATAAAAAAGGAAAATATATCATGGCCAAGTAACGTTTATCCCAGGAATGCAAGATTGCTTTCACATTTGAAAATAAAGGAATGTAATTTTCCATGTTAATAAAAAAGGGAGAAAATCAGATAGAAAAAATCTGATAAAATGCAACACCATCCTTCATTAAAATCTCTACCAAAGTAGGAATACTGGGTACATCCTCGATCTAATAAAGAACATTTATGAAAAAGCCTACACCTAGCACAAAACATAAAAAACGGCTTTCTTTCAGGAATATCAGCACAGGACAAATCCTATTAGGAAATATCAGGAAAAAGACAAAAATGTCTGATTTCACCACTCTTATTCAACATTGTACTGGCGGTTCTAGACCATGCAACAGTATAGAAAATTAACGGAAGTCTACAAGGCACCCATATTGGAAAGGAAGGTAAAATTCTCTTTATCCTCAAAGGGCATGATTGTTTAAATAGAAAATCAAGTGGAATTTACCAAACAAACAAACAAACAGAAAAAGCAACAGGAATAGATGAGTTTAGCAAGGTTATAGCCTATAAGATCAACATACAAAAATAAATTTTATTTCTATATTCTAAAGATGAGTGATCAGAACTTGAAATAAAATACCATGTACAATTGTGCTAAAATTTAAGGAATTGTTAGAGATAAATCTGACAAAACATGTGCAAGTCTTAGACCCTGAAAACTATAAAACATTGCTGGTGGAAGTTAAAAATGAAGACCTAAGTAAATGCCATCATGGGTTAGAAGTCATTGTTAAGATGAGTATTTTCCCCAGATTATCTGTAGATTTGATCCAATCTCAACCAAGATTACATGAGGACTTTAAGTAAAAATTGACAAACCGAATCTAAAATTTGTTTGGAAATATAAAAGAACTAAAATATCAAACACAGCTTTGAAAAAAGAATCAAAGTTGAAGGGCTAACCTACTTCATTTCATTACTTTTAAAACTACAGCAATTAAAAAAATGTGGTATTGGCATCAAAGGAGATGCATAGATCAATGGGAAAAATAGAGATTCCAGAATAGACTCACATGTATGTGGACAACTGGTTTTTGACAAAGATTCAAAGTAATTCAGTGGAGAAAGGATAGCTTTCAACAAATTGGTGCTGTAAGACTTAGATATGCATATGCAGCAAACAGGTACACAGCAAGAACAGATTTTTTTTTAATTTTTTATTTTTTATAAACATGTATTTTTATCCCCAGGGGTACAGGTCTGTGAATCACCAGGTTTACACACTTCACAGCACTCACCAAAGCACATACCCTCCCCAATGTCCATAATCCCACCCCCTTCTCCCAACCCCCCTCCCCCCAGCAACCCTCAGTTTGTTTTGTGAGATTAAGAGTCACTTATGGTTTGTCTCCCTCCCAATTCCATCTTGTTTCATTGATTCTTCTTCTACCCACTTAAGCCCCCATGTTGCATCACCACTTCCTCATATCAGGGAGATCATATGATAGTTGTCTTTCTCTGCTTGACTTATTTCGCTAAGCATGATACGCTCTAGTTCCATCCATGTTGTCGCAAATGGCAAGATTTCATTTCTTTTGATGGCTGCATAGTATTCCATTGTGTATATATACCACATCCTCTTGATCCATTCATCTGTTGATGGACATCTAGGTTCTTTCCATAGTTTGGCTATTGTGGACATTGCTGCTATAAACATTCGGGTGCACGTGCCCCTTTGCATCACTACGTCTGTATCTTTAGGGTAAATACCCAGTAGTGCAATTGCTGGGTCATAGGGCAGTTCTATTTTCAACATTTTGAGGAACCTCCATGCTGTTTTCCAGAGTGGCTGCACCAGCTTGCATTCCCACCAACAGTGTAGGAGGGTTCCCCTTTCTCCGCATCCTCGCCAGCATCTGTCATTTCCTGACTTGTTGATTTTAGCCATTCTGACTGGTGTGAGGTGATATCTCATTGTGGTTTTGATTTGTATTTCCCTGATGCCGCATGATATGGAGCACTTTTTCATGTGTCTGTTGGCCATCTGGATGTCTTCTTTGCAGAAGTGTCTGTTCATGTCCTCTGCCCATTTCTTGATTGGATTATTTGTTCTTTGGGTGTTGAGTTTGCTAAGTTTTTTATAGATTTTGGACACTAGTCCTTTATCTGATATGTCGTTTGCAAATATCTTCTCCCATTCTGTCAGTTGTCTTTCGATTTTGTTAACTGTTTCCTTTGCTGTGCAAAAGCTTTTGATCTTGATGAAATCCCAATAGTTCATTTTTGCCCTTGCTTCCCTTGCCTTTTGCGATGTTCCTAGGAAGATGTTGCTGCGGCTGAGGTCGAAGAGGTTGCTGCCTGTGTTCTCCTCAAGGATTTTGATGGATTCCTTTCGCACATTGAGGTCCTTCATCCATTTTGAGTCTATTTTCGTTTGTGGTGTAAGGAAATGGTCCAATTTCATTTTTCTGCATGTGGCTGTCCAATTTTCCCAGCACCATTTATTGAAGAGGCTGTCTTTTTTCCATTGAACATTCTTTCCTGCTTTGTCGAAGATTAGTTGACCATAGAGTTGAGGGTCTATTTCTGGGCTCTCTATTCTGTTCCATTGATCTATGTGTCTGTTTTTGTGCCAGTACCATGCTGTCTTGATGATGACAGCTTTGTAATAGAGCTTGAAGTCCGGAATTGTGATGCCACCAACTTTGGCTTTATTTTTCAATATCCCTTTGGCTATTCGAGGTCTTTTCTGGTTCCATATAAATTTTAGAATTATTTGTTCCATTTCTTTGAAAAAGATGGATGGTACTTTGATAGGAATTGCATTAAATGTGTAGATTGCTTTAGGTAGCATAGACATTTTCACAATATTTATTCTTCCAATCCAGGAGCATGGAACATTTTCCCATTTCTTTGTGTCTTCCTCAATTTCTTTCATGAGTACTTTATAGTTTTCTGAGTATAGATTCTGTGCCTCTTTGGTTAGGTTTATTCCTACGTATCTTGTGGTTTTGGGTGCAATTGTAAATGGGATTGACTCCTTAATTTCTCTTTCTTCTGTCTTGGTGTAGAGAAATGCAACTGATTTCTGTGCATTGATTTTATATCCTGACACTTTACTGAATTCCTGTACAAGTTCTAGCAGTTTTGGAGTGGAGTCTTTTGGGTTTTCCACATATAGTATCATATCATCTGCGAAGAGTGATAATTTGACTTCTTCTTTGCCGATTTGGATGCCTTTAATTTCCTTTTGTTGTCTGATTGCTGAGGCTAGGACCTCTAGTACTATGTTGAATAGCAGTGGTGATAATGGACATCCCTGCCATGTTCCTGACCTTAGCGGAAAAGCTTTCAGTTTTTCTCCATTGAGAATGATATTTGCGGTGGGTTTTTCATAGATGGCTTTGATGATATTGAGGTATGTGCCCTCTATCCCTACACTTTGAAGAATTTTGATCAGGAAGGGATGCTGTACTTTGTCAAATGCTTTTTCAGCATCTATTGAGAGTATCATATGGTTCTTGTTCTTTCTTTTATTGATGTGTTGTATCACATTGACTGATTTGCGGATGTTGAACCAACCTTGCAGCCCTGGAATAAATCCCACTTGGTCGTGGTGAATAATCCTTTTAATGTACTGTTGAATCCTATTGGCTAGTATTTTGGTGAGAATTTTCGCATCTGTGTTCATCAAGGATATTGGTCTATAGCTCTCTTTTTTGATGGGATCGTTGTCTGGTTTTGGGATCAAGGTGATGCTGGCCTCATAAAATGAGTTTGGAAGTTTCCCTTCCATTTCTATTTTTTGGAACAGTTTCAGGAGAATAGGAATTAGTTCTTCTTTAAATGTTTGGTAGAATTCCCCCGGGAAGCCGTCTGGCCATGGGCTTTTGTTTGTTTGGAGATTTTTTTTTTTTTAAGATTTTATTTATTTATTTGACAGAGAGAGATCACAAGTAGGCAGAGAGGCAGGCAGAGAGAGAGAGAGAGGAAAGCAGGCTCTCCGCTCAGCAGAGAGCCCGATGCGGGACTCGATCCCAGGACCCTGGGATCATGACCTGAGCCGAAGGCAGCGGCTTAACCCACTGAGCCACCCAGGTGCCCCTGTTTGGAGATTTTTAATGACTGTTTCAATCTCCTTACTGGTTATGGGTCTGTTCAGGCTTTCTATTTCAGCAAGAACAGATTTTGATCCATACTTTTCACCCTACACAAAATCTAACTCACCATGAGCCACAGACATAAATAGAAAACTAAAACTATAAACTTTCTAAGAGAAAACATGGAAAAGCCATCTTTGTGGCCTTGGATGTGGTAAAAATTTCTTAGATACAACACTAAGGGCATAAGAAAAAAATTAGCATATTGGATTACATCAAAATTACAACTTTTTTCTTTGAAACACATGGTTAAGTGCATGAAAATACAAGGCACAGTTGCAAGAAAATACTTGCAAAACATATAAATTATAAGGGACTTTTACATAGACTGTAGAAAGAGCTATCAATACTTCACAATGAGTGAACAAATAATTCACTTTAAAAATGTGCAAAAGAGGGGTGCCTGGGTGGCTCAGTTGGTTAAGTGTCTGCCTTCAGCTCAGGTCATGATCTTAAGGTCCTGGGATCAAGCCTGCATTGGGCTCCTTGCTCAGTAGGGAGTCTACTTTTTTCTCTGCTTCCCCCTTACACACTTTCCCTTTCTCTTTCTTTTTGTTTTTCTTTTTCTCTTTCTCTCTTTCTCTTTTCCTTTCCATTTCTCTCTCTCTCAAATAAATAAACAAAATCCTTTAAAAATGGGCAAAAGGGTTGAATGGATGTTTATTAGTTTTTTTGAATGGATATTTTATTAAGCAAGGTATGTGGGTGACAAATAAACAATTGAAATAATGTTCAACATCATTAACCATTAGGGAAATACAAATTGAAGCCACAGAGGTCTACCACTCCATACCCATTAGAATGTCCAAAATTAAAAAGACTGACCATACCAAGGGTTGATGAAGAGGAGTAACTACTGGAATTCTCATCCACTACTTTTAGGAATGTGAAGTGATGCAAATATTTTGGAGGAGTATGGGAATATATGAAAAGTTAAAAACGTCCATACCCACAATAAGATCCATCCTTTCCAGTACTAGGTATTTGCTCTAGAGAAAAGAAAGCATAGGTATATAATGCACACTTTTTAACAACTTTTTAAAAAAGTTTTTATTTATTCATTTGGTAGACAGAGAGAGAGGGAATTTAAGCTGGGGGAGTGGGAGAGGGAGAAGCAGGCTTCCTGCCAAGCAGGTAACCTGATGCAGGCCTTGATCCCAGGACCCTGGGATCATGACCTAAGCTGAAGGCAGCCACCTTAACGACTGAGCCACCCAGGTGCCCCATAACAACTTTTTAAAAATAGCTCAAACAACTAGAAACCATTCAAATATCCATATATTTGGTGAATGGATAAACAAAATGTGGTTTATCTATCTACACTGTTCAGCAGTAAAAAGGAATAAACTATTAAACACAACAGCAACAACAACAAATAATTATGCTGACTGAAAAAAAAGACAAAAAAAGGATATACTATATGATTACATTGTATGAAACTCTAGAAAATAAAAGCTGATCTATAGGGACAGAAAGTAAATCAATGATTGCTGAGGACAGGGGAAGTCTGAGGATGGGAGGAAGGGGTAGAGGAAAACTTTGGAGGTGAAGGATATTATCTTGAGTGTAGTGATGGTTTCTAGGGTGTAGACATATGTCAAGATTAAAGTAGTTGTGTGTTATACACACATGCAATTGATAAAATCAATTACACATCATTAAAGCCATGAAAAAGGATATGGTTTTGATTGGACAGCTACACAGATAAGAATGAAACTCAACCACTATTTACATCATATACAAAAATTAATTCAAAATGAATTAAAGCCTTGAATGTGAGTCCTGAATCCATAAAATTCCTAGAAAAATATACAGGTGATAAGCTTTGTGGCATCAGTCTTGGTGATGAATTTCTTGGATTTGACACCAAAAGCAAAGACAACAAAAGCAAAAATAAGTGGGAGATTACATCAAACCACAAAACTTCTGCACAGCAAAGGAAACCATCGGTGATGAAAAGGCACCCTATGGAATGGGAGGGAATATTTGCAAACCATGTATCTGTAAGGAGCTAATACCCCAAATACAGAAAAAACTTAAACAATTTAATAGCAAAAGAACAAACAATTCAATTTAAAAAAGGGTAGAGGATCTGAATAGACATTTTCCCAAAGAGGATATACAGATAGTCAACAGACACATGAAAAGATGCTCAACATCCCTAATCACCAGGGAAATGCAAATCATAATCACAATGACATAAAACCTCATACCTGTCAGAATGGCTATTATCAAAAAGACAAAACACAACGAATGTTGGTGAGGATGTAGAGAAAAGGTAGCCCATGTCTACTGTTTCTGGGAATGTAAATTGGTGCAACCATTCTGGAAAACAGTATGGTGGTTCCTCAAAAAAAGAAAAAAAAAAAAAAAAAGAAAAGGAACACCATGTGATCCAGCAATTCTACTTCTGGGTATTTACCCAAAGAAAAGGAAAACAATAACTTGAAAAGATCTTTGTACCCCATGTTCAGTATGGTATTATTTATAATAGCCAAAATATGTAAACAACCTTAGTGTCCACTGATGGATAAACTGATAAAGAAAATTAATCCTATATGTAATGTAATATATACTATAATAATAATAAAAATAAAATTTCAGATACAATTAAATCAATCATATAAATAATCAAATAATATATCATGGAATATTACTCAGCCATTAAAAAGGAGGGAAATCTTGCCATTTGCAACAACATGGGTGGACCTTGATGGTGTTATGCTAAGTGAAATGAGTCAGGCAGAGAAGGACAGATACTGTATGATCTCTGATATATTAAATTAAAAAACCCCAAAACAACACATGAGCTCATAGATACAGAAAATTGATCTGTAGTTGCCAGAGGTGGAGGTTGGGGGGAGAAAAATGGGTGCATGGCATCAATAGGTACAGACTTCCAAATATAAAATAAGTAAGTCCTGGGGATGTGATGCACAACATGGAGATACAGTTAGTAATACTGTATTGCATATTTGAGGTGGCTGAGAGTAGATTTTAAAAGTTCTCATCACAAAAAAATAATTCTTTAGCTGTGTATAGTGATAGGTGTTAACTAGACCCATTGTGGTGTTTCGTCTTGCAATATGGCTGCATATCACGTCGATGTACATCTGACAGTAGTATCACGTCATTTGTTAATTGCACTTCAATTTAAAAGAAGATATCTATATTTTCTTATTCTACCATTTAGAGCTTATTAGTTATCTGAGGCTGTGTGCTTCAAATAATACACTCTGAACCCTACCCTCACCCCTCTTTCCTGAACATGAGTGCTGGTTTTAGCCCTGGGCTGTCTGATGGACATGGGGGGTTGATTTCTGTCCTTTTGCCCTGTTCAGATGTTCTTCTTTGCTTTCACCAGCACTTGCTCTTCCTCTAGGGTCCCATTTTCCTTAATCCGGGCCCATTTATTGCACCCTTCCCCCAGACTCATCAGACCCCTTGGTGTTCCTGAATTGTGCCCAATACTATGCAATACAACTTGACTTCTGCTTGTCCTGTCTCCACTCTGAATCCCATCTCTGCTCTTTAAAACCCTAGCCCATGATTAAGGTCAAGGTCAAAGGTAGGGCTTCCATGAAACTTTCTTTGACTCCTAAATGAAATGAATGTCTTCGCCTCTGTGCTCCCTGTATGGTTTGTTTAAATCACTATGATAGTAACTATCACCATCTGACTCATTATTATTGTTAAGTTTCACCCATGGTGTCCCTTCTAAGACCCGTGCACACTCCCCAGGGAAGGAAGCTGAGTGGACCTGACTGCTTAGAGGTGTGATGCTGATCGTACATACTTACTAGCGGGCAGGGTCAGTGCATAGAAGGGGATGGCTCTGGATCTGCCCTCTCCTGCCCCCTCCTCTTTTGCTGTTGCACCTAGGAGGTTGCCCAGCTCTGTGGACCCTGTCTTGTTCCTTTAAATAAAGCAGAAGTAAAGAAATAACTCAGTATGGCAATGATTTTTATTTGTTGGGGGGGTATTTTATTTTTTATTAACTCACAGGGAGTCATCAGAACTGACAATTAGTTTCCATCACCAGTGTTGCATCCTTGTCTCTGACCTTGAGAAGAGGAATCATATATCCAAGCATGAGTAGAACTGAAATTCTCCCAGGAGAGTAGGTTTATGTTGGGGTATAGATTTTAGTTATCCCCACTGTTAAATAGATTAAGGAAGCAAGCTGATCTCAGAGCAGGGAGGTCTTCCATTACCATGCCAGGGAGGCTGAGCCTGGCCTGCTTCTGTACCCTGCCTACCTGCATCTCCCCAGTCTCTGCCTCCAGACTTTCCCTGGGAGGAAGAGCAGTGGCTGGTCCCCAGAGATGGAATTAGCCAACCTCCAAGTCCTTCTCAAGGGAATTCAGAAAAGCCAGGGGCTTCCTGGATCCTTGCAGACAGAGCAGGTGGTATGGTAGCAACATAGAGGGTAGGGGGCAGGATAAAGCATCTATAGACTCACAGTCTCATCTGCCTTCCCAGTGAGAACAAGTTATGTCCTAAACAATGTTCTTCTCCCTGTCAAGTCAGTTCTATTCAACCAGTGTTTCTTATTTTCATTACCATCCTCATCACTGTCACCATCATCACCATCATTACCACCCTCATCACCATTGTCACCATCATTACTGTTATCTCCATCACTGTCATTGTCACCATCACCATCATCATTATCATCATCATTGCCATCACTGCCTTGTTCTTGTCCTCTTTTGGGCATCCCCCTGCCTCCAAATTTTGGAATTATAGAAACAAATCTGTGCTTTCTCTCCTCATAATTCATGATTTTTTAATATTCGTAGCCACTGTAGTTCTCAGCCTGGATTTTTGACTAAATAAATACTGATGATAGAGTGATGGAGACTGAGGTCCATTCCACAAATCCTGGGGTAGAACAGTGTGGGAAGATGGACCCTGAGTGCATCTCCTGCAAAAAACGGGGAGACAATGAGAGCCTGACTACTGGGACCTATCTTCAGTTACAGTCTGCTGGGGCTGCCACAAAAAAAAAAAAAAAAAAAAAAAACACAACAGAGTGGAGATGGCTTAAACAACAGAAATTTGTTTTCTTTCTGTTCTGGAGGCTGGATGTCCAAGATCAAAGTGTTGGCAGGTTTGGTTTCTCCTGAAGCCTCTCTCCTTGGGTTGTAGGTGGCCATCTTCTCTCTGCATCCTCATGTGGTCTTTTCTCTGTGGGTGGTCCCCCTGGTGTCTCTTCCTCTTCTATGAGGACACCAGTCCTATTGAATCAGGGCCCCACCCTTATGACTCATTTAACCTTAATTACAACTTTAAAGGCCTTGTCTCCAAATACAGTCACACAGGGGGATAGAGCTTCAACCTATGAATTTGGGTGAGGAGAACAATTCAGTCCATACCAATCACCATCATCATCTTTACCACTGCTTCTCTCACTATCATCATCATCATCATCAGTATCTTTTCCACCATTCTCTCCATTATCATCTCCACTATCATCCCCATCATCATCTCCAGCATCATTTCCATCATTGTCTCCACCACCCTCTCCATCATCTCTAACATCATCCCCACCATCATCTCCATCATCTCCACCATCATCTGCACCATCATCTCCATCATTGTCCCCACCATTGTCTCCACCATCATCTCTATCATCATTTCCATCATCATCTCCACTATCTTCATCTGTATTATTCTCATCAGTATCCTGATCACCATCATCATCATGTCCACCATCCCCACTATTACCATCACCACCACCATTGCCAACATCTCCACCATACTGTCATGGTCACCATCATCATCACTACCATAACTATCATCACCACCTCCATCATCTAACTCATATTAAACACCTGTTTCATGTTGAACACAGAGATTTACATGGTCATCTCTCATTTCACCCTCTTGACAACTGGTGAGGCAGGTACAGCTGTTGTCCTCATTTTACATATGTGGAAAATGAGGCATAGAGAGTATAAATAACTTTCTCAGAGTCATGTGGTGAATAAGAGGGGGAGCTGGATTTTACACCTAACTTCCTAACCACTACACTCTCTGTCTTTATGGTAAGAAAGTTCTCTCTAACTACTCACTCTTCTGTGGCAGCCATAGTCCACTAGCTATTTCTGACTTCAGAGGAGTCCATGGGCAGAATCCAGCTAGCAATTCCAGGGCTCCCCTTGGTGCTGTGTTTCCTTCATCTTCTCCTCCCATACTCTCTCTTGGGGGCCTCCTTCACTCCTGAGACTTAATTATCACCTTCCTGTTGCTAATTCCCAAACCCTTCACACCCTATGCTCTGCCTGCTTCTAGGCCCTCAAGCATTCATGCGGACACCTGCTCTGAGCTCTGGTGTTTTGCTGGCTTGTCACTAAGACGCCCAGCAGTCTGAGGTGAGTCCAAGGTGAGTCTGAGCTCCCCACTTACAGGTAGGAAACTGGGGCCCAGAGAAGGGGACTGGAGCCCAGGTCGGGACCACTCTCATCTGGGCTCAGATCGTGTACCATCCCTGCACCTGCTATCGTCCTACACACTCTCTGGGCTCTGTGCCCCCTGGATCACTAATGTTACTGAGCACTGGTTCTGGGCACCCCTCAGAGCACTAAGTCCTTCAGTCCTCACAGCACCCTCTAGGAGGGGTTGTCAGGGTCCACAGATGAGGCGTCACTCAGCACTGACCATCACGTACCGTGTCGGGGCTTCACTCTGGCATCCCCACTCCTAATCCTGAGCTTGGCTGATGCACCTGCTGTGTATCTTCAGTGTGACCCCCACTGGCCCCACGGCATGTGCATTGGGAAAAATACTCTTGGTTCAAGGGCCAAACCTAGTGCCATCTGCTCTGGGAAACCTTCCCTGATCTCTGCTCCAAGAGCCCCCTATCCCAGGGCAAAGTCCCTCTATGAAAGCATCTACCTCCCCCTTGTTCAGGGTGAGTCCATGTGTCCTTCTCCCCCTCTAGACCACGGGTCCCCAGAGTGTGGCCATGGTGACATCCATCAGCCTTGGTGGGGGATCTTGTTGTGTAATAGAAACCACACGGCCCAGGGAGGGATCTGCTTGGGGGTCTGTGAAAGTGGGGAGAGTAAACCCTGAGCGGTCTCCAGGCTTGGTTGGTGGCAGGGGTTGTGGGATGTAAGGGATCTCCTGAGATTTCTTCCAACGTGGGGTTTATAACACTGTTCTTTCTGCAAAGGGCTCAATCAAGAGCTGTGGAGGGGCCAAGGTAAGAGGTGGGGGTGGAGGAGAGGAGGCGGCAGAGGCAGCGGGGCTAGACCTAGAGGAACAGGAACGTCAGGCTGCACAGCCAAGCCAGGCCAGGCTGATTCTGGAGTGGAACAGACCGAGTGCCACCCGCTCCAATGCACTAGGGAAGCTGTGGCTGAGAGGGGCTCCTCCATTCTCTGTGGCGGGCCCAGTGCCCATGTCACACAGCTGGATGCGGGGAAGCTGCTAAGTGGGAACAGCTGATGGGACCTGGCAGAGAAGCCCTAAGTGGAATTGAGCCTGAGGGTGCAGAGCCCGGTCCTGACTTCTAGTCTGCAGAGCCCTTTGCAGTGTACCCCTTCGGCCCTCACCACTGCATGATCACAGGGGAGGGTACTGGGCCCCATGAGGTCATGCCATCTAGAAATCCATGCATCAGAAGGGGTGACCAGGACAGTGCTGGTTGGGAGGAGGGACCTTGGGGTGTCTCCTACATGAGGAGCTGGGTCCCCAAGGCTGAGAACAGCACAGGCTAGCAGGAAAAGGGTGGCCATTCAGCCCCAAGTAGGCTCTGGGCATGCATGGACCCCAGGGTATGGACCAGAAAACTGAGGCACAAAGGAGTTAAGTTGCCTGCCGAAGGTCACACTGTCTATAAGTCGTGGATCAGGTCTCCTTGACACCAAAACTCCCTCTCCAGAGTTGCCGGAAAGGCCCTCCATGACGATCTAGTCCTCCCCTTACTTTGCAGAAGGGGAAACTAAGGCCCAGGGAGGGCAAGAATCTCATCCAAGTACACAGAGCATGTCAGTGACCAAACCAGGCCTTCAATTCCCTCCCAGGGGTCCTCCCTCTGCGGGTCACTCTGGCCACTTTCTCCTCGGGCACTGCAGGAAGGTGGCCCAGAGGCTGGAGAAGGCTGGGCACAGGGAGGTCCAGGCAGCTCTGGAGGGCCCCACGAAGGTGGGCAGTGCCTGCAGCGGCCGGCAAATCACCCCTTCCTTCCACCCACATACCGGGGAGAAATATGTGCCTTGAAAATGAAACACGGCTTGAGGAACAGATTAGTAGTGGTTTTGCTAGCAGTTTAATTAAGTGTTCTAAAGACATTGAAACCTGGGTGTTTAATTTAGATTTATAGGGCTAATTTAGCTTTATAAGACCAGTTATTATGCGTTAAGTATAAAAAAGATGTCCTCTGATTTTCATAGACAACATTTCTTGAAGCGTAGAAAGAATACTTCGTAAACTTTAATTTCCCTGGGGTGGAGGCTGAGAGCTGACAGGGACTATAGGAAGGATGGGTGCTCCTTGACTCCTGGCCCCGTCTTCTCTTGGGAATCCCAGTTTCCTCCCCCGCATGGCTATTTAATCAAACACGGATATGGCACAGCAGAAGAGGCCGGCACTTAGCGATGAGACCACGAGGGGCTGTGTCTGGAGCAGCTTGAGAGCCAACGGGTGGGAGTGGGGAGGCCCAGTGGGAACTCCCGGGACAGGAGGCTGGAGCCCAGGCTGCTCATCTTCTCCTGGCATGGCACGGCCCATGACATTGGGGCCCTCCCCTCACTTCTGTGCACCGTTGCCTCCAGAGCTTGGAACCAGGAGGGGCAGGGGCCCGTGGTTATGAGGGTCAGCTGGCCCTGATGGCAGGTGAATGTGACCCCACGTGCACATGGGGATGACCGCTTGGTTCCCATTGGCTGATGGGTATAGTGGCCATGACTTCTGAGCTGTCTTGCTCTGTCACACACACGTCCCCTATAGTCCTGGGAGCTCCGTCCGCATGATTCTGAAGGGGACCCAGCCTCCAGCGACCCTGTGGGCACTGTGTTGGGCAGGACTCCCTGGAAGTGGGGTTGGGCCCAAGCTGCAGAACACTTGACCAGAAGAGAAATGCGAAGACACAGGCCTGGACTGTAGGAGCCCCCAGTCTGGGGGGACATGAGAGGCCAGCTCCCAGGAGAGCTCTGAACGTGCTTGAGACTAAGGCGGGTGTCAAGGACCTGGGGGTGGGGCGGAGCTCAGGGATTCTTTCCTCAAACTCCCTTGATTCCAGGTGGGGGCCCTGCACGGCTTCACATGGGTTCTTGGTGACAGGTGGGGAGAGCAAGAGCTGTCATCTACCACCAGAAGAGTGACCCTCAGAGCCACTGGAAGGTGTCTGCTTGGCTCCTGCCAGCATCTCTCTTTCTCCTCATACTTAAACTCCTGGCGACTCACACCCAGCTCCCTGATGCACATTGTGGCTTTGTCCCATGTACTTCATTGTGCTTCAGGACCCCGAGAAAGACTGGGGCAGGACCATCAGCCCCTAGAGTCTGGGAGGGAAGTTTCTTCTCAGGACCTTGGATAGTGGCTTCGCCTGAAGAGTGGGTGGACCAGAAGCACCAGGGAACGGACAACCTTGGGGAGCAGCTCTGGGCCAACAGCTGTCTGAAGTTGGGGTTTAAATGCCTAGCTCCCTAGCCCTTCAGGAAGGCTGATCCTTGGGGCTTGTGCGGGACTGTCGGTCACGGTCCCTTCCCCGCCACCCCTGCCCCATAGCAGCTGCCTTACCTGCTCACCCTTCTCTTTCCTGCCTCACTTTCCTGCACCTGCCCTACCAGAACGGCCTACACCGCGCAAATAAATACTTGCCCCTGTATCTTCTCTCAGGTTCTGCTTCTGGGGGGGAGGGATCCACCCTGTCTCAGGTTGGAAACCAGACAGAGAGCACATACACACATGATGATAAGGGCTCCCGGGAATAATAAAGCAGGACAAGTGTGCCGATGGTGGACTGGAGGGAGAGGACATGTTTTCGCCAGAGCGACAAGGAGATGGCTCTTAGGGGACACCACATTTCAGCACAGATCTGAACAAAGTGAGAAGCTGAGACAGTGGCGATGTTGGGATGGGTTGGGGAGCATTCCAGACTGAAGGAAGAGCAAAGGACTGGTGTGGGGGATGGTGCATTTGAGGACTAACAGGAGTGCAGTGATGGGGCGGTGGGCAAGGGCGCGGGTGACAGGCCAGCAGCAGGAACACAACAGGGTAGGGCTAGGAAGCAGACAGGTTCAGGGCTCAGAGTCATGACCTGAGACTCTAATCCAGGTTATGGCACGTAAGGGATTCGGTGGTGACCTTGTCCAGAGGGTGATGCGGCCCAGAGGAGAAGGGTCCTGTGTTTGCCATTCGGGCTCTGTCTCTGCCCCTTGGCTGCTGTGTAACCTCCCAGGCATCTGCTGAGCCTCGGGTTTCTCTCCTGCAAAAACAGAGGTAACGATGCCCATTGGCAGGGCTGTTGTGGTTGGGGGGGGCACCACAAAGCCCCCTGCTCCCAGGCAGCATTCGGCAAGGGGCGGCTCCACTACCAACTGCACGATGACTGGAGGGGTGATTGAGAGGGGTCAAGTTCACCCAGCATCCATGTGAAGGTTATTCTCACAGCCCTGGGAAACATGCAGTTAGACCTCATTTCCCTCATTTGCCGTAGAAGCTGAGGACATGGGATCGATGTGAACAAATCCTTCCTGCACCTTGGGCAGCCCACTAAGCCTCCCTGAGCCTCAGTGTCTCATTTGTAACATGACATCCTCAGGGTTCCTCCTCAGAGGAATCTCATGGGAGGATTAAATGAGATCATGCGTGAACGTGGAAATACAGCTACAACCTGACATTTACCGTATGTAGCTCTGGGACGGGGGAGACTCGGTCAACTGTGTTCCCTGATCATTGTCCCTCCTGGAGACTTGTCTGGCTAAATCCATGTGCCCAGAATTCTCAGCTGAGTCTGGAGGCGGCCCAGGGCAGCGGCTGAACTCCATCGGAGCACATCTAGACTTTCTCCCACTTCCCCATCCTGTTTTTTTCCACAGTCCCCATCATCTCTCCAGTCTGCTCGGAGTTGCCCTTGAACAAATGTAGATCTCTATCTCTGGCCATCTGTCCGCCCAAGCAGAGTGGGTACACAGATGTGCTGCTTCAAGTTCTGACCTTGGGGAGGATCTTCCCTCCCTGTAGTTTCTCAGGGAGAGACTCTGAAGTGGGGCTGAAATGCTTCCAGATGGGGTGGACGGCTGAGTAGAGTCATCTAAACAATCAGTTTCCCTCTTTCGACTTGTCGTCAGGAGCCTCACATGAAGTCACTGGTGGGAGTGGAGGTGACAGCAGCGGGAAAGGAGCAGGTGCTCATGGAGCATGAGCCGCCTGCACTGGCAACTTACTTGGGACTTTCAGGTCGGCTGGAGGATGACCTTGTACACACCAGTTCCATCTGGTGAGAAACAACTGTTGTGCGTGTCCAACTTTACGGCTTAGGTGATCAGATAACCTGCTTCTTCATAAGCCTCCACTGTCTCAGGGTCACTGGATGCCATGTGGAGACTCTCTTCTAAGAGCGCAAAGATGTATTCCAGTTCCCTGAGGGTCTGCGCTATTGGGACCTGCCCCAGGCTCCATACGCACCCTGATCTGTCACAGACACTTGGGTGACTATTAGAGGCTCATTCATGAGGCGCTAGTGGAACGGCAGCCTAGACTTTCCGTAGAGCCTTTCTTGCTTTGGGTTCTACTCAGAACCTGTAGAAGTATTTGGAGCAGCGCACACTATAGGTAAGAGAATGTTACTTCCCAAATCCAGAGAAGTCCCCCAAATGTTGCTCCTCTTACCTAGTGGAAGGCACGGAGCAGGAAGGAGGAGGCTGTTGTCTGTCCTCATAGAGGCAATATTCAAACATGCCCAACAAGCTCGGACCTCAGAAGCTTCACGTAGGTGTCACAGCCCTGAACTTGGTGGGGTTTGCTCCCACCGGCTGGTATACACATGTCTAATTCAAGCTTCTGGGCTGTTGATTGACTGTTGCCTGGCCGTTGCCTGGCCAGCAGGTCCAGTCTGCATGATGTCTTCAGCCCAGGGAGTCCGCATGATGTGTGAAATGCTAATCATCAAGTCCCTCTAGTCTAGATTATGTCCCCCTGCTATCCCTGCTGAGTTACAGGGGACTTCTGGGACGTCCAGAATAGTAACTACAAAAAATGCCCCTAGCTGTGTTGACTTTCTCCTCTAGGAGAGAGACCACACCTAGGTCAGCAGGTGTACCGGGAAGCATCACCTGAGTGAGTTCATAACCATTCACGGTCGTTCTCCGAGATCAGTCCGTCTCAGTGCACGACACACAGGCAAGTCTGATGGAGAAGGTAGAGGGCATTAGGGATCCCCAACTCAAAACCTTGTGGTGCTACTTGCTCTTCAATTCAGGGAAGGGTACTATCTTCAAATCGGGGAGCAGGGTCTGCCATAAACAATGAAGGAGGCCTGGGGAGACCTGGGGCTTCAAGGTTCTCAGATTCATCTGAGTTCTTGTGCCAATTCTCAGGACTCCTCTCTTTTCCAATCAATGCCTTATTGATTTCACAAACGGTATTTGGCAAGGCTGTGAGCCAGATTGTACTTTGCCATCTGCGGGGCTGGACTGCAGGGTGCCGTGGGTTCAATTTCGGGCTTGATTTTCAGCTGTTTCTTCCCTGTGGCCACAAAACGTAAAAGGTTTCTTTAGGGCCTCCATAAATCTCTGTTCCCTGAGGATACTTTGATCCCAGAGTTCAATGTCCTGAGCTTGTCATTTTCTTTCCACACTCTCCCTGGAACAGTCAGAAGTGGCCATCACACTCATACTTCCAATCCTGAGCACCAGTACTAATGGTCAAGTGCAGCGGTCACCTGCTTGAAAGCTATGCCTTCAAGTCACATTTCATCCCAGGCAAACCTCAGGTCCATTCAGGAAAGCAGAATCTCCCACAAACCCACACGGAGAGCAGGCTCCATAGAGACGCTGGTTGTGAAGGGTTGTTGGGGCTGATGGAACAAGAAGGGAGAGGGAAGGGAGCCCAGGGCTTAGTGAGTCGGGCACCCTGCCGCTCAGGTCCGAGGAACCCAGGGACGAGCCCTGCACCTGTTCCTCTGGTGGAACCAGGGGCAGCAGCCGCTGAGATCTCCAAGTCCCCGTGCTGCCAGAGCCACAGAAGAGAAAGGGAGGAAACAGCTTCTCCCACCTCTGACCTCCTGGTCTTCTGCCAGCACCTCCTCTTGTCCGAAGCTAGCTGGAACCAGTGGTCAAGAGGGGACAGGGAAAGGCAGTTGGCGGGGTCCAGTTTCACGTAGACGGTCACCAAGTAGACAGCAGAGATGACTGGACAAATGACAAACACCGTGGGACTTGACTTTGGTACCAGACAAACCTATTCAAAACCAGCTCCATTGCTTCCCAGCCATGGGACACTGAGAGAGGGGCGCTCTGAGTTTCTCAGTTTGCTCAGTTTCCTTGTGAATAAAATGGGAATCATCGTAGATTGAAGACTGAATAAAGTCAAGTGTGAGGAAGGGCCACCACTGTCTGGGCCAGAACATGCCCTTCCCTGGTGCTTCTTGCTTTGCCCTAACTCACTCTTCGAACTTGACCGAGTGCCGGGCCTCTCAGGGTTCTGACCTTGCCCGAATGCCAGGCCTTTCAGGGCTCTGCTTCCTCGCATGTGGAATGAATGGGGTTTGGACAGGTCAACTGTGCTGGGCTCTGCAACATCCTTTGACTGAAACGGGCAGGTTGGGGCTGGAAGGAGTGGTCAGGAGGCTCCGGAATGTTCTGAGCTGTGTGCAACAACACTGGAGAATATGATAACACGTTAGACAGCACACACTTCAGCCACCTCCCCCTGCTAAGGTCACCCCAGCAACACACCGCTGGTCTCTATTCCCTTGGCTGCGCTCCTTCTCAGCCCTGCTCCGCTGACAAGAAATCACCACGGGCAGCACTGTGCTCTGTGCACTGTGGTGGTGGGTCAGGAGCTGTGGTGGGGACTTAAAACGGATCCATCCTGAAGATTCGATCCATAAGCTCCAGGGCCTTCCATGGGCTTGAGAGTCTGAGCTGTGGGAATTGTCTTGTTTGGGGTGGAATTATGAGTTTAAGACTTTTGAAGCTCAGCTTTGGGGGGCTCTGGAGATGCAGTGGAAGCCGGGGTCCCTGGGAAGCCCTGTGGTGTAGCAGGTAGCCCTGCAGGGCTTTTGGAGTTTCCATCCTGCCACCCACTAACCTAGTGGAGACACTTAAACTCTTTAAGACTCAGTTTCTTCAGTAAAGCAGGATTCATACAATCCACTGTATTCTTTGTTCCCTTGCCACCCCTCCCCCTCTCTGGGCACAACACCCTCTCCTCTTCCTTTAGAGAACTAAGCCTCCTGACCACCCCCAGGCTTCCTAATCACAGACCCACCCACCTCCTCCCCTTAGAGATTGTTAAAGGTCCGCCAGACCAATTCTAGTATTTTGATTCCTGGAAATAGTAACTGATTCAAGGAATGGGCCTGGGACCCAAATTCAGTCAATGGGAATCCTTGCCTGGGCTCTGCTATCTGGCTACTGGGAAGGAGCAGCATTTTCTTCTCTAAGCATTCCCAAAAGGGGGATGTAACCTTGCGGCTGCCAACGGGTTATGACTCCTTCCCCGCTCCGTTCCTTGCCTGCCCCTTGATGAATTCCAGCAATTAGGGGGAAGAAAGAGCCACCACAACTCCTACCACTGACGAAGGGAGGCACAGTAAAGAGATGCTAAAAACAACAAAGCAAAACAAAACAACCCCCCCCCACCCCACACCCAAAACACAGACCTAGTGCTTTATTTCAAGCCCCTGGATCCAGCCATGCCTGAGTCCGGTATACCTCTGGTCCTCTTAGTTCTTTAGAACACTGAACCTCCTCTTCAATTTGACTACTTTGGATTTAGTCTGGGACAAAAGAACCCTGACCAATGGAGCTACTTCTCTGGGGCCTGAAGGGAGGGGGTTACCTGGAATGTGTAGTAAAGAGTTTGACAGAGCGATTGGGAACCCTGGCTTTCACAACTGCCTTGTCACCGTCATTTGTGTATTGGTTCCAAGCACAGGATTGGTTTCCGCTCACCTCTGTGGTCCCTGTTCTTGGCACCCCTTACCTTAGAAGGAAATAGAAGGCGTTCCAGGAGAAAAGAACAGTATGAGCAAAGGTGCGGCTGTGGATGAGAGGAGACAGACTGGCAGACACTTGGGGACATGGTTCCTTTGCCTCCCTTCACTGACGGACTGACAGGTGCGTACGTCTTGACCAAAATTCTTCTGAAGGACACAGAATGGCCCGTTTGTTCCAGCTGGTGTGTGTGTGGGGGTTATCTTAACCATGCCGACCGCCCGTCAACCTGGCCTTCCACAGATGTCTGGTGGCTTACGTCGTGCACCCTTGTCTGAGCTGCACCCCAGTCCCACTGCAGGCCTGTGGCCCCCCTCCACCTCTAGGAGGTGCCCAGGCTGGCAGAAGCAGCTGGCGGCTCTCAAGTCCTCCTCCTGTCTCAAATGCAGGAAGCTCAGTAGGCTGCGTGGCCATGGTCCTTCAGGACCTTCTTTGCTCTAGAGAAGGGGCAGCGAAGGCTCAGGGAGAGCAAGGGGCTTGTCCAAGGTCACATCACAAGATGGGAGCCACTGTCACTAAGGTGCTTGGCTTTCTTGGGGTCTCTTCCCCTTGGCTCAGGTAAGAATTTATTCACCTCTCCATCCATCCATTCAGAGCTGACTTTTTGCTGGGAAGACGAAGATGAAAAGGGCTCTGTCCTCCTGGGGCTTTGGGCGGGTCCCCTTGGGCCTGTTGGCTTCTGTTAGGTCCGATCTCACCATCTGACCTGGGCCACACTGCCAATAGGCAGGTTTATGTCCCTACCTGACTGGGGGCGCCTGGCCGGCACCCACACGTCATCCCTGCAGCCTGGGTCCAGCTCAGATGTCATATAGTTGGTGAGTCAGGGACCCACATGGGAACAGACTTGGGAGCAAAGCCATGGATTTTGGTGTCAAGAGGCTTGAGTTTTAGTTCCCCCATCTGTCAGATGGAAATAGTAAGTCATACGCCCCTCAAGTCATGATCTGAAATACCACTTACAAACTACCAGGGGCTCGGCAGGGGTTACTGTGTGTCCTGTTGTGACCTGTAGCTCCCTGATCACAGGGATCTGGGGGCTTGATGGTCTCCCTCAACTGGCTGAGAGCTTCTTGGCAGGGGCAGAGGTCTGACGGGGCCAGCACTGAGTCCCTTTCCAGGGCCTGGTGACAGGAGGTGCTCAGCAAACATCTGATGGGTGAGAATGAGAAATGGGGGTTGGGGAGCAGTTCGTTCCTGTTGTAGGTGGAAACCAGACAGGCGCCAGTTTCATAGCCACGTTAGCCCACAATTCCTCTGGGGTGCCTTTTGTAGGAACTGGCCTGGTCCTTGCCCCTCCCGCTGTCCCTCAGGGTCCAGGATGTCCAGGGCCTGCAGAGAACCTGGAGGTTGGGGCCTCAGAGAGTATACCCATTCATTTTTCTTTCTTCATCTATTCACTGTGGATTCTGGTCCAGGCCCCATCAGGCAGCTTGGGAGGAGGCAGCCACGATCCCCTTTCCTGAGGTTTCCAGGGATCCAGGCAGAGGGTGGGTGGTGAGTGGGGGGAGGGGTGGAACGAGAGAAGTGCTCACCTGGGCGTAGGTGGGAACCTGGCCTGGGCCTGCAGCAGAGAAAGACCCAGGTCCCACTTCCCACCTGATCCTGTCCTCTTTAAGTGCCCAGGTCCCTCTCGTCCCTTTCCCTGGCCTCTGCTACAGGATATAAGACTCAGGGATCTGGGCTCAGTCCCCATACCCCAGGAGTGGCATGACAGATTGTGACAGGATAATGAATTATCTAGTTACACGGTGGGGCGGGTTGGCACCACCTCCCCACTGATCAGGCTCACCTCGGGAACACACAAGGTCAGGTTGTAGGCAGGCCTGAGTCCCTCACCTCATTGATGTCACACCCACTGGTGACCATGGCAGAGGCATATGGGATAGGAGAAGGAGCAAACACAGGCTTGGCGGGGGACGGGGGGAGGCATAGACTGGGCTTCAAATCCTGACTTGGCCATTTACTGGGTCACCCCAGGAAAAGAAGTTTTAGCTCCCTAAGCCTCAGTTTCCCCAACTGCAACATAGGGGTAATAAAGCCCCTCATCTCACAGGCTTGTCCTGAGAATGGTCCTGAACAGGTTGCTCTGAGTTATCTACGCGGAGGTTCTTTGACTCCTTCTTTTTGCCTCTAATGCCTACCCCCTTGTCTATCTCACGAACACCTATTCATTCTTCAAAACCCGGCAAATCTATTCTTCTAATGACATCTGTTGTTTTGGTTTGCAACATCTATTCCTCTTATGGCAACAATACCTTGGTTTCTCCTGGAGAATCCATCACCTCTCACTCCACAGGGAAGGTCCTCCTGGGGAGGCTGACAGTGTCCCTTAGAGCTCCCCGGGGGAGGGCGTGTGGCTGACACTCGCTGAGGGTTCTGTTATGAGTATGTTACATGGGTCAACGTATTTAAATGTCACTAAAAGTGAGAGTGAATGGTAATATTTATTACCAGGGAAAGAGGTGCAGCACGATCTCATTTGGATAAGCCACGGTGATGGATATTTATGTGGAAGGCTGACATATCAGTTAGGACCCTGGTGGGAAGTGCACTTACCCTGGGGGGTTCAAACACAGAGGCTTTGATGCATGGGCTGCTTGTGGAGTGATGGAGGGGTTAAGGGAGCAGACAGGGAGGTAAGGAACCCCAGGGCAGGAGCATCAGGCAGCTGTGAGCCCCTGCAGCCCATAGGATGGGGACGGCGGGCAGTGCCCCTGGAGCCCCATGGGAGCAGGTGGTCGTGGAGGGTCCGTCCCAGGAGCGGGGTCTCAGGGAGGGCGCAGGCAGTAGTTTGAGGCCGGGACAGAGCAGGGAAGACAGACCCTGACCTCCCTCTCCTCCCACGGTCTGGACTCCCAGGGGCCTTCCGCTAGTCCGAGAACAAGAAAGCCAGTCTGCTGGGAACCCCCACGACAGTCTGTGCAGCGGCCTCCTCCCTGAGCCGAGCAGGACAGCACAAGTGGGAATGAAGCAGGGGCGGGAAGTGGTGAAGGCGAGGGCCAGGCAGAGCGTCTTCCCGACATGTTAATAGTGTTACTTGGGCTGCATTTTAGGGATTTTAGATTCCTTGCCTTTTGGTGTTATTTTTTTTTGCAGCAAAAATGAGTTACTTGAAAACAATAAAGTTTTTTCATTTTAAGTGATCAGAGGAGGAAGCCGTGGAGCCCTCCAGAAGCCCCATAATGCCTCTATACTTGGGGCCAGAATGTGGGTGAGGAACTGATGAACTTGACCTTACGACCCCCACTGGGAAGCAGAGTCTCAGAGGCTCATGGAGGTTCGGCATGTGAATTGGGCTACGGTGACAAGTGGGCCAGGAGCCCTGTGTGGCCTTGAGCAGGGCCCACCCCCCCTGGGCCTCTGTTTCCTTGAGAACTGAGACTAAGGACTTTGAACCTATTTCTCATGAGGACTAGAGAACAGACACGAGGCCCCAGAAACTGCTTGGGGCACTTCCAGGATGATTCACACCCACAGGTGAAGACCCAGAATCAGTGCTCTCTGGGATGGGTTGGGAAACTGAGAGCAGGGGAGACTGCAGGGGTCTGGGTGGGGCAGGGGGCCCCTGGGACCACCTGGTATCTGCAAGAGATGCAGAGACCAGGCCTGGGGCTGGGGCAGAGGCCCCCTTGCCCTTGGATGTGTGACCTTGGGCAAGCCCCTTGGCCTCTCTGAGCCTCAGTTTCCCCAGCTGTAAAGCAAAAAGATAAAGATTGAACAGATAATCCCTGTGGTCCTACCCAGCTCTGTGTCCACGTCGAATATGGCAACAGGTGAAACTGGGGACAGAGGTTTCCACCATCATCATCACCATCACCATCACCATCATCATCATCACCAGGAAGAGCCTCCTGCCGTGGGCTTTCTATGTACCAGGCAGAGTGTGGAGAGCTTTGTTTGCTTCTGTTTGCTGAATATCACTGCAATCATACCCAATTTATAGCTAAGGAAACTGAGGGTCAGAGAAACCAGATGACTTGCCCAAGATCATGAAGCTACTGAAGGACAAAGTTGGCAGGGCCTGGGATTGGGGCTGCCTGACCCCAGAGCTCTTGACTTTAATTGTACCTGGCATCCATTCCTGTCTGTCTGTGTGACTTGAATCAGGTCTCAGTGGACTCTCACCCACCCACATCAGGGACTGGGTCACGGTCCAGTGGAGGAAGTTGAGGCAGAGAGGGGAAGGGGCTAGTCCAAGGTCATGTTTCAAGCCAGAGGCAGATCTGGGCCCAGAAACTGGCTCTCCTCTTCTGTCTCTTTTTACTTCTTGCCTATGTTGCTTCCAAGGTCGTGACTTCTGACCCTTGAAATATTCCGCAATGTCTTATGGACATGGTGTGCCCTGGACTAGGCTGAGCTCCATGAAGAGCGTGCAAAGAGAGGCCAGACCTAGATTTTTTCCCCAAGGACTTCATTGTATCCAGAGGTGACCCCCCATAAGGTTAGTGAATCCTGGCTCCAGGTGCACCGTGGGATGAGCTTTCATAAAGAAATGTCCAGGAAGTGGCAGGGAGGTCGGGATGCCATCGGGATGCTATTCAAGGGCCCGGACCTAAGAGTCAAGGCCCGGTCCAAAGCAGATGCCTGAGCAGAGACATAGCCACCTCCAGAATCAATAACTCGGGAAATCCTAGAACTGGAAGCCTCACCTTTGGAGGCAAGCGCACCACATGTGATTGGGGCATCAGTTCATCCAGAAACCGGAGGGTCAGAATCAGGCAGCTCACACCCAAGGTCCCCCTGGGAATTGGGAGCAGCTCCAGGATCAGGAGCCGAATGCCCAGGTGGCCCCCAAGGTCCCAAATCTGCCCCCTTGGATGGAGAGCGATCCTTGCGGTAGTCTGCAGCCTCTGCCTGGGTTTGGGGGAGGAAGAGCAGCCAACCTCACATCACAGGGGACCCGGGATCCCCAGCAGCTGAGCAGCCCGGGGAGCCAGGTGTCCCCTCCACGGATGCCCCCAGAGCACTGGGATGGGGTTTGGAGGTGAACACACCACGCTCAAGTCCCAGTGTTTCCTGTCACTAAGAGGTGCACCCCAGGCCCCCCAAGTCATCTTGCTGACCCCCAGGTTCCTGTTTGCCAAATGAGTTCAGGATACCTGCCTCCTGGGCTGCCCCAAGGACTAAATGAGGAGATGTCCTCTCCTCCATCCAGAACTGTCGATCCTGACCTGGTGCTGATGATCCTTGTCTCTCTCCCTGAGACACTGAGTCCTCCAGACAAGGGAGGTGCTGTGATTGGCAACCCCCCTTTGCTGACGGGGAAGCCGAGGCTCTGCCAGGTGAGTAGCACACTTCAAGTCCACAGCTATGGGTGGGAAGGCCGTGACACCCACAGCCAAGACTCCTGCAGAGCTGCCTGGGCTCCCCGCCCTCAGGCCCAGCCTCTGGTAGAAACAAAATGCCCATCATGAAGGGACCTTATTTTTAGCAGAATGAATGCAGAGATCGGGACAAATGTTGAGCCTGGCAAGGCGCGGTCACAGGTGGCTCATGTGACTGACCTTGCTCGGCTCAGAGACCAGGCGGCCAGCAAACCCTGTTACAGGTATTGAAATACTGCTTGCTGTTGCCTGATGGTTCCTTGGCGAGGGGACAGATTGTCCTGACGTATTGTTGGTGGGAGAGGAGAGAGAGAGACAGAGACAGAGACAGAGAGACAGAGACTGAGAGAGACAGAGAGGATCTGTGCACACCGACCTGGCAGGACATGGTAAATACTGCCCCCTTGGATGGAGAGCTGCTTTCTGTGAGACTAGAATATCCCAGGGATTTTGAGAAAACAAGCTTTCTCAGATCCCTCCCCTCAGTGGGACAGGTGGGCACAGGCAGGTGCAGGGCCTGTGGAGCATGTGGGCTCCTACAGGCTGTGAAGGGTAGGGGACCCCCGGGGGCCCAGGTAAGTCAGCCATATGCAGAGACAGGGGTTGGGCAGAGGACAAGATGGTGGCCCCACTCTTCTTGGCCACGTGAGGGACTCTGTGATCATCTTTCAAATAAGGTACGTGAGGGGACAAGTCTGTTCGCCAGCCGATGGGTGTGAGGTCCCAGCCTACTTTGTGGGTGTGAGGATGGAACCACAAGGATGGGGCCTCTCTTCCCATCTCGTGCTTTCAGAGAGTCGCCGCCCACCACACCCTGACCCTTCCTTCATGCATCCGTCCGGGAAACATTTGCGTGGCCTGTACTGGGTGCTGAGGACGGCGTGAGCTGATGTGGTCCCCATGAATTCCTGGGCTGCCGGTGGGACTTGGGTGATGGCTCAGAATTCCTCACTGCCGGAGGCTGTGTTCCAGGAGTGGGCACCCCTTCATTCCGGAGATAAGGAAACGGAGGCCCGGGAAGGCACTAGCGTCATTCCGGGTCACAGCCATTCTACAGCCACACTGGGGCTCCAGATTGACCCCATGTTAGGTTGACTCCTAGCCTGGGCCTCTCACTGTTCTGCTCCGTGGCCGCTCTGGGTGCTGCTGAAAGCCAGAGGGCCTCTTGATGCGGCACCGAATGGCTAATCTGTGGCCCAGATACTGATTTTCCAACGCTCTGCAGTGTGTCCACAGGGGTGGCCTCTCAGTCGGACAAGACAGCCTGTGGCATGAGAGTACGGATGGCCTAGCCTGGCCCTGCCCAGGGCTGTTGGCCTTGCAGGTGTGGGAAGAAGACCCCACTCCCCCAGATCCCTGCAGAAATGGTTTCTAGAAGTGCAGAGGGGCTGTGTGTCTACTAGGGTGGGAAGCTGAATTTGCTTCCCGCGTCATCATAAATCCGGCCGTGGGAGCTGGCCAAGGCCATTATGACTTCTCCTGGCCTCCACAGCTGCCTCATCCCTGGAGATACTGTGTATCCTGGGCACGGGGGAGACAGAGACTCGGCCGGGATGGATGTGACGCTGCTTGCATTGCCCTCTCACTGATAGCAGGCCGTCCCGGGGCCCCTGCCAATCCCCCTCCCCCGATGCCCTGGCTGGCCTCAGATGGACTGGAGCCCAGCAGACATGCCGGGCAGAGGGCCGGGCCTGGGTCCTGGGGTCCATGCTGGGGCCGAACTGGCTTTGCCGTGTGGTGCCGAGAGCAGGGACTCCGGCGTCCATGGACTGGGCCCAAGGGCCTCCTCCTCGCAGGGTCAGGGGAACTATCCTCCCCTTCAGTGGGCCTCCATGCCTTCTCTGAGATGTGGGAGGAGAAAAAGCCAGGCCCGTGGTGCTCCCAGTGCCAGGGAGGCTGGGTGGTGTGGAGTGAGGGCAGGGAGTTCTGGTTTCCGCAGGTGTCTCCAGGCTATATCGCGAGGGTGGGAGGATTGTGGGGTTTTGGGGGAGTGGGGGGAGGATGAGGGCTCTGGACGGGGTGAAGGAGCAGAGCGGGGCTTTGTCTGGCGCTCACCAGGCCTGGGGTCATTGCCAAGAGCCCCGTGTGGATGGTCAAGTCTCAGCTTCCAGTGAAGCCGCTGAGGTCGGTACCGGCATCGTCATTGTACAGATGGAGAGAGTGAAGCTCAGGGAGCCTGTGACTTGCCCAGAGTCACAGAGCCACCAGGTGTCACACAAACCGCAGCAGCCACAGCGACTGTCTGGAAAAAATAAGCTAGATCACATGACTCGCCTACTCAGCCCCTCCAGTGACCTATGGCTCTGCGGGGGTGAAGGCTGAGTGGCTGGCCGTGACCTCCAAAGCCCCGCCCAACGTGGCCTCGACCCTGCTTCCGCCCGTGTCCCTCCTGCCCGCTCCTCTGCTTGCTCGGGCCTCGTTTCTCCTCCTCCACCCACGCTCTTTGCCTGGCGCCCTTGGCCTCCCTCTGCTCAGCTGGTCCTTCTGGGTGTCCGGGTCCAGCTCAGACAGTGTGTCCTGGAGAGGCCCTCCCTGAGTGCACTGAGGTAGCCTCCCGCCCCGCCGTCCCTGTCACTCTGAGGGCCTTGCCTGTGTAGGTCCCTTGTGGCCTTCTCGCCGTGGGAGACTGGCTGGCTTTTCATGGGTTGGTTGTTCCTTGCCTCCCCCGCCAGGGTGTGAGAGGGCAGGGGCCAAGTCCTTCTGGTCCCTCTGTGTCCCCTGCACAGTGACAATTTGTTGAGTGAATGACAGGTGCAGAGCCAGGACGCAAACTCAGTCAGGTCTGTCTTGCTCCCAAGCCATACTCAACATTTTTTTCCAGCTTTATTGAGATATAATTGAGGTCTAACATTGTGCAAGTGTAAGGTGTACGTGAATATATTTTAAGATGACGACCACTGTATGCTTAGTTAATACACCCACCCCCTCAAATAATGTCCATTTTTTCTTTTTTTCTTTTGCTGTTATGATAAGAACAAGATCTAAGTTCTTACTTTCTCTCTCTCTTCTTTAAAGATTTTATTTATTTATGTGACAGAGACAAGCAGGGAGAACGGGGGAGGGAAAAGCAGGCCTCCCGCTGAGCAGGGAGCCCCATGCGGGACTCAATCCCACGACCCTGGAATCATGACCTGAGCCAAAGGTAGAGGCTTAACTGACTGAGCCACCCAGGCATCCCTCCTCTTAATAACTTTCAAGTCTACACTATAGGGCAGGTAAGGACAGTCACGATTCTGTACATTCGGTCCCCAGAAGTTGCCCACCTTATGACTGCAAGTTCGCCCTCTTTCACCAACCCTCCCCCCACCCCGCAGCCTGACGGCCACCAACCTCCTCTCTCTTAATGGGAGGGCAGCTGTTTGAGATTCCACATGCAAATGAGATGACGAGGTGTTTGTCTTTCTCCGTCTGACTTACTGCCTTCAGCAGGACACCCTCCAGGTCCACCTGCGTCATCACGAATGGCTGAATTCCCTTCTTTTTTATAGCTGAATGACATTTCACTGTATATATATATTTTTTCCTTTCCTGATTATCTGTTGATGGACAGTCTTTTTTCCCCCATGTCTCAGCTCTTGTCAATACGGCTGCAGTGAACATGGGGGCGTAGCTGTCTCTCTGGGATAGGGATTTTGTTTCCTGCAGATATATACCTAAGGAGGGAGAAATGCTAGATCACACGGTAGTTTTATTTTTTATTTTGTATTTTTGAGCAAACTCCATCTTGCTTTCCCTGGTGGCTGAACTGATTTACATCCCCGCCAACGGTGCACAGTTTCCCTTTCCTCCACATTCTCGCCAGCACTTGTTATTTCTTGTCTTTTTGAAGCTGGCCGTTCTGACAGGTGGGAGGTGATCTCTCATTGTGGTTTTGATTTGCATTTCCCTGGTGATGAGCAATGCTGAGCGCTGTTTCATGTGCCTGCTGGCCATCTGGACGTCTTCTTCGGGAAAAAAAAAAAAGTCTATTCCAATGCTCTGCCTATTTTCAATATGATTATTTGTTCTTTTGCTGTCGAGTTGCAGGAATTCCTTGTATGTAATTTGCATGTTAACACCTTATGAGGTATGCGGTTCACACATATTTTCTCTCCTTCTGTAGGTTCCCTTTGCATATTGTTCTTTTCTCCTTTTGCACTGCAGAAACTTTTTAGTTTGATGTAGTCCCACTTGTTGATTTTTGCTTTTGTTGCTTGTGCTTTTGATGTCGTAGCCAAAAAATCATTGTCGATGATTTTTTTTTGGCCAAGATCCACATCAAGGAGCTTTTCCCTTATGTTTTCTTCCAGAATTTGTATGGTTTCAGGTCTTACGTTTAAGTCCCAAGTCTAATTCTTGTGAGTGGTGTAAGGTAGGGGCTCCTTTTACTATTATGTAAGTGAATATCTAGTTTTCGCTGCAGTATTCTTTAAGAGCCTGACCCTTCCCCGGTGAGTGTTCTCAGCTCCCTTGTCCAATGTTGGTTGACCATACAGGCCTGGCTTTATTTCCGGGCTCTCTCTTCTGTTCCACTGGCCTGTGGGCTGTTCCTGCCAGCGTCAGGCTGTTCTGATGATGCTTGCTCTGTGATATAGTTTGGACAGGAAGTGTGATGCCTCCCGCTTTGTTCTTTCTCTAGACTGCTTTTGTTCTTGGGGATCTTTTGGAGTTCCATATAAATGTTAAGATTTTTTAAAAAGATTTATTTATTTGTTTGAGAGAGAGAGAGAGCATGCATGAGCATGCACCCAAGTGGGGGAAGGGGCAGAGGGAGAGAATCCCAAGCGGACTCCCCGCCGAGCGCCAAACCCAATGTGGTGCTTGATCCCAGGATTCTGAGATCATGACCTGAGCTGAAACCAAGAGTCGGGCGCTCAACTGACTAAAACACCCAGGTGCTCCATTTTTCCTTTTAAAAAGATTTATTTATTTATTTTACAGAGAAAGAGGGAGAAAGAGAGACCACAGGGCGAGGGAGCGCCCTTCACCTGGCAGGTTCCTGGGCCCATACCTGGCCAACAAGTGTTTGTTGAGTGAGTGTGTGAGAAAGTGAATGGATGAACAGCAAGCACTCTCCAGGGCGTCTACACTGGGTGACAGGCCCGGCAACACCAGTCTTCCCATCAGTGTGGCCCTCTCAGCCAGCTTCTTCTCTCCCATCAGGGGACCAATCCCTGCCCCCTGCTGAGGCTCTGAGGCCCCTCACTCTGCTGTACTCACCCATTCTGTCCTCTCTAACACAGTGGGCTCCTGGGACCCCTCCTGCCAGGAAAAGTCCCCAGACAGGGAAGCGGGCCTCCAGAGGGGAGATCCTGCCTTCAGTTAAATAAAGGTTACCAGAACCCAGTGAAACGCTGTTGTCATGTGACATAATTCAATGCCACCTTCCAGCAGATGTCGCTTTGGAGGGATAGATTTGTCCCAGCTGGACTCCAGGGCTCATTCAGAAGCACATGGAGCACCCACCTGCTGCTTCCGATGTGAGCAGCCCCAGGAAATGGTAATTTCTACAAATCAACTTATTCAGCCCAAGTTCACGGAGCCAAGTTTCCGGCAGGAGGAATTAAAGTCACGGCCAGGGAAGTGAAGCAGTTGCTGTCAAGCCAAGTAGTGGTGTCGACTGCATCCAGCTTTGAAAGCCCTGGGGGAACGGGATGCTCAGGGCACATCCAGCACGCCAGCGACGAACACTTGGCTCCCTGGTTCTCTGAGAGGTTTCAGGGACGAGAAGGTCAAGGCCTATGGGGACCAAGAGGGGCTGCCCAAGGTCACACGGGCTGAGGCCGTGGCGGAGCTGCATCAGAATCCAGACAGATCTTCTCCCCCACTCCAAACTCTCGGAAAAGCAGGCAGGTTGGGCACTGTGCTGAAGCTAAAGGCAAAACCAAACAAAAAATAACCAACATCCCAGACTGACTCACAGGTCGTGCCCACCATTCTGTGTTGGCAGCAGCCTGGGAACAAGGGACCCTGGCATCGGGGGCTGGTCCTGCCCCACATTCGCTGGTCACTGCTCTCTTGGTTTCAGTTTCTTTATCTGTCAAGGAGAAGCTGAAGGATCTCTAGAGTCCTTTGGCTTCAAAAATCACACTGAGCCTGTTTCCCCATTCAAGGGGGCTAATGCTCTCCTTCTTAGCATGCCCTGAGGGTAACATGAGGCCCAGAAGATTCTCCTTGGTACAACTGCATACAACAAGGTGAAAGTCACCTGCAAACAGTGTTGTCATCACTCACACGTCTGTGAGCGAGGGGAGGCTCAGGGTTCCCCTACATGCATGCGTGACCTGTTAGGCGGGAAGGGAAAACCAGTGTGTCATCTGCTGGGCAGATGGTTCCCAAACCTGGATGGGACTCTGCATCCTTGGGGCTCTGGACCCTCTCCCCAGAAGGTCAGGGTGTCTCTGAAGCCAAATTTTTCCTTTTTTTAAAGATTTATTTATTTATTTGTCAGAGAGAAAGAGAGAGAGAGAGGGAGTGAGTGGGCGCACAAGCAGGGCAGAGGGAGAAGCAGACCCCTACTGAGCAGGGAGACTGATATGGGACCTGATCTGGAGCCCTGGAATCATGACCTGAGCCGAAGGCAGACACTTAACTGACTGAGCCACCCAGGCATCCCTGAAGCCTGATTCTTGTCACGGCCCCAGCTGCCTGTCCAAGGGGCCTTGGCAGAGCTGGGCTATGGGGTGAAGAGGTGGGGAGGAAGGTGGAAGCACAGGAGAGTGAGGAGAGCTTCTGGCTCCAGATGTTGGTGAAAAACTTGAGCGTTGGAATCAGGAAGACCCAAGGCCAAGGGCTGGCTCATCGCTCAGTATTTGCAGGATTCTAGTAAAATCACTCACCCGTCCTAACCCTGGGTTTCAGGGAGCATCTCCCGACGGTGATGCTGGCAAGGCGCCTAGTGCCACGCCTGGCCCAGGGTGAGTTCCCAGGACCCAGCAGCCAGTGGGGCGGCAGCAACTCCACAGAGCCCACCTGCTGGGTGCTCTGCAGAAGCCACCTTGGGGACTGGACTGCGGGGACTTGACTGCTGGGACAGGAGGACCAAGGGGGGTGGGCAGGTGCAAAGGGTCCAGCAGATCAGTCTGGAAGAAGTGTCAATGTCAGGCATAAGTAAATGACCGTCACGTGCATAAACAATGGGTGCGACCCACGAGGGGGGTGACGGACACTGACCATGTGGGGTCATGAAGGAACTGTTGTGTCGTTTACTGCCTGTCTGCTTTTGGTTCAGGGTAATACTGGCCTCACAGAATAAACTGGAGAGTGTCGGTCCTTCTATCTACCAGTGCCATGTGTCCTAGTTGGAGCTAAGATTGGTGGCTCACAACAGCTAGGGCTTTGTCGCCTTCGCCATCATCCTGTCTCTGCAGAATAAATACGTGCCCTCCTTCCTGTGATCCTGAACTTGGCTGTACCTGCCCACAGCTGAGGCTCAGGGCTAAGCCCCAGGCAGCCTCGAATCCCTCCTCCTGGACCCCTGTCGTCCTCTGTCCCTCAGTGTAGAGGCTGTTTTGCAGGATGTCTTTCCCTCCCCTCTTCTCCTCTGTCCTCTCTGCCCCCTCCTGCTCCCAGGCCCCGTTCCTCCCTCACCCGTGTTACTGCAACAGCTTCCCCTCAGGCACTAGTGTCCCCACTTCCAGGGACACGTAGGGACAGTTTTCTAAAACTCCCCGTGAGAGCACATCACGGCCGCACTCTTTTTTCCGATACTCCATTTCCTGAAAATTAGGGATTCCAAAATGATGCCCCTGGGGTACCCCTCATGTGGAGGGAGGGCTTCTGGGTTCCCAGGGCATCTGGTGGTGGGGAATGAAGCAAGCAGCCGCTGGCATCCTTGTTCTTTGAACTTCCTGATTTAATTAGATTTCAAAACTATGCACATTTTACCCTGACCTATCCGTGGTATGTTTAATATAAAATTAGGAGCGTTTTCCCGGATCTTGGAGCAAAGATGACACTCTGGGAAGATGCCCAGCTTGGATCCACGGCTCACTGCTCTGCCTGTCCCGGTAGGGTCAGCAGTCAGAGCATAGGACACAGACATCTTCTAGGGTGTCCACTTGACTCCAAGTTCAGGGAAAAAAATGTGCTTTGTTTCATATTAAAACAGTCATGAATGCGTTGTGCTGAGGGTCCCCAGGGTTGCACAAGCCTGAGGCTCCTCCGAGTGTGGCCAGACTCACTTCCCCACATTACCAGCTGCACCCGCCCCCCTGCACCCCTCTCTTTTCAGCCTGGCTTGCAGCTCTTGAACACAACAGGGTACACAAGCGTATATATGGGGCAGCACACACCGTTCCCACCGCGCACGCGCACACACGCACCCCACTGCTCAAACAACCCTATTCCACCTCCCCAACTCATCACCATTCCCTGGACAGGGCATAAAGATTCACTCAGTGACCTGGAGTTGGGGGGAAGGGCTCTTGGGTGCCAGAAGCCATACTGTCTCCGATGAAGATTTCTCCAACCTTTAGCAGTTTGTCTTACAGAAAATGAAACCAAACCTGGAGAGACGGAGAGACAGAGAGATGGAGCTGCCGTGCACCCAGCACACAGTGTGGGCCCCCCACCTGTAATAGGAGCCTCTGTGTTCTTGGACTAGTCCCTGGCCCCACCCCCACCTTTTTTTTTTTTTTTTTTTTTTTTGCTCAAGAGAGATTATCAAAGGAGTTGGACCTTCTAATGATTAGCCGAGATGAATGAAATCAGTGGGGAAGGAGGCAGAGGTGATCTCACCACATGGGACCCGGAGGGGGGTGGGGAAGCTCCCTGGGCTTCTGAACACCTCCTGGGAGTGTATTGTTTCCATCCCAAGCTGCTTATCCTTGCTGGGACAGCAGAACTTCCCACACATGCATTCCACTCCCTCCTAATGCTGTGCCCTGCTCATGCCAACCTGACAGAAAGCTGCCTTTTCAGGTGAACATTTCTCATAGGTGATCTGGATGGAGAAGAGGACACAAAGGTTGGTTCCTGGGTTCTCTGGGTGGGAGCCCCTCCCTCTCTCTGTGCCTCTGGGGCCTCCTGCGGAGGGAGGCTGAGTGACCCGGACAGGGTTCTTCCTTCTCTGAGCCTCAATTCCCTCATCTGGAAAATGGGATGGTAAAAGTCCCCTTCATTGTGGGTCACTGTGAGGTGTACAGAAGGACGGGCTAAGTTCCCAGCACGTATGATATGCTGCTGTTATTGTTACTTTTCTCATTGGTGTCTGACATCCCAGACTTTCTAAGCTGGGCTCCGGGCCCTGGCCCCAGAGGATAGTTGGGGTCTGATGGCTGCTTCAGATTCACCTGTGAAGCTCTCCAAAATGCAGGTCCCTGAGTCCCATCCCGGGAAAACCTGGTTCCTTGTTCTGGGATGGGTGGGGGGAGATTGGCCCCCTTGACTATGGCCCTGGTGTCTCTAATATCTCACTGTTGGCAGGCTAACATGGGGGCAGGGAGATAGCGGTGGGACGAGTCAGGAAAGCGACAGATTGGGGGTCATTTGCTGAATGCTGGGTCCATAGCATCAAGGCTGGGCAGCCTTTCATCCCAGTTCCAGCCCTATTTTAAAGAGGGGGACACTGAAGCTCAGTGGGGGTTGGGACTCACCCTGACCACATTCCACACTGGGGCAGATCCAGCACCAGTATGTATGTATGTATGTATGTATGTATGTATGTGTATATGTATAGTTTTTTTTTCCTTAAGAGAGAAAGGGAGCATGAGCAGGGGGGCAGCAGAGGAGAGAGAATCCCAAGCCGACTGCAAGGAGCATGGAACCTGACACTGGGCTTGATCCCACAACCCTAAGTTCACCACATAAACCAAAACCAAGAGTTGGACGCCCAACCGATTGTGCCACGCAGGCCCTCCTGCTTGAACATGTTTTGATCATCTATAACTGTTCTCCCTCACGACCCTTATACAAATGCCATTATGGATTTTTGTGGGATTCCCTGTTTATCGTCAACTTCCTCACCAGCAGCTGGAAGCATCCTTGCTGGTGAAACGAGAGAGTGAATAAATGAAGGGATGAGTGATGGGACGGTTCATGAGGCTTCTTCTTAGCCGTAGAGCCCTCCCCAGCTCCCTGCGCCCCACCCTGGGCTCTCCCCCTCTGCACTCTGCCTACCTCCTGCTGCCCTCAAGGGTGGAACCTGGGTTTTAGAGAGGCTGGAGATAGGTCTGAGCTGGTCCAGGCCCACGGCCTCCCTGTTCCTGTCCTCTCTGATCCAGACCATGAAGATACACATGTCCTGTCCTCTGATGCAGCCCACGCCACCCAGCAGGACAGGGCAGTAGCTCTGCCATTTTAAAGGAATTAACTTGGGCTGCTCCCCACTGATTTATTTCTCTTTTGAGTCCTGCTCCCAGGCATGGGCCCTCATTATGACTTCCTCTTCCACCCCAACTCATGAGGGGACTGAGCAGAGGATCCCAGAGCTTGGCTGCCCAGGTCAACAGCAGCTCAAAGTAAATGGCTGAGCTTCAAGGTGATTTTTCTCACCCTGCAGAATAAAACTGTGGCTCAGGGAGGCTTGAGCAGCACTGGAGAGTTTGGGTGAGCTGAGGCCTCTGGCATGCAGCCTTCAAGCTTAATTTCCTTCTGCGCTCCATTCTTGCTACTGCCCTAGCTTGGGGTCGGAGTCTCAGGGTGGACAGAGGAATAGCAGCTGGTCCCTGTCAGCATCACACATGGTCCTGACCAGCGGAGGTTAGTGCAGGAAGGTACAGTTCCTGCACTGATTGGTCAGCAGCCTTACTGACACCCACTCTGTGCCAGGCCTGTCCTGAGTTCTGGGGGCTGCAGGGCTAGCTTGGTCATCACCCCTTCCCTTGGGGAGCTCAGTCTGGGGCTGGTAGGTGGATCAACAATGGAGGCCCAGAAAGGGCGTGTGGTTCCACTGGGTCTTACAGTCAGACATGAGGCTGGGTTAGGATAGAACGCAGGACCCCTAATGCCGGGCTCCCCACTCAGGACTTGCATCCAGGTGTCATGCCAGTGTTCGAGGTCAGGAGATGTTTCCTGTGGAAAGATCTTCCTTTATGGTAAGAACTGTATGTTGAGGTGGAATCAGAGGAAAGGGATTTGGCCAACACTGCCCAATCCAGGTCCAGGCACCCGCTGGCCGCTCCTTTTCCAGCCCTACGCAGGAGGGTCCCCCAGAAATGCCCTGCACCAGTGAGGAACTTCTCACTCCAAAGTAATAACAAATGGGCTGAGCAAATGGGAATTTGCTGGCTCAGCTGAAGACAGCAGGCGTGGGTCTACCCAGACCCCATTTCTCTGACACTCTCTCCTCTCTGCCTTCCTCCCCATGTCACCTTCAACCCTGGTCCCCAACACCTCCTCTATGGAGCCAGAAGAAGAGCAGATGTATTGGGGAGCTCTCTTGAAGGAGAAGGGCAGATCCCTTTCCCAGAACCCTGGCAAACATCTGGCCTTTCATTGGCTTGAGCTGGGTCACGTGCCCTTTTCTAAACCAATCAGGTACCAGCAGGATGGGACCAGGGCTGACTACTTAAACCAATCAGGCCCACCTCTGGAGCTGGGAGGCGGGGTGGGAGGGTGGGGGTGGTGGGGGTGGGTCACGTGACTGAGAGGGCACAGGGCAGTTCCGCAAAGGAGAGGCTGGTGGGCTTGGTGGGAAGAGTTGAGGAGGAAGCTGGGGCGGCAGCACAGCGTCAGGACAGAGGCCACTCCCTGAGATGACGCATAGCATCCAATCAATGAGAAGCCCTCCCTGCCACTCTGGTCCCACCTGTCATGTCCTACCCCCACCATCTTGGCCCATGACCCCATTCATTTGCCCTGGCTGGGCCCTCCCGCTGGGATTGTCAACCGTCTCGTGCCCGCCCTTCATCCGCTAGATTGCAGCTCAAACTCCACATTCTGTAACTATGAAATGGGTCTCCTCTGCTGGGGGCTCCCACAGCCCCCTGGCTCCCACCACCACCATTCAGTGCCCCATTAGGTCAGAGTTCCCATTATCCTCCACTCCAGGCCCCATACACAGAGCCCGCCAGTTCCTTGAAGGTATGGACCTGGACAAGTCTTAATTAATCTCTCTATTCCCAGCCTCAGGATACTGCTTGGCTGAGACCAAGAAGTCAATAACTATTTATCGGGTTAATGAAAATAAGTCTGTGTTGAAGACGTGACTCCTAGGAAGTTTGCATTTTAACGAAGGACAAAGCCTCAAGCCGTAGGAGTGAAGCTCCAGTGGTAGTATTTCAGGCTCCAGTAAGCTGCGGACAGAAGCTTCCTCTGTTCTTTAGCGCCTGGAGGAGGAACTGCAAGTGGAATTTTCCATTTATGTCTTTCCAGTGCAAAAACAATCACACGGTTTCTTCAAAAAAACAGAAATGTGTCACGGAAACTTAAGTGTTTCCCCTTCAACTTTTTGGTGGGAGGAAATTTCTCTAGTCTTGTCAGGGTTCCCTGGGCTGGTTCTGGTTGACGTAGAACATCACTTTTTCACATTTTTCCTTCCTCACCTTGGAGCACAGTCCTCGCTGACCTTCCCTTCTTCCCAGCTCTTCAAGTCCATGGGCACTGAGCCCTGCCTCTCCATGCCACTCTGGGTTAGGGAAGAACCTCAAGTCAGTTGGGAGTTTTGGAGAAGCCTTGTCCTGCAGTGCAGACATTTCTGTATCGAGCCCACTGACCTGGCTGCCCCTTCTGAGCTGACCTGGGGCCCATCCTGACCATAGGGCCCCTCCTCGGTCCTCTGGACGAACCCCCCTGGTGCCCTGGCTCTGTGCACAGACAGCTTCTATGCCCGCAAGTCCGTCCCCTCTAGCCAGCCCTCCACTCTGCTCCAGAGCAATCCTTAGCAGAACAAAACGGACTGTATCCTCTCCCCGCTCCAGAAACTCTTCCCTGGCTCTGTGGTATTCTCAGGTCATGGTTCAAACACCAGCCGTGCGGAGACACAAACACTATCCAGGCACACCCCAGGCAAGTGCCTGCCCCTGCTTCTGCACCTGCTTGTCCCTCTGCCCAGATGCCTCTCCCTCCCTGTAAGCATGACTCACTCTTACTCCTCAAGACCCAGCCCCAACACCCCCTTCTCTGTGAAGCCCTCCTGGCTGAGACTATTTCTGTCTCTGCCCAGCGTCCCTCATTACTGATTCCCTGGTCTGTCTCCCCCACGGCACCATGAGCATCTCCAGGTCAGAAGCCAAGGCTGATTTTCCATGTCCTCAGCATCTGCCAGCAAAAGAGGGTGCCAGTGTGTGTTTGTGGAGGGAATGAACGAATAAACTCACTGTTAGGATAATAATAGCAACCCTTCCTTGGGAGGTGAGTAGAAAAAGCATGGAGGTAGAGAGCCAGGCAGGTGGGGTTCGTGCTTAGCTCCACACTACCTGGCGGTGTGATCGTGGGTAAATCCCTGTCCTTCTCTGACTCACATCCTTGGGGTGGGGGAGGTGACACCACCCACAGACCAGTCTGTAGCAGGACTCTCAGTAGTCACAGAATAAATGTTAACTTGACCATGTCTCTTGGAACAGTTTCTTCTTCATTACTTGGGTGTCCACAATATTTGTGGTGCAAAGTGAATTCCTACAAAGTAAGCAGTGTTCTTTGCCTTTTTTCTTTGTTTCTTCATTAAGGCAGTGCGTATTTTTCATATACCTCCCCTGTGCCCGGGGGTGAACCCCACTCCAGTCCTTCTGGGGCTCACAGGTCTGTGTTTCAGCAGATGGGAATTAGGGAGAAGCCTCCAGAACTGAGACCTCCATCAGCCTCCCATCTGTGCAGGTGAGAGTTCACCTAACTCCCTCACAGAGTCGAGACAGGGCTGACAGACCCAGCCAAGCCCACCCCCCTTCCTTGAGAATCACAGCTTGAAACAGAAGCTCGAGCATCAGTCCGGAATCGGTGCTTGCCGACAGATCTACAATTCATTCAAAGCAGAACAATTCAGCTTGCCCTGTAATGATCCCATGGTTTATCTACTCACTTAGGCTGCAAATAAATACATTTTAAAGAGCTACATCTTCTCGAGAGTTCATGACTTTTTTAGATTTCATCTCTCTTAACAGATCTACCACAAGAATGAATGAGAAATAGTCATTTAAAAGAAAAGCAAGAAGAAAAGGTTATCAGTAGAGAAGAAATTCTGACTTTAACATAATACTCTTTAAAGAAAGTGCTGTGTTTTTGCGAGGAGCTGGCAATGGGCTTCTGGCTGCTGATTGTTCACAAAAGCAGAAGGGAGGAAGGCTGGGATACAGGTGCCCCACCGCTCACCAGGTGGAGGAGAATAACACTTTCCGTGAGATTCTCAAGGTAAATGGCGTCCATGTGCATAGAGAATCCATTTCCATAGACGGAGTTCAGGCCAGACCCACTTCTTCAAAACCTGATAGACACCTGAGATGTCAGGAGGTTAGCAGAGGTCAGGAGAGGGATAGTCAGGGACCCCCATATGGATTCTGGGTGCCCCAGGGTGAATGAGAGTTTCAGGTATAACAGCCCTCTTTAAGTCCAGGACTCCATTGTCTAGAAGGTCCTGGAAGACTGTTTTCCACAGAGTCTGCACCAATTTACATTCCCACCCACACTGCACATTCTGGGCAAGTAATTGTTGTTTCTTGTCTTTTTGATCCTAGCCATTCTGACAGGTGTGAGGTGATCTCTCATTGTGGTTTGGATTTGTGTTTTCCTGACGAGTGGTGCTGAGCATCTTTTCACATGTCTGTTGGCCCTCTGGATGTCTTTGGAAAAAGGTCTATTCAGGTCCTCTGCCCATTTTTAAATCGTATTGCTTGTTTTTTTGTTATCAAGTTGGACCGGTTCTTTATATATTTTGCCTGTCAACCTCTTATTGGGTATGTCATTTGCGGTATCTTCTCCCATGCACTGGGCTGCCTTTTCAACTGTTGATGGTTTCCTTCACTGTGCAAAAGCTTTTTAGTTTGATGTAAGTGTATTTGTGTTTTTTGTTTGTTTGTTTTTGTTTTTGTTTTGTTTTGTTCTTTTTTGTCTTTGAGGAGATTGGTCCAAAAAAATATTCCTGTGACCAATGTCAAAGAGCTTACCGCCTGTTTTCTTCTTGGAGTTTCATTGTTTCAGGTCTTGTATTCATGTCTATAATCCATTTTGAGTTGATTTTTGTGTATGGTCTAAGACAGTGGTCCGGTTTCATTCTTGTGCGTGTGGCTGTCCAGTTGTCCCCGCACCATTTATTGAAGAGACCATCCTTTCTCCATTGCATATTCTTGCCTCCTTTGTTGTAGATTAATTACGCAAACATGGCTTAGCACATGGACATGGGTTTCTTCCCGGGGTCTCTCTTCCGATCTATTGATCTATGTGCTTGTTTTTGTGCCAGTGCCGTACTGTATTGCTGACTATAGCTTTATAGTACAGAGGTTCCTCAAAAAAGTAAAAATAGAACTCCCATATGACCCCGGAATTCTACTTCTAGGTATGTGTTTGAAGAAAATGAAAACACCAGTTTGAAAAGACACAATTACATCTCTGTTCACTACAGCATTATTTACAATAGCCAAGACATGCAAGCAGCCCATGTACATCGATAGATGAATGGATAAAGAAGATGAGAAAATACTACTCAGCCATCAACAAGACGGAGATCTTACCATTTGCAACAACATGGGTGGACCTGAGGGTATCATGCTAAGCGCATTCAGTCAGTCAGGGAAAGACAAACTCCATAGGATTTCACTCATATGCGGAATCCAAAAAACAAAACAAACAACGGGAACAGAAATAGACTCTTACAGACACAGAGAACAAACTGATGGTGGCCAGAGGGGGTGGGCATCATAGGTGAAGGGGATTAGGATTAAGAGGTACAATCTTCCAATCATAAAATAAGCAAGTCATGGGATGTAAGGTGCAGGTAGGGAATATAATCAACATTATGGAAAATTTTTATGGTGACAGATGGTAACTGACTTACTGTGATGACCATTATGTAATATATATATAAATATGGAATTACTATGTTGTATGCCTGAAACTAATACCATATTGTATGCCAATTATTGAATAAAAAATAGGAAAAATAAAAGGCCCCTACGGACCCCTCAGCTCAGAGCGACAACTGCTGCCGCTGATCCGGTGTGTCTTCTGTGCCCTGTCCTGGGCCCAGCGATCTATTCTTGAGCTCATAGTCTCAGTTTGTCTCTTGAACATGAACCTGAGCCTGGTCTGTCTTCCTGGCTCCAGCGCCCCTCCTGGCACTGACTGTGACTCAGTTCTCTCTCTCCACTCCCTCTTAGACCTCAGGAGCCCCCACACCAAGCCCCCAGCACAGGCATCAGAGGAAAACCCAGTGCTCCTCTCCCTGGAGCCTGCACACAGAGGGAATGACAGGAGGGTCCGCCCTGGAAGGCGCAGCCATGAAGTTTCAGGACCGTGGGGATTTGCTTCCTTCCTCACCAGCTGATTCTTCATTTAGTGAGAATGGCAGCCCGCTGCCCACAGGTGTGTTCAGGCTTTGGCTGCGTTGAAATCACTTGGCACCGTCGGTCCCCCATCACGTCAGTCCTGGGGCTCCTGCTCTCTCGATGAAGCCTCCTTTCCTGTTGCTGCAAACTTTTCACCTCCAGTAAAGTGGGTCTCTGGTTTTGCAAAAAGTCAGAGGTCCTGGAGGAACAGCTTTCCACCTTCGAGTCCTCATCATCAGGGCCACGAAGGGAAGTGGGACGGGGCCTTGGATGTGACAGAAAGGTCTCTCCTTGTGGCCGCAGATGCCGCTGTGATGATGAACGGGCCTCACTCCTTGTAAGCCCTGTGAGCAGTGAGCCCACCCCCTGCGTTCATGGGTAAATGCACTGTCTGCATTCACCCAAGAAGGAGCTGGGAGGTCCTCGCGGTATGACATTGACGGTAACTCATGATCAGGGAGCCCTACCTGTGGGCTGGGTGCTGAGCTGGGTTTTTTCCAGGCACCATCTCTCAAGCCCTCGCCGGAAATCTCTAATAGGGGTTTTATTACTGTCCCCATTCCTCAGATGAGAACACTGAGGCTTAGAGAGGTAGGAGACTCCCCTCAGCTCACAGGGCTAGGAAGCAACAGAGCACACCCACCCCTTTGCACGCTGGGGACACACTCCATGTCTCACAGCTCTGACATAAATCCTGTGTGCGCTAATAAAAAACATTTGTGTTCACAGGATGCATGTGCCCCATTGTGTTCTAGCCACACTTTCCCCATGAGCACAGCTAATCCCCAATACCCGGTTCCAGATCCAGAGCCTGGAAGGGCAGCCTTTGGTTTTAACGATGGACCCACTTGCAAATACACCCCAAACACCCTCACTCTAAGCCCAGAGACTGTCTGGTGAAACAATCATTCCCGAAGATGTTCTTTGTGTACCCCTAACCCAAACACAGCGACCATGGGCACCAGACGCCCCGTAGACCTCTGCTCCTTCCTCCCCTTGATCTCATTTGCTTTTTATGCACCGGCTCACACCACTGCCCAGCCAGGGAAGCCAGGCTTCCCCAGCGACAGAGGAAGAAAATAGAGATTCTTTTGGCTTAATCAGCTGGGGCATCCGGACCGGGCATCTGGATGGGGCGTAGGGATGGGAATTACGTGTCCCAGCGCTTCATCGCCCATGGTTACTGTCCTGTCTTTATTCATTCTGGCAAATTAAATTAGCCCCGTTTCTCCAGCCCTACTCTGCCTCAAGGATTAAACAGCAGTGACAAGAGAGAACCGGCCAGAATGGGGGTGTTTGGTATACTTTGGACATTGACTCCCTGAGAAAGACCCACTGTCCCAGAAAATGTCAGGCAGACCTCTTGGGGATGCAGTTTGGGGCACTTAGGATTGGACCTTTGCCCCTTCTATTTTTTTCCCCTTTAACCTCAGAAGAGGAGGGGAGTCAGCCACTCTCCTCCAATGCCGTTACTTAGTTGTTAGAGTACTCACTAGAGGCGGGCACAATTATCCCCATTTCGCAGAGGTGAATGTTAAGGCTTAGACAGGTCAGGTGACCCATCACAGCCACGCAGCCAGGGTGGGGCATCTGAACCAGGAAGGGAGCAGGGGTGCCTGACTCTTAGGTGGGGGCTCCCTGACGTAGGGGGCACCCAGTGGAGACCCGCTGAGGGCCGGCGAGACCTGCCCACCCCCAGTCCCCGCAGCTCAGTAGTCAGCAGGGAGAATCAAGCAGCGCTGAGGCCTTGGCTGGGTGAGCACTGGTGGGCAGGAGTCTGTCCTTCCATTGGTGCATTGGGTTCAAGGCGAAGCAAACCCAGCTCAGTGCAGATGATGCCCGTGTCCAGGGCTTTTCACCTGAGGCCCCGGGTGCGGAAGGCGGACCGCAGCTGGGGGGCTGGGCCTGGGAGAATTCACCTCTCCTGGGCTGATGTGTGGGGCTCTTATGAGCCAGGTCAGCAGGTGGTGGAGGAAAGTGGGGTGCGGAGGGATGGGGGGAGAGGGCTGCAAGCCCCAGGCTCTGTGGCTCTCTCTCGCTACCTCTCTCTCTGTGTATTAATCTCTCTCCCTCTCTTGTTTTCTGTCTTGCTGTCTGTGACTCTTTTTCCTTCTGTGCCCCCACAGTCCATCTCACTCCTCACTCCATCCTCCGCCGGCGTGTCTGTCCCGCCCCACCTCTGTTTGGATGCCCGTGTTGGGGCTGTGGTGGGGGTGGGGGTGTTATTCCTTTTTGTCTTGACGCCTCATTGTGCTCGCACTCCATCCCTTGTCGCAGAGGCTCCTTCAACTCTGTGTGCGGGGTGTTTGCGGGTTTGTGTTTCTGTGTCTTTCCCTTCTTCGGTATTTTTCTGCCTCTAGCTCCCTCGAGCTCCCCCCACCCCGCCATCCATGTGAATCTCTTCCTTTTTCCTTCCCTACTTTCCTCTCTGCGCTGGTTGCCGCTGTCTCCCCGCCACTCATCCCTCCTTGGACTTGCTCCCTCCTCCTCCCCCCACCCCATCCCATATCTGCAGTGAAATCTGAGAGCTTCCGGGAGCCTTCGAGGACTAGGGCCTCACATTCCACGGAAGACTCCGCCCTGATCTGGGGCAGGCAGGCGGCTCTTAGCAGGTACTCCAGAAAGGAGCACAAGCGGCTGAGACCCATCGGGAGCTCAGCATGTCAGGTGGACTCAGAAGGTCTGGGCTCCTTCCTGCTCTCTCCTGGCTCTTGCCTTTTCTGGGTCTCAGTTTCCCTCATCTATATGGTGGGGGGCTGCTTGGTTCAGATGATTGTTATTCTACCACTAACTGGCAGCTAGTGCTTCTGGCATATTCTGGGCCTGCCCCTCGTGGAGTCTCCTCCCCGGCACTGTAGCTAGCCTGTGAGGACGAGGGCCGAGCCCCAGACAGGTGACAGAACTTGGCCAAGGCAGGCTGCAGAACCCAGCGGGCTGACTACCCAGGCTCCAGAGCCTGCCTGTGGCAACCCCTCAGTCCCTTCCCATCAGCCGTGAGACCCCTCGACGGGCCTGAATGATGGTCGTCTGTCCTCTGTCCGCACTCATGCTGCCCCATAAGTGGCCAAGAGCTGAGCGGTACCCAGCACAGACCGTACAGGGTAGGGGGATGGGGCAAGAGCAGGAGGGGGGAAACACCAAAGGGGGCCCTCAGGTTGGCATCCACAGCCCACCCCATCCCATACCCAACAGGGCCTCCCCACCCTATCCTGCAAAATAAGAGCTGGCAGAGCTCAACTGCCTTCCTGGCAGCCCTGTCCCCTCTAAGACTGGCAGCCCCTCCTCCCTGCCCCTCGGCCCCTCGGCGCTTCTGTCTCTTCCCAGCTTGGGACCCTCTCTACTGCCCTTCCTCCCTCTAGGGTCTCTTGGCCTCTGTTAGGATTCTTCTCTCTCCGTCTCTCTCTCTCTCTCTCTGATCTCTGGGCCTTCTCCTCCCCCCCGTACCCCCTTTATTTCCCTTCCCTGACTTCTCCCCCTTTACACGGGCCTCTCATCGCCTCGTCCTGTTTCTCGGGCTCCAATCTCTGTTTCTATTTTCCTTGTCACTGACTCACTTTCAGTCTCCCTTGGGCTCTCTCTTGGAATCTTTCCGTTTCTCTGCTGTCTCTGCACGCACATGCGTGTGCATGTTTCCCTCCCTGGCACAGGTGCGTGCGCATGTGCACACACATGCATACAGACCCTCCCCCTACTTCCTGGCCTCTGGCCCCTTTCCCAGCTCCTTCCTGCTGTCTCACAGACAAGGCCCAGCTCTGGGCAGCAGCTCCGCAGCAGGCCAGGCTCCAGGCATCTGTTGGGGCTGGACCAGGAACAGAAAACCAGCAGGAGCCCCTGCATGTGGGGAGGGGACAGGCAAGAGCCAGGACCAGCGGAGGGGCTGCCCTGGAGCTGGGAGGGGAGGGAAAATTTGATTTTCAAAGCACAGGCGTGTGGGCATTTAATCCTGAATATTCTCTGGCTCCCTCCACAGGCTCCTATCTCCCTCCTGCTGTCTCCTTCCTCGGGATTTATTCCCAGCATGACCCCAGCAAGTACCTGACCAGCACTTGACACTGCAGGCAGGGCTGGGACAGAGGTGGAGGGCCTGGCAGGCAGGGGTGCAGGGGGAGTCAGGAGCCAGGCTTGCACTCACAGACTGTCCCATCTCCTTCCTTGGGGAGGAACTCCAGGACCCTGAGTCTAGAAGTCCTCACTAGCACAATGAGGTCAAGAGTGGTCCTCACTTCCCAGGTGCTGGAGGATGGCGGAGAGGACCCGAGCAAAGGTGCTGGCTGGTGGGGAGCCCTGGCTGATGCAAAGAAAGGTGCAGGGCACAGCTTAGTGCCCAGTGCATGGTAGGTACGAGACACAAAGCAGGGTGAATGAGTGAACCCCTTCACTCTAATGTTCTCAGGACCCCTTCAGGTGCTAATGATCTAGTTCGGTGCAATACCGCATCAGGTGCCTCCGATCACTTCCAGCCCCGCAGGGCAGATGGAGCTCAGAGGAGCTTTGGGAGGGGAAGGAAGATCAAGTGAGCTTTGTCCAGAGCCTAAGACACTGCCTGCTGGATGCCAGGAAGGGGACCCAGCCAGTCCATAGAGCCCCCCCCCCTTAGGCCAGGCCCAGGGTACTGAAAACTCAGTCTGGCTTCTCTCTGAGGCTCCTGGCCCATGTGCCACCAACTTCCAGGTCCCCCAGCTCTAGGACAGAGACTGCACCCTCTGCAGAGCACTGTCAGCCCCTCCTCCGCCCAGCCCTGCCGGCCTTCTCTCCTCTGCCCCAGGCCATGCCTGCCTCTGAACCTGGCTAGTCCCTGCCTGTGCCCTCCTCCTTGGTTTCACCTTTCCTTCAGGACCCACCTTGATTTCCCACTTCCTCCAGGAAGCCCTCCTCCTTGTTAGTCTCCCCCAACACGGGCCCTCACAATCAGAAAGGGTCAGGAATGGAGGGTCAAGAGATCTGCCCAGGGGCAGGTGGCACCTCCCCGAGCAGGTTCACCAGGTCCAAGGGCAGGCTTTCCCCACCCCAGCTGTGTGCTGCAGCTGGTTCCCTTCGTTACTGAGCTTGCTTCCCTACCAGGGATGATGGCGTGCACTCCCTGGGCTGCAGGGGGGTTCAGTGGAATCCCACAACGCAATTGACCAGCACGCAGTAGGCTCTCGATCTGGTTGTGTCCATGCACCCCTAGCCCAGTCTGGGGATGAGGAAACAGAAGTCAGAACAGTGAGAACTTTCCACGAGGGGAAAGAGCCTGTCTTTGGTGATCCTCTAGTCACAACTCTTCATGTGACACTTGGTGGCTGCTGGAGCCAGCTGGGCTTCCTGGGTGTGGGGCTCTGGGGAAGCTTCCATGTTCTGGAGCACATAGTAGGAGCTCACAAAGGCTCATCACTATTCCTGCATTGGAATAATAACATTAACAAGCATGTGCTGAGCCCTGGGCTAACGGTTCACTGGCTGGCATGGTCACATCAGCTCTCCCAGATTCAGTTCCCCATAAGGAACCTAGGGTCTTGACCCTCCACTTATGGCTGCTCTAAGCAGGGAGCGGGATCACGGTCCACACATGACAGCTGCTGGATGGTAGCCACAGGGTCAAGAGGGCATCTTTGTCAGTTCTCTGGCTGTGCCTGTCCCCAGCCTGTCACGCTCAGAGCCCATGCTGGGCTGCCCTCAACACTGAGATTCTGTTCCTGCCTTGAGTGCGCTGGGACCTGCCTCAGACGCAGGCCCCTGGGCCCCTACCGGGTGAACTTGCCTGATTCTGAAGCTCCGTCCAGGACCTCCCGCAGCCTGAATTTGGCTCCAGGAATGGCCATGATGCCAACAGTCACGTTCAGAAGGAAAATAAGGGGTGATGTAGGCAGAGTGGTCCCTCCGCTGGGCACCATGGTCAGTGTCCATCTGGCTCATCTCACTCGATCCTACACATACACATCTATTACTGTCCCTGTTTCAGAGCTGATGCAACCCAGGCTCAGAGAGGTCATTGCTGCTCAAGGTCACACAGCCTGGAGGTGGCTGAGCAGGGCCTGGGGAGGTGCTCGGTCCCCTCCCTCATGCCCCTGACCCACGGGCTCCTGGAGAACAGAGCCCGTACCCATCCACCTCTGGTCAACACCAGCACCAGCAAGGCCATTGAGGCACAGGGCAGGGACTAGGGGCCAAGGGAGGGAGGCCTCCATGCTCTAGTCTCCATGGATTCAGGATTCCTGGACGGGGCATGAGGAGACCCTATTCCGGCTCATGTTCAGCTGCCACTTCTCTAGGTGACAGAGTAAGTCACCCCCCTTTGAGCCTCCATTTCCGCATCTAGAAAATGGAGGCATCAACGTCCAGGATATGTTCCTTGGTTTTCTAGGTTGAATAACCAGGTCTCTGCCCCTGCTGCTGGCAGATGACACCCCGACACTCCCTCCTCCTCCTAAGCCTAATTCTCCTGAGGTTGGTGGCCCCCCATCAACCCCCGCCACCCCTGGCATGTTCGCCCCCCATCCCAGACGGTGCGCTCTGTGCTGTTGGGACCCCCAGTCTGGGGCTAACTCACCCTGGGGGGTCTGAACTGCGCCAGAGGGCATCTAAAGCTATAGGATAAGTATTTGTGTTTGTTTGTTTATTTTTGGTCTTAGGTGGCAAGGGATGTAAAATGTATTTTTGGACTAGAATCAAGATAGAGATTGTGAAGTAGATTGCAAAAGTCACATGACCTTGAAAAGCAAACACTAGATGTCAGGAAAAGTTAAGAAGCTTTGGGGTGAAAAAGATCTTTGGAAGCTGAGGGGCTGGGGCTTACCCTGTTTTTTCTACCCCTCAGCAGCTGTGCGGCCTTAGGCAACTCGTGATGTCTCCTTAGGCATCAGTTTCTCCATCTGTTAAATGGGCAGAGGTGCTCTGGGTGGATAGGAATGGGGCCCCAGTTCTTTGGCTGTGCAGTTAGGTATCATTCTGAGTGTTGGTCTGAGTTAAATGCTTGGGATGAACGGAGGGAGGGGTTTATTTCAGGAGGCAGGTGCCTGGGCAGAAAGAGGGACCTGATGGGGGAGGGGATGTGTGCCTCGTGCTCTTTCCTTTCCCGTCTCTGGGGCAGGGTTCTAATCCCCTGGGCAGAGGGGTGAGGCCTGGAGTCTGGCTGTTTTAGGAGATGCTGCGTGAGGCCCAGCACCACTACACTGCTGCGAGGGGGCCCAGGTCATATCCAGGGCAGAGACAGGGTCTTCTGGGCTCACTGGCCCTCTGACAGGGAGAGCCCCGGGCACCGGCGGTGGGGGTGGCAGGCCCCACCGAAGGCCTGGAGGGGTCGGCAGTCCACAGAGAGGGCAGTGTAGGTGGCTGAGGGTGGACGGAGGCACAAGTGTGTGTCCCCCACCCCTGGACGCTCACAGATAATAGGGGAGGGGACCCGAGCAGGGAGTGAGGATCGGGGCTCATCAGGTGGGTGAAGGGATGTCATCTGACGTTAACCAGGCCCCGTCATGTCTTGCTGTGAGACGTTCTGATTCCAGGACAATAATTTCTCCTTCGCAGAGCAGGCTTGACTCCGAGAGACGTGGGGCGCCGGGAGATACTAACAGGTCTTTCCAGGAAGTAGATTACATTGCAGAATCTGCTTGGGTGACTGCGTTAGATTCTTTGGTTTTTATCTTTGATTTTCCTTCATAACAACCGCAAAATCTCAGGGGCTTACAACAGCACACATTCCTCTTTCTCACTCGAGGGCCTGGTAGGCAGAGCTACGTGGCTGTCTGTCCCCAGGCGGCTCCACATCCTCATGGCCCACGCCCCAGACGCAAGGATGCCGGGCACATGAGTGATGGGTGCCTCTCAAGGCCTCAGTTCAGAATTGGCAACCATTCCTTCTACCCACGTTCCTCTGGCCAGCATGAGTCACACAGCTGCACTCGACCAGAGGTCCGGGAAGTACCCTTTGTTCTCTGTATTATCGTCCCAGGTCATACAGGTCGGGGGAGTTGGGAATAGGTCCCATCTGCCGACTTAGCACTGTGGACTCAGCTCCTCCTACAGTCTCGCGGCACCCAGGCTCCGCGTGTCCCCCAGGCATCTACGAGGCCCTGACCCCTCCTTTATCCTTACGAGTATGTCCGCTGTTTGGACCCCATCTGGTGTGCTGTGAGATGTCCTTTCTAAGCGTCAGCAGTTCCCTGGGGCTTAGTTCCCTCTGGTTTCCTAGTTTCCCTCCTTGTAAGCCCTTTGCCTTAGGCTACTGTCTGCCCCCTTCCCCTCCCGCTAAGTGTAGGGCCCAGGCTTGAACTTTCCAAACCCACCCTTCTGCCTGGCCAAACAAAACCCATCTGTTTTGAGTTTATTATTATTTTTATTTTTGTTGTTGCTGCTTTGCCTCAAACATTAGGACATTCTCTTCCCCGCCAGTCCATAAGCCCAGTGAACTCTGTGAAGTTTCACCCCCTCCATGGGACTGGGCTCTTCCGTCCTGGAGGCTGTTTTCTGGGCACGTCTGGTGCCTGTCACCCGACAGTGGGTTAGTGGGTGAAGCTGAGCCAAGGCCTCTGGGCACCAAAGGAGCCCAGCCAGTGCTAGCTCTCCTTTTCTTTGGAGAACACCCCACCTTAGGGTGACCCATCATTACCGTCCTAGCCAGGACATTTGAGAGCACAAGGGGGCAGTGGTATGAATTACATCTCGAGAACAAGATAAACCGGGGCTGCCCCAGGCCAAGGGAGACTTTGCTGCTGCCTGACCCCACCTTGGACCTTATCACAGACCCTGGGTCTTCCCAGCCCTGCCCTCCTACTTCCCTGCCCCCACACCCACCCCTGGAGTGCAGGGCTGCCTCCTGGCCCTGGGTGTGCGCTGGCCATGCAAGCCAGTCACGAACTCCAGCCTCCCACTGCTCTGCCTGAAAGGTGGTGCCTGGCCCCCTGGGAGAGGTCTGTGTCCCCCAAGGGCTCCTTCTGCAAAGCCTCGCCCAGTGCACGGAAGCTGAGTCCTCTAGACCTCTGTGGACAGGGGGACCCGATTTCACCAGAGAAGGGGGAGTGACGGTAGGCAGTGTGACCTCAGTCAGATCCACGTATGGCAGATCACCACCCCCTTCACTAGTCTCAGTTTCCTCATCTGCAGAGTGAGTATGAGGACGCCTTTTTCCCAGGTTGTCAGGAGAACTAATGGGTCCTTGGAAATCACAGAATGTCATTTCTGCCCCCATAAGGCCCATCCCACCAATGTCTAAGCAAATACACACACACACACACACACACACACACACACACACACGTATGGACACACATATTCACTCACACACACACACACATGTTCACACACATGCACACACATGTATGCATGCACACACGCCAGGCATGTATGCTGGTATCTCTAGATTCCCTCCCCTCTGTTTCCCAAGTTCTTTCAGTCCTTCAGGGGCCCAGCTTAGATCTCCATCTCTAGGAAGTCTCCCCAAGACTCTTCTAGAACATTCCACTCCCAGCTGACCCTAAAGTAGGTGTCCCCTTCCCATACTGCACTCCCAAGGCCTGGAATGGGCCTTCATGGCTCATGCATCCCCTTCTCCATCGGTTTTATAGACAAAAATATGATTCATCTGATTATACAAGAAATACATCATGAGCCCCTAACAACATGCCAACCCTGTGCTAGGCTTCAGGGGTCCAGTGTTGGGGAGATTTGGTTCCCTTCCTCAGAGCTCTGGGCCTAGAAGGAGAGAGATCTGCTTCATCTTGACCTTTAGCCCTCAATCACTGAATGAAGACCAATCTAGGAGGGTCTTCCTGTGGTGGATCCTGGGCTAGAACAGAAAGGGGATCCCACATTGCTTGGAGGCCTCACCTCACCTCCACCGGTTCCAGCAGCTTCTAGGCTGGAGTCATAGGGAACTGGCGGAGTCAAGGCTCCTCCTTCTCCAGCCCAGACCACTCACCACAGCTCACCTGCTGCTCTGGGGAATGATTACCTGTCAAGGTTCATTTGAGCCCTTGGCCTCCTAGAGCCTCCCCGCCCCCTCCATTGGGCAGCCCTGATGGCAGTTGAAAAGCTGCTCCCCTGTGCGGGAGGTGGGGAGAAATTACCTCTCCCCCACTTCCTTGTTTGATCTAGCTGGTGGGCACAGTGACATCTCAGTCCTGCCAAACCTAATAACGGAACTGTCACGGTCAGACTGGCCCCGAGGTGAGCAGTAAGGATTCCAAGAAATTGTAGAGATTGTTTGCAACATGGGCCATCTCAAATTAGATTGGCTCAGTGAGCAATTTCAGCCCTGCAAATTGCATTTTGAGCTCTTCTTTTCCTGACCCTTAGCAGGGACTGTCACTGTGCTTCTCTTAGACTCCAACTCCTACAGCTCTCTCCAAGATCATCGCCAGTAGAGGTAGCTGGACCTGGGTTTGAATCCAAGTAACTGGGCAGTAAGTGACCAGTAAGCAGCGGCCATCAGGTTACTTCATGGTGGTGTGGGAGACTGGGGATAAAAATTGTTTTAATTGGGTTCACTTCTATTCTAAGGGAGACATTCAGATTTCTGGCTGAAGCCATAAAAAGGAATATATAGACTTTTGTAACTGAGATGTTCAAGGGAATTCAGGTATGGCTGTATCCAGGTGCTCAGATGAGGTGGTCAGACATTGACAGGCTCTGCTTTCCATTGAGTGAGCTTCCCTTCTAAGCAGCCCTTCTCCTGAAGGCTCCCAGCAGCTTCAGCAGAAAAGAGCAATTTGCTTGCTTGCCTAATATTCCAACCAAATCCCAGGATGAAGCCAGGCCTGGCCTGAGTCATGTACTCATCCCTGAATCACGACTGCACATTTACACTTGCTGTTCCTGCCCCCTTTCTCCTCCATCTCCTGATCTGCATCTCCTAATCATCAAAACTGTGTTTGGTCCCCCTCCTCATGGTTGTTTGTCCCACTCCATCCCCCAGTGGGCATCAGGTCTCCCTGCGTCAAGTCCCCATTGCCTTCTGTCTCAGAATGTCCCATGCTAGAATCATGGGTGCATGTGCTGATCTTCATTTCACTGTGAGTTCGGGGACACTGATGGTAAAGCCTCAGTCATGCCCACCGCCCATCATTCAGCACCCAGCACAGTCTTGGGCATACAGTCGGGCTCCATAATTGTTTGCTGAAGGAGGGAATGGTGAGTGGGGAGTGGGGGGCCCTGGCATTTGTTCAGAACTCAGAGAATAAGGACTTGAACTGGGCAGGAAATGTGGGGAAGGGGAGGGATCACATAAGACAAGTTCAGCAGGAAATGCGTGGACCCCTGGCCACTCCCCTTCTCTGAGTGCTCCAGATTCTGCTCCAGGAACCTAGGAACTGTCCTGGTCGCTCCAGCTATGCTCAGCCTTGAATTCTCAGTCACCTACTTGCCATCTACACTTGAGTAGCCTATAAGGTATCAGCCCCCAAACTGGGCCAGAGTTCCCTTTTGCATCGAGGAGGGGAAAACAGATCCATTCCTTGCAGGGAAGGGAGCTCGGGCAAGGACAGCTGCTTACAGCTTGGTGATCTTGGGCCAGGCCCGGGATCTTGGTGGCTCAGGTTCTTCTTCTCATAGGTGGGGGACAATGCCATGCTGGTTTAGTTTCTTGGGGCTGCCCTAACAAGGGCCCCATCAGGGTGACTTAAAACAACAGAAATTGATTGCCTCGCAGGTGTGGAGGCCAGAAGTCCCAAATCGCAGTGTCGGCAGAGTCACCCACCCTCCAGAGCCTCCGGGGAAGGGATTTTTCTTCTTCTTCAGCTTCTGGAGACCCAGGAGTTCTTTGGCTTCTAGATGCCTTGCTTGGATCTCGCCTCCATGCTCACCCAGCCTTCTGCCTGGGTGTGCCTGGGTCTGCACTTCTCTCTTCATACAAGGACGTGGGTCCTGCTGGATTAGGGCCCACGCTGATGGTCCCCTAGTTTGATGACATCAGCAAAGACCGTATTTCCCAATAAGGTCTCTTTCACAGGCACTGTGGATGAGGCTTCATTACACCTTTCTGGGGGACAAAATTCAAGCCACAGCCCTCTCAGTTGGGATCTGATGTAACTAGTGATGAAATGAATGTGCGAAGACAGCACAGTTGGGGATTGTTGAGATGAGGAGCCTGGACGGGCCACCGTCTTGGGGTCCCTGCCAGGCCCTTTGCTTTCCTGGCTCTAGAAGCCTCTTGGGAAGGTGGCCTGGGTCACTCAGAAACATGAACAACCCTCACGTCAGGGCCATGTCTCCTGGTTTGTTTGATGTCATGTTAGAATCAGGCTCGGAGTCTAGCCCCTCATTCACTGTCATCGAACACCCCACTCAAAGCTGGCCCTGGATCCTTCCCACTAGTGAGGCTCTTCTAAGACAATTCAGCCCTCACCCCAATCTCATTTCTCTTTCCCTTCCTGTCACATCCTGGAGAAATGTGGCCTTTGAGTTGTCTGCCTGCCAGAGGACTTGCTAAGTAAGCCTTGCTGAGGGGAAATTCTCTAAGGGGCTGTGTTTCTGATTTGGCCCTTTCTGGTCTCCGGAATCTTGACTATAGTCCTTATGGGCTTGCCTTCCCTGTCCCCTGGGCTGTGTGTGGCATTGACTCGGATTTGGGAAATGGACTGAAGATCCTTGAGGACGACGATGTCAAGTCTGCCCAGGGGAAGAGAACTATAGACAATTCACCATACGGATAATTGAGTGCAATGAACTTTGACTAATACGCAGTAGTCTTGGAGCCCAAACCAGAAACCACCAAATAGCCCTTTTCGTTTTCCCCAGCAGCCTCTGCAGTTACACGGTCACCCTGTGACTGAGCTCTGGCCCGTGGACCCACAGTGTAAGTCCCGTGAGTCCTTTCTGGCCTGAGGCAGTGACGCGTGTGTGTGACGCCTCCGAGCCTTCCTTGCTCTGCGGTCCTTCCTGCGGGGACCACGTGTCCTGGGAGTGAGACACAGACCTTGTCCAACTGGTCCAGCTCTGGCCCCCGCCCACAGGGAAGTAGGAGGCACGTGGAAGCTCTCCAATAAATGCACGAAGCAGGAAGAGATGAATAAAGGTAGTGTCTATATACATTTTCAGTGTTTCTTCATTAAGCAACTGAAAAACCAAAAAAACCCCAAAACACTAAAAAACAAAAACAAAAACAAAAACAAAAACCAAACCCAAAACCTTCATCCAGGTGTGGCTTGAAAAAGTTTTCTGTCTTCTTCTGTCTTGCCTGGTTTAAATCCCATGAACCCTTTCCTGGGGAGTCCCAGCTCACACTCTGTGTCCCTGAGTTTGTTTCCTATGACAAAGGCCCTATTCACACTGTCAGAACAGCCTTCCCGCACTGGGCTTCTACGACAGCAAAGTTCCTATTTCCAACGAGGTCCCACTTATCAATATATCTTTTTTTTTTTCTTTTTTATGGATCATAGTCTTTGGTATCAAGTCTAAGACCTCATTGCCTAGCCTTAGATCCTGAAGATTTTTCTCCTTTATTTTCTTCTAAGAACCTCCTATCTTCGTGGGTTTCATTTACATATAGGGTCCGTTTTGATCCGTTTTATGTATCAAGATGTGTTGAGGCTAATTTTCCCCCCCTCTGGGTGGGTAATTGCTCTAGCTTGTGAATAGACAATTTTTCCTCTGCTGAATTGCTTTTGCACCTTTGTCAGAAATCAATGGAGCGTATCTGTGCAGGTCTATTTCTGGGTTCTCTCTTCTGTCCCATTGATCTATGGGTTTGTCCTTCCACCAACACCTCAGTGCCTTGATTAATGCAGCCGCACAGTAAGCCGTAATGACAGGTAGAGTGATTCCTCCCATTTTCTTCTTTGTCAAGATGTATTCGCTGTCCTAGGGTCGGTGTTTTTCCGTACGAGTAACAGAATAAGCGTGTCTATGTTTACAAAAGCTCTTGGTGGGATTTGGATAAGAATCGTGTGAAACCTATATATCAGCTTGGTGAGAATTGACAGCTTTACGAAAGCAGAGGGTTCAAATCTATGAATGTTCTTTGCTTCTCCATTTATGTGGGTCCTTTAAAATTTCTTGTATCAGTAATTTCTAATTTTCAGCATGCAGGTTCCACACGGCTTTTGTTAGGTGTGTAGCTAAGTATTTCATTTTCTTTGATACGATTGTAAACGGAATCGTGCTCTTTATTTCAGTTTCTGCACGTTTTGTTAGCTTATGGAAACGTGATAGGTTTCTCGGCGTTGACTTTGTGACTTGAGACCTTGCTGAATACACTCAGGTCTGGGAAGTGTTTTGTGGATTTCTTAAGAGTTTTTCTACACAGACAACTGTGTCATCTGCCAATGGTCTTATTTCTTCTTTTCCAAAACTCTGTGCTTTTAATTTCTTTTTCAGGACGTACTGCCTTAAATTCCAGTACCGTGTTGAGTGAGAGACGAGGGCAGGCGTCCTTGCCTTCTTCCTAACCTTGAGCAGAAAGCATTCAGTGTTTCGCCACGAGGCAAGTTAACTATCGGTTCTGCGTGGATGTTCTTTATTTTCTTGAAGGGATTGCGTCATCGCTGGTATGAATCCCTGAAAAAATTGGTAGACCTCCCCGGTGAACTGGCTTGCGCCTGAAAGTTTCTTTCTCAGGCGTTTTTAACATTATAAATATAATTTGTTTGATGGCTAGAGAGTCACTGAGATGGTTTATTTCATCTTGGGTCAGCTCTCGTAGTTTGGGGTTTGGGGGGAATTGATTTGATGCTTCTAATTTGACTGGGAGGCTCCGTCTGGTGCCTTCCTTGCTCCCGTCAGCCCCTGCTGCTTTCCAAGGGTTGGGCTGCTAGGGGTCTCCTGGCGGGGGAGGAATGTGGTAGGATTTCCGCTTGCACACCTGGTGTCTCTGGGCTGGGGAGGGGAGTCTCGTGCCCTCAGGGATGGAGAGGACTGATGTGAGATGGGATGTTAAGAATCTCTAGGAAGCTCTGGTGTAGGAAGGGTTTCCATGGACCATGCCATCCACTTGTCCTCCCTCTCTGGACAGATGACAGACACTCGCTACTGAACGGCGCGATGGGCTCAGCTCTTCTGAGCCTCAAATCTGGTCCCCAGATGGACCTCCAGAGCCCTTCTTCTGAACTCCGTGTTTGACCCTTGAATTATTCCTCCTGCCGAGGAGCAGTGTAGGGGTTGACAGCTTGGGTTCCAGCTCCTGGGTTCTAATCCTAGTTCCGCCATGTATCGGCTGTGTGCTCTTCAGTTATTTATGCAACCTCTCTTGGCCTCCGTTTCTGCATCTGCTAATGGGGAGGACAGTGAGCCCTACCTCCCAGGCTTCTTTTGAGTGTGTTTATGGGGGTAAAGGCGTGAGGGCATGCTGGGAGGCATAGCAGATGTTCCTTAAATAGAAGGGAGAAACAGTGCTCTGCTGGCCTCAGGAACATGTAGGACTCTGGCTTGACGTTCATGGCTCTTCATGCTCCAGCCCGAAGACCCCCCAACTTCCTTCCTGTCGCTTCACGAATTCCACTTTTGCCTGCGGCTGCCCTCTAATTCCTAAACACCTGGTCTCCCCAGCCCCTCCGTCATGACGGGTTTCTCCTCCCTCCCCTGAAAGATTCAGCTCTAGCACTGGCCTCCCCAGAAGCCCTCCCCAGCTCTTTCCTCTGTCCTCATACGAGTTAGGTGACCCCACTCTGTGTCCCCTGAGGTCTGTCGTGGTGGGAAGATTAACGTGCTTGGAATCATTTATTGAACATCTCCTGCGTGCTGGTCTCGATGCTGGACAGAGCTTGCGGTGGTGGTGAGAGCCATGGTGCTCACCTCCGGGGATTGCGTGTTCTAGAAGCAGAGACCTGATGTCAGCTACTTTGTCTATGGTGTCCGAAGCTCTCAGCCCTTGGGATAAGGCTCAGCCCTTGGGATAATGCCTTGGAAGCATCTTCTGCCTTGATTCTGAACAAACCAGAGGACTCAAGGCGTGATGGGCTAGAGGCTGGGGCTCCTATGTACAGGCACGTGGACCCTCATGGCGGACCCTAGGATTAGACAGGGGTGACCTTACCATCAGAGGCAGCACTGGACCCCCACAGGCTTCCCCACTTTCGGGGTGTGGGTGTATCCGTCTTTGGCAGTGGGGAAGCAGGGCAGGTGGCCTCCCGCCCTCTAGGAGCCAGGCTTGCGAAGAGAGAACAGAAGGGCGAATCGCTCTTGCTCCTTCTCAAACTCACTCCGCTCCATGGGAGGAGAGCCTGAGGTTTCAGGGGGACCCTAGAGGTGGGAGGAAGCTCCCCTTAACTCTAAATAATGAAATCAGAGCATGACCACGTGCCAAGCATTGCTCTGTGCTAGGCACGGCTGTCACCAGCTCACAGCAGGAAACTGGAAAGCCAGGGGCTTAGAAAAGTTAACTCACTGGTCCAGACCCCTGAGAGGTGCAAGTCGGGAAATGGATGCAAATATAACCCACCGCTCCTGTTCGTCACCGTCCCCCTCAGTGGCCACACCAGGCTCTCTACCCTGCTGGCTTGGTCCCTCGCCTTCCGGGGACGACTCGCTTGCTGCCAACTGGCTCTAACATCAGAAAGGGCTTCTTCCCTTTGAATTCCAGTCGGCCCCCTAGAAGATTCTCCCAACGGTTCTTGTCTTGCCCTCTGGAGCTGCACAGTGAGCTTAATCTCCTCAGTAACTGCAAAATAAATTTAATAAACTCCATTAAAGTGTGTAATCTCATAGACAGAGTGAAAAATTTCTGTGCTTCAGACTTTTTTTCCTAATTACTAGCACCATGGAAATTGCAGGGATTAGAGACTCGGCTGGAGACAGGAATGGATTGTGTCACCAAGAAAGTACAGATGAACCCCAGCAGATAAGGCAGGCTGGGATTTGCATGAAATTAGGAGGCAGGTCCGTGCCCATTAACTCCATGGGGATAGATAGTGACCTTCTGGGGTTTGTTTAGGAAATGAGGGGGGTGGGAGAGGGTGGGAGTTCGGTGTGGTGATTTAGTGGCAATCTATCTTTAAAAAAATTCATTTGTTGATGTCACAACAGAGATGGAGGCTTATCCCCTTTTCCTGGTGGGACAGCACTCCTGCTCCACCATTCGTCCCTCCCCCCACGCCCAGGGAGGAGGGGGCTCTCCCCAGAGCATGCAGTGAGTCTACTAGGGACCTTGGGACAGAACAAGGGCCTCCGACTCTCTGGCAGGGACCCTCCCACTATGCCCATGAATCCTGGTGCCCTCTCAACCGGGTGATAAAAGTGGTCATGGGATGGTCACCGGGTGATCAAGGATTGTCCCCACTGACCAGAGAAGAGCGTGTCTTCAGCCTGGCCCTCTCGTTGACCTCTGCTGTGTACCACGTGCTGGCTCAGGGGTTTTCTCAGAGGACCCCCCTCGATAGTCCTTTGTGATACCAATCACCCCTTTTTACAGAGGAGAAAACCAAGGCTCAGGGTGACAAAAATTCTTGCCTAAGGCCATCCCACTAGTCATTTGCAGTGCTGGAATTCAAACCTGGGACTCTCTGCCCCTGCCACCCTTTGTCCCATTTGTTCTGAGAGAAGGCAGCTGTGGTTAAGTGACCTTGGTGGCCTTTGAGGCTTCAGCTACCTTCAGGTGGGCTGCTAAGAACTGCCCAGCGGTGCAAACCCCAGCACCCGGAGCAGCTGTGCTTGAGCCCACAACCTAAGTCTCAGCTGCCCCTTTGCTCCTCCTCCCTGGGCTGCCCTGTAGAGGTGGCTGGAAGTCATCAAGGGCAAGGTGACCCTGCCAGGGCCCCTCTCTGTGCTGGGCGCCCCCCTCTCCTTTGTTCTCCATCCCAGAGGTTCCCGGAGGCCTGGAGGGGGGAGCACAGGGGAAGTGGCTGCTTTGCTTTTCTCCTTTTCCTCCTGCCCCTTCCTTCCATCCTCAGCCAGACTGCAGGCCAGGGCTCGGGGCTCATAACTTCAAAGTCCTTTTCACGTTTCTAGGTCAGAATTTTATTGCTTTTGGCCAAAGGCCACTCAACAGTCACAGAGCACAGTGTGGGACCAATGCAAACTTAGAGTAAGTTACGGGTTCGGACCAGCGCCCGAGGGTTCCAGTTAGTGGTTCCATGGGAAATGACTTTCACCTGAGCTCGTCTGGTGCCAGGACCCCAGGGGCAGACGCGTCTGTGAGACCTCTGGTTCCCAGATGTACTGGCGGCAGAGCCCCGATATCACTGCCCTGGACCTGGTGATGGCTCTAGACCCACAGAGCAGGTGGCACTGGTGTGGCGTTGGGGGGTGGGAAGTCACAGCTGTGGCTGCTGGTGGGGCGCCAGGATCCAGATTTCTCCTGCCACGGCCTCCTCATCCTCAGTGTGGGCGGGTAGCAATGTGGGGATGCTATTGTGACGCTTGGGTGAGGGGAGGCAGAGGAAGTCTGTGTGCTGGCACAAAGCCAGCTTTCAGGGATCTCGAACTCAGTGATTCCAGAACTTTCCATCACACCGCAGTCTCCTGGCGGCAGACAGTGTGGAGACAAATAGGACAGCTGACTTTGTCTCTCACTGAGCCTCCAGAGGCTGCACCCCTCTGTGCCCTCGGGCCTGGGGGTTGGGGTCCTAGGGGGAGGGACAGGGTGATGCAGCTGGAGCCAAGGGCAGAGACTGGACAAGTCCTGTCCGGAGCCCCATCTGAAATCTCACGGAAGGGCAGTGACGGTTCAGGCCCAGCACTGCTGGGGGCGCGGGGATGGGGGCGTGGGACAGAGTGGGGCAGAGGTCAGCCTGCACCTGGCACAAATGTGGGTTCCCAGATGCTGGAGAGCGTCAGACTCGCGCAGGGGGGATGTTGAATGCAGATCCCCTGCCCTCAACCCCAGTGTTCTGGTTCTGGGGTCTGGGGAGGGTCCTGGGGGTCAGCATGTTAACAAGCCACTCCCCCATTCAGAAGGTGGTCGGCCACACTTTGGGGGCCCTGAGGTGTCATCGCAGGCCTAGGGCTGAAATTGGAGGACACATGGTGGCCAAGGCCAGCGATGGGTGAAAGTGGTGGGGGCAGCGGTGACACAGGGCAAATTATTGTCCCTCTGGACGTCACTTCCTTGACCTGAGCAAGAGGTAATACCCTCCTTGAGGGGTGGCATGAGGATTAAACGCAGGCCAGTCATCCTCACACCCAGTCCTGAGCTGGCGCTCAGTAAATGTCAGCTCTTTCTGCTCTTTAGAAACATAGCCCTCCGTCTCTGCCCGAGGTCAGCCAGGGACAGCATGGCCAGTACTGAGCTCTGGCACCTCTGAGGGCCCCCCCAGACAGAAGTAAGTGGGGCCAAGCGCCGGCTGGCCCACCCTAGGCAGTGTCCTCCAAAATAAACCTCGCTTCCTGGTGAGCCAGATAAAAGCATATTGCTTGGAAAGTGCTGTTCCAACAGAATTACCTGAACCTTTTACCGTCAGAGCAGATGTCCCATGGTAGCATCTGGCGAAGGTGTCAATGATCATAATTAATTAGACCTTCCCCACATTTCTGACAGGATGGTCTGTCAGCACAGGCCACCTGCTTGGTCCGCGGGGATGGGGATGGGGACGGATCGACCCCGTGCACCTGGGGACTCCCCTTCGGGTGGGAACTCGAGTAGCTCCAGCTCCCCCCACAGCCCCAGGGGTGTAGGCAGCTCTGTGCAGTGGAGGCAGTGCTCGCCCCAAACATTCCTCCTTGTGGGTTTCTGAGACTTCGAAACAGCAGGTGGCTGGGAAGCCTGAGAGTTCCGATGGAAGGAAACAAAGTGCGTGGTGACAGCGGTGAGGGCGTCACAGCGCTCCTGTCCTGGTGCCAACGGACCACAGATCAGCTTTGTGCACATGAGCTTAGCGAACCCTATCGGCAGAGGTGACCTCCCGGCTTATGTAACACCTGGGACACTTCAGAGAGCCAGGGTCAATCACACCACCCCGTCCTGTCGCTGGGCCTCTGGGCCCCTGGGCACGTCAGCTCCTTCACTTCCCATCTCAGCTCAGCGGCCCCCTGGGCCCCGCCTGACCTCTCCCTGAGGTCATGGCCCCTCTGGTCACACAGTGACCCCCACACTGTTCATGTCCCCATCCTGTCCATGGGGCCCTTCTTCTGTCAGAGTTCTCCCCACACACTCCTCACCAGTGGGCCTGTCACGGAGTCGGTCAGTAGTTGGTGTGTCTGTCACCTCTCCCCAAGACCACATGGGCTGGGAGGAGGGGCTGGGTGTCTTGTCTCCTGCCACCCTCTCCTGTGCCTCAAGCAGTTTCTGGAGTAGCTGCTCATCAAATCATGGGAGGGCGGGAGGTTGGGGGGTGGGTAGACGGTGGACACTTGTGTGCCATGTGAATGCTCACCATAGGGACTCTATTGTGGGTGAGACCCTAAGTAATGAGGTGGACCAAACCACACCTCCCACACAGCCTTATTCCCCAGAGGCCCCCCACCCCCGCACTGCTTGCTCAATGGGCACATGGAAGAGTGGTCATGGTGGCAGAACTGAAGGCTATGCTTGGGGTCTTGGGCCTGTGCTGCCCTTCACCAAGGCTGACCTGGCTGAGGCTGGCGATGCAAGCCTAATCCATGCCCCTGCAGAGACCAAACCCAGGTTCCGGGCTTGGCTCTGTGTCCCACCTTATGACAGGTTGATGACATGGCAGCTATTCATCATGGAGGGGGCAGAAATTCAACCTCATCAAACAGGCGCATATTCTGGACTTGGGTGTGTCTTCCTCCCGCCCACAGTTCCACTTCCGGGATCACTGTCCATCAGCTCCCAGAATGCCCTAGCTGCCATCATGGCGCTCCTCAGGGCACTGCTTCTGATCAGGGAACTCAGGTCACAGCGAAGGACACGCAGTCATCGGCTCATATGCATGGAATAACTGGTCTTATTAAGTGCCCAGAATTGGTGGCCTAATCGAAAGGCGGAACGGCTAGTGGAGATTCAGTTGTGTTCTCTTTTACAGGACACGGAAAATGTGAGTCTGAGACCATTATCTGGAGCTGTCCCTCCATAGCCAGGACAACTGGGTTCAGGAGACAAGGGAGAGTCTCCTGTCATTATCATGCTTAATAACTCACTCCCAGAGTTTGTTCTCATCATGGCAACTTGGTTCACTGAGGGCTTGGTTCCCAAGGCTTGCACCAGGGGACACATCAATGGTCCCATAGACTTGGAAGATAAAAACTATCCCTTGGCCATTCTGGACTTACGCTATTGAACCAACAGTCAAGAAAGAGGGTCATCTACTCTCTAGAAGGATTGATCTCAGTTGCCAAAGGGACCCCGGGTTGCTGCTATGAAATGGGGGGAGGAGGGAAGGAGAACCCTGTCTGGGTCAGGGGTTCTGTGAGGCGTCTCTTACCCCTCCCACACTCCATACGAAAGATTCATGGAAAACTATGGCAAACCCTCCCCTCAAATAAAGGCAGGATGATGGGGGGCTCAGACTCTTCAGTACCAAAGACTTGGGTCATCCCCCCCAGGTGAAGAACCCTGACCCTCTGAGCATTTGGCTGAGAAGGGGGTGGGAGTATATAGAATGAATGATGGGAGAAGGAAACCAGAGGTACCTGCCATCGCCATGGCCGCAGGGCCATTTGGAAAAAAACCAGGATTATAGGAGCTTTGCATATATTCAGCATACTGAGGACACATCCCTGTTTACTTCTGTATGCTAGCCACTTCCTTCTTCTCCTTTTCTCATTTTCATTTTATATACAAGAGGTTGCAAGTTAACTTGGCAATTTAGTCTTTGGTCAGTGAACTGTGATGCCTTTGAGGAGTGAGGAGGTTAGAGCTGGCGGTGGATGCAATGAGTCTTGGGGCCGTGGAGCTCCTCATTTTGGAGGAAGAGCGCATTCACTTGTAAGACACAGCTGCCTCTCGTTAGGTGCAGATCGCTCTGCTGCTGTGGCATGGAAACTCGGAGGTGTGCACGCGCGTGCCTATGGAGGAGAAACCGAAGCAGCGGACCCTCTTGCTTGCAGAGTTCACTGCTCTCACCTCCAATTCACCCTCTGTTGCCCGATTTGTGGAAATGGAAATGAGCACCTTTCCCTTTCCGGGTTGGCATGAGGGTAAACCTCGTCAGTAGGGGACCGTGGGGAGACCCTACATCCTGTCCCCATCCCCCATCTATTTCAACAGCACTGGCTTCCCAGGCACCCAGGTCTCATAGGGCTCATGGATGTTTTGTGTGACACATGTGGCTTCTCCAGAAATCATTGTGGCATAAGCTTCCTGGGGTGGGGGAGGGGAAGAGCGGGAACCTTCTACAGGACCCGGCCCCTGGAGTACACAGGGCCCTAGCCCCCAGCAGCCCCTTGAGGTGGTGTCATAGCGGCAGAATCCAGAGTCACCTCCCTAGAAACCGCTTCTCCTGACGCCCACTGAAGTGTGGATTTCTGGCAAGACCTGGGGGGCAGGTTTCCCAGCAAGTTCCACGAGCCTGGCCTCCCAGTGACTTCCCCGGCACTCAGTGAACCATAAGTGAGCCCCCTCTGTCCAGGTTGAGATCCCAGCCCTGGGGCCTCTTCCTTAGGTACCCTGAGGTAATGGCTGCGCCTCCTGTTTGCGTTTTGGGATTCTAGACTGTTCACATCTTACTAGCTGATCACTTGTTATTCTGATCCACGGTTGCGGTTAAAATTCTTAGTGTTCAACTTTCCCCCCTTGTATTCCTACGTGGTTTCTGTCTCCTGGTGGGACCTTCACTTAGCCTGTGGGCTGGGTGACAGGCAGAGCACCCTGCAGGGTGCCAGGGAGGGGAGGGGGACACACTGAGGGACTCTGAAATCTGAGCCATGTCCAACCACCTGCAGGGTTGGGGAGGGGAGGCTGAAGGTTGCCCCATGACTCAGAGGAGGGGATGCAGGTCCCAGGTCCACCTCAGGCCTGTTACCTCCCCTCCCTGGGCCTGTTCGTGTGTAAACACAGGACAGCCCACTATGGGGAGGCAAGGGAGGAGGGGGCACTTGGAGCCAGTGCTAAGGCTCCAGGTGGGGGCTTGCTTTGGCTCTCCAGAGTGCGGAGCTGAATTACAGGGCTCAGCCCACCAGGCAGACCCAGTGGAATCCATCTGACGATGTGGGCCATTAACTCCTTCTATGTCTTAGCAGCGCCAGCTGCTAGGGGGCAGGACGACAAGAAGTGCATAATTCCTTTGGGAGACTCAGTTTCCTAAGGGGTCTCAGCCTCTCCCTGTCTCACAGATGTTGCTGAACTGTTCGGCAGTGGGCACTGTGCTGGGCACTGGGATGTTTTAGGCAATGAGGCAGACGTGGTCACTGGTCACCTGGGAGGTGGCAAGTGTGGCAGGCGTGGATATGAATTAAATAATCCCCCGCAGTGTAGAGATGCCCCTGTTGGGGGGTAGTGGGATGTCATGGGGGTGACCCAGGACCAGCCCCTTCTTTCTCTGCATCTCAGGCTTCTTATCTATGACACAGGTGGCATGCATCCCCAAGGAGAGGTTGGGGGTTGAAGCGAAGTCTTCCCTGTAAAGTATCTGGTAGGCGCCCCCACACTGGTTATTATTATGATAATTATTTTAAGCGCTTTTATGAGAAGCATACACATGAGTAAGAACTAATGTCACCATTTTAAGAGCACCCTTGCTCACGGTCCTGCTGCCTGGTCTGGACCCAGAGGGCTAAGGGGGCTCCCTGCTCAGCCATGAGGTCAAGCTCTGAATACTGGCAGGTCCCTGGGTCCCTCCCCCTGCCTGGGACTCCCCAGAGGGCAAGGTCACAGCAGCCACACACCAGGAGACCGCTGGGCTGAACAGGAGGGGGTGGGGTAGAGACCACATCTGGGCTTCTCTGGAAACTCTCCTTTTTCTGGGGGTGAACCCGCTTGGGAACTACCACCCCTAATCAACCAGCGTCTTCTCAACCGGACACAAAGTCATCTGTCAGCTCTGGCCACACTCCCCAGCCTGGCCTTAGGGAGTCATGCTGGATGGAAGGCTCTGGGCTGGCTGGAGAGACCCCTGGACCACCCAGCAGATTTCCCATTTCAGAGGAGTCCACGGAGGGCCAGGGTCTGGCTTTGCTCACCATGGTGTCCTTGCCCCTTGCGTGATGCACAGGGGCTTAATAAAGACTTGTACAATGGGCTGGTGAATTAGCAAATGACTGTGGGGACACCTGGCCCAGCTGCTGAGTGACGGAGCGGACCCCGAGCTAGGTCTCTCAACGGCACCTCCCTGCCCCCACACGGACGTCCCCAGTGCTCTCACGTGGGCACGGCCAATTCTGTGTGTCCCTGTGCTGCTTTTATTCTCCATTTCATCTCAACTCTCAGACTGAGCATCACAGAGCCCATTTTATAGGCGAGGAAAGGAAGGCTCGGAGAGGAGAAGGGACTAACCCACTCAGCTGGACCGAGAGGGGCTGGGAAGGAACAAACATCTCGACAGGCCAGCCTCCTTGCTGACCCGCCGACCAGGCAGGGGGAGAAAGTGGGCACGCCCCTGCTGGAGCCCCTGCAGTTTTCTAGCCCACCCTAACTCCCACAGGGGCCTCTGTTCATCCTCGGCCCCAGCTTTGCCTCCTCACTGGCCAGCTGCCTGCACTGGGCTGGGCATATATGCATGTGCGTGTGTGTGTGTGTATGCGTGCATGTGTGTGCACCTGTATGTATGCCTGTGTGTCTGGAGAGACACAGGAGCAGGCGTCTGGCCCTGTGAGCTGCCAAACTGGAGGGAAGCAGTTCTGGGTGGTGTGAGTGAGATGGGGGCATTGAGAGGGGTCAGCAAAGGCATCTGCTTACAGTGGGCGGAGATGCATTGCCACAGCAGGGTGGTGTGCCTTGGGCCTCTCATCAGGGCAGAGGAGACCGTGGTGAGGAAATGGGAAGAGCAGGAACTTGGAGAGATGGAGAATAGGAGGAGGAGACACACACACACACATAGTCATAGGAGTGAGCCGCCTCCAGGAAGCCTTCCTTGACCTCTCCTCAGGCCAGTTCCTGGAGCCCTTACTCTGTCTCTCCCTTCCAATACCTTTGCTCTGCCTGGTGTTCCCAGCCAACTGGCTGTGCCTGGGTGTGTTCCCCATACCGGGTGTGGAGGCACCAGGGTAGGCTCCCCTCCCTCATGGCGGATGGGACTTTGAATGACACCAGTAAGTGGACATCTCTTCACAGAGTGGGCAGCAGAGGCTCAGAATCTGAGCGACCTGCCCAGGATCGCAGTGTTAAGTGTAAAATCAGGTTTCAACCCCGGCTGGGCGGACCCTGAGGCCTGGGCTCTGGCCCATTCATGGTAACACCCATTGAACTGAACCACTAAATTCATCATTTTCCGAAGGGCAATGGCTTCTCATGGCGGCTGTGAGACAGGTGGTTTTCCTAGAGCCCCAGCATAGCTACTCCATCTTCAATGCCAGGTAAACTCCTACAAATCCCTGGAGCTTGAGGGGCAATGTAGACACAGCCTCAGGTAGCTGGGCTCTGGCACCCCAGTCTGAGGCTGATCCACAGTGGACATAGGAGGGACTTGTCCTTCCTTCTTTTGTTCCTCCCCCTCTCCCTCATTCATTCAGAAGTCTGCTCTGAGCACCCACTACATTCCAGGCCACATCTAGGGGTTGTGGCCTGGAGCCAATGGGATGAAACCCTTCCACTGAGGAGTCTCTAAAGCAAACCCACAAATTCGTGTCACTACATTTGTGATAAGTGCTCTGAAGGGGAAGAAAAGGGTTTGAGAAAGAATCTGAAGAGGGAGAAACTAATTTGGAATGGGGGGGTCCAAGAAGGTTCTCTGAGAAGGGAGGTTTAAACAGAAAAAATCTGAAGCATGAGGAGCTGTGAGCCCCACCAGGAAGCGGGAAGGGGACTGGGCTCCCTCCTGTGTTCCCCGTGGCCGTGGAGGGTGGGGACCTGACCTGAGAGCAGAGGGAAGCCAGGAAGGGCTCCGAGTCAGGAAATGATGAGGCAACATTTGCACTGGGAGACCATTGACTCTGCCCGTGGATGGGGAATTACTGGGGGGCAGGCGTGGAAGTGGAGAGATCCGTGAGGAGACTGTGGTCGGGGTCAGGGAGATGGAGGGCAGGGGGAGACAGATGTCAATGCAGCTGTTGGCTGGGCTGATATCCGTGGCCACAATGGAGGGGGCCAGAGCAAAGGTTATGCCTAAAACAGTGCCTGACAGAGCCGGGGATCAGGACTAGTGACTTCTTTATTAGCATCATCCCTGATGATGGAGAAAAGGCCCCCATCCCCGCCCCTCCATGACCCCTGTCAGCCCAGGTCCTATGATCCTCTGGGGTCCCCACCCTCATGCCTTCAGAAGCCCCAGCCTCACAGGTGGCCTGGATAACCCCAAGCCCCAGACCCTCCCCACATCATTCCCTCTCTCAGCTGGCGGCCCCCATCTGTGTCGGTCTGGAGGCCGGTCAGGAAGGAGCTGGTCTGGGGGATGAGGGGCGGGCAACCCTGACTCTGCCCTGATGGGGAAGGTGACCTTGGACAAGACTCTCTTTACAGACTGCCCGCAGGAGACCAGAGGCAGGAGTGTAGAGGGGTTCCGGGTCAGGTGACCCCAGTGAGGGTCCGCGTGGCAGCCTCCGCCCTCCCTGGGGGGCCCCGGTGAGGACCAGAAGGCTTAATGTCTGCGATGCTCTGCCGGCTGCTGGAGCCAGTCAGCCCCTCCTCACCCGTGATTAATTCAGTTTGGTAAAGCAGTATTTACGCTGGAAATTCAATCGTCATTTCTGATGGTAAAGGAATTGAAAAATAAATTGAAAGTGTCAGATGATGCATTAGGTTGGGTAATGGGCTGGAAGCGGGGCCGCCCACCTGGCCTCCCCATTGGGCAATTTATGGGCCCCAGAAATTAACCAGGTTGTGATCCCCCACAAGTCTAGGATCAGGAGCCAGGGGGGATGGGGAGAGAGGGTTGGGGGCAAGGGGACGTGAGACACGAAATGAGGAGAGGAGAGAGATTCCGGCGTGGAGGTGGGGGCAGCGTCTGGTGTCACCCAGCCCAGCCCCAGGGGAGAAGGTGGGCCAAGAGAGGGCAGGGGCCCATCCACGATGACACAGGATGTTCGGGAGACAGGGGGCTGCGGTCCGGGCTCCCTCCTCCCTCCCTCAGGCCAGCAGAGGATACTGCTGGGGCCCAGTGTCCCTGCGGGGAGCTGTGTTTTGGGTTCAGCACCTGAGAGTTCAGCACCTGCATTGTGCCCTGTGCCTCATGCCCAAAGTTCAGGGAAAAGGGGTGCCCCCCCTATGAGAGGGGCCATCTCACCGATGGTCTCTGTCAGGACAATATGAGCTCATGCTTCTGTGAGTCTGCAGGGAGCCAGGTCCCCTCAGGAGTTTCTGGTCCCTTCCAGAGGGCTGTGAGCCTAGTGAGGACTAAGACTCCCCCAGCAGACTGCAGTGTCTAAAGGCAGAACCTTCTCCTCTAGCAGACGAATGTCTCCTCAGAACAGGTTGACTCTCCCAGGAGCCTGCATCCTCCTTAGTGTAGGCCTGTAGGCGAGCCTTCCCCTTGGAGCTTCCTCTCCAGTCCTTCTGCCACTGGCTGGAACCCAAAGTGGGCAGCGTGTGGAAGTCTCAGTGGCCTTGTCAGCCAAGGCCAGGCCTGGGAGATCTCTAGGGGAAGCACAGGGATACATGGGGAAATCTCTGTCAGGAAGACCAGAACCCAGGTGGTTCCCAGAAGACAGGTCCCCGTGGAGTCTTCCAGTCCCTGACCAGGACCAGCCCCCGACCCTGTTAAACCCACAACAACCTGAAACAGGGAGAGCCCAGCCTTGGAGGCAGGAGGTCTTGGCTCCGGTCCAGTCCAGCTCATCCATGCATCTGTCCACTTGTCTGTCTGTCCATCCATCCACTCATCCATCCATCCTTCCATTCATGCATTCATCCATGCATTTATTCGTCCAACAAGTGTCCGGTGAGCACTGACCAAGTGCCTGTACCCATACAGGGAACTGGGGATGCAGCACGGCACAACACAGACAAGGGCCCTGCCCCATGGAGCTTGCAGCCTCATGGGGAAGCCGGATCAGAACACACCAGTGAAGGGATAATTTCCAAAAGTGGCCGGTGCCGTGATGGAGATAAAGCAAGATGATGGGGTGAGGGGTCCCTGGGCTGGGGTCCTTCTGCCAGGGCTTCTGGGAAGGCTTTGACTCCAGGCTGAGGTCTGTGGATGAGATGGTCTTCCCAGGCATTGGGATGGCCTCAGCACCCTCTAGGGGTGTCCCAAAGTGCCAGGGGGCTAAGCCGGGGTATCCAAGGAACTATGGGACAAGAAGAGGCTGTAGAAGTGGCTGAAGATGGCTGTTGGCTCACACACAGCCCCGTGGCCATGGCAAGGACTCTGCAGTTTATTCTGGGAGCAGTGGGAGCCCCTGGAGGGTTTTGAGCAGGAAAATGGCCTTTGGAAAATTCGCTGCTGTGGATAATGGAGTGTGGAGGGGGAAGAAGGAGCAGCTGGCAGGAGCCAATGCAGATGTCCAGGGAGGAGCTGGTGGCCGGGTCCAGGGCTCAGGCAGGGCAGCTGGAACACAGATACCTCCATAGCTCCCAGTTACCTTTATAATGAAGTCCAGTCTGGGCGATCTGGCATTTAGGGCCTGGGAGCTAACAGCTACCCTTCCCTTCTCCTGATCTCTCTCATACGGCAGAAAACCTGCCAGCATCAGCACATTTTCACTTTCCTGCTCAGCTCAGGGTGGAATGAATGAAGTGCGGCATGGATCTGGTCATATACTTGCTGTCTTAGGCAAAACCCTGCGTTCTTGCTGCTGCCCTCTTCCCTCGGCCCCAGGGGTCCTTCTCCCCCACCCCCTCCCACTGTCCCTGAGCAGCAGCTTTATCCTGCTCCTCCCTATTTGACAGCTGACCTTGGGAGATGCAGCAACAGCTCAAGGCCATGCACGGTGTGCTGAGGGCGGGGTCAGAGCCCAGACCACTGGGCTTCCTGTCCCAGGTGTAACCACTGCACTGCACAGTCTCTGTATAGACCCCGCTGCCCCCAGGGAGGGGATCCCCATCTTCATGGGACAGGTGAGAAGACCGAGGTTAAGAAAAGGGGAGCGACCTACCCCAGGTCGCACTGGAAAGTCCCCTGCTGGAATCTGCACCCGGTAGGAAGGGAGTCCCTGACCTCCTCCAGTCTCTCCACCACTCCGACATTTTGGAAGGCGAGGGGGCTTACCCCAGGACCCTGAGGGAGTGTTCTGGAGTGGTCCTGGGAGATGAGCGGGTCCCTGATCTCCAACAGACCCGGGATCATGTTCCTGTCCTGTTATTCAGTGGCTTGCGGCCCTGAGCTGCTCTGAGCCTGTTCCCTCCTCTGTATAATAGGGCAGCAGCAGTTCATGGGGAGGGTGTGCCCAGGTAGGCACAGGTATTTACTGCACAGCAGGTGCTCAGGGATGGCTCTGTCTTCCCATCCCCTTTGGAGCTGGTGCTCTGGCAGGCTGAGCTCTGGACTTGGGGCCCGATGGTTCCTTTTCTGGGGTCCCAACTTCCTGCAGGGAGACTCTACGGGTGGGAAAAGAGACTGGACTGGTCCCAGCACAGTGTCCCTGCGGCCTTGGGAGGGCTCCATCCCTGTCCATCCACTGCATGAGAGCACAGCCCTGTGGCTCCTGAGCCACACCTCCAGTGTCACTCAGTACCTGGATCCCATGTACCTGAGTCAGTCCTGAGCCCTGTGGGGTGAGCCCTGACTCAGGTGCATGGGATCCAGGTACTGAGTCCTGTGGGCACTCCCCAGTGAATTCCCACCCCACATGGTTGGTCCCATGATGGCAACAGTGGGGCAAGATGGGGACTGCCTGTCCACCCCCAGGGGGATGGGTAGGTCTCTTGCAGAGGACAGTAGGTTCCCAGTCAAGCCAAGTACCAGAGGCCTAAGGGCTGGACCCTGCCATCTGGACCCCAGGTCCTAAGCCCTCACCACCCAGGGTCATGCCCCATCATCTGTACTGTCACGACATGGACCCTCCATCCTGACTAAAATACTAATAACTAACCCTCCCTGAGCACTCACCCTGTGCGCACTGAATTCCCAGCACATTGCACTTAATTCTGACAGCTAATGGCCCTACTCGGGAGGAACTGGCCCTGTGCCCAGTTTGCAGGTAAGCAGAATGAGGCTCGGAGATGGGAAATTGACAACCAGGAAGTGTGGGACCTGCTGGCCTCCAGGGCCCCTGCTGACACCTCCAGGGACAGACCTGACCCTGCACCTCCGCACCTTCCACAAGCATCTGTCACCCAACCACATCCTGGTCCGGTCCAATTAGGCGCTGCCAACCCTCTGCCACTCCCTTCTCCCCAGTCACTGCTCATGCGCACACATGCCTGCTTGCAGACACACACACACACACACACACACACGTGACCTCATGCACAATCTCATGAGCCCTCACGTGCGCACATGCACATGCGCGTGTGCCCCGCACCCTCAGGCACGTGTCTGCATCCACATTCACCACACAGCCTCTGTTCTGCAAGAGCATCCCTCCGAGGACCCCTCGTTTCCAGGTGTGCTATTAAATTCACCATCAGATTTGAAGCTGAGAGCAGAGATGGGCAAGGAGGAGCCAAATCTCATTTTAATTATCTGTGGCAGGACCCAATTTTTCAGGTGATAATTATATTAATTAAAAATTCTGTTATCAGCTCCAGGGGGTGAGGAAGGCACTGCCTGTGCAGCCCGCTTGGGATGGTGAGCGGGCAGAGTGTTCTGATAATGGGTCCCAGCTCGCCACCTCCCTGCTCCAACCCCGTCCCAAGGTGATTCTGCTGGATGTTCTGGAACTGGCGGGGGAGGACCAAACCAAGGACTATTCTTCCAGGGGGACCCACATGACCAGACAACTCTTCCCTGTATAACCTGAGATCCCGTGTCTGGGCCCGAGGAGGCAAGGGCACCCAGGCTTCTCAGCCTCCACCCTGATGTGACAATTGACTCAGCTGTCCCTGCACTAGGGGGCATCCTCACTGGGTTGTGGGTCTGGAAATCCACCCATGGGTCCCCTGGCAGGAGTGATCACCTGTCTGCCCTATGGCCAACCTGGCCTGGGCTCTGCCCATGACCCACCCTGTGACTTTGCGTGTGTCCCCCTCCCACTCTGCATGGTCCCGGCTTGGGGCCACCTACACTTTCCTGGGCAACCCCTTCCCAAGGCCACCTGCTTACCCGCCACGATGGAAGCTTAGAGAGAGCACAGCCTTGTCTCCACAAGGGTATCATGCTTAGTGAAATAAGTCAATTGGAGAAAGACAACTATCATGTGATCTCCCTGATATGAGGAAGTGGAGATGCAGCGTGGGGGATTAGGAGGGTAGGAGAAGAATAAATGAAACAAGATGGGATCGGGAGGGAGACAAACCATAAGTGACTCTTAATCTCACAAAACAAACTGAGAGTTGCGGGGGGTCGGGGCGTCGGGAGAGGGGGGTGGGGTTATGGACTTTGGGGAGGGTATGTGCTATGGTGAGTGCTGTGAAGTGTGTAAACCTGGCGATTCACAGACCTGTACCCCTGGGGATAAAAATACATTATATGTTTATAAAAAACACCCAGAACAGGGCCTGGAACCCAGGAGGTCCCCAAGAAACGTGTGTTTAAAGACCACAGGGCTGTGTCCATGAACAGGACAAATCCATGAGGTGGGCATGTGTATTCCCATTCAATAGAGGAGGAGACTGAGACTCAGAGAAGTGAAGGACTTGCCCAAAATCATAGGCTGGTGAGGAGGTAGGGAGAGGAGGAGAGGGTCGGGCTGTGGCGTGGGGGACAGCATAGGTCCTGCGGAGACACAGCCAGAGAGGTCCTGTATTTAGACAATAAAGCCAATGTTTTACCAGGGTCCAGCCATTTCTGGGGAGACAAGCCAGCACAGGTGAGGCCCCAGGGGTGGTGGCCTTGGGGGATAAAGGGGAAGAAGGAGGGAGCAGCTGCTTTTGCCTAAGGCTCCGCCTCCTCCAATCAGCTGGACTCTCGGGGGCGGGGACTCCAGGGCCTGGCCAGTCACCAGAAGGCAGGGAGCAGAGGCAGGTGGAGCAGGGACAAGCCAGGCCCCTGTGCACCTGAGGGACCCTCCTGACTGGCTCCTCCTTCCTGCACTTCCCTCACTCCTCCCAGCAGCCCCACATCCCAGGTAGGAACTGTCATCTCCACTGTGCAGATGAGGCAGTGAGGCCCAGAGAGGCCGTGTGACTTGCCCAAGGTCACACAGTGGGTCAGCAGCAGAACCAGACGCGGCCCAGGCTCTGACTCCCAGCCCAGGGTGTGGAGTACTGCCCCTCTGGCTTCCTTCCTGCTGCCCTGGTCCAGGTCCCCAGCTGGGCACACTGACCCTTGGCCTGTCCTCAGCGGCCACCAGCTCCCTCTTCCAGGGCTTAGCTCAGTGATGTTGTTGATCCCAAGTCTCCTGTTCAGCCTCATTCCTGAGCTCAGACCCTTTGCTCCACAGGATATCAGGGCCCGCTGCAGCCCTAGGAAGCATCTGGTTCATCCCCCCGGGGACACAGAAGGGGCCATGCTGTGCCTCTTCCCTCTAGGCCAGAAGCCCCCCAGGGCCTGACCAGGGGCCCTGCTCTCCTCCCTGGATTTCTCCCCGCTTCCTGCCTCACTTCCCAGAAGCAGATGCTGCAAACCCAGGTCTAAGGTTTGATTTACAAACTTGCTGGGGAGGGAGGGTGGCTGCCACTTCTGGTGATTTACTCTGCTGGGAAGTGTTTGCTTCTCAGGAGGGATCCTCTGGGCCCCTCCTCATTGAAGGCTGGGATTTGCTGAGGCTTCTGCTTCCCAGGAGGTGGCCAGGTGGCTTTGGTGAGGCGACAGAGGTGGAGGAGCAGAGGGGACACCTGTGCAGTGAGGAGCAGACAGTGTGGTTGGGAGAGAGAAGATGGACTTAGAGGTCACCAGGGGCCTGGCTTTGAATCCTTGCTCCACCAGGGACACACTGTGTGACCTTGGGGCAGTCATTTAACTTGTCTAGGCCTTGATTTTCTCATCTGCAAAATGGGCATAATCACATAGTAGTGTTGGTGACAACATCCCCGGAAGGCATGAGGCTTGGGTGAGGGGCTGTACATGAATGCGTGGCATGCAGTAGATGCCTGGGACAGTTGAACTCTCCCCTCTAGCCCATTGAGACCTCCCTTTCCCTGCCTAGATCACCTCCTTCAGGTCTCCCACCTAGATTTCCTTCCATTTCTTCCCCCTGCACCTGACCACCCTCGGAGAGATCAGACCCTGTCCATCTCACAGGTCCCCCATCTTTGCAGCTCAGGAAAGAAAATGAAGAGACCCCATTGGCAGGACTGGTTGAGGCTGTGCGCTGAGATGTTGGGCACAAATGGCAAATGGTTCTCGTGCCTGGGAATTGTTAGCAGAGTGGCTCCTTCTCTGTTAATGAGTTAACAAATCTTACCTCTGGAAAAGGCCCTTGGTAAAGAAAGGGACCTCCGGGACCCAACATTCTGTTGTGATCCAGGGGTCAGCAGAATTCTTTTGTGCATCTAATTTCTAATAAAGCAATGAGGGTCTGGGGAGACACTGGCCTACTTAGTTCAGTTGATCTGGGTCCGACAGGGCGAGGGCAGGGGACAGGGCCTGACTGCCAGGTTGGGAATGAGCGGGCAGTGCTGTGACTGGGCCCCGGGGAGAGCAGCCGGCTTCAGTTTCTCCTGAAGTCAGCTCCAGCTTCCCCAAATCTGGTTAGAAGTGAGAGGAACCCCCTCTTCCACTCTCCAGCTACAATGCAGGGAGGAGAGGGCTCTGCAGTCAGACCTACCAGACCCATCAGACCCCAGAGGACCACCGGAGACCTAGGCTGACCCTCGAGGAGTCCCAGCAACCTCTCTGTCTCCTGAGACTCTGTCTTCTCACCTGTAAGGTGGGAGTGGTGGTCCCTCCCTCCCTTCGTTGTGAGAGTTTCATGAAGGGAGTAAAGCCCCTGCATGGGGTGGGACACACAGTAGGTCCTCCACAGAGGACAGCTGTCATTACACCAAGGTAGGCAGAATAATGACCCTCAAGGATGTCTGTGTCCTCGACCCTGGAACCGTGGATGCAGTACTGGGTGTTACTGTGTGGCAAAGGGGAATTAAGTTTGGAGATGGAATGAACGATGTGAATTAGCTGACCTTAAGGTACTGGGATAAGCCTCACTGTCCAGGTGGGCCCCGTGCAATCACAAGGTCCTTAAAGGGACACTGGAGGCGAGGAGGGGTCGGAGCTGTGCAATGTGGGTAGGATCTGATCTGCTTTTGTTGGCTTCAAGGATGGAGGCAGGGGCTGCCAGCCAAGGAGAGGAGGCAGCTTCTGGGAGCTGGAACAGAGGAACAGAGCCCTGCAGACTTTCTCAGCACAGCCCGCTGAGACCCAGTTTGGACTTCTGATCTGCAGAACTCATTTGCATTGTGTGGGCCTCACAAGCCATTACAGTAGCTTATGGGACCTGAACACATAGGTGAAACCGTATGCCTGCTCCAGGATGGGTAGAGCCTGGTCAGCTGTGGATCTGGAAGCCTGACCACCAGATTCAGTCCCTGCCTGGCCTGTATCATAGCTGTGCATTGAGGAAGAGGAAACGGCCTGACCTTTCCACGCCTAGGTTTTCTCATCTGTAAGGCGGGGTCATACTAATGCTTTCCAGTAGGGTCCGTGTGAGGATTAAATGAGATAATATGTTCTAGAATAGAGCTGGGCACACAAAAATCCCTTAATGAGCGTCAGAATATTTGGAATGTGAGGACAGATTTATAAAAATATTAATACAAGTATTATAAGCTTGGGTGCTATGAGCTGTCCATTAAGTGGGAGGGCAGGGCGCCCCGGCGAGAATCTGCAGACCTAAGATCAAATCCTCACTGTGCCACCTCCTAGTGGGCTGGCTTCGGATGCAGCACTCAATTTTCTGAGCCTCAGTCTCCTCACCCATAAAATGGGGGAATAACCGTATCCACCCCCTAGAGGTGTGGTGAGGATTAAGGGAGGTCATCCAGGTCAGTCACTAAGCCCAGAGCCCAGCACACAGTAGGTGCTCAGGGAGGGCGGCTGCTTTTACTGTCCCTGCCCCAGCCGCCCCTAGGAGATCCCAGCAAAAGGGGACATGCACTGAGGACAGAGGTGACTGGGATGCAGAATCCTTCTCCTTGGCTTTCTCTGTGCTTGGAATCATGGCAGCACATGCTTATAATAAAATGCAGCTCGGCGACAGGCTGGGCCAATGATTCTGTCCACAGATGGGCAGACTCAGGGGTCCCCGGTGACAGGCACCCCCAGGAGCTCTGGAAAACCAGGTTAGGGGACCTCAGCCATGGCTCTAGTCAAAGCCACAGGGATTTTCTGCCATTGGAGGCTCCGGGGGCAGGGCAGTAATGGCCTGGTCTCCCCTCCACCCTCTGGCCCCAGTTGGGGCAGCCCAGGACCTTCCCCAAGTGGAGCACCCCCTCCCACGCACCCCTCTAGCCCAGGCACTCAGGTCTGTGGTTCTCTGTCATCCCACTGAATACATAATTGACTCCCAGGCTGGGCGGAGATGACGGTTGTAATAAAACCCGTTCATTACGTCCCTCTACACAGAGCTGCTTAACAAACGGGCACGGCTGCTCTGTGGCCCTTTTGAACCAAATGCAAATGAAATGCATTCTGTGGTATCATTTAATTAGCATCGGAAGGTGGAGAGGGATGGGTGGGGGGTGATGTTATGGGATAGAGGCGGGGAAAGAGGAGAGGGTAAGGGAGAAGAAAGAAAGGCTGAGCAAGGAAAGCAGAAGGAGAAATGGGCTAGTTTTTTGTTTTTGACTCTCCACAGCCCCAGGAAAGTGGGGAGGGCAGGGTTGGGTGGCCTCCTTCTTCTGGGAGAGTGAGGATGCCAGGACCTTCTCTGTGCGTTGTGATGGGGGCTGGGCATCCCCCCTCCCCCACTCCCACCCCGATGGAGGGGGAAGGGCAGGGCTCACCCCCCCTCCCCCCACAGCCCGGGGGTCACAGTGGACTGCAGGAGGCAGGCATGGGCAACAATGCACTTACATTTGGGCATGGGAGGGCTTGTGTGTGTGTGCCCATCTGTGACTTGTCATATGTGTTTGTGCATGGGTGTGTGCACACTGGGATAGGAGAGTGTTTTCTAGGAGTACATGTGGTTGTGGATATGAGAACGTGTGTGAGAGCCTATGTGCGTATGTGGGAGGGTGTGTGGGCACATGTGCGTGCCTTTGCTTTGCATGAGCGTGTGAGGATAGGATATCTGAGTGCACGCGTGTGTAAGCATGTATGGTGAATGCATGGGTGCCTTTGAAGGAGCATGCGAGTGTTTGCGTGTGAGTGTGTGCAGTTGTGCGAGTGAGTGTGAATATGGATGATCATGTGGATTTCTCCGAGTGCTTATAAATGTACATCTGTGTGTGTGAGTGCGTGTCCACACCCCGCAGTGTGACAGCCAATGCACATAAAAGTGTGTGCACATGATAGTGTTTGTGTGTGTATATGTGTGTCTGAAGGCGTTGATGAGCATGTGTTAGGTTGTGTTTAGGGAAGCGTGCGTATGTGTATGAAGTCACGGTTACCCATGTGATTATGTTTCACAAGAAGGACAACAGCGGTTTGAAGAAAAGTCTGGACTGAGAAGTGACCCTGGATGGGAGCGTCAGCTTTGCTGCGTCCTGGCTCTGTGCCCTCAGGACTCTTGACCTCACTGGACCTCACTTTCCTCATCTCTAATGCTGAGATTAAGAAACACCTACCTTGGGGCCTCTGGGTGGCACAATTGGTTAAGCATCCGACTCCTGGATCCTGCTCAGGTCCCTAATCTCAGGTCCTGAGATAGAGCCCTGCATGGGCTCTGAGCTCAGCCAGGAGTCTGCTTCTCTCCTTCTCCTCTTCCTTTGCCCCTCCCTTCCACTAACACACACACACACTTTCTCACTAAAATAAATAAATAAAATCTTTAAAAAAAAAGCCACACCTAACTTACAGGGATCTTAGAAGAATTACATTCACTAGTATAGCTACAGCACTTAGCACATATGTAATAATGCTGCCGGTTAGCTATGAGAATAAAAAAGAGCTGAAAAGTATAGGGAAAGGATTGGTGAGTCCTGCCATACCAGGGGCAGGAAGTCTTCTCTGAAGAGGGGCCACATATGCTGAGATCAGGAATGAGTGCCTGGGAATTAGTACCCCCACACATACAACCCTCTGCTTCTGGTAAGATCAGTTCCGGTTTGCCTTTTGACACCACTTTCTGCCCACTCTCAGTCCACAGAAGTGGGCTGGCCCATGTTGGCTTCTGCCACTGTTAACCTCACTCCCTGGCTACAAGTGTTTCGGGAGTGAGCCGAAGACTTAATTCAGGCCAATGAGATGCCTATAGGAGGTTTTGTTAATACTGCCAGGAAACAGGGTTGGGTAGCTGGTAGGACAGAAGCCTGATATCATCAGTATCCATTTTCCAAAGAAAGGAGAGAGATTATGAATGATGCCAATACAAAGGAGATGGCAAGACCATGTTCTGCAATGATATCATTTGAGTCCCTGGATCCAGCCATGCCTGAAGTTATCCACTCCTAAATTTGTCAGGTGAATGAACCAACTAATTCCCCTTTTAATTAATTTTGTTTAAACTGGTTTCAGCTAGTTTGACTGATTGCTAGGACTCTGAGCGATACTGTGTATTCCTGGCAAAGAGCACGGCATGTGAGAACAGGGAGGGAGAAGGATTGTAGTCAAGTCAAGAAGCTCCAACAACAGCAGTATGGCCAAAGCGAGGTGTAAGGGTGGTGAAAGCCTGTGAATCAGGGTTCAGAGGGGCCAGAGTTGAGCTCACCTGGGCCAGTGCATGTCTGGAAGAGAATCATAAGAGTCAAAAGGCATGGTGTGCTCCATTCATTCATCTCGACCACTCTCTAGGGTCAGGGTCATCTCCCAGCCTGTCCCCAGTGTTGTCCTCACTTCTCACTTAACATAAGCCTTGCCTGGCTCTGTCTGTCCATAAGTCCTGAAGCCGAGACCCAGAATAGATAGGACTTACAGGGACCCTAAATGGCACCTGGCCTACTATTTATCACACTTTATTATATATTTGATTTTATTGTTTTATTTACTTTGCCAACTGATCTACATTCTCTTGGTACATTTTCGGTGCAAGTATGTTCTCTTGGTAAAACGATAAAATCTGATAATATGGAAAAAGTGAATTACTCTATTTTATGGAACGGGTATGGAGGCTGGTAGGTTCCATAGCTGACATGAAATGCTATAACGAGTGACTCAGACAATAGGGTCCTAGAAATCTCCTGGATCCTTTCCATCTTGTGTTTAAAAAAAAAAAAAAAAAGTTCCTGGGGATAAGAATACGAATGAGAACAGTAACAGGAGCTAACGTTTTAGCATAACCATGTGCCAGTTACTATGTTACACTTTTTACCTTCCTTATCAAAAGTGCTTGCTAGAAGGATTTCTCTTCTCTCTTTGTACTTGGACACATGGGAATGAACCTGAGCCAGCCTGCGGGCACGAGCGCCCCCGTGGAGGACAGTGGAGGTCCCCCCAGCAGAGAGTAGCTACCGCAGCTGTGAGAGGGAGGTCTGCCGACATCATCCCGCTGCCCTCTGCACCGCTAGCCGACCACAGCCCCATGAGCGTCAGCCCCGGAGGGAAGCCGAGCTCGCGAGACCCGATCCACGGCGCAGACAACCAATAGAATTGTGCAGTGGAGAAATGGTTATTTATCACCAAATCTGTGGTCTGCTGCACAGTGAGAGCTAATAGAGATAGCTCTGTGGTCAAGTCAAGAAGTTAAGTTGAGAAGCATGGCCAAAACACCGAGAGGATAACGAGCCCCTGTGTGACTGTGTAGGGATGTGTGTGTCTCTGCAGTCACCTCCCAGACCAAAGTGGAGCCCGTTTATAGTAGCCCAGAAGGTCTTGGCTCCCCTTCTAGTTAATGCCCCAGCCCTGAAAGATACCTGTTATTCTGGCTCTTACCCTATCGATGAATTCATGTTAATGGAATCATGGAGTGGTTTATTTATTTACTTATTTTTGGTCTGATTTCTCTTTTTTTGCTGACCATGTCTGTGATATTCATATGTGGTTTGTGGGCATGAGTAGTTTGTTCTTTTTTTTAAATGCCATTAAGTTCCATTTTTATTGATTGACCCCAATTCATCATTGTCTTATAGGATGGACATTCAAGTTGCTTTCTTTTTTGACTACTATAAATAAAATTTCTCTGGCTCTATGAATGTGTCTGCATTTGGAGACAGGATCTTTAAAGAGATAATTTAATTAAAATGAGGTCCTATGGGTGGGTCCCCCTCCAGTATGATGGGTGTCCTCATAAGAAGAGATGAGGTCAGAAACATAGGTGGAAGGAAAGCCATGTGAAGACAGCAGGAGAAGATGTCTCCTTCCAGGCCAAGGGGAGAGGCTGCAGAAGAAATCAATGCTGTTGGGTCTCCATCCCAGGGGTTTGCCTCCAGACTAAGAGGGGACACATTTCTGTTGCTGAAGCCTCCAGGCTGCGGTGGTATCTCATTAGGGGAGCCCTTGCAAAGTAGAGTAGCTTGTGATGGGCGGTAAATACCCACCACATGCTTGGGGCTAGGCTGAAGGTCTTACACAAATTGCTGGGGCCTTGCCCTGCCCATTGTATGGATGAGAATATTGAGGCCCCAAGAGGTTTACCCAGTGGCCAGGATTGCACAGTTGGTATCATTAAAGTTCTGCTTGGCTGACAGATTATAGCTCAGCACTCACTATACCACCCTTGCAAGGTTTGGTTTCAAGTTGGGCTCCTCATTATCCAGTGGGCTCCCTGCGTGCTGGGACTGCGCCCCCCAGTGTCCAGCACATGCCTTGTGCTGACTTGAATTCCTGAGGTCTCCACCCTCCCACCTCCTGCCACCTCTGGTGGTGATTCCAGGGCCCCAGGAGGGAGGGGGGATAGGGAGGGGGCCTGCCAGGGAGGCCACGTGCTTCTCTGCAGACAATTTGGGGAAGATGGTTTCCAGAAAGAGCAGCTGAAATTAACTCAAATGAACTGTAAAATTGTTTTTGGTTTAAAGGCTTTGCTTACTGAGGTATTAGGTAGCAGGAGCGGAGGGACAGAGGGGGAGGAGCTCAGCAGTCAGCAGGGCTGCAGCCCCCACTCCTTGGGTAACGGTCCCTGGCCAAGCCCCCTCCACATACCTGACCCTACCTGACCCTATGCAGGGCCTGGGGATCAGAGGCAGGTGGTACCCTCAGGTCACACCCCGCAGGTCACCCTGCTGCTCAGGGAGGGAGGACGGCACATGGAGAGGCCCGCACACAGCTGGGGCTTGGGATGAGCGTGAGTCCGGGGTAGGGAGAGATGGGGCCGGGGAGATGCAGAAGGCAGACCCACGGGGCCTTATTGTCCGTGTGAATTGTGGGGATTTTCATTCTAAGAGCAGGTGAGCTAAGGAAGGTGTTTGAGAGTGGGTCTGGCATGCTCACGTGAGCTGCGGACTGGGCGCTGGAGGGAGGTTGGGTGGGATACCAGGTGGCTGTGGGGGCAAGGGGTCATCGGGCCTCTATCAGCCCCTTCTCTGGGGTTCATAGTCTGAGAGGAAAGAAATCACTCTCCACCCAATTAATCTGATTAGACGTCTCCATGTCATAGAGATGTATGCAGCAGGGTGGGTGATTAGAGAGAATTACCTCCCTGCAAAGAGTGTAAATGTAATTTTTGTTCCCTAATCTAAAAACCAAATAAAGGAGAGTGGGCTTTCTGCCGTGTCTCCCACACCCCCAGCATCCCCCGCCCCGCCCCCACCAGCTGAGAACCCAAGAGTTCCCTGAGAAGGAGCACCAGCTCAGACAGAGGGCCAGACTCTGCCCGCACAGTGACGGTCAGGGACGACTCGCGACAGCAGTGTGCTCGCCTGACGCGCACGCGCACGCGGGCGCACGCGCGCGCACATACCATCTCACGGGGACGCTGCGTGCAACACATAGGAGCACCGGCTTAGTCCTGGCTCTGCCGCTAACTGGCTGCGGGGCCTTTGGCACCTTCCCTGGGCCGGTGTCCCGTCTACAGCGGCGAGAGCTGTAATGATCTGGGGGCTCCTCCCGGCTGGGGGAGCTTGGGGTTCGTTTTCCTCTCCGTCTCAGCCTCTCTCTTCTTCCAAAGCCAGGCTGACCGAGAGAGAACACGAGGTTTGGGGGGCAGCCGAGCAGAGTCCAGAAGGTGACGCCCGGTAGCAGGTGATCCACCCCCCTCCCACACCCCAACCAGTGTTCCGGTGGCACCACGTGTCCAGAACCTGGATGTAGGAGGACTTCGCTGTCCCCACGTGCAGCCTAGTGACCAGGGATCTGTCACTTGGGGCCTGGCCTCACCCACGCGTGGCCCAGAACCAGCAGCACCGTGTGTCCCTGAGTGCTTCTCTGAGAATTGGACTGGGAGGGAAGGCAGGAGCAAAGAGCAGCTGGAACCAGAGGCCAGAGGGGATAAATTTATACCCTGAGGCTCCTCGGGGTGAACTGGGCCCTGGGGACAGTCTGGGGGAAAGCTGGAGTCAGAGAGAGACCTGGAAGCCCAGGTGGGAGACAGCCTGGAGTCCAGGCTGGGAGTCGGCAGAGGTGATGAGCATGTCACTGAGGGTAACAGAGTCCCTCCCTTCCCTGAGGGGTGACCTAAGGGCCCCACATGCCACTAGGGGCCATGCCTGGCTGCTCCCTGTCCTGTCCTTGTTCTGCATAGCTGTGGCCACCCCAGCACCCCTCGTATGACCAGACAGCTCAGGCTAGAAGACCAATCCTGCCCCAGTGGGAGTTGGGGGGTTAGAGAGTTCTGGGGGCAGGTGATGGGGTGGGGGTGGATGCTGGCCTGGGTTCCCGTCCCAGCCTCCGACTCACTGTGGGACCTGAGCTGCTTCTCCTATCTCTGGGCTTCGGGTCCTCATTCTCCCGACAGGGTGAGGAGCCCGCCCAGACCCCACGTGGGGTGACTGGGCCCAGGGGCATCTGCAAGTGCTCAGTGAGTGTTTATTCTCATCCCCTCCGTGGCCCCCACAGTGCCTGGCTCCAAGCCAGCGCCCTGGAAATATCGATGAACCTGGCGAGATAATGAGACGAGCTGATGTTTGGGTCTGGGCCTCACAGCACAAAATCTAAAACTGGGTTGGACAATGAAACAACCAGAGGGCCAGCTGGGTCTCCACCCAGCTGGGGTTTATGAGGGGGTTATCTATGAGACATCAGGGAAGACTTCCTGGAGGAGGGAGGCCTTGGGCTGTGTAGGATGGGCTAGAGGAGGGGAAGGCAGGTGAGGAGGGGAGACTGCTTGTGCAAAAGCAGGGAGGGGGGAGGTGAGGTGTCAAGGTGAGACCTCTCTCTCTTGTTTTGTGAGACTGGCCCTAGGCAGTGTGTGTGTGTGTGTGTGTGTGTGTGTGTGTGGTGGGGGGAGTTCCAGCATAGTGATGGGCTCCTAGGGATACTGGGTCACAGGGACCCCCTCCCCTCTGTCAGCCCACGCAGGTCACCTGCTCTTCTCTGTCCCCAGGGCTGGCCTCTCCGCTTATTTCATGCACCGCTTCAGTGCAGGGACCTAGGGGATACGGACACGTCGGTCCTCTTAGGGAAGACCACCAGGCTCTACTTGCCATGAAACAGAGACCCTAGAACCTTGGAGCCAGGAGCCCCATCCAGCCCCTCCATCCTGTATGAACCGAGCACAGACAGGTTCAGGGAGTGGCCCAAAGTCACCCAGCTCCCAGGGTGGGTCCCCCAGTGCTTAGCTGTCTGACCAGCCTGGGGGAAGATCCTCCGTCTGCAAACACCCGACTAGAGAGCCTCAAGGATTCCTCTTCTGCGTTTGTCCTCCCTCTGCCCTTATGGCCGCCCACTTACTTCCAGGTTGAGAAGAGCCAGGAAATGAGACCTCTGGGCTCCTGAGAATGAGTGAGGGATTCGTGATCTGTGGTTCCATTGGGCCAAAGCCTGGGTCTGTGCAGGAAGGAGAGGGTTAAGCCCTGAGCAGCTCTTCTTGGTTGGTGTCTAACTTGCAGATTCTAAAGGCCATCAGGAGCCCCACGGAGCAAACGTTTTCTCTCTTAATGACACTGCAGCAGATTAAGGAGGGGCCTGTCTCCCAGAGAGCATTAAAGAGACTCCATCCATTACCCAGAATGGTCTGGCCTGGCAGCTGGAATAACTTTCCCAGAGACCTGCCCAGGGGAGGGAGGGATTCTTTCAAACCTTTGGCCAGGATTCCAAGGGGTGAGGGGTGGAGGCCCGGAAATGGACACAGGCTGGGGTTTAGCTCAACAGGAGAAAGACCTCCCGGCCCCATCATTCACCTCTGTAAGTTATATTGTTCCTAAAGTTAGCTCATGTGAGTCCCCATTCCATTTGGATTCACAGCAGCACAGTCTTCTGGGAACCCAGCAAAGATAACTACATGTGGAGACGAATCCAAAATCCTCCCCACTCAAAGTAGGCTTGTGGTTCAAAGGCAGGTGGTACCCAGAATATGCAGTTGGCCTGTGATTAAGAGAGTGGGTTCAGTTCTGCTTCTGTGACCTTGACAAATGACTTTCCTAACAGGGACCCAGAATATCACTGCTTGAGCACCTACTGTGTGTCCTGCTTAGACCAGACACTTTCCATCAGCACTCTCATTTCATCCTGCCTTCTGAGGCTGGTGTCTCTGTCCTTATTTTATGCACAAGAGGGCTGAGGCTCAGGACACCAGATGGATCAAACTTAACCAACAGCAGCGCTGGGATTTGAACCCAGGTGTGTCTGCTTACATTCCTTTTACTGTACTATATGTACTCTCTGAGCTTCAGTATCTTCTTCTGTAATATGGGAGTGACAATACACAGCCTGTGTATTGTCACAGGATAGTTGAATAAGACTCACAGGGTAGTTGAATAAGACCAGTGAAGTGGGGGACTGGAAATGGGCCATGTACATGGGAAAGGTGTTGGACACACACTTGTGTGTGCATATGCATGCACAAGCGTGCATGCGCGCGCACACACACACACACACACAGGACTGTCCACCCAGGAGACATCAATCATCTAAGGATGAGAAGTTACACAAGGGGATTTTCTATAATGAGCTTTCATTCTTTAAATACCAAGCTCTGATTAATTTAGCATTGAAAAGTGCCTGATACCCGAGTTGTGAGTCTATAACTTTCAAAGTAGATATAAAAAGATATTAAAATGCCCATGGTTTTGGGGTGCCTGGATGGCTCAGTCAGTTAAGAGTCTGACTCTTGATTTTGGCTAAGATCATGATCTCAGGGTCCTGGGATTGAGCCCCGTGTCTTGTTCCAGGCTCAGAGTGGAGTCTGCTTCTCCCTCTCCCTTTGCTCCTTCCCCTGCTCACACATTCTCTCTCTCAAACAAATAAATAAATCTTTTTTTAAAATTAAAAAGCCCAGAGTTTTGAACCAATGATTCTGCCATCAGGAAACATAATCAGGGCTGAGCATAGGCTCACAAGGATATTTGCTACAGAGTGATCGACAATAACCAAAGTTTGGAAACATTGTCCAATAAGGGAGTGATTTTATGAAATAGTGTATGACCTTATAATGGAATATTATGCAGCCAACAAAGGTCACGGCTGTGTGGCCCATTTTGTGTTGCAGGGCTTCATTACTCAGAACCCACACTTGCAAGTATCACTCACAGGGCGTCTCTCTAGTAAGAGGATGGGTGATTATAATATTTTCTGCTTACTTTTCTGCATGAAATCAATCTATTTTTAAAATAAATGAATCAAATATAGCTCACATTCTCCTGTTTCTAGAATGGGGACCGTACAGCATAATTTAAGCTTTGCTCTGTGCCTTCGGTCATCTCTGCCACCCTCCCTGTTCCAGCCCCAGGCACACACCACCCCCCACCCCACCCCAGACCCTTTACCCCCCACTCAGGGCCCTGTCTGTTCTCTCCTGCAGTTCTTGCATCTGCTTTCCAGTCTCCTGGCTGCCAGATGTTTCTTCTTGCTGGTGTTAGTGTCTCTGCTCCTGGCGGTCCCTCCACCCCTCCTAGCGTCCTGTCTCTGTCCCACCCTGGGTGGGAAACCAGGTCACCAGGCTGGGATAGAAGTCCCAGGTCTCTAAGTGAGGACACAAAAGGAGCAGCTTTTCAAATATAAAAACCATGTGCTTTGAGACGTAGCCCATGTAACTTGCATGCTGGTAATTCTGGGCTCTTTGAATTTTCCTGTTGCATTGCAGGTAGCTAAAGCTGCCAGCTGCTCGCCTGTGGATCAGGAGGCGTGGCTGAGAATAAACAGGCACGGAGCACATCCTTGAGTATTTCCTTACCCAATCAACTAATATTTATTTGGAAGCCCACTCCACGCCAGGAACCAGTCTAGATCTTGGAGATGCAGTAGTAGAAGAAACAGACCAAGGACCGTAATTGAGTAAATGGATGAAATAACTGGACGTTTTGGATAGCGATCATGACTATAAAGAATTAGAACTGTGATGACTGATGTAGCAGAGAAGGAGCAGTGCAGGTTGGGGACAGTCTGGCTCCAGAAAGCCAGTCCCGATGCACGGGCAGTATCAGCCTGCTCTGTGGCAGGCTCCATGCTGGGGCACCCACCCACGCAGGCGGATGGTGTGGACAATGCTGGGTGCTCCAACAGTCCAGCCACCCCTGCAGAAAGAGAACTTCGGATTCGCAGGTGTTTTCCAGAAGACTCAGAGCCGATTTCACTCTGATTGGTACAGATTGGGTCACATGACCTACCCTTAGCCAATCACTGGCCTGAGGCGGCAGAATTCCTATTGCTCACATCTGTGCAAGGGCCCACTGCTAACGCTAGGGGTGGGGCAACCTCGGTCCGGGTCATTTGAATTAAGGGGGATGTGGCTCTCCAGTAGAACAGTGGTGAGCTGGGAAAGAAGAGGTAGGGGCGCACCAGAGCACTCAGGAATACAGCTCTTCCAAGCCCCCCTGTCTTTCTAGTCATCGCATATTGCCTGTTTTATTCTGTCATTCCATTGGCATAAAGACATTTCTCTCATTTATAAGAGAAATAAACCTCTCTTGACCCCGCCCACTTTTCTACTCATTCCAGTTGTACATCTCTCCTCCTCTCTTGACCTTGATTGGGCTTGTGTCCGCACCTTAAAAAGCTCATGTCAAGGGAGCTGATGTCCTCCTCCTCACCAGATCTGGTGGCAAGCCTCAGTCCTCACCTCGCACCCACCTGAGTGCTCTTGCCTCCTTGCCACTGCCTTTCAGTTTTTCTCCTGCCTCGCTGGCTTCTGTTCTGCCTCTCCTGCTGATTCTCCCTCTTTCTGTCTTTAAATGTTGGGAGGGGGGTGATGGTTGGTCTCAGACAGACCCACTAATCTCTTAGCAGTCTGAACCTCTGCTAATCATCTGTTTCTGCTCTCAGCCTGACACTTCAGGTCCAGTCACTCTCTCACCCCAGGGTCTTTGCATTTGCTCTTCCATCTGACTTAGACACTCTTTCCCCAAAATATCCGTGTGGTTCACTCTTTTCAGTCTATGTTTACAGTGTTGCCTTTCCTGACCTCCTCACTATTTAAAGCTATGACCTCTTTATTTCTTACACCTCTACCTTCCCTTCCCTGCTTTTTACCCTCAACTGTTCTGATCACCAGCTTGCCTACTATGTATTTGATCTATTGCTTTGGTGTCTGTCTGTCCACTGAATATAAGAGCAGAGATAACCTCTTTCTGTTCACTGCTGACTTCTAGCACTTAGGAGGGAACTCAGAACATAATAGGTTCTCAGTGGTATTAGTTGAATGAATGCACAAGTACCCAAAGTGGTTATATTCCCTTTCAAGGAGCTAGAAATACAAAACTGAGGAGGAGGAGGACTGCAAGCAGGCCTCTTTCCAAGATGGATGGCCTGGGGAGAGGACAGGCCAGCTGTAGAGACCAGAAACCCATAAGACCCAGCCATTGCTGGCAGGCAGGCAGGGGAGAGGTGGGAGCAGCACCAAGGCTTGGTGTGCAAGTAGTGGTATCTGGGTAGCCCTATTGAAGGGGAAGGGTTTGCTGAACACATTATCATGTGCCATGTTCCTTAGCCTTCACCATAAACTACAAGGCGGGAATTATTAGTCTTTCTACCATTAAAAAAATGGAGGCTTAGAGAGAGAAAGCAACAGAATGATCAGACAACCTCTTGGCTTACACATACCACCACACTGCTTTATTTTTTACCTTGTCTTGATCCAAATAGGTTTAAGGTGACTATCAAAATAATGAATTAAACTTGTGAATGTTGACATTGGAAGAGTAGTTTGTATTGGATGACTTATAAACTCTAGACAAAATGTTTTTAGAAATGCAAAGATTATTGTTTGAAGGATATGGAAAGCAACGAACACTTGGCAGAAACTGGAAGGGTTATGACCCTTAATAGAAGGGAACCATGCTTGGGGACATCCACAGTTAGATTTTATTCTTGCTGATGGCATATCACTGTCCATGAAAGAAATATTCTTAATGATTTATGGAAGTAGGAGACACAGCTGGGGGCTGCTATTTGGCTGGAAATTGAGGAGAAAAATCTCAGAAAGGATGGGCCACAGAGGAAAATTTCCCAGTTCTGTGTGTAAACACCCTTCACATCCTTGAACTTGCATGTGCAGGCAAGACTTCCAAGAACCCAAAGGGAAAAATGATAGCTGAAGAGATGGAATTGCTGAGACAAGATGTGAGAATCTTCCCAGTGCAAGGAAAACACAACTTGGAGTCTGACTTCTGCAGTGAATTACAGTATTCTAATAACTCCCCAGAAGGGCTATGCATTAGGAATAAAGACTATGTCTCATGATAGAAGGAGTCATCCTTAGATCAGCAACAAATGAAACAAGGATAAATGACTAAACATGTGAAAAAAGAGGAAAATGGAACCCAAAGTCAAGAGAAAAATCAGCTAGTGAAAAAGATCCACAGATGACTCAGATGTTGGAATTAGCAGTAACTATAATGAATATGCTAGCCTATGCAGATGACTAGCTGAAAAAAATGGCCAAAGCTTGAAAAATTTGAAAAATAAAATGAAGTGATATTGGATTATCACCCAAAGTGTAAGATAATATCCATGAGTCCCTACTGATATAAATAAATGCCTGGATAAAATAATAAATTGTGGAGAAGAGGCAAATCTCTTGGGAAGAAGAATTCCAAGTAATTTATGTAGATATTCTCCAACCTCAAGGAGGTAGAGCATAACTCACCACTCCTTAAGTGTGGGCTGCTCATAGTGAGGTCTCTCCAAAGAGCACAGTATAGAAAGAATGGGGAATGAATAACATAACAGTGGAGAAACCTGATAAACACTATGTCAGCCAGGTGATGAAGGTCAACATCAGTAGTTATAGGTAATGTTGATAGTTGCGCTCTTCATATGATATGAGCAACATTTACTTTATGAACTTCCTTCTGCAAACCCATACCAGCCAATCCCCAAGCTAATCATCAGAAAAACATTAAGCAAATTCCAGTAGAAGACTGGATGCAACAATACACTTGACCAGTACTCTTCAGAATTGTCCAAGTCATCAAAACTGAAGAAAGCTTGGGAAACTGTCATAGCCAAGAGGAGCCCAAGGGGACATGACAGCTAAATGTCATGTGGTATTCTGGATAGGGTCTTGGAACAGAAAAGGAACATAAGGCAAAAGGAAGGAACTCTGAATAAACTATGGGCTTTAGTTTGTAATTAGGTGTAACTCTTAGTTCATTAATAATAACAAATGTACCAGACTAGTGGAAGATGTTAATAATAGGGGAAGCTGTGTGTATGAAAAAATATTGAAGACAAACAGAGCCCCAGTGACCTTTCAGAGGAAAGAAAGCAAATATTGGGACTGAACAGCAAATATTTGAGTAAACATTAGAAAAAAAATTTCTGAAGTTGGTAAAAGACAGTGATCATTTAGATCAGGAAGTTCAGTAAATCCCAAGTAGGATACTAACAAAGATAATCATGTCTAGACACAGCATAGTCAAACTGCTACAATCCAAAGATTAAGAAAAGATTGTAAAGGCAGTCAGAGGAGAGGAGATACATATTAATATAGGAGAACAAGAATGATAATGAAACCTGATTTTATATCAGATAAATGAAAGCCCCAGGACAATGTAATATCTTTCAAGTTTTGGGAAAAATCTTTTAACCTAGAATATTTATTATCCAGCAAAAAGAAAAAAAAATTAATTAAGGTGAATTATATAAATGAAAGATGATAATATTGTTGCCAGCAAATCCACACTATAAAATATTTTAAATTAAGTTCTTCATTTTAAAGGGAAGTATGAAATTTCAGGTCTACAGGAAATAAGAAGTACTGGGAATGGTAAATATAAAAAATATTTTCTCTTCAATTCTGTAACAGCTAGTTAATGGTGTAGAGAACAAATAATGAATATGTATTGTGGAGTTTACAAAATAGGCAGAAGTAAAATATATGACAATAACTCTCAATGAATGAGAGTGAGTGTAAACAGAATTGCATGTCTATAAGGTTTTTGTATAAGTTAAACAGTATAGTATTAATTTAAGTTAGACTAAGATAAATTTGGGATGCATACTGACCACTGAATAGACATGTGCAAGCAGACCTCAATGACCCCAAGGGGAAAACAACATATTGTAACCAGCTAAAATACAGAGAATAGCACAAAGAAGTATAATTAGAACATCAATAAAAGAATTAAATGGGAATATTAAAAAATTCCCAGTTAACCCAAAAGATGATAGGAAAGGAGAAACAAAGGAACCAACAACAAATGGGCCAATAGAAAACAAATGGAAAGATAATAAAGTCAACACAGACACAGTATTTGAAATAAAAGTCAGAGATTTTCAGATTATTAAAAAGAGCAAGACTCAAAGAGATGATGATTACAAAATATATACTTGAAGTATAAAGATACAGACAGGGTGACAGCAAAAATGGAAAAAGATACACTAAGTCTAAGAAAGCTGGTGTGGCTATAATGTCACAAAGAAAGTAGACTTCAAGACAATGAGCATATAAGACACAGAGAAAAACATATTCAAAGGGTCCATTTATCAAGAAGACATGTGCCATGAATGGACTTGTGCCCCCGCCCCTCAATACATTGAAACTCTAACTCCCAATGTGACTATACTAGAGTTAGGGCTTATGGGGAAGCAGGTGAGGTTAAATGAGGTCATAAATGTGGGGCCCTGATTCAATAAGATTACCAACATTATGAAAAGAGACACCAAAGATCTCACGTCTTTCCTTCATGTAAGGGCATGGTAAGATGGAGGCTGTCTGCAGGCAAGGAAGGGCCCTTTCACCAGGGACCAAATTGGCCAACACCTTGATCTTCGACTTCACAGCCCAAAGAATTGTTCACACATAAGTTTTTGTGGTTTAAACCACCCACTTTATGATATTTTGTTATGTCGATTTGAGGTGACTAAGATATCATGAGAAAAATTACAGAAAACATAAATTACCAATATCAGGAATGGTAGAGAAGACATCACTATAGATAGTATAGCTATTAAAATGGTAATAAGGGAATATTACGAACTTAATGCCAATAAATTCAACAACTTAGACAAACAAAATGTTTTGAAGTATACAACTTGCGAAAACTTACAGAAGAAATAAAAATTCTGAATAGCCCTATATCTAATATTTAAATTGAATTCGTAATTAAAAATCTTCTCCACAAAAAAGCCACAGGCCCAAATGGTGAATTTAATCCAACATTTATGAAATAAATACTATTAATCTTCCACAAATTCTTTCAGATAATAGAAGAGGAGGGGACAGTTCATAATTTCACAATTTATTTTGAAGTCAGCATAACACTGACATTAAACCCTGATGAGGACAATAAAAAGAAGAAAGCTCAAGATAGATGCAAAGCCACTAAAAAATATTAACACAAAAATTCTGGGATATATATATATAGAGAGAGAGAGAGAAAGAGAGAGAGGTTAATACATCATGACCAAGTAGAAATCATTTTAAGAATGTAGGTATAGTTCAACATTTGAAAATCAATCCCAGTTATCTACCATATTAACATAATAAAAGAGAAAAGCCATATGATCATCTGGACAAATGCCAAGAAAGTATCTAAAGAAATCAGCATCTGTTAGTACCAAAAACTCAGCAAACTGAAACTGAAGGATTTTTTTTTTAATCTTATAAGGGACCCCTATGCAAGACCTGCAGCTAGTATCAGATATAGCAGTAAAAAACTGAAAGTATTCCACCATCAGGAACAAGTCAAGATGTACATTATCATCACTCCTATTCAAAGTTGTACTGTAAGTTCTAGTTTGTTCAATAAGGCAAAAAGAAATGAAAGGCTTGGAATTTGGAAAGGTTAATCAGATTAATCAAATAATCTGATCATTCACAGATAACACAAACTTTTGATAGAAAATCCTAAGGAATTTATAAAACACTTCTAGTGAGTTTAACAAATCACAGGATTCCATTACAAGCAAAATGAGAAACTGGAGAGGAATTTAACAAGTTGCTGATGTGAGTCAAAGTATAAAAATCTATTGCTTTTTGTATGCCAGCGTTTGGCAAACTTTATGAGCCAAATCTGGATGGTCACCTGTTTTTAACAGTCCTTAAGCTAAGAATGCTTCTTATAATTTTTAAGTAATTGAAAACAAATGGTTTTCACACAAAAATATTGTGACATGTAAAATTATACAAAAAATCAAATTTCAGCATCCATAAATAAACTTTTGTTGGAACACGGCCAAAGCCCATTTGTTTACACATTCTTGATGGCTACTTCCACGGTACAGTGGCAGAGTTCAGTAGTTGTGATAGATAGAGTACAGTCTGCAAAGCCTAGGGTACTTTCTGGCTCTTTTAGGACAGGTTGCTGAATCCTGCTCTATACTAAAAACACACATTTAAATAAAATAAAATAATAAATGAACACATTTAAATAAAAATATTTTAAAAATATTAAAATGCAATATAATTTTAATAGCATCAAAACATAATATTTAAATTTTTTTATATGCAAGACCTTATACTGAAAATTATATATTATTTCAAAGGAAAATTAAGGAAGACTTAGAAAGACATATCATGATCATGGGTTAGAAGACTGAGATGTCAGTTCTCCCAAAGCTGATCCTTAGGTTTAACACACACACACAGACACACACACACACACACACACACACACACAGACACACACACAAACACAGAGGGTTTTTTTTTTTTTTTTGGTAGAAATCAATGAACTATTTCTAAAATTATATACAAATCCAATAAAACTGGTTTTAAGACTATGAAGCTATAATAATCAAGATAAAGCAAGAACAGACAGATGGATCAATGAAATATAACAGAGAGACCCAAGATAAGCCATCCATGTAAGTGTTGTCCAAGACTGAGAGATATTTTAGTGTGAGAAAGGACTGTCTTTTCAACAGATGGTGCTGTAACACCTGTATCCCTATGGGAAAATGATGGTTACCTCATGCCCTATATAGAAATGAATTTGAGATAAAACAAATATAAACATGAAAAATAAAAAAAATAAAATAAGAGAAAAATCTTAGGAAAATATTTCTGTGATCTTGGATGTAGACCAATTTTTTTTTTTTTTTTAAGAGAAAGAGTGAAAGCATGAGCCTGGGGTGGGGGATTGGGGTGGGGTGCTGCAGAGGAAGTGGGAGGGAGAATCTCAAATCGGCTCCACGCCCAGTGCAGAGGCCAATGTGGTTCTTGATCTCACAAATCTGAGATCATCACCTGAGCTAAAATCTAGACTCCAGTGCTTAACCAACTGAGCCATCCAGGTGCCCCTAGACCAAGACACATATGTGAAAGCACTATCTATCTATAATAGCCATTAAAAAAATTACTAATTGGAGTTCAGGATAAGAAACTTTTCTTCAAAAAATATCATTCAGAATAAGAAAATGCAAGCTGCATATAGGGAAAAATAATCACAATAGTTATACCCAACAAAAGGACTTATACTCAGCATACAGAAAGAACTCCTACAAATCAATTATGAAAAGAAAAAGTAAAAAAACAGTCAATCAAAGACTGAAGCATACACTTCGTTAGAAGTGATACAAATGGTCAAAGTACACCTGAAAAAAATGCTCAGCATTATGAGTTGCCAGGGATCTGCATTATCAGTAAAATCAAACAGACTGAGAATAGCAAGTATTGCTGAGGAGTGTGGAATGAATGAAAACTGTATAAATTTTTGGAATGAATGGAAACTATACATTTTTGGAGGGATGCAGAATAATATAGTCACTTTGGAAAACAGCTTGTCAGTTTGCTATCATGTAAAATATACACCTACTCTATGACTTAGAAATTCCACTTCTAAGTACCAGAATATAATGAAAACTTTGGTCTATAAATAGACTATATAAGTATTTTGATAGCAACTTTGTTCATCAGAGCCCCAAAGTGGATTTAACTCAGTTGTCCACTGACAGATTAATGGATAAACAAACTGTGGTGTAATGGACAAAGACTGAGCAATAAGCAAGAATAAATTGCTAATAAATACACACATAAATTAATCTCAGAAACATTTTGTTGACCAAAGACCCAGGATACACAGCAGGGGATTCCATGCATTTGAAATTTGAGGTCATGCAAAATTGATCTACATGGTAGAAATTGGCTGGGGGCATTGACTATAACTGAGCCCAGAGATATTATAGGGGTAATGGAAATGGGGTGGGTTTGGTTTTACACACACACACACACACACACACACACACACAAGAAAAAACCTCCATTCACTTGCCGATCAGTCTTGCTCATGCTGACCTCTCCCTCTTCCTCACCCTGTTCTCACCCGTCACTGTCCTGCCCTTCCATCCTGAGTACCAATCTAGCACTCCATTCGCTCCATGGAGCTGCTGTCTAGATTTGGGTTCCTCCCAAAGTGCAGGTGGCTTATGTGGATGCTGGTCCCTTCTGGGATCAGCAGTGAGGAGAGGCCAGGAGTCAAGAGGGATAAAAGCCCTGAAGACTGAATCAGGGAGCAGGTCCCATCGTGGGCTCAGTCTTACTTAGGACCCTCTGAGGAGGTGTGTGGGATGTGACTCAGACTTGTCCCTCAGAGGGAAGCTGGGTGTTTATCTATGGATCCAACCCTGTTGAGGGATGCCTCTGGGGTATAGATCCCCGGCACTTCCAGTCTGCCCTGTCCATGGCTGGTCTGGGCCCCAGGGCACTGGAAACACAGCTTGAATGGGGAGCAGTCAGGGCTTTGGGAACCACCTGCCACATGTGCAGGTGAACTCAGAGCTGGCCAAGGGGACTTGGGGCTGTGTCCAGAGCTGTTGTCATAGCTGTCATCTCTCACTTGGGCGACTACATCAGCCCCATTCCCTCACTTCCCTGCTATCCTGCATGCTCCTCCCTTCCATGCCCCCACACCCCGCCTTCAACCCAGAGCAGTTACAAGGGCTTCCCAGCAGGTAACTGAGAACTGCTCCTCTTGGCTTTGAGGAGAGGAACTAAAATCCTTATCCCTGCCTCAGGGATCAGACCTGGTATGACTTATGCCTCAAGCCCATTGACACAACAGCCACACGGGAGACTTTTGGGTCCACAGGTACCCCAGGATTTGGACCATAGTGTATCCAGTGAACCAGACAGCCCCTGCCCCCATCCCTTCCTCTCCCAGCCCCCTGGGACACCTGGCTAGGGCATTGGTGCAATGCCAGACCTCCTAGACACCGAGGGTCCTCCCCCTGGGAATAACACTTTCCTAAGAAAGGCCCCAGAATGCACCCCCACCAATCTGCTCTGGCATCATGGGCTTCTGCTGAGACCAGCCAGACCCTCACTCTACCACAGCTAGAAAAGCAACCCCAACTTCATGCTAAATACATAATTTTCTGCAAATTAAACTTAATGGGACTAGAGTAATTATGTTGACTTTTTAAAGTACTTAGAGATAAATACCTGATTAGTTATTTCAGAATATAAACTTCTCCATTGTTTTTCAGAAGAGACAGGGAAGAGGGGCCTGAGGCAGGAGTTAGGCGGAAGTGAGCGGGAGGCATCTGGTACCCACTTGAGGATGCTCACGTGTGGAGGAGCCCAGATCAGTTTTCCAGGAGGTCAGTTTCACAATCGAAAGCCTGCAAAATCTCCGTACACTTGGACCTGGTGAGACCAGAAATCTGCCATAAGGATGTAACCAGAGATGGAGAAAAAGTCCTGTTTGGGTTCAGTCATCCAACATCACATAGATGGGGGTTGTCTAACTGCCCAAGGGTGGTGGAGTAGCTCCATCAGTAATGAGACAGCTCACACATTGCACTGTTTTGTGGCCATTAAACATGAGACCTTCAAATGTAACGCACGAAGGGAAAGTGCTTACAAATTAAAAGCACGGCAAAAAAGCAGTATGTAAAACTGGACATCAAGTAAATTTCTAATTTGCTAATACGAGCACAGGAAAAATAAAACCCAGAAGGATGGATACAAAAATACCAACAGATGTTATCTCTGCATGGGGGATTAGAAGGGATTTTTATTTTTTTTTCATGGTTAAAAATTTTCTGCAATAAGCACCTATTGCTAAAATATGACTTTTAATTTATTTTAAAATGGAGGAGGTATGAAAGGATCTCTACACCTCCCCCTCCTTTCCCACAAGGAGAATTCCTGGATTCAGCTCTGGGGCCAGAGCTCCGATCTTGGCATCTCTAGGTCCTTACTTAAATCTTCTAATTGCTGGGTGAGATCCAGGGAGCAGGTTGTCACTCAGAACCATCTCCTCTTCATTGGTAGCAAGAATAACAGTGCTGTGGGACGCCTGGGTGGCTCAGTTGGTTGGACGACTGCCTTCGGCTCAGGTCATGATCCTGGAGTCCCGGGATCGAGTCCCGCATCGGACTCCCAGCTCCATGGGGAGTCTGCTTCTCTCTCTGACCTTGTCCTCGTTCATGCTCTCTCTCACTGTCTGTCTCTCAAGTAAATAAATAAAATCTTTAAAAAAAAAATCTCATAAAAAAAAAAAAAAAAAAGAATAACAGTGCTGTTGGGGTGAATGGGTGCCCTGCTTAAAAGTTAGGTTTACTAAGGGTGCCCAGGTGGTATAGTTGGTTAAGTGTCTGACTCTTGGTTTTGGCCTGGGTTGTGATCTCATTGTTGTGAGATTGAGCCCCACAACAGGCTCCACGATCAGCACAGAGGTACACAGGTACCTCAAGTGGGAACCAGAGGCCTCCCGCTCACTTCCGCCTAACTCCTGCCTCAGCCCCGTCTCCCCTGTCTCTCCTGAAAAACAAGGGAGAATTTTATATTCTGAAATATCTAATCAGGGATTTATCTCTAAGTACTTTAAAAAGTCAACATAATTACTTGAGATTTGCTCTCTCCCTCTCCCCTCAGCCCCTCCCGCTCATGCTTTTTCTAAAACGATAAATAAATAAATCTTTTAAAGAGGTTATAGTCACTAGTCCCCACTCTCTTCTTTTCAGACAAGATGGCCAGTGCAATAGAATTGTTAAGTGTGAAGTATGGCTTCCAGAAAAGCCTTCTGATGGGAGCTTAGGCAGCACCAGGAACCCTCTTTGCTCCTTTGTCCGCTGCCTTGCTTTTCCTTCCTGTCTGGAATGCTACGGTAATTTCTGGAGATCTAACAGCCCCAATAGGACCAATAAGTGACCTCTAGAATGAGGTCATGCAGTGTGGAAGGTAAAGCAAAACCAAAGGAGACTGGGACATTGACAAAATATGTGGAGCATAATGTAAAGGGAACTTCTATGTCCAAAATTCTCTTAAATGAGGGAAAAAAATAATTGCCCATTTGTTTGAGCCATTATTTTGCAGATCCCGGTTTCTACCAACTGAATGCAATTCCTAAAAGATACACCGGGGGGCAGTCAAAGATGGCAGAGAGAAAGCAAAACTGGCTAACCCACAGAAATCTCAAGGAAATTGCTAAGGATATAGCTACTTCTATTAGAGTAAAAGTGGATCTGGGCTAAGATGAACGGAAGCAAAGAAGCCTCTAAATAAGTAATCTATGTAATCTGTATTATAAAGTGATACTTAGTGGGCTCAAGCTAGCCTAGGTTACGGGATTATGCACCTGGAAATGCTGAATCAGACTGCGGGGGCAAGAAGGGGTTTTATTGTCAGGACAATGGGGCTGAGAGGGCTGGTGGTGATTACCTGCAAGAACATAGGGTCAGTCAATCAAGTATGGTGACGTAGAGAGTTAAACTGGAAATCAGGAGACATGGACTTTGCTTGTAACTTTAAGAAAGTCATTTTCCCTTTCTGGATTGTGTCTCATCTCTTTATGAGAGGGGTGGTTGCACCAGAGAATCTAAGGGTTTTTATGACTCCAAGGATCTCAGACCATAACCTGAGCTGGATGACCATTGTATGTGGGAGAGTGGGAAATGTCTACAGAGGTGAACATCTTTGCCCCTCTCCTAACCCCCACATTCAACCCCCTCACTGATTCCCAGAGCTACCCAGAATGTGGAAGGCAAAGTTTTGAGCATACATTAGGACAGGGCGCGCCGGTCCCGAAGCTGAGCCTGGGGGTGCTTCTACTGCTCCTTCTGGGCTAACAGATTCCCAGGGAGGAAGTCAATAAAAGGAGTGATGATGTCAGCAGAGCGAGTCCTGCCCGACAGTGCTGAGCCACCTTGTAGAGTGTTTCTCATCAGATTTTAGAATTGGAAAAATACCTCACTGGTCTTCTAGTCTGTTCCTTTCCCTGATGTTTGAATTCCTTCTTCAACCACCATCACCAACCCACAGAATCGCAAGTCATCGCTGGTAAGATCTTCATCACCTTCATCACCATCTTCACCATTGTCACCATCATGACCACAGCTCCCATTGTCATCACCAACGTCCTGTCACCATCATCAGCACCATCATCACTGCCACCATCTTCATCATCATCCCCATTGTCACCATCACAATCTTGTTGTCATCCCATCATCGTCGCGATCTTTCCGTCACAATCATCACTACGATGACCACCATCATCCACATCGTCGTTACTACTCCTACCATCCCCATTATTATGATCCCCACAACCATCATTGTTGCCATCATCATCATCACTAACATTTACTGAGCACTCCTTTGTGCCAGGCACAGTTCTGGGTGCTTTATGTACCTGATTGCATTAAACTCTTACAATAATATGATTGGGTGGGACTTTAAAGGTGAGGAAACCAAGCTCAGAAAAACGAAGTGGCGTAAGGCAGTGCAGATAAGAAGCAGAAGTGGGAGGATCTGGATCCAGCTCTATCTGATCACAGAGGCTGATCTCTGTCTACTGCACCTGGGGAACGCTGAGAGTTGACCTCTGCTATGTGCCTCCAGTGGCAGAGAGGTCACTGTCTCCACTAGGAAGCATGCTCCAGCTTGAGTCAGCATCCATTATCAAAGGAAAACCAGCCGTCCTGTGGCCTCACCCATTCACTGGTCCTGGTTCTGATCTGGGCCACCCAGAAGGAAAATGACCTCTGGTTCATGTGACAGTCTTTCTGATGTTTGAAGGCAGCATTTATGCTCACTTTTGCCTCTTCTTCTTTAGGATAAACCCCAGATTCCTACCATCATTCCTCAGCAAGAGGACCCCTCTCTACAATGTCTTCCGGCTGCACCCCAGGTCTGCCCGAACTTGTGGGATCCTCCTCCCTGATCTTTCTGCTTTCACTCTTGCCTCCTGTTCCTCTTCTCCATCCAGAAACCAAAGTGATTTTTTAAGGACAGACCAGATCATGTCATTCCCATATCCAAACTCTGCAATAAATTCCCTCGACATTAAAAATAAAATCCAAAGCCTTCCATGGACCACAGACTCTAAGTGATCTTCCTCCTGCCAACCCTTCATGTCTCATCTCCTGCTTCCCTCCCCACAACCCACTTTTCTCCAGCCACACTGGCCTCCCTGCTATTTCCTGGGCACATCAAGTTTATTCCTACCACAGGGCCTTTACATCTACAGCCCCCTGGGACCTGTCATCCCTAGTTCCTTTCTAGTCACTATTTTTCCTCATAGAACTTATCGCTTCTTGATATATATTTATTTGTTTATTATCTGTGTTCCTACTGGAATGTGAATTCCATGAAAGCAAGGACATTGTCAGCCTTCTTCACTTCTCTGTCTCCAGAGCCTCGAAATGAGCCTGGAACAAAATAGGATCCTAATAAAACTGTTAGATTAATAAATGAACTAATTAATCCATGGGACCTAGCTCCCATGCTCTTCTCATGCAGGAGTGTCTGCTTTTATTTTTTTTAAGATTTTATTTGTTTGACAGTCAGAGATCACAAGTAGGCAGAGAGGCAGGTAGAGAGAGAAAGAGAGAGAGGAAAGCAGGCTCCCTGCTGAGCAGAGAGCCCAATGCGGGGCTCAATCCCAGGACCCTGAGATCATGACCTGAACTGAAGGCAGAGGCTTAAACCACTGAGCCATCCAGGGACCCCAGGAGGGCCTGCTTTTAGACAAGCTTATCCATGACATTTGTTCCTCAGCATGACAGAAGAGTCTGCACTGCCCAGTTGAATAGGACTCTCACCTCCCTTCTGCTAGACTCCATACCTCTATTAACATGGTCTAAAAGACAGCAAGATGTGCACAGGAGGGTGTTTGCTTTGAAGTCAGATAGATTGAAGTTCAAATCTCAGCTCTGCCACTTGCTGGTTCTATATTTTTTAGCTTTTCTAAGCTGCAACCTCCTCTTGTACAAAATGTTACTAATCATGCCAACCTTGCAAGTTTGTTGTGAAGATAGAAATTATGTGAGTACATAGTGCAGAGTAAGCATTCAGGAATAAAGGTTCAGAAGCAAAGGTAATTTTATCTGTTGATAAAATTATTTCCATTATTGCTAATATGATTATTGTTGTTTTTATTAAGCTACCAGTTCTGGGGACTCTCTGTCTCATCAGAGGAGCTTTGGTTGGGAATGGACTGAATGGTGGGGCGGGGCGGTAGGGAGAATGAAGGGACAGGTGACATGAGATGTGTCACCTCATGGGCTCATCCTGAGTTCCGTGTCAGCTCTCATGTCAGGCCTGTCTCTCTCCTCTGTACCTGATGGTTGATTTATTTTGCTCATCTCAGCTCAGCTTTGCACTGCATGCTAAATTCACATTTACATATGAAATCCCATCATGTGAGCCTCGCTCTGCGGCTCCAGCCTGTGGGGATTTTCTTCCTAGCCAGCTTCTGCCATCCAAAGCGTTTGCTCTCCCTCTAAGAACCTGTCATCTATAATCGGAAGAGCCCACCCCCCTGGCAGAGTTAACGCTGATCATGCCTTGAGTTTCTCTCCTCCCAGAGGATGGAAGTTTCTGGGGCGGCAGACGCTCTCCCAGAGCCTAAAGAGAGGCGTGCCAGGGCCGTTGGCTGGCGGGAAGTGATGGCATCAGTGAAAGGGGCTGGGGATGGACAGAGCAAGGAGCGGTGGGGAGAGCTGAGTCCAAGCCCCCATGATCCCAGCCTTGGCCTCACACAGACCCAGGGCCACATCCCAGCTCTGCTCCATACAACCAGCTGATGACTTAGGGTGTATCCCCTCACCTCTCTGAGATTCGGTCTTCTTATCTGTCAAAGGGAGATACTTCCCGTCCCGGATGATGCTATGGGCAACGACAGGGATGGCATGGGTGGGTGTGCTTCAGGGTGCTGGCCAAAGCCACCGTCTGCGAGGGGGGTGATGTCGCAGGTGAGATTCAGGTGGCCTTGAGGTCACGTGGCCTTGTGGGGTGGTAGGTAAGTGTGGGTTCTGGAGTAGACCTGGGCTGGATACCCTCTCTGAGTCTCTGCTTGCCTTCTTCATCCTCAGCTCCCTCTCTGGGTTGTCAAGAGCATCAGTTGCAATGACATTGCACCTGCCCTGGGGAGGCTCCATCGCCTTAGCTGCCTGTCTCCCCCCATCCCCCACCACTGGTTTCCTAGTGAAACTCCCATGTAGGAACACATTCCCAACGGGCAGCTGGGATAGAGAGGCAGCCCGTGTGCATGGAGCCCCAGGGATGCCCCCTACTGCGATGGAGAGTGGCAGCTCCAGGCCTCTAGGGGTGGAGACTAGCAGCCAGGCATCCCCCAGGCTGGGCCACGCATGTCAAGCTCTGTGGCACTGGGACAAGGATGGTCTGTCCGAATTGGAAAGACAGCTGAACTTGTTGACTCTGGGGAATAAGGACCGGACCAGTCAAGTTGTTGGGCCAGGCAGCTCTTGCCCCATTCTTGTCTCTGTTTAGTACTCCCGAGCCGTCAGAGGTCTAGGTAGTCATGGCCTCCAAGCCCCTCCCCCCGGGGAGGTCCATAGCCCCAAGTGCCCCCAGAACCCAGACTCAGCATTCGTTCTCCCAGCACACACAGTGGTTTCCTGCGGGGGGACAGATGTGCCCCAGCCCCTCCACACTCTGTCCAGCCTGGTCACAGGAGGGATACGAAGCAGTCAGGAAGGCAGGGTCAGCTGGATGGGGGAGGGGTCACCCTGGGGCCTGGCACATGGGTTCCCACTGTTGAATGAATTCTTAATTCAGGCGAAGTGATACAGGCTCATGAGGTAGTTTAGAGCGGGTCACATCATCTGGCCAGAGGAGAAACTGAGACCAGAGAGTCCGTCGGTGTGTGAATACAATCAGCACAACACAGAGCCGAAAGGTCCTCACCAAACCAATTTCATGTGCGGACCCTGCTACTCAGAAGCGGGAAGGGTCCTCCTGGGGCCACACTGCAAGTTACGACAGAGCCACCCTCCTCACTCCGCTCTCCTGAGGGAGCCCGAGGTGGAGAATGGGCTGGGCTTGGGCCTCTGGATCATCCTCGCCTGTGTCCGTCTCTGCCAGTGTTGGGAAGTGGAGACCTTTCGGCAGGCCTGGCACCATGCAGGGCCCTTCACGATCTCATCCGATCCTACAGGAGTCATCCCCATTTCACAGATGGGAACCAAGGCCCAGAGAGGGAGCTGACTTTCCCAAGGTCTCACAGCCGGTGAGGCCCATCTGCCTGATCCCAAAGCCTGAGCCTCCCAGGCTGTCCCCCAAAGAGCTCAACCCAGATCCAGGCCCCTGGGGGGTGAGAGGCAGCTCTGTGGCCCTCTGAGGCCCTTTTATCCTCAATTGGATAAAGTTCACTCACTGCCTGAGGAAGAACATCCAGGAAGGTTTGGGGACTCCACTGAGGGTCCTTTCTGTTCTCCCTGACCAGGAGTGGTGGGGTGATCCGTTCCCCCAGTGGCATCAAAGTCATACTCTCCCTCAGGATTATTCTTGGTCTGAGTAGAGGTCTGGATGGTGGAGTGCAGGTAGGGTTATCTCCAGGATCACACCCAACAGAGCCTAGGGTAAGATGAGTGATTGGGGATTTTAGTTGGGGAGGTGCAGCGTGAAAGGGAGAGAGTTAGAACTTGAGACCTGGTGCCTGGAGCCGAGGCAGTTAGTCCTGGTGTGACCAAGATGGAGCCTACCCCCAGACCCAGCCTGAGATGGTGACTTGCTCCATGACCCCACCCTGGCCATCATCCATGGGCTCATTTAGAAGCCCCTGTCCTTGCCCCCTGCTCAGGAGGCTTTGCCTCCTGTATTGAGTGTTGCAAGCAAAGCACAAGGTTGGCTTGGCTGCTGGCTGAAAGCCGTCTGGGCGTGCAGGTGGAGGAACATGGTGGTTCTCCAAAGAGAAAGAATTTCCACTGTTATTACTCAAGGGCTTCCTGAGATGAGCTGGACATAGGTGGGGAGAGCAGCCACAGCCTCTGTGGGCAAACGAGGATGGCAGTGAGGTGGGGGGAGCTGCCCATCGCTGTGACTCAGCCTGGTGGGGAGTGTGTATGTGTAGGACAAATCCTTGCCTAGGGACATCTGAGCCTGCTGAGGGGGTTACGGGTCCTGGGGGGTGGCATAGGGTGCTGGGAAGGCTATAAGACTGAAACTTAGAAAGCTCTGACTGTCCTTCCTGTCCACTTGCCGGCTTTGGCGTGCCCATCTGCTCATGGACGGCTGCGGAGGAGCCTCTCTGAGGGTCCTGTGTGTATCTGAGCTGGGGAGGGTCACACTGGTGTTCCCTGGCTCCAGAAATGGGCCTGTCCTGTGGAGTCACTGCTGGGGCAGCCCCTACCTCCTCCTGGGGTCCTTGATACCTGATCCCAGCCCTATGGGTCCTGCTGGCCCAGGAGCTGGGGGATCTGATGCTCAGATGGAACTCTTCAGGGAAGGGCCACCTGGGTCCACTGTGAGTGATTGAGTCTGCAGGCAGCCCTGTGCATTGTCCACGACAGGAAGTGGATTCAGCCCCCATCACTGGTCATGAGGACTGCTGTGGGGTCTGACACTGTGAGCTTGGAGTCAAAAGGGACTCGAGAGATCCATTCGCTGACTCAAAAATATTGATTGGATCGTTCCCAGGTTTTTGTTACTGCAGACAAAACTGCTGTGAACATTCTTGTATGAGTCTCCGATGACCATGTTCAGGAGATTCTCCGGGGCCGATTCTCCAAGTGCAACTGCTGGAGTAGAAGGTGTGTACACACTTGACTTTACAAGACAGCGCCACGGTGACTTTCGGAGCGCCAGTACTGTTTCTGCTTCCAGCAGAAGCGGGGGAGGGGGACCCTTGTTCCCTGTCTAGACGGCAGCCTCCCTTCTGTCTGCCCAGCAGGTGTAAGAGGGGGATTCCCCAGGTTCTATAATCAGCATTTGTCTCATTACTAATCAGATTGCATGTATTTTCAAATGATCATTAGCCATTCTGGTTTCTTCTTGAAATAACGGTTTATGTCTTTTACCTAATTTTCTATTAGATTTTTATTGATTTCTTAGTCTCTTTAGGAAGGCTGTGGATATATAGGATGGAATCATACAAGGCTTCTGTGTTATCATGTCTGGTCCCACCTGAGGCTTATGTGTCCAGTTGTTTTATTTATAGTGACATTGGATGAATAGAAAGTCCTTATTGAAGTAAATCAAGTTCAACAATTGTTTCTTCATGCTTGGCACCTTTTGTATTCTGGGAAATACTTCCTTTTCTGCCCAAAGCCATAAAAGTAGTCTACATTTTCCTCCCAAAGCATAAAAATAAACACCATGCAGTGGTGCGCAGTGGTTACCTCTTGGTGGGGGGGTGTGAGGAGTGCAATAGGTGGCGGGACATGGCAAGGGGTGTCCCTGTTCTTGGGAATTTTTTTTTTCAAAGGTTTATTTAAATTCTAGCTGGTTAACACATAGTGTAATATTAGTTCCAGGAGTAGAATTTAGTGATTCATCCCGTACATAGACTCTCAAGCCGCGGTTCCCTGGTGTTTGCTGTGCCGCAATGGTTCGTGACGTATCTAGATAGACGGACAGGTAGATAGATAGGTGTGTGATACAGATCCTGTGGTACCTGTGGGAAATTACAGAGAAAAGAGAAGAGATTTAGCAAAGCACCTAGCACAGGCCTGACAGGCACCCATGATGGCAACTAGGAAGGTTCGAGCACTTTCTGGAGTCCGGCGTGGTAACAAGTGGTTCACACACACTCTCCCATTTCATCCTCACAGAAGCGCTGTGATATTTCCCTGTTTTACAAGTGAGGATGCAGACACCCAGAGAGGGTGAGGGGCTTGCCCTGGGTCACACAGCCAAGGCGGTCTGAGAAGCAAACCTGGGGATAGACTCTAGGGTGCTCCCTCTCAGCCATGGTCTTCCTGCCGCTCACCCAGCAGGTGCTCAGCAAATGGCGGGGCTGCTCCGAGGCCTGCTCACCCAGCAGCACTGCCCCACGCCCTGCCCCACGTGCAGGCTCGGGGATCACCCTCACCGGGGCCCAGGGCGGAGTCGAGGACCCCTTTGGGGGCATGTGAGGAGAAGCCTCTGTGGCTGTGACCTTGACCATCGACCTAAGAGAGAAGGTGGAGGGGGAAGCAGGGAAGGAGACGGAGGTGAAGAGTGGACAAGGGAATCGGGACCATGACAAGGAGAGAGATGGGGAAGGGGGCGGGGGGGGGGGGACAGGCAAACACCAGCAAACACAGGGAGGACAGACAGAGGGCCGTGGACAGAGGACAGCAGTCAAGCTGTGCCTAGAAGGCAGTCTCCAGTGGTGTGCCCCAGGGCTCTGCTCCCTGCCCAGGCCTCTCAGTTCACTTGGGAGAAGAACTACAAACACCAAGCACCCAGCTCCACAGAAGACAGAAGCCGAGGGATACGGGACACAGCCGCCAGGGGATCTCAGGGTGAGAGTCAGCAGATGGAAGGCCATCCTGACACTTGGATCCTGACACTTGGAAAAGTTCTGCATTTAGGGTCAAACAAAAGCCATGGGGGGTGTGGTTACTGGAAAAGCTGGTGTGGCCCTGGATGGTGTGGATGCAAGTAGGGGGTCCAGGAGGAGGAGGAGGGGAGAGACTCCGGTCCTCCGGGCTGTCCTGGGGGCACCTGAGCCTGCTCTGCAGGCATGGGTGCAGGGAATGTTCTGGAAGGCTTGCAGAATCAGAAAAGACAGAGGCAGAACACAGAGTACCATCAGGAGACCAGGCAGTCTGATGGAGTCCGGGTGGTAACCCCAGCTCTGGCTGTAACCCCGCCTGTGACCCTTGACCAGTCTCTTCACCTCTCTGAGCCTTGGTCTCCTCATCGGTAACACGGGAGGGATCACGGCGTGTGCTTCTCAGGGTCCAAGCCTAGAGGAAGCACTCAGAAATGGTGGGTCTGAAGAGCCTGGGGCCACCCTGCTGGAGAAGGGGCTCGTGCTGACCTGAGAGCTGTGTGCACCGTGGGGACAGCGGCCAGGGAGGGGATGGGCCTGTCCCGGACATGCGCACACGTGCCTGGCTGTGAACCCCAGAGAGGGACCTGCGCCAGGCCCTTCCTGGGTATGAACTATGGTACAAGTTCAGGGAGTCCTGACTAGCAGGGATTCTCATGAACACAGGGGGTTGCCTCGGGGCTGAGGGGACAGGGAGGCTCAGGCAGGGTTAGTGACTCAGAGGAGCCGGGTCTAAGCTGACTCAGGCTACAGAACCACTCGTGACCTCCACCCAAGGAGGGTGACACTGGGATGCGCAGAGCAGGACCCAGCCTCCGGTCTTTTTGACAGCCCCCCTTTGGGTCTCTTCCTTCCACACGGGCTTGAAACGGGGGGAGCTTCCGCTCTCAGTAATTCTGTCTGCTGCTTCTGTTGAGGCTCAGGTGTTGTGAGCAGGATACCCCTGGCCCAGGGGGTCTTCACTCCCGCGGTCACCCGGCGAGCCCCGAAGGCCGAGCACATTGTGTGATAAGGAAACCAGGGCTCAGAGAGGTAGAGGGAATGGTGTGGGGGTGCCGGGGACTGTTGACGGCACCAGGGCAGCATGCTTCCTTCCCGGGGGGCACCTGGGACCCCCACACTTCCTCTCCTTGCCTCCCATGGCAGGACGGTCACACCGCCCCCGGCATGTGCACGCACGGCCGTGGGACAGAGGCCCTCCTGGAGGGTCTCCTGCGGTACTAGCTGTGTGCCTGGGATCAAGTCCCTTCTCTGGGCCTCAGTTCCCTGAAGTGGAAGGTAGGGGAGGCTCTCACACCCCAGCCGGAAGCTCCATGAGGATGACTCCGGGTCACATGTGAAGCCCAGGCACAGTGAGCGCTGGTCACAACGGCCTCAACAATGGCCTTTGCCATTCACTCAGAGGGACAGTGGGACCCTGTAAAGCCGGTGGGGGTCACGGCCCAGGTATGCTCAGGCTCGTGTGCACCTGTACGCACACCTGGCAATGACCCCGGCTCCCCGGGACTGTCCTGAGTGACGGGTCCGTTGGGTTCCTGGGGCTCCTCTCACTTGAGGAAGATCATGTCCTCCAGGGGAGTGAAGGTCACGGACTCAGCTGCAATCCCACCAGGCACTGTGAGGGAAAGGTGGCCCAGGGCAGGGGAAAGCCGGCTTTGGAGCCAGATGCCTGAATTCAAATTCCAGCCTTGCTGTTTCCTAGCTGGCCTGCTGTGACAGCTCCCCTCCCTCAGCCTCGGCTTCCAAGTCTGTGACTTGGGGATAACAGCAACCCTTCCTTTACCCCAGAGCTGGAGCACGGAATGGGGGTGGGTGTCCCCAGTGCCTGCCATGTCCCAGGTATTTGGTCAGTTCCGGATTCTGTTCTCTCCTGCTGGGGCAGAGGCTGGAGGAAGGCAGCGGAGAGATGGAAGAAGAGCCATGAGAAGGTAAAAGCCCAGGGGCTGGGAGGAGACAGAAGCCCACCCTGCTTCCCTTCCCACCAGGAGCCATGGAAAAGGTGGGTTCAAGCCTCTGCCTTTGGCTTAGGTCATGATCCCAGAGTCCTGGGGTAGAGCCCCTTATTGGCATGGGGAGGGGGGTCTCTACTCAGCAGGGAGCCTGCTTCCCTTCCTCTCTCTCTGCCTGCCTCTCTGCTTACTTGTGATCTCTGTCTGTCAAATAAATAAATAAAATCTTAAAAAAAAAAAGAGTTTCTTATAAACATTTAAAAAAAATTGTAAAAAGGTGGCAGCGGTGGGGGGAGTGGAGAGGGTGTGTGGGGAAGGCAGAGGGAGGGCATCTTGGCATCCCCTAGGTCCTAGAAGCTTTTGAAATAAAGGCCAGGAGAGGGAAAGTGGTTTTCCCAGGTCACACAGCAAATGTGTGACAGATAGGAGACTAAACTCTGTTTAAGCTGAGTCTTGGTCTCATAGGCTTGCCTGTTCCTGGTGGCCAGAAACCTGTCTCCTCCACACCAGCAACTCTGTCCTCAGCCCCTCACTGACCCCAGGGCTCTTGGGGTGAGGCGAGGGGGAGATCAGCTTCAGTGGGGGCCACGGACACACTCTTATAAGCCTTGGCCTTTCCCTGGAGGACCCCAACTCCATCTCCGTGTGGAAGGAATGGAGTCTGAGGGCAAGAAAACAGAGCTGTGTGACTTCGGGCGAGTACCTTGACCTCTCTGTGCTGCAGTTTCTTTGTCTGTAAAATGGGATAATAATGGTCCACCCACTGCGTAGGGTTGTTGTAAGCACCCCATACTGCATGCAGATCACGGTCCCAGCATACAGGAGGAGTTCAGTAAATGCAGACTGCAGGGATTCAGGCCAGATTTGCGGTCTCCAGCTGTCTGACCTTGAAGAGGTCATAGCCCCTCCCTCAAGCCCCTGACCATGGCCTAAACTGAGGACCAGCTGCTGAGGATCAGCAGCACCACAGGTCACTGTGAAGATCACATGGGATGGTGAGTGATTAAAAACAGCCCCGGGTGTCTGCTGCGGGTCGCCACACTCCGAAGTCAACATGAAGCACTGAGTATGTGTTTATTACTGGCCAGGCTTGAGGCTCCCCCTCCTGCCCCACCTGGTCCAGTGTCGCTCAGGGGTCCCCCAGCATCTCCAGCTGCCTGCTAATGAGCTACAGGCCTCAGTAATGAGGTTGCTTCATCACGGAATGTGCTGGAACAGCCTCGGAGGGAGAGGGGCCGAGTGTGGGGCATGGGGGAGGGAGGGGTGTGGGCATCTTTGCTCAGGGGATCCCCTCCTGCCGGCAGTGCTCAGCAAGAGAAGATGGTCCCTGCAGCTCTTCTCACAGAAGCCCCAGCAGGATGCTGGCTGTGGGAGTTGGGATCTCCTTCCCAGGGTGGACGACCCCACCTGTGGCATCACCCAGCCTTGAAAAGCAGAGGAGCTGGGATTCTTGAGTGCCAGGCCTTTATTAACAAGCCCAGAGCCCTGTGCCTGGGGTAATGAATGCCGAGCCTTGGGCTCATAGAAGTGCCCCTCTCCCCCACCACCCTGCAAGCAGCCAGCAGGCTCAGAGATTGGCAGGGATCCTGGCCATGTGGCAATGTCCAGCTTGGAGCTGGGCTAGGCCGGTCTTGGGGGCAGAGGAATAAGACCAGACCCTACAGAGGGGGCTGGCAGGGGCCAGCCAGGGAGCGAGCCCCACCAAGCAGGCTGGGTCAGAGGGGTGCCATGGGCGAAAGGCGAGTCAGCCTGGACAGAGGAACATGACCAGAGCTTAGTGCCATGGAGGGACCTACGGGGCAAAGGTCAGAGGGCCTGAGGTTGCCGTGTGTCCCACAGCTGGCTCTGTCCCTGGGCTGGCCTGAGCTGGGCAGATTTGGGGGTCCAAAAACCAATGAGGCCCAAGCCTCAGGATGGTCCATGAAAGCAACAAATGGGCCTGTGCCTCTGCCCAGGTTAAAGCCATTTGCAGGAGGGGAGAGGAGGGCGGGGGATCACCTGCCCAAGGAACCCCATGACATGAAGGAAAGTGTAAGATACAGTCGGCAGGAGAAGCAGCCTAGGAGACCAAACGGTGGACACCGTGGCTCAGAATGGCCTGAGTTAGGGCTCTGGGTTGCAAGGGACAGAAACGCTCCACCATCCAGGGTCAGCACTAGAAGGGAGTTGATGGGACCTTGGGATAGAGGGTGTTGGCGGAGGTGTTGGGCTCAGGGACATCTTTGGGGCTCCGGCTCTCTCCACTCTGGACTCTGGTCTCCATCCCTGTGGCCTCATTCCCAGCCAGGCCCTCCCTTCCAGACAGCCCCAGGGCCCCAGGCTCGCACCCCGCCAGCTCTGCGTCTGGATGGTGCCGTAATGCAGTCCCAGTGGCTCTGATGGGGTCCTCCCTGGGCCTGCCGCTGTGTGAGGACCGTGCAGGACTCTGGTCGGCCCCATCCATGTCTCCATCCATCCTCTCCTTGCTCTGGAGGGGCTCCTGCAGGACCCTAAAAACTGGGGGCTCAGGCTGAGGCTGGAGCCCAGCCAAACCCATGCTCTTCCCTCGCTCCCCCTCCCCAGAAGGCACCCTCCAGATGCCACTTGCTCTTGGGATCCCCCCCCTCACTCTGCTTCTAGGGAGCCCCACCTACACTGGGTCCCTCCCAGGAGCAGCCTTCCCCGGGACGACCCTCCCCATTCTTGCCCATGAGAGGCCGAGTCTAAAAGGCACCAACTTGTCAGCTGGCATCTTGGGGTCTTCCAAACCCAGCTCCTGCCTCTACCTCCTCCTGATTCTCCCCACGTCTGCCGCGGGTCCCCACGCCACCCACCCTCTCCCTGTAATTCCCATGTTGCTCTCAGATCTCGGTGTGATGAAAGGAAGGTTGTAAACAAGGCCCTGGAAAAAGAAAGCCAGGCTCTCCCCAGGGCAGCCACCAACTATTGACAGATGGCAAATTGCTTTGCAACCAATATTTTTCGTTTTTTATTTGTGTATAGATAAACACGGCTAAACTAATTAGGATTTTTTTCTTTCCTTCCTCGGGTCTTGGACTACAACGGGAGTCTCTTGCTCTGGAGTGGATCGGGTAACAAGGATTTGTTTCCACAATTACAGTTCATTAATGGACTACAAGAGAGGGAAGATGGGGCCATCCACAGTCCCAATAATAAGATTGTTCTGTGTTTTCCTTTTTTAATTGCATGCATATCTCCTGGACCAAAGCTCTGTGAAAAATGGGGAAAAAGTGAACCAATTGGTCCATCTGTTCAAGATGCAAATGATGGGGGAGAAGACAAGCGTGGGGGTGGCTGGGCCAGGACACCCCTCCCTGGGGTGCGGCAGATGTAAGGATCCGGTGTGTTGGTCCGGGTGGAGGTCAGGGCAGGCTCCGTCCTGCATGGATCTACCATTCCCCGGCACCTGCTATGTGCTAGGGGCCCTACATGGATTTTCTAACTTAAACTTCACAGAGATCATTGCACATACCCATCGTACAGACAGAAGTAAGGTCGACAGATGTGTGCAGGGAGCTGGGCAAGGTGCAGAGCAGGCAGGTAAAGAATTCATTGTAGGTCTTAAGGAGGCTCAGAGATTGCGGCATTGGCCCACGGTACTTGAGCTGGAGCTGTAATTAAAGGCCATCTTTGCTGTCTCAAAGTTTCTACTATTTCTTTTTCCTCTTTGCTGCCATCTGGTGAATCTTAGACTCAGTTTCCCCATCTGTGAAATGGGCCCTGGAGAGGAGGGCTTCGGGACGCTGTATTCTGAGGAAGGCAGGGGAGCCTGGGATGGCAGGCTCCGAGGTCCAGGGGGGAGAAGCCCTAGTTCCGGCAGCAGGAGGAGGCTACAGGCGTGATTGAGGAGGTCTGCTCCCATGCTTGTCACCTGAGGCACAGGGGCAGACAGAATCAGCCCCTTGGGACTCTCCCTGCGGAAGAGTCTGGAAGGGCTGGCCACTCCCTTCGCTGGCTGGGCCACCCTCTGGCCCCGGCACTCTGGAATGTTTGCACGCAGATCTCCAGGTGTCATCTCTGCTCTCCCAGGTCGCTAGCTGTCCTGAAGCTTTGTCACACTCCTGACTGCCCGGGGTGGGGGGAAGAGTGGGGGCTCAGCAGGAGCACCCTGGGAAGAATCTTTGGTTTTCCGCCCTCACGTATTCCTATTTGCACCTGGCCCAGTTTTGTCCCCAAATCAGGGAGTAGATGTCTCTGAGCCAGACTGTCAGGGAAGGGAAGAGCTCCAACTCCACGGGGCTGGGACGGAGCCACAGCTGGCTGCGCTTGTGACTCCATAGGAGCTGAGGCGGGAGACTTGTAGGTCCGGAGCTGCAGCAGGGATGACCCCCAGCGCGGCCGCAGCCCCAGGTCACACAGGGAATGGCGCCGAGTCAGTGTGAAGATGGCACACCCCGCAGTTGGCCCTGTAGCTACAGAACCTGGGGCCAAGGGCTCAGCTGCTTTTGTGCAAGTGGCGAGGCAGCCAGGTCCCTGTCTTGGGGGCCAGGGAGTCACCCTGTGGTCATGTTCACCTGCTCAGGGGATGGTTAGACCTTGTGACTTGAACACACAGCAAGGCCATGCAGGTGTGCCCAGGGGCCATCTCGCCCAATGCAGACACAGCCACAGTCTGGGCGGGGTGAGGTGGTGATGGAAGGACCAGGCAGAGGGGTCCGAGGGCCCCACGATACTCCATGAAGAGAACGAGGAGCCCACAATCCAAAGAGCTGGGGGTGAGGCCTGGAATGTCCCAGATGTAATGTGTGACTGCCCCTCTGGTCTCAGTTTGCTCACCGATGACACGGAGAGAACAAGTCCCGCCTGGGCTGTGCAGACGAATGAGACACCCAGGGTGGAGTGAGGTGTCGTCAGGGCTCTGGGCAGAAACCCCATCTGTGCCGGGGTGTGGGCCAAGACAACCCCTCGACCGCGTGTCTCCCACCAGGGCTTCAGGGAGGAGACAGCAGCCCCCCTACCCCCAGATCAAGGACTGTCCTCTTTTCCCTCATGAAAAATCCCCTGGCAGGTCAGAACGTGTCCCCCCAATTGTCCCCTTAGGTTGTGTAGGCCCGAAGTGGCTCCTTTCTGTCTGTCCCCTCCTGTAAAGTGCGAGTGGCTGTCCTACTCAGTGGCGGAGACTGGGAGCATGGGGTCTGCAGGGGGATGGCGTAGAGAGCGTTTGAGAGGGGCTGGATCTGGAGCAGGTCCCTGGAAGGAGACGCCAGCACCCCAGACCGGGGTGGGAGGACAGTTGGGGGGTGGGTGGTCCTTGAGAGGTGTCAGTTGCCGGGAGGCCCTGTGTGGTCTGTTCACGGTGCTGGGCCTGGCCCCTGGCTCTGGGCAAGCATGGGATTTCAGACTCTGCAAAGGTCAAGTTTGGAGAAGACCCTGGCCATCTTCCAATTGCTCTCTCTCCGGGGGCATCCCAGGGTGGGCTCTGTTGCCCCCCAGACCCCGGGGATTCCCAGACCCTGGTGCAGGGATCCTAAGTCTTCAAGTGGGTGGGGGCTTTGAAGCTCCATTTCAAGGAGACCCAGGGGTTCTGAGGGGCCACCCTCCCTCTAGCCCAGGCCTGGGTGTAAGCCCTGCTCCAGCACCCAACACAGGAGCCCCTGGGTGAGCCCCTTTTTTTCTCCAAGCCTTGCCGGCTATCTGGGTGGAGGGCGGCAACCTTCTGTTCTCAGGTTCAGACTGAAGGCTCGGTGCTCTGCACAGTGGGCCCTTCAGCGGTGTGAACGCCCCTGGAACTCCAGTGCCAGGGTGTGTTAAGTAGCATAAAAATTGTGATTGCCGACACGTGGTATTCCTGGCAACTTCAGGACCTCGGCATGGTGAAAGCCCATTTTACAGAAGGGAACAGTGAGGTTCAGAAGGTAGGGACAGGGCATTCTGTGGAAGCGCCAGGCCTCCAGCACAGGCCTATTCGTCTCATAGGGCCATCTGCCTCCCATTCCTTGGGTGGAAACCCTGTGTCCCTGAGCTGCCCGCGTCACCCTGCTGTGTGTGCGTAACCATAGCAGCCGCCATGGCTCCCAGCGAGGAGAAGTGGAAAATAGGCCAGCACAGTAATGAGGCTGCTGGGCTCTGATGTGGCTCTGATGAAGCCAGAGGGATCTGGCTTCACAAGCCCCTCCCCACATCAGAGGCGGCTGGTGTCTGGGGCCCACCATCAAAGGCCAGCCGCCCCGCAGCCCAGACGCCGGGCCCAGCTCCGTCCTCAGAAGACTCCCCCCTTGAGCCTCTCCCAGCGAGCCCTGCTGTTGCTGCCGTTGTCTCCAGCTGTCCCCTGAGGCGGTCACATGCTGCCCGGCCTGGCGGTGAGCAGGGGTCCCCGAGACGGGTGTGTGCCATGCACAGCTCCCAGTAGGCTCCTGGAGACCCCCACCTTGGGGCTCGTGTGGCTTCCTTCCAAGTGGCAGCTCCCAAGACAGGGGTCTTTTCATTTTGGCAAATGGGGTTCCAGTCCTGGCTCTGTCAACCCACGCAGGGCCCTGGTCCCCTGGCTCTATTCCCTCCCCAGGGGGTTACAATGTCCTTGTCCCAGTGTTGGTGCCAAGACCCTTGAGGTCACCCCTGTGAGGGCTTAGAATGTGGTGGAGCCAGCAGAAGTCCTCCTGCTCCCACTGTGTGACTGTGGGCACGTACGCAACCTCTCTGAGCCTCTGTTCCCTCCTCACGGTATGACAGTGAAACCAGAAGGCAAGCGTTTGCTCAAACCTCTCCTTTTCAAGGTGGCTCCTCAGACACCTTATTTAGTCGTGCCCTCTGCCCCCCAGGACCCCCCAACATGCTGTGTAATTTATTGATGTGTCACGTTTACTGTTTCTTATCTGACTCTCCTGTTGGTACTTTGGCTCCTCTGGCTTGAGGACAGGGATCTCTGTCTTGTCTTCTGGTGAACCCCAACTGCTAGAACAGTGCCCTGCGCGTGGCAGACAGTGCAACATGAAAAATGCACGTGCCTGGCATCGGGATGGGCGCTCCCTACCGGTTGATCTACAGTTTGCTGGTTGGCGCCCTCTCCCTTCCCTGGGTACATGGGGACCAGTCTTTCTATCCAGCAGAGGGAATGGGGGACCGGAGGACCTGGCCAGCACAGACGGGGTGCGGCAGCCCATCTCCCATATAAGTGCATGCACGTCCAGGTACCGTGATGGCTCTTGGCCTTCCTGCCTCTCCCCTTCTCCTGAGCCTTCATCTAGGAGACTGGGGTGTTGAAAGCACCTGCCACAGGCATCACAGGGCCCTGAATCGGCAGCACGGAGGGAGGAGAATTGAAGAAATTCCATTTGAACTAACGAGCGGTTGTTCACAGATGCTGGGGCCCTGGGAAGCTGGCCCGTTGGAGGGGCGGGGGGCACAAACAGGCAGGTGAAAGGTCAGAGTGCAGCCTGGGGGACAGACACTGGTGGGGCACAGGGGATGGCTGTGTCAGGGGAGGGCTTCCTGGAGGAGGAGACCCTGACGCTGGGTGCAAAGGCTGAGGAGGGGAGGAGGAGGAGGAGGAGGAGGTGGGGTGTGTGTGTGTGTGTGTGTGTGTGTATGTGTGTGTGTGTGTGTAAGGCCTTGTTGGTGGGTAGATAACAATTCCCCCCAGGCATTCTGCTCAACCCCCAGCCCCCCTATTCACACAACGTCAGGTCCCTGGGGTGGGAAGCACAGCAGAGAAGAGACCGCTGAGTTCCCCGAGATGAGACTGATATTTCACGGGGAGAAGGTGGGGTCAGCGGCTCGTGGGTCCTTGAGGATGAGCTGTGCACAGGCCTGTCAGGCCTCTGAGCCTCAGACCAGAAAAGGCTGGACACCAGAGCTGATAACTCCTGGAAGCCTCTGCCCCCTCTCCTACCCCTGAGGGTTAGAGCACCCCTGCCTGCTCATGGGGGATCAGGCCTCTCCAGGTGGGGCTATTTCCGGGGAGGCTCCTGGGGCCCAGGGAGGGGAGTGGCTTGTCCCTGTCCTCACTAAGTCTGCCAGACTCTGAGCTCCGGGTTCCCTCTGCCGCAGGTGCACGGGTGCCCCAGCCTTCCTGCGGAGGCCTGGTGGGGGGGAGTGGCCCCTGGGCTGTCCTGGAAGACTGAGTGTGAATCCAGCCTCCTCCAGAATTCCAGTCCCACTGGCCTAGTCTCCACTTCTCCCCTCCCTGGATCCCGTTCCTTTCCAGAGAAATCCAGCTGAACCCACGGGACAACTGTTTCTCAGAGCCCACTGAGAGTGCCCCAGGTTATTAGTGAATCTGGGAGAGACCTCCACAGTGGAGCAGGGTCAGTGCCTCAGGAACAACAAACAGAACTGAATTGCAAGTGGGCTCCTGCCTTTCTGTCCCCAACTGGCTTGTACTGAGGGAGACGCACCAGAAAATTCTACTTAGCAAAGCCTGCGTCCTCATCACGTGCCTCATAACTAACACAACAGGAGAATGACACCAGAACAGCAATGTTCATCCGGGAGCATGTCTGCTGAGGACCTGTCTCATCCCTTGGCACACGGGGACCTGAGGGGGATAGTGAGTCCAGTGAGAAGATGGGGCACGTGGGCTCAGGGTCTCCCAGGGACCCGCATAGAATGCAGAGAGGAGCTCGTGGGTCGGTAGCCCAGTGTCCTCCCTCTGCAGACGCTGATTCATGTGGGTCCAGGGTCATGGAAGCTTCCTCCATCTTCAGATCTGCCCGTCCTTCCGTGGCACCCGTGACGCACAGGATCTGGGAATTAGAGCAGCTTTCATAGACTCAAAGATGCTTTCAGAAAAGCCTTTGAATCACAGAATGTGAGCATCTGGTCCCTTTCACAGAATCCAAGAGTTCTAGAATCACGGAAGCATTCGTGGACTCACAGACTTGACAACCTGAGAACTAAGGAATCTCTGGAGGACACCTGGAACCCACCCACCGCTGATGGGGCCTCGGAATCACAGAATCGGTCCAGAGAACGTGGAGCAGAACGACATCCTGGGATCAGAATCTCAGCAGAGAGTGACGCTGGTTTAACTCCCCGCTTCCTTATCCAGGGAGCTCTTGCCTCACGCTCTGGAATAACTTAAATTCTCTTAGGGACGGGGAGCTCCCCACCTGGGAGGGGAAACTGCCCAGCTGTTGGGCTCATCCGTGGATACTGAACCCTTCGTAACCACCCATCCCTCTGCACACTTCCCATCACCCCTGCCATCCTGCCCCACAAAGACCTAATTATGAAAACTAGTGAGCCTGACACCATGCCACAAGCTGTTTGTCACAGTCAAATATGGGGACCAGGTTGGGCTTCGGGCTGGGGGGTGTCTTTCTCCAGGGCTGAGATGACACCCGGCCATGGGGACACTCAACCCGCCTCAGTTCACCAAGGCAGAGAGAGAAAGAGCACAAGAACAAATGAGAGGAGGGAGAAGGGAGACAGTTAGTAATGGCCTGTGATGGGGGAGGAGGAGGCATGTCCCTGCTCAGGACAGGGGATGGTGCCCAGAGCCAGGGGCGGGTGGACAGGGCTGGTCTGTGGGTTGGCCAACTTGGTCCAAATTTTCCCAGCCCTGCTGCTGACCACTGGGTAACTCTGAATAAGTAACTCAGTGTTCCCCATCTGTGAAATGGGTTATGAAGCCCACTCTGCGGTTGGTGCTGGGCTGCAGTGGGACTCACTGAGAGCCACCGCCCCTCATCATGGCCCTCGGCACCTGGCCAAGGTTAGCTCCCTCCCTCCCTCCATCTGTGCCTTGGCCTTGGAAGATGGGGAGGATTTCTCCAGGTGCAGAACACATGGAAAGGCATTCCTGATGAAGGGAACAGCCTGTGCAAAGCCTGGGAGCCGTGAGCATTTCAGGAGGATTTGGGGAGTAGCACGTAGTGTTCTTGGGGTGTTGAGATTGGGGGTGAAGCAGGCATGGTCTGGGGGCTGTGGGGCCCTGATGCCACCATCCAGGAAGGTGGAATGAGGGTGCTGGGAGCCGAGGCAGGCACACGTGGCCTCCTGGGAAGTCACCCCACACTCCTGTGGTGCCCGGCCTCAGCATGGGGACGGAGGGCAGCTGCCAGCCCCCCGGGACCCCACTAGCCAGGCATGGGCAGGGAAATCGGGCCAAGGAAAGCATGTCAGAAACAATCATCAGAAAAGACAGGACCCACTCACAGCCAACACCCCGTCCTAACCACATGGAATGAATTGGTTGTGAAACCCAGCACTAGAACATTGGAGCAATTTAGAAGAATCTGGAAAGATTTTATTCTGACGTAAAGAGATGGATTTGATTAAATCACACGTCAGCTGGGGAATCAAGGAGGCCAGGTCTCCGGAGAAGCCTGGGCTGAGGCAGTGGTCCATGGCAGATTTGGGAAAGCAGCCGGAGGCGCAAGATGGCGGCCAAGTGTCTGGAGTGGGATCTCTCTTCTGCCCCCACGAGCTGTGTGCCCTGGGGCAAATACACAACCTCTCTGTGCCCCCACATCCTCCTGCAAGAGGTGAAGTGGCTCCTGGAGCTGCACAGGGAGGCCCTCTGGCTTCCCGGCACCCTCAAGCTCCCTCTGTCTTCTTTGGGAGACATTATTGCTGGGCCTCTCTCACTCTGCCGTCCCCCTGCCCCCTGCCCCTGGGTACCCTGCACACATTCAGTCCACCCTGGGTGTCTCCTCCTGTTCGTGTGGCTCAACCCTACTGCCTCCCTCCCCCTGGCATGTGGACCCACACCCCAGGCCCTGGGCGTGACTTTGCTGTCCCGGAATGGCCACCGTCCCTCCTGTGCCCATGAAGGGAGCAGGCAGTCTAGAGGGCTTGGGTGTGACATCATTCGGGTCCCACAGGCCCCGGATCCACCCGCTTCTCCACCCTGGTCGCTCAGGGATCAGGCATTGGTGACTGAAGCCTGTGCAGTGGGTCAGAGCGGCCCATCGGAGGGGTGCCTGCTGCCCTTCAGGGGTTGCTGTGAGCCGGCCAGACACCTGTCCTCGCTCCGCCCCAGGAAGTCCTTTCACTCCTGGAGAGGGGATCTGACTCCCCGAGCTCTGAGCTGGGAGAAGGTGTTGGGGCCTTGGCAGAGAACAGAGACCCCTCGTCCATCCTGCCCCTCAGGGCCCTGGCTCTGGGGTGTCAGAACACGGGACACAGGTGAAGGCAGAGGTGAAAAGGGACAGATAAATATGGACTCGTGTCTATCTTCTGGAGTCCCTCCTTCTGGCTGGAGAGAGAGCAGGCAGAAGAGGGCCGTGGGGCTGGGCTCAGGCTGGGCTCAGGCTAGGCTCAGGCTAGTGGGCCCCAGGGACCCTGGGAGCGATAACAGGGATCATTCCCGAATCCCTTTCCTGTTCTCAGGCTCCCAGGGCATCCTGCAGCTCAATACCCAGGGGATGGCCCTCCCTAAAAATGGGCTTTCATTTTGAGTTTTGTTGTTCTGGCCTGTGCTTCTGGCCTCTGGTCCCAAGGTAGAACCCAGCACCTGGTGGTGTCCACCTGGGGTGGGCTGATTTCTCTGCTCACCTTCCCTGCTGCGGTTCCCCCCCGCACCCCTCTCCACATTCCAAGGGAGCAGGAGAGTGGGGACAGGAGTGGGGGAGCCAGCAGACAGAGTTCAAATCCCCACCAGACCTCTTACTGCCGGGGGCCAGGGGGCCCATCGGGCGAGACCCTCACCTCTTAGTACCCCCGCCTGCGCCACTGGATGGGGAGGCACTGGCCAGGATGACGTGCAGGGCTCGGGAGGCCCACCGAGGCAGGGGTCCCGTGAACAGAACTCCCATCACGATCGGGAGAAGCAGTCCCGCTCCGAGCTGCCACTCTGCTTCACAGCCCCAGGTGAGTGGAGCTCCTGGAAAGGTGAGGCTGAGATTTCCTCTAATCAATGGTACCTGCTCTGTGACTGGGGCCTTGCCTCCTCTTCCTGTCCCATATTGTGTGCTTCATGTGCGACTTTTGCCAAGGGCAGCCATTTATCTTTGGGTGTAGGTGAATTAGGAACAAAGATTGGAATTTAAACATCCTGAAAGATTTATTCTGTGCAATAATGGAACAACTCCCACAGAAACCACACATACTACATTGGGAGCAGGAGGGCAGGGGTGGGCTGGAGGGGGGTCTGGGGCCTCAGAGGGAAGGGTGGGGCTGGGGGGTTTGGAGGGAGAGGTGGGGTGAGGGTTCGGATGCCAGATGAAGGACCCACTCAGCGGCTCTGAATTGGACGCAGCTTATAGATTGCCCTCCTTTGCGGGGGGAGGTGGGCTTATATTTACTGAGTGCCTACTGTGTGCAGGGCTGTGCACGTGCTGGACTCCATCAGCCCTTACTCTGTCCCCCAAGGGGCCACGGCTGCTCCCACTTTTCTGAAGGGGAGTTTGGGGCCCCCAGGGTTGGAACTGCCTTGTCCCAGGTCACTGAGCTCGTTGGTGGCAGGAGGGTATGTGAGCCCTGGCCTGGCTGACCCGAGTCCCTGCTCTTTCTCTGGCCCCTTCCTTGAGGGACGCGGGGATCCATGCCTGGGGGGAGCTGGTGTGATCACATGAAGCTGCATCAAGGGGCCTCCTGAGTGAGCTGCGGTCCTGTCCTTTGGAGACTTTGCTGGTGGGCTGCCCAGCCACTCTCCCTATGGGGCTTCCAACCTCATCCCCTCTCTGCCTTCAGACACACATCAATGGAAAACTTCCTTCCAGCCTGACCTTTGCTGAAGCTCTGTATGGTTAGCACGTCCTGCCGGCCGAGGTGTTCTGGAAGGTGAGCACAGCCTCCCTGCCCCGCAGAAGCGGGGAGTACTCTGGCAGCTGGCTTCTTTGTCTGTCCTTCCGTTTCTGCCTCCAGACTCCGTATCCCCGAATCCAGGTCTGTATTACTGCTGTGCTGAGTTGCTTTCCAGACCACAAATGGCCCTCTGCCATGGATTCGGAAGGCAGGCCCCAGGTAGGGGTCACACAGCCGTTCAGTGTCAGAACTCGATTTGAAATCTACTAACTCATTAGTTAGTTCATATGGCAAACATCGAATGAAGTCTTACTCTGTACCCAATCCTAGAACCCCCCCAATATGGTAAAACACAGCATCACCTAAGGGCACAGAAGAGACAGGCATAGATGCAGAGGGGCCGGGCCACCCCCGGCTTCCTTTCCTGCAGGATCCCACTGCGACCCCAACTGTGTGGGAGGAAGAGGGCATTAACGCACTTGGCAGAGGAGGAAACTGAGTCCCAGAGATGAGGCCAGCAGCCAGGGAGGGGCCAAGGACCCCAGCCCTGGATGGCAGGTCTGCTGCTAGGCGACAGACGACATCTCTGCTTCTCTGATCCCACTCCCTCCTCCTGGGCCACTGCTGAGGACTGTCGCTTCTGCCTCAGAAATGTCTCTTGACCTAGTCCAGGTTTGGACATGGCACTGCCTCACCGTGTCTGGTGGCCTTGAAATGTCTGTGTGTTCATCCGATGATCCGAGATGGCCAAAGCGGCTGATCGAGGGGCCAGGAAGTTCTGCTGAGGAACAGGTGTGAGCACACAGTAGGTACTCAGTTCAGCACCTCCTCCTGCTGCATTCCACCTGCTGCCCCAGGACAACGTCTGTCTCCTCTGCAGCTCTGGATGTCCGTGGGTCCAGGCCACCATCACGTCCCACTCAACCCTGGCGACATCTTTACACCAGTCGCCCTGCATCAGGCTCCCACCCCATCCTTCCCTACGGAGCAGCCGCTCTGCAGCCTGCACCCACCTGTCCTCCCTTGGGAGAAACACACCCACACACACAAAACCCTGCCCTTGATGGCTCCTCTCGCTTCATGTAAAAACCCGAGCTCCTAGGGTCGGCATTCAATGCCCGCCCACATTAACCTCAATTGCTCCTCAATTGAACCCACATTTCCTGCTGCTCCCTCATAGTACCCTCCCATTCGAGCCAGTAGGCTCCTCCCTCATCACATCTGGGCTGGAAGAGATCATCTGATTGAAGTAGCGTTAGTTAGAGAATGTGGGCAGGATAGCAGCTCCCATCTGAGGCCCCCAACATTCAGTTGTCCTGGTATCGGGGGGCCGAGCTGGTTCCAGCCCCTGTCCTGGGCTCTCCCCAGCCCCACTGCGTGGCTCACCCTCTAATCTCTCAGCTCGGCGCCCCTCCCTTCCTCTGAATTCTTGCTTTGCCTCTTGGGGTGTCTGACTCCCAGTCCCTCCCATGCTAAGTCTCCTTAAAAAAAAAAAAAAAAATTCACACCCTGGAATCACTCCTGTTTTGTGGAGAGCAGGGAAGTGTTAATCACTATCACCTTCCTTGTCTTCTTGCGGCCGTCCATCTCTGAGCTCTCTGACAAAGGAAACTAGGTCCTGGATAAAGAAAGGCCACGACATCCTGAGATGCCGTTCCTGTCCGGGGAGATGACAAGCAGTGAGGGAAGGTGAGGAAGAAGGGGAGACAGAAGGTGGGTGGCAGAAACAGGAGAGACAGAGGGGTATGAGGAGGAAAGTGCCACTGAGCGTTTGTGCTGGGGCCGAAGACCAGGCTTTCAGAACCAGCTAGGCCTTGGGGGACCCTGGGAGGGACAGCCGTTTAGCGAGGGCGAGACCAGGAGCACCTACAGGATTGGGTATTGCCCGTGCCTGGACAATGAACGCTCTGTGCTGCTGGGCTGTGCCAGCAGGTTGATTTGCTCCAAGACAATAAAATGTGCCACCACGCTCGCTTAGCTTACGTGTCCAGGGTGCAGATGCGGGCAGGTGGAGGGAGGGGCCGCCCAGCTGTCACACCAGTGTAGCCTCTGGGACCTCCAGGGCAGTGGGGTCTGAAGCCATGGGGGCTGGAGGCACTGGGGCTTTTCAACCAACCTATTTTGTGGTGGGCTACGGTTTCTTCTTAGCTGGAAACCTGGCTCTGTGTTAGGTCACCTAACGGGGGAACAGGATGCTGGGGTGGGGGGGCACAGGGCACCCAGGCGGAGCGGCCACTGTCCCTGAACGTCCCTGCGTCTCCCTAGCTGTGGATGGAAAAGGGGGGCATTTACTAGGTAAACTTGGATCTCGCCAGCTCTGAGTTCCTCCCGCACCAGCATGAACTGCAGGTCCTTGCAATGTCTTCCCCTGCAGTTTGAGGGTCCCATGGGGGGGTCTCACATGGACTCCAGAATCAATCCACCAATTGCTCTGGCCCCAGGATGAAGGCTGCTCTGTGTGCCCCCCTTCTGTCATTGGCTCTCTTGGCTGCGCTGTTGGCTTTGTCCCAGTGAGGATGACGATCTCGCAGCTTTGGTCCCTGGGTCCAGGGAGGGACACAGTCCGAAGGTGGGGCTGGGCAGCAGTTAGCCAGGCCCTCAGTCCAGCTTGGGTGGTCACTGTCGCCAGAGCCCCTTTTCTGGCTCTGCCTCTCTGAGCTTCAGGGTCAGGTCCCCCAAAGGCTGAGCTCACCTGCCAGCACAGTGAGGCTCCTGGCACCAGAATGGCCTCCCTGGGGGACTCAAAACCCCCATCAGCATAATACACCCTCTTCAGAGCCCATGGGGGGAACACCAGACCTTAACCCCGTGTTGGCTGTGAGCTCCCCCATGGCTCCTGCCTCCCCAGCCAGAGATATGCCCCTTCCTCCCCGCTGGGTTCCTATTTCAGCTCAGCACCTCTCTGATCCACATCCCCCTCCTCTTGGAAGGGAATTTGGGGTCAAATATCCCCCTGGTGGCCTACAGAAATGCAAGGCTTCTACCTGGAGGAAGCATTAGGGCCTTGCCAGGTGGGGTGCACCCCCATGGGGACTGGAAGGGCTGGAGCTCGGGGGCTGGAGGAGCAGGGAGAGGGGAGCGCCTGCACCTTCTTCACATGCACCCCTTGCATCCACCCCCTGCAGCCCTGCGTCCCCACGGCACTGAAGCTTCACGCGGGCCCTGGCCTACTCTCACGACTCTTCCTGTGTTGGTCTTCATTACTTCCTCAGGGAGGCCGAGCCGGTCCTGGGACAGAATCCTGGCTCCTCCACTGACCTGCCAGGTGACCCCAGGACTCAGCGCTTAGTCTTCCTGGGCCTCAGTTTGTTCATCTGCAAAATGGTGAGAATATCGGTAGCTGCCTCAGCAGGGTGTTTGAGGGCGGAAGAAGCTGATGCTGGTCCCGTGCTTCGGTTGGTATTTGGTATCTGAAAGCACCGTGTTGGCGTTCACCACGCTCTGGTGCTCCCACGTGTAAAGGAGCCTCATGGAGTCACTTGGTGTGTGAGGTCTCGAAGCTTCCAATCCCCTCCTTCTGGTACAAAGCTTCTGACTTCCCTTTGGGAAACATGCTCCTCCATCACCAGTCCTCAGGATCTGAATGAGGCATCCTAGACCCAAGCCCATGGGACATCCCACTGGCCACAGCTGCCGTGGTGGGTGGTCAGGGGTGTATACCCAATGGCCTGGTCCCCAACCTGAGCTGTCCTTACCCCGGCAGGTGCATCATCCTGCAGCCCTGTTGTCTCTGTCTCTGGGCAGTCTGTCTGAGGGGGCAACCAGCCCAGATGGGTCAGGAGTGAGAGAGAGGGGGCAGAAAGCAGGACCCAGGAGGTCTTGGAGACCCCCTGGAGAAACTGCGGAAACTTGAGAAACTGAAGCTCCCCATGGATTTTTCAGGCACTGCAGCCAATATTTTCCTGTGTTGAGTTGGTTTGAGTCAGTCTCCCATTACCTGCGTGACCCCCCCAGTCACTGTCTACAGAGAGGGGTGCACGCACGGGGCGCAGGAGGCCCATGTTTCCTGAGCTGCACAGAGGCGGGGACTCCGTGCTTCTTCCCACATCATCATACATGGCCCCCCCCCCCGAGAACCCATCTAACCCATTTTACAGAAGGGGACCCTAAGGCCCACAGACATGTAGTTCTTTCCCCAAGGACTCAAGCATGAGTACTTGTCTGGGTTGAGTGCTCAGCCCCTCGAGTGTCAAGGCCAAAGCCCAGGTGACCTTGGTCTGGCCATCAGAGCCTATCTCTGGCAGCCCTGCCCTGGCCAGACCAGCCTCCAGAGTTGCCCAGGGGAGTCAGAGTCCCAAACCTAGGGGAGGTACAAGAGGTGGGGCTAGTATCTGAATCTTGGAAAAAGATATTCAAAACACTTAGATTTAAAAATAATGATAGTAATTTTAAAAGAAATCTATTAAGTTGATGAGCTGTTGGAAACAGTAAAGAAAACATACCCCAAGTTAGAGGGCCAAGTTCACTCTGCGTCTAAAAGATCAGCACCCCCTTTCTCTGCCTTCCCCCCTCTCTCCCCAGTCCTGCTCATCTCTCCTTCTCCTCCTTCCCAGAGGTGGCGCAGCAGTTCCATTTCCTTGTGATTACAGGCCGAGCACCTTCCTCAGCCCCGAGCTGACAGTGTGACGAGTCCCCACACCCGCCTTTCCTTCCTCATGTCCACAGCAACACTTGGGGCCAGGAACTGGCAAGGCTGAAGGAGAGCATACAGGGCAGAGCTGGGCCTCCCCAGAAGGATAGAACCTAGGTGACTCGGGGGGGTTGGGTTTCCCTGTCCATCCCCCCAATAATAAGGCCTGTGGTAATGGCCCACCAGCATGTGCCTCCAGTGGCCAAGCAGATCCTGAGCTGCCATACCTCCCCTCAGCTGCGGCGGTCAGGGGGCTGACAGGGGGTGGGGGGACGACTCTAGGAATGGCCATTAGGGAGAAGAAGGACCCTAGGCCTGCACTGTAGTTTCTTATTCAAAAGGACAACAAGTGTGTTCACTCTCAGGACAGCTGGCATGGACTGGTGCCACTAGTCTGAACACTAGGTCCAGACCGTGGAGTCAGAGAAAAATACAAACCCAGTGCTGTCGCCCTGGGGCCCTTGGCTCTTCCCACCGGCCAGTCCTGGAGGGGAGGTCTGGGTCTTTTCACTCATTCATTTCACTCATTCACTCATTCACTCTCTCCTCGGGGAAACATGACAGGACGTACCAGGATCTAGGCCCTTGGGAAGTGACAGGAAAGTCAGGGGACCCGGAGGAGTTAGGGGGACTCTGCGAAGGGAAGCTGCACAGAGAAGGGAAAGTGGGAGGAGGAAGAGAAACAAGGTTCTCTGGCTTAAGTGACAAACCCAGAGCTTAGTACAGGTCTCAGTACATGTACTGTACTGAGTACAGTACAAGGGGGGATGGGCAGGGGGCACAGACAGGGGAGGGGACCCCTGGGCTGTGCGCGAAGGGACACTACCAGGCCCCTCTCCTCTCTCTTGCCTGTGCCTCCCTGCCGCTGGCAGTCCACAAGATGGCCTGGGGCGTCAGCCGAGGGCACCCACCCCCTCCACCGCCCGTCTCCCATTGCCAGCCACCTGCAGGGACTGGCCAGGGGCCTCCAGGCTTGGTCCAAGCCTGATTGGTCTAGCCATGGTCAGGCGTGCAGTCCTCGTCCAATCAGCTAAGGCGGGGGACAACCCCTGATTTTATATTTTATCAAGTACCATCATCCTGAATATTACAAAAGAATATTCATCACTCATTTGCATGCGGGACCAGTGCTGGGAGCTCTCCATGCCTTGTCTGTGACCTCCACTCACAGCCCTCCAGGAGGGGCCAGTGGTGCTCTTGGGCCTTACGGAGGAGGGAAGGGGGCCTCAGAGGCAGAGTGTTGGGTGGGGGGGGCGGGCAGCACCCGACTGGTGAAGAACTAAACCTGGACTCTAGGTCCGGCTGTCTGACTCGAGGTCCGTGCTAGGAACCACAGGCCATCTGCCCGACAGTGTGCGGGCCCTGTGCCATGCATTCCCTCTGGGGTCCCACAGGCAATCAGACAGAGATGCACGAACAGTCCAAATGCAAGGGTGTGGCAGAAAGGGTAAATGGCCTGTGTGGTTGCAGGGAAGGTGTGCGGTGGGGGAGGGCTGAGCCTGCCCAGGCTGCTCAAAACCAGCCTCCAGTCTCCAGGCCAGGGGTGACCATGATAGGTAAGACACCCCCTTACAGCCCATCCAACCCCCGTCTGGGTGTGTGGTGAGGGGTTGCACTTGGAGTATCCTTGCCTCTGGTGAGACCTGGGGCACTTCCAGAGCATTCCAGCAGGTGCCAGGGAGCCTGCACCGAGCAGTGGGTCAGGGTGTGCACTCGGTGCAAACAGACCTGGCTCACAACCTGACTCTGTCTTCCTACAGGTTATGTCACAGGGGTGACTTGTCTTTGCCGAGGTTCCGTTTCATTTCCTGTGGGATCGGATCGGCGGTTTTCCTACTCTGAGAAGGGTAAAGCAGTGAGGGTGAGCTCCGGGCATGAGGAGGGCGTGGGAGAGCAGCAGGGCCGTTATTGACTCTGCCATCGCCAGGATCCCTGTCCACAGGGTGGGAGCCGCTTACGGCCCAGCACTCAACAGGTGATCTGAGGCCACTGCCCACGGCAGGGTCCCCTCTGCACAGCAGGACGCAGCCTCCCCCGTGCCCCTTCCGCGGCAGGGACAGCAGCAGAGCCACATCACTCTCAAATAAGGTGCCGTTTCTGGAATTTTCCATCTCTTTTTTCCTTCTGCCTGGGATCCACCACCTTATTGACTTGAGCAAGTTTACCTGCCGCTTGTCTCTGGCAGAATGACAGAGAGCAAAAGCCCTTTGCTCCGGCTTTTATCTGCCTGATTTCATTCAGGTGGTTGGAGTCCCGGCTGCCACTCAGCTGGAGAAATGTCCAAACCATACTATATCACAGGATGTGGGCAGGTGATAGGAGAACACTTGTCACCCACCTCTGCTGGTCCCTTGGCTCCAAGCTCTTGGTGGGGAGGGATTATCTCTGCCTGCCTCAGGGGGCTCATTTTTCCAGCCTGGCCCCATAATCACTGTGGTGGGTGCAGGGGATGGGGTTTCCTGGGGATGGGGTGGGCATGGCCAGGCACACGTCCTCCCACGAGGAGCCAGCAGGGGGTGGGGTATCATCTGGTTCACTGCACTGCTCCGAGCCTCAGTTTACCACCCTTAAAACAAGAGTCATCACAGTGTCTGCCTCATGAGGTTCAGATCTTGATTGAATTCATGTGGCCGAGGCCTATCATGTAGGACCTAAGACAGCCAGCTTGGCCAGCCTATTTACCTTCTTTTCACCATTATTAGAGTTTTTGTTTGTTTGTTTGTTTGTTTAATTTTGAAAGTGTCTTAGTCTGCTGCGGCTTCCATAACAAACAGTATTAGACTGGGGTAACTAAAAGCAGATATATTTCTCACAGTTCCAGAGGCTGGGCAGTCCGAGATCCCGATGCCAGGGCAGTCTGGTTCCAGCGAACGCCCTCTCCCTGGTCTGCAGACCGCTTCCCACTCCTGGGGTCCTCCCATGCTGGAGACAGACAGCACCAGTGAGCTCTGGTGTCTCTTCTTATAAGGGCCCTGACCCCATCCTGAGGACCTCACCCTCCTGACCTCATTGGAACTTAATTACCACCCCCCTCCCCCCGCCAGGGCCCCTTCTCCAAGGACCACCACATTGGAGTTAGGACTTTGACCCAGGAATTGGGGACGGGCACCATTCAGTCTAGAGCAGACAGTAAGATGCTCTTTTAAATATTCAAGAAGTGTAGAAGGGTATAGAGAATACTAAGGTCCTGTCCAGACCACGTTATCATAAACCTGCTTACCCCATGAAACCCTGGGTGAGAACTATAATAAAATAATAAAAAGCTGGCTGTCTTAGGTCCTACATGATAAGGCTCTGGCCACATGAATTCAATTAAGATCTGAACCTCATGAGGCACTGTGATGACTGTTGTTTTAAGGGTGGTATACTGAGGCTCGGAGCAATGCAGTGAACCCCACAATACCCCACCCCCCTATAACCATCAGAGGGACTGAAACCCGGATCAGGGAGATCTCCAAGCTCCGCTCTTTCCATCTCGCCTTATATTTTTCTATGCCTAGTCTACATTTTCTTTCTTTGACAGAATGAGAATATTTGGTATACACTCATTTGCAATTTGCTTTTCATCTGAGAGCGCCTCCCCATGTAAAGTTGTTCCAGCTTTCAATGGCTGCCCGGCGTTCCGTTGTCATGGGGTACCGCGTCATTTCTGTTAGTCCATTCCCTCTGGGTGTATTTTTGTATTTGGGTGGCTGGTTTTTTTTTGTTTTTTTTTTTCCTATTATAAGCAATGGTGTCTGCTATTTTATTTTCTCTCATTCATTTAAAATTATTTCTAACTATCCAAGGGCTATCTGCGGACACTTGTATTGCTATATATTCAAGCAGGTCATATAAAGAAAAGGCACCCCTCTGCTCCCTCCCTTCCAGATCTCTCCTCACCTCCATAGTAACCACCAGCGTTAGCGTGCCATGCAATTCCGACAGACCTCTGGGGACTGGCTTGTACACACACGTATATGCACGCTTGATTTTGAACAGATAGAAGATAGCACGTTATAAGTATGTGTGCATCTAGCTTTCTAATCTTTAACAGTATCCTAGAACATCTTTTTATATCACTACATAGAGGGGGACTTCTTTGATTTTTCATAGAGTGATTTCTTTCAGATGCTTAGATATTTCTTCTTTCTGCCTTTCCTCCCTCCCTCCCTTTCCTCCTTTCTTGCACAATTCCCCTCCTAATGAAGGTTTAGGTTGTTTCTGTTTTGTTCTCTATGTAAACATCCATATACTGCAATAAACATCCTTGTGTGTGCCCCGTGGTGTGTGGACAGGGGAGTTTGCCTCCAGCATCAAGACTAGATGTGGGGTTGCTGAGCTGGAGGCTTGCCAGGCCAGGCTTGTCTGAGACCACAAGAAGCTGGGGGAAGATTTGGGCGGTGGGTGCCTGGTGGCTCTTCGCTGCTGGTGGAAGGACGGAGACCAGAAGGGATCTGCCCTTCACTTAATAGTCCACGGACCAAGGCCACATTCTTGAGCAGCTACTGGAGACCCTGCCAGCTTCTGCGGTGTAGGTCTGTAGGCTTGTTATTATAAACAGTGGTGGTGTCACCACTGGAAAGAGTGCCCTCAAAGGCGTCTGTCTCCCTCCCTGGCATTTTCTCCTGGAGCTATTGGGGAAGGCTATTACCTTCAAGATGTTGGGTTGGCAACAGCTTGGGGCTGACTTTCTGTCCTCATGGGGCTTGTCCCGGGTACAGAGGGAGGAACTGAGGCCACTTCGCAGAAAGAGGCAGAGGCAAGCGGAGAGAAAAGATGGTTATAAGGAGAGTTCTGGTGGCACAGAAATGCTGATTCTGACCACTCTTTCTTCAGTCCCGGGAGCTCCCTGCCTTCTTTCTGCCCTGGGCTTACCATCCCCCTCCAAAGGCCTCAACTGCTGACCTGGGGTCTGAAGTAGCAGCCCAGGGTCCCAACAGATGCTGTGAGTGGGCTCATGAGGGCATAAGGGGTCCAGATGGGCAGAGACTGGGTCCCCAGCCTTGCACAAGGGTCTCCTCCAACCCAGCTTCCTGACTTCAGAGTCTCTTACATCCCACCCTCCAATCGGCTCACTTTGCCTCTTAAAAGTACAAGGCTGGCTTTGTCAGGCCCTCGCTTACCCTTCGGGAGCTGTTCCTTGCTCTTAAGGTCAAGGTCATGCTCTTCAGGGGCACCTGGGTGGCTCAGTCAGTTAAGTTTCTGCCTCTGGCTCAGGTCATGATCCCGGGGTCCTGGGATTGAGCCCCTCATCAGGCTCCCTGTGTGGGATCTGCTTCTCCCTCTTCTTCTCCCTCTGCTTCCCCCCACCCCCCTGCTCATGCTCTGTCTCTCTCTTTCAAATAAATGAATACAATCTCAAAAAAAAAAAAAAAAAAAAGTCATGCTCTTCAACCTGACGAATGAATGGGGCCCTAGAAGTCCTGGCTCCTGAGCACCCCATTTCTCCTTCTACACCTGCACATCTGATCCTCTGGCTGGATCATATTTCTGTGTGTTTCGTGGTGGTCATTCTCTCTCCCCTCCAAGCCTTAAACATGCTGTCTCCACAGCCTGAGTACCTTTCTTACTCTTTTCTAGCTCGCTCCCTCTGGAGTGGGGTTGACTAGAGGACTCATTTTTCAGACTGGGAATGAAACATCCTTTCCTCCCGGAAGCCCCCTTGCTTCCCTTCTCTGCCCTCAGCATCATGGGTGGCACAGCTCTCGACAGTTGTTTGAAGATATGGATCCTCCAGGAGGCTGAGCTCCAAGAAGGCAAAATGAATGTCCACTGTGCACACTGCTGCCTCCCTTGGTCCTGCCGCAAGGCTCAGTAAAGACCCTTGTAGTTCCAGAAGGAATGAGCCCATTCAGCAGAGGCTAGGCAGTGTGAGACACCACAGCCACAGAACCAAGACAGACTCAGGACCAAAATCCGATGTCAAGCTGACTATATCCCCTCCCACAGGTCACTTTCCTTTCGGGGCAAATGCAAACATTATCACCCACTTCTGTTGGAGAAAAGATAATGAGGATGACAGTGTTTGGCAAATGCATTATGCAAATATTAGTCTTCAGCGTAACCCTGGGTCACTAAGGCTCCATGTGCACAAATTGTTCTGACAAATCTGATAGTGTTTCTTTAGGATGAAAATGCAAACATCTCAGGTAAGGGCAGAGGGGAAACAGAAACACACATTTCATGAAATGCTGCAATGTGCCTAGTTCTTATCAGGCACACCCAAATGTTAATTTTCTACATCAAAAGCTTCACAACTTTTGTTAGGGTATTATTATTTATCTCAGAAACTTTGTAAACAAAATTTTCTGTTGCAAATGGCCTGTTCCTCTTGGTACGTTGATTTTGAGTCCAGCAAACGTGTTAAACTCCCTTATGATCTGTGGGTTCTCGTTTAAATTTTGCAAAAAGTCAAACACAGCGTATGCAAATAAGGACAGTTTTTTCCTCTCCCTTCCCCATCTGTGTATTTTTCCTTTCTCTTTGTTGTGAAGTGCTTTAGAAAAAAAAACTCCCATGTTGAGTAGAAAATGATGCTGGCCGCCATCCTTGTCCTGTTCCTGCTCTTAAAGGGAAAGCTTTCAACATTTCACCATAAAATAGTTTGTTTGCTGTAGGCTTTAGTTTATTTATTTATTTTACTAGAGTCTCTTTTCTTCCTTTCATTTCTCATTTGGCAAGGGGTTTTGCCGTGAATGGATGCCAACTTTCATCAAATGCTTTTGCTCAATCTATTCAGATGATCATCTCCTTTGAAAACATCTAATGGGAAGGATTACGTTAATTCATATACTAACCCTAACCTAACGTCACATTCCCAGGGAAAACCAAACTTGGTCATAATACAATTATCTAATTTATTCACTGCTGGTGTTTTCTTGCAAAAATTTTAAAAGACTTTTTTGCATTTGCAGTTTTGGGTGAGCCTGCTCCACAATTTTCCATATATGGTGGGACTTGGGATTCAAAATTTTGTTTGTCTCATAAATAGAAGTATTAACATAGGACTGAAATAATCTCTGTCATACATGTTGGCGAGAACTCACTTATGAAACCGTGGGGATAAAGTGCTTTATTTGTGGGAAGGTTTCTACTCTTGATTACACTCAATGGTGATGAAATTAGGAAGAATTCAGAAATTTCTCTCTGGGTCAGTTTTGGTAGTTATATAATTTTTTTTCTAGGAATACAGTCAATTAATCCAGAACCTGAAATTTATTGACATAGAGCTGTTCAATTTTCCATGCATTCGATCTTATTTCTGCAGAAGTTTCCCCTTCCCATTGCTTTCTATAGCTTATATATATGTACTCTCTTGTTCTCCCTGTCTTTGTTTTGCCAGAATCTCCTCCTATTTTTACATTTTTTCAAAGAGCAAGCTTTGGCTTTGTCAATCCTGTCTGTTATATTTGGAACTTAACCTTTCTGTGCCTCAGTTTCCTCATGGGCTGCTGGGAGATACCATCTCCCAAGTGAACATGCCTGCAGAGTTACGAAGGTCAGGAACTGGCTGGAGGTTGGCCACAGTTGTCCACCAGAGCAATGACAGGTGAGGGGCAGGGTGGGGCAGCTTGTGATCCAGGTAGTGGATAGAGAGGAGGTGAATTTTCTTGAAACATGTTGCTACAGACTGTTTGTGCCCACCAACCCTTCCCCTCAAAGTCATGTGTTGAAACCTAATCCCCAATGTTATGATATTAGGAGGTGGAGACCTTTGGGAGATGTTTAGGTGGTAAGGGTAGGGACCTCATGAACTGGATTAGTATCCTTATAAAAGAGATCCCAGAGAGATCCCTTGTCCCTCCCACACTATGAGGAGAAGAGGGAGAAAAGGGCTTTCACCAGACAACCAAATCTGCAGGAACCTGGACCTTGGTCTTCCCAGCCTCCAGAACTGTGAGGGTAAACTTTTATTGTTTATAAGCGACTCAGCCTTTTTGTTATAGTGGTCCCAGCAGACTAAGACACACATGGATGCCACAGACTTTACTGAGCCTGGAGCAATCTTCTTGGTAGGAAGGGATCCCAGCAGTGGGGTGGATGGAACAAGCAGAACCTTTGGGTTTGGGGATGGGCTCAAATGGTCAGTCAGAGAGAGCACGCCCTCTGTCAGGGACCTGTGGAGTCCCCATAACCACACCCACTTGTGCAGCATGGGGGGACCTGGCATGTGTGTGCTCCCTGGGGACCAGGACCTCCAGCAGAGTGCCAACCAGGTAAAACACAGCTCTCCTTGTCCTGAAACAGCCCCAGAAGAAGGGCAGGAGGGAAATTAAATTTGAGAACAATCCAGTCTCACAGAAGGGATTTGGTGAACTAAACTCAGTATCACTTCAACCCCACCCCATTCTGCCATTTCTGTGTAAAACCTTGCTCCAACATTGAGAAATCTGGGTGCACAGTCCATCACGCATTTATTGAGGTGTTCGATTCCCATGTATTCATGCCAAGCAGTATCAGGACTGAGAATCTGTAATCCTGTGGGAACCTCCTTATCAGCTAGAGCACAGTTCTTACATGCAGTTCTTTTCATCTCAGTCCCAGATCTACTTACGTCAGCACTTCCCCCTCTATTTGCTTTATTAAGGCTGTTTCATACATTTGTAATGCGCTTAGGTTCTCCCATCAGTCTGTCTCCCCTTAGTCTGTTCCCATCCTGGGAACTTCAAGCCCCCAAGATGATATTTTAAAAATTTGTGTACTAAGATGAACTTTTTGTGCTGTAAAATTCTATAGGTTTTCACAACTGCACAATGTCATGTGTCCTCTGCTACCATATTTTACGGCATCATTCTAATACCCTAACTCCCCACCCCTCATCCTTCATCTACTCTAGTAACTATACCTGCGGCTAGATGATCTCTTGACTGTCTTAATAGCTTTGTCTGTCCCAGAATGCCATACAATTAGAATCACATCACACAGTCTTTGTCCATTGGCTTCTTTCACTTAGAAATGTGCACTGAAGTTTCATCCATATCTTTTTAGAGCTTGATAACTCATTTTTAAAAATCACAGAATAATATTCCATTATATGGTTGTACCACAGTCTGTTTACTCGTTCATCTATTTAAGGATGCCTTGATTGTTTCCATTTTTGGTGATTGTGAATAAAGATGCTGTAAATATTCATGTGCAGATTTTTGTTGTGGACACAAATTTTCGAGTCATTTGGGAAAGTGCCCAGGAGCACGAAGTTCTATGAAAAATCACCGAGCTGTCTCCACAATGGCCGTACTGTTTTGCATTCCTACTAGTAATGAGGGTGTGTCCCTGTTGCTCTGCTTCCTTGCCAGCATTTGGTGCTGTCAGAGTTTTGGGTCTTTACCTTTTTAATAGGTGTGCTGGCTCCACACTATGTGGCCTCCAGGAAAGTCCTGTTTTCCAGCCTAGCCCTCTCTCAGTCTCTAGGAGTTACTCAAAATCACCACAAAGAGCTCCTCAGGCCACTTTATGGGTCTGGTTGCTTCTGAGGAGAGTTTAATAGGTGGACTGTTTATAAAGGTGAGGTCAGAGTGAAGGGACACAGCCAGATCAGGAGGGTGGACCAGCTGTGCTCATCATGGGTAGGGCCTGAGCTCCATCTGTCCCCTGACCTCTGTAACTTCTACTTTGGTAGACCACCATGGCATTTTGAGTCCCCAGGAATTAGCATCAAGTCAGATTCACTATCTAGGAGTCCCCCAAATGAACTTCCTTTTCCCAGTAAGTGGCGGCAGGTTGCTTGGGGAAAGCTGATGTATGTGCTTGTTGTGATGGTCCCTCAACCCCTGTAAGATGCCAAGCCTCTCTTCACTCAGAAGCACCTGCATCTTGACATTGAGTGAGAGGCTTTGACCTTCCACTGTGGTGCCTCCAGTGTGATAAGTGGCTAGCAGAATGAGGGTTTCATTTTGGGGGGATTTTATTGGCTTGTTTTTCAGTTAGACCAGGAATGCTCTACTAGACTGCTTATCTACTTATTTTCTAGGGATGCCATGCCCAATTAGCCATGATGAAGGATCCCAGCTAACAAGGCAGCTGAAGACCCGTACATTTCTGTTGTCTAATTCAGTAGATGCTCCCACCTTAATTTTGGCCTCTGTTCCTCTAGATCACATTATTTCTACCTCCACTGATTTCCACGAGCCCATTTCAGTAGCAGCTTTCACCCAAGGCCATACCTATCCTACAAAGAAGAGCAACCACAGACCTTTTCAAAGATGCAGGGAAAGCATGTACACTCCTTTTACCGATGGAATTCTCAGCACCTTAGTTTCTTCTGAGTGTTCTCACACAACACAGTTGAGGGTGGGTGTGCGGGTTGCATAGGATAAACCAAGCCCAATGTTTCAATCTTCCTAAGCCTTTGGATTCCTCCTGCACATCACCCCTGGCTTCTCTCTACATCAGAACTCCCGCATCACAGATGTAGAGCCCCACCAAATGAGACCTCCAGTCCACCAACCAAGTAAGCTGTGGCCACCTCCATTTTTGTGAGTTAACAGATTACATCCAGAATTGTTGGTAAGTACAATCATATCAATAAATTGGGGTCAATTTTGTGCTTCATGTCCTCCCTGATCTAATTGCAGCAGAACCCCCTCCTACATGCCCTCCAGCTTTGCCTCAATATATGCTAGCAAAGTCTTGCTTTTGTTGTGGAAACTATTTCTTCTGGGACATAGTTTATACCTGTCCCTTTGGACCATGCTGAGATTTGGTCCTAGTTATGGGTCTAGTGGCAACAACAGGCCTTTGTCATGGCTCTTAAAGTGAGTGAGCGTCCCCTTTAAAGGCCTATGCCCCAGGTGACTTTGTCACAGAATTTTCAAGCAGAGGACAGCTGGTGTCTCCAGACACTGGAGGGAAAGCCACTTTCACTGTCAAGGGGTGCTCAGGTGGTTTAAGACTTTGGTATCATCCAGGTCCAACCAGATGTTCTCCTTCCAAGTTTCCAGATCCTATTCCCCACCCCTCCCAAGAGAAGTGATTCCTCAAGGGCCTAACTTTCACACAAGAAACTTGTTAAGACTATAAAGTCAATAGATGTTGGGATTCAGCAACCTGCTTAATTAACTCTGTATGGGATTTCAGATACCGTCAGCATTGTGACTGCAAAAAAGAAAAGATTTGTTTAGGGCTATCATAGCTAAGAGTTGAAGGACTGAGTTTATGACTTTGCTTCTACATGTTCCAGGGCACTCAGGAGAGTCCCCCGCCACCCCCATAGTGACTGCCACCACCACAGTAGTCAAGCGTTGCATCTACATGGTCTCCCAAGGCACTTGTTTTAGTTGGCACTTCATTGTGATCAATTGCAGGTGGTCATATTGCCACCAAAAGCCATTACTGAGATGCCAGCAATCCATGTCCTGATGCATCCCTGTGCCACTGGAAGACATGGATTACTAGCATCCCATTCCCAGTGGCAAGGGGTTCAGCACTGTGTTCATACCCGAGGGCATGACCAATTTGATCCCAAGATTCCTGTCTCTGTGGGTCTGTCACCTGGGATCACAGCTTGCGCCAATTCCTCATTAGCCAGGATCCAAACAGGAGATAGAAACCACCGCAAATTTGGACAGGCAAAGTTCAATATAAGTATGATTGACCACGTAAGTAGGGATTGCCTGCTACGGGCAAACAGAATTCCGAGGAAGGCGGGAGCAGTCACTACATGGAGGGCTCTGTGCAAGGAGGGACACATCTAGAAGAGCCTCTCTTGCACTTCGCCACCACCACCAGGGTGCAAGCCCTGTCAGAGAGCACGTGTGGTAGCCTGCTCGATGGCGATGGCGGAGGAGTTTGCTGTGGGGGAAGGGAGAGCGTGCCGGGAAACCTGCTGGGGCGTAGGGGAAGCCATCCACAGGGAGACAGCTCTCCCAGAAACCTGTCGGTGCCTGCTCGCTGGGGTGGTGGACACCTCTAAGAGTCCTGCAGGGCTCGCTTTTGTACTTTCAGGAACAATCAAAGAAGAGCATACAAGTACCAAGATGAGAAGCCACCATTTTTTCCTCCTGGGATCCTCCCATGGCAATTACACAAAGTTTTAACGTCACATGTATGAGATATCGTATATATGATGCCTTATGTTATATGTCCTCTAAATCATCTATAGGTATATATATCTTTGTGTATCTGAGAAGGGAGACGTGGGAGATATTCTGGTATTGCATGCAGGTAATGAAGGATTTGGAGCTGAGAGGCAGTAAGTGGATAAATGACAGCCTTAGGCACTGTACACCGTTATGTGACCAAGAGCATATTACTTGCCTTCTCTGAGTCTTGATTTCTTCTTTGTGAAGGGAGAGAGTCGCCACCCTCTTGTTGGGTTGCCCTGAGGTCCAGGGCCCTGCACACAGCTGGTACTTAATTAGAAGAAGTGAAGACATGTTGGCAAGTGGCCCTGCTTTGCATTTTGGGGTCTGGTTTCTGCACCTGTCCTCCAGTGGGGGTCTTCCTGTCCCTGTTGGGGCCTCCCTGGATTATGGAGTTGTGAACCAGAAGCTGAAAAAGGATCCTGGAGGCTACAGACACCCAGGACCCTTTCCTTTCTCTTCTTACCTCACTGTGAATCCTTGATAAGTTATCTACCCTTCCTGAGCCTCAGTTTCCCTATTTGTCACCTGCCATGACCTTGACCCCATACTTAATCACGTGTGCTGGGAACAGCCCTGATGGGGCTCCCAGGAGAGCTGAAATCCAGCCCCCTCTGTTGCTAGCCTGCTGTGTGTCCTTGGGTGGTGTCTTTCCCTCCCAGGGCCTTGGTTTGCCCATCCGTCCAATGAGGGGGTTATACACGGGTCTCCCAGGGATCCCCCACTCCCCCAACTCTTGATTCTCTGATTCTCCATCTTTCATCTCAGCAGACAGATGCCACTCAGGGGCACCACCTCACTTCTATGGGAGGCCAATGCAGGGGCTGCCACATTGAAAGGCTGGACACATCCGCAGTTCCTGCTTAATTACTCTGGCTTCTGTTTACTGCCTCCCCAATTCCCCAAGCAAACATCTCCATTACTGGGAGTAATTTACAAGCACCAGCTTCCACTGCGAGGAGCGGAAGCTTCCAGACACAGCCTCACCCCAGTCCCCATAGCCTGAAGGGGCACGAAGAGGATTTCAGGACTTTGGGCCCTCAGGCCTGGCCCTTCCAATCTGCAGCACAGACCAAACTCTTCTAGAGTCTGCAGACTGCCCCGAAGTGTTAGAGCATTAACTCAGGGGCCGGATGGACCTGGGTCTGGCCCTGCTGTGCCCCTCCCTCTGACTGCAGGTAGGGTGTTTGTGCACGTTCCCCACTCCCCCCTCTCCCGTTCCTGCCTGGAGGAGGCACGCAGTCAGTCCTCCCGTTTGCACGGCAATGGCAATGAAACTTTGAGGCAAATTCCTAGGTGTCTCCAGAAGGGGGCGTTCTCTGGGGCAGGTACTTGACAAGAGCTTGTTTCTGGGCAGAGACCTGCCGGAGGGGGATCTGACTGGCGTGGCTTCTGTCTCTGCAGGCTCCTGGTGGAATTTTCCTCCCCCTGGCTGGTGAGAGCATTGCCATGGGGTTGCCGGTGAGGGCCAAGGCAGGCTGGGGCCACAGCTGCTCACTTTTGGGGTTTGGCATTTCATTTGCAGCATTCCCGCTGACATGGCTCTCTGGGCCGGCCCCTCAGGGGTCCCGCTGCTCCCAGACCCGGGACAGAAACCGGATCTGGGGAGCCAGAGTCTCGGCCAGCCCAACAGAGCCCAGAAGAGGCCTTGATTCATGAACCTCTGGACTTGGGTGGATTTAGCAAGTGGGTTTCACATTGATTTCCAGGGGAAGAGGGAGGAGCTATGAGCTCCTAGAGAGGGCTTGCAGCCTGGCGAGGATCTGTGCCCTGCAGTAGGCAAGGAAACGACTGACCGGACCCAGACCCTCTGAGAGGGAAGATAATGAGGTAAGGAAAACCCATCTGCATGGGGCTGGTCCCAGAAATGGAGCTGCTGCTTCTGGAGCACATGCGCAGCTCTGTGGCTGCTAGGGACAAGATGGAGAGAAGGTACGTCTCTCTTCCCCTCCCCTCCTGGCTCGGAGGAGGCTCCTCTTTGCAAAGGACGAGGTCTGCAGAGTCCTGGCAACTTCAGAACTCGGGGTCCCCTGGGTCTCCTGTAGGCTCCGAACAAGGAAGGGAGGAGGGAACCACCTTCTCTGTGGGTTTGGAAAAGGGAGCCGTGGGTCTGAATTCCATGGGCTTCTTCCACCTGCTGGCTGTGGGACCTCGGGTCAGCTCCATTCACACCCTGGGCCTCAGTTTCCTCACCTATGAGATGGGGATGAGGAGAATGCATTCCAAGCATGGCTGTGGGAGGAGAGGAGGAGCTGCATAAAGGGAGCAGCACAACCCTTGGTGCACAGCGGGTGGGACACAGACCCGGTTGACAGATTCCCGGTAGGTAAGGAACTGATTCTGATGGCCTCATCTGTGTGTTCCTTGGATGAGTATCTTAGCCTCTCTGTGCCTCGGTTTCCTCACCTATAAAATGGGAAGGCTGATAAGTCTCAGACATAACTGAGGGGCCTTCACAGGTCAGGCTTTATTCTACAGGTTTTGCAATAATCCCACAAGGGAGGTATCATTGTTAGCCCCAGTTTACAGGTGAGGAAACAGGCTCAGATGGGGGGAATAACTTGCTCGAGGCAAACTAGGAAGTGGTGGAGGCAGGATTCAAATCCAGGTCTCTCTAACTTTGGAGTCCAACTTCTTATCTGCAAGAAAGTATCACTTCCACCTTATTACTAAGTATCAGCACAGGATTTAGAACTCACTGCTGAGAACACCTGCTGTTTAAGGGGAAGATGTTGAGGTCAGAGTTGGGGGTGCCTGGGGTCTGGAGTAATCAGGGAAGACTTCCTGGAGGAGGTGGAGAGGTGGGCAGGACAGACCGGCTTGTGGTCCGAAGAAGGTGTTGGAGAGGCTGAGCTCAGGGTGCACAGTGAGGGCAAGGCCAGGCCAAGGGCCCAGCCCCAGGGCTCACTTTGGGAGGCAGACCAGGCTTCTGGAATCACTTCCATGGCTAGAAAATGTTCAGAGCTGGCCTCAGGCTCTGATGTTCCCCAGGTACCAGTCATTAGCACATTAGCTGGTTTCTGTCTCTGTTAAGAAGTTGTATGTTTCCTCATAATTCAATGTCACGGTTTTATCAATTCGGTGTCTCAGAGTCTATAATCAGGGGTGAGTTGTGGCTTTTCTCCTCTGCATTGACGTCGTTCGATTGACTTGTCCTTCATTATTGAGCTCGTAATTCTTTTCACGAGCTTTCATCGATTTCCATAAAGCAATCTCTCCTGATGCACTTTCTGATGAGAACCCTGTTTCATGTGTTCTCCCATCAGGGTTAAAGCATTTTTACTTTGAACTTATTTTATTATAAGATCACATCAATACCTCCCTAGGGATGACTGTGCGCCCTCCTGGGGAGGCTTGCCTTATCTCCTCAGACTGTTTTCGCCGTTTCACGTGCGGTGTGATTTCTTGTGGGGAGCTGGACACCATGTATCCAGTCACAGGAACTCCAGTAAACCCATTTTTAATGTGAGGTTTTCTGTTGATCTGGCTAGGAGCGAAGCTATGTTTCTGTTTGTGTAGTTGTGATATCACAGGTCAGACTTTCCTCCATTGTCCTGCTTTTGTCTCTCCTGTTTTGGGTTTTCCTAGAGGCTTGAAGTTCTTTTAGCTGTAATCCTGTCATCAAAGGGGGCCTTACTGTGATGGCATGGGCATGGAGGAGGGTTTGGGGGAAAGGGGAAGAGATCCCGGAGCCTGAGCTGGGCGTTCTCCCTCCCCCAGGTAGCTAGGCTTGGGGAAAATCAGTTCCCTCACCGCAGCAACATCTTCCTAGGAACATCGCCAAAGGCAAGGGAAGCAAGGGCAAAAATGAACTATGGGGATTTCTTCAAGATCAAAAGCTTTTGCACAGCAAAGGAAACAGTTAACAAAATCAAAAGACAACTGACAGAATGGGAGAAGATATTTGCAAACGACATATCAGATAAAGGACTAGTGTCCAAAATCTATAAAGAACTTAGCAAACTCAACACCCAAAGAACAAATAATCCAATCAAGAAATGGGCAGAGGACATGAACAGACATTTCTGCAAAGAAGACATCCAGATGGCCAACAGACACATGAAAAAGTGCTCCATATCACTCGGCATCAGGGAAATACAAATCAAAACCACAATGAGATATCACCTCACACCAGTCAGAATGGCTAAAATCAACAAGTCAGGAAATGACAGATGCTGGCAAGGATGTGGAGAAAGGGGAACCCTCCTACACTGTTGGTGGGAATGCAAGCTGGTGCAACCACTCTGGAAAACAGCACGGAGGTTCCTCAAAATGTTGAAAATAGACCTGCCCTATGACCCAGCAATTGCACTACTGGGTATTTACCCTAAAGATACAAATGTAGTGTTCCAAAGGGGCATGTGCACCCGAATGTTTATAGCAGCAATATCTACAATAGCCAAACTATGGAAAGAACCTAGATGTCCATCAACAGATGAATGGATCAAGAAGATGTGGTATATATACACAATGGAATACTATGCAGCCATCAAAAGAAATGAAATCTTGCCATTTGTGACAACATGGATGGAACTAGAGCGTATCATGCTTAGCGAAATAAGTTAAGCAGAGAAAGACAACTATCATATGATCTCCCTGATATGAGGAAGTGGTGATGCAACATGGGGGCTTAAGTGGGTAGGAGAAGAATAAATGAAACAAGATGGGATTGGGAGGGAGACAAACCATAAGTGACTCTTAATCTCACAAAACAAACTGAGGGTTGCTGGGGGAGGGGGTTTGGCAGAAGAGGGGTGGGGTTATGGACATTGGGGAGGGTATGTGCTTTGGTGAGTGCTGTGAAGTGTGTAAACCTGGTGATTCACAGACCTGTACCCCTGGGGATAAAAATATAAGTTTATAAAAAATAAAAAATTAAAAAAAAAATCAGTTCCCTCGCAACGAGCCTTCTTCAGGAGATCAGAATGCTCAGCACCTATTTCAAAATGGTTATTTTCCCTTCTCCCTCCTGGGAAACAGGAGGGGACTTCTCTCCTCACATTCAGAACCTGGTGGGGCTCCTGTGGGTAAGACTCATGAAAGGAGGGGGGACCTTCCAGGATTTGGTGCTTTGGAGTTTTTCATCTCTCAAGCTAAGCGGCACTGAGCCTCCAGCCATTCACCACGTGGTCAGTGGAAAATGTTCCCCAAGATGCCAGCTCCAGTTATGGCTTTGTGCTCCCAGTTAGCAGTGATTGTAGGCATCTGCTTGTCTCTCCACTTTTCGGGGCACCAGTTGTCTGTGGTCTCAGTACTCTGATGCATTTGAGAAGATGGCTCAACATTTTTAACTTATTGTGAGGATGAGAATGACAACTTCCACGCTCTTCACACTAATTTGCAACATGTGGATCTTGTACGTGTTTTGTTATGTGGGTAACTGAGTATTCTGTTTCCTTTGGAGACTGTGTCATTGTTTTCTCAGGTCAGTTTCCACATGGTCACTGTCTCCAGTACATAGAAATACAATGAATTTTGTGTGCTCATCTTTTATCCTATAACCTTGCCTACCCACTTATTATTCGTTCTAGAAAGGTTTTCTCTTGTTGCTGTTCATTTGGTACACTCCTTGTGATTTTCTATGAAGATAATCATACCATCTCCATATGGAAGAAGTTTCATTTCTTTCTTTCAAATCTCTATGTCTTTTATTTCTTTTTCCTGTCTTATTGCAGTGGCTTTCTCATCTAGTAATAGAAATATGAGTGATGAGAATGGCATCCCACCCTGTTCCTGATCTTTGGGGCATACGTTCAGGCATGCACCATTAAATATGACATCAACTGTGAGATTTTTGCAACTGCTCTTAATCCAGTTTAGGAATTTCTCTTCCATTTCTATTTTTTCAAGAGTTTTTTTTTTTTTTTTTTTAACCATAAATGGGCATTGAATAATGCCAAATGCTTTCTCTGTGCCAACTGATAGGATTGTGTGATTTTCTTCTCTAGCCTGTTAATACCCTGGATTATGTTGGTAGATTTTTGAGTGTTGAAACCAGCCTTGTAAACCCGTAATAAAATCCACTTGCAGATGGTGTATGATTTTTTTTATATGTTGTTGGATTTGGTTGCTAATAACTTTTTTTTTTTTTTTGGCAGATTTTTGGGTCTAAGTTTGTGAGAGATATTGGTCTATCCTTTTACCTTTTTTGCTACTTTGTTTGGTAACAGGCTAATACGGGTTTCATCCATTGCTTTGGAAAGGGTTCCCTCCTCTTCTATTTTCTATAAGAGATTGTATAGCATTGGTGGTAATTCTTTTTTAAAACGTGTAGAACAAAACCATCTAAGCCCAGAGATTTCTTTTAGAGGAGCTTCTTAATTATTATTTCAGTTTCTTTAATGTTTTCTGGTGACCTATCTCACGTTGGTTGAGTTTGCTAATTTGGGGTTTTCAAGGAATTGGACTATTTCTTTTAAGTTGCTTGGTTTATGAAGGTAAACTTGTTAATAGTATTTTCTGAAATCTTTTTACTGGGTGTAGGGTTTACAATGATATCCTTTACATCACTCCTGAGACTGGTATATTGTCTCTTCTCTCTTTTTGTTTCTGTCAGTCTTGCCAGAGGTTTATGAATTTTATTGATTTGTTTGAAAAGCAGCTTTTTGTTGTTGCTGTCTTTGGGGTTTTTCTTTATTGTTTTCTTATTTTCGGTGTCAGCTATATCCACTTATCTTTATAATTCCCACCCTCCTGTCTGCTTTGGGTTTATTTTGCTGTTTTTTTCCTGGTTTATTGAAGTCAGAGCTTAGATAATTGATCTGAGACCTTTCCTCATTTCTAATGTAAGCATTTAGTGCTATGAACTTCCCTCTCAGTGTTGACCTAGCTGCATCTTAGGTATTTTGATATATTGTATTTTTGTTTTCATTTGTTTCCTCTAATTTTTTTTTAAAATTACTTTTGGGACTTTCTCTTCGGCCCATAAATTATGTAGAGTAATTTTGTTTAAATTCTATATATTTAGAGATTTTATCTGTTTTTATTGGTTCCTAATTTGATTCCAGTATGACCAGAGAACACACTCTATATCATTTCAGTTTTTAGAAGTGCATTGTGTTTTGTTATATGGCCTGTATGGCCAAGATATGTTCTGCCTTGGTAAATGTTTTTAGGGTACTTAAAAACTGCATATTCTGATATTGTTGGGTGTTGTGTTCTATGTAGGTCATTTAGATCTTACTGGTTGATTGTATTGTTTAGATCTTCTATAGTTTTGCTCTGTAATTTTGTTTCATTTCCTGTTTGAAACTTATCTTTTTTGCTGAGATTTCCTATTTCTTTCATTTGTTGCAAGATAATTTGTGATTTAATATTTGAAACATTTTGAAATGGTTGCTTTAAAATCCTTGTTAAATTAATTCCAGCATCTGATTCTTCTTGGTGTTTGGCCTCAGTTGATTGTCTTTGCTAATTTAAAATTTAATTGTCTTAGTGTTGGATATGATGAGCAATTCTTTATTATATCCTGCACATTCCATCTACTCTGTTAGGGGAGTCTAGGTGCTATCTAAATCTTATTTTAGCAGGCAGCCCCCCTGTTTGGGTTTAGCACGTGGGTTCTTGGCCTGCTCTTGTGGGCTGTGGTCCCAGAGGCAGCTTCGATTATCAGAGCCTTGTGCTATTTCGGTCTGCTTGACTTATCTGGTGTTGCCTTGGTTCCCACTAGTCCTCTCTGCAGCTGCCGGAGGGGAAGTCAGGGGCTTTTTAAGTTTGCTGTGGTGGGCTGGGTGTTGGTGGGGTCCCTACTCAGTGGTGCTTTCTGGCTTCCCTAACATCTCTACTAAGGGAATTGAGTGTCATGCTCATAGAGACACAGAAGCTTCCTGGACTGGGACATTGGTGACAGGGACCCTGTTTCTGGTTCTTCTCACCCCCCGAACCCCAGGGAAGCTTTGACATGGCTTACAAAAATAAAGCATTACACTTTGAGCTATTTCAAGTAACTCAATGCTGCTTGCAACAGACACCCTCACTGCATTGCTGAGAGCATATCAGCATGCACAAACCCCTAAGCCTGCGGCAGGAGACTGAGAGTAAGGGCATCAAGAGGCTATCCCTTGGCCATAAGACTCAGAGACTGTGCACGTAGACAGAGGACATGTCTAATTGGCCATGTTAAGATGGCTGGCTGTGCAAGTGTCAAGAGTGTGGTTTTAATTACTTCAGTTTTGAACCTTCTCCACCTCCATTAAGGGCTTTGGAATCTACACTCAGCCATCAATCCCCACTCAACCACTTACCAGTTGGCATCTCTGGGTCTGTCTCCTCATCTTGCGGAAGGAGAGATAAAAACCCTCACCTCTCAGCGTGGCTCACAGGATGTTGATGTGAAATGCTGAGAGCAGCAAGGGGTGTCCAGTAGATCCTGCTCAGTGACCATCAGCAATTATCATGATCTGGCAAATTCGAGATAATGGGGATGTCTGTCTTAATAGTGATAATGAGATAATGATGTTTCGATTAGGACTAATAATGTTGTGTTTAGAAAACAGGCCTTGATGAGCCCAGCCTGGGTCTGAATCCCGACTTCAGTGCTTACTGGAGGGATACAAGGCAAGGTACTTCCAGCTCTACGCCTCCACTGCCTCATCTGTAGCGTGAGGATGGTGATGAGACCCAGGTCATTGATGAGTTGTGCAAAGGTCTCAACAGGGTCCTGGGAAGGCTGTAAGAGCTCAGTAAATATCGGCTACAGTTTGCCACGAAGGCAGAGAACTTTGTGTTTTATTCATGGCTGCATTCCTGGACCCCCAGAACCTAGAAGAGGGCTTGGCACACAGACATGTTCTGTTCTAACGTGGTGGGGCCTCAGCCTGCCTGCCGGCCCATCCCCTGCCCATGGCTGGGTCTGCTTTCCAACTGGCTGCAGAGCCTGCCAGGGAGTCCCATGCCTGCTCTGGGCAGCTGAGGAAGCCGTATCCTTGATGCCAGGGTAGAAGGGGTCTTAGCTCAGTCAGTCTGAGCTGCCTCTCGATGGGGCACCATCACTGAGGGGCTGACCCCTCTTTCTGTCCCCACACCTCCAACCTGGACATGAGACTAACAGTCTGTCCATCGTCCCTTGCATCTACAGGGTTTTCTGGGCTGGAATATGGGCAGAACCAGTGACCAGGAAGCTGGAGAGCCCCCTTCTACCAAGATCCTCTCTCTTCACTGCCTGAGATTTTTAGTGCTCATTTCTTGGAAAGTAGCAGAAGCTGCCCAGAGGGTTGGGCCCTGCTCAGCCAATCGCTCTGCAGCGAGAGGAGAAGGGGCTTCAGGGCCTTTCCTGGGTACAGTTTTGGTGGGAGAGGGGGGGACAGAGAGCATAGAGTCCGAGGTCCTGGGAGAAAGAAGGTGCTGAAAGGGAGAGGAGAAGGTGCTAATATGTACCTCCAACCACTTGCCCTCAGCATGTTTTCCTGCTTATTTGACCTTTGGTTCAGATTCATCAGTGGGCCCTGCTGGAGGTGTATCAGTCAGCTGGGGCTGAGAATAGCAGAATACCGTATTCGGCCATGGCAGAATACCACAAAGTGTGCGGCTTAAACAACAGAAATTTGTTTTCTCTCAGTTCTGGCGTTGGAAGTCCAAGATCAAGGTGTGGGCAGGCCTGTTTCCCTGAGGCCTCTCTCCTTGGCTTCCAGGTGGTCATCTCCTCGTTCCGTCCTCATGGGGCCTTTTCTCTGTGTGCACATGCCCGGTGTCTCCTCTTCTTAAAAGGACACTTGTCCTATTGGATCAGGGTCCCAACCTGAGGCTCCACTTAACCTTAAGGATAAGGATCGATTTCCAAATAGTCACATGGGAATTAGGGCTTCAACATAGGAATTTTGGGCAGGGGAGATAATTCAGCTCATAACAGGGGGTTGCAATGCACAGGGAATGTCTGTGGGGTCTCCTGCACCCTGGCAAGGCTTCAGTGTGACCTTTTCTGGCTCTAACTTCTCCCCTCTCTCCCTCTACCTCTGAAGGTGTCTGGTTCAGGCCTCTCATTAAACCCTTGGAAAATGAGGCTCAGAGAGGGTACTGACCTGTCTCAGGTCACACATCAAGTAGAGAGTGACTCTAGGAAGAGAGCAGAGCCTCCTGAGCCTGGCCCGGAACTTTCCCTGATACCGCTGATCAGGACTGCTGGGCTGGCAGGGCACTGGCACTGGGCCACGTGGCCACAGGGACGCGGTGTCGGTGCTGAGAAGTCCTTGGTGCCAAGTGGATGCTTTTGTCTCAAGTCTGGCTTTTATTTCTCTCTCTGAGTGGTTCCAATTTGAGGAATTTTTTTTAATCTGTGTTTTCATTCTCTCTTCTATCATTGTGCTTTCTCTCTGGGTAATCTGAGACTTGCAGGCAGCTAAGTATGACGTGTACATTCAAATGAAATGAAATGAAAATATAATTGAACATATTTCTTTCATGTCTGAGCAGTAGATTAATTCCCTGGCACATTCTATTTCCTCTTTATTCCCTCCATTTTTTTTTTCCTCTGGGATTTTTCTTCCTCTCCCCACAGTCTCCAGGATTTGAATGACCCCATGGCTCCTGCTCACTGGAGAGACACACATGGTCCTAACTTTAGAGCCCGAGTCCCCGTGATCAATAGATGATGCTCCTGGGGCAGAGGAGAGGGACCTGCAGGTGTCAAGGGGACCTGGGAGGGCTGCCAGCCCCAGGCAGGGAGAGGATGGGTCTCTGCCGATGATGAGAGTGTCCACAGACAGGACTGGGGGGTCTCCTGTGGATGCCGCCCTCACGTAAGCAGAGACCCTTCTGGGCAGGCACACTTGTCGCTGCACATGCAATGGAAGAAGGCAGGTCCTTCTCTGTTGTCCTAGAATTAAGCCTAGATGTTTGTGATTGTGACTTTCAGCCAAAGCAGCTGTCGTGGGGCCCCAGTGATGGCGGCATCAGCAGGGACGCTCTGGATGTGGCCGTGGAGTACGGGCTCAGTCTGGGGGATGGCGAGAGTAATGAATGGAGGCAGCAGGAAGGGTTTACTTGCTGCATGACCTTGGGCGAGTGTCCTAACCTCTGAAGCCTCGTGTCCGCATCTGGAATATGGGCACACGCCAGTGCTCAGGACAAGGTGGCGGAAGAATAAACAGAAGCAACACCAGAGCTAACAGTGTGGTGCCTGGCCCGTGGTGGGTCCTGCATAAATGGGGGCTGGCACTGGTCATCCCTCCCTCCTCACTCCCCTTCATCCCTCATTCCCTCCTTCCCTCATCCATCCAGCTGTGTGCAGGGCTGCCATGTAAGGGAGAGAAGAAGCAAACCTCCAGTCCCCTCCAGTGGCTCAGGGTCCAGCCATGACACTGAAATAATCCCTGTCAGGGAACAGAGCTGGGCTTCCTGGGGACGGAGGAGGGACCAGTAGAGCAGGCACCAGAGGGAACCAGAGAGGGCCTCCTAGAGGAGGTGACCCTTGAACTGAGACCTGAAGGGGGCTTGAGTTTTGGCGGCAGAGGAGGGGGAGGGACATTCCAGGAGAGGGGACAGCAGGGCACAGGCAGCGGAGCATGAAGCGTGTGGCAGGTTGGGGACCAGGAGCTGTTGTGGGAGTTACAGCTGTGAACCCTACAGACGACACTCCTTGGCCTGGAGCTCACAGCCCTGGGGGGCACAGATGGACACCAAACACCCGGGAAGCTGCCCTGTGACCAGGGTGCTGAGGACGAGCTTCCCAGGTCTCCACCTTGTCAGGAAGGTGAAGGAGGGCTTCCTTGAGGAGGGGACACCTGCACTGAGACCGGAGGGGTGAGGAGGGGAAGCTCTGTGAGGAGGTGTGCTCTAGGCCACTGGGGCAGAATGAGCAAAGGCCCTGTGGTATGGAGGGAAGGAGGAATTAAGGGCCTGAATGGTGGTCCCTAAAGCTGAGTGGAGACTTGAGGGGAATGGAAGAAGCTGGAGGGGTCAGAGGGGTTGAGGATGACCCCAAGGTTCCTGGTAGAGGTGAAGCCTCCAGTGCACTCAGTCATGACCCGGGAGCCAGGTTTGGGGGGAAGGTTATGATCATGAGATCACGCCTCTGTGGTTGTTCCCTTCTGACCTTTCAGATGTAAGAGGTTTCTTCTTGTCTTTTCATCTAGTGTCTTCTGCATTCCCTACCCTGCTGCACCATTAAGGGGCAAGGAAAAGAGAGGCCCAGAGAGTGAGTGCAGGTTCCCAAGGTCACACAGCAAGCTTAGACAGAGCTGGAGGCAGCTCCCAGAGCGGGGCCTTCCCTCCACATTGTCACCCGCTGCCCCCTGGATATCACAGCCACGGGCGAGGTCATCACTCTCCAGGCTCTGCTTTCTAGGCCACGGCCCATGGCCCTGTCACCCCCCGAATGAGCAGCTGAAGAGCCCCTGTGTTTAAGGAGTCAGTTTTTCAAATGGTTCAGAAAGAAGTTGATAAATAGGTCCTGTCTTTTCCTGGGAGATTTTAGATTGTCTTTTTCTTTACTACTTTTATACATCTTTTATGGCTGTCTCTGGCACACGCAGATTCCCTGTGTCCCGTGGTGGCCGGAGGTCCTGGGAAAACCGCTCCTGCAAGGCTGAGGGTACGGGTCCGGAGGTGGCTCTGGGCTGCCCTACAGGGCGGGTGCTAGGAGCAGTGGCAGCGCGGGGCTCCTTCCCTCACCCTCCCCAGTCAGCCCTGGGACTCACCCTCCAGTCCGGGGGGTGGTGAGCTCCCCATCCCTAGAGGTCCCCAGGGCTTGGGCAACGCTTTGTGGGAATGGTGGCATGGAGGGCTGGACTGGGGCTGATGGGGACTTCAGCTCTGCACCCTCCACACCCCGCCCTTCATAGACTTGGGTGGGGGATAGAAGGAATCAGCAGTTACCACGTGTATGAGGGCCCTTCAGGGTCCAATTCAGTCCCTCTATTGCCAGTTTCAGCCCCCATCTCATCCCAAGGCTGAGGCTGTGTTTTCCCATTTCACAGAGGAGGAAGCTGAGGCTCAGAGGGGTTCAGTGAGGCAGGAAGTGGCAGGGGCAGCGTTTTAACCCAGACCTGCCTGAGAATAAAGCTGTTCGGCAGTGAGCCCTCCCCTGGTGCCAGGCTCGGAGCGCAGCCCTTCCCGGGCTGAACTCCAGCTCAACCCAACCAGGACCTCTGTGCTGGGTACTTGCACCACCACTTCTCAGTTGAGGAACCTGAGGCTCAGAGAGGTCAGGTTATTTGCCTGAGGACACACAGCTGGTGAACTGTGGAGCTGGGGTTCAGTCCCAGGTCTGTCACCACAGTCTGTGCTGTAACCACTGCGCCATACTGCCCTGCCCCACAAAGTTCTTCTTGGGGTCTCCCTAGCTTCTTCACCCTGACCTTTAGACCTGCTAGAAAATTCCTGACCCCAGGAATCTTTCGCATAAAAAAACAGGTTATAAAATTCTAGAGGGTGAGGAGTATTTTCATCTCTTCTGTCTCTTAAGAATTGTTGAATGAGTGAGTGAGTGTGAAGACAGTCTCTCTGCAGCCTGGTAGGAGGTGATCAGGGAGGTGGGAGGTGGGCAGGTTTGTAGAAGATGGGAAGACCAGTGAAGACCTGCCCTTTCATCACCAGCAGGATGGCATTTCCATGGCAGGCTCCATCTGAGGTCCCCTGGGGAGGCAGTGAATGGGTGGATTCAGAGTGGACGGTAGTATTTCTGGCAACCACGTGCGCTGTCGATGCACAGTGGATTTATTCCCACTGCAACCCGCATCTCACATCTTTGCCTTTCTCCAGCACACACCCGAGTTCCTTGGCAGCTAGCCCTGCGTCCAAAACCAGGACCTCACTGGGCCCCAGCTCTGTTTCTGAGTCCAGCTTCCGCAGTGGAGCTGAGGCCCCAAAGACCCTGACGGGCCATCTGCTTCTGCCCTAGCTCCTGCCCAGCTGCCTGCTTTTTAGGTGTAAGAGTTTCTCCAAGTGCATGTGCCATACTCTGCCTCAGAACAACCAAGCTGGGGGCTTGCACAAAGGCAGGTTTTGGGGTCTGGCTCCAGACTGCTGATTTAGAATCTCTGGAGACCGGCCAGAGAATCTGAACCTTTAAGAAGCACCGAGGAGATTGGAAATGAGACTCTAGATCAGGCTGACAGAAAGGCCTGTGTGCAGGACTGAGCTCTGTGGCATTAACTGACTATGATCTGGGCATTCGGGAATTGTTACAAGTCCACTACCCTCTGCCACGTCCGCCCCACATACCTCTGCCGAATGCACAAGCTCAGGCTTTGTCCTGTCCTGCCTGAAGTCCACACCTTGTGCCCCAGGACTTTGCTCCTGTTGTGCTTACCCGTTCTGCTCTCTTCACGTGTCTCTATTCTGCCAGCCTTTCAATATCCAGCACAAATGCTGCCTCCTCCTGAAAGCCTTCCCTGATCTCCCAGATGGTAGCCATTTATTGATATGTTTCTTGGCTCAAGAATTTATTTAACTCTTCCTATAATCCAAGGTTTGTACTTAAGGTACCTTTTGCCTTGTCTCTGTGTCTTTACTACATTATCTTTCATGTGTTTGCCAGATGCTGCCCTGCTTGGAAACTGGAATAGAACAGGCACGGTCCCAGGCTCCATGGTGCCCACACTCCGGAGAACATAGTTCTTTACTTTCTTATCTTGTCCACTCTGTGGATGCTGAGGCTCCCAGGGGAGAGGGACCATACCTGACTCATCTCCAAGCTCCCAGGTCCCCATTCTGGGGCCCAAGACCTACAAGGAAATGAAGCAAATAATGGGCACCATCACCCTGCCCCCCGGGGCTGTCCCGCCTGATCGCCTGCTTCCAAAGCCCAGTGATGGGGGCTCCCGGGCATCAGAACCATCAGTTGGTCGGTCCCTAAAGGAGATGCTAAAAAGTTTGCTCCTTCTGAGGAACACCCGCTTTGGGCTCTGAAATCTACTCCTTGTTCCAGAGGCCCCTGAGAAAGGCCACCATCTTACCTCAAAGCTTCTGGGAGTTGCTGCCCTCGGGGGGGTCTGGGGGCAGGTGTCCAGGAGCAAGGAGTGGGTTCCAGAGGAGGGGGCGGTGGGGGTGGGGGAGGAGGGAAGAGGATGCGGAGGATGCGGACTCTAAGTTACACAGGCTGACTGTTCAGTGTGCCCTTGGGCCATGCTCCTGCGCTCTCTGCCTGTCCTACCTGGTCCTTGTGGCAATGACATGAGCCAGACGCTCTTGTCCTTTGACTTTTCAGAGGAGGAAACCGAAGCACGGCGTGGGTAAGTAGCAGAGCTGGGACTTTCATCCAGAGCCTGGCTCTGAAAGAGAAGGAACACCGCCCACCATGCTCTTTGTCTTGCGCCCCAGGTGGGCGGGGACAGGCCTGGGCGCCTCTGAGGCTGACATGGACCTGAGCACTCCAAGGGGAAGGAGCTGTTCAAGGGCATAATCCTAGTCAGAGAGAGACGGCAAAGTTGCTCTCAGTGTAGCTCATAGAGAGTGACATGTCATCCGTTCACGGGGCCTGGAGATGCTGCAGGGGGAGGCCGGGGTGAGCCTGTGACCCCACTTGGTGTCCTGAGCAGCTGGGGAGACCTTGAAGCTGTATTTATTGGAGAGAGAGTGGGGTTTAGTCCCGGTCCGGTAGAGGTGGGGAAGAGGTCACTGTCCAGCCCTGAAGTTGCCCTCCTGCTCTGGGATAATCGGGTGTGTGGGGGGGAATGAGGTTTGGGGGCACTGCTAGGCCCCCCGGAAGCCCTGCTTGGCAAGAAGGCCCAGCCTGAGCTCTGTCTGAGCTGGTCTAGCTGAGATCACCTCCTGGTGGAGTCACATAGATTTGGGTTTTAGTCCTGATGCTGTCCCTTGCCAGCTTTGTGGTTTCACATCACTTCTCTGAATCTCTGTTTCCTCTTTCACAAAGGAAGACAGAGGAAACCTCAAACTTCACAGGGCTGTCCAAGTAATGCTCATGGAGAGCTGAGTGCGAGTCCTAGAAACAATGCCCAGTGGGTATCGGGGTACCTTGGCAGCTGGGCACCCCCTCACTGGAAGAAGGGACATCAGGATTGCAGTGGAGGCAATGGGGGAGCCTGGGAGGAGGAGGGGGTTCCCGGTGGTTGACACTCACAGGTGTCAGGAAGTGGACACTGTTCGTACGTGCATTCTCCTGTTGAGTCCTACGAACTCCTTGAGGCTGATACTGTTTTTAGCCCTGATCTACAGATGTGGACACAGAGGTCCAGCTAGATGAAGCCCCAAGTCCTGGGCTATAACCGGCTGCAGCCAGAGAGGGACCTCTGTCTGCCGACTCCAAAGTCCCCATCCTGCAGAAGCGAGTCTGGGTCTACGTGGAAGGTCCTAGGGGCGGGGTGGAGAACCTCTTGTGGCCCGATGGGCCCCTTCAGTCCTCCGGGGAGTGTTTATGTACACATGTCATTACCCAGTGATTAGTCCTGATGAGGGCTGAGGCTCCATCACTGATTAGGAACAGGGTCTGTCACCGAGCTGGGACTTCTCCTCGTGGCGTTCCCCATGGCCCAGCAGCGCCTGCAGCGGAAGGGGACTGGGACCCCCAGCCTGGCAGAGGCTGGCTCTGGTGACCGGATGATGTGATCCAACCGCCTCCCTGACCCCTCCCCAAGCCTGCTGTGTCCCCAGCTCTGCCTGTTTGAGCCCCTTGGGCCCTCAGGCTTCACTCTCCCTCCTTCCCCGCCTCCCCTCCCCCAGCATCCCTCCTTTATTCTTGGTCACGTCCCCCTGGACACCTGGCATCGCCTTCCGGTCCCCTCCCTTCCCTCGGTCATCTGGGGCCTTGGTGGTGGAGAGCCCTGGGGCCCTTGCTGGCCTCGTCGCTCACCAGCCCTGTGATGGGGAATAAGTTGTCTTCCTTTTTATTTTCATTTATTTATTTTTTCCCTTTTTGAGCTTCGGTTCCCTACATCTCAAATGGGGGTCATGACAGCTGCCTTGTAGGGGCTGAGTTACAAAAAAGTGAGAAATGTTTTGAAGTGTTCTGCTGATGCCCAGTATTTAGTATCTGCTCAGTAAAGGGCAACCCTGGCCTGTCACCTCCCTTTCCCCAAACACTACCGATACTCCAGTATTTCGTACTATTGGTAGCATCAAAAGGGCCAACTGAAGCCGGCGTGCCCCCGATGATGCATCCACAACTGTTTGTACAGCTTCATCTTCTTTAGACCCTCAAGCCCACCCCTCACTGAGCTACGGACTTTCCAGAACACTCACGGTTTGTCAAGTGTGCCTCACACTTTGCTCAAGGTGCATCCTTTGTGTGGAATATCTTCCTCAGGGATCCCTGACCCGCACCCCTGACCATGAGTCCAGAGCCTAACCTCACTTTTCCTCTGGGCCCAGCTCTAAACACACCATCTCCAGGAAGCCCTCCAGGATGTCCCAGAAAATCAGAACTTCTTCCTGTGAAATCCTGTGCCTCCCAGTGCAGACAGCCTCTGTCTTTAGGCCACCACCTCTCTTTAGGTGCGTGTCTGACTTCTACCTTTCCCCCAGCCACAGCTCCATCCAGCTGGAGAGTGAGGGCCACACAGGTCTCTAGACACAGCTCAGGACTGAGGTCCTGAGTATCCCACTCTGGGCAGGCTCAGTGTCTACGCTGTACCGCCGCCTGCCATGCATTCTGGGTGGCCTCATATGAGCCCTCGTGGGTGTAACACATGATCTTACGATTCCAGTGTCTATGGTTGCTGGAGTCTGGGCTTCTCAGGGCCTGTGGGTCTAAAACATGACCCTTCTACGGTCTGCAGACTCCCTGGTGCTCTGACTATGGGAGTCTGTGGGTCGAAGCTGCTCTGTTTCTGTGAGCAGGGGAATCCGGGATGGTGGGACGCTGGATCCTAAAGTCTACGCTTTGTTTGTGAAGTGCACGCTTTGGTGAGTCTGACACGCTTGTGACCTTGAGGGCTGGTGGGTCATGGTGCCCTCAAACACCCTGAGAGCTGACTTGATGCCTGAGTCTGGGCTGCCTGGGGTTAGGGGGGGCAAATGGGGTTGAATCTGGCCCTACCACTCAGCAGTTGTGTGAACCTTGATGCTCTGAGCCTCAGTTTCCTCCTCTGTGTAATGCGGTGGATGACAGCGGATGGTGGTAATGCCGCCAGCAGCATTCACAAGAGGCCTGCCCTGTGTCGGGGCTGCTGTGATGGGCACTGAGGAGTGGACAGAGGGGCCATGCGGGTGAGGGTCTGCACATAGGACACCACTAGGACGCCTGCCTCCAAGAGCAGCACAGGGCTTCCACGGGAGGCAGGAGACTTTTTTCCCCTCCAGGTGGGATGTCAGCAGTCAGCCTGAACTTAGGGTTCAGTTCCGTGCTGTCCAATAAAGACATAATGAGGCCATATGTGCAGATTTAAATTGTGTAGTAGTCACATTACAGAAGTTAATAAAGTGAAATTTACTTTAAGACTGTGTTTTATTGACCCTAATACATCATTTCTACACGTGATAATATTAGAATATTGATAATGAGATAATGCGCATTTTATCCATACTAAGCCCTAAAATCTGGTGTCTTTTAGGTTCACAGCACACCCCTGGTGTGGCCAGCTGGGCGCTACTGCACTTGACTGCCCCGGCTGGGGTCCACAGAGGCCCCGCATCCCCGTAAGGAATGGACTGGGTTTTCCTGATGGCGGAGGTGCCCATGTGGGGCTTCCCTGTCTGTTTACCTGCTAACGCAGCCCTTCTGAGCCTAAGTTCTCAGTAACTGGGGCTTTCGCTCAATTCTGGGCTCCACCTCTTCTTGGTCCCATGACCTTGGACCGGTGACTTCAAGGTCGTGGGAAGATTCAATGAGATGATGCCAGTAAAGCCTTTAGTGCTGTGCTGTGCCTGTCACTCAGCAAATGGTGGCCTCGTGTGTTGTTTTTGTTACACTGCTGCCTCGCAGGGCACTGACTTAGCCCCGTAAGCCTGCTTCTCTAGCTGCCCACCCTCAGCACCATCCTCTGCTGGTCGAACTGGTGGACAGCAGGGGCTGGGGTGTGGGCGTGGTCTCACCGCCAGGCACAAGCTAACCTCACAGCCCCGGCTTGATCTGTCACCAGCTTGACCCCAAGACCTGCCCTTTACTGTGCACCTGCTTGTATTCACTAACCGCTGTCTTGTACTCACTAACCGCTGTCTTTTTATCTTTCCTTATGCTCTTCCCCTTGGCTTACCTCTGGCCAATGAAACCCGAAACCATCCCTTGGGTGATGGTGCCAGCCCTGCCAAGACCTGCTGCCAGCCCAGACCACTCAGAATCTTCGAGCTAACCGGTGAATGGTGCCTCATTATGATCATTATTATAATGACCTTTACCTCATTACAATACTAAAATTTCTACCCCAGGAGGAGCCTCGGCCTCACTCACATAAAGTGCAATGTGTACCTAGGCATGCTTCCTCCGGGCACATGTGTGACACCCCCCACATTTAATGTCAAGGCTTCTCCAGCGAAACATTCATCCTAACCCTACACAAAAGGTGCCTACTCACCCTCTCTTGGGGAGTCATGGCTTTGGAAACTATTCCATGTGGTCCTCATATTTGCCTCAAATAAAGTTTTTTCTTTGTGCAATAATTCGTCTGGTATAGTTTCCTTGACACACCAAAGAGTGAACTCACTTTGGTTTGGTTACAGAATCACACCTGGGCCCAGCAGGTTTGGATCACACCTGAGTCCAGCTGATGTGGATCACACCCAGACCCAGCAGGCACGGAACACACCCGAGCCCAGGAGCCACAGATCACACCTCGACCCAGCAGACATAGATCACACCCGGACCCAGCAGCCACGGATCACTCCCGGACCCGGGAGCCACGGATCACACCCGGACCCAGCAGCCACGGATCACTCCCGGACCCAGCAGCCACAGATCACACCCGGACCCAGCAGACACAGAGCCTGCTGGGCCGAGCAGATGGGCTTCTAGCCTCAGGCCTGATTCTGACTGTGGCAAATCCTTGTGTTAGTGACAGCTCCTCCAGGCGTCTACTTCTAGCCTGGGAAATAGGAAGGTAGAACGAAGTGACCTTTGAAAACCACTTCCCGCGCAAACATACAGTGGACGTGACAGCATTTATACAGCACAGGAGCGATGTTTCTGGATGGCAGCCTCAGGCGTGGATGATGGGCTGAAGTGTATTCAGGGCTTGGCTTTGCCTTGCATGACTAGCAACCACGGGTGAGCCTTGGTTTCCTCCTCTGTGAGAACGGTGGCCACGATAATAGCTGCCTCTGGGGTTTGTGACTTCTAAATGGGAGGCTGTGAGTAATCCACTTAGCATGGTGTCCCCTGGTGGGGAGGGGCGGGAGCAGAGCTCGGTACCCACTGTTACCACTGAATGGGCAAATGAGGGTTGCCTGGTGACAGGCTCCACGTTCCCCGCTGCCCCTGCCTTGGGGACTACTGGAAAATCTGAAGGCTCCAGCGAGAGTCCCGTATGACCAACCATGCCTGAAATGAGCTGTGGGTTTGTAGGGGGGTGCGGAGTGAGGGGCCATACTACAGCCTCCCTCTGAGGCTCTGAAGGCCTCACCAGATCTCAGAGAGACACCATCAAGGCCACAGGCAACGAGCTCATCTCCGCTGCTCATCTGGGTCTGCACTGGCTTCCTTGATCCTGAGCTCGGAGCCGCATTCATTCCCTGCAGCTCCCTGGGCACTACCCACCTGTGACGCTGCAGGAATTCGGGCAGTGGTCACACTTTAGGAGAAGGTGGGCAGGGCAGCCTGGAGAACCATGGAAGGGGGTAAGGAGGGGAAGGTCTGGGAGGGTGTGGTCAGGAAGAGAATCCCTAGCTGGGGCTGAGGGGTTGCAGATGGGGACGGGGCGGCATCAGACACAAGGAAGTAGAATCCTGTATGGGAAGAAGTGGGCTGCACTTAGTAACAGGCAGATGGGAGACAAAGCAGGGGTGTCTGCCCACCAGGTTCTTGTTAGAGCAGCTGGACCTCCCAAGCTACTCCCCTCCAGAGAACAGACACCCAGGTGGCTGCAGAGGATTAGGCCTGTCCTGGGGTGACTCAGAACCACCCCACCTGACCCGCCCACCCTCCCTCGGTGTCCAGGGCTCCCTGAGCCCCTGACCATGGCTTCTGATTTCTGCTTTGAGCCATTTACCTTCCATGGGTCACCAGCTCCAGGGACCCGTCAGGGGACCGTGACTGATCCATTTAACAAACATCTCTATTGGGCCCCCTGCATGCCAGGGTCTGGGTGGGGCTCTGGGGAGCACGAGGATGGCATGGCTTCTTCTCGCACTCCGCTAGTAGGGAGTCGCTTGCTCATTCAACTTCCTCCCTCTTCCATCCAAGAAGCAGGAAGGGAACAGGACTGGACCCCACAGGCATGCATCCAGTGTGTCTGCCGCCATACTCAACAAGGCTCTGTGCCTGGGGCAGGGGCACAGCTGTGGGGTAATGCGCCATCCTCTGCACCCACGCCGCCCAGCACAAGCCTCTCGGTGCTCAGAGCAGCCCAGCTTCTTCCCCACTTGAAGGGTCCCAGGAAATTGGAAAAATCAAGAAAACAGGGGCGCCTGGGTGGCTCAGTGTGTTAAGCCTCTGCCTTCGGCTCAGGTCATGATCCTGGGGTCTTGGGATCGAGCCCCGCATTGGGCTCTCTGCTCAGCAGGGAGCCTGCTTCCCTTCCTCTCTCTCTGCCTGCCTCTCGGCCTACTTGTGATCTCTCTCTGTCAAATAAATAAATAAAATTTAAAAAAAAAAAACCTTTATAAAAATATCAAGAAAACACTAAAAAAGAGTCACAAACATTAAGCCATCACTGCAATATTTATATTGTACACATTTACACATTTACACTTTCATCAACAAACGTGTGAAGTGTGATCCCCCAGGTAATCACGAAGTTTATTTTGAAAAAGCACATTCCTGCTGCAGGTGAGGCCAAGTGGACAGGAACCAAGACATAATTTGGAGGCTGCTAGTGGAGGGCTGGTCTTTCTGCCTGCCCCTGTGGCCTGATGGCTGGGAGGAATCGCTTTCAGAGACAATGTCAGGGGGCACACTGGAGACCTTGGAGAACATGGGGCCCTGCACACACACACACGGACACACACACACACACCCGTGTGCACACATGCTCAGCCCTTGGCTGGGAGGCAGGGGGTTGCCTGATTTGAATGCTACTGGGGCCACATGTGTAGATGTAGTGCTTCCATAGTTGAAGCCTCCACCTGTTGTTCTCGCCGATTCTGAAAACAGGGCATCTCTGACCGTGTTTGGGTCGGAGGAGGGAAGCTGACCTGGTGTGTGTTCCAGAGGCTTTCTGCAAAGCGGGAGTCCCGGGAGGGTCAATGACTGCTTCTTGAGGGCCCACTGTAGCCACCCCTTACAAAGCCCCAAAAGTGAAGGCTGGGGCATGTGTCATTCTCACTCCATGGGATAGGGGCCAGAGGGACGCACTGGGGTTGCCAGTGGGAGGGGAGCAGCTGTTTGGAGCTGCTCTCCTTTAGGTTGGTGGACTCTATGATGAACCAGGACACCACTGGCTTGGGCTACTGGCAGGGCATGGTGGGAGGGCTGGGAGCTCAGGGTGTGGGGGTGACAGGTAGGGGCACAGCGAGCACTCATGGCACCTGTCCTGTGCGGGATGGAGGCGAAGAAGCTCAGGAAACATCCCGTTGGGGCCAGCCGTCATTAGTGTGATGACTAATGCTCTGATCATCACTCTGGGGCCGGGGGCGAGGGGTGGGATCTTCTTCTTCCTCTTCCTCCTCCCCATGGTCAAGATCGTCACTGCCGTCACTGTCAGTTTCCCCCGTTATGCTCACCACCTCACCATCACCGTCGTCGCCGCCACCATCCCAGCCACCCCTTCATGAGCATCACCTTGCCCTCAGCCTGGGAAGCCGGTGTGAGTATCATCCCAGGGTTGCAGATGGGGCAGCTGAGGCACAGAACAAGTCAGTGGTGGAACTGGGATTTGAACCCAGTCTGTCTGGCCAGAGCCAGCATCTTTACCCCAACTAAGGACAACATGACAGCGGCCACAGATGCTCACGGGATGCCCCCGTCTGGCCACGCAGGATTGTGTCTCAAGCCTCCTGCTCTCCTCCCCCTCCCCTGCCCTTGCATGTCTCCTGGGGACCGCTGTCCCCTGGCCTCCTGCTGTGGGACCCTCACATCTGTGGGCTCTGGAAGTAAATCTCATCCAGTCTGTGGTTTTTACAGCCAAGACCCTGAGGTCAGAGAGGATGAGGGACTGCCGGCAGTCCCACACAGAGGTAAACACTCGGGGACCTTGTGGACAAAAGGAGGTGACACGGGAAACGTTGTCTCCTGGGGATATGGCAGCTTTGAAAGCCAGAACAGGGTAACGGAGGGGAGGCTGAGGCCCCAAGCCTCCACCTCTGGCAGGTCAGGGCTCTGCATGGCTGGTTCCCCAGGGCAACCCAGAGGGCAGAGAGGCAGACATGAGGAGGGGCTCGGTCACCTCCATCTATGCTCGCCCCACCACAGGCAGCCCATCAGAGGAAGCAAAGGACTTCCCAGTTTTGCCAGAAACTCCCCCCACCCCACCCCCACCCTGCCACGAAGTTAAGGAGTTAACAGAGTTCTTGTGGTGGAAGGTGTTTTGTTTAATACTGAGATCCCTCTTGTCTGCTTGGAAAAATGAATTCTGTCAAATCTCCTGAAGCCAGCTGTCAGTGGAAGGCATCTTGGGGGTGGAGCAGATCTCTTACCCTGATGGCAGAATTCATTTGAAATGATCCTTTAATCCAGTGTCCCTGGGAAACCTGGAGCAGAATTTTCAAGAGCCCTTGGCCCCGATCAGTTTCTTCCCACTCCTCCTTGCTGCCTCTTATCCTGGTGCCCCCCTCCGCTCCCCCTCCTCCTGGTGCCCCCTCCCCTTACACCTTGAAAAAGTAACACAAAGAATCACAGCGGGCATCATTATAGCCACTGGTTACTCACAGCTTTTGTGGAGAGAAATGATGCAGCACAGAGCCTGCCTCTTGGCCTCTACTCAGGGACAGAGGTGCCTGCTGTCAGAGGTTCTGGCAGCTCAGAGGATCCTGCTTAGGGGGGGTAGGAGGGGGGCGGGGGGTTCACTGACCTGGTATCTGTGGTCTGCGCAGCAGGGTGGAGAGGCAGGGGGCGTCTGGGAGGAAGACACGGTGTCATTCACTCTGAGGAATCTTCTCTGATCTTGGCTCTCCACTCTGCAGCTTCCCATCCCCCACAGGCATCCGCAGGCCGGCACCTCACGGGCACTGGGGCCCAGCACTTCACAGTTTGCAAAGCAACTCCACCTTCACTATGATCATTTATTTATTAACTGTTCTTTCCTTCTTCTCTTCCTTCATATTATTTATGCTGTGGTAATCGCTGTGCCTCGTGTCCCATGTGACACTCGGGAGCTACAAAGACCTCCAAGGCACCACCCTCACTTCTGGGATTCTCAGGTCTGAAGGGGTGGCAGGTGATGACCCTGTGTGGCAGGGGCTCTGGCAGGTACGCGTGGGACACAGAGGAGTCACCTCCATTGGTTAAGGTGGATGGGCAGCAGGTATCAGAAAACTGAAAAACCGTCACCTAAACAACGGAGACATGAGATGTCCCCACATAATCTGTTGGCTGGAGGAAGGTGGTTGCAGCTTGGTCAGATGCTCAGAGACATCAGCAAAGACCCAGGGTCTTTTACCAGCTCCTCTTTACCATACTTGGCTGTTGGCTTTTTGTCGTTAGTGTATTGCCTCAGGGTAGCAAGAAGTCTGCCACTGCTCCAAACATCACCTCCCAGGCCAACATTCAAGTCTAGAGGAAGGGAGTAGAGTGAGGTAGAAGAAATATTTCCCAGGAGCTCTCTCTCTACCCTCAGGTTTTCCCTCTTACCAGCCAGATCTGGATCACACACCCTCTCCTAAAGCCTATGTCTGGAGAAGGTGGGGGAGGGGGGCGTGCGTGCCAGGTTTGGCTTGGCTTCTCCCCTGGGCTGGGGAGGCCCACCAGGTCTCTTGCTGAAGAACAAATCCAGGGCTCTGCGGGTGAAGGAAAAAGGGGTGGGCTGCAGGGTGAGCGGCTGCCCGTGTCCACCACCTTCTCATTGGCACTGTGACAGAGCGTCCCCAGCAGGGTGGGTTCGGGGCTGGTCCCCAAACCCAGCCCTGGGGGCCAAAAGCCCTACACTGAGCCTCAGTCCTCCACAGGCTGTGTGATCTGGTCCACTGTGCAGCCTCCTCCCCTGTGGAGTGAGGACAATGACAGCACCTGCTGAGGAGGGGGCCGTGCAGGTGACAACGTCGTGCACGGAGGCACCTGGTGTGAGGGGGTGTTAACAGCTGTGAGCTACTGCTGCAATGAGCCCCGTCTGTAAAATGGGCCCATGCCTCCTCCGTGACAGTCCCGGGGGTGACAAGGGCTGAAGAGGAGCTCACACGGGTGATCACTTCCTCCGTGGCCTGGGTGCGCTTCCCTCCTGCTTGTTCACTGAGTCCTCCCAGCCCCCCTGTGACGAGGGAGCTTCATCCGTCCCCATGTTGCAGCTGAGGCTCAGGACGGTGACCCTAGGACAAGTGAGGGCAAATGGATGCCAGCTGTGGTGCTCTGACCCACTGCGGGGCCTGGCGGGAGCCAACACGGGCAGGTGCCTAGGGGACCCCTCCTGACCCTGGTGACTGTCCCCAGGGTCCCAGGCTGGGGGCTGGGGTGGATTTACATTCTCACCCGGATATCTGTCCCTCCAGAGCTCCAGGGCCCCAGAACTTGTCTGAAGTGTGGGGATATTTGTCCGTGGTCCCTGTTGCTCTCCCTCTCCAAGATGAGGAATAAACAATGTAATCAGTGCTGTCATTGTTCTTGATCATAATCGGCAAGTTCCACTCTTTGAGGACATAATATACACTATATAGCCTTTCAAAATGTAAGCATATGATAATGATGGCTAATAAGTTCCATATTTATAGTTTTACTGAAATACGCAAAAACCGTTTCTAACAATCATCCACCTACAGGTACATCCGTTTAAGAACTGCACATGAAGCTCCTGGCCGGCACGGGGGCCCCAAGTGTGAAACGGAACATGCAGCCCAGCCCTGCTGGGGGCGGAGGGCTTGCTGTCACCGCAGCCAGCACCTGCCACTAAGACATGGGCTCCTCACCACCCTTCCAGCCCTCCTGGTCCTCCCAGCTTCCCAGAGAGATGGGGGTTTGGAGGGACACCAGGGAGAGACCCTACAGTTGACTTTCACAGAGGAGTAAACTGAGGTCCGTTCTCCCAACCACAAATTTGCCTAATAGTTCTGTGCCAGGCTCTTCTAGGTGTGTGGGACTCAGCCACTCTTCTGCTGGGGGCAATGGGGGACAATGCTAGGTGGTGACAGGCACCGTGAGGAGACCCAGGGTGGGCTGGGGGAGATTTGAATATTGTAACATTATGTTTCAACCCTGCTCTGAATCCTCTGATTCTAATTTTCAGTGAGTGGAGACTTCTGGGGCTGAGAAACGGCCCACCCCCAGGATAGGCAGCCAGCCCGCCAGCCCGAGTCTCCCCCAGGCTTCCAGTTACCCCTTCTTCCCTTCTGAATCCTGCCAAACCATCTTCAGCCACTGCCTTCTTCTCCGGGCCCGCAGCTGATGTTCTGAGTGGATGGCTGTCACAGGCTGTTCTTAGTCGTGACAGTGACGATCAGATGGAGTCCCGCCAGATTTAGGACCCGTAGTGAGTCAGGCCCCTGGATCCCAGGCAGCCACCCAGGCACCACCCAGGGGCTGTGTGCCCAACGGGACACCATGGTGACAGTGATGTCTGGGGCAGTGCTGCCCTGCATCACGGAGGCCCCTGCAGGGAGCCCACCTGGGCCAGGTTCCTGGGCTGTTCATGATCCAGGCTCCCCACTTCCCTACTGACCCTCCTACTCTCTCCCCTCCCTGCTCTCAGGACAGCATCTCTCTCTGCCAGAGCCTCTCCTGAGGGTGCTGGGGTCCTGCAATTCCAAACCCCCACAGCGGAGGCCCCGTCCTTGGTAATGGCCCTGATCTAAGGCACTGCTTAGATCACAGACTTTGACCAACCCCAGTTCCCAGTCTGGGCTCTATTGCTCCCTTACTGTGAAATCTCGGGAAACTTACTTCACCTCTCTGAGCTCAGTGGGCTCACATGCGAGTTGAAGATAATAAAAGCATCTGCCTTATGGGGAGGAGGCCAGATTTAGATGTGGTAACCCTGTGATATGCTCAGTGGAGAGTTCTGTTATTATTACTCTATGTTGTGTTGGGGCTGTGATCTCTTCTGCCCCTGGTGAGCCCCTTCTCCCTCATCTGGAGGGCGCCCCCGCCCTGGACCTCTCACCCTCGGATTCCAGGGGCCCGGGTGTAGACTCAGCCCCCAGCCCTCACTCACTGTGTGACTTGGCAAGTGACTTACTCTCCACAAGCTTCATCAGTTTTCCCCTCTGTGAAAAGGGCACAGTAATACCAACCACACAGGGTTACTGTGAGGATTTAATGAGGCTGCCCCAGTGGGAAGCTGATGCCTGGGCTCACATGACACGGCCGGCAGCACTTGGCGTAGGGGGTACTCTGGGCAAACCCAGGGACTCTGGTGTTTCTGATCTTCAACTGCAGCACAGGGACTGTGACAGTCCAGTGGGTAGGATGCTGGGGGGACCCCATGCCTTAACAGGTGTTAGGTGTCTGGGGCAGAGGGAGCCCCCTTAAGTGTGTTAAGTGTTTCTGGTGTTGTTCCAACAATCACTAGCAGTGCTCAGCTGGCAAGGAGGTGCCCCCATGCTGTTTTGGGGCACCAAGCCCCCAGCACAGGGCCCGGGCATCATAAAAGCTGACATCCAATAGAGCAAGAACTGGGACTTGGGAGCAGACTGCCCGGGTTCAAGGCTCAGCTCCACCATTTCTGAGCTGTGGGATCTTGGAAGAGTTTCTAAACTTCTCTGAGCTTCTGTATCATCAGCTGTAAAATGGTGTGGGATATAGGGTTAGTGCCTCCTTTGTAGGATTATGGAAACAATTAAGCAGATGAATGCGTGCAAAGTGTGGAGCACATTCCCGGGTACTCAGCATTAGCTGTCATCAGTCCAGGCCCCGAGGGAGCACCGGCGCTCAGCGGCCCCTGAAGATCTCCCTTCCTGCCACTGCTGCGCTGACAGCTGAGAATCCCAGGCCAGGAGACATTAAATTAAACATTTGGAAACAAGAAGACGTATGGCCGTGCTAAACTGTGCACGGGGGACAATCCGAGAAGGAGAGGATCTGTAATAAAGGGATCCTTGGGTGGGAGGAGGCTCAGTGCTCTGGAGCCAGAGATGAGGGAGAGGCGCCACAGCCCAGGGAGGGGCTGGTGTTCTCCGCAATGGCTCTCACCTTCCTTCCCCCTTAATACAGTCCTGCACGCTCGCTGGGAGGCTGGAGGCTTTTAGAAAGTACAAACGTAAAAGGGTGTGTAAATCACTGATAGCTCACCTCCTAAAGACAGTAATTTTTACTTTAGTTCTTTATTCTTTTTTTCTATTCATATACAGGTATATTTTCTTTTTCTTTTCTTTTTTTTTTTTTAAGGTTTTATTTATTTATTTGACAGAGAGAGTGAGAAAACACAGCAGGGGGAACAGCAGAGGCAGAGGGAGAAGCAGGCTCCCCGCTGAGCTGGGAGCCAGATGCAAGGCTCGATTCCAGGACCCTGGGATCATGACCTGAGCCGAAGGGCAGATGCTTAAGCATCTGAGCCACCCAAGCATCCCTACAGGTGCATTTTCACAATTGACTTCGCCTTGGGGTGACTGTTAGGACATGTTAGGATATAATGCAGTAACAAGCAACCCCTCAAAATAACAAAGTTTAGAATAGCTTTCTGTAAGCAGATGTTGGGCAAAAATAGTATGAATTGGTAAGAACTAACCATGCTTAATATTTATGGACTGAGCAATCCTCATGTTCTGTTTGTTCAGCCTTCACGTGATAGCAGATCTAGTATATGCCAGGTGCCCCCTTGCCCCGCCACCATGGTGCCTGGACCAATGCAGGGGCCTCCTGCCTGCTCCCTGCCTCTGTGCTCCCTGCAGTCTCTCCCCGGCAGTGGAGGGGGGGGGGGCGTGAGACTCAGGACCCAGCTGTTCCTGCCCTGCATCACACCCCCAGACCCCTGCCTCACTCCGCACAGTCCACTCTGGCAGTGGCCCCAGCTTTGCCTCTCTGCCCACCCCCACTCCTGCCCTCAACCCCTCCCCCTCCTCATACCCCTCAGGCTTCTTCTTGACCCTGTAGCCCTCAGCACCTTCAGTCTCAAGGTTCCCCCTTGCCCTTCACTCCAACGAGAGCGTCCTCCCCACATGTGCCCTGCTCCCTGCCTCCCCTGCTTCAGGTCTTTGCCCCAGTGTCACTTGCTCTCACTGGCCTTCCCTGAGCCCCCTTTGCAACTGTGACCTCCTCCGCCACACACACACTCTGGCACCCTCCCCCACCTGCTTTCCTCCAGCCCTTACCCCTATTTTCACACTCTGCAGCTCTTCTCTCATGCTTGGTGAGACTCCTCTTTCTGGAATCAGGCCTCTCCCTGCTGCGGAGGGCGGTGCTGCCCACAGTGGGCTCTGGTGGGTGTGGACGTGGAGCGCTGGCCCCGCCCTGCGTGCAGGGCTGTCCTGCCTGAGATGCTGTACCCCCGCTTCTCCCAGCAACCTGGGAAGCGACAGCAGGTGACATGGCTGTTCTTCAGGCAGGAAGCCCTGGTGTCCACACGTGGCCTGGCTCGGGAACTGGCGGGGCTTCAGGTGGCCCAGGGGTGCCCTCGGGGCTCGGGCACTGCCAGCGTCCAGGGCTGCTCCGGCATGTAGGTGGGATGCCGTTCCGGAGTGTTCCACGGCCGTGACTGTGGAGCAGCCACGGACTCGCGGGCCCTCCCGCTCATGTGCTGGGGGCATGGAATCTGCCGCTTGTCCTCTGCACCCCTCTGCTGACTCGGGGCTCTGAGCGGGTCCACTTGGGGCTGCACAGACGGGGAGACCAGGCCACCCTCTGACAGCCTGGAGCCCGTCCTCCCCTCCAGGTCGGCTCCCTCACCCCGCAGCTTCCTCTTCACCATCCTCCAGAGACCCCGCCTGTCTGCTTACCCCGGCGCCCCGCCCCCGCCCCCAGGTGTTGCTGGGTTGGAGTTTGCCGGAGCATCTCAGGGTGGACCCCGAGGGCGCCCCCTGCTGGTCCAGTTACTAGAGGCTCATGGTCCGGGGCTGATGGGGCGAGGACTGCCCTTGGTAGTGACTTTGTCCTTAGGACTGATGTCTTGTCCAGATGCACATGGGCGCATTCGCTGCTCCCTGATACTTCAGATTGCCCAAGTCAATGCCTTCAAACCCGCATGGACCACCTCCCTTAAGCATCCTTTCCCAATCTCACCAGAAGCACCAGGGCTCTGAATGCTGGAAGGGGGCGGGGTAAGTGACCTGTATGCCTCCCCGCTTCACCTCTTCAGATCAAAGCACTTTCTACTCTCCCAAGTTCAGGCCTGGATCAGGCCTAGGGGCCCCAAAGTTCTGTGACACATTCCTGGACCCACTCCACCTTACTTATTTCTCTTTGCCTAAAGTACAATGAGCATTTTTCTGTTGCTTGCAAAGAGTCCCGACTCCGAAACCAAGGAAACCTGTTTATTTAAAAATGTGATTTTTTAAAAGCACCCTTTCTAACAATGAGTCTCTCTCTCTCTCTCTCTCTCTCTCTCTCTTTCTCTCCCAGAGGGCCCTCATCAAATAAGAGGAACGGGACTTTTGCAAACCTTTGTGGAAATTAAACCCGCAATCTGGGCCCACATTTGTTTGACAAGTGATAATTAACTGCTGACAATATAATTTCAGCTTGGTCACAAACATGTTTTTCATTAAAAGTAACCAAACACATCCCTGTGTTGGGGTGTCTGATCTCATCTTAGCTCAGCCCCTCTGCCCAGAGCAGCAGAGCTAGCCTGGAGGGTCTCTGCTCTCTGCTAGGTAAGACCTGGACCCCAGACATGACATTGGTATTTTGGACTCTGCTTACTGGACCCCACAGATTTCCAGGAAATTTCCAGAAGGCGGCTCAGTCAACTCCTCTCTCACAGTGGGAGCAACCTCTCCTCTGGGTGTCCCAGCCCCAAATGTGCCTGGAACCCCAGCAGGGACTCAGCCTGAGCCACAGCTTCAGGGAGGCAGGGGGCTCCTCCGTCTCTGCAGCCTTCGCCACACCTCGGTCCTACAGGGCACCCAGCCCATCCTCCATTTGACAGAGAGGAAACTGAGGCTTACAAAGGTGGAATCACAGGTGTTGGTGAGGATGCAAAGAAAGGGGAACCCTCCTTCCCACTGTTGGTGGGAATGCAAGCTAGTGCAGCCATTCTGGAAAACAGCATGGAGGTTCCTCAAAAAGCTGAAAATAGAGCTACCCTATGACCCAGCAATTGCACTACTGTGTATTTACCCCAAAGATACAAATGTAGTGACCCGAAGGGGCACTTGCACTCCAATGTTTATAGCAGCGATGTCCACAATAGCCAATCTATGGAAAGAACCTAGATGTCCAACAACAGATGAGTGGATAAAGATGTGGTATATCTATACAATGGAATACTATGCAGCCAACAAAAGAAAGGAAATCTTGCCATTTGCAACGACGTGGACAGAACTAGAGGGTATTATGCTAAGCGAAATAAGTCAATCAGAGAAAGACAATTATCATGTGATCTCTCTGATATGAGGAATTTGAGATGCAGGGCGGGGGGCTGTTGGGGAAGGGAGGGAAAAATGAAACAAGATGGGACCAGGGAGGGAGACAAACCATAAAAGACTCTTAATCTCAGGGGAAAAAACTGAGGGTTGCTGGGGGCCGGGCAGATATGGAGAGAGGGGCTGGGTGATGGACATTGGGGAGGGTATGTGCTATAGTGAGTGCTGTGAAATGTGTTAAGCCTGATGATTCACAGACCTGTACCCCTGGGGCAAATAATACATTATATGTTAATAAAAGAAAATAAAACAAAACAGAAAAACAAAGGTGGAGTTATTTGCTCAAGACCACACACTGGCGAGGGGCCAGAAGGAGATGTGAACCCTGATTCCAGAGTCTGTGCCAACCCCACTCAGCCCCCCATTCCCTTTCTCTAGTGAACCCCGACCCTTCTGTGCTTTTGTTTCCCATCGGGGAAGGGTATCTGCATACACGTGTATATGCACGCACACACACAAACACACAAAGCACTTAGAATAGTGCCCAGGTGATGGAGTGAGTCCGCCGGTTGAGCGTTTGACTCTAGGTTTTCACTCAGGTCATGATCTCTGGGTTGTGAGGCAGAGCCAGCGCTGGTCTCCATCTGCGCTCATCCTGGAGTCTGCTTGAGATTCTTCCCTCTCCCTCCCCCTTCTGCTCCTCCCTCTGCTCACGTGCTCTCTCTCTAAAATAAATAAATAAATAATATCTTAAAAGAGAAAATAGTGCCTGGCCCATGGTAAGTCCTCAATATGTATTGGCTATAAAGCTCATTAGTTATTATCAGTATTAGTGTTCTCCTTTTTTTTTTTTTCCTTTAAAGATTTTACTTAGTTATGAGAGAGAATGAGTGGGGGGAGGGGCAGAGGGAGAAGCAGACTCCCTGCGGAGCAGGGAGTCTGACGCTTGGCTCCATCCCAGGACCTTGGGATCATGACCTGTGCCGAAGGCAGATGCTTAACCAACTGAGCCAGGCGCCCCATATTAGTGTTTTCTATAGATTGAATTTCTCTGTCCCCCAGTCCCTCAAATTCATATATTGAAAGCCCATTCCATCCCTAATGTATTAGGTGGTGGGGCCTTTGATAGTGACTAGGCCATGACAGTGGAGCCCTCAGGAGAGAGATGAACTCCCAGAAGACCCCAGAGGGCTCCCTAGCCCTCACGCTGTGGAAGGTTGGACAGAAGATTACCTTCCGGGAACCGAGACAGCCTCTCGCCAGACAAGGACTCTGCCCACACCTTGACCGACTTCCAGCTTCCAGAACTGAGAGAAAACAGTTTCTATTGTTTATTCTGTGACAGCAGCCCCAAACCACTAAGACAAGACTAATAATATCAACAGCGTGCTATGACGGGCAGACTTCTCTCCTCCACTTCTAGGAATCCCGAGCAGGACATATAAAGTTAAAACCACCAGCCTTGTAGCGCAAACGCAAAACACCAAGAAAACACAGTCTTCACAAAGCAGCCGGGATGAAGGAAGGACAACAGGCTGAAGATCCCCTCTGGCAACCAGAGAGGACAGGAATCACATCTCAGTGCCAAACAAAATAAGCCAAGCCATTATCCTTCAAGACTGAATGAGAAAGAAATGTATTTTCAGATGAAGACACACTCACAGGTGCCTGTTAAAAGGAATAATAATAATCACTGAGGAGGGTGGTCATTGCACCCAGAGAGAAGACAATTGCACTAACAATCGTGTGCAAACACGTGGGAGGAACCGGGCTGACCCGCGCAGGTGCGCCCAGCACACGGGTCACACGGCTCCAGGCTATAGCGCGGGGGCAGAGAGGAAGGCGGGGCTGCCGGCTGGGGGTGCCCCTCGAGATGGAGGGGGACCTCGGAGGAAACACATGCTCCATCTCCGTGCTGTTTAGAGGGAGGAGAGCAAGACTGATTTACTTTTGATGTTGAGTCAGCTGTGCTTATTATGACCTTAAGGCCGAACAATTAAAAAAGAGAAGAGACTATGGAATTTCCAAACCAGCAGAGGGACAAGTAAACAAAACCTGATCTATCTGATATGGTGGCAGGGAATGAACCAGGCTAAGAAAAGCACAAGGGAACCAAAAAATTCTTGTATTGGAAAGCATAGACGATGAAGGTAGAAGCCCGAAACTACTGTTCCCTGCTGTGTGTGTTGGACAAATGAGGATGACATCCTCTCTCTGACCTGGATGTCCTCATCTGCAAGCTGGGGACAAGGGGGGAGGTCACTAAAGGCTTCTAGAAACATGTTCCATGGAGGGGTTTCCGTGGGTGTCGTGGTTGCTCTCATCCCGCCACAGACCTTTGTGCCTGGCACCGTCTAGCCCCGCAGACAGCCCTGTGAGGCAGATGCCGCTGTCATTCTCTTTACTGATGAGGAAACAGGTTCGGCAGGGAGAACCTTCCTGAGGTCACACGGCAGGGAGTGGCTGAGCCTGGACACAAACCCAGGTTGGCTCTATGACTTTAAGCAGCTTGACGTCACTTCTCTGAGCCTCAGGGTCCTCATCTGTACAATGGGAGGATGGCATCTCCTTGCAGTCATTGTGGTGATGCAGTGAGACTCTGCCTGTCCAGTCCGAATTCTAGACCCAGAATTCGGCTCCCCTTCACCTTCTTGCTTAAGGCTTGTGGAAGAAATGGATTTTTTTGGACATCACGATGTGAGCAACTTTTTTCTTTCTCCTTTAATAATAAAGCTTTCTGTGATCGAGCTTAATTTTATCAGAAGAATAAAAGATTATCCAAGTGACTCAAGCTGTCCATCAAGGAAATTTCTATAGGGACAAAAAGGCAAGAAGTGTCTCTCCCAAGACAACCTCTGTTTTATCCTTTACCTACTCAGTGACAAAGACTACCACTAAATTTTTTTTTTTTTTTCTTGGAAAGAGGGAGAGAGAGAGAGAGCATGAGTGCGGTGGGAGAGGCAGAGGGAGAGGGAGAGAGGGAATCTCAGGCAGGTTCTATGCCCAGCGCAGAGACTGGTGTAGGGCTTGATCCCACGACCCTGAGATCATGACCCGAGCTGAAATCAAGAGTCAGACGCTTAACCAACTGAACCACCCAGAAATCAAACTACTACCATTTTTTTTTTTTTTTTGATGCTTGAAATATACCAGACACAGCACTATTTAACTCATGTTCCTTCGGTAGAGCAGTAGTTCTCAAGGAGAGTTGATTTTTTGCCCTTCAAGAGACATTAGGCAATGTCTGGAGACATTCTGGTTGCAGTGACCTAGAGGGAGTGAGAGGGGGGAGTGTGCCCCTGATCTCTAGTAGGAAGCACCCCATTTGCTGCCACACATCCTACAAGGTGCAGGACAGGCTCCCAGTAAAAAAAGAATGATCTGGCCCAAAGTCCAAAGTGCTGAGGCTAAGAAACCCGATCTAAACCCACCCCGCAACCTTGTGAGAGAGGTGTTATCTCCCACTTCAGAAATGAGGAGACGGGGCTGTGGAAAAAGGAGGGAAAGGCGCTCGAGGACAAGGCTGGGCTGAGACTCATCTCTGGCTCTGACTCTGAAGCCTCCGGTTCTTTTGCTCCTTAAACAGCCAGTGCTGTGAACTTCATGGTCGTGCCCCACTCCCCGAGAGCCATATGGTGAACCCCTAAGCCCCAGGGGGGCTGTCTTTGGAGAGAGGGTGTCTAGGGATGTAATTAGGGTGAAATGTGGTCATAGGGACAGAGCTCTGGGGTGACAGGAGTTGAGTCCTTGTGAGGAGCGCCACCAGAGCTCTCCCTCTCCACGGTGGTCACACAGAGAAACAGCCACGCGAGGACACAGTAGGACAGAGGTGGTCTGCGGGCCAGGAAGGAAGCTCCCACCAGAAGCCCGCCATGCCAACACCTTGATCTGGGACTTCCAGCCTCCAGAACTGTGGGAACTCAATTTCTGTTGTTTAAACCACCTGCTCTGTGCTGGTTTATGTCGGCAGCATGAGCTAAGGCGGCCAGAACCCCCCAGCTGGGTCATTATCAATGCCGCCCCTGTAGGAATCAGCCTGTCTTGTGATGGGGACTTGAAACTTTCACGTTTAATTATGTAGAAAGAAACTGGATCTCATTTCATAGGAGTTGCTACTGCCTCCTTCTACTTTAATTTTTATAACTTCTTCCTCTGTCTCTGAGGGCGATTTGTGATGAGAAAGGACAATTTGGGGAGTGTAGCAAATATAAGAGGAGCCCTGGGGTCATTTTCTGGCTCCTCCAGGCTCTCATGGGGACTCAGCATGTCCCAGACCCGCAAGCTGACCTCTGTCACTGGCAGGTCAGGGCGGCGGTGACAGGAGACATGATACTCCCTGTGCACTTTTCCTCAGAGCAAAGCCCCTGGGCCCCTGGTCAGAGACCCGGGGCTCCCGTCCCGCACACTCCTCCCTGGAGGACCTTCCTTCTCAGGTCCCGGATGTTAGAGGGGGGCACGGGAAGTGACAGAGGGGCCCAGACAGGCAGAGGGTGGTGGTGGAGGAAACGGAACAAGTCATACTGGAGGAGCGTCAGAGATGGGTGACGGTGACAGGCTCCGTGAGGAAATCGAGGGTGGGGGGCGTCAGCTGATTAAACCTCATTGTCCTAAAAGGGACTCCAGATAGCTTCTAAAGCTCGCACCACACGGTGGGATCCAGCTAGTCCTTCCACCATGTTTGACGAGCACCTGTTGTGTGCTGAGCACCCACTGAGGACAGACGGGTCCCAGCCTCAGTCTGGTCGGGGGAGAAACATGGGTCAGGAGAAACCCTCATTTCCCATGATGAGGATGAGCCCTGCAGAGGGGGACAGGGGTAGTGACTAACTCTGACCCTGACCTGAGTCTCCGTGAGCACTCCCAGGCCCCCGGGAAGAGTGGGAATTTGGAGAACCACTTTCACCTCACTGGGGAAGTGACTGAGGCCCAGGCTGGGAAGCAACTTGCCTGAGGTCCTGGACTTGGTTCTCCTAAACCCAAGCTCTGTCCGTAGCCTCCCCCAGCCTCGGGGTCTCACCAGACCGTCACGGCCACGGCTCCTTCCCCTTTCCTCACTCCCAGACCACTCCGCAGACGTCCCCATGCCGACGTTAATTACACCTCCCGGAGGTTAATTTGTAAGGAGATGGTAAAAATGTGTTATTTAAATAGCAATTATTAAAGTCATGCTGGGGGTTTGCTACATAATAGGTAATTATCTGTGACCTAATTGTGAAGACAATGTAGTGGTTTCCACTTAGCTCTTTGCACGGAAGCCAGAGTTAATCCCGCAGAACAGCATACTCGGCGGCTTTGGCTGACATTTGTTAAATAATATTCTTATTAAATCTAAAGTGAGGGCAATGTAGGAACTTCGGTGACCAGCTGGCCCAGGGCTTGACTTCGTGTCTGGCTGGAGACACTTTCCTTGGACTTCGTGTTTGCTGCTCTTAAACTTGTCTTCCCCCCAACCGCTGCCCCCAGGGATGAGGATAAAAGGAGGACTGACACCTGCCTGTCAGTTTCTGCTCACTCATCCCTCTTACTTCTCGCAGTGCTTCCCCACACTTAGGTGCTGGTGTGTTCTGTCCCTCACACTCTGATCCATTCACTCCCATTCCCAGGTGTGCCCTTTCACTTCCCCTTCAGGTCTGTGTCCGGGGGTATGGTTGTACACCTGTTCCTCCCCAGCCTGGGCTGCTTCTCCGTTCTCCCCCTGCTATTTCACGAGTGCCTTCACTCCCTCCCTCCCGAGTGTGCTCCTTCATCCAGCACCCCGTGCACGCACCGGCACGTACCCGTGATCTCCCGGCTCATCTGTTTATCTAGGCGCTTGTGAACTTGTTGACTCAGTTCAGGCTCTCACTCACCACGCAAGCGCCATTTGTTAGTCAACGACAGGCACTGGTGGGTTTGGCTCAGTGAAAGGTCCCCCACGTCCCTCCTTCCAGCAAAGCCCCCGGGACCTTTAGAGTGAACTTTTTGTTATAGTATAACACAGTCTTTGCCAAGAAAAGTGCAGAAATCAACTGTAGAGCGGAAGAATTTTTGCACACAGCTGTAGCAGCAGCCCAGGAATCCCTCTGGGCCCCATCCCTGTCCCTGCCCCTCTGAGGACGACCACTGTCCTGACCGCTAAGAGCACAGAGGATCTGTGCTGTGCTAGATGTCAGGCAAGACGTCACTCTGGCTGTGCTCCTGCCTGTGAGGCTTCTTTCGTGTGCTGCTCTGTTACTAAGTCGTACATTGTTCATTCTTACCAATGGCTAGTGTTTGCTGGTGTGAATATGAAACTGCTTACTTCTCCATCGACTCCGGATGGGTCTCAGCTACTTTCCCATGTTTAGCTGTTATGGGTAGTGTGTTTCGAACATTCTGCAGGTGGCCATCCGAGAGCATCCTCATGGGGCACAGATCCAGAAGTAGACGGCCTGGGGAAAAGTTTATGCAAAAGCTCAGCTTTTGTGATCCTGATGGTTTTCCAACAGAAGGCTTCCATGTATGTGTCCACCTTGCTCCCAGACTTAGTCCCCCCCTCCCGTGCCCCGCCCCAGCCTCTCACCCTCCCCATGACCTTGCCTTGCCCTTGGTCTGTCTCAGGTCCTCCTGGGCCACTTGCTCAGTTCTCCTTTGAGTCTTGGGTCTTCCCTGGGGCTTCGGTGTAGACCTTCCTCTCCAGTCCTGCTGCTGACTCCACACCCCCCCCCCCACCTTGCCTCTATCTTTCTGTTTTGGGAACACATCCTCAGGCTGCTCTGGGTGATGTTCTCTGGGTCCAGTCTAGCCAGGTTATTTTTTCCAGCCTGTGGGTGGATGCGGTTTAATTCTGCTGGGGAAATTCTAGGACCAAGGAGTGATGCCACCTAAGGGCCGAGGGAAGTGGGTTCCTTGGTTGAAGGCTGCTGCCAGGAGCGTTAATTCCCTGGTCCAGCTGGCCTGCCGCAGGGGAGATTAGAGTGGGCTCAGAAGGCTCAAGAAAGTCTTCAGGCAGCACCATGAAAGAGCAGATCCTTAGAAGCCAGGCCAGCCTGTGTGGAAGGAGCAGGGCCAGGGGCTGTGGGTGGGGGCATGAATAGGGTCAGCAGAGTTAGGAAAAGGAGGGAAGGAGGCACACCTTAAAGGAATATGGAGGCTAATAAAAGGGGTTGAATTTCAAGGTGGTCCACAACTTCTCTGTTGAGTGGCAGAGAAGGTGACAGAGTAGATCTTGGGGACTGGAGATACGGGCGAGGGACCGTCTGAGGCAGGGAGAGGATGAGCTCAGTTTTGAACATGTTGAGTTTGGGACGCAGTGAGTCTGACATGCCAACAGCTCGTGAGGGAGATTTCTGACAGAAACACAGAGAACAGATCGAGAAGGCCCTGGAGCAGGAGAACCAGGGTGAGTCTCCCCTCTGTGGTCCTCTCACGGGGAGGGGTCTGCAGTCACCAGGACCCACACCTCTCACCTTCCTCGCCTCCTACTGCATGGGGCGTAAGCAAGAAACGGTGAGGTTGGAAGCAATTGTCCGTGATGTGTTCTATTTTGAAATTGGTTTTGGGCTCCTGAGATGGCCAGGGTGAGCTTCACTGCCCGGCTGAGCTGCTCCAGACGCCACAGAGCAGCCGCTGGCTGGAACGCAGAGTTTGGGGTGTTGGGATCAGGCGGAAGTGGGTCCTCATGGGGACGTCTGCAAGAGACAAACATCACAGCTGACCCTGTTGGTAGTGTGTGCCTCCCGTTCTTCCCCAGCATGTGGCCCAGGGTCCCCCTTCTCTAGGCAGGTACGGGTTCCTCTCTCGGGGCCCCTGCTCCTGAAAGACACCCCCCCCATCGTTAACTAATTAACTGCTCTTTTGTTGTGTCAGAGTACCCCTCCTCCCCTTACAATGAAAAGACCCTTCCCCCAGGGTTGAATTCAATTTAACTGCTCTTTTGCCTTTCTGTAACCGCTTGGCTTTTAGGGCATGACACTTGTCTCCTGTTTGAACAAGATACCTTCTCCTAATAGCCGAGGCATGGTCACGTAGACAGGATGCCTTTCTGCTGAGTAATAAGGTCAAACTTCCCCTCTTTGTTTCCCCTTCCCGCCTTTCTCTTCGGCCCCTCGCTTTACTGCCCTTCCACCTTGACTAATTTAAAATTGTAAACTAGGAAGGGACCTTAAAGCAGGACTAGGCCAACTGGGGAAACTGAGGCACAAGGAAGCGGCAGGCTGTGGCAGAGGCAGATCCCAGCTGGGAGGCCCAGCCCAGGGTCCCTGCTTCCCCTCCCTCGGCCGCCTGCTTCCTGGGGTCTCCTCTAAGCCAGCCCTGCCAGTTACTCTCAACCAAGACCGGGAGATCAAAGGCTAAGGGGCTGGAAAGCAGGCTCTCCAAAGCTGGAGGCTAATTTGCCTCAGGGGCTGCTTTTTTGTTTGTTTGTTTTCTTCTTAGAATTACCTCCGCTGCTTAAAAGGCACATTTTTTAAAAACCTAAAGCAGCTGTCAGTTTCACTCCAAAAGAAAACACGTGACCTGTCCCCTGTGTGAATAGAGCACTACATCTAGTTAAAAGACCCATCAAATGAATATATTACAGGAAGAAAGGGTTTGATTTGGGAAAATTCAAGCTAGCGCACACATATTTGGCCTCCCAATCCTTTTAGATAGATATTTTTTTTTAACCAAGAAAAAGAAAATCGTTTTTAAAGGTTACCTTCCCCTTAAAGAATATCTGAATGCGTGTAATTGAAGTTTGTGTCGAACATGTGAAATGTTCACGTTTTACCACTTATATAATCTTGCCCCCTCGTCCTTCCGTAGCAAGGGAGACCTTCTCCCCCACGCAGTCTCCTCAGCAATGGCGCTTTGCAGCTCTGTATTTTGTCTTTTGTATACTTTTGCTGATTTCCTCGGTAGCTGGGAAAGGCCCCTTCAGACTCCTCTAGGCCCCTTGCAGGACAGGTCACCACAGCCACCACCTCCTGAAGGCCTGCTGTGTGCCTGGGGCTGTGCGAGTGTTTCTACATGCATCATCTCTAACTGTCATGCTCTTATCACCATTCCGTCCACCATCGCCCACAGCCCAGATTCTTCCTGCCAACTGCCTCCCCGATTCCACTTGTGTCCCCAGTGGTATCTTCTCCACTGACAGCAGGAGAGAAACACTACTGCGGCTGCTTCTTTCTTGTGTTCACACCCTCCATGGCTCCCATCTTCCTCTGGGTGGAGCCAGAGTCCCCGCACAGGCCCCGGACCTCATTCCACCCCACCCCAGCCACCTGGGGCCTCCTTGCTGATCTTCGGGTGCCCAGGGCACACGCTCACCTCCCACGTCTGAGCCCGTGGTTTTCCCCAAGTACACGCATCCCCATGGCCTTATGTCCTCCTGGTCTGTGCCCACGTGAGCCCTTCCAGGTGAGGCCCTCCTGACCAGCCATATGAAATTGTGCCCCAACTCCCTGCACCCACTCCTCACCCCACCTCCTGCCTAATTTCTCTGCTGATCACTTAGCGCTACCTGACGTGCTCTGTGTGTTATGAAATCACCTTGCTATCTGCCAGCTCTCCAGCTATCTGACGTGCTCTGTATTTTATTTACTTACCATGTTTGTTGGCTGCCTTTACAAGAATGCGAGCTCTCTGTGGGTAGTGATTTTGGTCTTTTTGTTCACTGCTAAGCATCAAGCTCCTAGAACATAGACGAAGATGTTAAATACTTACTGTACGAAGGAATAGGGATTCATATTTGGTGTGCAGGGGAATCAAAGGCATTCGGATGAGAACCAAGTGCAAGGATACAGAGCATTAATATGATCTCTAATAGTGATGGGTGCTAGGGAGGAAATAAAGCAGGATAGCTTCTTTGGGCTGGGATCCAGGAAAGCCTCTTGGAAGAGGTGACATTTGAGCCGAGACCTGGATTTTACAGACCAGGCAGCAGGCCTGGGGAGGGAGTGACTTGTCCAAGCCCTTGATGGTGGTGAGTCATGGAGCAGGTCTAGAGGTCCACTGGGGCAGGTAGGCTCAGGCTCCTGGGGAGCTCTCCTGCACACCCAGCATGGATGCAGTCATTACCGGGTCCTGTGCTGTCCTGTGCTGACTGGGGCCTGGCCTTTGCCCCTGTGTTGGGATCATGACTCTATGTGGTTTCCTTCCTACAGGACTACAGTGTCCCTCAGTGGGATCTACAGGGCCTCACCTGCCCCCAGGACCCATCCCAGGGCCTGGCCCGCAGGAGTCCTTTGCATGGGCTGTGTGTTTCTTCCCAGGCAGGCGAGGGCGTGCTTCAGCTATCAACACAGAGGAATGGTCTGCTGGGAGCGATCCTGGAAATAATTTGATCTTTTTTTTTTTTTTTTTAAACAGAGGAAATTGAGGCTCAGGGTAGACAGGGGGTTGTCCAAGGTCACTTAGGGGAGTTGGGACTTGAATCCAGGCCTCCCGCTGGGGTTTCCACCCATGGGCACCTGCTAAGGACATGGTCTGACAACACTGGTCCCTCTCACAGGCATCCCGGTGACTCCGGAGAGGTGGGACCCTGCCATCACCTGTTGCAAAGGACACAAAACAGAGGCTCTGCGTTTACCGTTACACATTCTCTCAATCTGAAAAGACACGCGCGGACCCTTGAACTGGAGAAGAGTCAGATTCACTTCTAATATGGGACTTTGTTTTCAAATCCATCAAAGGACTGTGATTCAGGAGCAAACCACAGGCCCAGATCTGTGAAGAGACAGACACCCGCGGGGAGGAAAGAGGTGGGAGCCCTCTGTCGCTGGGGGTCAAAGCACTGGCCATAGGGATGAAGAGCTGAGCTCTAATAGTCAGGGAGTTGCTGAAGGCCGAGGGAGGCCGGCTGGTCAGTGGGAAGCCTGCAGAAAGTGGGGAGGGTGATGGTGCGGTCAGAGGGAGCCCCAGAGGGCTGGTCACTGCCAAGGGCAGACTGCCTGGGTGCCTGGCCACACAAACACATCTCTGTCACTCTGCCAGCACTGGAGGGTTTCTCTTTCCTCCTCTGGGTTCTCGGGCTGGATGTTGTAGGCGCCTTTTTTCCCCCTCACTGTGTTCAGTGTACTCTTCAGTCCCCATCCCCTCTGTCCCCCACCCCCTTGCCCACCTCCCCTCTGGGAACCATCTGTTTGTTCTCTAGAGTGAAGAGTCTCTTTCTTGATTTCTCTCTCTTTCCTTTTTCTCCTTCACTAATTTGTTTTGTTTATTAAATTCCACAGATGCGTGAGATCGTATGGTATTTGTCTTTCTCTGACTTCTTTTGCTTAGCATAATACCCTCTAGCTCCATCCACTTTATTGCAAATGGCAAGATCGTTCTTTTTGATGGCTGAGTAATAGTCCATCTATATATACGCCACATCTTCTTTATCCATTCCTCTGTCAATGGACACTTGGGCTGCTTCCATAATTTAGCTATTGTAGATAATCCTGATACACACACAAGGGGCATGGGCTCCTTTGAGTTAGTGTTTTTGGATAAATACCAAGTATTTGGTATTTAAATTGGATAATTGGTATTTAAATTGGATAAATACCAAGTAATGCAATTGCTGGGTCATAGGGTAGCTCTATTTTTAACTTTTTGAGGCACCTCCATACTATTTTCCAGAGTGGCTGTCCTGGCTTGCCTTCTCACCAACATCTGTTGTTTCTTTTCTTTCTTTCTTTTTTTTTTTTTTAAAGATTTTATTTATTTATTTGAGAGAGAGAGACAGTGAGAGAGAGCATGAGCGAGGAGAAGGTCAGAGGGAGAAGCAGACTCCCCATGGAGCTGGGAGCCCGATGTGGGATTCGATCCTGCGATTCCGGGATCATGACCTGAGCCGAAGGCAGTCGTCCAACCAACTGAGCCACCCAGGCATCCCACATCTGTTGTTTCTTATGTCGCTGATTTTAGCCATTCTGACTGGTGTGAGGTGAAACTTCACTGAAGTTTTAGGTTGTATTTCCCTGATGATGAGTGACGCTGAGCATCTTTTCATGTCACTTGTGGACATCCTTCTCTCCCCTCATCACACACTGGCCCTTGGTCTTCTCACATCCTTGGATCTTGGAGTGTATGTGTGGGGAGGGGTCAGGGGAGTGGGGAGGGAAACAGATGAGCAAATGAAGGACAAATCACAGAGCCAAGTGAGGGCTTTCTTCCTGTTTCTGCCCCTAAGAAATAGGCAGCTTAACACAACTTAATTTAAGCACAGCCTGTATCTGATGAAGAAGTTGGTTAGATTCATTTTCTTAATCAACTATTCCAAGGCCAGCATTAATCTACTCATCAGCTGAACTCATCAGGAGAAAACATGCTTCTTCAGGAGTTTTCTAACTGAAATAAATGCCTCATTAAATTAAACATATTAACCTGAGAACAGTATTGATGTCAGCCAGACTAATGAATGTCATTACAGGGAATGCACAATAGTCCTCAGAGGGGCCCCGCCGGCCATTAGGAACTCTCTGCAAATGTGCTCAATTATAGTAGCATGCAGAATAATCAGAGAGAGGGAGAAGGGGGGAAAAAAAAACAGAGGGGAAGGGGCTGCTCGTGACATCATGGCTCTCCCTGATACTGTTGCACATGATTAATTCCCGAGTCTTTGATGCTTGAGAAATGACACATGGCCACCCTCCTGTGTGGCCACATGGATGTAATTCACTGTCAACTCTAAGAGGAGAGAAGCCAGTTCTTGCCTCTAAGAAGGAGGGGAGATCAGGATTAGGTATCAGGAAACACAGATTCTAGTTTCTGCTCTGCCCCATGGTAGGACTAGGAGTCCTCCCCCTATTTTCTCCATATAGCAATGGGCTAGATTTAGTTTCTTTCTATCTTTATTGTGTCAAACACACTATGCACTTTCTCATGTTTTATCTTTTACTTTTTTAAAGATTTTATTTATTTATTTGACAGATAGAGATCACGAGTAGGCAGAGAGGCAGGTAGAGAGAGAGGAGGAAGCAGGCTCCCTGCTGAGCAGAGAGCCCGATGTGGGGCTTGATCTCATGACCCTGGGATCATGACCTGGGTCAAAGGCAGAGGCTTTAACCCACTGAGCCACCCAGGCGCCCCCTCATGTGTTATCTTATGGACCTTCTGCAGGAATTCTGTTAGACATATATGTTTGCTCTAGAACCATAAAAGAAGAAAACCAAGGCCCAGAGAAATGATTTGACTTGCTTTGCTAGATCTTCGGGACAGGCAAAGGCAGGTGGTGGGGCCCTGCTCTGGGAAACTGGCCGCTGGAGAACTGTGTCCAGCTTTGCACGACGAGGTAAGAAGAAGAGCAGGAACCGGCCCTTGGTCAGGAGAACATTTTCTGAATGCTGAAGGAAGGAGGGCTGTTGAACATGGAGAAGGAAAACCCCATAGAGATGAGAGAAATTTCTTCATGTACAAAAGGACTGCCGTGGGGGAAGAGGGAGTACCTGCCTTCCTTGTGGGCTGAAGGAGGAGATTTTCAGCCAAATGTCCAGGGATGGAATGGGCCGGCTTGAGAGCCAGTAAGCTCCCCATCCTTGTGGGACATGAGTTGTAATAAGCTACTCCTTGTGGGAGGAGGTCATAGCAGGATGATCTGGATTTGAATAATAGCTGTTGTGGTTTTTTAGGACAAGCAATTTCACCTGTCTCAACCAGTTTTCCTCAGTTGTAAAATGGGGGAAATAATGCTATCTGCCCCAGCAGCTCATCGTGCGGACTAAATGAAATAGTATATGTAATGCGCTATCCGCGATGCCTGCCGGGGAGCTGATTATGTTTTTACCATCAATGCTTTATTTTTATTAAGTGGATTCTGGCATCAGATGAGGTTTTGGAACTCTTCCCACTTCTAGAACTCAGCATCTTTAGAAAAGACCTTTCTATTAATCCTCTGGATATTAGGAGGTTGTGCTTATTATCAATTTATTGCCCCTTCACTTGAATTTCACTCTTCTTTGACCCGCACTGTGCCACTGAAGCTGGACCCTGTAGACATTTATTCTGTGCCAGACGGAGTAGTGTTAGGCCTAGTCAGTAGGGGGTGCTGGGGAGACACTTCAAGGCTATGAAGGAGGATGGATGGAAAGTGAAATGTGGAAAAGGATACTCTGTGCAAATAGTAACCAAAAGAGAACAGGGGTGGTTACACTTAGACACAATGGGCTTTCAATCAGAAAAAGGTTACAAGAGACAAAGAAGGACATTACATGTTAATAAAAGGTTCAATATAGCATGAAGTTACCATACTTATAAACATTTATGCATCTAATGACAGACCATCAAAATAAATGTAGCAAAACCCGACAGGATTGAAGGGAGAAAGAATTTTACAATAATAGCTGGAGACTATGATGGATAGAACGACCAGACAGAAGATGAGTAAGAAAATAGAGCATTCAACACAGTTGGTGACTAGATCCCACAGACATAAACGGAATATGTTGCCCGACAGCAATCACATACACATTTTTCTCAAGTGCACATGGGACATTTTCCAGGATAGACCATATGTTAGGCCACACATGAAGTCTCAGTAGATTTAAAGAGACAGAATACCTTCTCCAGCCACAACTGGGTGAAGTTAGGAATCAGTAATGAAAGTAAAACTGGAAAATTCACAAATTTGTGGAAATCAAGTAATGTACATTAAAATAACCAATGGATCAAAGAAGAAGTCACAAGGAAATTATAAAATACTTAGAGATTAAAATACTTAGATACATGACAACTTAGGGGACACAGCAAAAACAGTGATAAGGGGGGAAATTTATAGCTATAAATACATTAAGAAAAAGGTCTCTGATCTAAAGCCAAACTTTACAACTAAGGAACTAAAAAATGAAGAACAAAGTAAACCTGAATTTAACAGAAGGAAGAAAATAGTAAGTATTAGATGAGAAACCAATGAACTAGAGAATTAAAAAAAAAATAGGGAACATCAATGGAAACAAAAGTTGGTTCTTTAAAAAGATTCACAGAACTTTAGCTAGATGGACTAAGAAAAGAGAGAAAAGCCTCAAATTACTAAAATAAAAAAATGAAAGTGGTAACATTACTACCAATTTTACAGAAATAAAAAGGATTATAGGAGAATACTGTGAACAATTATACACCAACGAATTGAATAACCCAGATGAAATGAACAGTTTCCTAGAAACACAAAACTTAGCAAGACTAAATCATGAAGATAAGAAAATCTGAATAAGTCTATAACTAATAAGGAGATTGAAACAATGATTAAAAACAAAAACAAAACCAAAATACTCCCAAAAAAGAAGTGTCTAGGAACTGATGGCTTTACTGGTGAATTCTACCAAACATTTAAAGAAAAATAAATGCCAATCCTTCTCAAACTTATCCAAGAAGTTGAAGAGGAGGAAATACTTTTTGAATCATTCTGTAAGGTCAGCATTACCTTGATACAAAAACCAGACACTCACTCTAAGAAAACTACAGACCAATATTCCTAATGAACACTGATGTAAAAATCCTTGACAGAACACTAGCAAATCCAGTTAAGCTGCATATTAACAAAGACATACTCCATAACTAAGTGGGTTTTATTCCTGGAATGCAAGGACATTAAAAAAGTATGTTTAATTTAATGCAAGGACAGTACAACATATGAAAATTGATCAGTGCAATACACCAGAATGAAGGGGGAGGAAAAAACCATGTGATCATCTCAACTAATGCAAAAACACACTTGATAATGTGTAACAACCTCTCTTGATAAAAGCAGTCAGCAAACTTGCAAGAGAAGGAAATTGCCTCAACAGAATGAAAGTTGTTTATGAAAAATCTACAGCAAACATCTCATTTGTTGGTGAAAGGCTAAAAGCTTTTCCTCTAAGATCAGGAAGAGGACAAGAATGCCCACTTTTACCACTTCTACTAAACATAGTACTGAAAGTTCTAGCCAGAGTGATCAGGCAAGAAAAAGAAATAAAAGACATTCAAATGGGAAAGGACATGTCAAATAGGAAAAGAAGAAGTAAAATCATCTCTGATGCAAATGATGTAATCTTATATGTAGAAAAATCCTAAAGATTCCACAGAAAAATTTGTTAGAGTTAATGAATTCAGCAAAATAGGATACAAAGTCAACACCCCCAAATCACTTGCATTTCTGTACACCCACAATGAATAATCTGAAAAGAAAATTACAGGAAAAAAATGTATTTACAATAGCATGAGAAAGAATAAAATACTTAGGAATTAACCTAACCAAGGAGGTGAAAGATTTGCCCAATGAAAACTGCAATAGAGTGCAGAAATAGGAAGGGAAACACATCCAAAATTCATGGATTGGAATACTTAATATTGTTAAAATGTCAATACTACTCAAAGTGATCTACTGATTCAATGAAATCCCTATCAAAGTCCCAGTGACTTTTCTTTTTCAGAAAGAGAAAAACCCATTCTAAAATTCATATTGAATCTCAAGGTACTCTGAATAGCCAAAACAATCTTGAAAAGGAAGAATAAAGCTAGCAGACTCACTATTCCTGATTTTAAAAATCACTACAAAGTTACAGTCATCAAAATACTGTGATACTGGCGTAAAGGCAAACATATAGACCAAAAGAATAGGACAGAGAGCCCAACAATAAACACTCACATATATGGTTAAATGATTTTTGACAAGGGTGCCAAGACAGCCTTTTCAACAAATGTTGCTGAAAAAACTGGATATCTATGTGCAAAAGAATGGATCTGGACCCTTACCTCACACCATACACAGAAATCAACTCAAAATGGATCAAAGATCTAAATATGAGACCTAAACCTAAAGGACTCTTAGAAAAAAACATGGGTAAAATCTTCCTGACATTGGAGGTGGCAATGACCATTTGGATATGATGCCTAAGGCACAGGGGAAAAAAAGAAAAAATAAACAAATTGGGCCTCATGAAAATTTGTAAACACTGTGCATCAAAGGATACCATTAGAGTCAAAAGACAAACAGTGGAATGGGAAAATATTTGCAAATCATATATTTGATAAGGGATTAGTGTCCAGAATATATAGAAAATTTCTAAAACTGAGCACAATTAAAAAAACCAGGAGGGAGACAAACCATAAGTGACTCTTAATCTTACAAAACAAACTGAGGGTTGCTGGGGGAAGGGGGGTTGGGAGAAGGGGGGTGGGGTTATGGACATTGGGGAGGGTATGTGCTTTGGTGAGTGCTGATTCACAGACCTGTACCCCTGGGGATAAAAATACATGTTTATAAAAAATAAAAAATTAAAAAAAAAAACCAAACCACCCAATTAAAAAATTAAAAAATGCACAAAGGGCTTCAACAGACATTTCTCTAAAGAAGATCTGTGGATGACCAAGAAGCTCATGTAAAGATGCTCAGCATCATGGATCATCGTGAAAGGCAAATCAGAACCACAATGAGATACCACTTCCTACCCATCAGGATGGCTAGTGTCCAAAACCAACCTAAACTGAAAAAAAAAAAACAAAAAAAAAAAACAAAAAACAAAAAACCAAACCCAGAAAATAACAAGTGTTGGTGAGGATGTGGAGAAATTGGAATCCTTGTGCTCCATTTGTGGGAATGTAAAATGGTAACAGTGGCTACAACAAGGAAACAATATGATGGCTCAAATTACCATACAATCCAGCAATTCCACTTGTGGGTATGTATCCAAAAAAAAAAAAGAAAGAAAAATGAAAGCATGTCTTAGAAAGACATTGGTACATTTACATTTGGAGCAGTTACAATAGCTAAAACACGGAAGCAACCCACTGTCCATCAACAGATGGAAGGATAAGCAAAATATGGTCTATACGTACAATGCAACACTGTTCAGCCTTAAAAAAAGGGAAGGAAACTAGGACTTCTACTGCACCATGGATGAACTTTGAGGACATTATTCCAACTGAGATGAGCCTGTTGCAAAAGGACAAATACTGTACAATTCACAAATCTGAGGTACTTAGAGTAGTCACAGTCTTAGAGCCAGAAAGTAGAATAGGGGTTGCAGGGACTGGGAAGAGGGGACAGTGGAGACTTAGTGTTTAATGGGCATCCATTCTGCGAGACAAAAGGAGCCATGGAGGTAGATGGCAGTGATGGTTGTACAGCATTAAGAATATATTTAATCCCACAGCACCATACTCTTAAAATGGTGAAAATGGTAAAATTTATGTTATGTGTATTTTATTATTGAAAAAAAAGAAGATGGGATTCTTTATCTGGATTCTGGTTTTCTTTTCCTCTTGCTCTTATGGCATGACTGCCAGGGGCATTAGAGCAACCTCATGACTCTTGCCCAGAAGTTACATTATCACCCAAGGTAGCTCCCTACCTACTGGCTTTGGCCCGTTGACTATGGACCATCTCCAGGCTGTGAACTTCTCCGTCATCCCCTGGGCTGCAGTCATACCATTTCCAGCCACGTGCCTCTTGGCCTGGAACAGTGGGGCACTCTTGCCTCCCTCCTTGAGCACTGCTCCTTGGCCCCAGAAGTCACAGAAGTGACTCCCCACATTTTACATTCCTGTATGCTTCAACATCCTCTTGGATCCCTTTTAGTCATCAATCACTTCTTACTAGTTAATCATTCTTTATAATACATTTTCCCTGTTCAAATGATCTTTGTGATTTCTGCCTCTGGAATTGACCCCGATGTGTGCTATTTGCCAGTCTCTGTAGAGTAAATGCTCCCACCATGGTCGTTTTCAAACTACCCCCCAAATTTGGATGAGATGCCTTGTAGCATGGGGTTGGATCTCCACCGGCCCAAAACCAGATGAGTAAATAATCTCCAACACAAACATAATAGTAAAATATGATAAAGTAATTAGAATTTGATGAGTTTGAATGTTCATTGCCTTTGTTTTTAACGTGATTGATGTAATCATAACATTCCATCATTTAATTTTTAATTGTAGCTGTGTTTAACATCTGGCTGAGAAAATGCCTGAAAATGGAACCATCCATTCTCTGTGAGCCGGTCTGAGCTGCTGTGGCACCCCCTCGCCCCCGCCACCCTCCATCCCATCCCCGAAACCCTCCACTTCTGATCCTCCCTGGTTCTTAACCCTATAATCACAGAACCAGAAACTTGATTGGTTTCTTAGGCCTGTGAAACCACTCACTGCAGAGCCAGGCAGCAGCCCCCCACCACCTACCTCGGTCACCACCCCTCCCCCTGCCAGTGCAGTATTTGACACTTTCCATTTATTTTTCAATTCCATTATCATCAGAAATGATGATTAAATTTCCAGTGCAAATACCACTTTACCAAGCTGAATTAATCACAGGGTGGGTGGGTGGCGAGTCTTGGGGGTTTTCGTTGAGCTTCAGGAGCAGTTAACTCTTTCGTCCTCACCGAGGCCACCAGAGACAGAACCCTGGGAAGAGGGAAGCTCTCTGGAAGTCCCCATGTGGAAGCTTCTTGGTGGCCACCTGACCCCACTGCCTTCTCATAGCCCCTGGTGGTGGGAATCTCTCTCTCCTCCCGTCCCTCTCCTCCCTCCCAGGGCCCCTGTGTGCACCCAGAAAGTCCTCTAATGAATGAGAGTCTCCTGGTCTTCCTCCTGGTCTGCGGTAGAGCAGAGTGCTGAGATGGCATTTTGGTTATTTTCCCTCCTACTGCCCAGGTGTGTGAGCAGGGGCTGGTGGGCACCTCGAGGGGGCTGGGGAACATGGAGGCTATTCACCAACAGATTCATGGCCATGGAGCAGATACTCCTTCAGGGAAGAGATCAGAATCCCCAGATGAGTCAGTCTCATCTTCGGACTCCAAAATGAATTTGAATTTCAGTCCTGAAGGTTCCTGACCTTGGGTGCGAGTGCTGCCCAAGGTTCTTGGCAGAGCAGCTGGGTCTGAGCCTGCATCCTCTGAAGCCTGCCCTCTCGTGACTGGCTGCTTAGCACTTGTTAATGGATCTAATTTTTTGGCATTGATCTTCTCACCTAGAATATACTTGGAAGAAATAAAGTAATCATCAAAAAACCTTAAATGAATTACAGTCTTATCAAGAGAAGACTAACAACCCACTTAAAGCATGGACTACAAGGGAGATAAAGACCTGGTGTTCAGGGAGCCCTGGAGGGCAGGGAGAGGGACCCTGGGTGCTGTGGAGCTCACCCCATCCCGGGTCAGCTTCTCTGCTGGGTGAGGCAGCATGTTCCCATTCCTGTTACCACCTCAGCTCTGCCCCATAGGGAAAAAGGGTATTTGAGTCATTCTACCTTCTCAGGAGGTGACAGTTTTGCTTTGGAGAAGTGGGGAGGGGGTCCCACTCTTCCCTCAACCTTCCCACGCCAAACTCCCCTCTGCCTCTTATTTCATGGACCCCATCAAGCTGGGAAATGAGCCGTGGAGACAATTGGGGAGACTTTCCTACAGAGAAGGAATGGCCAGAGCCAGGCAGACAGGGGCTCTGGGGGAGCAGGCAGGGTTTTTGGAAAGATGGTGGTGCCGGACTGAACCACCCGGTTGTAGAGCAAGAACTGGATTAGAATGGCTTCTAGTAACCAGGGGCCAGGGCTCCCCAAACCATAGGCTGCACAGTGACTTCCAGAGCCAGCTGGTGGCTGGATAGGGGCTTCTCTGGGGAAGTTTTGGCACAGGGGCCTGAGCCTGGACCAGAAAGAGAAGACAGAGCCCTGTTTACAGAGCTTCTTGCAGGAGTTGAGGCATCAAAACCAAGGTCCCCCCTGAACTTGATCTCACTTCGGGGAAAGTAGGTATGACTGTGCAGGTTTTCAGAGAAGACTGGGGAGTGGAATTACAGAATGAGTATAGGGGAGGAGGGACTGGGATGGGAAACTGGGACTCCAGAGCTTCTGAGACTTGGCTCCCCTGCCCTGGCGTCTCGTGCAGGTGCGTTTCTGACCCATTTGGACTGGTGTGGCTGACGACAACATCGTGTCCATGCACCTACTTATCTGTCTTGTACTGAGGTCCATCTACAAGCTGAGTGTCAGGGAGACCAGTCCCTGCTCTCACCAAGCTCAGAGGCAAATGAACATATAAATAAATTTTCTAGTTTATGAAGGGGAAAACTGAGTTCCAAAGGAAGTAAATATTTATTACTTGTAGGAGAGGGAACTAGGATTCTGAGAAGCTGGGTTAATTGACTTGAGCCTCCCATCTAGTAAGCAAGTGCAGCGTGAGAGGAAAAGTAAAGTATCCTGTCCAGGGCTCTGCTGTCACGGAAGTAACCGTGCCCCCTGCTGCTCTCACAAGACTGTTTAGGTGAAATAAATTCCTCCCTGTCCTTGTTTCCTGATCTCTTCCCTAAGGTTGGGGTGGGACAGCCCAGGCTGGGCCCAGTTCTGAGGTTGACTTTAGGGGTGAAGTCACAGAGCCAGGGGCCAGGGGACAATTCTATCCAGAGTTCCAGAGGGAAGCATGCTGCTTGGGCTGGAGGAGTGTTCCCTGGTATAGTCAGGAGGAAACAGACCTAAGCACTGGGGACACTAACTCTGTGAGCAGGGCAGAGAGGCTGGAGATGGACCATCCATGGGAAACAGGACCCAGCTTGGGCCCCGCAGCTCCAGGCAACATCTAGGGGGCCCTTCCAAGGGATGCCACAGAGCCCGGCATCATCCCTTCCTGCTCACCGTTGTGGACCCAGCAGTGCCTAGATGGGGCTGCAAGTGCTTGCTTGGCAAAGGCCACCTTGCCCATGAATCACCACGACCCATGTCCCCGTGTCCTAGAGCTATTCCTGCCATCCTCTTCATCCTCTTCGAGCACCAGCCTTAATAAGCCCATTGCCAGGCACCACCTTCTGGTTACCAGGATTTCAGGCAAGGAGTTTTCTATACAATCTTCCTATAATGAAAGCGTAAAACCCTTTCATCCATACCGGCCAGGAGGTTCCAGGAAGGAAGGCTTCAGGGAGAAGGTGAGCCCCGAGTCCACCCTTGATTTCAGGCTTAGGGAAGAAAATGGGGCAGATGTTTTAGACCCAGACCTGTCATGTGCAAATGGCAGGGAGGAGGCCACCAGCCTGCAGGTCTCTGAGGGCCAGGCTGTGAAATCCCCCCCTAAGTGAACTGTCTGAAAAGCCTACCAGCTTAGGGACCAGGAGGAAGAGAATTCAGCTTACATGGAGCATGTTTGTCGCACGTGTTTGTTCTCAGCTGGCTTTTTTCAGCTCAGGGTTCTGCCCCATGACCTAGGCTTCAAGCAATCCATTCCTTGGCCCCAGTAACTGACCCAGGGATGGGACCACCCAGAGTCCCCGAGATGCAATAAGACCTTCCCTGAAGCTTCCGAGAAAGAACTCTGGCCTTGAACCCGGAAGTCGTTCGTTGTCTAGCGTTGTTGCCAACATGTCACGTGGAGCCTGAGCATGAGCAGAAGAGAAACGGGGCAAACCCCGGCCAGGGGGGCACGACTGGGGACCCCTGTAAGCCATGATTGAGACCAATCTTGATCCCAAAAGTTTTCTTATGAACAGTGAATTCCTTTTTTTGCTTAGCGTTGTCTGGACTGACTTTTCTGCCATGTGAACTAGAATAGTTGCCCAGATCCACGCAAGGACCTCAAGGAGAAAGGTTGGGGATAAGAAGGCCCAGTATGTCTTTGCTCACTTTCTTCCTTCTCTCTGCTACCAGGTTCTCTGCTCACTTGTGACCTGTCATCACAGGGCGGTCGGCCAGGATGGATTTACAGCTCGTTGATTTTGTGTCCTCATTCTACACTGAAGTTCTCAAGGAGAGAATCTGGTTTGCCCAGCCTGGGTGAGGTGTCCACTCCCATCCTGTTAATTAGTTGTGGGGGATGGGAGGGCAGCTGACAGGCTTTGGGGCTGAGCAAGGACAGCTTCCCAGGAAAAGGTAATAGGCATTCTAAGCAAATGTGAACCACTGTCCCTGTTTTCCAAAGGAAGGAACTCATGCCCAAAGAAGCAAAGTGACTTGCCCAAGGTCACAGAACTGGTAGGTCACAGAATCCAGATTCATATTTTGTTCTGCTGGACTCCAAACTCCATGGTCTTTCCATACCCCGGCCCCACAAGTTTTTCTTGGAAGTCCTTTTGTTTCCTACTCCCACTCACCATTTCTGCAGGCAGGTGAGGGCAGGACCTAGGAGAGGGTGCGCACCCAGCCTGGCTGGGGAGGATGGCTCCCAGACGGTGGGGAGGCTCCAGTCTCACAAGCAATTCTTCCTGACCACTGTGCTTTTTACACAAACAGCTCTCTGAATATGTACATTTTTCCTCGAGCCCAGTACCCAACACTGAAATCTTTGCCTGAAGCACCCCGACCTCCACAAACCAGTTTGGATCACAGTGAAGCCCGTGATGGACACAAAGTCTGGAGCCAAGTGGCCTTTGCAGACCTCGTGCGGTGACCAGGGGTCACACAGGCCTCTCGGAGTCGGGGCTGGCCTTTCACATGTGTCTACACATTCCCGACCTCCGGTGCCAGAGATGATGTCTGACATTCACTGGCTGGATAAACGGGGTGATTCCAGGTGAACAGCAGGCAGGAAGGAATCAGGAAGGGGACAGCCATGTGGGGCGGGGCCTGGAGGGTACTGAAAAGCACATCCCCACAGACAGGGCAGTGGGAGGGTGGGGATGGGTGTGGGTCCCCTTCAGAGGTCCCTAAGGTCAGGTGGGTGGCCTTGAGGTGGTGACTTAACCTCTCAGATCCCCAGTTTGCCCACCTGGAAGGCAGAGCTGGTGAGTTCCCCCAGCCCACCCCTCACAGGGGCTGCCAGAGTCCCAGGGGAGGGGAAGCTCTCCACAGAGCCGGCTCACAGGAGATGCTCGGGAGGAAGTGGTTGGACCTTGAGCTGGGGGCACAGATGACATGCTGAGCTGGGTGGGGGGTGATTTGGGGCCCAGCTTCCGGCCCTCACAGTCCCATAGCCCACTGTCTGAGGGGGCTCTGGGCACCATGGCGGTGCAGGGGGGTGGGTCCTTATGGGGGTGCCTCCAGCGTGGAGCAGCAGCATTTGGACGAGGCTTTCTGCCCACAATGGGAGGAAGGCCCAGCCCCAGGGGATCGGGAAATAGACTTGGCATTTAGAGAGACGGGGCAGGTGACAGTGGGCCAGAAGGGTCCTCCAGGCTTTCCAGAATCAAGACAGACAGAGCAGGCGTGTCCCACCTTGGGGGCTGGGAATGGGGAGATCCTGACTCAGGGTGAGGAGGGGCACCCATGAGATCTGAGAAAAGGAGCAGCACCCGAGCTCACACCTCTGCCCCGCCGTGGAGATCAGGGCAGCGGACATCACAGTGTGCCTCCATTTCCCTCTGCATCCACGGTGGCAGGGCCCACGGATGGAAGAGCTGAGAGATACTGGAGCAGAATAGGGGCGACCAGTGTAATGCAGACTTGGGGAGACAGCCAAGATTCTCTGGGAGGGCTGCTTAGACTTGTCTCTCTCAAGAATCCCCAAGGGAAGGAGAAAGGGGGGACTGGGGAGGAAACACATCTAATCCTGGGGGATACCTTGATGGGGTAGAAGGAGCAGCTGGACTCAGAATGGGGGTATCTGGGCTCAGACCCAGCTCAGCATCCAGACCACGGTGTGACCCAGGTAAATCCCTCAGCCTCTCTGGACTTAGCCTGTGCATCTGCCGAACAAGGTTGTTTGTAAGACAGCTTCCACATTAAGCCTTGACTTTCGGGGTTTTGTGTGGTTGCTTGTCTGTCCCCAGCTTTAAATCTGACTGGTGCCTTCCCACTCAAACCTGCCTCAGCCAGAGGAAGGCAAGTCAGCCCCTGGAAGCCACCTTGCTGACACAGCAGCCCTTCTGGTCACCGCATGAGGCCAGGCCAGGCTGGAACAGGGCTGCTCGGTTCATTAGAGTCTGAGGATCCTGCGCTCTCGCCCTTGGAAATGCCATTAAGGGGTAGTTTCTGCAGCTTCCTCTTTGTGGAAGGGAGAACAGAGAGATGGGACAGCAGGAGATGAGTCTGACTCACACCCGGTGGGGAGAAGCTGAGGCAGAGAAGTTTTGTGCTGGTCTCAGCTTGGAGACTTAGGTGCTGGCGGGGAGGCAGCCATTAGGCTCTTTCATTTCCTGTGACAGGAACCTCAGGGCCACCTGACTGGGGCTTAGAAGGGACTGGCTGGGTTATACAAATAGGAAAGCTCAGAGACAGGTCAGTCTTCAGGAGCAGCTTGATTCAGGGACTCAAATGATCCCACCAGGACCTGTTTCTTCTTTCTTCATCTTTTAGCATCTCTCCTCTATGCAAGACCACCTTCAACCCCCAACCCTAGTGACGAGAAGTTTTCCATCCAGACTGGAGTCGAGTAGAGAAGAAAAAAGTTCTCTCCCTCAAGGTTAATCAAATGTCCTCGGCCATTGGACTAAGAGACAGGAGCTTCCACTCCTGCACCATCAGAAAACACCAGGGGCTGGAATGTGCTGACCAGCTTTAGGCAGATAGCATCCATCTCCTGAGTGAGGTTCATCGTAACCAAGCACAGGGCTGAGAATGGGAAGGGTCCAGCTTTATCCGGAAGAGAATGAAAGCTAATGAGGCCACCAAAACCCAGAGATGTCTTCTAATAAGTTAGGGGTGAAGGGGAATAAAAGCATATTAAAAAAATAAATAAAATAAAATAAATAAAAGCAGTTATGCAGTATGGCTGATCTAATCTCGTTTTCCCAATAGTCCAGGAGTATTGGAGCTACTCTTTTTTTTTTTTTTTTAAAGTAGGCAGAGAGGCAGGCAGAGAGAGAGAGAGAGAGGGAAGCAGACTCCCCACTGAGCAGAGAGCCCGATGCGGGACTGGATCCCAGGACCCTGAGATCATGACCTGAGCCGAAGGCAGTGGCTTAACCCACTGAGCCACCCAGGCACCCCTATTGGAGCTACTCTTATCCTAGGTATAGAATCCCAGGCTTTTAGAGTTGAAGGGGTCTTCAAAACCCTTGGCCCAACCCCTCTTTATTTTCAAAAGCAAAGCAACAGAGACCCAGAGGGCTTGAGTAACTGTCTCAGGGTCACAGAGCCTAGGGAAGGTGGTGGGGTTGGAAGCCCTTGAGATGCTTCTCTCCCACTAGACCAAATGAACAAACAAACAAACAAACAAAGTGATGGCAGAATCCATATGATGTAAGGATTTTGGAAGTCTGCTGTCCTTTAGAAGGCTCCCAACTTCCCCTAGAGGAAGTCTTTGCCAATAAGCCTTAGTTAATTTTGTTTACTTTCAGCTCTTGGCTTGGTAGTGGCTACCCATCCCCCAGGCCCGGCCCCGTGCAGGTGGTGCTCTTGGAGCAGCTTGCATGCAGATTGTGGGAGTGACAGTGGTGCTTGGACTGTCCTCCAAATACCCAGATCTGTGCCCTTGTGGTTGATATATGTGCTGATGACTATGGGGGTACAGACATGGAGGTGAGCAGCTACCAGTGAGACTCCCATCACCAGGGTGGCCAGCCTCCCATCCTCTGGCTGAAGGGACTCTAGGCCATCTAAAAGCCTGGTGCATTTTCCCCTCTTAATCTTTCTCTTTTTCGTCTTTTTGGAGCCAGACATTTAAGGACAAGGACATTCTGAAGCAACACATATACAGAGGAATTCAGAAAGTTAATGTCCATGTCCAGGTGAAGGCATGGCCTCAGGCAAGGCCTGAGAAGACCTTAAGTTTATACCTCAGGCTTATCCCTGGCACAGAGACAGTCTGTAAAAATCCAACAAACAAACAAAACCCTCCAGTGAAACATGGAGAAGGGGGAGGAAGACTCTAGTTGCTGAAGTTACCATAGTGTAAGATTCAAATATTTAGTTTTCAACAACAGAAACACAAAGCACACCAAAGAGCTAAAAAGGATGGTCCACTCAAATGGGGGGAAAAAAAATAAACAAAAGCTGTTCTTGAGAAAGACCAGATGGCAGATTTACTAGACAATGACCTTTAAATGACTATCATAGAGCTGGTGAAGAAATACAGGCAGGTGGGTAGAAACTCAAGAAGATGATATGTGAATAAAATGGAAATATCAATAAATAATTAGAAAACATAAATATAAATACATATTTATACAAAATATAATACAAGATAAATACAATACAATAAATGCAAAAATAAAACACAAACATAAATAAAAATACATCAAAAAGAAATTCTAGAGCTGAAAAGTATAACATCACTGAAATGAAAAAATCCCTGGAGGGATTCGGAAGCAAATTTGAGCCGTCAGAAGAATCAGTGAATTTGAAGATAGGATAGGAATTAATGGGTGTGAGGAACAGAAGGAAAGAGATTTTTAAAGAGGTGAAATGGCCCAGTGGACCAGAGGGACACCAGCAAGAGAACCAACATACATATTTTGCGAGCACTGCAACTTTGGTTTAACTCTACCTTTTGTTCTTTCAGCAATGCGAGAGATTAATGCACTCAATTAGTCTGTGTTTTTGGACACACAAAGAACAAAGATGTACTTTTGTGACATCAGTAACTGAAAGGCAGGGTGGATGGAGTTTTACAGTGCAGGGTTTTGTATATTATTGAAGCCACACTGGTATGCATTCCAAAGAAAGTGTTACAACGTTAGGGTGTTAGCAGTGGTCCCCATGGTAACCATGAACAAAATAGCTACAGCATACACACAAAAGGAAATGAGAAGAAACCAAACGTTTCACTACAAAAAATTAACTATGCACAGAAGAAGACAGCAGCACAGGAACTGAGGAGCAATGAAGCTATCAGGCATATAAAATACAAATAACAAAATAACAGAATTAAGTCCCTTCTTATTGCTAATTACATTAAATGTAGATGGATTAAACTCTCCACTCAAAAGACAGAGACTGGCAGAATGGATAAAAACACGGGATCCAACCATATGCTGTCTCCAAGAGACTCGCTTTGGACTCAGATAGGTTGAAAGTGAAAAGATGGACAAAGATATTCAGTGCAAACAAGAAGACAGCAAGGATGGCTATAATATCAGACTTGAAATCAAAATAGACTTTAACTTAAGGTCACACAGCCCATTAGTGGGAGAGAGAGGTGGTCCTGGAGAGAACTTGTCCCAGCAGGATTTCACCTGCTCAGAGACACTTTTGAACTAAAAATTACAGAGAATTCTCTGCAAGAGAAGCTTCACTCTCACTCACACCAGGCAGACCAGCCAGCATGGTCCACAGTCCATCTTGCCCTGGGCAAGCAGGAAAGGGGCTCCCTCATTACTTCCCTGGCCCCTTCCATCCTTCCTCATGAGTGGACAGATGAGGTCTCAGCAGACGTATCCAGCTGGGCCCTGCTGGAGACCTCTCCCCGGGGGTCCTGGGGTTCCTTACACTCCTGACTGATAGCTGACTCCCTACCTCATCACCCGAGCCTGCCTCGCTGCTGGTCTGAAAGTAACAATGGTAACTCCAAGAGTGTGAGAGATGATGAGGCCATTCGTGGTCGTCCAGCCCAAACCCCGCATGTCACAGGGGAGGACACAGAGGCCCAGGAGAGGGGGAGAATTCCAAGGGAACACTCTCCCCCCACACCACTTGCCTCACTGCCTGCACCACAAGCCGTGGTCCTCATGGCCCTGAGTGGGACCATTGACCATCCTGAAGTCAACACTTACAAACTGACGACCCCTCCCCCCGAACAATGTTGCCCTTCACCACAAGGGGGACCCATCCACTGTCCTACTGAAATGTGAGACAGCGGAGAGCCAGACTGCAAAGCAGGGCCGGTGGTGGTGGGGTGTTGTCCAAGGTCATCTGCTGCCTGGTCAGAGATAGCCCCTGTCTCCCCACTTCCCAGGACAGAAGCTACAGAGTTTGTGGTATGTTCACATTTCTTGTTCCTGGGAGGCTGGCATTCTGGGAGTGCCACCCTTGTTACCGACGGGGGATGGGACTCAGAGAGGCCCGGCCCCTGCACCCTTGCAACTGGCCAGCAATGAAGAGGGCAGGGGCCTGGTTTGCTGGAGGTCAGCCTGCTGCCCTGTTCCCCCTCCCCCCCCCCCCCCGACGCTCTTTCGGAGAGGACAGCATTCTGCCGAGTAAGGGGAGCCTGGCCAACAGATGTAAGCAAATCTGGTTTGCTTCCTAATGAGGCGGGGGGCTGGTGAAGGCCTGGCAGCTGGAGGTGCCCTGGGGCCCGGTGTCCTCCTCTGTTCCCCCTGAGTGTCCTCAGTATGTGCGATCGCCCCTGACGTCCCAGCGCAGCCACCCCCGCTGGGCCACAGGGCCCCTCTCAGGACAGGCGGTTGCAGGGTCCACCGCAAGCTCTGCTGATGCCCCGTTTCAGGGCCCCAAGGTGTGTCACAGGACTGACTATTGAGGGTGAGCATAAGGCTTTTAAGCTGGGAAATTGGTGCCTGCGAACAAAACAGGGGTGGTGTCAGTGAGGAAGAAGAGGAGAGTGACTGTCAGTGGGCGTCCCGCTGTCTCTGGCTGGACACTGACAACTTTATTTTCCTGTCTGCCCCCTCCTTGCACCCACAGAGCTCAGATGCTGTGGTTGGGCCGGGAGAGGACCAGCCTTCCCAGGGGCCCCATGTGAGTGGTTTGTGGGGCCGGCCTGAGCCCCGATCCCCTGCCCCAGGGCACCCCACAGCTCCCCAGCTCTGTGCTGCTGTCCCCCATTCGCCTTCTTTCTCTCTGCCCCTGTCCAGTTCTCCTCCTTCCTAGCCCCTGGACCACCTGGGCGGGCATGTTCCCGCAGCTTGGAGAGGAGCATCTCACCACGTTTAGTCCCAACACACTTTCAGGCTGAACCGCCTGCAGGGAGTCTGCTACCGGAAATCCAAACCCCCAAACCACGCCCCCCCATTTGATACTCCCTCTCTTGAGTCCTATTAGTGGGACGTTCCCAGGGTCTCCTTAGCGGATGATGTTAGAGCAGCATCTGCCAACATTCAAAATGTACATACCCTTTGTCCCAGCAAGTTCACTTCTGGGAGTCGGTCATTCTGAAATACTCAAGGGTATGTATTCATGTCTGCAAGGATGTCCACATTATTTGTGAAAATCTAAGAGCAAAAACTTGAGATAATCTAATATTCAATCCATCTCTGGACTGATTCATCGATCCAAAATGAATGTGGTCCCTGTGCACTGGCTTAGGAAGCTATCCATCACATATTTTTGAATAAAAAAACACTTTATGAAAAATACGAATCACCCGCTGCTACTTTACATAAAAATCAAATGTGCACAACTAACCCTCTTGAAGGCTGAGCACTGGTACTGGGGGACCCATGGGGATATCCTTCATGGATCCGAGATCCTCTGACAGCATGAACTATCTAAGGCCACTGGGCACAAAGTTTCCTTCCCTCTCAGTTGCTCAAAGTGTCAACCGCCATCCCTTCTTCTCCCCCGCAGCCTGAATTTTGCCTCTCCCTGGGAGCATTCATGTCGATGTACAACACTGTGTTATGTCTCCAATCTCGAAACAGCGAAGTCAGAAACAAAATTAACCCTCTTCGGCGACTTAAGCTTCCTTTTATAGTAAAATGCCTCAAGAGCCACCACCTTTGCCATCTCTAATTTTTCACTCTCAACCCAGACTTCACTCCCTCGCTTCCACCTCAGCTGCTCTTGTCCAGCTCACCAGCGATCCGCGTACTGGGCTAAGGAGCCCTTCTCAGTGATACTTGGCCTATGGGCATTTGGCATAGTTGCTGACTTCTCTTGAAATCTTTCCTGGCTTTCCTTCTCCCTCCCCAGGTGCTCTTCAGTCTCCTTTATTGGTTCCTTCTTGGTCCCTCGACCTGTATGTAGACTTTGTCCTGTTCCTGGCTCTGTCCCTTGCTCTCTTCTCCTAATCCCCTCTCCCTTTCTTGGGGACCTCACCAGTCTCCCTCTACCTTCACATGCCCTTGGTATGCTGATGGCTTGCAAACTGACCTCTGAACTTGGCCTGTTCCTGAACTCCAGGCTGGTGCATCCACCACCATTTGGCGTCTCCCCTGCGTGTCCAGCAGCATCTCATAATTCCCATGTCCCCAACTGATGTCTCATATCCTCGGCCTGTCCCTCCTTGTCTCAGTGCAGGCAATGCCATCCATCCTCCCAGTGCTCAGGCCAGAAGCCTTGGTCAGTCTGGACCCCTCAAGTCCTCTCGCATCTGTGTCACATCTGTCCACAAACCTGCTGGCCCTCCTTTGAAAGAATTCTGGAACTTGACCACTTCTCATCACCTCCCTGGCCCGCTCCTGGGTCCCCCATCCCCATCACATCATGGAAGATCACAGTAGCCCCTAGATGCTCTCTCTACTTCCTCCCACTTCCTGCAAGACTCTGTTCCTTCCGGCGATCTCATGTGATTCCATTAGGCTTGTCAGATCATGTCCTTCCTCTGCTCGGATTTCAATGCTCTCACTAGAGAAAAATGTGGAGTCCTTACAGTGAACTGCCCAGCCCTACATCTACGGAGATCCCCACCCCCACCTCCTCACTGACCTCATGACCACTCTTCTCTGCTCCCTCTGCTCCTACCACGCAGGCCTTCCTGCTTTTCTTGAACCTGCCAAGTCTGTACCTGCTCCTGGGTCCTTGCGCCTGCTGCTCCTCTGCCCGAGTTCCTCCTCCCCAGACACCCTCAGGGCTCACGTCTCCGTGCAGGATGACCAAGCCACGGACAACACGCCCGGCTCTTGTATAAAGTTCTGCAGGCTCCCGAGAGTTCTCCTCAGAAGGAAGTCTTTATCTCTGCTCAGAGCGAAGAGAAGACAGAGGGCAGCATGGTCCTTTCTAGAATTTTCTCTCTTTAGATGCTATGTTTGTGCCTTCTGAATATTTTCGCAGAAACATGGAACCTTCTAATGGTGCCTTAAGTGAGGGAAGAAAGTGGAGACTGGATGTCACCAATGGCCACAAGTTCTGGCCTGAAGATGTCAGGAGAAGGATCAGAGTCCACCCCCCACTCTGAAGGGCCACCATCTTGCAAGCAGAGGTCCTGCTGAAGGGGAACCCAGCCTCCAGCAACCACGAGATGCCCTGAGTCAATGTGAGCTGCCAGGCCAGTCAGAAACATGCCATCCCTGCCTTTCGGATGGATAGGAGCAGTGGGTGGCCCTGCGCTTCCCACAGAATGGGGACAGAGGAACCTGTCTCTGTGTGTCCTGAAACTCCCTGCTCCCTGCGATTTAAAAAAAATCAATTGAAGTTGTATCTGAGGCTGAGCAGGGAGACACCCATCCTCTAAACATACCCCCAAGTGTTAATGACGAGTGTCTTAGATGAGAGGACGTGGGGAGCTAATCAGGGAGAAGCTGAATACTTCACATTTCTGTGCTGCTTGAATTGTTTGTTTGTTTGTTTGTTTGTTTTCCCAGTGAGTGAATATGATTTTGGCACTATCGACGTGTAGGATTGATATGTGTGGGCATCTTTATGTGGGTGTATTTATTTGTGTGCATGTGCACCTGTGTGTGCGTTTGTGTGTGTGTGTGTGTGCATGCTCGTGTGTGTCTCACCTCAGGAGTGAGAGCTATTCACAAGAGAAAGGGATTCCTCAGTGTACAAAAGGATTGGCCAGAGGCTCCTTTGAAGTGCTCTGTTCTCCAGGGGCCCACACAAAAGGATTTTGATTTATAAACACTTTCCCTTCCTGGTCTAAGGCAGCTCTTTCAGCACGTGGTCAGATCATTTTTCAAGCTCTATCCAGTTGAAGGAGCATGTCCCCCGGTCACCAACATGGGCGGAGCCCTGTGCCTGGCACTGCGGGGCAAGGGAGGTGAAGGGCTGTGTCTGGGAGGAAGCTGGCACTGGCTGCTCTCAGAGAGAAGGCTCTGGAAGAACTCAGAGGCAGTTGCCAGGGGTGACCAGCAAGACGCCCTGAACTGTCCATCAGTCCTGCCAGAAACTCAGACAAAAGAGGGAGTTTGGTCTCCCGGGCCGGGGGGGGGGTGTTGGGGAAGCCAGAGGCCCTGCTGTAGTCAGAGCAGGTGGGGGTAATGGCAAAAGAGGAACAGCCACTCCGCTTCTCTGTTACCAACACCACGGCCGTGGAAGACCCAAGAAAGGATCCCGGCAGTGTGCTGGGTGAAATTTTATAAACAGTGATAAAAAGAAGTTAGCAGTAGCTTGTTGTGTAAGACTGATGAATCACAGACCTGTACCCTTGAAACAAATAATACATTATATGTTAATTAAAAAAAAAAGAAGTTAGCATTAGCTTGAAAAAACACATCTCAATTACACCTAGAGAGGGTGGGAAGGAGTGGGGTGACATTCTCAGTACTTGAAACCCCAATCAGCCCTGTGCAACTGGCTCCGACTGTAGATCCCTCCACCCCTCTGATGTAGAACCTATCTGGGTCTCTGCCACTGGGCAGCCTGAAATCTTAGGACAGGATTGTAGTTATATTGAATTTTTATTTTAGTGTTCCTGCCTGAAATGAGTTTCCCTATTGATAAAACCTTTTTAAACAAGGATATATTTCTTTTGAAGCAAGAAACGGAGGCACGTGTACACACCCAAGATGATGAAGATCACAGTGCCTGCCTCATTGGGCTGTTGGGAGGATGACGTGATGCCACGCCCACAGCATGGCGCCAGCTGTGTGCTCAGGGCCCTTGCTGTTGCACATTGAGGGTCTGCCTGGGATTTTTGCTGTAGGACCTCCACATCCTGGCTGACTCACCAGTAAAATCAGAACTACATGCTCTTCCCAGACTGAAAGCAGGATGACCTCTTAATGCCACTTCATTTCTGTAATCTTCACTGTTGGGGCTCCGTTGTGCCGGTAAGGTTTGATGTTGATAGTACCGGAGGAAGGGAGGGTGGTTTGGAACACCCCGTTCCTTTCTCTATGATTCAATACCTTCCTTTGTTCATGCATCTAGGAAACACCATGCAGCCCTCCCCTGATTCCCATTCTACCAATGAAGTAATTGAGCTCTGCCACCTCTTCTATTTGCAGCCTTAATCCCTGTCTGTGCAAGCACAGTGGGCTCTCCCCTTGCCTTGAATGCAATATCAAGGATCCAAAGATTTGCATGGGAAACCAAGATTCTCTGGTTTGGGGCAGTTGGAAACAACTGGCTTACTTGAACAGATTGATTTTTTTCTGGATCATTGCTGGCAAATCAATATTTGATTATGTCACCCACTGCGGTGCTCATCTGCTAGCCCCACCATCTCCCCACATCCCCCTCCCCCACCACCTCCCTTAAGAAGTGGCAGAGCAGATCAATGATCTTGAAAAAAATCTAGATAAAAGTGTCACAAGTAAACCCGAGGGGAGGAGATGTGCGGGCTGCTCTCGAGGAGTCCATAAATCTGAAGCTGATGAATTACCTGGACAGGTGCCTCTGCCACCAGTATCCTGGCTCAGGACGGGAGTGGCATTAATTAGTTCTCTGGTGCTGGTTATCTGGAGTAGCCTACTCCATTTTTCTCATTTATTGTTATTAGATTTCAGGAAGGTGTTTGCTAAATCTCCCCATTACTCCCTTATCTAAATATTAGGTATATTTGGTGAGGGCTGAGCGTGCCCTGCAGGAAGGAAGACTCAGTCACTGAAGCGCTCACTGGAGGGTTCTCCCTGTGAGTGTGATGGGTGACGGCAGGATAGCCAGTCATTCATAACCGTCATCCCCATCATTGGTGCCATAAATTCTCCTCCCTTCCCCTTTTCTGCTCTGTGGATGGCGTGCCCAACTCAAGGCAGGGGAAGTAAGCTGCTGCTAAGAATGATTCCTGCCTAGAAAGGGGACAGGGAGGGCAAGGGGAGGCTGCCCAGGAGGGCCCTCTCCCTGTGTCCAACTTTAATCTCCTCCTTACTGTGTGTTCTGTTGCAGTCAGAGCCTCGACAGGAACCCACCAGTCTCCAAACAGCAACAGACGCCACGATGTTCTTTCCTAATCAAATTGCCCCAGATCCCCTGGCCCTAGAGGGTGCAAAGTTACAAGTAAAAATCAGATGGCTTTTCTCCTGGACATAGGCTTTTCTGAGTAATTCGCCTTTCCCAAAAAAACAGCCAAGTGCCTGGTTCTGAGCACTATTGAAAGTCACACACTAAGACTCCACGTAATAGTGGCTTATGCAAGACAGAATCTCATATTTCCCTCACACACCAGTTCTAGAGTTGGCTACTGGGGCCTCGTGAGGTGGCTCCACAGTCTTGGGGATACAGCCTGCTTCCATCTTTGTCTTGTCATTCTTCATTTGTTGGCCTTATTAATTTTATGAAATATGGCTCAACTCCCATCCACATCCTCTCCAATAGGAAGGGAGAGTAAGAGGTCATGCAAAGTATGCCCTTCCTCTTTAAGGACACAGCCTGGGATTGGCACTTAGGAAAACTCACATATCATTGGCAGAAGTCCATCCCATGGCTGCACCATGCAGCAGGGGAAGCTGGAAAATGTAGTTTTTATTTTATGCAGTTGAACTTGAGGTTCTATAACTAAGGGAAGAAGTGGAGAATATGTGGGTATGGACAGGGTGGGTGGGAAATGGCTGGCCATACCAGGGATAGGTGCAAGGGGAGTGTTTTGGGGAATTGGGGTGAGGCTGGCTATGGGGAGGGGAAAGACTAGGGTTCCTTCTGTCTTTTCTAGCTTTCTGCCTTCCTGGGGCCTTATTTCTCCTCCTTTGACCTTTCTCAACGTTGATCTTGGTGTATGACTCTTTTCCTATTTTAATTTGGATCTTCTAAAGTATCTTCCAGATCATGGAGAATTATGGAACAGCCCTGGGATTGACTAAACCAAGTGCAACCACATAGACGTTTAGAGAATTTAATTGTTGGAACCTACTGTGTGCAGATACTCTTCCAAGTGCTGAAGATACAGCCCAGAGTAAAAACAGGTATGTATAGTCCCTTCCATCCTGGAACGTGGGCTACAGCAGGAGAAAAATACCTAGTAAATTACAGCTATGATTTCCACTTCTGGACACAATGGAGTCATAGGGACCAGATTTACCCTTCTATGCAGAACAATTAAAAAACTGTACAAAAATATAAGAAACAATGACTTTTCAGACATTAGCCATCAAGCAAAGAAGACACAATGATTCCTGAAAGATAGGATTGAAAAGGCAAATCCCATGAATATTTCATATTTTATGTGTTAAAAAAAGGCTTTTGTTCTTGAAAGATATTCTTTTGAGCTTAAAATTTTAGTCTAAGAGGGTTTTCCCCCAGTGTTTTAAAACATTTCTCTACTGTTTCCTCACTTGAATTGTTTCTGAGGGAAAATACACTGTCATCCTTATTTTTGTTCCTCTGCATAATGTGTCTTTCTTTTCCCTCCAGATAGTTTCAAAGCTTTCTCTTCACCATTGGCTTTTAGAACTTTGATCATGATGTGACCTAGTGTAGTTTTTTCTGTATCTTTCGTGCTTGTGATTTGTTGAGCTTCTTGGACCTGTGGACTTTCCATCAAATTTAGAATTTTTTTTTCAAAAATTTTTTTTTTTCCCGAAGGAGTAAGTCACCAGCAGACAGGTGCCATGAGGGATGTTAGATGTCATTTGGGTGGAAAAGAAATGATATGGGATGGAGCTCACAAAGAAATGAAGAGTGCTGGAAAGAGAAATTACACAGGTTAACATAAAATAGTTTCTGTTACTATTTGCATCTTTGTATATTGAATATTTGAATACCAATGACAACAAGTTAGTGTTGGGTTTATAACATATGGAGAAGTGGAACATAGGACCACCATAGCATAAGCCCTAGAGGGGAGAAATAGAAGTATACTATTGCAGAATTCTTTTTTTGGGGGGGTGTAAATTGTAAACTTTTTTATTGGAAAACAAATACACAACTTGGAACAAATTCGAGGCAAATTGTGTCATAAGCATATTTTCTGTACATGGCTAAACAAAATTTAAAAAGAATGTAGAACACTTTACAAATTTGCATGTCATCCTTACACGGGGGCCATGCTAATCTTGTCTATATGCTTCCAATTTTAGTGTATGTGCTGCCAAAGCAAGCACTACTCTTACAGAATTTTTACATTGAATGTGCAGTGATATAATGCCACTTGGAGAAATACAGTGTTAAGTAAGAATATATAGTATAAACCCTAAATTGACCACTAAAATACCAAGACAAAAAGCTAAAGGTCTTAGGGCAACAAAAAAAAGATTAAATGGAACCAGGAAAATAATCAGTTATTCATGAGGAAGGCAGAAAAAGAAGAAAAATTGAATGGAGAACAGAGGTAAAAAACAGAAAACAAAGAGCAAGCTTATGGGTAAAAAACCAACCAAATTAATAATCAAATATTAATTAATAATTAAATCTGCTTTCTAACCAGGGCCTGACCAAATGGCTCTTGCAAAGAAGGGTGGTGAGAAGGGTCATTCTGCTATCCATGAGGTAGGGATCAGGGAACACACTGACATTTACAAGTGCATCCATGGAGTGGGTTTCAAGAAGCGTGCCCCTCGGGCACTCAAAGAGATCCAGAAATTTGCCATGAAAGAGATAGGAACTCCATATGTTTACATTGACACCAGGCTCACCAAAACTGTCTGTATCAAAGAAATAAGGAATGTTGCATATTGTATCCATATGGTTGTCCAGAAAATGTAATGAGGTTAAAGATTCACCAACAAGCTCTACACATTGATTACCTATGTACAAGTCACCACTTTCAAAAATCTGAAGAGTTAATGTGGATGAGAACTTATTGCTGATTGTCAAATAAAGGCATAAAACTTCAAAAAAAATCATGTTAAATGTAAATGGTCTAAATGCCTACATTAAATGTACAGGTAGTCAGATTAGATAAAAATCTTAAAAAAACCAGATTAGATTAGATAAAAAAGCAAGATTCTTGCTCACAAGAAATTCAGTTTAAGGCAAAGGAAACAAAAGCAAAAATGAACTTTTGGGACTTCATCAAGATCAAAGCTTCTGCACAGCAAAGGAAACAGTCAACAAAACAAAAAGGCACCCCACAGAATGGGAGAAGATATTCACAAATGACACTACAGACAAAGTGCTGATATCCAAGATCTATAAAGAACTCCTCAAACTCAATACTCAAAAAAGAGATAATCATGTCAAAAAATGGGCAGAAGACACGAGCAGACACTTCTCCAAAGATGACATACAAATGGCTAACAGACACATGAAAAAGTGTTTATCATCATTAGCCATCAGGGAGATTCAAATCAAAACCACACTGAGATACCACCTTACATCAGTTAGAATGGCCAAAATCAACAAGACAGTAAACAGCAATTGTTCAAGAGGATATGGAAAAAGTGGAACCCTCTTACACTATTGGTGGGAATGCAAGTTGGTGTAGCCACTTTGGAAAACAGTGTGGAGATTCCTTAAGAAATTAAAAATAGAGATACCCTATGACCCTTCAATTGCACTACTGGGTATTTATCCCAAAAATACAGACGTAGTGAAAAGAAGGGCCATACGTACCCCAATGTTCATAGCAGCAATGACGCCAAACTGTGGAAAGAGCCAAGATGCCCTTCAACAGATGAACGGATAAAGAAGATATGGTCCATATGTACAATGGAATATTACGCCTCCATCAGAGAGAATAAATACCCAACTTTTGTATCAATGTGGGCGGGACTGGAGGAGATTATGCTGAGTGAAATAAGTCAAGCAGAGAGAGTCAATTATTCTATGGTTTCACTTACTTGTGGAGCATAAGGAATAACACAGAGGACATTAGGAGAAGGAAAGAAAAAGTGAATTGGAGGAAATCAGAGGGGAAGATGAACCATGAGAGACTGTGGACTCTGTGAAACAAACTGAGGGTTTTGGAGAGGGGGTGGGGGTTAGGTGAGCCTGGTGATGGTTATTAAGGAGGGCACGTATTGCATGAAGAACTGGGTGTGGTGCATAAACAATGAATCGTGGAATACTGAAAAAATAAAATAAAATTTATTTTTTAAAAAGATTTTTATTTATTTATTTGACAGAGAGAGAGATCACAAGTCGGCAGAGGCAGGCAGAGGCGGGGGGGGGGGGGAGTAGGCTCCCCGCTGAGCAGAGAGCCTGATGTGGGGCTCGATCCCAGGACCCTGAGATCATGACCTGAGCTGAAGGCAGTGGCTTAACCCACTGAGCCACCCAGGCGCCCCATAAAATTAAATTAAAAAAAAGAAATTCACTTTAAATATTGACACAAATAGGTTAAAAGGATAGAAAATGATGTATCATGATAACAATAATCAAGAAAATGATGGAGTGGCTATGTTACTATTAGAGGAAATTTCAGAGCAAAGAATATTACCAGGGATATTTCATAATGATAAAGGGGTCAATTTCTCAAGAGAAAATAAAGAGCCCTAAACATTTATGCACCAAAAGAAAGCAAAAAGTGGATAGAGCTGCAAAGAGAACTAGGCAAATCCACAGTCATAGTGGAATAGTTCCATATCATTCTCACAATAATGGAAGAAGTGGACAGAAAGTAAATAAGAAGAGAAAAGGGTTTTTGGGTTTTTTTTGTAAATTTTAAAAATATTTAATTTATTTATTCATGAGTGACACAGTGGGGGAGGGGATAGAGGCAGAGGGAGAAGCAGGCTCTCTGCTGAACAGAGAGCTCATGCTGGGCTTGACCCCAGGACCCTGGGATCATGATCTGAGTCAAAGGCAGATGCTTAACTGACTGATCCACCCAGGCACCCCATAAAAGATTTTTATAATGTTATCAAATAACTTGATGGAAGTCAATTACATTTCTATTTACTGGCAATGAATTATCAGAAAATCAAAATGAGAAAGTCAATAAACCTGACAAAAGATGTCCAAAACCAGGGCACCTTCGTGGTTCTTGGGGCACCTGGGAGGCCCAGGCATTAAGTGTCTGCCTTCAGCTCAGGTCATGATCCCCAGGGTCCTGGGTTTGAGCCCTCCATCAGGATTCCTGCTGGGCAGAAGCCTCCTTCTCCCTCTCCCACTCCTCCTGCTTGTGTTTCCTCTCTTGCTGTGTAACTCTATGTCAAATAAATAAACAAAATCTTTTTTAAAAAGCCCAGAACCTCTATCCTGAAAACTGTAAAATGTTTCTGAGAGAAATTAGAAATGACTTAAGTAGAAGGAGAGACATACTATCTCCATAGGTTGAAAGACCCATTATTGTCAAAGTATCAATTTTCTTTAAATTGACCTATAGATTCAATATAATTCCAATTTGATCTCAAAACCAGTTTTCAGAAGTTGGCATATTAATTCTAAAATTCTTATGAAAATGCAAAGAATAGCCAAAATGGCTTTAAGAAAGATAAAAGTTGAAGGACTAACTTAAGACCTAGTATAAAGCTACAATAATCGAGAAAGTGTGGTATCACATCAGAAAGACAAAGAGACCAGTGGAACAGAATGGGGAATGCAGGAACAGACCCACATGTTAAAGGCTATCTATTTTTGACAAAAGTACAAAGGCAATTCAGGGGAGAAAGGATCATATTTTCAAGAAATGGTGCTAGAAAAATCAGATATCCCTATTTCAAAAAACAAACTTCGATGTGTATCTTGTACCATCCACAGAAATGAATGGCCTCCACAAATATTAGCTATTATATTTGGTGGTGTTATCGTGGCTGGTGTAGCCTGAAGGTTATTTGGTGGATAACTTCACTTGTTCTGAGAAAAGTCCAGATGCAGAGCGGGGATCTTCAGAAGGAAACAGAGGGGACCGATTTCAGCTCTGAAGAAGAAGCTGCCCTGCCCCACACAGGTGTGGGAGACAAGGCTAGGTGAAAGGTAGGTAGAGGCCTCACAACAGGGACTTCTTTGGGCTGCTGGCCTGAGCCTGAGGCTATTCACCAGCTGTGTGACCTTTCTCAATCGAAACTTCAGTGTCCTCATCTGCAAAACAAGCCTGGTAATACTTCTCTGGGTGTTTGCTGTGGAAGATCAATATTCTACAAATACACCAAGCAGGCATCTTGGTATATAATGAGCACCTCAGAAATATGATTTGGCTGTCCCCTCCATCATCCCTTAATTCACCAGGGAATGGATAACCACCACAGATCTGCTTAGATTCATCCCTTGCTTGGATCCACAGCTCCTAGGAGACAGGAACAGGTAATGCTTCTCCTCGGGCCCTGAATCTCTGCATGGAGGAGAGATGCCTGCACATTGGCTGAGTTCCAGGTGAGCACCAGGGGCTCTGCATGCACACTGGGGGATGTAACCCAGCTTGGGAATCACAAAAGGCTTCCTAGAGGAACGGATGTCTGAACAGAGTCTCCCTCTTTCTTTCTTTCCTTCCTTCCTTCCTTTTAAGATTTATTTGAGAGACAGCAGAGGAAAGAGAATCTCAAGCAGACACCCTTCTGAATGTGGAACCTGACCCCAGAACTCTGAAATCATAACCTGAGCTTAAACCAAGAGTCTGATGTTTAACTGACCAAGCCAACCAGGCACTCCCATCAGAGCAGGGTCTTAAAGGAAGTCAGGAAAAATCCAGAGAGGAGGGAAAGGTGTACCAGGCTGAGGGAATGGCATATGCAAAGGTTAAGAGGTGAGAACCTGGTGTGCTGGAGGAAGAGGGTTGAGATCTGTTCTGTGATGGGGGAGAGGCAAGAGCTAGAATGACCCTTTGCCACCAGCATGGGACCTGGCACATGGTGCACACACATTTACTATTTGTTAATGAACAGCAGAATGAGCAAATGGTTAAACAAGAGGTTAGTTGGTTTGTCTGAAGTCTGGAAAACCTATAGGGATTTCTGGAAATACTGGGACCAGGTCATGAAAGGCTTTGAATGCTGGGATGAGCTTATTTTTCATTCCATAGGTGGTAGTATCTCAATGGGTTCAGTCTGCCACAAGGCATGATAGAAATGACAAGCGAGTCCCTCGGTGCCACTGAGCTCCACACTCAGGAGCATCTATTGAAAGGGAGAAGGCCCCTGTGGGCAATATTAGCCGATCCCTTATTAGTCATTGATCCTTGAGGCCCTAGGAGTTCTCTGGGACCAGAATCCTGGGGAAGAACAATGAAGGTGAATGCTTTTGCGTCTGTGCTATTGCTCCTCAGCCTGGACTTGAAACGATGTGTCTCTTTTCTCCCTGGAGCCAGACCTGGCTCTTCTTCCCCAAACCACCCCAAAGCAGGAGATGGGTCGCTTCCTTGCCTGGCTCCCTTCTCTGACAAGGAGGGTTGCTCCACTGACTTACACCCTTCCAGGAGGGTCGCGTCCATCTCTGCAGGATCCAGCTGGTCTCCTTTCCAAACATCCAGGATGGAGCCTTCATATGCTCAGGAAGTTTCTGCCCTCATGCCATCCTTTCCATATCTTGTTCTCCGAAGGGACAATATGGTCCAAGGAGCCACCTGGCTGGGGCTGCAGGCAGCTTTAGTGCCTTAAGTCTGTTTGGCGGGGGGAACCAGCTGGCACACCCTCCCTGCAGCCCAGCCGACTCCCAAGGACCTTGGGAGGAGAGAGACTGCCTCAAGATGACCCTCACTCATCACCACCTTCTGGTCTTCATGTTCTCATGTATTCCCCTCCCCTTTCGTGCGCCAATAGAACATGGCATCATCAGAGGTGTGCCATTCCTGTGACTGTGCGTAGCATGGTGACTTCTGTCTGCTTCCAGCTCTGATGGGACACGCTATCGGCGGGGAAAGGCATCTGTAACATGGAACTGAGGGGTGGCCTCAGCCAACAGCCAGCAGGGAAATGAGGCTGTCAGTCCAGCAGACCTCAAGAAACTGAGTCTTCTGGCTACTATCCAAGTGAACTTGGAGAAGGATCATTTCTCCGGGGAGTCCTCAGATGAGACCAGATCCCAGCCCAACACTTTAACTTCTGCTGGTGAGAGACCAGCTGAGTCACACCTGGACTCCTGACCCATAGAAACCGAGATAAAGAACGTGTGTTGTTTTAGTTGCTAAGTTTTGGGGTACAGGGAGCACGTGCAGGGGCCCGACACTCCTGCTTGGGGGAGGCCAAAATTCACTGGGAAAATGTGCCAGACCAGATGTACCTCCAGGGCCAGGCCACTGTCATCGACAACAGCCTTCCTCCTGGAGGCCACTTACTCAACCCGAGGAAAGCGAGGTGGCCAAGGGAAGGTTAATAAGCACGCTCTGTGCCGCCCCGCCCCTCCTCTCCATGGCTCCTGCCAGATGCTACATAGCGCTCCCTCCCCTTTGGCTTGGTCCACACCATCCCCAGCTCTGATCCATCCGCCTTCCTGCTTAGGAACACTTCCCACTAGAAGCCACTGAGATCAGCTGGTGAGGCTGCCCAAGATGAGCGCAAGAAGGTGGGTGCAGGAGAAAGGGGCATGCAGGGGGAGGAGCATGCAGGAGGAGGGGCGAGCAGGAGGGCGGAGCAGGGGAGGGGCGTGCTGGAGGATGGTGCACAGTCAAAATCCCTACTCTGCCGCCCACAGGGTTAGTTTCCTAGCCTCTATTTCCCCTTTTGTAAAATGAGTATAACAGTGTCTCATAGGGTTGCGGTGGGGACGGATGAGTTAGTGCACATAAAATACCGAGAACGGCGCCTGATACGTAGGCTCTCAGCATGCCCTCATCCTTGCTGTCCCTTAGGTTAGTGGAAGTGGTGTGGGAGTTTCCTGGTCCTGCACGTTTTCCTTCTGGGATCAGGCCCTCCACCCACGCTATCCTTGATTGATCACTTGGATGCTTTGTTCCTGCTGTTCCCTCTGCCTGGCTGCGGCGTACACTAAATTACTCTTGGTCCCCTCAAACGCTGCCCGTCCTTCAGGGCTCCAGCCTCCGCGGACCTTGAAGGCAGAACACAGAGGAAGGAAACGGACTTTGGAGCCCAGGAGGTGTGGTTTCATGCGTGTCCCACCTCTCACTTGCCAGGTGATCTTAGACTTGTTATTTACCTGCTCCAAGCCTGTGATTTCCTTGCCCGGTACACCTGATGTGCACAGATGGTAACGGCCAGCCCACAGGGTTTTTAAATAGGCTGACTGTGGTGGTTCCCGAGAAGGGTCTGGTGCACAGTGGGTGCCTAATAATTGCTGTTTGGCACAGTGGGTGCCGGGCTGACATAAGCCAGCTCTGCCCCCCGCACTTCACCTCCGGAAGGGCAGGTGGGCCCCTGGGGAAATCTCACCCACCAGCCTCGCTCTGGGAAAGAGAAATAGAAACTTTCTAATTCCAAAGAGTAAATGTCAGAGGCTTCGGAAGGATTCGGAGAATCTGAAAATAAACCTGGCATACATGGTTGTGGGGGGGAGAGTGAGGGGGAGGAGGGGGAGCGCCAGGCGGGGCGTGGAGATGAGGCGCCAAGGCTGGGAGAGACAGAGACACAGAGACACAGAGAGAGACTGCAGGATCTCTCTTCTTCTTGGGAGAAAAGATTCAGGTGGCCCTGACCACCTGCCATGATGGGAGACATGGGGCCTATGAGCAGATTGGACAGGACAGACTCTTTCAAAGCACTGGGAAACCTTTAGGCTGTGAACCTCTCCTTCTTACAGTCCTGGATGCTCCCTGGGGCCCAAGGAGCAGCCCCTGGCAGCCCTTCCCGAGCATCCCTGCTCCCCAGAGCCCCTCCATCCTGGCCCTACGTGACCCGGCTCCACGGCCCCTCACCACCCCTGTTCCCTGCTCCCAATGCCTCAGGGACAGTGGGAATTCCCAGTTCCCTGACCTGGCAGCAGACAGCCCTCCTTGCTCCCAGTAGGCCCCGACTACTTACCCAGCCGAGATAGACACCTGCCCTGTCCCTGGGATCTGGGTCCGGGGAGGGGTTGGGACCCAGCCTGGCTTCTGCCTTCAGAGGTCTGGGGAGACACCTGGGCATTGGGAGCCAGCAGAGGATGGCGGGGCTGTGAGTCAGCCTGAGCTCCGGCCACACCCAGGCTGGACCTCAGACTCCCATGGGCTGGGGGTGACACAGAACTCGGAGGACTGGCTGCCGGCATCATCCATCCATGTTTCAGTTTCATTCTGATGGTGCTCAAGGGGTGCTCCCAGTCTGAGCTCTGACACAGCAGCCTCGGAAGGGCCAGGAAAGCAGAGGGAAACCCCCCTTTATTGACCCTCAGGTGCCTCCTGGGCCCACACCAGGTGCATTTAGCATTGCATTAGGACAGTTCTCTTCTGCAAGCCACTGCCCATCTCTGGGCCTCAGTTTCCCCCTCTGTGAAATAGGTGTGGGCCTGGAGGGCAGTTCGCCTAGGTCCTTCCCATTCTGTGGTTCCTCTGAGCCTCAGTTTCTCCTTCTGTGAAAGCAGGTGGTAACAACACTCACCTCTCGGGGGCTGTGAGGACACAGGGAGGAGAGGGTGTGGGGTGCTGGGTACTGTGAGGTGCGGGCTTCAGCACACGCGAGCGGGAGGTGCTGGTGTGCTGATGGGTGGCGGGAAGGAGTCCAGGGAGCCACTGTCTTCGGCCCCTGTCCCCCATCTTTGCTGCCATTTCTTGGGTGGCTGCTGAGCTGTGGGGGGGGGGTCTAAGCTTTTGCACAGCAGGTCTCGCTTTTGTCCCCACAACCCACAAGGGCGTGAGTGGTTTGTTCGAAATACAGGAGCGGCCTGTCCTCTCGCTGCTCCTCAGAGGCCCCACTGCTCCTACAGCCATGACCTGACCTTAAGCCTATTCAGGGCCCTGGGAGCCCGGCTCCATTCCTGCCCCTGCAGTCTCTCCCACAGCCACCCTGGTGGGAAACTGAGGCTCAGAGAGGCGATGAGACTTGCCCAGGCCATCCGTGGGGAGATGGCAGAGCTGAATTCAAACCAGGCCCGAATTCAAAACCAAGCCTGCGCCCAGCACCCCCCCCCACACACAGGCCACCCAGGAATGCCCCCTCAGGATGGTGTGCGCCCCCAGTGTGCCCTGTCCCAGTGGACAAAGACTGTGTTACCCCGCATCTGGGTTTGGCCATCAGAGGACGGGTATCATACCCTCCAGCCTGGGGGGCTTATTGGCCAGAAGGGATGCACGGTCTCATCCTGCGCACGCCCTCCTGATCGATCTGTTTCCATGCCCTGGGCCCTCCCAGCAGCCCCGGGTCACCCTGATTTGTTTTCCTCCCAACCGCTACACATCTATTGATTCAGGAGGAATGAGGGAGCGGCCCTGAGAGGCTCTGATCTGTCCTGATGCTGTTCCAGAGAACTCATGAGCCTTTGAAGAGATTAGTGCTTCCTAATCACTGTGCTTTGGGTCCATGGTCCACAGGACAGTCCCCAGGCTCCTCATTAAAGAGCTAATTGTGTTATTTGACTGCACAGCTGATGTCTCTGCCATGACTTTTGCCGGGTCTTCAGAGTCCGGGAGACGCATGCATACAGGCGGACCTGGTTCTCCTGGCACAGGCAGCGAAGCACAGCCTGGCTTGGCTTACCAGGCAGAGGCCTCCAGGGTTGCACTAGAACTATGGGCCCTGGGCTTGTTCTTTCCCTGCCTCGATTTCTCCTATCGTCCTTCATGCACCAGCATCTCCAGGCACCGTTGAGTTCCGTCAGTACATAAATATTACTGAACCTGGAATCTTCTCCTTTGTTTATTCATGGGCTGGGGGGATGTCCTAAGGCCCAGATCTGCAGCAAATGCAGGCATACAGATAGAGGAGTCTACCCTCAGGGCCTCATCGTCTGATGGGGGAGGCAGGTGCCCAGGGGACAAACGTGAAGCGGACTAATAGGCGCCCAGTGGGGGTGAGAGTGGGTCTGTATTGAGGCACTGAAGTGAGAGGCTTACAGGTCCGAGGCACGTGGGCTTGTGTCCTGGCCTTGCCAGCCACTGGCCGCGGGCTCTGGATGGGTTACTCGCCCCACTGAGCATTGATCATCCCCTCTCCGTGTTGAGAATTCCTGTTGCTGTGCGAACACTAGGATGAAACATTTTGGTTTGTGCATGTGCAAGCACATGCATGTGTGTCATGCGTGTGCATGTGTGTGCATGTACGTCTGTGTGCAGAGAGCAGTCCATAGAGATAACACCAGGGCTGATGTTGGCTTGCCCTGTTCTGTCTCCTCTGTGGATTCTGCTGTCCCGGCTTGAGTGACCCTGTGTGAGCAAGCTGTCCATGACGCTGTGACCTGGCATTTTCTGGGCAGCGTCAGGGACAGAGGTGACAGCCCTCGTTGTCCCCTCCGCCCCTAATGAGAGCACCTGACACTCCAGGTGCTGGCAGCCAGCCAGCCGCTCTCCTGCTCCAGACATAGCCCTCTGAGGTCTAAAAATAGATGCCCCCACCTCCCTTTTCTCCCCAGGCCAGGAGAAAGCAAGGGCAGAACAGTCACCCAGAAAAATGCCCTCCAGGAGATGCCAGTTTAGATGAATTCAGCCCGAGGTAGTCCCTTACATCTATTTCTGGGATGTCACTGGACCTAAGCTCCCGACTCACTCCTGCCTTCCCGTAGCTCATGTTTAGGCAGCGCCTACTACGCCCCAGACCCTCTGATCGCGTTGCTTCTCCTCTCCCACCACCCCTGTTTATTCTCCTGACACTTGTCACCTACAGAGGCATTTCCAACCACTACCACAAACAGCCGTTTTGGGGACCTCACATTGCCATGCAATGCTGAGCAACTGTCTGGGGCTTTGCACGGATGGGGGTGGTGGGCCCGGCAGGACGCCGTGGTATGAAGGGGAGGCAGCTGTGGTGCCCAGCGGGTGCTCAACAAACTTCAGCAGCCTGCAGAAGCGTCCATCCTGCAGAGGGCTGTGTGTGTGTGTGTGTGTGTGTGTGTGTGTGTGTGTGTGTGTGATGGCGAGTCGTGGATTCTACTGCGTAGATCACTGGAAAGCTGACTGGTCCTGTCGGGAAGCGTGTGAGATGTTCTCCAGGGAAGATGTGGCTGCTTTGGGGGAAATGGGATTCTGTTAGGCATAAGCAGGTGGGGCCAGAGCCAAGGACCTACAATGGCTAGACCGATGGCCAGACGGATGGTTGCGCACCTAGTAAGAGGGTCCGTGAGAGGACAAGTGGAGAAAGGGATGGGAAAGAACCAGAAAGGGAAGAGATGCAGGGCTGGCATCTGTTGATGAGGGCGTCTACCTTTTAGGTGCATCCAGGAGGGACAGTCCTCCCCTGATAACACAGACTGGAGGGATAAGGGGGTGTGTGTGCATATTCTAGTGGAGAGGTCAGGCGTCATGAGAACGACCCTTGCCTTTGACCCTCTCTCCGTCCCTTTGATGTTATTGACATCTGCTCTGTTCCAGCTTGTGGGACAAGCTGGGGCTCCGAAAGGGGCTAGCCATCTGGTGGGAAGTCTCTGCGTGCTGAGGGCTGAGAGCCGCATGCACAGAGTGCCCTGGGAGGTGCGGGGACATGGCCCGGAGAGTACCTGCTGCCTCCCCGGGCATCTGCTGCCACACCCACCCCACTGAACATGGGATATCGCTTACTCCTTAGTTGTTGCCTCTCCTTAGATCATAACTGACGGGCCCAGGGGTGAGGCGCTGGTTCTACACAGCTGCATTTTATTTTAGTCACACCAAAAAGCCACGTGTAGCTGGGTGCATTTCCAGCTGCATGCAAAATGTCAAGTGGGCACAATCTGTTGGGAGAGTAGAGCCAAGGCTGTGCGTGAGCCCACGGAGAAAGGAGGAGAAGGAGAGGGACACCGTCTTGATGCTTAGGGCTTTCCACACCAGGTCCCGGCAGGTCTCATGCCGCTCCCGTTCCACAACAGGGGGCAGATGTGGTCAAAAAGTTCTTCCTTGGAGCCAGCCCTCGACACTGAAGAGCCTTGAGAAGGATGGGGGCAGTGAGAAAAGAGAGACTAATTTCACCAGGGAAGGGCATTTAAACTGTCGGAGAACCCACAAGAGCGAAGGCATTTGAGGACGGGTTTTGAGAGGTGACTAAGAGTCCTCCAGGCGTAGGAAGAACACAGCATTTCAGCCTGAAAAATCCATGGAGAGGGAGAACTTTCCTGTGGTTTGAATCTAATTTGCATTAAGAGTTTAGGTGACAGAGAAGGGGAGGAACAAAGCCACCTCTCCCGAGTATCTCCTAAGTGCTCTGGACGAAACAGGGGCTTTTCATGCAACTTATTTTGCCCTCACAGTCAGGAGTATGCTCCCATTCCACAGATAAGGAAACTGAGGGTCAGAGACACATGGGAAAGCTATGCAGTGAGGAAGGGGTAGAGGCAGGGTGTGAACCCATGTCTGCAGACTCAAGCCCTCGGCTCCATCTTGTCCAAGGTGGGGGAAGACAGGCCAGGCCAGCTGAGAGGGGCACAGTGCCCTCTCTCTCTCCTGATGCCCCCTGGAGCCGTGGCTGTAGCTACCCGCCCTGCCGGAGGAGGCTCGTGAGTAGCTCCTTCCTTCCTCTCCAGGCCGGGATGTGGGATGCTGGACGCCGAGCTGACAATGCTCCTGGCTGCAGGGACTGACAATGTTTGCTTGATGGCAGGATGTCATTTGGTAGAGTTGTTCTGCTTGGAGACAAAGTGCATCATGCAGGTCTAGATAGCCAAAGGGAGTAGCAAATTACAGAGAGAGGGAGTGTTATTTTTATGGTAGCACACCCAGTGGTAGTGGATTTTTTTTTTTTTAATAGAGGTACAGCTAGTATATAACATTGTTTAAGTTTCAGGTGGACAGCATTATGGTTTGATATCCATGTTCATTACCAAGGGATCATTTCTGGAAGAATAGTCACCACTGATCTGTTCTTTGTGTCTCTGAGTTTTTCTGTTTTGTTTCGTGGACTCATTTTTCTTTTTTAGATTCTGTCTGTGAGTGAAATCATACTTTTGTCCTTCAACATGGATGACCCTGGAGGGTTTATGTTAAGTGAAGGGAGTCAGAAGGTGATGGCGTTAGCAGGGCAGGGCAAGTCGCCCTCCCCATGGCCAAAGGTGGGCAGAGGTTAGAGCGGGGAAGGAGGGGGAGCCACTGTAGAGGAGAGGGGTAAGGGCGAACATGGAAGAGACGGTGATGAATGGAAGGGGAACCGGTTGAGGGACGGGAGGAGGGGAGGGGAGGGAAGAGAGAGCAAAGAAGAAGAAAGAAGCAGGGCAGACAAACCAGAGGAGGAAGGAGGAGAGATAACTGGGAACAATGGAGCCGAGAAAGCCATGGAAGGAGGGACACAGGGGCGAGGAAGGGGAGAGACAGGAGCCCCGGGAGGGGTGGCTGCCAGAGCAGTTTCCAAGGGCTCAGCCCGTGGATGCTCTGGACCTGTCTGAGATGACGGACGTGCCACTCCATGGTCAAGCCTTGCTCAGGGCAAGCCAGGCCAGCAGCAGATGAGCGGCCCCATGACTCACTCCACACTGGCCACAGGCTACCAGTGGCAACATGGGCGGCAGAGTCAGCCGCCCCAGCTCTGGTCACACTCAGGAACTGGCTCAGCCTGATTTGGGGCTTGTTGTGGTCAAGTCTGCTTCAGCCCTCCTTCTACCTGAGCCAGAATGGTCTACAGGGACAGGGCTGAGGTCCACACCTAGAGATGCCAGGCATGGGAGGGCCATCAGGATGTTACAACAGTTGAATTCTAGAACTAAGTCTGCCACGAATTTTCTGTGTGACGGTCACCTCTGGTCTATGTCCTCCTCTGCTGAAAGAGGGGGTGTGCTGTGCCCCCTTCCATTCCATCTTTCTGTGGTTTATTAAGAAAAATAAGGGATTTATTCACTGTTTGTCATGTGTAGCCTCAAAGTCACGCAGATGATTAACAGGTTCTCTTGTGCTCAGCTTGACTGCGAGCCCCGAGATGGCAGGGATTCCAGGATCTGCCTCGCAGCTATGTCCCCAAATTCCAGGACTGTGGGCCCCAAGGAGATGCCCCATCAATGGTTTTGATGAGTAAGTGGACCCGGGTCTGTGTGAGATGGAAATCTCTCCTTTCAACCCCTTTCCCCCACTGCTGGCCTGAATCATGCTGTGAAATCATTGGGGTCCAATCAGAAGATGGAAAGGCACCAGTGATCTGAATAGGGGAAATTTAATCCAAACCATATTTCACCTATAAAGGTGGTTAACCACTAGCAGAGGCCTAGAGGACCTTGTGGTATGGGACAGCAAAGGCAGATGGCAGCTACTCCCTCCAATGCTGAGGGAGGAAGAATGAGAAAGGAGCCAAGAATTTAGAGCATTTTCCCCCACCCCAAATCTAGGCTGCAATTCAGACCTCAGGTCCACTAGGGTGCACCTGCACAGGAACACAGAGCACACAGGGCCAAATAACTGGCCAGAGGCCGCAGAGCTGAGGGGACCCACCTCTGTCCGGTCAGCCAGGCAGGTGGAGGAGACACCTGCAAGGAGCTATGGGGACACCATATGTGGTCCACGGCAAGTGGTCCACTGGGCTCCAGAGAGACTCAGTGGAGGGTAAACACCCCTGGTCATCCCATGGGAAGTGAGGAGACCCATCATTGCCAGGAAGAGAGGCAGCTGCCTTTGCTACAGCCTAACTGTGTCCCTCCAGGGCCAGATGTTGAGGAAGGCTGATGTGGGGAAGGAGAAATGTTTACGGGGCTCAGCCTCAGTATCAAAGCACAGAGCAAGGAAGGCTGGGTCCCGGGCACTGTCTGTGTCTCCTGCCACTCAACCTATGTATTCACCCTTTTACACGTACGTGAACTTCCCCATAAAAAGGATACCGCTGTGTATGTCCATCTAACAGTGTCACCGTCCTTTGTACCAGGGAAGATGTTTTCATCTTTCCCCCAAATGAGGAGACAACAAATACCTGACACTCACTGTTTCCATTGGTATGTTATTGTTTCTTAAAATTTAGCCACAGTGCTTCTGAGACTCCATTCCCAGAAGGCTAAATTGTAAGGTTAACCTCCAACTATCGAATATAAAATAAGAAAAGGGCAAATGAGGGAGAAGGATATAGTTCACCTGCACAAGTATGTACAAGAGCATAAAGTATACAGATATGTACAGTATTAGACAATGTATACATAAACATGCACACATAAGGGGTACAAAGAGTAAGTCTGCAGAACGGTTATAGTGCTCTCTTTCTGGAGGTGGTCAGGAGCACATGGTAGACTTTTGTGATATTCCCCTTTGTACGACCCACTCTGTATTTTCCTTGCCCTCTGTCAGAACCCCAGTTACTGGGGGTTTTCTGTCTGGCAGAGTGACCCAGAAGCTGAGGGGTCTGTGTCCTCAGCAATGCTGCCCCTCTTGCTGCCATATTTTTCCTGAACCTTCGCTTTGGGACGTGGAAGTAGTTGACGTGCCCCGGAGAATGCTCTGGGCTCCAGACACAGCCCTCTTGGCCCCAGATTGTGTAGTGTCTGACCAAGTTGCCCTTGGTAATTGGGGTCAATCATTCTAATTAGTGTGGTAGCTCCTTTTTATTCCCATTGATTCCATGACGTAAGAAACCCCAAAGAGGCAGGTGGCAGGCTTGTTTTCCAGTGGAATGGATCCTGGCTAGAAAACATCTCCCCTTCTTGGGGTCTCCGAGCTCATGACCAGCAGAACTCAGGAAATCAGAATGGGGGGCACCTGGGTGTCTCAGTAGGTTAAGCGGCTCCCTTCGGCTCAGGTCATGATCCTGGGGTCCCGGGATCAAGTCCTGCATTGGGCTCCCTGCTCAGCAGGGTACTTGCTTCTCTCTCCCTCTACCTGCTGCTCCTCCTGCTTGTGTGCTCTCTCTCTCTCTCTCTCTCTGTCAAAGGAATAAATAAAAATCTTTAAAAAAAAAAGTCAGAAGGGGTAGCAAATATTCTGTGAGTGGGTATTAGAGAGGGAGTTGTGTTCTCTCCACATTTATATGATGAAGCCCTAACCCTCAATATGACTATTTTCGGAGATAAGTCCTTTAAGGAGGTAATAAAATTTAAATGAAGTCATATGGGTGTCCCTAATCCGGTAAGCCTTGTGTCCTTCTAAGAAGAGGAAGAGACATCAGGGATTCGTGTAGGACACAGTGAAGAGGTGGTCATCCATAATCAGGAACCCCCAGCTCTGCTGCCACCTTGATCTTGGAACTTCCAACCTCTAATTTCTGCTGTGTGAGCCTCCCAGTTTGTGATTGTTTGTACGGCAGCTGCAGCAAACTAATACAGGAGGTCACGAGGGGTAACAGTAAGGGGAGCTGCTCCTCCTTTCACCTCCTGATTTCAGGACCCATGTGCTCTGGTTATGAGGAGAGACTGCCCCATGTGATGGTCTCTGACTCTGAGCATATACAGCGCTCTTCAAAAATAGAACCCCACCTTTCCGGGATGTTCTCTTCCAACTGACACCATAACTGAGTCTTCCCTAAGCTCTTTGCCCTTCCTCATGCGCTGGATGGTTCTGGGTGGCAGATTGAATGAAAACACTGGCTGATTCCACAGGCATGAGCCACTGTTGTACTTTCCTTGCTGTGAAATGCGTTCTTTGACCAGAAGCAATGCTGTGAGGAATGAGGATGGGGACTGAGACATTCTATGTGGGAAAGAGTGGTGGTGCTCATGAAACATTATGGACGGCAACTGCAGGTTCATATCCAGAATGTGTCCATTCCGATGAGGCTGAATCTGGCCCCTCCATCTTGCAAGCAGGCTGGTATAATTAACCCAGTATTCAGCTATTTGCTCTGGGTAATGGTGTCATGTCGGGGGCTCTGTGTCAGTCTCTGTCGGCAGACCAGGAATTCAGTAGTAGAGCTAGCCAGGTTGTCCTTGGTAAGGGGAATCCTTTGAATTAAACCCACACATAGCCTTCTCCCCTGTCACTGTGGTCACTTTTGTCTATCAGCCCATTGGGCGAGTACTGGATGAGTGGGATATCACAAATATCAGATTGCTGACATCCACCAGGCACATAATTACGTCCAGATGACTACATGGAATCTTCTCTGCAGTGGGCACCCTTTAAGTGAACTGGGACCAGATACCTCCATGGTCTATGATGATTCTGAGAAGTCCCTTCATAGAGCTTGTCCCCAGACTTCCTCATATAAATCTTCTATCCTATTTCTCCTAAGTCCATTCCTCCTAAGTCCTCTAGCCAAACCATGAGCAAGTGCCCAGAAAGTAAGGTAGATCCATACCTCAGGCCCAGATCACATAGACAACCAAGCTTGGCACTCGGAGTTCAGTGGAGCTGGAACACTTCTTCTCCACTGTCTTCAGAAGCCTTTAGGAGGGAGACTGTGCTGCTTTGGTCATCTGCTGTTTGATGGAAGCAAGCAGCTTCCCCCATAAGCCAGGCTTGAGCTCGTTCTTCTTCAGGAACCTGGTCAGGTGTCTCTGCCTCTTCACGAGGTCACACACAGGGACCAAGGGGCAGGTGGTGAAGTCAGAGGAGTCTGAGCCACGTGCCCATGTAACCTCCTGGTACCTTCTGACCTGCCGGAGCCCTGTCCATCATATTCCATCTCCTGTTGATGTCTGATTGCCGCTGCGCACACTCAAAGTTGGAACTGGGTGGGCTAGGCAGCACCTGGTTCGTGAAGAGAAGTTTATGTCCCAGGGTCACCTGATGTGCTGCATTCAGACATTAGTCTCTACTAAGTCCCACCAGCAAGCAAGATGCTATTTCTCAAAAGGGGAATAGTTATCTTGGAAGAAGGCATAACTTTTTGCTCCAAAATACTAGTATCTGTGTCGTGATTCTTCTATTGGTACTTGTCCAAGGCTCCACTCCTTACGATGTCCCTATTTGCCTGCATCTGTTGGGCTATAAGCCCAAGCAGAGGAGCTCAGAAATGACTGGACGAGTCAGCTTGGGGCAGAACTGGGTGTCAGGGTTGGATGCTCCCTCCCTGTCACAGCTAAGAAGCAGGTTGGAAATAAGTGAGGAAGAGCCAACCATTAGCAGCTGGCCATGTGGTCCAGGTTTGAGCACCTGGGGCTGGATGCATGTGTTTGTCTAATTTGTGCCAGAATGGGCCAGCTCTGGCTCAGGTGGGTCTAAATTCAAACTATGGCTCTACCTGGGGGTAAAAATCTCCCCGCCACCCACTGAGCCCCTTCTCTGTGTTATAACAGAATGTGTGTGGGGGGTCTCAATGCATGTCAGTGCATTAAGTCCTAAAACAACCCTGTGGACAGAGGCTATTGTCCCCATGCTCGGACGGGGAGACTGAGTTGCACAGCTCTGCAAGGTAGGTGGCTGAGCCCGGATCAGGCCCTTGCTGTCTGACCTGGAAGTCTGAGGAGCTTTAATGACAGGCCTTGGTTGAACACGTAACTGCTCTGAACCTTGAATTCCTTGTCTGTAAAATGGGGATGCACTCTGCCACAGGTATTTGCGGAACAGACACAGAACTGGGCTTTGGAATCATGATCTCTGCTCCACATGGTTTGTGGGTAGATTAAGTGAATTTATAATTTGCCCATCCTTGCATGAGACACACAGTAGAATCTCAACAAACTGCATTCCTCGTTCCCTTTTCATTCCATAAATAACATCTTCCCATCACGGGCACAGGCGGAATGGGCCCATCACTGCCCCGTGGGCTGGAGCCTTGTTCCTCTGTTTATGCCTCTGCATTTTATGTGCTGATAATGTTGTTCTAACATGTTTATAAACACTTGGGTGTCTTCTGTAGTTATTATTCTTTAGAGGAAAATAAATTGTGTTCACGATCTGACAAACTTGCGGCTGCTCTATGACTCAGGCGTGGTGCTGGAGGAGTGGGCGTGGGCAGGAGGAGGGGTGGATTTGGGGTTCATGTCCTAGGGCTGTGAGAAAAATGAACATAGACCTGGTGCTTCTCCTCTGTAGGTCTGGAGGCTAAATGTCTGAAAGCAAGGTGTTGGCAAGGTTGGTTCCTTCTGGAGCCTCTGAGGTTGAGTCTATGCTGTGTGCGTCTCCCGGCTTCTGGGGATGGCTGGCAGCCATTGTCAACCCTTTGCTTGTGTCTCTGTCCCCTCTGTCTCTGCCTCTGTCCCCAAGTGGCCTCCTTCTGTGTGTATATGCATGAATCCTCTCCTTCTCAGTCTCTTATAAGGACACTTATCATTTAACTTAGGGTCTACTCTAATCCAGACGGGTCTCATCGCTACAGCCTTAACCTAATTATATCCGCGAAGACCCTTATTCCAAATAAGCTCCCATCCCGAGGTTTTGAGTAGACATGTCTTTTACTTGATCCATGACTGGCTTCCAGTTCTGCCTGCCTTGGGCAAGTCACTCTCCCTCTCTGTCAGTTCTCTTAGGTTTTCTCTGACATTATTTACAGCTAGAATGTTTCAGCAGGGTGACGATCTTCCTCAGAAGATCGTCCTTATCAAATTCCTTTCATTCAACAATTAATTTTTTTTGAAGATTTCTTTTTCCTAAGTAATCGCTACACCCAACATGGTGCTTGAACTCACAACCCCCAGATCAAGAGTTGTGTGTTCTGTCAACTGAGCCAGTCAGGTGCCCCAACAATTACGTTTCTGCTCTGTGCTGGGCTCAGCTCATTATCCCAGGGGGGCAGATCTCTAGCCTCATAACCCCAGCCACTGAACAGTCTAGAGAAAAGACAGACCTGAGAGGAGGTGATCATAACAGACCAGGATGCATGTTCCACAGGTCAAGGTCATGCTTCATGCATGCCACAATGGGGTCTGTGCTGAGCAGGGGCTAGACAATTATTTATCAATGTGTTCTGCAGCCAGTAAGATCTGTGATGACCTGGGTGTGTGGTTCTGGAGCACACAGTGGGGGGCAGCTGGCTCTGTTCTGGAGGGTTCAGATGGCTTCCCAGTGGAGATGGTGTCCAAGCTGTGGCCTGAAGGGTGAGTGGCTGTGAACCAAGGGACGGGGCCACGATGCCATCCCAGGTGCTGGGGCCAGAAATGAGAGGGAGTTTGGTACCCCCAGGCTGAATAAGTGGCTCATAACGGTGGTGTAGAAGGTGAGACAACTCAGCCAGGTCACAGACCTCATGAGAGGTAGAGCCCTGATGGCCGCCGGAAGTCACACAAGACTGCTATTCTCATGACCGATCTTTGTCCACTCTTGCCATTTGTCACCACTGTTAGATCAAGAGCCATTAAAGAATACATTATTATCCTGGATGGATAATATTTTACGGATGGAGAAAATGAGATATGTACGTTTCCTATGGCTGCTATAACAAATGATCACAAACTCAGTGGCTTAAGACAGCATAAATGTATTCTCTTATGCTTCCAGAAGTTAGAAGTCCAATTAGTTTTTCTGGACTGAAGCCAAGGTGTTAAGAGGACAGACCCCTTCTGGAGGCTTTAGGGGAGAATCCAGTTTTTGCCTTTTCCAACTTCTAGAAACTGCCCGAATTCCCTGGCTCATGGCCCTTCCTCCAGCTTCAAAGACAACATCATGGCCTTGGCAAATTTCTCTCTGACCTTGACCTCTGCTTACATCATCATATGTCCTTCTCTAACCCAGATTCCATCTTTTGCTCTGACTCTGGCCCTCCTGCCTCAGTCATATAAGACCCTTTATAATTGCACTAGGCCCACCTGGACAATCTAGAATAATCTCCCCATCTCAAGGTCCTTAATCACACCTCAAAGTCTCTTCTGCCGTGTGAGGTAACATTGTCACAGGGTCTGGAGAACAGGACATGGCATCTTTGAGGCCCATGACTGGGTCTATCCTATGAGACTTAGAGCTGATTGCTGGGTATGCCCCAAGGTCTGGACCTCTGACCAGGGTATAGAGAGCTCGGTGTTGACTCTCATAGCACAATTCCTCCATCCCATCTGCAGGGAGACCCTGAGCTGCCAGGCGAGCCCAGTTTCAGTCTCGGGGCAGATCCGTGAGCTCGTCTCACGGGGCAGGTGGCCTACAGGGGGGGGACGACAAATGTCACAACAATTACTGTTTTTGAAGCAAATGATCTTGCAGAGCTAAGAGGTCTTTGGCTCAGAGAATCAGATGATGATTTGCCATATCCGCTCCTCCCTCCTCATGACATCTTCCTGTGGGCCATCCTGAATTCCCAACCTACTAGATAATAGAAGCACCAAATGGATTCTCCATGGATCTGGCCTCCATTGGGAGCAGACTTAGGAGCAATGAGAGATAAGAAAAAACTTTTAAGACTCTACTCAGCAGGGCTCCGAGCAGTGGATGCTCATGCTCCCAGGTTACAGATTGCTCACTTGAGCTCGTGTCCTCTTGGATCCTTGAAACTTCCCTGGGAAGTGGGCAAGATGGGGAAGTTGCTCTGCCCAGAAATATGTGGCTGGAATGTGGACATGCACCATCCTCCCACCACAACCCAGCCTCCGCAAGACTTGCTCAGAGCCTCCCTTGTACCTGGCAGGGGATTACTGTGTAACTGGTACAGGAAGACTGTTTGTGAAGTGGGGCAAAGGCATTGGGAAGGCCTCTCGGAACCAGCTCAGGAACACAGATAAAAGAGAGAAAGGAGGTGAAGCACCCAGCAGGTGCCACATGGTGATGCAGCTCACCTGCGCAGGTGCCATGGACATCTCTGTGCAGCACTGACAACAGGGCCTGGGCATCCTTCTTTGTGCACCTAGAGTCCTGGCCCTAGCAGGGTTCTGTAATGGACAATGAATGAATGAATATATGAATGAATGATGGATGGATGGATGGATGGATGGATAAGTGGATGGATAGATGGATGAATGGATGGATGGATGGATGGATGGATGGATGAATGGATGGATCGATGAGTGGATGGATGGATGAGTGGGTGGATGGATGAGTGGGTGGATGGATGAGTGGATGGATGGATGAGTGGGTGGATGGATGAGTGGGTGGATGGATGAGTGGGTGGATGGATGAGTGGGTGGATGGATGAGTAGAAGGTTGGATGAGTGGGTGGATGGATGAGTGGGTGGATGGATGAGTGGAAGATTGGATGAATGGATGGATGGATGGATGGATGGATGAATGGATGAGTGGATGGATGGATGAGTGGGTGGATGGATGAGTGGGTGGATGGATGAGTGGGTGGATGGATGAGTGGGTGGATGGATGAGTGGGTGGATGGATGAGTGGGTGGATGGATGAGTGGAAGGTTGGATGAGTAGAAGGTTGGATGAGTGGGTGGATGGATGAGTGGGTGGATGGATGAGTGGAAGATTGGATGAATGGATGGATGGATGGATGGATGGATGGATGAATGGATGAGTGGATGGATGGATGAGTGGGTGGATGGATGAGTGGGTGGATGGATGAGTGGGTGGATGGATGAGTGGAAGATTGGATGAATGGATGGATGGATGGATGGATGGATGGATGAATGGATGAGTGGATGGATGGATGAGTGGGTGGATGGATGAGTGGGTGGATGGATGAGTGGGTGGATGGATGAGTGGGTGGATGGATGAGTGGGTGGATGGATGAGTGGGTGGATGGATGAGTGGGTGGATGGATGAGTGGAAGGTTGGATGAGTAGAAGGTTGGATGAGTGGGTGGATGGATGAGTGGAAGGTTGGATGAGTAGAAGGTTGGATGAGTGGGTGGATGGATGAGTGGGTGGATGGATGAGTGGAAGATTGGATGAATGGATGGATGAATGGATGGATGGATGGATGGATGGATGGATGGATGGATCGATGAGTGGATGGGTGGATGAGTGGGTGGATGGATGAGTGGAAGGTTGGATGAGTTGAAGGTTGGATGAGTGGGTGGATGGATGAGTGGGTGGATGGATGAGTGGGTGGATGGATGAGTGGAAGGTTGGATGAGTAGAAGGTTGGATGAGTGGGTGGATGGATGAGTGGATGGATGAACAAGGAGAGAAAGAGAAGGCATATAACGTGAGTAGGAGAGCAGGTTCTGGAACCAAGACTGGGTTTGAATTTTGGCTCAGTCAATTATTAGTTGTGACCTTGATACCCTTAGTTGGTTTCCTCCTCTGAGTCTCAGTGTCCTCATCTGTAAAATGGAAATTGTGAGAATTACAGGAGCCAACTGGTAAAAGTGCTTAGAACCAGGCCTGGCTCATTGCAAGCACTCAGTATACGCTACTTCTTATTAGGATAAGGATGAACAAGGATAAGATGTGTCCTTATTAATGACAAGGACAAGGAGTGTTTCTAGAATTCTTAAATATTATAGCAATTGATAAATTGTTACAGAAAGGAGTCCCTCCTGGTGTCTACCCTAAAGTCTTCATGCTGCCACTTTATCCTCATGCCTCTCACTCACCAGCCATGCTTCTTATCTCAGACCTTCTAGGAGGGCAGGTTTAGAAGCAGTTGTCGGTGCAGCCTGGATCATACTGACAGGCTCAATCAGTCACAGAGTCTGTATCTGGAGTGACTCTCACCTCAAATCAATGATGTTTACAAAGCTGGGAGGGTGGCCTGTGATTTATGATTTCCTTCCCCCATGTCCTATCTGGAAGAACCTAACATCTCTCTTGCAAATAAATGCCTCCTCTCCTGCCAGGGCTCGGGCCCGGGAGGCTGGCAGGCTGTCCTCTCAGGGCTCACCAGTGTCTTCTGTGGCTCCACACCTGCACTGAGCCCTGGGAGGGGGTGAAAATTCCCCTCCCCATATAGAATTTCCCTGTGTTCTCAGCAGCCCTGTGAGATGGTTTCAGGGGGGTTGAGTCACTAAGCCAAGAATGCAGGAAGTGGCAGAGCCTCAGTGTGAGCCTAGGGCTAACCGAGTACACACAGCACGGAACACCCATTCAGTTCTGTTACTGCCCACGCTCCCTATGGGGAATGGTCACCTCCATTTTACAGATGGTGAAACGGAGGCAGAGAGAAGTAAACTAACTGACCCTCAGTCACCTAGTTGTCGATGGATTTGCTAGCATTCCATCTCGAGGTGTCTGCTTTCCGAATCCCTGCTCTGAACCCCTAAGCTGTCGTTGCCCCGAGAGCCGGTACTCTGTCTGCTCGTCCACACTGTCCCTCGGTGTCATCCTCCCCACTTCCAAGAGATGTTAGATTGCCTCTCGGGAGTCTGTGCCTGACCCTGTCCCCACGCCTGGGGGGCTAATGCTCCCGGGGATGGCTTTCCCTCTGCAGGCTTGTTCATTCACTCAGGGCTGAGGTCATAAAGTTGAGAAAACTGGAGGGTAGGATTTGAACCTAGGTCTCTCAGGCTCTAAAGCAGTGGCGCTCCTCTCCCTCAGCCACAGTGTCCTTCAAAACTATCAGAAAACGCGTCAAAAAGGCTGGGAGGCATGGGTGGTATGCTACAGGACAGTCAGTGCCACAGGACATTGCTGGCCCGTGAACCCAGTGTGTTCCAGGAGGCAAGGCACGCTCAAGGTGGGCGGGGCAGGAGGGGCGGGGCCGGATGGGTGGGCGGGAAGGAGGGCGGGGCCTGAGGAAGGGGCCTGCAGGGGCTGGTGGGCCTGGGGAGGTCAAATGGAAAAGCCATGGATAGCACAGCCAGGTGCATGAAAGGGAGGAGAGCACAGGGAAGGAGCAGCTGATCCAGAAGGGAAAGACCCAGAAACACGTGGCCTCTGGCATCAGGCAGATCTTGTGCTTGACGCCCCTCTAGGCCACTTTCCCACAGACCCCGCAGTTTTCCTGACAGCTGGGGCCTCAGTCTCCCATCTGCGAAGTGAGAAGCCCACCTCCCAAGGCTGCTGTGAATCATCCTCAGGAAGTTTAATACCCTTTTATACCCACGTTTATTCCTTCACCATATATACGTGTCTGTAGGTAATATAGAGTTCTGTTTGGTGATTTAATTGGTATCATATCATTATTTTAAGGATAACTTTACATCTATTTCAACCCAAAGATAATTTTTACAGATATATCTACATAGACAAAAAAAAAAAAAAAATTAAATGAGATAATTATGGAACTAGCTCTATGGTAGGAAAGCAGTCACTGGGGGTGGTGGAGCCCCAGTCACCCTGGGGAGGGTCTGAGCACAGGCCCTGGGGTCTCCTCACAGCTTTTCCAGCTTTTGGGGCTTCTCACCTCCATGGGACACCTCCTGGCCTTTCCCTCCTTCTGGCCTCTCAGAGTCTGTCCACTTGTCAGATGACACCCCCCCTCTCCCTGGAAGCCCTCCCCAGCTCTCAGTCTCATAGAAGCTAAGTGGGGACATGTGAATGATCCACAGAGGGCCTAGGGATGGCGCAGGCTTGGTGACTAAGCCACAAGTTGAGGGGGGACACGCAATCATAACGCCCTGACTAGTCCTCCTACCCCGACTCTGCCAAAAATTAATCCTGCCTTTAAAGAGCTCCATTTCTCCAGAGGAAGAGCCACCTTATTAGAGAAGGCCATTCTCCACAAAGACAGAACAAGCAGGCCAATAAAACTCCCTGGGTTTTGGCATCACTTTGGAAATCGATGCACTGTGATTGCAAAGCCAGCCTCTGTCTGCAGCTGTCTAATTTTAGCTGGACCTTTGCCGGCCTCTCACCAGGCTCACCCGCCCCCACCGGCCGGCAGAGAGGTTCTGAGAGCATCATTGATCTTTTGACTAAAGTGTCCTAATGAAATACAAATCTGTTGTCACTTAAAGAGCCATCTGTCATGGCGGCTGAGAAGAAATGCTACCAGGAGAACAATAACCATAATTTCATTTTAAGACCTAGACTTCCTCCCCCGTTCCCTGCCAGAAAAAATCGATATCTTTTACTGTTTCATTTTGTCACAGAGCAATGGGGGAAAGTCATCAATAGGGTGTTAAAGATATTTTCAATTACAAGCAAGTTCCCTGGGACGAGGGCCCTTGGCCTCTTGCAGTGAGCTAGTACGAATTTGCATGAAGGGCTGTGAGTTAGCCGAGGTGACTCAGTGCTCCTCTCCTCAGGGCATTTTGCCTGGGCTAAGTGGCTTAAGGAGGTGACAGGTGTGCAGGATTCCCAGAGGGCCTGGAAATCCCTATAAATGCAAGCACTAGCCTTATGCAGCATCAGGACATTCCTGAGCAGAGTGGTCAGAATAAGCAAAGCCGTTCCTTGTCTTGCACCCAGAGCCCAGGCAGTAGGGATTTCCAGCAAAGTGGGGGAAGGAAGGGCTGCCAATTGTGGGGGAGGGGGGACCTGTTTTCCAGGCAGGCCTGGGTTCTCCAGTCTGCGTGGGGTCATTACTTCTGACTCTAGGAGGGTCCAACCACCTCATCTTTTCAAGTGGGACTTTGAGACACAGGGTGGAAAAATGGACTTATCCCAAGCTCACCCAGGCCATGGGTAGGGTAGCAGAAGGTGGAAAACAGATGAACCTTCTGCTCAGCTCCTTAACAGGAGGAGTCTCTCTGTGGGCATCAAATTGGAGAAATCCATGTTTTCCCAGCCTGTATCTTATATGCCCAAATGTCTGGACTCACGTTAGAGGGTACTTTAAATATATATTTTAAAATCAGCTTTATTGGGATGCCTGGGTGGCTCAGTCAGTTAAGCATCTGCCTTCGGTTCGGGTCATAATCCTGGAGTCCTGGGATTGAACCTCTGCTCAGCATGGACTCTGCTTCTCCTTCTCCTCCTCATGCATGTTCTCTCTCTCCTCTCTCACTATTTCTGTCTCTCTCTGTCAAATAAATAAATAAGATCTTAAAAAAATAAATCAGCTTGATTGCGATCATGTAGAGGTAATAAAATCTAGCAATTTGAAACACACAAATTTCTGTGTATGTATACAGTTTTTAAATTATCATCATACCACAATGCGAACAACTCCAATAACCCCACACCCCCTCTCTCGTCTTTGCAGTCATTCCTTCTCCGTAATCCATAAACCTGCCAACTGATTTCCTCTCTGTCACTAGGGTTTTGCCTTTTCTAAAATTACATATAAATAAAACCATACCACAGTCAGTTTTTGTGTCTGCCTTTTTAAAAAAATTCAGCACTATGACTTTAAGATTTACCTACGATGTTGCAAAAACCAGCTGTTTATACCTTTTTGCTACTGAGTAGTATTCCCTTGTTTGGATATACCACATTTTGTTTGCCTATTCACCAGTTGAGGGGTTATGAATAAAGCGGCTATAAATATTCTCATACAAGTCTTTGCAGTTGTGTGTTTTCCTTTCTTTTGGTCAAAAGCTCTAGTGGTACAATGGGTAGATAAAGGGGATGGAAAACAGGATAAATAGATGCATATTTAACTTTTTGAGGAATGATCGAGGTGATCAAAGCACCTATAGTGTTTTGCATTCCCATTAGCAATGTATGAGAATCTGAGGGTCAATAATCTTGTCAACATTTGGTATCATCAACCTTTTAAATTTTAGCCATTCTAGCGGGAGTAGGGTACTATCTCATGTGGTTTTAATTTTCATTTCCCTAATAAAAATGATGTGGGGTATCTTTTCAAATGCTTGTTCATCATTATATATTTCATTTGGTGAATTATGTACTGAAATCTTCAATCTACTTTATTGTTGAGTTGTTAGTGCACTTTATATATTCTGGAGTCATGTGAATTTTCAGTCTGTCCATTTCAACCAAGTTTTGGCTGGGATTTTGATTGGGACCATACTGCATCTGTAGATCAGTTTGGGGATAGTTTACATCTTCATAATATTGCATTTTCAGTTCCATGAACATCATATATTTCTCCATTTATTTAGGCTTTCTTTAATTTCTCTCTGTCACATATTTTGCTAAATTAATCTCTTCTCATTACATTATATAAGAGTATGTAGTATATATTATGGTTTTAATGCATTTATGAATGTTTTTTCAACAATTCTAGACTCTTAATTTGAAATTTTAGATTATTCTTTTAAGGGTAACAATGGATATGTGTGGATTTAAATTCATCTCATTGTTTTTTGTCTCTTTTCCATCTGTTCACTGCACTCTTATCCTACTTCTGATTTTTCTTGAATTGATTGAATTTTTAAATAGGTTATTTTTATCTGCATTATTGGTTTATTTGCTGTATCTTTTTTGTTTTTTGATATTTCTACTAGTAGTTCAAGTATTTGCAATATACACAATACTATACTTGTATAAGAACATTATGATAGTAAAATTCCATTTGCCCTATTGTGCTTTTTGCTTTGTGTGTGTGTGTGTGTTTCTACATTATTATTATTACATCATATTACAAAATCTATAATACCTTGTTATGGTTTGCACTTTAACTACTCATCTTTAGGGGCACCTGGGTGGCTCAGTGGGTTAAAGCCTCTGCCTTCGGCTCAGGTCATGATCTCAGGGTCCTGGGATGGAGCCCCACATCAGGCTCTCTGCTCAGTGGGGAGCCTTTTTCTCCCTCTCTCTCTGCCTACTTATGATCTCTGATGATAAAATCTTATTAAAAATAAATAAATAGTCATCTTTATTAAAGAGGAAAATATGAGGAAAAAAAGTCATGTTTACCATGCAAACTCTTTTTTTTAAAGGCTTTTTAAAAAAGATTCTATTTATTTATTTGACAGACAGAGAGAGAGAGCACAAGTTGGCAGCGGGAGAGAGAGAAGCAGACTCCCCACTGAGCAAGGAGCCCTATGTGGGGCTTGATCCCAGAACACTGGGAACATGACCTGACCTGGAGGCAGATGCTTAACCGACTGAGTCACCCAAGCACCTCTACCGTGCAACCTCTTGTCCTTCCTTGTGTAGACCCTAATTTTGTACTTAATATCATCTTGTACTCAGATGACTTTCTTCAACATTTTTTAAAGGACAAGTGTGCAGGTGTTGAGTTTTCTCACCCATTCTGAATGTCTTCATTGTTTCCATTTTCAAATATTCCCATGGGGTATAGAATGCTTTGTTCATATTTTAAAATTTCTTTTTTCTATACTTTAAATATGCAAATGGAGTTTTGACTACTGATTCAATCTCCTTACTAGTTATAGTCTATTCAGATTTTCCATTTCCTTATATTGTTAAGACATCAGTACTGCCCAAGGGCTTCTAGATATTCAGTGCAATCCTTATCAAAGTCCCAATGACATTTTTTGCAGAAATAGAAAAATCCACCGTAAAATTCCTATGGAATCTCAAGGACCCTGACTAGCCAAAACAATTTTGAAAAAGAAGAACAAAACTGGACGACTTACACGTCTTGATTTCAAAACTCACAATGAAGCCATAGTAACCAAAACAGATTGGTGTAGTTAATTTTTATAGGGAAATGTTTAAATTCCTTTCTTGTTTTCTTTGTGTATATTCTACAGCTATTTTTCTTTGTGGTTACCATGGGGATTACAGTTAGCATCCTAAAATTGTAACACTCTAATTTTAATTCAAACCGGCTTAATTTCAATAATTTATATATGTATATATAAAAAACTCTGTTCCTATATAGCTCAGTCCATACCTCCTTTTTCTGGTATCACAAAATCATATTCATCTAAATTTTGTGACCAAAAACATAAACTAATAATTCCTTCAAATGCATTAGTATCTCAAATTATGTAGAAATCAAAATACTGAGTCACAAAACAAAGTTGCAACAATACAAACTTTAAAAAAAAACTTTAAAGATCTTATTTATTTATTTGACAGAGAGAGACACAGCAAGAGAGGGAACACAAGCAGGGGAAGTGGGAGAGGGAGAAGCAGGCTTCCTGCCGATCAGGGAGCCTAATGCGGGGCTCGATCCCAGGACTCTAGGATCATGACCTGAGTTGAAGGCAGACACTTAACGAGTGAGCCATCCAGGTGCCCCCATTAATACAAACTTTTTGATGAATCATTTCAAAAAGTGTTAGTCCCTTAAATTGTGTAGAAAACAAAAAGTAGAGTTACAAACTCTTGTTAACATTACCAGCTTTTATAATTACCTATGTATTCACCTTTCCTGAGACCTTTATTTCTTCAAATGGCTTCAAGATGCTGTTTCTTATTCTTTCATTTCACTCTTCAGGACTTCCTTGAGCGTTTTGTCTATAGAGTCTAGTGGTAATAAACTCCCTCAACTTTTACTTCTCTGAGAATTTCTTCATTTCTCCTTCACTTTTGAAGGACAGTTTTGCTGGATATAGGATTCTCGGTTTACAGATTTTTTTTTTCTTTTCACACTTTGGATATACCAGCCCACTGTCTTCTGGCCTCTAAAATTTCTGATAAGAAATCTGCTGAAATCTTTTTAAAAAATTTTAAATTTAAATTCAATTTAATTAACATATACTGTATTATTAGTTTCAGAGGTAGAATTCAATGATTCATCAGTTGCATACAACACCCAGTGCTCATTATTTCACATACCTTCCTTAATGTCCAGCCCCCCCACCCCCTTTAACAACCCTCAGTTTGTTTCCTAGTGTTCAACATCTCTTATGGTTTGCCTCCTTCTCTGTTTTTGTCTTATTTTATTTTTCCTTCCCTCCACCTTTGTTCCTGTTTTGTTTCTCAAATTCCACATATGAGTGTGGGACTCAATCCTAGGACCCTGAGATCATGATCTGAGCTGAAGGCAGATGCTTAACTGACTGAGCCACCCAGGTGCTCTGCATTCACTAATTCTTTCTTCTCCCTGCTCAAATCTACCTTTGGATCTCTCTGGCAAGTTTCTCATTTCATTTATTGTACATTTCAGTTCCAGAATTTCTTTTTGGTCTCTTTTTAGGGTTTTTATCTCCTTACTGATACTTCCATTTTGCTCATATACCATTTACTTGACTTTATTCACACATTTCTTTAGGTCTTTGATAATCTTTAAGATAGTTACTTTAAAATCTTATTATGTCTGCATCATTTTTTTTCTTTTGGGTTGCTTTATGTTGATTTATTTTTTTCCTTTGAATGGACCATACTTCCTTGTATCTTTGTATGTCTTATGCTTTTTTAATGAGATAGCTCTGGAAATCAGATTTACCCTCTTCCCCAGGGTTTGTTGTTTTTAGCTACTTAAAAAAAATTTTTTTTTTTTTTTGATAGTTGTAGGCCATCTCTGTGCTGAAGATCAGCTTGAGGTGTAAACTTAAAGTTTTTTTAGGTCCTTTCTGAGCTTTTCTCTGGGCATGCGGGGTCACTTTTAAACTTTCCCTATAGATGTAAATATTTTTGAATGACCTGGTTTTTAGCATCTGCCTCCCAAAAAGGGAAAACAGAAAAAAAAATGGTGGGGGGTGGTGCAAAAAATGCTAGCCCTTTAAAAGTTCCTTGCAGTCACTTCAGCTGGATGGGAAGGGCTTGCAACAATTAGGGGGGTGCCCAACAATGGCTGTCCACCTCTTTGTACCTCTGTGATCAGAAGCAATGATCAGAGCACAGATCTCTCATATTTAGGGGACAGCATCCCTCTTGCCCATCCTGAATCCTCCAAGCTGTGTTCCAGCTGCTTCAAGAACATGTGCACAGCTGCCTGCCATGGGGGTGGGGATGAGGGATGGGTAGCGGCTTCTGTGCTAAGAGTTGATAGTGACCAGTATTAACATTAATTTATCATCCAAGCCTTTCCCTGGAAGTTGAAAGGTTGCAGTAGGCTTCACAGTTCTAAAACAGTTACATCAGACAATCTGATGTCTGATGTACCAGCGCTATTGTTGTCTAAGTGAGGAAACAGATTCCTGGTGCTTCCTTTGGTGCCCTCTTGTGATTCATTGACAATTGTTTTGCAAAACATTTTTTTCCTTCCCATCCCACCCCCATATCTTTTCTTGGAACCTCAGTTATAGTTATGTTAGACCATTCAATATTGTTCCACTGTTGACTGATGTTATATTTATTCTCTCATTCTTCAGGGATTTTTTTTTTTTAATTTTCCTCTGTCTCTGCTTTATTTTGGGTAGTTTCTTTTGCTATGTCTTCAATTTCACCAACTTGGGCTGTTGCAGGATCTAATCTACTGTTAATCTCATCACCTATCTATATTTTTTATTTGAGAAGTTATATTTTTCAGCTGTAGATATTTCATTTGGATTTTCATAATTCAGCTTGCTTTTACTATCTTTCGCATTTTAAAACAGATAGTATATCTATAATAGCTATTTTAACATCTTTATTTACTGATTCCAACATATTTGTTATTTTTTATTCCTTTCTATTGTTTTTCTATTGTTCTATCCTTCCTCCTCCTCCTTCTTCTTTCTTCTCCCCTCCAGCTTCTTTCTTTCCTCTCCTTCTCCTCCTCCTTCCTCTTCTCCCCCTTCATCTCCTCTTTCTCCTTCCCTTTCACCTTCTTCTTCGCCTCCTCCTCCTCCTCCTCCTTCTTCTTTCTTTTCTTCTTCTCCTTCTCTTCTTCTTCCTCCTTCCTCCCCTCCTTCCTCCCCTCCTCCTCCTCCTCCTTCTTCCCTTCCTCTTCCTCTTTCTGTTATAGGGCACATTTTCCTGCTGCTTCACACATCTGTTAATTTTTTATTATATACTGGACATTGTGATGCTATGTTGTTGGTTACTACATTTCACCATCTTTCTTTCAATGGTATTGAATTTTCTCCTGGGAAGGAGTAAAATTGTTTTAAATCATTGGACACTTTTGAGGCTTGCTTTTAAGTTTGCTACGGCAGACACAGAGCAGAGTTTATTTTTAGGGTTAATTAACACCAACTTCCAATCCAATAATAGATTTCTGAGGATTCTACCTGCTGTTTTGTTTATATTGAGATCTTCTTGCTCAAGGAGACAAGAGGGAAACCTTCCCAGTCCTGTGTTAGCTTCAAAAATTTCTTTGCATTCCCTATTCTGGTGGTTCTTTCCCTGTCCCTGGATACTCTCCTTCCAAATGTGTGCAAATCATTACTTTAACAATTTCTTAAGAGGACCCCTCTAAATTTCTATGGAGGTTTCTCTCCATGCAGTGACCTCTCCAATATCCCGTTTTCTAAATTCTCTCCATCTGCTCTTTTCAAACTCTGATCTCTTTCTCCTCAACTCATCGAGACTGTCAGGGCATATTTGAGTTCTCACTCTATTCTTTGCAGTCTGGAAACCACCTCCAGGGAGCTGGACAACTGTGGGCTCCATTCACTTGTTTCCTTTCTCCCTGTGACTGTACCCCTGCACAGATAGGTATCTAATGTCCAAAAATTGTTTGCTCTTTTGTCCACTTTTCTAGTTAATTATGGTGGGAGGGTAAATTCCATTCCTGCTAATTCATTCTGGGTCAGAAGCAAAAGTCCAGCATGCAATTTCCAGTGGTTTTTATGTACATCTTTATGTCATTATCATTGAGTCAAATACTTTTTTTCCAAAATTGAATCTGACATAGAACCCCCAAATCGACACCTGATAGCCATAAGGCTTCTCAGAGTGGTCTCTGAGGGGATCAGGGGCTGCCTGCACCTGCCCTCCCCTCACCCCTATTTTGACTCCCAAGACACCTTAAGGGAGGCAGGCCCGTGAGCACTTCTGCCTTCCAGGATAAACTTTATCTCCATTAGCCTGATTATTGAGGACCTTCAGTACATGTCTCTTCCAAATCCTTCATTTTCTCTTTCCTGTGTTCATCCCCAGGTGGTTGGTTGCTCTCCATGTGATGTTCCAGCCCACGGAGATCACAGTGCCAATCCTCTTAACCAGACTGCCACCACCCACCCTGGTCCTAACCCCATCTTTTACACCTGGCCAGTGCTTAGCATCTCATCTGACCTGGACCAGGCTGTGAAGTCAGCACATGACACTAAAATTGGTAGAGTGTTGGGCAAAATGGCTTCTTGCATTCTTTAGATGAGATCGGACATATTCAGAGTGGTATGGCCGTAGACTGCTTGCATTCTTTAAATCACTATCTCCCCCCTCCCAATTTTTTTAAAGAAAATCTTTTGCTGAACACACATAGCTGAAATCACAAAAATATCCTTTGCACCGGTTGCTAAGCTCTTCACAGTCTTATTCAACTAACACACTTGCAGCTCTTCACACAAACCCAACACATAGCAGTTTGTCAATAAATATCTGTAGAATAAACGAGGGGTAAGGGACAGGAGTTCAGGTGAGAGGCATAATCTGAGCAGAGGAAGCAAGTGAGCATAAGCATGACGAGATCAGGGAACAAGGCAAAGTACAGAACTGATTTAAGAGGGCAGGAGAGATGATGGGCACAGCATAAAGAGAATAAGGGATCAAGTCTACCTCACAGGGTTCTTGCGGAGTTGAAACAAGGCATGCATTAGGTCAAACGATATGAGATTGTTGGTATTTGACTATTTCTGAGCGATAAATGCTACAGAAGCCTAACGTCCAGGTAACAGAGACCCCAAGAGGCCAGTGTCCCTCCCTAGCTCCAACTCACTAGGAATGAGATGCAATTTTGAATACTTAAGGGGAGTGGCACTCCATATCAGAGGTTAATGTGTGTGCCATCCCTGCTTTCAACTGTCCCCGCTGACCCGTCCAGAGCCCTGAGTCTTCTCAAGTGGCACCAAAGGGCCTGTGGCCTGGGAGGCACAAAGGATTTCTTGGATGTTCCCACCAGGCAGCTGCACTAGGTGAACAACAAGGCTTAAGAAGCTTCCTTTTTTTTTTTTTTTTTTTTAAACTTTTCCAGACAACTGAAGACTTTCAACTGACAACTCACCTTAGACAGGGTTAGTGTGGGAGCTGGATATCTGGAAGGCAGGCCTTGAAAAGGGCCCTAGTGCACATATTAACTCCCTCAGTGTGGGGAACTCCCGGACACCTCTGAGGAGCATGGGAAGGGGAGCAGGAAAGCAGGTGACTGAAGGGCAAAGGGGTGTGAGGGGAGGCTTCCAGGTGGGTCTGTTTCCTCCCACTTTCACCAGGTTACCTTTCAGTGGGATGAAAGTATCCTCTAATTCCCTTGATCGCTGTTCAGTTCTTCTAGAAAAGAACTACTTGACATTTTGGGAGAGAAAACACATAAGCGGAAGGTGTTCATATGATGCTCTGTGGAGAGTGTGGGGTGGAGGAATCTCAGAGAACTGGCAGCAGGTGCTGTCTTCATGTCAGAAATCAAGCCAGGTGAGGTGAGAAGTCAGCCCATCAGCCTGTTCTCCTGTGGGGAAGTGTGCCAGGCTCTCCAGGACACGTCCCTGTTCCAGTGGGGGGTAGGGCCTGGGGTCTTGGCCCTTGTCATACCTAGTCTCTGCGATGGGCCAGGAAGCCCCTCCCCATCTTCCCTCACCTCATGAGGCAGCCTTGACTGTTTGCCTTTTCAGCTCCTACTGCCTTTTGTCCCTTCGCCAACCTTGGCCTTCCCACAAAGCAGACCCCTTCAGTCTGAGTAACATGTCTTCTCCTCCCCTTTTATTCCCAGGAGGGTTTCAATCTTCCTCAAGCGGAGAAGGGCAGCTCTGGGCTGTGGCACTGAGCCATGCACGGTCCTGAGCAAGGTGCACCACACCTGCCGTGGACTCTTGGCTCGGACAGGGGGAGGCTGGCCTGTCCGAGGAGGGGTCTCCATCACCCTGTGGACCCAGTGACTGGGGTGTCTTCACCTTCACCCTCAGAGACAGGGAATGCTTGGAGCCCCGAAACCCTCTGACTCAGCAGCCAGCGATCTGTGTCTGTGATGTCAGGGTCACAGGAGAGGAGAGTCTGCAGGACGTGTGCCATTTGGCTTAAACACATGGAACCCCCCAGACCAAGATCATTCCCATAGGAGCAATTTCTGGAAGGGAACTGACAAGCCAAACATTCTAGTGCATCTGCTGATCTGTTCCACCAGGAATCTGGGTGACAGTGGACAAAAGATTCCATCTCTCTGATCATAGAGATAAATACATTAAGGATAATGACCACCAGGGTCTCACTGGCAGAGAAAGGAGGAACAGATATGAAGACGGGAGAAACTGGAATCAACCCTGTTTACAAAACTCAGTTTCCTCCTCTGGGAAAGAGAGATGGCAATAGTTCTTACCTCCTGGGGTGGTTGTGTCCACGCATAAGAAAAACTCTGTCTTTTATGACAATCATTTTATTGTTTTGGGATGGCCCTCCACAAAAGTCGCCCTATTGATTTTCATGGCCACCTGCAGTGAGAGCCCATCTCCTGAGTGGCAGAACCCAAAGGCCTCTTCTGACCTTGACCTTCCTCTCATACCGCACAGGTCCCAGACCACGTGAATCTTTCCCTCCCGGTTTTATATCATCACTGAAGTCGGCTCTGGGGCTGTGAATTTATGAATTTATGAATATAAATAGGACAGCCTTGCCATTCGTAATCCTGCTGACGTTTTCAAATGGTTCAGTGGAACATTGTTCACAGATGCATGAAAGATAAACTTTATGTCTTATTCGTGATAAATTAAGGAGTTACTGGGTTCTACTGTTCTTCCCATGCCTATTTGTTCATTTAATAATAATATAATGATTGTAAGCCTCCTGGGCCCGGTGCTGGGGGTGGGGATCAACATCAATCCATTCATTCATTCATTTGTTCATCCATCCAGTGAACAATTATTAAGTGCCCCCCACCAGCAGGAAGCCCATCACGCAGCAGGGTAGGGGCGTCCGCACCGGGAGAAGGAGGGGTGAGATGGGAGCCCAGGCAGGGGTGATGCGGTGGTGGCAGTGAAGTCTGCGGCAGAAGACTGGTTTCCAACCTTGGGATAATGAGAGCCAAGGTTCTCCCCGCTGGAGAAAGGAGTTACAAATATGGAAAGGGAGAAAGCAGATTCCATTCAGTTTCCGTAAGTCTACAGGGCAGAACCACGGGCATAAGGCAGGAAAAACGCTTCGGATACTTGATTTTGTCGAAGAGGCATCAGGGCTAAAAATAAGATACTAATACCAGCAAGCACGGCCTCAACCCACCCACCAGGTGCTCAGCACACCGAGCAGCTGTGGAAAGACAGTTCCGGCCAGGTGCTCTCTCTGGGCTGTGTTGGGCCTCAGCTTGCTCTCCAGCTTCATGGTGTTCCCGCCACCAAACTCTGCTCCTGCCTGGGAGGGAGCCTTGGAGGCCTCCATGCCTCACCAGGCCTTCTCGCATCTCCCCAGCAGATGCTTTGCCCCAACCCGGGCCGCCCGGGATCCCACTTCTTGCAGGAGCCTGGGGGAGCAAATGCGGAGGCAGCTCAGGATGAAGGGCTTGGGCTAGGAAGTGCCCTGGAATCCATACCCGAGGAAGGGCTGGAAGGAAGCCTGATCTAGGCAGCTTGGGTTGGAATTCATTGCCAAAATGAGGCAGCTGTGTGATCATGAGTGAATTACTTCACCTCTCTGTGCATTAGCTTCATTGCCTGTAATAAGGTAACGATAAGAGCACCTGCTCCACCGAGTTGTTGATCTATATGAATCTCCTTCTGGCATAAGGGATTATATGAATAATTACTTTTATATTATTACTACCGCAAATACTCAAATACCCACCAAAGAGATTTTGAAGTTTCCTTATTTACCTGAGATTCCTTTCTTCTTCTCCCTTACTTTAAAACAACTTTTAACCTTGAAAAAACTACAGACTCACAAGAAGTTGCAAAAATAATACAGAGAAGTCCTGGGTACCCTCTACCAGCTCCCTACCCCAATGGTCCACCTCACAGAGTTATAATATAATGTCTAAACCAGGAGCTGGGCCACTGTTGACATGATACCACGAACTGGAGCACAGACTTTACTCGGATTCCACCTGTTCTTATATGCACTCATTTATCTGTGTTTGTATGTGTGTATGTGTGAAGCTCTATGTGGTTTTTATCACATGTGTACATTCATAGAATCGCCACCAGGATCAAGATACAAAATACTACATCACCATAAAGGAACTCTCTTATGCTGTTTATCCTTATTTTTTATTCCTATTTATTTTAAAGAAATATAGGGGCGCCTGGGTGGCTTGGTTGGTCAAGATTCCAACTCTTGGTTTCAGCTCAGGTGACGATCTCATGGGTTGTAAGATCAAGCCCTGCTTCGGGCTCCATGCTTAGTGTGTTGGGGGGTCTGCTTGAAATTCTTTCTCTCTCCTTCTGCCCCCACCCCCTTCTCTCTCTCTCTCATAAATAAATAAGTCTTAAAAAAATACAATGTTTCAGGTGCAGTCCAATCCTGAAGCCAATCCCATCCCCCATCCTCAGTCCACAGAGGTAACCACAATTTCTAAAGTACACTATGTCTCCAAAATAGCTAATATTTGCTGAATGCATTTTGTGCCCCCAGCTTTGTTCTTGTACCTTGTTTACCTGCAGGAATCTATTCAGTACTCACCACAACCCGTTCTTATCCCCAGCGAGTATATGGAGGAGAGGAGCCGAGAGGTGAAGGTAGCATAGGTAGGAACACCAGAAGTCCTGGTGTTGGGGCTTGAAGCTGCCTCCATGGCCACTGTTCTATGCTGAGACACATGTGGCTTCTTTACACCCACGTCTCCACCTCACCGTGAGGTCGAGAAGATTCGTTCATGTGGATATGTGCAGACAGAACCCACTGTGTTCACTGCTTTGCAGTTTGCCTTTTATGATGACATAGCATCTGCATAGCCATGCTCCTCGTGCTGGACATTTACTGTTACATTGTCACTACCACACACAATAGAGCAGGAAGACACCTGTTGGTGTTTCATGTCTGAACCGCTCTGGGGTTTATTCTCAGCCTTGGAGTTGTCTCTAAGTACCAGTGGCTGCAACTTCAGAGGGTGTTGCCAAGTCTCACAGTGTTTGCAACAATTTACACTTCCACCTGCCATGTATGAGAATGTGAAATGACACATCCCTATTGGCTGAATTTGTCTTTCTCTGATTGTTAGGGAGGTGGTTGAGCCGTTCTTGATTTTTGTGCGTTTTGTTTGAGAAATCCTTTCCTGCTCAGGGTCATGAAGGCACTCTTCTAATTTTGGTTCTGTTGTTTCAAAGTTTTATTTCTGGTGGCTTTCCCAGTAAAGTTTGACTTTATACAGTTACCTTTTGTGTGAGACATAAACATTACCCTGGATACAGTCAATTTCCTTGTACTTTTTGCTGGGGCATCTATCTTTCCTCCTCTTCTCTGCAACACCCCCTGTGCTGTATTTGGAGCTCCTGAGCACATCCAGGTCTGTTTCTGTCTCCACTGGCCTCCTTGCCCTATGCTATGCAAACACTGCAAGATCTGAAGCACAAGCACTTTACCGTAAATCTCAGTGTTGGAAGGGTAAGTTGTCTTTGTTCTCCAAAATTATTTCCCACATGAGCTTTTGAATCAGCCTGTCATGTCTACCTGAAGTTCTGTTTGGATTTTGTACATTGTAATTGCATTATATTTACAGATTAGCTGGTGGAGTAATTGACATCTTTCAGGTTATTGGTCCTTCCCACCCATTAGCATGTTATATTTTTCCCTTTATTCAGATTTTCTTTTATGCCCTTTGATAACGTTTTATAATTTTCTCCCTAAAGGTCTTGCACATAGTTTACTAGATTTATTTCTTGCTACCTTCTCATTTCTTAGAACTTTGGGCTGAAGCGTAACTCTTGCTAGAGCTCACTTGTGAACTGCTGGGTTCTTGTCCAGTCTCTTAAATGGCTCAAACCTTAGATTACTCATACATAATCATGCCCCTATCATAGAGGAGGCACGAAGAGCAAATGAAGCAAAGAATATGACACCTTAGGACATCGTAAATATTCGATAAATGTTAGCTCATCCTGGAACCAGCATACATTTGGAGCCGTGTCTCTGAATGTGTGTACTTGTACATCAGCAACTGTGCTCAGAATATGATCGCCAGGCAGAAATGGATCAGAAGTGACAGCTTTTGACCTATGAGTAATTGGCAGACAGCACCTTCCCCCCTCAAATTAAAGACTATGAAGTACAGAACTTTCAAAATATACGGTAAAATTAAAATTTCTATTGAATTCCAAAGGAGGGATAATGAAAGTACATTTTTAGTTCATTCTGTGTAAGTTAACAGAAAACCAACTAGAAAAGAAAATTAATGGTAAAGATATTTATGTTTCTGTTTAAAATCTACTGTGACTTATTACCATCGTTGTTCTTTTAGTCATTTTCAGGGCAAACATGTTGAAATTAGTTTCATTTCATTTAAAGTTTTGTTTTTATAAAATAGTACATGTTTTATTATAAGCACTTCAGACATTAGGGAAAAGTAAAAGAAGCAGGAACTTCCCTGAATCATACCATTGAAGTAGGCCCATTTCTAATGTCTTGTTCAAAGTCCTTTTTCATACCTCTCTATACCATAAATGGATTTCTGGGTTGTACCTACTTTCTGGTTTTGTTTTGTTTTGTTTTGTTTTGTTTTGTTTTCCAACAAGGTGCTATGGATGATTTTTTTCCCTTAACTGGTTGCAGAATTATATCATTTTAGATCATTGCATCGTATTCCACTTTGTAGATTTGCCCTCATTTAATAAATCAATTCCCTATTTATGGCTACTTGATCTTATAAAATAAACCATGCTCCAATGAACCGCTGTGACACACCTCTTTTTTTGCGAATTTATGTGACTGCCTCCATCAATAAATTCCGTGGGAGTGAGATTATCAGGATAAAAGGCACACTCATTTGACATTTTGACACATATCCCCAAGCTGCCTTCCTGAAAAGGTTGAATCAATTAGCGCTGCCATCATTGGTGCATGGGGGCACCCATTTTCCAATAAGTTAAGTGGGGCTGTCAATTTTCTTAATCTTTAACTATCTGGGGAGTGGAAAGCAAACCTCTCTTTGCATATGCATTTCTTTGATTAGCAGAGAAATTAAACATCTTTTCATCTGTTTCTTGGCTATTTGGATCTCCTTTTGTGGATTGCCTGTTTGAATAGTGAGCACATTGGTCTGGTTGTTTCATGAGAATCCTTCTTGTATCAACATTGTGGGTAACGTGGTGTAATAGCCCTTTGACTTTGGGCTTGGTTGTGTGGTTCGCTTTGGCCAATGGAATGTCAGCAGATGTGTTTCAGGCACAGATTTAAAATGCATGTGATGGAGTTTGCCCTCTTGTGCATCTGCTGACCCCATGAGAAGATGATGCTCTGGCTGGCTGGCTGGTCTCTGCGGAAGGAGACACTCATGGAGCCAACCTGACCTGAACCTGTGTTCTGGATGCAAGCCTGGTCCAGCCTAACCAAGATCAGGAGAGTCCTAGCTGCTGATCCACAGACATGGTGAAAAACAATGATTGCTCTCTTAAGCCATCAAGTTTGGGTTGGCTTGTCTCGCAGCTGCATTATGACAATGGGTGACCGACATACCCTGTGTGATCTGGTATGTGTCACATCGTTCTCTGGCTCTGTTTCTTTGGCTGTGGCATGAAGAAGATGATTACTGAGCAATTTCTAAGGTCTCTTTCAATAGCAAGATTCTGATACAAGATTTGGTAGTGAGAGGGCAGGAGAGTGTTCCAGAAGGAAAGCCTGGCACAGACACAAAGAAGGCTGTGCAAGAAGGGAATGGGAGGGGCACAGGCTTGTTCCACTGGAGCAGATTGTCCGAGACATGCCGGTGGGGGTGGGCTGGGGTGAAGGGCTGATGCCCAAATGCTGGGGCCCAAGATCCTTAGGAAGCTCTGCCTGTTCACACCCACCTATTCCTTACCCTCTTGCAAACTGCCCGTGCCCCGACCATGCTGCTGAAACTGCCTTCTCAATTATAACCTCTCATCTCCAGACCCTCACTTTGGCCCACAGCCTCCTAGAACCCGATGCCTCTTCCCCACCCTTTGCCCTGGCTTCTGTGCACCCCAACCTCTTGGTCCTCCCCTTACATCCGCCCACAAAGGGTTGGGTCTCCTTTCCTGAGTCCACTCTGAAGGTGTCACCTCCAGGTTCTTTCCTCGGCTCCCACTTCTCAGCCTAGTAATGAGTGTGGAATTCAGGGACTGAGAGCCCAAGTGAGGGACCTGGGTACTTAGATCCAGGGATTCAGGCAAAGTGGGCACAGGGCACTGGAAGCAAGCGAGATCTTATTACTGCCAAAAAGTGGATCAGAGCTTTGGATAAACTCTAAGGGACCCAGTGCCAGACTCCAAGTACCATTTGGATACGATGTTTCTGCATCCACTCACAGCTCCAGCTTGATCATTCTCAGTCTCTTCTGTGCTTGTGGCTACAGCAGACAGTCTGAGCGGGGGCTCAAAACCCTGCTGCCCAGTTCTGGCCCAGGTGGCAGCCTGCGTGGCTCTTCTGTTCAGCACATGCTGCTCTCCAGCATGCCCTTTCTGTGGCAGACCTCTCCCTCCCCCTTTCCTTCAGCACTGCTGCCCTCCTCACTGTCCTGCGGTCCTGGTCTCCTGGCAGACACATCCTGGCTCCCGCCTGCAGTTTGAGGGACACTTCCTTGTTCAGCTTGCAAGGAGCCCTTGCCTTGGAGCACGAGTGTGCCTGACGAACATGCTCACTGTTCCTTGAAGCCCCACTTGTATGGGCTTGGAAACCGTCCCTTGACAGTCTTTACACACCTGCACCCACCCCACGAGTACCAGTCCTGCCGTCCTCCCCACCCCTAAGCCCCAGACCCGTCGGGACAAGCCTTTATGACAAGACACCCAGGATTTCTTATCACTGGTACTTCCCTTTGGAACTGATGTGAGGCCGGGGCCAGTGTGTTCAAGGAGAAAGGGGATGAACTTGGCAGCGGGCATACTTGGCTTTGAATTCAGGCTCCATCATTTACTGGTTGTGAAGAACTCATTCCCAGCCTGCTGATCTCTCTCTCTCTCTCTCTCTCTCTCTCTCTCTCTCACACACACACACACACACACACACACACACACAGTACTGTGTCCGCCCACCTCCCGATAGGAGCCAGTCCTACTTGGATTTTGAGCATTTCTATTTCTCCTATTTGAGTCAAACCATTGGGATTACTTGCCGAGAGCTGGCACAAAGTTGACTTTGATTCTGAACTCCTAGCCGCAAAGCAGGTGCCCATTAAATATAGGCTGATGCAGCAGAACATGGTGGAATTCTCCGAAAACTGCGCGTGTGCTCTGTGACTCACGCCCCCGTTTTGCTCCGTCTTCCACGTCCCTCGTCCTCGCCGCATTTGTTAGTATCACTTGGTTCTTTTCCATTTTGACTTGAGTGATTTTTCGGAGGCTGATTCTCCATTTCCCCGGTGGAATTTCCAGCGATGATTGATCTTTTGGTTGGTTTTTATGTGGACATTCATCTCTGTAATGTTTTCATTGTTTCATTTCTCTCCTACAAGGGAACCCAGCTCATTGTTCTTCTCTTATTTTATACTTTCATTGATAATCTCCTTTGAGCCTTGACTCTTTCGGTTTTAATTTTAGTTTTGTTGGGGAGTTTAGTCATTCCATTCTGGTTCTTGGGTGATCCCTCTTAGGAGGCAAGCCCGTGTCGCGTTTGCTCATGTCCCATTTTTCTTGTTAGCGGGGAGGTACTTCCCGGGCAGGGGTCCTGTGCTACTGCTTGCCGCTCACTCCTCAACCTGAGTGGGGTGGCCATTTATTGGGGTAGGGCAGTGAGCTGAGTAGTCCTTAAATTCTATTTGGGTTCATTGTCTCAAACACCCGCAGAGCCAATGCATCATTTCTTTTGCCCTGAAGGCTGATCTCAGTTTCCAGGGCTGGGAGTGGGTTCGGTCCTGAAAAGCCCATTAGGTGTTCAGTTCAGGCCTCCCTCCACCTCCCTCCTCTAGACCTTGTCCCCAGGGGTGGAGCATATCAATGGCTTGCCAGCCTGATGTCACCTCGTCTTATCACCCCACCATGCTGACTTGCAGAACTGAGTCCCATGAATTCACCTGTCCTCTCCGATCAGAAGGTCACTGCCAGACCTTTAAGAACTGTGAAGGTTACATTTCATCATTCCTGACTAGTGAACATTTCCAACCACCCTACTCCACAGCCCCGCCCCCAACACTGGTGGCTCCTTTCTCAGCACAGGTCTGGAGTCTGACCCCTGTCACCTTCTGTCCTATGCCCCTGGCTCCAAGCCACTACCATTCTCCCCGCCCCCACACCAGTCCCCTTGCTTCCCCCTCACCCCATGCCCTCTTCTTAGCCCTGCAAGCACTCTAGGCCTATGAAAATGGGGGCGAGGGTCCTTGGGGGGCCTGGGTGGCTCAGTTGGTTAAGCATTCGACTCTTTTATCTTAGTTCAGGTCTTGATCTCAGGGTCATGGGTTCGAGCTCTAAGCCAGGTGTGGAGCGTACTTAAAAAATGGGAGGTCCACATCCTGCTGGGGCTCCTTGTTGTTCTCACTGTGGAGCAACTGGTACACAGTGGCCCGCGAGACCCTCCATGGTCCGCACCCCCACCACAACCTTTGCAGCCGGCCCTCCGCCTTGCTCTCTGCCCCTCTGCCCTGGCTGTTCCTCTGCCTGGAATGTTCTTCACCAGTATCTGCCCCGCCAACTTCCTCTCCTCCTTCAAGTCTGCCACCCACGGTTAGTACTCACTTGCTGGGGTTGCACTAGAGGCACTAGAGGGAAGGTTTAAGCAGCAGGTCTCCAGGGGCCTCAAAACCAAGGTCAGGTGCTACCAGGGTTGGCTCCTCCTTCAGGAGTGAGGAGAATCTGTCCCAGCCTCTCCCCTCTCCTGGAGGGTGCCTGGTCACATCTGGTGTCCTTTGGCTTATAGATGCGTCACCCCATGTCAGTCCTCACCCTCCCATGGCACCTGCCCTGTGGGGGTCTGTCTCAGGGTGGCCCCTTCTGGGAGGACACTAGTCCCAGTGTGTTGAGGACTTCCTTTTAATTTGATCCCCACTGAAAAGAACTCTCTCCAAACAAGGTCACTTTGAAAGTACTGAGGGGGTTAGGACTCCGCCGGGAATACAGATGCGGTGGAGACACGACTCAATCTGTAGCAGTCAGCTTGTCAATGAGGCATAGCCTTCCCTCCCGACTTAAAACTGCAGAACTGGCCTTACCCTCGGTTCCCCAGCCGCTCGACCCCAGTTCGACTTGGATCATGAAAGATGGAGTTTTTTCCCTCCAGGTTTTCATTGCTTTTTTTGCTGTTATCCGTGAGTTTCCATCCTAAATCAAACTGAAGCAAACACTGCCATGTCTTTCAGGCGTTCTTCCCCTGCCTGGAATCCTTCACCCCGGGTGGGGGCCAGCACAAGACTGGGAGTGTGAGGGGAGAAATGCCCTGAGAGACATGGGCAAGGGATGTGTGCCAGCTCCTCCGAATGCTCTGGGCCCAGTCCCCACCTGTATGGACTCTGCAGGGGGCTGAAACCCTGAAGAGCGAGAAGCCTCCAAGGTCTCGGAAGAACACCGGCTTCAAAGCTTGCAGAGGTCAGTCACGGACATGGATGACCCCCAACTCCAGCCCCAATGCAGAGACACCCACTGTGCCCTTGGCAAACGTCACAGAGCTCTCTTTCTCCTTGAACCATGCTACAGACTGACCTGAAGAAAATACCTTAATCCCCTAGCTGGGGAGAGAGAGATGGAGTTTCCCTACTGCCATCAAATCTGTTTTGAAATCCTTCTGGCCTTGGGCCACTGGTCTGCAGGGAGCAGAGCACTGACTGACAGACCAAGCATTATCACGGAGAGCCCCGGCCCCGGTGCGCCGACAGCATCTTCTCTCCCGTGGGCACAGTGACCTCTCCCCTCCGACTCTGCTGTGGACTGGCCGCCTGCTTGAGTCCCCTTAGAGGACAGACCTGCTTTCCTCTGCTCAGCACCTCATCGCAGGAGTCTGTATGACAGTCCTGCTGGTTCTTTCAATGGTACTCACTGCAGAAGGGGCAGGGGTGAGGCTGTGTTTCTGCGTGTGGAGCAGCAGGGGTGAGGCTGGGAGACAGCACACCCAGGCCTCAGTCCCCTGGGAACATGGGAGAAAGGGAGAAGTCAAGCAACAGACACAGGTACATACAGATCATGTTCGAGACCTTCCTTCTGTTTCCCCAAGATCAACACCCTCCAGAGAGTCCCAGAACATGCTCATCTCCATCACTGCTATCGGGGAGCCCGCCCTTGGCACCATCCCCGCCTCCCCGCTACTTCCCTGCCCCCACAGTCTGCTGTTCTCTACCCATTAGGTGGGGGTCACACCATCCCCTCCCCCGTGAGAACCTTCCAGACACCGGGGGCTTTACCTGAGGCTAAAGCAGCAAAAGCCTCAGAGACTCTCACCCCCACACCCCTCTGAGCCCCTGCTCAGCCCCAAACAATGAGGTTCATAAACACCTAAACACCAGCAATCCAAAGATTAATTAGGATTACAACTGTGAGGAAAGCTGCTGTGCTCTGAAAGCTTACTGCCAGGTTCCTCAAATTTGACAAGAATCCTGAAAGTTTGCTGGACCTAATCCACGGTGAGGTGCGAAGGTGAGAAAAACTTTGAACTCTGTCAACGTTCAAGCCTTCGTGCTCAGACTGTGCAAGGCAAACCTGACCTCACTTTCTAGTATCGCCACAGAAAATGGTATTACACAATCATTGTCTTATGAGGAAGGGAATAAAGCAAACACAGCTCCAACAATTCAGGGGGTGGGGGGAAGGAAGCCGTGAGGGTATGGCAGGATGTTACGTGAAAAATACAGGGGGATTTTCCTACATTTTTGTGATATTTTTGGTAATTGTCAGCTTTTTGAAATCTGCAATTTATTATGATTTCTTTTCTCATTCTAAATAGATATTAAATTGCACAGAGAGTTTTGATTCCTAATTGTATGCCCTTTTCTTAAAGAGGATGCCCCGAATGGTTTAATTTTCAGACGCATGATGCCAATGTCTTCCAGGACTTTCCACCGCAGATGGGATTAAAACGTCATCTCCTCCTTCCCTGCCCACTGACTCCCCCCAGCTCTCACCCCGATGCAGAAAAATCTATCTCCTCCCCTTCCTCAAACTGCTGAGCTTGGTCCTACCTTGGTGAGTTTGCATTTGCTGTATTTCTTGCCTGGAAAATTTTTTCCCAAATGTTCCTTTCTGGTTATTTAGAGCTCAGCTCAAGGCCACCTGCTCTGAGAAGGTCTCTGGGATAATCCTAACCCCTTTCCATCCTCCCCAGTGCCCACTCCAGTCACTGTGCATCCCTCAATTTTATTTACTTATCTGAGTGTATAATGTTCTCTCTTCCATACCTGCTCCCCTCTTCCCCTGGGAGTCAGGACCCCAGCAGCCCTGGGAGGGCTGGGGCTTTGCTTGTCGTCAGTGTGTCTTCAGCTCCTACAACTGTGCCCAGCACTCAGTTAACACTGTGAGCAAATAGACTGTTGGTTGTAGTTTGAATTGTCCCCTTTCTGGAAGATGTGTTGGCCCTGAAAGCGTTAAAGTGTGCAAACTTAGTGATCTTACTTCTAGAAATTAAGTCCCACAGCAGTCATTAGGGAGGTACACAGATGTGGAGCTTAGCTGAGTGGTTAAGAGGATGGGTTTTATATCATCAATCAGATGTGAATCTTTATCTCGCCTTCACAAACTCTATAGCTGCTGTGTGACCCTGAGCAAATTCCTAGCATCTCTGTGCCCTGATTTCATCATCTATAGATGGGGACAGTAATTGTACTTACTGGAGAGGGAAACTTGAGGTCCCCATGAGGTCGCTCATGGAATCCGCTTTGCAAGAGACAGGTGTATGTAAGAGCTCAGTATATGCCGATTATTACTGTGTTCCGTGATCCTCATTATAATGTTGTGTGTAATGGGATACACTCTGAAAGAGCCCGAATATCTAACCATAGGGGATTGTCCACATAAGTAGCATTACATCTTCAGAGTAAATTATCGTACATCTATGAAAAGTCTGTTTCTAAAGAATATTTAATAATGCAAGTGAAAGCTCACAGGATAAGATTAGGTTGAAAAAAAAAAGCAGCAGGGTAAAAACCAAATAAAATGTGATGCTGCTTTTGTTATATAAATATATGCTGATGTTTACTTTAGCGTGCAGACGGGTGCGTATCCTTCAAGGAAAGGCGGCAAATTCTTAACAGGCCATCTGTAGATAATGGAATTACAGTCATTTTAATTTTCCTTCCATCCATATTATACTTTGAAAAGAATTTACTTTTAAAGTCAGTGGAGGAATAATGTTATTTTAAACATGTGTGCAGTGTGCTTGACCCTCTCGCAGCAGGACCCGACCAAAGCAAAGATTCTTTTTTTTTTTTTTAAAGATTTTATTTATTTATTTGAGAGAGAGACAGTGAGAGAGAGCATGAGAGGCGAGAAGGTCAGAGGGAGAAGCAGACTCCCCATGGAGCTGGGAGCCTGATGCGGGACTCGATCTCGGGACTCCGGGACCATGACCTGAGCTGAAGGCAGTTGCCCAACCAACTGAGCCACCCAGGCACCCCCAAAGCAAACATTCTTAAGGGGGTTGAAGGTCGCAGGTTCTACTCTTTCTACTCCTACCCCTCCCTGTATCCAGGCACTTCGCCACGGGACTGTGTGGCTTCTCTCACAGAAGGCAGAGTGAAGCTCCGGACCTCCTGACGTTGGACTTGGCCCAACACTTCTTTCATCCAGTGCAATGCGGGCAGGGGTGCCTCTGCCGTTGCCGTGGGAAGAGGCTGCCTTGTAGCCTATACTTGCAGCTTAGAACTTCCCAGCTAACCTGCAAGTGTGTGAGAAACACACGCTTCTCACTGAGTGTCACTCAGACTTTGTGGTTGTTCGTTACGCAGCAATCGCTGACTGCTGTTGTGTGATAGAGAAACTTCACATGGACTCGAATCAAGAAAACATCCTTATTAGCTCAGGAAGGTATAAATGGACTACAGTGATAAGAAAGCCAAAATCGAAGACACTGTTCAATCAACAGATAATTCTCAAGGATCTCAAAGGCAAAAGAAATCCTGACTGCCCGCCAGGGATCTCAGTTCCTGTTTAGATTCTGTGAATGACCAATATTTAAAGTCACAAAGGGTCGTGATCTCCTTGCGTCATCCAGTCCTATGGACAACACAGGGCTAACCCTCATGGTAAGAATATTTTCTTTCTCTCAGAAGAATTATACATGTTCATTATAGATAATACAGATAAGAAAGAAGAGAGGAAAACCACTCATGATGTCACCACCAAAAATAACTTCAGTCGAACATGTATTTATAGGTTTGTATTTTCCCCACAAAAAAAGGAGGGCATCCTACACATTCTGTCCTAGAATTTTCTGATTACATTTACTTCCATGTCACAAAATTCTCCCTTGCCTTTTACGCGTTCTACGCAATGATTCTCAACTGTGGGATCATTGCCACTACTTTTCCACTGAATAGATGAACCATACACAATTTTACCCAACTCCCATGGTGACACGTGATTATATCACATGGTTATACCCAGTGTTAGCTATCATAAGCAACATCCTATGTGATAAAGCTCTCCATGTACATCTATTTCCAAGGGCCAAATGCCTAGAGGTGGGATTTTGGGGTTGGGGTTACACATGTTTATGAGGTGTCCCATCTGGGAGTGTCATTGTCCTCATGCATCTGATGGCAGGGATTTGAAATCAGTGAACTGTATGATCATCTTCCCTAGTCATGGGACTAGTATCCCTGTTCAGTCCAGACACCCCCAGAAGAAAGTACCCCCAGAACCAACAACACCCACAGTACCTTAGCTTGACCACATCAGATCTTCCTAGTAGAGGAGTGGGATCCGAAGAGAAGAGGGAAAGGCAAGTTACGAGGGCCTCAAGGATCTCCCTTCACCCTCAGGTGACCCCATGCCTGTGTCCTCCTGCTGCAGTTTTATCTGCCAAATAAAGAAACGAATCCCAAGGGGGCCCTGAGGCCAACTTTGCATCTGGACCAACTTCATAACCAAGAGCCCTAGAGCTGTGGCTGTCTTCCCCCAACCCGTAATTCTGGCAGGGAGACAGAGACAACGTGTTGACCATCTGTAGCCTCCCATTCCCTTGCTCAGGTGGGCCTCTGTCACAATCCTGTGACTCTGCCTCATTCTGGTGTGACATGTAGAGGGAAAAACCTGGGGCCCTGCTGTACACTCAGGAGGCTTGGTTCTGCTTTTAACCCTCTGGGTCTCCTGGGACTTCATTTCACCTTTCCTGAAATGACAGAGACCATCCACCTGCTCACCAAATACAGTTCTCCTCCCTGGGCACAGAGCAGGACTCCATCTCCCAGGTGCAGGGAGGCAGGATCATGTGACTATATCTCTAGACAACAGAACGTGAGCAGAAGTGACAGATGCCACCTCCACTTCGGGCCTTCGAGGACCCCCGTGAGTTCCTTGCCTTTTTGCCTACCTGATGCAGCAGAGGACCCCCTGCCCTCTCTGTTCCTTGCCATGGGGGCCTTTCCTGCCCAGAAGTTTGTTTCGTTGAAGTATGCCAACCAAGCAGGTGCTAGAAGAGCAGGTTAGCAAGATGGAAACTGAGTACCAATTGGTGAGTGTCTCCCGGAGAAGCTCTCTGGGACCCAGCCTCCTGCCATCACATGGCACAACTTGCCTTGGAGTTTCCATACAACTTCTGTTGTGTTGGAGCCATTTTGGGGTTGGTTTGTGAGAGCCGTGAGCACAACCAGAGGTAATACTCAGAGTCCAGGAGTATGGACTTTGTGCATGACCTTGGGCTCCAGATGTCATACAACCCCCATGAGAGACTGTGACCCTGGGATTATTATTGGCATTTTTTTCAGAGCAGCAAACGACCTGGGATTCAAGCTGACGTCTTCAGGATGCTGATCCCACAGTGGCACAGATTTCAGGTTCTGATCCACTACTCCAGGATCCTGCTGGTACACGAGGCCCGCCAGGTGAGCAGAGAGGTGAGGAGTGACAGGCCGGGGGCCAGACACTCACCTCAGAGAAGGGCTTGGCTTACCTATGCCTCAGTTTCCTCATCTGTCCAATGGGGGCTGCACTTCCACCACACGGGGTCTTTCAGGGATGAAGTGGGATCCTGATTGTAAGGCCCTTGGCAGTGAGAACGGCTCTCAGGTAGGGCGTCCATTACATCCTTAGCCCCACTCACCGACCCTCCCCTGGCTTGACCAAGCTTTTCCACCCCAGTCCTCTTACCTCTCCTGACTCATCCTGAAGGAGAGGCTTTCCTCACCTCTCAGGAGCACTCCGAAACTCTGCTTTGCTTGAGGTGGGGGGACTGGGACACCCTGACTGCTCCTCACAGCTCTCAGGAAGCTGGGGCTCTCTCAATTATTTATCAGGCAGACTTTCTCCATCACAGGGCCTGAAATCCTGAAAACTTTTCCCTAGTTCTCCTTTGGTGGCCTGCTGAGGTAGTCACAGGGTCTTACCAATCTAGTGACCCCAAGAGAGACATGAGCGCCTGCTGCTCCACGGGAAGCCTGGCTGGGTTGGTCTAAAATAGGAGAGGAGGGATGACCTGGTTCGGGGCTTGTTGTTTGGGGCTGACTTTCCGGGGCTGCTCCCCAGGGTGCAAGAGCAGTGGGAGGTCCTCTGGATGGCTGGGGCGGGGACAGGAAACCAAAAACAGATGGAGCCAGTGGAACAGGCTCCACCTGCCTTCCTGGAGAGCCCGAGCTGGCCTTGCTGGCTTGCAGCTTTCTGGAGCTGGAAGATGCCTGGAAGCCATGGGGCCAGATAGCCTCAAGGACCTTGACTTGCTTGCTGCTTACACAGTGGGTGTCCTTGTCTGAGGAGAGAGTCCCCTCCCCACACATCCATCCCAGGACCCCTCCAGCCTCACGTGGACGTCCTCCGACATGGACGCCCTTCAGCCAGGAAGCTCGCTGTTCCGCCATGTTGTGTATTCGCCCCAGTCTGGGACCTTCCTGTCTGTGTCTCTCAAGGCTCTCCTGTCAGGTGACACTGTCTGCACTCATCCGTGCCACTCAGATGTCACCTCCTGACTGAAGTCCTCCCCGCTCCCACCAGGTGGAGCTGAGCGCTCCATCATCCCTGCTCCCACAGCAAGCTCATCGGCCCCTCAGGGCCTCGGCCCACAGATGCCATTGCCTGGCATCTGTCTGATATTCCAAGGTCCGTTCCTTCTCCTTCTTCAGACCTCAGTTTGAAGGTGGAAAAGGCTCAAAGACGTTCACTGACGTGCCTTCTCCCCCAGGCACACGACTGACCTGCCCAGAGCCAGGCTCCACATGTCACCCCGTGTTACCTTCTTCCCAGCGCCTCTCCCGCCTGGAGCACTCCCGTCCCACCTTGTCCGCCTGTCCTTCCTGCCTCCCCGCTCCAGACACAGGCTCCTCTCTGTTCACCGCTGCGCCCCAAGACCCCATGCAGGCCCAAACACAGCAGGGCCTCCGTGAGCCCGGTGGCAGGAGCGGACCCGAGCTGCCCTTCTCTGGTGTCACTGTCTTCTCCCCAGGGACCGACCCCTGTCTGGAGCAGCTCAAACCCCGGCTCCTCCCCGGCTCTCCTCTGCAGCTGGAGGCAGCTCAGAGCCCACAGGCCCGGGCCGTTGGCCTTACCCGGCGTGTTCTATGGCTCTTCCATGGGCTCCTCACAGCAGCCACGTTGTGAGAGTTTGGAGAAGGAGCGTGAAGGCCAGTCAAGTGGATAAATCACGTCTCTTAAATGGGCCAGGCATGGATTTACACAATAGCCTGTGACGAACGCATCTTCAGGGGGCACTCTGGCAGGAAACATCCTTTTTCCAAAGGGCGCCTGGCCCTGGGAGAAATAATGAGGTCTTTTTGGGATTCTAATTATTGCTGACGCCCGGCGCTGCCTTTCGCTCGGAGCTCCTGTGCACCCCGTGCTGGCTGTCTCCGGGCCTCCCGGGTGAGCGTCCTGCTCCTGGGGGAGGGGGGGTCCCTGCGAGTGCAATGTCCATCCTCCATCTTCCCACCTCCCTCCCTCCCCCCACACTCGACCTCGGAGGGCACGGGGGGGGGGGGGGGGGGGCTCTGTGTCCCAGGAAGCCCAGGCTGCAGACGGCAGGTCCTTGGTCCCTGCTGGGTTTTCTCCTGCCTGCAGCTCTAGGAGATCCCCTGAGGGGGTCCGGGGGCTCCTGAGTGTGTCCCACAGGCTCACATGAGGCCGGAGCATGGTGGCTAGAGCTTGGGCTAGGAGCTGTTGCTCAGTAAAAAAGAAGGGGCTCCCTCAGCATCAGGCTGAAAGGGTCTTGGTGGCCCTCCGCCCCATGCCTGGACAGCCCATTGAGGGAATGGAGACAGATCGGGGGAAGGCACAGTGACTCACCCCTGCAGGGTCTCGGGGCACAGAGCAGAGGAGGCAGTGAGGTGGGTCTGGGGAGGACACAGGGGACAGCAGCACACAGAGTCCTCCCCCATTCTGTGGGTGGGGATGAGGAGCCCCATTTTGCAGAGGAGAGAGGGATTCAGAGAAAATGGGGGCTCACAGCAGATCAGTGGGGCTGCCCCAGAGTTGCTGCATCCTCTGCCCACCAGGCTCCCTCCAGAGAGAAACTCTGATGCCATTCACGGGCAACAGGGGCATCATTCTGCTTTTTGTTTTCAACCAGAACAGAGCTTTTGCTGAAGCTGAGGTTTGGACTCCCTGAGTGAGCCCCCCGGAAGCTGAAGTGGCTTCCTGCCTCCCTGGCATCTGTGCTGGGAGCAGGCCTGGAGGGGAGACCCGGGGCTCTTCAGAGCCTGATGGGCAGTGGAGGCTGCTGCATCTCCCGGAAGAGCAGGGGTGACGGGGTAGGGGGGCATGGGAAGGGGAGTGTCCGGAGACACAGCCAAGAGCCCACATCGCAGAGCCTAGCCGGTGCTGGATCCTGGGCCCCACAGGATCCTGGGAGCTGCCTGGAGCAGACCCTTTTCTAGGAGAGCCTCTGCCACAGCTATCCCCTGCACCCGATGGAGCCAGAGGGACACTGAGTACAAGGACTATTTGGAATAGTCACACATTAGTGCCCATCCATGGGTCTCCCTGAGGTTCCTGAGAGCCCTAGAGGGTCTCTGACAGGAAGTCAGCGTCACTGGAGAATCCTGAGCTGACCGAGGTCCGGACATGGGAGTTTCTGTCCATTCCATCGCTAGGTGCTCTTGGGACAGCCTGGTCTTCTCTGATGACACCCAAACAAGCCCTCACTGGGTCCTCGCTTAGAGTCAGGCTTGTGTTAGACTCAGAGGAGGAGAGAGATACTGGTTTGTTTGGTCCCTGCCAGTGGGGATGGAAGCAGAGCTCTCACAGTACTGCTGGGGCTGGGTGTTGAATTTGACCATAGATTTAGTGACTCACACCCCTGCCAAATCTGTCTTTCAGCTGCCTCTCAGGCTGGGCCCAAGTGCACACTCGGGGGCTACCCTGGGCAAGACGAGAAGCAGATACCTAAGGTGGCTCCAGGCCATCTGGGCAGAGAATCCCAGGGTCTCAGATTGAGGTCTAGCAGGGTCCCACAGTCCCTTTTCCCTTGGTCCTGAGGAGCCCCCCCTTGGTGGATGGAGGGCAGTGGAGGAGACCCCATGGCAGGCAGATATTCTGTGGAGTAGGAGTCCCTCATGACTTGGTTTAAGGGCTGTTCTGCCTTCAATGTTGGTCACCTCCTTCCCCGACCCCTGCCCCAGGCTGGAAGACCCCAACAAGCCTGCACAGTGAGTGTCCCCCACTTCCCACCCTGAGCTGCCCCTCCTCTGCATCCACCCCTCCTCCACTATGCCCCACCGGGTCTGCCTGCCCTGCTCACCCCTTGGCCCCTGTCCCAGCTGCCTGTCCCCCTCCCCTTGGCTCTGCTTGGCCTTCCTGTGACCCGGGAACCTGATAGAACCCTCTACACACGTGTTTTCCCTGGGTGCCCACCGCTTGCCTTCTCTGTGCTACTCCCCGAGCAGCTTATAGCAGAGAACAGAGGAGAGGGAAAAAAAAAAAAAGAAAAGCACTTGGTGGTGTGCCTGAGTGGCTCAGTCATTAAGCATCTGCCTTTGGCTCAGGTCATGATCCAGGGTCCTGGGATCGAGTCCTGTATCCCGAGCTCCCTGCTCAGCGGGAGGCCTGCTTCTCCCTCTCCCACTCCCCTTGTTAATATTCCCTCTCTCACTGTATCTCTCAATCTCTCTCTGTTAAATAAATAAATAAAATCTTAAAAAAAAAAAAAAAAGGAAAGAAAGAAAAGAAAAGCACTTGGGCTTCCCGAGAGAGTAAGTGAGTGTATGAGATGCAAGTGTCTAAAACCCTCCATCCCTGTCTACACTATGAAGCTGCTGGTGGGTCAGGCCTCCCTTATCTCTGGGAGGCGAAGTGTCTGACACAGAGAGGCAGAGGGGGGCTCGCTTCCCCACCTGCTCCACCTCCTGGCTTGCGGGACAAGGCGGCCAGGCGGCTCCTGTCCCCAGGGTGCAGGGACTCCATCCCATCCAGTCCTGTGACACCTCCAGGCTCCACTAGACCCAGAAGGGATTCATGTCCTGGAGCTCTGCTCCCTGGTAGGGGAAGGGAGGGAGGGCAGCTCAGGCGGGAGTGCATAAGCGATGCGTTCCCCGGCCGGCGGCTGCGAGGCGGTCCTTCAGCCACCCCTCTTCCTCGCTCTGAGCGCCTTCCGTCAGGCAGTGGGTCACCCAGGGGTGCCTGGGGTGGTGGCGAGAGCTGGGATCTGGGGAGCCCACACGGCGTGGTCAGGGTGGGCTGCCTGATGCCTGGTCTGCGGTGGGGCATCATGGGAGGGGTGAGATACAGAGTGCTCAGGGTGCGGGCGCGCGGGCTTCCAAACCTGGCTCTGTCGATCCCTCACTGTGCCATCTTGGCCAAGGCACTTCCCAGCCCCAGGCCTCAGCTTGCTTGCCACAGACAGGGGTCACAACCTGAAGATGGAATGAAAAACACCCAGAAAATGGACAACATGGTCCCCGACGTGCAGCAGGCACTGCACGCAGGTCGGTGGTCATTTGCACCCACCCGTGTCAGTATTAGGATCAGCACTGATGCACTGGGCCCCACGAGTGTCACCACCTGTGCCCCACACCCATCAGCCTCTCATCTGCGCAGCTGCAGTGGCTGGTCCAGGGCCAGGCACGCCGAGGGACCCCTCTTGCAGGGGAAGACGGTGGCTGCAAGCTGCAGGATGAATGTGGGTGAGCTGGGTCCAGCTTGCAGGAGGCTGCCCTGAGCAGGTGCATTTTGGTGACAACCGGGCAGCTGTCCCTGAAGAGGAAGCACAAAGCACCAGCCAGGCAGGGTGTGCGGGCGCCACATCTCCTTTGCCAGGCTCGAGGCTGCCAGGGTGACCTCCGATTCTTAGAAGGGAAGACGGAAACTGGATGGAACAGGGAGCCTCTGGTCTCACAGGCCTGGGTTCCATAGGGGGCAGGTCCTCAAGGCTCGCTCTGACACCTGCAATCAACCAGAGCAGGGATCAGAGGGGGTCAGCGTGGCCCCTGGGGACCCCACAGTGAGCCAGACTCAGCTCCATGGTTCTGATCCCCAGGCCTGGGCTTCTGCTCTGCTGTCCCCCTGCAGGGAGTGACTGTCTCTCCCAGCAACCCCTGGACAGGGGTCTCCCAGGGGGTCCACGCGGCCGTCCTCTTGAAGCCTCATCATTTTCTGGGCTTCCAGGCCCTTCCACCAAGTACCTCTCTTCCAGCTGGCCCCAGGGCCTGATGTGAAGCCCTTCTTTGGAGCTGTCTTTGCGGGCATCCTGAAGTCTGTTTCCCTTTAACAGTGGGGGTGGGGAAAGGGAAGCTGTGCCAGCATCCGCTCTCAAAACTGCTCTCACCCAACCTGGGCTCCGTAATATTTACCAGCACTGGCCTGTGACGCTCCCCCATGTGAATGACAGGAGTGCCACTGTCCATGGTGATTTGCATTAGGTTATTGGCACATCTCCCCGCCATGGTGAACCCACAGAGCTTAGGGTGAAGCAGAGTGTAGGCGATGAGGAGAAATGTGTGGCTTGTGTTCAAGCAATTGTTCAAGTTCTACATTTTCCTCTTCTTTGTGGATTTTTGGATGCAGTGTATATCCTGGCTGGACCCTCGGCTCCCACGCTCACATAAGGTTGCAATCAGGCTATCAGCTGAGGCCAGGAAGTGGTATGAAGGCTTGATTTGGCAAAGACCTGCTCCCAACCTCATGCAAGGTGCTTGGTAGGACTGTCCCTTGAGGGCTCGTGGACCGTAGGCTTCGGGTCTGGCCAGGGCTGGCTGGTGGCTGGTGGCTGGTGGCTGGAGGCAGCCTTCCGTCCCTTGCCATCGGGGCATCTTCCACACAGCAGCTTCCACACCAAGGTGTGCAAGCCAAGAAGGCAATAGGAAGAGCTGACCAGCAAGACAGAAGTTATGATCTTTTGTAACCAAAACACAGAAGTAACATCCTTTGGCGTGTTCTAGTGGTCAGAAGTAAGTCACAGGTCCTGCACACCCTGCCATCCCAGGAACCAGGGGTCATGAGGCCATCCCAGAAGGGTCCCTGCCCCAGGATAATTCATTAAAGCTCTTAATACCATGGTTGCCAGCCTCCCATCACATCCCATTCAACCCCTCCCTCTCCCTGCCCTCCTCATTCATTCACTCCGTCATTCATTCAGAGAGTATTTACAGACACCTGTTCTGTGACAGGCCCTCCTCATTCATTCACTCCGTCATTCATTCAGAGAGTATTTACAGACACCTGTTCTGTGACAGGCCCTGCACTGGGCACTGGGAACAGGGTACTCACCCCTAAGCAACCCCAATCTGTTGGGAGGAGGTAGAAATGCACAGAAATGACATCCCTCTTGGCCACTCTGTCTCTTAGCAAAATACAGATATACGCAACCTCCTGCTTGCCTAGCCCGCCCCGGGGCAAGGCAGGATCTCCTTCTCAGAGAACAAGTCATTCTGAGACCTTCCTCCTCTCTCCCCACACCCTCAAAACTTTCTTTAAAAACCACAGAAGAAAATTTATTTATCCCGGGGCTTTGGGGCTGGGAACACAGGCAGATGGTTCCAGAATTAGCAGCTCAGCAGACACAGAAGGTTCCAAACACAATCAGCTCAGAACAGCCCAGAACATCTTCCCTCCCCAGCTGAGTGTGGGGAGCAGCGTGGGCAGCCCTTCCCAGGTCACCACCCCTTTCTTCTTGACCTTCTGACCCAGGCATCATGCCAGCCAGAGGCAGGGAGAGAGCTGGGAGCCCAGAGATCTTAGGAAGGAACTCAAAGTGACAGGAGTCATCCATTGCCACCAGGGGCTGAGACAGTTGCTGCCCACCAGTTCACGCCCTCTGTCATAGGGCAAGGCTGGGGCTGGGTGGTGGCTACTCAGGCTGGGACCACCCTGCCCAGCCCCCTGTGCATCCAGGTGGGGCCCCTTGGCACCTGTGGTCAATGGAATGTGGCTGGAGATGACGCGGTTCCTCTCTGGGTTGAGTTGGTGAATCACTTGGCGACCTTCCCCTCACTCACTGCCCCTCCCCGGGAATTCTGGAAGCCCCGTGTATCAGTGATGTCATCCCAGATGAAGAAGCCTGGATCCCCGCATCAGTGCTCTGAGGAAGCGCCTCCCTGGACCAGCCACATCCCCTCGGACCTCATGTGGAAAGAGACCAGCTCCTCCTGGGGGAAGCCACTGGGACGTGAGCCTATTTGTCACAGCACCTTGCCCATCCTGACCAGTACAACTCAGGTCCTCTCCTCATGCAGCCCCTCATCCAACAGACACTCCTCAGGCTCCTCTGGGTGCCCCCTTGGGGTTCCGAGCACTGGGACACAGTCGTGAACAAACCCCCAGACCCCTGCCCTTGGGGAGCTCCAGAGGGCCACTGGGGAGATAGCAAAGCAAAATAAGTCAGTGATAACAATAAAATATTACAAAGGAAAGAAGCAAGGTTATAAGACGGCCGATGCCAGCTTGCGAGGTGTTGTCAAGGGCTGGGGAGGGAGGTCAGGAAGCGCTGAAGGAGGGAGCAGCAGGACAAGAGAAGCTTCCTACAGAGAGAAGGTCAAGTGCAGCCCCTCCCCCACCATGCTGGCCACTATTATGCAAATGATTTCCTTCCATCTTCACCACCACCCTTGGGGGGGCTTGTCACTGTCCCCCCATTTTTCAGGGGAGGTCACTGCAACCCCGGAGAGCTGCAGGAAGGGGCCGGGTCACAGGTGCCTGAAGTGTGTTTGCTAATTTTTTTTTTTCCCAGGAGATGTGTCTTAGGGTCAAAGGCACCCTGGCAAGGGCTTCCACAACTGCCTTTCCATCACCTACAGGGCTGGGGTTTCTCACACGGACAGGTGCTCGCACACCACCTTGGGTGCTTGCTCAAGGACAAGGTCAGATATGTTACAAGCCTGGGGCAGAGCCCACTCTTCCATAACCGCCCACCAATGCCACTGTCCCCAATCAGCACTGCAAGCAGCAAAGCTCCAGAACAGAGATTGGCTTAGACTTGGACTAGCTGGTCTGACCTCATAGCCCAGGACTCAGTCTCCAGGCCAAGCCCCTGGAGCTGTTCAAGTCCAGAGAAGGACAGCCTCGGTGACTTCCTAGGAGAGGCAGGCCTGACCTCAGAGCTGGGCCCAGGACTGCAGGTGTTAACAGAGCAGTAAGAAAGGAAGGGGACTCGCTGTCTGCCTTTCCAGCGTGGCAGGGCCGGAGGTCAGCGAGTCCGAGTGAACCGTCCAAGGTCATACAGCAGACATCCCAAATGCAGGCTGGGGCCAGAACTCTCTTCCAGACCAAGGGGCTGGGGTTCTCTCTGACCTGTGGAAGTGAGTTGTTTGTGGCTCGGCCTAGAACTGGCCTCCTGAGAAATGTTCCACCCCAGAAAGCTCTTTCAAGAGCAAACTCTGAAGAGCTCTCAGATTTAGCTGGGGCGCGTGGAGTAATTTATTCCTGATTAAGCCAAATATCACAGGTCACGGCAGGAGCACCTCCAGTGCTTGAGTCTTCCTGCTTCCCTCACCTCTCCTCACCTATGAATCAGCAAGCTTCTCCCCTGCATCCTGTCCCCTCACCCCCGTGCCATGCAGGAGGCCCCTTTATTTCTCCCCCATGCCCCTCCTTTCCTGCTCCTCCCTACCTTCTTTCCGCCAGCCAGTGTTTTTGACCCTGCTTTGTGCTGTACAGTGTTCTGGGCCCCAACGAAACAACAGAGGGCAAGACGGGGAAAGCCCAGCCCTGCCCTGGAGCCTCCAGCCTGATAGAGAAGGCAGCAGAGAGAGGTGGTTGGGAGGCCCCTGCCTGCCCTCCAGAGTCTCATGCTCTCCCAGGACTGTAGGGGTGAGAAGTAGCACAAAAATCAGCAGTGACAATCCAGAGACACTCCCAGGGTGTAGTAAAAGCACAAAGAGTGACTAACCTCAGTATCAGGGAGGGCTTCCTGGAGGAGAAGACAGTGGAGTTGAGTGTTAGGCTGAATGGGCAGGAGTAGGAGAAAGCAATGCCAGGGGACAGCACGTCACAAGCGCCTTCATTTTGGCAGCAGAGCTGGGTCTGGTGCCCTCCGGGCCCAGGCAGAGCTGGGTGAGCTCTGACTCCTAGCCAGGGAGCCCTCTGACCAGGTAACCCTTCGGCCTTCATGGGTGAGGTCAGAGGCCTCCCTGAGCCTACAGGGCTCCCTTCACCCCAACAGTCTCTTGCTCAGGATCATAGAAGCCCATGTTATCAGGAACCTGACTTTCCCTGCCCACTCTGAGAGCAGTTTCCCTGCTCTCAGCTTTGCGAGGCAGCACGCTCACCGAGAAGGGCCCAGACCTGGGCTCAAACCTCACCTCCGCTCTTCAGTAGCTGTGGGACCTGGAGGAAGTCACTGTACCAGTCTGAGCCCTGGTGCTCTTATCTGGAAAAGAGGGCTAACATAGTGAGAACACCGTTCTGGTGGACTGATGGCAACAGTGCCCTCCAACCCTTCCACACTCTTCGCGATGGGACTCGAGAAATGCAACTTCTTCCCTACCCCTTAAATACGTGCTACCCAGTGACTTGCTTTGGTCAATGGATGTGTTGCATGGGATGCTGTGCCGACTCGAGCCCCGTGCCTCAAGGGGCTTTGTTGTACTTCTGTCCACGTTCCTGGGCATTTGAAACCTCCATCTGAAGGAGCCCAGGCCAGTCTGCTAGAGAATCAAAGACCACATCAGGCCTCAAAATAGGCCTGAGAGCCAGCCAATATCAGCAAAGCCAACCCACAGATGAGCTGCCAGCCGGCTGCCCAAGGCTGGAAGAGCTTGGCCGGGCCAGCAGGATCATCCGGCCAACCAGGGACTCATGAACTAAATAAATATCCATTGACTTAAACTCCTAGCTTTTGTGGTTGTTACACACCATCACTGTGGCCACGCATGACTAGAATTTACTCCATTCGGTTATCGTGAAGAGGACATAAGCTGGTAGACATAAAATGCTTGGGGCCTGCGTCTGGCCCCTGTAGGCATTAGCTAGCATCCTTGCTTCAGGCCTGTCTGGTCCTAAGGGGGAGCTCTTCCTTGTCACCCAAGTCAAGGTCTGGGTGGACAATATCCTCAAAGCTGGTGCTTTGCCAGCAGCACAGACACCATGGTGCTGCTACTTGAGGCTGTGTGACCTTGGGGAAGTGTCTTCACCTCTCTGAATTTGCGCTTACTCCCTTTGCAGAGCAGGCAGGTGGCTGTCTTCCCCCGGGCAGAGCTGCTGGGAGCTGTCCTCCTAGAAAGTGCTGACAGAGGGAGCAAGGTGCACGTGTGCGGGAGCCCCCAGTGGAGAGAACCATTTAGGGACTGCACAGGGAGGGCAAGGGACACCCACGGAAGCTGTCTCTGGGTCCTATACGACATAGCTCTACCTTATGTCCTTCACCAAACTCCTTAACTACCTTGGGGTAATAGGATATCCAAATGGTCTGGCCGGTCTTCTCTTTCTCACCTGTAAGACAGCAGCCGACAATCTCACAAGCACTGGCCCTTCCTGAAAATTAGGAAATTATGTGTCCCTTCCCTTATAAGATCCTTGAGGACATGACTTTGTTCTTACTCATCCTCCTACCCCTTCGATGAATATAGGGCCGGGTATATAGATGGTGTTCAATAAATGTGTGACAGATGATTGAATGAACACCAGGTAGACAGGCTGTTCATTGTTCCCAGCTCCCCCCTCCTCCTTGGGAAGCCAACGTTCACCGTCCAAGCTGAGGTGAAAGCTCCCGCCTCCAGTCATACTGTTCCGATGCCTCCCCCATCACAGCTCACCCTGCTTCTGCCAGGGGGTTAAACTAGAAACATAGATCTGATCACAGCATCCTACTTCCTGCCCTTTGCCCTCTATTTAAAATACTCCACTGACCCCTGCTGTTGGGATCAAGACCCTCAATCCTGAAAGTGGCATTCGAGACCCTCCCACAGTCTTGCCCCTGTCCCCTACCCTGGGTCCCATTCACGTTTTGCCCTCTAACCATAGAGCCTTGGAGTTCTTTGTGATCTCCAAGAGCCCTCCAGTCACTGGAACTTTGCATGTGCTGTTCCTGGTCTGAACACTCTTCCTCAACCCTAAGCTCGTCTGATAACTCTTCATTCTCCAGATCACCGCTAGCTGGTCACCTCCTCTGGGAAAAACTTGCAACCTTCCATTATATGCTTCATAGCACTTGTGACTTTACATTTCTTCGTATTATTCTAGGTTAGTCTCTGTCTCCCCCTTTAGACTGTGAGCTCCACGGCACCTGGACCATGACAGTTTTGCTTACTTTGATTCTTTTCACACAATGGCTGTCACTTAGTAGGTGCTTAACAAATGTGTTAACTAAATTAATGCCTGCCGTGGCCTTGAAGATCTCAGAGGGTCCCCAGGTTGGGAACACCTCAGTGACAGTGCTGGTAGTGGGAGAAGGCAAGACAGGTGTCTGAGGCACAACATGGAAGGAGATGTTCTGTCAGCCCCAAATGCCTGGTGCCAACCTCCAAGTCTGCATTTTAATTGGCATCATTAAATTCTACACGAAGGGAGAGTAGGCTGACAAGAAGAAAAGGGGATTTGAGATTTCAAAGAATCACTGACTCAGCTTCCGAGCTGATGTCTGGAAAGCTCACCTGTGCAGAGAATGGATCTACCTCCCACCAACGCAGGAATGTAGCTCCCAAAATAGTTCCAAGAATACATCCTGGCAGCTGAGCTGATGCGTGTTTTCCTGCCTGTGGGGACACTGTCACCCTTCTGTGGGCTCAGTATAAGGAAAAGGGTGTCTATGACAGGGCAGGGAGGGATGTGGACTCATCTTCCCGACTGTGGCCACGACGAGGGTTCTTACCTTCTGGGGTGCTGCTCACTCGGGGGATCTGCAGGGAACCTCCGCTGAGGGAACACTCAGGGGAGGGGGTCTATACCACGTGTGGGACTGATGGCTGCCCCGGGACACCTGTGAGACCACAGTCCCCTCACAGCAGACAGGAAAGGTCACTGCCATCCTCACTCCCATTCAGGAGCCCCTGGGACAGAAGCCAAGAGAACAGACATTCCCAGGAGCTCCTGTTTGCCCCACCCACCTCCCCCTACCTGGGAACCACCTCCAACCGGGCAGGGCACAGGTCCTCCTGCTCTGGCGAGAGGGTCCCAGGTCCCTGCTCCAGGAAGACCCTGAACCTCCTCATGGATAATTCCAGACCCAGAGGCCTAAAGAACCGAGAGTAGCACACTAGGAGCTGCTCCATCCTCCCTGCATGTTCTTCTCCTCTAGTCTGTCCTTCAGGACCCAGCCTCGGGTTCCCCTCCTCCAGGAAGTCCTCCCTGATGCCTCCAGTCCATGCTGACCTCTTCCTTTCCTAACACATCTCTCCTGCTCTGTGGGGCAGGGTCGGGTGGGGGAAGGAGCCTGGGCCTTAGTGGTGGATGCCTGGGGTTTGGACCAGGTCTGCCATCCTGAGCTGTGTGACCCGGGCAAATCACTAGACTTCTCTGGGAACCCATCTTCTCCATGCACAAATATTTAATTAGCATATATTATGCCTTAGACACTGTGTTTCCTGGTGATGGCCACGGAGTAGGGCTGGCAACCATTGAGTTGTGGATAATATAACACACCACAAACTGGTTGAGACAGGACTTGAAATGAATTGACCTGTGAAACAGGGACATCTGGGGGACTGCCCACCTCAGGCCTGCCTTGATGCAGGGACTGAAACCGTTGTGCCTTGTCTACACAGGAAGCATGTCGGGTCTGCATGTATATACAGTAGGAGCCAAATGGGCGAGGACATCTTCCTTTTGGAGGCTCACATTCTCTCTGCCCCCACCTTCCCTCTTTGTCTCTTTCACTCCATCTTACAGAGATTTGTTTACCTGTGCTGGCTTCATTTTTAAACAGGCTCCTCCCAAAACAGCCACTAGCAACTGCAGTCCTACATCCGATCCGCTTGGCACCCTTAAAGGAAAAGCCTCTTTTACGCTACTTTTCGCAAAAGTCCAAGTCCGAGCTCTGATTGGATTAACTTGGGTCATGTGTCCATCTCTGAGCCAATCTCTAAGTGCAAGGGAATGGAAGTCACTGATTGGCCATGCTCCAAATCACTTGTTCGCCCTCAGTGCCTGAGTGGGTTCCAGAGACACTGGCATACTAGTGGGGAAGGAGCATGGTTTCCAAAGAATGAGGAGGAGCGTGGGGAAGGGGTTTGGATTCTAAACAGGTGCAAGCAATCTTAATGTATAAGGTGAACCTAATTCCCGCCTCTCGCTTGGCGCCTGGCCTGGGACAGCCTGACTCAACTGGCCTAATCTGGGGTGACCTTGAAGAGCCTACATAATCAAGAGACAGTGCACCTGTGATCTAGTGCCCCTTCCAGACTTGGACCACCTGGATCCGGTGACCACCCAGATGTCCACCCAGCCGACCTGACCTCCCTCTGCGGGGGCATGGGTGGGCGGAGCTGCTCTGAAGCTGGCTGTCCCCAGAGTGCACAGTGATTCGAGCTCCCTCCCTGGCTGTGTGACTTGAGTTCGTTCCTCAACTGCCCTGAGCCTCAGTGTCCTCATCAGTAAAATGAGAATGATTAATGGCCTTGTAACAGGGTGGGTTGTTGGGAGGGTCAGACAACCTGTGGCTCACCTGGCCTTGGACCCAACACATAGTAGGCACTATTGTATACAAGAAGTGCTCATGGAGTGGCAGCCACTGCTGTGAACTCTAGTCTGGGGCTTTGCAGGAAGGATGGTGTGTGCTGGCAGGTCTGTCTCCCCCATCTGACTGTGACCTCCTCGAGTCCAGGAACATAACGGATCTTTTCTCTGGGCCCAGAGCCCTGCACATGGCCTGGAGCTAGGTGGTGACATCTGCTGAGTCATTGGAAACTGACGTCCCAGAGGACGGAAGGACAAGGAGGGCACGTCACGGTTATTGTCCAACAGCCGCTGGTCCTTGAACCTCTCTCCAACGTCTGTTCATAGCCACTCACGTCTCTGTAGGACATAAATTTCTTGGCAGCAAAGGGGTTATTTAAAACCTTCATTAAAACAGCTGGATCTTGATGGAAACAGAGCAGTTGTCGCCGCTGGGGCCCGAGAGGTGCCTGAGAAGGGCAGGGACGCACAGGCGGGATGTATTCCAGGCCTTTCAGAGATGTCTGCTTTATAGCTGTGTTCAGGGCATAAAGATGCCAAATGGTCTCAATGACATGAAGGGACAGCCTCACACTTGCAGCGGTGGGGGCTTCCTGAATGACACTCTGTCTCGGGGATGTGGGCAGCCCTGGCCACCTTTCCCTTTCATGTCACTGTTAGAAGTTTGCCAAGAGCTGTTCTGAACTGCAGAAACAGGAGGAGCTGCTGTTTCAGCAAGAACGAAAATAGACCTCCCTGTGCATCAGGATTAATCAGCACAGCCACGCGGCACCTACTGTGTGCCGGGCCCTGGGCTTGCGGCTTTGCCGAGGATGCCGGTGTGTAGTAGGCTTCTCATTCCTGGTTGTTCTGGTGCTGCCACTGATGGTGACCCTCCCTGCCCCATGCCCTGTCCTCTCTCAGAGGACACTCAATTTCTTCCCCTGGATTCCTGGACCACCCGAGGGGGGAACACCAGCTGAACATTCAATCCATCCCTTCATGGTACAGTTGAGGAAACTGAGGCCAGATCACTGAATGAGCAGGAGGCAGAGCAGGGAGCAGGACTTGCTTTGCATACCCATGGATGGTGCTGTCTGTCTAGGCCCCCTGAGGCTTGGTGTCCCAGACTGGGGCTGGTTGGGCCTGAATCCTGAATCCCAAGTCTGGAGCAGAGGGATGGGGAGTTGGGCGGGGGTCATGGGTCTGGGCCGAGGGGTTGGAATTCAGTCCATGGAATGAATGCTTCACACTGCGGTCCCTTGGACTCTGGAGGGGACAGTGAATGAGGGTCTTCCCAGTCCTGACTGAAGCCAGTGGACAGACTTGAACCCGATACCAGGGCAGCCTGGGGTGGTGTTATCACAGGCTCACCATGAAGTGGGAAAAATAAGGTCAACATTGTTTATTGGTATAAAAATGCAACCTATTCTTTTTGGAAAGGCCTCTTTTTATTATTTTTGTAATTTTTTTTTATTAAACACTTTTGGTTAAACTTGGCTTTTCTTTATGAAGGGGCTGTGTGAGGAGGTCTGAGCTGTTGCTTTGGGACATTCTCTGCAGCTCTCAGAGTTTTTGTAACTACAGGACTCTGAGCCTTTTGCCGATTGACATGCCTGCTGTGTCCCATTCCTCAAACTTCCCCTAACTCTCTGTTCTTGAAATCAGTCACCAGCATCCAGCGCCTGTGTTCCTCTGGCCTCGGGGAAACTGGCATTTAGAAATCGGTGTGATTTTTCGGTGAACTCTCGCAGAACTGACTGCGCTCCCCCGGCAGTCTGTGACCCATGCTGGGCAGTGTAAGGCCGTGTCTGCTGGGTGCCACTGCTGCGTGGAATCAGACATCATCCTGGGACAGGCACAGCGCTGCTGGGCCTCACCCTGCTACTCCACACGGGACACTGAAATCACTGAGGGACAGTCTAGCCCCCATAAGGAAATAATATCCTACGAGAGTCTTGGGCTTGTCCCTTGGCTCTTCATCATGCAGGGGCTGTCAGTTTCCGAAGAGTATTGCTTTTTCATTATGGCACTGCAGGCCTCGGGGACCACATCTAGTCACGAGAAGTCACAGACATTTGTGGGGGTAGGGTGGACTCCGAGCTGGGTTTTGTGGCACAGTTGATGATCATGTCGTTGTCAGGGGGGTTGGACCCTGGGTGGCTGTGGTCCCTTTCTCACTGTCCCTGCAACTCATCCCCCTGGGTCACCACCCTCCAGCCACCAGGCCTTTTTGCTGCCCCTACGTGAGCCAGGCTCTGTCTACCTCCAGGCCTTCCCACACACTGACCCCCTGGCCTCGTGTGCTTTCTCCCCAATGCCCCCCCACCCCAACAACATATCCAGACCATCCCATTCTTCTGTTTCTCCACTGGAAAACTACTTTTCTCCTTTGTCTCCTGCCCCCACCAGGGACATGAGTCCTCTCATTAAATCAGTAAATCTGCACCTAATTGTTTGGCGTCTGTCTCCTCCTACACCCTGTACTCGAAATTTCCTGGGGATGGAAACTGTTTCTGGCTTATTCGCTGCAGTCTCCTGGTGTTTAGCCCAGAGCTTGGCACATGGGAGATGCCCCATGAAGTGCGTGTTGGACAAACACAGTACTGCACAAGGGAGCAAATGAGCTGCTTTTAATTTAGGGCATCACTGACGATTTCCAGAGATTCAACCTCCTAGGGCATGTCCCCAGCCCCGGGACCTGCTGCCCGCCTGCCCCTCCCCACTGCACCCCTCATGCTCCCATGGATGCCATTGCAGCCCATCCCCCCCAGCCCATCATGGCCTTGCCTTGGTGCTCATGGTCTCAGAAGAAGATGCTTGGCAAGTCCTGTGTGGAAGCACAGCCCCCCCCTCTCCACACCTCTGGGGCTCCCAAGGTGGCAGGAGCAGCCTTTCATACCTTGCATGCCCCCTCTCCTGCAGCAGCCAGAGCCAGAGAAGGGGCGCCAGCCCTGATCCACTGAGAGAAAATTGTGGGGAGCAGTGAGGTGAGCCGTGTATGGATGTTAATTGAGCATTTAATATGTGTCAGGCACTATTCTAAACTCCTTAGAGGTTTTAGATCATTTAACCCTCTCAGAAACTATGGAGTTAGGACTACTATTTCCCCTTTTTGTAAGTGGGGAAACTGAGGCACCATGTGGCTAAGGAACTTGTCCAAGCTCCACAAGCAGCAGTTGGGGATTTTGTGGGGATTTTGGCCCAGGCCTCACTGCCTTTCAGGGTTTCTTCGTGCTGCGTAGAATGGACTCACCATGGTCTGGGGCAGTTAGTTTTCTTGGGGAAAAGATAGTCAGTCCTGGGCCTTTGGAATGTGCAGAGGTAGGACTTGGTACCTAGAACTTCACTGCAGGACATCAGGGTAGGTTCCTGATAGTCAGAGAGGGAGGGATTTGATGAGAATATGGCATTTGGGGATGAAAGAGAGATCCTAAAGAAGGTGGGATGGGGAGCTTAGCACCAGAGCAGCAGGTCGGGGGCCAAAGCGGGGACAGAATGCCAGGGCAGGGGTGTCTGTCTCTTTTGTGCTGTGATCCCTGGCACTGTGCCCTAACCTTCTAGAATGTTGGTGACAAGTACTGGTCTCCTTTTTGTGTCCTGTGGGAAAAAGGAAGCAGCTGGCAGGGTTCACAGGCTTGGGCACCAGGGGCTGAGAATGTCCTGTGGTGGCAGAAGGCCAGGCAGGGAGGAGAGGGTCTAGAGGATTAAGGACCAGGTCTGAGCCTCAGAGCAAGTGGTCCTGCGGGGGCAGGGGGGCCCTGTCCTCCAACTCGAGTGCTTGGGTGGAGCTTTGGGGATGGGGGTGGACATCCCCTGGCTCAGGCTCGGGTTCCTGCTTGGGGTTGTGTTATTTGCACCATAGTGGAAAGGGTGTTGCAGGAAGTCCCAGACAGCTGGGACATGGGAGTGATGCTGTGCGTGTATGTGTGTGTGTGTGTGTGTGTGTGTGTGTGTTTGTGTGTGTACATATGCGTGTGTGTGCACGCACACAGGCTTCTCCCTGCCCCCCAAGCCTCCCACCGACCCCTCCCTCAGCAGCCTCATCAGGAGAGGCGGAAATTGACTCTTCCCAGTCGTGGCTCTATTTCCATCCATCTCCACTGAGATATTTCCCTGGTGAATGAAAACACTTGCATTCATCAGAAACCTGGGAGCAGAAGCTGATGCTTCCATTTATCTCCCTTCTAGTGCCTTGTAGAACCCCAAGTGGGGCTGAGCTCAGCAGCCAGATGAGCCTGGCTCATGGGTTAGGGGGAGGCCTTGGATCAGCAAAATAATGCTGAACAAGGGACCCGATCTGACCCCTCCCACCTGCCGCACTGGTCTCTGTCCCTGATCATGATTTTCCAGATGACATTGCCATAGAGTTGGGGCAGTCTGGGACAGGAGGATGGAGTTGATGAGCCCCCACAAGAATGAAGGCTCTCTTCATTCATTTTTGGCAATTATTTTTATGGAGAGCATGGATCAGACCCTGACACATCCCATCAGCGCTGGCTTCTCGGCCAAGCCCTCACCAACCCTCGATTGCTGGGGGAAATGGGGACCCATATGTTTAAAAGTCTCAGCACAAGCCACAGACAAGGAGAGAATATTTTCCAGACACATGGCTGAGAACAGTCTGTACCCAGAACCTAGGAAGAAGTCTCAAAACTCAGTAATAACAAAACAGAGAACCCGATTAAAGCAGAACCGATGCCAAAGAAGAAGGGAATAGCCAAAAAGCATGTGAAAGATGCTCAGCATTGTTTGTTATTAGGAAATACAAAATTAAACCACAGTGAAATTTCATGTCATCCCCCCTAACAAAGACGGGAAAGTAACTAACAACACCAAGTTCTGGGGAGGGTGAGGAACTTTCAGAGCACCCACGTGATCTGGTCATTCCACTCCAAAGGACTTGCCCAAGACAGAAGAGAACATAAGTCCGTAGAAATACACATGCATGGATGTTCCCTTATTTGTAAAAGCTGGTGCTGGAAACAAATGGCTAAACAAATCGTGGTCTATCCATGCAATGGAACACTCTTCAGCAATAAAAAGGAAGGATTTTTTGATACATGGAACATTGATGAAGAACCAGACACGTCAAAGCACACACTGTAGGATTCCATTAGAGAATATTATGGAAAATGAGAACTAATCAGTGGTACCAGAAAGCAGATTAATGGTTGCCTAGGGTAGGGGAGGACGTGTGGCAGAGAGGAATGGGAGGGAGAGATTCCCAAAGGGCAGGGGAGCTATTTGAAGGGAGGAGTATTGCAACACACTGCATGTCTGGGTCCTCTGCCAAATTCATGTATTAAAACCTGATTCTGGGGTGCCGGGGCGGCCCCGTCAGGCGTCTGCCTTTGGCTCAGGTCATGATTTCAGGGTCTTGGGATGGACTCCAGAATCAGGCTCTCTGCTCACCGGGGAGTCTGCTTCTCTGTCTCCTTCTCACTCTCCCTCTGTGCTCTCTCTCTCTCAAATAAATAAATAAAATCTTTTAAAAAGACAAAAACAAAAAACACCTGAGTCCCTATGTGATGCTGTTTGGAGGTGGGGCCCTTGTGATGGTGATGTGATTGGGTCCTTAGGGTGGAGCCCCTGAATGGGATTGGTGTCCTTACAAAAGCAAGCCCAGTTCCCCTTCTGCCACCGAAGAGCACAGTGAGAACACGGCCATCTGCGAACCGGGGAGTGAGCTCTCACCAGCTCTCCCCCAATCTGGTGGCACCTTGGTCCTGAACTTGTCAGTCTCCGGAACTCTGAGAAACACACATTGTTGTTCAAACCACCCTGTCCATGGTATTTGTATTAGAGCAGCCCAAAGGGATGAAGACGGGTCTATTTATTAACGTGATTGTACTAGTGATTTCATGGGTATATGTATATGTCAGACTCATCAAAGAGAATGCATTAAGTTTGTACAGTTTATCGTATATCAACTATAATGCAATAAAGCTGTTTAGAAATTTTAGAAAGGTGACTACATCACAGTGCCTTGGGAGGGGACTATGCGGTGTTCCGTAGCCAGGTGCATCATGGGCCCCAGTTCCATGTTCTGTCTGTCCGTCCACACCCTGCACCATGCAGCTTTGCAGTGCCCTCCCACTGTGGGTGGGCAACCGTCCCACTCCTTGACAGAAACCATATGGTTCCACCATATGACTTGCTTCTGGCGGTGGGACATCAGCCGGTGTGGATGAGGCTGTACACTGGGGCTGCCTCTTGCATCTCGACCTTGGCTATAAGAACATGCCCGACTGGCCTTCCAGAGGATGAGAGACACACGGAGCAGAGCCAAAATGTTCCTGCAGCCCGGTCAAGGTCAGCCTACAGCAGCTGACAACCATGGACTCTCCCCTGTCCTGCCAGACAGGTGGGTTCAGCCAGGATCAGCAGAGCTGCCTAGCCAACCCACAGTCTACTCAAAAAGGCAAGCAATAAATGTGTTTCAACATTAGCCAACGAGCTTCTGTGAGTTTTGATAGGTGGTCCGTGGCAACAGATCACTGATTCAGGCCCTGCATGAAGGAACAATCTGGGGGGTTATCTGGGAAGGCTTGCCAGAGGAGGTAAAACAAGTGAGGTTTCATGGCGAGTGTGAGAACCAGCCAGAGGAATGACAAGGGGACAGCAAAAGAGTAGAGGTGGGCAAGTGGATAGGGCTGCTAGAATTCAGGATAGGAAACTGGACAAAAACTCAGAGTGGCCACAGCTGAGGGTGTTCTTGCAGGGAGGTGGGACAGAAAGGGGCCCGTCCACATCAGGAGGGGTTTGAATGCCAAGCAAAGGTACTTTGAGGGACTAGGGAGCCATGCCAGGTCTTCAGTGAGGTTGGCCTTTGAAGATGGCCATTCGTGTAGCCAGGGTGTGTGTGGGGGGCATAGATGGAGCTGACAAGGCAGGAGGCTGGGGCCCCAGTGCAGGGGAGCAGGGGAGCAAGGATGGCTGCCAATACCCCAGCTGGCATGGAGACCCGGTGAGAGCCTTTGGAGGGGCAATGACCCCAGAGGATATCCCTGCCTGTGCAGCTGGTACTTCCCTTACAGCTGTCCCATTCCAGGCTCACCAAAGCAGCCCCACCCTGTGCTCAATTAAGTTAAATTTTCCATCTATTTTTAATGGTTTGCTAATTGATGAGGACTGGGCAATCGCTTTCAGGCTCCATGCACAGGGGGTGAAGAGGAGAGCTTCACATACTGTTTGCAAGTTTACAATATGAGTAAGACCCCATGTTTGCCTCCCATGTTATTGCGAGTTAATTACATGGAGCCCACGTGCGTCTCTTGTCAGGCCACACTTCACGGCCATGATGGACCCATTCCGTGGGAATGCTGCGCTCTGCCCCATGACGGGGTGTTTGCAGGAATGGGTGATTGGCACCAGTGAGGGCACTGGTCACCTCTGCAGCTTCGGCTTTGGGGATTGTCATCCTTTAGCTCTGTTTGTGGCTTCAGGCAACCTACAAAACATATCCGGGCTGCAGTTTGCTCTGCTGTAAAGTGGGGTAGTAATATGTACCAGCACCAGCGAGGTCTGTCCTCTGAGGCTGTGCAGACCTAAGGGTCTCATCTTGGCTGCCTTGTCCCCGTGGCAGCCTCAAAGCTTCTGCAGATAAAGGGTGCTTCTTGGGGTCTGCAGCAAAAACACAGAACCTTGTCCTTCTTCTGAGCTTGCTGAAACCCAGTCACTGGGCACCAGCTGATTCTCTATATGCAGAAAAATCCCCAAAGATCTGTCATCTTTCGAATTATTCTGGAGACCAGAGCATGAGATTAAGTGTGTGTGTGTTGCTAAAAAGGCAGAATAAATTTAACATCTAAGCCATGAAAAGCCACATTCTGTCATGTGCTATGGGGCTGAGTGGGGGCCCAGGGAATGGCAAAGCCCGCTCTGACGGCAGAGGTATTCTGATGTGAGTTTTTCCATTGGCAAACAGTGCCTTATGAGAATTTCAGCCTTTTTGAACCCGGAAGTCATTGCAACCTAGAATCTGATGTTACTGTGTCTCAGAATCTTTACTTAAATAGAATCTTAAAATATAAAACCTGAAGTTAGATGATAGGATCACAGGATTTTTTTTTTTTAAAGATTTTATTCATTTACTTGACAGAGACAGAGAGATCACAAGTAGTCAGAGAGGCAGGCAGAGAGAGAGGAAGAAGCAGGCTCTCCGCTGAGCAGAGAGCCCGATGTGGGGCTCGATCCCAGGACCCTGAGATCATGACCTAAGCCGAAGGCAGAGGCTTTAACCCACTGAGCCACCCAGGTGCCCCCGGATCACAGGATTTTAAGATTTCAAGGACCTTAGCCATCATTTTGCCAGGTTCTCTCAAGGATGTCCTATATGACCTTGGGCCATGTGGTCCCCAAGAATGTAATGGGTGGCCCCATAAAGGGGACTCTGGATAGCTCATCACTCACTTCTGCAACTTGTAAATAAGCTCAAAGGGCATTGGCTAGACGTGAGGGTGAAGTCGATATCTTGCAGCCATTTTTGCCTTTAACGCTCACCTGAATGGGGGAGTGAGGGACAGGCCTGGGGGACAGTGAAGGAAAGGGAGGAGCCAGGAGCGGCGTGTGTGGGTCTGTGTGGGATTCGGGGAGTACCCCAACACTCTCGCTCCTGACTGAGAACCTACCATGTGCTGGGTACTTATGTGTCCATCCATTCATGTATCTTTCACAGCTTTTCTCTGAGCACCTGCCATAGGCCTGGTCCCAACAGGAATCGAGACAGGTGGGGTCCCCACCTTCGAGAGGCTCATGTGCAGGTGAAGAAGAATGGGGGTAAAAAACCTTTAACCAAACAGGAGAAATCATGATACAATGAGGGGAGAGCCACGGAAGATACTAGTAAGAGCCAAGACAGAATTTTGTCTCTTCCTTCATTCTTCCAAACCATCTTGTGTTAATGAGAAAGTCTTCCTGTGAGCCCATTTTACAGACAAGAAAACTGAGGCCCCAAGGGGTAACTTGCCCTGGCCACAGGCCCAGAAGTGACAGAGCCAGAATCCAAGCCTGTAGCTGGCAGCCACGAGCTGTGCCTTGCCCTCTCCACCTCTCCTCTTCCCCTATGGATGAGGAGGAGTGCTCCGTGAATAAGGGGGATACATATCCCTGTCCACCAACGGGACCACAGAACAGGTGCTTCCCTGTGTGGGAGGGGCCATGGGACCAGGCAGACCTGTTTCTGGATTCTGTGCTGTGTGTCCCTGAGTGTGTTTACTGCACCACCCATCCTGAGTCTCGGTTTCTTCCTCTGTGAGTTGTCTACTTTTAACAGCTGTCGTATCAAATACAAGAAAACATAAAAAGTGTCCAGCATTGCCCCAGATACATAGTAAGTGTTTAAAAGGGTCTTCAGGCACATAGTAGGTATTTTAAAGGTTGTTCTATTTATTTGAAGAGGCCTATTTCCATAACCCCGGCTGTTGATTTCAGAAGGTTTTTTTCTTAACCACACATACAGGTGATGGGAAGAACATGCTGCCCAGAAGTGGAAGGAGGTGGGGGCTCTAATGCTCCGTGCTGACTGTGTCAGGCCTCTGAGCTTCTCTGACCGTCGGTCTCCTCTTCTGTGAAACTGGAACACGATACCTCCTTACAAGGTTGTCATGAAGGTTGAATGTGGCGTTGGAAACTGAGGGCCAAGTGGGGAAGGGCACAGAGTGGGCACATGATATGCCAGGCGGTTTCATTCAGAGAAAGCACCCCCATTCTCTCCGAGCCCAGGGACTTCTCTGGCTTCTAAACACATGGTGGAAGAGGAAGAACAGTGAGCTCAGAAGCTGGAGAAGCTCGTGACTGAAGACTGTCCTCCTCTGGCCCAGCCTTGCTGTGCTCCTCAGGTGAGTCACTGCCCCTCTCTGACCCTCTGTCTCCTCCTCTATAAGACAGAGACAACGATGCTCACTCCTAAATCAGAACCATTGGCAGGAGCCTCTGGACCCCACACGACACCTCACAAAGGAAGGCAGAATGAGATATCCTCACTGTCAAGCTGTGCGAGTGGCCCAGATTGAGACGCCAAGAGCAGTACATTTAAAGCGGCACCAAATGCTAGAACACTTCCCTCCTGGACACGTTTCTGAAAAGTTAATTCCATCACCCGTTGTCTGCGCTGTTTCACTGCAAAAACAATTAAGTTGAGAAGGCTCAGCTTGTGGTCCAGGGAGGGAAAGGCAGAGCCCAGGCGGGCTTTGCAGACTCTGTCCTTTGTGGTGACCACGGACGCCGCAGGGCCCCAGCAGTCTCCGTCTACTGGCTGAGAGGCCCAGGCGTGGACAAGGCTCTCAGAGCAGGCAGGCCTGGGGACGCCCAGGACAGGTGGCCCTCTAGCCCAAGAGCTGAGTGGCCCAGGTCAGGCAAAGTCGTGGATGTTTCTGGGTGGTAGCTAATGTCCACATCAGCTCTGCCCTGTCCCTGCTCTGTGCGCCCTGCCACACTGGCATCTGACCGACTGCAGATCTATTTGTTCACTCTCTTTCTCCTTGGCGAGATGTTCACTCCACAAAGGCACCTTGACCGTGTGTACCGCTCTGTGTGTGGGTAGAAGGTGGCCCGGCACTGAGTAGGTGCTCAAGCAAATGGGTAGATGGGGTAATGACGAACGAATGGACCAGTGAATTCTTGCACATCAAAAGGAAGGGTTTCAGAGTCAAAGCTGGCCTGGCAGCTGGCAGAAGGGGTGTGTCCCTTGGCCTCTGGGCTGTGCGAAGTCACTTACAAAGAGGAGATCCGAGGGTGACTTGGGGGATGGACTTGTTCTCTGAGCCTTTTACCCAGCCCCACATGTGGACCCCTTCCTAGCTGCTCTGCCCAGTAAGGCAGTGATGGGTGTCAGTCAAACACGAGCTCAGCTCAGGCCTCTTAACTAACTTAGGACCAGCTTCCTTCCTTGTGACTCACTCTTTTCACGTGTAAGTAGAACTGGTAATTCCTGTGACTCTCATTCTCGGGGTTGGGAGATTGGGGAGGGGCTCCCCTTTGCAAATGGAAAAGGCACAGAGGCAGTGGACATCCCCGCTGTTTATGGAGTGTGAACATGCATGGTCCACAGCTGCAAGAAGGGGCAGCTGGTCCCCACCAGGCACGGATGACCCATACTGAAGCTAACGTTTCCTCCAGGAGGAGGAGGGGGGCATGGGGAGGCGTCAGGGAGGGGGTGGGCGGAGGGAGGGAGGCAAATCTGCCTCTTCCTCCTTCCAACAGCCTCATTCCCAGCTCAGGCTATGGTACCACCTTTGACAGAACATCTTGGTCTGTCAACACCAGCAGCTGATGTGCACTCGCACGTTCAAGGTCAAGGAGGATAAAGCCCTGGAGGGTCCCGCACCATTCCTCTTCAGGTGTGTGAATGAGCAGACCTGGGTGGAGAGCCTGCCAGGCACTGCTGAGTTTTCCATGAGGCCCTTCAGCTTGGGTTTGGCTCTGGAGATGCAGGGAGCATGAAGCGGGGTGGGAATGGGGGTGTGGGGAAGAAATCAGAGCAGGAACGACAACTCCTGTGCTCACAAGACTGTGGGTGATGGTTTCCAGATCCTCTTGCTCTATTGTTTGCCTTTCTCTTATAGCAAGAGGTGTGAAACCCCTCTGATGAGCCGGGAGTGGGCTGGGAGGCAGCTACTAACACCTGTCCCCTCCTGGCTCCCACTGTGGCCCGCAGGGAGACACCTGGACAAACTGGAGGACTCTGCAGGGACACACTCGGGCCCATGGAGTCCTGGGGGCAGTCCACAGGAGGGTCTGTGTCTATGGGGGCACAGGGGGGCTCTGTGCACCCTCCATGTGGCCCCAGAGCAGTCCTGGACATGCCGAGGCCTCCGAGCGTGGTGTTCCCAGCAGGTGCCTGGCCCTAGGCAGCCCCGCCCAGCTGCTCACCCTGGAGGGTGGAGGCGAGACCTTGAGAGGTAGAGTCTACAGACCTAGTCCAAGCCCTGTTGGCCCTACCTGGAACAGGTCCTCAGGAAGGAGAGACCTGTGCCTACCACATCCTCCCCGAGATGCCTGGAACCCCTTTCACCGCCTGCCCCACACCCCACCTCCAGCCTGGGAGCGCTGAGAGCAGGAGAGGGTACAGAGGGGTTTAGGAGGCCATCAGACCTGGCCTATCTCAGCTGTGTGACCCCCCAGCAAGTCACTCAACCTCTCTGTGCCTCAGTGTCCTTATCCGTGCCCTGGGGACCACTGGGTTCCCACCTGGCAGGGTTGTCAAGAGGCAGGCATGAGCTCACAAAGGTAAATGCAGGCGCCCAACGAGTGCTCCATCACAAGCAGCCTTCGGCACCACGCCACCGTCCCCGTCGTCATCAGCTGGGCTTTCGCTCTGCACACACTGAATATGTAACTGGGACAGACTCTGTATTCAGCTTTCTTATCATTCTACCATCAGCCTTCATTCACATCACTGAAAATTCCTCGAAAGCGTGGTGTTAACAGCTTCCTAATTGTACCTCATTTAGATGCGCCAACACTGACCTCACCGTCGTCACCTGGCAGGCAGGCGCGTGGAGGACCACAGCCCCTTCCTCATGCACGTCTGGCTGGGATTGGCCCTTTGGGGCCTCATGTGCCCGGGACCCTGACCACGTCCTCAGTGCTGGGTCCTGCGGTGGAATCGGGACATCAAGGAAAATGTTTCCCGCTCTCGGGGTCTTTGCCACTCAGTTGCTTTCCTGTAAGTTGTCCGGATGGATGCTCCCCCAGCCACCCACGAGGGTCCTGTCTCCCTGCATAAGCATCCTTCAGGGGTCAGATTTCCGGGTGTCCGCAAGCCTCAGGACAAGGACGAGATGCAGCCAGTCCCAGCCTGCCTGCCCTCCCCTCCCCTGTGCTGTGGCATGGCCCCCTTCTCCATGTCTGGGCCTCTGTTTACCCACATGTTGCAAGAGCCCCCCAGCCTCCGTTCAGTCCATCTAGAGCCTGGCACAGGGCCTGGCACCCAGTAGGTGGTAAGTGACTATTTGTGGAAGCCTGAACTACCAAAGTGCCCTCTATAAAAGACAACTGGCACACCCGGCACACCCGCTTCCAGCCTTTGCCAGAACTCTGTCCACGTACTCCTGTGTCCTCCACTGCATTTCACTGTGGGATGAGAGAGGAGGGGTCAGGAGCACAGACTCTGGCATCAGACAGCCTGGGGGTGAATTCTAGCTGGGCCACTCACTCAATAGCTGTGTGACCCTGGGCAAAGTACTCAACCTCTCGGTACTTTCCCCCCTTTGATGCTAGAATAAGGTTGTGAGAATTGAATGTGTTAATAGGTGTAAAGGTGAGTGCCAGGGTATGAGCGTTTCTTTTTCTTCTTTTCCTTCTTCTCCTTATTAAAACACAACGTAGGGCAGGGGTCTCACTTCAGGTGTGGCTGAATCCGGGTACACACCCTGCTGGGTCAGGGCGGCTCTCTGAGGCTCAGCTTCCCTCAGAGGGGCTCACTCTGGGCCTCCCACTCCTTCAGGAGGTGCAGCCTCTCCAGGCTGACTTCTCAGTTCCAGCTCTCAGAGTAACATGCGTGGATTCCAAATGCAGTAGCTCGTGTCTTCACAGTCCCTGCTGAAAGCCTCCTGTCCCCAAGCCCGTCACCCTCTCCCGGGTTGGGGGATTCTCACACCACTTAGCTGGTCTGGCGGCAATGCTCTCTGCCCTCCCCCGAGCAGGCACAGACTCCAGCATCTGGGCCCAGGGGCCACCAGCGTCCCTTTTTCAGGACTCTGCAGCCACTGTGTAAGGACAGTCTCTGTTCCCAGGTCACCCTCGAACACAGGCAGAGGGGCCATGGCCTGGGTGAGGCAGTGCTGGTCAGAGATCTGGCGTTGGGGTAAACTCTGAGATGAGTGGAAGGCAGCACAGCGCCTCTCTGAGCCTCAGCTTCCTTGTCTCCAAAATGAGATAGACAGTAGTGTCCTCCTCACGGAGCTGTAAGGATCCCAGAGATGATGTCCTTGTGGGGGAGCGGCGGGGTCTGGCTGGTTATGGTTCTTAGCACCTGCGGCAGAAGCCCACAGGCTGGGGCTTCCCGCTTGTCCCCCATCCTCTGAAGCTTCCCCAGAGCGACTGGCCTGTCCGTCCCCAGGACCAGAGGCAGAATCAGGATTAATATGGGGGAGAAAATGCCTCTAACTGAAGCCCATGCTCCCTAGCTGTGTCTTCCCCCACCCCCAACTGTGTGCAGGCTACCAGGGGATACAGAATGTGCTCCCAGGCTTTGGCCACAGTCCACTTACACAGTCCCTGTCCAGGTCCCTGTGGGTTCATGGGGTGAAGCTCCCTCCATTCCCGGGCCTCCTGGGCAGGGTGCATAGTCAGGGACCTGCCACCCTCGCCCCCAGTCTCTGGCAACCCTGTGTTGGGGGAGTAGGGATGTTCACTTACAGACCAGAAAGAACACTGTCCCTAAGGAGTCCGAGAAGTGCCAGTGGCTTTTCGGACACTGTGTTAAATACAAGCTTGTTCCCCCAGACCCAAAGGAGTGGGGGGCTTTTAGGGGGATATCGGGCCGCAGGGGAGGATGAGAGAGGTCAGTGGGCAGCGCTCAGGGAGGGTGGACAACCTGGCGGTGGGCGGGGCCATCGTCTTTTGTGGGCGGGGCCATCCTGGTGGGAGAATTAACTGTTTTGGAGACCAGAAAAGGGGTCACAGCATCTAGTCGGGTAAGAGTCTGCAGAGAAGGACCCAGGCTCACAGAAAAACAGGTGGAGGAGCTTTGGCTACAGCATCCCTTTCCAGAGAACCACCCCCAGCTCGCCCCACCTCTGGTCTTTGCACCTTATCCCCTCCTCCCGGGCCTCCCCATCCCTGGCTGCTGTGTTTTATTGCCCGTGCCCCTGCCTCTTCCTGTCTCTCCTGTTACAGTGTGAGCTCTGTAGTGACAGGGATGGGACAGGACATGACTGCCTGGGTCACGGCTCTGTCCCTGGTGCAGGGTGATCACACGGTAGGCACTTGGTAGGTTTGGTGAATGAATGAGGGCAGGAATGACTTCACTCAACTCTGGGGGGGATGTGTGTGATGAAGCAGGGGGCCTCACCCCTCACCTTGCACTGCCCCTCTGGAAAACAGGGCAGACGCCCCCTCCCCTGGAGAAGCAAAGCCCCCATTGGTGAGGGAGGCACCTGCCATTTTCCAGCCTGTTTATGTTTGAGACTTTCTTGATGCATCTCGTTTGGTGGAACACGCTTGATTTGAAACTTGGAGGAATACAATGCAGGGCCTGGAGTTGGGCTGCCTTGAGAGGAACCTGCAAGGCTGTGCCTAAGGCATTCCCATCTGGAGGCACCCGTTCCCAGGCACTTCCTGCCTCTTCCCATTCCCGATCATTCTATCATTCCCAGAGCCACTCTACACCAGGCTGCGGCTGCTGCCACAGGGGAGTCATGTGTGGTGGGGGCAGAGGGGATCCCTCAAGGTGTCCACAGGCCAGGCTTAGAGGGAGGTGGGTGGCTCCAAGGAAGAAGGACAGGGCAAAAGTGGCCTCATGCAGAGGCGGAAACAGAATCCACCCGGCCTGGCCCTCTGGGCTGCCGCAGATGTGCCTGTGGTAACAGTCAGTTCTGTCTCCTCATCCCTTTCTGGGGATGGGCTCTGTGAACACTTTAAGAATTTACTGGAGAGCGAGTGCACATTCTAGCCCCTAAGACTGCCAGGTGACCCTGTGCAGGCACCACCCCCCGGGGGTCCTCCATCTCTCCACCTGTGCAATGAGGAGGTCAGAGCAGCTCTGGAGGTCGGTGGGGGGGCGGTTCCCAAACTTGGCTGTACATTAGAATGTCCTGGGGTATGATGGAGCTTTTACAAATACAGATCATGGGCCCCATGCCCAGAGACTTGCGTGATATTCTGATGAGGAACACGGGCCTTGGATTCTGTTCGTTCCAGGCTTGAATCCCGAGTCTGCCTCTCCTTAAGTGTTCAGCGACCTTGGGCAATTGCCTGGATCCCCCGAGATTCTCATCTGTGCCATGTCCATGGTCATTGTTCTAGAATGATTGTTTATGTCCTCCCCGAATTTGTATGTTCAAGTCCAATCCTTAGTGTGATGGTATTTGAAGGAGGGGCTGTTGGGAGGTAATTAGGTCATGAAGGTGGAGCCCTCATGAATGGGATTAGCGCCCGTATAAGAAGACCACGGCGCTACCCCAATCTCTTCCCTCCATGTGAGGTTACAAGAAATCAGCCATCAGAACCTGACCTTACGGACACCCTGATCTTGGACTCCTAGCTTGGACTCCAGAACTGCAAGAAATAACTCTGGATGGTTTATGGGCCAGATGAAGACAGTCATGGGACGTGGTACAAGGGTTGTGTGAGGACGTGTGGGTCCGCCATGCTCGCTCTCCAGCCGGGTGCACAGGGACGTGCAGGCACGCTCAGCCACTGTCTTCGGTGCTCTGGTCGTGTGGGCTCGGCTGTGCCTGAGCTCCCACCCGGAGGCTATGTTCTGTGCCCTTCCCGGACCGCACAGGCCCTCCCTGTCCCTCCTTTCCACCCCGCGGTCCCCCCACCTCTCCTTCCCTGGGGGCCACAGCCACTCTGCCTGTTCAGCCCTCTTGATCATTCTGCCTTTCGTTTTCCCACTTAACAAACAACTTCATTGAAAAAGCCATCTGGGGGGATGGATGGCACCGGCACAGTTTGCGGAGTAAGTTTTCAGAGAAAAGAGCTGAGAGATTAAAGTGGTGGCCTGAGGATGTGCATCTTATGAGGCCCCATAACGGACCCTCGGAGCAGAGCCGTACGTTCCCTGCTCTGCAACCTCCCCCTCCCATCATCGGGGTGTCTCTAGTCCTTAGTGGGCCTGCTCCCACCGGCTCCCCAGACTCCCTCCCTCAGGGGATCCCCACTCTCTCTCACAGCTAGGGTTTTCCTTTCTGAGTCTCTCCCCTCCTACGGGGTCGCTGCCCGATCTCAGGTAGATGCTCACCCCTCCCAGGAGTCCTGGGTGAAGGTTTGTCTACTTCTGGGGCTCCCCAAGGCAGATGTGGGGACAACAGGTGGATGTCCTGTGAAGGAGAGATGTGCCCACAGTTGGAACGCATGGATGGCCTTAGGGAGGGGTAGAGAACTCCCCGTCTCTGGAGATGTGCAAGCAGGACAGGTGAGCACTCAGCAGAGAGACCTCCAAGGAGGCGAACTAGCCGAGAGGCTTCGGAAGCCGAGAGCTGTGGGCCGAGTCCTGGCCGTGTCCCGACTGCGCTGATCACAAGGTGTCCTGCCTCCAGCAAACCCTTACACTCGCCGAGCCTCAGTTTCTTCATCTGGAAAATCAGGCAGAATAATAGTTTGCCAGCTTCAGGGTTGTCATGGAGACAAAAGGACATAATGTGTGTGAAGCGTGGAGTGCAGAGCGCGTGTTGTCATTACCAGGCAGGGGAGGTGGCCAAGATTCTGACCCTCAAGCAATTTAAGATTCAAAATGTCTGTGATTGTAAAAGCCTAAGTCTCCAAGATCCTATGATTCAATTATCCTAAGATGAAAAGACTTCATAAAATTCTAGGGCTTGAAGCGAGTGTGATTCTGTTACTCTTCTCACCAAGGGCTTGTTAGGGATCTGAGGCTGGGCAACCCCCCCACCCCGTTCATGTTCCATCCAGCAGCACGGCCTGTCCCAGCCCTGGACCGTCGCGTGGATCTCCAACAGGTCCCTCTTCCCTCTCCAAACCTGCCTTCTGCTCCCACTTCTCCTCCATCCCCTGGGCCCCAATCCAGCCTTTTCTCCTTCACCTTTGCCCCAGACACACCAGATCCCCAAGTTTGAGCGCTGCGCCCCTCCACACCTGTCCCTCCCACCGCCCAAACCCTATGTGTGCACCCCAAGGTGGAGGATGGAGTCGTTCCTGAAACTTGCTTCAGTTCCCTGTGGCAATTGGCATTTCCAGGCCCTTTGTAAATCACCATCACAGCTGCTACCTGCTCCTCATCACCGCGGGGAGACTTTCTCCTCCAGCCAGAGCTACCCTGGCCTCTGCTGCGCTTCCAGCAACACCCTTGGCCTCCTGGACCTCCTCTCACCTCCGCACTCTCTCCTTCTGACACACGCGTGCCTGCCATGGACTGAATTGGGCCCCCCTCCCAGTTGGTATGCTGCTGTCCTAACCCCCAGTGGGATGGTATTAGGAGGAAGTGCCTTCGGATGATCAGGTTTCCATGAAGTCTGCCCCCTCCATGGCACTGGTGCCCCTACAGAGGAGGAAGAACGGACACAGGGATTAAGCGTTGTCTGTAACCCCTAGGAGGGCCCTCGCAGACCCCACCTCGCAGCATCCTGCTTCCGACTTCCAGCCTCCAGAGCCCTGTGGAGTCCATGTCTGCTGTGTAGGCCCCTCAATCTGTGGTGTTTTGTTACAGAATCCCGGGCTTAATTCAGAGCCCTGGTTCTCCCCACTGCCCTCCTGTCTTCTCCCTCCCCCTGCTTGAGCTCACCCAAGGCCTTGGGCCCATCCCTAGCCATGCGCCCGCAGCCCACGGGCTCTCTGTCCTGCCAGCCCCCTGAGCCGTGCTCCACAGCAAGGGGTTCTGATGTGCCCCGCACGTCCCGAGAGCTAGACACACAGTGGACAGGCTACTCCCCTCCTGGCCCTTACCGTCTGGGGGCTCCTGCAGCCTCTGCCCTCTGGAAGGGGGGGGGTCACTGCCTCCTGCCCCTTGAGTTCAAAGCTGAACCTTTCTCTCATCCTGGCAGCCCTGCCACAGGGGTGAGGCTCCACACTGAGGCTCACTGTGCTGTGACAACCAGCGGGGCGGTTCCTGCTCGGGGCAGCAGTGACAGGTCCAGCCTGGAGCCCACCTGCTCAGAGGAGGCAGGAGAGGGCTGAGTCATCAGCACCCCTGACCTGGTTTATGGAGCCGAGCCTGTGAGAGAGAAGCATTCGGGGGAAGTAGGGGCCCCCGCCTGGGTGCTGGGGGGCCCTGCCTGCCGCCTCAGGGCCAGTGCTCCCATCCAGACAGAGAGCATATCCAGCCCAAGTTGCTGCCCCCCCAGCCCACCCCCAGCAGCCCATTGGCAGCCCCCGCAGCTCTGGTCTCGGCCTGAAGGCATGGGGCACAGCTCTGCACTTCTCATTTCTGCTAGCAGGACCTGAGGGGGACAGATGAAGCTGTTCCAGGAGCGTGGGTGACTTCCTCTGCCCTGGGAGTTCGGATGTGGGGGAGGGAGGAAGGAGGGTGGACCCTGCCTGGGCTCAGGGACACCTGCTCTGGAGGCTGGAGCCTGACTCCGGACCAGTGCCTCAGGGCCAGCCTCCCAGCCACCCTGTTTCCAGGACAACCAGAGGGCTCAGGACAAGCTGAGCCCCATTCCACTCCACCCCTGACCCTGGGAAGGGCAAGTGCCTTTGTCCCAAGAGCATTGGGACATTTCTGCGGGCCCCGGGGAATGTCAGCCAGGCCGTGATACTCACCACCGCTCCTGTGTCCCAGTGGTTGAGAACCTTATCTCGGCGTCCTCTGCCCTGCATGGTTCTGGTCCAGATCAGGGAGGTTTTAGAACAGGGAGGCAAGTGTTTCTGCTTTTTCTTGCCCTCTGAAGCTGAATGCACCATCCTCCTCCAAGATGTCAGAATAGGCCTCCTGGGCAGGTGGGGCCCAGAGCTCCAAGCAGTAGCAGGTGGGGGTCTGGAGGTTGCTGGTGGGCCGGCAGGGACCGGAGTTCCAGTGGGGGAGTCCTGGTGCCCAAGGGCAGCTGGCAGGGCCTGGCTCCTCCCAGGGCTCCCCTGCTTCCCCTCTGGGCTGACCCTGCCCTTCTCCCCTCCTACTGCCACCTAGGGATGCCTCCAAGGGGGCCAGTGGGTCACAGAGAGGGGGCCCAAGTAAGAGTCAGGCTTTGGAGGCAGCAGATCTGGGTTTGAATCCCCATTCCAGCCAAGGCTTGGTGCAAATCTCTCCCTGTCTAGGGAGCTCTCTCTCCTCACGGGTAGAATGGGACGAGGAGGCAGAGGCCCTGTGGGTCCAGGGCATAACACAGGGCAGGAGGACAGCTCTGTGAGGGGCAGGACAGGGCACTGTCCAGGTACCCGCTCTGGACCAGACTCTGGTGGTAGCCGCAGGGCTCTGCTACCTGGCCTAGCTTCTCCCTGCTGTGTGACCTCAGGCAGGTCACTCTCGCTCTGTTCCCTGATCCAGGAGTGGGGTCCTGGGGAAAGGAGAACACAGGTGGGGGGTGTGGAGCCCAGCATGTGGTGCTCACACTGTCTGAGCCCGAGGGGGAGCCCATCCTGAGGACACTCACAAGTCCGGCCGCCGGATGGGAGCAGGGGTGGGTTTAGGGAGCTCGGGGGTTAAATGCACATTGTGGAGATGTCACAAAATACCCTCAGTGGGGGCGGCCTCCCCCCTGCCCACTTCTCCCTCATCTGAGATCCAGACAGCCACCAGCCCCCCTCCGTCCTGGGGCCTGAGCCAGGGGTCCTGACCTGTTCTGTGCCCTTGAGTCTTTGCAGGAAGAAGCTCCACCTAGGGTCACAGGCCTGGGAGGCAAGGTGGCCACAGTGACAAGGAGGGTAATCAATTCAATCCGGGGAGCGGCTGCCACGATGGAGCTCCCACCAGGCACCGGGCCCCGTGCCAAGAGCTGTTAGCGTTGCTCGGCGCTTGTAGCATCCCTGCGGTGCCCATGAGGACCTGGGGCTCAGAGAGGGCCAGCACTTCTCCCCAGCATGCACAGGAAGGGGCAGAGGCAAGAATTGCCCCATGCTGACCTCAAGGCTCCGCCTTTGAGAAGAACAGTGCACCCTGTTCCCAGCACTGTCCACGGCTCAGCCCTGTCCCCCGACCCTGCGCCCCCCAGGCTGATGGATGCGGGCCTGGGCTACAAAGGTGTCCCCTCCCCTGGATGGCCTGTCTTCACATGGATGGGCTCCTGGGGCCGGGCCAGCTCTCAGAGGAGCCAGGATAAGTCGTCTATATTGAGAGCTGTTGACAGGGACATCCTTCAGCCTGGGAGCAGAGCCTCGCTGAAAGCAAGGAAGCACTTGAGGGCAGGGGCAAAAGGCCACACCTTTGAATCCTGACTTGTCACCAGCAAGGCGGGGCTCTCACTGGGCAGGAGGAGGGGCAAGTTCGGCCATAGACTGGGAGGAGGCTTCCAGCCTGGCTGGGGGCGTGGCCACCTTTGGGCAGGTGGGCACAGCCATGAGGACAGATCTACCCTGGCAGGTCGCTGTGCCTGAGGCTCGGTCCCAGAACAACCCCTCCCCAGAAGCTCACTCACCTCCTGGGTCCCTGCAAGCTGTCCCAGCTGTCCGTCCGATCCCCTCTCTAGGATCGCTCCCCAGTGCACAAGCCTTAGGTTCTCCCTCTCCCTTGGAGAGTTCTGAAAGGTCCGCCATGCTGGCTCCAGTCTGAGCCAGGCAGGGGTCACACAGCCTGCGCTTGGGGCCTCTACCGTCCCCCATTTCCCCACAATGGGCAGCCCTTGTACCTTTCCTGTCCTTCTGCAGGGATGCAGCTCTCCTCTCCTGGCCTGCTCCTCCCCTGCCTGCCCTTGTCCTAGCTCACCAGCATCCTGCTCTTTATCCCCAGGACTGCTGTGTGACCCAGATGTCCCCAGGCCCTTCCAGCACAGCCAGGCTACCTCTGAATTTCTCCATCCCCTTGAGCCTGCTCCGCTTTCCAAGTCAGCCCCCAACCTCAGTGCCTCTCACTGCCCCCAGCTCCCCACTGCTCAAGGTCAAGCAGAAACGGAGGTCCCCTGGTGTCCTTATATCCCATCTCCTTCTGGCCTCTCTGCCACCTCCACCCTGGGCCAGACCCATCAGCTCACATCCCAAGGGCAACACCTCATCTCTGTCCCCAGCCCTTAGCCTCCTTGAATTTGAACCGAAGATCTTCCCAAATCAGACCCTGACACTTTTCTCCTTGGAAGGAAGGCTCCTCCTTGGAGCCTCTGCTTTGAGGACAGTGCCAATGTCATGAAAATAATACCACTGTTCTTTGGCTTGACTTATAAGTCTGTTCATTCATTCATTCAACAAATCCCGGTTTATCAAATCCCGGTTATGACCACACAGCTCTGGCGATGTAGGGATGGTCCCATCATGTCCGCCCACTGCCCTCGTGGAATGCACGCTGCCAGTAATGGAGACAGACGATGGAAAACGGGGAGATGTACAATAGGCACCTTCAGGACAGATAAGGGGGTAAGAAGGACAGTGAAGCAGGAGAGGGGGTAAAAGTTATGAGGAAGAGTTCACAGACCGAGAGCTGGTGGGGGAAGGCCTCAGTGACAAGGTGGCATTTGAGTGGTGGCTTTAAAGGATGTGAAGGAATAAGCCATGTGGAGATTCAGGGAAGAGCGTTCTCAGCCAAGAGTACGGCAGGTGCAAAAGCCCTGAGTGAGAACAAACGTGGTATGTCTGAGGGCTGGTAAGCAAGTGTCCTCCCTCTCACCCTGCTGGGGCCTCTGTGATGGCTCATGCTATGTGCCATCTCGCCTGGGCGAAGGCGTGCCCAGAGAGCTGGTGACAGTGTTTTTGTGTGCCTCTGCGAGGGTGTTTCTTGACTAGATTAGCATTTGAATCAGTTGACTGAATGCAGAAGATTGGCCTTTCCGGTGTGGGTGGGCATCAAGCAATCCACTGAGGGTCCACACGGAACGAAAGGCAGAGGAAGGAGAAATTTTCTCTCAGCTTAAGCTGGGCCATTCACCTTCCCCACCCCTTCTGGACACGGACGCCACTGGTTCATGGGCCTTCAGACTCAGACCAGGTCTCTGCGGTCCTCCTGGTTTCAGGCCTCCAGGCTTAGACTGGAGCTATGCTCCCAGCTTCCCAGGCCTCCAGCTTGCAGATGACAGATGATGGGACTTCTCAGCTGCCATAATCGCCAGGACCAGTCCCTCATGGTAAAGCCTATTGGTTCTGTTTCTCTGAAGGACCCTGCCTCAGGCAGCTTTCTTCTCTGGCTCCCTCTTGCCAACCCCCTCACCCAACAGCAAGCCCTCTGCCATCTTCCGCCTCCCGCCACCAAATAGGCCAGGTTCTCTCACTTCTCTATTACCTGTGCTGTTCCTTCTTCAGAGAAGATTTTCCACATACTCCCTGTACTCCCGCCCACCATGAACACTCCTCACCCTCATCCAGACAGGACCAGGGCTTCCTATGTGCCCTCAAAATCCCGTGTTTCCTCTGTCAGGCAGGCCTCGGATTTCTCAGTCGGCATCCTCCTCAAGCCTGCCGGGCCCACCTCAGGGCCTTTGCACTTGCTGCATCCTCTCCTGGAAGCCTGAGACAGCTGCATGACTTGTGCCTTCATTTCCCTCAGGTCCCCACTCAAGCGTCACCTCCTCCAAAAGGTCCCCCAGCCTCTCCAACCCTCTTCATTCGCTCCCCACTTTCTTTTCCTCCATAGCACATATCACGACCTGTCTGAAGGTGACAGACTCACTTGCTTGTCTATTGTCTGTCTCCCCACGAGACTGTGGGCTGCAGCGGGCAGTGATTTATTTGTCATGTTCACGTCTGTACCCGAGGGGCTAAAACAGTGCCCACACAAACCAGTCAATATGTAAGTGGGAGGGGAAAGGAATAAACCAGTGTGTCCATCACATAAGAGTGTCTCTTTGTCCCCACCCTGCCTCATGCCCTGCCTCACTGCTCCATGGGCTCGACTGGAACAGGGTCCTGGCCACCCACCTCCGTACACCAACCCCAGCATGGGTCGGAGCATTATAACATCAGCAAGTGTTTCCCCCGGAGGGAGGCAGCTGACGGATGGATGGACAGGGTGTCACTGAGAGCCCGGGATTTAAAAATAAACCCGCTCTTAGCGTTCTCATGTGTCATTCGTAACTTCCCATAAAAGCCCTTGGCAGAGCAGACCTCAGTCACTTGAGGGGGATATTCAGGCTCAGGAAATAGAAAGCTCATAAGTAAATACAGTAAATCACATGAACCCACTGGACAGAGAGTCCCTCTTGCCCTGGAAATGCAGGCAGAGCAAAGGGAGAGCGAGTCGCAGATCTGTGTGTGCTTCTGCCGAGAGGCTCTGGGACCGCTGAGGGCAGGGGCATGGGGGACCCCAGGGTTACGGTCACGGGGACCTGGGAGCAGGTGCCCCCCCCCATGTTAGCTCTGGATCTCCCTTCCACCTGCTTGGGGATGTGTGAGGAAGAGCCACGTGGGGTGTTGGGGAAAGTGGCTGGAACCCACCGCAGAGCTGACAGGTGCCAAAGCGGGAGGAGGAGAACAATCCTCCCCCTCCCCTGACCAATCTGGAGTCTTTCCCCAGCCAGGTGCCACCACAGCCTCCCTGGGAGTTTCCGGGGGCAGACTGCGCTCTTCCCACCATGTGGCTTTAGCCCACAGCTGGGAAGGGTCCCCTCACTCTGCTCTGGCCCTTCTCCCCCTCTCTGTCTTTCTCCCTCCCCGGATGGAGTCCTCACAGTGGGGAGGTCTCTAGCTGGACTATGCACCACCCACTCTGTTCTCTCCCAGAGGTCAGGCTGCCTCTGGCCTTTTCTCCTGGGATACAGCCCAGGACCCACACATCCCATGTGCCTCACTGGCCTTCCATGCCCCTACCTGCTCCTCATCCAACCTTTTCAACTGAGACATGGTGGTTCCATCCACCCATCCCCTCAGCCCTGGGCATTAACCAACAAATTTGTTACCCCCACACCCATTCGTCATCTCCAAGGTGGAGTATTTCTACCCTTGGGATACCTCCTGGATCTGCCCACTGCCATCCAAACTCCGGTGAGCTCCTGCCTGGATGTCTCCCTTCTGGGCTTCACTGGCCCCCTGCTCCTACTCTGACCTCCATGGAGAATCTGGGGAGCAGAAATTCTATCAAGTCAGCCTTTGCTTAAAACCCTCAATGCTGCTCAGGACACCTGGAGAACAGCAAGTCCCCTCACCAAGGCTCTTCACCTTCCTTGTCCCCCTCCTCATCTCTGTGCCCCAGCCCCCTTCTTCACCTTTCTGATATATCTCAGGACCTTTGCACATGCTATCTGTGCTCCCTTGATCATGCTGCTCTTCACTCTCTAGGCAACCAGCTCCTTTAGGTCTTGGCTGAAACGTTGGCTCCGATTCCCCTGAGTTAGTCCCTCTCATTATCCTCTGATGTTGCCTCCTGTACACGGCATGCTTGGCCCCATCTGGAGGTGGAGCTGTCTGCGTGACTTTTCCTCGAAGAGCCACGTTCCTCTCCTGAGAGTGAGCTCAGGAGTGTGGGCACCTGTCTGATGTCTGTATTTCTTACCTATGCCCCCAGCATGAGCCTGTCACCTAGTAGGTGCTCAGCAAATGACCTGGATGGATAAGTGAAACCCTAAGAATGGAAAAGGAATAAAGAATAAGTATCCTATGTCCCTTAAATAGAACAGAAAAAACTCAAAATGTTGTTAATTGGTGTATTAAGCGTGTGTGCGGGGGAGGGAAAGGAGACTTGTTTTATATATATATATAATATATATATATGTAATATATGTATTTTGTAACTCACACTGCCTAATCAGAGCTAATAATTACAAGTCGTGTTTCTGGTTTGTGCCTCCTTGACTTGGGCCCGAGGGCAGGCGCCATTTCATATTTAAGCAGTATTAGTTCTGCGGTGTTCTCGGGGGAGCGGGAGCATGCCTGAGTGTGCAGTGTAATTCTCAGCGATGCTAATTAGATCAGGAAGACATTCTGGGCTCCGGGCAGGGCCGCTGGCACAGCGGGGAAGGGTTTCCCTCTAATAAGCCTGAGAGGCCGGCCCCACCTGCTGCACTCACCCCACTCATATTCCCGCTGCTCCCAGCCAGGACCCCAGAGGAAACCAGAGCCCCAGATCCCTCTTGGGCTGCCTCTGCCAGACCTCCCCCAGGAGGCAAGACAGTCAGTGCTGTGGAGGAGGGTGGGGCTCCAGGGCGGGAGGGGGGGACACCTAGCCATTGTCACCCCATATCCTCCTGGAGGCTTCCTGGATCCTGGGTCCTCCCCTAGGATGGTAGTGGCAGGTGGTGAGGGGTGGTGAGGGCACTTCCAGACAGCGGGCTTCCTTGTGTCTCCTGCAAGGCACGGGTCCTTCCTTAGGATCCGTCCTCTCTGGATGGCATCTGCTCATTTCGACCAGGCTAGCCCTTCCCCATGCCTTCGACATCCCTGTCACTTACCAGGTTCCAGAGGGTGCTGTGTACCAGGCAACTTGTGTACCTGATCAAAAGCCCTGATGGAAAGCTCCTGAGGCAGCGTCATTGGCCCCTGCTTGCAGATGAGAAAACTGAGGCTCCCAGAGACCAGGCTCTGGCCAAGCTCCCGCAGGGGGTAATACTCATCTAAACACCCTTGCTGGTTAGAACGCGGGCCTTGGGAGCTCACAGACCTGGGGGTGAGTCCTGGTTCCATGGCTCACCTTGGGCCCATTTTCTTAGCATCGCTGGGCACCCATCTCCTTCTCTGACTTATTTCATCTGGGTCTCCCCCAGAGGGCCACCAGATGGTGCTTGGACATTGTGTCCATTTCACAGGTGTAGAAACAGAGGCTTAGGGAGGGGAGAGCTGCATCTGCAATCTGCACCATGAGGAGGGGGTCCTGGGGTCCTGGCTGGGTCTTTGTGGACCCGTCTCCCCTTCGCCCTCTACCAGCAATGCTGTGATCAGTCCACGCCCTCACCCAGAGCGCTGCGCACTGGCAAGATGGAGGTGGCAGAAAGCCCACCCAGGAAAGGGAGGGCAGAATCCCCCTCATCCCCGCTGCTGCTCCTTAGCGCAGAGGAGCACTTCCTCTACCTGGGCTGAGCTGCACGGCATTCGCGGCACTTTCTAGGCTTTGCTGGGCTCCAAACCACTCCGGGCTGGCGTGACCACTCTCCCCAGAGAAACTGAGTCCTGAGGTCCCAGGTCAGCTCCTCCAGAAAGTGATATTAATTCCAAAGCCCCTGTTCTAACCTCTTCCCTCAGCACACAGGGGCAGCGCTAAGTGAGAACTTGACAGGGACTCTGCAGTCCATCCCCAGGCCCAGCCCCAAGTACTGAGTACTGAGTACCTGCATGCGTTCTCAGCCCCATTGCCCTGAGGAGAAACCTGAACTCAGAATCAAAGCCGGGATGCAGATGGTTAGCAAGGACATCAGACCCATCGGCGTCCACGGACCTCTGTGCTGGCCCACCGCTGTCCCCCTGGCTTCTTACTCTCACCTCCCACCACCTGACCCCTCAGTCCTGTGTTCCTCAAAGCTTCTTCTTCTCTTCACAATCTACCCTCCCTTGGGACAATCCTGTTGGCACACGTGACATCAGCTACCCCCCTCTGGGGCGGAGGTCCCTGCACCTCCATCTATAGGGCCGCGGATGGAGGGTTGGGGACAGCTCTGTCACTTCGCTTACAAACTGTGAAGCCTCGAACAAGTCATTTCCCCTCCCTTAGCCTGTTTCCTCACCTGTAAATAGGGGGAGATGGTTCTCTCTGAAGGGACCCCTGTGATCAAATAAGGTCACAGAAGCTGCTCTGACCAAAGGCCCGACACACAGGAGGTGCTCAGCACAGGCTCATCTCTTTTCTTCCTGTAAGATCTCCAATCTGACAGTCCTTCACTGAGCCTTCCACCAATCCCTCTGGGTCCCTAGAGGAAAGATGAGGGTTCTGTTAGATGGGGCTGTCAGGGGAGGAGGAGGTGACATTAGAAGAAGTTGGGGAGTGAAGTACGTGGATATCTGCAGAAAGAACCTTCTAGGCAGAGGGAACAGCTAGTGCAAAGGCCCTGTGGTGGGCGTGGGCTTAAAGTGTTCATGGGGAATTGGGGTGGCCACTGTGGCTGGGTGGAATGAGTGTGGTATGAAATGGGGGTAGAATGTTCTGGTGGGTTTTGGAACATTAGCTTTGAGGGATGCAGAGAGATGATGGTAGAGGATGTCACTCCCTAGGGGCCAGACAGACTGTGACCGGGGACATCCAAATCCAAGTCCAACCTGCCCAGCTGCTGCTGGAATGTCCATCCCTGCAGAGTTGTCCCCACTGGCTCTCCACACTTTCCCCTTAGTACCATCCTGACTCACTGGGAGAGGGGACAAAGGGAGTCTCCCTGGAAGAGACTGTCCGTCTCACCTACCTGGCTCCCAGCAGGGCCTCAGGGACACCTTGTCCCTGCACCATCTCTGGGGGTAGAAAAGCCTGGTCCCCTGGGAGAGGGGTCCCTGAGATGCCATGTGATAAGTATTGAGGTGAGGGGCCAGGGAAAGCCCCTCCCAGCCTGCAGGCAATCCTGTGGGCTCTCCGGGGCATGCTGGGCTCTGCCCAAGAACCTTCCTTCCTTCCCCCGCCTCCCTTTCCTTCTCTTCCCCTCCCTTCCCATCTTTTCTTCACCCTCCCTCTCTCTCTCTTCCTTCCTCCCTTGCTTCTTTGTTTCAGTAAACATTAATTTTTCTCCATGCTTGACGCTGGGCTTGAGTGTACCAAGTGGAGAACTGTGGGCGTGTGACATCCAGCCTCTGGAGCTTCCCATCCAATGGCACCCCCGCCAGGGCAGAGACCTAGAGCAGAGCATCACTGACTGTGCCCCGGGGTTGGGGGGCAGTCAGGGACCCACCTGTCTGGGGTGAGGCAGGGGCCCAGAACCTTTCCTCCACTAGACTCTCTTCTGGGCACAGTGCCAGGACCCAAGAGCTCTTAAGGGCCTATGAAAAGGTTTAAGGCCCAGGAAAACAATTTATTTGGCTTCAAATAAAAAAGGAAAGCTGCAAAGTTGAAATTGATAAATGTTTAATCAAATGTCTACAAAGCATAGTATTATCAACTGCTCAACCATCCACTCCAACTGAGCTTTTGCATAGTTGCATATAATTTGTATTTAGTGTGCGATGTTGGGACATTTTAATATGTTTGATCTAATGGGGGATGGCGCTTCCAAAAGTGAGAAGGTCTGGGGCCAGAAAGGTCTTAAAAGAACAAAGGTGGGGGAGGGTGGGGAGAGCGGGGGCGGTGAGGGGGGATGGGCAGGGACAGGGAGAGCAGAGACCTCTTGGAGGAGGGGCATGGGGCTGGAAGGCTGCAGAGGCTTCTCCAGCAGAGGGAAAGGCAGCCCTGGCAGGGGGAAGAGAATATGCAAAGGACCATCGCCCAGCAGGGCCTGAGGAACCGGGACCTCTCCCTCTGCCTGCGGCTGAAACTGGAGGTGTGGGGGTGGGGAGGGGGAAGCACAGGTGTTCCCTTCTTGAGCCTCTGTCCTCCTGGCATCTTCTTCCCCATCGATGAGGCCCAGCTCTACCTTCATCATCACAGAGCTGGGCCAAGTGGTGGCCCCAAGCCTGCTGGGTCTTCTCACTAACCACTTGGCCTGACTCTGGCTGCCTGGTCCCGGGAACCCACGTCTGCTCACGGGGCTGCACCCCTGCTCTACTCATGAGGGAGCACAGATGTAGAGAGAAAGGGAGATGAAGCAGAACCCCACCAGAGGCACAGACTCTAAGCTCCCCTCTTGGGTTATTTTTGAGATCAGTCCATTCATTGTCTCTTTTCCCCTGCCCAGAGCTTCAGCTCAACCTACTCTCCTGTCCATTTAAAAGAAAATAATGCAATGACGAGCCCAGTTTGGGGCTAACAGCCATTCTCTGCTCAGCTCAGAACACCTCTAGGCTAGAGTCTTGAAAGTCCCCATCTCCCTGGGCTCTCAGAGTGAAAGCTCAGCTTTCCTGGGGCTGGGGCCCCATGTAGTAGGTACCCCCTCACCTCGTCAACACAGACCCACCAGAGCCTCCATGGGGCACAGCAGCAGGGGCAGTGTGCTTTCTGTCTTCCAGAAAAGGCTTTACTTGCGGGGTAGAAGAGGGACAACTTGGCCCAGCCCATGGAGCTTGCCGACACTGGGGAAGGGGCCATCTCCGCTCTGCCCCTCCAGTCAGCCTGCCATCCGCTGAGCCCAGAGCTTGCCATCCCTTTGGGTGAAATGCTGCCTTTTCCTAGCTTTTGGGTTTTTCTCCCAAAATGCAAGTTCTCTCTGAGACGGGGGGTGGGGGGTGGAGGTGGGGGATAGGTGGCTGCTTTCTCTTTGGGAGGCAGAATGCCAGAGCCATGAACTTGGGAGCCGGGAGGGGGTACTACTCAGGGGTTGCTGGGGAAGTAGGAAAAGCAAATCCTGGACCCAGGAGGCTGTGCCGCTTCTTTGGCGCAACGTTCGACAGGTTAGCTCACCTCTCTGGGCCTGTTTTCCCCAACCTTGCCGCGTCACTGAGCGGCCATAAGACCCACTCCCTCACTAGGTGGAAGGTGTCTGAGACTGTGCCTGGCAGACAGGAAGTGGCCAATAGCATGAGGGGCTGTAAAAATAATAGAAATAGTAATTATAACAATTCTCTTCCTTATTGTTATTAGTTTATATCGTGTCAGTACCGCCTGTAGATTCAGGGCAAGCAGAGGGCCCCAAAGCCCTTCCTGGTCCGATCTAGCCCTTTCCTCTCCCTTCAGTCGCACAGAACTCCCTCCTCCTGCTTTTTCTGGCCCCCATGCCATCAGGCATGCTGTTCCCCCTGCCTGGAAGTCCCGCCCATCATCTTTCCCCAGCAAACTCAACTCGGACTCTGCCCTGATGAATGACCTCAGTCACCACCTCCTCCGTGAAGCCAGTTCAGACATCCCCTCCCCTTCTTTCCCCCTCCTGGCAGCCCCCCTGGGCTGCCAGCACCTTCTCTGGGCTCCCATAGTAACTGAAACGTTCCTGTCAAATCACTCACCCAGCACCAGAGCTATCACTTACAAATATACCCTCCACCCCCGGGGGCAGGGAGTTGCACCACTGTCTTTCCTTCTCTGTGCCCCTGGTCCCAGAGCTCCTTGTGGCACAGCGTGGGTGATCACAAGTGATTACGGAACAGATAAACAAGGCACGGTGCAAGGGTCTGGGTCCTGAGTGATCTGTCTCCACCACCCCTGTCTGAGCCTCAGTCTCCCCATCTGTGATATGGGTCTCTCTCCACCCCAGAGCGTTGGCGTCCTTAGGCCCGGAGCCCAGCCGGTGTGCAAGGGAAGGCATTCTCTCATTAATTAGGCTCATCAGTTCCAGCGTCTGGTCTTTGGGGAGAGGAGCCTGGCGGGTAATGAGGGTTGTCAGGGGAGACGGAGACAGGGCTGCAGTCGACGCCAGCGTCGCCTCAGAGCAGAGGACCTGGGGCTACGGGAGGGGGGCGGAGGGGATCTGGGACTCGGCCGGACAGGCTGGCACCTTCTGCAGGGCCAGAGAGGGGCCCTCGCCCTCCTCCGGGTGTGGCGACCCCGCGGCGGTGCCGACTCCGGCCCCAAGGTGGCGCTGCAGGCTCTCACAAGTGCCGCTCAGCCCAGAGGCTGGGGCGCCTGTGCAGGGGACAGGTCCAGAGGGAGAGAGGTAGGGAGGAGGGGGAGCAGAAGGAATGGGGGGTTAGAGAGAGAGAAGAGAGAGAGGGGCGGGGAGTCCAGAGGAGGGAAAGAGAAAATGCTGGGGAGGGGAGGGGAGGCAGGGGGAGGATGGGGAAGAGGGGTTTCTTCTAGGTCTGGGGCTGAAGGAGCCAGATCCTCCTGGAACTCGGCCCCCACAGGCACCCATGCCTACAGAGCAGTCACTTTGTCCCTTAACTCCCCTCCATCTGTCCAGGGCTCCCCAGGGCCCTCAGGAGGAAGCCCGGACTGCACAGCCCAGCTCACCCATCCTCTGTGATCTGACCCCAGTGTGCCCTCAGCCTCCTCTTCCTCCGTCTTCCCACCCCCCACTTGCACCCTCCACCCTAGGTCCCAGCCAGGAAGAGCTGCCTGTCACTTCCAAGGGGACAGGGCTCCCCCTCTCTGCCAGGTTGTGGCTGTCAGTACTAATCTCCCCCATTTCCCCCTCCTCCTGGAAACCCCCCTTCTTCCAGTCTCAGCACGATCACCTCCTCCCAGAGGTCTTCCCTGACACCACTGTCCAGGGTCTGGTTTCCTCTGGGCTCCCTGGCCTCCTGCCTCTCCCCCATCTGAAGGTGGATTGTGATGGATTCCTCTGTTTCCCCAGCCAGATGGGGGTGCTCCCTGAGGGCAGAGACAGGCCTTGTCCCCCTGGGCATCCCCAGGGCCAGCCCAGGGGCTGAACAGACACAGTGGGCAGCAGAGGGTGCCCGTGGGATGCGTGAATGATTCGATGAAGGGCCGAGTGTGGGAGCAAACAAGAGAGACGGGGAGTAGAGGGAAGAGCACAAAGCAGGGAGGAGAGGGAGAGAGGCACTGAGGAACCCAGGCCCCAGTGTGCAGGGACTTTTGGAGCCTCAGCGCTGCTGGTCTGTGATCTTCCTCTGAGGTCAGCTGGCCACATGGGTCTGGACCCCTGACCATAGGGGAGTTCTTCCTTATTGCTGGGGTACAGATTACTGAACCCGCTCAGCTGCAGGAGAGAGGGGTTAGTAGGACTCAGGTGTCTCAGATGCCAGAGACAAAGAATGCCACCAGAAGTACTGAGGCTCCAGGTCCAGGACCAGGGACCGGGGCACCCAGGGGTCAGAAGGCAGGCTCTCTCTTGCACTCACTCTTGCATTCCCGCCTCCTCAGTATCTGGCAGACTGGAGCTTTATTCACCATCAGCTCAAATGACCAAGGGACCCAACTCTCCCCTTTTAGTGTCAGTATCAGACTTGCACGACAGATGCCATGACTATCCTAGCTGGGGCTGGTGTGCACCCCTGATCCAGTCGCTGCGGAGAGAGAAGTGGGAAACAGGTCAGGGTCTCAAAGGACTAACAAGGTCACTGCGGGAACAGGGGCAGGGAATGCTCCTGGTGTCCTCCCCGTTAACTCTGTCCGATGTGACCTGCTGTTTGCCCGATACCTGAAGATGCCTTCACATCCTAATCGAACATCACCCGCCAGTGCTTGGATTCCCATCTTACAGATGGGAGACCTGAGGCTCACTGCCCTGTGCTCTGTCCATCCCCCATGCTCCCAGATTCTGTTTCCTCCTCTGCCAGTATCCTGTTGGGTTTCCTTGTTCCAGCCCTCTGTCTTCCCTGGGCCTCAGTTTCCCACTCTGTAAAGTGGGGACAGACAGGGAGAACTACAAGGGCCCTCTCAGCTTGGACACTTGGGAGTCATTTGGAAGCACCAGCTGCCTCAGCAAAGCTCGTGATCTGTGCCCTTCCCTCCCCAGGATTCCTGTGCTGTTTGGGCCCCTTGGAGAAGCCCCAGAGTGAATGTTAATAACACAGAGTTGCCTTCATGTCTGAGAAAGTGGATGAATCATTTCCTGCTTTCCTCCTGGGCTTGGGATTGTAGCTGAGAATACACTGGATCTTTGGAGCAGTTGCCAAGAGACCTGGGTTGATGGGTGCGTCTCTTCCAGGGGCAGAACCATGGAGCAGCTGCCCCCCTTCCAGACTCAGGGGACTGAATACCCCCTGCCCCAAAGCCAGAGCCTGTACCAGAGGCATGGGGTCTAGTCCCGGTCCTGCCACGTCCTCGCTGTGCGACCCCTGCTGCCTTCCCTAGAAGGTGACCATGTCTACCCTTCAGGGACTCGAGGAGACAGAGTGTGGAGGGCCCAGTTCTCACCCCACTGAGCCCTGCTGGAAATCTCCTTCCCTGAGCTCGTAGTGGTCACGGGTAGCTGTACCTCTGTGTCCCCACCCCCTGCGGAGGGCAGGGCCATTCCAAGTCTCAGTCTGCTTCTCCATGACTGACACAAAAGCCTGGTGCTTTCGAGAGCATTTGTCCAGCTCATGGGGACCCACTTCCCAACTCTCTCCCCCTCCAGGAAGTCTTCCAGAAGCCACACCTGTGGCTCCAGCCAGAGCAGGTGAGACCAAAGCAGAAAAGGAGAAAACAGATCCAAGTTGAGCCAGGTGGGTTCTCTCTCCTAGGAATCTGGGCTTGGGGTTGAGGGAATCTGGTTTCGTCTGGGACGTTCTCTCTAGGGGAGACATCTGTGCTCAGGAGCTGTGGGCTGCCATCTTCCATTTGATGGAACAACAAGGAAAGGGTACTGCTCCATCCCTGGGCCTGTTTCTTACTGAAGTCATGCTACCCCCTCATCCTCGGGTCCTAGGAGGTGTCCCCATGGCATTATCATAGCTCCTCTGGTCTGCTGAAGTCAGCTTGAGTTGATTCCTGCTGTAGCCAACAGAGCCCTGGGCTGTCCATGCCCAGAGGCCTGGCCCACGTCCTGTGGGGGGACTCCACCTCTTTGCCTCATTTCTGCCCTTAGCCCCTCTCCAGATCAACCAGGTGGTCGTCTCCAGCCTCTCATTTCACAGGTAGCAAAATTGACACTCAGTGGGCTCAGACCATTGGTCTAGGGTCACCAGAGTGGAGTCAGGTTTCCCCCCACAGCCCTGAGAGTGTCCCCTCCCTACAGATCTACACAGGGCACCTGGGTTGGGAACCAGGGGTCCAGGTGGACTTGCTCAGGCTACTCCTGCCAGAAGTGCTCACTGTACCAGTGGGCAGTGGGAGCTTCGTGAGTCCCCAGGACAGCTTGCAGTAACCAGTTTTGGAGCGTGGGGATAGGTGGTCCGAGGGGACGCCCCACCCATCTCTTTCCCAACAGGACAGGATTCTGGAGGTCTGTCTGTCTAGTCCGCGATGCATGCGGTCAGAGATAATCGAGATCTCAGAGCCACCCAGATCGACTGACTGGAGGCTGTAGCTTGTGCCCAGTGCAGTGACAAAGTGACATTCCAGTCTGGTCTCCCAGACGGGCCAGTGGATTATTTCCAGGGCGTGTCTCCCGCTTAGACTTGACACCCCTCCCCATGGCCTGCCAGGCACAGGTAATGGACCACCCCTCTGCTGCCCTTGGGGACAGTGACCCCAGTACTCTGAGATAGCGCGATTGACAATGAGGGCACAAAAGGGAGGGGACACCCTCCCCGCCAGAGCCTGTCCTGCTGACACGGTCAGACTGTGGGCAGCAGCTTTCTCCACAGGACTGAAGGCAATTCCAAAGTCAAGGGCAGAAGCAAGGAAGACCGTCATCCCCAAACCCCTTCCGTAAACTGCTGAGGAAAAGCAGCAGAGAACAGCCCAGATCACACGGCCAGTTTAGGACTGGACAGTGTGTCGTGAAATGGAGAGAGTCCTCAGAAGCCACAGTGAGCATTATGTGAAGCTCTGGGTACAAGGCTAAGTCAGGCGGGCGTGGCCTCCATCCCCATGGCATTCCCAGCGTGAGATGGGAGAGAAGCCACTCATTTTCTGTGAACTGCGGCATGTGCACCATGAGGACTGAATTGCCTTGGAGTCAGGGAGGACTTCCCAGGAGAGGAGGGTGAGTGGGAGGAGGGAGTTAGCGCACACCCAGGGGCAGGCGTGTTGCAGGCTGATAGAGCGGCGTGCAGGCTGACGGGTCTTGGAGGGCCTGGAGCACAGTGAGGTGAGGAGGGCTGGGGGCGGGCACTGGAGGTCCTGGGGGGCACACAAGGCCATGACTTACATTCAGGACACTCCAGCTCTAATTCCAGTTTCGATCCCTCCCCAAGGGTGACTGTGTCTGCATGGTGGGCCCCTCACCAAACCGAAGAAGGACAACATAGGTTAGACATTCAGGTCGCCGAAGGGCCCCAGAGCAAAGGAGGAGGAAGATAAGCCAGCATTCCAGCGCTGGTTCAACATTCGCCATTTGCAAAGCGCTTTCACACCTGTCCCTCGTTTGGTCCTGAGCCCTGTCCCTATTGCGCAGATGAAGCAACTGCGGTGCGGGAGGGGTCTAAGGCCTCCTCACTGGTGGGGGGAGAAAACAGATCTGATTCCACGTCCCTTTAATTCCCAAACAGCATCTCCCCACCCCTTCTCTGGACTGCCCGGCAGGCTTCTAAGTAAGGTGGGCTAGGGTGAGTTCCTCCCCCGCTCCCCCGGGATGTGAGTTTTCATCTGGTTTTGTGAAGCAGCAAGGAACAGGAATCAGATGGCAGGGGAGGAGGGGGAGAGGAAAGGTGGGCTGTAGGACCTGGGGCAGGGAGGCTCTGCAGGTGCAGTCAGCTTGTCCGTGGGGACAACAGCAGCTGCGTTTACCTGAGCACTTACTATGCGCCCGGACTTTGCCAGCACCCAGGATGTGACATCTCGTTTACTCCATAGATAAGCTGGGCAGTAGGCTTATCTCTCAGTAGGCTCTCACAGCGACTTAGTGGTAGAGTTGGGACCACACCCAGGTATGCTGCAACAGAACCCAAGGGCTTGCTGTCACACTCCTAGTTGGTGCTTCTGCCGCCCAAATATTTCCCTGGCTGTGTAACCCCCGACAAGTTGCTTACCTTCTCTGTGCTTGTATTTCTTCATCTGTAAAACAGGGATGACAATACCTATTAAACCTGAAGAAGGCACTTTCATTCATCAGCATTCTTCTTAGGAAGAGTGTAATACTTGTCTAAAAAGTGAAAACCATGTGGTGACCAAAGTCAATATCTCAAGGGTATGGAGCCAGCTGATGCCAAGACTTTCTAGAAGGAAGAGGGCAAAAGTAGTCTGCATGAGATAAAGAGGTTTGCTTCTTCCAGAGAAAGGAGGTGTGGACTAAGGGGAAAGCAGCTAGTGAGGTCGTGTTGTCTCCTTGCAGATTTGCAATAAAGCTAATACATTCAGAAATGCTGGGTGTGGATGGGTATTTTAGAAACCAGTGATGGAGCTGAGCCTTGCACTTGAAATATCCCAGAATGAAAGAGACCCAGCCAGGTAGACAGAGGAGCCCAAATAGAGGAGTCCTGGGACTCGGGACCTGCTAATGGCCACAGACTCTTGGGGACCAGGCATACTCGATTTTCCCAGGGATGTGGGCACCCCAGCCGGCACCTGGTTCTCCTGACCTTGGTAGTCCCAGCTACATGCTTGCCATCCCCCTGAAGTCATGTTCCTCCTAAAGCCAGCCTCCTGAAGTCACATTCCTGCCTCGTCCCATGTCAAGCCTCCTGGTGCCCTCAGGATTCCATCCTCTGCTGCCCTGCATCCTTTCTTGCTGCCTTCATGCTATCATCTTCATCACCTGTACAAAGTGAGCTCTGACCTCCCCCGTGAAAAATAAAGCAAGGCAAAGCAAAGAAACCGAGCCCTCCCCTAGTTGCAGTGCCCCTAGGTCCCTGCAGGACTGCCCTCCCTCTCCTTGAGCAAGTTGACTGCTCTGCTTTCTCCACCTCCTGACCTGTAGACTTCATGCTGCACCTGCTACTGCTCCCTGACTTGTCAAGGTCACCAGAAACCTCCACGGTGCCACCTCTTATGACCACGTCTCCCCACGTGGTACGTGCCACGGGGATCCATGCCCCCTCCTTCTGGAAACACTGTGACTCCATGACACTGCCTGCCTTCCTTCCCATCTACCTGGCTCACCTGCATCAGTCTCCCTCCAAGAACCCTCCTGCCCTGACCCTCAGGGCTCAGTCCAGCTTTCCTTGGTTGGGAGACCCCTCTTTCCTCTGCCAACCCTGTCAATTCCAGGGGCTATTTTTAGCAGCTTCATGGAGATATAGTTGACATATGATAAACTGAACATATTTAAAGTGACATATTTAAAGACATAATTAAAGTGATAATTTTGATAGGTTTTGACATCTGTATACATTCAGGAAACCATCACTACAATCAAGATAATGAAGATGTCCATCATCCTCCAAATTACCCTCCTGCTTCTTTGTCATGTCCCTCGAAAGCCTCGCCCTTCTCCCCAGGCAACCACGGATCTGTTTTCTGTCACTATGAGTTAGCTTACATTTTCTAGAACATTATGTCAATGGAATCCAAGGGGATATTCTCTGTTTTTAGCCTGGTTTCTTTGACTTGGCACAATTCTTTTTAGATTCATCCATTTTCATGGGTGTGTCAAGACTTTATTCATTTTTTTTAATGGAGTAGTATTCTACTGCATGAGTATACACAATTCATCTGTCCAATTTCTGTTGATGGACATTTGGGTTGTTTTCTGTTTTGAGATATTACAAATGAAACAGCTATGAACATTCACATATAAGTCTTTGTGTGGACATGTTTTCACTTCTCTTGGGTGAATACCTAGAAGATGCATGACTAGGTCTTATGGTATGGGAAAGTTTTACTTTAAAACAAACAAAACAAAACAAAACAAACAAGCAAACAAACAAAAAACACCTGCCCATTTTCCCCAAGTGACTATTACCTTCTCTCTAGCAGTAGAGGAGAATTCCAGTTCCTCCAAAGGCTCACCAACACTTGCTCTGGTTGGTCTTTCTAGCATCAGGTGAGTGGTGCTAAGATCTTACTGAGATCCTAACCCTCAATGATGCTGAGCATTTTTCATGTGTTTATTTTCCATCTGCATATGCCCTTCAGTGAAGTGTCTCTTCAAATCTTTTGTCTACTTTTTTAATTGAGTTGTTTATTTCCTTATTATTGAATTACCTGAGTTCTCTAACTATATTGCATAGGACTGCTTTTTGTATTCGTAAATATTTTCTCTGGCTTGTCTTTTCATTCCCCTAATGGTATCTTTTGAAGACGAGAACTTTTCCATTTTTATGAAGTCCAATATATCATCTGTTCCTTTATGGGTTGTGTTTTTGGCATCCTATCTAAGATATCTTCGCCTGACCACAGGTCACAAAGATTTTTTCCTATGATTTCCTCCAGAAGTATACAGTTTTAGGTTTTATATTTAGATTTATAGTTCATTTGAAGTTAAGTTTTGGAGATAGACCCAATTTCAAATTTTTGCCTCTAGATTTCCAATTATTACAGCACTGTTTGTTGAAAATAGGATCCCTTCCCTACTGAACTACCTTTGCACTGTTTTCAAAAGTCAGGTGTCCGATATATGTGTAAGTCTTCTGGATTCTATTCTATCTCATTGGTCTATTTGGGTCTCTTACTGGCAACCTTACACTTTCTTGATTCTAATGGCTTTCTGGTAATTCTTTTTTTTTTTTTTTTTTAAAGATTATTTATTTATTTATTTACTTGACAGAGACCACAAGTAGGCAGAGAGGCAGGCAGAGAGAGAGGAAGGGAAGCAGGCTCCTGCTGAGCAGACAGCCCAATGCGGGGTTTGATCCCAGGATCCTGGGATCACGACCTGAGCCAAAGGCAGAGGCTTTAACCCACTAAATCACCCAGGTAACCCTCTGGTAATTCTTGAAATCGGGAAAGATTAGCCTTTCATTTGTGTCCATTTTCTTTTGATTTCTCTGGGCTCTTCTACACCTTCTGAATTTTCCTATGAATTTGAGAATCAAACTGTAAACCTGTACAGGAGAAAGGATTCTGGGGTGTTGATTGAGACTGTGTTTCACCTAAAGATCAATGTGGAGAGATTCAACCTTTTAGCAGCACTGAGACTTCTAAGTCATGCTTGTGGTGTACGTCTACATTTCTTCCATGTTTCATGTCTCTCAGCGATGTTTTAAAGATTTTTATTTATTTGACAGACAGAGATCACAAGTAGGCAGAGAGGCAGGCAGAGAGAGAGGGGAAAGCAGGCTTCCCACTGAGCAGAGAGCCGATGTGAGGCTCGATCCCAGGACTCAGGGATCATGACCTGAACCGAAGGCAGAGGCTGAGCCACCCAGGCGCCCCTCTCAGCGATGTTTTATAGCTTGTGGGGTATCAGTCATACACATCTTTTTCCAGACTTATTCCCGAGTACTTTATATTTTTTGATGCTATTGTCAAGGGTGTTATTTCATTAATTTCAATTTTTATTATTTGTTGCTAGTATATAGAAGTATAGTCCATTCTTGTACATTAATTTTGTATCATGCAGCCTTGCTAAACACACTGTTTCTAGTAGTTTTTTTTTTAATCGATTCATCAGGTTTTCCATGTAGATGATTCTATGACTATGTCACCTGCAAGAAAAGTCAATTTTACTTTTTGTTACCCATCTGAGTGCTGCTTCTTTCTTCTTTTCCCCTCTGTCTTCTTCTTCTTCCTCTCCTTCTTTTTCTTCTTCTTCTCTCCCCCTCCTCTTTCTTCTTCCTCTTCTCCCTCTCTCCTTCTCTTTTTCTTCCTTCTCATTCTTCTTGTTTCTCTTCTCTCTCCCCCTCCTCTCCCCCCACTTCTTCCTCTTCTTCTCCTTCCTTTTCTCCCCCTCCCCCTCCTTCTCCTTCTTCTTCCAATACTATTGCACCAGCTGGAACTTCCAATATACTGAGCATCCTACTCTTGTGTCTTTACCTGAGTGTGAAAGCATTCAGTCTTTTACCATAATTACGATGCTAGTTCTGGGATTGTCATAGATGCCCTGTCCCTATGTCCGGCTGAGGAAGTATCCTCTGTTCCTACTCTGCTGAAACTTGGCACCAAGAATGGAGGTTGGATGTTGTCGAATGCTTTTTTAGCCTCTATTGAGTTGGTCATATGGTCTTTCCTTCTTAATTGTTAATATAATGAATTTATTTGCTTGACTTTTTAACATCAAACCAGTCTTACATTCATGGGATGACCCCATGCTTATCATGGGGTCATGATTATCATCTTTCTTTTTAATATATCATTGGGTTTTATATGATAAAATGATATTGAGAACTTTTACACCCATATTCTTACAGGTTCTTGGCCTCTTGATTTCCATTCTTGTAATGTCTTTGTCAGGTTTTGGTATCAGGATGATGCTGGCTTCATAGGTCTCGTTTCTAGAATTGTAGAATTGGTATTATTTCTTCTTTAAATGTTTGATAGGATTTACCAGGTAAGCTATTTGGGACTTTTCTTTATGGGAAGCCTTGGAACTACAAATTCAGTTTATCAAGGAGGCAAAGGAATACTTGGGCTCTCTGTCTCTTCTTGAGTGGGCTTTGGTGGTTTGAGTCTTTCAAGGAGTTTCAGCTTTTCATAACAAACCACCAAATGTACTGTTGGGACGCCAGGACTAATATTAATATCTGTAGACTATGTAGTGATGTCACCCTCTTACCATTGATACGAGTAACCGTCTTTTCTCTCTTTTTCTAACTGCTCACACCAGGTATTTATTTCTCATGTTACCGATCTTCTCAAACTACAAGCTCTTGGTTTCATCATCTTTTGTATTGTTTTTTCTGTTTCCAATTTTACTCGTATCAGCTCTCAGCTTTATTATTTGCTTTTAATTTGCTATTCTTTTTCCCAGTCTCTTAAGGTGGGCTGTGAGGTCATTTATCTGAAGCTTGTCTTCTCGTCTAATACATGCACACAGGGCTGCACATTTCCCTCTGATTGCTTCAGTTGCAGCCCATAAATTTTGATAGGTTGTACTTTTATTTTCATTCGGATCGAAGTACCTTCTTGGGGCCCTATCAGCTCCACTGGTCTGTGACTCACTGTGGCACATGAGTGGAGAGTGGACCTGGCTATTAGACTGTGGCCAGTCACTGACTCTCTAGTGAATGTGTGTAGATGTCAGTTTCCCCTCCGATCACATGAATGTCTCCCGATAGTCCCTCCAGCTCCGCTGTCCTCTGATGAGGCTCCATTTAATCCCTCATTTCCTGGGTGAAAAGCCCCTACTCCCCCAACCACCCACCCCCTGTCCAAGATCTAGGTACATCATTCATGGTCAGGACCAAGGCAGGCCTAGAACCCTCACCCTCTGACACCTGGTGGAGAGAGGCCTTTAGCATCCCAAGTGACAGTCCCCAACACAGGCTACAAGTCAGTTCCCTCACAACGGTGACAAGTGCTTCATGCATATTTGCTCTTTTAATCTTGAGGTAGGTACAGGTCTTATGGCCATTTTGCAGATCTTCAAATCAAAGTTCGGAGATATGATGCTTCCGGCTCCTGGTCCCACCCGGAGGAAAGGAAAGTGTGGGCTCACCTCTGGGTCTCTCTGACCCAGGCCCGCTCTTCACCACAAAGCAGTTCTGCGTCTCCTTCCCCTTCACCTCCAGCAGCAACGTGCCCTTCCTGACCCGGGGCATATAGACACAGCCGTGTCGACAAGGAAGAGAGGAGCAGAGGAGAAAGACATGGAGGGGTGGGAAGAAGGCTGTGAGGAGGGAGGAGACAGAGCAAGAGGGAGATGCTTTCTGATTATGAAAAAGTCTTTTGACCTTTTCATGTTCATTTAACGAAGCCAAAAGGGGTCGAACTTGGGTGCACTGCCTTTAAGTATAAATGCAGATTAATGAGGAAAAATCTGCTTTGCTAAGCTTGGAAATCATGGAGATCAAATTGAGCATGATATTAAGTCTGATAATGCCAATCCACGGGGCTGCCGCCGGCAGCCGAATGTGAGTCCTGTGCACGACACGCTGGGCCACGTCCTCAGGTCCCGCAAAGGACTGAGAGCCTCCCTGCATTAGGGGCGTACCTGGGTGGAGGGACCTGGCAGCGGGGGGGCGGGGTTTCATGGTCCACCCACCTTTCTGTCTTTTTAAGACCTAACATGTCATGACCTGGTGATCTTTGGCGGCATGACAGAGCAGAATGGAGACCCTCACGGTTCTGGCTGGGGTCGCGGGGTCTCAGCAAGGCAAAGCACCCGCAGGAGGTGATGCCACCACAGTTAGTTCAAATCCCTATGGCTCCCAAACCTGGGCCTACATGTCTCTCTCTCTGAGCGTGGTTTCTACACCTCCACGGTGGGCAGCACCGCTCCTTCCATGACGGGAGTAACGAGGACTAAGTAGGAGGACGTACACTAGTCAGTAAGCATTTCTGGACAGAGCCTGGGCAAATATCAGGCTGGAAGCAGGAAGCGGGCTGGAGGGCCGCTGGCCCCTGACGCACCGTTCAGGATTCACTGGTACCCATGAGTGGGACTAAAGCCAGGTAAAGTCACACAGAAACTAATGGGCCAGTGGCTGCAAAATTGGGTGGGCAAGGTGTGTGTCTCCTGGGTCACTAATGTCACTGAGCACCAGCTCTGGGCACCCATCAGAGTGCAGTCTGTGGGATAAGTCCCTCAGTCCTCACAACACCCTCTGGGAAGGGCCATCAGGCTCCACAGACGAGGTGTCACCCAGCAGGGACCACCAGGTGCCACTCGGGGCTTCACTCTGGTGCCTGTGCTCCTAACCCCAAGCTTCACTGATGCACCTGCTGTGTCCTCTTCTCAGTGTGGCTTCACCCGCTTCTTTCCATCAGGAACAACACAGTCTCTTTTTATAAGCTAAACCGAGGGCCACCTGCTCCGAGAAGCCTTCCCTGATCTCTGCTCCAGGACCCCGTCATCCCAGGGCAGCATCTCTGTGAAAGCATCTGTCTCTGGCTTGCTTAGGGTGCATCCATGTGTCCTTCTCCCCCTCCACACTGTAATTCCCCAGAGAGTGGTTCATGGTGGCATCAATCAGCCTGATAGGGAAGCTCACTGTAACTGAAATTGTACCGCTCCAGGAAAGGGGGCTGGTTGGAGACCCCCTCATCCCAATCATCTCTGGGTGCCCTTGGCCAAATCACTTGACTCTATAAACCCCAAGTTGCCTTCAAGTCAGCTAGGGTAGGGGCAGTTGATCTCCACAGATCCCTCCTAATGAAAATGTATAATTTTATTCACTTTGCGAAGACACCTCAGTGCCCTTTCACTCTCTGCACCCCCAACCCTGCTCTATTTGCCCCATGGTCCTTAGCACTCCTGAGGCTCCACTGTCAGATGTCTGCTAGTTCCCTCTTCCTGCACTGGAATGCCGGTCCCACCAGCAGGGAACTGGGTCCATCCTGCTCACTGAGGAATCCTGGGCCTAGGTCGGGTGCCTGCACACAGTAGGTGCTCAAAAGATGTTTGCTGAATGCGTGACCTGATGAATGAATGGCTGGTTAATGCTATGGGGTCCAAAGTCGGGCAGGTCTGGGTTCAAGCCTTGCCCCGTTTCCCAAGCTCCCCTGTGTCCCTGAGCACGTGGCTTGTCTTCGAGTCTCGTCTCCTCATCTCTAATGCTGAGCCATTAGGAATAGCTCCTCCCTCCTAAGACGGGGTAGGAACAGCCTGAGACAAGGCTTCCAGAGAGCTGAGCATGGCCCCCCGGCACTGAGGGAGTGCCCAGAAAACATTCTCCCTACGGCTACATGCAAGCTGTCCTCACAGGCTTCAAACGGTGGGACTTGGAGCAAGTGGGTCCCCTCTGAGACTCAGTGTCCTTGTCCGTGAAGTGGGAACACTGACCCTTATCCTGGAAGATGGCTGTAAAGGCTTAGTAAAGGTGATGATGATGGCAGCTAAACCGACTCCATGCCTCCTACGTGCTTAGCCCTCGGTTTATACAAATTAATGTACTTCATCTTTATTGCAACCGTAAGAGGTGGTGCCCATATTATCTCCATTTCACGCTTGAGAAGCTAAGGCACAAAAGAGGGAAGTAACTGGCTCTGGGGCATGGCCAGTGAGCAGGACACCCAGCAAGCATGAGGCAGGCACCGGCTGGGTCCTCATTGCTGTGCGGGTGCTGCCCACCCGCCTAGCTCAGTGACCGCCCCCAAGAGCCCCCCACCCTGGTTGATCTCTTCTTAGCTGCTCAGTGATTTTTTTTTTTTTCTTTCCAGTGCTGGCTCTTCAGGACTTTCTCTGTTTTTAAAAGGGATTGAGGGGCACCTGGGTGGCTCAGTGGGTTAAAGCCTCTGCCTTCAGCTCAGGTCATGATCCCAGGGTCCTGGGATTGAGCCCCGCATTGGGCTCTCTGCTCAGCGGGGAGCCTGCTTTCTCCTCTCTCTGCCTGCTTGTAATCTCTGTCTGTCAAGTGGATAAATAAAATCTTTAAAAAAAAAAAAAAAAAGGGATTGAACACTTAGGTCCAGGAGAGAGGGCAGAAGGAGGAGACAGACGGGTGGAGATTGGAGGTGATGGGAAAGTAGGAACCATGCCTGGATCGATAACAGAGAGACAGGAGGGAAACCAGCAGTGTTTTCTCTGTGTATTCATTTGTCGGGATTCTAATGGATCCTTAAGTCTTTGCAAGACGTCTATGGAGTGCAATCAGGAGCCTTACAGTTGGGACTGTCCAGTTGTGGGCAAGGAAGGGGAAGGACCAGAGCAAATGCCCAGCTCCCAGGAGCAGCATCGAGGACTCTGCAGGAAATGGACCCTCACTGAGCACCTGAGGAGTGCGAGGAAGTGGGCAGATGACAGAGAGCCTGAGAGGTCAGGCCTGTCCCAATGAGGGGAAGAGGGAGGCCTTAGCAGTAGCACGAGACTGAACTGGTTCATTGACCGGTGGCCACACTGGCACGATTTTACAAGTGTCCCTGGGGTTACTGGTCCCCTGGGGTCAATTGTCCCACTGTCATTCATTCAAGGCTACATCTCCCGAATCTTGGAGCTTTGTCAGCAAAGAGCTTCACATGAGCTACTCTCTTGCAAGAGGGGTGGGGGGAAGCAGGCAGCTCCATGGTGCACAGTGATAAGCATACAGGTGACCTTCCCAGGGGCCTGTAGCCAGGTCCTTCTGCACGGCAGAGGAGGGAGCAGGGGACAGTGAGAGGAGGCGGGACAGCAGAGGGCAGGGAGCGGTGCTGGGGAGAGAAGGCCAGGAAGACACTGGTTTTCCGGTGTCAGCCAATCAGAAGAGGCTGTGATGCGTGAGTGATGAGAGAGAGAGAAAGCTTCCCTGTCATCCCCAACTACACACACACACACACACACACACACACACGTGTGCACACACACATACACAGGCTTGACTTGCGCAAGGACGCATGTGCACAAGGTACACTCGTGGGCACACAGTTGTGGTCGCACTCGCACAGACACATACATGCGTGCATGCACACCCTCATACACATTCACACACTCATGTGCACAAGCACAGACACAGAGGAAGGCACAGCACACTTCTCTTCTTCATGGAATGTGTCACATCCTGATTTCACATTCGTTTAATCAATAATCAATAATCGATAATCGATAATCAACTGTGAGCTGCTCTGGGAAAGTGGTGACGGCCAGCGCGGGGCTGGGTTACTCACTGTTGTACTCCCCTTGCCGAGAACAGTGCCCAGCGCGAAGCAAAGCAAGCGACAGGGGGCCAGGAGGGACAGGTGGCAGGGTGGGGCGGGGCTTGGGTGGCGGTCCCAGTGCGGGGAGACAGGGACCATGCACTGAAGAGAGGGAACCTGCGCATGCGCTTGGCTGGAGGATCTCCGAGGGACGCGGGTAGAAGCCCTTCATTTCACGCAGCAGGATTGTTACAGTTCAATGTCTTATTTGTGCTACTTTTTCCAGCAAAACCTGGGGGAAGAGGTTGGGACCTGGAGCTCAGGGAGTGAAAGCTGATTGGTTAATGCACAGGTTCCACTTTTCTCAGAGGCTCTACTCACCATCACCCCCCCCCCAGCTCTGATGAGGAGTCCCCACACTTAGCTTGGCTCCCAGAGAGCATTATACCAATGGCATTTATTGAGCGCTTAATGTATGCCCAGTGCCTAGGCCAATACCTCCTATAGGATAACCTGGTGTATCTTCCCATGGGCCCTTCCAGGGAAGCACTAGCCCTGTTTCACAGATGGGAGGCTGAGGCACAGAGATGTAGCCACTCGCTCAAAGACGCCCAGCTTCCTGGTGGAGGGTAGTGAACCTTGGACTGAAGAAGATGAGGAGGACATTCAGCCGGTGCCTGACAAATGGTCCCCTTCTACACATGTACCTTATGGTGACCCATGAAGGTGGTTGAGACCAGACTGAACCCAAAGAGCCTCAGTGGTCACACTGGGAAGGCTTACATCACTGATTCTGTAAGACCCATTTTCAGACAAAGGAACTGAGGCCCCAGATTGTTGGGGTTCAGGTCATTCCTGAGCCGTTGTTCCTTCTTCACCCACAGCTATATTTCAAATGTCCCTTCTAAATTTAAAAATAATATAATTGCGGCGCCTGAGTGGCTCAGTCTGCCTTCAGCTCAGGTCATGATCGCAGGGTCCTGGGATAGAACCTCACATCAGGCTCCCTGCTCAGTGGGGAGCCTGCTTCTCTCTCTGCCTGGTGCTCACCCTGCTTGTGCTCTCTCTCTCTGTCTCTCTGTCAAATAAATAAATACAATTTTTAAAAATGATAATAATAAAGAGAAAGGGACAAGCAAGAGATTGCTCCCAAGTGACCCATGGGACTGAGGTTGGCTACTAACTCTTGTCCCAAGAGCCCATGGAGAAGATCAAGGCTTTCCTCTCTAAGCGGTTAGAGGCTGAGGGTAGGGTCCGCAGGTGGCCTTTCTACAACGGGTCACCCGCATCACCCACCATCTAGCCCTTTCGTTGTTCTTCACACTCTACTCACCCCAGCCCTGTGGGGCATCCACACCTTCTCTCCACCTCTGCTCAGATGCGGTCCTGTATTCACCCTCAGAACCCTCTGCATCTGCTCATCACACCTAGACTTAGGCCCCTCCCCCAGTGCCTGCCCACAGGCCCTGCTACCCCTCAACCCAGAAAGGGGAGAAAAAGTCTCCCTTTGGACCCTCCCAGCCCAGCAACTGGGGCCAGAATGATGGGAGGTCCGGTCTCCTGCCTCCTCAGAAGAGAATAGCCCCGTTCCTATGAGCATGGACCTCTGGCTATGATCATGGGCTTTTATAGTATCTCCCACTGTATTTGGGAAAGAGTATATCTGTTGCTTAAACAAATAAAAATAGGCACAAGCTAAAGCCAGAAAAGTCAAAAAGCAACCAAAGTGAACATACAAACAAATACATCATCTTCATTGCAAGAAGTCCTGAGAGCCTGTGCAGAAATCGGTTCAGCCATGCACTAAGTAGCCTTAAGTGCAGCAGGGGGGCGTGGGAGGCTTTCAGAGGGGGTGGGGGTGGGGCAGGAAAAGCTCAGGGGCTCCGCTCACCTCAACCCTGACCCAGCATTTCTGTGAAATCTGAGGTAGCAGAGGAAGAAGCTGGACCAAGAGCCCATGTGTCCTTGAGCACATCACCCTGTGTCTGTTTACTACCAAAACCTATTTACTGAGCACCTACTGTGTGCCAGGGCAGTAGACCACCATGGGTAGGAGTGTGTGGACAGAAACCAGACTGCCTGAGTTCACAATCCAGTTTCGCCACTGCCAACTGTGTGTCCCGAGGCAAATGACTTCCCCTTTCTGTTCCTCCTTTTCTTATCTGCAGAATTTGTAAGATTCTTTATCTCACGGCGTCTGCGTGAGGACTGAGGTAGATAACCCACGCAGAGTGCTTTCGCTGATTCCTGGCCCAGGTAAGGGAGTCCTTCACACATGTTAGTGATTGTTAGGGTGGTGTGGCTCCCACACCACACATGACACAGTCCCTGCCTCGTGGAACACCCCTGCAAGGTCAGGTCTGCTGACTCCATGGACTCCATGAAGAAACGTTCACATGTGAGGTGACTTGCCCAAGGTCACCCAGCTGGTCGTTGATGGAACAGGGATCTGTTCTGGATCTGTTTACGACTGGGTTTGGATCTATTCATGTCTGTGGAGCAAAGAGTCTGACCAAAAGCAGTTTAAACAAATACAGGTTGAGTTTCTCACCTGCAGGAAGCTACAGAGGGCAGTGCTGGTCCTGGGTAATGAGGGATCACAAAGGGAGCACCACTCAGTGTGGGGCAGTCAGGGCAGGCCTCCCTGAGAGAGGACAGCCTATGGACACCTGGGGGCCTGGAGGAGTGGTCAGTAAAGAAGGAGGGGTTCTGGGGTCAGAGGGAAGATTTTGTGCAAAGGCCTAAGAGAAAGCAAGCGACCAAGACACATTAGCAGGATGGTAAGTGGGTCCATGTGACTCAGGTTGGCTGTGAGGGTGGGGGTTGACCAAGAGTTGAGAAGACAGAAGCAGCAGGAGCTGGATCCCCAGGGGCCGCAGGAGTCACATTGGAGGGATTGGGCGTTGGCTTTTAGTACAGTGGGAGCCCTTGGTGTCAGAAAGCCCTGGAAGTTTCTGAAGGATGTATAATCTTAGAAAAATCATGACCTTGCTGCTTGTGGGCTGGGCTGGTGGAAAGAGGTGGTGTGAAGGGTGGGCTGGGTGGAGAAATGATAGAGAAGGTGGGGAGAGTAGGTTGGGAGAGGAGGATGAGGATGGTGGGGTGGGCGTCATTTAGGAGGCTTTGGATCACTCAAGGCCAGCATGGTGGTTTCTAGAAGCAGCTAAGACCACAGAAAGGCCTTGTTGGGACAAACTTGGGGAGGAGGTGGTGGAGGGTGACTCAGGTCGGCAAAGAGGTGATGTTGAGTCTTGATGACCAGATCTGCAGGTTGCACATCTGCAGAAGCACAGAGAAGCCCTCCAGCCTCCGTTACTCCAATGTGGCTAGAAGGTCCTAGAAGGGCCCCAACTGGTCCTGGCCGCTCCTCCCTGGCCTCAGGGTGGCCTTTCCAGGGTGCCCCCTAAGACGACGCATGCTTCCTATCACCATCTGCAGTGCCTCGCTGTTGGGGGCCACCGTCAGACCTCCCGAGGTCCCACTGGCTGGCCCAATGTATGCCCCCGGGGTCCTCAGGCCTCAGGGCTCTCACTATCACACCAGAGATGCAGATCTGGCCTCATTTCAGCCTCCTCCCAGAATAAGATAAAAAAGTGGGTTGGTAGCCCTTTGCTGTCCTCAAAGTAAGGAGCCTTCCTGGGCTCATTGCCAGACTGCTTCCTAGGAGTCTCCTGGAGACAGGGTCCTCTGGGAAGGACCTGACCCCCAAGGAAGGTTCTGGGCCCTTGGGGATGCCTTCCCTCCTGCCGACAGTGTCTCTGGCCTCCATTTTCTGCCACGAACCGTGGAGATGGTAGCATGAGGCTGGGAGGTGTCTCGGCTTTCCTGGGTCCTACAAGTCCACCCCAGCTACAGTCCACCCCAGATGTGTGCTCTCCCTTCTGCCAGAGAATCAGAGAAGCTGACAGTCAGATTTCAGAGCCTTAGGCTGTCCAAAGTGGGAGCAGAGGTTGTGGGTCCTAGACCCAGCAGGTGGGGCACAAGGTGAGACCCAGGGAAAGATATGCTCACTAATTGCTCATATTTCAGCCCTTTATCGCTCTGAAAGGGGTTCATACCACTTTATCGCTCTGAGGGGTTCATACCACTCCCTCCAGATCTTTGTGACACAGTTTAACAACCATCTGACGGACCGCCTGTGAGATGCAGCTGACATTTCCAGGGCCCTGAACTGAGCGTGGCACACACATGACCTCTCCTCAGGCCCACCGCAACCCCAGCCCCTGGTACTGTGGCCATCCCCAGCATTTGGACCAAAAAAAAAAAAAAAAAGACACACGCAGGTGTTAATTCCCCTACCGACGGTCTCAGGGCTCATAAGTTGTGGACCAACGCTCCACATCTCGCTCTCCAAAAAGGAGAGCTTTTTGCTACCAAAGCTACCAAAAAGGCCCTCCATGATGATCTAGGCCCAGAGAAGGCAAGCAACTCCTTAACCGTCACACAGCACACGAATTGTCGAGTCAGGCCTCCTGATGCCTGCCCAGGGCTTCTCCCTCTGCAGGCCGCTCTGGATACCTTCTCCTTGGATACTGGCAGAGGGATGACCCAGAGGCTGGAGAAGGCTGGCCACAGGAGGTAGGTAGCTCTGGAGGGCCCCACGAAGACGGGCAGTGCCCACAGCCGCCCGCAAACTGCTCCTCTTTCCCACCCACACACCAGGGAGAAATATGGGCTTAGAAAATGAAAGTCGGCTTGAAGTAAACAGATTAGTAGTGGTTATATGCTAGCACTTTATTAATTAAGTGCCCTAAATACATTGAAACCTGGGCATTTAATTTAGATTTATAGGGATAATTTAAATTTATAAGACTAGTTATTATGTATTAAGTACAGAAAATGCCAATTGATTTTCACAGGCGATATTTATTGAAGTATTAAAAAAGAAAACTAAGTAAAATGTAATTGCCCTTGCGGTGAGTGTCAGAGCTGGCAGGGAGTCTGGGGGTGGGGGGCGGAGGTACACCTCCCTTCGGGAGCTTATTGTCCGACAGCAATTTCATCTTCCCCTCATTAGTCGTTGGCGTGAAGCTAGGCACCATACCGCGAATGAGATATATGCATTATGCATCACGATGCGAGACACTGTCTGAGCTACCTCCATGCCAGCTGCAGAGTGGAGCATGTACAAGCCTGGCGGACAGTGGAAGTGCCCAGGATAGGAGTCTGGAGCCCTGGGTTCTTGTCCCCAGTGCTTCCTGGCCTGTGATCTTGAAGAGCTCACCTAACTTCTATGCACTTCCTCTTCAGAGCTCAGAACCAGGAAGGACAGGGGTCGGTGGTCTGGATGCCCCTGCACCGCTCTGGCATTTGATGAGCCTGGAGATTTGATCCCACATCTGGATGGGGTACTGAACGCCATGTCATAGCACCGCCATTGCTCTCTGTCTCTGTCTCTCTCCTTGTACACCCATGGTCCCGGGAGATCCATTTTCATGACTTGGAAGGAACCATGTTTGCAAGGGGGCAGGTGGGCCAGCCTCCCTCCAGGGAGGCCCAGCCAAGCCACAGGCTCTTTGCTGGGCCAGCGGGGAAGACTGGCCACAGCAGGTATTTCGTGCAGAGGAACTGAATAAAAGGAACTGGTTACAAGGGCACAGAAGGGCTGTAGGAGCCAAAAGGAAGTAGAGACCATGCAGAGGTCAGCTCCCACAGGGGCTGCTGGGTCAAGTGCCGTACAGAGAAGGGAAGAGTGATCAGAGCCCAGGAACACGTGCTGAAACACTGCTGCTGATGCCACCTCCGTCCCCACTGCCAGACCCACCAAGGTCCCCCCGCAAGAGCCCATGCTCACATGCCGCTGCAGCTGACACAGCCCATGACTGTCACAGGGACCCCCAGAGTCACTTCCTGTGCAGCGAGTACCCCAGGTGAGCATTTGAGGGGTCCCTGAAATCCTCACACTGTATGCTATTCCGAGATGGATGCTATGCTGAGACGACTGTCCGTACCCTCCTTCTCCTTCCTCTCCATCAGCAGCCAACCCTTCCAGCTGGTTCTTTCCAAGCCCTTGGTCCTTTAACCAAACTGTTGCCACTGCCTATGAATGGGATGGATCTTTGCCTCTGGCCGTTTCCAGATCTGGGCCAAGTAGACAAAGAGATGCATGGCTTGAAGGTGTGGCCCTGGGGGGAAGCTCTTTCTTGCTGCCTTTGGGTCAGGAGTGCCACAGGAGTCACTTAGGCTGGTGTCGGCTCATCAGTTAGCCAGGGCAACGGACTAATGGTCCCTCCCTGCCCGCCCCCCCCGCACCCCGTGCCAAGATGTATCCACTCAGAACCCCAGAATGTGACCTTATTTGGAAAAGGTGTCTTTGCAGATTTAAGTTAGGGGATGATGTCAAGATCAGATCTCCTGGGATAAGGTGGCCCTAAATCCAATGACAAATGTCCCTAGGAGAGACAGAAGAGGAGGCAACAGAGAGAGGGGTACAGAGGGAACTGTGGAGAGGGGGAAGAAGCTGGGGGTTGAAGGGTTCCTCAGAGCCCAGAAGCATCCGCCGCTGGAGGAGACAGGAGGGCTCTCGCCCAGAGCCTTTGGAGAGCCTGTGACCACCGAGTTCATGGTGACTTGTGACAGCAGCCGCAGGCAGCCAATACAGGCATACCTGGTTTTGTCTACTTTGCTTTGTTGAACTTTGCAGATAATGAGTTTTTTCTTTTCTTTTCTTTTCTTTTTGAAGATTGAAGGTCTGGGTCAACCCTGCAACAAGCATGTCTGCGGGCACCGTCTTTCCAAAGGCATTCACTCACTCTGGGTCATATTTTGATAATTCTTTCACTATTTCAAAACTTTTTCATTATTATGTATGTGTTAGGGTGGTCTGTGATCATTGGTGTGATGATTGGCACTGTTTTGGGGCACCATGAACCACGCCCATATAAGATGGTGACCTACATCCATAAATGCTGTGTGTGTTCTGACTGCCCCACTGACCAGCAGTTCCTCCTCTGTCCTCCCCCCTGCCCCCACAGGGCCTCCCTTTTTGCTGAGATACAACAATCTTGAAATTAAACCAACTGATCACCTTACAATGGTGTCGCAGCATTCAAGTGAAAGCAAAAGAAACTCCCCTGGCCACCTAGCCTTCGGGACCCGCCACCCTGATCAGTCAGCGGCCATCCACCTGGAGGTGAGACCCTCTGCCAACAGAAAAGATTACGACTCCCCAAAAGCTCAGATGATGGTTAGCATTTTTTAGCAACAAAGTATTTTTAAATTCAGGTGTGCACATGGCTTTCTGAGACATGCTGCTCTTTGTTGCGCACACACAGACTCCAGCATAGCATAAACATAACTTTTATAGGCGCTGAAAACCCATGAGCATCATTTCACTCGCTTTCTTGTGGCGGTCTGGCAACAAACCCGCCATACCTCCGAGGTGTGCCCGCGTGGCTGGTGACGGAGAATGTCACACCGGGCCAGCCGTGTGGGTGGGGAGAAAGGTGGCGATGCAGCTGGAGAGGGTGCTATGGGATCTTGCCACCTGCTCATGCCGTCTGCTTGCTCCCACGGTGTGCCTGAGCCCCAGTGCGCATATACGCCCATCCCCTGGCACCGGCTGGCTGTTGCACCTGCCAACCCCGGGGCAGTTTCGGCTTCTGGGCTGCCGGTCACTTAGCAGCCCCTGGTCACGCATTGTATCTCTACCAGGTCCTGGAGAAAAGTCAACAGCTATTTTCAATGGATGACAGCTGCCTGGAGGAGCAGAGACAGAGGCAGAGATGCCTGTGCTGTGAGTCTCCTACTGGAGCCTGCTGCTGGCCCCTGCACAGCTTCATCCCTGTTTGCACGGAGAAGTCCACTGGCCAGCCGGGGACCTAGCATGCAGGTGTCAAGGCAGCTCGCCTGGAGACTGGAGCTGCTGCAAGTCCTTTTCTGGCTCCAAGCCCCACTTATCTTTGCAAGCCCCCGAAAAGCAGGCTGCACAGCCCACATGCATCCTAGTGGTGGTTGCCACAGTTCAGAGAGGCCCCCAAGCCATGTACCTCGTTCTTAGCTTGCACCTCTTTTCCCAATCACTGCCTGCACTTTCAAGTGTAGGATAGCACGATGTTGAGTTCAGCTGAGGCGTGCAGCCCCACACCCCCCAGGGATGGCACTCTAGATCTGTTTCTCATCCTTCTGCCTCATGGCTACGTAACAAAACCTTCCTCGGGGCAATGATAGAAGACTCCTGGTGTTGTGGCATGGAGAGTTTAACCACAGTGCTCATCTTGTGCCTTCAGCGAACTCTCCAGCTGTGTCCTAAGCAGCCATATGGTGGGGCCTCCACCCCCCTAGGGGCCCAGGCTGCAGCCAGGGGTCGCACAAAGCAGCCAAACACGGCAGGGGTGGGCGGCGGGGGTGAGGGTTCAGGGACTGAAGGCTTCGGTGTGCCCTGCCGATGACTACTGCGGTTGGTCGGCGGTCCTGCTGTCCCCTGGCAAAGAGGTTCCCACTCACTGCTTTCAAGCCTCCTCATGTCAGACAGCCCAGTCCCAAATGCCATCAGGGAGGGTTTGATTCCTGGCATCGCTGCTGATGCCCAACACTGTAGGATTCAGGCTCATGGAGGGAAAGCAGAAACCACACTAGGAACTGCAAACAGGGGGATCTGATGCAGGGAACTGGTTATAAACGTGTTGAAAGCTGAAAGAGTGAGTAAAAAGGGAAAGAGAGAGGACCTGGGGGCCACAGGGCAGGAGGGGGTGGTGCTGGGGGCCGGGCATTGCTGTCTCAGCTGCTGTTGCCACAAAACCCACCGCTGCCAGAGCACCCCCTTGATTCCCCCGCCACTGCCGGTCACTGCTGCTGCTGCCATACCACCAAAGGGCCGTGGAGTGGTCATCCAGCAGGTGCAGCCAGAACTTCTTCTGGAAGCCAGGGGCTGGGGAGGGGGCAGTATAAAGGGCTTCTCCCAGCTCTTACCCTCCAGTCCTCCACGACACTGTCTGTGTCCCCAGCTAACTGGAGGCTGGTGGATGAGGAGACTTGGGAAATGGAGCCAGATGGCCCACTGGCTCCAGCATCGCGCCATCACACTGTGGCTGAGCAGCACACGCCACCAATGGACAAACGGTCCACAGAGTGGCTCACAGCTTGTACTGGGGCACCTACTCAAAAACAGTCTGAAACTCAGCTCTGTGCCCTTGAGCACATCATTGACTCTCAGGGCTTCACCTTACCCATGGGTAAAATGGGGCTGATGACATCCACCCTGCAGGGTTGCCGTCCAAGGATTCAATAAGTACGTGCCAGTGTCCAGGCTGGGGCCCGGTGCACAGATGCCTCAGTCAGTGCAGCCAGATGCCTAATTGACTCTTTGACCTTGAGCACATGCCTGGGCCTCTCTGGGCTCCATGTTCTCATCTGTTAAATGAACAAGGTTGGGCTAGAGGCTCCCTTTAGCCCCAGTGGAACTGCATGGTCATGAGTTGCCCTTTAGATGAAATAGACAGGCTGGGCACGCAGGAGGGATGGAGGCAGGTCTGACAGCTGGGAGGGAGGGGAGCCTCCGAGGAAGAGGAGGCTCAAGGAGGCTCTGGCTGTGTCTGGCTCTGAGCTGTGTGTTTCACTGGAGGATATATTCACATGTCAAACAGATCACTTTTCAGCCACCTTAATGTTCTCTGTATCTCCCTGTTCATGTCGCCTCCAGCAACACCACTCTGGTCTCTACCCTCTTTGATGTGCTCGTTCTCAGCACTGCTCAGTGGATGGGAAATTTCCAGGAGCGGTATTTTTCTGCACACTGTGGTCCAGGAGGAAAGGGAGCCTCCAGTTATATCTATCATGAAGATGAGATTTGTAAGTTCTGGGGCCTGCGAGGGGGCTGCGCATCTAAGCTTTAAGGTTCTTCCTGTCTGGGTGGGAATTACAAGCTTCCACCTGTTAGAATTCAGGTTTGGGGGCTGGGGATGAAGCATGAGCCACGCTCTGTGGGAAACACTGTAGCAGAGTTACTAAGAGCACACGGCATTCATGCCCAGCAGAGAAGGGTTTCGGGTGCTGCTCAGCCCCCTGCTAATTTCTTTTTCTTTTTTTTTTTTTTTAGCCCCCTGCTAATTTACATCAATTGCTTAACTTCCCTGAGACTCGGTTTCTTTATTTATAAAAGGGAATAAGAACGTTTACTCGAATTGGCACGGGCACTGTTTTGGCGTCTACTTCCCCCTCTGTTCTCAGTGCCATCACACCTCACCCTCCCTCCAGGAGACCACGCTTGTGTACCACCCAGACCCCCGTATTCTGCCGGGTGATCCATCAATGACCCTCTGCCACCCCCTCCTCTACACAGGTGCAAGACTTGACTGGACCAATCATAGCACTCCATTCCCCCCAGGAACTAGTGATTGGTCCAAGGAGAACATGTGACCCAAATCAGTCCTATCAGAAACCTTGGTAAGATCTTTCTATGCTATCAGAGAGACCTGTTTCCTCTTACCCTCTGGAGTTCCTCGGGTGGAAGGATGTGAGCCTGCAGCTTCCAGTCATTGGGACTCTGCTTCCCCAACCCCTCTCCGGCTTCCTAAGTCCATTAGCAGAGAGAAAGGAGCTCCCACGCAGAAGTAGAATAAGGAAATGTTGAAATAGAATGAGAGATACGGTGGAATCATCTAAGTCCCTAAACCCAGCTGTGCCTGAAGCTCTTCCTCACTCTTTCCCGGTTCTACAAACTAAGACATTCCCTCTTTGGTGAAAGCAGCTTGAATCTTTTGGTTGAAAGTGCTCGGGATCCAACTCAAGCTGTTTTCACCTAAGACGGAATTTAGTAGCTTAATAAATGCTGGGTTTGCCTCCAGCAGGAGTCGCTGCGCTTCCTACTCTGGCGCTTATCACTCTGCTAAGCTTCCTGAGGGAGTGTCTGTCTCTTCCACTTGCCAGACATCCCCTCAGGGCAGGTACACGGTCTGACGTGCCCCACCTTTGCTCCCATCTCAGAGCCCGGCTATAGAGGGCGCTCAGGAGAAGTCTGATGAAGGGGACGCGGGAGTGCTGGCCAGGTCTTCCTCCGCTGTCAGGTCCATGACTCCCCCATAGACATCCCTGGAGCCTGGTTACTTGAGCATTTGCTCTCCTCCTCCAAAAGCCTCCTCTGAGCTGGAGCTCTGCAGCTGGTCATTGCCAACCCAGACACTGACTGAGCACCGATTTGTTGAGCCTCTTGAGGCGCTGTGCTGTGCACAGGGGATACACAGGTGAACTGCATGGACTCCATTCTGCCCTCACCACTAGTTCTTTTTAGTGTAGGAGCCTGTTGAAAAAGAGATGTACCCCCATCATGCCAGGTCCTGAAGGGTGCCCTGAAAAACATAATGCAGGGAGACGGCAGGTTGGAGAGGAGCTGCTGGGTGAAGGAGACCCTGTTTTTGTCACCTGCTCCAGGCCATGACTCCCTGCTTCTTGCACAAGCCGGGGTTTGGGAATGCTGGGAGAATGAGTAAGGAGTGGGGCGTAGGCAGGCGGGTTAGTTGCTCCTAGAGGTCTGGTGGGGGGAAGCAGGGCCCCCAGGGAAGAAGAGGCAAGGGCAGAGGAACAGGAAAAGTAGAAAAAGCTCTACTCTTAGAGATGCATCCAGCCCAGGTGGGTTGGGACCCCAGGGCCCAAGGGAGCAAGCAAGAGGCCAGTCTGGGTGGCAGGCAGAGTCCAGGCAGTGTCTGGATGGCCATCGGGGCTTCCCCAGACTACTTGTAGGCGCCTTTCTCAGTAACTGACCTGGTCCCTGCCCTTGGGGGTCTCAGGAACTGCAGACACGGAGTGGAATCCAGGAGGGAACAGAAAGGAAGACCCCAACTGTTTCCCTCCTCTCATCCTCTCTGCCAGCTGTGCATGCCCTTGGCTGCACTCTACATGAGCCAGCCAGCCATCAGGAGGCCCTGGAAGGGTCCACACAGAGCCCACCTCACTGGGCAGAGCTGGAAACGGTATAGAGAGCTGGGGAAAGGGTACGGAGAAAAACCAGTCAGAGAAGGTTAGAAGAATATTCCCTCAAAAGCTAATGGTGTTGCCCTAGAAAGCACTTACAGAGTCGTCCAGTTTCTTTATATTTTGGTATCCATTGAATTTTTCTTGGAGCATGAATCACTTGTTGTATGAAGCTATTTCAAAAGGAAACCAGATGACTTCATGCTCAGAGCCAGAAACAAAGTGTCATTGACATCGTGGCATCACCTGGAAACTGAGTCTCAAGGGCACATTCAAAGCTCAGCATGAACAAATAGGAACCCGTGAAAGAGCAGGTCCAGGCACCTAGAGATCCGAGTTCAGGTTCTGCTTCAGCTCCTATCCTATATTGTGACCTTGGGCAGTCTCACCCCCTCTGGGCCTCAGTTTCCCCAATCTGCATCAGTGATCTCTAATGGTTTCCCAGCTCCAGAGGCCCTCTGAGAAGGAAGCAGTCAGCAATGCCATAGGAGCCTGGTGTTTTCCAGTTATGGGAGACAGACGACTCTGAACCTATTTATATGGAGGAAAATAATCCAGAAAAATGTCTCCTGAAAAACACCTGGGAGCATTTGCAAAATGATTAAAATGCAATGATGAGCACTCCTAATTAACGTCTGCTGGGACATGAGAAAATCAAGGGCCAGGTGTTGTCACAGCAGTTTGGGAGGAGCAGGAAAGGATCTGGGAGCAGTGGCGAGGAGCCTGGCAGCTGGAAAGCGGGGTAGAGAGAAGTGGGTTGGCGGCTGGGTCACAATCCCAGCTGGGACCCTGCTTGTGAGTGTGACCTTGAACAAGCCCCTTTGCCTCTCAGGGCCACAGGTTCTCCAGCTGTAGAATGAAAGGGTTGAACAGATAATCTCCATAGCTCATACAGTTCTGTGTCCACATCGACTGGGCAATCTGGCAAGAAGTAAAGGCTGTGGATCTGAAGTTTCCACGGTCCTTAGGACTGGGGGCACGTTCTTTGTGAAGTTATGGGCACAGGTCAACAGGCTGATTAATGGAAGGCTGACCCTCCTCCCTCCTGCCTCTGTAACTCTAGATGGGCCCCTTTCTATCTCTGTGCCTTGGTTTACTTCCCTGGGAAAAGGAGATCATCATGGTGAAATTATTGGATTTAAATGTACTATCTTTCCATTTGTTTTCCATAAGTCCAATCTGTTCTTTGGATGCCTTCCCTTTTTCTCTGTCTTCTTTTGGTCGGATTGTCATTTATAATTCCATTTGGCCTTCTGTGTTGCTTTATTAGCTCTGATTCTTTTGTTATCTCACTGGGTGTTTTAGTGTTTGTTGTACAGATCATCAACCTAACACAGTCTACCTACATGACATTATGGTGCCTCATGTATAGGTTATAGATCTTTCCGAAGAAGAGCTCCTCTCCTACTCTTATACAACTGTTGTCCTACATTTTACTTATACTATATTACTATTTGTGTTTAAGGGTCAATATTCTCATGTGTGCTTGTGTGAATCACTAGCTTATAGTGCCTGTAGAGCTGAGTAGTGTTCCTTTGTGTGGATCTCACCCCTATCCACCTGTTGAAAGACATCTTCAAGAGTTTCCGGATTGGAACAATAGCAGCTGTCAATATGGGTGTACAGGTTTTTGAATGAACATAAATTTTCTGTTCACTTGGGTCAAATATCTAGGAAAAGGATTTCTGGGCCAGATGGAAATGTACGTTTAATCTCATAAGCGACTCAGAGGCCATACTTTGCATAGAATTTTTATGAGATTTCACATTTATGTTTGTGCTATTATAACTTCCAGAGGAGTTAGCCAAATTTGCTAAATTTTGACAAAAAATGAAAGGATACCAAGGTATACTTTAATAGTGATTTTGATTCACAATTTCACAATGTCTCTGTGAAACAAAATGTCATCAATTACCAAGTTTCCAATGGATACATACTTTGTTATATAAATACATCTTTTAGTGACTAAATGAATGCAGAGAGTGGTGGATGTGGGAATGGAATTGAAGAGATGAATGTAGTGTGAACAGGAGCTGAAATAGAAGTCTCAGGCTTGATGCATTTGCTCAGCTGAGGTTTGAGAGAAGTAGAAGGGGGAATCCAAGATGTCCACTATGGTACCACCTACAAGGTAGTGACGTGGATTTGAATTCCTGTCTAGTGTCCTTTCATATCAGCCTGAAGGATTCCCCTTTTGTATTTCCTGAATGACAGATCTGCGAGGGACAAATTCTCTCGATTTTTGTTTACTTGGAAATGTCTATATATCTCCTTCATTTTTGAAGTTTAGTTTTTCTGGCTATGGAATTCTTGGTTAACACACCAACTTCTACTTTGTTCTTTTTTTAAAAAAAGATTTTATTTATTTATTTGACAGACAGAGAGCACAAGTAGGCAGAGAGGCAGGCAGAGAGAGAGAGGAGGAAGCAGGCTCCCCGCCAAGCAGAGAGCCCAATGTGGGGCTTGATCCCAGGACCCTGGGATCACAACCCGAGTGGAAGGCAGAGGCTTTAACCCACTGAGCCACCCAGGTGCCCCTCTATTTTGATCTTTTTAAAAATAATTTCTATCTCTTTGTTGACCTCCATTTGGTGAAGTGCTGCTCTCTTATTTACCTTTAGTTCTTTGTATACACTTAAAATAGCTCATCTGAGGTTTTTGTCTAGTAAGTCCAGTCTCTAGACTCCCTCAGAGACAGTTTCTACTGATTGTTTCTTTCCTGAGCATGAGCCATATGAGCGATGCTTTTTTTTGTTTTGTTTTTTAAATTAAATTTATTTATTTTCAGCATAACAGTATTCATTATTTTTTCACCACACCCAGTGCTCCATGCAATCTGTGCCCTTTATAATACCCACCACCTGGCACCCCAACCTCCCACCCCCCCCCAGCTACTTCAAACCCCTCAGATTGTTTTTCAGAGTCCATAGTCTCTCATGATTCACCTCCTTACACTGTTGGTGGGAATGCAGGATGGTGCAGCCTCTTTGGAGAACAGTGTGGAGATTCCTCAAGAAATTAAAAATAGAACTTCCCTATGACCCTGCAATTGTACTCCTGGGTATTTACCCCAAAGATACAGATATAGTGAAAAGAAGGGCCATCTGTACCCCAATGTTTATAGCAGCAATGAGCCATGCTTTCTTGTCTCTTTGTGTATCTTAAAATTTATTGTTGAAAACTGGACATTACAAATAGCAGAATGTAGCCATTCTGGAAATCAAATCCCCTCTCCCCCCACCAGGATTTGTTGTACTGCCTTTGTTTTAACACTTATTTGTGTGAGCTTTTTCTTTAAGGATATTTCTATGACATCTGTATTCTTTGTCACATGTGGCCATTGAAGTGTCTGTTCAGATAAATTCTTGGTGGCCAGCTAATGACTGGACAGAGACTTCCTTAGAAGTCTAGAACCGCCAGGTTTTCCAGCCCTTGTTGAGAGACTGTGGGTGCGTGGTGGGGCATGCTTTCAACCCTTAAACGGGCAGTTTACAACTCTAAACCTTGGACTCCACAAGGTCTCAAGGTCAGTCAGAGGTGAGCGCTCAGGGCCTTCTCAGGTCTTTCCTGAAGATGTGCACATGCTCACGGTATCCTTGCTTCCCAGGTATACTTTAGAGATTTTCAAAGCCAGTATAGATGTCCCATTTCCTAGTTTTGTCTTTTAAGCTTTTTAGTTAGTCTATTGTTTACCCCAACTGCTGTCCACTGTCTCAGGCAGTCATGAAATTAAACAATTGCCTGTGATTGTTTTTGACAAGCACTCCTCCTCCCCTCACACCAAGGAAAAGGCTTTTTGCCCAGAGCAAATTCTGACTCAGGTAACATAAAGACAGCCTTACAAGTAAGATCTTCTAGGGAACTATCAGACGGGTCAAATAATGAAAGTGATAGGAGAATGTGGTTTTGAAGATGCTCTAACCTCGTTCTGCCCCCCTCCACTGGTTGCCAGGCTACTCTTTTCACCATGATTCTGGGCCATTAGATTTCAAGGTTACCATGGAGCTGAGGAGAGGAGGATGGGACTACAGCATGACAAATGTCACAAAGCTCACTATTTTTACTGACATTCAGCCAGTTGACTTGAATAAATGCACCCAGGATTGTTACAAGCCTTTGGTAAATTTCCAGAGTTCTGGAAAAGTAGATTCTGAGGAATTTTTTTTTTTTTTTTGCCACTTTCATCATTACAGAGGAGAGATTTTTTAGCAGTCCTTACTATGCCATTTTCACTGATGTCACTCATTTACATCGTTTTAATTAGAAATCTGCTACCATCTATTTTTGTTTCTCACATTCTTATTTTGTTCCTCAATGCCTAGCATGTCATTTTTCCTCTCTTGCAGCTTTTAATGTTTTCTCTTTTACACAAGTTTTGATCAGTTTGATTGTGTGCCAGGCGCTGGGCTGTGAACTTTACACACACTATTTCCTGCAACCCTCACAAAGACTGAGGTGAGTCATACAAATCCCTTATCCTCATCCGCAACATAAAAACTATTCCCTTTTTCAATGTGGTTAGACTTTACTGTGTATGTGCATGAGAACACAATACATACAAGAGAGCATATTCATGTATTCCTTGGTCAATACAAAAGTAATGAAACTGAGGGCATTGGGCTAAGGGGTATTAACAATGGCTTCTAGCTCTGATTGTCCCAGGATCTTTGATTCTAGACTTTTTGGGAGTGGACCAAGTTGGATCTGGGGATGCTGAGAAGTCAGGCTACTGGGGGAGATGGTGGGATGCTGATTGTAGGAGATGGAAGTTTAGCCTCTCTTGGTCCTCTTGCTCAGCTTCTGGAAGGCTTCCTCTCCTCTGAGCCCAACAGACATTCATTTTGCCTCATCCACTGTGCTTCAGACTAAAGGGCATAGCTTTGTGTCTTTGAATGGAGTGTGATCTTTAGCCTCAAGGCCTTCTCTTGTGCCAAGAATGACCTGTACCTTTTGCGATACTTTCAGTTCTAGGGGCATAAATCAGACTCCAACAAGTTTAGGTGAAACAGAAAACAACAAGTCTTCTGTTGGCTGATTAATCTAAATGTCCAAGGGTTGGTACCTTTGAATGCAGCTGAATCCGATGGCTCATCCCCTCTTCCCATGGCTCCCCTCCTCCCCACCCTCACTCTGCTCTCTGCCCTGCCCCAACAACTTCCCTCTTGACCTCTCCTCTTTCTCTGATTCTCCATAATGTCACCTCCCTCTCCCCATTTCCATCCAGCCACCCCACCTCCAGCTAATTAAATGATACTGTACAACATGCTTCATTTGCATCTGGCCCAGGGGGCACCCGGAGCCAGCAGCCGTGTGTTCATTAAATGGTTCCATGTAGAGGAATGTAATGAAACGGTTTTTATTATAACCAGCATCTCAGCCCATCTTGGGAGGTGATTATGTATTCATGGGGAAGACAGAGAACCGCAGACTCCACCTCCCTGTGCTGGGGCTGTGGGACAGCAGAGCACCTCCCATCACTGGCTCAGGCAATGGCTTGGCTGTCTGGGGCCTGGAGTTCTGGCTTGAAGGGTTGGAGGTGGGAAGGGAGGGGAGGCTGGTCCCAGGTGGCCTGTCACTGCACTGTCGCCATGACTGTGAATGCTAGAAATCCCTTGTGGATTTGACCAACGTCACCTCCGAGATTGCTAACCTGGGGGCCCTGAGCTTCTGGGGGTGCCTGTTGCCAGGGGCCCCTGAGTCTGCCTGTCTGTAGACAGAATCATTGGCCCGGCTCGTAGCCGAGATCAATTTTATTATAAGCATGTGCTGCCATGATTCCAACCACAGAGAAAGCCACAGAGAAGCATTTCTGCATCCTGGTGGCCTCCGTCTGCAGTGCTGACAGTCCATCCTGTTGCCTGGACCTCATAATGGCGGCTGGGGCAGGGACAGTAATGACAACCGTCCTCCCTGAGCACCTACTATGTGCTGGGTCCTGGCTCCATGACTGATATGGATGACCTCCCTTAATCCTAACCACACCTCTTGGGGGTGGGTATGGTTATTACTCCCATTTTATGGGTGAGGAAACAGGCTGAGTGCGGTGCAGTGAGGATTTGGTCTTAGGTCTGCAGACACCACGGCCTTGCCGGGGCGCCCTGCCCCCTCCCACTTAAGTGGACAGCTCACAACGTGCATGTGTCCCATTCCTCTTTTAAATGTTAAAAACAGTCCTCGTGCACAGAAAGATGATAAATGGTTTCTGCTAAAGGTTCACCTTCCTATCCAGGGTTAACAGGCAGTGGATTAAGCAGGATCTAAGCTGACCAAGATAATGGGTGAGTATGTGCCAATGAATGGTGAAGCAGGCGTTGTGGGGTGGGAGCCCTGACTGGGGGGGGCCTGGTAGTTGTGGGATAAACAGCTGGGGCTTAGGTGGCTCCTGGCCTGAAAATAGACCCCAAGTCTGAACCCTGGCTCTGCTGCTAACTTACTTTGTCAACAAATGCTCTGTGCAACAGATGCTTATTGAGGACCTACTATGCACCAGACACGGTTTCTGGCACTAAGGATACAGCCATAGACAGGGCAGGGATAGGCCTGCCCTCACGGGGCATTTCAGGGTATGGTAGACAGATGGGCCCTTGCCCCCACTTTTTCTCAGTTTACTCTACTGTATACAGAGCAGGCTGGTGTCCCTGAGACAGGGTCACGAGCCTCAAATATCTTCTGGGTCAAGCCTGTGATGCCTGTGACCCTCCGAGGCCAGTAAGGACCACGGAGAGCCTGGGCTTAGCTCCTGCCACCCGCGGCTGTGAGAATGTCCACGTTCTGTAGAAGGTATGCCCTCCAGTTTTTTAATAAAACAAAACTCCAGATTTCTGTGTGAAATCCTCAGAGTTCATAAATGAGCTAATTGATCAAATAACAAAAAACAGTGCAGCTAAAACTCCACCTGTTTGTGGAGGAGTCTGGCCTGCAGGCTCGAGTTTTCTGCAGACGTTCCTCCAGCACTCAGGAGCAGGCCTTGCCTAGAGAACAATTCTGCGAGCTGGGGAACAATTCTGCGAGCTGGGGAACAATTCTGAGCCTCCTCCCTCCAGACAGGGGCATGTTCGGCTGTCAGAGCCCAAGTTCTATGGAAACATGGGGCAGCTCAGGGAGAGGTAGGAGGGAAGAGGAAGCCCGGCCAAGCCCCTGCCCTGCACCCATGGTGCTGTGAGGACAGGCCGCCCTGGGCAGGAAGAGGCTCCTTGTGCTTTGTCAACAGGAACAAGCCTGAGGGGGCCCTGCGCCCCTTGAACCAGGGGCCGGGAGAGAGGCGTGTGTGTGTGAGAGCGCATGTGAGAGACAGCGGTGGTGTCAGAAGTTGGAGCCGAAGGAGGGCAGGGCAGACCCAGAGGAAACCATGAGGTCTCTCGCAGACCCCAGACCGGGGCATGAAGGCGGCCTGCGGAGGTCTGGAGGGGCCAGGAAGGAAGAGGCTGGAAGGCCCTGGAACAGCGATGGCAAGCAACCAGAGTGAAGCTGATCGTGACCGTTGGGGCTTCCTGGGGGCCTCTCTGCTCTCCTGTTCTCCACATGCGCATCTCAGGAAACCCGCACCACCACCCTGTGAGGGGGTACTGTTACTACCCCATTTCACAGACAGCAGATCAAGGCACATTGAGGTTAATGTGCCAAGCTCAAAGACCTGGTAGGTGGTCAAAGTGGGGTCTGACTCCTGGCAGCTGGCTTTACTAACCCTTGGTTCATGGAACTTGAATAGAGTCACATGTATTTGTTGAAGACCTACTGTGTGCTGGGCACTGTGTGCAGGCTTTACCCACATGACTTAAACTGTCCAATAGCTAAGCAAGAGGGACCACCGCACCCACTTAGCAGGTGGGAGGGCCGAGTCTCAAGAGACACGCGGCTGCCTGGAGTCGACCCGGGACTTGGTGGTCCCTCTGGGTTCTGATTGGTGTGACTCCAGAGCCTCTGACACTCTGTGCTGCTGGCTTCAACAGTACAGTCTCGGTTGACCGTGCCTAGGCACCTGGAGACAATTTCAGGAGTCTGGGGACTCTGGATCTAGTCTGGAAGATGCCCCCCCCCAACCCCAGGGAGCTGTCCAAATCCACTCGGACGAAGTCATCCAAGCTAAGCCAGTCAGCAACTCCCCACCCCATCCCCCCGGTTCCTCATCGTTTTATTAGAAATTAGATGCACAAAAGAATTCTGCTGACCCCTGGATCACAGCAGAACTTTGGGCCCTGGAGGCTCCTTTCTCTGCCAAAGGCCCTCTCCAGACAAGATTTGTTCGCTCATTAGCAGGAAAACGGCGCACCTCTAGTAACCCCTGGACACATGAACCATCTGTGCCTGGTGTCTTGGTTTGGGCAGCCAGGCCAGCTCTGCCAACGGGCCCTCATTGTCCTCTTTCCTGACCTGCAAGGAGGTGGAACCTGCAAGACAGAGGTGGAGAAACCGAGGTACAAAGAGGATGTGTGTCCTGGTGGAGCAAGGATTCAAAGCCAGGCCCCGGGTGACCCCTAAGTCCATCTTCTCTCTCCCAACCACACTGTCTGCTCCTCACTGCACAGGTGTCCCCTCTGCTCCTCCACCTCTGTCGCCTCACCAAAGCCACCCGGCCACCTCCTGGGAAGGAGAAGCCTCAGCAAATCCCAGCCTTCAATGAGAAGGGGCTGGAAGATCCCTCCTGAGAAGCAAACATTTCCCAGCAGAGTAAATCACCAGGAGCGGCAGCCACCCTCCCTCCCCAGCATGTTTGTAAATCAAACCTTAGACCTGGGTTTGCAGCATCTGCTTCTGGGAAGTGAGGCAGGAAGCGGGGAGAAATGCAGGGAGAAGAACAGGGCCCCTGGTCAAGCCTTGGGGGGCTTCTGGGCTAGAGGGAAGAGGCACAGTGTGGCCACTGAGGGACAATTGTCCCCATCTGTGCCCCCAGGGGGATGGACCAGATGCTTCCTAGGGCCGCAGCTGGCCCTGATATTCTGTGGGTCTCTGACCCCGTGTGGAGGGGAGCTGGAGCAAAGGTCTGGGCTCAGGGATGAGGCTGGGCAGGGCACCTGGGGTCAACAGCAACTCTGAGCTAAGCCCTGAGTGGGGGCGATTGGGAAGAGGGAGCTTGTGGCCGCTGAGGACAGGCCCAAGGGTCGGTGTGCCCAGCTGGGAGCCTGGGCCAGGGCAGCAGGAAGGAAGCCAGAGGGGCAGTACTCCACACCCTGGGCGGGGAGTCAGAGCCTGGGTCTGTTCTCGTTCTGAAGCTGACCAGCTGTGTAACCTTGGGCAAGTCACATGGCCTCTCTGGGCTTCACTGCCTCATCTGCACAGTGGAGATAATTGTTCCTACCCAGGATGTGGGGCTGCTGGGAGGACCGACAGAGGTGCAGGAGGAAAAGCCAGTCAAGAGGGTCCCTCAGGAGCACAGGGGGCCTGGCCTGGCCCTGCTCCACCTGCCTCTGCTCCCAGTCTCCTGGTGATTGGCCAGACCCTGGCGTCCCCGCCCCTGAGAGCCCAGCTGATTGGAAGAGGCAGAGCCTTTATGCAAAAGAGGCTACTCCCTCCTTGCTCCTCCTTCTCCCCCAAGTCTACCACCACTGGGAACTCACCTGTTAACTTGTCTCCCCCCGGAATGGCTAGACCCTGGTAAAACATTGGCTTTATTGTCTAAATACAGGACCTCTCTGTCTCCCCAGGACCCATGTTGCCTCCCACGCTCCAGCATGACCCTCCCCTCCTCTCCCTACCTCCTTACCAGCCCTGTGACTTTGGGCAAATCCTTCATGTCTTTGAGCCTCAGTCTCCTCCTCTGTTCAATGGGGATACACACACCCACCTCATGGATTTGTCCTTCTCATGGACACAGCCCTGTAGTCCTTAAACACACGTTTCTTAGGGGTCTCCTGGATTTCAGGTCCTGTTCTGGGTGATGAGGACAGGGAGGTGGGCAGTGGAGACAAGGGTCTGCTCTCTCCAAGCTTCCATCATGGCAGGTTGGCAGGTGGCTGTGAGGAGGCGCTGGCCAGGAAAGTGTCTGTAGGTGGCCCAGAGCCAGGGCAATACAGAGTAGGAGGGGGACACACCCAAAGTCACAGGGTATGTCATGGGCAGGGCCCAAGCCAGGCTGGCAGAAGAGCAGACATGTGACTCACCCCTGCCAGGGGACCCACAGGAGGATTTCCAGACCCACAACCCAGTGAGGACACCTACCCTCTGAGAGCATCCAGCCCCTATGAGAAGCATCAGTTCACAGCTGGAAGCCAAGCTCTGGATGGCTCTTTTTGTCACCGTGGCAGCGCCAGAGGCTGTTGGCTGGACCTTGGACAGCTTCTCAGGGCTTTCCATTTCCCTGGCTGTTCCCATCCCCAGACCTTCCTGAAGAATTGCTGGGGACTGTTGGGGGGAATGGGTCTTTGGAGTTAGATCTTGTCTTTAAACTGCCCCTACCTCCCTCCTTCCCGAACCTTCTAGAACCTCCCTCCCCATCACGGCTCAGAAAATTTTTAATTATTATAATTACCATCCAAAAATTGGATTCCTGTCACAGATAAGCAAAATGGCATTCTGCCACACTGCACCTGGCTCTGGCCTCACCTTTGAATGTGATGGTGACTCTCCTAGCACACGTGGCACAAAGGCTATGAGAGGGGGCTTCCTGCGGGAAGGTGGCAGGTGTGAATGTAGAAGTGGAGACCCCTCTGGGGGGAGGGCCCCACGTGTGTAAGCCTGCACAAGTGTGCATGTGTGTGCAAGTGTGTACTTGTGTGCATGGGCACTGATGGGGGGCTGCAGGGGCAGGCAGGCGCTCCCTGGGGGCAGGGCATGGGGACAAGGTCAACAGAAGGTACCAGAGGAGCAGATGACAGGGCAGGCATGGGTCTGTGCCTGGGGGTGACAGGTGGGGTCCTGGAGGCAGATGGGCCCATGCACCTTCCCCCTGTTGTTGTTTACCTCCCCTCTGCTCCCTGTTTTTCCTCATCTCCAACCAGGATGAGAACATGATCCTAGGTCTGTTGGAGATCAGGGACCCGCTCCTTTCCCAGGACCACTCCAGAACACTCCCTCAGGGTCCTGGGGTGAGCCTCCTCTCCTTCCAAAATGTCGGTGTGGTGGAGAGATCAGAGGTCAGGGACTCCCTCCCCATCGGGTGCAGATTCCAGCAGGGGACTTTCCAGTGTGACCTGGGGTGGATCCCTCCCCTTCTCTTAACCTCAGTCTTCTCACCTGTCCCATGAAAATAAGGATCCCTACCCTGGGGGTAGTGGTGTCTACACAGAGACAGTGCAGTGCAGTGCTTACACCTGGGACAGGGAGCCCAGTACCCTGGGTTCAGACCCAGCCCTCAGCACACTGTAACCTTGAGCTGGTTGCTTCCCCTCCCTGGGTTCTCACCTATCAAACAGGAAGACACTGAGGTGTGCTGAGTGTCTCCTGTTAGCAGACACGGAGCAGTTCGAGCAGCTAAGGTGAATGCTCAACAGAGAGACTAGTGTGACGATCGTGGTGATTATGAACACTGAGCCTGGTGACCAGAGAGCATACTCACTGAGCACGTGCAAAGCTGATGATGTGCCCATGAGTGTTTTGTTCAGGGTCTGGCTCATGGTACCCCTGACACACCCACCCACCCCGAGCTGCCCTCTTCTCAGGCCTGGGGTCCTCACTGACCCCATGCTCTGAACAGAACCCCTTCCCTGGTACTCAGCCCTCCCCAGGCCAGCACCCTGATCTGAGAACAATGAGCATCTTTCACTATAATCTGTGTTCCAGCCCCAGCTGATTGGACGTGGCCTACCGTGGTTTGATTACTCAGCCTCGTTGATAGTATCTCTGAGCCCCATGGCCCGGCTTCCTCCCCTGGCTTCTCCCTTCTCCCACGGCTCCCAGAATAAACTGCAGAGCCCTCACCATGGACACAGGGTTGTGTGTGAGCCAACAGCCATCTCCAACTATTTCTACAGCTTCCTCTTGTCCCATAGTCCCTCGGGTACCCCAGCTTGGTCCCCTGGCATCTTGAGACACCCCTAGAGGGTATCAAGAACTTTGTATTCATTGTCCCGATGCCTGGGAAGACCATCTCATCCACAGACCTCAGCCTGGAATCAAAGCCTTCCTAGAACCCTTGGTGGAAGGACATCAGCCCAGGGACCCTTCACACCATCATCTTGCTTTGTCTCCATCACAGCATCTGCCACTTTTGAAAATTATTCTTTCTTTGGTATGTTTTGATCCATCTCCCCCATGAGGCTACAAGCTCCATAGGACAGGGACCTTGTCTGTGTTGTACCCTCCTGCATCCCCAGTGCCCTACACCGGGCCAGGCACTTGGTCGGAGCTCACTGGACACTTATTGGATGAATGGATGCATGGATGGAAGAATGGATGGATGGATGGGTGGATGGATGGAAGGAAGAACAGATGGGTGGGTGGATGGATGGATCCATGGATAAGTAGGGTCAGCTGTCCCTGTCCTACAGTTATTAGTGGGGACTTAGGGCCAGGGGCCATCCTGGCCCTGCCTGGTCCCTTCTGTCTAGCAAATACAGCAGGGCCAGTCCACATGAGCCCAGGGCTCCTGGTCCTCCCAATACTGATGTTTTCCTGTATCCAAGGGCTTTGAGGATCAGCATTCTGCTATATATCTTTTATCTTTTACTAATCTTTCCCTGAGAGTTTCCTTAGATTGGACAGAGATGGCTGTTCCCCCAGATTCCATCCACCCCAGAACCCAGTCTCACCAAGACTGTGGGAAGATATCCAGTGTGGGAGGCTTGTTCAATCCCTCAGAAGGCCTCGGGCTGAGGAAGAGACACAGTTGTGCCCTTGGAAACCCTAAGTAAGACATCCACAATGCCCTGAATCTGAAGAGAGAAGCAGTCCTGCCCCCTGGATCCCTCAGTATGATTTGGGAGACGCTGTCTCGCCTTAGGAGCCCCTAGTCTGGGCAGAAAAATCGCCTTGCCTTTACAAACCTCCAGTCTGATGGGGGAGACAGTCCTTTAGAGAGCTGTAGTTTACTCGGGAAGTCCTTTTCCTCACTGTGGTCCCTCTGGGAGGCACCAGGGACCAGGAACAGCTGAGCGGACCCCGGTCTCTGCAGACTCACAGAGGTAGGAGCTCACATTGTCCTCACAGAGACCCACTAGTGAGGTGGCCCCCTCACAGGGTGCAACCTCCATCCCCCAAATTCTGTGCATGAGACAGAGGGACAGCTACCCTCCCCCAGTACTTGGGCTCCAAAGCAGAGCTCCCCTCCATAAACACAGACCCTCTCTGACTCCTCCCCACCCTCCCCCAGGGAGATGGGAGGCCTGGATCCCAGCTGCACTTGCCAGAGAATTACTGTATCATCTATCCCTGACTCAGGGTTGGGCTGGCTGACATGCTGTAGGCCGGCATCTCCCGCCTTCTGCTCCTGCCCCATGCCTTTCCCCACACTCTGTGCTGTACTGGTGAATATTCAACAACTGGTTTTCCAGGAAAAACAACAACAACCACAACAAAAACAGATCATGGTTGGTGGTGTTTGCCAGACTCTGTGGTGTAAGCCCGCCATCTCAAGGTACCAGGGAGATGTTGCTGAGCATGAAGTTTGGAGGAGACACAGAGTGATGCCCCATTATGTAGCATTTCTGTACAATAGCTTTAAGTCTCCCCCAAAGCCTATACGATAGCACGATATCATAAAACAATTAGTAATAGATGGGTTTGGAGGGTTTATTCCCTTTTCTTAATGTAATTTATTTCATGGTAAGTTAACACAACTGAATGTTTAATTATGGCTGTTTAACAGGTGGCTGACAAAATTCCTGAACGTGTAGCCATCAACTCTGTGAGCCGGTTTGTGCTGCTCCAGTGCACACGGTCCCCAGTCCCCCGTCCCCGCCCCCATCAAAGCTGGGTCTTCAGCCTACAGTCATGGAAATGAAATCTTGCCAAATATGTCCTGCCTGTGAAAGAGCCCACTGTGAAGGCTCAGAGACCAGGCCTCCCTGGAAGGCCCCTTTTTAGAACCTTATTGGCTGTCACCTGACCTCCCAACCCCACCCCTTGACTCTCCTGCCATCTTGTTTTTGTGGTGGGGAGTCTGAGAGGAGCAAACTGGTTTCACTGGTAAAGCTTGCAGATGGAAGGGACTTCCTCATTTTGCAGATGGAGAAACTGAGGCCAGAGAGCGGCTGGGGAAGATACAGAGGGAGACGGGGGTGACCCAGCCTGGCTCCTCAGCCGCAGGTAACATTCTTCAGCTGAGGGGCGTGAGGAGCACACAGTGAAGGGGATAGCCAAGGGTGGCCTCTCTGGGAGCTGTGGGGACAATGGGGGAAGTCTGTCCAGGCAGGGGTGGGGTCTTGGAGTCCCAGTCTGAGGCCCTGAAGACCCCATACACACTGGGGTGAGAGGTGGGTACCTGTCCAGAAAGTGCCAGATTCTCCCTGTGCTCACAGCTGTTTCTGCAACCAGTCCTCCCCTCTGCCCCATGGGACCCAGACCTTGTCTCATATTCTCCCCTTGATCCCTACCGAACATATGTCTGTTGATTGGTAAAGCCCTGCCCCCAACTTCCTCTAACTTTTTATCAAAGCTTTGATTTCCACCAGGCATGACACAAACAGGGGGTGACTGAGCCACCACATGCTGTCAGGATACGGCAGAGAAAGGAGTGAGAGGATGAGGATGTTGGAGAAGCAGAAACATCCTTGGGCCGGGGGACAAGGAGGGGATGCTTGAAGTGGCCATGTCTTCCCCACCTCTGAGGTCAGGTCACTGCTCAGCCAGCAGAAGGAGCCTCAGAGGGCCAAGTCACCAGGTGAAAATGTGATGTGACTGCTTTGTAGCATCTCATAGCACCTCAGTCCCCGCAAAGCTGCTGTGGCTCTATTTTATAGGTGAGGAAAGGAAGGCTCAGAGAGGTTCAGGAACTTGTCCAAGAACACACTGCTAGGAAGGGAATAGGAACAACTTCACAGTCAAGCCCATAAACAAATCACCAGGGGACCAAGATTTTAAAAAGTAAACGATCCCCTACATGGGCAGGGGGATGCTGAGAGTGAGAAGGAGATTGTGGCCATGGATGCCCAAGCCTGGGGCTATTTCCGTCCTTGACCACCTCTGAGGCCACCTGCAGTGGACATTTCCTGTGCCTCCCGGTAGTACCCTGCGTTATAGCCTCCTCTCCCTGGCTGGCCTAAGGACTTTGTCCAGCACTACGGAAGCTTACTCAGCCCTCCTGCGGGGCTTTCTGGAACTCCTGCACTCCCAAGAGTCAAAGCAGTGAGGAATAAATACCCAGCTTCTACCCTGAAGTGTGTTCAGCATGGGTCGCCCAGAGGGTATGTGAAAAGACGGAGCCCCAATTACTCACAACCTCTCCTGTCTCAGCCCATCTCACTTGTGCTTCCTGGGAACCCTTCCCAAGCCCTTGTTTTGGGGTCTGCTTTCTTTAGGACATGTGACCAAGTCCTTTCAGAAGAGCTGGGACCCAAGCTTACCTCTTGAACCTGTAGTAGCCCAAGAAGAGAATCCCAGGGGTGGGCTCTGTGAGCATGGGGAGGGACAGGACTGGCCTGTGGACAGCAGACCATAGAACTCTGGAAACACAGTAGAGAGCATCCTCAGGAGAGGTTAGAAGGAAGACCAAGCAGTCAACCAGTCTGCCCTAAAAGTCAGTCCGAAGTGATTGGCGGAGGTGGAAATGGGCTGAGTCATGGCGGGGGTAGGGGTGGGGTGTGTGGTCAGCTGAGTGTGCAAGGTGACAGCCCTGGCAGGAAGGTGGGGCTCAGGGGCTCCCTGAGGACAGAGATCAGCCTTGAGTCTTTGTGAATGAGATACACTGATATCGAATGGTCTTGGAACTCTCATTCAAAACCATTTGGCCATATGTACATGGGTTTATTTATGGGCTTCCTAATCGATTTCATTGGTCTAGATGTTTGTCTTTATGCCAGTTTCATGCTGAAACTATTTCATGCAGAATCAGTTTGATTCCTGTAGCTTTGTAGTAGGTTTTAAATCAGAGAGTATGGGGCCTTCAACTTTGTTCTTCTATTTCAAGGTTGTTTTGACTATTACGATTCCTGGAGATTTCATGTGAGTTTTAGGATGGATTTTTCTATTTCTGCAAAAAACTTCATTGGGATGGTATTGAATCTATAGATTGTTTTGGGTAACACAGACATCTTAAAATTAGTTTAAGATTAATATTAAGTGTAGGGATGTCTAGCTGGCTCAGTCAGTAAAAGTGTGGGACTCTTGATCTTAGGGTCATGAGTTCGAGCCCCATGTTGGGTATAGAGATGACTAAAAATAAAATATTTTAAAAAATATTAAGTGTGTAAGCAGGTCTTTTAATCCATGAACATGAGATGTGTTCTATTTACTTACATCCTAATTTCTTTCCGCAGTGTTTTACAGTTTTCAATGTGAAAATCTTTCACGTCAATGATTAACCTAAATCCTAAATATTTTATTCTTTTTGATACTATTTATTGTAAACAGAATAATTCTCTTAACTTCCTTTCCAGATTGTTCCCTTTTAATGTATAGAAATACGACTGATTTTTATCTGTTGATTTTGTATCCTGCAACTTTGTTGATTGTTTATTAGTTCTAATAGGTGTGTGTGTGTGTGTGGTGGTGTGTGCTTGGGGGTGTGGGATATGTTGTGTAATCTTTAGGGTTCTACACAAATAAGACCATATCTTATGTGAACAGAGATCATTTTTCTTCTTCCTTTCCAATTTCAACACCTTTTGTTTCTTTCTCGTGCCTGACTGCTTCATCAAGGACTCTCAGTATCATGTTTAATAGAACTGGTGAAAGCAAGTCCTCTTCATTTTCCTGACCTCAGAGATAAAGCTTTCACCATTTCACCACTGAGTAAAACATTAGTGACCCATTTGTTTTTTGAAGAAAGACCTCAAATCTCCCTGCTTCTGGGTTTCCAAAATAAATCCTAGAAGTTCGCTGTTAGTCCCCACAGAGTTAATGGGCCTGGACCTGACTCCTAATTTCATGCAAATCCCAGCCTGCCTTATTGTGCAGGAGTTTTGGTTCATTTATAGTTTCCTGGTGACACAATCCATCCTTGTCTCCAGCCAAGACTCTAATCCCTGCAATTTTCATGGTTCTAGTAATTATGAAAAAAAGTCCAAAGGACCAAACTTTTGCATCCCTTCTGGGAGATTGCAGACTTTAGTGGAGTTTATTAAATTTATGTTGCAGTTTCTAAGGAGATTAGACTCACTCTGTGTGGCTCCAGAGGGCGAAACAAAAACCAACTGGTAGAATCTTCCTGGAGGCAGGTAGGAACTCAAAGGGAAGAAGCACTTTCTGACTGTCAGAGCCAGGCAGCACCAAGAGAGCCATCCCAGATCCAAGGGCAAGGCCAACAAGGTTAGGAAGCTGGTGTGGTTACGGAAGGGGGACAGTTGAAAGCAAGGTCTGTGTATCATACATGGGTTCATTTCCCAGATCCCTGTTTCCCAGGAGCTCAGGCAAGTGAGTTGATTTTTCTAAGCTTCATTGTCCTCTGTGTAAGATGGGAAGTGCTGTGTCTAGCACAGAGTGATGCTTGGTGAACGGTCATGTCTTTCTTACGTTGTTTTGGCATTCCCTCACTCCAGGTTTTTTGGGCAGGCTCAACTCTGTCTGTTCTTCATTTAAGATGACTGATGGGATGCCTGGGTGGCTAAGTCAGTTAAGCATCCAACTCTTGGCTTTGGTTCAGGTCATGATCTCATGTGAGATGGAGTCCCACATGGGTCTCCGTGCTCCGGGAAGAATCTGCTTTGGATCCTCTTTCACTCTCTCCTTGCCCCTTCTTCTCAAGTTCTCTCTCTCTCTCTCTCTCAAATCAGTCAATCAATCAATCAATCTATCTATCTATCTTTTTTAAAAAGATGCTAGACTGATGAAGTAGTCATTATCTGGAAAGTCTCCTGTCACCATGACAGAAAGTAAGAGACAGGAGGGGATGAGGGGGGTCTCATATTGGCATTGAAGGGTCTTGGCCTTACCTAAACCATGTCACTTTCATTCACACTGAATGAGTCAGAGTTAGTCACCCAACAGGCTCCCACTGAACCAGGAGGATCAGGAGATAAGTACCACCATATGCTGAGTGAAAGACCGAGTCCTGAGGTCCTTGGTAGATGGAACCAAGGAATCCCCTACCCTCTTCTCTGAGTGACTTGGTGGATGATGGTGCCTTTCAGCGGAAGCTCAGGAGGAGAGCGTGTTTGAGGGGAAAAGTTAAAAAGCAACAATAAGGACTTTCCTATGAAACTGGTGAAAAATACAAAAAAAAAAAAAAAAACCCCTAAACATTTAGAGTTCTAGAGATGGCCCTGTTGGCATAAAACAAATGAAGAAACATTTATTCAAGAAAATCTATTAGAAATGGAAATGACCTTTGAAGAGTCTGTGGTATTTGAGCCAAGACACTTATCCTTAAATCTCCTCTCCAGCTCCACCAGATGGAAACGTCACTCAAAATTGGTGGCCAAGAACCTGGGGATCCCTTTCCCTGTAGCTTCTAGTCAGAGACCTATCTTCCCAGGAAGGGTAAGACATCAGCATTCCTCATCTTGCTACCCAGCTGCCTGTTGCTATGGCTTACGCTGAGGACAAGCACAGTGGAGAGGTGGAGGTTCTGTCCTTCTGTCCAACCCCCACTCGTGGAGCTGAATGCAGCATTCCAGAGAATCATGGGACCCTGACTGCCTTCACCCTCCATCATGGAGTGGGAATTTCAGACACAGAGAAACAAACCCTGGAGACCTCATGCTGCTATTACCCCATCCACTAAACAGTCAGATCCTGAAATGGGGATGTCACTCAAAGAGAAGTGTGTCATTGTCCCCACTCCCAGAGCCAGAACTGAGGTAGAGATTTTGCTCAGGGGAAAGCTGGGCATGGAACAGAGCATGGTATCAAACTCTCCCTACCCTCAGTGAGCTGATTTATTTATAACAGAGTGTGGAGAAGTTGTAGTCTACGGGAACTATCAAAGTAAATGGAAGTTCTGGTAAAGGGAAATCGGGAAGAGATTGATAGATTTATTGGAGACATTGGGACATCTGGGTGGTTTAGTCAATTAAGACTCCAACTCTTGATTTTGGCTCAGGTCATGACCTCAGGGTTGTGAGACTGAGTTCCCCATCAGTGTGGAGCCTCCTTAAGATTCTCTCTCTCCTTCTCCCTCTGCCCTCCCCCACCTCCTTCTTTCAAAAAAACAAAACCCAAAAAAACAAAAAACAAAAGAACTAGATTTATTGAAAATGTAGGTTAAACTGGAGGCCAGCTATTTTGCCAGAGAATCAGGGAAAGGGACAGGTAGGAAGAGCTCTCCTATAGTCAGAATAAATCTCAAATACTGAGTTCTGGAACTATCCCTTCAAAGGAGCCCAAATTTTCTTAGATTTGTCTGTGAACAAATGTATGCTCCAGAGCATTGTTGAAACAATATAGCAATTAGCAGGTAGATAGTGGAGTTGAACCATTGGATATGATCACTCTAGGGTGACTGTGGGAATCCCCACTTCTACTCAACATTGTACTAGATGTTCTTGCCAAGGAAATTAGGCAAGAAAAAGAAATAAAATAGAATCAAATTGGAAAAGAAGTTAAATTATCTTTAGTCACATATGCCACTATCTTCTGTGGTTTTTTAAAAGATTTTATTTATTTATTTGCTAGAAAGAAAGAGAGAGGCAGGCAGAGAGAGAAGCAGACTGCCAGATGAGCAAGAAGCCCAATGCAGGACTTAGTCTTAGGACCCTGGGATCATGACCTAAGCCAGAGGCAGACTCTTAACCAACTGAGCTACATAGGCATCCCTCATAATCTTGAATCTAATAAGTTTTATGTAAACCACTAAATCTACAACTAATAAAAACCCAAACACATTAAAAATCTATTAGAACAAATAAATAAGTTCAGCAAGGTTGAAAAATATAAGATCAATATACAAAAGCTAATTGTATTTCTATACACTTGCAATGAACAATCCAAAAATAAAATTAAGAAAACAATTACATGTACATGGCTTCAAAAAGAATACACTATTAGGAACAGGTTTAACAAAGAGAATATAAAACTACAAAAAAAACTACAAAGAAAACACGGAAAGAAATTAAATAAGATTTAAATAAATGGAAAAGCATTCCATGTTAAGGTACTGGAAGGTCCAATATCATTAAATATAGCAATACTACCCAAACTGATCAATAGATTCAATACAATCCCTACTAGCATCTCAGCTGATTTCTTTGTAGAACTCAACAAGCTGATTCTAAAATACATGTGGAGTTTCAAGTGACCCAGAATAGCCAAAATAATTTTGGAAAAGAGGAATAAGGCAGGAGGACTCAGATTTTATGATTTCAAAGCTGACCACAATGCAGTGGTAATAAAGACAGCATAGAATAGGCATAATGACAGACATATAAATGAATGGGATAGAACTTAGAGCCTAGAAATAAATCCATGTGTCTGCGGTTAATTGATTTTCTCCAAGGGCTCCAAAAAATTCAATGGGGGAAAGAATAGTGTTTTCAACAAATGGTGTTGCAACAAGTGGATAGACACATGGAAAAGAATGAAGCTGGACCTTTACCTTGCACTATATGCAAAAAAACTACTCAATATGGTTCAGATATAAATGTCAGAGCTGAATCTACAAAACTCTAAGAAGAAAACACAAGAGTAAATATTCATGACCTTCGACTTGGCAGCAATTTCTTAGATATGACACCTAAACCATAAGTAACAAAAGAAAAATAATTAAAAAAAAAAAACTTTTGTTCTTCAAAAGAAACTGTCAAGAAGATGGAAAGGCAACCTAAAGATTAGGAGAGTGTATTTGCAAGTCCTGTCTAATATGGATAGAATATTTTTTAAAAATCCCTTAAAACTCAATAGCAACCAAAAAAGGCAAGTAATCCAATTAAAAATGGGCAAAGGATTTGAATGTACATTTCTCCAAAGAAAATATACAAATAGACAATAAGTACATGAAAAGAAGCTCCATTTCACTAGCTATCAAGAAAAAGCAACTCAAAACCACAAGAAAACACCACTTCATTCCCAATTAAATAGTAAAGTCAGATAATAAGAAGTATTGACAAGGATGTAGAAAACGTGGAAGGCACTCTTATACATTGGTGATGGGAATGTGGAAGGTACAATCATTTGGAAAACAGTCTGGCAGCTCCTCAAAGTGTTAAACATAGAGTTACCACATGACCCACCAATTCGCTAGTGTATACCCAAAGTGGTTAAAAACATATGTCTACACAAAAATGTGTACACAAATGTTTAGAGCAGCATTATTCATAACAATAAAAAAGTAGAAAAAAGCCAAATATCTATCAACTGAGAAATGGATAAACAAATTGTGGTTTATCCATAGAACAGAATATTATTTGATCACAAAAAAAGAGTATTAGTGCATGTTATAACATGAATGAATTTTGAAAACATGTTAAATGAAAGAAGATAGTTACAACAGACCATATAGTATATGTTTTCAACTATATGAAATGTCCAGAAGGTTGAAATTTATAGAGACAGAAAGTAGATTAGTGGTTGTTTAAAGCTTGGGAAGATGGGATAATAAGAGAGTGATAACTAAAGTGTATGGGATTTTTTTAGGAGATGATAAAAATCTTTTGAAATTTGTTGTTGTGATGGTTGTGCATTGTCTATGTTATACTAAGAACCACTGAATTGTGCACATTAAGTGGATGGTTCTTTTGCACATGAATCAACAGTGTTGTTATTTTTAAAATAACAAGAATAATTGCCCTTAAGGCAGGACTCCTGGAATGGCAAGAGTAAGGGCCTCTAATGAGTCTTCTCTTCCATAAAGCCAACAACAACACTTTTCAAAAATCGCCCTTTTTTGGGAAACTCTGAAATTAACCAAAGATTTTTAACAATCCAAGGAGAATCTATTCAAGAAAAACTTCTGAATCTCAACAAGAATAAAGAGGTTTTTGATATTTAATGTGCCCTATTCTCATATCCTTCTCCCCAGCTCTGTAGCAGGCTTACAAAGCAGCAATCACAGTAGCTGTGAAAGCCAGCATCATAGCAGTCACTTAAGGGGCAGAGCAGCTTTGGTACTCCTGTAGAGACTCAGAGAATTGTCACCATTTTACCTCTCTAGAAGTTCACTGGATAAGTCCTATTCACAGGTCTTATTATTTGGTCTGACACAGAGCTTGCTCACTGTAATAAGTCTTATCCACAGGATGCTTGTCAAAAACAATTAGCGGCAATTGTTTAGTAATCCAGCTGCCTAAGTCAGTGATACCAGTTGAGGCAAACAAAATCCTGGTTAAAAAACTTAAAAGGAGGGTCTGGGGAATTAAATATCCCTAGGTATGGGGCTTTGAAAAGTCATAACACACTCATAGGGATCTAGAAGACCTTGTACATATTCAGACCTTGTGTATGTGTATGTCAGAAAAAACCTGAGAAATCTTAATCTGTCACCTCTGGCTGATGCTGAGGCCCTGTGCAAACAGGAAGTTCAGGGATAAGGCAGTATTATGAACTACAAAAAAAATGAATATGTACCAAATACACAGGGACCCTTGGTAAGGAGTAAGAGACTTATTGGTTCAGAACACTTAAGCAAATCTCTGATCACTAACTGACCGTTAAGTTACCTGAGCAGAGACATCAGTGGTAGCACATAACAGGAAATACACACTTTATGGAATTAGTTCAGGAACTTCACTAAGCAAAGGAGCAGCAGCAGGGATAAAAAAATGAAAGCAGGAACATCACACCTCAAGGAGGGCAGTGGGACATTAATTCCCTGAGATGTCCCATCAGATTATTTAAAATGTCCAAATTTCAACAAAAACTACAAGACATGCAAAGAAACAAACAAGTATGGTCCATACACAGGAGAAAAAAACAGTCAATAGAGAATGTCCTTTAGGAAGTCCAGAGGCTGGACTTACTAGACAAAGACTTGCATTCACTGTTATAAATATATTCAAATAACTAAAGGAAGCCACATCTGTAGAATTAGAGAAGAGAATGCACATGACATCTCATCACATAGAGATGGAAATTATGTTTTAAAAGAATCAAATAGAAATTCTGAAGTTGAAAACTATAACTAAAATAAAAACTCAATAGTGACTCAACAGCAATCTGAGTTGGCAGAAAAAAAAAAATCAGTGAAGTTGAAGATAGGTCAATGGGGATCACCTTATCTAGTCTGAAGAACAGATGGAACAATAAATGAAGAAAAATTAGCAGAGCCTCAGAGACTCATGGGATTCTATCAAGCACACAGATATAAAGGAGAGGAAAGAGAGAAAGATCAAAAAGAACTTTTGAAGTAGTGGCTGAAAATTCCCAAATTTTATGGAAAAAATCTATACATCCAAGAATCTCAATGAACTCCAAGTGGAAAAAATTCAAGAGGTACTCTAAATTCACAGATACCCTAAATATGGGGTAGTCAAACTGTCAAAATGCCTAAGATGAAGAGAATATCTTGGAAGCAGTAAGAGAAAAATGATTCATTACATACAAGGATTTCCTAATGATATTAACAGCTGATTCATTCATCAGAAACCATGGAGGTCAGAAGGCAGTGGGATAACATATTCAAAATACTTAAAGAAAAAGTTGTCAACCAAGAATTCTATATCCAGGAAAACTATCCTTCAAACCTGAAGGAGAAATTCAGGTATTACCAGATGGCAAAAACTGGGGACCTGTCACCAGCAGAGCTGCCCTGTGAGGACTATCAGAAGGACTGTTTCAGGCTAAAGTGAAAGGACATTGGTTGGTTACTTTAGTTCAAGAAGTAAAGAACACTGGTCCAGGTACTTGCATCTAGGTGAATGTAAAAAAAAAAACAAAACAAAACAAACAACAAGAAAAAACCCAGCAGAAAAATAATTTAGGGTAATTATTTCCTTCTCTTTGATTTAAAAGACAAATGCATAAAACAGTAATTATAAATCTCTTGGTGGGTTCATCATATAGAAAGATAATTCACATGACAATAATAACACAAAGGAAGGAAGAGACAATAGGGCTTTATTGGAGCAAAGATGTTTTATACAATTGAAATTAAATTGGTATTAATCTGAACTAGATTGTTTTAAACTAATATGTTGCTTGTAATCCCAGAGGCATCCTCTTAGAAAATAATTTTAAAATACAGTAGAAGAAACAACAAGGAAATGAAGGTGATGTTACCAGCAGAGCTCGGAGTCCATCTTGGGTCATGTGACTTTGGGCCTGCCCACACTGTCTGTCACATGTGATCTCTGCAGCCACCATCAGATCCCTGCTCACATGTGTCCATGAGGGGGGCTGTGTGGGGAGCAGGATCTCCAGAGGACATATACAAAAATGGAGACAGGAAATGTGGAGGACTTGTCCATGGTGCTGTGGCTTCTTTAGGGGTTTGGGGACTGGTCCAGAACATGGGACTCTAGATCTTTGGGGGGTCATAAAACTTGTAAAATAAACTCCTCACTGCTTTTCTGGCACACTAAGTCTCCAATGCTATTCTTTAGTGGCTTAAGAATCACCCAGTTGAGGGTGGATGTGTCTGCTCCAAATGTTGATTCCCTGGGCCCAGACATTTTGATTCTGAGAGTATCAGATGAAGTATCAGATGAAGATGGGGAATCTGAAATTCAAGCCAGAACCCCCACCCATGCCTGTCCTTTTCTTCCCGGACCAAGGTGATTCTGACACATGGAGAAATCCTGGTTTGGGGTATATCCCAAGCCCTGTTCTAAGGACTTCCAGTTCATTTTTCACAGTTTTTCAGAACACAGACTCTGGAGCCAGCCTGCTTGCATTGCAATCCAGACTTTAGCACTTACTAGGTCAAGTTGAAGCATCCAGCAGAGTATCTGGCACAAAACATATCAGGTCTCTTTGTTCTTATTTTCTTATTTAGTAATTGAAGTGATCCAAAAACACAGGCTTCTTCAGCCCCATTTCACAGGGGGGAAAGGTGGGCACAGAGAAGTAAGGCAATTTGTTTAAGGACACACAGCTAGTGAGTCACAGAGCTGGGCTCAACCTCCACTCCATGCGACCTCAAAGTCAGAGCTCCTAGCCACTGCCCTACTGGCACGTGCTCCAGACCCAGCCCAAAGTCACATGACCCTCCTATTGTCACCTCAGGTAACACCCCCTCTGGAATGGGGTCAGGGTTGCTGGGGGCCAGGAGAGAATGCGGGACCCCTGGCCTCTTCATGCTCTCCTGGACCCCCCTCAGATCATGTCAGGACTCCGTAGCTCACTGCAGGTGTTCTCTCTGGTTTCTCTCTGGTTCTCTCTGGTTCTCTTTCTAGTTTCAATTTGCTGATACTCACCTGGAGGGAGCTCAACCTGGCATCTTTAATATTGGGTGGGAAGGTGATAGGGCAGTTTCAGGAGGTAGGCTTGGGTTTCAATACCAGCTTTCAAGTGTTTGGAACCTTGGTCCAGCCTCAGCTTCCTCATCTGTTAACTGGGTATAACCTCAACAGGCTGTCACAGCAGAATAAAACATCCAGGGCTCAACATGGCAGCTGGCACGGAGTAAGGACATCTTCACCATGAGCAGCTATGTCAATCAAGAAGAAAAGCCTGCAAAGCAACAAAGGTGTTTATTTGGGATCTCAGGGATTGCAATCCAGGAGGCACACAGTTGACCTAAACTGAAAGGGTGCTCCAACTTGCAAGCCAAGCAGGGAACACAGGTTTCTAAAGGTAAATACCACCAAGTCACATAACTTGTTTTGAAGGAATTATGGTAGGCACTGACAGAGGAAAACTGATTCTCCAGTACACAACTGGCTATTAAACTAATGTATGTTACATTATCGCTAATCCCTCTGAAATAGAAAGATGTCTTCCAGAAGGTGGGCAAGGTGCAATTGATGAATTGCAATTGACCAATGCCAAATGTTCACAGTGTTCCAAGAATTGAAACAGGAAACTCACATGGTTCCTACTTCCTCAGTATCCTCCTGATAGGATTTGGAAGGACTCTTAGCAATGCTTACTTCCCTCTGGACTCCTCTTTCACGCCCAATACTATCACTCTGCACACAAAGTCAGATGGGCTTTCCCTAACATGGTATCTTCCTGGTCTTAGCACTAAAAACTTATCTGGAGCCTGGAGTCACCCTAGCTCTCCCTGCCCCAGGAGGCTCTCTTTGGAACTGTGTTTCATTTCAAGGACAGATATGGGACGCAGAGTAGATTTGGATCTCAGCTCCAGTTCTTGGAGGCTCTGAAAGCCAACTGGAGCCCCCAGGCCTCATCTAAGCCCGGCTCCCTCATAGGCTGGGGTTTGTGCACCTGTGCTGATGGAGCCAGCCCCTGACTGCAAGTTTCCCCTGCTGGTGTGTGACTTTAGATAACATTTGACTCCAGAAGAGTATAGAGACAATTACCAAGGGATAGCAGCCATTCTCAGCATGGATGGGACAGATCTGCAGGGGGTGGAAGTTCAGTGTTCTGCCGTAAAAGAGTGTGGCCTCAGACAAGTTCCTTACCTGCTCTGAGCCTTGGATTCTTCATTTATCAGCCGGCGTGTTACCACCCTCCCAGGGTTCAGAACGCTATGGAAGAGCACTGTTGGGCAAGACTGTAGGCACGAGCGCATTTATAGCAATGATGAGCATTTATTAAATGTCAGGTAAAGCACTTATCAGTCATTGTCTCTTTGGGTCTTAACAGCGCCCCCCTGTGGAATAGGCACGCCCACGACCCCCTCCCCCGTGACCTACAACAGACCAGGCAGCAGGCTCAGAGCGCTTGAATGCAAGTAACCTAAAAAGTAAAACTAATGGTTATTTTACTGGCAAGAATGAGTTTATTTTGGAATAATAGCTGCAGTGTGGAACACACGATCTATAGCAAAACCACAGCAAGTCCGATGCACAGAGGAGAGGAATGTCACTTTATGGAGAAGGAGGAAGTTGGGAGGGGTTGTTTAGAAGGACAGTCCCCTGGGGGAAAGCATGAGTGGAGGGTGGAGGATGCTGATGGTTTCTCATTGCCTGAGTTGCTGGGATAGTGACTTCCTGTAGGAGATGCAAAGTACACCTCTCCCAGTTGGGGCCTGTAAGTGATGACCCTTGCCTGCTGACCACTCTTTCATTGGGGTAATTGACAACTCTTGCTGTTATTAATGTTGGATGCCCTGGCTCCCATTTCTAGCCGCCCACTCTGGTGCTGTTCCCTTTGCTCATAGTCACAACATCTTAGCAAAGATCACGCAGCTCATCAGGGGAGGAGCTGGCCTTTAAAGGGGGGCGGGTTATAGAGCTCCATCCAGGACCCTCCTCCTGAGTTTTAGTCCCCATGGCAGGACTTGTCAGGGAGTGCAGAGTCTTCCCTCCCTCAGCTGAGCTCGGGCATCCCCACACCTTGCCCTGGGGGAGTTCGGGGGGAGCTGGGCTCATCCATGGCTATACACATGGGTAACGCCATCAGGTAGGGCTGGACCAAGAGCAGCTTGGAGATGCTGTGGCCCCCAAGAAGGAAAATTACTGAGCCTCTAAATGCTGCTGTGTGTGTTAGTAAAGGTGAAAAGGAAGGTGAACAAAAACAACTCAGAGATTTACTGCTCTCTCTCTCTCTTTAGATTTACTGCTCTTAATAAAGCAAGTTGCCAGGGCTTTCTGAATAAGAGAAAGTTCCAGTTGGGCTGCCTTCCAGGAAGCTGAGCACAGGGAGGTCAGAGGTCAGTTCTTCATCTTGCTGCTTATCCTCGGGGGGTCACCAGCCCCAGAGCCAGTCGCCAAGGCACCCACAGACAAGGACTGCCTTCCTTCCTCCTGTCCCTCAGGGACCTCACTGACTTCTCTCATGGATTATTGTCTTAAAAAAACAAAACAAAACAGAGCTGATTTCAGAGCAGTCGTGGGCTGGGAGAGAACTGGAAGGAGGGGCTGGGGGTCAATGTGGCCCGGGGCGGTGTGCTGGGAATCCAGATGCTGTCACTTCCTGATGGAATGATCTTGTGACCCCATGTGTGTCACTGCCATCTCTGAGCGCTGGTTTTCTTAGATGCCAAGTGGGAACAGAGTGACGGCCAGCCAGGCTGCTCTGTTCATGTTCATGGCACTTTGGTTCCTGAGACTGTGCAGCTAGTTTCTGTGCACGGCTGTTTGTTGACCTGCCTGGGAGTTCCAAAGTCAGGGCCAGGTCGGGCACTGTCTCCTGTGTCCCCAGCCTGTGTCCCAGCAGCTGGGAGATGCCAGGAGCTCCTTCCTCTATGGCAGCTTCCAGTTTCTGCGCCAGCTGGCGCTGGTGCTCAGTGCTCTGCAGGACCCTCTCCTCCACTCTCCCCTACTTGGAGGACTCACCACTGACGTCATTTTAATAGTGAGGATCTGGGACTCCCGGAGTCTGAAGTGATAAGGCCATGACTGAACAGAGACAAGGTGAGATACCAGAGTGTGGTGGGCAAGGGGAGGAGGCTACTTATTTCTGGTTGGGCAGGAATAGCTTCTTGGAGGAGGAAGCATTCGAACTGAGGCCTGAGTGTGGAAAAGGAACCAGAAATGGAGATCTGGAGTGAGTGGAGGAGGAAGTGGGGATCCGAGACAGTGGGGAAGCTCAGCAGGAGAATCAGGACACCTGGGTCTAGATCCAGGCTCTACTCCAATTCACTGAGGGACTTAGGGCAAGTTGTTCCTCTGTCTGGGCCAGGGTCTGTCCATCTGAAGAATATGATGTGATGGTAGGATATTCACCTGCTGGTGGGACATTTACCCTGCCTGGTCAGAACATCACTGGGAAAGAATACGTCTGGATGTCAGAGAATCTGAGGACTCAGAGGGAGCCTGGGACCCTCCCTGCCTGGTCTTCATGGAGAAGGTCCCTGGGAGCAGCTGCGGATGTGGGACTGGATGCACTCAAGGTGGCTGAGCAGAGCCTCCCCTCTTCTTCTCCTCTTCCACCTATTTAAATCTCTGTACCCAGCCAGCGTGGTGGGAGAGAGACAAAGACAGAGATGAAAACAAACAGAGTCGCACATAGGAGATACCCAGAGAGGGAGAAACACACACACTCCTACATATGCACACAGAGTCAGGAAGAGATAGGGAGAGGCAGAGAAAGACCAAGATGGAGACAGAAGAGAGAGAGGTTGGAGTTAGGGACAGGTCATCATAGACACTGTCGGGTCCTTAGAGTGGCTGAGAGTGGAAAAGTAAAGGGCAAGAGTCACAGAAGTAGGGGGTGGGGGGAGAGGAAAAAAGGAGAGACAGAGACTGGCTATGGCAGAGACCCCTGCAGGGGTGGGGACAAGAACCCAGAAGTGGATAAGTGAAGAGCCACAGAGCCTCTTCAGCCTGAGCACCCAATGTCTGTGCCCCAAAGCCTGTCTCTGCACGGCCTTCTGGAAGCTTCCATAGTTCCTCCAACCAGTGGCCACCTGAGGGTCTTTGGCCACACTCAGTGGCCTTTGAGTCTTGCCTATTTATCATGCCTCCCTCCCCAACACTGTGCCCTGGGCTTCCAGTTCCACAGCAATGAAATTGTTCTATCTTTGCAACAGCCCCGTTTTACTAATGCGGAGACGGAGGGTCAAAGAGGTTGAGGGACTCACACAAGGTCACACAGGAAGTTAAAGAGACAGAACTGTGCCATGATCTTCTGGCTCTGGGTCCAGTGTTTCTCCTGCTACAGTGGGTGAGATGATCCCGGGTCCCCCTCAGATTTGTAACATGACCCATCCCTGGGGATCAACTGGGAGCTGCCTGCCTGCCAGAAATCTGATTTCTCCGCCCTCAGAATTTGGGCCCCCTCAGACCTGAGTCTCCCAGATCCCTGGGATGGCATCTGCAACAAACATGGGGTGGAGGGAGGAGCGAGTAAGAAAGAAAGGAAGTAATTGATTCACTGAGAAACAGATATGGAGCTACCAAGGTGGGCTGAGTGTACTCTCGGAGAGGGAGCCACAGCTACATGTGGGCACACACCCACTAAGCTTTGGCCACCAGGGTGGGGTGGTGGTTGTCCTAGGTAGGCCTGAGGTGTCAGAGCTTGGGCTCAGTCTAAAAGAAATCTTGCCAGTGCCCTGCAGTGGACAGGAGTGAGGTCTGGAAAATTTACATGGGGCTCAAGGAACTGGCATTCTTCGCTGAAGGTCTGTGGATGAGCTTTAAGGATGCCAACATCCCCATGTAGTCCTTAAACTTGGGTAAACTTAATAATTATTACATAGCTTATTGATGGGTTTGGGCCCATCCCTTGCAGGTGTTGTTCAGTAGGAGAGGAGGCCTGGATTGCTCTGCACAGGGAAATGGAGAGAATATGGAGCTCAGAGGTCACCCGAGAAACAGAGATGGTGCAGGAATGGGAGGAAATACCACTTTAGTTCCATAATAGGACCACAAAGTGGAAAACCAGTAGGGGCTTAAGGCAACAATTCCTAGCCTCTCAGGAAGCACACACCTGGTGTGTGTGTGGGGGGAGGGGGTCGCCATGTATAATGTTTACAGGGAGGTGGACATTTTCCTGGGCAGAAAGTCCAAAGGATTTATCAGAGTCTCCAAGGAGTCTGTATTAGTTAAAACTGGCTAGGCTTTGCTGCAGTAACAACCAAGCTGAGATCTCAATAGATTAACATCTAAGTAATTGACTTTCTCCCCTGATACACACTGCATGCCAGGTGACCCTCAGGGGCTGAAGTCCCCTACTGACCAGGGATTCAGGCTGCTTGGCTCTTGTGTCCCCTCCTTCTCAATGCCTAGTCCCATATCCTTCAATGTGGGAAGAGAGCTGGAGGATCCTCAGCCCACGAAGAACCCATGTCACTCCCCGTTAACCAGAGCTAGTTCACAGCCCACCTAGCCAACAAGGAAGCTGGGAGTGTGGTCTTTCGTGCACTCAGGAAGGAGAGGAGGGCCTGATATTGGTGGGCAATGTCATGTCAACATTATTTGGAGATTTTAGAAAATAAATATTCCCAGTCTGCAGTTCTGGGGAGTTCTCTCTATTCTGTGGTCCAGGAAACTGCATTTGAACATACCTCATAGGTGAACATGTGCCCAGGTCTGGCAGCCTCTGGAGTGGAGGGTCTTCTGATCAGGGGCTATGAGACCTGTTCTCCTCTCTTTACCTCCTACACACTGCCAGGTTAGGAGCTCACCAGTGTCCCAGCATCATGTCTGAGGGCAGCCCTCATCTAAAATTTGAGACCCTAAGGCTCACACACTATTACCACCCTCAGGCCAACCCCAATTTGGGGACAGCTGAGGAACAGAATGGTCACATAGCTGGGAAGGTGCCCCTGGATTGGGCACTGCAGACCCCTCTTCTACTCTGGGATAAGGACAAGTACGGGTCCACTCAGTGCCCAAGCCCCATCCCGGAGGGTGTTCCTCCTGGCAGCTTTCAGGGTTGTGAAATTTGAAGACAGTGGAAGCAGAGGTCAGCGGTGTATAAAACGCTCCTGTTATGGCCAACTTGCTCTTTGCCACTGTTGTCTGCTTCTGCTGGGAGAACAAGATTGGAAAGACGGTATTGGTTTAATTTACCAGAATAAATAAAGTTAAGACAAATAAGGCAGTACTGAGGACAACAAAGCTCCAGGGGGCACATCATTCATGTGTAACCCCTGAAACTCAGGCCCTTCTTCCACTACCACAGCCTGCCCCATGTTTGGAACTGATGAAGCCAAAACAATTACAATTTATTGTCTTTCTGTTTCTGGAGTGAGGCTGGTTTCCCCAGCTGGGCAGTAGACAGGCACCAAAGTTGGTTTGGACTGGATCATAGAGCCCTTGAGCCCACTGAGAGCCAAATGTTCAACAGTCAGGAATTTTGTGAACCAGCTGTTAAACCATGGGTTGATTGAAATTGGCCATGGTGGGAATGTTGACACTACAGAAATTGTTGATTCATGGCTTTTGCTTTCCTTTCCTTTTCCTTCCTTCCTTCCTTCCTTTGTCACATTAGTATATCAGGGTCTTTATAAGTGGCCACATCAGATTAAAAGGAGAAACAGGTCAAGCCTCTGTTGTCTCCAGAGCCCTGCTAGGGGGATACTTAGAAAATGTAATTATTAGTGAGCATATCACTAGCCTTTCTGGACTTGGAATGGGTCCCTTAGAAAGGGGTTTCCAGGTTTATTGAAGATGGATTTGCCACTGAGCCCAGTGACAGGCAGCCCTGCCAAGGTAGAGGCAGACGAGCTGGGGGGTCCAGATCAGCTGTGTGTTGGGGAGGGCATCCCCAGGATACACAGAGCTGTGCCCATAGCAGTTGCACATGAAGGTCTTCTCACAGTGCAACAGGTGTATGTCTTCAGGTCCCCTGGGGGACCCTTTTCAGCTTCTGAGCATCTATACGAACTACCCTGGTTCATCAATGCATGTGATGTGACTAGGAACACAAGAAGGTATCCAAATTGTTATGACTTTTCCATTGCTGCTGTAACAAATTACACCACAGAGTTAGTGGGTTGAAACAGCACAAATTGGTTCCACACCTAAGGAGCTTACAAGTCCTCACTCCATCCTAACAACAAAGTGAAAAGCCGAACAAACTGAAAAATCAACATTTTCTCCTGGACCCATGAGAGAAGGGAGGATGCAGGGTGAACTGGTGCCCCCCAGACTGGAGAGCAGCCAAATCTAGAGGTTATGGCTTACTGAGGCAGACTCATAGGCGGAAACCAGCACAGGAAATCGAAGCTGGGTTAGGAAACCCTGAACCCTAACCAGTGAATTGTAGGAGGCTTGGTGTGAATAGCTCAGAGGAAGAGTCTCCAGGGGACCCAGTCACAAGGTGGCCTCCACAAAATTCTAAGAATTATCCACAGGAGCTTCGTCAGATTCCTATAGTAAATATTGGAGCAAAATTCCCTCAGACTTCCAGCAGGGAAACTGGAAAAGAAACCATTCTGAGGGGTGCCTGGGTGGCTCAGTGGGTTAAAGCCTCTGCCTTTGGCTCAGGTCATGATCCCAGGGTCCTGAGATCGAGCCCCGCATCTGGCTTTTTGCTCAGTGGGGAGCCTGCTTCCTCCTCTCTCTCTGCCTACTTGTGATCTCTGTCAAATAAATAAATAAAATCTTTAAAAAAAAGAAACCATTCTGAGATAGGCCAGAGCACTCTGTTCTTCACCAAGCCTGCCTTCTGGGGAAACTAGTTAACCAGAGCATAACCTGCTGGGTTATCGTCAGAGACTGACTGAACTGGAGACAAGAAATACACAACTCCAGCCTATTCAACCCACCCTGTCCCACCAAAAGGGGGAGGAAACAAATGAGAAGCACTTGTGAAGCTGGGGGTCCAGGAGCACAGGCTCCCTAAAAAGACTGAGCCCCAGTGATAGGACTACAGAGCACTGCCCCTCCCTGTACACTTCAACAACACATGACCAAAAGCCTATTTACAGTGGTTCCTTTTAGTCAGTGCATCAGAGCTGGCTCTCAACAATTACAAGGCACACCGACAGTCAAACCACACAATGTGAAGAGAAAGAGCGAGCATCGGAGATATACACCACAGGGGTAATCATGTCATCAGACCAGGAAACGAACACAATTCTGGTGAATTTGCTGCAGGCTCTGACAGAGAAAGCAGAGCATCCAAAAAGAGGAGGGCAATGGAAGCAGAGATGGAAATCCTAAGAATTGAAAAGAAATGCTAGCGATAAAAAACTCTGTGAAGAATTCTTTGATGGGCTTCTTAGTAAACGGGATCCACGTGAGGGAAGAATCTCTAGGCTAGAGGATGTATCCTCAGAATCCCCAAAAAACCAGAAAGGAAGAGAACAGAGACTCAGAAAAAAGTGAATTGATTACCTACAGACAGTGGGACAACTATAAAGGATACAATATACACAGAATGGGAAGACCAGAAGAAGAAGAAAAAGACACGGAAAAAGTATCTGAAACAACAATGATTAAGAATTTCTCCAAATCAATGTCAGACACTGGCCGCAGATCCCAGAACTCAGGGATAAATTTCACTCCTTCCAAAATGAGGAACACACACACACACACACACACACACACACACACACACACCAAAACAAAAACCCTACTCCTAGGTATATCCTCTGCAAACTACAGAAAATAAAAGATAAACAAAACATTCTGAAAGAAGCCAGAGGACACATACAGCTTTCTCAGACAGGAGTAAAAGTAAGAATCTCATCTAAGTTCTCCTTAGAAACCAGACAGGCAAGAAGAGAATGGAATCAGATATTTAAAGGATTGAGAGGAAGAGAGAAAAACAAAACAAAACAAAAAAACACCACTGACTTAGAATTCCATACCCAGTTATCCCTGGAAAGTGAAGAAATCAAAACTTTTTCAGACAGAAAAAAAACTGAGGGACTGTGTTGCCATAGACCTGCCTTACAAGAAATGTTAAAAATTCTTTAGAGAGAAGGAATATGCCACAGGTCAGAAGCTGGGATCTAGATAAAGAAAATAAGTGTCAAAGAAGGAATAAGGGAAGGTAACATGAAAACATTTGTTGTTCTTTTTGTTGTTCTTATTCTTTTTTTTTTTTTTTTTTTTTTTTTTAGTCAGGGGAGAGGGTGGAGGGGGACCAGGGAGAGGCAGATGGAATTTAAAGCAGACTTACACACAGCACAGAGCCCAATGTAGGGCTCGATCTTACAACCCTGAGATCATGACCTGAGCCAAAATCAAGAGTTGGATGTTCAACCTACTGAGCCACCCAGGTGCTCTTCTTTTTCTTATTTTTAATAGATCTAACAGATTATAGCTTGTTTAAAATAGCAGTAGCAACAATGTATTTGATTATGTATGTTTATATATATTTATCTTATGTATTTGTAAGTGTGTGAGCGTATATATCATATGCTTATGTATGCCTACGTATAAATGAAATGAGTGGCAGCAAAAATACAAGGGACAGGAGAAAGGAATTAGGATCATTTCATTACTATAAAGTAGTCACACTCCCTGTGAAGTGATATAGTCTTATGTGAAAGCAAACTTGGAATAGTTGCAAAGGTTTATTGCAAACTCCAAGGCAACCATTTAAAAAAAAATACAAAAAGACATATAACTGATATACTAAGAAAAGAGAGAAATGAAATCATATAAAATGTTCAATTAAAACCACAAAAAGCAAGAAAAAATCTTTATTTTTTCCCCCAATTACATGACATTCTGGAACAGACACAACTATAGAGAAAGAGTAAGATCAATAGTTTTCAGAGATGGGAGTGAGAAGAGCACAGAAGATTTTTAAGTGCAGTAAAAATACTCAGTATAGTATTCTAATGATGGATGCAGGTCCCTACACATTTTCTCAAACCCAGAGAACATGCACCACCAAGAGTGAGCCCCAAAGTGGTCTAAGGACCGTGGGGGATTTGGATGTGGTCCTGTAAGCTCATCCTTGTAAAAATGTGCCCCATTCTGTTGAGTGATATTGATGAGCAGGAAGGATTGCACGAACAAAGTCAGGGGATATGTCGGAAAACTCTGTACCTCCCTCGTGATTTTGTTGGAGACCTAAAACTGCTCTTTAAAAAACTGTCCACAGGGCTCCAAGCTGGCTCACTCAGTTGGTGTCTGACTCTTGGTTTTGGCTCAAGTCATGGTCTCAGTGTTGTGGGATCGAGTCCTGCACTGGGCTCCATGTTCAGCACTCAGTCTGCTTGAGATTCTCCCTCTCCCTCTGCCTTTGCCCCTCCACCTGCTCACTCTCTCTCTCTCTTTCTCTCTCAAATAAATAAATAAATAAATAAATAAATAAATAAATAAATCTTTTTTATAAAGTGGGTCTTCAAACACCCCCCTCCCAGATTTTATTACCTTAAAGACCTGGAGATAAGAAATCTAAAATGGGCTGGCATTTTCTTCTGGAGGTTCTAGGAGAGCATTGCCTTCCTTCTTTGTCTCCCCCTTCTTGCCTTGTCTATCTCTCTCTCTATTTTTTTTTTCCTAAGTAGGCTCCACACCCATTGGAGCCTGATGTGGGACTTGAACCCACAATGCTGAGATCAAGACCTAGGCCCAAATCAAGAGTCAGACACTTAACCAACTGAGCCACCCAGGTGCCCCTTGTCTTATCTTTTTCATCTGCGGGTTGCCCCGTTCCTCATCTTTCAGTCTGGTTCTGCCATCCTGCCTCCTTTTCTGCCTCACTTACCTCTCCCATTCCCTTACAAGAACCCTTGTGATGACTCTGGACCCACTCAGAACTCCAGAGCTATCCCCTTGTCTCAAGGTCCTCAGTGTCATCATGTCCGCACAGTCCCTTTCAACATGCAGGGTAACATATATGCAGGTTCCAGGGACTAGGATTTGGACCTCTTTGGATGGCCCTTGTCCTGTCTACCTCAGCCTGCTCTCTGCCCTCCAAAGATTCATGTGTATCCTACATGCAAAACTCATTCACCCTATCCCAAAATCCCTCAAAGCCTCAATCCATTTGTAGCTTCAACCCAGAGAGTAAAGGCTCATTTAAATCTCTTCTCAAAAACCCTAAATCTCAACATCTAAACAATCCAAATCAGGTATCAGGTGAGATTCTGGGTAGGAGACACCCTGGGGCAAAATTCCTCTCCATCTGTGGACCCATGAAACTGGAATTCTGCCCCTCGATGTCATCATCTGGACAATAAACATGTTAATAGTGCCCACCTGTATCACTGAGTCAGTCAGGGTTTGTCCTGGAGAGGTGGAACCAGCAGGACGCCATACGTATGCATATACGTGAGTATGTGTGTATGTGTGTGCGCACATGCGCACACATGTGCACATGAACATGCATGCACAGAACCTGGGGCTTTACTGGGGGGATCAGCTTCTGCACAAATGTCATGGCTAGCCAGGCAGTCTCTGTAAGGCTGCTCCCACATCAACCACTGGAGCCCCGATGTCCACAGACAGGCAGAGGCAGGAGGGGAGAAAAGAACCGAGTCTACACCTAAGGCAGAGGGGCTGGAGCTAAAAGGGTGAGTCAGGAGCCAAGAGGTATCAGAGACTTGAGCCCAAGCAAGGCCAGGGACTTCAGGGAACAATACTGGGAATTAAGAGAGAGGCAGATAGGAAGTGCCATCTGTATGAGTGGAGGGGGAGGTCGGGGTGTGGCAGCTCAAAGGCAGCTCGGGCCTCTGTTGGGCAGAGTGCCAGTCTCCTTGACCTTGCAGGGCCCAGGCCACCCTGGATTGTGCACTGGACCAAACCTCTTGTCAAGGGCTCAAGGGCTCACAGAGGATTGGGGCTCAGCACCTCCTGCAAAGAACTGAGCCCCACAACCTCATGGACCGAGATTCTGAGGTCAAGACAGGAACATGGCCTGTCTCAGCTCAGCAAGGTAGGGGCTGAGCTGAACCAACCCCCAGGCCACCTGCAGAGAACAAAGGACCCCTTCTGAAACCTGGGTCCCACCAGGACCTCAGCCTCTGACAACGCCACAGCTCAGGTCTCACTCCTAGGAGGTGGTGTTGGCCAATCATGTGAGGTATGCCATCTACCCTAACTCTGGGAGGCCCTGCTGAAGGCTCAGTGCTCCCTAGGTGGGTCATGGGACGGGGAGAGGGGCAGGTGGCTGGAAGACACCGCCCCCCGGGGGGACCAGTCCTCTGCAGGGATGAACTTGGGTGTGCAGTGACCAGTGGGGATGGCCCCTGCTCCCTGCATACTTCTCCATGACCCGGGATGGATTGTCTCACAGCTCTGAGCTGGGGAGAGTGACACAGCTCCCAAGGCCTCAGTGGGGAGTGACACATCCTGAAACATGCACCATGCCCAGCCCAGAGCTGGCATATGAAGGTCCCAGGTAGACAGGGCTCCCTTCTGCCCACTGCCCCGCAGTGTCCAGACACCCCAGCCCAGGAATGTGGGCTCCACAGTCACATTCATGTTCTGCACCAGTGCCCCCTGTCTATGGAACCCTGGGCAAGCTTCTCTCCTGCCTGGGCCTCAGGTTCCTCAACTGCCAAATGAGGATAATAACAGCATCTCCATCCAGCTGGCCTGGGGCAGGACCCAGAAGACAGCAGGTATTGCCCCGAGCTGGGGGGGCGGGGGGTATCCTCAGGGACCTTTTAGATGGTGAGTTCCTAGACCCACAGGAATGTTGTTACTCCCACAACCAACATTTGCTCCATGTGTCCTTTCCAGAATCCCACATGGGGGCCATGACTGCTTCTCTCTCAAGTCCCTGCCATCTTGTCTCTGTCCAGCTTTGACAAGGCAGGCCTGAATCAGTCTGCAGTGGTGGCTTTGCTATCCTCATGACAACTGTCCAGTTACCTTGATTATCCTGCCGAAAGCCTTATTTTACTCTACCTGGTTAAGGCCGAGAGCATGGAGCTGGCAAGTCCTGCTTTGTGCCTCTAGAAGCAATCCAGGCTGTGCCCACACCCCCACTCCCTCCTGACCTGCGAGGGCCCTGTCACTGCCAATTTGGGAAAATGCAGCCAATCTTTTAAGACACAATATGTAAAAAGCAGAATTTACACATTATAAACTATTTCTTTTTTCTTTCTTTCTTTCTTTCTTTCTTTGTTTTGTTTTGTTTTGTTTTGTTTCTTTTAAATGACTGTATCTCCTGCTCATTCTTCCATCTCATGGAAAAACTTGAAAAAATGATCCTAAGGAAATTCATTAACTACTCAGAAGCTCTGACTCCTAAAAATGTACTCATTTACTGTGTGAAATATGGCTCTGCGTATGCAGAAACGCAGGCAATTTCATGGGGCCATAAAGGGGCTGGCTCGAATTGTCTCGCCGTGGAGCTGTCCATAATTACCCACTCCTAACTGATGCTCCCGGCTTCAGCCTCCAGGTGTGATCCTCAGGGAAGTGTTGCAGCCTGGGTGGGTCCATCGGTCCTGCCCCCACCGCCCTGAGGCACCCAGGTGAGGCCACACCTGCACGTGTCACCTGGGCAGCGACTTGAGCCTAGACCTCCTCTCTGGATGACTTCACTTCTGGGCTCCAGGCCTTACCTCTGGGTCTTTGTCTGTGGCCTTGGCATGAGTCTGGGAGTCTAACTCTCCCTGTGCCTGCTCCAGGCTCTTGGATCCTTCCCGCAGCAGAACTGGGCAGACAGCCTGGCAGGTGGAGTAGGGCTTGATTTTGCAGCAGGTAGAGCAGGGCTTGATTTTGCACCATCTTCAGACCTGGACAAGAGTTCGGGCCATGGGTCCCACATTCCAGAGGATCCTGCTCTGCCTTGTCCCCTGCCCCTGGCACAGGGAATGCACAGAGCCAAAGGGGTGATGGGCCCACCTGGGACTCCTTGTCACCCCTGCCATTCTTGGCCACTCTTTAGTACGTGGGACCCCAGAATTCCCCACCCCAATGGCCGAGGTTCCTCTTTCTGAGCCTGGTGGGCTTCTTCCCTGACCCTGCCTGCTGAGGGGGAACCCCCTGCGAAGACTGAGAGGTGCCGAAGGGCGTTGTGAAAGTGTTTGAACGTGTGCGCTGGTGTGTCCACAGCAGGTATGCTCCTTAAAGTGTGCAGCAGATCTGAGAACAGGCAGAGAAGGAGCTGGGCTTAGGGAGGGCTGTGGCTGGTTCTTCCCAAGTCTGGAGTGGAATTCCAAGGGGTCTGAGAACATGCAAAGCAGAGAAAATCCTAGAACTTCTCTAAGTGTGGACCCTTCGATGCCTGCATTAGAATCAACCAACACAGCAGTAAGCCTACAGAGCCCAAATCGTCCCTGGGGTGCTGGCCTTCGGGACAGCCACTGGGGTGGGTGGATCAGGCCCTGCCTGGGGACCTAGCACTGGGCAATCCATCGGTGCTCAAGTCAGAATGCCAACTCCTCTCTGGGGATCAGGGCATGCTCAGCATCTCTGGGAAAAGGAGGGCAGTTTCTAGCTAGTTGACAGCCAGCACATGCCAGACACCTGGGTTTCCACCAGGAGGCTGTTGAGCCGTGGGGTCAGCCTTGTCCTGGGCAGAGCAGCCCTTCCAGAATGAGATCCCCATGAAAGCAAGCGCACCGTGCTTCCAATGTTTTCCAGTCTCCCTCCCAATCACCTGGGGGTTCTGAGCCCTAGACTCAGGCCTCATCACCCGGCTCAGGTGCTGACATCACAGACCACACAGAGTCCAAACCCAGAGGGGCCTGAGTTCAAGTCCTGTCTCAGCCACTCATGCCCTGAGTGACCTGGAGCCCATCCTCTGGACCTTGGACTCCTGGGGCAAAAGACGTGAGTGGGAAAAATGGTCCCATGGGAGGGAGAAGCTGCTTCCCTGTGCCAGTCCTCTGTTTCCACATCTGTAAATGGGGATGGTGATCCTGCCTCCCTCGCAGTGTTGTTGTGAGGATTTGGTGAGTTCATCGGCAGAAAGCGCTTGGCTCAGGTCGGGGTGCACAACGCCTGCACCTGAGCCCTCCCCAGATGATTGGCTCCAGAACCCCCGCAGCCCCCCAGGGGAAGCCAGAGCTGAGACTGAACCCACAACCTTCTGATTCATTTCCTGGCACACTGCTGTGATCCCAGCAGCCTCAGGGATGGTCTCCCAGCCTCTGTTCCACACCTTTGCAAAGCACTCACTGCTTCCTGGTGCCAACTTGCACATCTCACCACAGTTGCGTGTGGACAGGAACAAAGCAGTGTACCTGGCCAAGTTCTCCCGGCTGCAGGACTGACCCTGCCAATCCTTTAAGCCCCTGATAGAGTCCCTAGTCTTGGGTTGGTCGGGAGATGGAGACAGAGCAAGGATGTCAAGCTCCTTACAGCCTTCAACTCTGTGCCCCCACACATTTCCGTGACAGTTGTCATCCACATTTTCCCCAGCAACTTCTCTGCAGGGGTCTCCTCCTCTGCTCTCACGATCTTCTTTCCCTGTCAAGACCCTAAGGCCCCTCAACAAGGCTTAATCTACCTTTTCCAGTTTGAGGTTCAGTGTCTTCTATTGTGACTCAAGTTGGAACATGGGCAGCTCCGTGCTGTGTCCCTGCCAGGGGGGAGGTGTGGGGTAGAAGCACGAGGCTTCTGACCCTCCCACCAAGCTCCCCTCATCTCAGAACCAGGGAGCAGCAGGGCCCACTGGAGGCCAGTGGAGGCTCAGAGCCTCATTGTGAACTCTTAACTTTGACCTGCTGGATGACCTCTGGCAGGCCATTGCCTCCCTCTGAGCTGTGGGTTTTTCTCATCAGTAAAGTGGGTCAGAACCATGGACAGGGCCACCTTCCAGGGCCCGAGAGGTTCTAAGAAATAAGATGCCTTCCTTACTAGAGTGTTTAGTCTGTGGACATGAACACAATGACGATGTGGTCGGAGAAGGTTTAGTGTCTCACTTGATTTTCTGCCCATCACTTCTAGGTTATTTGTCATTGTTAATTTGGTTCTCTATGTCTCCTTTTCTGCCTTATTTTTAATTGACTGAATCTATTTTTAGGAATTTCGTTTGTATTTATCTATGGGTATTTCAGGGATACCTGTTTGCATTTTTAAAAATTTATTGATCTAAAGATTACAAAATACTCCCTAAGTGTTGACCTTGTGCCATAGAAGGGTCCATTCTTTTCCCTTTGGGGGCAGAATATTTGTGCACTTCTCAGCTTCAGAGTTCTAAATCCCTCAACATGCTGTCGTATTTCTTGCTGTAAAGAATCTAATTGTCTTTAAAAATAAAAGTATAGTCTCCTATTTACTCTCACAATTATAATTTCTGGTGTTCTTCATTACATCTTTGAATATTTGCATTTCCATCTGGCACCATTTTCCTTCAGCCTAAAGAACTTGGGTCTTTAGTATTTTTTTTTTTTAATTCATTCCTACTAGTAACAAATTCCCTGAGTTTTCTTTTCTGCTTTGATTTCACTTTGGCTTCTGAATGATAGACTTCTGGATGGATCATGATTTAAAGATGTCAGGCCACGCCCTGTGGCCTCCACGGCTTCCGGTTAGAGCTGGCCAATCCCTCATATACCACGTATATCACATGCTCTGCAGTGTTCACCCCAGAGGCAAATTCATGTGGGTGTAACGTCTTCTTTCTCTGCTTTAGCAACCCTCTTGACTCCAGGGTCTGCCATCTGACTGCGGTACACTTAAGTGTGATTTTATTTAAATTCATTCTGCTTGGGGTTTGCTGGGATTCATCAGTTTGTAAATATTTACCTTTCACCACATGTGGGGAGTTGTCAGCCCATATTCCTTTAGCTTTTTCTGTGCTCCACCCATCCCCCACCCCAGCATACAGGCATGCACCCTTCTGAAGCAACAATCCCATGTCCATTAGGTTTTTCTTTCAATATTGTTCTTCGTGTCATGGAGACTCTGGATTTTTTTTTTCCAATTTTTATTTCCATACCCTTCAAATTGGAAATTTCTGTTGATGCATCTTTAATCTCTTGATTTTTTCCTTCCATCTCTAATTTTCTATTCATCCATCTAGTGTTTTTTTTTATTTTAATTTTTTTAATTTACGTTTAATAATTAACATATAATGTATTACTAGTTTTAGAGGTAGAGGTCATTGATTCATCCATCTTATGTGACACCCCCTTAATGTCCATCATCTGGTTATCAATCCCCGCACTTCCTCCCCTCCAGCAACCCTCAGTTTGTTTCTTATGTTAAGAGTCTCTTGTGTGGAGAGGGAGGAGAGAGTCTTTTGTGATTTTTCTCCCTTTCTGATTTTGTCGTCTTTTTATTTTGTTTTCTCTTAGTTTTTCCTCTCTTCCCCTATGATCCTCTGTTTTGTTTCTTAAATTCCATAGGTAGGTGAGATCATATGACAGTTGTTTTTCTCTGATTGACTTATCTCACTTGGCATAATTCCCTCTAGTTCTATTCATATCATTGCCATATGATAAAATTTCTTTTTTGATGGCTGAGTAGTACTCCATTGTATATATGTACCATATCTTCTTTATCCATTTCTCTGTTGGTGGACATCTGGGCTTTTTCCATAGTTTGGCTATTGTGGACATAGCTGCTATAAACATTGGGCCAGTGCAGGTGTCCCTTCAGATCACTAGTTTTTTTTTTTTTAATACTATATTTTTTAGTTCTACAATTTCCAATTGGTTCGTTTTTAGAGCTTTACCTCACTGCTAGGATTGCCTATCTTTCCATTCATTATTCTGAGCATGTTTTTATTTACCACCTTGAGTTTAATTATAGTACATGCTTTAAAATCTGTGTCTTAGGGGCACCAAGGTGGCTTAGTCAGTTAAGCTTCCCAACTCTTGATTTCGGCTCAGCTCATGATCTTGGGGTCATGAGATTGAGTCCCATGTTGGACTCAATGCTCAGCGGGGAGCTTGCCTAGGATTCTCTCCCCCTCTCTCTCCCTCTCCCTCTGGGCCTCCCCACCCCTACCTACTCACACGCTCTCTCTCTCTCTAAAGAAAGGAAAAAAAAATCTGTCTCATACTTCTAACATCTGGATCATCCTGAGATTGTTCTCCATTGATTGGCCACTTTTCTGATTTTAGTTCACATTTTCATATTTCTAACAATTTGGGATTTTATCTTGGACATTTACAAAAGTTTTCTTGTAGACGTTTTGGATTCTTCCAGAAGAGGAGGATTCCTGTCTGCCGGCTCTGGGGGCAGGTGGAGCCAGGGCCTGTGGGAGGCCGCTAATTAGTGGGGGTGATTGTCCAGCAGCAGCTGCTTGCTGACAGGGTTCCCAGCTTCCATTTCTTATTTCCCCACCGCAAGCTGTTCCCAATGTCACAGGCAAGAAATCTTCACAGAATATAGAACTAGTCATTTGTGTCCCTTCCTCTCATCTTTTCTGCTCTGTTCCACAGCTTCCTCCATAAGAATGGGGGCATCTGGGTGGCTCAGTCCATTAAGCATATGCCTTTGGCTTAAGGTCATGATCTTAGAGTCCTGGGATCAAGTCCCACATTGGGCTCCCTACTCATCAGAGAGCCTGCTTCTCCTCTCCCTCTGTCTGCCACTCTGTCTGCTGCTCTGCGTAATTATACTCTCTCTATCAAATAAATAAACTTTTTTTAAAAAGATAAAGAATGGGTCTACTAAGTTGACCTGAAAGGTCCTGCACAATTGGCCCCTTGCCCTGTCCCTTCCTGAGACGATATATAACATGCTCCCCACCACTAACCCTTCTTGAGACCTTTGGGAATCTTCAGTCCTCTGTGAGTGGCACAATTCTCTCTGCAACAGGACCTTTGCACAGGCTGTTCCTTCTGCCTGTAGTGCTTCCTTGATCCCACTTTCCCCAGTTACCCTTAACCCTTTAATTCCAGCTCAACCATCATCCCCTTAGGGATGTTCTCTTTGACTTTCTATGACAACGTCAGATCTCCTATGTATAGTCTTCATAGTGCTTCATCCCTCTCCCTTATAGTATTTCTAATAGCTACATATCCATATTAATTAACCGTATTCTTAGCATCTGTCTGCTGAAGTAGACTGTCAGCTCCATGAGATCAGAGACTGTGCTGATCTTGGCTCAGGTTGTAGTCTCCAAGGCCTGGCACAAAATACAGGCTTAATAAATACTTGTTTGGAGGCTGGGTGATTAGGGGCTTGGCCTTGGCAAACACACTGCACTTCTCAGTTCTAGGACTCATTTCCCCTTTGTAATATGGTTTTGACCCTTGAGTGTAGCTAATTTTAAGCAGAACCTTTCATAGCAAGGGATGGAAGCCAAATCACTTGAGCCATCTTCCCCAGAGAGTGAAGAAAGCCTTCCTGAGAAGGAGGTCAGCACAGAAGAAAACAGAGATAAAAAAAACAAAAGAGGTGGGACTCTAGATCCAGCCGCAAACCAAGTGAATTCTACCCTCTGTGTTTTCTGGTTACATGGGCCAGTAAACAGTAATTCTGTTATCTTAAAACTTGTACCCTTATTTTTAGAGAAATGTATGAGTCCATTACCTGAAATTTCCAAGGTAACCAAGAGACTTAAAATATAATAATGTTGGCAGAATGGGAGACCGGCTGGCATAGAAATGAGCTAAGGCCTCACTCATCATAGCAGGGAGCCAGGAGATGTTGGGACAAATGTATTCTTTAGCTTTATGAAGAAATTGGTAAGAGAAAAAGCTCAACAAGTTGAAAGTGGTTATCTGCCATGTGGAAATCCAGGCGAGAAGTTCAAGGGGCCACTACTTTTCATTATCCATTTCTCCACACTATTTTGTTGACTTGGCTGAAAAAAGCCTATTTACTTTTTGTTTTATAAAAATAAAATCTCATTCTTAAAATTGAGAAAGGTAAACAGTAAAAGCCACATAGCTTATTTTGTTGATGTGATTGTGTACTTAAAGTTTAAAAATAGAACCTGGGATAAGGTTCTCTCTAGTGTTTAAAGAAAAAGTAGCTTGGTCAGAGGTGGACTTGGTCATTGAGACCATTGTCCCAGGGAGCCTCTTCTTGGGGGAGGCTGTCTGAGCAGCAAAAGCCAGGCTTGTCCCTCTGCTGGATCCCTGTAGCACTCTGCTACCCAAGGGCTCCTTCCATGATCCACACAGACTCATCACTGTCCAGGCCTGGGTGGTCCTAAACCCACAGGGGAGGGTCCCCAGAGCTGGTGGAGGCAGGGATGGGGGAGTTAGAGGCCCAAAGGACAGAGCAGATGGCCAGTACTCACCTCCCTGGGACACTGTTCCCATCAGCCCCTGGCAGGGTTCACCCTACTTCTGCATCCCTCCCCAGTGGCCTTCTAACAGCAGCTCACCCCAACCAGACCCCCGAGGCTCTGAAAGCCAGTGAGGAGGCCATGGGAGCCATGTGACGTCCATGAAGATGAGGTGTCTCCATGGGGACAGGGGCTGTGTTCTGGAGCTGTTTCCTTCTGATTCCTTCCCAGTTCACCCTCCTTGTAACTTCCCCTCCTGGACCAGTCCTTCCAAAAATCTGAACTTTCCTGCCTCCTCTGGGGACAGAGGGGAATGGAAAAGGGAAGCTGAGAAATTCCCCTGAACCCCCTTTATTCTGAGTTTCTGTGATTCTAGAATGGACCATCCATGAGGGAAGAGATGTCCCTCATCTCTTGAGGGACATATCTTGAGCCCTGTAGTTCCAGCTCTCAGCTCAGCACCCAGCACAAAGGAGACATTCAGAACATAATTATCAAATTAATGAACTCTAAGATTAGATAATCCTACATGCCTCAGACTATGACTGAGTCTAGGATCCTACGATGCTATGATTCTAGAATTCTAAATTGCTATTCTGTTTACCTAGGATCCCAACCCTAAATGCCCACAACAGCCAGACAGGGAACAGGTATGAGTAAAATAGTCAGACCCGGTGCAAACGCACAGCATCTTGGGAGCAGTGGAGTGGGGTCCTTGCAGGCTGTGTAGATGGCACACAGAGCCTCTGACCCTAGCCCTACCTATAGTAGGGGCCCTCACCAGAGTGATACTGCCCATCATTCCTGGCAGCTTTCTCTGTGCATCTTTCTCTGTGGCATCTTTGCTTCTCGGTTCCGGGCCTGGCTTCCCTTCCAGAGTTCGATTCTGTCCCTTGATTGCAGCTTGTTGTAGGCAGAACCATGGATAGATCACAAATAGTAGAAGCAAAAGGTGTAAGGATTTATTGGCCCATATGACAGACATGCAGGGGATGGCTTCAGGCATGGCTGGAGGCAGGTGCTCTAGCCATCTCCCCAGTGTCCTTTTTTCTTCCTCCCTTCTCTTATCTCCACTTTCCTCTGCTGACGCCCTTCTCAGGCAAGCCTTCTGGGCAGCTCCGGGAAGAGTTAGGCTTCCCAAGCCACCAAGGTCCTCTGAGTTATGATCCCAGGGACACAAGTCTCCTCCGATGTTCCCACATGTTAAATCTCAGGGAGGACTCTGATTGACTGTGGTGCATCATGTGTCTTGTGGACCATGCCTGCTGCACCATTCAGAATTGTTTCCCCTTCACAGACAGTATTCTGTCCCCCTCAGCCGTGGGACTAGGGGTAGAGGTGTAAGAAATCAAATGCTCCGATGTCTTGCACATGATCTAGAGAAAATGTGGGTCTCCCTGGTATGACTGCAGCCCCCCTCGGTTGCAGAGGGTGAGAGTGAGCTCCCCTCTCACCCAGAGCTGGTGGCCCAGGTCTGCTCTGCTCAAGCCCCATGGACAAAAGCAAGGGTAGGCCATATAAAAGGGCTGAGAGGCAAGCCTTGCAGAAGAAGCAGAAAAGCCTTCATCTGCTCCTCAGGCTGGCAGGAGGCGGGTAGAGAAGAAAGGACTGGAGAGATGAGGGAGGGATGGGGTGGCAGGCTGGAGTACCCGGCCCAGCCTCCAGGGCCCCTGCAAGGGGTAAGTGCCCAGGCGCTCCCCACAGCTCTGAACCTCTGTTAGGCTGTGTCCTAGGTGGCAAACAATAGGATGGTGGATACTTTAGTGTAACCTAGGGTAGGGGGTGTGGGCATCTATCACAGCAAACCAATAAGGCATCTGCCTACCCTTGTGGCAAGCAAATCCCAAGATGAACCAATCAGCAGCTGCCTCATGTCAGCTGGACCAATTAGATGAACTGCTGCATTCAGCCAATCATGTACTGAGCACTGATAGGCACTCCTATTATGAGACAGGTGTGTCCTGGTTCTCCATGACCTCCAGGGGTCTCCCCACCTCTCCCTCTGTGAAGAACAGCTTCTCTGATAAGCTCAGGACAAAATGGCCTCATATGAGAATCCCCCAGTGCAAGGTACATAGGTGCGGTCCTGCCTGGCATTTCAGTGGCTCTTTGATACATAGTTGAGTCATTAAGCTTGTCAGAGCAGTCAAATGTTAGGATCTTCCTGGAAGAAACAATCAGTGGAATCAAGCAGGGTTAAATACTTGTCAGGTCCCTGAATATATCACCATGGAGACATACAGACCTTCAGTGAACAGAGGCATCAGTGAGTCCCACTTGGGTTGGGGAAAAGGAGCCTGTCCTGCTGTGTCAGTCTCATTCAGGGTGGGGTTATTCAACTTTTTAAAAATAGTTTTATTGCAGTGAAGTCAATGTACATCATTCTGCGTATCTTGAAATTGTATGGCTTGAGGAGCTTTGATGAAAGTCTATAGCCATGTAGTAGTCATCACCACAACCAAGATAATGAACATATTCATCCCCTCCTAAATTTCCTTGGGCCCCTCTGTTGGCTTCCTACAGCACCTTCAAGCAACTCCAGAGTTGTTGGCTCTCGAGAGATTAGCAAATGTCTTCTAGACTCATAAAATTAATTGTACAGTCCCTCATAATTTCGACATTCATCCCTGTTGGTGTTTGTATCAATAGTTTGTTCCTTTTGATGGCTGAGTAATATTCTATAGTATATATATACCTCAATTTGTTTGAATAAACCAGTCCTCCTGTTGGTAGACATATGGGACTATTACAAACAAAAGTGTAAGGAACATTTACGGACACATCTTTATATGAACAGATGCCTCCTTCCATTGCAGGGAAGAGCCAGGGAGGAAATAGCTGGGTCATCTGGTAGGTGTGTGTTTGACTTATTTATTTACTTACTTATTTGACAGAGATAGTGAGAGAGCATGAGCAGGGAAAGTGGCAGAGGGAGAGGGAGAAGCAGGCTCCCATCGTGAGCGAGGTGCCCGATGCAGGGCTTTATCCCAGGACCCAGGATCATGACCTGAGCCAAAGGCAGATGCTTAACCAACTGAACCACTCTTTTAAATTCTTAAAAGAGACTGGCAGCATGCTTTGCACAGTGATTATACTGTTTTACATTCAGGCAGCAGTGTGGAGAGACCCTCCCCCCTCCAACAGCTTTGACAAATGCGTTATCGGTGGCCCTCTGGGTCTAAGTGATTCTAGCAGGCTTGTAGATTTCATTAGTATTTATCTAATGACTTCTGAGGTGGACAATCTTCCCATACACTTCTTTGCTATTCATGTATCCATGCTTTTTAAAATATTTTGTGAGGTTTGCTTTATTTTATCAGGTTTGAAGATTTCCTTATATGTTTTAGATGAAACTCCTTTACCAGATCTATGTTTGGGTCATATTTGCTGGGTCCACAGTCTATCTTATCAGTTTTGTGGATCTTTGATAAGGTACAGTTTTTAAATCTGATAAAGTTTGATTTATTGGTTTTTTTTCTTTTATAATTTGTGTCATGCTTAAGACCTTTAAATTTGTTTACTCATTCATGCACCAGATGTTTACAGAGCATCTGTTATGTGCTAGGTGCAAAGAATACAGTTGGATGTGCCCTATTCCCACACAGGGTATAGTCCAAGCAAGCGGCAAACGTAAATAGATAAAGAGATGAAACTGGGATGTATCTGAGGAGGGAGAGAATGGGAGAACAGGAGGGGAAAGAATCATAGCCATTATTTGGTCAGTATCCAGGGAAGGCCTCACTTAAGAAACTCAGTTTAGAGGTGCCTCAGTGGCTCAGTGGGTTAAGTATCTGACTTATGGTTTCAGCTCAGGTCATGATCTCACAGCTATGGGATGAAGCCCTGCATCAGGCTCTGCATTCAGCATGAAGTCTGCTTCAGATTCTCTCTCCCTCTCCCTCCCACTCATTCTCTCTTTCTCTCTCAAATAAATAAATCATAAAATCTTAAAAAATAATTAAGAGTAAATTTTCTATTAAAAAAAGGAAGAAAGAAACTCAGTTTAAACTGAATCCAAAAGGAAAGGGAAGAACTCTGCTGGTGATAAGAACCTCCTATGCGAAGGCCCTGAGGCAGGAAGGGGCTTGTGGCATGGAGGGAGGCTAGAAACTGACAAGGATCAGGTCAGGTGGGATGTTGTGGCTGTGCCAAGATCCAGTGGCTTATCCCAGGGCAGTAGGGGCCATGGGAGAGACTGAAGCTGGGTTACCAGGTCATGGGTTTGTGTGGGCAAAGTGCTTTTGTCTGTGGTGTGGAGAGTGCAGTGGGAGGTGGAAAATGGGGAGAGAGAAGGAGAAGAACATTCCATGTCTGACCTGCAGGAGAAGAACTTGTTCTAGGAATTGCCAAGAGTAGGGGGTAGGGAGCAGGGAGGGAGAGTAACTTGATAAGAGTGTGGGAATTTGGGCAGGGCCAGACCATAAAGGACTTCACAGGTGCTGTCTCAGGGTATGAATGAGGGAAATAACATGATCCAATTTGTTCTGGAGTTCTCCTGAAGCTCATTCTTTGTCCTACAGCCACCCTGACCAAGATGTCAAGAGGCTTAACTCTTATAGGACCAGCAGAAGGGGTGAGGTAGGCTCAGAAAGATCAGGTGTTAGGGCCCCAGCTCTCCTGGAGAGGGAGTATCACAACATACCAGGGAGGGAGAAGGGCCAGGCCTGTTCTGCTTCTGGCTGTATCCCTGGTGACACATGACAGAACCTGTCACATAGTAAGTCCTCAGAAAAGTAAGAAGTTGGAGACAGACATCCCTCAGTTTAAGTAATGGCTTCTTTACGTCCTCCAAATTATGACTTTGAATGGGATCCTTGACCTCGCTGAGCTCAGTGTGCCTCATCTGTAAAATGGAACTAACAATCATGCCAACTCTTGAAAAGGTTGTGAAGTTGTCAGAACTGATCCAGCCAAGGAGCCAACTGTGGGGTCTCGCACTGTAGCGTATGTTCCAGAAATTAGAGAATTACTGCTGCATATTTGCTATTTAAACAGTAGTAGGGAAGGGATTAGGGTGCAGTGATTTTTAAAAATTTATTCAGTGTTCCATTCCCTGGATAAACTCTTTTTTTAAAAAAAAGATTCTGTTTTTTATTTAGTTGACAGAGAGATAGAGAGCATAGGCAGAGCAGCAGGCAGACAGAGGGAGAAGCAGGTTCCCCTGCCAAGCAGGAAGTCCAATGCGGGACTCTGGGATCATGACCCAAGTCAAAGGCAGATGCCTAACTGACTGAGCCACTGAGGTGTCCCCATCCCTCCATAAACTTTTACTGACACATCTGCTTTCAGGTGCTGAGAACACAGGCCCAAGGAAGATCACAGTTGAGTAGGGGGACAGATGTGGGGATCTATAATGAGGTGTCATTGTAGAGATAAAAATAACCTTAATGATGGAGACATAAGACTGGGGAGAATCAGCTTTCCAGTGATAATCAGGGAGGGCTTCAGAGAATGGGGTGCTCGGTTCTGGGTTTTGAGGAGTGAGTAAGAGCTCACTAGGCCAACAGGGAGACATCTAGGCAGAGGGAAGTGCTGGTGCAAAAGCAGGGGCACGTGCTTGCTGGTTGTGTACCTGCCTAATGCCCCTAGTATATGGCTGGTGTAGGGGTTAAGGAGTTTGGACTATGGCCAGAGGAAACTGTGGGGTCTGGGAAAGGTTTCCAACAGGAAGGGACCCAGTCATTTATTTTGCTCCTGAGGATCGCTCTGGGCCAGAGTGGAGGGTCGGCCAGAGAGGATGGGCTTGAGGACAGAGAGAATGTGGGGCATAGAGCCAGGGTACTAGGAGGGCTTGGTTAGAGAACCAGGGAGGAATTCACTGACCAGAGAGGGTCAAGATCAATGCGGGAAAAACAGCCAAGCCAGTGAGTTCCATGTGAAAATAACTAAGCTGAGGAGTATGGCTCCCTCAACTCCCAGATAACATTAGACTCCTTGCCCCCAGACAGGGCAGGGAGGACAGGTGGCTGTGAGGTCAGATTGCTGAGATGATGTTAGAGTCAGCCAGGGCCTCACCCTCACAGCTCACAGGGAAGTGAGGAAGGAGGAGGGTTCTGTCGACTGGAACCACTGCAGGAACCACTGCAGAAAAACCTGACGGGACTAGAGAAGTGTTCCCTTCCAGAAAGCCAAAAGGAAACACATTTGTTTCCATGACACATTAATGTTTTCCAAGAGACAGTGTGATTGTTTTCCTAATTTTGCACTGGAAAGCAATGAATGGAAGATTGCACCTGCTGTGACAGCCACTTCCTCCCCCAGGCACTAAACAATTGAAGAAGTTTCCAGGCCCAGCTCACTGGTGCCTGAAATTTCACCACTGGAAGCTTCATCACGTTGGCTTGCCATTTCGTCTTTTGTAAAAATGTAAATACCTTCACATCAGCCAGGTATTCAACAAAAATAGCATGTTTGTTCATTCAGCAAATCTTTTCTGAGTCTTTTCTTTAAACTAGGCAGTGACTAGAGGCTGGGAATAGAGTGATTAACTAAGACTCGGTTTGTACTTTCCAGGAATTCACAAACTGCGTGTGTGTGGGCACTCCCCTGTTTGGGGAAGGCAGACATGGAAACCCACCCATGACAGTTTTGCAAGTGATGTGATGGCAGGGGGTACCAAAGGTCATGGGAACTCACGACAGGGATGATCCAATTACGTGGTGCTCAGGGTCTTAGAGGGATCTGATCTGTCATGGAAGAAGACAGTCCCAGTGGGAAGGTCCAGCTGGGGCAAATGAATGGGGTCATGGGCCAGGATGGCGGGTTACGGGGACTACATGCCACTCATCCAGCTTGGATATAAGGTAGGACATGGCAGGTGGGACCGGAGTGGCAGGGAGGGCTTCTCATTGATTGCATACTATGTGTCATCTTAGGGGGTGGCCTCTGTCCCAGCGCTGTGCTGCTGCCCCAGCTTCCCCCTCATCTCCCACCAAGCCCACCAGACTCTTCTTTGCGGAACTGCCCTGTGCCCCTCTCAGTCACATGGTCTGAATGACCCACCCCCAGCTCCAGAGGTGGGCCTGATTGGTTTAAGTAGTCAGCCTACTCCCATCCTGCTGGTATCGACTGGTTCAGGAAAGGGCGTGTGGTCCAGCTCACGCCGATAAAAGGCCAGATGTTTGCCAGGAGTTCTGGGAAAGGGATCTGCCCCTCTCCTTCAGGGGAGCTCCCAGATACACCTGCTCTCATCTGGCTCCATACAGGGAGGTGCTGGAGGCCAGGGATGATGGTGATGTGGGGAGGAGGTCAGAGAGGAGAGAATGTCAGAGAGGAGAGAATGTCAGAGAAATGGGTTCTGGGTAGACCCATCCCTGCTGTCCTCAGCCGAGGCAGCAAATTCCCATATGCTCATCCCATTTGTTGTTACTTTCCAGTGAGAAGTTCCTCACTGGTGCAGGGCATTTCTGGGGGACAGTCCTGAATGGAGCTGGAAAAGGAGTGACCAGCAGGTACCTGGACCTGGATGGGGCAGGATTGGCCAAATCCCTTTCCTCTGGATCCCACCTCCACATACAGTTCTTACCATGAGGGAGGATCTTTCCGCAGGGAACGTCTCCTGACCTCTAACACCGGCATGACACCTGCATGCAAGTCCTGGTTGGAGAGCCCGGCATTGGGGGTCTATCCTAACCCAGGCTCATGTCTGACTGTAAGGCCCAGTGGAACCATACGCCTGTTCTGGACTTTCATTGGTGATCCATCCACCAGCCCCAGACTGAGCTCCCTAAGGGCAGGGGTGATGACCAAGCTAGCCCTGCAGCCCCAGAACCCAGGACAGGCCTGGCACAGAGCAGGTGTCAATGGGGCTGTTGACTAACGGAGGCAAGAACTGTATCTGCCTGCACTAATGTCCAATGGTCAGGATCATGTGTGATGCTGACAGGGACAAGCTGCTGTTCCTCTGTCCACCCCCAAGAGCCTCCTGGAGACCCCAGCCCCATGTTAGAGCAGTAGGAAGAGATTTAGGAGATGATATAACATGCAAACTACATGACAGAGGCCTCAGCTTACACAGAATCTCTAGTGGTTTTTGAGCCATAATTATACTGCAGAGTGAGAAAAAATCCACCAAAAACTCAACTCTGTACTTCTGGGCTGTGGCTGATCTGGGCAGCCAAGCTCTGGGACTCTCTCCTCAGTCTGCTCATTGGTGTGTGCTGGAGATGGGGAAAGGGCAATGATAAGGTATCCCCTGCCAGAGAACAAGCTCAAAGGGTGAAGCCAATTGGTGGAGGCCAGACCAGAGCCCACTGCTCTGCTCTGCTTGGGGGTATGGACTGCTCCTCACAGTGCTAGGCAGGAAAGGACATATGTGTGCATTCACAGACCAGAGCAGAGAAGGCAGGGGTGGGGAGACCACAAGAGGTGGGTCTGGGCTGAGGGGTGGGTTGGCCATCTCAGGCCCATCTCCAGCCTCTATAAGACTCAGATTCTTTTCTTGAGGGCAACAGGGGACAGGGAAATGGAGAGGGCCGGGGGTGGGGAACAGCATTCTAAGGTTATGAAGAATCATCATGGAACATGATATCACTTACTCACTGTTTATACATTAATTCATTCACTAGTGTCTTCCATCCTGGAACTTTTTCTAGTTGGGGAAATAACAAACAGAAATCATATGAAAGTATATGTTATATTATGCTTATATTTTATTTTGTAATAAGGGCCATGAAGAGGGACACGATGGAGAGTCAAGTATAAATGATTAAAAGATATGCAACAGAGATGGCTGAGGAGGTATGGAGGAAGAGTAATTGATATTTATCTTTGAATATATTGATGTTCACAATAATTCAGCAAGTTAATTCCAATCTAAGTTAATTCCATCTAAACATGTCATGTAAAAGACAGAGATTGTCAGATTGGGTTAAAAGAAACACCCAACTACAAATCATCTACTAAAAGAAAACACTTTAAATATAAAAACATATATAGATTAAAAGAAAATGTTTGAAAAATATATACCATACAAGTATTAATCAAAAGAAAGCTAGAATGGCTATATTATCAGACAAAGTATACATGAAAGAAAATAATGTTATCAGAGACAAAGAAGATAATTTCATAATGGTAAGAAAGTCACTTCATTAGGAGAATATACAGTCTTAAATATTTATGCAACTAGGGGCAACTGGGTGGTTCAGTCTGTTAAGCAGATGCTTTTGGCTTAGGTTATAATCCCAGAACTCTGGAATCAAGCCCCATATGGGGCTCCCTGCTCTTGGGGAGTCTGCTTCTTCCTCTCCCTCTGCCTGTCACTACCCCTGCTTATGCTCGCTCTATCTCTCTCTCTTTCTCAAATAAATAAATAAATAAAACCTTTAAAAAATAAAAATAAATGTTTATGAAACTAGTAACAACCAAAATACATGAAACAAAAACTGATAGAACAGCAAAGAAATAGACAAATTCAAAATTATAGCAAAAGTTTTTAAAGATTTAAACAACATTATCAACTGGACCTAATTGACAATTATAGAATACTCCAAATAATAGCAGAATACACGTTTTTTCAAATGCACATATATCATTTACTGAGATAAATCATAGTCTAGACCATAAAAAGGTGTCAATGAATTTAAAAGGATTCAAGCAATACAAATATGTTAACTTTAATGGAATTGAATTAGAAATTAATAACTGAAAGAATCCTTAAAATAAATCAACTATTTGGAAACTAAACACATTTCTAGATAGCCCATAGGTCAAAGAAAAAAATCAAAAGAGAAATTAGACAATATTTTGAACTGAATGAAAATTAAAAACAACATGTCAAATTTGTTAGATGACACTAAATCAGGATTTAGGACCTTTATTGTAGAACTAATGGCCTATTCTAGAAATTTTTTTTTAAAAAGTCTCAAATCTATGATCTCAGATTCAGTCTTATGAAAGAGAAAAACAAGAGCAAATGAAACCTAAGGTAAAGAGAAGAAATAATTAAGATCAAAGTAGAAATAATTAAATAAATAACAGGGAAAACCAATAAAACAAAAGCTGGTTCTTTGAAGAGATTAGAAAAATTGTAAACCTCTAACCAAACTGGGGAAAAAAGATTAAAGGCACAAATTATAAATATCAGAGATGAGAGAAGTGAAATCTGTACAGATATCCCAGATATTAAAAAAATTAAGGGAATATTATGAATAAGTTTATGCCAATGAGTTTGACAACTTAAATAAAAGTCTTTCCCTAAAGAAAAATCCAGCTTCAGATGTCTTTAATGTTGAATTTTCCTAATCATTTAAGGAAAAAATAATGTGAATACCATACAAGATTTTTCCCCCAAATTGGAGATGAGTGAATACTTTCCAACTCATGCTTTGTGGCCAGCATTTCCTTTACACCAAAATCTGGCAAAGAAAAAAGCTACAACCAATGAAGAGAATAATTTATCATGTATAAGTAGGACTTATGACAGGAATGAAGAGTTGATGTGACATTTGAAAATCAATGTAATTCATCATACTAACAAACTCAAAAAGACCTATATGATTATCTTAAAAGACACACAAAAAGCATTTGACAAAATGCTTAAGAAAAACTTGGTAAGCAAGTAATAGAAGTGAATTTCCTTAACCTATAAAGGACATCTACAAAAACCCTATAGCTCACATCATACTCCTGGTAAAAGACTTAAAGCTTCACCCCTAAAACCAGGAAGAAGGCAGATTTCTGCTCTAACACTTCTATTCAATATCGTGCTAAAGCTTTGGCCAGTGCAATCAAACAAGAAAAATAATTAAAATCATTCAGTAAGGAAAAGAAAAAAAAAACCCAAACTGTTTTTATTCACATATAATGATCATATATGTAGAAAATGATGAAATTTATAATACAAAAAAGAGCTAGTAGAACTAATAGGTAAGTGTAGCAAGGTTGTAGGATACAAGATCAGCATATAAATATCAGGTATATTTCTATATGCTACCATATAATTATGAGAAAGTAAAGATATATTATAAAATAATGAGAAATAAATATTATAGGGGCACCTGGATGGCTCAGTTGGTTAAATGATTGATTGACTTGGTTTCAGCTCAGGTCACGATGTCAAGGTCATGAGATCAAGCCACTCCTAGGGCTGCACACTGAGCACAGAGTCTGCTTGGGATTCTCTTCTTCTCCTTCTGCCCCTTCTCCTTTTCACACTCTTTCTCTTTCTCTCACTCTCTCCCAAATAAATAAATAAAATATTTTTAAAAAGAAATAAGGATTATAAAAATCATACCATTTATAATAGCATAAAATATGAAATGTTTACAGATATGACAAAATATGTACAAATTCTATATACTGAAAAGTACAAAACACCATCAGTTTTGTCCTAATTATTATACAGAGTTAGTCAATCCCAATCAGAAATTCAGTAGTCTTCTTTTGCAGCTATTAACAAATTGATCCTACTATCTATAGGTAAATGCAAAAAACCTAGAATATTCAAAATAAATTTAAAAGAGTAAAACAAAGTTGGAGGACTAACCGTATCTGGTTTCAAGACCTAGTATAAAACTGCAGTAATTAAGACTATATATAATATTGGCATCAAGAATGACAAATAGATCAATGGAATAGAATAGAAATCAGAAATAACTCACACATATACAGACAACTGATTTTTTTACAATGAGTAAAATAATTGCTCATATAATTAAAACATTGCTGAAAAGCAATGGATTTTCCCAACAAATAATTCTGGGACAATTGTATATCCACGGAGAGAAAGACAGAGAACTTTGATCCATACTAAATGTAAAACATAAAACTATAAAGCTTCAGAAGAAAGTATAGGCTTAGGCAAAGATTTCTTAGATATAACTTCAAAAGCACAATTCAAAAAGGAAGAAACTGATAAATCAGATTAAAAAAAAAAAAGTCCACCCTTTGAAAGACACCTTTAAAGAGAATGAAAAGATAAGCCACAGACAGAAAAAAAAATATTTGCAAGTCAGGTCTGCTGAAAGACATGTATTCTTAATACATAAAGACCTCCCAAACCTTCATATAAGAAAACAAACAACTCATTCTTTAAAGGTCAAAAAACTTAAACAAATACCTCATGAAAGCAGATATAGCAAAGTCGATGCAAATAAGCATCGACAAATAAGCAAATACACTCAACAATAGTATCCATTAGGATAATGAATATTAGAACCACAGTGAAATATGAAAATTCACCTATTAGAATGGCTAATATTAAAAGCCATAACTTGCACTATATCTAACACTTTACATGTAATCCTCCAACAACTCTCCAAGGAAGATTTTACTGTTACCTTCTTTTTACAGGTCAAGTCCTAAGGCCTGCAATATGAGGGCTCGAAAGTCCTTAAGGAATCAACCAATTTAATCCCTACCCTCCTCCACACCCCCTCCTACCTCCTCCTAGGTTCCTCCTAGATGAGGAACCTAAAAGACCCAAAGTAGAAGTGACTGCCCAAACTCACAATTAATGACTTTATTGAGCTCCTGTGGTTCACTCCTACCTGGAGCTAACAGTTTATGGAGTTGGGGAAGGAGGATCACATCATGAAATGCTGCATTTGTTTAGTCACTTCGTGTGACAAGAAGGGTGCACATACATATGTGCATCTGTGTGGTTATGTATCAATGTGGGAATGTATATGTGCTTATGGGTAACCATGTCAACGTGTTTCTATGTGTATGTTCTGATATCTGCATATGGGTACTTATGGTCTGTTTTTCCAGGATTTCAGGGTCTCTGGTAGTGGATGTGATTTACTCTACTCTTCAGCATCTCAATCCCCCTCTCCCTAGGCAGAAGGTAAATGGGGTTGTTTTACTCCTTTCCTCCCTAGCATAGTCCCTGAAGAATGAAACTTGGTCCTTGGGAAGAAAGGTTGGCTGTTGTTTTCTTTTTTAAAAAAATATTTTATTTATTTACTTGACAGAGAGAGATCACAAGTAGGCAGAGAGGGAGACAGAGAGAGAGAGGAGGGGAAGAAGGCTCCCTGCTGAGCAAAGAGCCCGATTGCCTATTGCCAATGCCGGGCTGGATCCCATGACCCTGAGATCATGACCTGAGCTGAAGGCAGAGGCTTAACTGACTGAGCCACCCAGGAGCCCCTGGCTGCTGTTTTCATAAACAAAGCTGTGAGCTTGGATGGCTTGGAGATAATAACATCTAAGTGAGATGTGATGACAAAGAGTTAAAGAATTATTCTTCTCATTCAAAACTACCAAGCTAAAAATAGTTAGATACATGAGTAACACCAACCCAGAATACAGACCTGGAGTTCTCTCTTCCACCACCTCTTTGCCTGGTTAACACCTACTCACATTAGATTAAAGTTCATCCTCCCCAGGAAGATTTCTCTGACAGGCATGTTCCCCTCCCATGGTCCTACCATCCCAGTTCTGCCCCATCATATCTTACCATACTGGATGGGGAGATGTGGGAAGAGATTGACAGAAAAGGGGCATGGGACAACTTTCTATATCTTGATTGGAATAGTGTACCACATATGTACAGTTTTGTCAAAAGTTATTGACCTGTACACTTAAAATGCGTTTATTGTTAATGCTGTAAATTATAATGCGATAAAATTGATTAAAAAATTCACTCCCTAATTCTCAGCAGTACTCAGCCCCTCTACTCTCCATTCATCTTTCACATTATGGAGACAGAACAGGGACATTATGATGAGAATACATCTCTTGAAATGCTAACACGGTTTCAGTACCACGGACAGAGACACCTCCACTGAGGACAAGCAGAACGCTGGCAACTGCATTGTTAGGCCCAGAAAGATAACCTGGTATCTTCTGCCTAATGGTGTCAAGACACATGGCAAACATAGCTCATTGCATCTACTCAGTATGCTATCCAAACCACTACATATTTACAAGTGTGCAGAGAACGTCGTCAAGCCATGATGGGGAAAACACTGGAGGAAGTTCGGAAAAATATGAATCTAATCCATGACTCCTACCATTTGCTTATGTCATGACCTTGGGCAAGTTATATTCACCATCTGATCTCCAATTTTTCATCTTTAAAGTGAAGGGTGCACCTTATGATCTCTAAGGGGACTTCTAGTAATTACCCCCATAATATGAGGACTTTACAACTTCTGTATGGCAATGTATGTGGGTTTTGGTCCAATTATTTTTAAAGATTTTATTTATTTATTCGACAGAGATCACAAGTAGGCAGAGAGGCAGCCAGAGAGAGAGGGGGAAGCAGGCTCACCTCTGATCAGAGAGCCCTATGGAGGGCTCCATCCCAGGATCCTGGGATTATGACCTGAGCTGAAGACAGAGGCTTTAACCCACTGAGCCACCCAGGTGCCCAGTTTTGGTCCAATTTTCAAAATAATTCTGCATTCCAGTTTTGAAAACCATAGGTCCTGGGTATATATCTTGTATAACCCAATCAACACTGGAAGGAATCTCACCCTGGATGTCTACATCTCTCTCTCCTGAGCCATTCTGGGTATTTTTCTTGCTAGGAAAGGGAAGCCAGTCAAAGACAAAGACTCAAAGTTGATCAACTTTTATAAATGAATGGATTTTTGGTGTCAGACAGAACTGAGTTTGGGTCTAGGCTCCACTACCCCTCTCTGTGGAATTTTGGGAACACCATTTCATTTTCTTAGCTTCATGGGTAATCATTCACAGTTAGGCTGAGCCATCTGAATTCCCCTCTCCCATTGCTCTAACATTTTCACTTAATTTTTTTTACAATTGTACACAGAACAATGGTTCACTCATAATTCTCTATTTTAATTTCTTTTTGATTCATATACTAGATGGAATTTGCCTTCAGCTTCTTATTACAATACTCATTATAGCCACCATTAGAACACGGATTCATAACTGTTCTTGCCACTAATATAATTGCTGTTGGACTGATATGAATAATTCCTGCTATCATTAACATAATCAAACGTTGTTAACTGCACTCCTTTACTTGCATGGTCTGGATCTCTGTGCCACTCCAGATTTCACTTAGCTTGGGCCAACCCATTTGCTCTTCTCCAAAACCATGGCCCTTTCTTCTCCTATCCCCACAGTCAGTGGGATGGGTTCTGCATTCCCTCCTTAGAAAACACACCACTTCATAGATTTGTAGTAACTACCCTTGCTGTTATTGCAACCACTGCTAAAAATGACCCTGGCTGAGTGTGGTGTTGAGAACTTCGCCAGACAGGTGCCATTCTCATCCTCCTTTACATTGTTGCGGAAAACTGAGGCTTAGAAAAGTTGAGTTAGTTTCCCGCAGTTATTTAACTAATGAATGATGGATCCAGCATTTGGTTTCAGGCATTTCTGACTCAAGAGGTAATACCCTTCACATTTTTGCACCAAGAAAGGAGCCTGTCCTTGTCCTGCCCCTCCTTCTTTGTGTTCCTTTTCCCCTTCCTCTATCCCAGCTCTTTGCCCACAGCCCAGAACTTCCAAGTCTCCTTGGATAGACAGCCTGAGATCTGTGATTCTTCCCAACTTGCCCTGGCAGCTAAGAGGATTTTGCCATAAAAATCTCCCTCGTTTTATAGGGAACATCTCAAGGGGTTCAAGCACTAAGGTCCAGCCTGAGACCACTTTCCTGGGTCTAGAGCTTCTTATCTGGAAACCAGCACATCAGTTTTCCCTTTGCAGCAGCTCAAACATCACCTGACTCTCCTCCCAGCATCACTTTGCTGTTGATATGTGAGGCATGACATCCTGTGCCAGGATATATTTCACACAACTATATCAATGAGCTCCTGAAGCTCATATGACCCTCACAGCATTTGGGAAAGTAGAATGTTATGCCCACTTGAAACCCAGGAGACTGAGGCCCGGAGTACCATATTTTTGGAACTAGAAAAACATTAGACATTATCAACCTCCTCCTGGTACAGATGAGAAAACGGACCAAGAGAAGGAAGAGATTTGGTGGGGAGGCCAGCACCAGGTCTCTCCTCCATCTGTCACACAGGCTATGAAGAGGTCCGGGGTTTTGTTCATTTGTTTGTCTTTTCAGTGTGCTTCTTACTTAGGCTGCTCTTCAGAGAAGCCATGGGTGGGGCAGGAGTTACCTGGATTCAGGCTCAGAGTCCCAGGTCTGCCCGTGACTCAATGTATGTGGCCTCAGTTTCCTCCTCTGGAGAATATTTTTTCACTGGCCCAGGGTGTTGAGACCTGGATATTCTGGATGTGCTTAGAATAGCTCACCCCCCAGGGCACCTGGGTGGCTCAGTGGGTTAAAGCCTCTGCCTTCGCCTCAGGTCATGATCCCAGGGTCCTGGGATCGAGCCCCACATCTCTGCCCTGCGGAGCAGAGAGCCCACCTCCTCCTCTCTCTCTGCTTGCCTCTCTGCCTACTTGTTATCTCTGTCTGTCAAATAAATAAATAAATAATCTTAAAAAAAAAAAAGAATAGCTGACCCCCCAAGAACATCAAAGCCAGATGTGGTCTTTCTGTGCAACTCAGCTGATCTCAGTTGGCATTAGCTACTTCAGTTCGCCTATGATGACTTAATCCCTCCTGCTGGAAACCCTGACCCATGCACGTGGACTCAATAAATTAATGTGTAGAAATTACCATTCCCTGGAGCTGCTCTCATCAGTTGTGAACAGGTGGTTGTCCAAGGCCTTCTGAATGAGCCCTGGAGTCCAGCTGGGATAAATCTATCTTTCCCAAGTGACATTTTTCTGGGAGGTGACATTGAATTATAGCACATTATAATAGCATTTTACTCGGTTCTTTAACCTTTATTTAACTGGAGTTGGAACCTCCTGCTGAATCTGGAGACTTTTCATAGCAGGAGGATGTCCTGACTGTACGGAGATGATTGTTATGAACGCTGGAATGGGGCGGCAGAGTAAAGGCTTTGGGGGTGCTGAGGGTGACGTTTATAGACATTTTGATGTGGTAGGAGGAGGCTGGCTTTGGCAGGACCAGATACCTGGGCGTGAATCTCTTGTAACAAATACCCAGCTTGGATCCCTAGAGACACAACGATTTTTATTCATTCCCTCACGCATACATTCATTCATTCACTTTCTCATTCTCTTAAGAAACATTTATTGAGCATCTCTTTGCTGGGCAAATGCACTGGGTGATAAGGACACCCCCTTAACTTCAAGGATCCCAGTCTTGTCTCAGAGGGAGACTCTGACATGATAAATAACTGAATGGATATCAGAATACTTAACTCCTTTGGGAAAGGGTAGGTGATGAAGATGTCTATCTTCATGTGGGTGCCCCAGGGCAGACCCAGGATAAGGACTGAGTTCTGGTACTTCATCTGGGAACTTATTCAGAGAGCCCAGTGAGGAAGTGCAAAGAATGACACAAGGAGGGTAGAAAAGTTACAAAGGAGTGTTGCTGAGTGTTTGCCTCTGTAGGTAGTGGATTCAGGCCCACTGGGGAATTCCGAAGGAGCTGCATGAAGACATCTCAGGACCATCCTCCTGGTGACTAGGAAGCTAAAGCCTTTTTGCATTGACCCTCACCAGCTCTCCCCCTGGCCCCCTACCCCACAGTAAGCTGTAAGTCCCCTCCACTTGGATGTTGTGATGCCAGAGAAAATCCACAGGCAAAGAAGTGGGGAGTAGAAATCTGAGGACAGCATCTACGGCAGCGTTTTAAGAAAAGGAGATGCCTGAGTGGATCTTGAAGACTGAATAGGGGTTTTCAGCCAAAGCAGGTGTGCAGAATGGCTTTTCCAGGAAGACATTTACATGGGATAGGATGAGAGGCAGGACATTGTTTTCAGACATTTATTGCTCATGGGAAGAGAGAAGTGGCTTGAGGGCCAGGAGTGTTTATGAGATCCGTTTCCAGGCCAAGAATGGGAAAGGTCTGGGCAGCTTGTACGTATACAGAGAAGACTTGGGCCACTGGAGGGGACAATCTGAAGGAAAGGGAGACAGATGGAGAAGGACAGGATGATGGAGATAGTTGGGCATCTACAGGCATCACTGCCAGAGTGGGTCCAGAGAGGACCAGAGGGACAGCCTTCCACGAGTGCAGGGCCCCTCTGCCTGAAAGGGATAAGAATAAGTAGGGAATGAGACTGGGAGTATGTTCCTCCTGGCCTCCATTTCCCCAATGTTGGAGAAGGCCAGATGACCAGCAGCAACTGAGGGGCTGGGAGCTGGGTGGAACTCCAGAAAGGTAAAGTTCTGGGATGGTCTGCAATGAAGGAAGCAGAAGCAGAACTGAGAGGGACCCCGGAGGGAGGGGTGATGCTGGCGTCAGCCGAGACTGCTCAGCTTACGAATGAACAAAAAATGATGCGTTCCCGGGCAGGCTTCCCACTCCAGAGAGAGAGAGGGCACGAGTAGGAGGAAGGGTTAGATGCATTTTATTTTTCATGAAAAGGCTTTCTCAGTCCTTGGGCTCCTGCCAGCTCAGGCTCCCCTCACCATGTGCACATTTATCAGACACCAATTCATCCAGCCATGCTCTCCACACCCTACTGTGTGCACAGGATAGCCTTGGCCTTAAGAACATAGAGCTAGAGGTGAAGACGGAGGGGTGGAGAAGGCAGAGATGATCACAGTGACCCAGAGGGCTTGAGTAGGGAAGAATGGCACAAAGGAGATGCCCACTGACAGGAAGAAGGCTCTGGTTTCCTGTCTCCTCTCCATCCCTTAGACCAGAACAAGTGTGGGCAAGGGGAGAATAACAGGGGGGCTCACTCTTGTCCAAATTCTGTCTCTTGCTTTGGCTCCCACCATGGGGTAGTTAGTTCCTCTGCCTGGGCCTCCATTAATTGAAAAGATAATATCTGTCCAACCAGCCTCAGAGGGTTCCCATAGGGTTCCAGGCAGCAAGAGACACTATCACATGTGGGAATCTTTGCAAGCTGATTAGAGAAGCTCCGACGCTGGTGGTTATTTATCATGATTTCTCCTCAGTTTCCCCATCTGTAAAGTGAGGGGGGCCCAGAGCCCAGACAGGCCTAGGCTCCTTCCAAGACACTAGTTTGCCAATCACCCTGGAAGAAGTTGGTTGAATCAAAGGCAGGGGTTCTCCAGTGCCCTTTTCTGGCAAGTTCTCAGAAAAATCCTTATCTTTGCACAGCAGCCAGCTGGTTCTTAAAACAGATCTGAAAGAGGAGGAGGAGAGGGGAGAGGGGAGAGGAGTCTAGAAGCTAGCGGGAGCTGGGGGGACTGGCTGCACACAGCAGACACTGGAGCAGGGACTACCGGAAATGGGCTGGGCAACGGGCTTTCTCTGACTTCCCCGGGATCCAGCAAGGTTGCGGGGTGGAGGGGATGTGGTGAGGGGGGCGGGGCCAGCGGGGGTTGGGTCTCAGGGCGGGACTCCGCCTCCAGGTGTCTTCAAACCTGAGGCATTCAGAGAATAAGCAGGGCCCACAAAGGTGCAGGTATCACTTTGAATTGAGCCTGGAATAACATGCCTGAGCAGACTCCCTCTTCCCACCCCAGGGAAAGAGGAGGAGGGGAGCCTAGCGGTTAGATGCGCTTCCTTGTCCTTCATAAGGCTTCTGGGCCGCCGCACTCCTGCTGACTCTGGCCACCAGACTTGAGAACTTACAGGGAGTGAAGCCACCAGCAGTCTCTCCGCAGGCCCACTGTGCAGACCGGGGCCTGGAGCGGCTGTGGATAGTGGGGCTTGGTGGGGCTGAGCCTGGCTGGCACAGGTTTGAGGAGAGCAGTCTGGTCCAGGGTCCCAGGGTGGAGGGAGGTTTCAAGCGTCTGGTGTGTTCCAAGCCTAGTTTGGCTCATGCTGTCGTGGAGTTTCCATGAACCCTGGCTTAGCAATACACTTGATAGGCTGAGAGCCCAGTGCACAGCAAGGACATCAGCCCAGCCAGACCTGCAGCTTGAAGTGCATCTATCCATCCAAGCCCCATCTTGGGTAACTGACCTCCAGCCAATCTGTGAGGCTTGATTCAGAGTAAATTGCTGAGTTTTGGGGTAGTTTGTTAAACATCAAAGGCTGACTGTTGAAAGTGCCTAGCACGTGTCAGACATCGTATTTAGCTCAGGGGACAGGGAAGTGACGGGATTCACATGGTTCCTGCCCTCTGAGAGCTCACAGTCTGGCAGGGGAGGCAGACAATGAATACACCACCAGTGAGTGAGCCCTGACACCTGAGGTGAGTGGGAAGTGCCCCGGGGAGTGATGAGGAGGCCAACTCTGGCTGGTCAGGGGGAGCCCCACGGAGAAAGGCCATGTGTGCCGAGACCTGAAAGATGAGAAGAGGCTGTGCAAAGAGCTGGGAAGAGTGTTTGGGGCAAAGGGGACACCAGGGGTGAAGGTCATATGTCACGGCAACTCACCAGCCAGCATTGGATGAGAGACAAAGGACCATAGGAACAACAGCAGAAAGAGCCAGTGTTTACTGAGCATGTACTTTGAGTTCTTTGAAGCTTTCTTTGAAGCCCTTTGCTTAAATGATCTCATTTAATCTTAACAACATGCCAAAGAAGTAGACGTATTGGTCAGAATCCTTTTGAAATGTTGGAGACCCAAATCAAACTGGCTTAACTAGCCAGGGAAGTCCTACTGGGTCAGTGGGTCTCTCTCTCTCTCTCTCTCTCTCTCTCTCTCATCCTTCCTCCTTCCCTCTGCCCTTCCCTCTCATTACTGGACTCTTTTTTTGAGTGGAGGCCTCTCTCTCCCTTTGCAGCTGGACCTCTTCAAGAGGAAGCAGGGAGAGAAGGGAGAATGAGCTCCACGCTCCTGCCATCCCACTCGGTGCCTTGAGAGGGTATGGAGAGCTGGGGTCTCCGGAGACCCCTGTGTACAATCCCAGAAAGGAGCCAGATTCGTTATCCGCTCACTCTTGAATCTGTGATGCGATTAGTCCAGCCTGGGCCTGGGCCTTTTTACTCCCTTTTACTAAGCATAGACGGTAAAGGGCGGGATGGGCAATCCTATCAGAATTGTGTGGTCCAAGTAGTGGAGGCCAGTAACTCCTTCAAACAGGGTGGAGGGGCTCCAGTGACCAGAAAGAGGGAGGAGATACCGAGGGAGCACAAATGCACAAACAGTCGCTATCACCGTGACAGTTTAACAAACAAGAAAGCTCAGTCTCAGGGAAGTCAATAAATGACATTAATCAGCAGGCAGCAAAGCAGAACCCCAAATCCATCTCTGCCTGACTCGGGAGCCCCATACCGCTAGCCATCAGGCTCTTAAACACTCAACCAGCCCCTAAACCTGAGCTCCAATGGGCTTCAGCTCGGGATTCTGACCCAGACAGGAAGACTTCTTAAAGCTCAGAGACCCTGGAAGCTCGAGAGAGTACAAACCCATTCTTTGCGATGGCTTTGATTCAAGGCAGCTTTGCTTTGCCTTCCAAGAGGTGCAGAACATGCTGCAGCAGGCGGTCTCCTGTTGTCTGAGCAGCATTGAGAGTGAGCATCAAAGAGAATAGAGACCACAGTGGTCGTTGCCAGGAGCGATATTAGCCAACAGTTATAGGACACATTAAGGGCACTGAAGTATGATCCGTTTGTCATTTGAACATGCTCTCCAGGAAAGTGCACCAGCCAGACCTCCCAAGCACAATGACAGCCTCTTCCCGCCCCCTGGCCCTTCCCCTGGGCTCCATCCCAGCAGCCTGATCCTCCTTCTACCCCTCCTGCCAGTCCCAATCTGTTCACTTCATTTAAGGGGTGATTCACAGCCGTACAGCTCATCAAATCTGGAAGGACTTTAGGGAGCCCCTAGTCCAACCTTGTTCATTTAACAGATGAGAAAACAGAGCCCCAGAGAGTTTTGGGTACTGATTCAAGGTCGTTGAGGAAAAGACAGGCAGACCTCATTTTATTGTGCTTCATTTTATTGAGCTTCACAGATAACTGCGGTTTTTACAAATTGGAGGTTTATGGCAACCATGTGTCAGGCAAGTCTTGGGGGCCTTTTTTCCCACAACATTGGCTCGCTTTGTGTTTCTGTGTCACATTTCGGTAATCTCGCAAATGTTTCAAACTTTTTCGTTAATATTATATTTTTATTGTGATTTGTGATCAGTGATCTTTGATGTTAACATTGTAACTTTTTGGCTGTTTGGGGGACCCCCAATCTGTGCCTACATGAGACTGTGAATTTAATCATCCATGCTGTGTGAATTCTGACGGCCCCACCCACCAGCTGGCTATTCCCCCATCTCTTTCCCTCACCTCAGGCCTCCCTAGTCCCTGAGACACAACAGTATTGAAATTAGGCCCATCAATAACCCTACAATGGCCTCTAAGTGTTCAAGGGAAAGGAAAAGTCACAGGTCTCACACTTTAAATCAAAAGCTAGAAATGATTAAGCTCAGTGAGGGAGGCGTGTTGAAGGCCAAGATGGCCAGAAGATACACCTCTTGTTCCAGTTAGTCAAGTTGTAAATGCAGAGGAAAGGTCTCAAAGGCAATTAAAAGTGCTGCTCCAGTGAACACATGAATGATTAGAAGGCAAAACAACCTCATTGTCGATATGGAGAGAGTTTGATCTGGATAGGTGATCCAGCCGCCACAACATTCCCTTAAGCCAAAGCCTAGTCCAGAGCAAGACCTAATTATCTTCAATTCTGTGAAGGCTGAGAGGGGAGGAAGCTGCAGAAGGAAAATCTAAAGCTAGCAGAGGTGGATCCATGAGGTTTAAGAAAGGAAGCCGTCTCCATAGCATAAAAGTGCAAGGGGAAGCAGCAGGGGCTGATGGAGGGGCCGCAGAAAGTTCTCCAGAAGATCCCCCTCAGATAATTGATGAATGTAGCTACGCTAAGCAACAGATTTTCAGTGTAGATGAAACAGCCTTCCAGAAAGAAGATGCCATCCGGGACTTTCATAGCTAGAGAGGAAAAGTCAGACCTGGCTTCCGAGGACAGGCTGACTCTCTCATTAGGGTTGAATGCAGCTGGTGACTTGAGGTTGAAGCCAGTGTTCATCTACCGTTCTGAAAATCCTAGGGCTCTTAAGAATTGCGCTAAATCTTTACTCTGCCTATGCTCCATCAGCAGAACAACAGAGCCTGGATGACAGGCCATCTGCTTACAACATGGTTTACTAAATATTTTAAGCTCACCGTAGAGACCTACTGCTCAGGAAAAAGATTCCTTTCAAAATATTACTATTTGTTGACGATGCACCTGGTCACCCACAAGCTCTGATGCAGATGTATGAGAGATTATGGTTGTTTTCATGCCTGCTTAACGCAACATCCGTTCTGCAGCTCATGGATCAGGGAGTGATTTTGACTTTCCAATATTATTGTTTAAGAAATACATTTCCTGTGGCTGTAACTAGCATAGAGAGTGATTCTTCTGGTGCATCTGGGAAAAGTGAATTGAAAACCTTCTGGAAAGAAGTCATCATTCTAGATGCCACCAAAAACATCCATGATTCATGGGAAGGGGTCCGCATATCAACACTTGCAAGACTCTGGGAGAAACTGATTGCTACCCTCCTGAATGACTTTGCGACATTCCAGACTTCAGTGGAGGAAGTAATTGCGGATGTGGTGTTAATAGAAAGAGAGCTGGAATTAGAAGTGGAGCCTGAAGATATGATTGAATGGCTGCAGTCTCATGATAAAACCTGAACAGATGAAGAGTTGCTTCTTCGGGAGCAGCAAAGAACAGGGCTTCTTAAGGAGGAAGTCTCCTCCTGGTGAAGACGCTGTGAAGATTGTTGAAATGACAGCAGAGGATTTAGAATATCAAATAAACTGAGTTGATAAAGTAGCAGGGTCTGAGAGGATTGACTCTCAATTTTGAGAACAGCTCTACTGTGAGTAAAATGCTATCAAACGGCACCGCCCGCCACAATGCTAAGGAGAAATCATTCCTGAAAGGAAGATGCAGCAAACTTCACTGTTGTCTTATTTTAAGAAACTGCCTCGGCCACCCAGCCTTCAGCACCCACCGCCCCCATCAGTCAGCAGACGTCCACCTGGAGGCGAGAGACCCTCTGACAGCAAAAAGGTAAAAAACTCATTGAAAGCTCAGATGATAGTTAGCACTGCTTTTGCAATAAAGTAAAATTTAATTAAGGCACGCACATGGCTTTTCTCGATATGCTGCTATTGCATACGCAGACTCCAGTATCGTGTAAGTATGTGCACTGGGAAACCAGAAAATTCGTTTCTCTTGCTTTATTCCAATATCCACTTTCCTGCAGCCGTCTGAAACCAAACCCGCATACCTCTGCGGTGTGTCCATCCAGTGTGTATTTGCATAACTGATCTCATTCGATCCTCATACAGTGACCCTGGCAAGTGGCTGTTCCTACCTCCCAGCTTCCTTATGGGGAAACTGATTCTCAGAGAGGCTGAGTGCCTGCTCAAAAGTCACACAGCTAGTAAGCAGTGCTGGTTTTCAAACATATTCATTTTTTGTAAAAAATCCAAGCTGTGCACCATTGTGTGTATCATTTGCCTGTTTGTGAAGTTTCTCTTCCCTCTGTTATGGCTCTCCTGTGTCTTCTGGACCTCTGCAGCTTACAGATGCCAGGCTAACCTTGTCATCTGGGTTGCAGTTATCTGCAATCAGAAGGAGGCCCAGAGGAAAACTGGAAGCTGCAAGGAGAGTAGGGGCCATTGGGTGTTCTTTCTCTCTTTTTTTCCCCAGCATATCCAAAAGGGAGATGTTCTCGCTTCTATGGTGCTTCTCTCCATGTGTGGAGGCCTCTGGCAACTAGAGGTTCAGCAGGGGCAGCAGCACAGACCCTGGAGCAGCACAGACCCTGGAGCCAGTGAGAAGTGAGGTCCTGAGCTCCATTGGAAACACCTCATTCCTCAAGTGAGACCAGCTTCCAGAAACATCTGGCCTCAGGCTGCCTCATCTTCTCCTTTTACTCTGCTGGCTCTTTTAAGACTGTTCTAGACAGATCCCTGAATCAAATCTCCTGCACCTGAAATCTCTCCTGCAGTTTTTCAAAATGAACCCTGAAGGTTACAGCACTTGGTCCCAGGAGTGATTGCAGGAAACAAGCCATCAAGAATGGGACTTCGTTGTCAATTGTCTGGGGGTGCTGATGGCCTCATTACCAGTGAAAAATGGGATCCTGGGACTCCCTAGATGCAGTGGCATCTAAATTCCTTCAACTACCAAAATTCCTTAAGTGATGTGGTTGTGTGGGATGCAGTGCCAACTGAAGACAAAACCTTTGGTAGAGCCTATGGCTGCTAACTTGAGGGTTATGGTGGTTCTCATGACTAAACACAAGGAACATGGGGCTTGGGGTTACCTATGGCCGATGACTGTACCCAAGAGTTTAGAGATGGAAATTCACAGGCTCGGGGCTTTAAAGCATCAGCTCTAAGTCAGGTCATGGAACTAGTGATGTTCTATGATGACTCTTATGTTTGGGACCAATAGATCAGATACAGCAGAAATCAGACCCCAAATTCATTCATGTGTGGTCCAGAATTATGGTATAAATTGGACTCACAGCTTTGGCAGTTTTCATGTGTAGAAGTTAGGGCATTTGTGGGGGAGCAGAGGGTCCCCGAGAATTGGCATGAGAATGCAAAAGAACCTGCACGTCTCCCTGAGGCCTTCTTTGTCATCAATGCAGAAGTCCCTCTGTTGTCTGAAGAAATTAACCTCCATTTCTTAAAGATCTTGTAATAACAAACCCTCATGGGTGGTAAACTCCAATCACAACCCGTTTGACCTACTGGTTTGGCCTGTACAGACAGCATTTCTAGCTCAGAAAATAGCCACGGATGACCACAGAATGAATAAGGAGGTGAATTCAGTCATAGCTGCTCTTCAAGGTCAATACCACCTCTAGCCCCCAGGAAAGGAAACACTGCTGCCGATGCTGTTTGCCCTTCATTGAGCTGGCAGATGCTTACCTCTCCATACTAATTTGCAATCACACCAGAATTGGTTCACTTTCACCCAGAAGACAAGGTAGAGCTTAGCTTGTGTCAACTCTCTAGATCGGTCTTAACCTAGTCTGAGTCACCTTGGTCATTTTGGTGTCTCATGGAATGTCCTGCTGATTTGCCAGGTGGATGACATCCTACTGATCGGGAATGTTCATCGGGAAGTAGAAAGTGCCATATGGGCCTTACTAAGGTGTGTGCATGGCCGGATGGATGGGAAATAACCCCATGGACATTCAGTCGCTTGTCACCTTGGAGAGGTTTCTAGAGTCCATTGATATGCGGAATTTGGGGATATGCCCTCCGTAAAGAGAGAAAACTGTCTGTTTCTTGCACCAACTGCCTTCACTCAGAATCACTCAGCAGCAGGTGGAGTCACCCACCAGGGAGTGGGGCGCACAGCAGGAAAAGGGGCTGCAGTGGGGCTGGGCTGCCATGCAAGATGATTTACCATACAGCCCTTTTATCCAGGAGATGTCATAGCACCTGAACTTTATATGACAAAGAGGGATCGCTGCCGCAGCCTCGCCCAGGAGTGTCCCTGAAAGGCAGAAATGAAGGGACCCTCTGTTGGAGACAGGAGCTTCAAGGAGCATTTCTGTCTGTTCACTTGGCTTGAGTGGAGAGAGGGCCAGAGGCAGAAATCTTCCTTGACTGGTGGGCTCAGTCTAAAACTTGGCCCAATGATTAGGGAAATCACAAGACAGAAGTCCTGGAGACAAGGAGATTTGGCAAAGAGTTAAGTGTGTTGGTCTTTGGGGGTGGCAGAGTATACAAAGCGCTTTAATGCAAAAGATGCAACCAATAAGCCACTGACAAGACAGCCATCCTGTGGATATGACCTGGCTCGTGTCCTCAGATTCTCAGGATCTTGTAGCGCTCCCAGGTGCTATGGTCATGCAATAGATGTTGAACAATATGGACTTCTTTTACCCTAGCCTAATCTAGCTGCAGCCACTGCGAACCCAATTTTTCAGTATCAGAATCTAACCCCAAGCTTTTAATATGGTAACATCACCTGGGATGACCAGCCAGCCACCTGGTGGCAGGTGGATTACTTTTATCTCTTTCACCAGAAGGGATAAATTAGAAACTCATGTTTCTGTCAGCTGCTCCATTACAATGGATCTATTCCTGACTTACTATCAAGCTGTCCTTTCCAACATTGCTTCTGTCTAAGGAAGTGATTTTCCAGAACAAGACATGAACAAGGGGCTCATATCTGTGGAATTCATAGTGTGCCATGCTTCCCTCCTGAAGCAGCTACCTTGATTGAATGGGAGAATGGCCTACCGATGATTTGATGAGAACGCCTTACTAATTTTGCATGGGATCCTACAAAATGGGGGACATCATGTGAATCAACCACCAATACCTGGTCCTTGGGCCCAAGAATTGAGCAGTGGAAGGGGGAGTGCTTCCTCTCACTATTAAAACTAATTGCCCAATCACAGAAACTTTTCTTTCTGTCCCCACAATTTGGGCTTGGATGGCTAAAATACAGTCATTCCCAAGGAGAGACTGTTTCCCCCTAGGAATCATGGTGATGGGGCCTTTGAACTAGGAGCTTAAGATGGCCAGTCAGCCAATCTGGGCATCTCCTACCTCTGAATCTGCAGGCAAAGAGGAGGGTTCTGAACTGGTTGGGTGATTGCTCCCAATTATCCAGAGTGATCTGGGGTCACAGCTATGAGAAAGAGGGCAGCGGCATCTATGTTTGAAGCCCAGGGGATTCTCTGGGATGTCTCCAGTAGTAAAATGTGATGGAAAGCCATCTTTAACTCCATAAAGATAGGCCCACCGAAGACTCAGATCTTTTAGGAAAAAGGATTAAATTACCCACAAGGTAAATAGCATGATCTGAGGGCCAATGGACCAGGAAAAGGATGGTAGAAGAAGAAAGTTACAAATATTAATTATTGTCCTCGGTCAGTACAGGAAAGAAGGATGGTAGTAGTTATGAATATGTTTATTTCTGTGCTTGACAATTATATGTATGTTAACTAGTTGCAGCACACTGAATATGTTCCCTCAAAATTTCTGTGTTGAAACCTAATCCCCTGTGAGGGTATGAGGAGGTGGGGCCTTTGGGAGGTGATTATGTCAGGAGGGTGGCCTCCTCGTGAACGGTATCAGCACCCTTGTAAAAGTCAGCCCAAAGAGCTCCTTCACCCTTCCTCCATGTGAGGACGCAGAGAGAAGACAGTTTTCTATGACCTAAGAAACAGACCCTCACCGGACACAGAATCTGCTTTGATCTTGGACTTTCTGGTCTCCAGACCTGTGAGAAATACATTTCTGTTGTCTGTAAGCCTCCCCCTGTCTCCCAGACTGTGGCAATCTTTTTTTTTTTTTTTTTAAGATTTTATTTTTATTTATTTATTTGTCAGAGAGAGAGGTAGAGCGAGCGCGAGCACAAGCAGACAGAGAGAGGCAGGCAGAGTCAGAGTGAGAAGCAGGCTCCCTGCAGAGCAAGGAGCCCGATGTGGGACTCGATCCCAGGACGCTGGGACCATGACCTGAGCCGAAGGCAGCTGCTTAACCAACTGAGCCACCCAGGCGTCCCCAGACTGTGGCAATCTTGTTACAGCATCCCAAATGGACAAAAACACCACTTCTGTTTTCCTGTTCTCTTTCTCTATTATTTCAGGTTAGGATCTAGATTATAAGGATCTAATAAGGAAGGATCTACTTAGGAGGATCTTGACAACCACACTTTTTCCATCAACACAATATCCAAGTGAGACAATGATGCAATGTTTTCCTGTTCTCTTTCTCTATTATTTCAGGTTAGGATCTAGATTATAAGGATCTAATAAGGAAGGATCTACTTAGGAGGATCTTGACAACCACACTTTTTCCATCAACACAATATCCAAGTGAGACAATGATGCAGTTGGAATAAGAATCCTTGTCACCGGGGCGCCTGGGTGGCTCAGTGGGTTAAGCCGCTGCCTTCGGCTCGGGTCATGATCTCAGGGTCCTGGGATCGAGTCCCGCATCGGGCTCTCTGCTCGGCAGGGAGCCTGCTTCCCTCTCTCTCTCTCTCTGCCTGCCTCTCCATCTACTTGTGATTTCTCTCTGTCAAATAAATAAATAAAATCTTTAAAAAAAAAAAAAAAGAATCCTTGTCACCTAGAGCTGGAGGAAGTGGCTGATGGGATTTGGTGTGGCCCATCTCTGGAAAAGGATGAAGGATGTGTTCCTTTATAGGAGGGTTAATCATACTGGGTGGAAGCCTGAGGCTGTGGCTGTTATGCACAGAAGCTGTTATTACTGAATATGGGTAGAAATGTTGGCATGCAGGCTGAGCAGGGAAGATGATGAGCAGGGCATTTCCTGCTTGCTACCAGCTTCATTCCGACCTCCCCCTCCTCTAGTCCATAATGGTCCAGGGATGGACCTCTGAAAACTACATTGCCCAGAATCCTTTGCCAGCAGCCTTCCTGTTACATTCAGCCAATGGGAGGCATCAGGGGGCCAGTAGAGGGCCAAAGGAGGAGCAAAGCTATTCTTCCATTCTCTCTGGTGCTAGCCGCTTTTCTACAGTGAGGGGAGACTATGGGCTCCGCAGATGTGTTCCAAACAGATTGAGAGTAAATTAATTCACCCACTCAACAAGTACCCGGATACAAAGCAGCGAAACACAATTTCTGCCCTGAAGGAGCTTCCATTTTAGAGAAGAAGCCACTAAACTTTATGACCCATGAGCCAAATCCAGCCTGCCATGTTTTCATGTGGCTGGCAAGCTGAGAATTATTTTTAAATTTGTAAATTGTTGACCAGAAAATCAACAGAAGAATATTTTGTAACAGAAGAGAAGTATATGCAGTTTATGTTTTCGGATCCATAAATAGTTTTTGGAACGCAGCCAAGCTGGCAGAGTTGAGAAGTTGCAACAGAGACAATATGGTTGAAAGCCTAAAATATTTACTATCCGGTCTTTTTCAGAAAACGTTTGCTGGTCCCTGACCCAGAGCGTGAGGCAGAGGGGAATGAGGAGGTGGGTTGAGAGCCCTGGTGTGAGGTGAGCCCTGCTGGAGCACAGAAGGAGGGATGCCTCTGCATCCAGGCAGAGGGACTGGCTGGTAAAGGCCAAGGGCTCTGAACACCTACAGCCTGTCTGGAATGCTCGGTCATTAGTGGGCGGTGAGAGGTGATACAGGCAGATCAGGAGGCTGACGGGTCAGAACCAGACTGGGAAGGGCAGTCAGCACCCAAAGGCAAGGCAAGACTCCTTCTAGGGGGAGCAGAGAGATACTGCAGGCTATGGACTAGGTGATATTTAGGAAAGGTTCTAGCTACAGAATGGAGTTAGAGGGGAACTGATAAGCAGCAGGTACAGTGATTAGGAAAGCAACCTGCAGCAGGAGCAGGAGCTTGGGTTGTCCCCTTCTGCGCTGCCTTCTAGCTGTGTGACCTTGGGCAGGCATAACTTCTCTGGTCTTCCTCATCAGTCTAGCAGGGATCACAGTGGCCCCCTCTGAGATCTGTCAGGAGGATTAGATGAGTGGATACATTAAAGGGTTTGGTTCTCAGTGAGTCTGAAAAACGGCTATGGCTATGATTGTAATCATCATGGAAACCGTCCTGGGAGGTAGACCTCCTACCCCAACTTCTAGATGCTCCCTGCAGCTCCCTCCTGCTGGGCCGCTCTTGACCATGAATCCTGAGGAATGGACAGAGCAGAAGAACTGGTTTCTGGAGACTGAAGAAGGAAGGATTAGGAGTGGTTTGCACCACTGTCCTGGGACTCAGGAGAGATCCTGGGAGGGAAGTTGTTGGTAGCACTATTGCTCTGTTGTACACTGTTAAGTGGTTTGCCATGTTGCTTTCAGGCAGCAAGTCTCTAACTGGCTGTGGGAACTTGTGAGGGTCTCCTCTGGAAAATCAGGAGGTTGGAACGGGTAAACACCAAAACTTCTACTAGCAGCTTCCAGGCACCCTTCACAACCTCCTAGGCTCCCCCAGATCTGGCTCCTGGGATCCAAGTGCCTTGTTTCACCAACCAGGCCATGAATACTCCCAGCCCAGAGCCTGGCCTTCACTGCACCCATTTCCCTTTCCTTCATGCTCCCTGTATCTTGGGCTGGGCCCAACTTGGGGGGAGGACTGCCCACAGGGCCACCTGGCCATGCAGTGAGGCTTCTCAGGTTCATAAGAGCCATAACTCTGGGAATGCAGGGCTGGGTGTGTGGGAGAGAGACAGTGGGGCTGATACTGCCATGGTACCCAACAACTGGTGGGAACCAAGTGCTCATCCCCTTCAGGAGGTGAGACCACCTTTCTAGATCTGTCTCACTTCAGAGCCGGAAAGGGCATCAGACCACCCAGCCCCAGGCCTCCTGGTTCATGGATCTGCTGCAAGAAGTCCGTGTCCGGACTTGAGCCCAGGGATCTGGACTCCCCATCCAGTGCTCCTTCCACCATGCCCTCCTGCTCCCCCGCAATCTGTCCTTCACTCTCAGGCTGGTGTAGACACAGCCCCAGACAGCATCTTCCACTGTGGGCAGGTGTGGGTTTCAGTCATGGTGTGATGTCTGGTTTTTATTTAAATGAACCAGCATGGGGAGGACAAAATTACGACCCAGGAGAGATGAGAATGCCTTGTGAGCTGAGGTGTATCCGCCCCACCCCCTGACTCCCTGTCATCTATGAAGCGAAACTCAAGGGCAATTAGATTTTACATATTTTCCCTTTTATACTTCAATAAATATTGCCCATGAAAACCAATTGGCATTTTCTGTACTTAATGCATAATAACTATTCTTATAAATCTAAGTTATTCCTATAAATCTGAATTAAAGGCCTGGGTTTCAATGGATCCATGGCGTGTAATTAACAAAGCGCTAGCACGTCACCATTACTAATCTGTTTACTTCAGGCTAAACCGTCGTTTTCAAAAGAATTTTCTTTGCCGTGTGAGGGCGGGAGGAAGAGGGGAGCCCAGAGGACCCCAGACAGTTTCCAGCTTCTCTGGCCATTGTCTGCCTCGTTCCTCACAGCGGCCTGCTGTGACCTTAGCACAGCCACCTTGGAGCCAGATGCCCCTCTAGCTCCAGGCCCTCCAGGTCAGGCCACTGAAAGATATGAATGGTGACCCAGTTAAGGAGCCTCTAGGAGGCTCTGTCAGTGGCCTCCCTGTCCCCCAGGCTGGAGACTGCTCATCACAGCCTCACACCTGCATTTCACGCGGGTGTCCCTCCTGCACGCTCACATCTAGTGATCACCCAGTCTCTCTTCAGCCTCTCCCACTCTTGTCTCCAAACAAGTCCCCTCCCTCCATCCAAGCTGTCCAGGCTCTGGGACATGGGACTGCTACGTCACCAGGCTACCATTGAAACCAGGTTGGAGCTGTTCTGGAGCACATTTACCACCTATGAGGCTTTGGGGAAGTGGCCGTATCCCTGGTGCCTCAACTTTCCCTTCTGCACAATGGGGTTGATACAATAGCTCATTCATCCCCTGGAGGGCTGTTGTGGAGATGCAAATGGGTTCATATGTGTGAGGTCCAGATGCCAGCTCTGGGCACACAGCCGGTGCTCAGTAGATGCTCAGCTCTTCTGAGAAACCCTGATTAGTGTGGCAAAGAGGTGACCCACTACAGCTGGAAGGATGAGCTCTCCACAGCCCCTCCCAGCTCCCACTGGATGTGTTCTGTGTCTCAAATCCCATATTACTGGCTTTCACTAATGTGGATCACACCTAAGATGCTGACATGTTGACTGTGAGATTTCCATGAGCTAGGCTAGGGCCCCGCTCCCAGAAGTCACTTTGAGTCATGTCTCAGTCCCCACCTCTTGACCTGCTGCTGGCCCGAGGACCGCCCTCTCCCTGCTGCCTGTCATTTGCTTTGCACTCGGTTCCCCTGTTCATCCAGCAAACACCTGCTGTGTGCTGGGCACCGCCCTAGGGAATGGGGCAAGCAGGTAAGGGAAAAGCAGACCTTGCCTTCCCAACCTCACAGTCTAGTCACACAAACAAACGTGGATTGGGGACAGGATGCATTCCAAGAAGGAGAGGACATGATGGTCCAGGAAGTTAAAATGTGTGTGTGATGGTGATTCAGGCTAGCGGGGTTGGGTCTGTCCTCTTCCTGTGCTGGAGGGAGCAGCCCCTGGGGCCGGCAGGTGAGAACAGAGAGAGGGAGATAGAGGGTCCCTGTTGCAGAGGGCACGGGGCTATCCGGAAATGCCCCCAGTCTGTCACCATGATTGCTCCTGCTCCCCTCACACCAGAATGCCCCAAAGGGGACTCACAGGCCACCAGTAGCTGCCCAGTTTGGCAAAGGCACAGATGTCTTGGAGGGATAGTTGATTCTGCCATGTCCCTAGCCAGGACGACACCTGTCAACCGCTCACCTGTGCTGGGCTGGGATGAGTCAAGCAGGGTGTGGCCTCTTGTTTTCTCATCCCAGGGAGGCCACCCCCAGCAGCCCTGTGCTCTGAGCTCAGGTAGTTTTCCTGTTCTAATTAACATCACTGAGAATTAAACTCTCTACCCCGACATGAGCTCACTCCCCTGAGAGCATTCGGGCTCAGATACTGATTAAATATGAAACGCTCCCGTCCTCTGAGCTGGAGTCAGGGAGGCACAAGCCAGAGCTGGAAGCTGTAATTACCAGCTGATTATGCAGTGTGAGTTATTAAAAGATAAAATAAAATCAAAACCAACATCCTCCAAATAAAAACAATTAACAACACTCACAGCTATTTCTGCTCAATTTAAAGGGACACGGGCTTTTTCTTCTTTGCTCCCTTCAGAGTTTCACACCTCCACGTGTCCATTCGGGTCATTTCCGCAGCACCTACTCCGCGCCGGTAGACACTGGGCCAGGGATGGGAGAGGCACAAGTCAGGCCATGTGCTGGCCTCCTGGGGCCCATGGTCCAGAGGCGGTTAGGGTCTTTCAAGGAAAAGTCATGCAGACAGTTACACCTTTGGATGGGGTCAACCATGCCATGATTAGGAGGCAATGTGGGAGGATTACAAGGGGAACTAACTCAGACAGGGGAATCAGGAGCCGACATTTTGGCAGAGACTCTAGGGGGCTAGTTACCTGAAGAGTGGAGAGCAGTGTGATCCAGATAGCATAGACAGCATGTACAAAGGTCCTGGGGTGAGAAGGAGCATCAGAGGCCTATAGAAGGCCCCTGGGCTGATTGTGGTGAGGAGGGAGGACAAGGAGGGAATCAGGAGCAGCCAGACCTTGCAGGGCCCTCACTGCCTTGGTGGACAGGGCTGTTTACTCGAGGGTCCCTGATTAGCATGGAAGGGTATTAAGTGAGCAGTTTGGGGATTTCAAAAGATCCTCTGATTCCTCTGTGGAGGGTGGAGTGGGAGCAGGAGTCCATGAGGAGGTGAGGGGGACCAGAACCATGCTGAAGGAATGATCGCAGTGGGAGGATCAGAAGGTTTTTGGAAGAAGAAACACCCGCTCTTGGGGTTGTATGGGTGTGGGCTGAGGGGTTTGTAGAGAGGTTACCTGGGTTTCTGGCCGAGGTGGCTAGTGGAAGGAGCTGCCATTTCCTGAGTGAGAAGGACAAGGAGTGGGCTGGGGCATGTGACTCTGAGCTGGGCAGAGAAAGGGGCTGGAAACAGCCGGACATCCAGGTGGCAGAGTGCAGGGGAGAGCCCAGTGGGAGACACCTTGTAGGCACCCCTGGGGACAGCACCATTTCTCCTGGGGAGAGAGAGCAGAGCGGGGAGAAAGGCCACGACAGAGTAAGGAGACCATCCTCACTCCCCATCCCCACCAGCTATAGACAGGCGGAGGCCAGGAGGAACCGCTGACTGCCTGGATCCCCACTTGGAGGAGGTGACATTTGAGCAGAGACATGAAGAGAGTTAGAGTGTGACTCATGAGCATGTCTAAGATGTATGGGCAGAAGGAACAGCAAGGGCAAAGGCCCTGAGGTAGAAACATACTTGGGATAATCTGAGGAACTCAGATGACTGGAAACTCCAAGGCCTGCCAAATGGAGGAGGCACAGGGAGGCTTTGGAACAAGGGAAAAAATCTCCATTCCTGTCAAGGAGAGGGTGGAGGAGAGTTCACAGAGGACTGCCTGGACGAGACACTCTTGCTCTGTGACCTGAAAATGAAGAGAATGTCACACACTCTTCCTGTGTCTGCAAGTTCCATGAGGGCAAAGATTTCTGCCTGTTGTATTCACTGCTGTCTTGCTAGCACTGGGAATGAATCTGAGACATAGTAGTGATTTGGTTAATACTTTTTCAGTGAATGAAAGAACAGGTGGAGGAATGAACAAATAACTTTAAAAGTTGTACTACAAGGTAGATTTTATCCTTAGGGCAGAAGGACTTTTGAGGAGGGAAGTGTCATGATCTTTGGGAAGATCTTCTGTCCAAATTCAAAGAAGCTAAGGGCTAGGGACAGAGATGAGGCAGTGTTGCCCTTGGGATGTGAGCTGATGGGTCTGGCCCAGGGCGGAGGTGGCAGAGGGAGCAGAAGGGGATGGGATATAGGGACACTAGGGGACCTCTGTGCATGCTTGGCCTTGGGCAGTAGGAAGCTGGGAGCGGTGAGAAGCACTGAGGTTGGGGGCTGACTAGGAAAGCGGAGGAGGCTCGAAGAGATGGAGAAATTCAGAGGTAGCCTAGCTGTGCTGGAGGGGCCTGGGGACGTCTGGGTCACACAGCGGGTCCTGGGGATAAAGAGCAGGATACTGGTGAGTTAGGACAAGGGCAGGCAGGGGAGGAGCAGGCCAGAGGGGAGAGCTGCATCTCTATAGGACAGGGAAGGTACAAATCTGCCCATTGTGGGGAAATGGGGGACGGTAGAGGCCCCAAGCGCAGGCTGTGTGACCCCTGCCTGGCTCAGACTGGAGACAGCATGGCGGACCTTTCAGAGCTCTCCAAAGGAGAGGGAGAACCCAGGGTGTATGTGCTGGTGAACGATCCTATAGAGGGGGTCTGACTGACAGCTTGCAGGGACCCAGGCGGTGAGTGGGCTTATGGGGAGTGGGCATTCTGGGGACTGAGCCTCAGGCGCAACGAACTGCCAGGGTAGGTCCACCCCTATGGCTGTTGCTACCTGCCCAATGGTGGCCATGCCGCAGCCAGGCTGGAAGCCCCTTCTCAGTCTATGGCCGATCTGGCCCCTCCTCCTGCCCAGTGAGAGCCCAGACTTGCTGGTGACATTCCGGGATTCAAAGGTGTGGCATTTTGCCTTTGTGGTCAAGTGCTTCCTTGCTTTCAGCGAGGCTCTGCTCCCAGGCTGAAGGACTTCCCTGTCAGCAGCTCTCAATATAGACAACTTATCCTGGCTCCTCTGAGAGCTGGCCCGGCCCCAGGAGCCCATCCACCTGGAGACAGCCTGTCCAGGAGAGAGGGCACCTTCGTGGCCCAAGCCCACATCCATCAGCTTGGGGGACCCAGGGTCAGGGGAGAGGGCTGAGCCGTGGACAGCACTGGGAACGGGGTGCACTGTTCTTCTCAAAGGCTGAGCCTTGAGGTCAGCATGGGGCAGTTCTTGCCTCTGCCCCTTCCTGTGCATGCAGGGGAGAAGTGCTGGACCTCTCTGAGCCCAGGTCCTCACAGGCACTGCAGGGATGCTACAAGCGCTGAGCAATGCTAACAGCTCTTGGCACGGGGCCCGGTGCCTGGTGGGAGCTCCATCGAGGCAGCCGCTCTCCAGATTGAATTGATTACCCTCCTTGTCACTGCCTCCTTGTCACCATGCTTCCCAGGTCTGTGACCCTGGGCAGAGATCCTTCCTGCAAAGACCTAAGGCCACAGAGCAGGTCAGGACCCCTGGCTCAGGCCCCAGGACGGGGGGCTGGTGGCTGTCTGGCTCTCAGATGGGGGAGAGGTGGGCAGGGGGGAGGCCACCCCCACTGGGGCTATTCTTTGACACCTCCATAATGTACATTTAACCCCCGAGCTCCCTAAACCCACCCCTGCTCCCATCGGGCATCCAGACTTGTGAGTGTCCTCGGGAGGGGCTCCCCCTCGGGCTCAGACAGTGTGAGCACCACATGCTGGGCTCCACACCCCCTACTTGTGTTCTCCTTTCCCCAGGACCCCACTCCTGGATCAGGGAACAAGGAGGGAGTGACCTGCCTGAGGTCACACAGCCTGCAGGAGCTGGGCCATGGTGGCAGAGGCCTGCAGCTGTCGCCATGGAGTCTGGCCCAGAGCGGGTGCCTAGACTGTGCCCTGTCCTGCCCTTTATGGAGCTGTCCTCATGTCCCGTGTTACACCCTGGACCCACCAGGCCTCTGCTTCCTCGTTCCACTCTAGCAGTGAGGAGAGAGAGTTCGATGGAAAGGAAAAGATTTGCATTAGGCCTGGGACTGGAACGGGGATTCGAACCCAGATCTGCTGCCTCCGAAGACTGAATCTTACTTGGGCCCCTCTCCATGACCCACTGGCTACCTTGGAGGCATCCACAGGAGGTAGTGGGAGGGGAACAGGGCAGGGTCAGCCCTGAGTGGAAGCAGGGGAGCCCTGGGAGGTCCTGCCAGCTGCCCTCGGGCACCAGGACTCCCCCACTGGGCCTCTGGTCCCTGCCCGGCCCACCAGCAACCTCCAGACCCCCACCTGGTACTGCTTGGAGCTCTGGGCCCCACCAACCCAGGAGGCCTATTCTGACTTCTTGGAGGAGGATGGTGCCTTCAGTTTCAGAGGCCAAGAGAAAGCAGAAACACTTGCCTCCCTGTTCCAAAACCTCCCTGATCGGGACCAGAACGATGCAGGGCAGAGGACACAAAGACACAGCAGCCGTCATGAACATCCCGGCCTGGCTGACATTCCCCGGGGCCTGCTGAAATGATGGCGTCCTTCCACCTGCTCTAGGGACAAGGGCACTTGCCCTTCCCAGGGGCAGGGGTGGGGTGGGGCGGGGCTCAGCCTGGCCTGAGGACTCTGGTTGCCCTGGAAACAGGGTGGCTGGGAGTCAGCCCTGAGACAGAGGTCCGGAGTCAGGCTCCAGCCTCCAGAGCCAGGTGTCCCTGAGCCCAGGCAGGGTCCACCCTCCTCCCACCATCCCCCATGTCAGAACTCCCAGGGCAGAGGGGGTCACCTGGGCTCCTGGAACAGCTTCATTTGTCCCCCTAAGGTCCCACTGGCAGAGATGAGAAGCGCAGAGCTGTGCTCAGTGTCTTTGGGCTAAGACCAGAGCTTCGGGGGCTGCCAACTGTCTGCTGGCGGTGGGCCCAGGGACCAGAGACTTGGGCTGGGTCTGTTACCTGCCTGGATGGGAGGGACCGCTGATCCTGAGGCAGCGGGCAGGGGACCCCAGCACCAGGGTGTGGGCCCCGACTTCCCGCAGATGCTTCTCTCTCACAGGTTCGGCTCCAGAAACCAGGTCAAGGGTGCTGGCGGCTCAGCCCTCTCTTGCCTCCTCTGAGGAGATGGGCTCCAAGCCTGACCTGTCATTGCTACCCTGAGCAGGAGCTGAGGGAGTGTCATCTGTCCTGCCAATGGCTTTCCTGTACAAGCTGACCCTGCAGAGCCACAGCACCCCATCATTTGGGCAGTCAGTGGTGGATATCGATTTGGGCAGAAAGCTCGTAGGAATTGGCTGGCGTTATGCAGTGATGCGGGCCACATTTGCTCCCGCTGTTTAGAGTGCTTTCTGGCTAGGTGTGTGTTGCGACCATCAGGGAACTTGGGGTGGGGACACACGACTCCCGTGATGGCCCCAGCTGAGGGGAGCTTTCCGGGGACAGAGTCAAGGGAGGGGCTCAGGCTGAGTGTCAGTCTCCATGTTGGTGGTCTGGTGGGGCGCCAATGGTTGGGGTGGTGGCCTCAGGGGGGACATGCTGGTTTCCCCTGCTCAGAGAGTTTTGTGTGGCTCCAAACGGCACAGTTTCCTCCTGGGTGGCAGGCAGAGTCCTGGCCTGTGGCTCAGGGGTCCCCAATCTGGAGGGTTTTGGGGGTAGGTCTGAGGACTGACCATTTGACTATCCAAATTCATGACCACTGACTGTGGGTGTGGCCGTCTAGCTGACCACACACATTGCTCTCTGGTGTCAGAATCCCATCTTTCTCGGTAATGTCTCTCCGGAGCCCCTTTGCTCATGTGCATTTGTGGGGCTGAGCTAGGCAGGCCCTTCCACTCTCCCAATTAAGTGATGGGATCAGCAGTGGGCGTGGGACCCAGTGAGCCAGTGGAAGTCATTTCTGAGATTTCTACTGTACGGTGAGGGAAGAGGCCCTCTGGGTCTTTGGCACGGGGTGGGCCAGGGGGATAGATTTGTTGGGGACAAGACTTGGAAGATGACAACAGAGAAATGTTGGCCACCAGAGTCCGATGGCTTCGATGGAGCCCCAGGTCCAGATGCAACTAAAATGTTTGCCATTTCTAGAACTTTCCATCACAAGCCAGTAATGATGTTTACATGGGTGCTCTCAGATGGTTGGGGGGGCAGGGGGTGGGTGCTCACTCCAGTCACTGCAGCCGAGGCAGGGCCTTCCAACAAGGTGTGGTGTGCCAGGTGAAGCTGAGGCAGTGGACCCAGAACCCCTCCTGTTCTGCTGGCCTCAGCTCCCAGATGGGACAGGCCAGGTGCCCATCTAGGGGACCAGGGGGCCAGCTGTGTTGGATTATGAACACCTGCCTGCCCTTGACTCCACTTTGGGGGTCCGTTTGGGGATGCCCAGGGGCCATGTGAGATGGCTCCGTCTCCTGTGACCCCACGAGCTGCCTTCTGCTGCACCCCACCCTCTCCCCGAGCACCCACAAGCTTCTCAAGATGCTTCCTCCTACTCCCATCCCCAGAGCCGGGCCCACAGCCTCTGAGGCTGTCACAGCACAGAAGGGGCTCCCTTCCCACGGGTCCATCTTTCTCATCACAGCGCAGCAGCAGAGACGAAGGCCGAGTTGCTTTTGCCCCTGAAACCAGCTTCGCGGGATGTAAACATGCCCACACTCAATCTCCCCGGATGTCCAGGGATGAGATAATCACTGACATCCCCCCTAAACTATACACCATCAAGCCCTGGGGGGATCCGCGGGTCTAACCCAGGAGTCGCAGTGGAGTCACCTGGAAAGACTAAAAGACTCCAGCCCCACCCACCCCCGATGCATTCCACGTGGTTCCAGCCGCTGCAGGTGATCCTGACATTCAGTGGCTGTCCGAGACCCCTGTTCCCCACCAGCCCTCCTCTTCTTTCAGTGGGCACCCAATCCCCTGGGGATCTGGGTAGCATGCAGATTCCCACGGAGCTGACCTGGTGGGGAGGCTGAGATCCCACCCAGGACCCTCTGCAGAGCACACAGGTGATGCCTCCCCCCTGACCCCCGCAACTGCTGGCCTGCTAAGCGTACACAGCGCGGGGCTGCTTAGCTCCCCAGCTCATCTGTGGCCCATGTCACCAGTTACCAGCTTGGAGCTGGTCATCTGAATCTCTCGAGTGGATTCTCTTTTCCTGACTCTGCACTGTGACTGGAATAGGCCTGGAGGTCAAGGGGAGTCTCGGGAGGCCTGCTGCTCCCTCCATCCTGGCATCACTGGCCGGGTCTGCAGAGCTGACTGGTCTCCCGGCTGCTGAGGGCAGTGGAAGAGGAGAGGGGAAGAGGGAGAGGGTCCAGGGCCTTTGCCTTCTGTGCGCTGACCCTGCCTGCTAGTTAGTGTGGCCCATCAGCGTCCGGTCTCTGAGCAGTCAGGTCCATGCAGCTGCCTTCCCTGCAGAGCGTGCAGGGGTCTCAGAAGGACATGAGAAGTGGGTCTGCCAAGAGCTGAAAGTCAGAGGTTTCCTCCTGAATAATAATAATAATGAATCAGACTGTGAGTTGCTGTTGTAGTGGTTTGAACAAAGCATGCTGGAAGCGCCAAGGGGGACATTACTACTGATTTCTATTGGAAGAGAAGCTTCAGGAAAGTTCTACTTGCAACCTCGGACTTGAAAAGGGGATTTCAACAGACAAGGGGATCAGGGTTGGAAACAGGGAAAGAGGAGCCTACGGGCACAGAGGGTCAAGAATGCTGAGGGGTCTGGTGTGTGTCTGGGACAAGGGATCCAGTAGGTAAGGCCAGGTTGAGAAAAAATAGACCCCAGCAGAAGGGAAGGGCTGCTGGTAATAAAAACAAGATCTGAAGTCAGGCGGGGACAGAGATAAGCACTCCTTGTCCATCAGACAGGCATGAGGCTGGGAAAATTGTGGCCAATGGCTCAGGGGTTCTAACGCGCTTCTTTGAAGCACTCAGCCTCAGACGACTAGTAAGCCTTAGGCAAATAGAATAACAAAATCATAATTTCTTAAAGCCTTAGAATTTTAGGGAACCTTATAATCTTAAGATAATTGAATGATAGGATTTCAGCCTTAAGTGGGTTTTTTTTTTTTTTTTTGGCTTTTCTTTTTCAAAGATTTTTATTTATTTATTTGACACAGAGAGAATGACAATGAGAGAGGGAACACAAGCAGGGAGAGTGGGAGAGGGAAAAGCAGGCTTCCCGCCGAGCAGGGAGCCCGACACCGAAGACCCTGGGACCATGACCTGAGCTGAAGGCCGACGCTTCACTGACTGAGCCACCCAGGAGCCCCACAGAGTCTTAAGTTTTAAAAAATAAAGCCATTTGGGACCTCAGATTGTTCAAGGTGTCACCACCCAGCCCGTCCCACCCCTGTGCCACCAATGACAGCACGCACGCTACGGTCAGGGCTCCGCATGTTAGTCTCCATGACAACCCTGGGAAGTGGGGACCGTTATTCTGCCTGATTTTCCAGATGAAGAAACCAAGGCTCAGTGAGTGTAAGCGTTCGCCGAAGGTGGGACACCTTGTAATCAGCGCAGTCAGGACACGGCCAGGACTCGGCCCACAGCGCTCAGGCGCCGAAGCCCAAGCTCTCAGTCTCTTGGCTAGTTCGCCTCCATGGAGGTCTCTCTGCTGAGTGCTCACCTGTCCTGCTTGCACACCTCCAGAGATGGGGAGTTCGTTACCCCTCCCCAGGGCCATCCATGCGTTCCAACTGCAGACACATTTCTCCTTCCCAGGACATCCACCTGTTGTCTGCCCATCTGCCTTGGGGAACCCCGGAAGTAGATAAACTTTCACCCGGATGGGACTCCTGGGGGCAGTGAGCAGCTATCCGAGGTGGGGCAGTGACCCCAGAGGAAGGGAGAGGCTCAGAGAGGAAAGCCCCAGCTGTGAGAGAGAGCCGGGATCACCTGAGGGAGGGAGTCCAAGGAGGAGGGGCAGGTGGGAGCAGGCCCATTAAGGACTAGAGAGAACAGAGCCCCCAGCCCAGGCGGGGAGTTGGGGGGGGAGGGCAGGGAGGGATGAATGTACGATGCAGGAGCAATGCCCCAGGAGTCAGAGTTATGAGGCTTCATAAGGGAAGCATCCTAAGTGCTGTGCCTTTAATTTCTCGGCTCTTCTCCCAGAAAACTTATTCTACAAAATGTGCCTGTGCCATCCATCCTCCCAGATGGCTTTTTAAGTGAAGCTGTTTGTTAAGTGGGAGAAGGAAAGGGAGGGGTGGGAGGAGCCCCAGGCGGAGCAGCCCCGCGGCAGCACTCAGGGCTGAGCGTGGCTTTCCCAGGACTCCAGGACCGAGACCCTGGGCTCTGGTGGGCTCACGATGGGCGGGAGACCCAGTTCCAACTGATGATGTTTTCTAAGCTCTCGCTGTCCTGTTCTGAGCTGCCCAGTAAATCCGCACCACAGACTGAAGACGTCGAGCTCTGGTACCGATGGAGCAGCCGGGCCCCGAGGGGCAGGAACTCGGACAAGGTCACACAGCTCATCACTGGATGGAGGAACTGGCCGTGGCCGGCAGGAGACCCCTGGATCCCCTTCCACCTCTGCCTTCCAGGGCCTGTTGTCCTTCTCCCTTTCCCTCCTTTGCTGGGACAGCCCAGCCCTCCGGCCAACCAGGGCCCGTGTGGGCAATAGGAACCCTGCCCTCTTGGGGGCTCTCTGCAGTAGCTGGGCAGCCATCCCACAGCCATGCCAGGCCCCTGCAGGCAGCAGGGTCCCATCTGCCCCTGTGGGTCGGGGAGCAGCCTCTCCAGACACCCTGCGGGGAAACTCAGGAGAGGAAGGTGTGGACCCTTGCTCTGTGTCCCAGCACTCAAAGCTGCCATGTGGTTGCGCCTAGCCTGTGCTTTCTTCCTGCAGCGGCCAGACTTGCAGATTAAAAGGAGACATGACAGGAACACAGAATCCACTGGGCTTTTAAGAATGTCACAATTCTTTGCCGCCCTCTCCCCACTCCCCTGCCCCACTCAGATGTGGTTTTGTTTCTGATAGTAATCTTGGCTAGGGTAGCGGTGGCTGTAAAGATTTTTTTTTTTTTTTTTAAATTAGAGAAAGCCAGTGTGGGGGAGGGGTGCAGGGGTGTGGTACAGAGACAGAATCCCAAGCAGGCTCCATGGACCCCCTACACATGATCTGAGCCAAAATCAAGAGTTAAACACTTAACAGGCTGAGCCACCCAGACCCCCTCAAAGGCTTTTCTTTAGTTTACTCTGTAGTTCTTATCCCATAGGCCAGACACCCAAATGTGGGGTTATCCCCACTGGCAAGTGTATCAGTTCCAAGTACCTACTCACAGCCACTGGGCCTGCTGTGAGCCAGACTGGAGCCAGAATGCCCTTGAACGTCTCGCATAGCCCCCCCCCCCCCGCCCCCCCCGCCCACAGCCCGGTGACAGGACACTGAACAGAATCTTCAGGGGCCCGTGTGAGCTCAGACCTTATGCCCCACAGTCCTTAGGGGATCCCCATAGGCTGTTTTTTTTTCTCCTTTCCCCACGGCCCAGTCACCTGAATAAATAGCCATCAGTCCCTTGCGGGACAGTCTAGGGGAATCATTATGGTATATACGTGCTGTGCTGTTGAGGACCCTTCTTCTGAGGGGCCTGGCCACCTCTACCTGCCCCCGGGGGGCTCCAGGTCTCACCACCGTCTCCGACGTGATCACTGGGCAAGTGATTGTCATGTTTTATTTTACTGAGGGGGCGGCCAGAAGCTGCCTCCTCCATTCCTGTCTTGTGTTTAACTTTGAATCTTAGGATAATTATAGAGCCACAGGAAGTGGCAAAAATAGTACAGGGAGGCTCCGTGTAACCTTCAGCTAGTTTCCCTCAAAGGTAACACCTTCGTTTCGACTGCACAATACCAAAATTAAGAGATCGACACCTGGGGGACTTCTATGTACGGTTTGGTGGCATCCTGTCACAAAGGCAGAACCCACACCACCCTCAAGATCAGAACCACTCCATACCCCCCAAGATTTCCACGATGCCACCCACTGCGGTCACACCTATACTCCTCCACGCCTCCCACTCCTCCTGACCCCCGTGTGGTCACACTGAGCAGCTCAGCTCTCAATGAAATGGCCATGGTAGGTCCGTGCCTGGCCCTCTCTGCTGCCTCTGCTTGTGCCGCCTTGTGCCTCCCACCCCACACATCCTTCCGGTATCTGCCTTGTCACACCTGCCACGGGGTAGCCTCTCCTGGGGCGTCTTCCCAGGGAACCACAGATAAAATTGTTAGCAACCGAGGCACCACTTTATGCCAAGCATTCCCTGTGCCAGCCTTCCCACCAGGATGGGGACGTCTACCTGCAGAAGGTTCCCTCCTCGTGGGAAGAAGGTGAGAGTTCAGTTTTACCAAGTACTTGCTCTGGGCCGGGTACTCTAGACAGTATTCATGCAGCTCCCCAGGGCACCTGGTAAGGTGGGTATGTTTGCCTCCATGTTACAGAAGAAGAGACGGATATTCAGAGAGCTCACCCAGCTCTTACGGCATGGTGATCTGGGGCTGCAATCCCGTGGACCGATGCTAGAACCCATGCCCCATCCGTGGCACCACATGGGCCCCAGCGAGCAACTGGGGCAGAAGCCCAGGGAGTGACCCGTCCACCGGGACCAGCGCCTGCCACTCCCTGCTTGGGTGAACCTCCCGGCTGCCTCTCGTCGTTGTCCTGAGGCTTGCGGACACCCAGGAATCTGATCTCTGGGGGATGCTCATGCGGGGCTGTGGATGAGGAGACACGACCCTTGTGAGCGGCTGGGGGTGTCTGTCCGGGCAACTTCCAGGAAGGCAACTGGATGACAAAGACCCAGAGCCTGGGAAAGCATTTTCCCGATTCCACACGCAGGACCCTCTGCTGAGGACGTGGTCAGGGCCCTGGGCACACAGGGCCCCAGTGGCCATCCCAGCTGGACGTACATGAGGAAGAGGTTGTGGTCCTCCAGGAGCCTGCCTGGGGGTAACGGGGAGGTCGAGGTCAGTGTAGGGTCGGTAAGGTCAGTGTCGGGGCATCTAAATGAGGTCCGATTAGGAATCTGTTAACGCCATGCTTTTGAGGAATTTTCAGTGATGGTGAAAATGCTGATGATGTATGGAGAGTTTAAAAACAAAACAAAACAAAAAAAAACCTGAAGAGCTGACTATTCAGAGAACAGAGATTCAGTATGAGCAGAGTGAATGGTAAGAGTGTTGGGGGAGGAGCTGGGGAGGAGAAAAGGAGGGAACAGGGCAAAGGGGAGTGGGGGAAGAGGACAAAGAAGGAAAAGTGGGGGAGGGAGGGAGGAGAGGGCTCCTCTTGACTCCTTGCCCTGGTTGAGTGACATGTCCAGTGTCACAAAGCTAAGACATGGAGGCAGGATTTGAACCTGGGCCCGGCTGACTCGAGACCTTCCTATTTGCCGAAAACGGGACTGCGGAGGCAGGGCTGAGGCGGGTATGCTCAGCGGTCCCTTACGCAGGGAAGAAGGTTGAAGCAGGGTCTCTGGGTTCAAGGTCAACAGTGGAAGTGGGGCTGAGACCCAGAGGTCCTCTTCTGCAAGCCGCAGAGATGGGATTGGCTAGGGCAGCAGATATGGACGTGAGCCGGTGACAGCCACCCTGAAAAATCCCCGCCTCAGGCCCAGAGGATTGCACGCCTGCCTCTGGAGGGGAGAGGAGACTCCCGCCCCATTGGCACGTGGGCCCCATGAAGGGTTCCCCGGCCGGGCCAGCGCAGCGCCCTCGTGCAGGAAGCCCGGGTGAACATCTTTGGAGTTCAGCTCTGTCTGGTAAATAGAAGCTACCTAGTGAGGGATGGACAGCTGAGAGGCTGCCTGGTACCCCAGCCTGTGCATACCTGTGTGCTTGTACACCCAACATCTGGGAAGAGCAAACCCCAAGCAGGAGCCACTCCTCAAGGGCTCCTCACATGCTGACTCCTCTCCTGACTCACCCACCTCCCCTCTCGGGCCAGCAGCTGCAGGGGCTCTTGGGAAACTCCCTCTTGGGCCTGTGTGCCTCGTGGCACAGCAGTGATGACCTGCGATGGGTCCCTGTCCATCCAACAAGCACTGGGACTTGTCCCCTGCATGTCCTCTCATGCACAGCTTATGCTGAGGGGCACCCTGGTCCCACCTGAATGAGGACTCAAGTAGCTGGCTGAGTAGGGGAGTGAGGCTTCCAGGAAGGAGGAGGAAATGGAGCCCTTGGGGGACCCTCCCAGGGCCCCATCCCATACCTCTTAGGCCCTCTGGGCCTCCTGCTGCCTTCCTTGGGTGACTTGGGCAGGAAGTTTTACAGGGGTGGGAGGGAGCCTGTGCTGCACTTTAACCCCCAAGAGTCTGGCTGCCTGGGCTGTTTCCCAGCAGAATTCCTGTTAACAGTTGTACCGTGTGTATTCACGGGGGTGGAGGGAAGCGCTTTGAGAATGTTAATGAGTTCTTCGTGTTTATGTGTAAAATCCTCTACAAAACACTGTTTTCATCCCCATTGTCCACAGCCCCCAGGGCCTGAAGGGATGATGAGTCCCAGTTTACAGGTGTCACAAAGGAGGCTCAGAGAGGCAAGCAGTCTGCTCCAAGTTCGCAGCTGTCAGTGCGGCAGGTGGACTTGAACTTGGGTTTAAGGGGTAAAACATGACACAGCCTCCCTCAGAGAGAGAGAGAGAGAGAGGAGTCCAGAATCTCCAGGCACAGGAGGAGGAGAGGGGGTCACGAGTGGGGAAGGACCAAGGTCATAAGGACAGACAGTCCCCCCCCCCCCCCATTCAACAGCTGACTCTCTCCTCTTCCCCTGATTGCCCTCTCCTCTCTCCTCTTTCTCTGACTCTCCCTCCTTCATGGCTCTTCCGGGGTCCTCAAAGCCCTCCGAACGAGAGAGCTAAGCCTCCCTCCTCTGGAGGCTGCCCCCCACCAGGATCAGCCTGGCTCTGAGAATTCTTCCTTCTGAGAAGCTGAGATTTCCTCCTTTGTTCTTCGTCCGTATTAACGCAGACAACGCACCACTTCTGGGCCCAAGGACACAGCTGTGAAGCAGGCAGATGAGCCTGCATGAAGCAAGCTTGGTTCAAAGATAGATATGTGGAGTCAGGTGAGGAAAGAGCCCGGAGTCCTGCGGGACAGGGACGCTGATATGGGGCCACCTCTGGCCACCACTGGGGACTGTCCACTCCTTTAACTGACCCATAACTGCTCCGCTCACCTGCTCCAAGGAGGCAGTGGGCCAGGCTCCTTCCACCTGTTCTTTGGGACCTGCCCAACCCTGTCTCCCTGAGTCTCAGGGGTCTTCTTGTCCTCAGGATGGGAGCCGCCACCGCCCTCCACGGACCTGCTCTGGTTGACTGCTGTGGTCGCCAAAAAAGGCAGAGTTTGCAAAGCCAATCTGAGTTCTGTCTTCCCTCCCTTTGGCCAGAAAGCTAATTGGTTTTGTAATTAAAAAATGTGGAGAAACAGGCGATGCAATCAATTTTAGGAAAACTTGTTCCGTAATGAAGTGTTTACTTCCAACTGGGACGCCCTCGCCGCATATCAATCTGGGCCTCTCACGCAGCGTGACGAAGACAGTTCCCTCCGTCTGACTTTTCTGGCTCTCCTCTAAGTTGTGCACACAGGGCCTCGGCAGAACGCCAAGGCACCGTTTAGCTCTGGCCACCCATCTTTCCTCTAGAGACAAGTGTAAGTGTCTTACAGACAAAGAGACAGAGGGTCATAGAGGGGCAATGACTCACCCAAAATGCACAGCGAGGCGGGGGCAGAGGAGAGAGTCCAGTCAGGGCAACTTTGGCTCCTGGCCTCGCTGTTCTTCCTGTCCCACCGCACTCTGAGAAGCCAGAAAATTCTCTGGACTCAAAGACAGAATGGAAGTCCTTTTTCCAAATGAAGCAGCCCGGCAGACACGTACCACTCCATACATGGACCTCGATTTACATCACCACATTCAGCCCCCATGGCAGCCTGCGGAGAGGACGTTGTGTTCCAGTACTGCAGATGAGAAAACTGAGGGTCAGAGAGGCTCAGAAGCCTGACTGAGCCCACACAGCCCAGGTCTCCTGACCAGACTTTGGGGCAGATACGTTGCAACTGGGGAGTGGGGGTCCATGTACACTTGTGGGAAGAGCAGAGGCGTTGGTGGCCAGCCATCATCTGTCTGTCCGTCCATCCATCCATCCGTCCATCCATCCAAATCATTCATTCATTTAGTCACTCATTAAACCGATATTGATTGAGCACCTGCTGTGTGTTACACCCTGTGCTAGGGAACCAGCAATGAGCAAAGCAGCCCAAACCCACTCTCAAAGGGCTCACAGTCTGGGAAATGGGGGGAGACCAAACTCAGGGATAGAATCATGACAGTAAGTGTAAAATGGCTTCTGTGGCAGGGCCGAAAAGGCAACACAGATGGAGCCAGGAGAGACCGTGCTGAGGCTGTGATGTCTGAGGGAGGGCTCCCTGGAGGTGGTGACACTGGAGCACGATCCCAGGCCTCATCATCATTTGTTGGCACATTGTGGAGGGGACCTGCCTGGACATCTAAGCAAGCTGATGATTACAGCCCTGGAAATCCTAAGAGTCTGACCTGAGGTTCACATTCTAGGATTCTAATTCAATATTTTGCACTTCGAAAATTCCGTTAAAGTAAAAGGTTTAAGACAAGAGAATCTAAGATCCTAGGATTCTGATTCAAGCTCTTGTAGTTTTAAGATTCTATTAAGACTTGGGAATTTAAGACTCTGGGATTTAAAAGCCATCGGCCAGGTCCTCAGCGCTGGATTCCAGCATGGTGGCCTTGTTGCTGGAGAAGCACCTGTCAGAACCTTCCATCCACTGGATGGGAGTTTCCCCTTGCTCAGAAAGTGGACGTGTATGCGCTCTCTGTGGCACGGAGAATGCCAAGTTGTCCTGTAGTTTCAGAGTCAGGCGCTCCTCTTATCTACATGCTCCAGTTTCCAGAATAAATATTAGAAGACAAGTCTGGGGAGATTTCCTGTATGTATGTGAGCTAATTCCTGCAGCCAGCGGCTGATCCGGACACGGATTTTAACAGGTTGCCAATCCCTTGCTCTCTGCAAGGCGGGGCTGGTGATGGGGCTGCCGCCGCGAGCCCAGCAGAGGCAGAAGGGACGAAGGGCCTCTGTGTGCAGAGGCTTCCGGAAGATGGGAGGAGGCAGGAGGGACAGAGCGTCCCCCAGCTGGCGTCGTCCACGTGGGCACAGGTGGGGCCCTACTCTGTGGGGCATCTGGAGGCTCCCGGGAACCCCAGGGTCTGGGCTCACTCAGGCTGGTACAGTAGGAGCCTCCCCATAGGGTTGGGAGGGACAGGGCGGCCACCCCATGAGGCAGACACTGCACTGGCCCCTGACTGGGCTCCCAAGTCAGACCAACGGGGGCGGACCTCAGCTCCCATGCACCAGCTCAACCATGTGACCTTGAAGACGTCACTTCACCCCCCTGGATTCAGATTCTTCAGTGGGACCACTGGTGCTGACCTCCCGGTGCCCAGTGGTTCCCGGGACTGAAGGGAGCCCCCAGCACAGGGCCGGGACCTGGTATCAGTCCCAGCAAACACCCTCGTGCCCCCTGCTGGGCACCAGGCCCCACTTGGAGCACTTTACACAGGTGCATCCTCGCCCAGCCTGAGCGCGGGGCTGGCATGACCCTCTTCACAGAGCAGGAAACTGAGGCACAGGGAGCTTGAGTATCTAGCCCGACAGCAGGTAGTTGATCTAAAGGCCTGTGAACATGTGTAAAAACACTTATGTTTTCCCCACAGCCCTCCTCACTGGGTGTCAGGAATTGGCCACACTACAGCACTGACAGCCAGGGACTGGCCCTCATTCTGCTGCAGGGACCGATGCTGGGGTCACAGCTCGGCAGCAGGAAAATGTGGGGGATGCCTCCAGCCTTGGCTGGCGCTGCCATCTCCCCAGGACACTGCCAGTCCATCTGGGGAACTCCTACTCATACTTTGAGGCCCAGGACCCGTGCTCTCCGTGCGCAGCCCCGCCCCACCCTCCCATGCACCCCCTGCCTCCTCCCTCATTGTGAGTAGGGGCTGAAAAGCAGGATCTTGACCTCAGGACCTGCTGCTTCTCTGCACTCCTCCCTTCTTCCAGCAACTTCCACCAAGTGTGGCCCCTGCTGAGTGAATCTTAGCTCACTTTCCAGGAGGGAAGACCAACCCTAGGACCTTGGTATTATTACCCCATCGTAGAAAGACTCCCAGTCACAAAGGTCTTGTAATCTCCTGAGGCCACAGGCCCCGCTAGCAGGTGGCAGTCTAGGACCTCTGACCCCAGGGATCCGGGACCTCTGACCCCACTCTGGTCACCAGGATCACCTGGTGGGGTTCATGGAGCAGCTGGTCCGTTTGGAGGCTCTCCAGTGCCCCCTCAGGTCCATCCCTCCTTCCTACAGCCCTGAGGGTGGGAGTCACGCCTCGCTCCCGCCGCCCCACACTGCTGTCGGTGAGGCGCGTGCACTGACCGTGAGCAGATTGGAGGCGCCTTGCTTGAGCGTTACAGGTGACGTGCACAGGCCCCGGGTAATTCACTCACAGCAACGGGCGGTAAACACGGACCCGCTTTACCGCACTCACCTGGCAGGCATCATTTCAACTCCCCTGCCCTTCATTCTGAGACTCACTGGTGCTGGCTGCCTGAGGCCTATCGATTAGGAAACTGTTAAAATTTATGACTAGTTGGAATTAATTGGCCAAAGTGAGGGGTGAGTTTGTCTCAGGCCAAGGCTCCGTGGCCCGGGCTCTGTGAGCCTGGAAGGGGGGAGACTCTGTAACGAAAACACCAGCTACAGAGACGCCTGGGTCCCTGTCCTTCAGATGCTCTGACGGGGTCTGTCCCGGCCTGGGTTCGGACTGCCGTCCTCGTGCACCTGCCCTGTGGCCCCAGCCCCCGGTCTTGCCATCCCAGACAGCCTTAGCCTGACTTTCAAGACTCTTCAAGATGCCTCTGGCCTCCTTCCAACCCAAGTCCCTCCACACACTTGCCCTGCACTGGGGCCACACCACAGTATCCCCAACACCAGATGGAAATGGGTTCTGTCGGGCCACTGGGCTTTTGCACATGCTGGTTCTCTCTCCTTCTCTTCTTCCTCCCTTGGCCAGTTCCTGCCAAGGTGAGGTCCCCTGTGCCCTGGCTCTTTCCTCTCCCCCATCCTACCCCCAGACTGCTCTGGGACTCTGAGTGGCTCCCCCATTAGCCGTCACAGGATTCGGGAGCAGAGACAGGCTCAGGCATGCGGCAAAGGCCTGAGTCAGGGTGTTTGGCTGCAGGAAGGAAGCTCATCCTCGGCTTGCACCCCTGATCCCGGGCCCTGCCAGGAACAAGGACAGGGCTGCTTGAATGCGGAATAGCCCTGCAGCCCAGCAATGCTCCTCGCGGTCCCTATGCTTCACCACAGAGACACCAAGACCCAAGAGGGCAGGAGGACAGACAGACAGAAGAGCCAGGTGGGGCTGATGAGATGGACGCACAGAGCAAGGTGATGGGAAAGTGGGGGGCTGCACCCTAGAGAGAGGAGTAGCTGTCTCCACTCACCGGAACCCAGCCTCCTGGTGATGTGGGCAGTGTGGGGAGTAGAGGGGTTGGGAGAAGTGTAGGGGACGTGGGCAGTATGGAGGCAGTGGGGGGGGCATGGGCGGTGTGGGTGAAGGTAGGGGCCGTGGGGATGGGGTGGGTAGTGGGAGACATGCAGGGGGTGTGGAGGGCGTGGATGATGTGGGGGGTGTGGGGGGTGTGGGGGGTGTGGGGGATGTGAGGGTGGGAGTAGTGTGTGCAGATGGTACAGGGGGTGGGAGGGTGGGGGAATGAGGGTGCAGGGAGTGTGGGTGCCACAGGGCAGTGTGGGGGTGGGGATGCGGGAGGTGTGGGGGTGATGTGGGTGGCATGGAGTGTGGGGTTTGGGGTGTGTGGGTGGTGTGGGACCGTGGGTGATGGGGGGCTGGATAACACGGGCGGCACAAGCACCGGCTGGGGTCAGACACCCCAGGGTTCAAGCCCATTTCTGCTCCACACTCACTGAGTGCCTGTGCGCAAGACACTCAGCCCCTCCATGCCTCAGTGTCCTCATCTGCAGCACAGAGATTAGGACAGCACCTGCCACTTGGGACTGTGGTGTGGGAGAATGAGACAATGCTGAGGCAGGCCCCGCTGGGGGCTGACAGTGTGTCAGTGCCACCTCTGGACGCCCATGTGACTAGGGTGACACACTGATATCGGCGTGTGGTGTGCGGGTCCACAGACACCTTCGCACACGTGTTCTCATCCAATCCCGTTTTGAAGATGCGGAAGATCAAGCTCAGAAAGACGAACAGTTTCGTGTCACAGTGAGCACAAGGACCTGATGGAGGGGCCCTGGGCTCCGCACAGCCCAGCAGCGATGGGGCTCTGAGTGAGCTTCTGCGCCCTCTCCCACACATGGCAGCCTGTACTAGAGAACCATTCTTAGTCCCAGCTGTCAACAGGGAGCGGTCACATGTGCTGCCCACGCAGGCATGAGCCCCAACAGAGCGACTCCGGAGCCCTTGCTTTCCACCCCAGCACACAGGCTGGCTCAACACAGTGACTGACCCGCGCCGGGGACTGGCCCAGCTGCGCCCTTGGGGAGGAGCTATCCTCCTGCAGTTGCCCTCGGTCCATGTTCTTGAAACCGGGATCGGTGTCCAACAGGGGATTTGGCCTGATTTCTGCTCAGCCTCGAGTGACTTTCATATCACACGGCCCCCACTGGTGAGTTAAGTGTCTAAATCACAGACCTAAGTGGGTAACTGAACATTTGCAGGGGTGGGAGACAGCCCCTGTGGCACATTCTTCATGGGCCAAAGGAGACCAGGCACCTTCTGAGCGTGGATCCCAAGGAAAATCAGAGGCTGGAGGAGAGAGAACTTTCAGAGATGAGGCAGAGAGAGGCTCACTGGAGATTCACAGGTCATAGGTGCCGAGGGCAGAGGCTGAGAGATGTTGAAGACACTGGGTGGTGCTAGGGGAGGGGTCTGATCACCTCCAGGTTCCTCCTGCCTGAGGTCAGCGTCCCTGGGACACCTCTGACCAGCACCCCACAAGATCTCCACCCCAGCATGAGGCCTAGGGACACTCTTAGTAATTATCTTTAAAAGAGTGTTCGAGAATGAATCTTCCTATAAAAACTCAGGTCAACAGTAATGAAAGGAAGGAATTCCTCTTTCCAGGATGACTCTGTGTTCTCTAAGCCAGATGGGTACAGACCTATCACGCCAGCCCCAACCTCTCCGAGCTCTTAAACATCCAGCTGCCTACTCTCATTTCACTGGAGGTCTGGCCAGCATCTTAAACCTTCCTGTCCCAAACAGGGCTCTGCACTTCCTCCCCCAAGCCACTGCTCCCCGGCAGACTGGCTCAGGGCAGGTCACAGCCACCCTCGCTCTGGGCTCAGGCATCCATGCCCCCCGACATTGGAGCCATCAGCAAGTCCTAGAGGAGAGGGTGCACATGTAGAAGTCCCCTTCTCAGATCAGCCCACTTACCTTTACTCCACAGGCCCACTTCCCAACCTGCTGCCCCCAGCTCTGCCTGGTTCTCTGCCCTGCTCCCCGTAGATGAGCCAGTTCCAACCACCTGCCCCGCATCTCAGGCCTGGATCCATCCGGTAGCACAAACACAAGACTCCGCACATCCCTTGGCTACCTGTCTGCTGAGGTACTGCAGGTGCAGAACTCTCCCACAGTCGCAAAGAAAGTTCAGAAGAAGCAGCTAGCCTTTACTCTCAAATTCCTTTTGGAAAGAAAGTTTCTCTCCAAAAAAAGACAGAACAACACATCATAAAAGACAGCCCCTTCCAAAAAAAATTAGTTGGTAATTTTATGGCACCAGAAAATACTGACTTTTTTCCCCCTCATTTTATCAAGTGCCTATGACAGGCTCACCCCAGGCTGCCATGACATTGGGTTCAAGTCCGTCCACCGGCCTCATTCAGGACTGTTGCATCATGTCCCCTCCAGAGTCTGGGCTGGTGAGGGTGGGGGAGTGGCAGGGACGGTGGGCACCAGCATGAGGCATTCACTCCATGGACACAATTCCATCCCCCCACTGCCCATGCCCCCGTCTCCTGCCCAACTCCCCTTCCCTTGTCTGCTTCAGGCTTGGGATTCGGGATTTGGACCCAGCCAGCCGCAGCCTGGGACCCCGTCAGTAAAGGAGCCCAGACAGCACCAACCATGAGTCCACAAAGCGAGTCCTGCTCGCTGCTCTGCTCCCCCTCCCCCCCGCTCATTCAATGATCTGGGCCTCAGTTTCCCTAACTGTACCATGAAGGGTTGGATTGAATGTTCAGCTGGTGCCTCCCCCTCTGGTGGTCCAGGAATCTCTGATTCTGGGCAGGAAGGTCTTGCTGAGATATTCGTGAGAAATGGCACAAGTCCTAGTCTGATGATCTCTCTTTGGGAGATGAGAAAGGAGAACAGACCTCGTCACGATTCCGATCCATGAACACCACGACCAGAGACCAGAGGACCCGGCCGCGTGCCTGTCATGGCCGGCCTGGCTGCGGGGGGAGCTTTGGTTCCCGTGTGAGTGGAACAAGATGAAACCGTGAGCAAAAACAATGCGTCCCTTCCCAGAGATGGGGTTTAGGAGGAGCTGAGCCAGGGACAAGGAGTGAAGCCCTTCCCGGATGACAGAGACGTGGGGAAGACAGGCCACAGTGGGGGGGCGGGGCAGGGGAAGAAATCCGATGGCAGGAGAGGGCACAGGAGATGGGGCAGGGAGGGTCACCATCAACGATAGCACCAGAATAACAGCCAGGAATGAGAAGCCTACTAGGCACCAATGTCCTCAGCAAAGCCGCAAGCCCAGGACCCGGCATACAGTAGGTGCCCCGCGTCTGTGCTGATTAATCCCGGGGCTGCTGGGAGGTCCATCTGTGATCCTTTTGAAACCACATCCCCTTGCATTTCTGATGTCTCAGGCCAGCTGTCAGGTACCACTACAAGTGAAACCTCTGAAAGAAAAAGACGGCAGTTCTCCAGAGATAGAAAGTGTGGGTTTGATCCAGAAAATAAATATGGTCCCCACCGTGGAGAACCTCTCATCGCACGAAGGAGGCTGACCTGGAAACAAAGGGGGAAGAGCATGGCCGTTGTCTCTGTAATCGCTGCCTCTATTTTACAGGGAGAAGATGGCACCCCAGAGAAGTCTACTGATTTGCCCGAGGTCACGCAGCGTGGGACGGCCGGCCAGGTCCAAACCCCAGGCATCTACGCAGCACCCGGAAGGTAAGAATCCCTGTCATGGCCACAGTTGGGGAGATGTGTCTCCCTCCCTCCCTGCCTCACTGCAGACGCCTGTTTCTTTGTACTGAGCCCGCAGAAGGGTGGGAGCGGCCCCGTGTGCAGGAAAACACGGGTCTGCGTGGCTCCGTGGGGGGTCCTCGGTGTGCCTGTGAAGAAGCAGGGACTATCTCGGGAGCAGAGACCTGTGGGGGTGAGAGCCACACCTCTTCCCCACCCAGGCCAGCTTTCCAGACAGGGTGGGAGCTGAGCCAGTAATTCTTTCAATCTCAGTTCCCCGCCCCCTCTTGCCCGCACTTCCTCCCTCCCTTCTTTCCAAAGACGCCAGTTAGGTGCAGACCCGGCTATGGGGACAACAGACAGGTTCTTGCCCTGCGTGGACAGCCCATCTCTTACAAGCATAGGGACATAAGGAGACTGGAGTGACAGCAGACGTGCGTCTCTTAAGCAGACATGAGGAGCACCTGCCGGGTGACAGCCTCTGTATAAGGGGAACTGACCGTAAGCAAAGCCACATGGTCGCTGCCCCACAGAGCTCACAATCTAGAAGACAAGAAGAGCTTATTCTAAAGCCATACAATCAGGGGCGCCCACTTGCTCAGTCAGTGGAGCGTGCAACTCTTGATCTTGGGGTCGTGAGTTCAAGCCCCATTATAGGCATGGAGCCTGCTTAAAATAATAATAAAACTGCACAATTAACAACAGTAGCATTGGCCTAAAGAACAGGCTCCCGGTGGCCAGGAGGCATGTAATGGGGTGTGGGGATCAGAGGAGGCTGGACAAGGCTTTCCTGAGGATGGATGCCTGAACTTGGGTCTGGTAAAGGGATCAGGAGTTATCCATCAGAGGAATAGTGTTCCCTAACCTGGTCCTCAGCTCAGGTTTGGCTGTTTTCTGCTTGAAAATCAACAGTCGAGGGACAAGTGAGAAAGGGAAGTTTGCCTTATTTATTTATTTATTTATTTATTTATTTATTTATTTATTTGACATTTTATTTATTTATTTGACAAAGAGAGACATAGTAAGAGAGGGAATACAAGCAGGGGGAGTGGGAGAGGTAGAAGCAGGCTTCCTGCCAAGCAGGGAGCCCAATGTGGGGTTCGATCCCAGGATTCTGGGATCGTGACCTGAGTCAAAGGCAGACACTTAACAGTTGAGCCACACAGGCACCCTGAAAGGTTGCTTTATTTAAGAAGTTGGCAATCTGGGTAGATGATGGACTAATGTCTCAGACCCTATCTCCCCTGTGCAGGCGAAGCCGGGGTGTTCTAAAGGGGAAGGCGCAGGACAAAGGAGGGACGTCTGCGCAGAAGTGGGTGCCCACACGGTGAGACTTATGTGGGCATGGCCCTGAACAGGCTCACTGGCATCCGTGGGATGTTTGGGAAAGGAGTCAGGCCCCATCTTCTGGGAAAGATATTTCCTCCTTCCTCAAGGCCAGTGGTCTGCAGGTCTCAAAGAAAGGAAGCTAGTTCTACAGATCAAGGGATTTAGGTCAGCAAGCAAGAAGTACATAAGCTTGAAGCAGGTTAGCCTTTAAGATGGGTTGGAGGTCCTGTGGCTGGAGGCAGGGCAGGGTACTTAGTGCCCATGAAGAGCTTTAAGACCCATGTAACTGAAAGGCAGGTAGATAGGGACCTAGAGAAGGGGGCCCAGGCCAGGCCTTATGTTTAGCCCACATTCTGGGCTAAAGATTTGAGTCTTCAATTCCTAGAATGGCAGGGCCCTTGGAGTGTTTAAAGTGGTAGTACCAGAAAGGAAAGTTTGGGTTGGGCTCATTAAATGTTCATTCATCCATCTAACAGGTATGACCTTGACACACTCTGCCCTGGTGTTCATCCACCCTCTTCCTCACGGTCACACCTCACCCGGCTCTGCTCTGGGGATCCAACCTGACCCGCAGGATAAACCCACACACACTTCTGTGCCCTTCCCCCCCAACCCCAGCAGCCTGGGCGCTTTCCTGCAGAGACATTGCCAACTTATGCACCAGGCCCCCAGCACCACCACCAAGTCAGTCCAAGTCAGACTTGGACTCTGGAGGGTGGCAGGGGGGGACAGGTTTTCATCTCCTGCCTGTCATTTCCCCTCCAGACCAGAAGCTCCAGGAGAGTAGGTCAGTGCTGTGGTCATCTCACGCACAGCTGTCTTCCTGGGACCTCACGCGGTGCAGCACAAGCAGCAGGGCTGGGAAGCCTAAGGGGGGAAGGGGAGGAGCTTGTCCAGTGTGAGGACAGAAGACGAAGAAGAACACTGGGAACACATGCGTGGTGAGAAGTGAGGAAAGCAGAACAGAGAAAGCGGTTCACACGGTGAGCTGTTCCATTTGAAGCAAGTACAAGTTGCTCTGGGCCTCAGGTGCGTGTGAGCACTGATCTACATCTCGGTAGAGCTTTGGGGAGTGAAATGTTTCTTATGAGTGTCATTCACACTAAGCTGGGGACGTTGTGAGAGGCCAGGGGCCGGAGGGCAATCTCAGGTCCACAGCCTGGGGAAGAGCAGAGGCCCTGATCCCAGCTGGGTTTGGGGTGTCTGGCCCACGGCTGCCGAGGCAGAACGCTTGGGCTAAGGCCCCAGGATGCATGGGGACCTCTACCTGTGCCCTCTCAAACCCCTATCCCCAGGTCGTTTCCTCCTGGGACCCCCGTGTGACCTCTGCTTGTCCCTCCCAGGCCCACCTCACCCATGTATGGGTGAGGGTCAAGGCGGGACCTGCCAGGCAGTCCCAGGTTCCCCAGCATGTCACACTCATGCCCCATCTGAGCATCCCTCCCAAAATACCCAAGAAACACCAAGAAACCCAAGGACAACAAGGTGTCCTAATACCCTGGGAGCCCTCCATAAGTGGCTGGGTCTCTGCTGCCCTCACTGTCAGCCCTCAGCTGCCTTGTCTATAAGACAGGAATACTTGACTCATTCAGCAAATATGTAGTAGGTGCCTGGAGGGTCCCAGGCCTTGTCCCAGGTGCAGAGCGGTACGGACAAGCCAGGTCTCTGCTTCAGTGGCTTTCCATCCAGTGGACAGTCCTCCCGTGCTCCAGGCTTGAGGAGATCAGGGTGACAGACATAGGACCCAGGACCCAGGAAAGTTGTGTAGAATGGGGTTTCAGAGCCATGGACATGTCCTTACTCTGGCTCTGAGGGTTAGTGCTGCTTCCCCACAGACGTGAGGAAAGACTCCGAGAGGTCAAGGGCATTGACCAAGGGCGCACAGCTAGCCCGGGAGGACCCGGATCAGATCCTGTTCCCGTGCTCTTCCCACGACCCCAGTCTGCGTTTCTGGTCCCAAACATGATTTCTGCAGCTGGGATCAGATCCCTGGGTCTGTTTCCTTGTCTGCTTCCTGCCTTAGGCTTCCCTAATACCAGGCTGCCGTGTCTTGGTCTCAGCCACATCCCAAAGCCAGTCGGTGCCCCACGCACCAGAGGGAGGTCAAAGGAATGAGCAAACCAGATTCTCTTGGTTTCAGTTTCCTCCCCTGAAAAACGGGGTGACTGATTCCTCCCTCACAACGTGGCTTCAAGGATTCAAAGTCTGATGTGAACGCGCTAGGTCATTGGCAAAAGTGTCTGCAGTTATCTCAGAGCCCTTAGCCAGCATGCTGGCCCTCTGCCAGGTGACTCTGCATTTCCTTCCATGGAGATGTGGCCTCACCCCACCCCCAACCCAGGCTTGTATCTGGCCTGGTCTAGTGACTTTCTCCGGCCCCAAGAATGTGCCAAAGTGGCATTGCCCCGGTTCTGCCCCAGACATCAGGAGACTTTGCTTCTCCCTCTCCCTGGGACCCCAGGACTGCCATGGGCGGAAGTCCAGACGCTAGCCTGTAGACCAGAGCCATGCCAGTCCATCAACAGCCGCAGAGCCCCAGGGGCAAGGGAGAGCCCAGCCAACCCGGCCAAGCATACCCCTGCCCACTGCCTCGAGACATGCGAGTTGGGAGGTCCTGGGCCAGCCGGACTCCGAGGGTCCCCAGCCTCGTGAGCCACGTCAGCGTGTCTCGTTCGAGGCCATTCAAGGCCTCTGCGGGTTGGGCGAGTGCTACCCCCAACAGGTGGCTGACAGAACAGGCAAAATGCCTGAAGGCAGCTGGCTTTCAGGGAGTGGCACCCCTCATGCCTTCCCACAGGAGGCAACAAGGAAAAATCCATCACGAGCGTTCCAGGGCACTGCTCATGATAGAACGGGAAGCGTGGGGGAGAACTGCGGCTATCCCAGGACAGATCAGGGGCTGGAGACTTCCCCGCAGTCTGAACGCCAGGAGTGGGAGGAGGTAGACACGGAGCCCTCTCTCTGTGCAGGCACTCTGAGAAGATAAAGGAAACTTGACTTATCAGCGGCACTCACGACATCGGCGGCGGGTGAAGATGCATTTTTAACAATTCAGCCTTGCAGACTCTCACAATTTATCTCAATAAATGCCAGGGTGACTTGTTCCTTGCCCTTCCCCCTGCTAAGAAATGCTCAGGGAGGAGTTCTGGGAGAAGATGAAGGATTGACATGCGGGAAAAACTCACATTGAGATATTCTGATAACATTTCATCAGCCACGCTCTGTGCTGAGCAGAGCCGAGCAGACCGGCGAGCTGAGACAGACAAGGCTGAGCTGAGCCAGGCAGGGGTGGGGGTGGGGATGGGTGGCTCTGGAAGCCCTGGGGGTGAGGCGGATTGGGGAGGAAGAGGACCCACATTTAAAGGAACCCACCCTTCGGCCGGGAGCAAAGGACCCCTGCCCCACATCCTCCCACGGGAGGAGGCCCCGCACTGGTCCCACAGCTCAGCCACCCCATAGGGATTCTTCAGGGCTTAGAGGATGTGCTCTCCCCACCCCCGAGGCTATGCCTCCCCTCTACATCATATCCTACCCATCCAGGCTCCTAGAGTTCTTGGCCCAAAGGCCCCAAACCCGTTTTAGACCCGGCACAGGACTCTTCCTCCTTTCACTCCCCCAAGAGAAGTCCACACTGCATGTGTGAGCACCCTGAGGCCCCCAGGGGCCACAAGGCAGATGTCTAGAGAGAGTAGAAGGTACAGATGGCCCTTGGATGTGCAGACTATGGACTGAAGCACAAGTCAGGCCTTGGCGGTTGAGGACAGAGCTGGGGGAGGGAAGAAGAGGGGTAAGGCATGAGGATCCCAGGAACACACTTGCCCTGCAAGTGACTCAGGGTAGGGGCCCCAGCCGCAGGGCTCCTACCCTTGCATCAACCCTTCCAAACTCTCCCTAGCTGAGCCCTCCCACAGTCCCAGGGGAGGCAACATTACTCTTGCTCCGTAGATAGACAAAGTGGGGCTCAATAGCCCAAGGCCAACAGCCAGTCCAAGATCACACTCAGGGGGCAAGGGAGAGAGCCAGGATTAAAAGCCCATCTGCCTACGCTTGGACCTAGTCGGGGTTGGGGAGGCAGTTCAGGGCAAGAGTCTGGGACACGGATATGTACCAGCTCGCTTGGGGGTGCACCCCTTCTCTGTCCTTGCCAGCTGGGTGAAGCCACACAATTACATGGTTCTTGGCACCTCAGCCTTCTCAACTGTACATTGGTTGAGGATTCAAGTTCACAATCCACCTTGGTCTGCTTGGGCTGTTATAACAAAATACCATCGACCGGGCGGCTAGGACACATAATTATCTCCAGCAGTTCTGAAGGCTGAGAAGTCTAAGATCAAGGTGCTGGCAGAATACTTCCTGGTGAGGGCTCACTTCCTGGCTCAGAGATGGCCACCATCTTGCTAATGTGACCTCTTCTTGTGTGAGCAAGGAGAGAGCGAGCTCTGGTCTCTCTGCCTCTTCTTCTGGGGCCCCAGTCCCATTATAGGGCTCCACCTTGATGACCTCACTAAACCCAACCACCTCCCAAGGCCCTACCCCCCAAGAGCATCACACTGGGGCTTAGAACTTCAACCTACAAATTTGGGGGGAAGGGCAGGGACACAAACATTCAGTCCATAACACAATCCCTTACTGGACCCTGCAGGAGTCCCCAGTATGCCCCCATCTATGTTTGCCTCCACTTTCCACCCTCCCCCCTAGCAGGCAGGGAGACCTTCCCAGGACTTAATTTTTGATTGAGTGTTTTGCTAAGATTTCCATGCCCGCGGTGGGGAAGGATGGCTCTTGGAGGCAAGAATGGATGGGGGACACACTGTGGCCACCGCAGGGACCAGCAGAGTTTGTTGAGGCAGTGCCGATGGGGTTGAGATCAGACAGGACAACTGTGCAGGATCTGGGAGCCCCAGACCAGGGAGACAAAAGGATGAGGAGCAGGACGCCGGCTGATCCACAGAGAAGTCTGCACTGGGCAGGGACTTCCCAGGCTGAGGAAGGATAAGGATCGGGGCACGAGTGGGACCCGGCTACCCCTCAGGGTTCTTTAGCGGGAGGTCAGGAAGCCACCCAGTCCTGAAGCTCCCTGAAGGGCCATTAGGGCACGAGATGAGCTCATAATCCTCCCCTTTCCCTTCCTTCCAGATGCCTGTTGCTCCTTGCCCACTAGTGTGGGGACTGAGGATGGGGCAACCCAGGCCTGTGTGACTCAGTGGGTCTGGTCTCCTCTGCACCTGCACCAGGTCAATTCTGGGACACAGGCAAATGACAGGAGGTGATCCGCAGTAGCACTGTGACCTTGATGATGAAGAAGGGGCTAGTGGGCAGGAGGGAGGGAGGCGGGAAGATCAAGGGTGGACACTGCATACCTGGGGACCCCTCAGGAGCAGGACACTTACCAGGGAGGCTTGGGGACAACCAGCGTGGGGTACACGGGAGCTCAGAGCGGAAGGCAGCGCTGGGCGTCAGCAATAATTAGAATCCTAAAAAAGACCTCGTTATTTCTCCCAGGGCCAGGCGCCCTTTGGAAAAAGGATGTTTCCTGCCAGAGTGCCCCCTGAAGATGCGTTCGTCACAGGCTATTGTGTAAATCCACGCCTGGCCCATTTAAGAGACGTGATTTATCCACTTGACTGGCCTTCACGCTCCTTCTCCAAACTCTCACAACGTGGCTGCTGTGAGGAGCCCATGGAAGAGCCATAGAACACGCCGGGTGAGGCCGGCTGCCAGGGCCTGCCTGCTCTGAGCTGCCTCCGGCTGCAGAGGAGAGCCGGGGAGGAGCCGGGGGTCGCGCGGCTCCAGACAGGGGTCGGTTCCCAGAAAGAAGATGCGTGACACCAGAGAGGGCAGCTCGGGTCCGCTCCTGCCACCGGGCTCACGGAGGCCCTGCTGTGTTTGGGCCTGCGTGGGGTCTTGGGGCGCAGCGGTGAACAGAGAGGAGCCTGTGTCTGGAGCGGGGAGGCAGGAAGGACAGGCGGACAAGGTGGGACAGGAGTGCTCCAAGTGGGAGAGGCGCTGGGAAGAAGGTAACATAGTAACACGGGTGAGGTGTGGAGACTGGCTGTGATGGCCTTGGGCTGCTGAGACTAGAAAGGCCTCTCCGAGAAGGGGACCTTGGAGGTGAGCCCGGAAGGATGGGGAGCCAGACCTGGGGAGACGGCGGGAATGATGAAGAGAGAGACCCACCCCACAGGTCTACACCGAAACCACCCTGTGGTGTCCTCTGCTCACCCTTTCTCCTACTTCCTCTCCTCCTCCCTTAGACATCAGTTGAAATGTCTCTTCCTCTAAGAAGCCTTCCTTGACTCCTCAGACAGGTTTGGCAAGGTGAGGAAGTATTCTTTACAGTTTTGACTCTTGTCCTTTTTTGCAATAGGTAAATGTCTTGCTCAACTTTTCTTTTTGGTAGACACCAACTACCTCCTTCTGGACTGGCAGATGCTCCCTGCTAGATACTGGTGTGGGTCTGTCTTTGGCACAGCAGCAGCCCCAGCACCTAGCACAGTCCTGGCTCACAGTGGGCACTCCAGTGTTTGTTGAGTGACTAAATAGATCCATTGAATCCAACACAATTTTCTCCTCCTGGCTCTTAACTCCTCTGTTAATTACTGTTTTTATAAGCTTGTGGGCTGATGTGATGTCAGTGCTCTGGGATGGTGAGCTATTGGTCAGTCCTTGGAATAAACAGCCTTTAGATGGTCCCACGTGATCCTCCCCTCTGCACACTTTTGTGTAATTCACTTTCCTTGAGTGTGGACTAAACTTACTGCTTCACATCTGTCAAACAGAACATGCTGGGAAAGCATGGGATTCATTTCTAACAGCAGATCTGGGAGCTCATTCTCACTCTCTATTAGATGGCTAGTCTTGGGGTGGGAAGCAGCTGTCGTGTCGTAAGTGGAGATATAGATATGCAAGAGTGAGTGTGGAAGCAGGCCCTCCCCCCAGCAGCTCTGAGGATAGGGATGGCCCCCACCAATGCCTTGATTGCAGACACATGACAGACCTTGAGTTGGAGGCTTCCAGCTCAGCTGTGCCCAGATCACTGACCCATAGAAATTATGGGATCACTGATGTCTGCTGTGTTTACCTGCCAGGGTTTGAGATCATTTGTTACACAGCCATACCTAACGAACACAGCCATACAGTGGCTTAACATTCCCCTGTGGCTCCTCATTGCCCACAAGATAATTTTCAGAAGCTCTTTCAGTAGGATTATCAACAGCATGAGGTCACCATCTTGTCCTAATCTTATGTGTGCTTTCACTACCTAGCACAGAAGCTGAATTATAGCATAGCTGTGTGTTACTTATTTGGGAGGCAAAAGAAGAAGAAAGGAAAACTGAAATTCATGTTTTTAAATAGCCCATTAGGTACAGCCTCAGGCTGGGTGGGACCGACTATCCTGAGAAACTGAGATAGAGCACAGTCAGTCTAATCCACTCCGGAATCACATTCACCTTGCCACAGCAACTGATGTACAGGGATTTAAATCAGCGGCATTCTTTCTTTATTTTTTTTAATTATGATCTGATTCGAGAATTATTGAACATGGTTGTTCTCTGGCTTTTTGAATGGCTAGAGTAAGGACAGGAAATTGAAACCTGGTATAGCCACTTTGTCACCATGAATGACACCAGCCTGAGGCCAAAATCAATATAAGAATATGGCTACAATAGAGAACATAATAAAAAAAAAATCAACCTGACACCATGATCAAACCACTCCTGAACCCCTTATCTGGAACCCTTTAGTTCTGTGAGCCAGTATACTCCCTCTATTATTTTGGGAAGTTGATGTTATGTTTCCTGCTTCTAAAAACTGAGACGGTCCCATTTGATACAAGTTTCTATTTTGAAAATCTTCTTCCTCTTGTTCCCTATTCAGCTCAGTTGCCTAATGAGTCTGTCATTCGATGCTTCTATATGCTAGGCTCCTCTGCCTGTCCTTCCACAGGGACTCACACTCAGAATGGAAATATAAAGAACAGACAGCCCCCGATTTAAAGTGACTCACTCTCTCTGTGGGAAGGAGTGGCAAACGAAAGACAGGAATCAGGACTCCATATTTTTTGCAGAGGTGTCTGAAGCATAGAAGATAGAGCAGTTAGTTCTTCCTGGTGGGATCAGGGAAGTCTTCTGGGAGCCGGTGACACCTGAGCTTGTCTTTGGGGAGGGCTCACAATTTCACCAGGTGGCAGAGGGGACAGGTACGGCAGACATGGGAGAGACACTGATGGAAAGGCCCAGAACTGGAGGGTGGAGGTGCTAATATATTAGGACTATATATACTATGATTAGGGGTAAGGACAATATATACTATGGGTATATATATATGATATATATGATTAGGGGTAAGGACAATATATACTATGATTAGGGGTAAGGGTCCACACAGGGCAGAGATCATAAGCAAGCCTGAAAGTGTGCTGGGGATCAGCATGCGCCTGACCTTGAATGTGCTCTGAGGGTTCCGGATCTATCCAAACATAAAGTGGGCCCATCAGAAGTGTTTGGGCAGTCCACAAGTCATGGTCTCTGAAAGGTTAGACCCTATAACATTTAAAGTCCCCTCGGCTCTAAAATGCCGGGAACCAGCAAAGCCAGCAATGACTGTTGACTTTATTTGACAAAAATTAACAGGCTTTTCTGAGTTGAAGTTACACAAATAGTTTCATGAAATCCTCGGGGGACACTGAGGGCAGGTCACAAACACCTGAGCTTGTGGGAGAGATCTGAGCTCTAGTCGCCACGGCTCACTCGTGCAGGGGTCCCACAGAGAAGACACAGATCATCCTTCTGGGGACAGCGTCTTTTTACCTGCCTGACGCGGCAGCCACTACCAGACCTCCCACTGCTTCTATGGGAGTTCTCACATAAGGCTCTGAGGAGCAACCTCCCCCAGACCAGACCCCCCAATCTAGCCCCAAATGAAATCAAACCCTTTTCCTGCTCTCCTTGATAGTTTACATTCAGGTTTCTCCTTTGGGAGGGAGCTTATCTCATCAAATTGGTAGAAACCAGAGCAGCCATTGATAGGGGACCTTTGAAGAAGAAAGTCAGGTCAATAAAACATCAAAGGCAGTTTGGCTCCCTGGGTAACAATGAATAATGGTGACAGCATCCCCCTTCCCCCAGCAAGGCAGAGCTTCAGAGGTCCCCAGTGGAATGGAAGAAAATGCTGTTCTTGAGTATAACCAGGAAAAGCATCCTCATATGACCCAATGTGACAGATCCTCTCTCAGCTGCTGCATGGGACAGACCAGGAAACTAGAGTGTGGTAGGCTAGCCCCCTACCTGAAGCCTGGGTGGGGAGGGCCTGGCCCCCGGCCTGCCAGACTTCAGCAACATGCTACCCACCTCTGCTCAGCTAGTCAGACTCACGTCAGCAGGATCCTGGAGTGTCAGGTCTTCTAGGCCCTTCAAGCTGTGCCAGTTGTGGGATTGGGGCCTAGAAGACCTGAGTTTGAATTCTGACTCATTCAGTGCTCTAGGAAAATGGGATCATCCTTCCAAGGTCATGTTTGTTTTGTTGGGCATTGAAGGGCAAACGAGCATTGTATGCGTAGTACCAGTTCATGGCCAATGAAACAGAGCCTCAGTGAACACTGCCCTGAGTGGTACTAAAGGCAGTGTTTGCTGCTCTGAGAACCAAGCCCTGGCTTGCAAGGGTCCAACATGACACATACTGATGTCTCTCCCAAGCAGAGAATAAATATCACTGATGGGCAGATCTTATGGCTCTGCTGTTTTCAGCACCTGGCTTTTGAAACTGAGGTCTTCCTGCTCATCTGTGTCAAGCTGGCAGAAGAGAAGCTTGAACAAGGGTCCCAAAGAACAGACAGTATCAGCGTGTGTCACTTCCACTCACATTCTATCGGCTGGAGTGCAGCCACATGATCCCACCTCTCTGCAAATGAGTCTGGGAAATGAAGTCCTGCTCTGTGCCCAGGGAGAAGGAGAACCATATTTGGTGAACAATTGGAGGGTCTTTCTGCCATCCCAGGAAAGGTGAAATGATGTCCCAGGAGACCCAGAGGGTTAATAGAAGAACCCAGTCTCCTGAGTGTGCAGCAGTGCCCCAGGCTCTTCCCTCTAGATGTCACACCAGAATGAGGCAGAGTCACAGGACTGGCCAGTGGACCAGAGTCAAAGGCCCACCCGAGCAAGGGTACAGATGATCAACACATTGTCTCTGTCTCCCTGCTGGCATCATGGGTGGAGACTAAAGAGCCACAGAACAAGGGCTCTTTGCTGTGAAGTTGGTTCAGATGCAAAGTTGGCCTCAGGGTCCCCTGGGGGCCCCTTTATTCAGGGACTTGGGTTGTCACCTTTACATTTCCCACTGGACTGTCTTTGTGAACCCTAAGTGCATAAACTTCAATCCATGTCTCTGGCACTTTCCACACATTGACACCCTCATAACTTGCCTTTCCCATTGCTTATTCTCCTCAGGGAGATCTGTGGCTAGGCAGATCTGATAGAGTCAGGATACCATTCCTTGGATGATGCTGTTCAAGGGGTACTTCTTTCGCAGGAGCTGGACTCAACAGAAGCCCATGGGAGGGAAGATGATCATGCAGGTCACCAATTTCAAACCCTCCCATCAGACCAATGAAGACACTGACACTCAGAGGTAAGATGCTTTATAAATGCACATAGCCCAATCCACTTAGCCCTTAGAAACAGTCAGAGATGTACCTGGATATTGAATATATATAATGTTGCTTACGATAGCTAAAAACTGGGTGTACTTTATACATGTTACCCCAGGAGTTGGGTAAAGTTATTTTATGGCACATCCATTCAGTGGACACCTAGGCAAGAATTATACAATTAGAAATGATTCTGCAGAAGATATTAGATAGTAAGGGAGGATGTTTATGATATAGTAGCTATAAACAGAAGATTACAGAGTGGAAGATATAGTATGCTCTATTTTTCCTGGGAAAAACGTAAACATATAGAACCACATATATGTGTGTATACATTAAGGTTTGACAGAGGTTTGCCAGTATCTTGATAATAAGATTGAGTGCTTTTTCTTTATATTTTCTATAATAAACACTTATAATTTTTGCAAGAGGAAAAAAGATGTACTCTTACCCTGAGATGCTTAGAGGTTTTCATTTTGGCATCCCCAGGAATTAATAATACCTAAGAATAAGAAGGTTATTTCCTTCTGTGACTTTAGTTCTTAGGAACCAGGGGCATGTGAAATGGAGCCAAGTTTCCCGACGGCATGGTCTGGGCTTTTTCTTGCCTTGGAGATCCTTAAGAATTATTTTTTGGTTTTTGTTGTGAAATGTTCTAGATTTCAGTTTTCTCTTGTATAATTCTAATCAAGTTCCACCTTCCTGATTAAATCTGAGCACATGTGAAGCCGTTCAGTAGCACTGTATTAGTCAGTTAGAGCCTCGTAACAAACAAGCCCAAATCTACATGACCTTCTGCAGCAAGTAGGCATTTCTCACACATCTAAAGGTTGACAGCTCTAACCTGCGGAGTGGACGCAGGTCCGCTCCATGTGTCTGTCACCCTCCTGGGACCCGTGGGCTGGCCAGGGCATCCTCGTCTCATGGCAATGATGGAGGCACAGCAGGGCACACAGAAGCATGTGATTCCTCTTAAGCCCTTGACTCAGAATTGACAACCGTCCCTTCAACATTGACCAAAAGAAGACATGGGTGACCCCAATGTCAAGAGCCCAAGAGACCAAGGCCCACTCTGCCTTCTCTAGGAGGAACAGTGTCACGTGGCCTGTGCATAGATAGGGGGTGAAGGACTGGGACCAGTTCTCCAACCACACACCCACAAATGGTCACTGTGGCCAAGTCATGGTGTGAGAGGGCTGAACATACCCTGATCTCTTTAAAAATAACATAATTTGCCCCACAGACTCTAAAAACAATATGTGCTTATCATGGAAAAAATACAAGGGGGTGAATTAAGACCACCATTGATTCCTTTTCCTTGGATGGTCCCTGTTGGGATTTTGCTGCATTTTCTTACAGGTGGCACATCACATGGAGAGGGAATGTGCCTCCAGGACAGCAGAAACAGCAGGTGCCGAGGACAGGGAAGAGCCAGGAGGCGCCACAGAGGAAGCAGAGAGAGTTGGGGACAGGGCAGATCAGGAGAGGAGAGCGAGGACGCGCTGTTGGTCCAGAGCAGACAGGGCTCCACGGGCCCCAGTGAGACAGGGAGACTTCCAGAATTCCATGCAGGGGGATGACTTTGGGGGCCTTCTGCTGAGCAGGACCACCCTGCCCAATTCGTTGGGTATGGGGACAAAGGAGGAAGGAGGGAGACCAGTTGGGCATCTCTTACAGATATCTAGGCAAGAGGTGCTGGTGGTGGGATCCAGGGTGGTTGACAGTACAGGTGGTAAGAAGGTGACTAATTCCAGACTGATGGTAAAATGAAGCCAACAAGGTCTGTGGCTGGGTTTGTTGTGGGATATGAGGGAAACACAGGAGTTGGAGGGGACTTGAGGTACTGGAAGGATTGTCATTCACTGAGATGTGCAGGCTAATTTCTGCATATGAACGTCCTTGAAAGGTCAGACAGTGACCTCTTGCTAGGTGATTTGGGGTGGAGTTGTGGACAAGGGATGTGGTGCCCAGATTCAACATGGCGGGGCAACGGGTGAAGGAGACCTCAGGCTGGCAAGCTGTGGCCACCGCCCTCTGGACTCTCAGACACGAGCACAATGGAGATTGCAGTGTGGACCACTGGGTCATAGCTCTTGGAGAGCCTGTGACTTGCTGGGATTTTTCAAAAGCCATGCTAAATTCTTGACCATGGAAACCTGGGAGGATGTTACACTCGGACTTTGACAAAGGAAATAACATACTTGGGGTGAGGATGTTTGAGATGACAAATACAAACAGAAGCGAAGGGACCCCTTCTGCTCCAATGCAACTGGCCAATTCTTCTTCAAAAGCGAATACTGACCAGCAAGGAAAGAGCAAAAGGCCCTGCGCACAGAAACAGCCCCTGGCCAAGGAAAAAGATGTGAGAAAAACAGAAACATAAGCCCATGGATGGAGAACTTCATAAAAAGAATTACCCAAGATTCCGAAGAAAACTTCAGATAAGCTAGGAAGTTTTGAAGCACAAAACAAAAACACTCAGGGTCAAGGGCTCAAAGAATAGTTATGATAATTACAAAAAGAGCGAGTTGAAAAAAGATCAGGTTTATCTTAAGGAAGAGATAGAGGGAATGAATGCACACAGTACAGGGATAAATGCCACAAAAATCAATAAAAATAAGTAGGCAAGAACGGAATTCCATTGGGGACACAGAACAGCAATTTCAGGAAATCACTCAACTCAAAATGGAAAAGAACGAAGTTGGATAAATGAACATAGACCACCCCCCCATCACCACTCTGCAGGGCCCATGTCCAGCAGGACTTCCTGTGGGTCTGCTTGGCGAGGCAGTGGGACACAGTGACCACAGTGGCCATGGTGTGTAGAGCTTGCTCAGGCCCTCACCTGCCTGGCCTACTCCATGGCTGCTGTCTGTCCTCTTACAGACACTTTCTACTTTCACTCCCTCACCCACAGGCCACAAGGGTCATTCTGGGGCACCTGGCTGGCTCAGTCAGAAGACTGTGCAACTCCTGACCTCAACTCTTGATCTCAGAGATTATTTCATAGCTACGGCCGCACTTGGTGGCGGGTGTTTGGGTTACATGATGGGTAAACCAGTCTCCATGGCTGTGGAAGATGGTGCATGTACATCACAGCCTTTTCTGTTGTTCTAGAATTTCTGTGCCTTGGAATTAATTAATGGAATTAATTAGAGCATGTTTCAAAAGAAAGGGGTGGTTCTTTTTAATTGATCTCTTTGTAAGAGCTTCCAATCAAATTGCAGCCACATGTATAAGCAACTGATCTGGCAGCGTGCACATGACCATCACTGCCTACTACTTCTCCTGCAGCGAAGATGCTTGCCGTATGAGAAAAGTATCTCCCAGGGACACAGAGAAGAGATCCAGCACAGCACCTACCTCACCCTGGGAGCCCTCAAGACACTGTGCAACCATGTGCAGTGGTCCTGAGGCAGACGCGCCAGACTGTGCACAGGCAATATCATTTTCTGGGACAATCTCTGGGCACAATAATCCTTGGTTCTCAAAGGTTTCAAGAAAATACAGGTTACATAGGTCTTTTCATTGTTTCCAATCAGCACTTTTGAATCTACTAACACTCTTTTCTGGGATGAAATGTGATGAAAAGGCAGCGAGATCAAAAAGGACATTCCACTGTCATGATCCATACTAATAACTACATGCTAGGAGAAAAAATAGATATATAGACACACATACTCCATTAATACAATACTTTATAATGTATACTACATATTACTAATATATACTATATACTATATACAATATTACTAATGGGTAGTATATAACATTTATATGTAACATAGCATATGTTATATACTATCTATTAGTATTATTATGCATATATTATATTTATATGATCATATACTATCTTTAGTATACACTATATGTTACTAATATATATTAGTATATTACTTGCATACTTTTTAAGTACGATATATTACAGTGTACATATAAACAATATATATACACAGTATACATAACATATTGCATATATATTATACAACATAATATATAGTACATACAGTAATATACTATACATACTATATATTACTAATATAGTATATTACTATATATTACTAATATATTACTGTATATTATATTACTATATATTACTAATTATACTAATTATACTAATCACTATATTAGTAATTATACTAATTACTATATATTATAATGCTATATATTACTAATATTATAGTATATTACTAATATACTATACATACTATATATTACTAATATATATTACTAATATATTACTAATATTAATAATATACATACTATATATTACTAATATGTACTATATAATATATATTATTAATAAATAGTATATTTATTATATACTATATATTATAGTATACACTATATATAATAGTATACACTGTATATTAACAATATATATTATATACTTTATAAGTATAATATATTACAGTATACAATATCTATAATATGCTGCATGTATATTATATATAATATATAAATAATATATAATATATTATTAATATATTTATATGTAATATAAGAATTTATGATATATAATATATAATATATATACATATGTATATATATGATATACATATAATATACTATATATTGTATATATAATAAATATTAAATACTATATATGATGTGTACTATACATACACTACATGTATATACTATATATACAAGCATATATTATTATGTATGCAATGTATACACCATATAGTATATTACAAAGACTAAATACAATACATACATTTTTTCACTGAAATGTTGATGTTTTAAAATAATATATGTCATGAAATTGTAAAAATAATAATAATACATGAGATGTACAGCCTAAGAGGAGTAATTGAACACCTTGTGACTCCAGGGAAAAAAGAATACAGAGGGCGATAAGCATGGAGGAAAGATCACGGAAATCTGAGACATGTGTAGCGCTACCAAGGGAAAGAACAAGATTGGGACAAAGCAGCATCTGAAGAACCATGCTTCGTTCCACTCAATCAGGTTGCCTGGACTGCACCTGCTACAGGGTGGGCAGGCACTGGGCTTGAAGCTAAGAGCACAAGAGATGACTCCTGCCCTCAAGGAGGTTTTGAGCCTAAAAGGACAATAGTGAATAAATAGATGATTAAAATACAACAGGAGAAATTCTAGAAAAGAGGTTAGCACCGGGGATCTGGGGGCAGAGGTGGACCCTGGTTTATTGTGGCATGTGTCAGACAGGGGGTCACATTGTCAGGCGGCTGCTATGGAGAAATCTGTGATCCCAGGGTTGAGAATGACTTCTGCAAGGTCACATGACCAGCAGATGTTAGAACCAGGATCTGAAGCCAGGTGTGTCTACTGCCAAGTTCATCCCCTTTCTCCCTGAACACACTGCCTCCAGCCTCACATCACTTCCAAAGGGAAGTAACAGGGACAAGAAATCCTGAGTGTCTTGTCATAAGGGCTTGTCATGAGGGGTCTGGAGCTTACTGGGGTGGGGAGGACAGCAGGACTGGTTTCCGTGGGATGGGCACAGGTGGGTTTCCAAGCCCACGCAAGTAGGGCTTCAAGGAACAGTGAGCATATTCATCAGGCACACTGTGCTCCAAGGCAAAGGCTCCTTGCAAGCTGAACAAGGGAATGTCCCTCACACCGCAGGTGGGGGCCAGATTGTGTCTTCCAGGAGACCAACACAGCAGGACAGTGAGGAGGCAGCGGTGCCCGAGGAAAGCGTGGGGCAGGTCTGCTGCAGAAGGGGCGTGCTGGAGAGCAGCATGTGCTGAATGGAAGAGCCATGCAGGCTGCCACCTGGGCTGGAAGTGGTCAGCGGGGGTTCGGGCCCTCACTCAGATCATCTGCTGTAGCCACAAGCACAGAAGAGACAGTGTTGGCATAACTGAGCTGGACCTGTGAGTGGACGTGGAGCTGTAACACCTAATAGTTCTTTGAGTCCAGCACTGGGTCCTTGGGAACTTGCCTGAGGCACTCTTGAAGGCTTTGTATTATTTAAAATACCTGTTGGCATTGTCATGTACTGACTGGCTTCTATGTCACATCTCAGACCAACCTGCCTCCGCTCCATCACCACCTGCCCTCCTTCTACCTCAGAGCTGGGCTTTCCTCCTGGAATATTCTTCTCCCCTCTTACCACCAAACCCTGTCATGATTTCACTTTTCAAGACATTAAGGAAGTTTGGCGACAAGTCTGTTGAAATTTCTCCATCCTCAGTGTACACTGAATATGACATGTCTCAGGTTTTCCTTATTTTTTTGCCTTCTAAAATGTCAAGGTACCCTTTTTTTTTTTCTAGAAGCGCTGCATGGAATAAAGGGGACTAGGGTATCATTTTATCCTATTTATCCTATTTAAAGGCAACTTGGAGCGAATAGGAGTAGAGACCCACTTGAGTCCATCATCTAACTCCCTCTCCCTCCTGGTTCTGGCTCTCCTGCTCCTTCTTCCCACCCCTTGAAGGCTCCCCAAGAGCTCCAGAATGGAGAGCCAGGGTCTGCCCTCCAGAAATCATGTGAGCAGGTCTAGGGTGGCCTGGGGGAGGTGGGCAAGACCTGGAAGGCCTCACAGCAAGAGGTGAGTAGAGACCTCTGGAGAACAGGATGCAGGGTGGGGACCGCTAAGCATGGAGGAGGCCCAGAGTATGTGGTCCCAGCTTCCACACTCCTGGATCAGGGGCCTGAGGGAAGGTGCAGGGCCCAGGAGAGATTGGGTCTGACTCTGACCCTGCCCTGCATTGGGCAAGAAGACCTTAACCCCCAGGAAGTTTCACCTCCACAGCTGAGTCAGGTAGAGGACTCCACACCTCTCCTGCAGATCCAGGGTCAGAAGCCCCAAGGACTCCTCTAATCCCACCCGCTAGCTTTTTATCTGGGCAGGAAACTGAGGCCAGATGAGGGGAGGGGCTTCCCAGGCATCCCTAGTTCCCTGTCAGCAGGTAGCAGAGTAGAACTCGGGGCTCAGCACCTGAACAGCCCTGCATCTGTCCTTCTTCTCTGACAGCTCCTGGGAGCGTTTCCAGGAGCCTGAAATCCAGAAACAGCCTTTTGATATTGATCATGCATCTCAGTTCTGGGACATACATTTTAAACTTTCCAAAACAAGATGCCTCATTCAATCGATGTAGACATTTTATTTCCTCTTTCTGTGTTTCCACCCCCCATCAAAAGCTATTGTTCAACTGATGGGGTATCTTCCCATGCGCGGCATCTTAGAATAAAGCAAACAGGTTAATTGTGAAAAATAATTCTAGTGTGAATAGCGATTATTTTCATTGGTTTCTGTGTGTCCAACACAGTGCACAATGCTGAACCTGCTTTTGTTTTCAGTTAATCCCATCAACACCCCAATGAGGTGACGGCCAGCATTCCCCATTTTATAGCCGAGGACACGGAGCGTCAGGGCCAGGAGTCCAGGTCCTTACCCATGGTCACACGGAAAGTGGTGGGGTTGCTCTTCTCCGTCAACCCAGCCTGCACGGTTCCGGAGCCCACATCGGACGCTTCCCACCACTGTATACGTTCACCGTCACTACCATGTTCATTCAGCCATTCGCTCCTTCCCCGATCCCCGCTGGACAGTGGTCCTGCCAGCGTGAAAACCCTGGGTCCGCCCTTAAGGAGCTGACCATCTAATGAGGGACATCAGTGTCCACTTCCTTCCACCAACTTTCTGTGTAGCCTTAGAACAAGTCACTTTTCCCCTGAGGGGCTCAGGACCCACCTGTTGAATGAAGGATGGACCTTCAGAGCCCTCCCCACCTGTGCAGCCGGACAGACAGCTGCCCTGAAGCAGTGGGCTCTCTTGTCCCCTCTGGCTTCCTGGAGAGCCCCACTGCCTGGGGACAGATGGTGAGACAGAACGCTTGGCTCCTCCTTTCCATTCTGCCCGGGAGAGGCTGTTGCTGTTCAAGAACAGTGTTTTCTCTCTTCAAAGCCTGTAACTTCCATGGGGTCTGGATGGAGGGTCCTGGAGCTGCAGCCCTGAATCACCCTCCCGTGAACTGCCCCCATGCAAATAATCTGGTGTAAACTTGAGAGGCCGAAGGCCCCTGTAAAGAGCTTGCACATGCCTGAAAAGATCTCTAACACCCCACTGATGGCCCCTCTCTCCATCACTCTGGGAAGAAGTGGAGGCAGTAAAAGGCATCAGGTTTCTAGGTCTGGTCTGGGAGCCCAAGATCTAGGTAGGCAAAGGGGTGGGGACCGCAGTGCAAGGGGATGGGTCCTGCTATGCACCTGTGCTTCCGGTCCCGCCCACTCCCCTGGGCGCATTTCTCCTGTGCCTGCAGGGCAGATGGCCATCCGAGGAACAGCAGATTTGTATTTCGTGAGGACGCTTTAGTCCAAAGATCAATGATGCTCTCGGAACCACTCTGCCAGTCCATGGGGGAGGATGAGCCTGGTGAGAAGCCCGCAAAGATCCAGCTAAAATTAGGCAGCCGCCCGCAGAGGCCAGGTCCGCAATCACAGAGCATCGATTTCCAAAGTGATGCCAAAGCCAAGTGACTTTAATTGGTCTCCTTGTTCTGTCTTTGTGAAGAGGGATCTTTTGTAATGAAGTGGTTCTTCTTTTGTAATGAAGTGGTTCCTTCTCTGGAGAAATGGAATTACTTGAAGGCAGGCTCTGGGTTTATCAAAGTGCAGGGTGGGTGGTGCAGCAGAGCATGGGAGAGTCGGCTCTGTTCTTATCCGTGTGACCTTGGGCCACGTTATCTCACCTCCGGGAACCTTGTTTCCGTGAAATGCTGGGAACAAAAACAGAAATAGAATTATTTTTGATATCTATATAATATATAGGTATATATATAATGAATAAAGTTTATGTCATGTATGTAATATGCATGTAGTATATATAAAGACATAAAGTTTATTTCTGATACATATATATATTTATATATATGACATAAAACCCGGCACATAATATATAATTAATATATTTTTTGAGTTTTTTGAGTTTATAATAAGCTACAGAAGCCTGGGGTGAAAGGAAGCATAATGCCAGCCCTTCTCTTAGTAGAAGAGGAAACTGAGGCTCAGAGAGGTTAAGTGGCTTGACCAAGGCCACACAGCTCAGCAGCACTAGAGCTCTGGAAGGTCAAGGCTGTTTCAGGCTCCACCTCCACACTGGGTCAGGAAGACATGTGGGGCCAGGTCTACATCTACGAATACCTGGGGTGAGACATTAGGACCCTTGGGTTCTAGGTTCAGGTCTGCCAACAATTTGCCATGTGGCCTTCATCAAGCCAAGTGTCTCAGTGCCCAGGTCAGTTCATCGCAACGGTGCCTTCCAAGTGCTAGGGCGCTAGTCTGCCAGCCCTGCTGGGTCTGCCCAACTCCCTCTGGGGCTATGCACAGCTTGCAGGCACCTGCGAGCCCTGCGGGCAAGGAAGCAGCTGCGCCTGGTCTCTCCTGCAGGCTGGCTGGCGAGAGGGGGACCGCCGAGTACCGGTGAGGAGGTGGGAGCTGGTGGTGAGATGCAGAATACACAAGGGGGAGTAAGTTCATGCCGATGGGGCCTTGGGGCAGGAATAAAGCAGCATGTAATACACACTGTTAGAGCGCAGGCTCTCATCCCATTTCAGACACTGGAAAATCGGGCTCGGCAAGGTCAGGTGGGCTGCCAGAGTCAAGAGCAATTCTCCGGAGCCCGAGTCAGGACTTGGTCTCGCAATCAGTGCACTCCCTGTCCCAAAGCTGTCTTTGTAGGTGACCAGTATTAAGATGCCGAGGGAGTGGAGACATCAGCACAGAATAGATGATCAATGAGGGCATGAGAGAGGGGGCTTGTAGGTCCTGGGACATCCAGTTCCAGATGGACGAGACAGCCTTGTGCTTCCCACCTCCACCCGGATATCTCCCAGAGAGAATTCCCCGGCGGTGGCTTGCTCCTGTCTTGGGGACAGGCGGGGACCTAGGTGCCAATTGCCACTCTTTAAAGAGCAGTGTTGGGAACAGATCAGCAGCCAATGTCAGCAGCTGGGGAGTCAGGTGGCCTGGTTAAGTGAGGCAGGGGTCATAAGGCTGCCAGCACTGTCCCCGCCACTGCCTGGACACGCCAGTGAGTACCGGACAGGCAGCCTCTCTGCACCTGCCACTCACTGTCAGACGGCAGGAGTCACAGAGAAGGGAGCGCCCGGCGAGGCAATGGCCGCCCCACTACTGTGTATCTCTACACATGCTGAACACGCACAGCACAGTACACACACACTGCTACACACATGCACACATGCGTGTACATGCTCCTACACACATGCACACATGCCACTACATACATGCGTGCACACACACAGATATACACACACTGTCCAGTCCCCACCTTTCCAGTGGACTTGAAGGGCAGTGAGGTGACACATGTATGTGCACACAACCTGGGTTCTCATGTTTCCCACACACCCAGACCGTTCTCCACGGGTCCTGTCCTGCTCCATCCTCTCCACCTCCAGACTCCTCAGCCTTGTCACCTGGAATGATGGTCATGGCCTTGTCTGGTGTGTTTTTTAATCCGTGAAATTCCGTCCCAGGGGTGGAGAATTCCCGATCTGGGGACACAGAGCAGGAAACATCAGATGTGCACTGCCCCAGCATCCTGGCAGCTTGGGTGAGGTCGTATGATGAAGTTTCTCTGATTAGATCCCTGGGCTCCTGGTCTGCGCTTTGAGTGGGAAGCTTGCCAGGTCATGGGGACGGAGGTTGGGACAAGCCCACCTGTTGTGCATGAGCTACTGTCCAGCTGTGGCCTGTGGCTCAGACGGTGGTGGGGAAGGTGGCCCCAGCTGTGGGGTCAGGGCTCCACGGACCAAGATGCTGTCGCCACTCGGATGATGTGGGTCTTGCTCCTGGTACCACAGCCCCTGAGTCTGGCTGTCCGGCTCTCTCAGGGAGTCTGCAAATCATACCTAGCTATTTCATTACTTCTTTTTCTGCTTTGATCATCCAGAACTCGGTTCTGCTGCCTGCAGTAACCACCCTGGTGGACAGGTCACCCCATAACTGTCCCAGCTGGTTCCACTCAAGGACAGGTAATAAGGGGCACTATAATGGAAGATACAGGCCCCAAATGGCAACATCTAGGCCAACTCACCAAACCAGCGCTTAATTCCTAATCTAATCCCACTTTCCACCTCCCTCAGAAATGTAGCCATAACTGGTCAGTCAGGAACTCTAGGCAGCGCTAGGAGTCCTCTCCATTCCCCCACCGGAAGATGAGCAAGACCGTGTAAGACCCCCACCCCTGCCCCCTGCCCATCCTTCTAAGGGAAAGTGACCTTGCCTGGAACAATTCTTTCTGTTGCTAGTAACTTTCTTGCCCCACCTTCGTTTCTATAAAAACCTTCTATTTTGTACACCTCAGAGCTGCTCTCCGCTTGCCAGACTGGATGCTGCCTGATTTGTGTATCATTTAATTAAGTCAATTAGGTGGTCAGATGTACCCTGTAGAATTTTGTTTTTTAACGGGGCCAACCCCTCGCTGGGGGCTAGGGCCCGGGGATGAATGAGGCAGGCTTCCTCCCCTGAAGAAGTTCCCATTAATCAGGGAAGGGTTCTATTATAAATTATATTTTGATACTTACCATGAAAAGAGCAAAAAGGAAAGTATGTGGAAGATACAGACAATGCAGAGGAGGAAGGGGTGAGCTCCAGTTTGGCCAGGGTAATCCGGGACGGCTTCTGGGAGGAGGCAGCAGTGTCAGGAAAAAGACAGGATCCACTCCCTGCCCACCCAGGGCTCTTTCTGCTTCTTTCCAACCACCTCTCAGTTGGCAGGTGGTGGTTGGGGGGGAGCAGTGAATTCAGGGTGCTTTTTCTGGAGCGAAGGGCTGGGGTTCGCCTAGCTGGGCTGAGAGCAGAGCAGCTGTCCTTCCCACCTCTATCACTCCACCAGGTCCGCCCTCGTCACACCCTGCCATCCCCTCCTTCCCTTGAGTCTCTGCAGAAGCATGGCCACATGATGTCGTGGCATCATTGGGACACACCTGCATTCATTCGCTTCCTCAATCACGTATTCTTTCCGTGTGTGTGCGTTGTGCCTGGCACGCCCCTGGACAGAGAACAGGGCAGTGAGGAAGGACTTAGTTCCTGCCCGTGCACTGCTCACAGTTGAGGGAGGGAAATGAGGCTTACAGATATGCACTAACATGCGTGTAATTTCTGGAACTATCTGTAATACTGAAGAGAGCTCTGTGGAGCCAGGCATGGGGACTGGAGATAGACGAGGAGTCAGGGAGAACGTCCCAGGGGTGAAGAACTGCATGAGGAGTAGGTCTCCTGATGAGGTGAGGGGAGCATGAGCACACAGGGCAGAGAGGTAGCATGTGCAAAGGCCCTGGGGAAGCAGAAGCAAAGCAAGGACAGGGAGCAGGAGAACAGAGTGCAAGGGGAAGTGCTGAGCAACAGGAACAGGCAGGGTTTATACGCCCCAGCCAGGCTGGCTGTGTCCATCCCAAGAATAAGCGGGAGCCCTGGAGGGTTTTAAGTGGGGCCTGGTGTGATCAAATCGGCCCTTCAGGTAGATGCCCTGGGAGCCGGTGTCTCCTCAAATCTGTCTCCCACCCCCAGATATCTCCTCAAATCTGTCTCCCTTCCATATGTGAGGGCACAGTGGGGAACAAGGCCAAAGAGGCCACAGGTGCTGAGGGGGTGTGGACACTCTGAGGTATGCAGCGGGGTGAAAACATGCAATAAACACCTACGAACTGTGCAGAGTGAAAGGGGCCGTGAGGGACAATGAAACAAGGAGAGGGCAGGACAGGAATGTGGGACTATTGCATTAGGTGTGGGGGTTGGGAAAGGGATCCGAGCTGCTCAGCAAGGTGGCATCTGAGCCGAGATTTCATGAGGGAGTTGAAGAAGGTGACATATCATCCCTATATTCTGTTCAGTGTCACCAGAGTCCCCTCCTCAGGGTCAGGTCCTCCAGCCCACCCCCAAGAGTGCCCAGAGGTCGGCCAAATCCCCACCTACCCCAGGTCACAGGGAGGCACCTTGCAGATCCGCCCCTCTCTCCAGGCCTTGGCACCTCCCCCACCACCCCCACCCCCGCTTCCCTTCCCCGCCTCCATCTCTCCCAGCCTCCTCCCCTCTCCTCTTCCAGGTCCCGTTTATTTTCAGAGCCTCTGAATCCTTCCCAAGCCTCTGACATTTACTCTTTAGAATCAGAGTATTTTCTATTTCTCTTTCCCAGGGCTAGTCTGCTGGGCGAGATTTCCCTGGGGTTCCAGCCTGCCCTTCCAGAGGTAAAGTGCGGGGGGCAGAGCTGGCTTATGTCAGCCTGGCACCAGCTGTGCCAACCAGCAATTATGAGGCACCCACTGTGCACCAGGCCTTTCTCGGAACCACCACGGTCAGCGCATTTAAGAGCCCTGCGGGCTGGGCGTTACCATCTGTGCACATCAGGTGTACCGGGCAGGGAAATCACAGGCTTGGGGCAGGTAAATAACAAGTCTAAGATCACCTGGCAAGTGAGAGGTGGGACAGGCATGAAACCACACCTCTCAGGCTCCAAAGTCTGTTCCTTCCTTCCTCTGTGCTCTGCCTTCAAGGTCTGCAGGGGCTGGGGCTCTAAAAGACAGGCAGCATTTGGGGGGACCAAGAGTAATTTAGGGTACGCAGCAGCCAGGCAGAGGGAACAGCAGGAGTAAAGCACAGAAGTCAGAACACACCAGGCATGTCTGGAGGGCCCGTCAGGAGGGCTGGGGCGGGGGGCTCAGCACCCCCAGGTGTCGGGGAGGACCAGGACAACTTGGCGGCAAGTGAGAGAAAATCGAGTTCATTCTGGCTGAGCCTGAAAGACACATTGGCTTCTCTGAGCGGTCAGTGCAGGGATGAAGTGGGCGGGGGTAAGAGGAAAAAGTGCTGACCTGAGCAGACGCAGAGAAGCCATGAGCCACCAGAGTTGACACATGCCCAGAGCACGTGCGCTGCCGACACTGCTCCAAGCACTTCGCACATGCTGTCTCCTCTACCCTCGGAGCCATCCTGTGGGATGGGCATAATGTCCAGTCTATACACGAGGAAACTGAGACTCAGAGAAGTTGAGTAACATGCCCAGGGTCACACAGCAAGTCGGGGGCACAGATGTAACTTGGACGTTGGCTCTAGAGTTTGGGTCTTAACCCCTCACTGCTCCCCCCGAGGCAGGACTCTAAGTTCCTGGCCCTGTTCCGAAAGCAGGAGCACAAGTATAGTTGTATTCGTTGTATTACGGGCATAGCTCTGAGTTCTGTCTTGTTCCCTACTTAATTATGCTTTACACATAGCTTCAGCTCGTGCAAGATCAGTCACTAACTTCGGCTTTTTATCCCTACTCACTGTTTACCCACTGATTGTAGAAACCTAACAGGAGCTCAGCAGTAACTTGTGTCTTGAAGTATTTGATCTTGCAAATCCCCAAAGAGAGTCTCATTGTCCGGAACATTGCTTACCCCCAGATTATTTCAAGCAGCCCCACTCAAGATTTTGAGAAACTCCTCACCTTCCTTTCATATATATAAGCTGTCCCTAGGCTCAATGGGGCAAAGTAGCTTCAGGAAGGATCTCCTTCCTTCTCACTGGGTTGTTCTTCTGATAAATCTTTCTTTACTTCAAAACCAGGGCCTGAGTCATTGGCTCACTGCATCTTGGGTGCACAGACAAGTTTGAGTTGGGTCACATGCCCTCCTGCTCTGTTGTTAGAGGCCTGATCACGGCAGCCTGGCCTGTGACACTAAGTGGCTTCCCTAAATAGGAAATGAGGGGCCATCGAATGTCATAGGGGTAACACCAGCAGATCTGGGCTTTAGAAACACACAGGGAGGCAGTGCCGGGACAGATCTAGGAGACAAAGGACGTGCCCAGGCAGGACCCAGGGAGGGCTTCACTTGGTACAGCAGTAGAAAAGGAGAGGGGAACCCAAGTGAAATGCTGTGCTGGCTTCCGGGCCACTCAGCCTGCACTGGGGAAACAAGAGGCGGGTGCAGGCCCCTATCGGGGGCATGTGGGTGACAGATGGCATGGCTCCAATGCTGCCTCTGGGTTTGCATCACTTTCTGGTTCATCCGTCTCACTGCAGGCAAGAGGCAGCTGGGGTCTGGCCTTGAACACTCAGCCCACGGTCAGCTTCTAAAGCAGGCTTCTGGAGTGGTGGGGAGTGCAGCCCTGCAGGCTCACACTGATGGGTTTGGAACCCCTTGAGGTGCCCAGAGCCTGGCCCTGGAGGCCCCACAGAGCCATGGCCTCCCTCCAAAGAGAACAGGGCAGGGATGGGTATGGCCCAGAGTTCTCTGAGGCTCTGACAGTTGTTGGGGACACAGCTGCCTCCTCTGAGCTCAAAGCAGCTGGCCAGATGGGTGGAGATGCTCTTCACAGAGGAGAATGGACCTTGCCAGAGAAGGAGACCAGGTGAGGCATCCATTGGCTCCTACCCCATGGCTTGCCTGGGAGGAGCAGGGTCTGGCTTCAGGAGGAGCAGACACAACTATTTCCAGGGCCAGTATGGAGTGCAGGGCTGTGAGCCCCCATCCTGTGGGGATTCCATTCTCAGGGAACCTCATGGCCCTGACCCTCAAAAGCCAGTAAGAGTCATGGTCCGATGATGCCCCTTTCATGGGTCTCATGGGGGTTTTAAGTGATGGTCCCAGCAGCATTGCAGCCATGCCTTTCCCCATCATGCCTTTCCTTAGATCAAACCCATCCCTGGCTTTCATCCAGCACTGCCCAGCCAGAGGCAGTGTCCCTGCAGCGAGGCTCCTTCCATCCCAGGGTACCCCCCACCCCATGGCCTCAGGTCAGAGGACATCTTCTAGCTGCAGAGGGGACAGAGAGAAGGCACAACTGCTTCTTAATCCCCTCAGGTAAAAGGTGACACATCACTTCTCCTACCGCACAGCTGAGAGCTGGCCCCAACCAGATGTAAGGGGGGCTGGGAAATTTTGTCCTGCCCACCGGCTGCCTCAGAACCTCGGCTGCCCCTCTCCCTCACCACTACCTGTCACCGCATCATCACCCCCAAGTGCCTAGTGACACCACAGCCGCACTCACCACCATCGTTCACCTCGTCACTTCGCTGTGAGGACCTGGAGGAAGGGGGAGGATGTTCAGCAGTCCAGGCAGACGGCGGTTCAAATCCCGGCCCTGCCCCTTGGTGACTGTGTGGCCCGGGCAGGTCCCATCCCCCCCAACCCCTAGCCTCAGGCTGTGCATCTGTAACTGGGGTCCTGAGGCCCAGTTCACAAGGCTGCCACGAAGCTCTGTCGTGGCACCTGCTAGACAACGGTCAGCACAGGGTCTGGCCCTTCGCTTAGTGGGAGCGGCTGTGGTGGGGGGACAGGTCCCCTGGCGGGGGGGTGGGGAGGGGCAGGAGGGTGCCGGGGAAGCACATGGGCTCAGGCCTTTCCAGCTGGCCTTCCATGAAGCAGGTTTTGAAATTTGATTCAAAAACAAGCAGAAAGATTCCACAGAGAGAGAAATGCATTAGGACAGGTGATACAGAGAGAACAGAGCCTGTGCGTCTGCAAAGACGTGGCTTGTGTCTCTCCCAGAAGGAAGTCCCCTAATACAGCAGCCCCGGACACTGAGATGTGGAGGTGGGGCCGGGCTCCCCAGTGGAAAGATGGCAGCAGCGACGGGGCTGATGTGGCGGTCATCGTGCTCGGGACACCGCGCCGGGAAGAGGGTCTCATGGCGATAGTGGGGAGCCTGGGAGGAGCCGGCTGGCATCAACCTGCCAGGTGACCCTGGGGACACCACTCAAGAACTCCAAGCCTCTCTCTTCACCCGCCTCCAGCAGCCACACTCAGACCTAACCTCCCCGACCTCCCCATCCCCAGGGCAGAAGGCGGAGGGCCACAGGGCGGCCACGGGGGTGCAGAGAAGGAGCACCGGGATTTAGCGACATGGCAGGCACCTGGAGGTGGCTGGCTGCTTCACTTCCACAGGTGTTAGCTACAGGTGCACTGCGCCCCACCCCACCATGGGAGCCCCCAGGCCCCAAGGCTCACCTCTGACCTTGACCCCAGCAGGCAGCCTCCTACCAGGTGGCAACCAGGGCCCAGGGGCGAGGGTGACCCTTCCCGCCTCCTCCAGTCAGGAGTCTCATTGGACAGATGTGAAATATTCAGCCAGCAGGGAATTTGGATTTGGGGTTTCCTTTGGAATTGTTCCGTTCCAGACAACACCCCAGAAAATTCCCCAACTCAGCAGTCACAGCCTCAAAAGAGATTCGGGCATAAGAACCTGAAGAGCAGGGCAAAGGGAAGGAAGGGAAACTCGTGGTACCACTGATGCGATGATGGTTATGAACAGCTGGCTGTGCCGCCACCCCCGCCACAGCCACGGGGAGAACCCCAGGGTGGGCGACTCAGGGCCCGAGTCCTCCTTCCTGCAGGGCCGACTCGGGCCTCAGCCCCAGCCTGGTGGAGTCATCAAATAAATCCAACATTTAGAAAAGAAGGGGCTCTGGGTGTGTCGGGGACTTCAGCAGACACTTTCCTGAAATTCAGCAGTAATAAAAGGAGAAAACGGACCAGCTCGCTCCAGATAACCAGTGCCAGGGAAGTGATGACATGGCTCCTTTCCTCAGGGAGGATGCTGGCGGCAGAGGCACCTGCTCAGGTAATTCATCAGCCGCAGATTAATGGACTCCTCCTCGGGAGCCGCTGCCCATGTCTCTGTCCACGGTGCTCGGGACACTTCTACGTAGATTACATCAAGACTGTTTTTCTCTGTCATCCCTGAGTGGGGAGGTGGGGGTGCCACACTGGGAGGCACAACTGAAGATGAATTTGCTGACACCTAACCAGCAGAGAAACAGTCCATTCAAGTGAACCCGTTGTTTCCAACAGCTCCAGCCCTCCCCGGGGCCTCGGTTTCCCTTGGAACTCAGTGAGTTGAAAACCTTGTCCCAACAGGTGAGCAGAGAGCCCAGCTGTGTGTGCACCGGGACTAAAGCTTGGTCTTGTGGGAAGTACGGCAAGCCTCGGTTTTCTCATCTGCAAAATGGGAATCATAGGAATGGAAGGATGGGGACTGCTGCTTTCTGGTATCTACCTATCTCTGATATTTGAGTTCTTTAAAACAAGCATATATTTCCCTTGGGAAATTGCGTGCCTCATTGGCTTACAGGTCAGTGTTGGAGGTGGTACAACACCCACAGCACACAGCTGGGCATGTGCTTGGCATGCAAAGCCTGTAGCTGCAGTACAGCTCTGATGATCGTGTGGCTCTGGGAAATCAAGGTTTGTGTCCTGGGTGTTTGCTGTGTGACTTTGGGCAAGTGTTACTACCTCTCTGGCTTTGGCAAATGTAACTCTAAAATTAGAATGTTGGGAAATTACTCAGCCTATTAAAGGACATACTAAAGGAAAAACCCACAACTAACATCATCCTTAATGATCAACTGAATGCTGCCTTGCCACTTCTATTCAATATGGTCCCAGGGGTTTTAACCAGGGAAATTAAGCAAGAAAAAGAAATAGAAAGCATCCATTTTGGAAACAGAGAAGTAAAATCGTGCCTTGTATGGGGTAACATGACCTTGAATATAGAAAATCCTAAGGAATTCTCGGAAAACACTACTAGAACTCAAAAATGAGCTCAGCAAGGTTTCAGAATAGAAGAGAAATATACAAAAATCAGTTGTATTTCTTTTTTTTTAAGATTTTATTTATTTATTTGAGAGTGTGTGTGTGAGTGGGAGAGGGAGGAGGAGCAGAGGGAGAGGGGAGGGACCAACAGACTTTAAGCTGAACGCAAGCCTGATGGAGGGCTCAGTCCCCTGACCCTGAGATCATGACCTGAGCTGAGAACAAGAGTTGGTCACTTAACCTACTGAAACATCCAGGAGCTCCAGCTGTATTTCTGTGCACAAGCAATGAGCAGTCTGAAAAGGAAATTAAGAAAAAGATTCAATTTACAACTACATCAAAAACAATAGAATGTCTACAAATTGAAATAAGGTGTTTGTGATCCAATGATTTCACCAAGGACACCAAGATAATTCAACAGACAAAGAATAATCATTTCTTTATTTCTTTTTAAAGATTTTATTTACTTATTTGACGCAGAGAGAGAGATGCAGGCAAAGGGAGAAACAGTAGAAAAGGGGCTCAATCCCAGGACTCTGAGATCATGACCTGAGCCGAAGGCAGACGCTTAACCAGCTGAGCCACCCAGGCACCCAAGAATATCATTTCAATAAATGACCCTGTTATAACTGGATAAAGACATGATGGATATTGGATACCCACCTCATACCATGCACAAAATTTAACTCAAGCTATAGACCTAATGTGAGAGTTGAAATTATAAAACTCTTAGAAGAAAAAATAGGGGTCAATCTTTGTGACCTTGAACTGGGGGATAAAGCTCTTCCTTATGACACACAAAAAAAAGCACAAATAACAACCAGGAAAAAAAAATAGATAAATTGACCTCATCAAAATTAGAAATATTTGTACTTCAAAGGGCACCATCAAGAAAATGAAAGGGCAACCTACTCTGTGGGAGAAAATATTTACAAGTCATATGTCTGATAAAGACTCCGATCTGGAATATACAAAGAACTTTTACAACTCAACAATAAAATGACAAACAACCCAGTGTTCTAAACGGTGAAGGATTTGAATAGACATTTCTCCAAGAAGATCTGTTGATGGCCAACAATCACATGAAAAGATGTTCAGCACCCTTAGCCATCAGGGAAATGCAAATCAAAGCTAGAGTGCAAAGCCACTTCCCAGCTGTAGGAGGGCTGTAATCAAGAAGGCGGGCAATAACAAGTGTTGGCAAGGATGTAGATCGTTCGGAACCCTCATGATGGCTAATGGAATGTAAAATAGTGTAGCTTGTCTGAAAAACAGTTTGGCCGTTCCTTGAGTTAAACACAGAGTACCGTAAGGACCCAGCAATCCCACTTCTGTATCTATGCCCGACAGAAATGAAATGTCCCCATGAAAGCACATACAGGGCAATGCTATTCGTAAGAGTGAAGATCTAGAAACAACCCACGTGTCTATCACCCACTGAAGGGGTAAACAAAACATAGCATATTCACGCAATGGACGAATATTCAACAGTGCACGGAAGGAGGTACTGCCACAGGAATTAACTTTGAAAACAAGGTGGCAGACGCTAGTCACGAAAGAACTTGTATAGTTCCTGCTATACTCTGAAAGTTTCCCCTGGAAATTTGCATGTTGAAACCTAATCCCTGATATGGTGCGATTTCCCGATGGAGCTTTGCGAGGAGGTAACAGGATCACGAAGGTGCAGCCCTCATCATGGGATTGTTGTCCTGACGAGATGAGCAGGAGGGCAATGATGGCACGCTCTGTCTGCCTTGCAAGGACACAGGAAGAAGGTGTCTGCAAACCAGGAAGAAGGGTCTCACCAGAACCCACCTGCGCGGGTACCCTGATCGCGGACTCCCAGGGTCCTGCAGCGTGGGAAGTCAATGTCGCTGCCGATGCCCCTGGTCTGTGGTGTTGTTAAAGCAGCCCGAGGTAGGACAGTTCATTGACATGCGATGCCGTGAGCAGGCAAACTCACAGACTCATGAAGTGGGTAAGTGGTTGTCGGAGGCTGCGGAGGGGATGGGGAGCGACTACTCATGGGCACACGGTTTCTTCTGAGGCGATAAAAATTCTGGAATTGGATAGCCATGCTGGTTGCGTGACCCTAGGAAAATGCTGAAAGCCACGGACACGTACCCGTTAAAAGAGAATTTTCTGGTACTCAACTTCTGCCTCAATAAAGCTGTTTTTAAAAGAGTCACAGTAACACTCTTTTCCTGCCTAGAGGTAGGCGGATGGACCGAGAGAACTTTCCCTGCCATTTCCAGTCCCCGAAACCTCTTTTTGTGTCACAGCAGGGCTGGTGGCCATGGTGTTGACACTTCAAGAGGAAAAGGAGACACTGAAGCAGCCCCTCAGCTTCCCCTTGGCCCCACTCACACACACATTTGTTCAGGCACCGGGAGCATTTCTTTAGCACTCAGGAAGCTGCGGCCCAGGCCCCCAGGAGCTCTGAGCCTGGCAGGCGAGGGACATGAGGGACATGCAAACACAGGAGACTCTGGCACAGCTGGAGGCAGCAGCGGTGGGGGAGGGGGGCGCTGGATCGTCCTGGGCTTGTCTGCATTGCCTGGGGAGGGAGGGTGGGCAAGCTTCCCAGAAGAGGTGACATTGACCTGAGAGGGGGGAGGAGGCATTTGTCAGGTGGTCATGGTGGGAAAGGCACTCTAGGCAGGGGGAACAGCACATGCAAGAGTCCAGAGGCTCAGAAGCATCTGGGTTGTTCAAGGAAGAGCACCAGGCTTGGAATGACTAGAGGATGGGGTGTGTATTTAAGCACTAGACCCAGAGGTGAGAGATGAGGCCAGGGAGCCCAGTACTGGGGTTTTTCTCCCTGTCCCCAGCACTGACACTCACAGCACTGCTTCCAACTGTGAATTAGGACATGTGCTTAGATAATGCCCCTGCTTCCCTCTCTGCCAGGAGCCCTGCTCCCTGCTCTGTGGCAGAAATTCTACTGCTCTTCGTCCACAGCCCTGCCCTCATGAATGCTGACTATTCATCCTCACAGCTATCAGGCAAGGTGAGCTCCTCCCTCTCCGGGTGCCCATAAGCCCGATATGCATCTCTGGCTCATTCCCCAGAGGTGAACACTGCACCTTACTCTTTTTTCTTTGTTTCTACAATCTACAGGGCCCGGCCCCCCACTGACGTGCGTGTGGCTTTTGATTCAATGAGCCGTTTCTACCTGACATGTGTAGGCTGATGCGCAGATCATGGTGGTGATGAGCACTGGTCAGGGAGTCAGACAGACCCAAGGTCAAATCCAGCTCAGCTGCCAACTTGCTGTGACCCTGGACAATGGCATAACATCTCCGCTCCTCGGTTTCTACAGGGATAAATTGGGGGCTAGCATCCCGTTATGTATTCGTTCAGCAGGTGTTTATTGAATAGCTCTTATAGTCTGAGGGCTATGCTAGACACAAGGCCATGGCAGAGGACACAAACCCCGGCCCTCTGCTCAGATCATCCACTGCCCAGCAGGTCACTGCTCAGAGGTGTTAAATAGCCACTAGTTAACATATGATTATGGGGTTTGATGAACTATTTGGGAAAAAAATTAATGGATGATGAACAGTGAGAGCCAGGGACCTAATTTGGATTGGAAGAGGGGTGGCTGGGAGCCTGATCTGAGAAACAGCAGGTTGATTGGGGCCAAGGCAGGACAGGGTCTTGGGTGGGGGCAGCGCTAAGAGGGGGAGCATGGTGTTAGAGCCTCCAGCCAAAGAAGAAGGTGCACTTATGGAATAACCAGAAGGCTAGTGGGATCAGAGAGGGTCAGTAAGAGAGGGACAGGATGTGGGAGGTGGACTCACAGAGGGGGCAGGGGGCAGGTCATGGGGCCTGGGCAGAGCTGAGAGACTGGATGCCTCCTAAAGGCAAGGAGGGGACCTGTGACCCCCAAGCCTGTCACTGGTGCATTGACTACAAGCCCTTAGTAATCGATGGTTGATGTTGCCTCATTGTTGCTGTGTGACTACTATGGTGACTAGAATGTGACCCGTGGACATGGCCACCCTGGCTTGGCCCTGAACAAGGAGGCAGCTACCCAGAAAGGAGGTTAGAACATCCGCTTTTTCTCCAGGAAAAAGCACATCATTGTCCTCTGCTCCGCACCTCCCCCTCTCTGCCTCTTGGGGCCCCTCCTACCCACTCAGCAATAAGGAAGCCCAGAGTAGCATTCAGACTTTGAGTTCTGGGGAAGTTCAAATCCCAGCTACATGCTGTGTGGCTTCAGGCAAGTCACTTCACCCCTCTGAGCCTCATTTTCCTTGTCTGTCAAATAAGGTTGATGGTTACCGCCTTTTCTTTTTTTAAGTTTTTAAAATTTATTTCAGAGAAAGAGAGATCGAACCCAAGTGGGAGGGAGGAGCCGAGGGAGAGGGAGAAGCAGACTCCCCACAGAGCAGGGAGCCCAACGCAGGACTCGATCCCAGCACCCTGGGATCATGACCCAAGCCGAAGGCAGATGCTTAACCAACTGAGCCACTCAGATGCCCCCGAGTACTACCTCATGAGATTAAGTGAGATGAAACATGTGAGCCCCTAATACCATCCAGGGATACAGAAATAACTCAATAGCTGCTCACTCTGGTTAGTGTGACCAGTACTCAGCTCTAGCCTGAGCCCTTTGTGGACCCCCCCCCCAGGGTGTGGCCAGGTGACTCAGATACTGTACAAACCAGGTATGTGCACACTGATGGTCCTATCTCTTTCTGTCCCCTTCACTTCCCATCCTGGGACTGCTGCTTGCCCCCTGCCCTGTGGGCTCAGCCCTGCCTTCAAGAATCTGAGAAGCTGTAGCCCAGCCCAGGATGCAGTCAGCAAGCTCAGCCCCAGGGGCTCGGTGAGCATGAATCAGGTGCCAGTAGGTGGCTGATGTCTGTTGGACCAGCATCCGCTCCCTGGCTGGCGACGGCCTCTGTCCCTCCTTATCATCCACTCCTCCCTGCCCAGGGCCCCCAGGACTCTGCTTTTGCTTCTACTCCTGAGATCCAGCCCTACATTTGGGCCCTGCTGAGTCCCAGAAAGCTCCCATGATGGTGACCCATATCTGTACGCCTGTGTTTCCTCTTGAGCCGCATCTCCCTGGAGCCTCCAGGCCTAACTGCTGGGCTGCACCAGGCTGGTGTCTGGGTCCTGGACCTACCTTGAGTGCCTCCCACCCATCCTACCTCCACCCCATTCCCTGCTGGCCAGGCTACAAGCCTGCCCCACCGTGCTGGAAGAGAAGGATGTAGAGAAAGGGCCAGGTCCCCAGGGTAGGATGGGCCAGCATCAGGGCCTCTCTTTTCCCTGAGTCCATACTGTCTCAGAAACAAAGCAATTTCAGAAAGAAAAACATGGAAAGAAGTTGGCTGACAGGTCTGAGTGATGGTCCCAAACCTCAGAAAATTGGAATAAAACAGAACCATATGGGTGTGCTACACACAGATGGCTTCACGAGAAGACAAGAATTTATGGGCAAGTTCTCTGCCTCTGCCTTCTTAGCTTCCCCAGCTCAGATGGAGAGAAGCTTTGGTGGCTTCTCGCTACTTTGGTGACAATTCCGGCCTGGCCTAACCCCTCTTCTCTCCAGCCTCAACTGCCTTAAATGTTTCCACCCCAGTCATGCAGGCCCTCTTGGGGAACCTCAGATTGGCCCTGCTTCCTCCTACCTCAGGGCCTTTGCACATGCTGTTCTCCCAAGATGGGGCAGACAACGATACAAGCAGAGTGAGCTACAGGGTGCATGCCTGGTTGGTAGGGAACCAAGACTCTGAAAGGGGCACTGTTCACCTCTCACTGATCTTCTCCAGGTCTCACTAGGATGTGCTTTTACAAGCTTTTTCCAACTGTTTTTAATCATAGTTTCAGGCCTTTGTTGACCTATAACCTAAACAACTATTCCTAAGAAGTGGCTTCTGTGCAGTATGCACGCTCATGGTGGGAGACGCAGAGGAGATATTCCTTCTCTCCTTCCCCGCTCCCCTCTTCAGACAGGTGAGCCCCCTAGGCACCCCACAAGTCTGCAGTCTGGCTTCTGGGTGGATCTGGGAACAGTGGGGAGGGGCCTGCTGAATTGCCCCCTGGCCCAGCTTCTGAGAAGTTCTTGAAAATCCTCCTCTGCAAGAGAGTTGGCCTGTGTCAGTTTCCGTCTTGTCCCAGACCTTGTCTGATTCACTTGTGTGCCCCACGGTGCCAAGTACAGAGCAAGCACTTAGCCGGAATGGAGAAAATAAATGGTTGAATTGGGCAGAACTTGAAATGAAAATTGAATAAGCTCTCAAGGGTGGCATCAAAGCATGGAAAGAACTGTCAGTGAACCCAAATTCTCGCTGGAGAGCACAGCACTTCAATGAAGTCCTTGGCTAGTCCTTTGGTAAAGAGCAGAATTTCTTTCTGTTGCAAATAATCCTCAATCAGGAAGCTGGGTACAGCCTCACAAACACCTCTCATCTCCCTCTGTCTCTCTTGCTGGATCTCCATCCTCCACCACCTCCATTTATCCATATATCCATCCATTGTCTGCCTGTCTGTCTATCTATATCTATCTGTATCCTCATTATTCATGGATCTCATATTTGAAAATTCGCCTACTAGCTAAAACTTATTCATAACCCCAAAAACAATACTCAAGGTGTTCTGTGATCATTCATGGACATGAACAAACAGTGAAAATTTTGAGTCCCCCAGTGGATTGTGCTTTGGTGTCAAGTCCAAGAACCATTCATTGATTGTGCTTTGGTGTCAAGTCTAAGAACCATTCATTGAACCCTGGATCCTAAGTTTTCTTCCATCTTTTTTATCCTACAACTTTTGTTACCTCATGTTTTATGTTGAAGTCACTGATCCATTTTTGAGATAATTTTGAGGCTGGGGTTGAGGTTCTTTTTTTTTTTTTTTTTTGGTTTATGGTTGTCCAATTAATCTCGTACAATTCATTAAAAAGGCTGTATTTCCTCCATTTAATTACTTGTGCACCTTTGTCAAAAACCAGTTGGGCACACATGCATGGGTCTATTTCTGTTCTCTAGTCTGTGCTACTGGTACTGTGTCCATCTGTCCATCATTATCACACCCCCCAATTACTGTGGGTACATGGTAAGCCTTAATGTCAGCTAGAGTGGTTCTTCCTATTTTATTCTTTTTAAAACTTGTTTTAGCAATGCTGTGCCCTGTGTCTTCCCATACAAAGCTTGGAGCAAGCTTGTCTACGTCTACAGAATGCCTTCTTGAGATTTTAATAAGGATTGCATTAAACCTGTAGATCAATCTGAGGATAATTTGCATCTTGAATTTGTTGACTCTTCCAATCTGAACATTGTGTGTCTTTCCATTTATTTAGGTCGTCTTTGATTTCTTTCATCGCCTTTGTGTAATTGTCAGGATACAGAGCATATGCGTGTTTTGTGACGTTGATACCTGAGAGTTCAGTTTTCTTTTGGGTAATTGTAAGCTGTATTCTGTTTTTAATTTTGGGTTCCACATTTTTGTCACTAGTAGATAGAAAAGTGGATGAGTTTTGCTTGTTGATCCTGTATACCGTGACCTTGTTGAACACACTTATTAGTAATTAGGGTTTTTTTTTTTTTTAGAAAAATAAACAACTAGTTTTTAGTTTCAGATTCACAGCAAAATTGGGCAGAAGGGATACAGATTTCCCATATATCCCACATATAGTCTCCCCATTATCAGCATCCCTTACCAGTGCAGTATCTTTGTTATAACTGATGAACCTGCTTTGGCACATCCATATCATGCAGAGTCCATAGTTTTCTTCATGTTCCCTCTTAGTCTTATACATTCTATGAGTTTGGACAAACACATAAGGACATGTGTCCACCATTACAGTGTCATTGTTCCAAAAATCCTCTGTGTTTCCCTTATCCATCCCTCTCCCCTCCCCAAACCTTGGAAACCACTGATCTTTTTACTGTCTCCATAGTTTTACCTTTTCTGAACTATAATATAGTTGGATCCATATACGATGTATGCTTTTCATATTGACTTTTTTCACTCAGTGATACACCTTTGAGTTTCCTCCATGTCTTTTCATGGAGTGATAACTCATAATAATACCATACTTTATTTATCCATTCACTTACTGAGGGACATCTTGGTTGCTTCCAAGTTTTGACAGCTGTGGATAGAGCTGCTATAAACATCTGCATGTAGGTTCTCATGTGGACATAAATTTTCAGCTACTTTGGATAAATATCAAGGAGTGTGATTGCTGGGTCATATGGTAGGACTCTGTTTAGTTTTGTAAGAAAGTATCAAACTGTCCTCCAAAGGGACTGTGCCATTTTGCATTCCCACCAGCAATGACTGAGAGTTCCTGTTGATCCACATTCTCAACAGCATTTGGTGTTGTCAGTGTTCCGGATTTTGACCATACTGACAGGTATGTAGTGACAGCTCATTGTTGTAGTGGCATCTCATTATCTCCCTGAAGGCATATGATACAAAGCATCTTTTCATATACTTGTTTGCATTTGTATTTCTTCTTTGGTGAGATATCTGTTAGGGTCTTTGGCCTGTTTTTAATCAGATTGTCTGTTTTCTTATTGTTGAGTTTTTAAGAGCTCTTTATATATATTTGTATAATGGTTCTTTATCAAATATGTCTTTTGCAAATATTTTCTCCAAGTCTGTAGCCTTTCCTTTCACTCTTTTGCCAATGTCCTTCACAGATCAAATAATAATAATAATAATTTTAAGGAATTCCAGTTAATCAGTTCTTTCTTTCATGAATTATGCCCTTGGCACTGCATCTAAGAACTCATCACCAAAACTAGGATTATCTAGATTTTCTTCTATGTTGTCTTCTAGGAGTTTTATAGTTTTACATTTTACACTTATGTCTGTGGCTCATTTTGAGTTTATTTTTGTGAAGGGTGTAAGGTCTGTGTCCAGAATCATCTTTCATCTTTTTCATGTGAATGTGCAGTTTTCCAGCACCATTTGAAGATAGGACTATCTTTTCTCATTGTATCATCTTTGTTCCTTTGCCAAAGGTCAGTTGACTGTATTTATGGGGAAAGTTGGATAGTGCTAGTTCTCCAACTTTTTTGTTCTTTAGTATTTTGTTGGCTATTCTGGGTCTTTTGCCTCTCCCTATAAACTTTAGAATAAGGTGGCCAATATCCACAAAATCTTGCTGATATTTTCATTGGGATTGCATTGAATCTATAAATCAGTTAGGAAGAATTGATATTCTAACAGTATTGGATATCCATAAACATAGAATATTTCTTTATTTAGTTCTTTGATTTCATTCTTCCGAGTTTTGTTTTTTCCTTATATAGATCTTGTACATACTATCTTAGATTTATTTCTAAGTATTTCCTTTTGGGGGGCACAAATGTAAATAGTACTATATTTTTATTTCAAATTCCATATGTTCATTGTTGGTAGATAGGAAAATGATTGACTTTTGTGTATTAGCTTTGTATTTTGTAATACTGCTATTCATTTATTAGTTCTAGGAGATTTTTAACCAGCTCTTTTAGATTTTCTACATGGACAATCATGTCATCTGTGAAATAAAATAGTATTATTTCTCTTTCAAAATCTGTACACCTTTAATTTCCTTTTCTTGTCTTACGGCATTAAATGAGACTATCAGTACAGTGTTAAAAAGCAGTGGTAAGAGGGAACATCCCTGACTTCTTAGTGGAAAAATTTCAGGTTACTCACTGTTAAGTATGATGTTAACTATAGGTGGGGTTTTTTTTTTAATAGATACAGATCTTTCTTAACTTACAATAGGATTATGTACTTCTAAGTTGAAAATTAAGTAAGTCAAAAATGTATTTAATACACCTAACCTACCAAACATTAGAGCTTAGCCTAGCCTATCTTAAATGTGCTCAGAACACTGACACTAGCTTACAGTTGGGCAGAATCATCTAACACAAAACTTATTTTATAATAAAGTATTGACTATATATAATTTATTGGCATTAATTTTGTCATTATATTGACATATAATTTATTGAATGCTGTACTGAAAGTGAAAAATAGAAGGGCTGAATGGATATAGAATGAATAGTTTCAAGTGTTTGGGTTGTTTATGGCTACAGTCATGTGGCTGACAGGGCGTTGTGGCTCACTGCTTCTGCCAAGCAGCATGAGAGAGCATTGTGGTACATATTGTTGGCCTGGGAAAAGATCAAAATTCAAAATGCGAAGTATGGTTTCTATTGAATGTGTATTGCTTTCACACCATCATAAGTTGAAAAAGCATAAGTTGAACCACACTAAGTCAGGGGTGGTCTCTGTTCTTTATCAAATCAAGGAATTTCCCCTCTATTCCTAGTTTACTGAGAGGCTTTTTTTTTTTTTTTTAACATGAATGGGAGTTGAATTGTGTCAAATGTTTTCTCTGCATCTACTGATGTGATCATGTGATTTTTCTTCTTTTGACTGTTGATCTGATGGATTACATTAGTTGATTTTTGAACGTCGAACCAGCCTTGCATACCTAGGATAAATCCTGCTTGGTCATGGTAAATAATTCTTTTTATATATAGTTGGATTCTATGTGCTTATATGTTGTTGAGGGTTTTTGCATCTATGTTTATGAACGATCTGTAGTTTTCTTTTCTTGTTACGTCTTTGTCTGGTTTAAGTTTTAGGGTAATTCTGGCCTTATACAATGTGTTTGGAAGTATTCCCCGTGCTTCTGTCCTCTCAGTGAGAGTATAGAGAAGTGGTATAATTTCTTCCTTAAATGTTTGGTAGACTTCACCAGTAAACCTATCTGGGCCTGTGTGCTTTCTTGAAGTTCTATAAAGTTGTTATTAATTCAGTTTCTTTAAAAATACCAGCCTGAAAAAAAAATTATCAGCCTGTTCATATCATCAGCTTCTTCTTGTGTGAATTTTGGTAGATTGAGTGTTTCAAGGAATTGGTCCATTTCATCTAGGTTATCAAATTTGTGGGCATGAAGTTGTTCATAGTATTCCTTTATTATCCTTTTAATTTCTATGGGACCTGTAATGATGTCCTATCTTTCATTTCTGGCATTAATAATTCATGTCCCCTCTCTCTTTTTTTCTTTATTAGCCTGGCTAGAGGCTTATCACTGTTATTAATCTTTTTTAAGAACAGGCTTTTGTTTTCATTGATTTTTCTCTATTGATTTCCTATTTTCAATTTCATTGATTTTTCCTCTTATTCTAATTATTTCTTTTCTTCCACTTATGTTAGATTTAATTTGCCCTTCTTTTTCTAGTTTCCTCAGAGGAAAACTTAGAAGACTGATTTTATATTCTTCTTCTCTTAAATGTGCATTCAGTGCCATAAATTTCCCTCTAAATAATATTTTCACGGTGTCTCACAAATATTGATAAGTTGTATTTTCATTTTCATTCAGTTAAAAACATTATTTCATTTGCCTTGAGTTTTCTCCCTTGACTCATGTGTTCTTTAGAAAGGTATTATTTATTACGGAAGTATTTGGGGGATTTTCCAGTTACTTTCCTGTTATTGATTTCTAGTTTAATTCCACTGTGGTCTGAAAGCACACATGGTACGAGTTGTTTTTTTTTTTTAAATGTATTAAGGTGAGTTTTATGGCCCAGAATGTTGTCTAGCCTTGTGAATTTTTCACATGAATGTGAGAAAAATGTGTAGTCTGCTGTTGTTGGGTGAAGAAGTCTATGGATATGCATTATATCCAATTGATTGATGGGATAGTTGGAGTCAGTTATGTCCTTACTGAAATTATGCCTGTCCATTTTGATAAAAGAGTGTTGAAGTCCCCAGCAATAATAGTGGATTCATATGCTTCTTGCAGGTTTTTAAGTTTTTGCTTTACACAAAACCTTCCATTTATGCTTGACCCTCTGTTGTGAAGTGCATACATGGTAAGGATTATTATGCCTTCTTGGAGAATTGGCCACATAATATTATGTAATACCCCCTCTTTATCCCTGATATGTTTCCTTTGTCTGAACTCTTCTCTATCTGAAATTACTATTGCCATTCCTGCTTTCTTTTGATTAATGCTAGCATGGTATATCATTCTCCCTCCTTTTGCTTTTATTCTGTTTCTTTATCTCTAAAGTGTATTTCTTGTACATAGCACATATCAATGAATTTTAAAATAGAAAAGGAGTAGAGAAAAATCAATGAAGCAAAAAGCTGGTACTTTGAAAAAATTCGTAAAATTAATAAACCTCTAGAAAGACTGACAAAGATGTGCAGAGAGAAGACATGAATAACCAATTTCAAAATGAAATAGAGGATATTACTATATATCCTGCAGCCACTAAAATTACAATAAGGTAATAATATGAACAATTTCATGCACATATCATCACAATTACAAGAAACTAACCAATTTGTGAGAACCACAAACTATCAAAACTCAACCAAGATAAAATAGACAATTCAGATAGTCCTATAACTATTAAAGAGATTGAATTTATAATTAAAAAACTTCCCCAAAAGAAATCTCCAGGACTAGATGGATTTGCTTGAGAATTCTACCAAATATTTAAAGAACTAATTTCAATTTTACACAAACTCTTCCAGAAAATAGAAGAGAAGAGAACACTTCCCAATTCATTTTGTGAGACCAATATTACCCTGACACCAAACCCACAAAAGGCAGTACAAAAAAGAAAACTGTAGACCCAAATCTTTCATCAACTTAGATAAAAAAAAAAAAAATCCTCAACAAAATATTAAAGTATCAAATCCAGCAGTGTATAAAAATAATTATAAGCTTTGAACATGTAGGATATAACTCAAGTATAAAAGGCTGGTTTACTGGTAATTTTGTTTGTTTGTTTTGTTTTTAATTTAAATTCAATTAGCCAACATATACTACACCATTAGTTTTTGGTTTACTATTGAAAAATCAGTCAATGTAACCCACCGTATCATCAGGCTATAGAAGAACAATATATAACCATGTAAATTGATGAAGAAAAACATTTGATAAAGTCTAATGCCTATTAATGATTAAAAATACTCACCACACTAGAAATAGAGAGGAAATTCCTCACTGTATTATCAGCAACTACCAAAGCAGCAACTAGCCTTATAGCTAACATTGTATTTGATGGTGAAAGACTAAATGCTTTCCCCTTAAGTTTAAAAACAAGGTAAAAATATATGTTCTTACCTTATTCAACATAGTATCAGAAGTTTTCACTAGAGCAATAAGGCAAGAAAAACAAATAATGGCATACAGACTGAAAAGGAGGAAATAAAACTGCCTCTACTTATGGATGGCATGCTTGTCTACATAGGAAACCTCAAGGAATCGAAAATAAAACAACAATAACAACTTTCAGTCTTCCAATTTTCAGTCTGGCATGTAGGAAGCCACCTACATGCCAGAAAGTCACCACTGTGTCCTCACTCACACAGGACAAGGAAAGTGGATTGGCAAATAATCCTGCCTCACAGCGCCACCTCATTCCTCCTTATTGATGCCAGATGGAAGCCAGCTTCTGAATGAGCTCCACTGATACCAGGGTGGACGGGGGAGACCCGGGAGCTACTAGCCTTGCCTCACACTCCCTCACTCAATCTTGTTTCTGTTGATGTGTGCTCATCTCTTCACTATTCCCCATCGAGACCAGAGCAGGGTATCTGGAATGTGTGGAGGGTCGACTAATCCTGCTTCATATTTTATCATTCAGTCATGTAGGTACTGGGTAGAGATGGAAGTTCTGATCACCACCAGAACCTGCTGACATCATCGGTAGGGAATTCAGAGCACCAGCCCTGGAAGATCAGCTCCCTGCCTGCCCTGTGGACACCAGAAGATGTGGACGGTTTTCCCATTGGTATGTGGGTAAAATAGGAAGTGTTGTCAAAAAGCTTTCTGTTGGGTTAGACAGCCCTTTCCCTGGTTATTTGCCTCAGGAAACAGGCTTTGCTTGGAGCTTGTTTTTTTGCTGTGCCTGTTGTGATCCAGGTTAGAGGCTTCCTCTGCACTGTGTCTAGGGTATATAGGACACAATGAGAAACTCAGGAAACTCCCTGCCATGTTATTCCTAAAGTCCTGAAGTCTTAGGATTTCTTCTTTCCACCTTCCAGAATTTTCCTATGAGTTTTTCTTGCATTGTGTCCAGAGATTTTGGTTGTCAGAGAGAGGAAATGGGAGAGAAGGGGTTACTCTATTTTGGCTAAAACCAGGTCTGGACATAATCTCAGACAAAGTGAATTTTAGGCAGGCATTTGTGGTCATTTCGTGTCCTCTTCTCTCTATGCAGATATGTAGTTTTTCTACAGAAGGCAACTCAGAATTTTGCAAGGCTTTAAGAACAACAAATATTATCTGTGTTAGTTTCAAAACATGTCTATAAATTCTTTGACACTCCTCCATCAGAAGGATAAGGTCTATGTCACTTTGCCTCAAATACTGGGCAAGCTTAGGGACTGGTCAGTCAATAGAGTAGAGCAGAAATGACATCATATGACTTCCAAGCTATGTCATAAAAGATAATGAAGCTTTTGGCTTGGTTCTTGGGAACACTCATGCTGGAAACTTGCGCTGCCATATACATATTCTGACTGCCCCAAGGCCATCATGGTGAGGAAGCTCAAACTCATCCACCCAAAGAGACTCTGAGCACATGTTGCTGGACTTAATTTGAATTTGACAAGTTTCCTAAGACCACCCTCCCTCCCCAAGATGTCAACTCTTGGAAGAGACAGGAGCTACCATGATATCCAGAAGAGGGAGGATGTGACTAGGGACCAGGGAGGGAGCTGTGGAGGTGATGAGAAGGGATCAGCTTCAGACATCTTTCAAAGAAGAGCCACCAGGTTTGCTGACAGATGGGACATGGGACACAAGAGGAAGAAAGAGCAGGTCCGGCCTGACTCCAGGTTTCCAGCCTGAGCAATCAGAACTCATGGAGATGAGGGAGATGGTGGCAGCAGTCGAGGGGTGGGGAGAGTGGAAAGCAAGGCAGGTGGAGCAGAGGGTTCCATCTGGGATGTGTGAAGGACACCAGATACCTGTGGAATGCCCAGGTAGAGATGTACAAGCTTACATTTCAGTAAGAGGCCAGGTTGAGAGGCCTGGATGCCTTCTGGTGAGATCTCCAAGGGAGGGAGAGAGGGTAATGAGAAGAAAACCAAGGATAGAGCCCAGGGATAGCACCTGTTTACAGGGAGAGGAGCCAAGGAGGAATTTGGAAAGGAGATGGAGAGGGACAGCCAGAGGAGGAGGAGGAAATCCAAGGAGTATGAGGACAAGAGGAGGGAGAGAGGGTTTCAAGGAGGAGGGAGTGACCTTGAGAAAACTGAAAACTGCCCACTGGATGTGACAGAGGCCATTGGTCACGTCCCCAAGAGCAGTTGTGGAGAGAGGGGTGGGGAAGAAATCCAGATATGATTGTGTTACAAGTAAATTGGAGGAGCGAAGTGGGAGATGATGAGCCTAGATAATGTTTTTAAGGAGTTTCACTGTAAAAATAAAGCAAAGAAATGTGCGTTACCAGTTGAGGTTTTTTTATTATTATTCTATTGTGTGTTTTATTCTTTGTAGTTGTAGAAACAGGTCCTGACATGTTTGTACATGGATGTGAGCGGTCCCGCAGCAAGGGGTACTTTGATAACACAGGCGGGTAAGAAGGGTGGCTGGGGTGATGTTCCCGAGTGGGCAGGAAAGGACAGGACCTAGTGTACAAGTGACCTTGGAAAGGGACAGATAAGTCTCAGACACGTGATGAATTTCCCCAAGGCTTTCCCCACAAAGGGGCACATCCGTCCACATATTTATCTGTGCACAGACCGAGATGGATAGAATATTTTTGCATCACGCTGCTCATATATTTAAGCAACTTGTTCTCTTTATTCAAAAATATGTTGTGAAGATCCTCCCATGTTAGTGCACAGAGACCAAACTCAATCTTTTTAATGACTGCTTAGTATTCAGTAGTATGGTTGCCCCATTATTTATTTAACCAATCTCCTACTGATGGACATTTAAGCTGTCTCCATGTTTTATCTGCTATTACAAATGATGCCATAGAGAACCCCCTTGCATAAATGTATATCCCCGAGCTGTTCAGAATCACTAACTTCTAGGAGTGAAATTGCTGGACGAAAAGATGGGTGCCTCTTGAATTAGGTAGATGCTGCCCAAGTGTCCTCCACAAAGACTGCTCCAGAGAGCACCCCACTAGCGGCACAGGAGTGTGACAGTCAATAGCAGGTTTGCTTAAAGTGGGGTTTAACTTTACAGATTTTTTTCAAATTTTGTTTTAGAGAGAGATAGAGAGTGAGAGTGGGAGATGGGGCAAAAGGAGAGGGAGGATCTCAAGCAGACTCCGTGCTGAGTGCCAAGCCCGATGCTGGGCTCGATCTCATGCCCCTGACATCATGACCTTAGCCGGAATCAAGAGTCAGATGCTTAAATGACTGAGCCACCGAGGCGTCCTGAAAGTGGGTTTTAACTTTTAAAGTGTTGCCAGGACCATAAATGGTAACCCATCACTGCTGGTCTCTGAGCTGTGGGAATGTGCCCACCTGCCTGCTGGTTTCGGGGGCTGGAAAGGCAGAAACTGGACAAGGGGCAGAGAGGGGGCAGAGAGGGCAAGCAGAGGGCAGCAGCCAGAGTTGGGGAGGTGTGGGATGCCCTAGGGCAGGGAGTCAGGGCTCCGGCCAGACCCACAAACCACTTCTGTGGGACCATGGCAAGAGGCCAGCCTCTCCCCGCCAGACCACAGTAACCGAGTTGTGCGGATGCAAAGAGGTGACAGGAAACGAGGTTGTCCGTGTCCAGGCAGAGACAGTGGGCCACACACTGACAGTCACCCTCCTCTTCTTCCTTACTGACACAAACCCCATTTGTCATGGTTCCCCTGCTTAAAAACATCACATTCCCCCACCCCGCCTGTGGGTAGTCATATGACACAGTTCCAGCCAGACGTGGGAAACATTACATTTCCCACATTAGTCCTGGGACACAACTCAGGGCCACTGTGATGGGGCAGAGGTTGTCACACGGTGTTTGCTGGGCTCACCGTGGACCCCGCACTGCCTGTCCTGAAAGGGGACCCAAGGCTCAGGTAGAGCGGCTGCTCTGGGACCTCAGGGTGGACTGGGCATTCAGAGGACACCTAGGGGAAACAGACCAGCAGGCTGGGACCTGTGGCATCTGGGAGCTTCCTCCTTGCTGGGAAAAAATAACCCCTGATGTATCTAGGCCTCTGATGGTCAGGTTCTCTACTCTGAGCAACACCAAGCCTGGCCCCCAAGAACTTTCTACAGTCAGGTGACCTCTTTGGGTCTGTCTTCGTTCATATGTTAAAGTGATGGGGTAGAACCAAGAGATTTTTTTTATTACTTTTTTTTTTTTTTGGGAAGAACTTAGATTCACAGAAGAGTTGCAGCAAGAGTATGGGGAGTACCCCTGTACCCCTAACCAAGTTTGCCCTCGGATTAACAACTTCCATAGCTGGAGTACCTTTGTTTAAAGTACGAAACCAATATTGACACGTTACGTTATCAGTCTTGGTAGTTTCTCTCCCTCATGCCCTTTCCCGGTTGCAGACTCTCATCCAGGATACATTACATTCAGTGCTCCGGCCCCCTTACCACCCCCCACCCCCACCCAGTCTGGTCTGCAACACTCTCTGTCTTTCTTGCCCTGTGACCCGACGTCTTGAGGAGTACTGGTCAGGTGCTTTGTAGAATGCTTTTCAGTTTCAAGTTTGTTTGATGTCTTCCTCACGACTACGTGGAGTTATTGGTTTAGGAGAAGAAGAGCATGGAGGTGAAGTGCTCTTCTCCTCACATCCTATGAGGGGACACGTGTTACCCATGTGACATATCACCGTGATGCTGACCTCCACCGCCCAGTCAGGGTGATGTCTGCCAAGTTTCCCCGCTGTAAGCACTCCCCAAGCCCTGGCCCCGGCCCCCCACCTATTCTCTGCAAGCAAGTCACTAAGTGGGGACCCATGCTCAAGCAGAGAGGGCAGTTGACTCATAAGCAATAGGGACTTGAATGGAGTGAGTCCACTTACACTCAGATTTTTCTTTTAGACTTGATGCCAAAAGCCACAAGGCAGCTGCCCACCCCAGTCTCCAGGGGACCCAATGGGAGACACCTGGCACACAGGAGGTGCCTGCTGCCCTCTGAGTACCTGGCCAGCTGTAGCTCACCTGGGCAGGTACACAGAGCTGGTGGGCAGGTGCCGGTGGGCAGGAGGTGGGGCTGAAGCAGAGGAAAGCATACAGAAGGCAGAGATGGTACCCTGTAGCCAGGGTCCCCCTGTGCACCCCAAATCCTGTACAAAGGCACAGAGAGATCCAAGGCTGGGCCAGCGCTGCACAGGTGCAGAAACAGAATTCAGGCCTCTCCCCATGCGGGCATCCCAGCCCCACAGCCTCCCAAAAGTGTCTCGAATACACACAGAGCCACAGCTGCTGATGGCCACAGGCCACCAGTACTCCTCCAGGCAGATGGGACAGCTGTGCTCTGCCCCAGGTCACTGTCCCATCAGCGGTGGCTGCAAACGGAAGCAACCAGGCTGTGGAACACTGTCATTCCTGGGGCCAGGCCCCCTGCCCCTGCCACCACCGCCTCCGCTGTCCTGGCCCAGCCGTCCTGTCTGCACATGCAGTCTTTCAATGAACACACTGCGATATTGTAATGCATTTTCTCTTCCTTATGATTTTCTTTTCTCTAGCTGACATTAGTGTAAGAATACAGTCTATAACAAGTAACCAAAATATGTATTAATGCACAATTTCTGTTATCGGTATAAATAGGAGAGTAGGCTATTAGTAGTTAAGATTTGGGGGAACCAAAATTATACACAGACTTTCAACTTCTTGGTGGGGGAGTGCTCCTAACCCTGCATTGTTCCAGGGTCAACTGTATAAATTATTTGGAATTCTTCTTTGGGAAGATCTGTCTCTTCTCTCCTATTTATTTATACATTCATTCAATTATTGTATCCGTGTAGACACATGGATATGTATTTTAATACTTTGGGTTAGAGTCCAGCACGGCGTCATTGTGTTACTCAAATTGTTCTGTCTTGGGGAGTACGTGGGGGCCCCTGAGTCCTTTGGCTGTGGCCTCCAGAGTCTGTTGAGCATTTTCTTACTTTCCTAGCACTACACACGGTCCCAGACGCACCTTCAGCAGTCCCCTTCTCAGCCCTTGATTCAGCCATTTCTCTAACGGTCTATGGTTCCCCTTATTGGAGAACAGCGTTAGACACCAAGATCTGGGCACTCAACCAAGGGACTTTAAAGGCCTCCTCTCTAAAACTCTAGGACTTAGGAAAAAAGTAGTTCCAAAGTCCTGAAACGCTGGGAGAGGAAGTGAGATCTGCCATGTTCCGGAAGCTTCCGGAAGCATTAGGGGCGTGTTTTGGCCTCTTCTTTTTGTTTGCTAGTTGTATTTGTTGTTCTTGCCTCCAACTCAGAAACAGATACCTGTAGGGGTTTGCCAGCCAGAACCTTGTACTCTTCGACCCATTAAGTAATAGGAATTCCTGTGCGGACCCCAGTCCCAACAACCCTCAGCCAGTCTGGCATGCGTAGGGTTAATTCCTCCCCAGGCCATCCTTTCGACCTTTGTGATTGGTGCAAGGATGGGTCTGTGCTCCTTGGGGCCATTGGGAGTCAAGATCCCGAAGTGGGTCAGAGAGTGCTCTGAGCACAGGGTTCCGTGTCACAGATATTTGGGAAAAGATGCAATGGTTCTCCACTACAGGGCTTGTCAAAGCCTCTCGTGCAGCTGGCAACTGAGGAGACAAAGCCCTGAGTCCAGGCTGGCTGCTGGTTCTGCGCCCCCTGAGCAAATCACCTAACTTCTGTATGCCTCAGTTTCCTCCTCTGTAAAGTGGGACAGTATGGAATCTGGTCTACAGGGCTGCTGGGATGCAAACTGAGTTCATGAGGAAGGAGTGGTGCCTGACCCTTGAGGGGACACCTAGGACAACTTGGTGTTATTCCCACGTTCATCTCCATCATCAGGACCCCGGCTTCAGGGCAGGGACGGGCTCTGGCTTTTCTCCTGAGAATAAACCCCTAGTGCAGACTTTGCGGGGTACCCATGACTTGGGAGGAAGACGGAGAATTTACCTCCAACCCCAACCTTCACTGACTGAGGCTGAGCCTGAATCTCGCTCCCTGAGCCTGAGTCAGGCCCCCAGGATGGATGGAGCGGCTCCCAGCTTTAAGGCACGTCTGTGCCCTACCCGTGGCTGGATACCTGGCCTGGCCCAGACAGCCAGGTGAGCACCTGTCACCAGATCCGTAAATGGTGGGCTGAATTTCACATTCCCCGTGCCTGGGGCTTCCCCCAAAAATCTTTCTGTGTGTCATCCAGAACATGGTTCTCTTAAATCTAGTCCATCTCAATGTCTACCCACCCTGTGGAATGATGCCCAGAACCCCCTCGGTGACCAGGGATGGGATAGTGAGGGCCAGAAGCCAGTCCCCACATCACCCCCCACCCAGCTCAGCAGGTCATCTGTGCCCCCAACTCAAGGTGCAGCCACTTCCTCCCCCGAGTACCTCCTGTGAGCCGGCCCTGCGGAGAGCTTTCCCTCCCCTGGGACCCTCACGGCCCCTGTGGGAGGGGGGCTCGCCAGCTCTGCCTTCCAGGCAGGAAAGCTCAGGATGTGAGAGGTTAAGTCATAGCCAAGTCATCACCCACCTGACCCTAGGGAGCCCTAGGGAACACATGTCCCCACCATCCCACTACCCTGTGTGTGGGGACGTGGTTTTTGGAAACTTCCAGCCACCTCCCCGTGCTCGGCTGTCCCCTTCCTGATCCCTTCCTGCCCATTTGCCTAGAACAAGCCCAGAGCTCCCCCTGAGCACATGGCAGAGATGGGTTCCCAGACCCCAAGGCTGGTGCCCAGCAGCAGACAAAGATTGTGTGCGCTCCAGCCCGCTTTCTGATCGTGACTTACTTACCTGACAATTATTAGTTCATTATGTCCACGGTACGTCTCATTCCTCTTGAGGCTCTGCAGTGATTACAGCGTGGTGTGTTATTAACAATGATTAGTGGAAGCTAAAATCTTTGGATGAAGATGGCACTGGCAAGACTGCTGGGCGTTCAAGAACTTGCCGGAGTTCACGGGATAGCTCTACACCTGGACCTGCAGCCGACTCCAGCCCCCAGCCCTGACCCCTGCACTCACAGCTGCTGTGGTCCTGGGAGACCTTTGGTGCAGCTCTCAGGGCTCATGTCCATCCCAGCCCAGGAGGGAAAGGTGATGGAATCAGTGCCTCCCATCTGCAGATGTGGGAACTGCCCCCCAGAGTGGAGAGGCAGCTCTCCCAAAGTCACACAGCATGAAAGTGGGGGATCCCTGTGAGCTCCTGCTCTAGGGCTTCCTCCTCTGCTCGCCCCACTCTTCAAGGGAAGTGGAGAGACAACTGGGTTGCTCCTCCCTCTGAGAGGAGTCCCACTCCTCCCATCCTGAGAGACCAGAGCTCTTCCTTCCTCTCTGCCTGCTTTAATTATTACCTTCTAGGAGGTGAACACAAAAGTTTGCCTCTGATCATGGAGGGTATTGGGCCTCCCTGAAATGCACACGGAGGCCCCCTGAGGCCCCTGCACTACACGCCATCAGCCTCTGTCCCCTGTTCCCCGGGGTGCTGGGTCCCTCATGGTACCCGGTAGTGTGTAGTGTTCAGACTCGGGAAAACACTTTGTTTGGTATCTCCAGTTGTCCCTCGCTAGAGGTGTGACCTCAGGTGCCCGGCCTCCCCAGACCCCACTCCCCCATGAAATGGCAATGAGACTTCACCTTCTTTGGAACTCAATTCTTCCCCTCGAAAGGCTAAAGAAATCAGTTCCAGTGTTTGGAAGCTTAGCAAGGACACAGGCCTTTGGCTGCTGTTTTCTCGGCCCCCAGCAAGTTGTAGGGTGACAATAAATGTGCGAAGCCCTTCCACCTGCCTTCTTGCTCCTGTGTCCCCCATACCAAGTTCCAGCAGGGACTGCGTTGCACGCAGAACAGACACACTTGGCCCCAGGGCTGAGGACCGCCCAAGCCTGGGGAGCATGCTGTGTGTTTCCAATCCTGTAAAATCAGGGGGCCTGAGTCACTCCAAATCCCCCTGGATCTAGGATGCTGAGTCTCCTTATGCCTCCAGCCAGGTGCCTTTCCCTTCACAGGGTCCTTGGGGACAACAGGCGGAGGTCACATGTCATCCAAAGGTCACATGCCAGCACAGAGCAGGGCAGGTAACTGATCCAAAGTCTCCCAACTCCTAGTCCAGGGCTGAGGGTCCTTCACACCCATAAAAAAATCAGACATGAGGGTTTCCCTCTGGCCAACTCCCTTGGAAGGGGAGCAGCGTGAGCCCATGTCAGGAGAGCATGAGCTTCCTCGCCTCCTGTCCTCACACAGGAAAAATGAACTTGGATCCAAAGGCACCCAGAAGCCACTGTGCAAATGAGAAAACTAGGTCTCAGAGACGTCCAGTCGCGTTCCCAGGATGTTGGAAGAAAGTGGTAGAACTGGGATCAAACCCAGTCTTGGTGGCTGTAAAGACTGAGCTCTTGGCCATGGAGCCTGGGCCCTGGCCACGGCCTGCTCGCTCTTGGATCTAGGGAGCCCTGACCGGACCTAACCTGCACTCGAGGGTCCTAGCTGAGACTGTGGGTGTGACACACTGTCCTCCCTTCTCCAGGTAAAGCAAGCCCCCCCAGAGAGGAGGGGAGTGACTCCAACACCCCTCTCTCTGTGGGGGCAAAGCCAGTGGGGACAGAAGCAGGAAATGCTACTTCATATGATAAAGAAAATGACCTGGGACACCAGGCTCCCGTGGAACAGCCGCACACACGCCCCCGCCCTGCCCCCCAGCCGGGAAGCCCTCTGTCTTCTTGTAGTGCGTGTTTTGAGCACATTGTTTTCCCTTCTTGATAAAGTGTAATTCATTTAAAGCTCTCTGATGGTTATTTCAGGTCTCCAAAGCATACTCTCTACAGGCAGATCAATTCCAAGGAAACACCTAGAGCCCGTGGAAATTAAATCTATTAACAAGCAAGCAGTGGCCAGTGGCTCACAGGGAGGCCTGGACTGAGAGAGGAAATGTGACGGCTGGCTGGCACCCTGCCCAGAGACCTCAGGAGATGTGGGGGGGATTCACACTGGGGTTTCGTGAGTCTTAATATAGTTTTTCCCAGTGGCTAAAATTAAACTTCCTTTCCGAGTCCAGAGAGGATGATTAAGGAAGACTCAGAACAAATCGGCCCCGTGTGGGGATGGAGGGACCCCTCACATCTCCCTCGGCCCCGTGTGGGGATGGAGGGACCCCTCACATCTCCCCCAGAGGGGTTTCTCTTCCTCAAACCCCATGAATGTTGGGGAACAGCCTCTGGTTCCCACAGTCCCCTCCACATTTTGGACACCGGGCATCCTCGTAGGAGCAGGAGCAGTGGAAAATGAGGAAACCCGAAATGCCACCCCCATGCCACAGTCCACCAGGGAAGGGAGACCAGGCAGGGACTCTGGAGCAGCAGAGACCATTTCTGAAGACTGTGATGAGGGAGCAGGGCAAGGGGAGGGAGGGACACTCCCCTCATGCTAGAACATCTTCAAAAAAGAGAATTTCCAAAGATCCTGGGTGCTGGAACGGGCTTAGGTCCAATGCCTCATATGATACCAGAAACCCCACAATAAAATTTATACACTGATTGACCGTAGAAGACCACTGTCAGCTTCTTATTGTACCCAGCTCTGTGCTAAGGCTATCCGTGTATCCTTTCCCTTAAACCAAATAACCCAGTAACACAATCATGTGAAAAATAGCATTATTATCCCCACTTTACAGGAAAGGAAACAGGCCCAACAAGGTAGAGTCATGTGCCCTGAAACGCACAAAAGCTGTGATATGTGTTTCCAACCAGGCTGTCCTTGTATTGTGCCTCCCAAAAAGTAGTTCTTCACCTTCTGCTTACATACCCCCAAGGACAGCAAGCTCATTATCTATCAAGGTAGCCCATTTCATCTCCATGGCAAGATAGCTTTGACTGCAGGACAGTCCATCAGGCCCCTCTCACTCTGTCTTCTGTGTGGCAGCCTTTCCTGCATTGAAAGACAGCACTCATCTGCACACGGGATGTTCGTCTCTGTGTTGCATGGCCGCATTACTTTTCGGAGTTACTTATCACACATCCTTCATGAAGCTTGCTCCCGCAATTAAGCTGGAGTTTCTTTTCTCCTTTGACACAATCTGACAAAGCTGGATGCATTTCTCCAACGAAGAGCTTATGGGAGAGAACGGTGCTAAACACATAATTGCAGAAATAATTGCAGTGAAATTAAACACAACATCACACCATTCGACACCTGAAGTCCGCAGCCATGAGGCTCAGTCCAAATGCTCAGAGCTCCCCTTCTGAAAGGGCAGGTGCTCACAGTGAGGGGACTGCTCAGCCATCGGGGAACAGCTGGGATCCCTCTGCGAGGCAGGTACATCAGCTCTGAGTAGGGTCCCTCAGGCTCGTGCTGCCAAGGGGTGGCAGGACTCGTCTCTCCAGAGGCAGGGTTGGGAAGAGTTCATGGCTCTCCATGTCTCCCGGGCATGAGACCCATCCCACCTCAGAGCCAAATCAGGAAGAGAGAGGACTCAGCAGCTGGCGTTTTCTGGACATCTGTCATTAGCAGAAATAAGGACGGCACCAAAGGCATAGGGGAAATCCTGGTCCTTGGGATCCATGAAACCCATCCCTTATGAACTGCATAACCTTGGCCAGTCAGTCCACATCTCTGGGCCTGATTCTTCACCTGAAACATGGTGCTAATAATAACCACCGCCTGGGGATGGTTTTATGTTTTAGAATCTAATGAAATCTTCCACATGTTGGCTCAGGAATAGGCTTAGCCTCTGTTCACTCCCTTATACTTCAGTGGTGAAGAAGATCCTGAGGGTCGGCTAGGAGCTGTGATGTCTGTAAATATGAATATCTATATTTTCCCTTCTTACCTGACCTTGGACTGAGCCTCCAACTGAACTGGCCCTTTATACAGAACTCTGGCCTCTGGCCTGGCCACGGCTTCCATGCTGTCTCCCAGATTTTCTCTCGGCCAGTCCCAATGACTCCACCTCTGTCTCCAGACTCTTCCCCCTCTTCTCTGTCCCCACCTTTGGGACTAGACTGTCTCTGCAGGAAGGGAAGCTCTGTCCCTTTGCTTTCCACCTGCCCGGACCTTCACCAATGACCAAATCCGGCTGAGTGCACCAGGATCTCATGCACAACAGAGGGCCCACATTCCTGAGCGTGCACAGTATGTCCAGAACTTGAGTTCAGGGTACTAATTTGGCCCAGGGCTCACAGCTGATCTATTCCTGGGACACGGGTAAATCTAGATCAACCTGGCTTCTAAGCCCTGTGACTTGCTACACAGCCCGGTGCTCCTTGTGTAATTATGGAGAGAGAGCTTCTCCCCACAGCTGTAATTAAGGAATTACAGAGTCTCTGAGGATGGAGTTAGGAGGGCTTTGAAGACAGACCACCAGGAGGGAGAGACTGTAGAGAGACTGTGGGAGAAGAAACCTCCACCAGGGTCAGGCAGCCTGCGTTACAGCCTCAGCTCTCCTGCCCACATGCTGTGACCTTAGACAAGCCCCTTAACAGCTCTGAGCCTCAATTTCCCCATCTAGAACCCAAGACCAAAGCTACCTGCCTCCCTGGGGAAAATCTGGGGATCTGTGAGGTTGCCTGAGTGTAACGTGCAGGGAAGTGCCTAGCACCACACTCCACTCGGTATAGATGGGCTGGAACCGAACCTTGTCCACTGGGACATGGAAGAGAGGAAAACTAGACCCCAGTGTTCTGATGCCCACACTCCAACCCTCCTGCCCTCCAGCCTGTTGTAGAAGCTAAAATTCAGTGTCCCTCCCCTCAGACTCAACAACAAGTCATGCCACACCTGGTGCCTCCTTTGGCCATGCCCCCTTCACCACCTGAACAGAATTCATGGGGCCCCCCCTCCTGGGGCATGCCTCCCTGCAGCTCCCAACCAGCTCCCTCTCTATCCTCCTCCCATACCTCCCCCTCTCCCTCTGTGAGTCCACACCCCCCTCCCTCATCCAACAGACAACAGCTGAGCACATCTGCGCACCGCTCTTGGGGCTGGTGGGTCCCTCCACTGACCGTGGCGCATTCCCTGTAATGACGTTCATTAGTCTGTCTGACATCAACACTGTTCTCAGGTTAATATGTTTAACTTAATGAGGCATTATTTTCAGTTAGAAAATTCCTGAAGAAGCATGTTTTCTCCTGATGAGCTAAGCTGATGAGTAGATTAATCCTAGACTTGAACAAGCTGACTAAGAAAATGAACCTAACCAGTTCTTTTTTTCTTCTTTAGTTATGGGCTGATCTTAAATTAATTTGCATAAAACTGCTCATTTCTTGGGGGAAAGGAACAGGAAGAAGAGCCCCACTTGGCTCTGTGATGTGTCCTCCGTGGACCCTTTCTTTCCCTCTCCCATCCCCAGCCCCAACGACAGGAAAAGATGGAAAGACCAATATATGATGGGTGTTGGGGGTGGATGGTTCCCAACACAGAGCAGCAGGGGGACCAGCGCTTGTAAGTAGAGATTTCACATGGTGACAGAGATGCCAACCACAGTGGACAGAGCTGAGAGTCCATCTGGCTTGTCTCTGTCACTGCCAGCATCACGGGGCTTACTGTGCCCAGCACTTAGTAGGCACCTGACAGATATTTGTCAAATGAGATCAACAGATCCTAGTTGTTCAAAGAATCACATGATCTCAAGAGAGAGAAAGTGCATGATGTTCCAGATACATCTGATGAGGAAGCCAGTGCTCCTGATTTCTGGTCCCAGGGCCAACGACCACCCAAAGACCCATTTCCTTTGACGACTTGACCAGTGGACATTCATTCCCACATCCCTATCCCCACGGACACTGTGAGCCGCTGCCAGTCATGACATGTCTGCTAGTGAGCCCTTCCTCTCTCTGTGACAAATCACTGTCTACCCCGTCTCCTAAATGAAATAACAGGGGGTTGGGGGGGCACTTCAACCTCCTCTGTACCAATCCAGCTTGCTCAGTGGCCAGTCTTCACTCTGAGAACAAGACTAGCTGGGTTTCATGCATCCACAGGCACAGGTGGCCAATGGCAGGAAGAGCCATGGAACCAGAGAGACCATCAGGACAGCTTGACCATGAGACAACGGCAGGCACAGAAAGGACCCACCGCTTTGCCAGGCTACAGTGATTGTAGAAAGCCCTGGGCACGGTGCCTGGCCCACAGCAGGGGCTCGGGAGATGGTCACTATTATTAACAGTGCATAGAAGGAGCAGAGTATCTGAAATCGAATCTCTTGGCTGCCCATAACTGTCTCTTGGCCCCATAACTGTCCAGTCTCTCCAGGAGAGGAAGAAGACCCCTGGGCTGCAAGAAAAATTTGCAGATAAGTTGCAGGAAGCAATCTTTTGTACAGGGGGGAGTCCCTTGTGCAGAGAGGAAGACTTAGTAGCAATGGAGGGAGACAAGAGGGCCAGATCAGAGAAGTGACAAACACTGACCTTTTACATGGTCTAAAAGTGCTCACGTGTTGGGCACCCAGACCCTTTTGAAGAAGGAGGGAAACCCTTGAAGGCTCTGTCCTCTTTCTCTATTTGAATGAAGTAAGTTTAGGCATCAAAGTACCTGTGTGGTGATTGAATTCTCCCAGGTCAAACCCTTTCCTTCTGTAATATATTCCCCAGATGGGATTTTAACTGGATATAATTACATCAATAGCACACCGTACTCATGGGGGAGCGATCACATGCATTTCTTTTGAAGTGGGACTGGCAGCCACAGTAGATGAGCAAATGTGTGTGTTTTGGGGAAAAAGGGTCTCAAAGGCAGAGATGGCCCCAGGGCAAATCAGTCTCCAGGCTTTTCAAAGGCAGTGGCTCTTGTTTCTCCACTTTATTCTCCCTGAACCTTTCTGGCAGAGAATTCCTGGAGGAGGTCAGAGAATTCCTGGAGGAGGTCAGACCCAGAGTGGGGGGTTGGGGCATCCCAAAGACTGCTGGATGCTCTGGAACTTGTGGCTTCCCCTCTCTGGCCTCAGTTTCCCCAATATGTAAAATATAGCCATGGGACCTATTGGGGTCTAAGGATCCTTCTAAGTGGAGCAGGACAGTAAGTCCATGCAAGGCCCGGATGGAGGATGGTGAAGGAGCTGGGGTAGGGAAGGTTGGGGAGGAGGACTCTGATGAACATGCCGGTTTAAAGACCTGCTGGACCACTTCAGTCTGAAAACCACGTCCAACTGCCTACCCCTGCATTGCCCTGTGTGGCTTTCTCTGGCCACCAAATCCTGCTCTGATGTCCTGTGTGGCAGGACTTACCTGTCTGGGTGTGAAAGCTCCTGCCCTGGGAAGATCCCAGGAGGCAGCTTATACAAAAACACCCATTTCCCGCCGTTCTGGTGGGGAGCTCTGTGCAATCCGTGCCTGATGCAGTGTTCTGGTTCCCCATTGGATCTGGCCTTGAGCCCCACCCCACCCCACCTGCCATGCTCACTGAGCTGATAACCCAGCCTCGTGGGAGGGCTGCCCCTCCCTGCCTCATTGCCCTCAAGTGTTTCCTTCTCACCCCACCTGAACCACAGATATTGACCCCTTATGATAGGTTCTGCCACCAGGAGACCCAAACTAAAACAATGCTTGAGCAATCAGGAGGGGCAGCAGAGGCATTTGGGGATTGGTGCTGGTGCCTGGCGTGGTCAGCCCCGGGAGCTCTCTGAGCTTCTCTCACCGCGTGCATCCTTCCCTCTATGTGTGTTTTACATTATTATGCCATAGTGAGAAGTGGGCTCATAAAAACGCAGGGCCCTTTTCACTGCTATACCCAGAATATGCTGGCAGGTTGCAAGGAGGTGGCAGAATGCATACTGGACAGACACCCAACACACAGAGCACACTGGACAGACTGGACAGATACCCAACCCTCCCAGAGAAGCTTCTTTTGTCAAATCCTGTGCAGATGAACAAATTAATTTAAAAAGACAGGAACTACTGAGCAGATGAATGAACATGAGTGTGACTGAGCACTCGGGGTGAGTGATGGAAGGGACCAACATGGATAGGTGAGAGAGGAAGCCCCCATTACTGTGAGGAGCTGAGCGCACGGGTGGCCAGTGGAAGAAAGAACAAATAAACGAGAGGACATGGCGGAAGGGGGGGGCGAAGGAACCAGGAACCACAGAGTGAAGCAAGGAACAAATAGCACATGGGTGAGTGTGTGAAGACTTAGATGAAAGAAACAAGATATGCTTGAAAAATAAAACTGAGAAGTGAAGGAAGGAATGATCGATGTGAAAATATAAGAAACAAGAAGCAGATGAATGATTGTGTATGCACCTAAGGGGACACAGGCATCGGTATGTTACGGCTGCAAGAGAGGAAGCGAGAAGAGTGGAAAACCCGCAACTCTGAGGAAGGTGTGTCCACTCAGACACCTGGGGCCAGGAGACTGGACAACCCAGTGCGTTCGCCTCAAAGAAGGTTCCTAAAGTGACTTCAGTTTGGATTTATTAAAAACATCACTAAGCCGGTATCGATGATGTCGTGCGGTGGGCCCCTCCCTGGGGTCAACTCTGGCTTTGATGCAAAGAGCTAAGTGGAAACCACAACATTGCCTTCACAATTAGGTCACTGATAATTACCTATTATGTAGCAACCCCCCAGCATGACTTTAATAATAGCTATTTAAATAACACATTTTCACTGTCACCTTACAATTGGCCTCCAGGAAATATAATTAATGTCGGTGTGGGGAAGTTCGTGGAGTGGCCTGGGAGGGAGGAAAGGGGCTGGTGCGGTTGCTGTGATGGTCTGGTGAGACCCCGTGGCCAGGTGAGGCTGTGGATAGAGCTCAGGATTGGAGAACCCAGATCCAGAATGTCAGGCAAGTCACTCCCTCACCTGGGCCTCAGTCCCCCACTGCCCTGTTGAGGTGAAGATGGTTCTCCAAATTTCCACCCTCCCTAGGGGCCCAGGACCTCTCACTGGAGACCCAGGTCAGGGTCAGAATTAGTCATCACCCCTGACATCCCAGCATGATGCCCTTGTCTGTATCTGACCCCCTGACATTTGGGTGACAGCCAACACACCCCCCAATTAGCTGTGGCAGAAGGGGGAGAAGAATGGCCTAAGAGAGCGTTGGGAGCTGATCACAAAAGGCCTGAGAATCATGAAGGGTGGACTTGATCCCAGAAGAAACAAGGAGCGGATGAGCGAGCTCACAGTCAGTTCTGCATAGCCAAGATGAACACGCTGGTCCACCGGCTCGGGAACCTAGAGGTGACCCCAGGTCTCCAGAGAAACACATGATTATGAGTTAACTTGGGGTCCAACAGCTAAAGGACCCACCACTATTTCCAGGACCTACATGCCTCCCATCTCAGCTGATGGTGTTGGGCAGAAACCCAGTGACCATCCCAGCTGGCCACCTGCTCAGCTCTGTGCAGCAGGACCATCCTGGCTCAGACTCCTCTCTGCTTTCTGTTCTCCCAGAGCAAGTCCAGCTTCACGGGGCAGCCCTAGCCAGGTTCACCAGGAGCTAGGTCAGGGGATCCCCACTCACCTTTCCAAGACAGCCAAGGACCCCCCCGCCAAGGACACCAACAACCTGACTGGTGGCCAGAACTCTTCTGGTTTGCTGCATTCTTTAAATCATCCCTAGTCATTACTAATGACTCTTAGAGAGAAAGGAAGAAGTTATTAAAAAAAGAAAAATAAATAAAAGTAGCTTCTATGAAAAAGATCAATAATTAAACATGGACATTTCTAACTATATTCTCCATATGAGGCACTCATCCCTGGTTAGGGCGAATGCTTCCATAATTGAGTGAGTAGGGGTTCTGGGTATTGAAGGTGCCAAAAACAAGAGGCTTCAGCATCAGACGGACCAGGTTTGAGCTCAACCCCATCCGTGGGCTGACTGCACTTGACCTCCCAGACCTCGGACTCTTCATTTCCGGAGCGGGAGGCAGCATCTCTCTCGCAGGTGCAAACAGAAGAGCGGAGGTAAAACATGGGGCACTGCAGACATTGCAGACGTATTGCCGCTGTGACCAACCACGTGACGAGCAAAGCTAGAGCAGAGGTTGTCTTGAGAGAAACACTTCTTGCCTCTTTGTCCCTGCGGAAATTTCCTCAGTAGACCTTGTGAGCCAGTTTGATAATCTCGTTGTCTTCTTACAAAAGAGAGCTCCACTACAGGAAGCTTTATCACCAAAGAAGAAAAGAAAAAAGAAGATGCCCGCCCTGCAATGTTCATAAAATCCATTTCTTACCCAACGTCCCTGGTTGCAAAGAGGTGGCGGGGGGGGAGGGGCCTTGCTGCTCCATGTGTCACCCTGACCCTGTACCAGGGACCAGATGAGCAGTCTCATTTCATCTCTGCAGTGACTGCAAGAGAACCTCATCTCCCTGCTGTGCACATGGGGAAACTGAGGCCCAGAGCAGTGATAACACTTCAACAGTGCAGCAACCAACCAGGAGAACCAGCAAGGAACAAAGTCCATGCTCCGCCTGAGCTGGTGACGTACTGGGGAGCACAGAGCAGGCAGGATGAAGATGCAAAATGTCAGGTAGTGAGAGGTCAGGAGAAGAACAGGGCTGGGTGTCAGGTAGCCTCCATCATCCTGGCGGAAGCCTCCCCTGTGTCAGCTGCCACATGGCTTCTCAGAGCAGCTTTCTCCTGGAGATACTCCTGGGTATGGAGAACATTCTTATGAGAATAACAGGTGCATGGAGTAGGACCTGAGAATACCTCATTCATTCATTTATTCATTCATTCATTCGTTCCCCGAGCCCAGCCCTAGGTATAAGTCAGTGAAACAGGCAGATAAGTTGTCCTGCCCAGAGCTCACATTCCAGCCCAGAGTCTGATGCCTACAAGTCAGCACAGACTGATGAGCTCATGTCAGCTCTCAGCCTGTCAAAGCCTTGGGTTCCCTGTCTAGATGATGCAGGCAATAACAGCATCCCCAGAGTGGTCACCTGTGCAGGGAATGTTGCTGGGAGTTCCATCTCTGCCAGCTTCATGAACTTCCTGTGCACCCGCAGTGCAGCGATCAGGAAATTGAGGCCCAAAGAGGTGAGGCTGGCTATGCAAATTCACAGCCATCCAGTGGCTTCAGGGGCAGAGGGCCTGAGTCTGTGTCCAGGCTTGGCCATTCCCCAGTCTAGTGACCTTGGGCAGGTTCTCCCTGCTGAGCTTGTTTCTTCAACAGCGAAGTGAGGATGCAGTGGTAACTGCTTCAGGGGACTGTTTCGGGAGCCAAGACGGTGCCTGGCACAGAGAACTATGGCAATGCCAATGGTGGCTCCCTCTCCCACGTGCTCACTGCGCTAATCCTCCTAAAGTCCTATTAGGATTCACTCTTGGTGTCGTACATTCCATGGGTTTGGACAAATGTATAATGACATGTATCTACCATTATAACCGCATACCAATATTATCACTGCCCTAAAACCCTCTGTGTTCCGCCTACTCTTCCCTCCCCCGCAATTCTTAGATTCTCTCTCATGTCTTTGTTTTAAGCATACTTAAAACTCGTCCCTCCCCTGCAATTCTTAGATTCTCACTCTCATGTCTTTGTTTTAAGCATACTTGTATTCGACCTCCCCTAGAATCATTCTATTACTTGAGGTTCTTTGAATTATCTTCCTGTTATTGTTTGTCTGCTACCTCTCATAAGATAGCCATTCATTTCTTTTGGGATTTTGGTTTTCAAGCTCCTCTTTATTGGGGCCTTCTCTGTGGGAATCTCATCCAACCTGAGTGGAGGATGTGGCCTGGGTTGCATTCTTCAGACGCCCCAGAAGTACCAGTAGCCTGGGTCCAATTATGGATGAGTTCCTTGGTGTTTCTGTTCAGAAATCAAACCCATGAGGTAAATTAAAACTGTAAGCCCAAGGAAGGTACTGGCCTGTGTTTATAAATTCCGAAGATAACTCTTTGTTCTACGCAGTTCTACACAGAGTCCAGAAACAAACAAGATTCCCTGCGATCTCCTACTTCTTCCCAATAGAATATATGTTTCCAATACACCCTTTCACAGAAAATGTAAGCACTTCGAAAATCCCAGCTCTGTGTGGGAACCACATAACCCAGTTTTGAGCTCCCATGGGCATAAGACCTCCTTTATCCCCATGAGAGTATTAATCCCAAGCCCTAGGGTCACCAAAATTCATAATCTCACTGCCCCCCCGCAACGTGGTACTTGCCACCCAGATGTTCATTTCTTCTCCACTCCCTGGGAAGGTCCCTGTCCTTTTCTCTAGAGTTTGCAGGGAAAAGGTTTTCAGAAGCAGGATTCAGAGCCCAGTTTCTAAGTTGGATCTGTTTCCTGTCCCACCCACCCCAGACCCATCTGGGCTCACTGAGCCTGAGGATCCCATGAGGTATCCAGGGATGCCGGGAGGCAGCTGGATATATGGATCAGGGCTCAGCACATGGACCTGGGGTGTGGATACAGATGTGGAGTTCAGGGGATGCATTCACTAACATCTTTGGGAATGTTCAGTGTCCACACGGGTGTGTTTGAGTCATTTGTTCCTACATCTACATGTGCCTGGGCTTGTGGCCAAGCTGGGCTTGTGGCACAACTTTTGTGCCTCGGGCCCGGATCAATGCAAATGTGAATGTGAACTCATGAGCACCATATCCTGCTGCTTTTAGGGGAAGAACAATCTGGATGCAGATGGTCCAAAAACAGAAAGGAGGGAGCCTGGGGCTATATTGGTGGCCCAGGATTTGGGGTTGGCCAGACATGGGTCTCCAGCTGGACGCTGGCACTTTCTAGATGTGTAACTGTGAACAAGTCAATTCTCCCTGAGCCTTAGCCGGAAAATAGAGCCAATAAAGCCCACCTTGAGGGGGTCTATGAAGACAGGTCACCCAGGCTAGTGTGCTGAATGGAGCACACGGTATTGCCATAGGAAATGGATCCGGAGCCCCTGCCCTATGTTCAGCCAGGGCACACAGACCTGGGCTCAAGGTGGGACTCAGAACATTACATATCCCAGGGTGGGAAATGGAGGGCAAGAGAACCAGTTTATGCAAAGGTTGGCGGTGCAAACGCGTACGGAATGTTAGGAGCATTGAGTGGTTCTGTGTGGCTGGTGTAATGGGGGAAGCCAGGGAGTCGGTGGGGCTCCGCAAGCCCAGGGTCTGAAATACCAATATCATGCCTGGGGTCCAGGTCCCGCCTGGCAGGGAGCAGGGACCCTCCAGGCCAGCTCCGTGGCTCTGGGCAGAGAGGCTGAACTCTGCGCAGGAGACCAGACTCACCACGCATGGCTGTCTTTGAGTACCTTTTAATGAAAAACATGCTGAAATTATATTGTCAGCGCTTAATTATCACTTGTTAAACAAGTGTGTGCCCAGATTGCAGGTTTTATTCCCATAAAGGTTTGCAAAAACTTCCTTTCTGTTATTTATGAGGGCTCTCCAAGACACACACATTGTTAGAAATGAGATTTTTTTTTTCTAAGTGCAGATTTTAAAAATAAACAGGTTTCCTTGGCATTGAGTCAGGGTTCCTTATAAGTGACATGAAAACTGTCCACCCAATTTAAGCACCCAATTTAAGACTAATGGTGGAGGGCATGAGCCCAAGGGGGTTCTTCTGGCCTTAGGGAACTTAGACCTGGGCCTTCAGTGGGGACCTGGCAGCCCCGACAATCCCTCCCTCTTTCGAGGTTCATCTTAGTTTCTCTGCTCCTCTGGGTCATGCCTCCTTCTGCAGCCAGATTTCTCAGCTTTTCTACTCACCTTGTACATACCGCCCACCTGCCTTTCTTGAAATCACACATCCCTGTGTCTAGGGCTAGCAAAGGTGATGGGCTACACCCAGGTTCAAAACATGGGTCCACCATGGGCTTGCTGATGCGCCGGGCAAATCCTGAGCCTCGTGGGTCCATATCTGTCTCCAGGGCAGAGATTTGCCTTGTAAGCTTACTGTTTGTTAAAAGTCAACAAGGGGGCAGATGCACAGTGCCTGTCACACACGGCGGGCAATACTACTATCCCCTGAACAGGGAGACCCCCATATGGGGGCGAGGAAGAGGGGGACAGAAATGGATGAGAGATGTCACTGGCTGATGGACCCTCACTGGGTGACCACGAGACCCCAAACAGATGTTGTGTGACCTCAGCCTGAACCATGAGTCCCACTGTCTTGAGCTCATGAGACTTGACTGTAAGAAGGGATCATTGTAGGGATAAATTGAGATAATGGTGACTCAGTAAATACCAGCTTGCTTTCTGCCACAGCATCTTAGCTACAGGAGGGTTTGGTAGATGTCCAATAAATGAAAGAAAGAAGGAGAAGACATGAATGATATTCGGGGTGAATGAATAAGGCACTGAGAATTTGCTCCACTCAGCATCTGGGACATACTATGTTCTCAATGGACCTGAATGACATATTATGATTATCAACTTCCTAAGGCTCAGTGTGAGGCACAGGGTCGGTTCAGGGAGGGGGCCTGTGGGAGGTGAGGCTGGAGAGAAGGGGTGAGGGGGACATCTGGGGAGAGGCAAGGCATGCCCCTCTCTCTAGGCCCCTCCCTGCCTCAGGCTCCCCTCCCTCCATCCCCAGCTATAACTGACCTTAATGGTGTTCTAATTTCTACTCAGTTTATGCAATTTGCAAAATGGTTTCTTCAGTTCCCATGAACAAAGCTACGCTGTCAGCATGGCTAGGTTTCTCCCTCCCTTTCCCTGGAAATCTTCATGACGACAATGTTGCCCTAACTGCTGTCTCCTAGTTAAGCAAAAAGAAGAATAAGAAAGAGGAAAAGCAGCATCTGAAGAGGGGGAAGCTGGAGAGGAGAGAAGTGGTGAGGGTGAGTACAGGGAGATGATGTGCGGCTCATTTAGTCAAATTATTTTTTAGTTAAGAGTTAGCTCCATTTACTTCATAGTGGACCATTTTCATTATTTCTCTGATGAGAGTTTTTTTCCTTATTATATTACCATCCAGCCCCAGGGCCCACGGCCCCTAAGGCTCCTGTCTAAGAAAAAGGAGCCAGTACCAGCAAAAACCCAGAGACCATTTAGTGTAAAGCCAGAGATGCTCAGAGGAACATTCCACCAGGGTTCTAACAAAGATGTAAATTTTGGCTATGCTGGGTGTGGAACCAGATTTGCCCCAAATGCTCTGGAGAAGGGTAGGAGACTTGAGTCCAGGGCGACCCCCACATTAGCCAACAGAGCACTTGTGAGGGACGTTCCTGGTGGGCCCGTGGGCCGGCCAGGTTAGGAGGGCTCATGACTTCATTATTATTGTGCACACCGGGCCTCACCCACAGAGGGCGGACTGGCTGGCTCCATCCTGATTGTCCAGGCAGCCGCGAGCACAGCTGGGAGTCCTGTTCTCCTCCCTCAGCACACGCGGGCCCCTGGTCCCGGTCCCCGTCATTCCCATTCTCCCTCCCAGGGCCCCAGGCAGACAGGGTCCCAGGACTGTGAAGTGCGCAGTGTAGCAAGCCCAGAGCTAGATCCTGGGCTGTGGTGTGACTAGGGGAGACACAGTCCGTACCCTGCAAGGTTTCCAATCGTTAGATCGGCTGACGTGAAAGCAGTCACTGTCATCAGCTGCACTATGGAGGGCCACGGGGCCTCACTTCATGGAGTGAACTTTCCAGAGGGACTGACCCTTCCCTGCGGAGTCACCCAGGATTGATGGCCTGGAGTCCCCCTGGCAAAGGGAACAACATAGGCAAAGGCTCAGAGGTTCAACTGGCAGAAGAAATGTCGGTGTGACGGGACCACCTTGAACGGGGAGAAGGTGGCAGGTGCTGAGGCTGCAGAGGCTGGAGAAGCCAGTTTACCCTGGGCTCTAAGGACACAGGACGACACTGCGGGACGCCAGGGCGCAGCACTGAGTTATGCTTTTAGCGCTCCCTCCCGCGGCCACGTGGAGAATGGTGGCTGACCAGGAGAGAGGGGAAGTGGCGGGGCAGCGAGGAGGCCCCGCGAGGCACAGGGGAGCAGTGGGAGGGGCCTGGCCGGGATGTGGCAGAGAAGCCCAGGGTACTGCAGTAATGCTAACAAGACGTTTGTACCAGTGATATTAGGGAGGTAGACCGGCTAGGAGACAAAACGTTTACCAACGGCAGCCCTCGTCCCATCAGCACCGGACCAGGCGCCTCTAGTAACTGGACCAGCAGGGAGCGCCCTCTGGGTCCACCCTGAGATGTTCCTGCAAACTCCACCTCATCAACAGCACCTGGGGGAGGCGGCGGGGCCCCGAGGTAAGCAGACAGGCCGGGGTCCCTGGAGGGTGGTGAAGAGGAAGCTGCAGGGTGGCTGGGCCTTCCAGGTGGGACGGGCCCCAGGCTGTCAGAGGGTGACCTGGTCTCCCCGTCTGTGCAGCCCCAGGTGGACCTGCTGGGAGCCCAGAGTCAGCAGAGGGATGCAGAGGGCAGGCGGCAGATTCCATGCCGCCAGCACATGAGCAGGAAGGTCCGCGCCTCTGTGGCTGCTCCATAGTCACAGTCCTGGAACACTCCGGAACGGCATCCCACCCACATGCCAACCCAGCCCCGGACACTGGTGGCACCTGAGCCCTGAGTGCACCCCTGGGCCGCCTGAAGCCCTGCCAGTTCCAGAACCAGGCCACGTGTGGACACCGGTGCCTCCTGCCTGAAGAACAGCCCTGCCACCAGCGATTACCTCCCAGGCTGCTGGGAGAAGCGGGGGGACAGCATCTCAGGCAGGACAGCCCTGCACGCAGGGCAGGGCCAGCGCTCCGCGTCCACACCCACCAGAGCCCACTGTGGGCAGCACCGCCCTCACAGCAGGGAGAGGCCTGATTCCAGAAGAGGAGCCCCACTGAGCATGAGAGAAGAGCTGCAGAGTGTGAAAATAGGGGTAAGGGCTGGAGGAAAGCAGGTGCGGGAGGATGCCAGAGTGTGTGTGTGGCGGAGGAGGTCACAGCTGCAAAGGGGGCTCAGGGAAGGCCAGTGAGAGCAGGTGACACTGGGGCAAAGACCTGAAGCAGGGGAGGCAGGGAGCAGGGCACATGTGGGGAGGACGCTCCAGATGGAGGGAAGAGCAAGGAGGATCCTTGAGGCTGAAGATGCAGAGCGCAAGGAAGGGACCTGAGGGGCTATGGGGAGGGGCTAGGGGCAGGCAACCGAGAGGCAAAGCTGGAGCCACTGTCAGGGTGGTCTGTGCGGAGTGATGCAGGGGTCTGGGGACATGGAGCAGAGCAGGGACAACTTTGCCCTCATTCTCACTGGGTCCTCTGGCTGCTGGGGAGAGACTGCAGGGAGCAGGGCAGGGGCAGAGGCAGGAGGCCCCTGCCCTGGTCCCGGCTCCATGGTGGTGGGGCCAGACTGGGAGCCTGCAGAACTGGAGAAATCTCCAGATCTGGGGTCATATGAAGGCCAAGCAAATGGGACATGAAGATTATTCACTTCATGAATACTCACTCAGTATTATTAGGTTCTTAAACTCCATACTAGTTTGCCGGGCATCTCCTTATAGGAGGAAGGTTCAAGAGTGAAATCTGTAGCAGCGTTATTTATGAGACTTGATTTAAATTATCCAGATTTTTAAATAGTAGTTTAGTTAAATAAATTATGGAACACTAATTAAACAAATAATCCAATTTAAAATGGGCATTTCTCCAAACAAGACATGCAAATGGCCAACAGACACATGAAAAGATGCTCAACATGACTCATCACCAGGAAAATGCAAATCAAAACCACAATGAGACATCACCTCACCCCTGTCAGAGTGGCTAAAATCAATAACACAAAAAAGAACAGGTGTTGGTGAAGATGTGGAGAAAAAGGAGCACCCACGCAATGTTGGGGCAGCTGCTATGGAAAACAGTATGGAGTTCCTCAAAAATTAAAAACAGAACTACTCTATGATTTAGTAATTGTCCTACTGGGCATTTACCCAAAAAAATCCAAAAAACACTAAGCTAAAAGGATACATGCACCTCAATGTTATGACAGCATTATCTACAAAATAGTGAAATTATGGAAACAGCTCAAGTGTCCATCCACACGAGAGCATAAAGACAAAGGAATACTACTCAGCCACAAAAAAAAAGAATGGAATCTTGCCATTTCCAGTGATGTAGATGGAGCTAGAGAGTATAATGCTAAGCAAAATAAGTCAATCAGAGAAAGACAAATACTATATGATTTCACTCATATGTGGGAGTTAAGAAACCAAACAAAACAGCAAAGGAATAAAAAAAGGAGACAAACCAAGAAACAGACTCTTAACTATAGAGAACAAGCAGATGGTTACCAGAGGGGAGGGGAGGTGGGGGATGGGTTGAGTAGGTGATGGGGATTAAGGAGTGTACTTATCATAATGAAAAAATTAATTTTTTAAAAGCATATATAATGAGAAGGAAAACTGGCCGGACAGGAGTGTCAGGTGAGAAGCACCCCAAATCTGTCGGTGCCACTTGGGGAGGATGTGGCCGGGGCTCACTGAGAACCAGTTGTCATTCTGGGCACCCCCATGGGAAAACCACATGTCCCCATTGCCCACAGGTCAGGGTGCCCGCGAGACCTGCTTTGGCTGAGCAATGTGAATAGAGGTAGGGAGTGGACCTCCCAGGAGAGAGCTTCTAAGGGTCAGAACTCAGTTCTCTTGTCCGTTCTGTCCATCCCCGTATTATGGGCTTAGCACTTTTATTCATTCTGTCTAGGACAGGAGACCCCTCCCTCACCTGCGAAGTGAGTGGTAAGTGACCAGAACACAGTCACACCAATGGGAAATCAAATAGAAAGATATGCACTTGTATGTAAATCAGAAATGAAGAAAGGTATCAGCTTCTGTCTTTGGTGGTGAGACACCAGTGGTTTATATACATTTTGCACATTCCAAGGGTTTTAAGGTAAGTATACATTACTTATATTAAAAGAAAAGTCATTGTCATTAAGGAGGACACAGTGGACGCCAGCCTTTCCGTGAGCCACAGGCATCTCTCCCACACCTTGGTCCCCTGCACACTGATACTTGGTCCCCTGAGCGCTGAGCCTTGGTGCCGCCCAATTAGCCCTTTATTACAGATCCTCTCTTTCTTGGATTGTCTGCCCTGCACAATTTAGCATGGCCATACACATCTTGTTCCCAAACGTTTAATCTCATGCCTCCCAGCCTGTGTTTCTCAGCTGTCAGAGGTGGCAGGAAGGGAGATCTTCAGGGGCCGCCAAGCGCCCGCACTCCCTTCGGGCCTGGACTGATGACAGCTAAGGCCAAGTGCCAGGCACTATGCCAAGCGCTCTATGTGCATTGATCCACTGAAATACTTCAACAATCCTGCAAAGGAGACACTGTTGTTATGCCCCCCTTTTACAGATGAAGACACAGACGCTCAGAGAGATTTAGAAACTCATCCAAAGTCACACAGCTCTGAAGTGGTGGAGCTGAGCCTTGAACCGGGCAGTCGGTTCCCAAGTCCCTGTTCTTTCTGCTCCTTGAATGTTGATCTTTACTATGCCCAGGCTTTGTGCCAGGGGCTCCGTGCCCAATGACAGCACAGGGACATTTGTCTGCCAGCTGAGTACTGCTGATGGTAAAAATTGTGGTAACGATGCCAATTAATATGCACAGACATTTAATGCACGTTAAAGCCTGAGGTCCTTGCATGCCAGGCTGTCACAGTTATAGTGTCACAGATGAGGATCTGAAGCATGGCGAGCCCTTGGGTTTGCCCAGGGCGCCCCTAAATGCTGCCTGGAGGTATAGAGTGAGCCCAGCCATCTGCCTTCAGCTACTTTGTCAAATCCTTACAACAACCAGATGTCGTCAGTATAACCATGCCCATTTTACAGAGGAGAAAATGAAGAAGGCTCAGAGAGGTTAAGTAACTTGCCCTCCATCTCACAGCGAGGCAGTGGCAGAGCCCAGACTGGAAAGCACAGTCATCCGGAGCTGGTTAACCAGTAGTCCACACTGCCACCCTCCACCCTCTACCCATGCCTGGGGCTCAGGACTATTAACAGAGACGGAGCCTCCACAGCTGGGGTTTGGAATCTGAAGGCAAGAGGCCCCAGAGATCATTACTGAGATGCTGTCCTGGGAGCAATGGGGGAAGAGAGCAGGAGGCTCGAGTAGGGAAGGGAGGGGGAGTCTGGAACCCAAAGAGCCAACAAACCCCAGCCCTGGGGTGTCTGGGAGGGTGCTCCCTGCAGGGTTCCCCATGACACAGGGCAGCACTGCTCCAGAGGGACCGCATCACTCTGTTGCTGTGGAAACCATCAGGTGGATGGTGGCCTCCTGGACTCAAGAAACTGTCAGTCCTAAATCCGGAGCTAGTTTATGGCCCGGCCTAATTGTTCTAATTGCCATTATCATGGCTAATAACATTTTGTGACAGCCATAAACTCAGAGCGTCAGAAGTGGGCCCTGGAGAAGGGAGCAGCAGAAGACAGTTTGGTTGTGAATCAAAGGAAAGTGGGAAGGCTCAGTTTTGGGGACTGGCCGAGCAGGCTGGGGACGGTGTCTTCTCACAGAGTTGCCAAAAGCGACACTCGCGGAAGATTAGAAACAGAGCCCGTTAAGCAAAATTGGATAATGAAATGTTAAAATCACAGGAGATTATCAACGCAGAGCTTGAGATCATTGTCCCAATCATAAGTAAGCATTCCAGAACAAGGCAGCCACATGCAAGGATGTGACACACCTGGTGCCTGGGACCTGGGGGACCGCACGGCAGCATCTTGGGCCCTGAGTGTGGGAAATGGTGAGAGACGGTGCCCAGGGAAGAGGCCTGGACTTAGCCTTACTCTGCCACTTGTCAGGTCTGGGATCACTCACTGACCTTGTCTAAAAGTCAGGAGACTGGAGGCTTCCCTCATGGAGTAGGTGGTAAATGCGACAAGTGCACAATGTGGAACACGGTGCCGCACAGTACCTGAGAGATGGGGATGCGGGCATAGATGGATAGAGGGGAGAGTGATCAACAGACGGACAGACAGACAAAACGTCAGGGCCAGAAGGACTGCTCTAAAATCTCCGGGCCTCTGTCTGCCTGTAGGAGTCCCCAAGGGCTTTGGAGTGACCCCCACAGCCAGCACCACGCTGGCAGGGAAGGTCTGTCCCTGCTGCAGCCTCAACACGCAGAACTGACCTGGGCTCAGAGTCAAGGCCTAGTAAGCACTGCTGAATGCGTGAGCAGATCCATAAAGAGTGAAGCTCAGGGCAGAAACAGAACAGTTGAAACCCTGGCCCAGGGCCTTGTGTCCCCAGTCCACCGGCTGTGACACAGGTGGGTTTGGGGTGCCGCCAACCGCAGGGAGCACAATGTATGCTTGGTGGGGTGGGCTGGCACAGGCTGGTGTGCGGAGTGGCTCTGAAGCAAACTTTCTGTTTCATCTCCTTCGGTCCCTGCTGTGTTGCGCCCAGGCAGGAGTGGCCACCGGGAGTGGAGGAGATGGTGGGGTGGGTGGAGCAGGGGACGTGAGGCCGGTCTGGACTCCGAAGCAACAGCATAACCCTGAGGATTGGGCCCCCCACCCCAGAAGGCTGCAGGGAGCCCTTGAGCAGCTCTGAGCAGGATGGGCCTGGAGAGCTGAGCCTGCTTCCAGACCTGAGCAACCGCGGCACCTCGGGCAGGCATGTTGGAGGTGCAGCTGGGGGACCTTCCCCAGCCCTAGCTGGCCCAGGAAGGAAACTCCCAGATGATTCTAGTGGAGACTGCCTGGGATAAATGTGCGAGAACTCTCTCCATTGAGACGCAGCCGAAGCCCGCTCTGCCCCTCACTCTTACCTCCTTGGACCCCAGCACCCCAAAACCTCAAAATGCAGCTCATCTTTCCTGTTCTCATTCCCTGCCTGCCTCTCTGTCTTCACACAGATAGTCTCAGGGGCTCCCTGTCGCCAGCCCTTCTGCCTCCTCCCTCTGGAGCAGCCAGAGCCCTAGATACTTACGCAGCCTTGGGTAGGAGTCCCAGGAAGCAGGGGCAGGGCAGGAATTGGGAGCCCTTAGGGCCCCATCAAAGGGCTTATTTGGGGGCAGATAATGAGTCTTTGAACCCAAAGCCCTGGGTTCCAATTCTGATCTTGACCCGGCTAAATGTGGGACCTTCTCTAAGTACTCATTCCTCCCCGGGCAACCATAAATAGAGCCATGGATCCCACTCTGCACTCTGCAGGGGTCAAGGTGAAAGTTAAGAAAGCCAGCCCTGGGACATGCCTCCCAAACGATATCACGTCACTCAGTGTCCCAAAGCACCACACACTTGGATCCTCGCTGGGCACACCCTTCACCCATCTTCTTGCCTGTCCAGCCCCTCCTGCTAACCTCAGGACTCCATCTCTGTGACCACATCCCCTGCCCCCCAGGCCTCCTAGCTGTGCTGCTCGTTGGCAGCTCCAGCCAACAAGCTCGAATTAAGCGCCCTACCTTGTGCAAGTGGGACCTTCAGTACACGATGCTACAACCTACTCCCAGCTCCAGCACTAACAGACCCAGACTGCTGTGATCTGGGGCGGGTACCACCTCCTGCCGCCTCCGTTGCCTCCTCTGTGAAAGAGCAGCAAGAATGACAGTGCCCGCCATGTGCAGGGCTCAGGCAGTGAAACACGGTCACCCGTGTCTGCAAGCAAGCAGGTGCCATGGATGGCCACCGCTAAGACTCTGCTCACATCTATTCCCCAGGACTTTTTGCTTGCAAAGGACAGAAGCTCGGAGGTAAGCGAGAGCCAGAACCTGTACAATGCAGGGGTGGCCAGGACCCTCAGGCCTCCCTCCCACCCTTCCCAGCTCTGATTCTATAATTCTGACCCTGAGTCCACCTCCTTTTTCTAAAGAGCATTGAGGTTGGGTGTGTGGAAAGTGAATACAACCCAGGCTTAAGGCACCTCTCAGTTTTTTGCCACAGGAGGAAGGGAAAGTAGTCTTCTGTTGGTGCTAATCCCAGAAAGAATTCCAGTGAGGTCTGGAAGGTGTCCTTTCAAATCCCTGAGATCCCCCGAGGGGACACTACAATGAGGGACCCCAGGAGAAGCAGCCAGAGTCAGAGTTCATAAAAAGAAGGGGATTCAGAGCAGGGAGGAGCAAGTGACACCCATCATCGTGTGTGGCCCTTCCAGCTCATGGTCCAGTGGGGTCCACACTTCCATGGGGAAGACATTAGGAACACCCTCCCCCGCCCATTGTCCAGATAGGGAAATTGAGGCCAGGGAGTTGAAGAAGGAAGTGTCAGTGCCAGGACCCCAGGCAGGACAGAGTCCGTCCTGCACTGCCTCTGCCTCTCTCAGCTCCGAGGACTGCCCCCATCGGAGTCCTGACCACTGTTGAGGATGCCCTGGAGGAGGACTCTGCCTTGCTTGTCCGTGCTCCCCTCGTGTGGTACCCTGTGTGGGACCAAGAGTCATAAACATTTGCTGAACCCAAGAATGGGGGCAGGGACGTCTCTGCCCCACCCCAGGCTCTGCCCCCACCCCACAAGCCTCTGCACACACAGCCCAGGGTGCCAGGCTCTGACTCATCTCCTTCAGTGCTTCCCACGGTGTCACCTGCTTCCCAGACCCCACGTCCCCCTTCCGTCACTCTCTCCCCCACGCCTGTGAGGTCTCATGGTGCTCTTCTCCACCTGGCATTGTCCTCTGTGTCCCCCCACCACAAACAGCAGCTGAATCCCCTGCACCTAGAACAGATCCTGGGGTATGTTGGGTACTCCGCACACTGCTGGGTGGGAGAGTGACTGAGTGAATGGGCCTCAGTTTCCCCATCTGGGAAAGAGGACATTCACACTCTGTGGTCCTCAGCGTCTCTCTCAGGCCCATCCCCCACGGGCTCTGTCTCTCTGGGAAGCCCAGAGGACCAGGAAGGCTGGAAGGGCAGTGATGAACCTATGTCTGAGTGTGGGGCCGGCAGTGTTGACAGAGAGGCCCCCAGCAGGGCTGGGCTGCGCGTTTCATCCCACACCAGTGCTCCCCCTTACGTTGCGGTGCTGGCCAGGAGCCTGTGAGGTCATGAAATCGTGATATACCTGTAGGTGTACGATTGTCAGACGTGGTTTTACATATTTTGGTAAATCTATAAATATGGAGTATAATTACCCATCATTAGCATGTGCTTATGTTCCGCATAAGTGTGTATTGTTCCCCCAAGAACATGAGTTGCCAGCTCACGACCTAGACGTGGTGACACCAACTTGAAGATTATGTGCTCTCCCATCACTGATGACGGGGGTCCATTCGTCGTCCTGGAGGGTCTGGACGGCCAGGATGGTGGGCGCATCTCCCACCTGGCAGGTTCTGGGCCCCGGAGCTCCGGAGGGACAGAGATCCGGGTGAGAAGTTACATCAACCCCAGCCACCAGCCTGGGACCCCAGGCACGCTCAGCAGAGCCAGGAGGGGTCCCCTGGGCACCTGCCTATGCCGGCTCCCACAAGGTCCCACAATGGGTCAGAGCACCGCGGCTGGCATCTGTTTTCCCTCACTCGTCCTGGGGTCACGGTCCTCCATGCATGACTTTGTTACCTGCTCGACCCCTCTTCAGCAGGTGCTGTCGCCGTGCCCACTCCACAGGGGAGGAGGCTGCACCGTGCACCAGATCACACAGCCGGTGGAGGACCGAGGCTCAGTGCAGGGCTTTCAGCCCCCAGGGCTGGGCTTAGCCACCAGCCCCGACCCCACCCTGCCCAGGACACTCCGTCACAGAGCTGATGAGAAGGTGGTGGACCCGGGCGATCGCCCACCCTGCAGCCCACCCCTCCTTCCTTCATTCAAAGGGCCCTATGCTCTTTCTGAGAAACCAAATGGTTTTCCTGACCTCAGGGGCGCTTCTTTGCTGTGTGATTTTATAAGAAGGACGAGGCCACAGAAGAGGAGGCCATGGGAAAATGAGGAACAAACATGCAGGGTGAACAGGCTTGAAAATTTCAGCTCCAGGTTTTGCAGGGAGACTGAATTAAAGAATCAAATCAAATAAATTTTGCCATCTGAGTAAGAGATCTGTCTCCCCCCAAATGCTTGACTTTGACAGTTGGCTTTAGGAGATTTGACAGAATTCATTTTTCTAGCATGTAAGATCAAGGTATGAAATAAGACTCGTTCTATCATGAGAACACTGTTAACCGCTTGACATAATTGTGGGTTATCTAGGGAAGATTCTTTTCCCCATGATGGATGAATCTTTTATTGTTGTTCTTTTTCCTCCTGATGTCTGGTATTTCTGGGGCCTGGGGAACATCCCGCGGAGGAGGAGTCAGCAGGATGTGGTAGACACAGGCGTGGAGGCCAGAGCACAAGCCCAGCCTGGTCCCTGCCCTCCTGCCTGCCTCACCGTCATAGGGAGCCCTGGGAGGTGGAGGGGAAAGACATCTCACCTCTCGGGAAAGACATCTTTCCTCCTTTGAGCTTATCTTTCTAGAAGTTATCGGAGAAGACCAATATAAGATTCAGCATTAGCCAATTACCTCCACTTCCTTATCTGTAAAATCAATGGACTTGCTGATGACATTGCCTCTGCTGGGAGCTGCAGGGGCGATGAACCCCACATACAAGCTCACAGGGCACAGCCTGGCACACAGTAGGATCTCCAGAAACTATCATTTCCTCTCTACCAGCCTCGCCCCACAGACCCCTGGGAGAGGGTCCGGGGACCACTCCTGATCCACAGTTTGCAGAAGTGCCCCTGGAGTGGTCCTCGGTGTCAGCTGCCAGCCCTAAACCCAAATCCTGTCCTCTCTCTGGTCTTCAGCAGGGACAAGATGACAGATAGTGGCTCCAGCTCTAAAACCAGCATGTTTGCAAATGTCCGATCGCCTGCCTTCCCACCATAGGCGTGCATGTGCACACGTGTGTGCATGTATATGTATATGCACAGCCCCAGGCGGAAGAACTGAACCCCCACATTCTTCAAGGCCCCCAGTGGGACTTTCTGGTGCTGTTCTAAAAGAGGATCTTCACAGCCACAGGGACACAAGGACAGCTAGACAAGCACTTCACTTATAGCCTCCATAGTGCATCCCGGTTCCCAGCTACTCGGGCTCATGTGTGGAAGGAATGTGCTTTCTCATCAATCCTGTGATTATCTGGTCATCACACAATCTAGAGCACCATGTATCTGCTGTTCCCAAACCTTCCTGCCTGCTCACCTCCCCCAAACCTGCCTGACTCCTACCTGCCCACCTACCTTCTTCCGTCTGCTCACCACCCACCAACCTGCAAATCCCCTCCAGTGTCTGTCTATAGACCTTCGTTGGGTTAAAAAAATAATAATAATATAGCAAAAGAAGAGTCTAGTTCAGAGTCTGGCACAAGGTAAGTGCTCAATTCAGAGCACCCTGTGTTCTTGAAAACAAATGGGAACGTCAGGAAAGAGAAGGACCTGAGTTCGAATTCAACTTCACTGCATACTTGACTAACTTCCCTGAGCCTCAGTTTCCTCATCAGTGAGATGGAGAAAACACAGCCTTACTTTTGTCATGGTCCTGGGGGAGGAGCTGGAGCTGGAGGGGATGATTTGGATCAACCCCCCACCCCTCACCTTCCCACCCCCCCAAGCCCTCCACTCCACCACTCCTCCACAACCCTACCCCCCACCCCGGCCTAGAAGTCCAGCCCCGCCCTGCCCTGGGATTACCTTGAACTGCAGGTTCCTTCCCCTCCTCCCCACCCCCTTCTCCCCAACACTCCCTCTTTTGTCTCCACTTTGGACTCCTCAAGGTGGAATGAAGGGCGGGGTGGGGAGCGTGCAAAGCTGAAGTCCCCTTCACATCCCCAGTCCCATGGTCCATGCCTCCATTCCTGCAAAGCGTTGCCCAGGCCCTGGGGACCTTTAGGGATGGGGAGCTCATCACCCCCGGACTGGAGGCTGACTGGGGAGGGTGAGGGAAAGAGTCCCACGCTGCTGCATCTCCCAGCACCAGCCCTGCAGGGTAGCCCAGGGCCATCTCCAGACAGGTGCCCTCAGCCCTGTGGGAGCAGTTTTGCCAGGACCCCCAGCTGCCATGGGACATAGGGAATCTGCGTGTTCCAGAGACAGCCATAAGAGATGAATAAAAGTAGTAAAGAAAAAGACAATCTGAAATCTCCCAGGAAAGGACAGGACCTATTTATCAACTTCTTTCTGAACCATTTGAAAAACTGACTCCTTAAACACAGGTGCTCTTCAGCTGTTCATTCAGGGGGTGACGGAGCCATGGGCCATGGCATGGAGGGCAGAGCCTGAAGAGTGGTGACCTCACCTGTGGCTGTGATATCCAGGGGGCAGGGAAGGCCCCGCTCTGGGAGCTGCCTCCAGCTCTGTCCAAGCTCGCTGTGTCGCCTTGGGAAATCGCACTCCCTCTCTGGGCCTCTCTTTTCCTTGCCCCTTCGAGATGCCTCCTTTAGGGGCAGGAAGGGGCAGAGAAGACACTAGACCACAGAAGCATGTCCTTGTTGATCACAACCTTCCCCCAAAACCTGGCTCCCAGGTCATGGCAGACTGCATTCGAGGCTTCACCTCTACCAAGAAACTGGGGTCATCCTCAACCGCTCTCATCCGCTCCAGCTTCTTTCATTCTCTTCAAGTCTCCACTCAGCTTCAGCGACCACCATTCAGGCCCTGAATGCGCCGCCCTCCCTCCCACAACAGGGCCTTTGCACATGCTGTCCCCAAGACCTGGAGCATGCCCCCTCCTCCTCTCGCAGAGCTTCCTGTTCTCACTCCCAGGTCTCAGTGCAGGTGTCCCCTCCTCAGGGAAGCTCTCCTTCACCTTCCTGACAACGTGGAGATCTGGGAAGCTTGTCCTCAGCACTCTGGTCATAGGGCAGCTTACCAGGTGTTTGGTGAACATCTGTGCCCTCCAGGGCTGTGAGCTCCGGGCCAAGGAGTGTCGTCTATGGGGTTCACAGCTGTAGCCCCCAGAACAGTGCCCAGTCCCCAACCCGCCACACATTTCATGCTCCACTGCCTGTGCCCTGCTGTCCCCTCTTCTGGAACACCCCTCCCCCTGTCCCTGAAACTCAAGCCCCCTTCAGGGCTCAGCTCAAGGCTCACCTCCTCCAGGAGGCCCTCTCTGGTTCCCTTTGGTGCCCGCTCTGCTCGTCCCTCCTTTGTCCCCAGAAAGCCCAGTTTTTGTCCCCTGACTGATTATTTCAGTGTCACTGCTGGACCCTAAGCCACTGGAGGGAACTGGAGGTTTTCTTCTTCTCTCCCTTACATGGTGGCCCTGCACACAGCTGCACACAGAATGAGAGAAGGAGGGAGTGAGGGATGAGGGGGGAAGTATGTGGGAATGGGAGGAATGACAAGTACCAGCCAGCCCCCGTTTACTCAGGACCCACCACTGGCCAGGCACCACCTGACAGCTTCGGTGTTTCTTCTGTTCACCCTCCCACCACCTTTTTCTGAGCATTGACGTGCGCCCATATTCCAGATGTGGACATGAGACTCCAAAAGTTGGGACACTCATCCAAGGTCATGCAGCAAGTAAACCCTTCCTGCTGCCTCCATCTGATGCCTCTCGCCATCCCCCACACTGAGCCCACACTTCATGGCCACATCCAGAGCGTCCCTGCTGATCCTACCATCACTGGGACCTGCGACAACTGCTTTGGCTGAAAGTCACAATCACAAATATCTAGGCTTAGTTCTAGGACAACAGAGAAGAACCTGCCTTTTTCCATCGCATGTGCAGGGACAAGTGTGTCTGCCCAGGAGGGTCCCTGCCTACATGAGGGGGGCATCCACAGGAGACCCCTCCGGACTTGCCCGTGGACACTCATCAGCGGAGAGTGCATCATTGGCAGAGACCTCTCCTCTCCCTGCCCAGGGCTGGCGGCCCTCTCAGGCCCTCGCTACACCTGTAGGTCCCTCTCCTCTGCCCCAGGAGCATCACCTATTGATCACGGGGACTCAGGCTGTAAAGTTAGGACCATCTCTGTCTCTCCAGTGAGCAGGGACCATGGGGCATTCCAAGCCTGGAGATTCTCAGAAGGGGAGGAAAAATCTCAGACAAAAAGCAGAGGGAGTAAAGAGGAAATAGGATGTGCCAGGGAATTAATCCGCTGCTCAGACATGAAAGAAACACGTTCGATTATTTTTTATTGCATTTCATTTGAATGTACATGTTGTACTTAGCTGCCTGCAAGCTTTGGATTACCCAGAGAGAAAGCACAATGAAAGATGAGAGAATAAAAACAAGATAAAAAAAAATTCCTGAAATTAGAACCACTCAGAGAGAGAAATAAAAGCCAGACTTGAGACAAAAGCAGCCACTTGGCACGGAGGAATTCTCAGCACTGACACCGGGTCCCTGTGGCCATGTGGCCCAGTGCCAGTGGCCCGCCAGCCCAGCAGTTCTGATCCCTGGCATCAGGGAAAGTTCTAGACCAGAGTCAGGAGATTTGGGGTGTGATCTTGAGCCTGCTCCCATGTGCTGTGTGACTTTGGGCAGGTCATTGCCCCTCTCTGAGTTTCATTTCCCAGGGGAGCATTGAAATGCCTGGACGAGATGCCCTTCAAGGATATGGGGAGTGCAGACGAAGACGGGATCATACAAGGGCAGGACAGGAGGAGGGCAACCCCTGGAGATATCCTGGGGGGGGGGGTCAGGAATCCCTCCCCCTCTGCAGAGTCCTTTGGGGCACTGATGAATCAGTGTGGCAGTGCGGGGGACCGTGTGGGTGGGTGGGGAGATCCTCTGGTATTTCCTACTTCCCTTCCGGCACATTCTGTCTCCCCTAGCACTCCAGCCCCTGTGCTCTCTGGCCCTCCCCCATCAAAGCTGCACCCAGGAAGGGCCCTAAAACCCCCCTTGTGCTGCATAGCGATTGGCTGAGGAGGAGGAAGCGGAAGAGCAGGTGGCCCCTCCCCCACCCCATCCCCCAGAAAAGCCTCTTCTATTTTCTGAGAAACGAACAATAAAAATTTCTGTCAGGGAAGAGAGGGGATCTTGGTGGAAGGGGGCCCTCCAGCTTCCTGGCCGCTGGTTCTGCCCACACTCCAGCCCAGATGCAAGGGACTCTGGACAGACCATTAGCCTCATGTCCAGGTAGGAGGATGGGGGACAGAGAGAGGGGCCAGCTCCTCAGGGATGGCGCCCGGTGGGAGACAGCCCAGACCCCCTAAGCTCAGACCCTTTCGACCCTGGCACCAGGGATGAAACTCCCTCAGCTGCCCAGAGCAGGCGGGGGGGTGGTGGGGGGTGTTGGCAGGCTTTGCAGACGGTTGGGAACCAGGTCCAGCCTGGGGCCGGGGACGCGCCGGCAGCCAGGCTGAGGCCCCAGCACGTCAAGCTTCAATAAAAACACACTGATGTCCCTTCACATGTTCATTCATGTACCCAATGTTTGTGTCCTTCCCAAATTCATATGTCAAAGCTCAACCCGCCCCACCCCACCCCCAACCCGTAATGGTGTGAGGAGGTGGGGCCTTCGGGAGGTGATCGGGTCCCAAAGGTGAAGCCCCATCAATGGGATCAGTGCCCTCTTAGAAGCCATCCCGAGCTTTCTCGCCGTCCTTCCGCCCGGTGAGGAGCCAGCGGAAGTCCGGCGGTCGGCAACCCGGAAGCGGGTCGCGGCCAGAACGTCACCGTGCGGCGCGGGGATTCGGCCCCCGGAACTGATAAATACACTTTTGCCACGTGTAAGCTATCCCGCCTGCAGTCCCCGGTTACGGAGCGAGCACAGACTGGTGTGTCCAGCAGACGCCTACGGAGCTCGTGTCCTGTGCTGAGCGCGGGATGTGGGCCCCATCGCTGAGTTAGTGTGAGCCCTGTCTCAGGAGGGAGAGTCCTTGGGCGCCTCTGCCCTCCCCCTGCCCGGCCTCTCCAGGGCCCGACTCAAGCCACACAAGCTTCTCCGGAGATGACCAGCAAGGGCCCAGTGGGCCAACCATCCAGGAGCCCCAAGGCCCGACAGCCGCAGGCTCTCTGCTGATCTCCCCCATCCAGCCACCCCCACCCCTAGGCCCCCGCTCCGGGGAGGTGTCATTCCCTCTGCTTTACATGTGAGGACAGCGAGGCCTGATAGCAGCTTGGTTAGTAACTGAAGCCTGAATTCACCTTGCCCACAGGAACCCTGGCCGTGCCCAGTCCAGGCTCCGTCTCCTTGCCTGCTCATAGTGGCTTTATGACCCCGGTCAAAGAAGCGGGACCTCAGTTTCCCCATGGGTGAAGCAGAATCATAGCACCTCCCTTGCAGAGTGGGTGGAAGACCTAAGTGACTCAACACTGCTAAGGCCTGGCCCCAGAGGTTGGGGGGGTGTGGTGCTCACAGAAATGCCAGAAGCAGCAGCCCAGCAGGCGCTCAGCCGCATACCCACCCAAGGCCCTGAGCCTTTCCTTTTCCTTTCCCTGGGGATCCCCGCCAGCAAGTGCAGGAGCCACCTTATGCTGGCTCGCTCAGTGCCCCAGCCAAGCCTTGTCTGCCTGACTGGGGACCCAGGGAAAGCAGTGGGGGAGGAGGGTGCTAATAACCCCAGGCTCCCCTAATCCCCCACAGGGCCCGGTCTCCTAATATTCACAGTAAAAAACAATACAGCATTTGAAATGAGAAAAACAACAACCACGACATTTCAGAGAGCCAGGGTTTCATCTAAAAGAAAAAAAAACAAAAACACTAAAACGTCATTTTTCAGAAGTTAATTCATGTTTTCTTTGCATTCTCCAATTCTTCCTGCAATATGTCAACTGCAGACATGTGAGCTTCCCCACAGGATGGCCCACGAAGTCAAGTCCAGAGTGTGCTTGCTAGGGCAAGAATGAGGACCTCACCTGCACACCAGGGGGATCCGCTTCTGCTCTGGGGTCTCATCTCTGCACCTGGGCAGATGCTGACTGTGGGGCCACACAGCATCTGGGTGCTTGGGCTTTGGGGAAACACGACAAACCTGAGTTCCAGCCCTAGCCATGTCACTTAGCAGCCAGGTGAGTGTGGGCATGAAACTCAACAACTCTGAGCCTCAGTTTACTCATCTGTAAAATGACCACAACAGTGCCCACATCACAGTCCCCATGAGCATCTTAAATGAAGTCATGTCTGCAAAGCCCTGAGCTGGGGCCTGGCATATATTAGATGCCTCAAACATATTAGCTGTTAATTCAAGTTGTTGTTGTTGTTGTTGTGTGCCTCAAACATATTAGCTGTTAATTCAAGTTGTTGTTGTTGTTGTTATATTTATAAAAAGTGGAATTTGTCTCACAAAAAAATATTTAATGTATTCATGTCTCTTTGTTTCTAATAAAAATATTATTAAATTGGTGGTGGACCTCTAAATCCACAGCCTCTGAGATTTGGGGAGATGGGATCTTAAGGAAGAACTGCATTCCTATGAAGGGCCCATGGGTGGGCAGACTTGCAGGAACAGGCTCTGTGTTGCATATACCCTCTCCAGGCAAACCCAGGTCTGGGCCAGAAACTAACCAAGGTTTGCAGTGTTTCCTCTGTTCAGTCCTCAAGCAGGAAGTTGCTGTCCACCTTGCCCAACTATAGCTACAGGAAAACCCACACGACAGATTGCCATGTCCAACCAGGGTCTGGACTTAACCTTCCTGTCTGAAGTAACAGTGTCCAACAAACAAATAAAAATATGAAACAAGAGAGGAGAAGGGAGTTGGGGGAAATTGGAAGGGGAGGTGAACCATGAGAGACTATGGACTCTGAAAAAGAATCTGAGGGTTTTGAAGGGGCAGGGGGTGGGAGGTCGGGGTACCAGGTGGTGGGTATTATATAGGGCACGGATTGCATGGAGCACTGGGTGTGGTGCAAAAATAATGAATACCGTTATGCTGAAAATAAAAAATAAATTAAAAAAAATATGAAACAAGAGCTGTCAAGTCACCGAACTTCAGACAATGAGGATCAGTGATCCCTGAGAGAAAGGAAATGAATGAGGTGAGTCCATGTTGGCTCCAGCAGATGTCAGAGCTTCCAGCACAGGGAGGGTGAACTTGGGCAGAGCTGTAGACACTCTGAATTATGAGTCTGAGGAGAACAAAGCAACTAGAGCTCACAGGACAGACTACAATAAAAGGGGGGAGCTGCACAGAGAGCCCTGGAAACTGCAGAGGGTCCTCCTCAAGTGTTCAGCCTCATATAATCAACATAAATGTGTGCAGAGAGCACTTATTCTTCACCAAAGAAGATTAGAGAGAATCGTGCCCAGTACTCACACTGGGCTGGGAAGGGTGCTGCTTCCACCATTTGGACTGGAAAAGAACCTGACTCACAGAGCACTGGCTAGAGAGAGAATTCAGGTGAGTCTTGCCTCAATGTTAGGAAAAATTTGCCCTAAGCTCTGCAAGACCCAAAAGAATCAGACTGTTTCTAGGCAACTTAAGTAGGTCCCAGAACAAAGCTCAAGAATATTTATAAGGATACAAAAATATCCACCACCTTACAAAGGAAATTAAGAATGTCTGGTATCCAATTAAAGATTACCAGGCATACAAAGCAGGAGTACATGACCCATAATAAGGAGAAAATTGAGTAATTAAAACCAATCCTGAACTGACAGAAATGTTATAATTTGCAGACAAGGGCATTAAAAGAGTTATTATCACAGTAGTCTGTATGTTCAAAAAGTTATGTAAAGACATGGAGAAATATACTTTACCAGAGACACATCAAAATTCTACAAATGAAAACTACAATGTCTGAGATGAAAAGTTTACCAGATGGGACTAGTAGATTTAAAATTGCTAAAGAAAAGAGTGGCGAACTTGAAGACATAGCGATGGAAACTATCCAAAAAGAAACACAAAGAAAAAAAATCTTTAAAAAAATAAAAAGAGCATCCGTGAATGTGAGACAACTTCAAGGAAACTGATAGAGATATAATCTGAGTTCCCAGAAGAGAAAAAGGAAAGGGAGTAAGGTCAGAAAAATACTTGAAGAAATAATTTTTATAAATTCAATAAAATCTTTACATCCCAAGACACAAGAATCTCAATAGATGTCAAACAAAAGAAACAAGAAGAAAAACAGACTGACACATACTAGAATCAAGTTTCTTAAAGCCAGTGATAAAAAGGTCTTAAAAGCCAACAGGAAAAAAAAAAAAGAAAGAAAGAAAGAAACTTTAAGGACAAAGAAATATAACAATGACACTGAATTTCTCTTCAGAAATGAGGAGAGGAAGACAGTGAGGAAGATCCTTTAGGGATCAAAAGAAAAAAAATATCTGTGAACCTGTAATTCTTTAACCAGTGAAGATGTCTTTTAAAATGAAGGTGAAATAAAAACTTTTCAGACATATAAAGATCTTAGGTACAAGAAACATTAAAGATAATCCTTCAAGTAGAAGGAAGATGATGTCAGATAGAAATATGGATCTACACAAAGAAAGAAAGAGCATCAGAAATGTAAGATTTTTTTTTGTTAAGTTTCTTTAAAAGGTAATTGAAATACACACATGCACACACAAATGGTAAATCTTTTATTCTATATTCAGCAAAAATGTTTTTGAAAACAGAATAAAATTTACAATAGCCCAAGAAAACAGCAATAATTAAGCACAAATCTAATGAAATGTGCAGTACCTGTATGCCAAAGACTACAAAATGCTGTTGAAAGAAATTTTTAGAAGACCTAAGTAAATGCAAAGATATACCATGTTCATGGATCGGAAAACTCAATAGAGTTAAGAGGTCAATATACCCCAATGTGATCTGTTAACTTAATGTAATGCCAATCAAAATCCAAGCAGAATTTTCTGGTGTATATAGAGAAGTTGACTCTAAAATACAGATGAAAAGGCAAATAAACTGTATAATCAACTTTGAAAATGAAGAACAAAGCCGAAGAAATCACATACTTTGATTTTAAGACTATAAAGCTACAGCATCCAAGGCAATGTGGTATGGCAAGAGACAGATATATAAATGAGTTGAAGAAAATAGCCCATCAATAAGCCTACACAAATACAACCACTTCATATTTGACAAAGATGTGAAAGTAGTTCAATGGAGGAAGGTGCCTTTTTAAAAAATGGTACCGTAACAATTGGTCATCCATATCCTCTCCCATAAATAAGTAAATAGCAACATAATATAAAATAAAAAAAGAACAAACAAAAACCCCTTGACCTAGACCTCACACTGTACACAAGATTAACTCAAAATGGATATAGATCACAGATAAATATAGGAAACAAAATGTAAAACTAACTTTTTTTTTAATAAAATATTTATGATCTGGGTTTTTTTGTGTCATGTTATTTTTAAGAACTGACACCAAAAGCACAATCCATAAAAGGCAAAACTGTAAGTTGGACTTCATCAAAATTAAAACCTTTTACTCTTCAAAATACTTCATAAAAAGGATGACAAGACCAGCTATTAAACAGGGGACAATATTTGCAAACCACTTATCTGGTGGAGGATGGTGTCTAAAATATATAAAGAACTCTCTAAACTCAACAGTAAAACAAAAAATCTAATTAAAAATGGGCAAAAGACATGAAGAGACGTTTTATCAAAGGATAGAGACAGATGGTAAATAGGTACATGGAAAGATGATCAACATGATTAGCCATAGAAGTATGCCAATTAAAACTACAGTGAGACACCATCACATGCCCATTAGAATGGCTAAGATAAAAGACAAATGCTAGCGAGGAAGCAGATCATCTAGAACTTTTGTTCGTTGCTGGTGAAAATGCAAAATAGGACAGCCACTCTGGAAAATCATTTGACAGGTTCTTAGGAAGTCCCCAAACATTTGGAAATTAGATCACATACTTCTAAATAACCCATGGGTCAAAGAAGGAATTGGAAGGAAAATTTAAAAGCATGTTAAAGTGGATGAAAATGAAAACACAACATATTAAAAATTCGTGGGATGCCACCGAGAGGGAAACTTTAGCACCACACGTCTTTATTTGAAAGAAAAGAGATTTCAAATTAATGACTTTAGTTTCCATATTAAGAAACTTTAAAAAAGCAATTAGACCCAAACTCAGCAGAAGAAAGGAAGCAATCAGAAAAAGAGCAGAATTCTACAAAATAGAAATCAGAAAACAAAGACAGAAAATCAAAGCCAAAATCTGCTTCTTCAAGAAAATTAATAAAATTGATTAACCTCGAGACAAATGGTCCAGAAAAAGAAAGAGAAGACAAAAAGCACTAATATCAGGTTGAGAACATGACCTCACACAGATTCAGAACAAGTGAAAAGGATGGTGAACACCTATATGCCAATAACTTGGACAGGTTAGAGGAAGTAAGCAAACTCCCTGAAAGACATCAGCTACCAAAGTCCAATCACGAAGAAATAGATATTCTAGATACTAGATACTTCAAAACTTGAATTTCTCATTAAAACCTTTCCCCCTGGGGCACCTGGGTGGCTCAGTGGGTTAAATCCTCTGCCTTCGGCTCGGGTCATGATCCCGGAGTCCTGGGATCAAGCCCCACATCGGGCTCTCTGCTCGGCGGAGAGCCTGCTTCCTCCTCTCTCTCTGCCGGCCTCTCTGCCTACTTGTGATCTCTGTCTGTCAAATAAATAAATAAACAAAATCTTTAAAAAAAAAAAAAAACCTTTCCCCCTTCACTCACATACACACACACACACACACAGAGAGAGAGAGAGAGAGAGAGAAACTCCCATCCCAAATGGTTTCACTTGAGAACTCTACTGTTTGAGGAAGAAATGGTACCAATTTATACACAGACTCTTCCAGAAAATAGAAGAGGAGAAAGCCCTTCCCAGCTCATTCTATAAAGCCAACACCATCCTGATAACAAAACCTAACAAAGACATTACAGGAAAGGAAAGTCCCTAATGAGCATAAATGCCAAATTTTGTAACAAAATTTGCACAAATCAAATCCAACAATACAGAGTAATAATAATAATGCATCACGATCAAGTGGGGTTTGTCCTAAGAATGCAAGGTTAGTTTAACATTGAAAAATCAACCAATGTAATTCACCATAAAATAACTGAAAAAGAAAAACCATATTATTATCAAAATTGTTGCCAAAAATAAATTTGATAAAATCCAGTATTAATTATATGAGTGATCACCAAACTAGGAACATACGGGAAATTCACCAACCTGACAAAAAGCATTTATGAAACATCTACAGTTAAGATCATTCTTAATAGTGAAATATTATTAAGATTAGGAACAAGTCCAAAATACCTGTGCTCACTTCTGTACAAATTTTTATAGGAGGTTCTAGCTGGTATAATAAGGCAAGAGAAAAAATAAAGGCAAAGCATGGAAAAGAAGAAGTAAAACTGTCTTTATTCATAGATGTCATGATTACCTTTGTAGAAAATATAATAGGATCTACAATAAAAGCTGCTAGAACAAATAAGTGAATTTAGCAAGGTTATAAAATAAAATGTCAATACACGAACATCAATTGTATTTCTATAAACTAGCTATAAAAACCAGAAATAAGAATTTTAAAACACCATTTATAATAGCTTTGAAACCGTGAAATACTTAAGAGAGAAATCTGACAAGAGATATGATGAGCCCAAATTCTGAAAACTCCCACACACTGCTGACAGAAATCGAGAAGGACTTAGGTAAATGGGGAAGAGCTCCATATTTGTGGCTGGAAGATGTTAATTCTCCCAAACTGATCAATAGATTCAACGCAAGCATCAGTGAAATCCCAATAGCCTTTTAAAACAGGAATTGACAAATTGTTGCTAAAAATCATATAAATATGCAAAGGACTTGGAACAGCCAAAAAGAAGAAAAAAATAGAGGACTAACACTACCTGACTTGAAGACTTACTGTAAGTTTTCAGAAAATAAGATAGTATGTTGGTGGGTAAACAAAATTTCCAGTGACACAGATGTCTAGACATCAGCCCATACATATATGGAGAACTGATTTTTAACACAAGGACAAAGGCAATTCAGTGGGAAAACAATGATCTTTCCAACAATGATGCTGAAACACTTGGATGTCCATAAGCAAAACAACAATAAACTCCTTGATTCATACCTTGCACCATCTAGGAAAACTCAGTATTCATAATAAACCTGAACTCAAAACCTACAGCTATAAAAACTTCTAGCAAAAACATAGGAGAAAATTATGTACTTGAGTTTGGAAAAAAAAAAAAAAAATCTCTTAGGTACACCAGAAGCACAACCTTAAATGAAGACATTGGCAAGTTGGATTCCACCCAAATTTAAAACTGCTCTTCAAAAAAAAAAAAAAAAAAATTAAAAGATGGGTCAGAAACTAGAAGAACATAGTTGCAAGTCACATACTTAATAAAATGACTTGTTTACAAAATACATAAAAACTCACCTAACTAGGATGGTTAAAATTAAAAAGACTGACCACATCGAGGGTTGGTGAGAACATACAGGAACTGAAATTTACACAAGGATGCCACCTACTGTGGGTAAGACTATGTGTTCAGTTCTTAAAAAATGAAATACAGACCTCCCATATTATCCAGCCATTCTACTCTTGGGTATCTGTCCAAAAGAAAAGAAAATGTGCTATACAAAGGCTTGTGCATGAATGCTCATAGCAATTTTTTGTGGTCATAGCCAACGCCCAAGACAACTCAAATATCTATTAACAGGTGAAGGAATAAATATATCTTTGTCTATTCATACAATGGAATACTACTCAGTACCAATGAATGACTAAAACACACAACATAGATGAATCTCAATATAACGACACTAAGAACATAGTGTGTGATTCCATTGATATGAAATTGTAGAAAATGAAATTTCCTCTATAGTTACAGCCAGCTGGTCAGCAGAAGGGGTGTGGAGAGGGTGGGGGGCTAGCCAAGGGGCATGAGGAAACTGTTCACTACCTTAAATGCCGGGATGGTTTCATCTTGACTGGGGACGGCACATGAGCTCGGCACATGAGCTCGGCACATGAGCTCACCACATGGCCCATTGTTGAAAGGGAAATTTATGTTATGTCTGTAATCCCTCAATACAGCTATTAAAATATACTGATAAGGAGCACCAGGCAGCTCAGTTGGTTAAGTCTGTGCCTTGGGCTCAGGTCATGATCCTGGGTCCCTGGATCAAGCCCCATGTCCGGTTACCTGCTCAGAGGGGAGCCTGTTTCTCCTTCGCCCTCTGCCTGCTGTTCCCCCTGCTTGTGCTCTCTCTCTCTCAAATAAATAAGCAAACTCTTTAAAAATAAATAAATAAATAAATAAATAAATAAGGGGCACCTGGGTGGCTCAGTGGGTTAAGCCTCTGCTTTCAGCTCAGGTCATGATCTCAGGGTCCTGGGATCGAGTCCCACATCGGGGGAAGGAGGAGGTCTCTGCTCAGCGGGGAGCCTGCTTCCCCCCTCTCTCAGCTTGCCTCTCTGCCTACTTGTGATCTCTGTCAAATAAATAAATACAATCTTAAAAAAAATTAAAAATAAATATGAATTAATCAATTAATTAATTAAATTGGAGAGGAGGAAGATAAGTCTGGCTGCCAGCTCGTTTCTGTGAGCCTGTTCTGCTGTCCTCTGCCCTACCGCACTGCCCTGGTGGGAGCCCCAGGAACCTGCGCACTGCTGGCTACCACGTGCAGGCTGGCAGACCCAGCCTCCTCCAGCTCTCATGCCGGCAAAAGCGCCTCAGATTCCAGTGGTGTGATTACAGAGAGGGGCAGGGGAGGTGAACAATGTCCTCAGAAGACATGGAGTCAGGCCGAGATGGCCCCTCCCCACCTGGGGCACGGGTGGGTGATAAGTGTTCTCTTACTGCTCACTCGTGCCCTGTGATTTAATATAGTTTTGACATTTTTCCAGCTGAGGGCGGCCAAGAATCTGGCTGCGTGCAATCGGGTGGATAAAAGCCGGAGCAAAGGGCACAGAGACCTCGGCTGCCTGTCATTTTGCCACCCACTCTGCCAGAACCCAGTTGGCACGAACATTGGGGAGGGGTGAGGGTGAGAAGAAAAGAGAGAAAGAGTTGGAAAATTCCAGAAACGGCACCTTCTTCAAAGGTCACGTGGCTCTGCTCCTGTCCCTGCAGCAGAAGGGGTGTCGGAGAGGCTGCATCCCGCTGTGCAGAGGGACCCCATCACAGGCAGTGGCCTCGGAGCACCTGCTGTGTGCCAGGCCAGCGCGGTTCCCCGGACACAGCAGTGACAGGCCAGGTGAGGCCCCTGGACACCCATCATGAGGATGATCATGGCAAATAACAAACCTTCATCCTCTCTAGGTGCCAGCTCTGTGTTGAGAGTTCAGTGATTGTCCCCAGGGGACGTTTGATGAGGTCCAGAGATACTTTGGGGTTTCACGCATGGAGAGAGGGAGGAAAGGTTCCTGGCCTCTAGCAGCTGGAGAGCAGCAATGCAGGACACCCCCCACAATGCATAGGACAGCTCCCAGGGCAAAGGATTATTTGGCCTGTTTGGCAAGAGTGTCAAACTTGAGGACTCCTGCTCTATCGTCATTTCTCTATTAACCCTCACATCTGCCCTAGGAAGTAGGATTATTATTATTCCCATTGTACAGAAGAGGAAACTGAGACCCAGAGAGTGAAGCAAGTCCCCAGCTGTGACACACCTGTGGAAAGGCTGAATTCAAACTCAAGTCAGGTGTGTGCCCAGAGTCTACATTCTGACCTACTGCACAGAACAGTACCTCTAGCATACCATCCAGGATGCTCAGAACACTCCAGGAGCCCAGGCCCTGGCCCCAAGTTCAAGTCCCATGAAGTCCTGTGGAGCACTGGATGAGTCATTAAACCTCCCTAAACCAGCACTTTATTTGCTGGGCTTCCCTCTTCTGTAAGGCCTAAGAGCACCACCCACTCCTCCTGGAGGGCTGTGGGTGGAGAGCTCCCAGCACTGGTCCCGCACATAAGCAAGTGATGAATATTCATTTGTATTACTCATGATGATGGTACTTACCACAACTGTTTCAATAAAATATAAAACCAGGGGTTGTCCCTTCCTCTTTTGTGAGACTTCTCCCATCAGCAGCCGTTTCTGGAATCAGTCCCCAGCTTTGACATCAGCCAGCCCAGTGGGCTTTCCTAACCAGAGAGCCCCAACCCATTTCCCATCATGCAGGGGACAGCAGGAAACAGGAATCCTTCCCTCCTCACCCTAATTCCAGAGGCCCTGGATCCTTCCTGGTTACAGCTGGGAATGGAGTTGGAGAGAAAGAGGCAAGGGCGAGGGGTGGGGCTAAAGCAGATAATAAGGAGAAGGACTACTGTCCTCTGGATGCAGAGAGAGAACACAACTCTGGAATTGAGTGGGCATTTACTTCCAGAATTCTAGCAGCTCATCAACTCAAGAAATCTTTAAGCTATAATTTAAAACAATCCTATGTGTCTAAATTTGGCCTTTTCCGATGCTCAGATTTCAACCCCTACATCACACACCTGCCTCCCGTCCCCGAGCTTGGAGGCCCCGACTCTCCAGACCGGCCTGCAGGGAAGACTGCAGGGGTCCCCGGGCTCTCTGTCCCCTGACACCCGAGGGTCTGAGCACCAAGCTGGGAGAGAAGCAAGCTGGGTGCAGGATTGCATCTTGACCGGTTTCCAGCTTTGAGCTTTAGGCAGGTCCCTCCACGGCTACAGGCCTCAGCGTCCTCATCTGTAAAATGGGTAGTAGCAGACAATACGATTGTGTGAGAGGAAACACACCCTTGGCCCTGGGCCGTCACTCACTTGTGCCCATAGCACCACCCTGCAAACACAGAGCAACATTGGAAGATCGATTGGAATATTTGAATTGCAAGCGGTAGAAAAGCCAAACCACCTCCATCAACCTAAGCAGAAAGGGGTTTTTGTCAGAGATATCGAAAAGTTACGTGCAGAGCCCAGCTCAGACTTAGCCCCTGCCTGTGCCTACCAGAGAGGAAAGGAAAGTGGAGCCTCCCCAGGCTCCTCGCTGTGGGACTAGAAGCCCAACACCCTTGATGCCGGGCGGGGGACGGGTGGCGGGCGGAGGGTGGCCAGATGGAGCCTGAACTAAAATAGGAGCATGGGTTTCCTGGGGCAGATGTGTGACTCAGGCTGGGGAGGCTGGGTGCGTGCGGGTGCTCACAGCCAGCCCTGGGGTGAGTGAGGTCCAGTAACCCCTCCCAGGGCTCTGGAGAGGGTTTTGTCAAGCCCAGTGGACATTATGTGCTGACGGGGATTTTGGACCCTATAGAGAGGCCATCCTGGTGCCAGGAGCCTCACTGTGCTGGTGGGTGAACCCAGCCTACAGGGAAGCTGACACAGCAGCTCAGAAGGACCCCCAGGGCAGAGGTCACTCTCAGGCTGTGCCTCTCCCTCGCCTCGGGGACCAATACTCTGGCTAGATGTGTGGTCACTTCTGGCCCTGGTCCTGGCTCGGTCCTTAATTGGGCCCCTGCCTGGGACCAGCCCTTGCTGGGCTGAGACCAACTCTGCTCCCACAGCCCCTCCCTCTGCCAAATCATGGCCCCATGGTCCCTCCACCAGCAGTAGGGTATCGCCACCTTCACTGGCCCAGCATCCATTGTATTTTGTCACTACAGTTACAGCATCGACAATGACAACAATTATAATAATGGAAACATTCAGTGAGTACTGACCATGTACCGGCCCCATACTAAGTGAATTTCATCTATTATCTTATTTAACAGACCTTTCAAAAAGTCCGAAGAATGAGAGATTCTGGGTTAATTTACTAAAAAATCCATTTTGTAAATAGTCAATTTATCAAATGACCAGTTTACCAAAAATCTATTTGCTCAATGATCCACGAGATGCCCAGTAACAGACAGATACACGAGTCCTGGTCCTGCCCATTTGCTGAAGTGGTTTCCTGAGAAGGGGCTTCTGGAGATCAAGAAACTGAGGCACGGAGAAGTCAGGTAACTGGCCCCAGGTCACCCAGGCTGGGATTCGGATCCAGCCTTGTTCTTCCAAACCCCCCTGCTGCAGGGCACACCCAAGAAGGATAGCTCTGTGCTGCTCAGATACCCAGACCTCAGGGCCCTCTGTGAGCCCTTCCCCACCTAGCTGGGCCTCCCCAGGGCTTCATCTCTCCCTTCTGTGAAGAGTGAGTTGGACTGCATTATCTCTAAGACTCCCCCGGACTGACTTTTTATGACATGAAGGCTCAGAAACAGCTAGCAACTTGCCCAGGGCACACAGCTGGTCCACAGGAGAGCAGCATGTGCCCCAGACTTCCTGTCTCTCTCCTCACTGTTCCCGTCACAGACCCTCCTGGGACACTTCCTGGGCATAAATCCCCAGGTAGGTCTATTTTTGTCACTTTCACAAGGCAAAAAGTGACCATGTCCAGAGATGAGTAAAAAATCGCACAGGTGAAGAGTTTGTTCTGGACACGACTTGTCTAACCGCACCATCTACACACCCAGCTAGAAAAGTCACCGCCAGACCAGAGGTGGGTGGTGCCCCATTGGATCCAACATCCCAGCAGGAGGGTCCTAGGTCACGGCACCCAGTTCTACCCAAAACCCCCAGATGCCTGGCCGTGGAGACTTGCGTCAGGAAGGGGCTGGTGCTGCCGATGGAAAGGCAGGGGTGGGGTGGGGGGGGACAGAGGCCAGGGGGCGTGACCCTGACCAGGGAGGAAGTAGTAGGACCACACCCACAGTGAGTGCTTAGGCATCTGCCCTGTTGAGTCCTCCAAGGAGGGTGTGGGTGTGAGTGGTTTGTTTGGAAGTGACCCCAGGAAGCCCCAGCAAGGGGAGTAGAGGTGGGAAGAGAAGGAAGGAAAGAAAGCCACTGGCTAGGCTGCCAGACCTGGACTTTTCCCAGAGCAAGAGATGCCCACCCTGCCCTCTCCTGGTGCTGCGGGGACCAGCCTGAAGCCAAGCTCCCAGCAAAACCACTGAGCAGTGGGGCCCTTCTCATTCAGTTCTCTGTCCCTGCAGTAACTCAGTTAATCTTGTCTTATCCAAGCTGATGGAGGGTTTGGGGATAACCCAGCTGAGAAGCCCCCTGGGGGTAGACCAAGCCACAGAACGAGCACCTCACATAGTGTATGGACTTACAGCAGCCTCACAGCAAACCCGTTTTCCAGAGTTGGAAATTGAGGCAGAGAGCAAGGCGCCCACCATAGTCCTTGTAACAACAGCAGGGCCGTCACGCAGTAAATACCTCAGTAAATGTTATTCCTGTGGATCAGCAGTTGTCAAAGTGGGGCCTCCAGGCCAGCAACATCAGCATCACCAGGATGCTTGTTAGAAATGCGAATTCTCAGTCTCAGCCTGGCCAGCCTCACCTTTAAGGGCCCAGACTCTAAAACCAGAGTGCCCAAGTTCGAACCCTGGCTCTGACACTCACCACCTCCATGGTTTCAGGCCAATCACGTATCTCCCCGTGCCTCAGTTTCCCCAGATGTTAAATAGGAAGTCTAATGCAATAGACCTCATGGGGTTTTATGAGGATTAACTGAGTTACTGCAGGTGAACTGCTAAGATCTGGCCAGGCCGGGTCTGCTGTCATGTGCATCATTTCCATCAAAGCCTGGCAAGATGGGGACATTCAGAGGCTGTGGGTACCCAGCCAGGAGTACTCTTCTCTCCTAGGCTCCCCACACCTGTGTCCTGCCACCTGGAGGCCGGTGCCTATCCCGGTTAGGCTGCCTGACACAGGGTGGAGGAAGGGTGACTCAGGAAGAAAGCCTTGCTTGGCTGCCAGCATCTTATCTCCGCCCAACACTTCATTGGCACTGGGGTGGGGGTGTGCTGGGTGTGCGGAAGCACAGCCATGCCCACCTGCCCGCATTCGTACCTGGCACTCAGACAGCGTGGCTCTCCCTTTTATTCTCTTTGAACAAACTAGCTCTCCACACAACCGAAAGAGTACGCTGTGTCCAGAGAGTGGAGGTCTAGAGACCTCGGCAGGATCTTGAGTTCTGCAGTTTTTATTGGCCTGACTCATAGTCAACCACAGTCTGCTCCAGGGATCACCCAAGGCCTGGCTCTGTTTTCAAAGCCCCACAGGCTCCTCCCCCAGCTGGATGGCTGTTTTCTTTCTCATGTTTCCCTTTCTCTCTCTCTCTCCCTCTCTCTTCCCTCCCCCTCCCCTCCATCTCTCCCCCATCCTCCCTTGCTGGTTCTAATCTCTGTGAACAGGGGAGCACACATTCAGAATGGTGCTGTCTTTTATTCATTAGGATTTATTTCCTTTATAGAAGCGCTCTGAGATGGAGGTTCTCAAAAGAGACAAGGAAGGCGCTGACAGTGATTAACATTTCCCTGCTCTCTAGAAAACAGGAATGATTCCAGGGTGTGGATTTCTTTTTAAGAAACTTAAGCCTGGGAGACGCTGGGAGGCCAGACCATGGATTAACAGATACCTCACCAGGCGAAGCAAGAATTCAGATGAAAAGAGGGTCGCCAAGCTGAGAGAGGAGGGGGTAAAGCTTGAGGAAGAATTAGGGAGACTCCAAGACAGGGGCTGGAGCCAGGATGGCTCCCCATTACCAGGACAGCTTGATGCTCTAGTCCTGGAGGGAAGAAAGGAGGAAGGTGGGGAGGGGGTGTTAAGGAGGCATACAGGGAGGGGGCAAGGAAAGGAGCTGCCCAGTCATGGGGCAGGTGCACTTGTCAGGGAGTGAGCTCCCCATCCCCATGAAAGTCCCAGTTATTCCTGGCAGGAAAGGGAAGAGAGCACATCCTGATTACCGGAGGAGGCCGGACCAAGGTTGCTTCCTGTGCTAAGATTCTGGTTCCAGGGGGTCTAATTCAGCTTCATATTTCTCTGAATCGTTCTGTATTTCCAAGGTCCAGGCATGCTGTGAATGTGGTTACAAGTCTTTCTGCGCAGTTCCTTAATTCTCAGATTCTTTGGGCCTGTGATTCTATGAATACATCTGTGATCCTATAATTCTAGGATTTTGTGAAAAGGATAAGACTCTCAGATTCTGCAATTCAAAGACTCCTTTAAGGTAGCCTTGAGTCTGTGAAAGCCGCTCTACTTCCCAGATCCTATGCGTCATGGGTGCCACGGAAGGACGGGCGGATCTGAAGATGGAGGAAGCTTCCATGACCCTCGGCCCGCACAAGTCAGCATCTGCAGAGGGAGGACACTGGGCTGCCGACCCGCAAGCTCCTCTCAGCACTCGATGTGAGCCCCCGGGAGCCCCAGAGCCCATGCACCCCTTCTCACTTGTCATCACCTGGCTCACCCCAGTCTCCCCCAGCAAGAATCTCAGGGTCCTAGGGGTGAACCAAGCAACCCAGAAGAGCCCCCCCTTCCCCGTCACCACCCCTACCTAAGCCTGGTAAACCTGCCCGCAGAAATGGACACCTCCTGGCAGGCCCTGGTACTTCACACCAGTCTGTGTCGAAGTGCTTTTGGACTCCTCCACCCACAACTCCCTGGGAACACCCCCAAGACAGGGCTGGCCTCACTCCTGGCTTCTCTCCTCCCCCCCACCCTTCCCCCGCCAGGGCAGCCAGTGTGGGCTCACCAGCCGGGAGCCCCTTGGCAGCGTTCTCTGCTATAACTCCTGAGGTGGATATGCTATGCCCTGGGCTCTCCCTGAGCTCACCCCCACAGGCTTAGTGGGCTGAACGGCCCCAGAGCCCCAGCTGACCAAAGCCCATGAGGCCAACATTTGGGCAGACGTGCTCCCAGCCCCACAGATTTTCCCCTGGGATATTAATTACGAAGAGGATGGTGGGCACAGCTTTGGATGCTGGTGGAATTTTCTGGTGCAACTGAGAAAAAAAGCAGCAGCTGGAGTGGGAACCAGGAGCACACTTGCATTTCAGTTTTGTTTGTTCCTGAAGCACTGGCCCTGCTCTGCCACGGAGGTCTCTCCCAGATTCATTATTAAAAATCTGGGGCGCTCTCAGTGGGCTCTGAGTGATGGCTGTCCTGCAGGTTCGGCTGGGCTTCTCTGGGAAGGCAAGGGATCCAGGGAGGGGAGAAGTGGAGACTACAACAGTGGGGCTGGAATTCTGGAGGAGACTAGATTCGCGCTCAGATCTCCAGGATGGCCCAGCGGCTGCTCCCCCCCCCACCAGACCTCCACAGGAAGGCTAGGGCACCTGTGCACCTGCGGCAGAGGGAACCCGGAGGTCAGAGCCTAGAGGACTTGGCTGTGGGGACAAGGACATGCCACTCCCCTCCCTGGGCCCCAGGAGCCAGACATAGCCCCAGTTGGAAGAGCCTGGGCCCTTGTGGCAGGCAGGGGTGCTCTGACCCTCTGGGGTAGGGGAGGGGGCAGAGGCTTCCAGGGGATCTCAGCTCGGATGTTCCAGCCTTTTCTGGTCTGAGGCTCAGGGGCTTGGCAGGCCTGTGCACAGCTCATCCTCAAGGACCCACAAGCCACTGACCCCAGCTTCTCCCTGTGAAATGTTGGTCTCATCTCAGGGACCTCAGCTACCAGAGCAGTTGTCTGCTGAGTAGCGCAGGGCTGGCCCAGGGCCTCATGCCCCCTCCAACATACTGGTATCTGAAAGGAAGCCACACTGAGCCCAAAGCGGCGTCTCAGGCAGCCCAAGGGGAGCTGTTTGGGACAGAAGGCCCTGCTTAGAGACCTCTGCTCACTGCGGAGCCAGGCAGCAAGCAGCACTCTCAGGAAACAGGTGGGGAATGGTGCCAGCGACTGCCTGGCTCACTGGGAGGAGGAAGGAAGAACCTCCTCAGCGTAAGCCACCAGAGACCGTCCAGGCCATAGCTGGGCCCAGAGACAGCTGACTCACCACCACGGGGGCCCACTTGGCCGCGTGGATAGAGACACCCCTCATGGAGGTCCTTGTGTCATTCTTGGGAGTCCTCAGCGGGCACCCTTCCCTCCTGGCGTGCTGCCTCAGGGAGTGGACACAGTTCTGGGCTGCGCCCTCCAGTGGGGAGCAGAGGAACAGCGGTGCTGGAGGTTAAGCTTCCCTCGGCGCAGGGGCCGAGTCCCACAGGCAGGAGGAGGAGCATTCGCTGGTGGCCAGGCAGCCAGGGCGCCACCATTCCACTTCCCGTGAACTTGGGGTCCAGGGAGCATCACTGGACGTGGCTGCCTGGCCTCCTCTGGCCAGGTATGAGCAGACGGAACACCTGCACCCACCCAGGCTAAGGTAGGACAGGCCTTTGGCTCAAGGACCAGACCCCCAGGCCCGCTCAGAGTGGGAAGGTGCTTGTGAAGCCAGAGCCGTCGAGGGCCTGCCTGGAACCACGCAGCCGCACTCCTGCTCTAGCCCTTTCGCCACTTTGCGCCCAGGAGCTGGGGGGTTGCCATAGTAACCGCACAAAAAGAGGCGGGACCTGGGGGACAGGCAGTAGCTCTGGACAGGAGTGAGGGGAGAAACACGGGAGCCTGGGAGAGAAGGGGGAGGGGAAGGGCAGCAGGTTGTGTCGGGAGCCTCTGCTCCTCACCAGGCCCTGGCCGGGCGGGTCCCACACTTTACCTGACATAACCTTCACAACACCTCACAGCAAAGGCACAGTTTCCATCTTGAGCACAGACAAGTACCTCACCGCATGCTCGCCCCCATTTCCTAGCTGAGCAAACTGAGACCCAGAAATGCAGTCATGAGCCCTGAGTCACACATGCACACCAGGGACAGGCAAGGACTCCCCAACTCTTCGGATTGTGGCTTGGCTCTTCTCCCCAGGGAGCCTGAAGGGCCTTCTTGGGGACCCGAGGGCTCACACTTCCATCCGGAGACTGAAACCAGGCAACGATTCGGATAGAGGATGCTCACTATAAAGAATGACGGAGCTATGACAAGGGCTGACCCCAAGGTTGTAAGGAGGCATCTGAAGGGAATCCTGTGACTAAGAAAGGACAGGCCAAGGTTCAAACCTCCAAGGTGGAGAAGATGGAGGAGAAGTTGCTGGTTTCCACCAGAGCAGGCATCAGCGGGCAGGAAGTCACGTCAGCACCTCGACTCAGGTCAGCCACGGCTCATAAGTGTCCCCAGAGGCATCTGGCAGGCTGTGCGGTTCAGGCCCCATGCACAGGGTCCCTGGGGATCACCTGTGGCTGGGGACACAGGGAGGTGGTCCCCAGACCTGGAGTGGCTGTGAGCTGGTCAAGGGGCCATGTACTTGGGGTGTACCGCTGGGCAAAGCACTCCTGGACACCCCCTGCTCTCCCTCCGCTCACGTACCAGTAGAAGCCAGGAAGATCCAAGTGGACTCGGGCTCACCAGGGAGAGGCCCCTTCCCTGGCAGCGTCCCTTCAGCGCCCCCTGCCGACAAAGCCCAGAGTGGTGGTCTCGCCCAGGAGAGGCGTCAGAGCCCAGCCCTTCATCAAGGACCAGGGACCCAAGGGTGAGTTGGGGGCTGAGCAGCAATGAATCAGGGGTCTGCAAACCACCCCCGCAGTTCACATCCAGCTGTTACCTGTTCTGGTGTGGTTCATGAGTCAAGAACAGTTGTGACATTTTTAAATGAGGGCAAAATAATCGAGAGAGGAATATTTTCTGACATGAAATTGAAATCCAGTGTCATAAGTAAGTTTTGAATTGTGTCGGTTAAAAAATTATGGGAGTTTGTTTATTCTGTCTGGTTATACAAATACCTACATCATATCCTCAATTGTCTCTTGAACTACCAATCCTAAAATATTTAATATCTTGGCCTGAATGAGAAGTTTGATGACTCCTGGCCATTGAATTGGTAACTGACTAGGGCTCCCCTTGGTCACTGTGAATTGTCCCCATGCCAGCTCCCACCCTCTGCCTGGCAAAACCTCTGGATGGCTCATGGAGATGGAAAAGGAGTCCACTCAGAAACCCTCCATAAACATCTTGGGGTAAGGGATCTGGGAGGGGGGCCTGGCTGGAGAGGCATTATAGTCCTCTCTGAAGGTACAGTCTTCCTTCATGGGAGAGAGCTCACTGTCCTCCTCAGGAGCTTTGGGAGGAGATATTAAAAGGATAATGTGACAGGGACAGAACAACCTCTCTGATGAGGCCTGAGCTTTGCTCCCTGCCAGGAACTAAAGGCCTCTTGTGTTTGGACCACAGAGACATCACTCCAGTCCCACGCCTGCCATTCCAGACCACCTTCTTCAAAACACACCACCGCAAAGCCCAAGATGACCTTCAGATTCATCTTGTCCTATCTCTGGGGCCCATTTCCCAGACAGAGAAACCAAGGCCCAGAAAGAGCTACCAGATGGCAGCAAAGAGGGAGAAGAAATAGCAGAAACTTTTGAGACAACAGGCCTGGGTCTCAATTCCAGCTCCAACTCGAGTGTCGTGGGCCAATCCCACTGTCTCTGAACCTCCTTAAGACCTATGATGTGTTCTTCACCTGCCCGCTCTGCACCTCGCCCAGCGCCGTACACACATCTGTTGGCCTTACTTCTTCTGTCTGTAAGATGGGTCTATATAATGGATCTCTGTGAAATTTATGTTAGAAAATCCATGTAAACTCCCTAGTACATGGTAGATGCCCAGGAACGGTAGCTCCCTAGAGAACAGAGCCTGCCCTGACCCAGATCCGGTAACAGAGCAGCCCCCTCCCAGGGCCAACACACCTGATGCCACCAGGGAGAGCCTCTGGCCACAGGCCACTCCCAAGCAAAGGGAAAGCCCCACGGAGCTTCTCTCTCCTATTTTAATTGCATTCAGATCCGGAAGCTGTGGGCGGGGGGTGAGGGGGTTCTTCCCTGCTCCTGGTTTTCAAAGAGCTTTGGTCCAAGAGATAACCATGTAATTAAACAAGAGGAAAGCAGAACAATCCTCTTAGATGGGCTTCACCATCCCACCACCCCCTCTTGTAAATCTATTAATGAGCCATGATTGCAGGGATCACATCCCTACTGAAACCTGGTGGCCAGTTCGCCACGGGGCATAAAGATTCCGTTGTCATCCAAGACCAGAAGAGGGAAGGAAAAATATATTAATTAGCTTAGCTCTGTTTATCTACACAAAAATAAAAGAAATATCTATCTGCATAGTAATGTGACATTTGCCAATAGACTTCAGCTGCCCTGGGAGACGCTGGTTTCCCCCCTTTGTCCGGCTTGTTGATAGCCTTCTGTTAGTCAAACCAAAAGTGGGGAGAGATTTGGAAGCTGGGTCTCCGATGGAGGCAGAGAAGATGTGGGGAGAATTGAGATGAGTGCCTGGCAGGTGTTTGGGCATGAGAGGGACCCTAAGAGGACCCGCTGCCCTCCTGGGGGCCTGGGCAAGCAGGACCGTTCCCCAAGCTGAGGAAGACCATGGGCGGAGGGGGCAGGCACAGGTTGGGCGCGTGGGTGAGGGCTCCCACCAGCCGTTGGCAGCCGACACCCATCGCAGGTGGAGGATGGCTGCCCTGAGCTGGTGAATCCATCTGCCTCCCTCCCCAACCAGCTCTGACCCCACCTGTTAGGGACGGGCAGCCTCATTGTCCTCAGGAACCACTACTCACAACGGCTACTCAGGCCCCCAGCCCAGATTCCAGGGTGCTCTGGGCCTGGACCTGCATCCCGGCTCCAGTGCCCGGTTCAGGGAGGGATGGGCTCGGGACAGGGAAGGCAGCAGAGGGGCTGCCTCTTGTGTGAGTGATTTAATGAGGGAGTCGCTCAGGAGGAACCTGAAAAAAAGATGGGCGTTTGTTTCCAATTTCGGGTTCACACAAATAAATCTAGCGCAGACACTTCCGTAAGAGGCTTTCTGTGGACATATGTTTTCATTCCTCCAGGGAGACAGCTGAGGGGGGACCACGAAGACACAGATAAGGTGTACATTTAACTTTGTGAGACGCTTCCAGATTGTCTTCCAAAACCGGCCGGGGGCCCACACTCCCACCCGCAGCACGAGAGCGAGAGCCCCCGTGTTCCCACAGCCTCGCCCGCACTTAGTATCATCGGTCTTCCTAATTTTAGCCATTTTAGTGGGAGTAGAGTATCTGTTGTGGTTTATTTTGCTTTTCTCTGACAATGTTGTCCATCTTTTCACGGGCTTCTCGGCCATCCTGAAACTACCGTAAAGTGCCCCCTGGAGTTATTTTGACCATCTTTATTAGGCTCTTAATAAGGAAAGTCTGATACTTGTTTCTGATTGAAACTCTCTGTGGATTTTGGGGGTTTGTGGAGGTAATAAATACTATTTTTATTTTATTGCCAATTTTGGGGTTGCTAGTACAGAGAAACACAACTGATATGTAGGAAGCAAGGTTGCACACCCAGGGGTTGGTATATAAGCCTTTAGGAAACAAGCATGGATGCGAGCTCCCTGAGTCCGTGAGGCTTGCTGGCACAGGGGAGGGGAGAAATGGAGGGAAAAGCAGGCTAAGGGTGGGTAATGCTCAGAGTTAACGCTATATAGCACTTAGTATAGGTAGAGGGCTGTGTTCGCTTCTTTCATCTATAGAAACATCTCCGAGAGGCAGGTGCTGTCACCACTGCCTTCATCTTATGCAAGGAAACTGAGGCACATTGAGCTGGCATAAAACTTAAAGGTTTACCCAGCCAGCAAATGCAGAGTGGGATTCCAGTCCGACAGGGCTGGCCTTCAAGTCTGTGCTTGCAGACCCGATGCTGTCCTCTCTCCAATATATTCTTAAACATAACCTGGATGGTTAGTTGATATAGGCCTGTTGAGAGCTGAGTGGAGTCCCTGGCACACAGTAGGTGCTCAGTAAATGCTGGGTAAGGTTGCACCCCGCATTCGGGGGAGTCAGTGGCGACTGAGCTGGACGCAGAGCCCTGAAGGGCTCCCAGGGATGCAGGGATGGGGGGAGAGAACTGTTGCTTCTAGCTCAGAGCAGAGCCAGTCTGGAGCAGCTCAGGGGGCAGCGGGAGCCCAAGGAGGGAAGTGGAGACAGAGGAAGGAGCAGCGTGTGCAAAGGCCTGGCAGTGAGGAGGTCACAGCAGGACCCGCAGCCCCAAAAAGAGGAGCAGGGGCCTCCTGCAACAAGAGTCAGGCAGAGATATGGGGCTCATTTCAGGGAGTGCCAGGAATGGATAGAGGGGGTAAGCTTGCCGTCACTGGGGAGGCCAGGGAGCAGCGGCTGAGAGGGGGCTGGCTCACCCCTCAAATCTCTCGAGCACAGGACTTTCACAGGGAGCACGGCAGGAATGTTGGAGAGCCTTGTGCCTTCTTCCACTGAGTGGTCCACACTGGCAGTGATGGGGAGACCCCAGGGACGCCAGGCTGTGGGGGGACAGCACCCTCCCTCCCCTGTTCTCCCCTCCTGTCCCGACCTCTCTCCCTCTGAGGCTGTTCTGCTCCATTTAATGATGAAGCTGCCTCATTTTGGAAGCTTCCAGCTCGTTAACTGGAAGGAGGGTACAAGTCTTGGAGGACCCAAGAGAGAGCCCTTGCCTGGATCCCTGCCTGGGGCTCCAGTCCTTCGAGGGCTGGGGAGATCTCAGGAGAGGTCTGTGCCTGCAGAAGACCCTGTGGAATGGTGTCACCGGAAAAGGTAGGCCCCCTGAGGCTTCCTGCCTTGGGTTCCTTTAGTCCTTCAAGCTAGGGCCGTGACATGCTGGCTCTAAGGAGGCAGACTCGGAGGACCTAGGGCTGTGGGAAGAGAAGAGGGTGGCCTGGGGTCCAGAAGATCCCACAGGCCCACCTCATCAGGGGGTCCTTACCCCAGCTGGGCAGCAGGGCTGTCCAGGGCTTCCCTGAGGGTGGACACAGAAACAGGCCTGTGAAGGGGTCCATGGTGCTTGGGCCATGGGGTCATGGCAGCCAGATGCTGGCTCTGGGTTCCAAGACTCTTGCTCTGCCTTATCCATAGTGGGAGAGAAGGGTGGAGACAAGAAAATTGAGGCAGGGCAGGGGCGGGGAGAGCGATCCCTGCCCTAGGCCATGAATGTGCTGGATGGGCCCGTCTCCCATCCTTGAGATGCCGCACGGGGGCAATATTCATTTTCCCAGGAGGCCCAGGTGTCCTCGCCATCCCCGCCCTCCCCCACCTCCCACTGGAAATGGGGAGGATTGGGAAAGCAGGGTGGAGAGGGAAGAAGTTTCCAGCAGGGGAATGGTGCAAATGAAAGCTCGGAGGTGAGAATTTACGTGGCATCATAGGGGATGGTGAGGAAATAGGCCTGATTGGAAGACAGGACATGTGCTGGGGAACAGGGACAGGTTTGTGTGCATGGAGAGAACAGCTCAGAAGGTGGGGACTCCGGTTCAAACAGCAAAGCAGGTGTTCCAGTCACCTCTGACTTTTCCCCCACTTCGTACACTGGAGACGGATAGGTATCCCGGCCCCCAGGGGAGGGGGCGCTGATCCTGGGCCTCTGGGTGGCAACGCAGGGGTGCAGCTTTCTACCCTCATTCTTCTGGGACTATCACTGCCATCCTTGCAAGAGGTAAGTGCGGGCGGTGCCCTGTTCCACCCTTGAGGTGACCAGAGCGGCCAGGTGGGCCCAGAGGTGCAGTGGCTGGAGCCGAGTGGGGCCGCTTCCTGGGGGCTGGGTGCGTGGGGAGCAGGGGTTCTGCGGGCTGCCCACCCCTTTCCTGAGGCTCAGTTCCCCTCAGGTGTCGGCCCTGTGGATGCAGCCTGGAGAGGGAAGCCAGAGACTGCAAAAGGCAAAGGGAGGCATGAGCCTGGCCCAGATCACCCAGGGAACAGAGGCAGAACCCATCCTGCCTTCCCCTTCCCCCTCCCCGCCCCCACCCCACCTCACCACCACCACCCCCTCCAGGCTCTACACAGCAGCTTCCAGGTTGGGTGGTCTGTCCAGAACACTAGGCTTGATTCATCCCTGCCCTTGCTGCACACCTTCTTGATGCAACTATTTAATGCCATCATTTATTGAGTGATTACTATGTGCCACCATCCATTAGAACATTAGTTATTGAGCACCTACTGTATGCCAGGCACTGTTCTGGCACTTGGGATTCATCAGAGAACATTTGCTTCTTGGATCTAGAAACAGGCCTAGGCTTCTTTTCACAGATGAAGAAACTAATTCATGGACTTGACCATGTCACTCACCTGATAAATGACACAGTCTGGGTCAAACCCTGGTCTGGCCCCGAAGTCCCTGCCCATGGCCTGGGATATGATGGGTCTCATCAAGTAGCAAGTCCCTGTCCTTCTTCCCAGCTTGGGGCCTGGGAATTGCCTCTAGTCGGGGAAGTGAGGTGGGGCAGGAGATGGGATTGACAAAGTGGGGAAGGGGGAGGCTGCCATCCATGCTGGCAACCACAGTGCTGGTGCTCGGTTCTGCACACAGAATCCTCACGGCCACACTGAGAACCGCGTGCTGTGATCCCTCCCATATTATTGATGAGGAGACCGAGGCTCAAAGAGGTGAAGGGACTGGTCAGAGGTCACAGGAAGTGCCAGAGCTGGGGTTACCACTCAAGCCCCATTGGACCCCCTGGTCTCCTGGGGGTACTCTATGTTCTGTCTCTGATTCTGCGAGACTTTCAGAACATTCCCTGTGCCTGTGCCTGTCCTCCCTCCTTGCACCGCAGGCTCAGGTGGCTCCAGGACAGCCCAGAGGACCAGAGTCCCTCCCCTCCTCCTCCTGGACCCCCTACGTGCATCCACACCATCCAGGGTCGCACCAGCTTTTCCAGTAACCACACCCCCCATGGCTCAGAGCAAGCTTCCAGCTGTGCTTTTCCAGGAATCCCAGACAAGACAGTTGTCCCACCCTCTCTACTTGTGCCGTGAATGTTTGACCCTAAATGCAGAGCTTTGCCAAGTGTCCGGATTGCCCCCCATCTGCTGACTCTCACCCTGAGATCCCCATGGCAGCCAGCCATATCCTGTGTCCCTCGGCTTCTGTCTTCGGTGGAGCTGGGTGCTTGGTGTTTGTAGTTCTTCTCCCAAGTGAAGGCCTCTTTAGGCCTGAGCAGGGAGCAGAGCCCTGGGGCACACCATTGGAGACTGCCTTCTAGGAACATCTTGACTGCTGTCCTCTGTCTATGGCCCTCTGTCTGTCCTCCCTGTGGTTTGCTGGTGTCTGCCTGTCCCCCTTTCTCTCTGTCCCCTTCCCCATCTCTCTCCTTGTCATGGTCTCTTTACAGTCTCTCCCCCTCCCCCTCCTCCTCTTATCCTCCAAATTCCCTTGCCCCCTCCTTACCTCCCTCTCCTTCCCTGCTTCCCCCTCCACCTTCTCTCTTATGTCAACGGTCAAGGTCACAGACACAGAGGCTTCTCCTCAGCTGCCCCCAAGGGGTCCTCAGCTTTGCCCTGGGCCCCAGTGAGGGTGATCCCAGAGCGTGTAGGTGGGGCAGGGCGTGGGGGAGTGCTGCTGGGTGAGCAGGCCTCGGAACGACCCCACCACTTACTGAGCACCTGCTGGGTGAGTGGCAGGAAGACCATGGCTGAGAGGGAGCACCCTAGAGTCTAGTCTATCCCCGGGCTTGCTTCTCAGACCACCTTGGCTGTGTGACCCAGACCCTCACCCTCTCTGGGTGTCCACATCCTCACCTGTAAAACAAGTAAATAGAACACTTCCGTGATAACAAAATGTCTTACACGGCCGGTGCATGTGAACCACGTGGTGTCATGCCGGACTCCAGAACGAGCTCAGCCTTCCTAGCCGCCATCTTGGGTGCGCGCCAGGCCTGTGTTAGGAGCTTGTCCTGTATTCCCTTGCTAAATCTCTCCTTTTCATGATGAAATGTTTTATTTGTGTAAAAGCTCTATGTAAGAGGTGTATAAATGATGAAGTGTAGTAATAAAATAAGCTGCCACGATGCGGAACTCAGGGAAGTAGAATGTTTCCACGGCAGCTAAAGGCCCACGCTGCCCCTCCCTGGGCACTCACTCCACGGCTAGCTCCCAGAGGGACCACTGTCTGCATCCTGTGCTTATCGTGTCCCTCTTCTCTTTGTGGTTTGACTGCCTGTGTCTGTGCCAGGACACAAGGAGCTGTCTGGGGGTGCCTGAGCAGGATCTTTATAAAAATGACTTCACTGTGTGTAGTTTCTCTGTGCCTTGATTTTTCACTCAACATTGATACTAGATAAACTTGTGGAGATGCGTGTCCCCATGGCTCATCACCTTGCTGAGGCACGGCCTGTCACCCTAGGATATATGACACTTCGTGTGTCCCTCCTCCTCTCTGGGGAGAGGTGTTGTTCCCAGATTTGTTTTGTTCAGATATCTGCTTGTTGCTTACAACAGACATTCTTGCATATGCCTCTTGACGCATCTGCATGGCAGGTTCTCAGACAGTACATTCTAGAAGGGAATTGCTGAGTCAGGAGGCAGTGTGTTTGCCCAACTTTATAGGACAGCACCCAACTGTTTTATAAGATGGCTGTGACAATGTCCACTGCCCATCGTTCCATGTCCAGACCCAAACTTGTCAGTCTCCTAAATTTTGCCAGAATTCAGTGTAAAATGGTGACTCTCTGTTTTCCTAATTTCCATTTCCCTGCTTGGTAATAAAACTAAACATATTCTCAAAGGATGATTGACCTTTGGGTTTCTTCTGTGAAATGCCTATTCATGCCTTGTTTTACTGCTCTGTTGTCACTGTTTGGAAATAATCATTTTATCTTCAAACTTGTGTTTGGTAAGTGAAGCCCGTGGTGACAGGGGAAGACATTTGTGACCCTTCCCAGCCCATCTGCACCTAATGTCCACCATGCTGCCTGCGCACAGAATCCCAATGAACCCGGGATGGGTGGGCATTTGGCGACCCTCAGTGAGTACCAGGTACCTTTTCACACCCATTAATGTAGTTATCATATATTTAAAAAAAAAAAACAACAACAACAAAAAAACGGAAAACAAACACAACAAATATTGGCGAGGATGTGGAGAAATTGGAATTCTTGTGCGCTCCTGGTAGGAAGGAAAGTGGGGCAGCCACAAGGGAAAACAACATGGTGATTCTTCGAAAAAATTAAGAAGAGAATTACTATATGATCCATGAATTCTGGTTCAGAGTATGTACCCCAAAGAATCAAAAATAGAGACACCAGTTATCTGCGCACCCATGTGCACAACAAGATTATTCACAGGGACCCAAAGGGGGAGCAAACTGAGTGTCCATCCACAGATGGATGGATAAACAGAATATGATACAGCCACATGATGGAACATTACTCAGCCTTAGAAAAGAAGGAGACTCGGATCCAGACTACAATGTGGATGGATCTTGAAGACATGATGCTCCGTGAAACAAGCCAGTCACAGAAGGGCAAATACTAATTCATTCCACTTCTGTGAGGGACTCAGAATGGTCCGATTCATAATGACAGAAAGAGGAACAGAGGTTCCCAGGGGTTGAGGGATGCTCAGAATGGGGAGTGCATGTTTAATGCATTTGGAGTTTCAGCTGGAGAGGAGGAGAACCTTCTGGAGGGGAACAGTGGAAGTGGCTGTGCAACAACGTGAGTGTTTCACATCAATGAGCTGAGCCCTGAAAAATGGTTCAAATTGTAAATTTCATGCTATATATATTTATCACAATTTTTATTTTTTAATTTAATTTTTAAGATTTTATTTATCTATTTGAGAGAAAGAGAGCACGAGAGAAAGCACACGAACAGGGGAGAGGGACAAAGGGAGAGGGAGAAGCAGACTCTCTGATGAACAGGCAGCCCATCTTGGAACTCGACTGGGATCATGACCTGAGCCAAAGGCAGACTCTTAACCAACTGAGCCACCCAGGAGCCCTTATCATGATTTTTAAAGTAAGTGCAGGTATGAATGTTACATCTATGATGAAGCAAGGGTCAGCATGGGCCTGAGAAGCCATGGTCATGCTCTCCATTGGTTATTGGGGCTCTCCAGAGAAGCAGAATCAATAAGATATACAGAGGGACACCTGGGTGGCTCAGTCGATTATTGATTTCAGCTCAGGTCATGATCTCAGGATAATGAGGTGGAGCTCTATGCTGGGCGTGGAACCTGCTTAAGATTCTCTTTCTCCCTCTCCCTCTGCCCCTCCCTCTTCATCCCCTCCCCCAAACCCTGTGAACACTTTCTCTCTTTCTAAAAATAAAATAAATAAGATACATAGAAACATATAAGAGGAGACCTATCATGGAAATTGGTTAGCACTATTATGGAGGCTGGGATATGCCATCTGTAAGCTGGAATGCCAGTGGTAAAATCCACTCCAAGTCCAAAGGCTTGAGAACCAGGGGGCTGCTGGTCCCTGTTTGGGAGTCCCAGGCTCAAGAACCAGCAGCTCTGATGTCCAAAGGCACATACATCCCTGCTCAAGAAAAGAAAGAAAAAATTCACTCTTCCTCCACATTTTTGTTCTATTTTGGCTCTCAGGGGGTTAGCTGATGTCCACCCACACTGGAGAGGGTGTACCCTCTTTATTTCATCTACTCATTCAAATCTCTTCTAGAATCACCCTCACAGACATTTTCCCCCCAAGACTGGAAACAAGACAAAGATTTTTTTTAGGACCACTAGAAGTCCTAGCTAGTGCAATAAGACAAAATAATAATAATAATAATAATAATAATAATAATAATAGTATAATCGTAATAAAAAGCATACAGATTGGAAAAGATATAATAAATAATAAAACTAAAAATAAATAAAATAAAAATAATAAATAACAAAACTCTCTTTATTTGCAAACAACATGACTGTCTATGTGGAATATCTCACAGAATCTCAAATTTAAAAAAAAGAATCTCTTCAAACTAGGAAGTGAGTACAGCAGAGTTTCAGGATACAGGATCACTATATAAAAGTCAATTGCTTTTCTATGCATCAGGAACAAACAACTGGAATTTAAAATTAGAAAAACAATACCACCAAGTACAATAACACCCGTAACACCAAGAGCAGAAATACTTAGGTATAAATTCAACAAAATATGCCCAGGATCTATAGGGAGAAAACACACAAACACTGATGCAAGAAATCGAAGAAGCTCTACAATTCAAAATTACATTATTTGATATGAAAATTTTACTTAGTAATATAAGATTAGATGTTACAGAACTAAAGATGAGTGCACTTGATGAGCTGTAATAAAAACTATCCAAATGGAAGCAAGAGAGAAAAAAATAAACGCAAAATAAGGACAGAGCCTCCATGATCGATGGGACAATATCAAGAGATCTAACAAACATAAAATTCAAGTCTCAAATGGGGCAGGTGGTAGGGGTGGGGGAGAAGCAATGATATTTGGGAAGAAGGGAAGGGTCTCTAGGAATGCCCTGGGGTTAGAACTCACAGGAGTGTGAGGAGGCCCTGGGATGTGGAGCAAACCTAAAATACGCTCCACAGTCCATGTTCTACAGCTGGGGAGGTGGGGCTTCGAGGTGCATTTTATGGATTGCTTTTTATAACCTGCCTTATTTGGTGCATAAAAATAAACAGAAGAAGTGGAAATCACCTGTCATTTTACCTTCAGGGTACCTCCATAGGGACCAGGAGGTGTAGATTTCATTCTAATGGCACTAAACATGCTTCACAGCCATGATTGTTACTGGCTACATAATATTCCATTGTATGGATTCCCTGGTAGTTCACCTATCTATTCCTCTATTGGACCTTTAGGTTGTTCCCAATTGTTGGCCCTCATTGTCAACACCGCAATGAACATGCTTATTTGTAAACCTGGATAGTAAGTTTTCATTGTGCTTTCTGATGGTAGAGTGTTTGGGTAAAAAATATAAGTATTTTTAAGGCTTATGATACATACTGTGGGATTTATATACCCCTAAATTCATTCTCAGGTCAGTTTCACACTTGAGATGTTACATTTACCCAAGGATAGTAGGTAATTGGTTAAGTATCTATGACTTGGTAAGCCCTCTGAGTTTGAAACCTTCCTAGATTGTAATCAACTAGTAATAAGATCCTGTCTGGTGAAACTTCTGCATGAGAGTGTGTGTGTGTGTGTGTGTGTGTGTGTGTGTGTGTCTCCAATATCCCTCCCATGTACATGGTGCATTTCTCATCCACACTAGCCAACCCTCTAAGGTATACAAGGCACATACAGTGCTCCCATCTTACAGCTGAAGAAACTGAAGCTCATGTATGATACCATAGAAAGAAGCATGAGTTTGGGGGATGACACACCTGGGCTTGACTCCATTCTGCCGCTGTTGATCTTGGCCTGTGTCTTCTACATCTCTGAGCCAGTCCTCTTGCATACAGAATGGACACAGAAACACCTGCCTGCTGAAGATTAAATGAGAGTTCAGATGGAAGCTTTTGCACAGGCTGAGCACATGGTAGGTGCTCAAGCAAGGGGAGTTGTAGTTATTGTTAGGAAAACCACTTTTCCAAAATTCCAGAGGCAGGACATGGATGCTGATCTCCTACCCCAAATATAGAGGAAGAGAAGACTTGGCTAACTCTGCATGTGAGATTATCCATAATGGGTTCCCAAAGGCTCCCCAGCTGAATATGAAAGGAGACAGCTTCCTTGCTCAAGCCAACCTTTAACATAATACAGCCCATTGAGGCCAATGGTGGTCACTGGTGGCCCACTAGGACAGGAAGATTTTTTTCATGTTGAACTGAGCCTCAGCCTGTCTCAGTGTCCTCCTAGCCTAACCATCCCCAGGTCCTGGACCCACGGAACCAGGTAGAATCTGATGCCAATGGGGAGGAGAGGACCCCTCCTCCACCCAGATCTCTGGGGAAGCTATTCCAGCTGCCAGGCCAGACCATTCCGGGTAATGGATGGTGTCTCTTTAATGGTCTCTGGGAGATGGGCCTCTCCTTAATCTGCTGCAGTGTCATTAAGACAGAAAACATTTGCTCTGTGGGGCTCCTGATGGCCTTTAGAAACTGCAAGTTAAACATCAACCAGGAAGGGCTGCTTGGGGCTTAACCCAAGCCTGTCCTTCCAGCACAGGCCCAGGCCTTCGCCAAGGGGACCACAGATCACTGGCCTAGATTCTCAGGAGCCCCAGGGTCTCATTTCCCAGCACTTCTCAGCCTAAAAGTGAGTGGGTAGGTGTAAGGGCAGGAAAAAGAAGAATCCTTAACATTTGAATCACACAGCTCAGGTGTTTGTAGACCCAGGACACTCCCCCAAGCTGGGCAGAGAGCAGAGCACTGGGGGACCCACCCTGAGGGCTGGGTGACTTTGGGCCACTCCCTGAACCTCTCTGTGCTGGGTTCCTACAGGATGGAGGGGCTGTATGGGCCTCCCAGCTCCAAGGCTCTAGGGTCTGTGTTTCACAACAAGTAGAGCCTGGTGATCTTCCCCAAATGGACTGACATATCCGTGTCCCCCAGGTCCCTGCACTGAAGGGGCCCATGTGACAGAGAGGCCAGCCCTGGGGACAGAGAAGAACAGGTGACCTGCATGGGCTGACAGAGGGGAGGGAACCCCTGTTATCCAATATCCCCTGGGATCCCAGCAGTATGCTGGGGCTTCCCCAACCACACACACACACGCACACATGCACACACACACACACACACACACACACACACAAACACACACACGCTGCCAGAGCCAGCCTCACAACACAAGAGAGAGAGGTCTCACCTTGATCCCTCTCCTCCTCCCTCCCTGCTTTCGCACAAGCCGTCTCCTTTCCTCACATGCCTTCCCCTCCTCTAGCTAAATCCTACACAGCCCAAAGGCCTGCCTCCTCCAGGAAGTCTTCCCTGATGTCTCCTAGCCAAACCCCTCACGACCACTCAGCTGGCTCTCTGGTTGTTTCACTGTCCAACCCAGTTTCAGATTTTGTGCTATGAGGCCCAGACCCAAACATCAGCTCGTCTCATTATCTCTCCAGGTTAATCGATATTTCCGGGGCGCTGGCTTGGAGCCAGGCACTGTGGGGGCCACGGAGGGAATGAGAATAAACACCCACCGAGCACCTGCAAATGCTCCAGGACCAATCAAGCCCATGTGGGGTCCAGGTGGGCTCCTCACCCTATTGGGAGAATGAGAACCTGAGGCCCAGAGACAGGAGAGGCGGCTCGGGTCCCACAGTGAGTCGGAGGCTGGGACTGGAACCCAGGCCAGACTCCACCCCCAACCCCATTATCTGTCCCTGGAACTCTCTAATACCTCCCACCCCTGCTGGGGCAGGATTGTTCCTGAGCTGTCTGGTCGTATGAGGGGGCTGGGGTGGCCACAGCTATGCAGAGCAGGGACAGGACAGGCAGCAGCCAGGCATGGCCCCTAGTGGCATGTGGGGCTCTTAGGTCACCCCCTCAGGGATGGGAGGGACCCTGTTACCCTCAGTGACATGTTCACCACCTCTGCTGACTCCCAGCCTGGCCCCCAGGCTGTGCTCCCACCTGGGCCTCCAGGCCACTCTCCGACCCCTGCTTTCCTCCAGACTGTCCCCAGGGCCCAGCTCACCCCGAGGAGCCTCAGGGTGTAAATTCATCCCCGCTGGCCTCTGGCTCCAGCTGCTCTTTGCTCCTGCCCAATTCCTACCCCTCCCAGCCCAATTCTCAGAAAAGCACTCAGGGACACATGGTGCTGCTGGTTCTGGGCCACGCGTGGGCGAGGCCAGGCTCTGAGTGACAGATCCCTTATCGCTGGGAGCCCCGCGTCCCCAGTGAGACATGGGTGCGTGGTGGCTGCGCTTAGGGACAGCGAAGTCCTCCTGCGCCCAGGTTCTGGAGGTGCCGTGCCGCCAGGACGCTGACGGGGGTGGGGGTGAGGGGCTCACGTGGTACGGGGCGTCACCTTCTGGGTGACCTACTGGGCTGCAAACCTCATGCTCTCAGTCAGCCATGTTCTCAGTCAGCCTGGCTTTGGAAGAAGAGAGAGGCTGAGATGGAGAGGAAAACGAACCCCAAGCTCCCCCAGCCAGAAGGAGCCCCCAGATCATTACAGCTCTCGCCTCTGTAGGTGGGACACCGGCCCACAGCAGGTGCCAAAGGCCACGCAGCCAGTTAGCGGCAGAGCCAGGACTAAGCCGGGGCTCCTGTGTGTCGCATGCAGCGTCCCCATGAGATGGTGTGTATGCGCATGCCTGCGTGCGCGGGTCTGTGCGCGTGCACGTCAGGGGAGCACACCGCTGTCGCGACTCGTCCCTGACCATCACCGTGCGGGCAGAGCCTGGCCCTCTGTCTGAGCTGGTGTCCCTTCTCAGGGAACTCTAGGGTTCTTAGCTGGTGACAGGCGGGGGCCAGGCAGTGGGGGGAGATGGCAGAAAGCCCACTCTCCTTTATTTGGTTTTTAGATGAGGGAACGAAAATTACATTTACACTCTTTGCAGGGAGGTAATTTTCTCTAATCACCCACCCTGCTGCATACATCTCTACGACGTGGAGACGTCTAATCAGATTAATTGGGTGGAGAGTGATTTCTTTCCTCTGAGACTATGAACCCCAGAGAAGGGGCTGTTGGAGGCTGTTGGAGCCCTTGCCCCTCAACAAGCCCTTCCCGGCCTCTCTCTGGCCTCCCCTCTCTCTGCTTCTGTGGCCCCAGGTATGAGTCCTGACCGTGCCAGGGTCCCCCTCCCCGTGCTCCTTCTCTCTGCCAGGAGCTGAGCTGGGGACTTCCCCCACATTCCCAACAGTGATGCTCCCTCTGGGAGAAGAGGAGGGAAGAGGAACAGCGGGACTCGCTCAAGGTCACCTTCCCTGGCAGCTGGGGGCCGAGGTGCCGGGGGTCACACCCACAGTCGGCCTGAGCACCCAAAGAGGTGGCCTGTGGGGCCAGGCTGGGACACACCAGCTGCCGGGCTCAGGGAGGTTCTGGCTGCAAGAACGGGGTCTGAGCAGTTCTGAGGGCAGCCGGGCCCCACATGCTGGGACGCAGGGCTGCTGAAGGCCTGGCTGCCCCATCCTCCCGTGGTCCAAGCTGGGCACCGCCTCCCACAGGGGCCTGCGGCTGAGTTTCCCTGGCCGCAGACACTACCACTTCCCATGGTCTTGGCCAGAGCTCAGCACCTCCTTCCCTTCTGCTGCCCCAGCCAGGCCTCCTTGTAAACCCCACCTAGGGGTCTCCCAGCCCCACCTTCTTGCTGTTTCTCCCCAACCTCTGTCCCCTGTCCCTATGGTCCCCACTGAGTCCAGAACATCACCCTCTCTCCTCAGCCAGGGCACAGCCACCTACTGTCCTGCCTCCCCACCCAGTACCTAGTCCACAGCTCACATGAACATGCCAGACCCCCTCTCAAACACCTTCCATGGCTCCCCTGCTCTGAAGGTGAAAATCCCCACAATTCACCTGGACTACAGGGCCCCCATGGGCCTGCTTCCTGGACCTCTCCGGCCCCATCTCTCCCAACCCCTGGCTCACACGCTCACCCCCAACCCCAGTCGCGTGCAGGCCTCTCCATGTGCCATCCTCCCTCCCCAGCAGCTTTCCAGACCCTCCCACCCCCACAACCTCGCCACCAGCTTTCTCCACAGCTTCGCTCAGCAATCAGTCCTACCAGCGGGCTTGCATGGAGCAGTCACCATGCTCCAGGCTATGGGCCCTGTATGACTGTATGACTATCTCATTTAATACTCCAACAACTCTGGAGGGAATGATTATCCCCATTTCACAGAAGAGGAAATGGAGGTTCATAGACATGAAGCTCATGGCCGAAGTCACTGGGCCGGGAAGTGACGGAGCTGGGATTTGAACCCAGGTCATTTGTGTGATGTCAACTCTCCCTGTCTCGTCCACTACTCCCAGGCTAAGAGCCCCTCTTGTATACTCCTGTGTGTCCCCTAAGCATCTGCCCAACTGTTTCTCCATCTCCCACATCGGGCCTGGGCTGTGAGCTCCCCATGGCCTCCCTGGGTCACACCTGCCTCTGATCCCCAGGCCCTGCGTAGGGCCAGGTATGTGGAGGGCACTTGGCCAGGGTCAACTGTATAAGGAAATCTAGTGTCAGGCATGCTGACCTCAGGGCCCCTCCTGTTCCTAACCCTCAGTACAGCCTACCACCAATATCCTCATCCACAAGTCCTTTAAACCAAATAGAGTTTTATAGTTCATTTGAGTTCATTGCAGCTGCCGTTTCTGGAAACCTCTTCCACAAATTGCCTGCAGAGAAGTGGCCTGCTGGCAGGTTTCCCTCCCCAGACTTCACTCCGTCCTAATGTCCTAGACCTGCCAGGAGGAGCAGGGAGGCACAGGAGGCCTGCCTGGGGAGAATGTCACATCAGGCCCAGGACTCCACCAGATTAAGAGGTTGTGATCCTTGTGGCCTCGTGAGGTCACTGAGGCAAATTGTTTCATCCCTGAGCATAGCAGGAGCCCTGGGATGAGTGTGGTAAAGTCCCACTCACCTCTCGAGCCTCACCTCCTGCCAGCATCCCCAGGCCCAGACCCTAGGACTCCTTGAAGTGCCCCTCCCACACCCAGCCTTTCTCCTCAAATCCCCTTCCACTGCCTGTCACTCATCTAATTCCAAGTCACTCTTGAGGCCTCTGCTCCATACACCTCCTCCAGGAAGTCTTTCCTGACCCACAGGCAAGGCTAGTGGTCCCTCCTTGGGATCCTCACAACCTCTGGCCTTATCCAGCTCTCAGCACTTCACCATTGGGTGGTGATGGCTGGTCTAGCTGTTGTCCTGCTCCCCACTCCCCTATTGCTCTAGCCCGGGAGCTCCTCCAGGGTGGGGATAGCCTGAGACAGCCCAGGGCCTGGGGTAGAGGATCCCACAGGAGGCACCCAAGTGCAGGATCATGGCTGCTCCATCTCCAGCAACACAGTGATGGGTAAGGGTCCAGAGAGGTGGACATGAGGTGACCTCCCAGATGACTTCTTACTCATCTCTCTTTCTAACTGTAGGTCCTAAATCACTAGCTTTTACAGCACAAAAGGGATGGTGGATGGGGGAACAATTCCAGGAAACCTAAACTCTGGTTCAGGAATTCAGAGACTCAGGAGGGACTGGCGCCTGGCCCTCTGCCCCAACTCATCCCGGGCATCTTAATGGATGTAGGTCACCATCAGAGTCTGATGGTTTCAGCAGGCTGTCCCTCACCCTCCCCACTGCTGAGGCCACTTGGCCGCACCAGCAGTCTCACCGCCTGAGCCCTGGACCATCCCTGGCCTGTAGGAGCAGAGTCTGATGGCTGCAGCCCAACCCTTGGGACTCCTCACCAATTCCTGCACCCTAAGCTTCATCCACTATGCCAGACATCTTGTATTTGCTATCACCAGTCTCCCTGCTCCACCCCAACTCTCCCTGCATTCACTGGGTGCTCACTGAGCTGGGGCCTTGTGTCAGACAATGCTTGGGCGTCAGTGGCAAACAAGGCAGACAAAGTCCTTGGCTTCTTGTTGCTGCCATTTCCTTGAAAGAGACAGACAAGCAATCACAGTAGGGATGGAGGGAGAAGGAAAGTTGGAGCGTGATTGGTACTGGGAGGGAGCAATGCATCCTGTGTCCAGAGAGCTGCAGGCACACAGGTGATGTGAGGGGCAATGGATGACATTAGAGTAGGTTTTGTAAGACCTTGTACATGGTGCTAAGACTTCCGGGCCCTACCTAGTATGTCCGAGCCCTACCTATTATGTCCAGACCCTACCTAGTACACCTCTTAACTGTCTTATCTCTCCACATTGTACCTCCTTGGGGACAGGTACTGTGTTTTCTCTTAGTTTAAATTCAGGGATGAGAGGATTTGGTTAGGAGAAAATGTCAATAGAGACGTAGCCTCAGAACAGGACTGTTGGTCCAGGGCTCAGCTGGGACAGCCCGTGGGGAGAGGGGTGACCTGACATCAGGTTGGAACATGAAGTGTTATTAAGAGTAGGCAGAAACAAGGGACCAGGCTCAAAGAAGACACACACTGAGTTGAGCCACAGGGACATAGGGCTGCACGTCAGCACCACGGACAACTCCGGGGCCTATGGAAGGCTTTTGTCTTCAGCGTTGTAAGGCTATTCACTGGTTTCTCTCTTTAGGTGAAATTATCTGGCTGCCCAAGGAGATTTACTCTTGTAAAGAATACTTTGTGATCGGAAACAGGGGCACAGATTTGGAGTCAGACTACCCACCCTTCACGAGTTGTGGGACCTTGGCCTCATCTCTTCTATGCTTTGGCTGCTGTCTGACAAGTGATGATAATAAGAGTACTTACCTTATAGGGTTAAGGGTTAGAGGGTTCAAAGAAATGAGAATAAAGATCTTAGCTCAGAGACTAGTACATGGTAAATGCTTTAAAATTTTGTTACTATTATCCCCAAGAGCTTTTCCATATATAGTAATGGGGAGGGATGGTGCTACAGAAGGCATTCCTGTCCTCAGGGGTCTGACAACACTCTTAGGGGAAGAATATTTTTGAGGAGGGACACTGAGTTATATCTTACGAAGCTCAGGCTACTTTAACAATACCATAGACTGTGCAGCTTAAACAAGAAACATTTATTTCTCACAATTCTGGAGGCTGGAAAAGCCAAGATCAAGGTGCTGGGAGATCTGATGTCTGGTGAGAGCTCACTTCACAGCTTGTAGACAGCTGTCTTCTCATTGAATCTTCATGTGGCAGAGAGCAGAGAGAGGAAGGAAGCTCTGCCCTGTATCTTCTTGTAAGGGCATTAATCCCATCATGAGACTCCACCCTCATGGTCAGATCAGCTCACCAATGCCTCACCTCCAAATGCCATCACATGAGGATTAGATTTTCAACATTATGAACACGAGGGTTGCAGGGTGGGGGGACAGAAACTTTCAGTCCACAGCAGGATGTTTGATGGAATAAGAAATGCTAAGCCACGATCCTGATACCAGCTATTTTCAAGGAGCTATGTTACTTAAGATGAGTCATAATCTTTCCAGACTCTGTTCCCCTGTGAAAATGAGACTTCTTGTTTAATACATGTGGTTAGAATTCCTTTTTTCCTTTTCTTTTTCTTTCTTCCCCCTTCTTCTCTCCCTTCCCTCCTTCCTTCTTTTCTTCTCCAAGTATATATTCATGTATTGCTTGATCAATTAGAAACAAAACAATTATGTTTCTGTTCATGTGTTTCCATTTATTTTCATATTTTTCATATGTTGAAACTTGAACCCCCAGTGGGATGGCATCAGGAGGTAGGGCCTTTACAGGTAATTAGGTTTTGGTGATGTCATGAAGGTGGAGGCCCATGCTGGGGTTAGTGTCCTTGTAAGAAGAGAAAGACACCTGAGCCCACTCTTTGCCAAGTGAGGACACATGAGACGGCAGCCATCTACAAATCAGGAGGAGAGCTCTCACCAAAACCCAATCATGCTGACACCCTGATCTTGGACTTCAAGCTTCCGGGTCCATGAGAAATAAATTTCTGTGTTTAAACCACTCCGTCTATGGTATTTTTGTAACAGCAGCAAAACTAAGACACTGGAGATATCAGACCCATGTGGCACATGAGGTCCTTTCTAGTCCTAATCCACCCTGGTCTTTGCTTCTGCCTTTCTAAGAGCACACAAAGTACTAGGATAGATGAGAGAAGGAAGACATTTGGGATGGCCAGGAGAGGCACCTGTTGGAAGGAGTGAGATGTCTTTGCTTTGGGCCTTCCCAGTCTTATAATCCAACAATGAACCTCCCTTCGTTTTCCAGTTTATGTTCAAGCTCCTTGGACGCTCTGAACTTGCATACACAGACAGTCATCACTTTCTACTTGCCCACCACGTCTCAGCCACATTGACATCCTTTCATAGGTCATGATTCTCGCTGTGTGCCTTGTCATATCTTTCCCTTTGACAGGAATGTGCACTATCACACAAGATTCTTTCAGTTGCAAAGGACAGAAACCCAACTCAATGTATTTAAATAAAATAATGAAATACATGAGGAGGAGGGAGCACAGTTAAACTAGCTCTTTCATCTGAAGTGTCTGATTCAGGTACAGCTGGATCCAGGGAACCAAATGATATTGTCAGAACCTTCTCTTCCCATCTCTTAACTGGGTTTTCTATTTCACTGGTTTTATTTTTCAGCAGGGTTCTACCCTCCAGGAGAGATGGCCACAGGTAGCTCCGAACTTCTTTTATGAAGGTTTATAACATTTCTTTGCTTATAGTTTAACCAAAGCTTCTTGGTCTGCCTTAGATCATCTGTGCACCTCTCAATCAGGAGTGACCATGAGTGGAATTCACTTGTTAGCCAGGCCTGAATGGTGTGTTCACTCTGGAATAAGAGCTGGGGTCGGCCCAACCTACATGGACTGAAAGCAAAGGTGGACATTTTTGCCCCCACCCAAAATCAGGGTATGTAAACTAAGGAAGACACAAAATATGCTGAGCCCATAAATTTAAAAAATTAAAAGTGAAAAACTAGATGCCCATGGTTTTTATTCTCTGTGACTGACTCCTGCTCATTGCTTCAGGTTTCAGCTTATTCAAGGAGGACCTCTCTGACTTACTGATCGAAACCAGGAGACTTTAATCTTTATCTTTTCCATTTTAGGTCTTATTATATTAATAACTAGCATTTATAGAACACTTGCTATATACCAGATACTGAGTGTTTTACATGTATTAACAAATTTAATTCTCACAAAAACCCTGATAGGTAGTTACCGTAGGATTTCAATTTTCTGGATGAGGAATTAAGGGCTAGTAAAGTCAAGCAACTTGCTGGAAGGCTCACAGGATTTGAACCCAGGAAGGCACACTTCAGAGCCCACCCTCTAAGGGAGCTGTTCGACCTTCTTACAATAACCATGCAACCCTCAGACCATCCCACAGCTTACTTTACTTACAGGTATTATTTGCTCGATGTCTGCCTCCTCCATCAGACTGTGAACACCACGCAGGCAGGAACCTCGTCTGTCTCAACTGTTGTGAGCTCTCAGTACCCATCATGATGCTCAGAGTAGGACTTGGTGTCCTCACCTTTCCAGTTAGAAGAATAAGGCTGCCCGACCCTGTCTTCCACAGGTGGGGGATATGGAAAGACAGATATAAAACATGGTCCCATATCCACCTCTCCCCATTCTGCCTGCTTCCTTGTCCATCCCCTCTGTCCTCCTCACCTCCTTCTCTCTCTCCGTCCCTCCCTGACATCATCTCCCTCACCATCTCCTGCTTTTCTGCCTGTATCCCCAACTATCTCTTCTCTCCCCACCACCACCCTCAGCTAATTAAATGATACGGTGGAACATGTTTCATTTGCATTTGGCTCAGAGGCCTTGGTGCCGTTGGCTGCATGTTCATTAAATAGCTCTGTGTAGAGGGATGTAATGAACTGGTTTTATTACACTCGTCATCTGCCCATCCTGGGAGGCAGTTATGTATTCATTGGGAAAAAAAAGAGAACTACAAACCTCAACTGCTAGTGCCTGGGGTTTAGGGTGAAAGTGGGAGTGGGGCGAGAGCTTGGTTCTGGTGCAGGGAAGGTGGAAGGGGAAGGGAAAGGGAGGCGGGACCTGGCGTCATCCTGTGACCATTACCCATAACCGTGAGTGGCAGAAACCCCACTGGCTTTGACCAGGGTCCAGAATTTCTCAGGGGGGTTATTGCAAGGGGCCCCTGCCTTCATCCCTGTGTCCAGCACCATCTGCAGACAAGATCACTGGCTTGGCACGCCGGGACCGCTCTTCCCTTGCATGGTGGGACCACTCTTCCCTTACCTGTGCATGTTACGGTGGTTGTGATGACAAGGAAATGTTCTGACAGCCATCCCTGGAGAGCATTCCAATGGGCATCTGCCCACTGTGTCTCTCCTCCATGCATCACAGATGAGCCGGGCCCTGAACTTGGTGCTTTACCCGGCTTATTTCTTTCAGCCCCGACAACAAGCAGACCAGTTAGGTGTTGTCCTTATCCCCATTTTATATACCAGAAAACTGAGACCCAGAAAACGGGTATTTCAAGGCCACATACCCAAGACACAGTGGACTCAGAGTTTGAACCCAGATCTGTCCACACCAGAGCCTGCTCTCTACCCCTGCCACTTACAAGGACTGCACATATAACATAGGAGTTCTATGTCTTTTCTTTTACTCATGCTTAGCAAGGCTCCTAAAGCCCAAAGACCACAGTGGTCATGGGTGGTTTCTGCAGAAGGTTCATCTTTCTCTCCAGGTTGACTTAGGTCATGCCTTAAGATCATCTGGATGGAGACAATGAGTATATGACTATGGGTAAGGGACATGTGGGGCCCGAAGGCCACACACAGGCATGGGGGACGGAGGGGCTCAGATCACCTGAGGGAAAGAGCAGCTGGACTGGAATCACTTTAAGCCCTGGTTCTGCCTAAAACTTGCTGAGGGACATTCAGGAATTTTCAAACGCAGCAAATAGTTACTGAACCCCCACTACACACCAGCCCCTACTCTGGGTTTGGGGAGACAGCAGTGCACAAAACAGACCAATGATCCCTCCCTCAGGCAGGTGACAATGAGGGAGGGGTGGACACATGACATGTCATTCCTCCTCGGGCTCAGTTTACCCATCTGTACAGAGGGCAGCATGGGGTCTCTGCAGCAAGGTCAGAAGCTCAGATGCTAGCCAGGAGCCAAGTAAGGGACACAAGTGACAGATGACACCTGGAGGGCTGGGGCTGTCATCAGGGTCCGCTGCCCCTCAACACCAGTGACAGTCACCCCGTAAAGTGCAGGCCCATTGTGTTGGCTTCTCTGATGCTATCTTACATGAAATCTTTAGACTTTCTAATTTTATAAAACAAACCAGAAATTACAACCCATTTTGTAGGCAACAACCCCACGTGTCTGTGGGCGGTCTGGCCTGCAGGCCTGTGTTTCGCAATGGTCATCCATTAGTGACAGACGTAAAGGGTCCTGAAACGAAGCTGGAACATAGTCGGGGGTGACAATTAGAAGCCTCCTTCCCTGTAAGCAGCTGTGAATTGGGCTGATAGAGTCCACGCTCCAGGAGAGATGGGGCAGCCTGGGAGAGGGAGGGGTGACACAGCCCAAAAATCCCGCCCTGAGCCCACGCTGCTGTAAGGACCCGTGCCCTGGGCAGGGAGAAGCGGTGGTGTGCTTTGTCAACAGGAGGGAGTCCGAGGGGACCCTGCACCACCTGAGTCGGGCCAGGAGAGAGACGTGTGTGTGTATGTGTGCATGTGTGTGCCTGTGTGTGTGCGCACACATGTGTGTGGATGTGAGCATGCATGAGAGACAGTGGTGGTATTAGGAGTTGGAGCAGAAGGAGGGCAGGGCAGACCCAGAAGAAAAACCATGAGGTCTCTCACAGACCTGGGCCGGGGGGGCCACAAAGGTGGCCTGCAGAGGTCTGGAGGGGCCAGGAAGGAAGAGCCTGGAAGGCCCTGGAACAGCGACAGCAAGCAAGCAGAGCAAAGCTGACCATGACTGCCAGAGCTTCCTGAGGGCCGCTCTGCTCTCCCGCTCCCCACACACAGCATCTCAGGAAACCCGAACTACCACCCTGTGAGGGAGGGACTGTTATTACCCCATTTTACAGACAGCAAATCAAGGCACAGAAAGCACATGTTGCTTCTTTAAGTCATGGCACTGGGGCCAACCAGGCAGGACTGAATACAACAGTCGGCTCCCAAGTCCACAGCTGACCTAATTCTCCTTCGAGCCTCTAAAATACAGCTCCCCGTAGTGACAGCTGTCCTCTGCAGAGGACCCATTATGTGTTGAGCACCATGAGGGGGCTTTGCTCCCCACACTTACCCCTTGCAACAACCACATGAGGGAGGGACCACCACTCCCACTTTACAAGTGAAAAGGCAGAGGCTCAGGGGCCACAGGAATTTGTTGCTAAGGTTTGCCAAGAGCCAGTCCTGGGTCTCAGGTGCTGATGGGTTCTGGCAGGTTCTGGAAGAACTAACTGCAAAGCCCCACTCCGCCAGAACAATAGCACTCTTCTTGGTTTCTGGTCGGGCTGTGGAGGAAGCCATGGAGCTCAATGGAGTCCTAGTCTCAACTCTGTCCACCCCTCGAGGGATGTGAGCCTAGTCCTGCCCCCAGGCCCTGGGTCATCTAACAAGGCCAGAGCCCCCACCAGACCCTCTCTGCTTTCCTAGAAATCAGAACGTTATAGGACTCTAATGCCTCTGAGATCCAGCAGAACTCTGGACTCCAGAGGCCCCTTATTTTGCCAAGGGCCCATTCCAACAGTGAGATCTGTTAACTTGTTAGTGGAGAAGCAGCCACACTCTAAATCATCCCCGAGCATATGAGCCACCATCTGTGCCCGGAGTCCTGGGCATGCTGCAGCCGCAACAGTCTGCTCCTGCCAACAGAGCCTCTGGGGCAGGGCCTTTCCTGCCAGGCACGGAGGACGGAGGCTAAATATGTAAGATCCCCAACCCCTGGGAGCAGAAGGGACTGTGCAGGGAGCAGGATTTGAAGGAAACCTAGGAGGAAACTTAGAGGAGGTAAAATATTCAGGGCAGACTCACTGGACTAGGGGGAAGAACTCAGATTAGCTGAGCCCTTACTGTAATGATCCCTTTTCTGTGACTTCTCATCTAAGCCACATCACTTTATGGAACAGATGTCATTGTTTCCATTCTGCAGATGAAGAAATTGAAGTCTAGAGAGGTTAAATGATCTGCTCATGGTCAAGCAGCCTGACCAGGGTTCAAAGCCAGGGCCCCAGTGACCCCCAAATCCATCTTCGTCCTCCCAACCACATCATCTGGGCTAGCTCTTCACAGGTTGGGGCTCCTCCACCTCTGCTGTCCTCTTGCCAAAGCCAACAGGTGGTTTTCTCTGGGAGAGGGAAGCCTCAGAAAATCCCAGCCTTCAAGGAGGAGTCAAAAGCATCCTTTTGGTGAAGCAAACATTTTGGGGAAGAGTAAATCACTGAGCCTCTTAGTAATTGCCGATGCTGATAGATACCACCCTCCCTCCCCAGCAAGTCTAACTCAAACCTTTGACCTGAACTTGCAGCATCTGCAGGCAGGAAGCTGAGTGAGAACAGAGCCCCTAAACAGGCCCTGGAGGTGGTGGGGGTCTTCTGGCCTGGAGGGGAAAGGCACAGGGTGGCCGTTGAGGGAACTTTCCCCCAAACTGTGCCCCCAGGGGGGATAGACCAGACACTTCCTGGGGCCCCAGCCACCCTGACATTCTGTGGGTCTCTGACCCCATGCTGGGATGGTGGGCCGTGGTAGGGGAGCTGGAGCAAAGGGTCTGGGTTCAGGGATGAGGCTTAGGATGAGGGGCCTTAGGATAGGCAGCATCACTCAGCTAATTTCTGGGTTGGGGAGATTAGAAAGAGGGAGCTGGTGGCTGCTGAGGACAGGCCTAGGGGTCAGTGTGCCCATCTGGGGGCCTGGGCCATGGCAGCAGGAAGGAAGCCAGAGAGGCAGGACTCCACACCCAGGGCTGGGAGTTAGAGCCTGGGTCAGGTCTGGTTCTGACATTGTGTGACCTTGGCCAAGTCACATGGCTTCTCTGGGCCTCACTGACTGAGGTCCAGGAGGGAAAAGCCAGTCATGGGGTCCCTCAGGAGCACAGGGCCTGGCCCGGCTCTGCTCCACCTGCCTTTGCTCCCAGCCTCCCAGTGATTGGCCAGGCCCTGGCATGCCCGCCCTTGAGAGTCCAACTGATTGGAAGAGGCAGAGCCCTATGCAAAAGCAGCTGCTCCCTCCCTGCTCCCTCTTCTCCCCCAAGGCCACAACCACTGGGATCTCACCTGTGCTGGTTGGCTCTGGAAGAATGGCTGGACTCTGGTAAAACATTGGCTTTATTGTCTAAATGCAGGAACTCTCTGGCGCTATCTCCCCAGGAGCCATACTGCTCCCCACGCCCCAGCCCAACCCTCCCCTCCCTACTTCCTCACCAGTCTCCTCCTCTATTGAATGGGGTTCAGCATGCCCACCTCGTGGATTTGTTCTGTTCATGGACACAACCCTGTTTGCCTTAAACACACATTTCTTGGGGGCCTCCTGGGTGCCAGGCCCTGTTCTGGGTGCTGAGGACATGGAGGTGGGCAGTGGAGACGAGGGTCTGCTTTCTCTGAGTCCCCTTAGTTGGGTCATCAAGTTGCACTGCACTGAGGACCTGGCACGAGTTGCTGAGAACCCTGACAATGCAGAGGGGACAAGTGACTCACTGGGGGACTCATGAAAGCACCCGAGCAGCCCTGAGCACACAGGTGGCTCAATGCTACAATGATACCTAGCATGGAGCCCCTGACTTCCACCCCCCATGGCCTGTTGAGCTCTACTCCTTCTCTGGGAACATCCAGCTCCTGTGTTGAGCATCTCCTTATAACCAAAGGTCTGGCCCTACTGGCTCCTTTTGTCTCCATGGGGCTGGCCAGGGGCTCTTAGCCCAGCCAGATCAGGGTCACCTGTCAAGTTCCCCGTGTTCCTGTCTCCCTCTACCCTCTTCCAGCCTCAGAACCAGTCAGACACTCTCCCTGCTACTTGTCCTGTAGCCAGTAGTGAGTGCCTCCCCTTCCCATTCTGATAACCAAATTTTTAATTATTATAATTATCACCTGAGGAATCGAGTTCCTACCATAAACAATTAAAATGAGATTCAGCATGGCTTTGTCTCTCTCCTTTCAGCTGGAATCAGATGGTGAATTACATAGCATGCTTGAAAACAAGAGTTAGAGGAGACTCCTGAGGGGCGAAAGGAGTCTGGTGGGTAGGGGATGAATGTGGGTGTGAGGGCCTGTCAGGGACAAGGACCCCCACGTGTGGGCGTGTATGCGAGCACCTGTGCATGTGAATGCATGAATGTCCCTGAGCATGTGCATAAGAGCATGTGCTTCTGAGCATGCGCAATCATAGGGCCGGGGGAGGGAGTGGGGGCCAGGCACATAAGATGCAGACAAGACACAGGAGGATGTGGGGTCTGGTGACTGATAATGATGTATGTTTACTTGGGGAGTAGGTAATGGGATGCAGGTAGAGGTCTGTCCCTGGAGGGTCAGCAGAAACCCTGGAGGCCAAGGGGTCCCCTACTTCCTGGTTGTCAGTTTCCCCTCTTAGAGCCTCATTCTGCACACCTGCAAACCAGGCACAGTGATGGTTCCTCCCACGTAGGACCATAAGCTGTCAGACTTGATTGCAATGGGCTGTGAATTCAGCATACACAGGATGAGTGCTCAGGGAGGGTCAGTTATTAGTACTCATCGGGGGGGCAGCTACAGGGACAGTGTGGTGACCACACAGGTGACAGGACATGACCATGGGTGATGATGACTTAGGTCCTGAGGTCCAAGTGGCAGGTCCCAGCCCTCAGGCTTCTGGTAGTTGGCCTGGCTGGGGACCTGCTGTCCCCTGCAGAGACCTGCCCATCCCCCAGGGGGTGGACAGGGTCTGCATCTGGCCCTAGGTACCATCATGGGACCAACTTGTGGAGTGGGAATTCACTATGGAGTGTCCACAGGGCTGCTCAGCCCTAGGCACCTGAGCCAGTCCTGAGCTGAGCCACCCTTTCCAGCAATGGGTGGGCAGTAGAGGAGGAGGCCACAGGTAAGCCCTGTGGGCCCTTACTAAGAGGCTGAGTGAAGAGAAACTTCTGGACCAGATCTAAAGGAGAAGGTAAGAGAAGGAAAGGCACCCTGAGACCTGTCAAGCTCCCATTCTGCACCCCACTCAGATCTAGCCAGGGGTTTCTAGGCTCCAGTGTCTCCCAGTGGGAGTATAAGACCGCACAGGACTCCCAGACCACATGTAGGCCCTGGGGGAGCCTTCATGTCCCTCTTCTTCTCTAAGGGGTTGGGGCTGCACAGAGAGTGTGAGCAGGGCAAGCAGCCGCTCCCTCCCACCTTGGGAGGCTGGGAATTCATTCAATCTGCATTTTAGGTCAACCTCTTGCAGGACGAGATTCTGGGTTTATTTCTCAGCCGTCTCAGCCCTGTGGCTATAGGAGGTAACAGTCTCTTAGGGCAGACTAGAAGATTTCATGTCATTTATAAGGCACTTGTGCTGGGAATTAGAATCCCTGAGCTCATTCTTTTCTTTTCCCACTTTGTCCAGTGACATTAGGTATAACCATCCAATCTCATTATATTTGTTAGTTTAACAAGACTGTTCAAATGTATCTTATACGTGATCACTCAGATCCTTGCTTTCTCTAAGTGCTCTATTAGGATTATCCAATGGTGACGTTTTGCATATTTCTCTTGCCAGATCACACCATGGACTATCAGTGCTCTCTCTACCAATGACTAGATACGGAGTCATTAGTGTCTTCAATCAGATTGGAAAGCCTATTCCAGAAACCCCCAAATTGACTAGAAAATAATTTTTCTTAAGATTCTGTTCCTCTAGAACCACACTCAATACCAAAACATGCATTAGTCAGAGTTCTCTAGAGAAACAGAACAAATGGAATGTGTTTATGTAGCAAGAAAGAGAATTGTTAGCAGGAGTGATAGAGACTGGCAAGTCCAGATCTGCAGTCTGGGCCAGCAGGCAGAGAGACCCAAGATAGCCCATGGTGCAGGTGAAATCTGAAAGCATTATCTGGGGTACATATAAGAATATAAGTTTGTAGGAATAAACAGACAAAGTTTAAAAAAAAAAAAAAAAAGCTTTAGGCTTTTTTGTTTGGTTTGGTTTTAGCAAATCCCAGGCACTCATAGGAAAAATCACAGCGATTCCTCCTGAGAATGCATCCTTGAATGCAGCTAGGGAAGGGATTCTTCCTACTGCAAAAATCCACCCAGACCAATTTCCTCTAAGGACCTTAAACCTTAATCTGCAGAGCAAAGAGAAACAAAAACTGTTGCCTTAGGGCACTGGTGGAAATGCATTGTAATTGGAGAAAGGAAACAGGATAAAAATAAGTACCAGGGAGGGGGAGGAGCAGAAATGCAAGCTTAAGATAGGCTTAGGGTTACAGCTGGAGGCAGAAACGCTTGTGAAGTCCACACCTGGAGACACAGGGACATAGTACTTGCCTAAGACTGAAAATTAATCACATCATCAGAAATATACCCTCTCACACTCCTCCCACACTGGCTAAGAAGTACTAAGTAAAAATAACAATGGAATATGTCTGGGAGAGCTTTAAAAGATAGATACAGTGCAGTACAAAGGAAAGACCCAAAGTCAGGGACATGGGGAGAGGACATTGGAAACTAACCTCTGAAAAACCAGCCCAAACTCTAGGTACAAGGTGTCGCTAGATGAACTTGAAGGTTGTGGTATACTGAGAATAACCATAGTAACCATGGACCTCAAACTAAGCCCTACTCCTGACTAGATTAACACCTACTCCCACACAAAAGTCTAGCAGAAGAAAAGGTGTGCACATATCCAAGCATGAAAAAACATTTATCTCAGAATTTATCGTCCAAAAAAAAAAAGATGTCCAGCTTTCAATAAAAAATTATGAGGCAGATGAAAAGGCAAGGAAAAAACTACAAAAAAAAGACACAAAGCAATCATCAATGCCAAACTTAGCTATGACACTGATGTTGGAACTATCCGACAGGGAATTTTAAATTACTGCAATTAATATATTAAAGGTTCTAATGCTGACAATATGCAAGATCAAATGATTAGTTTCAGCAGAGAAGGAAGCTCTAAAAAAGTATCAAGTGGAAATGCTAAAAAGCAAAAACACAGTAACAAAGTTACCTCCCACGGGCTCATCAATAGACTTGAAATAGCTGAGAAAAGAATTAGTGAACTTATAGATAAGTCAATGAATTACCCAACTGAAACAAAAAAAGGAAGGAAGGAAGGACGGACAAATGGATGGGAGGGAGACAAAAAAACAGAACAGAGCATCAAGAACTGTGGGGCAATATCAAATAGTATAATATACAAGTAATTGCAATCCCAGTTGTCCTACAGTGTGCAACAGTAAGAGGATATGGAAAGAAATATCTTGCAAACATTAACTAAAACAAACAAAATAAGTATTTGAAGAAATAATATCCAAGAATTTTCCAAAGTGATGACATGCACCAAACAAGAGGTCCAAGAAGCTCAGACACCAATGAACAGGATCAAGTCCAAAGTGGGGGGATACACACACACACACACACACACACACACACACACACATATATAACAAAAAATATAGGCAAATATATTCAAACTCAGATAGCTGAAAACAAAAAACACAGAGAAACTCCTAAAGAGAGCCAAAGAAATAAGATGTATATACAGAGGAAACAAGATGAGAATGACAGCAGACTTCTTGTCAGAAAACATGCAGACAAGAAGACAATGGAATGGTAATTTAAAGGATCCAGGGGAAAATAACATACCGAAAGGTGTCAACCCCAAATTCTATACTCAGTGAAAATATCTTTTGAAATAAATATTTTCTAAGGCAAACAAAAAGTTAAGAACTTTATTGCTAGTAGACCAACTCTGATTAAGAAGTATTTAGGTAAGTTCTTCAGGTTAAAGGAATTTATCAGTATAATCTCAGAACTACACAAATGAAGAGTATCATAAATGATGTAAATGAAGACATAATTAATTTTCTTTGTTATTTCATTGTTCTAAAACATAAATGTGTAAATAAAAATAGTAACCCTGTACCATGTGGTTGTAGCATATGTGACACTGAAAAATATGGCAAAAATAGTACAAAGAGTAAGGGGTTGGATTTGGGAATACATTTTTTCATGTTGTTATACTATTCAGGAAGTGGTATATTATTTTAAGATATTCTCAGATTAATTGAAATGTATGTTACAAACACTATAGTAACCACTAAAATTTTTTTGAAAGATGGTAATAGAATAAATAAAATGGAATCATCAAAAATGTCACTTAACTCAAGAGAAGGCAGGAGAGGAAAAAAGAAATAACAAATGGAACAAGTTAGGAAGTATCTAACAAGATAATAGATTTCAAACCAACCACATCAATCATCACCATAAATGCAAAGAAACTAAGCCCACAAGTTAAAATATAGTTTTAGGTTGAATTAAAAAAGCAAGACGGAACCATATGTTGTCCACAATAAACTCTCTCTAAACATAAAAGCATCAGGTGCGCAACAGTAAGAGGATATAGAAAGAAATATCTTGCAAACATTAACTAAAAGAAAGCTGGAGTGGCTATATTAATATCAGAAAAAAATAGACTTCAGAATAAGAAATGTCATCAGATATAAAGAGTAACATTACATAATGATATGTGGGACAATTCTCCAAGAAGACCTAGCAACCCTAAGTATATACACCTAAGGAAAGAACCTTCAAATATTTAAGGAAAAATCAGATAGAACTGAAAGGTGAAATAGACAAGTTCAGAGTTATAATTGGAAATGTTAACACACCTCTGTAATTGATAGATTGGAGGAAAAAAAAAAAAACAGAAAATCTGTAAGGATATGGATAACCTGAAGAACATTATCAACTAAATTGACCTTGCTGACCTGTATAGACCCCTCCACCCAGCAATAGCAGAATATATTCTCAAGTACACAGGGAACTTTCATCAGTATAAATCATATTCTTGACCACAAAACACACTTAAAAGAATAGAAATAATATAAATTAAATTCTCAAATGAGAATAGAATTAAACTAGATATCAACCATGGAAATACAATTGAAAAATGACCAAATATTTGGAAACTTAAAAATATATAGGTCAGAAAGGAAATCTTAAGGGAAATAGAAAAATTTTGAATAAAGAGAAAATAAAAATAAGGCAGATCAAAATTTAGAGGACATAGCTGTATTTAGAGAGAAATTTATAGTACTAAATGCATGCATTCAGCTGCTCAGGTCATCATAACAAAATATCACAGACTGGGTGTTATAAACAATAGAAATTTATTTTCTTACAGTGCTGGAGGCTGAAAATCCAAGATCAGGATGTTGGAAGACTTAGTTTCTCATGAGACTTTTATTTCTGACTTGTAAATGGCCACCTTCTTGCTGTGTCCTTATGTGACCTTTCCTCTGTGCACACACACACTCAGTATCTCTTCCTCTCCTTATAAGGACACCAGTTCTGGGACACCTAAATGGCTCAGTTGATTAGGCGTCCAACTCTTGATTTCAGCTCAGGTCATGATCTCAGGGTCATGAGATTGAGCCCCACATCAAGACCCATGTCAGGCTCCGCACTGGGCATGGAGCCTGCTTATGATTCTGTTCCTCCTCCCACCTCCCCTTGCACTCTCTCTCTGTCAAAAAAAAATAAGGACACTAGTTCTATTGGAGAAGGACCTCATACTTATGACTTCATTCCCAATCTAATTATCTTCTTAAAGACCATATCTCCAAATACACTCATTTTGGGGGTTAGAGCAAAAACATATGGACTTGGGGGAGGCATACAGTATACAACATTTCAGTACAAAACTAGAGAAAAACCAGCAAATTAAACTCAAAACACTTGAGGAGGAAACAAATGATAGAGGTAAATGATAGAGATCCAGTGTCTGGATATCAAAATCAGACATTGGAGAGAAAATCATAGACTAATACCCCATATGAACATAGATCCAAAAATTCTAAACAAAATTTTAGCAATTATAACTCAATGATAATATAAAAAGGATAATACTGATAATACTTTATGACCAAACGGGGTTAATCTGAGGACTGAAACATTGGTTTAAAAAAATAGAGGCTACTGGGTATGAAGTACGTGGGAATTCTCTGTACGATTTTCAAAAATTTTCGGTAAATCTAAAACTATTTTAAAATGAAAAGTTTATTTTTTAAAATGAGCTGGAACTTTAAAAACTGGATGAATTATTGATGCACACTACAATATGAATATATCACATAATAATTATGCAGAATTGAAAGAAGCCAGACCAAAAAGAGGACATTCTGAATGATTCCATTTACATATAATTCTATGTAATCTACAGTAACAACAAGCAGATGAGTGGTTGCCTGGGGACGGTTAGTGCGGAGGTTGGCATGAGGGAGGGATTACCAAGAGATAAAAGGAACCTGATTGGAAGGTGATAGTTAAATTCATGATCTTGATTGTGGTGATTATTTTATAGGTATATAAATTTGTCAAAACGTACCCAATTGCATGCTTTTTATATGTGTGGTTTATTGAAAGTCAATTACACCTCAATAAAAATATGTTTTTTTAAAAGTTTATCAATTTGTACACTCTAAATATGACTGGTTTATTGTAAGTCAATTATACTTCAGTAAGGCAGTTAGAACCCAGTAAATAAAGCCTACTCTGCAGCCTGTGCTTTCCCTCAGTAAGTCCCACTCTCTGCCTGCATCAGGTAATCCTGGACAGGTGTCATCAGTCTGGGGATGTTAGGATTGGGTTTTTATGGAGATTGGCACCTTCAGTAACTTTCCAGTAAGGCAAGTGTTTCCTGTGAGATTCATATATTTGCAGGGTTGCTGTTGGACCCTTTTCAGGTAAACTCTCCCATCACCTGTCCCAAGGACTTTGGATAGGCTCAAGGCATAGCTGCCTTGGTGACCATGGACCCTGCCCTCTGCTGAACTACTGCAAATGTTAATCACATTTCATCCCCAGAGCAAACCTGCAACATTACTCCCATTTTACAGACAATGAAACTAAGTAGCAAAGAGGTGAAGGAACACATCAGAAGTTCATAGCTAGGTTGAGGTGGAGGCAGGACTCCAACCCTGATTCCATCAAGGAGGGACTGCTAGAGCTTAGCACACCCTATGATCCCCACATCACCCCACTATCTTACATAGATGCATTATCTAAGGTAAAGCAATATGTTCACTATTACAAGAGTGAGCTTTACCCCAAGATGTGTCCTGCTCAAAGCCCTCCCCAGTGATTGATTTCAAGGATGCCCTGCTCCAAAGCCTGGGCTCCTCTCCAAGTTGTCTTGGGCTTGGACTTCATGGTGGACAGCCAAAGACCTGGTTCATGGAGGCTTGCTCTGGAGGCTTCCCTGGATGACTTGAGAGTGGAGCTTGGGGAGGGATGACGGCCCCATTGTTTCCTAAGTACATTGAGAACCCAACACAAGAACGAATGATTTGAAGGTGATGGTTGGAGCCATCTCTGCCGTCTCTGAGGAGAGGTGGTTGTTCAACAGGCCTAAAGCATATTCCACTCAAGATCTCTCTGAAGTGTTCTCTCTTTGACCTCCCTAGGACCACCTTAGACAGCCACTCCAGTCATCTCTCATTACCAACCCGGAGGGCAGATTTAGGGTCCTGGCCCTTCTAATGAATTCTGTCCCCATCCTTTCTCCATGGATCAGTGAGCAGGAAATGTGGGGGCACAGATCACCAGGCTCCCAGTCCTGGTTGAGTGGGGGGAGGAGAGGGGTGGGGAGGAAGCAGGACAAAGTTTACACCTTCAATTTACTGCAGGACACAGGTTACAATGAGGTAAATTGCAGCTCATCAGACACTGAAAAACCTTAATTCCGTTCAGCTGTGGGTTCTGCATTGGCTGCACCTGGACGGTTATTTCAACTCCTCATCTTGTTCCCCTTGAACTGAGAAAAAGGAAAGATCTACATCCCACTCTGATTGGATTCTAGCATCAGTGGAAACTCTGGAGAGAGCGTCACTGGTGGGAGCTGGATGTTCCTGGAAGTCATGTAAACTAGAGCAGCTAAAAAGCATAATCATTCCTATTTATGGAGCTTAACGTCACCCCATACACCCACACTGGCTACCTCATTTAACCGGCGCCCCACAGTCATGCTTCTGAGACTTGTGTACTGCTCCACTGTCTCCTGACTATGGGACCCTAAGCAAGCCTGCCCCCTTCCCCAAGCCTCAGCTTCCTCATCTGCAAAATAGGAATCATAACAGCACCTCCCTCCAAGTCATGCTGAGGATTCAGTGACACAATCCTTGTACAGTGCCTGGCACAGTGCTCTTCACCAAAGGTGGCAAGTTTCACCCAGGACTGGGGGTAGGGGGTTGGTTCTAAAGGGACCTTTTAGACCATGAAGTTATGGATCCACAGGAGGGCTGTGATTCCCACAACTATTGTTCACTCTGAGTGGCCTTCCAGAATCCCTCATGCGGGCCCAAGGCTGTCCCACCCTTGATCCCCTACCATTTTGTGTCTTGCTGTCCAGCGTTGACAAGGGCAGGTCTGGCCTGAACTCAGTCTGCAGAAATGGATTCTCCGTGCTCATAAAAGTTGATGATTCACCCTGAGAATCATAGAAAACAATTTTCTTTTCCACTTCATGATGGGAGCACAGACCTGTCAGGGTCCTGCTTTGTTCCTCTGAACAATTCAGGCTGCACACACTTTCCCCCACTCCCTCCTCACCAGTAAGGGGCCTGTTGCTGACAATTTGGGAAAATGAAGCTAAGCCTTTAAGACACATTATATAGAAATCAGTTCCACCATACAACTCCTTCCCTTTTCTCCTTCCTTTTCTTTAAATGACAAAATCTCTTGTTCACTCTTCCGTCTTGGGAAGAACCAGGAAAGGAGAGGAGTCTATAAAATTCATGAACGCCTGGAAGTCATGGCTCTTAAAATTGTACTCATTTGCAACATGCAGTACCACCAAATGTGAGTGTGCAAACTCAGGCAATTTCACGGTACAGGTTAAATTGTTTTGCTGTAGATCTCTCTTTAAGTACCTGCTCCTAACTGGTACCCGTGGATTCCATTGCATGCTGTGATGCTCAGATGGTTAGGCAGGTTTGGCTGGATTTGCCAATCCTCCCTCAGCCCTGTCAGAAAGCCCAGAAAGGCTCTACATGTACCCTCAACCCTGTTTAGGTGGACTCAGAAGGAGGCAGGTGTGAGGTTCTGTTTTGAACACTCCTCCCTGAGCCCAGACCCCTTTTCTTGCCAAACCTATCTTTGAGGCTCCATGGTCCAGCTATGGTCCTATCTCTTGACCTTTGCATGTGGACTTGGCATTGAGGCTGTCAGTCTTACTTTCCTAAGGGCTTGCTCCAGCCTCTTGGGTCCTTCCCATGGCAGAACCAGGCAGATGGACCAGCAAGTGGAGTGGGGGTGCTGGATGGGCTAGATGTCATACCATCCTCAAACCTGGGCAAGACAGACCCCTGGCCTCAGCCCTGCCCTTTAAAGGACTCCATTCTGGCCCACCGTAGCTGTAATCTGCGCTGGCTGCCTGAAACCTGGGTCCCTCTCCTATTTTTGCTCACAGTTTCTATACCTAGGACCTCAGAAGTCCCTGCCCAAATGGCCTAGACCCCACTTTCTGAGCCACATGAGCCTCTTCCATGGGTCTGTTCTCTTGAGGATGGATTGTGGTGTGGGGTGAGCACCAGACCTGAGGGATGCCAAGGGGTGGCTGCTCGCAGAGCCTGGGGGAGGCACATGGAGGCACCCACGTGCATGTGTGAGGTTTCTGGTGATGCTGGTGGATCTGGGATTAGGAAGACGAGGACCCACCAAGGGCCAGTTTCCCTATGCTTCTGAGAATGGGGTCCCCCGATCTGGCAGCTCAGTTCAAAGAGCTCAGGAAACAGTCCTTGTGGAAAAAGTAGGAGAACTTTCCAGTGAGTTTCTCTGGCTCTCTGCCTAATGGTGCGAAGAGAAAACAATTCCAGAGGGACTTGAGCCGGTGACCCAACCCCACCACAGTACCGCTGGACTCTGAAAGAGCTACATGCCCCTGGCACTCTCAAGGGCTACGGTCTGTGCTAGGCTGCCTGGAGGGCTCCAGGCAAGACGAAGAAGCAATACAAAGGTAGATGCCTTAAAATATCCCAGGGCTGGGGAGACAGGCAAGCACACCAAAGCAGGAACCAATCTGCTGCCCATGAGCTGGACCAATCAGATTAATTCTTCTGTTCAACCAATCACGTGTTGAGCAACGCCATGAGCTCCTATTAAGAGACAGGTGGGCTGGCATTGGCGGTCCCTCCAGGTTCCCAAAGACCTGGGACCTCCGGGGGCTGTCCCCACCTCCCCTATCTGCAGGCACATCCCCCCCAACACACAGAGGACAAAGGGGCTTCCTGTTGGGTGGCCCACTTTAGAGACGTGCAGGAGAAGGGCTCTTGCCTGACACTCAGTGGCACGTTGATACCCCGGCATCTTCAGGCCCCTGATGAGGTCAAACGTTATGATCTTCCTGAGAGAAGTGATGAGTGGAACCAAGTGGAATTAAGTATAGGCCTGAAATGGGATGTGGGTTCCTGAATGTGTCCCCATGATGCCAACATCCTTGCCGACTTTCCCACTCACTAGAGGGGACATGGGCATTTGGGAGAGAAAGCACCTGTCATGCACTCCCAGGAACACTACCTCCCATTGTCTCTCTCACCAGCGTCCCTGAGAACCTTCAACTTTGTTTTCTTCATTCCCTCACTCATGCATTGCCTTTGCTTCAGTTTTAGTGTATACGAGGCACCGTGCACAGGATGCTTCCTGCCCTCACTGAGCTCATATTCTAGGGAGGAGGCAGAGAGAACTAGACAGTCAAGCAGATGAATACATAAATGGAAATTGGATGTGCTCAAATAAGGGAAAGAATGAGACAATACTCAAGAGAGAACAACAGGATCTGATTTATCAGGAAAGACTTCCCCGAGTAAACATTGGAATTGAGACCAGACTGTGCAGAGGAGCCAGTTAGGCAAAAAGGAAGAGAAAGAGCTTTCCTGGTGACAGGAACTGCCTGTGCAAAGGCCCCAAGGCAGGAAGGAGCATGGGGCATGCCAGGAATAGGCTGTCAGCACGCCCGGAAAGAGCCTGGAAACCTGCGAGGACCAGGTCACATGGGACCATGTGGGCTGTCCCAAAGTCCAGTGGCTTATCCGAAGGTAGTAGGGGCTGTGGGACCTGTTGAAACTGGGGTCTCATGCCAGGGATTTGTGTTGTGAAAGCTCTGTGATTGGACACCTGGATGGCTCAGTCAGTTAAGCATCTGCCTTTGGCTTAGGTCATGATCCCAGGGTCCTGTGATCCAGCACCACATTGGGCTCCCTGCTGGGCGTCTCCCTCTGTCCCTGCCCCCATCCCTGGCTTGTGCTCTTTCTCTTACTTACTCTCATTCTCTCTCTCTCTCTCTCTCAAATAAATAAAATCTTTGAGGGAAGGGAAAAAAAAAAAAAAAGCTCTGTGCTCTGCACCATGGAAAGTGAGTGGGGGAGGGACAGGAAAAGAGAAGCCCATTCCAGGAAGAAGGCGCTCTCAGGTCTGACCTGAGGGGCAGGACTTGTTCCAGGAACTTCCGGAGCAGTCCAGGAGGGGGGATGGGCAGGGCCAAGCTCCTGTCTAGACTGGCAGGAGGCAGTAAGTGTGTGGGGAGGGGAGTTGGGGTGAGAATTAAGTGGCCTTAGGAGGATAAGAATGCTGGGAAGATCCACTCTCGGACACTCAATCACCCACTCATGCCTTCAGAGCCCAGCTAGTTCAGAGCAGCTGTAGCTGATGTAGGAAAGACATTAGGGTCCAGAGCCAGTGGCTAAGAAAGAATTCTTGAGATGTCTTTGGTGCAAAAAGGTGGTTTTATTAGAGCACAGGGATAGGACCCATGGGTTGGAAGAGCTGCAGTAGGGTCATAAGGAGTGCCCCATAATATACTTTCAAGTCGGAAGGGGGTTAGGGATAACGTAAGTTTCCCAGTTATTTTGAAAACAAGGTTTCCAGGACCCTGAGGGGGTTAGCTATTGTTAGGGAAGGGTCACTTATTACTGTTTAGTAAAAACTCCTTCATGAGACTCTTCAGATGTATATCGTTGGGTCATATGTTAAGGGCATGATTGCCAACATGTATCTTGGGGGGTAGAGATAAAGGAAGTTTCCAAAGGAATTTTTATGTTAAAGTAGACTTATGGGATTCTGGGGTGGGGGGTCAGACTAGGATTGCCTCTTGCCCTTAGCAAAGTATTAACATCAAGACAGCTGAGTCCCTAGAGTAATGTCACTCTGCCTGTTTCAAGGACCTGTCAGTGGGCAGAACGTAGTAAGGAAATTTAATAATTTTTCTTCTGGCTTTGTTTCCCACATCAGTACAACAGAAGTCAGGTTAGAAGGAGTAAAAGTTGGAAAACACACAGCTGGACCTGGCAAAATTATCTGCCTTGGCCTTGGTTCAGAATCATGCCTTGGCATTGAGGACAGGAGGTGAACCTACATAGAGTGGGCCCCTATGTGCGTGGGCAGGGGGAGGCAGCTCCCTGGTCCCCCAGATGAGGAAGGGAGGGAGAGAGGGATCCAGCAGGGGTGAGGTCTGTCCTCAGTGCTTGGCTCAGGGGCTCAGGGCCCAGAACTCTGGAGCATGGTCCTCCTGGGGACCCTGAGGCAGAGGCCCAGAGGATCTGAATGACATCTGGCATGTAGGTGGCTCATGGGCAGGAGATGGGCTGAGCTCTGCCAGGGCAATCCTGGAAGACTGCCCCAAGGACATGGCCTCTGAGTACAATCAGGGGTTAAGCAGGAAGTTTTCAGAGGTGGGAGAACGTTCTCTTGAGAAGTCAGATAGGAAGCAGGAGGGGCCACAGGGAAGACGCATTATAGCATTGTTGTGGTTGTGGGTGGGAAGCAGGCAGTACTTGTCCCGCTTCAGACAAGGGTCTTTAGTTCTTACTACAGAACATTTATACTTAATATATTCAGCCTTTCTGGTTTTGGGGACAGCAACCCACTCTGGCAGACATAAATAAAAATGTGGATGAGTTGAAGAGATGTTGGGTATCCAGGGCCTGAGATGAAAGCCTGGAACAGGCTGGAATAGAGGCAAACCCAGAAAATGCTCCCCCCGGTCTGTGTCCCTGTTTTCATCTGAGAAGCTTTTTTTTTGCTTGCTTGCTTGCTTCCTCCCCCTTATAAGGGTTCCCTGTCCCTCAGCCCACCTGGAAGAATGGGGCCGCCCTTCGCCCCTAAGCCTACAAAGGACAAAGAGGGGCCTTACCTTTTCACATTCATCTCCCAAATCCTAGGACAGTGCTATGGCCCCAGCTAGGACCAGAACCTCTGTCCAGAGCGCGGGTCCCTATGCACACATATGGCAGGTTCTGATATGATCAGGCGAACGGGTGAGAGAGAGAGGAAGAGAAAGGTTTCAGAAAGCTGGTTAGGGGCTGAGCTTTCCTGGTGCTGTAGTTCATCTTCCACAGCCCTATTTCAAGAAGGATGAGAGAGGATAGGTCACCTGCCAGACATCGAACAGGTAGCCAAATCAGCACCAAGCCCCAGACCTAACAGGGTGGACATGGATAGGCACCTGTCATCCCTATCATCAGTTTCCTTTGACTGTTTTGATGATGCTGGACTTGGAGCAGGATTTAGTTTCTAGAAGAATCTTCTCAATTCAGCAGTCCCAAAATTCCAGGGAAGGATATGGGCAAGTCAGGTTGGGCTCTTCTTTGTGGCTCCTGGGGATCCTACTGCTCACTCAGTGACCTAGTTACATGGAGGTAGGAAGGACAGGGGCCCTGAGCCCCAAGGAGCAGGGTGTTTGTCTTCTACAACCAAAGTGGAGGCTAGCTTTTCAGGGAAGGGAAGCTGGGGATAAGTTGGTGCGCAACCTGCACGTATGAGCTGTGTGGCCTCAGGCAAGTGACCCAGCTTCTCTGAATCTGTTCCTTCATTTGTGAAATGGGCCTCATCATATATAATAACACACGAACACCATCTGCAGTATCGACCGGCACATAACTCATACTATGTGCTTCCTTTCTCTCATTATCAGACCCCTCAAGGCATTAATTCTGATGTCTGCCCTTCCCGGGGAACATTCTATTAAAGTCCCCGCTCTTGGTTCATCGAGGTTCAGGAACTGAGTCCATGCTAGAGTGAAACTGACTGGGAGTGGCAAAGGCTGCCATGGCAACAAGGATTTCACAGTTGCCCTGGGAACCCTCGCTGATGATTTTGGTGAGGGTGACAGTGGCCTGAGCCACTCAGAGATAGGAGGCACGGTCCCACTGCAGGAGCCAGAGGCTCCAAACAGCAACATTTTGGGCTGCTACAGGTAGTGGGGGTGGAGGGGGTAGGTAGTTCAAGGGAAGGATGGAGATAGGCAGGAGGCCATCACTCTTTTTTGTTGTTATTGCTTTATTTTTAATAGACAGATCCCAGTCCAGCACCATGGACAGAACCTACTTTCTCAGAGATGCTTCTTGGGGAAGCAGCGTGACCAGAAGCAGAAAATGAGGACCTGGTAGATTTCACTCTAATGGCACCAAGGTAAAGCCCAGATCACAGAGAATACACCTTGCCCAGCCTGCAGCATCTGGGCAGTATTTTGCCAAGACTACTCCATACTCACAAACATGCAGAAAAGCCCATTAGGCTGTCGTGGAGAAAGAACCAGGGAGGAGTCCGGAAGCCCAATTCTAGTCCCTCTTCGAGAACACCAGCTCCTGCAGTCCCTTGGGCAGTCGCTCCCTAGAGCGTCCGTGTCTCACCTTTAAAATGAAGATGCTATGCCACATGATTCCCAAAGGCTTTTCCAGCCAGGACACTCCATGATCTAAGGGTCTTAATATGGAAACATAGGTTTTTTTCCCTTTCAGCTTTCTGGCCGCAGAAACAGGGCCCCTGGTTGTTTCTTTCCAACCCATTGGGATAGCATGGATGGTCCCCTTGCCCCAGCTGCCTATACCCCTCATTCTCAGCTGCTCTGGCCCCTAGTCTCTTGGGCCTGGAGCAAAGTCATGGTGTTGGCCAACTCAGATGAGTGGGCAGAGCTCACACCACTGGCTGGAGTCCGGGCCACATTCACCAACCGTGGGATGTGCAAGATGTGGTTACTGCTGCCGCACCTCATGTAATATCGAATGCTGACCCCAGTGAGTGCCTTCACAATGGGCATGGGGGGGGGGCAAGTGGCCCTGCAGGAGGCTTGGCTGTGGATGTCATGGCCTTCCCGCCCATAGCTGTGGACTTGAGGGGTGCCACTCACCCAGCAGAGCCTCAGCTTCCCTATCAACAAAGGGAGCAATCATAGCACCTGCCTTGTCTGGAGCACTCAGGGAGAGAGACAAGGATCACCAGCACCGGATCAGGGAATGACAGTTCTGGATGGAGGAGAGATGTCTTCTCGTTTGGTTTTGGGGGCAGTGGGGGAGGCAGGTGTCCTGAACGAATTTGGCAAACAGGAACCTGGGGGTCAGCAAGATGCCTTGGGGGTCTGGGGTGCACTTCCTAGTGACAGGAGACACTGGGACTTGAATGTGGTGTGTTCATCTCCAAACCCCATCCCAGGTATGTACATGGAGGGGACACCTGGCTCCCCAGGCTGCTCAGCTGCTGGGAATCCCAGGTCCCCCATGATGTGAGGTTGGCTTCTCTTCCTCCTCTGAGCCCAGCAGAGGCTGCAGACCACAGCAAGGATCGCTCTCCATTAAGGGGGATTTGGGACCTTGGGAGCCACCTGGGCACTCGGCTCCTGGTCCTGGAGCTGCTCCCAACTCCCAGGGGGACCTTGGGTGTAAGCTGCCTGATTCTGAGCCTCTGGTTCCTGACTGAACTGACACCCCAATCTTACATGGTGTGCTCACCTCCAAAGATGAGCCTTCCAGGTCTGGGATTCTCTGAGTAATTGGTCCCAGGGGTGGCTGTGTCTCTGCTCAGCCATCTGCTTCGGACCAGGCCTTGACTCTTGGGTCCAGGCCCTCGAGTAGGACCCCTGATGGCATCCCGACCTCCCTGCCACTTGCTGGACATTTCTCTATGAAAGCTCATTCCACGGTGTGCCTGGAGTCAGGATTTACTATCCTTATGGGGGGTTACTTCTGGATACAATAAAGTTTGCCAAGTTTTACCTGTTACATGGGATTCCACAATTGACGTGGACACGGAGCTGGACAGGACCACAGGGGTTATCTGTTCAACTTCTTTGTTTTACAGCTGGGGAAACTGAGGCTCATAAAGGCTTGCCCAAGGTCACACATCCATGTAGGGGCAGGGGAGCCTCTGCCCCAGGCTCAGGCTAGGTCTCTGCATCTGCTGCAGTAGCTGGGCTACCCCTCGCTACTCCCGGGGCCCCCCACCCCACCCAGACCCCTGCAATCTCCCCTGCTCTCAGTTTCCCAACCCATCCCGGAGAGCACTGATTCTGGGTCTTCACCTTTGGGTGTGAATCATCCTGGAAGCGCCGAGAGCACTTTCCAGAGCCCCGTGTCTGTTCTCCTGTCCTCATGAGAAACAGGTTCCGAGTCATCGTTAGTCTCTGTTCACAAAGAAACGGAGGTCCAAGGGGGCAGGCCCTGCTTAAGGCCACACAGGTCTCCTGGCCCTCCTGTCACCACAGCCTGATTCACCTGCCAAGCCCCCATGAGCCTTTGAGACCCTGTTTCCCAGTAGGGGTCATTAGGTCAAGTTCATAGGTTCCTCACCCACTTTCTGGTCCCGAGTATAGAGGCATTAGGGGGATTCTGGAGGGCTCCACGGCTTCCTCCTCTGATCACTTAAAATAAAAAAACTTCATTGTTCTCAAGTGACTCATTCTTGCTGCAAAAAAATAACACCAAAAGACAAAGAATCTAAAATCCCTAAAATGCAGCCCAAGTAACACTATTAACATGTCGGGAAGACGCTCTGCCTGGCCCTCGCCTTCACCACTTCCCGCCCCCGCTTCATTCCCACTTGTGCTGTCCTGCTCGGCTCAGGGAGGAGGCCGCTGCACAGACTGTCGTGGGGGTTCCCAGCAGACTGGCTTTCTTGTTCTCGGACTAGCGGGAGGCCCCCCGGGAGTCCAGACAGCGGGAGGAGAGGGAGGTCAGGGTCTGTCTTCCCTGCTCTGTCCCGGCCTCAAACTACTGCCTGCGCCCTCCCTGAGACCCCGCTCCTGGGGCAGACCTTCCACCACCACCTGCTCCCATGGGGCTCTGGGGGCACTACTCATCGTCCCCCTCCTGTGGCTGTGGGTACTCAAGGCTTCCTGGTGCCCCTGCCCTGGAATTCCTCGCCTCCCTGTCTGCTCCCTTAACCTCACCATCACCTCCACAAGCAGCCCAGGCATCAAAGCCTCTATGTTTGAACCCCCCAGGGTAAATGTGCTTCCCGCCAGAGCCCTGACTGATATGTCAGCCTTCCGCATAAATATCTATCACTGTGGCTTATCCAAATGAGATCTTGCTGCACCTCTTTCCATGGTAATAAATATTGATGTTCACCATCATTTTTTATGATAATTAAATGTGCTGACTCATATAAAGTATTTAAAGAGAGCCTGAGGATGCTGAGTGGCCCCTCTGGGACCACAAAGACCACAGGAAAAGCCAAGATTCTGTTATCAGAGGAAGGAGAATGGGTGCCACGGGCACAACAGTAAATACTATTAAAGGACAGGACAGCTGCATTGGGTTTTGAGGGGTGAATATGAGTTCGCCAGATGGAGAAGTGTTTGGGTGTTCCCAGCAAGGGGAAGGGGATGGTCCAAAGCCAGACAGCACAAATGGGCTCAGAGAAAATTGTCTGGTATAATCCTCAAGTCAAGCCCAGGAGGTAGGCTGAATTATACCCACGTCTGTCAGATAGGGAAACTGAGACTCAGGGAGGTGAAACTACGAGTCCACCTTGTCACACAATAAGTGGCCAAGCCAGCCTTGTTCTTTATCCTGCCCCCTTTCCTCTGTCATTGTCACCAGTGAGGGTGATGACTCTCTGCCTGATTGAGTCCATGAGATGGACTCAGGCCTGTTTGCAACATGACCTTGTGTGTTCCCGAGGTAAGCCTGATCAGTTGGGGTGGGGGTGACAGTGCCAACACACCCCACAGTGTAACTTGTTAATTAACTTTCCTACAACAGGACTTTGGGCCCACTGGCTGTCACCCAGGCCTGAAGGGCTGCGCTGTAGGGACTCACCCATGTGCCCAGACCTCATATTCTGTGGCATGGCCTGGGAGATGAGAGGGACCAGGAGCTTCATGCAGCACAGAACCTGGTGGGAAGAGGGACCTGATCTTTTCCTGCTGCAGGGCCAGGCCAAGTTCCCACCTACCCCCAGGTGAGCCCTTCTCTTGCTCCACCTCTACCCCTGCTCACCACCCTTTGCCTGTATCCCTGGGAACCCCAGGAAAGCATGTCATATCCTCTTTAGTTCTGTGTCCCAGTGCCTGGAGCATATGGCCCAGAGGATGAAGGAATCATTGCATGAACATCCCTTCGGGAGCCCTGATACCTGGGCTTTCTGCCTAAGCCTGGACCTGCAGGCATCTGGACCCCCCAGCCAAATGCCTGAGTCCCCAGTGCAGGTAGCAGCACAACGTGATGTCCTGAGAAAGCTGCCCTCCAAGGGCCGAAACTGACCCCCAGCTCCCAGCCCACCCTCTCCCCCCACCACCTGCCCCCCAGCCCACCCTCTCTCCCCACTACCTGCCACCTCAGCCCACCCTCTCTCCCCACCACTTTCCCCTGACACCCTCCACACAGCATAATTTTAATTTTTCTAAAATGCATATCCCACCAAATCTCTCCAGGGCTTCCTGCCCCACCCCCCCCAGGGCTCCCACTGGACTCAGCACCAAGGTCAAATCCTTCTACCGGGGCTCCTGAGAGGAAGATCTCCTTCTACAGAGACCCACTGCCTCCTCCATCTTCTCAATCAGGGTCACCCAATACCCCCCACCTGCCTGGGCCAAACAGACCCACCCACCATCCTGCTGGGATGTGTGTGTGTGTGTGTGTGTGTGTGTGTGTGTATTAATGTATGTATGTGTGTGTCTCACTTGCTCTTTTGGGGCCCATTGCAGCAGCTGGCCCCTCTGCCCCGAGAGCCCTTCCCCCTCCACTGACCACCTCTCCCGGGACCTCCAGGTGTCTACAGGGATGTCCTTCCTCAGGGAGGTCTGCCCTGACTGCCCCAAGCTCCACAGCCCCAATGTGCCCATCCCCACCATACAAAGGACCACCCAGAACGAAATGGCCCATTTGTCCATCTGCCTCCCCATTGAAGGTAAAGGTACACCTCACCCACCCCTGCAGCCCCAGAACCTGGCTTTGGGCCTATCCCAGTCAGGAGCTTCAGTGCACAGGGGGTAGAGAACATCAGGCTGTCAGAGGACAGAGGGGCAACGTGCTCTGATTCTTAGACTGTGTGTCTGACACTATTCATCACTCATCAAAACCTTCATCTGTCCAGACGAAAGCAAGCAGTGGCTGGGATCCCCCAGCTAGATCCTCCAAAACTACTCTTTGGAGAGTAATTTTGTTTGGCCTAAATCAACCACGGAATCTCATCTCCTTGGCCAGTGATTGGTCCAGAACTTGCTATATTCCACCCAATGAAGTGGAAGAAAATCCCTCTCACATGAGTGTTCTAGGAAAGATTTCTTTCTCTGAATAAGAAAGACAGACTCAGTGGGTACAATTCTCTTAGTCTTCATTCAAACTCTTCCTCCTGCCTGCTATTCCAGACATGATGTCTGGAGCTATGGCAACCATTTTATGACCAAGAGGCTATAAACCCAAGGACAAAAAGCCACGTGTACTAAAGATGGTAGAGCAGAAAGAACCTAGTCCTATGTGCCATCATGGAATGCTGAACCATGGCCCGCTGTCACCCACATCTGGACATTTGTTCAGGTGAAAAAGACAGGTTTACCTAGAGTTCTGTTACCTATAGCTAAAAACAGTTGTAATTGATATAGACAGATCTGGACTCAAGTCTCTTCTCTGCTACTGACTAGCCAAGTGACCTGAGTAAGACAGTTAGCCTGTCCAACCTTCCCAAGTTGCTCAAAATGCAATATCTTCATCTGATAAGACATAATTGGCAGTCCCTACCTTAAAGGTAGGTTCCATGAGAAGAGGGACTGAGTCTGTCTTGTTCAGTGCAGGGGCTCATACAAAAGGAAAATTGCTAAATTTATCAAGCACTTATGATGGACCAGGCATTAATCATAGCAGCTCATGTGAATGATCTCCCTCAATTCTTGTCACATTCCTATAAGATAGATATTCACATGTGTGAATGGGAAAACTGAGGCACAGAGAGTTTGAACTACCTGCCCTGGGACACACAGCTGGTAAGTGGCAGAGATGAAATATGAATATTTCAGATCCCAGAACAGTTAGATCCCAGAAATTATGCTCTTAATCCATTGTACTATATTCACTTAGCATACAATAGGTGCTCAATAAATGCCTACTGAATGATGCATGAACACATTGAGAGAGGTGCTCGAGGACATGGGCTCATAGTCCAGTTCCTTCCATCGCTGCCTGGGCTTGTGAGGGCCCCTGGGAAGATGCTGGAACAAGTGGGCAGGGGGTAGAGCTCCTGAGCCTACTTCCCCACATCCCCACCCCCAAAGCTGCATCTTCCTGGGGCTCCTGGGGCCTCAGGTACATCTCTGGGCTAGGTCCATTTCACAACTCAGATACCTTCGTGGCTCTTTCTGTGATTGAGATAACACATTTACTCTCATGTTAACTGTTATTACTTATTGATTTTTTCTGCCCTGTCTCAACCATGTCCATTTTTATCTGCTCAAAGTAGTAGAAGCCATTCAGTAGGAAAGTAGAGTATAAAATATTGTGACCACAGGACCTGTATTAATACCTGTATTAATGGTGCCATTGCTGATGAAGGGGGCAGGAGAAAAGACCCACCTATTACTCTGGCCATAAGGGCTGGCCTCAGAGAGCCTGAGAAGGGGGCTGTCATCTGATCTCCCATCAAGGGGGTAAGGAACTCTTGGGGAAAATCTCTTGGTAAAGTCCCGAGTATGGGTCTGGGATGGGAGTATCCTCTAGGATCACCAGAGGCAGATGACGGACCGAAGGATAACTTTATTCCTGCCCAACAGGGCCAACTACCCCATACAGATAGAAAACTGGGGCCCAGAGAAACTAGAGCCAGGGTCAGGGCCACTCCCATCTGGGCTCAGATCCTGCACTGACCCTGCACCTGCTGTCATCCTACCTACTGCCTCTGGGCTCTGTGTCCCCTGGATCACCAATGTTACCAAGCACTGGTTCCGGGCACCCCTCAAGTGTACTCTTTAGGCTATGTCCCTCAGTCCTCACAGCACCCCTTAGGAGGGGCCCTCAGGGTCCACCGATGAGGCGTCACCCAGTGCTGACCATCAGGTGGCACCTCGGGGCTTCACTCTGGTGCTCTCGCTCCTAACCCCAAGCTTCACTGAGACACCTGCTGTGTCTCCTCAGTGTGGCCCCCACTGGCCCCATGGCATGTGCATTGGGAAAAATACTCTTGGTTCAAGGGCCAAACCAAGTACCACCTGCTCTGGGAAGCCTCCCCTGATCTCCACTCCAAGAACCCCCCATCCCAGGGCAGAGTTCCTCTGGGAAAGCATCACCTCCCTCTTGCTCAGGGTGAGTCCATGTGTCCTTCTCCCCCTCTAGACCACGGGTCCCCAGAGTGTGGCCACGGTGACATCCATCAGCCTTGGTGGGGGATCTCGTTGTGTAATAGAAACCGCATGGCCCAGGGTGGGGTCTGCTTGGGGGTCTGTGGAAAGTGGGGAGAGAGTAAACCCTGAGCAGTCTCCAGCCTGGGTTGGTGGCAGGGGTTGGGTGATGTAAGGGATCTCCTGAGATCTCTTCCAGTGTGGGGTTAACCACTCTGTTCTTTCTACAAAGGGTCTGTTCCAGAAGAGCTGTGGGGTAGGGAACCAAGGTAGGAGGTGAGGGTGGAGGAGAGGAAGCTGAAGAGGTGGTGGGGCTGGACCTGGAGAAACAGGAACGTCAGGCTGCACGGCTGAGCCAGGTCAAGCCGATTCTGGAGTGGGACAGACCGACTGCCACCCACTTCAATGCACCAGGGAAGCTGGGGGTGAGAGGGGTGCCTCAGTGCCCTGTGGTGGACCCAGTGCCCAGGTCACACAGCTCGGGGGAAGCTGCTAAGTGGGAACAGCCGATGGGACCTGGCAGGGAAGCCCTGAGTGGAATCGAGCCCGAGGGTGCAGAGCCCGGTCCTGACTTGTGGCCTCCAGAGCCCTTTGCTGTGGTCCCCTTGGCCCTCGCCATAGCGTGATCACAGGGGAGGGGGCCAGGTCCCGTGAGATCATGCCAGTGTCACCAGGAAGGCCATGCATCAGGAGGGATGAGTCTTGGCAAAGACTTGGAAATCCATCCGCGTGCCGGTCAGTAACATGTATGTTACACACTACTTCTTTCCTTCCTGCTTCTCTGTTCTCCATCCAAGCATGGGTCCCACATTCCAGCTCCCCTCCAGTCTGCAGCTACCTGCAACCTCCCTTTGTCTCCCCCAGGACAGAAGACCCACATCCTTTGGAAAGAGGAGGGACAAGCAAGAGCCTATAACCAGAGAATTCCACCTGCCTCTGGACCAGAGCAGTTGAGGAGGATTAGGCAGCTGGGCTGCAGGATGAGACTGAGCTGGGGTTGGGAGGGACACTCCCCCCACTGACACCCTGGTGCCAGCCAACACTAGGAGTGCCATTCATTCGTGGGGGCGAGTACCTCTTGGGGTCTGAGTGTAGTGCTCACTCATAGCTACAGGATCCACTCATGCCCTGGGCCTCCTCAGGGATGTGTGGCCACGCTCTTCCTGCTGGCTGGTGCTGTTCTCAGCCCTGGGGACATAGCTCCTCATGTAGGAGACACCCCAAGTCCCCTCTTCCTGGCCAGCGCCATCCTGTTCACCTCTCCTGTGATCACCCCTCCCCTGTGATCACGCTATGGCGAGGGCCAAAGGGGGACACTGCAAAGGGCTCTGGAGGCCACAAGTCAGGACCGGGCTCTGCACCCTCGGGCTCGATTCCACTCAGGGCTTCCCTGCCAGGTCCCATCGGCTGTTCCCACTTAGCAGCTTCCCCCGAGCTGTGTGACCTGGGCACTGGGTCCACCACAGGGCACTGAGGCACCCCTCTCACCCCCAGCTTCCCTGGTGCATTGAAGTGGGTGGCAGTCGGTCTGTCCCACTCCAGAATCAGCTTGACCTGGCTCAGCCGTGCAGCCTGACGTTCCTGTTTCTCCAGGTCCAGCCCCACCACCTCTTCAGCTTCCTCTCCTCCACCCTCACCTCCTACCTTGGGCCCCTACCCCACAGCTCTTCTGGAACAGACCCTTTGTAGAAAGAACAGAGTGGTTAACCCCACACTGGAAGAGATCTCAGGAGATCCCTTACATCACCCAACCCCTGCCACCAACCCAGGCTGGAGACTGCTCAGGGTTTACTCTCTCCCCACTTTCCACAGACCCCCAAGCAGACCCCACCCTGGGCCATGTGGTTTCTATTACACAACGAGATCCTCCACCAAGGCTGATGGATGTCACCGTGGCCACACTCTGGGGACCCGTGGTCTAGAGGGGGAGAAGGACACATGGACTCACCCTGAGCAAGAGGGAGGTGATGCTTTCCCAGAGGAACTCTGCCCTGGGATGGGGGGTTCTTGGAGTGGAGATCAGGGGAGGCTTCCCAGAGCAGGTGGTACTTGGTTTGGCCCTTGAACCAAGAGTATTTTTCCCAATGCACATGCCATGGGGCCAGTGGGGGCCACACTGAGGAGACACAGCAGGTGTCTCAGTGAAGCTTGGGGTTAGCAGAGAGAGCACCAGAGTGAAGCCCCGAGGTGCCACCTGATGGTCAACACTGGGTGACGCCTCATCGGTGGACCCTGAGGGCCCCTCCCAGGGGGTTTTGTGAGGACTGAGGGACATAGCCTAAAGAGTACACTTGAGGGGTGCCCGGAACCAGTGTTTGTAACATTGGTGATCCAGGGGACACAGAGCCCAGAGGCAGTAGGTAGGATGACAGCAGGTGCAGGGTCGGTGCAGGATCTGAGCCCGGATGGGAGTGGCCCTGACCCTGGCTCTAGTTTCTCTGGGCCCCAGTTTTCCATCGGTAAGTAGGTGGGGTGTGGGGGTCAGGTCCACCTTGCAGGGATGTCAGGCACATCAACAACAAAATAGCAAAGCACTGGAGCTCAGAGCTCCTGACCATTGTTTGAGGGACTAAAAGCAGGCAGAGCCCCTTGGGGTATGAAGGGTTTAGGAATTAGCAACAGGAAGGTGATAATTGAAATCTCAGGAGTGAAAGAGTCCCCTAGGAGAGAGTGTGGGAAGAGAAGAGATGAAGGGACAGTTTCACCAAGGGGAGCTCTGGAGTTCCTAGCTGGATTCTGTCCATAGACTCCTCTGAAGTCAGAAATAGCAAGTGGACTATGGCTGCAGCAGATGAGTAAGGAGTTAGACATAGAGAAGAACTTTCTCACCATGAAGACAGAGAGTTCATTGGTTAAGAAGGCGGGTGTGAAACCCAGCTCTCCCTCTTACTCACCGTATGACCCTGAGAAGGTGACTTGTCCTCTCTATGACTCAGTTTCCTCATTTTAAAATAAGGATGAAAGTGAACCCATCACTTGGGGTTGTCATGAGAACTACATGAGATAATCCATGGAAAGCGCTGTGCTCAGCAATAACCACTAAATTAAACCATAGTGATGATGACGATAAAGTGGTAATGGTGATCATCATTGTCTCATGATTGTTCCATAGAGGGCAGGATCAAGTGCATGAGTGGGTACATGTGCACACACACACACACGCACCCGCACACACACAATTGGTTTGAATGTTGAATCAAATGATGTCATACACAAACCAACTGAAATAGTTTTTTATTCACATAATGAGGCTTTCTGGGGAGAGCAGGGAATATACCCATGCTGTCCATTTGGTTTGTATACAGAGAGAGGTGAATGGCTCTGGTTTCTATCATGGTTAAGGGTGTGGCCAGGGTGAGAATTCCCGTGCACGGGACATGGTTTACTTGGTTTGAACTTCTTGCCAGGGTCAAGGGAGGAAGCATGGACCTTCTCATCAGTTTGTTCAGATGAGAGACAAGAAGGGGAAAGAAGAGTGTGACCTTCAAACTGTCAGTGATCCAACATAAAAATTGGAGTCAAACTCCATTACAATGGAGATGATGGTAATGATGGAAATGATGGTGGTGATGATGGTGATAATGATGATGATGGTTATGGTGATGGTGGTGGTGGTGATGATGATGATTGATGGTGGTAGTGATGATGGTGATGATGATGGTGATGGTGGTAGTGATGTTGGTGGAGGTGATGATGAGAATGGTGGTGGTGATGATGATGGAGATGATGATGATGATGATGATGATAGTGATGATGACGATGGTGGTGGTGGTGGTGATGATGATGAACACAGATCTTGTATCCAGGAACTTCCTAGCACCCTCTTCTGTTTTGGCAAGAGATGGCCCCATGGTTCACTTTCTTGTCCCTCTCCAGGATTTGAGGAGTAAACCTTGTCTACCTCACGAAATGTGAAGAGGGAGAAGATAGATTTATTCCTCAAATCTCAGGGACTAAAATTTGGGAAACAGTGAGGTTAAAGCTCAAGAGAGGCTGAAGACAACACAAATGTCAATCTCCTTGACTCTGAAGGGAGAAACCATGTGGTCTGGATAAACCTAAATTGTTACAGACAATTGAAGGTATAGGAGTGTGGAAAGAAAGACCTTGACCTCTTGAAAACTATGTCAAGGAAGTAGCCAGCTTCTCCCAGCTTCCCCAAAGCTTCTGTCCTGTGGATGGCTACAAATGCAAACTGTAAGGCCCATGGGGCCAGGACACTGAGTTTTCACATGTGCATCAGCTCTCCTCAAGGTGGGAGTTATTTCCATGTTTCAGATGAGCAACCTGGGGCTCAGAGGTGGACCTTGACCTGCCCAAATTTACCCCACTCTTATCTGAAGCCACAGCTGGCCCTATTCTCTGAAGGGCATTGATGCTCCACAAACAGAACAGATTTTAGATTTTTATCTCATAGAATCTAGTCCCTTCCTGCGGGAGAACCATTAGTGGAGGGACTGGTGAGAAATGGTATGTGGAGTTCTGCATCAGGCAGAATTAATTGGAACTTGATTATTGCCACTTTGCTCCTCTGAGCAGCCTCAAAAACATAGCAATATACATCAAAGTTGAAAATTTCTGTGCATCAAAAGATAACAGAGCAAAAAGGCAATCCATGAACTGGGAAAAAATGTGCAAATCATATATTCAATAAACAGTTAACATCCAAAATATATAAGTATATAAAGAGTTAATATCCAAAACATATCTCCAACCAGATTTTAAAATAGGCAAGGAGCTTGAATAGACATTCCTCCAAAAAAGATCCACAAATGGCCGATAAGAATTTGAAAAGATAATCAACATAACTAAATAGGGAACTGCAAATCAGAACCACAGTGAGACACCACCCACACAAATTAAGATGGCTACTATAAAGAAGAAAGAGGAGGAGGAGGAAGAGGAGGAGGAGGAAGAGGAGGAGGAGGAGGAGAAGGAGGAAGAGAAGGAGAAGAAAAGAAGTCTTGGTGGGAGTATGAAAAAATTGGAAACTTACGCACTGTTTGTGGAAATATACAATATTGCCACTGCTACAGGAAACATATGATGATTCCTCAAAAAAATAAAAATAGAGTAAAACTACAATCCGGAAATTCCAATTCTGGGCAGATACCCAAAAGAATTGAAAGCAAGGTCTTGAAGAGCTATCTGTACACCTCCATTCTGAGCAGCATTATTCACACTAGCTAATAGGTAGAAGCAACCCACGTGTCCATCCATGGATGATGGGATAAACACAATGTGGTTTCTACACATAATGGAATATTATTCAACCTTGAAAAGGAAAGCAACTCTGACACTAGCTACAATATGAAGGTCCCTGGGAGGCATTATGCTAGTCAGCCAGTCACAAAAGGACCAATACCTTATGACTCCATTTATATGAGGAGTCTGAAGCCATCAGATTCATAAAGATGGAAGTAGAATGGTGGTTGCCAAGGGCTGAGGGGAGGCGATGGGGAGTTAGTGTTTAATGGGGACAGAGAGTCAGTTTGGCAAGACTGATGGTGTTCTGGGGTCAGATGGTTGTGACAGTCACACAACATCGGTATATTGAATGCCACAGAACTGCATGCTTTGGGGACATTTGGTGGCTCAGTCGGTTAAGCGTCTGCCTTTGGCTCAGGTCATGATCCCAGGGACCTGGGATTGAGCCCTGCATCAGGCTTCTTACCCAGTGGAGAGCCTGCTTCTCTATCTGCATATGCCTGCCACTCTGCCTCCTTGTGTTCTCTCTTTCTTTCTGACAAATGAATAAATAAAATCTTTTAAAAAGAAGAAGAAGAAGAAGAACTGCACGTTTTGTTAAAGTTAAGATAGTAACTTCTGAGGTATTTGTATTTTACCACAATTAATAATCAAAAAAACAAAACAAAACAAAACAAACAAGAAAACAATAACATAGCAGCAGATCCACAGTCCTAAAGCCACTAGAACCACAGACTGTGAAGGGGATGCAGCTCTAGACCATGCAGGCTTGCCAAAGCCTAAGACACCCCAGCTCGGCCTTTACTCAGGTAAGAATACTAAAGCTCAGAGAGGTTGAGTGAGCCCCCTGAGGCTGCACAGCAGGTGGGAAGCAGAATTGGGCTCACACCTTGCCTGTTCTGATTCTACACCAGTCCTCCTGCTACCGTTCCAAGCCGCTTCTAGAAAATACTTACCAGGAGCCATGTTTATATTGATATTCATGACTCCTGAACCAAGATCCAGAGGTCTCCAGACCCAGTTGTCCCTGCTGGCCACTTTCCCATAGTCCTCTGCATACTCCCAGCACCCTCCCCTGCAGCTAGCCCCCGACAACGTGGGCCCCTCAGCTCCCCTCCACTTCCTCCCCAGACCCTGTTTTACATCACATCTGTCACATGTTACACCTCATTCATCACACCCTGTGTCCCCATAGCCGCCTGTGGGAAGGCAAGGGGCTGTGGGCTTCCAGCCAAGACCCTGCAGTGCTGTCAGCCAGCAACAGCAGACGGCAAGCAAACACTCAGGAGGGGCCTTCACTGTCGGCTCGCTGGAGGAGGCTGCCATCTTGCAAGCAACACTTTCTCTTTTCTGGCGGCGTCTTCCCATTCACCAGTGCCTCTGCCCCACCCAGACAGCGGCCTCCATTCTGATGACTTTGACCCAACAAGGAGATCCTTTTCCAGGGTCTTCCTTTTTCTCCAAAATATTTTAAAAGAGTGCTGACATTTGGGTCAAAATTTGAGTCCCCACTCTGAAACTCAGTGTTCTCATCTGCAAAACAGAGGCAGAAGTAATGACTTCACAGTGTGTGGGAATCCTATTAGAATAGAAACATGATTGGGGCGCCTGGGTGGCTCAGTGGGTTAAGCCGCTGCCTTCGGCTCAGGTCATGATCTCAGGGTCCTGGGATCGAGCCCCGCATCGGGCTCTCTGCTCAGCAGGGAGCCTGCTTCCCTCTCTCTCTCTCTCTGCCTGCCTCTCCATCTACTTGTGATTTCTCTCTGTCAAGTAAATAAATAAAATCTTTAAAAAAAAAAAAAAAAAAAAGAATAGAAACATGAAGGCAAAGCCCCCTGACTCCTAGGAAGGACTCAGTAAATGTTCGCTGTAAATGCACCTTGCCCTCTTCCGTTTCAGGGATGGAGGGAGCATGGGTTTTGCCATCAGAGAGCCCCAGGCTTGCTTCTTTGTTCCACTGCCCACCAGCTGCGTGAATGTGGACAAGTTGCTGAACTTCTCTGAACTTCTGTTAAATGAACAAACAAACATGAGTCCCCCGTCACTGAGTTGTTTCAGTGGAGGTCAGATGACTAGCTCAACTCACCGCCTTGACTCCTTCCCCCAATGCCCGGACTCCCTGCTTGTTCTGCACGGGCCAGCTGGGTCTACACCAAGTAAAACGCCACCTGGATCCCACTTGGCCTTTTCCTTCTGTGTGTCTGTGCTCCTGGCCACTCAGTGGCTTTCACAGCAGAAATGACTGTTTTTGCAGAAAGGGATTGTGATGATGTCTGAAAACAGCTATCTGAAGACCAAAGCTGGCAGCTGCCATCCAGGCACATGTGGCAGTGGGGTCTCTCTGAGGGAGCTGCCTGGGACCTCAAGTGGAAAGGGGTCTTCCCTGTCACTGGGCTCCATGCCCTGAGGTCCTGTGGGTCCTTGAAGCAGTGACCCTGTCAAAGGGTCACCCCCTGGTGCTTGGTCCCCCCAGAGATGTAGACTCTGACAGACCTAGACCCCAGTTCAACCCCTTCATCTGCTTCCTAGGTGCCCTCACATCAATCCCCTGCCCTCGGGCATGCAGCTTCCCTCCTTTCAAATGGTGATGCCAACCACAGCCTCCTTCCAGCTGGTGTGAGAACCAAGATGGCTCAGCTCACAGGAAAGGCTTGGCCCAGCACCCCACATACCTGGATAAAGGGTACTAGGTATTATTGGCATCGTTCTGTAAATGCAGCATCCTCCCCCCATTATATGGTGATCCTAGGTTACCCCTTACATATTCTGAGCCTCTGTTTCACATTCTGTAAAATGGGGATGAAAATCTTAGCCCTCAAGAATGGGACCTAACACACATAGTAGGTGCTCAACATACCTGCAGTCCCTCTTCCTCCTTCTTCCCCTCTTCCTCCAGAACCAGCCTATTAGACCCCTGGACACAGTTGGCTTATAGAACGCTCTAGAATTTTTCTTCCTTAGTTCTTGAAAGGAGTTAGTGCAAGTGGCACTAACTCACAGAGACATGGCTTTCCTCAAGGTGAGAGTGATCTCTTGGGCCAACGTCACAGAGAAGCCAAAGGCCACAAGGGAGCAGTGTCCACATGAAGTAGGGATGTGAAAGTTACTTAGAACTGTAATGGAGACAGACCAGGCTGTACTGGGCGAGAAATGATGGAAAGGGGAGGAGGCCCCAGCCGATGCAGACAGTTGGTTCCAATGGCAGAGAAAGCGGGAGGCAGTTGGAGGGGACGTGGGCCTTTATGTTCCCTTTTGAATGAAATATGGGAGATGTTCCCTGAGTTAGCTTCACGGAGATGCTATGGGGCTGAGGAAAAGCGGGGTGTGCCGGGGTGAAGGTGGGGTTCAGAGTGAAAGCAGATGGCTTGGTCTCTGAAAGAGTGGAAATACGTGCTATGGGGTATCTGAGGGCTGATGAGACCCAAGTGGGCATCATCCAGGGGCTGGCTGGTGCTGGACACTCAAAGGGAACATGGGGGTAATTGGTTGAAGCCCAGACATCCAAGGCCAGTGTTGACACGGCCCTGTCCTGGGCCCGGAACTAGACCTTTCTCCCCAGCCCAGGCCCCATGCAAATCTTAGCCCCTCATCACCTCCCTAACACCCGCCCCCACAAAGCATTCCGAACTTACTGGTATATTGGAGATTTGTGGGGTCGGAGGGAGGGATGCCGACTGGCCAGCTTGCTGGCTTTGTTCTCCCTGCTGCTCCCCCGCCTTCTCAGGAGGAAGCTGATCCTGGTTCACACAGAGCAGTTTTACCTGTGTCCCTTCAGACACCTTCATACCAGCTGTTTCCATGTCCTCAGACTGTCAGCTTCTGATCTGCCTGGGCATCCACCAGACAAAGACTCCACGCTCCTCAAGAGCTGTGATGATCAGAAATGCCTTCCTGGTGCTCAAGAGGTATTATCATCTATGCTTTACAGATAAAAGAATGGAAGCTCAGAGAAGTTAGGTGATTTGGCCACTGGCACACAGCCAGGGAGAGATTTGGGGGCAGAAGCTTCATCTGGGGTGTGGCTGCCGAGACTTTGGGCTCTGCAAACAGGCACACCTGGGTCCGATCCTGACTCCATGACAGACCGGCTATGATAATGGCCACATCTCGGGCTGCCTGAGTAAATGAGATGACACATCCCAGGTGTTAGCAAAGTCCAGGCACGTAGTAGGTGTTCAAGTCAATGCAGCTGCTGTTGTCCCCACAAACAAGCTGGCCGCACCTGCAGAGCCTCCCTCCCCCAGGTCCTACATCTTGCCTTCCCCCTTCCATTCCACGTCTATTCCTTCTCTTCTTCCAGAAACACTCAAAAACTTCCTCCTTGAGGGTGTCCTCCCTGATCTGCCCTCCCCTGCCCATGAGTCTTCCCCGGTCACCGCGTGGGGCTGGAGGAAGAATGAGATCTTGAACGAGTCCCGCCCTAAACCTCTCTTCTTTCACCAGGACCGGGGCCTTCAGCAGGTCCTTTGACAAGCCTCTGCTTCCTCATCTCTGCAATGGGGCAGCTCTCTGCACTTTCCAGGCTTGTCATAAAGATCAAATGAAACAGCAGGTGTGAAGAAGCTTTGCCAGCGCTGACTGGCAAACCCAGTGCGTGGAGGCTGGCTTGTCATTTCCACCTGTCTTCCTTTGCTCTGGGTCCCCTCGGCAACCTGGAGTTTGATTTATGTTTTCCTTCCACATTTCGTGATCGCCTTCCATGCAGAAACAGTGCACTAGGAACCGATCAGACAGCCGGGGCCGATGGGCTGAGCCTGCCCTGCAGAAGGGCCCAGGCCAGCCTGCTGGATGGCACTCAGACTGGGGGTCTCCCTGCAAGAGTCAGAGGGGCAAAGGAAACACTCACTACAGCCACGCAGCTGGGACATGCCGGAGCCAGGAAGGACATGATGAACCTCAGCCTTTTGGTACAAGTGGTCTGTGTGCTGCTAGGGAAACCCAGGCATGGCGGGGGGATGATGGGATTTTCAGCCTCAGGGCATCCAACGGGGCAAGCTGCTTCCTGGTGCTGACTCAGCCCCCTCCAACAAGTCCATCAAAGTTACCCAAAGATCTGATATATTTTTAGTTAAGATTCTGAGCCCAGGAGAGAAGCAGGAAATGATTCATTCTCTGCCTCAGCCAATGTACACAACGGCACATTATTAATATTTACTTGGGGGCTTCTCCAAGGACCCCAAATAGCAAATCATGGCAAGGGAAGAGAATGGAAGATGAGCTTTGCCAAGTTTGCTGGCTGCCTACAGATGGAGGGAAGGGGTCAACTAAACAACTTGCACGGCATGGCTCCCGGGCTCTCGGGGGCCTTGGCTCTTTTTCTCTGCCCCACGGAGGGCAGGGGCCTCATGGTGACCTAGCAAGGTGGACACAGAGGAAGAAACAGAATTTGGGGACAGGGAAGGGTGGGAAGAGCCTGGGGCTGTGAGCCTCAAGGTCTTCATTGGTGAAACAGAGACATGAACCCTGCCCAGGCAGGGTTGCAGAACTACATACTGCACAGGGCAAGAGCAGGTGCTCCAGAAATAGGGTCAAGGGTCAGCAGTGATGAGGACTGGATGTCCACGCCAGTCCCTGCCCCCTTGCCCATGGTTCTTGGCAATGGCCTCCAGTCCCCCTTTCAGTAGGAGAGGGCTGGCTCCCCAGGCTGGGCTGAGTGAAGGAAAAACATGAAATCGTCCTTCTACAATTCCCTGCCCCAGAGCCAGGCAGCACGCTGTGGAGCCTGCCTGTCTCCCCAGAAACCCTGCCCCTGGCCCCTTCCCAGGCTTAGCAAACACCCCTCACTCTTCTGTGTAGCCCCGTCCATGTCACCACCGTGAGAAACGAGGTCCAGATGTCATTTTCTAAATGGCAGTCACCTGCTGACAGCTTCCGTGTCTTGGTAGCTGTAATTGCAGTTTCCTCTCTCCCCTTTATGCCCTGTTCTGCACAAACTCCCTTCTGTCTCTGCCAGGGAGGTTATTAAATAGTTTATTAAATTTCTCTCCCTTGCTTGCAAACCATCTCTTTTAGAAAGTTAAAAAAAAACAATATTAAGACCCAAACAGGAAAGGTGAACTTCCGGAAGGCCACACAGCTGGACAATGACAGAAGGGAGTTTTGTGAGTTGGTAACTTCAGTGTTTCCTGGCCCTTTTATGACTTCCCTAGGCAAGGAAGGGGATGGGACAGACGACAGATATGTAGGACCGAAAGCAGAGGGTCAGAACAGAGATCCAGGCTGGTGTAGGAGCAAAAAAAGAGGTTCAGAGGTAGGTGGGGACACTGGAATCACTGGACTTACTCCTTCTTTCAACAAGTGCTAATTAAACACACATGTCCTGGTGATTCAGGCATGATCCACAGTCCCTGCCCTCAAAGAACCCCTTGTTCAACGGGAAGAGACAGACAAGCAATACCAACGTGTGCCATGATGGGTGACCTATAGGAGACTACAGACATTCACAGAGGAAGTACTTAATCCAGGTTTGGCAATCCAGGGAGGCTTCCTGGAGGAAGCAGTGCCTAACGTGAGACCCAAAATAAGTAGGCTATAGTTGTGACACCTTGCTTCTTTGGAGAGAAGAGCTTTGCCGGTAATTGGAGTTGTTACCAGGGACCAAGGCCAGGCTGATATTCATGCCAACACTGAGCCAGGGCAACCAGATCTCCTAGAGCTGGATTTGAACTATATTGCCTGTTCCCATGTTGCTCTATGATGCCATTCAGTAAAATTCTTAAGATTTTGTTCCCTCTTCTCATAAAGTGTGTGTGTGTGTGTGTGTGTGTGTGTGTGTGTGTGTGTGTGTGTGTATAAACACACATACTTTAGGGGCTGAAAGGTATTTGAAGCTGTGTAAAGCTTGGGCGGTGGGTGATGGGTGGTGGGTGATGCTGTGTGTAGACAGGAAACTGTGATGGGAGAGAAGCAGAAAGGGATGGGGCAGAGAGCATGGGTTCTCGGGTCCCTCCCAGCGTCCCCCGCTCCCCCTCCAGGTGGCACAGGAAAGACCAGGGTCCTCACACTAAACTATCCTTTCCCTGCAACTAACCAGATACTGTTCCTCATGATGGAAGGAGCCCTGATTCCAGCCAGGAACAGGGACTTCCTGATGGTCAGGGACCCAGACCCAGGCGACCAACTGACCTCAGAGGAAGATCACAGACCAGCAGTGCTGAGGCTCCGAGGGTCCCTGCACACTGGGGCTTGGGTTCCTCAGCGCCTCTCTCCCTCTCCTCCCTGCTTTGTGCTCTTCCCTCTACTCCCCGTCTCTCTTGTTTGCTCCCACACTCGGCCCTTCATCGAATCATTCACGCATCCCACGGGTACCCTCTGCTGCCCACTGTGTCCTGGGCTGGGCCTGGGGATGCCCCGGGAGACGAGGCCTGTCCCTGCCCTCAGGGAGCCCCCTGTCTCCCCCCTGTCTCTGGCTGGGGAAACAGAGGGATCCATCACAACCCAGAGTGGTCAGTGCACAGATGGGGGAGAGGCAGGAGGCCAGGGAGCCCAGGGGAAAACCAGACCCTGGACAGTGGTGTCAGGGAAGACCTCTGGGAGGAGGTGATCGTGCTGAGACTGGAAGAAGGGGGGTTTCCAGGAGGAGGGGGAAATGGGGGAGATTAGTACTGACAGCCACAACCTGGCAGAGAGGGGGAGCCCTGTCCCCTTGGAAGTGGCAGGCAGCTCTGCCTGGCTGGGACTTAGGGTGGAGGGTACAAGTGGGGGGTGGGAAGACGGAGGAAGAGGAGGCTGAGGGCACACTGGGGTCAGATCACAGAGGATGGGTGAGCTGGGCTGTGCAGTCCGGGCTTCCTCCTGAGGGCCCTGGGGAGCCCTGGACAGATGGAGGGGAGTTAAGGGACAAAGTGACTGCTCTGTAGGCATGGGTGCCTGTGGGGGGCCGAGTTCCAGGAGGATCTGGTTCCTCCGGCCCCAGACCTGGAAGAAGCCCCTCTCCCCCTTCTTCCCCTTCCCTCCCCTCCGCTCTCCTCCCCTCCCCAGCATTTTCTCTCTTCCCCTCCTTTGGACTCCCTGCCCCCCCTCCCTCTCTTCTCTCTCTACCCCCCCCAATTCCTTCTGCTCCCCTCCTCCCCACCTCTATCCCTCCTCCTCCCCTCTGCTCCCTCTGGACCTGTCCCCTGCCCAGGCGCCCTAGAACCTGGGCTGAGCAGCACTTGCGAGAGCCTGCAGCGCCACCTTGGGGCCGGAGCCGGCACCGCCGTGGGGTCGCCACGCCCGGACGAGGGTGCGGGGCCCTCTCTGTCCCTGCAGCAGGTGCCTGCCAGCCTGCCTGCCGAGTCCCAGATTCCCTCTGCCGCCCGCAGCCCCGGTTGGCAGCTCTAGGGTGACGCTGGCGTCGACTGCAGCCCCGTCTCCGTCTCCCCTGACAACCCTCATTACCCGCCAGGCTCCTCTCCCAAAGACCAGGCTCCAGAACTGATGAGCCTAATTAATGAGAGAATGCCTTCCCTTGCACACAGGGCTGGCCGCGGGCCTAAGGACGCCAACGTTTCCTATGCTCCAGGGTGGGGTGGGTTGAGCGGCTGCACACCCATATCACAGATGGAGAGACCGAGGCTCAGACAGGGATGGTTGGGGCAGATTACTCAGGACCAGAACCTGGCACCGTGCCTTATCTGTTCTGTAATCACTCAGGATCACCCACGCTGTGCCATCAGGAGCCCTGGGACCAGGGACAGAGAGAAGGAAAGACAGTGGTGGAAGTCTCTGCCCCAGGGGTGGGGGGATGTATGTAAGTGATGCTTTTGGCACTGGGTGAGTGATTTGACAGAAATGTATCAGTTACTGTGGGAGCCCAGAGAAGGTGCTGGCAGCCCAGGGGGGCTTCCAGAAGGGGGTGGGGAGGGGAGGTCTGAACTGACTTCACGGAGGAGGTGGTAACTGAGCTCATTCATCAGGGCAGAGTCTGAGTTGAGTTTTGCTGGGGGAAGATGATGGGCGGCCCTTCCAGGCAGGGGGAACAGCAAGCCCAATGGCAAGGGGGCCAGAAAAAGCAGGAGGAGGGGAGTTCTGTGCCACCCAAGAGATGGTGGGTGCCCTCAGGCTGCAGAGGAGGGCCAGACCGGGAAGGGGTTTGGGCCTCTTCCTGTAGGCTTTAGGGAGAGGAGGTATGAGAGTAATCGTGATCACAGTGTATATTAATAGTCCCAGCTAACACTTACTGAGGGCTTCCTGTTTGCCAGGAATATTCTGAATACCTTAGACATTTATTTCTTCCAATAATCTTAAGAGGATTATTGTCACCTCTATTTTATAGAGCGAAGGAGACAGAGAGGTTAAGTCATTGCCCCAGGTCACTCAGCTAGTAGGTGGTAGATTTGATCCCAGCCTCTGGCTGTAGAGCCTGCGTCCTCACTGAGGACATTACAAACAGGGGTATGGGGCTACGGGGGAGTGGACCCCAGAGCTCTTTAGGCGATAGGGACCACTGATCAGATGTGGAGACAGGGGAGGGGAGGAGAAGGCAGGCTGACTCTCAGCCTTACTCTGATGGGGCGATTGGACATCACCCTCTCAGAGAACAAATACTTGCCTCAGGTCTGCCCAGGCTTGGTCTCTGCCCTCAGGGAGCTGACATTTCAACAGACAGAGGAGCAATGAACATAAACACAGGCCTGAGGAAGGTAGCCACAGACAGTGACCCTGACTCTGAGGACAATTGGACAGAGGGTTCCAGTCCTGGAGGTGGGAAGGGGGGTTGGGCAGAGGACCGCTCCCCTAGGACCAACCTCCAGGCATACACCTTGTAGCCCTTTCCCTCCAAAGACCTGCCACCCCCGGGGCCCCAGGCCCTGGGAAGGCTGCAAGGGGGAGGGGTCACTGATGGCTCACCTCCAGAAAAATGCGGCTGAAGACCCATCCCTGCTTTCTGGGCCAGACCCTTCCTTCCCCATACATTGGCTTCCAACCACCTCCCTTGGGAACATCTCAGATTAATGGGCTTAAAATAGCAAAGTTCCCCCTGCCTGGAAGGGCCGCCCGTCATCTTCCCCCAGCAAACTCAACTCAGACTCTGCCCAAGGGGCTAGGAGGGACAGCTAAACTTTTGGAAACAGAGATCACCTCTCTCTTCCAGAGGAAGTAAGGGCAAACAATTCCCAGCCACATGCTGTTTGGTTTTGAATAACCCCCAGTGTTACCTGTAAAATATGAGACATAGAGAATTTTAGAGCAACGGAGTCTTAGGTCCTCAGACTTAGCATCATAGCACAGACCATAAGACTCTTAGAATTATGGAGTGTTAAAAACAGAACACCTTAGATTTATGGCATTATTAAATTATGGCTTTTTAGAGTGAAAACTCAAGATCTGGAAAGTCTTAGAAGACTTGAACATCACTCCATGGCTCCAACTTTCACTACCTGACGTCTTTGGACATTCATGTCCTTCTCTGTGCCTCAGTTTCCTTTCCTTTCATTACAAGTGGACAGTAATAGTTTGCACCAGCTAGGGTTCTTGAGAGGATTCAATGAGAGCTTGCCCAGTGCCAGGCATCAGTAAACTGTGAGCTCTACTAATCCAGTTCACATGCCCTGCAACGCAGGTGAGCCAGCTGCTGAGAAGGAGGCCAGCCAGCCGAGACTAGATTCCCTCCCGATCTGGGATATAGCCACATTCACAGGAGGCACTTTGTCCAACTATATGGGACTGGGTCCCCAGCCTGCTGCCCTGCAGTTCTTCACGCCTTGCGTGTCTCAATCCTGTCCTCTAGTGATGGAGACACCCCCCTCACCCCCTCCCTTGTGCAACAAAGACAGGAAAGGGGGTTGGGCCACTCAGCACCTTCCCCGGGACAACCTGGAAGGTGGTTCGATTTGCCGGGACCCCTCCCCAATCCAGCTCCCCTCGATGCCTTTCTCAGCAGCCCTTTCAATCTCCAGGTTTCCCAGGTGCTCATTTATCCTGCCTTCTGGGGAGAAGAGCCTCCATTCATTCTCCTGAGGTTGGAAAAAAAACGTGTGCTTTATAAAGGCAACCTGGATTAGTAACATTTAAGGTAAAACCACAACTTGCAGATGGTGGGAGCTCAAGCATCACCTGGGGGCCTGTGGCCGGTGGGCTGGATCTGGAAGGAGCGTGGAGCCACGCCTACCCCAGAACCACAGCCTGGAGGGGCTGGTGGCTGGGTGGGATGCTCCGCCTTCCCGCCTGCAGCTCAGCATCTGAGTGCAGGGCTGTGGGCATCTGAGTGTGGGACCGCAGCCTGGACCTGCCCAGGTGAGGACCCACATTCGGATCTGCGCTCCGCTGGGAGGCAGGTCCCTGATCCCCGCTGCATTAATTGACTATCCAGCAGCGGTAAACTCTCCGCTTCGCCTCTAGGGGCTCCAGGAAGGCGCTGGGTGTTTGCAAGGCTCTCATCACTAGCCTGAAGGCTTTTTCTGGCTGGGATGAAGAATGGGTGTAACTCCCAAATTAGGCTTTCAACTGCTTGTCTTTCCCTAAAGGAGACACGTGGGCTGTTTCAACTGAAACACTGAGGAGAGGGAGAGAGAGAAGTAGAAATTGGCTCCTTTCTAGAAATTCAGTGAAAACAGTCTGAGCTGGGTTTGTGTTTCAACATTTTTTAATCTTCCCCTCCATCCCCGACTTTTGCTTCTGATGCTAAGGCCCCATGAGCAGATGTGGGTTCCCAGGACCAGGCACCCGGAGTCAGGCCGAGTGGTCAGTGGGGAGACCCAGAGGGCTTGCGGCCACCACACTGGCTCAGCTCTGTGATGATGAAGGTAGAGCTGGTCCTCAGTGATGGGGAAGAAAGTGCCATGAGGACAGAGGCTCCAGAAGGGAACACCTGTGCTTCCCTCTCCCCGCCCCCATCCCACCTTTGTTCTTTTAAGACCTTTCTGGCCCCAGACCTTCTCACTTTTGGAAGCTCTGTCTTCCATGAGATGACACGTATTAGATCGGCTCCCGCATTAAATCCACACGCAGGTAACTGTGTGAGAGCCAAGCAGAGCAGAGAGTGACTCTTTGACACATGTCAGTGTCAGTGGTACAGTTTTCTGTTTGTATTTTAATGCCATGACATTTTCCAGACCTTACACATTTTCACAGACCCTCAAGACCCCAGAGGTCCTGGCACTGTGGCTGAGTGGGGCATCTGCTGGAGAAAGCAGTCCTTTTCCCGCCTGTCCCCGCCCACGCAGAACTGGAGCCTTATTCACAGTCTCACAAGGTGACATGAACATCATGATCTTCACGGGACAAGGCGGCGGGGGGGGGGGGGGGGGGGGGGCGTGTCCCATCATTTCTAGGTGACACGTGGTTCGCCCAGGACTGGGCACAGAAGGATCAGTAAAGTTGCTGAGAAAGGGTGAACAAGCAGATAAGGTCTCTGGGCGATACAGTCCTGCAGGAGCAGCAGATGTGAGCAACTGGGCTTTGTGAGTTCAGGAATGCAGGGTTGGCCTTAGAAGACCCCACCTCTCAACACGTGTCACACCAGGGAGCAGATTCCTCTCCCAAGGGGCCAGGTTTTTCTACCCCCGGAGATGGTGCAAAGATGGGAGCATCACTGAGGCCCTGCTGGGAGCCAGGTGGGTGCGACCGAATGTCTCTCCCAGTAAGATTTCCTTTGTCCCCTCGCCCAGTGGGCCAGGATGGTGCTGAGGGGAGAGTGCGGGGAGCAGGCGGGGACAGCTCTTCATCGTGTCTCTGCATCCCTCAAAGCTCATGTCCCCAGACTCACCAGAACCTTCTACCCCCATTTCATACCATGCTCATTCCACCCAGCCACAGTGGCCTCCCCAATTCCCTGTGAACATTCCAAGCCCATGCTCACCACGGGGCCTTTGCACTAGCTGTCCCCTCTACCTAGAAGGTTCTTTCTGCAGATATCCATGTATTTCACTCCCCAACTTCATCAAATGTCACCTCCCCAGAAGGATCTTCTCCTCCCCCTGACGGCCCCATCTAACAGAAGCCCCATCCTTCCTCCGGGGACCCAGAGGGATTGGCAGAAGTTCGGTGAAGGGCTGTCAGTTTGGGAATCTTACGGGAAGAGAAGAGACGAGCCTGTGCTGAGCACCTCCTGTGTGCCAGGTCTTTGGTCAAAGCTGCTTCTGTCACCTTATTTGATCACAGGGGTCCCTTCAGAGAGGACCATAGCATTTCCCCCATTTACAGGTGAGGAAACAGGCTTAGGGAGGAGAAGCAACCTGCCTGGGCCTTACAGTTTGTAAGTGACAGAGTTGTCCCCAGCCCTCCATCTGTGGCCCTGGGGATGGAAGTGTGGGGCCCTTGGCTCCAGAGGTGGAAGCTGATGCTGTGTGTGCAGACAAGACGCTCCCGAGGGAATGTGACGAGGACAATAATAAAAGTGGTGTATATGAGGATGAGTTGAAAAACCAGTCAAGTAGGCTGAGAATAATTCATCAGAGAGGAGGGAGGGGAACTAAGAAAGGGAAAGAGTGATGTGTGGAGAGGGGAGAGGGGACAGAAAATCAAGATGTGGGGGCCAGACATGATCACCGATGACAGTGACAGTCAGCCACGACCCATGGTAGTCAAAGGCAATCCATGGTGGTCAGCAGCGACCAGCACAAGCACTGGTGGCCGATGGCAGGAGGTGTTCAGTTCAAGGCGGGGTGACCAACCACTGAATGGTAATCTGCGGTGGCCCACCATGGTCACCAGCAGGTGATGGTTAGAGGGATCCCTACAGTACCAAGAGAGGGGACTGGGAGAGAGTGGGAGGGGGAGCAGGGCAGGGCCCCATGATGACACATGACATGAGGACTGAACAAGGGAGAGGAAGCTCATGTTTGGGGTAGGGGGCTGCATCTTTCCTATTGTCACCTGCTAAGAGGGTGGCTACTTGGGACAGCCGTGGGGGTGGGACAGGAGAAAGGAAAATCAAGAAAGAAGGCCAGTGAGTGTGAAGCACCTAGGGGACACCCACCATGCCCCACCCCAGCTCTGGCTTTTTGAGGTGGCTTACAGTAAGGGAGGCAGAGGACCTCGGTGGGAAGGATTTGGAATTAGGAGTCCAGACAACATGGTCGGAGTCTGGGTTCACCTCTCACTAGCTGAATGACCTTGCTTAGCCTCCTCGGGCCTCATTCTTCTCATCCCAAAACTAAGATCCGGAATGCCCGTGCGCACAGCAGAGTTCTAAGGTCTTAGCCCAGCACTCATGGTGAAGAGGTCAAGAACACAGGCTTTGGAATCAATGTCAAGGTCTCAGTTTCCCCATATGCAAAATGGAGATCGTAACCGTACCTACCTCGTGGAGTTGCTTTGAAGAAGGCATGGCCTGTACAGAGCTCAGCACCCAGCCCAGAGGAAGGGCTCACTGGTAAAGAGAAAGACAACAGAAGTGGGTGGGATTCCCTGCCCCCTCTCTTCTGGGGGGATTTTCTCTCTGCTGCTGCTCCTTCCTCTGTGGGTGGGGACTCAGACTGATCTCAGTACACTGGGATCTTCAAGGTCACATGGAGCCTGGATGTCATCTCTCGAGCCTGGCTTTCCCGTGGAAAGATGCAGTGTCGGGGTCAGAGAGAGATGAAGGTGCCCCAGATGACATGGAGAATCCCGGCGGAGCCCAGGCAGGCATGTATTTGGTCATCACAGCTGTCCTGGATGTGGCGGCCTAACTCCAAGACCAAAGCCACAAGCTCCACTGGGTGGGAACTGGGGCCAAGGACTTGGGGGCTTGCCCAACCCTTCGCAGTGGACCTGGAAAACCAAACCAAGTGCAAATAATGAAGTAGCCATTGTGCTCTGAATGGTCATGTTTCTGGAACCCCGGGCTGAGCACAGGTCACTTCCTGTGATCTCCTCTCCACGCTTCGACGCTGCAGGTCCCATCCCTGTCTGTGGCCCCGCCACACCCAGCACAGGCCAGGTCCGTGGCCGAGCCAGGAGTCCATCCCAGGCAGTGTGGCACTAGAGCCCGCAAAGCCACTCCTGGTCTGTGTGCTTTGGCAGAAGGCAGGGTTGGGCGGTCGTCAGGGAGAAGGTCCACACCTTGGGTGTCTGGGGGACCCAGGCCATGTCCGTCACTGGCAATACACTGTATGAGTTCATGTGTGTGGACGACCCTACCCTCTTTGACTTGAGGGTGTTCTTCATCCCTGAGCAAACCCATCTGTCCCGGAGAGCTCTGGGGGAGGCTGTTCGCTGTGTCCCTAGCAGAGCGGGCACGGCTGGGGCAGAGGGACAGAGGGGAGAACAGCACCCGACAGACCTGGCCAGGTCCCTGCGCCGCTAAGACTGACCTGCTCAGAGATGAACAAAGCTCTCCCCTCCCCCAGCCTCGCTTTCTGCATCTGCAATAATGGACACAACAGGGGCATCTGGGTGGCTCAGTCAGTTAAGTGTCTGCCTTCGGCTCAGGTCATGGTCTCAGGGTCCTGGGATTGAACCCCACATGGGGCTCCCTGCTCAGCGGAAAATCTGCTTCTCTCTCTGCCCCTACCCCTGCTGTGCTCTCGCTCTCTTGCTCTCGCTTTCTCTCCCTCTCTCTCTGACAAATAAACAAAACCTTAAAAGAAAGAAGAAAGAAAGGAAGAAAGGAAGAAAGGAAGAAAGGAAGAAAGAAAGAAAGAAAGAAAGAAAGAAAGAAAGAAAGAAAGAAAGAAAGAGAGAAAGAAAACAATATAACCACCAGACTGCAATGTCCTTGGGGGATTCAGATGAAGTAAGAGAGCGGTGGAAGTTGATGCTCAGAGATGGTAACGTGCCGGATGCTCACCCAGCTGGTAAGCTCCGAAGGCAGGACCAGAGTTCTTTGTGGCTGCCCTTGGTTCCAAGCCTTCCCATCCCCCACTGGCCACCCCGACCGTGGGGCCAGCCACTTTACCTTCTAAGCCTCGATTTTCTCAACTGAGGAATGGAGATAATGATGCCCTCTTGCAGGTTTTCCTCCGAGACTTGCAATCTTGTGTTTAAATTGCTTGGAACCCGGTAGCATCTGTGACCTGGAGGCTGAGGGGATGAGGGTGGTCGCGCAAACAGGCAGAGCACAGCAGAACAAGGAGGAGGAGAACTGGTGAGGCAAAGACCCGTCCTCACCAGGGGAATGGATGGGGCTGACTCTCCGTTGATGCCACACCTGTCCTTCATCCCTTGCCATGCAGAAGAGGCTCTGGAACCTTCTGACCAGAACTCTAGCGGAGGTGGCTGACTCCCCCTCTGAACATGAGCTGCCCCCCATTCCTCCCAGAGATTCATCAATCATGGAAGGCATGAGAAGGACATCCGGGTCTGTGCACCCCTGGGGGGCAGTGGCTGGAGCCCCGAGGATGGGTGGGGGCAGGGGGATACAGGGGGTACTCGGCCTCTCTGCTTGTTTAGTGGGTGACCCTGCAGCAGCCCTGTCCGAGTCCGGGCTCTTTTCCTGATCTAATTAGCCTCACTGAGAATTAAACTGCGCAGCCCTGAAGTGAGCCCGCTCCCCTGAGAGCGTTCCAGAACTAATACTGATTAAATATGAAACAGTTCCTTCTTCGGGCCCTGAGTTGAGGAGGCACGAGCCAGAGACGGGAACTGTAATTACTAGTTCTGATGATGCACCGTGCATGCTTAAGAGAAGAGAGGAGAAGGGAAGGGAGGAGAGGTGAGGAGGGGAGAAGAGAGAAGGGGATGGAGGGGGGGAGGGGGGAGAAGGGGTGGGGCAAGAGGAATGGAGGGGAGGAGAAGGGAAGGGAGAAGAGGGGAGGGGTGGGGGAGGGGAGGGGGGAGGGGAGGGGGGAGGGGAGGAGGGGCCAGGCGTGCACCGGAAGCTATATGGGAAGGTAATGAGGACTAACTCAGGGGAATCCAGAACCTGTATTTCTGGGGAGCCTCTAAGAGCGTTTGCCCTCCTTGTTTCCTTGGCCTGGAATGCCCTTCCTCAGATACCCACCTGGCTCCCTCCTTCGTCTCCTGCAAGGCTTTGGAAAAACATCAGCTTCTCCGGGAGGCCTTCCTCAACCACTCTCACTGATTTTTTTTTTTTTTTAAGATTTTACTTTTGTATTTAACAGACAGACAAAGAGAGAGCACAAGCAGGAACAACAGCAGAGGGAGAGGGAGAAGCAGGCTCCCCGCGGAGCAGGGAGCCCAGTGTGGGGCTCAATCCCAGGACCCCGGGATCAGAACCCGAGCCAAAGGCAATCGCTTAACTGACTGAGCCCCCCCAGGTACCCTGCCCTCACTTTAACCACAGCCCTGAGTTCCATATGTGCCTTTCGCCTTTGCACTTGGTACCATGTTACATACAAAATACATTAGATCTCCACTTTCCCAGTAGAAGATAAGCTTCCCGGGGCCAGAACCTCTTCCTGCTGTTGTTTCCACTGCTGTGGCCCCAGCCCCTGGCACACAGCAGGTCTCCTGTCATGCGCATGCGTGGAATGAACACCCATGGGAGTCACACGAGGGAGCATGGACCTTATCCTGGAGACCAGGAGCCACCCCGGGCTCTGCAGGAGGTGAGTAGCAAGGCTGGATTCAGGAAGATCCTGGCACATGAGTGGAAGGAGTCCAGAGGCAGCAGGGGTGTGGACCAGTGCCTCGGCAGAAGAGGTGGTGAGAAGGGATGGGAAGAGGAGGAGGAGCAGGGAGGAAGGTGACACCCAGGGAGGCTTGGTGTTCCATGGGCTGGGGGATGGGGGGGGGGACATGGGGGACTGCGGGTGAAAGCCGGAGTTCCTGATGACGGCGACCACCTGAGAAGCAAGGTGACAGGGCAGTCTCCAGGTGCACTGGGGTTCCGACTGGCCTGGAGGCTCACACAGCAGAGTCCAGGAGAGCCAATGGGATGAGAATTGAACCAGAAAAGGGGAGCCAGGAGGCAGTGAAGGATGTATTAGGGCTCAGAGGCTGCGAAAGCACACACAGACCCATCTCCTTGCTCTAAAACCTCCCTGATGTGTACCAGCAGCAAGCAGGGGCAGAGGACCCCTGGGTTTGTAATCATCACTGGTTATGGACCCCAAGCTTGCATTGAGGAGCCCCTCTTCCTACCTGCTCCTCTGTGACAAGGGCACATTCCCTGGATGGGAAAGCTGGCCCTGAGGCTGGCCCTTCCCGTAGGCAAGAGTAGGTTGTGGGTGGGGAGTGCCTCAGCCTGGCCGGAGGACTCAGGTTGCCCCGGAAACAGGGTGACTGGGAAACTTGCCCTGAGGCAGAGGCCCAGAGGCTCCAGCCTCCAGAGCCAGGTATCCCTGAGCCCAGGCAGGGTCAGACCCTCCTTCTCTCACACCCCACAGCCGAATCCCCAGGACAGAGGAGGTCACCCAGGCTCTATTTGGTACAACCTCCTCTGTCCCCCCAGGTCCTACCAGCAGAAATGAGAAGTGCAGAGCTCTGCTTGGTTGCCTTTGGGCCAAGACCAGAGCTGCCAGGGCTGCCAACGAGCTCCTGGAGGCGGGCTGAGGTCCAGTGACTTGGGCTGGGTCTGCTACTTGACTGGATGGGAGCGCTGGCCCTAGGGGTACATTCCCCCAGCACCCAGCATGGGCCCCAACTTTCTGCGCATGCTTCTTCCTGATATAGTCAAAGGTCTCAAAGTCTTATCCCCATCCTCCCCAGCAGGTGGGCTCTGGGTTGGTCACGTTGGTGCGGACGCAGGGGCTGCTGACTTCTGAGTGGCAGTCAGGGCTCCCATCAGTCACAGGATACAATGAGCTCCAAACCACCCCAGCGCCATGCTGGGCCCACTCCCAGTCCTCTCTCTGGGCAGCAAAGTCTGTGAGCCCTGAGCCCGCCGCATGGGCAGCATCTTGTGCATAGTCCGAAGTTTCCCCAGTGTGGTTTTGGTGCCCAGATGAAGGTAATGATGGACAAGCAGGGAGGGCCACGGCACCCAGTCCCAGGAGCCGGGCTCAGCATGTAGAAGCTATCCCAAGGTCTGGGGCAGCGTGAAGGGTGCTGGGCAGCAATCATGGGACTGTCCTGTGTTTGGACGATCACTATCGGGTAGATGGAGCGTCAGTGCAGGCCCCAACGTGTGTGCAGCCCAGGACCAGAGAACCAGTGAGGCCCATACACCAGTGAACGAAATATCTAAGTTATAAATTGAGTAACAGTCAAATAAAATTAGTTTGCCTTCCTACCTTGATAAATTTTTGATCTCTTCACTAGAGTGTGGGGAGCAGAGAAGACCGGCCTCTGACCTCTGACCCAGCCTGGAGCCAGCCCTCCTTCCCTGGACACAGTCCCCCCACAGCCTCACACACAACGTGCAGACCCCCCAACCCCCAGACCCAGCCTCCAGTCCCCGCAGACAGCTGCCCGTTGTGGTTCCAAGTGTATGCACAGGGGCCATGCTCTTCCCCCTCAGGACTGCAGACCAGGGATGAGGCCCACGCTGGCCCCAGAAGGAGGTTCTGGTCAATCAGGAAGGGGATTGTGGGTTCAGCGCACCAGACCTTGTGCCCTCGTGTCCTGATGGGAGAGATACTGCTGGAGGAGGGTGGAGCTGGGCCCCCTCTTGCTCAGGTCTCAGGGTCGCAGGGTGGATGGACAAAGGGGCAGCAGTGGGGCTGAGGGACCTGGTGGGAGGGCGTGGAGATGTCTGGGCCAGAGGTGACAGGGGCCTGAAATGGACTGCAGGGATATGGGGGAGGGGGTGGTGTCTGGAGGTTTGAAGATGTGAAAATGGGCAAGACTGATGACCTTGGATTGTAAGAAGGACAGAGTCAGGGATGTCGCCCTTGTCTCTGATCTGGGTGAGCAGGGGCTGCGGGGGATCCCCAAGGTGAGGAGGAGCAGGTCAACAGGAAGCTGAAAGATTCCACTTTAAACCCGAGGGGCAGGAGGCGGTGGGCTCCCTGTAGGTCAGAGGCTACAGGAGCCCTCAGACAGGAAGGGATGGGAGGCAGGCAGCCTGTCCACTGTGTGTCTTCCTCTTGGGACGTGCTGGGCACATCTGAGCACCTCGCTGTGGATCACGGCTCAGGGGGGCTGGCAGGACAGAGAGCCCCGGGGCTGTGAGTGCATGGACGGGGACGCCCCCCACGGACTTGGGTGAGCTCCTGCAGGGGGAGGGAGAAACAGGAGGGCGAGGGAGCGATCCAGGGATACCCACCCTGGCTTCACCCAGCTGGTCCACAGACTGACTGGCCTCTAGGCTTCAGGCAGCAGCAGAGGAAGAGGAAGGACAGAGCGTGTCCAGCACCTTCACCTTCCGTGCACTGACCCTGCCTGCCAGGAAGCGTGGCCCATCAGCATCCCACCTCTGAAAGATCAGGTCCAAATGGAGCTGCCTTCCTTGGGGAGTGTGGAGAGTCTTGGAAAGACACCCGAGGTGGGTCTGCCGTGAGATGAAGGGCACAGGTTTCTCTCCAATAATGAGTTAAAACTCTGATAAGTGCTATTATCATGATTTAAACAAAATCTGCACAAAACACGGAGGCAAAAGGTGTTCATTTCAACTGGGAGGGGAGGAAAGCCTCCTGGAAGGTCTGCCTGAGGCTTTGACCTTGAAGGGGGAAAATTCCAAAGATGCGGTTTGTTGTGAGAGTGGGAGTGCAGGAGACAACATGTCGGGATGTGGGTACCAGTGAGCAGCAGTGGAGAAGCCTGGAATTAGCAAAAAGAGTCCCCAGAGAAAGGGCGATGGGCCAGTGGGGGATACAGAGGGAGGACGTGAGAAGGAAGAGGGACAGAGATAAATGCTCCCTTAGCAGCAGACAGCCCGCGGCGGGGACGAGCCTCACTGATGGAGGGATGGGTCTAGAATGCGGATCTGAGAATCACACAGCTCTGTGCTTCCTCAGGAGCCTCAAATGAGGAGAAGAACAAAATCGTAATTTCTTAACGCCTTAGAATCCTAGGGAATCTTAGAATCTTAGGATAATTGAATGATGGGACCGCAGAGCCTTGGATGTCTCCAAACTCCAAACTTAGATCGTCTCCAAGCAATTTGGAATCTTAGATCATTCAAGGTGTCACAACCCAGCCCCTCCATGCCGGCTCATGACAACATGCACTCTGCCCCCGGCCCTTTGCACCCATCATGTCCTTTTGTCTCCCTAACAACCCTGGGGAGTGGGAATTATTCCTTTGCTTGATTTTTCCAAATGAAGAAATGGAGGTTTGATGAATAAAAGTTGTTGGGGAAGGTCGAAGATGTTCGGGACTCAGCCCACAGCTCTCAGCCTCTGAAGCCCAAGCTCTCAGCCTCTTGGCCATTTTGCCTCCTTGGAGGTCTCTCTGCTGAGTGCTCACCTGTCCTCCTTGTACACCTCCAGAGATGGGGAGTTCGCTATCCGCCCCCCAGGGCCATCCATGCATCCCAACTGCGGACGAATTTCTCCTTCCCAGGACATCCACCTGTTGTCTGCACATCTGCCTTGGGGAACCCCGGAAGTAGATAAACTTTCACCCAGGACTCCTGGGGGCAGTGAGCAGCTACCTGAGGTGGGGCAGTGACCCCACAGGAGGGGAGAGGCTCAGAGAGAAAAGCGCCAGCTGTGAGAAAGGGCAAGGATCACCTGAGGGAGGGAGTCCGCAGAGCTGGTGGAAGCAGGCCCACTAAGAACTAGAGAGAACAGAGCCCCGAGCCCTGGGCAGGGGCGGGGAGGGATGAATGTACGATGCAGGAGCAATCCCCCAGCAGTCAGAGTTATGGGGCTTCATAAGGGAAGCATCCTAAGTGCTGTGCCTTTAATTTCTTGGCTCTTCTCCCTGAAAACTTATTCTACAAAATGTGCCTGTGCCATCCATCCTCCCAGATGGCTTTTTAAGTGAAGCTGTTTGTTAAGTGGGAGAAGGAAAGGGAGGGGCAGAGAGGAGAGCCCCTGCAGGCCCCAGGAGGAGACCAAGTGGCAACCGGGAGTGGGGATGGGAAGCAGGGGCAGGGAGGGCCCCCATGGTCCAGAAAAGGCACAGAGCACAGCCTCCCAGTGTGGGAGCTCAGGCACAGCCCAGCACACGTGATCAGAGTCCCACTGACAGTGGTAGGCAGTGCCCGGCTCCACCAGGTGCCCAGCTCTGGAGTGAATGCTTTGGACTCATTGATCCAATTGGTCCTCACACAACCTGTGCAGCGGGTCCCGTGAACATCCTCGTCCCACAGACAAGGAGCTCAGAGAGGTGCTGGCACTTGCCCAAGGTCACCCAGCTGATGAAAGGCAGACTCAGGCTTTGAGCCTGGGAGTCCAGAAACCTGGCTCTTAACCAGGATATCACACAGCCTCTCCCAGACCCTTCGCTGGAAGGATCATGGAGATCAGTCCCACAGTGGCACTCACACCCCCAGGGCCTCAGTTTCCCCATCTGTACCATGAGGCGGTCAGTGTGGCTCCATAGTCGTCAAGCCTGACCCCGCATCAGAATCTCCCAGAACACTGAGTTCCGGGCCCCACCCCAGGCAGGTGGAGTCAGAATCTCTGGGAATGGGGCCCACATATCTAGATGTGTTTTTTCAATCCCACCCAGATGACACCAACTGCTGGAGAGGAAGCAGAGCCACCGGAATTCTCACCCGCTGCTGGTGGGAATACAAAGTGGTAGAGCCGCTTGGGAAGGCAGTTTGGCAGTTTCGTACGAGGCTAAACATAGCCTCACCATACGATGAAGCAGCACGTTCCCAGGTATTCATTCAACTGATCCGAACGTTTATGAACACACAAAAACCTGCCTGTGAATGCTGACAGCAGCTTTATTCGTAATTGCCAAGCGCGGCAAGCAAGCAAGCTGTCCTCCAATAGGTGAATGGATAACTAAACCGTGGTACATCCATACAATGGAAAAGTACTCAGTGGTAAAAAGAAATGAGCAGTGGAGCCAGGCAAAGACATGGATGAAGCCTAAATGCTTATTGCTAAGGGGAAGAAGGCCATCTGAAAAGGTTACATGAATGCGACATTCCGGAAGAGGAGAAATTACAGAGATAGGAAACAGGTCAGTGGTTGCAAGGGTCTCAGGGAAGGGAAGGATTGAAGAGGTAAAGCACCAAACATGTTTTTCAGGGCGGTAAAGCTTTAGGCAAACTACCATAATGGTGGATAAATGATATCACAAATTTGTCAAAATCCATAGAACTTGACCGTAGGAAGAGCGGCTGTTAGTGAATGTATGCAGATTTCAAGACATTGTCTAGGAGGTTAGGGGACTCCAGGACGGGATTCAGACTAGGACTAAAGAATCTCGCCATGTTACAAATGTGGAGAACAACCTCAGGGAAGCAGGTAGAGGTAAAAGATGCTGATCTATGCAACTTTGGAAAGGAGTGGAACTCATATGATGAAAAGCAGGAGAGACACAGAAGCACTGGACTCTAGTGGATAGAGATGCTTCCCCCACAGGGGTTAACAATTCTGAAATCACTATGTAAATACACTGGAAATGAACATTAGTGTTTGGAGGGCAGAGGGTGGGAGCCAGATTTCTCACTGTTGGGGTAGGAGTTTCCAGACAAACAAAGGGAGAAGGCTAGAATGATCCACGCGGCCATGGATTAGAGTTGGAAACATCAGTAGCAACTCACATTCAGCCAAATGCAGATAGAGATGCTTACATATATTAATATTTATACATCCTTGTATAGGCATGAGTTAGTGTAACTATATTTCCTTGCTCAGTGAGCTGACAGGGCCTTGAGGCAATGACTTCCAAATAGCGACAAGCATTCCTAGCACCCAGATCTTGGTTTGTCATAGAATTCTCCAGTAACAGAATCTAGGGCTCCTTTGAGAAAAGGCTGATTCTAGAACTAGAATAGGAAATAGATAAGATGAGCCCAGTGGACCTTTTAATGCCCAAAAGTAAGGAAGTGCTAAAAAATAAAAAAACAATCTCACCATAAAGGGCAAATTGCAAAGGGAGACAAGAGCCCAACTAAAAGTGTTATCAGTCTCCAAAGCTGGAACAATTTGGGCAACAAAATAAATAAATTAGTATCGGATTATAACCCAAAGTATTAAATAAATACTTGTGAGTCCAAACTGATAGGAATGAAGGAATAAGAAAAGACAGATTTCACTTGCAAGAGATTCCAGATAATTTATGTAGAATTTGTGATGTCCCCTCTCCCATTCCTGATATTGGTAACTTGTGTCTTCCCTTTTTGTTTCCTGATTCGTGTGGCTAGAAGTTTATCAATTTTATTGATCTTCTCAAAGAACCAGCTTTGGTTTCATTAATTTTCTCTATCGCTTTTCTCCCCTGATTTCTACCCTGATACTTATTTCCCCTCTGTTATCTACACGCATTTAATCTGCTTTTCTGTTTCTAGTTTCTTAAAGTGAAAGCTGAGGTCACGGATTGAAAACATTTCTCCTTTTTGAATGTAGGCGTTTTGTGCGATAAATTTCCCCTAAGAACTGCTTTAACGGCATCCCACCGATTTTGATATGTTGTGTTTTCATTTTCTTTCAGTGAAAAATACTTTCTAATTCCCCTCTGGTTAGTTCTTTAACACTATGGGTTATTTGAAAGTATGCTATTTAGTTTCAAAATATTTGGAGACTTTTAAGAAATCTTTCTGTTAAGTTGCTGGGTTCCAATTGATTTCTGTTGTGGTCAGAGAGCATGCTCTCTACTCGAGCCCCTGAAATTTATGGAGGCTTGTTTCATGACCCAGAATATCGTCTATGTAGCATTTCAGATATGCGCAGGGGAAAGAATGTGCACTCCATCGTTGCCTGGCGGAATATTCCATGTCACGTAGGTCAAATTGGTTGATGGTGTTAATCAAGTTCTCTGTATGGTTTATGTCAATTTCTGTCCGGTTGCTCTGTCCATTATTGAGAAGGGGGTGTTAAAGCCTCTGACTATCACTGGGCTTCATCTACTTTTCATTTCACGTATTCTGAAGAGCTATTAGGGGCATAAACATTGAGGATCGGTAGGTTCCTCTGGATGAATTCACAATACGATCTTTAACTCCTGTAAAAGCGTTTGCTTTGAAACCTTCTTTTTAGACATGTAGCCACGTGTCTTTTTAGACACTGTGAACATCACCCTCTAGGTACTGGGTATTTTTGTTTGGCTCTAAATATTCTCAAGCTTTGTTCTGTAACTCGAAAATAGTGCGATACCTTTAGGATCTTGATTTAATATTTCTTAGGTGGGACCAGAGCGGGTCTGGGTCTAGGGCTAAATTTTCCCCACATGAGGCAAGCGCCTTCTGCACACTCTCCAGAGAGCTCTCTTTCCGTGCTGCTCTCCTCCTGGTCATGGGTCCTGCCGACTCCAGTCACCCTGGACTTCTGAAATCTCAGCTCCAGCACCTTGACTCGGACCCCCGGGCTCCACCTAGGTCCCTCCTCCCTCCCTGTCCCAGGGCCTGGCAACTCTCCCAGGGCTGGAAGTCAGTGCAGTTGCGGGGGCCCCCTTAATTGGTCTCTTATCTCTCCTTTGTTGCCTGATGTCCAGGGTCTTGTTAAGCACTATTTCATAATTTTGTCTTTTGGTCACTGCATGTGGGAAGGTAAATCCAAACCCTGTCACTCCATCTTGCCCGGAAGAGGAGATCTCCACTGCTGGAACTGAGAACCCCTGAGCTATACCAATCACCTCATTGTTCAGATGAGGAACCAGGCCAGAGGTCACAATGCAGGTTGGAGGGTCTAGAAAGAATGTGCACCCAGATTGTGCACCCCAAGGTGATTTCTGTTGGAGATAATCCACTTCCCTGGCAAAAAAAAAAGGGGGGGGGGTTTGCTTCTGCACCTCCCCCAGAGGCAGCCAGCAGATCTTTCCCCGGGGCCCTGACAGTGACAGGTTCCTGAAGTGGAAGTGAAATGTTTTAAGGCTTAGCTTCACAGGAGAGAAGGATGTGGGGGAGTGGGCGGGTTTCCATCCCAGCGTGCTCTGCTGCAGGCAGGTGACTCTCGCAGACCCATCCCCCCACCCCCAGTCTCTGCCAAGCACCATGGGAAACGGCTTATGAATGAACGTGAACTCCCCTTGTATCTGGGGCTCACAGGAACACTAAGCTGTCATGCTGGTCCATAGTCAGCCTTTAAGAATTCATCAAAATATTAGCTGTTCTATACCAGCCTTGATGGCAGCCGCGTCTCCCTCCGGGGCTCTGCCAAGGGGTAACGGTTTCCATAGTCTATCTCTCTTCAGAAAGTCTCCTTATCCTGTGGATTTCCGTTCACTTGGGTACCTTGCGGCCCCAGCTCCCTGGTGGGCTTAAGAAAAGTTATGATTTTGTAGACTCTCTGGCTTTTTTCTCATTTTCTCTCTTGTGTCTTTTCATATCCTAAGGAGAAGCAGAAATTCAGGAAAAGACCAGATAAGTCAACAAAATGCTAGGGCGCTTGTGTGAAGGTTACAGGCAGCGTAACAAGCCGGCAAAGATTTCCCTTTAAAAAGGTCACCACAGCAGCTCGGTCTTCGACCAATATTTGTTGTACGCAATTCATGTGCCAGGCACTGCTCTAGGTACAAGACAGATTGGAGGGAGGGGGCACCGGCCAGAACGCTACTATGGTAGATTGATAAACAAAGGCCCAGAGAGGGCAGTATAAAATCCCCGGGTCACACAGTCAGTGAGCAAAACTGGGGAACCCAGCTCTTTGACTCCCCGCCTGGAGCTACCCTGCCACAGGCTGCCTTTCATCACAAGGCTTGCTGGAAGACCCTGAACGTAATTTGATGATCACCCTCCCAGGAAATAGAAGCCACAGACCATAGCTCTGTGTCTCCAAAAGACAATGAAATATAATTTGGGGTCCACGGGATTAGTAAAGACTCAATAAAAAAGAGAATAATCACTGCTGGTAAATGTGTGGTGAGACAGAGACTCTCCAGCCCCTGCTGGAAAACTTTCTGGAAGGCAATTAAGTAACAAAGATCATGAACGGGAGAAGGGCCGGCTCCAGGAACTGGTCTTTAGGAAGTGGTCAGGGATCTGAGCAAAGATTATGCCCAGAGATGTTTACTGCCGCTCCATGGTAAGATTGAGAAACTGTAACTCGCTGTTTACCCAGCCATAAACGGTAACAAATTAAATGATTGTGCATCTGGATGAGGGACTGTTACAAAGCTATTAACATCTTGCTCTTGAGGAACTTCTGATAATGTGAGAAAACACTCACAAAACAGTGACAAGCAAGGAAACAAAACTGGATATACAGTAAGATCTCGGGTATATGAGCTCTACTGTATGGAAACACCTGCCATCCCTGACTACCGAAAGGCTAGGGGATCGCACTGATAATTACAAGAACAAAGCTCTAATTGAAGCCCTTAGTCTGTGCTGGGGTTTTCATCCCAAATGGACCTAGGTGGGTGGAAGTGAGGCACAGAGAAGTTAAGTGGCAGGTCCGGGGTCACAAAGCTAAGAGTCCGGGCTGGGACATGAACTCTGGTTTGGAAGATGCCCACCTCTACTGTGAACTGCTGAGGTTGTGGGGCGGGGGGCACACATGCGCAGGCACAGTCTTGTGTGCCTATCCCTACCTAGCCCAAGCCCCTAGAGAATCCACGTGCTCTGTTGGGGGACTGTGGAGGCTGCTCAGACTGCCCTGATGACCTGGGTTCCAGAGCCCTCTCTGACCGCCACCACCCCCCCAAGCTGGTGCCAGGCCCTTCCTCTGGCTCTGTCTGGCGCCCAAGCCCCAGTCCTTGTGGTGAATGAGTGTGTTTCCCCCATGGCCCATGCTGACAGATGGAAGAGGGTGGAGATGGAGAGCCTTGTGGATGTCGCTGGGGCCAGGCCCCTTGCTCATCAGAGCTGCTTTGCACTCATCACCTTCAGCAAGAAGCAAAACCCCGGGCTGGCAGATCCAGGAACCATCATTCAAGGTCTCCCGGAACAGGCAAGGGTGTTGGTTCCTGCCCTGGTTTGTTGATAAATATTTTCTTTAATGCATCAGTTTCTGGAGCCCCCACCCGGGTTGAGCCGCCCACAACTCTCCCCATCTAGCCTGGGGCCCTCGGGAGACACATGGCCTGTCTTGGCCTGTCTGCTTGCTCACATACAGAGTGGGATCTTGTGAGGCCCTCCTAGACTTAGCCTCCCCTCCCTGCATGTGCAGCTGGCACATCCATATCTTGTTCTGATCTGAAACGTGGTGCAGCAGCCTGAGCAGGGGAGGCTTCCTGGAAAGAGGGGAGAGAAGGGACTAGTCCCTGCACTGGGCCCTCTCATCCTGCCCCCCGCCCCCGACCCTGTGCCTTGGCCTCCTGCCCCTCCCTTCTGCAGGGACCCTGAAAGGCAGGCTGAGCAGGACACATTGGTGTGTTGGCCTGAGGAGTCAGGCAGCTGAGACCTCCTCTCCAGCAGGATCTCAGCTCCAGCCAGGCCCCTGCCTGTAGCTCTCAGCCTGTACCATAGGCACAGAGGCAAACAGGATTTTGATGAACTGTGTGTGTGTGTGTGTGTGTGTGTGTGCACGTGTGTGCGTGCGCGCGCATATTTTCCTTTACAAAGCATTCTCCTGTCCATCCTCTACATCCCGGCAGGGCCAGGAGATTTATTAGCCCCATTTCATAGATGAGAAAATTGAGGCACAGAGAGTCAAAGTGTTCACCACCCAGTTACCTGGCAGGTTAAATGATGGGCATTGGATTCACACTCTGGTTTGACAGATCCAAAGTCATTGGTTTCCCCTGTGTCACAACAGACATTCTGGAGATGGGTTTGGGGGTGAGAGATATTTATTAGGGATCAATGGGGCAAAGGCAGGGGGAGGAAATAGGGCTGGAGGGAAGGAAGCCGAACTGCGAGGTAGGTCTGACCACCTCTGCCAAACAGGTCTGGAGCAGGGCATGAGGGGTGAGAGGGACGTCTGTCCTAGCTGACTGCACGGGGCAGAACTGGCCAGGCCTCTCTGCCTCACTCTGCCCTGAGTGGACCCCGGGAAGGACGAGGCTGGGTGGACGAGCTGGATGGCCAGTCCCTCGAGGATGGAGCATCAGAGGTACCCACCAGATCATCAGGGGTCCTCACATATTGCTCCCCACCCTGGTGCCCAGCAGCCACCCTCCCCTCTGAAAGTAAGAGACCCTGATCTGCATCAATGATCCTTCACAAGACGGTGCTCCCCTCATTGCCATCTAGTCCCTAGATACAAGCAGCCCAAAGCACCTAGGCAGCCACCATAGTAAATCAATCAGAGACTCTTTCTGTGTTCCCTGGCCCGTGTGGGTCCTCTGGGGAGCAGGACATTGAGCCCTGCCGAGCCCAGGGTTGCAGGGAGGAGAATCACCAGGTCCCACCAGCCACCCCCGCCCGGTGGCTCACCAGGAGCGGTGGTAAGTGAAGCCACTTTCACTTCCAGCTGCTGCTTCTTAACCCCAGTATTTCTCTCATTAGGGACGCAGCCCCTTATAAAAGGCTTTATGGGCCTCTGGCCTCACACAGCATTTCCTTCCAAGAGGCACTTCAGCTGGACGTGCGGGAGACCATTCCAACACCCCATGGGGCTGGCAGGTTCTGGGTGGACCGGGTCTGATACAGATCCGCCCCTTGGCCTTGAGCCTGTTCCTGCATGTCCCTTACATAAGCAAGCCATCCCCCAGGACGGACACGTTGTTACATGAGATCCCAGGCCAGCGGATCAAACACTCTGGAAGGCCCCAGACAGTGGTGCCAGCTGAGGCCCCGCAGGCAGGACTGGCGGAGCCCCACCAGGGAGACATGGCTACTCCTAGGAGAACAAACCACTGGGCCTTGCCACATGCAAGGGACCCATTGGGGCTAACTTGCTCGTTCCTCTCCTTGAGCAAGGACACCATTTCTGGGGCTCAGTCATGGTTTGTGACAGATTAGTTTACAGAAGCAGCAGTGCTAGACCATTCTTGGGTAGTGGGGTCGAGGCCATTGTGCCTATCCATTCCCTCCGTCTCTGTCACACCAACACTGGAGTGGTCACGGCTAGTGCTAGCTGTGGCGTCACTGTATTTACTCGGTCCTTTGGTGCCTCTTCCTTGGGGAATGCTTTCCAGTGAACACAACTTACTGATACAAAGACTTGAGCACCTACTGAGCCAGGTGCTGAGCTATGAGCTTTACTCCTATTATCTCACTCTGTATAAGAACTCTTGCCATCCTCAGTTTATAGTTGGGAAAACTGATGCACGGGAAGCGTCCAATAACTGTCCAAGGTTACTCAGCCAGGGATGGAAGAGCCAGGTTTTAAATCAAGCATAGGGTTCCACCACTGGGGCTCTGACCCTCTGGTCACGTGACTTTTCTGAATACCCACACAGATCCTGGTCCTGACCTCTCCCCCTACAGTATCCCTGACCCAGTGACCCCCCAGTAGAGGAATGTGGACACTCTCTGCACACCCTCCCCCATGTGCGCTCAGCCAGGACCCAGTTACCCAGAGGTAAGTGGCCATGGATCCTGCCTTACAGAGCAGTTCCACAGCAGTTGGAGGGGCTGTGTAGCCTTGTGGGGTGGTTTCATTGAGCCTCTGTGCTGGGGATTCATAAGTGAACAGCAACAGATCCTCTCTTACCCTCCAGAGTTCCCTGTAGGGGTAAGAATCAAGTTTAAAATGGCACTCCTGGTGGGTCTTATAAGGCAAAGCCAATGGAGACATAAGGGCCTGTGATGGGGGCCCTGAACCAGTCTGCATAGTCAAGGAGGGCTTTCTGGGGGAGGTGCTGCTGGGACAAGATGCATTCACTGCAACACTGAGGCAGGGACTAGGATGCCATCTGGGTGTCTGGGCAAGATGATGGGGAAGATCCCAAAATCCTAAAACCCTGTGATTCAGACTGAATTTTTTATAGTTTTAAGATTCAATTCACAGGAGATTCTAAGAATTTGGAATTTAAGATTCTGGGAGTCAAGGACTTTTGGGTTCTAAGGTGCTAGGAATCCCGCATGGGAGTCTTTGCTGATAGAGAAACACCAGTCAAATCTTCCAGGAGCCAGAAGCTGCCTTTTCCCCTTCCCAGGCCCCAACAAGGCTTGTATCATGGATATATGTGTGGCTCTTGTGGTTCTGAGAATGTAAATTTATTCTGCACTTCCAACATCAGGCACTCACCTTATCTGCATGTTCCAGTCGCCAGAATAAATATTAGGAGACAAGTGTGTGGAGATTTTCTGTGTGTACACGAGTTAAATCCTCCAGCCAGTGGTTAATCCAGACAGGGATTTCAACAGAAATGCTCTGCTTATATTCATTCAAGGAGGGGCTGGTAACTGGGCCTCTGTTGCCATCTGAAGAGGGCCCCTGTCTCCTGTGGAAGGGACTGAGAGGGCCTTTGTGCACAGGCTTCAGGCCAAGGTTGGGCAAAGCCAGGGGGAGAGTGTGCCCCAGCAGGTCTGGGGCCATGTGTGTGCAGATGGGACCATTCTCCACCGGGCATCTGGGGTCTCCCAGTATCCCCGGGGTCTGGGCTCACTTCGGCTGGTGCAGTAGGAGCCTCCCCAGAGAGCTGGGAGGGGCAAGGCAGCCGCACCATGGGGCAGACACTGCGCTGGGCACTGGCCGGGCTCCCAAGTCAGACAGACAGGGGCAGACTCAGCTCCCATTCACCAGCTTAGCCGTGTGATCTTGAAGAAGCCAATTGATTCCAAGGGATTCAGTTTCTTCAACCGGACCAGTGGCCCTGACCATGCCCCCCATTCCCGGGCAATTCTCAGGATTAGGAGCTGAACATCAGTCCCAGAAAACACCCTCATGATGCCTGTTGGGTACCAGGAACAACCTGAGGGTCTTTACATAGGTTTACCCCCACCCAGCCCAGGATGGGGAGCTGTCACTGCATCCACTTCACAAATGAGGAAACTGAGGCTCAGAGAGGTTTGGTAACCTGCCCAACATCACTTAGGTAAACAAATGGCAGAGGCCAGATTTGCAATCAGGAAGTTGGTTCCAAAATCTATAAATTTAAACACCATATAAATGTTTCCAACAACCTTATTAGTTGGGTTCCCAGGAATTAGCCCACATTTCAGCAAAGGCACCCTAAAACTGACCCTCATTCTTTCGCTATGGTTGATGCTCTGGTTATAACCAGGCAAAAGTGAAATACAGTTTATGCCTCCAGGACTTTGTTTATGCTGTGCCTTCTCCCCGGAGCACCCTTCCCCTGCCTTGTCCACAAACATTCATCAAATTTGGCCTCTGTCCTAAGACTCATTCAGGAAAAGAACACCAACCCCATGATATTGTTATCATTATCTCCATTTTAGAGAAACTCCTATTGAAATTTCCTGAGGCCACAGGCCCCACTAGAAAGCAGCAGTCTGGGACTTCTGACCCCACTCTGGACTGCCAAGAACATCTTGGGAGGTTAATGGAGAAGCGGTTACTTTTGGATGCTATGAGATGTCCCCTCCCCACATCCATGTCAGTCCCTCCTTCCTATAGCCCTGAGAATGGGAAACACACCTCCTTCTATGCAAACCACACCACTAACATTTAGTCATGTTAATTAAATATCGATTGTCAGAGCATTACTTGAGATTTAAAAGAGACACACTTAAGAGAATGATGAAGGAAGAACATAACAAAACTCTTGCTTTAACAAGTTTTTTTAGAACTAGCCTCACTAGGAAATTAAGGGCTGAATTTTTGAAATTTTTGGTTATTATCTCCCCAACTCACTCCCTCCAGTTCCAGAACATAAACTCCATGTAGGTGGGGATTTTTGCTCATTTTCTTCACTGCTGAATCTCAAGCACTAGAACATTTTGTGGTGCATAGTACCAGGATAATAAAAATTGAATAAATGAAAAATAAATAAAAATTAAAGAGATACATTTAGGAGCCAGGCAATTAACTAAACAATTAAAAGGTGTATTTAAAAAAACTTTTAGAAAAACAAATCAATTGAGAAAATCAATGAAACCAGTGCTAGTACTTTTGAAAGATCAATACAATCAATAAGTCTCTGGCTAGGCTAAATAAAGAAGAGAGAAGCCAAAACTTAGTAATATCAAAAATTAAAAAGGGGACATCACAACAGATCCCACAGAAATTAAAAGGATGACAAAGGAACATTAAGAACAACTCTATGCCCACACATTTAATAACCTAAATGAATGGGCCAATTCCTAGAAAAACACAATCTATCAAAACTCACACCAAAAATATAGATGCTCCAAATAATCCTGTATCTATTAAAGAAATTAAATCAATATTTAGTAACTTTCAAAAACAGAAAGGGCCAAGCCCACAGGATTCACAGGTCAGTTCTATCAAACACTTAAACAAGAAATGATACAACCTTGTACAATCTCTTTGAGAGGATAGAAGAAGGACTACTGCCTAACTTATTCTAGGAGGCCAGCATTACCCTAATACCAAAACCAGACAAAGACATTACAAGGAAAGAAAACTATACTCATGAACATTGATGCAAAATCTTCAGTAAAATATTAGCAAATTATATTTTAAGAACCATTAAAAGAACTGTACACCACAATCAAATGGGATTTATCCCAAGTAAGTAAGGCTAATCCAACACTTGAAAATCAATGAATGTAATCCATCATATCAACAGACTAAAAAAGAAAATCACATGATCATATCAATAAATGCTGAAAAAACATTTGACAAAATCTAGCAGGCTTTCATGATAAAAACTCTGAGTAAACTACAGAAGAAGGCAACTTTCACAACTAGATAAAGACTATCTATAAAAAACCTATACCTAACATCATTCTTAATGTGAGAAACTGGAAGAATTCCCACTACGATCAGGTACAAGGCAAGGATGTCCCCACTCACCATTCCTTTCCAACATTGTACTGGAAGTCCTTGCTAATGTAATAAGGCAAGAAGAGAAAATAAAAGGTATATATATTGGAAAGAAAAACATATAATTGTCTTTGTCACAGATGACATGATTGTTTATGTCAAAAATCCAAAGGAATCAACAAAAAACTTCTGAAACTAATGAGAGACTCTAGCAAGATTGCAGGATACAAGGTTAATATACAAAAGTTAACTACCTTCCTATATATCAACAATGAATAAGTGGAATTTGAAATGAAAAATACAATATTATTTACCTTAGCTCTTCCAAATGAATTAGGTATAAAGCTAATAAAATATTTATGAGATTTATCTGAGGAAAACTATAAAACTCTGATAAACAAAATCAAAGAACTAAATAAATGAAGAGATATTTTGTGCTCATGGATGGGAAGACTCAATATTGTCAAGATGTCAGTTTCTCCCAATTTGATCTATAGATTCAGTGCAACCCCAGTCAAACTCAAAGCAAATTATCTTGTGGATATTGAACTCATTCAAAAAGTCATATAGAGAAGGAAAAAAAAAACACCCATAATATTAGCCAACATAATATTATAATATTGAAGGAGAACAAAATCAGAGGATTGACACTCTTGACTTCAAGACTTACTATAAAGCTGAAGTATTCAAGACAGTGTGGTGTTGGTGAAAGAAGGGACAAATAGATCATGGAACAGAATAAAACACCCCAAAGAAACTGCCATAAATGGTCAGCTGATCTTTGACAAAGGAGCAAAGATAGTCTTTCCAGCAAATGCTAGAAAAGTAACATCTACATGCAGAGAGAGAAAGTGAGAGAGAGAGAATCTAGACCCAAATCTTACACCCTTCACAAAAATTCAGTTGAAATGGATTTTAGACCCAAATGTAAAACAACACTCCTACGTGTGGTGATGCCTTTTTAGATGGAACACCAAAGACACAATCCATGAAAGAAACAATTGATAGCTAGACTTTATTAAAATTTAAAACTTCTGCTTTGTAAAAGACAATAGCAAGAGAATGAGAAGATAAGCCACAGAATGGGAGAAGATATTTGCAAAGACATCTGAGAGAAAACTGTCATCCAAAACACACAAAGAACACTTGAAACTCAACAGTAAGAAAACAAACAACCCAGTGAAAAAACAGACCAAAGTCCTCAACAGAAACTTCACTAAAGAAGATATATGGATGGCATAAGAAAAGATGCTCCACGCTGTAAGTCAGCAAGAAAATGCAAATTAAAACAAAAAAAAAATACCATTTACACCTATTAGAATGGCCAAAACCCAGAACACTGACAACATCAAATGCTGACGAGGATGTGGAGCTACAGGAACCCTCATACACTGCTAATGGGAATGCAAAATGGGACAGCCACTTTAGAAGACAGCTTTACACTTTCTTCCTAATTTAAACATACTATTACCATATGATCCAACAGTCACAGTCCTTGGTATTTACCCAAAAGAGTGGAAGACATAGGTCTGTACAAAGACCTGCACATGAAGGTCTATAGCAGCTTTATTCTTAGTTGCTAAAACTTGGAAACAGCAAGATTTCCTTGAGTAGGTGAATGGATAAACTGTGACACATTGATAATAATAGATAAATAACAACAAAATAAAGTGTTATTCAGCTTTAAAAATAAATGAGCTACCGAGCCATGAAAAGACTTGAAGGAAACTTAAACGCCTACTACTAAGTAAAAGAAATCTGAAAAGGCTACTGTATGATTTTAATTACATGACATTCTGGAAAAGACAAAGCTATGAAGACAGGACAAAGATCCGAGTTTGTGGGTAGGGTGGGGAGGGAGATAAACAGGCAGAGTGCTGAGGATTTTTAAGACAGTGGAAATACTCAGGAGGGTATTATAATGAAGGCCATATATCATTATACATTTGTCCAAACCTATACAATGTCCAAGAGTGAGCCATAAGGTAAACTACACACTGTGAGTGATCAGGAGGGGTCACCAGAACGGAGAGTAATTTTTTTTTAAGATTTTATTTATTTATTTAGAATCTGTATGAGAGCAGGGGGAGGAGCAGAGGAAGAGGAAGAGAGAGAACCTCAAGCAGACTCTGGTCTGAGCATGGAGCCCGATGTGGGGCTCCATCTCATGACCCTGAGATCATGACCTAAGACGAAATCAAGAGTCAGATGTTTAACTGACTGAGCCACCCAGGTGCCCCAGTGAGTAATTTGAATCAGATCATGTGGGCAGGCTACCTAATGTGTGGGGGCAGGGAGTATATGGGAAATCTCTGTACCTTCTTCCCAATGTTACTGTAGAACTAAAGGTGCTCCAAAAAGTCTTCTTAGAAAAAACACAGGCAATAGATGCAGAACCATATTAATACAGTAACTGGTAGGCATCTTTAAATTCTTTTCAACCCTTTCACTTTGAGTCTCACAGTAGCTGCCCCAAATCTTATCAATAGCAAAGCTTTACAAATGGACGTCCAGTTGAAATTAATGAGCCACAGTGAGGAATGAGTTTGACCCAGGCCAGGAGGTCTCTGGAGTGGCAGAAGTAAGACAGGAATGGTGTAAGTTCTATAAAGGATACACCAGCCACACGGACATCTTGGGGTCATGTGTCTTAGTGGCTCTCACAGGGTTTCCATCCAGGCTGGGCTTCAGTGCTTCCTCACCTGAACTGAGGTCCCCACCCATCACCTTGCTGACCCCAATCCCAGCCCCAGCCCAGCTCTGGGACCTTCTGCTCCACCTGCTCTCCAGGCTGTGTGCTGAGGGCATCTGGAGGGGCTGGGACAGGTCTCACTTGTAAGGACTGTGCACTTTCAGCCCTTATAGGGCTCCTACTTGTCTTAATTCAAATAATGCAGGGATTTATCAAATCATTTGCCTACTGTACGCTCAGTGCCGAGCAGAACATACAGACAATGCACCTCTGAGTTCTTACCCAAAGCACTCACTTACTCTCCCAGAGCCTCAATTGTCTTATCTGTAAAACGGGGATTTGGGCATTTGAATGCCCACCTCACAGAGATGGAAGGATGAGATGAGACTGTCCTTTACATGTCCTCTACATGTTCTTTACACTAGCCCTGTCTGTGGCTGCTGCATCTGAGACAGAGCCCGCAGGGGTGGAAGGAGGGCTGCAGGGAGCCCAGGGCCCTTCGATCAGGTCCTCATGACATGAACCTCTTCATCTTTCAGAGACTGATCTTCTTCATCTTCAAAATGGTCCCGTGGGGATCCAATGAGAACATGTGTGTGCAGGTGTCTGTGGACCCACACACCACACGTCAATGCCAGCATCAGACCCAGTTACCCCCTGGGTCAAGTGGGCATCCAGATGCGGCGCTGACACGCTGTCAGTCCCCAGCTGGCCCTGCCTCAGCATTGTCTCAGTCACCCACACCACAGTCCCAAGAGCCAGATGCTGTCCTAAACTGCATGCTGCAGATGAGGACACTGAGGCATGGAGGGGCTGAGTGACTTGCGCACGGGCACTCAGTGAGTGTGGGGCAGATATGGGCTTGAACCCTGGGGTGTCTGACCCCAGCCGGTGCTTGTGCCGCCCATATCATCCAGCCCCCCATCACCCACAGCCCCACACCACCCACACACCCCACACTCCATGCCACCCACATTCCCCACATCTTCCCCACACCCCACATGCCCCGCACCACACACCCCACCACACACACACACACACACACACACCCCATACCACCCACATCTCTCACACCCTACACACCCCCACACCACCCATGTCCCTCATATACCCCATACCATCCACATCCCCCACACCTCACATCACCCATGCCCCCATACCCTCCACACCTCCTGCACAACCCCCCACCACCCGCACCCCCATCCTGCCCACACAAACTGTCCACACCTCCATGCCCTCCACATCCCAGACGCCCACACCCCACACCTCCACCTGCCAACACACTTCCTTGCCTTTGACCTTGGACCATGGTTGTTGACTGAGTGATTGTATCTCCTCCAAAACTGATAGGTGAAACCCTACCCCCACCGTGATGGTATTAAGAGGTGGGGCCTTTGGGAGGTAATGAGATCACTGGGGGAGAGCCCCCATGAATGGGAGGAGTCCCCTTATATAAGCGACTGCAGAGAACTCCCTCACCCTTCCCCCACATGAAGACACAGGAGAAAGTAGGCTGTCTGAGCTCTCACCAGACACCAGGTGAACAAGCACCACGATCTTGGACTTCCCAGCCTCCAAAACTGTGAGAAATAAATTTCTGTCAGAACGGTGAGCAATACATTTCTGCTGTTTATCAGCACCAATCTATAACCCTTTGTTAACAGCAGCCTGCGCCGACTAAAGAATTTCAATATACAGCCAGAAAGAGGCTCTTAAAATGCAAGTCAGACCAAGCCACTCAGCTCAGGCCCCTGCCATGGGCTCCCACTTCCACTGAGTAACATTCAAGAGCCCACATGATCTGGCCTGTGTTTCCCTGTGACCTCTCCTCCTTCATTCACCCCCTTCCTCCTCCGGTCCTTCCAGATGTACCAGCCCACTGGCTACTCCTCAAACACAGGGACCCTCCCACCTCAGGGGCTTTCCTCGAGCTGTTCCCTCCGCCAGGCATGCCCTCCCTGCTGTCTGCTGGGCTCACCCCTCCCCTCTTCCGGTCTCTGCTCCCAGACACCTACTGGCCCCACACTACTGAATACGGAACCCGCCCCCTCGACCCACGCACCTGCTCCTCTCAGTACTCGTGCTCTCTCCTCTTCTTTTCCACAGTGCGCAGCACCCACTAACGTCCTGTAGAATGTGTTGTATTTATCATTTATCATCTGTCTCCCCACAAGGTTGTCAACAAAGTGAGGGCAGGGATCTCTGTGTCATTTCTAAGCTCTCAGGACAGTGCCTGGAACAGTCGGTGTTCACACACACCTACGAGTGACTGACACCTGACATGAGATCTGAGACCTTAGAGTCCAGGTGACGAGTTCCGAGTCTGGAAAGCTCAGGACAGAGGGTGTCCACCTCCCGCCCACCTCCTGCCGTGGGCTCTGGCCCCTTCTCTGTGGGACAGACCACTCCGTTTGGTGGGTCTGAGGTGCTTTCTTCCCCCAACCAAGAACACCCCACTGAGGATCCCCTTCCTATCCAGGAGCAGCTCCTTCTACCCCACCAGCCAGAGAATCACACAACCTTTGTTGTGGGTTGTGGGGGGACGCTGAGACACCGAGTAAAACCACCCCTGAGGCGGGCAAAGAGGCACACCCACAAAAACATAAAAGATGAAATGCACCCAGTTTCCCAGGGGGCTTCTTAACCTTTCATCCATTGGGAAGAATGAATCTAGACAAGCAAAAATAAGGGAGCCTCGACCCTGCAGGCTGCACAGAGGCCCTGGAGCCCAGGTTCCTGCAGGTCAGAAGAGCCCCTGGTTACCAGCTCAGAGAACAAAGGACCCAGGAGCTCTGGACCCCGGGCGCTACAACAGACAGAGAGCCAGACCTTCTGTACCTAGAGACTGTCAGGCCCTTCCAAGAGCAATGGCCCTGCTCCAGTCCTAAAGTGGGACATGCCCTGGCCGCTTGACTTCCGTTGAATTTGGGAGAAAATCAGGAAGCAGGGCATGAAATTGTCAGTGGCACAGCAAATAGAGAAAAAAAAAACAAAAAGAAGAAAAGGAATGGGGGGGGGCTGGGTGGTTCAGATAGTTAAGCATTTGCCTTCAGCTCAGGTCCTGATCTCCAGGTGGTAGGATCGAGCCCTGCCTCAGGCCCCGGGCTCAGCAGGGAGTCTGCTTCTCCCTCTCCCTCTGCCTCTCCCCAACTCAGGCTCGCGCTCTCTCTCTCTCTGTCGCTCGGTCTTAAATGGATAAATTTTAAAAAAATCTTTAAAAAAAAAATGAAGATTGGAAATGGGGAGGTGAAGAAAATTCACACTGATGGTGATCTAGGATTCACTCAGTCCTGGGCAGGTGGGAGTCTCAGAATAGAAGCGCCCCAGGGAGGCCCTGGGCCAAGTCTCCACTTCCCTATCAGCTCAAAGGGCAGAGGCCATTGCCCTCCATGGCTGTGGCAGAGACGATGGGCAGGAAAGGGGGTCAGCGCTCCAAAGCACCCCCTCCTTCCAGCCCCCACTCCTGCCCTGGCCAGCAGCCCCTCCCACCTCTACAGAGAAGGACACTGTGTCTGTGAGGGTTGTGCAGCCCCAGGGCTGAAGCGTGGGGTGTTTAGGCTCCCCCAAACCCGGGTGAGCACCACTTTCTCCTGCAGGACCTGGGCAAGTGACCCCAGCTCTCAGTACCAAGTTCTTCATCTGTTATATGGGGAGATTTGCGGGACTCCCCGCCCCCCAAGGTTGTTGTATGGGATTAAACCCTATAAATGTTTAGGAAGGGCTTGCCACTGAGCCCGGCTTCCAGGCTATGGCTCAGTAAAGTCAGTTGAAGGAATGATGACAAGAAACAGTAATGTTATTCTGCTGGAGTGACTTGGCCTCCCTTTGGATCCTTGGCCTCTGTGGAGGTTACACCTGATGCCCTGGGGGAACGGCACTGCCCTATTCATCCACCTGTTTTCTGCCCCAGCCGTGGTTCTCAGACACGTCCGCTCTCCGCTCCATGACCTCTGGGCCATTTCCTTTCATTTCTAAGAATGACTGGGTTTGCCTGATTGGACATGGTCACAAGCCCGTGAGTCTCCGTTCCTTAGAAACCATTTCTTTCTGCCGACGCTCTTCCACACTGAAGTATTAGGTCTCTGATGCTTCAAGAAATGATGGTGTGACTTGTTTACCTGTGAATAAATCATTGATTCAGAAGGTTAGTCTGAAAAATCTCACAGTCGGCGACACTACTTCTGCCCTGCTCTCCCCAGGCGCGCACCACACGGTGATGCTGCCCAGGCTCCTGTCCCTGGGGCTGAGTTCATGGCCGACAGCACTGGAGGCAGAAAGGAAGCCAGAGGTTCATGTGCAAAGGCCTGGAGGTAAGAGGGAACATGGTATGAAGTGGGTGCTGTGCGGGGCCGCGGAGGGTGACCCACGGGGACCCCGCAGTGCCATGTGTCATGGCCCCAGTCCGGATCCCATTTTTTTATCCAGAATAAGGGGCAGCCGCGGAAGACTAGAGGACCTCAGCTCAGGTTGGGGCCAATTCTTATGGAAAACGAGGCAAGCAGTCCAGACCTCCCAGCAGGGACACGACACCCAGACCAAAGCTGACAAGCCCTTCCTAAACATTTATAGGGTTTAATCCCATCATCTCGCACCAAGACAGGGGCTCCAGACACACCAGCAAGAGTCACCCTCCTTTTGCCACCCGCCCCTACAATGTCCGAGCACCTGTGATGTCATCTACTCATGAAAACACCCTAAAAGAGAAAAGAAGGCAAGTCGGCAGGCCAGGGTTTGGGGAGCTGAGCTGTTCCCCTGGTGCTGAGATGGCCTTCAGGGGTGAAACTCTCATTTCTGGATTAGAAGGCAGGGCTTCAACTTTGCCATGCCTCTGCGGGATGGTTTTCAACCCCAAATGGCATAGGCATAGAGCTGACACAGCCCTGTGCCTCCTAACACCGAGTGCAGACTCTCAGGAGAGCCCAACCAATTCCGTGAAGTTCATTGCTAAATCATGCTGATTTTTAAATGCACTTTAAAATTGGGGTCAGGAGAGTCATTTGGGAGGTGTTAATAGTTGGCAGACTCTATTGACCTTTTTTTCCCCTCATTTTATCGAGAGCCTATAACAATTTCATCCCAGGCTGCCATGACATCAGGTTCAAGTCTGTCCACTGGCTTCAGTCGGGACTGTCCAATCACCGTCCCCTCCAGACCCCTAGGGACTTAGCGTGAGGCATTCACTCCATGGGCTTGATTTCATCCCCTCTGCACAAGTTCACACCTCGTGCCCGAGTCCCCAGCCCTTGTCTGGTCATGCTTGGGGTTTGGGCCCTGCCAGCCCCAGGTATGGGATCCATGTGGTTCAGGCAGACAGAGCATCAGCCCTGGGTCAGGAGTTCAAATCCTGACCCTGGGCCTCAGTTTCCCAACTGTACCACAAGGAGGTTTAACCAGATGATCCACCTGGTTCAAGGATCTATGGTTTTGTGCAGGAGAGTCTTGCCCAGACATTTAGAAACCAGTGACCCAGGATCTACTGATGATCTCTGTCTGGGAAGTGAGAAGGGAGAAAGCATCCGCCCATGAACCATAATCAGAAACCAAAAACCACACCCTCAGGCTGGTCCCCACTGACCTGACAGGGATATCTTTGTTCCCACAGTGAATGAACTCTGCTAAACCAAGAGGACATGCCAAGACAATAAAAGTTCTGTCCCAACTCAATTACGTGGAGTTTAGGGTTAACTGAACCAATAAAGGGAATGAAAAGTGGGGGAATCTGGTTTCTGACGATATGGGCAGTAGGAATGGGGGTGGGGAGCAAATAAATAACAACAATAATAATAACAACGAATCCGTCTCCTGTGCCAGCCTCCTTCTCTGGGCTCTCTGCAAAGCAGCCAAAACGTGCCTCCTCTCCCCTCTGCCACAGCAGCCAGGTCTCAGGGAATTTCTAAGAAGGATGAGATTCCAGGAGAAAGAGAAAAAACCCCACATCCCCAGCACAGAAGCATTCACCCACGCCTCTCCACTGCGAACCAGGAGGCTGCCCTTCCCAACGCCAAGGTCAGAAGGTGTCTTCACATCCTGAGCCCAGGCACCTCTGAAAGGCCTGCAATACATCCCCCCTGTGTGTCCCTGCCCTTCTCAGACACCTCTTGGACCCCATTGGTGACAACTGCTCTGTTTCCATCAAGGTCTAGTTGTTTTAATGGAGGTTTTAAATAACCCCTTTGCTGCCAAGAAATTTATGTCCTGCAGAGATGTGTGAGGCCGTGAACAGACATTGGGGAGAGGTTCAAGCCCAGTGGTTGTTGGACAATAACCATGATGTGCCCTCCCTGTCCTTCCGTCCTCTGGGACGTCAGTTTCCAATGAGTTAGCAGATGTCACCACCTAGCGCCAGGCCATGTGCAGGGTTCCAGACCTAGAGAGAAAGATTAATCATGTTCCTGGACTCAGAGGAGGTCACAGTCAGATGGGGGAGGCAGACCTGCCAGCAACACACATCATCCAGCTGCCAAGAAAGCACCAGACTAAAGGCTGCCACTCCATGAGCGCCTCATGTATACAATAGTGCCTACTGTGTGCTGAGTCCAAGGCCAGGTGATCCACAGGTTGTCCGACCCTCCCAACAAGCCACCCTGCTACAAGGCCATTAATCATTCCCATTTTACTGACGAGGACACTGAGGCTCAGAGCAGTTGAAGAACTCACTCAGGTAACACAGCCAGGGAGGGAGCCCCAGTCAGTGTGTGCCCTGACGACAGCCAGCTTCAGAGCAGCTCTGCCCACCCATGTGCCGACAGAAGGAGGCCAGGTCGACTGGGTGGACATCTGGGTGGTCACCAGATCCAGGCAGTCCGAGTCTGGAGGGGATGCTAGATCACAGGTGCACTGTCTCCTGATTATGGAGGTTCCCCAAGGTAGCCTCACATTAGCCCAGGTGAGTTAGGCTGTCCCAGGCCAGCGGCCAAGGAAAAGATAAGAATCAAATCTACTTGGTGTATTGTCCTTCTTTCCACACCCACAATCCCATCTTTCCCCAGCACTAGTGGTGTGGCTGGGTCTGAGCCCCATACCTGGTTTCAAGAGTGAGTGAGTATGTGACTCCTCCAATGGTCAACCAATCAGTAATTTCCTCCCCTTGGCAATTGTGATTGGCTAAGAATGGGCACATGATCCCAGAGGGTCCAATCAGAATTAGACCTTAGATTTTTTTTTTTTTCCTAAACAATTTAGGAGTAGCTAGGTTGGTCAGTATGAACCAGAGCTGCTGGTGGTCATCTGGAGAACAGCCTTCCTAAGAATAAAGATAAATGCAGCTCTGAAAAATGGAGAGAGAAGAAAGAGCTGGCCTGGGTGAGTGTGTGTATAGACATATATGTGCGTATGCACTCAGATCACACTGACCATAAGCCCAAGGAAGGTAGACAGTAGTGTCTTCTGCTTTGCCCTTGCTGTGCTCCCAGCCCTGGAAGGCTACCCAGCACAGAGAAGTGGCAATTGTTCGATCCCCGGGGTCAAGTCAGGCCTGAAACCAGAAGCCCCCCTGACTTCCTTGAGCAAATACATTTTTATTTCTCTATTTAAACCAGTTTGAGTTGAGTCAGATCAGAGCTCTGTGAGTCCCAGCCATGCACTGTAGGTCTCCACCCCCACGCACCTGGAGAGCACTGTGTCTGGCCCATGGTCTGTATTTGTACAGTGAGCAAAGAAGTGAATGAACTTGGCATTTCCCATTCCTTGGCTCCCCCACTCTCCACTTCCCTGAGAGCTACCTGCCCCTCTCAGGCTACAGAGGACCTCACTGGGACCATCGATCACGGGTGTATAAAGGAGGCTTGATGAACGAGCAGCTGCTTTTCCCAACAGCTGCAGCAAGAGCTGTTCATCAACCTCCTTGGAGGAGGACAGCTGGCCTCAGGGAAGTAAGTGGTCAGTGTCATAGGCAGGAGCAGGACCCCCAGGACATACTGGGGACTGGGACCCTGCCATCCTGGCCGGCGGACACCAGAGTAGAGGATAATAAAAGTAACTCTGCACATCCCCATGGACAAGTCCACACAGAGTACATGAACATGTTGGAGGAGGCTGAAATCCTGGCTCAGACACTCACCAGCCACATGACCTTGGGCAAACCCCAGCTCCTCCCTGGGTCTGGGTTTTCTTGTCCACTAATCGTCTCACTCACAAGGCTGTTGTGAGAAGGAAATAGCGGTGTCTAGTGAGTGCTCAGTCAGAGCCCTGCCTCAGTCCGCTGAGAGCTCAGCCCCAGTCCGCTCTGCCTCCGGCATCCTGAGCTCCCAGAAGAAGGTAGACAGGAGGCAGCCTGAAGCAGGGTCAGGAGGAGCAGGGACCCAGAGTCTCCCAGGGCCACTGTGGAGTGGCTGCCTGGACCTGAGTCCCTCATGGGGACCCCGGGATGCCCAAAGACACTGAGGGGAGAGCTGGGTACACAGGAGCCCGAATGGTACTCCTGACATTCCTGCTGGACACTGTGCTCTAACCATAATGTATGTACCTCAACCACACTTTAATTTTCATCACCAGGGAATGTGTGCATGCATGGGCACAGGAAGAAATGAGTTCAAATACACTGTTTAAAGTGGAAGAAATGGAGTCCCAGAGAAGTCTAGTGATTTGTCCAAGGTCACACAGCTCGGGATGGCAGACCAGGTCCAAACCCCAGGCATCCACCACTAAGGCCCAGGCTCCTTCCCCCACCCGACCCTGCCCCACAGAGCACAGGAGAGGATTAGGAAAGGAAGAGGTCGGCATTGGCTGGAGGCATCAGGGAGGTCTTCCTGGAGGAGCAGGAGCCCAAGGTGTGTCCTGAAGGACAGACTGGAGGAAAAGAGCCTGCAGGGAAGATGGAGCAGCTCCTAGTGTGCTGCTCCCAGCTCTTTAGGGCCCTGGGTCTGGAATTCTCCACGAGGAGGTTCAGAGTCTTCCTGGAGCAGGGACCCGGGACCCTCTCCCCAGAGAAGGAGGACATGTGTCCTGTCAGGTTGGAGGCAGCTCCCAGGTAGGGAAGGTGAGCAGGGCGAGCGGGAGCTCCTGGGAACGTCTGTTCTCTTGGCTTCTGTCCCAGGCACTCCTGAATGGGAGAGAGGGTAGCAGTGACCTTGCCCATCTGCTATGAGGAGACCTCGGTCTCACAGGCGTTCTGGGTGGCCATCAGCCCCACACGCGGTTCAGACCCCCTCCCCCGAAGTGTCACCTCAACGGAGGTTCCCTGCAGATCCCCCGAGTGAGCAGCGTCCAGAAGGGTAAGAACCCCCGTCATGGCCACAGTCGGGGAGTTGAGTCTGCCTCCTTCCCTGCCCTGCCACAGACGCCCATTTCCCTGTACTGAGCCCGCAGAAGGGCGACAGTGTCCCCTCGGGCAGGAAAACACTCATCAGCGCGTGGCTCCGTGCGGGGTCCTCGGTGAACTGGGGGAGAAGCAGGGACTATTTTGGGAGCAGAGGCCTGTGGGGGTGGGAGCTGTACCCTTCCCCGCCCAGGCCAGCTTTCCAGGCTGGGAGCTGAGCCAGCGACTCTTCCAATCTCAACTACCCGCCCCCCCTCCTGCCTTTCTTTGACAAGCAGTGACTGATGCCAGTTGGGTGAGGACTCTGAAGGGACTCCTGGCTGTGGGGAGACAGATTTCTGGCTCCTGGAGTCTGCCCATCTTGGGGAGACAAGTAGGCTAATAGAGGGAGAGCCTGCAGAGGGACAGCAGTCCTTGGATGGTCAATGCCGATTTCCAGGCTGACGCCCCCAACCCTCACTCCTACCCCACCCATCTGGGGTCTGGAGGACAGGCAGAGTCAACTCTCAATCTCCTGTCATCTTCTCTCAAGGCAGGAAGCTCCAGATGTTTCCCTGGACCCAGAACTTTCTGGAGCTCACAGCAGCAGCTCAGGAATACTGGCTGGGAGAAAAAAGAAAGGAAGGAAGGGCCCTCGCTCCTGAGGCACCCGGGGACCTGCAGGCAGAGAATCCAGACGGAAATGAGCAGGGGGTGAGAATGAGGTCATCAGAAAAAATTCAGCATTAGAAATGGTCACACAGTGACCTATGGCATCTGCTTAATCAGGAACAAATTAGTCTGTGCCCTGGAAAGATCTGAGACTTTCTAGTGCTGAACATTTGTTACAGCTCTAACATTTCGTGCTGAGCCAAATGCGTCCCAGATTCCAGGAGCTGGAGAAAAGTTCCAGCATCGGGGCCTGGGGAAGAGCAGAGGCTCCCACACAGGACCTGAGCACCCACCTGAGTCCTCACTGTGTGACTGTGGACAACTTCCCCTCTTGTAGATAGTTCTTCTGTGTCCCAGGCTTGCAAAGACCAAGGTGATGGAGGCCGGGCCCAGGATGCAGAGCCCGAATGCTACGGGAGCTCATGAAAGCTCTCTGGGGGGAAGGACCGCAGCAAAGATGGGCCCGGGGCTCTGAGCTTTGGGAGGCGCTGACTCACCTCCTCTCTCCCACTCCTCGCTCCTCACCTCGGCCCTCAGGACTGATGCTGCTTCCCCATACATGGGCGGGGGGAAGGGAGGCAACAGACTCAGAGAGGTCAAGTACATTGCCCAAGGGCACACAGCTGGCCCCAGGAGAGACCATACTCTTCTCATGACCCCAGGTTGCATTTCTGGCCCCAAAGGCACCTTCTTCAGCCTTTGGGGTCCTCTTCCTGAGGGTCAAAATGGCCTCCCAGGCTATTCCCCAAGGGCTGAGCTGCTAAGCTCATTTTCCTTTGGGATTTGACCCATCCCTGCTCCAGGATCCCTGCCCATCCCTCCACCTCCCTAGGGCCTCCATCCCCTCCCATGTCGAAGGGGACAATAAGAGCCCCCCAGGTTTGTGGTAAGGAAGGAGGGAAGTCATTTGCATAATGGTGGCCACCATCAAGGGGAGGGGCCACATCCGTGGTACTCTCTGTGGCAAGTTTCTCCCGCCCAGCTTTTCCCCCCTCAGCCACTGCCTGACCTCCCTCCCCAGGCACCACCTCCCCCTCCCGTCATGGCCTCTCAATATGGCATCTCTTTCTCATCATCCCATTTTCCTTCATTTTTTCCTGCATTTTTCATACCTTGTAAATTTTTTTTGGTTCATGTACAAGTTTCCCTCGGCTGTTTCCCAGGAGCTCCCTGTGGGCAGGGGCCTGGAGGTCTCTTTCGTGGCTGTGTCCCACTGCTCAGCACCCCGAGGGGGCACCCAGAGGGGCCTGACGAGTACCCACTGGATGAGGGGTCACATGAGGAGTGGGCCTGGGTTGTACTGGTCAGGATGGGCGAGAGGCTGTGACAAATATGCCCACATCCCAGTGGCTTCCCCCAGGAGGAACTGGTCTCTCCACGTGAGGTCGAAGGGGATGTGGCTGGTCCAGGGAGGGGCTTCCTTGGAGCACTGATGCGGAGATCCAGGCTTCTTCATCTGTGATGACATCACTGAATGGTACACGGGGCTTCCAGGGTTCCCAGGGAGGAGCAGTGAGTGAGGAGAAGCTCGCCAAGTGATTCACCAGCTCAGCCCAGAGAGGAACCGCGTCACCTCCAGCCACATTCCATTGACCACAGGTGCCAAGGGGCCCCACCTGGATGCACGGGGGGCTGGGCAGGGTGGCCCAGCCTGGGTAGCCACCACCCAGCACCAGACTTGCCCTATGATGGGGGCGTGAACTGGTGGGCAGCAACTATCTCTGCCCCTGCAGACAATGGATGACTCTTGTCACTTTGAGTTCCTTCCTAAGATCTCTGGGCTCCCAGCTCTCTCCCTGCCTCTGGCTGGCATGATGCCTGGGTCAGAAAGGCAAGAAGAAAGGGGCGGTGACCTGGGAAGGGCTGCCCACGCTGCTCCCCACACTCAGCTGGGGAGGGAAGACGTTCTGGGCTGTTCTGAGCTGACTGTGTTGGAACCTTCTGTGTCTGCTGAGCTTCTAATTCCGGAGCCATCTGCCTGTGTTTCCAGCCCCAAAGCTCCGGGATAAATAAATTTTTTTCTGTGGTTTTTAAAGAAAGTTTCAGCAGGGGTGGGGAGAGAGGAGGGAGGTCTCGGAATCATCTGGTCTCTGAGGAGGAGGTCCTGGCAAGGGATGGGACAAAAGTGTGCTTGGCCCTGAGCCTTGTAAGAACCACCTGAGGTTGCTATGATTAGCCCCATTTTACAGATGAGGAACCTGAGCCCCAAAGAAATTAAAGAGTTTGCCAAAGGTCAGACCTTGACCGAACAAAATGCTATGCCTCTTCACGAATCAGTCCTTTCTGCTGGAAGCACCTTGCCCCTCACTTTTCCCATGGAGGGCCTCCCCTCACTTCAGAATTCTGGGCCAGAAAAGCTCAGAATTAGAAAGGAAGCTGGGAGGAGTAGCGGGCCTTGCAGGCAGGGTCACACAGTGAGGTGGAGCAGGGTGGGGGGTGGTTAACTGGGGTGCAGGAGGAGCACAGGCCTTGGAGAGGCAGAACTGAGGATGACTCCAGCCCACCAAGAGTTGACTCTGTGGCCCTGCCTGGCCTTGGCCTCTCCATGAAACCACAGTAGAACTTCTCCCTTTCATGGCGGAGAAGGACGGCATAGGTGACATGTTGGTTTACCTTCTGTTCAGACGCGCACCATCGCCTCCAGGAGCCCTGAGCCTCAACTCAGCCCCACCAGGGAAATTTCTCAGGACATTTCTTCACTTTCCAAGGCTCGGTGCCAATGTCACTGTGATTCAGGTGAATAATCGTCACCAGGATTGATATGGAATCTGCAGCCCAGATCTCAGCTGCCTTGCTTCTGGAGGAAAACCGATGGGACAGGTGCCAGCTCTGTCCCCTCCTACCGTATGGTGTTACCCTCGCCACTTCATGGTGCTTAACTGGGCTGATTCATAAAACGGGAGTAATGATGGAATCTTCCTCATGTTTCATTTAGAAATAAAAAACAGAAACAGAGAAGTGGAAAAGTCCTTACTACTCGGCCACACAAACTATTGCAATAGCTAAGATCTTTTTTAACAGACTTATGGAGATGTGATTGGCATACAATAAACTGCCCCGTATTTAAGTGCAGAATCATAAGTTTTGATATACATGTCCATCGGTGAAACCATTGCCACAAGTAAAATGATAAACATATTCTTCACCCCAGAATCTTCCTCATGCCCCTTTTGTTAGCCTGACCCACAGCCTCATTCTCCCCCTCACTCAGTCCCCAGGCGACCACCATCTGCTTTCTCTCTCTCCAGTTTGGTTTGCATTTTCTAGAATTTTATAGAAATGGAACCACGCCATATGTATTCTTTTCATCTGGCTTCTTTCACTCAGCATAACTATTTTGAGATTTATTCCCATTGTCGCATGTATCAATAATTTGTTCTTCTTTACGTCTGAGTAGTTGGATAGAATTTATTTATCCATTGATGGCCCGGTTGATGAACATTTAGCCTCCGGTTTGGAACTGTTGTAGACAAAACCACTCTGAACATTTGTGTACAATTTCCCTTTAATTTCTGTTGTAACAGCCTCTCACAAATTTATCTATGTTGTGTTTTCATTTCCATTTGCTTTGAGATACTTCATAATTTGCGTTTGGGTTTCTTCTTTGTACCATGGATTATTTAGAAGAGTGTTACTTAGCTTCCAAATACTAGGGTATTTTCCAGGCATCTTTCCCTACGGATTTCTAATTTCATTCCATTGTGGTCAGAGAACAGACATTGTGTGACTTGTATCTTTTTAAAAATTTGTGAAACTTGTTTTATACAACCCAGAATATCATCTGTCTTGGTGAATGTTCTGCGTGCCTTTGAAAAGAATGTGTATTGTGCTGTTGCCTAGTAGAATGTTCTATAAATGCCAATTAGGTGAGGTTTGTTGATGGTGCTGTGCGAGCCTTCTCTACCCTTGCTAATTTTCTACCCATTTGTTCTCTCTGTCTCTGAGAGACGGGTGTTGTGATCATTTTCTAGTGGTGATCTGTTTATTTATCTTTGCAGCTTCCCAACTTTTCCCTCATGCATTGTGAAGCTCTGTTATTATGTTCATAAATAGTCATGGTTGGTACAGCCTCTCGATGAACTGACATCTGTATCATTATGAAATGTCCCTCTTTATCCCTGGTAACATTGTTTGCACCCAAGTCTGCTCATCTGTTATTTCTCCTCTCCAGCTTTCTTCTGATTAGTGTTACGTGGTATGTAATTTCCCACCCCTTACTTTTAACCTATTGCTGTCTTTCTACTTAAAATGGGCTTCCCATAGGCTGCTTGTAACCAGGTCCTGCTTTTATGTCTGATATGATAATCTCTGCTTTTTGATTGGATCTCTGTAATGCGATTACTGATGTGGTAGGGTTTAAATTTGCCATCTAACTTCTTATTTATTTCTCCCATCTGTTCTTTGGTCCGGTTTCCCTCCTTTTCTGCCTTCTTTGGGATTATGGGGGTAATTTTTATGGTTCTATTTTATCCCCTTTGCTGACTTCTGAGTTATGGGGGGGGGGTGTTATTTTGTTAAACATCTTTTCTTTTTTAAAGTAGACTCCACACCCAGCATCATGACCCTGAGATCAAGACTGGGGCTGAGATCAAGAGTACAACACTTAACTGACTGAGCCACCTAGGCGCCCCTTCGGTTGTTACTTTTGTCTTTGCCTTCTGATGGACCGATGGATCATATTTGTTTTTAAGCTCCCACGGCCAACTAGCAAGTGATAGTAAACAAATTCACATTCAGTGTACAAATTGTACTTCTGCATCTAAATCATGAATAGTCAGTTTTCTATTAATGAGACTGAAATAATGAGAAAAATGTATTTTCCATTTCCTCATAATCATCATTTTCAGAGCTTTCTCCCTAGATGTCCAGATTCCAATTCCCATCCGCCATCAGCTTGCTTCTGCCTACCTTGAAGATCTCTTGCCGTGCATAACATCTTGTGATGCATTCTTTCAGCCTCTATAGCTAATAACATTTTTTCCCTTTATTTGTGAAAAATATTTCCCCTATCTATAGACTTCTAGAATGACTGTCTTGGTTTTTTCCATTTAGCGCTTTAAAGATATTGCTCTGCTGTCCCTGGTCTCTGAGTCTACATCGTTTTTGATGAGAAATCTGCTATCCTCCTTATTTTTGCTCCTTTATCAGTAACATGTCTTTTTCCTCTGGTTACTTTTAAGATTTTCTCTTTATTCCTGGTTTGGAGACATTTTATTATGATATGCCTTGGTATAATTTTTTTCAGGTTTCTTGTACTTCAAGTTCATTGCACTTCTTGGATCTATAGATCAATAGGCGTCAACAAATTTGGAAAAAAGTTGACCATTATCTTGAACTATTTTTCTGACCTGCTCACTTACGTATGTGATAGGCCGCTCTAGGCCATCCCACAGGACACTGAGGATTTGTTCATTTCTTATATTATTCTTTTTCTCTGTGTGTTTCATGTTGGGTAATTTGCATTTCTTTTTTTTTTTTTTAAGATTTTATTTATTTGACGGAGAGAGGAATCACAAGTAGGCAGAGAGGCAGGCAGAGAGAGAGAGGGGAGGAAGCAGGCTTCCCGTGGAGCAGAGAGCCCGACGCGGGGCTCGATCCCAGGACCCTGGGATCATGACCTGAGCCGAAGGCAAAGGCTTTAACCCACTGAGCCATATGTCAAGTTAGCCAATCTCTTCTTCTGCAGTGTCTTACCTGCCTTTACAACCATCTAGTACAGTCTTCATCTCACACATTATGATTTTCAGCTCTAAATTTTTAGTTTTGGTCTTTTGTATATCTAGCACAGCTCTACTGATCATCTCCTATCTTTCTCCTGTACTTCTAAATGTATTCAATAATGTGTTAATAACTGGTTTTACTGTCCTCATCTACTGTAAATTAGATCATTTGTGTCAGTTTTAAGTCCATTTTGATCACCTGGCTTTTATACTCACTGTATGTCATATTTTCCTGCTTTTTTGCTTGCCTGGATATTTTTCATCAAATGCTACTCATTGTGAGTTTGTCTTTTGGGCAACTTGATATTTTATATTCTTATAAATACTCTTCAAGATTGTTCTGGACACAGTTAAGTAGTAGGGACACATGTCTTTAAAGTCTTATTTATAAACTTTGCTATACATGCACAAAGCAACAGTCAGTCTGGGGCCAATTCTCCACTTCTGACACAAGACCCTTCTGAGTACTTTAACCGCTGCCCATGCCTGACCTGGCTTTCCACTTTGGTGGGAGCAGAATCCTGAGTTTTAGGATTGTGCCTTAATCCCTGCTGGCTGTGTTTCCTCAGCCCCAGGCAGTTTCCTACACTCCAGCCTTCAGCAGTCACTCTGCAAACCAGCGATGTCTCTCAGTGTTCTCATCTCCAAACACGCTCACCTCTGGTACTCTGCCTGTGACCCCAGGTTGCCCCATTTCCCCCACATTCTACCTCCATCTCCACAGACAATCCAGTTCTGCCAGACCCCTAGCCTCTGATCTCTCTCCAGGCTGTAAACAGGGGAAATGAAGGAAATTCTTCCCCTTCTCTCCGGGTTCACTCTCCCTTGTCGTTTGGTGGCTAATGACTTAGAAGGTGTTGTTTTATATATTTTGTCCTGTTTTCAGTTGTAGCAGACAGGCGGGTTAGCGTGGCTCCTGCCATTCCATCTTGGCGGGGAGCAGAACACTGAATAACATTTACTGAGCACTTACATACGCCAGGCTCTACTCATAGCACTTGCATGAACTCATTCTCTCATCACAGCAACCTAGCATATAGGACCATTATTCTCCCATTCTACAGATGAGGAAACTGAGGGACAGGTGTTAGAATTACTTGCCCAGGGCACACATCTGGTAAGTGGCCTGGATTCCTACTGGCTGGGCTGTCCCATAGCCTGCCCTCTCCACCCTCCCCAGCACTTCCTGCCCCTGGGGCCCCACATGTGTTCTGCAGAGGCTCCACGTTCCCAGACTCCTGGTGGTTGCCCCACGGGGAGCAGCACTGTTTCTACTTCCAACATGCTGGAGAAATGCTGCCATTTCTCCAGGTGGAAAGTGCAGCTGTGCTCTGAGAGGTCCTCCCTCTCCAAGCAAGCATTCAACAAAGTAGCTGCTGCTGTTGCAGTTATTGATATTATTATTATCAGAAGAGCCATGATTCAACACGGCGCCTCCAGCTGTCTCCACATACCAGGAATTCCAGAGAATGCATGTCATTTAAGACCACGTGGGTGTCAGCTGCAAATTCCCATGGGGGCTCCTGCTCTGGGGAACTGGATCAGGATACTTCTGACTCTCCCAGGTTCCATGTACCTATTAGCCCTGATCAGGAATGGGTCCTTCCAGTCTGCTTCGGGCCTCTAGCAGGTTTACTGCTCTTGCCATGAGTTGAAGGAAGAACATTCGTTACCTGGAATTTGGGGTCAGAGACACATAAGCTCAAAGCCTGAGTCCTCCTGAGTTCTGTGATCTTGAGCCTCAGTTTCTTCATTTATGAACAAGGAGTTGTAACATCTGCCTTGGAGGCCATAGGGAGTCTTATACCAGATCATGGTGGGAAGGGCACAGCTAGGTCTTGACCAGTTTGGTGTGGGCAGAACTGCTACAGTGATCTCCTACCCAGCCTGGTGACTCGAGATAAGTTGTCTCGGTTTTCTGAGCCTTGGTTTTCTGATCTGTAAAACGGCATGGGGGTGGGGGCGGGGGGAGGGCGGATAACACAGTTTTCCTTATTATTGAATTGCAAGGATGAAATGAAATAATCATATCCCCCTGATTCCTACATCACTCACCCTCACCCTTTTCATTTCACTGAACCCCAAGCCTCCTTTCTTAGTCCCACCAATCTGGGGACTCTCATGCTCTGAGGCTTGGAAGAACAGAGGCAAATAGTGTCCATGCATCTGTCTCAGAGCAGACAAGGCAGCCCCCGTAACTGGAGCTGGTTCAGTGCTTTACTAACTTCTCATAAAGCCAAACAGCCTGTCACAGAAACGCTGATGCCATCTCTAATTTTTCTGATGCTCCATTTAAACACAGCATGGCCCAGAGGCTTTCAGGTGTTTAGAGAAACAACATAACAATATGGCTATTGCTTCATGTGCTTGTGGTGTTATGCTTTCCCTAGAGCCCTGTGGGTTGCACACATGTTGATTTGAAAAACCGGGGGAGTCTCAACTGTAGAAGACAGAGAAGTCTCTCCCCCAGCAGAACATCTGGAGGGGCCTCAGTCAGCTGGAGGCTCAGGAGCAGACAGTGCATGAGACTCACAGAATGGTCTGGCAACAGCACCCATCAAATGGCTAGAGGTCACATCTAGCACCCCATCCAGTCCTGGAGGGCAGGTGACATGGGCCAGAACCCCAGAAACTGCAGATGGAACCATGTAGCCATTAACAACAACAGTGTGAGATCAAAAATCAGTCAATATTTCTTGAGGACTTGCCATGTTCCAATCACTGTTCATTGTGCCCATTTAGCAGATGAGAAAACTGAGACACAGAGAAGTGAAATGACCTGCCCAAGGCCCCACAGCTGATAAGTATCAGCGCTGGGATTTGAACACAAACCACCAGGTTCCAGAGCCTTCGGTAGCATCATTATAATGAAGTTCAGATCCCCCAACCTAGCCCAGAAGTCACCTCCCCTTCCTAGTTTGTCTCCCTCTCATGTGTATCAGTTAGCTTTTGCTGTGTGACAAACCACTCTGAAACTTAGAGCTTAAAACACAAACATGTATATTTCCAATGGATCTGTTGTCAGCAAGGCAGCTCTTCTCGTCCAGGTGGACCCAGTCGGGCCTGGATGGTTTCAGGTGGTCTCAGTCACCTGCGTGGGCCTCAAGGGGAACTGCTGAGATGGCCGGGGCACCTGTCCATAGTCTTGTCTCCTCCAGAAAACCAGACTGAGCTTGTCCAGTTATGTTGGCCACAGGTTTCCCAGCAGCAGGAAAGGGCTAGTCCTGTGCACAGCACTTTTTTAAGTCCTTGCCTGTGTCCTGTTATTACTATCACCTTAGCCAAAGCAGGTGACCAAACCAGACCTGGACTTGGAGTGGACAAGCAGATCCGACATCGTGACAAGAAGAGCAGCAACACTTTGTAGCAAGGAGCACACGTGGGGCGGGGAGAGGTGCGTGAGCACACAGCCATCCTCTTTCACCATCTCCCTCTCCACCTATTGCCTCCTTCCCTCTGCCTGTCTGCTGCTACAGCCCCGAGAATGCTCTGGACGCCCACACATGCTGCCCTGTGCCCGGAGTGTGCTTCCTCAGCTTCCTCTAGCAAGATCTTACATATCTTTCAAAAGGCAGCTTGGGAACGAAAGCCTTCCCTGACCACCCAGCCCCCCAGACAACCTGCAGGCTGTTCTTCCTACTCAGTGCACCCATCACCCTGCGGTGGGACATCCTCTCCAGGAGGGTGGGATCCTGAGGTCAGGATCCACATCAGAGAGCCCTGGGACCCTAGAATAAAAGATTAGCTCAACAACTGCTTTGGGGCTGGGGGGAAGGGAGGGAGAAAGAGAGGGAAGGGAAAGGATTGGGAATAGGGAGGGGAAAGCAAGGAGAAGGCAAATAAGCGAGCCTCGGGTACAAGTGTCCAGGGACAGATGTCAGGCCAATGACCAGGCAGGGCCAGGCCTAGGTCAGGTAGCAGCTGACCCACCAACCCTAGCCCAGGAGGGCCTGAGCTCAGAGTATGTGCCCTTTGCAGGTAAGGAAAACATTTACTAGCTAATCACAAAATTAATTTCCACGGGCAAGGGTGCTGCCGAGGAGAAGAGCAGGTGCCTGTGATGGGTCTCAAGGCTTGATCTGGTCCTGGACAAGGTCCAGGGAGGCTTTGTTAGGAACTGACATGGTAACGTTTGATCAGAGACTGGGGTACAACAGGTTAAGTAGAGGGGGGCTGGGTGCAGGCAGGAGGAACAGCGGGATGTCCTCTCTAAAGAGAGGAGAAGCAGGGTTCCCTGGGACACAGACACGCCCTGTGTCCTCTGAGTTTGAGTGTGGGCAGGAGGGAGGGAGGCAGGAGCTGTGAGGACAGACGCTGGACACACAGGAATCCCCCAGGAGCAGGACGCTTACCCGGGAGGCCCGGGGACAGCCAGCATGGGGTTCACGGGAGCTCTGAGCAGAAGGCAGTGCTGGGCATCAGCCTGTCGGCACCAGCAATAATTAGAATCCTAAAAAAGACCTCATTATTTCTCCCAGGGCCGGGTGCCCTTCGGAAAAGGGGATGTTCCCTGTCGGATCACCCCCTGAAGATGCGTTCGTCACAGGCTATTGTGTAAATCCATGCCTGGCCCATTTAAGAGACGTGGTTTATCCACTTGACTGGCCTTCACGCTCCTTCTCCAAACTCTCACAACGTGGCTGCTGTGAGGAGCCCATGGAAGAGCCATAGAACACGCCGGGTGAGGCCGGCTGCCAGGGCCTGCCGGCTCTGAGCTGCCTCCGGCTGCAGAGGAGAGCCGGGGAGGAGCCGGGGGTCACACTGCTCCAGACAGGGGTCGGCCCCCGTGGAGAAGATGCGTGACACCAGAGAGGGCAGTTCGGGTCCGCTCCTACCACCGGGCTCACTGCGTGCATGCCTGCACGGGGTCTTGGGGTGCATCGGTGAACAGAGAAGAGCCTGTGACTGGAGCAGGGAGTCCGGAAGGACAGGCGGACAAGGTGGGTCAGGAGTGCACCAGGAGGGCGAGGCCCTGGGAAGAAGATACCATGAGTGACGTGTGGATCCTGGCTATGGGCGGGTCAGCCGTGTGCCTTGGGGGGAGAGCATGTCAGTGAAGGTCTTTCACAGAAGCAAACCTTCAAGCTGAGGTCTCAGTAAGGAGACGGAGGAGCAAGCGGTAAGTTCTGCCTAGAGATAGAGGGGAAGGGTTCCAAGGAGGAGGAGACCTGATGTATTGCCTGGCAGATGGGTAGAGTCGCAGCAGGTGGGAGAGAAGAGAACTCTGGGCGGGTGCAAAGGACCAGAGCAGCGCAGGTGTACAACAAGCTGGGGAAATGTTTACTGTAGCCAGAAGCGGGGCTGGAAGTGACAGACCTCAAATCTGTGCTGAAGAGGTGGGCTGTTGCATCCTAAGACAAGGACTCCAGAAGCGCTGAGGCTGCAAGCAAGCCACACCCCTGTAACCGATCACTCACTCATGACTTCTAACACCCCTTCCAGCTGGAAAGCTCTATGAGCCAGACCTGCATAGGCTGCTGACTTTAGTTGAGTGGAAACTAATAGATAGGTACTCAAATAGAGTGTCAGGAAATCCTTGGGTTCATCGAGACCAGGGCTGGTGGGGGTGAGTAGGACCTCAGTAACCAAGGTCCCCTCTTACGGGGTCTTCACCCTGATGGGCACAGCCAGGAGTGGAAACTTCCACCCTCCTCCAAACAGGGTCTCACTCAGCTCTGCCCACCCACTGGAAGGGATAGCAGCTTCCAGACCTCCCACTGGTCCTGCTCCAAACCCTCAGCCAGAAAGCACCCTAGTGGGGCAACCCTGGAAATCCAACCCTAAATAACCGGCCCTGAACCAGATCAGCCCTCCTCTCCTATTTTAGATCAACCCCCTGCCCATGTCTGTCCAGGCTCACTAGATTGGTAAAACCCTGTAACTCTCCCAGCAGGCCACCTAGGGAAAAGTTTTCAGGAGTTCAGGCCCTGTGATGGAGAAAGTCTGCCTAATAAATAATTGAGAGAGCCGCAGCTTCCTGAGAGCTGTGAGGAGCAGTGAGGGTGTCCCAGTACCCCCCCAGCAGAGCAGAGTTTCGGAGCACTTCTGTGGAGGTAAAGAAAGCCTCTCCTTCAGGATGAGTTAGGAGAGGCAAGAGGGCTGGGGTGGGAAAAGCCTGGTCAGGCCGGGGGGTGGGTTGGTGCAGGGGGGGCACCTGCTTCATGTAAGGATATAACCAGGTAGTTAGTGATTACAAGCACTCAGACAGACCTGGATAGGAGACCCATTTCCATGGACATAATATAGGGTCAGAAGACCAGCTCATCCTTTCTTCCAGATGACCAGACAGATGGGAGCTCATAGACAATGACAGCACCAAGCTCCCAGCAGCCCAGAGGAATCAGAGCCCTTCCGTCCCTGGCAGCCATTCATAGAGATGGGCTCTGATTGCCCTGGCTTGCACTATGTGCCCACCCCTGCACCAATCACAGTTGTCACCTGGAAGAGGTACTGTGCTTGGTCACTTCTGGGTCATATGCTCACTCCTGAGTGGAAAAGTGAACATTGATTGGCAGCCAGACTGGAAACACAGAGAGTGGGGGAGGAGCAAACCAGGTAGGCAGTAAGGGCTGGTCCTGGAAGGATGGTGTGAGCTGAGCCTTTGGCCAGTGTTCATACGTCTTCCTGATCTGGCCTCAGTCTACCTGTCCAGCCCCTTCCAGCCACACCCCTCCTGCCCTCTGCACTGTGGACATCCGATCGTCTGCAGGGCACTCTCATCTTACCTCCCCGCCTCACGTCTGTCCTGTCTGCTTTGGATGACTTCGTCAGCACCACACACAGCAAATACAGTCCCTTCTTCAAGTCTCAGGAGTCACCTGCATTGCTAAACCTTCAATCCCGCCCCTGACATACCGGGTGCCATGTGAAACAGGGATGGTCATGGGAATGTGGCTAATGTGGCTTCACCCCGTTGGTTGGCCTCTGGTCACACTCCCAGCCTTCTTGAGAACAGAGGTTTTATCTCATGCTCCCCTATTTCCCTAGTGCCTAGAACATCACCTGGCACAGGGTAGCCATCCAGGACCGTCTTTCGAATGAATCAGTTGATGAATGAATTGTGGTTATTGGCAGAACCGGTCTGGGAAGGGCAGCTGCTCTCCATGCGCTATGGTTTCAAGCAGACATCTTGTCCCAGATGATGTTCCTAAGAGCCATCACGGGGAAGGGACTTCTCCTCTCACCTCAGCTTCTTCATTTGTGAAATGCGGGGCTGTGCTCCCTGACCCGTAACTCTGTTAAGTGTGGAGAGGACTGGCCTTGGGCAACACCAGGCCAACCTACGGGACCCTGGGCGGCACAGGGTAAGGGGCCGGGACGAGAGAAGCTACCGCGTGTGTAAAAGAGAAATCCTGCTGAATTTATGATTTTGCCAACACCAGGATGCTGTCAGATACTCCCCAAATTCAAGAAAGAAGTTCTGAGCCTGGAATTCACCTTCACATTTTTATGGAGAAATTTACACCTATCTCTGGAAGTACAATAACATCTGGCCATTATTCAGCGCACATTTGCGCTGAATTTGCGCTGAATATTTACTAGGGGAAAAACGTTTTGCTGAATCAATTAATAATAAAAGCAGGACTGGAAGTGAGAGTGTTTCCCCTACGAAAACTAGCAAATCGTTTTCAAGCCTCTAATTCACAAATCCATGAGTCTGGAAAGGACTTTGAGATCATCTGGCAACACAGGTCTCTTATCCCGTTCATGTTCTCTGTACCCAGGTGAGCGTTCTGAAACAGGGAACAGTAACGCAGGACCTCCTGTGTGCCAGCAACAGGCACAGCAGTTTGAATCCTCACCCTTCTCCCTCTCTGACCTCATTCCCTACTGCTCTTCCCTCCCCCACTGAGTTCCAGCCAACAGTGTCCTATTCTCAGTTCCTAACACAGGTCCAGCTGGTGTCCACCTGCCACCCTCTGCTTGGAGCTCTTTGTCCCCCAGTCTCTGCGAGGCTGGATCCTTCTCACTGTTCAGACCTGTGTTCAAATATCATCTCCTCCAGGAAGCCCTCCCTCCTCCTGCTATCCCGTATTTCCCTCCTCCTGTGCCCGGTCCAGCACCGTTTTACCTTCCATAGCCTTCATCGTGGCCTGAAATCAATCTACTTAGGATCCTACTTGCTGACCTGCCTCCCAGTCCAGAATGTCATCTCCTGCCAGGAGGAGCCCCTGTCTGTCTTTCTCCAAGCTGCATTCCCAGTGCCCAGAACAGTGATTGGTGCACAGTGGGGAATTCATAACCATGTGTTCTACAAGCTGATGAGTGAGTGCTTACATGATTTCCTTTTCCCCAAGCCCTAACCATGCCCAGGGCACTTTCCAATCAATGTTTATAATGCGTAGGAAACAAGGTAGCGCCCACAGGGCTCAGAACACACCATGAGCCAGGAGCGAGGGTTATCTTTACTCCATCAACAAGTTTTTCTGAGTCATTTGAGGGATCACAAAAGACGTGTCTATCCTATTGGAAGGAATGCCTTGTTTTCTGGCCATTTTGAAATGGCCCTAAATTCATCACTTGTAAAGGATTTTGGTGATCCTATAAGACCACGGGCTAATTTAACAGATAAAAACTGACACGTTGGACAGTGTAGTGAAAGCTCAAATTCTTCACAACAGCCTTAGAGGGGGTGGGTGCTGTTATTATCCCGATCTTCCAGAAAAAGAAACTGAGGCACGGAAAGGGAAGTATTTTGCCTACTGTCACAAGGAGAACAGATGGGGGAGCCAAGCTCGATCTGAGGCCATCTGGCAATGTTATCAAAAGCATTTGGGGCGCCTGGGTGGCTCAGTGAGTTAAAGCCTCTGCCTTCGGCTCAGGTCATGATCTCAGGGTCCTGGGATCGAGCCCCGCATCGGGCTTTCTACTCAGCAGGGAGCCTGCTTCCCTTCCTCTCTCTGCTTACCTCTCTGCCTACTTGTGATCTCTCTCTCTCTCTCTCTCTCTGTCAAATAAATAAATAAAATATTTTTTTTAAAAAAGAGAGAGAGAGGGAGCTTTTGGTCTGAAAAATCCACTCCCGGATGCTTCTCTTAAGGAAATGGCCATGGTCCAGAGAACAATGCCGTATTGAAGATGTGTGGCTCTCTCGAGCGGCACCTGGGGGGGCTTAGTTAGATTAAGCATCTGCTTCTTGATTGCAACTCAGGTCACGATCTCGGGGTGGTGAGATGGAGCCCCCATCAGGCTCTGCACTCAGTGTGGAGTCTGCTTGAAGTTCTCTTTCCCTCTCCCTCTGCCCCTCCTGCCCACCCCCTCACTCTCTCTCTCTCTCTCTTTCTCTGAAAAAAGAAATAAGAATACAATAAAATAAAATGAGTGGCCCTCTCTGGACTGCTCCCTTGCATGAACTTTGAAGCTGCCCCTGAGGAGCCGGGAGGTGTCAGCCTTGCACCGTGGGGGCACGGGGGTGGGTGGATGTGAGGGGTGGAGGCCTGTGCGAGGGGCCAGAGCCCTCCCTCCAACAGCCCCCTCCCCCACACAGGGCCCTGAGGCAGAGACCCTGGCACACTTGCTGCCTCTCTTCTCGCCTCACCTGATCTCATTGACAGAGACTCAAGGAAGTACCAAATGGCGGCATTCACGGGGAGAACTCCATCCCGCTGTATCTCCTGAAAATTATGCCTCTCACTGATCTTTTTTTTTCCTCCTTCGAAAGTGTCAAGTAAGCCTTTTCTAGAAGCACTGAATGGAAATAAAGGGATAAGCAGATCATTTTATTCCATTTAAAGGTAACCTGGAGCGAATGTAAATAAACAGACCCGTTAGGCAGCCTCCCCCATCTCCTTCCCCTGGCAGGCCCCTGCCCTCCTGCTCCCCTTCCTGCTCCTCGGAGGCCTCTGGGGCTCCCCATGCTGGGAGGAGTCATGAGTCCACCAGGGCTCTTGCCGAGGCCCGCCTTCCAGAAGTCGGCGTCCTACATTCATCTAGTGGGAGGCAGGTTGCCAGTGAAAGGCTCTGATCTTCTGGAAAGGAAAAGGGAGGAGTGCCCTGGAAATAAGGCACACTTCAGGGGCACCTGGGTGGCTCAGTCAGTTAAGCATCTGCCTTCGGCTGAGGTCATGATCCCAGGGTCCTGGGATCGAGCCCCACATTGGGCTCCCTGCTCGGCAGGAAGCCTGCTTCTCCCTCTCCCACTCCCCCAGCTTGTGTTCCCTCTCTCGATGTCTCTCTTTCTGTCAAATAAATAAATAAAATCTAAACAAACAAACAAACAACAAAAAAAAAAAATAAACAGAACAAGGCACACTTCATAAGGAACCTACACCAGGAGGTCCGCATCAGCTGTTCCCCAGCTTCAGCCTACCTGCACATGGTGACTTTGCCACCAAACACCTTATGAGAGGCAAAGCTGAGAGTGGGGGGCAGGGTGACAGGCAAAGGCAGGGGCACAGAAGGAGACCAGAAGGACACCAGAAGGAGTTCCGTAGAGCTGGAGGCTAAAGGACATGGAGAGGACGGGCTGGGTGACGAGGCTGCAAACTTTGGCCAAGGACAGAGTTAGAATGCCAGGCTGAGGAATTTGAAATATTTTCTGGAGACCAGAGATTTTTTCTAAGGTGCTTCCTCTGAAGTGGGTCAAGGGTCAGGTTGCCAGATTTGGCGAACAGAAGTATCAGACTGACTCTCAGTGACACTGAATGTCAGACAATGAGTCATTTTTTTTTTAATTTTTATTTATTTGTTTGAGAGAGTGAGTGAGAGAAGCAAGAGCAAGGGGGAGCGGCAGAGGAAGAAGCAGGCTTCCTGCTAAGTAAGGAGCCTGATGCAGGGCTTGATCCCAGGACCCTGGGATCATGACCTTAGCTAAAGGCAGACGCTTGACTGGCTGAGCCACTCAGGTGCCGCTCTTTTTTTTTTCGTTTTTCTTTTTTTTTTTTTTTTTAAGTCATTGTTTATGTGGAATTCAAATGTAACTGGATGTCCTCTATTTCCTCTAGCAACCCTTCTTGGGAGCAGAACAGGGGGAGGGGACACCAGGCAGGGTTGGGGGGGTAGTTCTTCCTCTCCCGACCACAGCCACAAAGGCTTTGCTGCTACTGCTGTCACTTTTAGATTTAGGGAAATCTGTGTCAGTTTTCACTTGAAACAAGCATCTGACTTTTAATAACAACATTAAAATGTACATAAAAATCTCTGCATAATTTATGTGTAAAGTACTCTCCAGCAAGTGTCTACACAGCAGGTCCACAAATTTTTTTTCTATCAAGGGCCACATAAGTAGATATTTCAGGCTTCATGGATCATATAATTTCTAGCTCCTCAGGCATGCAAAGGTAGTGTGAAAGCAGCCTCAGGCAGCCCAGAAAAAAATGACTGGCTGTGTTCGAATAAAACTTTATTGACAAAAACAGACTGTAGGGCCAGATGTGGCCAGGAGGCTGTAGTTTGCTGATCTACACTTCTGGGCATCCTCAGGGTGGCTGAAGGAAACCCTCTCCTTTCCCCAGCTCTGTGCACAGAGACATCTCCCCTTCAGGAGCTGATAATCTAATGGGGAACCTCAGCATCTCTCTGTCTGCCACCAACTTGTGGGGTGACCATGGAAAAGACTGCCTTTCCCTCCCTTAGTTTCCAAATCCCCATCTCCCAGATGAGGCAGATGGACCCTCAGGATCTTCCCCAGATCAGACCTGATGACCTAGTCCCACCAGAAAAGTGACAAGTGCTTTTCTTCCCGTCCCTTTCCTGGAACTCCCCATTAGCCGGGCATCAGGTTGCAAAGAAACCCTTTACTTATTCTGCTCACTTCTGCCCTTAAGCGCAATATTGTTGGGTCTTTTCCCCCCAGGTCCTGCAGACCCTTGGGAACCTTCCACCTTAGCCACCTCCTTAGCCACTTAGGTGGGGGGAGAGCCCCAGGACAAGAGCATCGAATCAGTCTCCCACCAACTCCCCTCATGCAAATAAATAGATGTTAACTCACTGCCTGTGGCCAAGGGTCCTCATACCAGCGAGGCTAAACACAGCTGCCTCGTAGCTTAGCTTATATCGTAGACAGTATAAGGCCTAGCAGTTAGCAGGTCTGAGTTGTGAGGTCAAGATGAAAGCAGGGAAGCAGGCCATAGTGTGAGGGGGCGGGTCCTGCCATGCACCTGTGCTTCCAGTCCCCCCTAACCCCGGGGAACATTTCTCCTGTGCCTCCCTAGCAGACGGCCAGCCGAGGACCAGCAGATTTGTATTTCGTGAGGACGCTTTAGTCCAAAGATCAATGATGCTCTCAGCACTGCTCTGCCAGTCCACAGGGGCGGATGAGCCTGGTGAGAAGCCCGCAAAGATCCAGCTACAATTAGGCAGCCGCCTGCAGAGGCTGGGTCCGCAATCACAGTGCATCGATTTCCAAAGTGATGCTCAGACTGAGAGAGTTTCACGTCCTACCTTTGTAGAGAAGGGCCTTCCATAATGAAGTGGTTCCCCCTCGGGGGGGAAATGGAGCTTTTTAAAAACAGGCTGGGGATTTGGCAGATCAAAGGGGCAGGGGGAGTGGACGAGGGGGTCTGGGTCTGTTCATGCTCCTTTAACCTGGAGCTTGCTTGGTTGTCTAGCTTGGAGGCTCATAAGGAAAAACAAAGAGCCACAGGTGGTAAAGAAGAACTGAGCTACAGGCCAGCTGAGAAACCGTGGGCATCAGCCTCTCTGGCCTCCACATTCTGCATCTGTAAAGTGGGTGCCTCAGCCCTTGTTCCCATCCAGCAGTACCTCCCCAGGTGTTCCAAGGATGCAGTGACCCAAATTCATGCCAAGTGTTCAGCGGGGGGCTGCACAAAGGAACCACTCGCTATCCGAGGCCTTGGCTGATGTCTTGACTACACACCTTCCACACCGCACACTGCACCTTGTGTTTCCTTCCCTAACCCCGTAGGCACCTTAGGAGCTGTGGTCTACTTTAAGCACATGAGGAAGGGTTAACCAAATTCAGGATCGGCTGTGAAATGGCAGGTCTGGGTTGCTAACCCAAGTGTGTCTGATGCCAGAATCCGCGTGTCTGGACCCAATCCACCCACCAGAGCTTCTCGTCTTCATCCTTCCCCTCCTCCTCCTCCCACATCTGCACTGCCAGACCAGCTTCCTTTTTTTTTTTAAAGATTTTATTTATTTATTTGACAGAGAGAGATCACAAGTAGGCAGAGAGGCAGGCAGAGAGAGAGGAGGAAGCAGGCTCCCTGCTGAGCAGAGAGCCCGATGCGGGACTCGATCCCAGGACCTGAGCCGAAGGCAGCGGCTTAACCCACTGAGCCACCCAGGCGCCCCCAGACCAACTTCCTATAGCTTCTCCATCCACTGGGCCTTCTCAGCCCCACAGGATACCTGCTGGCCCTTCCCTCTCTTCAACCTCTGGGAGGCCATCCACCTGTCGGGTCAGGATGGGCTCCTCCTGAAACCATCCCTGTCCTGGGGCTCACACTGGCCTACAGTTCTGGACTGTCCCTGCTTTGGCTTCCCTCCTGCTTGGCCATATTAGCTGATGCTTTCAAGGGGCACCATGGCTCTGGGAGAAGAGGACAAACCTGGATTCCTGCCCCAGTTCCGTATCTTCCAAGCTCTGCAATCACTATCAGTTCATTTCGTTGTTGACCCTCAGTCTCTTGGGATAGTTGCACCCTCAAGCCTACCAGTATCAAGTGGGAAGAAAATCAACATGGTCAGCTTGCTAAAAACCATAAGCTGCCTGGGTCCAGGTGGGGTGGGAGGGGGTATGAAGAAGCAGATGAGAGCAGGTTCCTTACCATCCACACCCCCTTGGTGCCTGGTAATTTTCCCAAATAGTTTTTTTTTTATTTTTATTTATTTATTTGACAGGCAGAGATCACAAGTAGACAGAGAGACAGGCAGAGAAGAGGAAGCAGGCTCCCCACTGAGCAGAGAGCCCGACATGGGGCTCGACCCCAGAACCCTAGGACAACGACCCAAGCCGAAGGCAGACTCCAACCCACTGAGCCAGCCAGGTACCCCCAAACATTTTCATACCTCCCCCTTACAGGCCCACAGTGGGACCAAACTTTCTGTCCCCCGTGGCTCAGTGGGACCATGTGACAAGTTCTGGCCAATGAGTGCGTGAGCAGAGGGAATGTGTGTCACTTCCTTCTTGAACATTTAGAGCCTGGTACAAACCCAGCAGAGCTATCATCACCTCTGACATCATAGCTACTCAGTCACCCTGGGTCTGTGGGTGGCCTGACGAGCAGAGCTTCCCCCATCCAACCCACAACTGACCTGTAGGCTTAATAAGCAATATTAATAGCTTATTAATTAATCAGTTAGTTAATTGCTTAATTAAGCAATTAGCAAAAGGGGGGCATTTAAGGCACCGTGACTTGGGGCTGTTTGTTACACAGTAGAGCCTTGCCTGGGCTGACTGATATAGCACTCTGCATGGACAAGATCTCAAACCAGGCGTCCTCCATGATTGGCCGTTGAATTAAGCACAATGCATGAGCTTGCCCTCTGATGCTGAGCCAATAGGGCAGGGATGGGGCAGCAGTGACTGGAGGCCTTGGTCTAGCCTTTGAGAGGAAGGGGCAGGAGCACGCAAGTCCCCAGCCCTGGTCGGCAGACCATCAAAGTCTGGGTGAAGACAACTCTAAGTGACACAAGGAACATGGTCTGGGCAAGTCAAACCACAGAGGCCATAATCCAGGTAAGAATGATCACCCAGTTCAGGAGTTCAGACCATCTGCCCACAGAACAGTCAGAAGGCAATGTGATTTGGGCCCCTGGTTCTGGCCACTGAAGCCCACACAAGTGTGTTTTCCCCCCTCCGTCTCCCCTTCTTGGAAATCAGGCTCAGGGAACTCTGCCAGTCCACGAGTTCAGAACAAGGGTTCTGGAATCGGTCACCTTGGCCTGACACTGCCTAGCTGTGTGACTGTAGATGAGTTCCTTTGCCTCTCTGAGCTACCTTGGCCTCTGGGAGGATTCCAGGAGGTGGTAGTAAGAGAACTCTGAGGAGGATCGGCACAGGTAAGGACTCAATGAGAGGGAGTCCAATGCCAACCCTGGGCTCGGGGAGGCCAGGACTAAGCATGTGACAGTCCAACTTCTTAAAGTTATTTTGTTTTCTTGTTTACATATTACCAAGGTTTAACATGGGAAAAAGTACAGAGAATAATAAGCGAAAAGAAAGACACCTGCTCAAGTGCAGAGACGGGACCACGGCCCAGGCCATGGTTAAAGGCCCAGCTCTGACACGGTTGTCTTCCTGCATCTCTCAGGGAAAATCCTCTGCACCTCACTCTCCTGGGACACGAGGATCCATTGGGTCATCACGGATGGTGGGCATGTCTGGAGGCGAAACAAGGTGAAGGCAAAGAGAAATGGGTCTGGCTCGTGGCAGGAACGCACAGACTCCAGCTTTTAAAAAACTGCCACCGGTCATTGAACTTACTCTGAATGATGAGCAGGAGGGCACCCATCAGGGCATGACATGGCATGGGGGTGGGGAGCGAGGGAAGGACGCCACCCGTGGGAAATTTTACACCCAGAAATCCAGTGGGTGGGAGGCACAGCCAGCTGTCTCTCTGGAGGTCACCAGGGTAACACGGGAATATATTCTCTGGGCTCCAGGGGAAAAACTTGACCAAAAGGGGCTGATGGGGCCAGGATTCCACCTACCTCATGGAAGAACTTTCTGAAGTCCTCTGTAGCTTCTCTGACTGCCAAGATCCCTGGCCTGGCGGGATCAGGCCCGACTTTCTCCCCAAGCCAGCCCTTAACCCTGCAGCCACGGGCAGGCCCCTCACTTCCCTTCCAGGCCTTCGACCCTGGTGTTCACTCACGGATCCCTTCTCTTCTTGCTCCCACAGTCTGCTCCCACCTGTTCCCTGGAACCCGCTCAGAGGCCCTACTCTCCAAGCCCACCCCCCAGTCACTGGAAGAGCTCCATAAATGTTTGTTGTTATTTTTTAATTATTTTTTTTTTTATTTGAGTGTAGCTGGCATGCAATGTTACATTAATTTCAGGGGTACAGCATAGTGATTGGACGTGAAATGTTATGCTGGGCTCACCACGGGTGTAGCTAAGCATCCGTCCCCATTCATTACTATTAGAAGGTCACACTGTATCTTTTATCCCTGTGACTTACTCCTTCCAGAACTGGAAGTCTGTATCTCTCTCTCCCCTTCACCCATTTTGCCCATCCCCCAACTCCCTTCCTCCCTGACACCATCCGTTTGTTCTCTGTATTTCCAGGTACTGCTGTTACTATTTTTAACTGGTTAGTCCTAGGCTCACACAGAAGCTCTGCCACTTCCCGGCTGCGCATTCTTGGATAAGTAACCCAACCCCCTGAAATGCTGCCTCCCTCCTGGGGGCTGTGAGGGAGGAGTGACAGTGAGACGTGTCTTGCTCAGGACTGGGTCCAGGTGTGGAGCACCGGGACCTGCCAGCCCCCTGGGGTCTGGGGAGCCAGGAGGCGGTGAGGCATTCATTTGCAAGAGGGATGTTTGGTTATTTCAGAAAGGACACAGAGGAAGGCAAAATAAATCACAGCCCTCCCACATAACTGTGTAAGCATTATTGATTTGAGGCGGGAGGCATAGTGTTGCAGGTGTATTGATGGATGGGGTCAGGCCAAGGCTTTCAGGGCACTGTGAGCTGCACAGGAACCAGCTCTGTCCCTGCCCTCCTGGCACATGGGTTACGGGAATAAAGACAACCCACAAACGGGTGCCTGGGTGGCTCAGTCTGCTAAGCGTCTGCCTTTGACTCAGGTCATGATCCTGGGATCATGCTCCTGGGATCAAGCCCTGTGTGGGGCTCCCTGCCTCTGCCTGTCCCTCCCCCCACTCATGCTTGCTCTCTCTCAAATAAATAAATAATTTTTTTTTTTAAAGGCACTGACAAGGCTTCAACAAGAACAGCTCAGCTGCCGGTTGGGGTGGGAGCAAAGTGGCGTGTGTCTAGGAGTGACAGTGGCACCCAAAGGAAAAGACAGCATTCAGCCTGATGTGCCCCTATTCCCAAGAAGGGTGCCGGTGCTGAGATTAGCATTGCAGGCAGAAAAGAAAGGAAGTGAAGAAAATGAACAGATTTTCCTGCCCACGTGGAGCTTCCATTCTGCGTTGTCTATATAAATGTGACTCCGCACACTTCCCAAGTGAATTTCCTCATTCCAGAAGATGTGTTCCTTGAGGTCAAGGAACCTCTGCTCCGCTGGGAGACAGCTCTATGCTTGGCACTCAGCAAGTGTGCTTGTTTCATCAAGTGTTTTAGCTCACATTTGCCTGGAACCTCACACTCCAGGAACATTCAGGTTATAAATATCAGGGATGATGTAGGACTTTCTGAGGCCCAGAGAGGGCAAGCCACTTTCCCAAAGTCACACAGCAAGGTAGTGGCCCATCCAGGACTGAAACAGGGGAGTGCTGACTCGGCTCGGGATGGGGGATGCTCTTCCCGTCCTATTCACATCCACCAGGCACGTCCAAGGCTGCCGAACAGCGATTTTATTAGAGCGTAAAAACAACTTATTTTCCCCTAAAAATAACTGAAAAATAAATGACCGAAGAAGATACCCAAATGTTTATAAATGTGCTAAAACCGTGTTCTCAGCACATCAAGGGCAGAGGCATAAGCGGGGGAAGAAGCCTCCAGCCCGCCAGGCAGCCACGGACCGTTCTGCATGTGAGACGGAGCCAGCTCCGCAGGTGCCCCTGAAACCCGGCGGGAAATCCGGAGCTGAACCCCCAGAAAGTGAGCTTCAGATGCTTTCACTATTCCAGCTGCACGCCCACGAGAGTAGAACTTACATTGCCTTGTAAACATACTAAACTTGCATCTTTCACAGGAAATCACAAACAACCTTTATTCTAAGGGAAAAAAAACTGGCTTCTTCTCAGGTAACATCGGACGGGTTAAGACCTGACCTAGAAAAGAGAAGGTGGTTTAGAACAAGGAGAAAAAGCATATAATTTATTGCAATTCTACGGCATCTGACACAGATTGACACTTTTAATTCATGGTTTAAACCCACACGCAAACAAAGTGGAGCGGATGTTATTCCTCCCAAAACCCAGCTCTTCACCTGCCCCACAATTCTCTGCTGATGTCCAAGCCCATCTGCTTAGCTGGCTGGGCCTGTTTGACTCACTGGATGGCGGAACAGACCCACTCTCTCCCTCGCGCTATCCGTCAGCCTGGTATGACCGTGACTGTGTCAGCAGCTCCCTGCTCGCTCTGCTCCGAATCCCGCTCAGCTCCGAATCCCGGCATCTCCTGCATTCTGAGGAGGGAGGGAGCCGCTCAGGAGCCTCCTCTTCCAGCAGGGGGCAGGTGCAGCTTTGGCTCTGGGGGCCTCAGGAGAGAGGGAGGGCACTGCGCCCCTCACAGCTGGCCCAGCCCATCTTCCCCCACCTTGGACGAGATGGAGCCAAGGTTCCACGGACGGGAGGCAGGCTTGAGTCTGCAGACGTGAGCTCATATCCCACCTCTATTCACAGCCTTCCCGGGTCTTGCTGACCCTAGGTTTTCTTGTCTGTAGAATGGGAATAATACTACTTAATTTGCAGAACAGGTGTGAGGACAAAATAAGCTGATTGATGCTAAAAAACTTGCTTGGTCCTTTGCGCTTAGGAGCTGCATAATAAATGTTGCTCTCTCTTCCTCCGCTGTCTATGGCAGGAGGAATTGTGCCCCACCCCAGAGACATCTGTGCGTTAATCCCTGGCACCAAGAACATGTCATTGTATGGCAAAGGGGACTTGGCAGATGTGGTTAAGGTTATGGACCTTGAGATGAGAGATAATGTCAGTCTGATTAGAGTGGGTGGGCCCAATCGATTCCCATGAACTTGAAAGTAAAAGAAAAAAGCAGAAACACCAGATGGAAGAGGAAGGAGAGGTTCAAGGCACAAGCAAGAACTGATGCACCACAGACAGATTTGGAGATGGAAGAAGGGGCGCAGGAGTCGAGGGAGTGGGCCCCAGGAAATGGGGACCTCGGTCCAACAGTCACAAAGAGCCAAGTTCAGCCAACCACCCACTGAGCCAGGAAACAGACCCTCCCCAGGAGTCTCTAGAAAGGAATGCCATTCTGCCATTTCTTTATTATCATGCTGTGAGGACTTTATCTGACCTACCACCTATGGGTGTCTATGGTAGCCAAGTGTGTGGCTATGAGATGCTAAATTTGTGGTGATTTGTTAAGGCAACAATAGAAAATTAATCCACCTACCCCCCCACCCTGATCCCAAACTTTCAATGTCAACTATACCCCAGGCCCAGGAGGTGTGCCCTGTTCCCCAGACCTGTCCTGTCTTCAATGCCTCTGCCCAGGCCTCGGTGCTTCTCTTCAACTCAGAGAACTCCTATTCACCCTTCAAAACCTATCATGCCATTCACCCATTCTCCACGGTATTCCAGGTGTTGGGCCAGAGTCAGGCCCAAGGGACCAATGCCTGGAAGGATTTGACACTTACCTTCCAGTGTTCTTAAGACCAAACTTCTCAAGCACCCCAGTCCTGCTTGGTCTGGTCTAGGCCTGATGGATCTAGGCCTGCTTCACCCAAGTAGGTGAATTTACTCGGGGCTTGAACAGCAACAGGTCACTGGCCAGCAAACCCGAGCCACCTTCTCCAACAGAAGCTTCAGCAGAAATAAGGGAGATACTTTTTGCTCTCCATCCACCTGACTCCTGGATCTTTCCTTCAGCTGGTTCCTAACTCAGGTAGGGAGGAGGAGGAAAGCAGGTAATGTTTATTACCCCCCTTGAGCCCCCACGGTGACACCCCATTAGATGCCCGAAGAGATTGCTACATCCCCCCACTTCCTACTAACTCCACCATGACCACCCTGCCCTCCGATGCACTTGAACCCTCAAGGGCCCCCTTCACTAACCTCTTGGCCATCAGAGTCTCCCTCCCTACGTCACCGACACTCAAGCCCCCTCCCCGGGGTGCATGTGCCTCTGAAACAAGAAGTTGCCGAGCGCCTGTGGGCAGCAGGTCGAAACGCAAACCCTGCACTCGGCATTCCAGGCCCTGCCTGCTCGGACTCGTGCAGCCCCAGGCCTGTGCCTCCTTGTCCTCCCAGAAGCCAACACCGTACTGTTTCTAACGCTGCGGGTCCCTGACCACACGGTGTCCCCCCGCACCTCGGCGTCTGCAGGCTGGCCCCTAGTCCTCGGAGTCCCCGCTTCTCCGGAGAATCTGCTCGTCCTCTAGGACTTAGCCCAGAGGGGACCCCTATAGAGCCAACCCGACTTCCCCCCAGCCCCCTCATCAAGGTAAGGGTGTCCACTTTGCCCCGACGACAAACTCCACTTGTGAGAGTGCCAGAGCCTCACATGTGAACATGGAGGGCAGGACCAGCCTTTCTCCCTTAGACCCCTCAGGATTTCCCAGCCCAGAGTCAGCAGGGCCAGACCCTGTCGCTGGCTCTGCTCCACAGGGGATCTCCAAAGCATCACCAACTCCTAAGCTCCCTGCTTAGGAGTGCAAACCTGCCCACCTTTTGGGTGAGCTGGGGCCTGAGGGCCGCCCCTGCCAGGAAAGCTTCCCAGCTGTCAGTTCTCAGATGCCCATGCTCCATGGCATGTATCTGCCGGCACGTGGGTGCCTTCCAAGACCCTGCGAAAGTCAGAGGAGACACATGACTTGATACCACTCAAATGACCTCTTGATGCCCAAGTCTAGATGCTTCTAAAGACCCTACTGTGGGCAAGAGACACATCGGCTGCACTGTCCTCCATCCCCCACAACCAGCCCTATTAGCTCTTCAGTGAGGAACCCCGGGAGCACCCACACAGGCCTCGGGGTGGGCCCCCACCATCCTGGTGATGAATCCTTCGGCTCTCCTGCCCTTGGCAAACACGGCAGCCACAGATCAGAGCCTCTCTCACCTCCTGCGGGCTTCTATACAGACCACAGCCATGCCGGGGCCTTGGGTCCATGGGAACCCTGGGCCGGCAGGATCTTACTGCCCTGAGCAGCCCGGGACCAAGAGACATGGATGCAGTGATAGATACAGCCTTCGTCTGCTGGAACCGAGCCCACTGGGGGCGCACACCACCCCAGAAGTGGCGTTCCTGGATTGCCTATGGGGGTGTGGGGTGCAGGGACTGACCCTGATGGGCCTGGGTTTGATTCTGGCTTGGCCATTTCACCAGACGGGTGGCATGGGCAAGTCTCCTCACCTCTCTGAGCCTCAGTTTCCCACCTGGGTGAGTGTGGGAGGGGCTGCAGGGGCGGGGCTGGAACTAAGCTCCCAGGGCCCTGAACAGGCTCAAGGTCAGGTCACGGCTATAGGAGCAGTGGGGCCTCGAGGGGCTCAGCAGCAGGAGGACAGGCCACTCCTGTGTTTCAGACAAATCCCTCAGGCCCCTGTAGGTTGTGGGGACGAAAGGATAACCTGCTGTGCAAAAGCTTAGACCTCCCACAACTCAGCAGCCACCCAAGAAATGGCAGCAAAGTTGGGGGGCTGGTTCGAAGACAGTGGCTCCCAGGACACCTTCCCACCACCCATCAACACACCAGCGCCCCCCGCATGTAGGCACTGAACCCCGCACGTCATAGTACCCAGCACCCCACACCCTCTCCTCCCTCCGTCCTCACAGCCCCTGAGAGGTGGGTGTCGTTACCATCTGCTTTCACAGAAGGAGAAACTGAGGCCCAGAGGAACGGCAGAATGGGAAGGACCTGGGAGAACTGCCCTCCAGGCCCACACCCATTTCACAGAGGGGAGAACTGAGGCCCAGAGATGGGCAGTGGCTTGCAGAAGAGAACTGTCTTAATGCAATGCTAAATGCCCCTGGTGCAGGCCTGACATGCACACGAGGGTCAGTAAACAGGGGTTCCCTCTGCTCCCTGGCCCTTCCAAGGCCGCTGTGTCAGAGCTCAGGCTGGGAGCACCCCTCGAGCACCATCAGGATGAAACTGAAATGTGGATGGATGATGCTGGCCACCAGTCCTCCCAGTTCCGTGTCACCCCCAGCCCATGGGAGTCTGCGGTCCAGCCTGGGTATGGCCGGAGCTCAGGCTGACTCACAGCCCCGCCATCCTCCGCTGGCTCCTGATGCCCAGCGGTGTCCCCAGACCCCTGAGGCAGGAGCCGGGCTGGGTCCCAACTTCTCCCCGGACCCAGATCCAGGGGACAGGGTAGGTGTCGGTCTCAGCTTGCGGGGGTAGTCGGGGCCCGCTGGGAGCAAGGAGGGCTCTCTGCTCCCAGGTCACATGGGGAACTGGGAATTCCCAGTCACTGGGGCATTGGGAGCAGGGAACAGGGGTGGTGAGGGGCCGTGGAGCCAGGTCATGTAGGGCCAGGCCGGAGGGGCTCTGGGGAGCAGGGGTGCTGTGGAAGGGCTGCCAGGGGCTGCCCCGTGAGTCCCAGGGAACACCCAGGACTGTAAGAGGGAAAGTTTCACAGCCTGAAGGTTCCCCAGAGCTGTGACGGCATCTCCCTACCCAGGCTGTGCTCAGCTGGCCCCACATCCCCGGAGAGGGCAGGTCGGCTTCTCCCCCAAGAGCACTCAGCCACCACATCCCTCTCTCACAGCACCGGCAGGAAGGACCCGTGGACAGTCTCTCTGCTCTGCTTCTCTGGGGCTGGACTGCGTGACTGCCGACCTCCATGGGAGCTACAGGCCTGTGAGAAGGAAACGCACACTGTCCCCTCCCACATGGCAGGAGGGCCCACCCCATGGCCCATCACTAGAGACCACAGGAGGCTTCTTTGTGCCCGTCCTCCTTAGAAGCTGCCCCATGTGCCCAGGGTCCCATTCTACACATGTCAGGGCAGACCCCAAAGGTGGCCTCTTCTAGAAGGGTCCCAACTCCACCCCACCAAGGGGAACCTGGACGCTGCCCCTCCAAGAGGCAGACCCAGACCTGGGTCTAAGGGGAGCAACCCTTAGAGCCATCTGGTCCACCCCTCTCCCCTTTTTTCAGACGGGAAACTGAGGCCCAAAAAGGAGAAGTGATTTCCCAGGGACCACCTGCAATTTGGCGACAAGATGTCTCTTTTCCTCGCCTCCTCTCACAGCTCCCCCTCTTCCTCCCCGCCCCGCCCACTTTTTTTCTTGTCTGTGTCTAGTTCTTGCCTCACATTACATGGAGGACTGTGTTATGTTGTGATCACGTGGCCTCAGGAGTCAGGCAGACCTGGTTCAAACCCCAACGCCACGACTTCCTGGCCACACTATCTGACGGCTCTCTGAGCTTCTTGGAGCCTCAGTCTCTCCCTGGGAAACAGGGCAAATCTAAAAGAGACAGAAAGAGAGAAGTGCCACTTAGGATAAAGCCAGAACAGGGCTCCTGACCCCTCTTCCTCAGCTGCTATGTTGCTGAAGGACCCACCATGCCCTAGACCTGCCCTAGCTTGGGTTTCAAAGGCCTGTGAAGGAGACTGGGGCATTTTGCCCATTTTAATACCTACAAAGGGGAGAGTATGGGCTCGGTGACTACTTGACAGTGACAGAAATATTTTTCAACTCCAGCCTGGGGGGGTAAAAACCCCCTCCCCTTGCCATCTGCCTCCCCAAGCTTCTGCTCATTCTGAAGCAGCAAGATCCCTACCCAGATGCCCCCTGACGGCTGTCCTGGGATACAGGTGATGGGGGGAAGGGGGAAGAAGAGGCAGGTCTGGAATTGTAGGTGCCAGTCTTCCTGTCCCTCCGTGTCAGGAGGGTCTGTCTGGACCCAGAGCTTGGGAAGAGGCAGGAAGCAGCAGCCTGCGTTCTGGGCAGTGTGGCTGGCCTTTCACCCGGAAGCAATCCGTCTCCAGCTCCAGGCCGTTCGGAGTCCTCCCTCAGCGACCCGCACTTGGTCCAGGGACAGCCAGCCCGTACACCGTTGTCATTTCCTGGCAGAGCCATAGGGTGATGCGTGAAGGAGGTGAACGGTCTCAGGTGGTTTACGAGGGTCTCTTGGAGGAAGTGACGTCTGAGCTGAGACAGTCACAGAATCTCAAGGCTAGTCCTCCAGCCCAGGGTCAACACCTGGAACCCTCCCAAGGTCAGGGCTGGCAGGTTGAACGAACAGGAACACAACAGGGCAGACAGGCTCAGGCTCAGCGTAGAGGGACCGCCAGGAGCCGTGAAGACTGAGTGTAAGCCATGAGTCCCCTGTGGGGGCGGAAGCTACCCAGCTTCAGCCAACCATCTGGGCCACACCCAGGGTCCTTAGACCTCTTCATTTTTTAGGAGAAAAGGAAATCAAACGTTTATGTGAGCTATCCCAGTTTTTAGACTTTCCCAACTCATTCTATTTTTTTCAGAAGACATTTGTGGGGAGAAAAGTCCATCCCCCCCACCCCCCAGATGCATCCTGCAGGCCACCCTTGTACAACTCCTGACCCAGTCCCAAAATCTCCATTTTACATGGGGGCATGGGATTCTCCATCTCTGTCTGTCTCTCCATCCCTCCCAGCCTTGGCACCTCATCTCCACGCCCCGCCTGGCGCTCCCCCTCCTCCCCCTCACTCCTTCCCTCCTCCCCCCATGTATGCCAGGTTTATTTTCAGAACCTCCGAATCCTTCCAAAGCCTCTGACATTTACTCTTTGGAATTAGAAAATTTTCTATTTCTCTTTCCCAGAACGAGGCTGGCGGATGAGATTTCCCCGGGGACCCACCTGCCCTTCCAGAGGTGAAGTACAGGGGGCAGAGCTGGCTTACGTCGGTCCAGCACTGACTGTACCAACCAGCAATTATTAGGCACCCACTGGGCCCACCAGACTCTTCTCAGGAACCACCACAGTCAGATCATTTAACAACCCTGTGGGCTTGGTGTTACATCTGCACCGGGCAGGTGAACGGGACGGGTAAATCACAAGATCATGTGGTAAGTGAGCGGGAGCAAGGATAAAACCACACCTCTTGGGCCCAAAGTCCATTTCCTTCTGTGCTCTGCCTTCAAGGCCCATGGGTGCTGAGGCCCTGAAGGACAGGCAGCATCTGGTCAGAAGGAGGATTTGGAAGGGGGCACTCCAAAGAGATAACTTCCAAAACAAAGACACAAAGGTAGAAACAGCACATGTCTGAGGGGCCAGTGGGAGAGGCTGGAGTAGTGGGGTCATGTTCAGGAGCAGAAAGGGGTCAGCTCAGCTCAGCTGCAGAGGTGGACTTGGCCTGTGTGGGTCAGGGCTCTTTGATCACAGGTGGAAGGAAAGCCAGCTCATTCTGGCTGAGTTTGAAAAGAAATACATTAGCTCATCCGAGTGGGCAGTCCAAGGGCGAAGTGAGCAGGGGTGGGAGGAGAAAGGGCTGTTTGTAGAAGGGAAACATCTTGGTCAAACAGAAAGAAGGAAGGGGAAGGTGGAGGAGAAGAAGGAGAAGGAGAGAAAGAGGAGGCAAGGGGACAGATCACAGGAACACGCTCAGACATGAGGCCTTCCATGCACAGGGGCCTTCTGCAAGCATTTTACAAGCACCAACTCCTCTATTCTCAGAACAATTGCACGACATAGGTATTGTCATTACACACACTTTATAGATGAAGAAACTGAGACTCAGAGAGGTTGAGGAGCTCCTTCAGAGTCACAGCTGCTCCAAGATTTTGTATCTCGGCTTCAAAGTCAAGGTCCTAACCACTGCAGTGCACGGCCTGCCTGCTGGACCACCGAGGGCAGTGCTCCCAGTCCCCCCACCAGCTCCGTGCGTGAGTGGCCATCACGTCATCATCACCGTAAGAGTTTGCTGGGGCTGCCGTGACAAGACACAACAAACTGGGTCACTTCGAACAACAGAAATTTGTCTCTTCGTTCTGGCCAGATCAAGTCCCGTATCAGGGTGTCTGCAAGGCTCCGCTCCCTCTGAGGGTGCTGGGGGGGGGCAGGATCTGCCCCTGGTCTCTGAAGCTTCCAGAAGCTCCAGGATTCCTCAGCTGATGGACAGCCATCTTCTCCCTGTGTCTTCACTTCGTCTTCCCTCCGTGTTGGTCTCTGTGTCCAAATTTCCCCTCTGTAGAAGGACACCGGCCACATTCAATTAGGGCCCCACTTAACCATCTCTTTTAATGTGGTTACCTGTAGGGAGACCCTATTTCCAAAGAAGGTGACGTTCTGAGGGAGTGCGGGTCAGGACAGAGCACATCACTCCAGAGGAACACAATTCAGCTCATGAGAACCATCAGCCCCACTTTGCAGCAACGTGTCTGCCGTTCTCAACTGTCCTGACCGGTGACATCTGGGCCCAGAGGAGGACGGCTCAGGTGGTTCAGAGCTAGGCACAGAGGCAGAGAAGTGCATTCAAGCCTTCTTCCAGGATGGGGGAAGGAGAGGGGCTGCGCAGTGACCCTGAGGAGGAGACCTGCTTGGGGCCTGGAGGAGGGGGCAGGGGGTGTGGGGGAGGAGTGTCAGCTCAGAACCCGTTTCCAGCTGGTCATGAAGAGTTGCAGATTTTGAAATATGAAACGCGAATGGAGAAGCCATTCAATTGAAATGGAAACGTGTTACAGTGGGCAAAAAGGAAAGAACGTGGAAACTGCATTTCCTCTCAGGACCTGTTTATGGCTCTCTTGAAAGGAAACCCCCTAATACAGCAGCCCCGGACACTGAGAGGTGGAGGTAAGGGGGTCCGGCTTCCAGGTGGCAAGATGGCAGCAGCGACGGGACTGATGTGGCGGTTCTCAGTGCTCAGTGCTCAGGACACCGCCCCGGGGAAGAGGGTCTCATGGTGATGGTGGGGAGCCTGGGAGGAGCCGGCTGGCACTGACTTGCCAGGTGACTCGGGGCACACCACTCAAGGACTCCAAGCCCCCCTCCTCCCCCACCCCCCAGCAGCCACACTCAGGTCCAACCTCCCGGACCTCCCCATCACTGGGGCAGAAGGCAAAGGGCCATAGGACGGCCACGGCGGTGCAGAGAAGGGGCACCAGGATTTAGTGATGTGGCAAGCACCTGGAGGTGGCTGGCTGCCTCAATTCCATAGGCATTAGCTACAGGTGCACAGTGCCCCACCCCCCGCGGGAGCCCCCAGGCCCAGGGCTCACCTCTGACCTTGACCCCAGCAGGCAGCCTCCCACCAGGTGGTGACCAAGGCCCAGGGACCAGGGTAGCCCCTTCTCGCCTCTCAGGAGCTGATGATCTCTACACAGGACAGAGGGCGAGGCTGTGGGGTGGCTGGGTGGGGGAGGGTGTGGGACAGCAGACTCATGGTTCTGCAACAATCACCCTGTCATTTCTCCCCATGGGCCGTTCATCTGTCCCTCCCAGTAAACCCACATGATCCCCACTTAGCAGATAAGGAAACTGAGGCTGGGGACGACAAGGGATGTACCCAGTCACCCCGCAGGAGCATGAGGACACAGGGCTCCCACTCCCACCACCTTGTTCCAAAACAGGGACCTGGCTCCGCCCAACCCCAGAGCTCCAGCCTGTGTGCTCCTCGAGGGCAGCGGCTCTGCCTCCTTCACCCTTGCATGTCTGTTGTGCGTGTTCCCAAGCTCCAGACCCAGGAACCCCTCCACCAGCTTCCTCTGGGAGGCTCAGTTAAGACACAGATTCTTGGGGCACCTGGTGGCTTAGTCCCCTAAGCATTCAACTCTTGATTTCGGCTCAGGTCATGACCGCAGGGTGGTAAGATCAAGTCCCATGTTGGGCTCTGCACTAGGTGCGGATCCTGCTTAAGATTCTCTGTCCCTCTACCCACCAGCCCTCTGCTTCTCAAAGGGCGAAAAAAATATGCAGGTTCTTGGCCTCTCCCACAGCTGCTCTATCAGTATCTCTGGGGTGGGGATCCCACCTGCAGTTTTTACAAACTGCCCAGAGGAGTTATGTCCCAACACCTGTGCCCTAAAACCATGAACATCACTCTCTCCAACTACGTCTTTGGGCTTGAGGGGCAGGTGTGGTGCTGAGTGCTTTACATACAGTGGTTCAGTCAAAACTCCCCAGTGTCGTCTACCATTATATCCCCCCTTTACAGACAAGGAAGCTGAACTCTGGGCTGATTGAGTAATTTTCCCAGCATCTCCCAGTTGAGTGACTGGCATTGAACTTCACACGACACCCTCAGACACCAGCCAGCATCGGCACCTCTCACTTGTGCACTAACACCAACATGAGCAAGCTTCCCAGAGCGAGAACAGCGATGACCAACACTTACTCAGCATTTCACAGACACAAGGCTGACAGCAAGTGCCCCGTGGCAAAGCCTTCCCGAGTCTTCCGCCTCTCAGAATCAAGTACAACTATTAACCCCACTTATATTCGGAAGGGCTAAGTCTCCTACCCAAGCTCACACAGCTGTTTCTTTTCAGAGCCAAGATCTGAACCCAGGTCTTCCCATCAAATCACATCCACACTAGTCTCTGCTCGTCTCCAGCCATGGACCCCAATAAGTTATCATAGATAAAGAGAAATAACATGTGTTGAGCATTTACTGTGTGCTAGGCACCTAGAGCTTAACTCAGTGCCTGTCCTATAGCCAACACTCAAAACACATCTGCCGACGGACTCGCTCTACATATGTGAACTCGCTTAAGGCTCAGATCTCCCCGTCAAGCCTCATGACCACCTGGGAGGTAGGGGTTGTTATTACTCAATTGGGCATTTAGGATCCTAGAGTCAAAGGGTTTGCCCAAGATCATGCAACACGAGTGCTCAATCAACAGTAGCTTGTGGTGTCCTCTTCTTCCTTCCCCTCCCTTGGATCCTCACTGACATCTTGCTGGGGTCCCTTCCTTAATCCTCCCCAAATCCTGGAATGGCCCCTTGGGCTGCAAAATCATCCAAACCCAATCCTCATCCCTGCCTGGATTCTCATCACGTTCTGTGATGAATGTCATTGTTATGCAAGCCATTCTGAGTGTGGTTTCATTGACTTGGAGTCTGAGCATCATTATGGATACAAGGATCATGATAATGTGCAGGAAATGTAATGTGATCGTTGAAAGAGATTATCAGTGGAGGAGGCTGGGGGCCAGGAGAAAATAGAATCGTCGGTGTGATTGCGAATGCTCACACCTGTGCCGCCCCCCCCACCACCCCCACCACCCCCTACCCCCATCCCAGTCCCCTCTCACCGCACTCCGGCCCCCAGAGCCCGCTGTGCTCTGGATGCCCTCCCCCCACCCCCACACAGATGGGAAAACAGATGCTTACGGAAGAAAGTCATGGACTAAGATGGCCCAGCAAGTGGAGGACAGAGCCCAGAAGCGGCCCCAATGGGTCTGGTGCCAAACTCAGCGAACGTTGCCCTACACCATATCACGGAAGATCAAACCTAATTCCACTGTGTGGATCCCAGAAGGACAAGGTCAATCGAATTCACTCATCAGACACATCCCTCCTCCTCCTTCAAAGGAAAGCAAAGAAGTGGAAACTGAAGAAGGTGCTCTGGATGGTAGTCCCAAGAGGGTGGGCGGTGGACCACAGGTTGTGGCACAGGTGAGTGGGATGTACTTGGACCTGAGCCCACAGTCAGAAGCAAACCCCCTTACCCCCAAGTGGGAGAGCATACGGGAGCACAGAGAAGAGCCAAGGAGACAGAGTGGATGTCTGCTCCTGGGAGAGCCTGCCCCAGCCTTCCTGGAATGGGGATGAGTGGTTTCGCCGAAAGAGAAAGTGATTTGGCTTTTTGTGCCCTGAAAGAATTGATCTTTCTCTTTTCATGTGGAGGCTCAAAGGGCCAAATTTAATCCGAAGAAGGCTTTACACTCAGTTATTGACAAGAGTGAGGTCAGCAAGAGCTAATGGGGACAATTTCTACCTGTGCACATGGTCAGTCACAGCAGCTGCCAAGACAAGGTTGCTAGCAGCCAGAAGCTGTCTGGTGCTTGACCAAGGATGGGAGGGTATAACTGCCCCTAATGCTTTGTTCTGGATTCTTTCTTCCCCCCCAATGAACTGCAGTGAATCTAACTCTAACATGCCCAAATCCAGATGTGTGGGACCCCAAGGAACAAAGACAGTTGAGAACAGAAAAAGAAGCACAAAGCCTTCAGCTCTCCCTAGAAGTGGAGGAGGATCTGGGAGGCTGCCCAACTGTGAGACAAGTTTCCCTTTTCAAATGCCTGCAGCCCTCACTGAAGAGACAGAACTTCTCAACATGGTCAACAAGGTCCTCCCTGGCCTGGACAAAAACTTGCCCCAGCTGTACCTCCCCCAACTCCCCTCCCTTTATCTGCTCCAATCACGCTTGCTTCCTGGCCCGCCTGACCTGCTCATCCCAGGGCCTTTGCACATGCTTCTCTTTTTGACCAGAATACTTTTCTCTCCCCTCTTACTTGAAAACTCCTATTTACCACTTCCTCCAGAAGGTCTCCCCGGACCAGTCACTGTAACTGTCATTTTACATGGATTTAGATGATTGATTTTTTTATATCATCTGCTCCCACTATAGTCTAAATTCCAGGAGACAGAACCATACCTGATCCTTCTCTCTGTTGTATCCCCAACACCTAGCACAATATCTGTCACAGAGTGAGTACCCAGTAAATACTGAGGGAATGAATGAATAGGGAGTTTCAACAATGGTTGCCACAGATGGATAAAACTCTGTCCTGTGTAGACATTAACAAATTATCTAAATGTTCAGGAGGTCTCACTAGTTTGAGGGATCCCGGAGCTAACCAGTGATCCAGGGAGCACTTTGGGAGATCCAAATTAAGGCAATAAGAGAACCACATATCAATGTCAAGGTTGAGAAAGATGGAGGGGAAGGAGGGAAGGTGGAGAGAACAGAAGGGCCCTTCTCCTCCTTGACTCCCACCACTGCCAGCCCCCCCCAATTCCTGAACGTGGTGACTCTGCCAGGGCCCCACCAATAGATTCTCCCCATCTTCCTTTAATAACTAAAGCTCAAATTTCAGCTTTGTGCCTGGTTGCCCCGACTACATTTCCCCAGGCTGAAAAAGCCTTCACCTCTGTCCAGTCTTGCTACCTTGAGTTGGACCCAGCCATCCATTGAACAAGGGTAGGGGGAGGAAAATTTATGACATCCCTGATGGGATGATGATGATGAATAGCGGGTTGTCCCATCACCACCTGTCACAGCCACGGGGAGGACCCCGGGACGGACGGCTCAGGGACTGAGTCCTCCTCCCTGCGGGGCCCGCTCTGCCCTTAGCCCCAGCCTGGTGGAGTCATCAAATAAATCCAACATTTAGAAAAGGGGGGGGTGGCATGGGGGACTTCAGCCGACACTTTCCTGAAATGTAATGGCAATAAAAGAGAAAAATGGACCAGCTCACTTTAGATAACCAGCGCCAGGGAAGTAATTATCCCACTCAGGTCCTCAGCGAGGATGCCGGTGGCAGAGGCACCTGCCCAGGTAATTCATCAGCCACAGATTTATGGACTCCTTGGGAGCCCCTGCATAAAGTCTCCCCTCCAGTTAACTCAAGACAATGCTATTTAGATTTTGTCAAGATTATTGCTCTTCTCTGCTGTCCCTGAGTGAGGAGGAGGGGACCATTGCGTGTGGCCCAAAGGAATATAGGTTGGCTGGTGGCAGCCTGAAGAAAGATATCCCCAAGTGAGCCCATTGTTCCCAGCTGCCCAAAACTTCCCCAGGGTCTTGCTTTCTCCCAGGAGTCACCAAGCTGCTGGGGGCATGTCAGGCGAACAGAGAGCCCAGCAGCATGCTCATAGCAGAAAAGGCTGTGTTGTGTAGAAGGACCACGAACTTTGGTCTCCTCATCTGTGAAATGGGACTCAGCATGGGTAATGGGGGCTCTCATTGTCTCTATTGTATGACATTTTAAAATGAGTATATACTGCTTTTGGGAAGGAGAAAATGAAGCACAATGAAATGGAAATAAAATGAAGGTAGGAGCCCTCACCTCCTCTATCTGCAGTGAGACTTGAACTAAGTGGAACCAGGTGGGACCGATGAGCACATGCTGGGCACACAATGCGGGTCACTGCCAGGCTCCTCCTGTTACTGTAGCCAGTGATGGTTATTGTTATCGGAAATCAGCATTCTTGGCAGGTTTTGACTGTGTGACCGTGAACAGAGAGGATGACCTCTCTGATTCATCTATAAAATAAGAAAGACATTGTCTTCCTGCCTAGAGGCAAGAGGATGGACCAAGAGAACTTTTCCTGCCATTTCCAGGCCCAGAAACACCTTTTGTGTCACAACAACTGATGGCCATGGTGTTGACACTTCAAGAGGACAGGGAGACACTGAACGGGCCCCTCAGCTTCCCCTGTATCCCCGCCCCCTCACTCCAACACTCATTCGTTCAGGCACCGAGAGCATTTCTTTAGCACTCAGGAAGCTGCAGCCCAGGCCCGCGGGGAGCTCTGAGCCCGGCGGGCAAGGGACATGAGGGACAAGAAGGCACAGGCAAGTCTGGGACAGTCAGAGGCAGGAGCCATGTTGGGGGGTGGGGGACATGCAGGTTTTGTCTGCATTGCCTGGGGAGGGCAGGCGAGCCTCCCTGAGAATGGGGAGGAGGCGTTTGTCTGGGGCTCATGTTGGGAAGGGCACTCCAGGCAGGGGGAACAGCATGTGCAAATGCCCAGAGGCTCAGAAGCACTTGGGCTGTTCAAGGAAGAGCACCAGGCTTGGAATGGCTAAAGGATGGGGTGTGTGTTTAAGGGGTGGAGCTAGAGGTGAGAGATGAGACCAGGAAGCCCAATGCTGGGTCCTTCCCCCTGTCCCCACCACTGACACCCAGAGCACTGCTTTCTGCCTGTGAGTTTAAGTCCAAGCTCTGCTTTTGATCCATTATGGGACTCTGAGCAAGTAGCTTCACCTTTCTGAGCATCAGCTTTCTCCCTGATAAACATAAGGATAAGATGCCTCATCAACGTGTAAAAAAAATTAAGTTCCTATTCATTCATTCGTTCATTCATGCAGCAGCTAAGAGAGCATCTGTGCTCCCGACCCGGCACTGGAGCATTATCAAGCCCTTCATAATCCATGGCTGATGAGGCCTCATTGTTGCTGTGGTGACTCCAGTGTGACCCCTGGACACAGTCTCCCTTGCCTGGCCACTGGGTGAGGAGGCAGCTAGCTGCCCTGGAAGGAGGCAGGATTCCTGCAATGGGAAAGGGTGGGCTCTCCCTGAAGTCCCTCCCTCCGGTGTGTCCTTGTCCCTCACTGCCCCTCAGGGCCCTTGTCACCCTCATTCAGGGGCCCCATTCAACAAAGAAGCACAAGATCATGGCTCTAACTTTGGAGCCAGCCTGGCCACAAATGCTAGTGCTGCCTCCTCTGAACTGGGAGACTTCAGAGAGCTCCCTCAGCTCTTGGAGTCTGTTTCCTCGTCCGTAAAATAAAGGTGGTACCTCACTCGGCATCAGGGAAATACAAATCAAAACCACAATGAGATACCACCTCACACCAGTCAGAATGGCTAAAATTAACAAGTCAAGAAATGACAGACGCTGGCAAGGATGCAGAGAGAGGGAAACCCTCCTACACTGTTGGTGGGAATGCAAGCTGGTGTAACCACTCTGGAAAACCGTGTGGAGGTTCCTCAAAAAACTGAAAATAGAGCTACCCTATGACCCAGCGATTGCACTACTGGGTATATATCCTAAAGATACAAACGTGGTGCTCCAAAGGGGCATGTGCACCCGAATGTTTATAGCAGCAATGTCCACAATAGCCAAACTATGGAAAGAACCTAGATGTCCATCAACAGATGAATGGATAAAGAAGATGTGGTATATATACACAATGGAATACTATGCAACCATCAAAAGAAATGAAATCTTGCCATTTGCTATGACGTGGATGGAACTAGAGGGTATTATGCTTAGCAAAATAAGTCAATCAGAGAAAGACAACTATCATATGATCTCCCTGATATGAGGAAGTGGAGCTGCAATGTGGGGGTTTGGGGGGTGGGAAAAGAAAAAATGAAAGAAGGTGGGATTGGGAGGAAGACAAACCATAAAAGACTCAATCTCAAAAAACAGACTGAGGGTTGCTGGGGGGAGAGGGGATGGGCGAGGGTGGTGGGGATATGGACATTGGGGACGGTATGTGCTATGATGAGTGCTGTGAAATGTGTCAACCTGGCGATTCACAGACCTGTACCCCTGGGGATAAAAATACATTATATGTTTATTTAAAAAATAAATAAATTTAATTTAAAAAAATAAAGGTGGTAACAGTTCCTTCTTTGTGGAGTGAAATGAGATAAAGCACAGCACTATGCAGAGTATACAGTAGGTACTCAACAATTGCTTACAATCTTTGGTCTGATAGGTTTTGAGCTCCACCTGAGCCTCTTTCAGGTCCTCCCTCAGGCTGCCTCATCTCCCTGCCCTGAAACCACTGCCCCCCTGCCTGGGCTACAGGCTCATGACTGTGCCCCAGAGAAGCTGAGCATCTGCAGCCTGGCCCCAGGCTTAGCAGGAAGCTCAGCACCTGCCATGTGGTGGGCACTCGGTGCACGTGGGTGAATGGCGCTGTGAGAAAGGCATCCTCCTCCCACGGCTCAGAGCTGCCTGAGCCTTAGTGGCTGCCCTGTCATATAGAACCAACCCCTCCCTGCCCAGGACACCCATCCCCAGCCCACAGCTCAGCTCACTGTTCCATCCCTGAGCCTCTGGCCTGAGTCAGGGTCTGCTGCCTCCCAAGGACCCCTGTGATGTCACTGCCCACTGGGACTCCCAAGCCTCATGTCCTGTGGATCCCACCATTCTGTGTTCTCTTATCTAATGGGACAGCCCTGTCATTTATCTGGCACTAACTGTACATGTAGCAAGGCTAACTGTACTCTGAGCTGCAACCAGCTGGTGTCTAGGTCTGCAGAAAATTCGAGGCAGGGGTTCTTCCTTCCCAGCTCAGGGCAAAACATGCTCCCATGAGCCCCTCCTGATTTCCCGGTTCTGCACCATCTCAGGATGAGGTCATTTCCCCAAAAAAGAAACTGAGAGAAGGAGGTAACAGTCAGAGGTGGTGACAGTAAACTATAAATAAATGGCCATTCACAATAAAATCTTTAGTAAGAAAATACTTAGGAATAAATTTAACAAGTGAAAAGTAAGGTTTGTACACTGAAAACATTGCTAAAGATCCAAATAAATGGTGAGACATTTCAGGTTCAAGGGCTGGGAGACTCCGTGTTGTTGACTTGGCAATTCTCCCCCAGATTGATCCACAGATTAAAGGCAATCCCTATCAAAACCTCAATAAGGTTTTTTACCGAGTTGACAAACTGACCCCAGCATTCATACGGAAAGTTAAAGGACCAAGAAAACACCAATTTTTAAAAAGAACAAAGTTGGAGAACTTACCCTATCCAATTTTAAAACATACTGTGAAGCCAAGGTAACCAAGGTAGCGTGGCATTGGGCAAAGCTGGGCATCTGGGTCAATGGAAGAAAACTGAGAGTCCTAAAATAAGCCCTTAAATTTATGGGGAATTGATTTTCAACAAAGGTACCAAGGTGGTTCAATGAGGAAAGGATAATCTTGTCAACAAACAGTGCTATTCATCTGAACTCAAATGCACACTTCATGCCATGCACAAAAATTAACTCAAAATGAATTAAAGTCTTAAACATAAAAACAAAAACTATAAAACTTCCAGAAGAAAATAAAGGAATAAATCTTCATGACCTTATATTAGGCAGGGCTCTTGGAAATGCCACCAGAAGGGGGAACCTAGGTGGCTCAGTTGGTTAAGTGTCCAATTCTTGGCTTCTGATTAGGTCATGATCTCAGGGCTGTGGGATCGAGCCCTGCATCAGGCTCTGCACTCAGTGTGGAGTCACTTGAGATTCTTTCCCCATCCTTCTCCCGCCCCTTCTTCTCCTCCCCCTGCTCATGCTTTTTCTTGCTCTAAAATTTAATTAAAAAAAAAAACTAAAAATATGATCCATAAAAATAAAAAAAAATTTAAGAATCAGCAACTTTACCTTATCAAAATTCAAAACCTTTGTCTCAAAGGACACCATTAAGAAAATGTAAAGACAATCCATAGACTGGGAGGAAACATTTGTAAACTGCATGCTGTAAAGGTCTTATACCCAGAATATGTCAACAACACTTATAACTTAATAAGAAGAAGACAAACAACCCAATTAAAAAATGGTCCATGACTTGGGTAGACATTTCAGTAAAGAAAATATATGAATGGCTAATTAGGTAATAATAACATGCTCAAATGTTCAACTAATGACATTAGTCATTAGGTTAAATGCAAACTAAAACCAGCAATGAGATCCCAATACACACCCACTTGAGTGTCTATAATTTTTTTTAAAACACAATTTCATAAGGATGCAGAGAAACAGGAAATTTCATACATATATAATAGATATAGATATAGATATATATACACACATACATGTATATATATATATATATATATATATATATATATATATATATTTTTTTTTTTTTTTTACATTGCTGGCAGGAATGTAAGATGGTAGGTACAATCATTTTGTCAAAATAGCCTGGCAGTTTCTTAAAAAGCTAAATAGAAACTTACCATAAGACTCAGCCTGTCCATATTCCCAGGAATCCCCCCAAGAGAAATAAAAAACATATGTCTACCAAATGATTCATGCACAAACATTTATAGCAGCATTATTCACAATAGCCAAAATGTGGAAACCACCCAAACATCCATCCACTGGTGAATGGATACACAAACATGGTTATCTGTCCAACAGAATACTACTCAGCCATGAAAAGGAAGACCCACTGATACACACTACCCTTGGATGAATCTCGAATCTATTATGCTAAGAAGCCAGATGCAGAAGACTACATGCAATAGGGCTCTCTTTATTTGAAACAGCCACAAGAGGCAAATTGATAGAAACAGAAATCAGGACACTGTATAAGTGTGTTGCAGGAGGAGGGGAGGGTGGAAGCAGGGCTTAACTGCAAACAAATAGAAGGAAGTTTTGGGGCAATAAACATGTTCTAAAACAGGATTGTAGTGATGACTGCTTGACTCTGTAAGTTTATCAAAAATCAGTGAATTGTACTCTTAAAATTGTTGAATTTTATTGTGAATCATACCTCAGTAAAACTGTTTATTTAAGAAATAACTTAGTTGGTAAAGCACCTGACTCTTGGTCTCAGCTCAGGTCACGATCTCAGGGTCGTGAGAATGAGCCCCAAATCTCGGGCTCCATACTCAGCAGGGAGTCTGCTTGGAATTCTATCTCCTTCCCCCTCTGCCCCTCCCATGCATGCTCTCTCTCTCACACACACAGATAAATAAATCTTTTAAAAAATAAATAAATAACTTACTCCTAACTCTGCACCCCATAGAAATGGCTAAATGAGGAAAACGATAAGTAACAAACACAGTTCTCTCCCTTCTCTTTCTCTGCCAGCTCTCATTTGTTCTGAGAAAAGAGAAAGAAGAGAGAACAGCCTTAGCGATTTGTCCCAGTCTTAGCATGGAGGCAGAACTCCAGCATGGCCAGGCCCTGCCCCTCTCTTCCTTCAACTCCCTCTGCTCTCCCATGCCTTATTTCCACCCCAAACAGGCTGGCCTTCTTTTGGGACTTCAAAGCAGCAAGGTTCTTCCCACCTCAATGCCCCTGCCTGTGCTAGCATCCCTTCCAGGAACACATTTCCCTCCCTGCCTAGTTCTGCTCAATCTTTAGACCTCAGTTCAATTGCCTCTTCCATAGGAAAGCCTTCCTGAGCCAGACCAGATCCCTCTATGAATAATATCATAGACCTTATTATACCTTTCTTGATATAACTGACCACAGTAGCAACTTTATATTTCTTTAAGACAACATTTGATTCATGTTAGTCCAGTCCCTGTGAAGACAGAGACCATATCCTCTTTGCTTACCATTATACCTGAGGGCTCAGCACAGTTCTTGGCACATAGTAGATTCTCAGTTAACTGCTGAAATTTAAAATTCTAAACTTCTTAATATCAAGAGATTGTAGCATTCAAAACTTTTTGTTATTTTGAAATATGATAATCCATCATATTATACAATTACTATGTTCCTAAAATATTTCGTGTGTCAAAAAACAAACAAACAAACAAACAAACCCCTACAGAACACTAGTAAAACCTGGTCTTGCAGTTTGCAGTTTTATCATTTAAGGAAAGTTTTTTCCTCCTCTCTAGTCAAGCTAAACAAAAAAATAAATGTAAGAATATACAAATCATCAATATCAGAATGATCATCACTGTTGGTCCCATTGACACTAAAGAGATACTAAGGGAATGACTCTGGGTACACAAATTTGATGACTTATGTGAAATGAACAGATTCCTTGAAAGATGAAAACTACAAATTCACAGAAAGACAAATAATCTGAATATCCATGTATCTATTAAAGAAAGTTAATCAATAATTATTTTTAAATCTCCCCCTCAAAAAAGAAAACACCAAGCCCAGATGGTTTTACTGGTGAATTCTACCAAATGTTTAAGGAAGAAATAGAACCAATTTTTCACAATCTCTTCCAAAAAATAGAAGCAGAGGGAACATGTCTTAACTCATCCTATCAGGCCAATATTACCCTAATACCTAAAACAGATAAAGACACTATAACAAAAGAAAACTACAGACCAAAATGTCTTTTAATATAGATGCAAAAATTACCAAGAAAATATAAAAATGTATAGTAAGAATTATAAAGGACAATCATGTAGGCTTTATTCCAGGTTGCTAAGTTAGTTCAACATTTGAACTAATCCACTATATCGAAAGAGTCAAGAAGAAAAATCATATGATCATATCAATTGTTACAGAAAAAGCAAAAGACAAAACCCAAGGCCTATTTATCCTCACAGAAGGAAGGAAGAAAGGAAGGAAAAGAAAGAAAGAAGAAGGGAGGAAGGAAGGAAGGGAAAGGGAGGGAAGGAGAGAAGGAAGGGAGAAACAGAGAGAGATAGGGAGGAAGGGAAAGGAAAAACTCTTAACAAATTTGGAATAGAGGAAAATTCCTCAATTCAATCATGAACATCTATCAAAAACCCTACAGCTAACATCATACTTACTGGTGAGACTAAGATCAAAAATAAGGGGAAAAAATCCTATTCAACATCATACTGGAAATTGTAGCTAGTGCAATGAGACAAGAAAAAGAAATAAAAATATATTATTCACAGATGCCACGATTTTCTACAGAATTCCCCCCACCCAATTTCTGCAAAACCCTATCAGAACTAATTAATATAGCAGGACCATAGGATACAAGATCAATATACAAAAGTTTATTGCTTTCCCATATACCATCAAGGAATAATCAGAATTTGAAGAAGAAGAAAAAAAAACTATAAACAGCACCCCCCAAAAATGAAGTACTTTAGGTATAAATCTAACAAAATATGTATATGATCTGTGTACAGAAAAGTTTAAAACATGAAAAAAATCTTTTAAACCTAAGTGAAGTAGCTAGTCCACGTTAATGGATTAAAAGACTGGATACTGCTAAGATGTCGATTTTTCCTGACCTGATATACAGACTCAGTGCAATGCCAATGAAAAGCCCACTAAGGTAGTCCACAGATATGGCAAACTGATTCTGAAATTCACATGGAAGGGCAAAGAACCTAGAACAGTCAACAAAATAGTGAAAAAGAAGAGCAGCTTTTCCTGGCTGTGGCTTAGCCCCATGAGAAGCTCTGATCTACTTCGCAGCCATGCAGTGCAACAGTCCATGCAGGTCCTCCAAGAAGACGATCACAGCCGTGGCGCACTGCAAACAGGGCAGTGGCCTCATCAAGATGAATGGGCAACCCCTGGAGATGATCATGCCAGGCATGCTGCAGTACCAGCTCCTGGAACCTGCTTTGTGTCTGGGCAAGGAGCGATTTGCTGTGGACATCCGAGTCCAAGGGAAGGGTGGTGGTCACATGACTCAGATTTACACAATCACAGTTGGCCACTCCATCTCCAAAGCCCTGGTGGCTATTATCAGAAATACAAGGATGAGGCTGGGGAGAAGGAGATCAAAGACCTCCGCATTCAGTACAACCAGACCCTGCTGGTAGTTGTTTCACAGTGTTGCGAATCCAAAAAGTTTGAGGGTCCTGGTACCTGTGCGTGCTACCAGAAATCCTACCGATAAGCCTATGGTGAGGATCAGGGTTCACCTTTATAATAAAGAATTGTCACAGTACTGAATTGTCACAGTACTTAATTGCCACAAAGAACAAATTTAGAAGACTTGTGCTATTGGATTTCAGGACTAACAATAAAGTTACAGTAACTAAGACAGTGAAAGTTAGACACACAGATCAGTGGAATAGAACAGAGAGCCCAGAAATAGACCCACATAAATATAGTTGATGTTTAGAACAGAGCAAAAGAAACCAATGGATAAAGGATAGTCTTTTCAACAAATGGTGTTGGAACAATTAGACATCCATACGCACAAATAAATAAATAAATAAATAATTTTTTAAAAAACAGGCACAGACTTTATATCCTTCACAAAATTGACTCAAACTTGGTCATAAACCTACCTATAAAATGCAAAACTATAAAATTTCTAGACGAAAACACAGGAGAAAAGCTAGGTAACCTTGCGTTTGGCTGCAAGTTTATAAATACAACTCCAAAAGCGCCTTACAGGGAAAACAATTGACTAGTTAAAGTGTACTAAAACTGAAAAATTTTGCTGTGAGGAAGACACTGTTTTTTAAAAAATGAAAATATAAGGCAGACATTGGAAGAAAATATTTGCAAAACCCATAGCTGGTAAAGGGTTTGTACCCAAAATATACAAGGAGCTCTGAAACCTCAACAATAAAAAAACAATCAGCCCCATTTAAAAAAAAAAAAATGAGTGAAAGATCTGAACAGATACACCACCAAAGAAGACATACAGATGTCCAGCGGGCATATGAAAAGATGCTCAACATCATTTGTCATTGGGGAATTGCAAATTAAAACAACAAGGAGATAATACTACATACCTATTGGAAAAGTTAAACTTTTTAAAAAATTAATAATGCTGGCAAGGATACAGAGTAACGGGAACCCTCTCTCATTGCTGGTGAGAATGCAAAATGGTACCGTTTCTTTAGAAGACAGCTTGGCAGTTTTTCACAAAGCTAAACATAGTCTTACTGTCTGATCCAATAGGCACACTCCTAGCGATTTACTACTCTAACCACACACACACACACACACACACACGCGCGCACACACACACACACAAATTCATAAAAATATTTATAGCAACTGTGTTCACAATTGCCCCAAACTTAAGCAACCAACATGTCCTTCAATAGACGAGCAGAGAAACCGACTGGGATATATCCAGATAATGAGATATTATGCAGTGATTAAAAATACATGGGCCATCAAGCCACAAAAAAAATATGAGTGGATTTTAAATATGTATTGCTAAATGAAAGAAGTTTGAAAAGGCTCGTACTCCGACTCCATTGATATGTCATTCTGGAAAAGACAAAACTACGGAGATGGTAAATGGATGGTTTTCCCCATCACACACAATTGCACATCTCAAAAGCATTTCAAATGTAATTTCTCAAAGTTTGGGCTCCCAGTCTTCCCTCCACAGCTGGAGCTCTGTTGTCATCACCTCCATTCACTCATCCAGTGTCTGGAGTAAGAAACCTAAGGAGCCACCTTGATACCTCCCTCGACATCACCTCCAACACCCTGCCCCTCTCCCAAGCCCCAATGACCTTGTGTCCTAAGTATCTGGCTAAGCTGCCCGCTTGCCCCAGCTCCAGCTCCAGCACCTCCTGTCTGCATGCTTGTGTCATGACTGGTGTTCCTGCATTCTCTCTGCCCAACCTCTCCTCCCCACTCCCACCCCCCGCTGCAATGCATTCCCCGTCCATCAGCCATTGTGATGTTGGGAAAAGGGTTGTGCTCATGGCTTTCTTCCAGTCAAGGATATTCCACCATGTATCCCCCTGAGTCGAAATATGTCTCTTTGGTTTCTAAAGCCCTACAGGGTCCATCTGTCTTAGTCAACTCACAGTATGATCTCCCTCTCTCTCTCTTTCCACTGGGCTCTGGCCTCACTAGTGGGATGTGTGTGATTTGAGTGATGTTATCACTCAATGCTTCCTGATGATGTCGTGCTCATCCCACCACAGGGCCTTTGTACATTCAGTCCCCTCCTCCAAGGCAGACCATTCTTGATGGCCTCACCACCACAGGAGCCCAAGCCTGCTCTCCTGCAGGAAAATAAAGAAAGGAAAAGAAAAGTCTCATTGCAAAACTGCCCCAGGGATTCACAACCCCCAAACAGTGGAGATGTAAGCAGGTTCTACGATAAGGAGGACAACTTGAGGGTGGACTAAAGGCAGGGTGTGTGTCTGGTAGGTTCACGAAAGCTCCAGAAAGACATTGCTTGCTCCTTACTGGCCTCCTCTGGGTGTACCTGGGACTTGTTTTCATTAACGCCTTTTTCAAGTAGCTTCACAGATCATCGTGTCAAGGTGTTATCCAGTGTTTTTCAAGAAGCTCCACTTTTGTGGAAAATGTCAAGTGATGGTGAAGGGGGCAGAGCAGCTGTCCCCTCTCCCGGCCCTCAGCCACCTTTCTATCTGTAGCCATGTCCCTTCTGGCCGCCTCGCCAACCTGAGCAATGTCGGAGAGAAACTAAACTGGATACTCATTACGTCAGAGAACCCAGAATTTACTCAGTGACTGCTGCTGGTGGGGAAAGCTGAGCGCCCCTCAGATCTGTGCAGCAGTGACAGAATGTGTCAAAGGGAGAATGGGGGGTGTGGGAGATGGCTGAGGCTAAAGCAGAGTCAGGAAAGTGAAAAGTGGGGAGGAGGGCTCAGAGAAGCCCAGCTAGTGTGAGCAAGGACCAAGTCCTAAGGGCCACTGCATCATTCTGGGCCACCACCTCAAAGTGCTTTTGACACTTAGGATCTGGTTAATCTTCCTGTGACATCGGCTCCCCAGGTGAAGTTTGTTTATTTGTTAAGCTTTTATTTATTTATTTATTTGAGAGTGAGAGAGCATAAGCACGCATGATGGGGGGAGGGGGGAGAGGGAAAAGTAGGCTCCCCCCGGGGCAGGGAGTCAGATGATGGACTCGATCCTAAGACCATGAGACCCTGAGACCATGACCTGAGGGCAGACGCTTAACTGACTGACTAACACCTCCCCAGGCCACATTCTAAAAACCTCCTCTTCGAGTCAGCAATGCCTTTTCCTCGCCACATGGATCTGACTCCATTTTGGTCCCCGACCAAGCATGGTGTCCAGCTCTTTGGGAGATCTTGGGAAGATACTGGTGGAGCTGAACAGAATGTGAGACAGAAATTGAACTTGTTTTTAAGGGTCGCATTGGAGCATGGAAGTAATGTGTTTATAAATAAAAATCATTGTCTGTAGGCCCCTGGAGAGTGCAGCATTTCAAGAAAGGCTTTGGGCAAATCATTCTATAACGTGCGGAATTGCTTTCTATTATAAATAGTCTCTGCTTGTTAAGGCTGGTTTGCACATACGTGTAAATTACAGAGGTAATATGTGACTTTGTAGAAAGAAAGGGCAGGGGGAGAGAGGAACAGATGGTTGGATGCATGAGCCTGAAGCTCAGAGAGATGTCCAGGCTGAGATGTACATTTGGGACCATCAGCCGATGAATGGCATGGAAGGGCCACACGTAAGTCTGGTGAGGTCCCTGAGGGTCTGAGGGAGCAAGGAGTGAACCAAGGGCAGAGCCCAGGGACAGTACAAAGTTTATGGGTTGAGGAACCAGGAAAGAACCAGCCAAGGAGATAGACAAAGAGCCAGGGAAGCAGGGGGAGAACCAGGGAAAGACAGGATCCCCGAGCAGAGAGAAGGGAGGGTTTCTGGGGGGAGTGAGCTGCTGTGCTGTATACTGTTAGGCCAAGTGTCACGGCAAGTTGACTGTTGGGTTCATCAATGCATTGGTGACCGGTGACCTTGACAAGAGCAGGTGCAGTGGAGAGTGAGGGACTGAAATCCAGTTCAAGAGGAATAAAGAGTAAAGGGAAGGAGGGGACTTGGTGGTTCTTGCTCTGCTGGGCTGGGAAGCAAGGGGAGCAGAGAGGAGTCAGGTTGGCTTGTTCTGATTTGGGGGGATTACAGAGTCCATGCTGTGTTTGCAGACCAACAGGAGTGACCCAGAGGAGGTGGGAATGCAGATGATGTCGGCGACAGTGATGGAACCTCGGACACACAAGGCCGTGGGCAGGGATGGAGCGCCCAGGGGCTCCGACGATCTCAGCACATGAAGGGCTCTCTGAGGGTCTCCTCAGATATGTATGTATGGCATACCTCCCTCAGATAGTCATCTCTGTACAAACCAAGATTATTAAAATCATTAGCATGCCGTTCCTATTTTTCAGCAACCTACTTTCTTTATCCAAAAACATACCATAGACGTTCTCCAAAGTCGGAGCATGGAGGCCAAAATCAATCGTTTCAATGGCTGTTTCACGCTCAGTTGTATGGACGTGCAGTAGCTTAGGTAATCCACCTCTTCCTAATGGACGGTTGGATTTCTCCAATCTGTTATTACAAATAACATGATAGTGAAGATCCTATAACATCGTCGTGAAGACCCTTACATAGTTTGTACACTCATGTATTTCAGAATGACGGACTCCCAGAGTGAACTTGCTGGGACAAAGGGTATGTGCATTTTGAATGTTAACAGACACTGCTCCAACGTTATCCACTAAGGTGACCCTGGGGAACATCCCACTAATAGGACTCAAGAGAAAGAGTATCATATGGCAGTGGAGGGGCGGGGTTTGGATTTCCGGTAGCTGACTCAGTGCAGGTGTTTCAGCCTGAAAGTGTGTCGGGACTGAACACAGTGAGCTGCTCATCTCCGGGCTGCGGGAACATGCCCGCCCGGCTGGTCCAGGGGCTAGGAAGGAGGAGAACTGGACAGGGGCAGAGAGAAAGAAGGCGAATGGGGGACTGCAGCACAGAGCTGGGGAGCTGTGGGGTGCCCTGGGGCAGGGAGTCAGCCCCACAAACCACTCACATGGGGACCCTGAGAAGGCTGGTCCTCTCCCGGCCCAACCACAGCATCTGAGCCCTGTGGGTGCAAGGAGGGGACAGACAGGAAAATGAAGTTGTCAGTGTCCAACCAGAGACAGCGGGACGCCCACTGACGGTCACCCTCCTCTTCTTCCTCACTGACACCACCCCCATTTTGTTTGTGGGCAACAATTTCTCAGCTTAAAAGCCTTATGCTCACCCCCAACAGTCAGTCCTGCGACACAGCTCGGGGCCCTGAGACGGGGCATCAGCGGGGTTCACCATGGACCCCGCACCACCCATCCTGAGAAGAGCCCCGCGGCCCAGCGGGGGTGACTATGCTGGGACGTCAGGGGCGATCGCACACAGTAAAGACACTCAGGGGGAACAGAGGACGATGCCGGTCGCCAGGCATCTCCACCGGCTGGACCTTCAGCGGCCCCCTGACTCATTAGGAAGCAAACTGGGCTTGCTTACACCTGTTGGCCAGGCTCCCCTTACTCTACAAAATGCCTTCCTCTCCGTGCAAGCGGCGGTGTGGGGGGACAAGGCAGCAGGCCGACCTCCAGGAAACCAGATCCCCCGCTCTCTTCGCCACTGGCCAGTTGCGAGGGGTGCAGGGGCCGGGCCTCTCTGAGCCCCCATCCCCCATCAGTAACGAGGGTGGCACTCCCAGAATGCCAGCCTCCCAGGAACAAGGGACGAGAACATGCCACAAACGCTGCAGGTTCTGTCCTGGGAAGCGGGGAGGAGGGGGCTGGTCCTATCTCTGACCGGGCAACAGATGACCTTGGACAACCGCACCCCTACCCCCTGCCCCACCCTGCTGTCTGGCTCTCCACTGTCTCGTGTTTCCATAGGATAGTGGTTGGGTGCCCTTTGTGGTGAAGGGTGACACTGTTCAGCGGGGAGGGGTCATCAGTGTTTAAGTGTTGACTTCAGGATGGTCAATGGTCCCACTCAGGGCCATGAGGACCACGGCTCATGGTGCAGGCAGAGAGGCCGGGGTGTGGTGGGAGAGCGTTCCCTTGGAATTCTCCCCCTCTCCTGGGCCTCTGTGTCCTCCCCTGTGACATGCGGGGTTTGGGCTGGACGACCACGAATGGCCTCATCATCTCTCATACTCTTGGAGTTACCATTGTTACTTTCAGACCAGCAGCGAGGCAGGCTCAGGTGATGAGGTAAGGGGTTAGCTATCAGTCGGGAGTGTGAGGAACCCCAAGATCCCCTGGGAGAGGTCCCCAGCAGGGCCCAGCTGGATGCATCTGCTGAGACATCATCTGTCCACTCATGAGGAAAGATGGAAGGGCCAGGGAGGTAATGAGGGACTCCTCCACTCACTCAGGGCAGGGGGCTCTGGCCCTCGCAGGCCAGGTTTGAGTGAGAGCCAGGCTTGCCTTGCAGATAGCTCTCCTTAGCGCAGCAGGGCTCTGAGCAGACAGGCAGACACTGGAGAAGCTCCCTCTGGGAAGACCTAGGTCTTCTACTAATGAGCTGTGTGATCTCGAGATAGTCCCTTAACCTCTCTGGGTCTCTGTAGCCTTATCTATGAGCATGACAGCATCCGACCAGGTACTTTTTGAAGATCCCTCCAACACTAAAATGTAGGATTCTAGATCCAGGTCAATAGCAGCTATATTTTCATCAGATGATGGGGAAGACCAGCTCTGCACTGTGGATATTAGGTTTTCTCCCCTGGTCCTCCTGAATGTTTTTCATACATTTGCTTTTCTTGTCCTCTGCCCTAAGCCCAGTAGAGGATAGCTGTGAGCAATACCATCCAATACCTTGGTACCTTTTACCAGGAAAGCTGTGCCCATAATTCGCCCCTCCCCTACTTTCAGCCCATCCTGGGATCAGGCTGGGTCCAACTTGCCCCCCACTGGATGAAGCCAATCACCCCCTTGACCTTCCAGGGAATGGGGTGTGGCCCCTGGAGCCAATGGGAGTCAGCTCAGGACTTTGGATCAGGTGTTGGGGAAGCTGTCTCTTCACTACTGGACTCCAGTCTGAATGGAAAACCATCTGGGCCCCAAGAAGGGCAGCTCAGCGCAGCCCAGCACCGGGGAGAGATGCTAAAAACTACACAGAAGGTTCTGGTAACATCATCTGCAAGGTCTCACTAGAGGCCCCTCCACCCATCCCTGAGCTTTTCAGTGACATAAAGCCAATCAGTCCCTTCCGAGGTGGCCCTGAGGTTCCCGTCACAGGAAATGAAAGAGCCTAATGGCTGCCTCCCTGCCAGCACCTAAGTCTCCAAGCTGAGACCAGCACAAAACTTGGCCGCCTCAGCTTCCCCCCCCCACCCCCGCCCCGCCACCCCGGGTGTGAGTCAGACTCATCTCCCGCTGTCCTGTCTCTCTGTTCTCCTTCCTCCCACAGAGAGGAAGCTGCAGAAACCACCCCTTAATGGCATCTCCAAGGGCAAAGGCGCAGGAACCCCAGACTCTAATGAACCGAGCAGCGCTGTCCCCACCCAGCCTGGCCTCACACGGTGACCGGGAGGGCCGCTGTGTCAGCACAGTGGCACGGTGGCTGCCGAGGCTGACTTGTCTTCCTCTGGCCGAGGCAGGTTTGAGTCAGAGGTCACCAGTCAGATTTAAAGCTGGGGGCAGACAGGGCAACCACACAGAACCCCGAAAGTCAAGGCTTAATGTAGGAGCCATCTTACAAATGACCTTGCTCTGCAGATGTGCCAACTAAGCCCAGAGAGGCTGAGAGACTTACCTGGGTCACACAGTGGTCTGGAGGCTGAGCTGGGTCAGAGCCCAGATATCCCCATTCTGAGTCCAGCTGCTCCTTCTACCCCATCAAGGTATCCCCCAGGATTAGACGTGTTTCCTCCCCAGTCCCCCCAGGACTTTCTCCTTCCTTTTGGGATTCTTGAGAAAGACAAGTCTAAGCAGCCCTCCCGGAGAATCCTGGCCATCTCCCCAAGTCTGCATTACACTGGGTGCCCCATTCTGCTCCAGTATCTCTCAGATCTTCTGTCCGCAGGCCCTGCCACCGTGGATGCAGAGGGGAAACAGAGGCACACTGTGGTGTCCGCTGCCCTGATCTCCACGCCGGGGTGGAGGTGTGAGCTCGCGCGCTGCTCCTTTTCTCAGATCTCATGGGTGCCCCTCCTTGCCCCGAGTCAGGATCTCCCCATTCCCAACTCCAATGGTGGGACACCCCTGCTCCTTCTGTCTTGCTGATGGGAGGCCTAGAGGACCCTTCTGGCCCGCTGTCACCAGCCCCGTCTCTCTAAATGCCGAGTCTAGTTCCCGATCCCCTGGGGCTGGGCCTTCCTCCCAGCCTGGGGGGAGACCCTCGTCCAGATGCTGCTGCTCCATGCCGGGGGCACCCCCATGAGGACCCACCCTCCTGCAGCGCCATGGTGCCCAGAGCCCCCTCAGACAGTGGGCGATGGGACAGTGAGGGCTAGAAGCTAGGCCCCACATCACCCCCCACCCAGCTCAGCACGTCACCTGTGCCCCCAGCTCAAGGTCCAACCACTTCCTCCTGAGCATCTCCTGTGAGCCGGCTCTGCGGAGAGCTTCCCCTCCCCTGGGACTCTGGCAGCCCCTGTGAGGAGGGCCTCGCCAGCTCTGCCCTCCAGGCGGGGAAGCTCAGGATCTGAGAGGTTAAGTCACCACCCCAAGGCCACCTACCTGACCTTAGGGACCTCTAAAATGGATCCACACCCATCCCCACCCTCCCACTGCCCTGTCTGTGGGGATGTGCTTTTCGGTACCCTCCAGGCCCCGCCCCACACAGCTGTCCCCTTCCTGATTCCTTCCTGCCTGCTGTTCACCTGGAATGACCCCGTTTATCCAGCCAGTGCATGTCAGACATCATCTCTGGCACCGGAGGTCATGACTGCATAGACACGTGTGAAAGACCAGCCCCGCTCCTGAGAGGCCTGTGTGACCCCCCATCACCACACCAGGTCTGTAGGAGGCCTCTTGGCTCCAGACTTTGGGTCCATCACAGGCTTCAGCGTGATCCAAACTGGTTTGTGGAGGTCGGGGGCCTTCAGATGAAGATCTCCACAGCGGGCCCTGGACCGGGGCAAATGGGCAAGGCCATCATTGAGCTGTTTGGGTAAAACACAATGACCAGCAGAAAATTTTAATGAGGGGTGCCTGGGTGGCTCAGTGGGTTAAGCCTCTGCCTTCGGCTCAGGTCATGACCCCGGGGTCCTAAGATCAAGCCCCATGTCGGGCTCTCTGACTGCCTTTCTGCCTACTTGTGATCTCTGTCTGTCAAATAAATAAATAAAATCTTTAAAAAAAAAAAAAAAAAGAAAGAAAGAGAATTTTAATGAAACTCTTGTTGGCGTAAATAACTGAGCAGGAGATCCAAGTGCATCGACTTCCCCGGGGCCAGCTCTGGAAGGAAGCCTGGGGGAGCCCCAGCTTCAGGTGCAGGAACTGTGGGAATCTGCAAGCACCCTGGGTACTGCAGGGCGAAGACGAGTCTCCGCGCTTGCCAGCCCCAGCAGCTGCCCCGTTATCTCTCCCCTCAGGGAGGTCGTTCTCTCCCCGTTGCCTGCCCCCACTTGGCCCGGCAGGAAGTGGCAGGTCAGAGGAGCTGATGGAAGCAAGAGACAGGAAAACAAGAGGGGTCCAGGGTTGGAGTCTGGAATCCAGCTGAACCCATGGGAGAAATCATGGTGCTGGCTGCGTGATCTTAAGCAACTCACTGTACCTCTTAGAGCTTCAGTTTCCTTATTGGAAAAATAAGGACTCTAACTCCCGCCTTTTTAAAAAAAATGTAGTCTATTTTCTCCAGTCCATCCCACTTTGCTCAGCTCACCTTCTGGTAAGTTACTTCCCCCCCTCCCCCACCCACCTCTGCCACCAACCCGCAGTCTATTAACAGTATTGAGGTGGACCCCTGGTCCACACCAGATGTATTCTCAGGTTTTCTCTTCCTGGAATCTGCTTGGAATGGAGGAACAGTCTATAAGCTGTGGGAGCCAGCTGGAAGAGCACGTAGCTCAGGGCTAGAGGCCACCATGTTGGCATGACCGTGGTGGGTTGGAAGTGAGCAGAGGACCCAGTAACCCACAGTGAAGAGGAGGAAGACAGACAGAGGAAACTAGAGACAAGTAATCCTGTAGCTCCAGTCAGAGGCCTAGACAGAGACAGGAAGACCCCGGGCCCTAGAACTCCAGCTCTTCTGCTTCGGTTGGGGTCTGAGGGGGCCCCTGCATCCATCCACTAAGCCATCTTTCCACATGACCTCCCTTGTATGGGTCTGGGAACCATTGAGGCATCTTCTCTGCAACACATCTCAGAAAACTCAACCCAAACTGGCTTGAGCAAAGGAGACTCATTGATTCATGTCATGGAAACTTTCAGGGCTGGGGCTGGTTTCAGAAACAGCTCAAAAGGGCCTCTAGCGACATCACCAAAACATGCCTCCTCTCTGCCTCTCCTTCACACATTGTCTTCATTCTCGGACTACGCCTAAAATGGCAGCAAGAGCTACCAACTCTGAATTTCCAAGGTCAATTCAGTGGCAAAGATCAAGAGTCTCTTTCTCAGAAACCCCAATAAAAACCCTATTGTGTCTCATTGGCTCCATTGGGTCTTATGCCCTCCAACTACAAGCTACAGAACTCCATTGCACAGACTGGTGTAAGCCTCTATTCCAGGGCTCACCATGAGTTACGGGGCAACCTCTCCCACCCAGAGTGAAGAAGGGACAGACCCACAGACAAAGCCAGCACAACTGCTCTAGGAAGAAGACGACATGCAAGCCAAGACAGGACTTCAAAGGGGAGGGAAGGGTGAAATGAGGTCCCCCATGAAACGCATCTGTATGATTTTCTCCTCCTTTTTGCCCCCACGTTGGTAGCTCTTCTGTACAACAGATGAGTACAAGTAAATTTGAATCTGAGTCACATGATTGGCTTGTATCAATGTCCAACCCTGGTTGTGATCTTGTCCTACAGTTTTATAAAATAATACCATGTGGGGGGTAGATCTGGGTAGAAGGTGCAAGGGATCTGCCTGTATTCTTTTTTCTTTTTTAATGAAAATGCTAAAATTAAATGTTAATAAACTCCCCCACAAGAGTACAAACACTTCCTGAGCTGGGTGTTGGTGGTAGGATTCCCCCTTTGCCCATGTCACTTGGTGGTACAGATGGGGGTTCTATTAGACCCGGGGAGACAGGGCTGCCTTCTATTTCGAGGTTGGGGATAATAGAGAAACTGGTTCTGGGTCTCCTCATTCAATGGGCAGGAGGCCTGAGACTCACCAGCACCGCACTGTCCCTCCAGTTCTGGGCCCTGGACCACTGACCTCCCTCTGTCCTCTCTTTAGCGTGCTCCTTTCATTGTTTTTCACATCGTTTCCAGAGCTGATAATCCTTCCCGATGGGGAGGAGCAGAGAAAGACCTCTGTATTATTTCTTATAACTTCATTCAGCTCTGCAGTGATCCCCAAATAAAAATTGAAAAATAAAATAAACATACACAAGAAAAAAAAAGCAATAAAATTAATTAAGACTAACACCGCCAGTCTCATTGGATCACCACAGAAAGTGAAGTAATGCATGCAAAGAAATTAGCCCAAGCCTGGTGCTCAGGGGGATGTATGACGGATAATCGTTTCTTCTCCGCTAATTTAGGAATGCTGTGTTTCCTAAAGTTTCGGGGGACTAAAAACATAATTGTTATATACAGCCATAAATTGTCTTGTATAGACGGGAGTGAGTCGATCCAGAATTCCTAATGGCTGCTACCACTACTGTTAGTGCTTCTGTGGGAAAATATAGCCCAAACTCCAGACACCAGCTGCACATCTTCCCACCCCTAGGCCTCCCCAGAACGGAGACCACATTGTCTGGGAACCCAAAGCAGAGACAGGCGGGGCCCTACTGACGCAGGGGACGGAGTGAGGGTCCACAGAGCCCAGGATCATGAATGTGACTCAGGTTCAGGGTCATAGAGCCCCAGCGATCCCTCCCACGTGGGCTCCATGTGTGGACCCTCTCACCCATCTCTGAGGAACAGACCAGTAGTCACCCATTCCACAGCCCAGGGGATTGACACTCTGGGAGGTTAAGGAATTTGTCCAGATTCCCAGTGGAGATCTAAACCCCAGACCTCGAGCCCCTGCCCTGACCACGGCAATCACGGCCCCTCTGCTCCTCGGCGTCCATTTGTGTGGCTTCAAAGGCTCGTCTCCTCAACCACCGTGGGAAGTAGAAGCTGATCAAGCTGATCGGATCACTGACCTCCATCTACAGAGGAGGGAACTGACGCCCAGAGAAGGGAGGCAACTTGCCAGAAGTCACACAGCAAGCAGGGAAGTGAGGATCCCTGTGCGCCCTACTCCTCTGTGGTTCCTTCCTCTGCTCCCCGCTTCCCACCCCTCAACACCTCTCAGAGGAAAACACAGAGAGGGCCCCCCTTCTCTTCGGGATGGGGGGGCCTCTTGAGCTCACAGAGAAGCCTCTATTTGCAGTGCCTCCTGTCCTGGTGGCCCAGCCCCCCATCCCACCCAACCGGCCCCCCTTGGTCTACTCCACATCCTCTCTCCTCCCCCCTCCCCTGAGCCCTGGGGCTGTTCCTTCTTTGATGTGTCTGCTTTAATAATTACCTTCAAGGAGAGAATCCAGGAGGTGAACACAAAAGACCTACCCCTGATAATTGAAGGTGTTGGGCCTCAGAGGAGGAGGGGCCAGGACGGCCCCTGCACTGACAGGCCTACAGCGTCTGGCTGGGTGGAACAGCCACCTTCCCCTGCTGCTGCCTCTGTACCCCTGGAGCCAGGGTCTCTGCCGGGAGCGGGCTCAATGGGGCATAGAGCAGAGGGCGACATCCAGGGTTCTGGGCCCCAATGGCTAAGAACGGAGCAGGCGGTGCCAGGGGAGTCGACCCTCTGCCCAGTAGTGGCTCCAGGCTGCCAGAAAGATGCAGGCAGTGTAGCCATCAGCCCAGCCTGGCCTGGGCACCAGCAGAACCCAGCAAGGGACGCTGCAGAGCCTCTTTCCATACCCCCTGCTCCTGACTCAGTGCTGGTCTCTACTGATGCCCTCTGCCCCCGCGGGGGAGCTCTACTTTCCAGGCCTGGCCTTCCACATCCCCCTGGGATTACACTGTGCAACCTCCCTCCTGCTCAGTCCATGCATGCCCTGTCCTGGACGGAAACTGCCCAGGCCTGGCCCTGTGGGACACACCCAGAAGATGGGCTGCAGACAGGTCCCAGCTGGCCTACTCCCAATCCCCCACCCCTGCCCCACACATCCTGAGAAGAGTTTAGACAGTGAGGGGAGAGTCTGGACCCCCTGCAGGTTCCCTCCAGGTCCCATGACCTGGGGGGGGCGGGGCCTGGGGTGCAGGTGCCTTCAGCTTGGACACTTACCATCTGTGTCACTCAGGCAAGTAGCTCACCTCTCTGAATCCCAGCTTCCTCACCTCAAAGTGCAAAAAAACCACCTCCTTTTCCCTCTGTAGACTTCACCTTCCCCCCGTGAATTGCAAAATCAAGCCCATGTCCTTGGGCTCGTCCGTGTCCGTGTTTGCAGTCAGCATGTGACCTCCACAGGGCCGGACCAAGCCCATCTTGCTCACCGCCCTGTCCCAGCGCCCAGCATGCCTCAGGCCCTCAGTAAATACTTGTAATGTGAATGCATGAGCGACATGAGATCTGACTGCTCTGGGTCCTCAGTGAGCCCGAGTCCTCCGTGGACCAGCCCAAGAAGCATCACCCAGGGGCTTGCTGGAAAAGCAGCAGCTTAGGACAACCCCCTCTCCCACCGCCCTCCGGGGTTAGAGCTGCACCCACAGGACCTCAGGACAAGTGCATCCAAATCCCAGGAGCCCTGGAGACTCTCACCACCCCCTGGCCCCCACCACTCAGCCACCTTCCGTGATGCTCACTCACAGGTCACCTCCCCGAGCCTCCGCCTTCCCCTCTGAAAACCAGCAGTTCCACCCTCTTTCCCTGGGGATGGTCAGGAAGGTTAAGTGGGTGATGGACCCGACATACCCGCTCCCAGGAGACGCTCCGTAAATAGAACTCTGTCTCCTTCTCTCCCTGGTCCCCACTCAGGCCACCGCAGGAAATACCCAAGCAGCTGTGTCTGGCCACAGGCCAGCTCTGGAAGTCACTGCAGCCCAGGCTGGGAGCACACCTGTCCGCAGGAGCCCAGGGCTCTGGTCACCAGCTGAAACCAACCGCCCTTGTCTGGCAGGAGAGGGACCCAGTCCCCACTACACACCGGCTGCCCACCCACCATGCCTGCCCGGAGCTGTGGCCCTTTCTGAAGCCTCGGCCTGGTGCCACCCTGTGTGCCTCCCTCTGACTGTCCCTCTCCATGGGGAAGGTGTCCCCTTCCTTGCTGCCCTGCTGCCCCCTGCCAACTTTGTGTCACAGCCGCTACCTGCACTCTGGCTACCCAGCCTCTGCCCCCCCCGCCCCCTACTCCCAACGATGCCCAGCAAGGCTCAGGCCACAAGGCCCAGTGATCTGGGTCAGGAAGATCCATCCAATTCTGATGCTCCAAGATCAAGGATGTTGGTTCTCTGTGGCTGTCCTCCAGCCTCGGCCACATGATCCCCACTCCACTTCTACCTCTCCCCAGGTCCCAAGTCTCATGTGCCCACTTGATTGTCCATTTGGATGATGTTCAGTAAGCAGAGGGCCGATGACTAAGATGAAGCAGAGAAGCCCCAGCCGGTCCACTCTCCACCTGCGGGGTGGGCTGGGGCTGAGGCTGGTGGGGGTTGTGCAGATCTGCGGGACCCAGCCACAGTGCTAGGACACGTCCATCTCTGGGTGGGCGGGCTGCGCAGACATCAGTCCTGGGAAGGCGGAGGTGGCTGGTTCTGAGCCCTGGGTGCTCTGTGTCCCGATACTCTCAGTGGCTATTGCAGAGCTGTGGGTGCCCCAATCATGTCCCCAGAGTAGGATGGCGGACTGTCAAGTATTCCCCAAACCAAGAAGGCACTTTGCAACCAGAAAACGAAGCCGGTGACTCCATACAGTTGACACAGTTTTATTCGGGGTAATTTACTGACGGGGAGGATCTGGCGGAGGACATCCTGTGACAGCGGTAGTAATTCTCCACAAAACCCAGACCTTACCCACAGATTTTATAGGGTGAGGGGACATGCAGAAGAGCACTGCCGTGAGATCAAAGGACTTGCACGCACCTCAACAGCTAACCTTTAATTAGATCTTGCAGCACCTCCTGTGCGGGGAGCGGAAGGACGGTGTTCCTGCAGATGCACGGGAGGCCAAAGGCAGTCTCCCCCATCCCAGCCTCGGTGGGCATTTCAAAGGTGTATGTGTTAATCTCCAAGGGGCCTGGAACACAGAGCCCCCAGAGAGACCGTCAAGGGAACATGACCGAGGTGGAGAACCAAAGATGGAGTCAGTATTGTCAACACTCCTACACCCACCGAGGAGGGCTGCCCACGGAGGACACCTGCGGCTCTCCGTGCCTCCTATTCCCTCCAGGAGAGCGCGTCCAACGGCATTCATGAAACAGGGCATTCGCCACGGACCAGAACGCAGCTCTGAGAGGGACAGAAAAAGCCCCAGGCTCGTGGAGCTGACATTTAGTGGGGTGACAGACACGAACAGACTCAGCTGTATCAAGAGTCAGGGAGTGACATGTGCTAAGGAGACGCAAAACAGGATGAGGGGACGGAAGTGGCTGTGTCGGGTTAAAGACTGATGTGACCCCAGACGGAGGGTGGGCTCCAGGGCTCATCCCGCCCGCATCTCCAACCCAGACACAGCCGGGCCCAGGCTGGCCCTCGGCAAACACCTGTTACCTGAACATCTACGTGGACAGAGCCCCCTCCTCTGGCCTTTGTCATCCAAGGGTTGTGGGGGCTGATCTCAATGTTCCCCTCTATGGTGAGATGTCTCACAGGACCACATTCCTACAGGATTGGGGCCCCTGGACCCCCTCTGCCCAGTGTCTCTAGGGTTCCTTCCCCAGCAGATGGAAAGTGGGCGGGGGGGGCGGTTAGGAGAGAGGTGAACCCTTCCCCAACTCCCTTCTCCAGTCAAAACTGCCCCCCCCAGAGGGGAGGGTAGTGATGACTCTGATACCCCTCTCTCTAGGGACAGAGCTGGTGGGGACAGAAGCAGGAAATGCCACCTCACAGAGCAGAGAAAATGACCCAGGACACACACTCCCCTCTTGAATGCAAATGCAGACATCCGTGGGAGGCTGAGTTCAGCCACGCATGGCTCCTGGGCCCCCCCACTCCCCCCTTCCTGATGCGTTTCCCTTGTAGTGCGTGTTTGAAGTGCATTGTTTTTCTCCCTTTGATAAAGTGTAATTCATTGAAGGCTCTCATGGTTATTTCATGTCTCCAAAGCATACTTTTCACAGGCAGATCAATTCCAAGAAAACACTTAAAGCCCATGGAAGTTAGATCCATTAACAAGTGCTAAGTGGCCAATCGCTCACGGAGGGGGGCCTTTGACAAAGACCAAGAAATGACAACTCTGCCAGGAGCCCAGGAACAAGGTTTTACCAGTCTTTTCTTTTTTCCGGTCTGAAATCAAAGCTCGTTTTGGAGACCAAGGAAGATGATCAAGCAAGCAGCCAGCCGGCCAGCCCTGTGTGGGAGACAGAGAGGCCTGCCAGATCGCTCCCCGGAAAGGGGTTTCTGCTCTGCAAAGGCTGTAAACATGTCAGCGAATCCGTGTCTCCGTGTCATGTCTGTCCATCATGCTCACACGTGTGTGGACAGCCGGAAGAAGGAAATGTCACCTCCATGCCCAAGTTCAGTGGGAAGAGGAAGTCCAGGTGGGAGATTGTGAATCAGCAGAGACCACTTCTGGAAGAAGAGAAAGGGCTCGGGGGAGAGCAAGAAGGAGGGGCAGACCTCTGGGTATCAGAGATAGATGATGGGGTTAGCTCCAAAGACTCAGAGCGTTGGAAGGAAGTTAAAAGACCCCTTGGTTAAAAAATGAAATATAAAGATGTTAGCTTCCAGCTGCTGGGAACTTACATGTGCCTGACTCTATGTGAATTCTTTATATGTGTTGCGTCAGTGAAGTCTAATGACCCAGTGGATTGGGTGGTATTACGACTCCATTTTACAGATAAGGAAATCGAGACTCATAGAAGGGAAGTCCTCTGCCCTGAAACACCCAAAGTGCAGCTCAAATCCAGATCTGTCTGATGCCAAAGCCTGAGCACTTGACTGTGATACCGCCTTCTAACTCCTGATTGCACACCTCCAAGGATGGGGAGCTCTACCACCCGTCCAAGTAGCCCATTCCCTCTCTGGACAGTTTTGAATGTTGGAGAGTCCTTCCTGCAGGCCACATGGAATGGAACAACGTCCTCTTTCACGTGGCAGTCTGTTCTGTACTTGAAGAGAATTCTCTCTTCCCTCCAGAGATGTTCTACCCCAGGTTCGACAAGTCCATTCCTCCAGTGCTCCTCCTCACACAGCCCCACCACCAAGCTCTAGCTGCCTCTCTCTCTCTCTCTCTCTCTCTATCACTGTGTGCCAAATCTGGATGCGCTTCCCCAGGGAAGATCTTCTCCAGCAACCCAGTAGGGTCCTGGAGCAAGGTTCTCGTCCTTTCTGTTGACTCCTCCCGAATAAGGACACATCAGTGGAGACATGGGGTTGGTCAAGGACCACTGGTTGAATTCTTCTTCATTCTCCATCCTGCTCTCCTGATTCTTGTCAGAAATCTATCCTCTGAACTGTTGCTGGAGATCCGAATAATAGGAATTTTTAAAAACCACTTCACTGGGTATGGTGGACATAAAATAAACTGCATTTATTTAAAATTTGATAGATTTTGCCGTAAGTATCGATCACCGCAGTCAACATACGGCAGCTACATTTGTGGTGAACCCAGCATAATGTCTAAACTTGCCAATCACTATGTGATACACCTGAAACTAATGTAACACTGTGTGTCAGTTACACTCAGTTTTTTAAATTATTTAAAAAAAGAGAAAGACAATGAATGTATCCATCACTCCTGAAACTGTCCACGCGCTGCTTTATAATCCCCTTCTCCTGCCCTTCCTGGATCTCCCCCATCTCCATTCCCAGACAGCCACGGATCTGCCTTCTGTCAGTAGTAATTAGTTTGCATTTTCTAGAATTGTATGTCAATGGCATCCCACAGCAATGTGGTCCTTTATGTCTGGCATCAGTATAATTATTGTGAGACTCATCTGTGTGGCTCCATGTAGCAACAGTCCTCTTATTTCCAAGTACTCTCTCATTATATGACTATGTGGAATTTGTTCATCCATTTACCTGCTGATGGACACTGGGTTATTTCCAGTTGGAGGCTCCGATCGTTAAAGTTGCTATAAACGTTCATGCTCCCCTTGGGTAAATAATGAGGAGTGGAAGGTCTAGATCAGATGGCAGGGGTTTCACTTTCTATGTGAAACAATCTAACTGTCCTCCAAATTATTTATGCCATTGTGCATTCCCACCAGCAGTGTCTGAGCATTCCAGATTTTCCACAGCCTGGACAAAACTTGAAATGGTCCATTTTCTCAACCTTAGCCACTCCATTACCTCAGGTCTGTAGGGACCTTCCATTGTGGTTCTAAATCTGTGCTCTCCTATTCGCTAATGACAGTCAGCATCTTCCCATGTGCTTATGTATTTGCCATTCATGCATCTTTTTTTTTTTTTAGGGTTTTATTTATTTATTTGACAGAGAGAGAGAGAGATCACAGGCAGAGAGGCAGGCAGAGAGAGAAGGGGAAGCAGGTTCCCCGCTGAGCAGAGAACCCGACGCAAGGCTCGATCCCAGGACCCTGAGATCATGACCTAAGCCGAAAGCAGAGGCTTAACCCACAGAGTAACCCGGGTGCCCCATCCGTTCACGCATCTTCTTGATGAAGTGTTCAAATCATTTGCCTGCATTTCACTGGTCGGTTGTTTGGAGAGTTTTTTACATACTCTAGCTTTTTCATCAGGTCTCTGCTTTGTAAATATTTCCTCTCAGTCTCTGGCTTGTATTTTATTCTCTTAACATTTTCCAAAGAGCAGAAACTTTTAATTTTAATTAGCTCTGATCCACCAGTGTCTGCTTTCTTAGATCATGTTTTTGGTGTCAGATCTAAGAAAGTTGTGCCTAACCCGAGGTCACAAAGATTTTTTTCCCACTGTTTTCTTCTAGAAGTTCTGTAATTTTGGGATTTACGTTTGATTTAGGAACCATCATGACTTCAGTTTTTATGTGGTATAAGGTATGAGTTGAAGCTCACTTTGTTGCATATGGACATCCAATTCTGCCAGCACCATTTGTTGAAATAACTATTTCTCTACTGTCAAAAACCAGTTGTCCACATAGCTGCAGGTCTATTTCTGAATGCGCTTTTTTTTTTCCATTGATTTTCTTGTCAGTATTTATGCCAATACCATACTGTTTTGATTACTTTAGCTTTATTAGTCTTGAAATTAGTGTTAACCCTCCAGACATATTCTTCTTTTTCACAGTTGTTTTGGCTCTTCTAGGCCTTTTGCATTTCTATATGAAATTTAAAATCTGCTCGTAAAAGTCTGCAAAAAAAAAAAAAAAATTGCCTATTCGGATCGAGTTGATCTAGACATCATCAGTTCCGGGAGAACTGACACCAATATTATTAGGTCCTCTGAACCCATAAACAACAGATACGTATCCATATATTTATTCAATTTCCCTCAGGAATGTTTTCATTTAGTTCACAATGTACAGGGCACACACATTTTTGCCAGATTTATCCCTAGGTATTTAAAGATTTTTGATACTGTGATAATGATATTTTTTCAAGCTCTAATTGTTCATTACTAGTAAATATAACTACAAATGATTTTTCTATATTGATCTTGTATCCTACAACCTTACTAAGCTCACTTATTAGTTCTAATAACACAGATTCCTTTGGGCTTTCTTTTTCTTTCTTTTTTTTCCCCCTAACAGCTACAATGTACTTTATTTTATTTTATTTTTAAATTTTTACTTGGTTAACATAGAGTGCAATATTGGATTCTGGAGTAGAATTCAGTGATTCATCACCTACATATAAAACCCAGTACTCATCACAAGTGCCCTCCTTAATACCTTTCTGCCCGTCCAACCCAACCCCCTACCAACATCCCTCCATCAACCCTCAGTTTGTTCTCTATTGTTATGAGTCTCTCATGGTTTATTTCCGTCTTTTCCTCCCCCCACCCCTTCCCATATGTTCATCTGTTTTCTTTCTCAAATTCTCCATATGAGTGAGATCACATGGTATTTGTTGTTCTCTGACTGACTTATTTCACTTAGCATAATGTACTCTAGCTCCATCCACATCGTTGCAAACTTTGGGTTTTCTGTGTAGATAATCTTATTGCCTGCAGCTAAAATTATTACTTGTTCCTTTCCAAAATAGATGCATTTAAGTTCTTTTTCATGCTTTATTGCACTGGCTAGACTCTTAAGTACAATGCTGAATAGAGGAGACATTGGGGAGAGCAGTGTTCTTCTTATTCCTGACCCTAGGGGTGGAACATTCAGTCTTTCACCAGTAAGTATGATGTTAGCTGTTGCTTTTTCATAGGTGCTTTTTATCAGTTGGCAAAAATTCCCTTCTATTCCTAGTTTGCTGAGAATTTTTGTAAGAAATATAAATGGTGAATAGTAAAATAAAAAACTTATATGAAAAATTGATTGGAAAATGGCCACAGTAATTCCTGTATGTCTATATCTCTTTCCTGCCCTATGAAATGAGACCGTTTCTCCTGCCATCAGGAGATTAGGTCTCTTTCCCCAACTCATGAATCCGGGCTGGCTCTATGATTTATTTGGCCCATAAAATGTGGTAGAAGTAATATGCCAGTTTTCGGTTATTTTAAGATACACCCAGTGTTTTGGGTTTTGTTATTGTTACCATTTTCTTTTGTTTTGTTTTTGTAATCAGATATAAGACACACAGACACAGAAATCATTATCATTAAGAAAGAAATTTATATTCACAGATCCCCAGACCCAAGGGGCACTGTATGCCACACAGGACCACCTGCAGAACCAGCAGTATGAGTCAGAGGGCAGAAGGAAAAGAGGGGAGAACATGGCCCAGAACCTTTATTGGTTATTTGTAGAGAGAAAGAGCAATGCAAGGTAGATATGCTGAGTGAGTTTAAGATTGAATAATTTGAGTAATTTTGGCAGCTGTGGACTATAAGGGTGGTCTGTAGGTATCTAGTAGTAGACCCTGGGGTGATATAGGGCAGGAGGAACACTGACTTGGTCTATAAGAGTTAGATGTTGGGAGTGTGACCTCTGGATTGGTTGGTTTGTATATGAAGGACATACTCGCAGCAAGGTCATTTGCTGTCTCCAGGAATTAAAAACAGGAGGAGCAGTCTTTCTGGAATCAAGCCCCCAATACCAGAACATCAAGAATACAGAAAATAAGAACATATGGCCAATTACTAGCCCAAGGATATATGGTCAAAATACTTTGTGTGCTTTTACTTCATCATTTGAACTTTTATCTTCATCGTGAAGATAATATGAAAACTGGGCTGGCCTGCTGTCAGATGAGACTGCATGAAACAGAAAGGGGTCATCTCAGCTGAGATCTGCTAAACCAGGAACCCCGCAACCAATCCACAAACTGACTGCAGGTACATGAATGGGCTCAGCCAAGATCAGTCAGACCAACCCCAGATCAGCAGAAGTACCCAGCTTCCCTGCACACTTCTGAGCTAAATAAATGCTTGTTATTTTAAGCCAGTGAGTTTTGGGGGACTGTTTGTTATGCAGCATTAGCTAACTGATACATCAGATCTCTCTCACTGCACAGCTGTTGGACTCAATAGCCTTACAATAGTTCATCTAGCACCTTGACTCTTCTCAATCATCTCTACACCACCACCTTTGTTTCCAAAATTCCCCAAGTGTTTTGCCCCACATAAAAACGCTGGAACTGAGTTGCTAGAGCTAATCAACCCCTTTCAGGCTTCCTTTATTCAACCAGTCAACAAGTGTTTAAAATGTGTCCACTAGATGTGATGGACACATAAGAATAGACAGTGAATAAAATAGACATCGACCCTGCCACCAAAGAATTTATAGGGGAATATGAAAATTAACTATATAATTGCAGAAATAATTACAGTGGGGTTAAACATAGCTTTCACCCAGAATTTGTGCCCTTTATCATGTAAAGTAACCCAACCTGCAATTAAATTGCACCCACAATGCTCAGCCAGAATGCCCAGAGCCCACCTTATGAAAGAATAGTTGCTTACAGTGAGGGGAACTCACAGTCATCAGTGAACAGCTGGGCTCCCTTTGCAAGTTGGGAACACCAGCTCTGAATCAGAGGAGTCCCCACACTGCTGTAATTAAGGAATTAGAGTCCTAGACAATAAAGTCAGAAGGACTTTGAAGACAAGACCACCAGGAGGGAGAGGCCATGGGGCTGGGAGAGGTAAACTCCACCAGGATCAGGCAGCCTGTGTCATAGCCTCAGCTCTCCCACCCGCATGCTCTGACCTTGGACAAGTTTCTCACCCACTATGAGCCTTAATTTCCCCATCTGTAATCTGAGGCCAAAACTACCCATCTCCCTGGGAGTCTGTGAGGGTCACCTGAGTGCAGTGCATGGGGAAGTGCCTAGCACCACGCCCACTTAGTATAGATGGGCTGGAACCGAACCTTGTCCACTGGGATGTAGAAGAGAAGACTAGACCCCAGTGTTCTGATGCCCACACTCCAACCCTCCTGCCCTCCAGTCTGTTGTAGAAGCTAAAACCCAGTGTCCCTCACCCCAGACCCAGAAACAAGTCATGCTACCCCTGGCGCCTCCCTTGGCACCCCTTCACCACCTGCAAAGATGCTGGAATTCCTGGGGGTGCCCCTCCTGGAGCATGCCTTCCTGCAGCTCCCAGCCAGCTCCTTCCCTGTCTCCCTCCCTCCTCCCCTCTCTCTGTGATTCCACAACCACTCTCCCTCATCCAATAGACAAGAGCTGAGCACATCTGCACACAGTTCCTAGTGGCTGGTTAGTCCCTCTGCAGACTACGGCACATTCCCTGTAATGACGTTCATTAGTCTGTCTGACATCAACACTGTTCTCAGGTTAATATGTTTAACTTAATGAGGCATTATTTTAAGTTAGAAAACTCCTAAAGAAGCATGTTTTCTCCTGATGAGCTAAGCTGATGAGTAGATTAATACCAGGCTTGAAAAGCCGACCAAGAAATTGAGTCTAACCAGCTCCTTTTTCTTCTTCAGGTATGAACTGAGCTTGAATTAATTTAAGTTAAACTTGCCATTTCCTAGAGGAAGGAACAGGGAGAAGATACCCACGTGGTTCAGTGATTTGTCTTCCATGGACCTTTTGTTTCCCTCTCCCATCCCCAGCCCCAAGAACAGGAAAAGACAGAGGAACCCCCATATATGATGGGTGTGGGGGGTGGATTGTTCCCGACACTGAGCAGCAGTGGAGGCCAGCGCTTGAAAGGGGAGATTTCACGTGGTGACAGAGATGCTAACCACAATGGACAGAGCTGGGAGTCCATCTGGCTTGTCTCTGTCACTGCCAGCATCGTGAGGCTCACTGTGCCCAGCACTTAGTAGGCACCAGACAGATACTTGTCAAATGAAATCAACAGATCCTACTTATTCAGAGAATCACATGATTCCAAAAGAGAGAAAGTTCTTGATGTTCCAGATACATCTGATGGGGAAGCCAGTGCTCCTGACTCCTGGTCCCGGGACCAAAGACCACCCAAAGGCCCATTTCCTTTGACAACTTGACCAGTAGACATTCATTCCCACATCCCTCTCCCCATGGGCACTGAGAGCCACCATCAGCCATGAGATGCCTGCCAGTACACACTGCCCTTTATTCAAGGAATGGGCTTCCAAGTCACCCCAATTTCACAGGAGGAAACTCAGCACCCTTTCTGTACTTGCCCTGCTTACTCACCCTGCATAAGTCACTCCTGTTTCCATTGCATTCAGAGTCAAGAGTGGGGGGTGTTTGCTGTGGAATGAGTGGGAGTTTTAAAAGCAAAAAAGTTATTTCAAACCTCATTTCTGCCACTCCCCAACTGAGAGAGCTTGAAAAAACACCATCTGAGGCTACCTTTAATTTGTTATAAATGACCTTTATTAGTCACTAAAATGAATTAAATGAAACCATATGTATGAGCAGATTAACACTGTGAGTGCTCAGTGACCATGTGTAATGTTGAATTGGAAGGAGCTGATACCATCAGCCACATCCCAGGATTTTACCTTCCGCCTCCTCAAATCTACCTTCCATGATGCTGATCTGTTCTCCAGCTCAACTGACTCAAGCCATGAGCCTGAGCCTTGGGGTTCTACTGCCCTTCCCAACCCATCTCTTTCATTTTCTTGCTCTCGCATCCTGTGCAGGCTGTAGCTGCTCTTTCAAGGTCCTGACAACCAGCCATCTACAATCTTGAATAATAACCTGACCACAACTAGTGAATGCTCCAAGAGTTGTCCTCCCCCAAACATATGGCAATATCAGGGTGATGAAGAGAACCTGACTTTGGTGTCCTTGCGGCTAGATCACCCAAGACTTGGGCAGACACAGCTTCAGTGAGAAAATAAATGTACCCCATCTACTACCATTGCTAGCCTCTCTCCAAAGACCCCGTCATATGTGGTTTCCAAGGCTAGAGCAGGGAGGGCACCAGAACCCTGCACATGGGGAAGCAATGTGATGGTAGAAGTGATGATTCTAAGGTGGATGATGTGAAGCTTTGAAGACAGCTGAGCCGTCCTCCCCTTTGTTGGGGATACCTGGTGGTAACAGCTGGCCCTCATTCTCCTTCTGGATCTTGGACAGCACCCATGCTGTCCAAGGTTTTAACCCTAGCTTCTACACAACTTTTATGCCTCAAGGAATCATATATTAGTACAGCTGGAAGGAATCTTGGAGACCATCTTAATTTAACAGTTTCTTCCTTACTTTATAGATGAAGAAATGCCCAAAGTGTTAAATTGAATAGTGATGTAATTTGATAAAATTGTCACTAGACTGAAAGGTCCAAATCTTAGATCAGCTTCATGTCTCACTGGGCAAAATAAATCCCTCCATGAGCCAGAGCACCCCTAAATCCTATGATTCTAGGATGCCTGGTTTGAAGTAAAATGCATAACCTGAATTCTGTCCCCATGTGGGGACAAGGGCCCAACAGGCTTTGACTCTTCTCACTACCAATCATATTTTTGTACTCTGGTGATTTTACCCCTTCTCTTCTCCTATGCAGAAGACTCTTGGTGAATGGTTACTAAACGTGGCCATATTCGTAACACTAAACTTATTAGAATATTTTTTCGAAACCTCTCTCTTTACCAGCAATCTCAGGAGACATTCAAATGTCCTCCAGGTCAAGAAAGCTCCTCCCAGATTTAAAGAATGTTCCAGCCAGAAGTGTTTTGGAAATTGTTCCATCCAAACTTCTGCATTTTATAGATGAAGACACTGAATCACAGGGGGAGAAATAGGTCCTTGCCCAAAGTCCATCTGTGAGTTAGTGGGAGAGATGGAACCACAACCAAGATTGGCTTTGGGCCCCCAGTCAACATCCACGTCCACAGCTTTCTGCGGGTGTGGGGGAATCAATCCAGAGCATCCCAGTCACATCCCTGGGCTGAAGACCTTAAAATCAGCCCTGCTGTGTGATGAGAGTTAACAATAGTAGCAATGCTGCCATCAACTGAACATGACTATGTGTTGGATGCGTTACCCTCATCGTTCCATTAACTCCACAAAGCTCAGTGAAGTAGCCCCCAATGTTGGCACCATTCTACAGATGAAGAAATTGAAGATAGAAGACAAAAGTGGTTGGTGTGGAATATGAGATACATGAAAGTGCCCTTAACCATGCTCTTCATCTCTCAAGCCCATTCCATGCCAACTCTAGCTTCGCCCTTATTCTATCTACCCCAAAAGCTCACCCTACCTCACCTACCCCCAAATCTCTCTTATCCAGTTGGTGGGGTCCCAGACATAGCACTTCTTTGAACCATCAGCCAACCTTCGCAGAGTATCAATATTACTCAAAGATTTTATGGGAGATTAGTTTAATCCAAATAGAGTGTAAACTATCATGACCTTTTTAAAGATAAGTGAGCTGTTCTTAAAATGTTCTGTTCTGTGGTAGGCTGTTTTGATCGAGTCCTCAGACTCCCAGAGAGCCTTCACCAACCCCTTCCCTAAGTGGGCTTTGTGTGAAAACTTCCAGGAGCATTGCCATTAACACAAACCAGCATCCTAAAGATCATCCAAGCCCTCACTGATCTCACTGAGCTAATCCCTCAAGGTCAAATGGACCATAAGAGGTGTGACCCATGGGTGTGCCAGGGAAGAATACCCCAGGCCACAGGAACCACAGGTTCAGAGGGGAGAGGTGGAAATGTGCCCACTATGTTTGAGAGTCAACAAAGAGTCCTGTGTGGCTGGGGCAATTTGGTGGGGTGTGAAGGGAGGTGAGGTGAGAGACGTCACAGGGATCCTGGGGGCCAGTGAAGGTCTCTGGCTTTGATCTGAGGAAGATGGGAGCCATAAAGGGTGTGAGCAGAGGAGGGGTGTGTTTGCACTGGCACTTTTAGAACCGATCTCCCCCATAGAGAATAGACCAGAGGGTACAAAAACAGAATCAGAGAGAAGGTTGGGCACCTCCCACAACAATCCAGGCAGATGGCGGCTGTGATCAGGGTGGGAGTTAAATACACAAGTATTTTCCAAGGTTACAGTAAGGATTATGAATGGTGATGGATAATAACTAAACAATAAATAATAACAAATATTAACTAAACCAGCAAGCACCCAACACAATGCACCGCACACAGTAGGCCCTCAGGAGATGGTAGCTCTCAGGAAACCGAAAGTGCTGGTAAATCCGGAATCAATTCTTACAGCTGCCTGGCCTCATTTTTCTGAGTCCAGACACTCTGTCCAGTCTCTCGGGGGGAACAAAAAAAGCAAACCCTGAGGCTGTAAAGAGAAGTTGCCGATGACACACTGTGGCAAGGGAGTATCGTGCCAAGGTCCTCCAGTCCCTGGAGAAGGGTTCAGACAAGTGAGACAGCCCTCACATTTCACACATTCAACATGGGTCTGAGTGACACATACCCAGAGTCTTTTTAAGGGTAAGCTAACCTTTAAAAATGATTTGCTCTTTGTTGGTTTAAAAACTAAATTGGAAGTGGAGAAGCAACTTAATTCTCCCAAATCAAACCCCTTTCTTTTGTCATAAACTTTTCTGACGAGATTTTTAAGCTGGATACAATTACATCAGTAGGATACTCTGTGCACACAGACAATCGACTGAGTCTGCTTGCTTCGGAGTGAAACCCACAGCCAGTTTGGGTCAGGAAATGTGGCTTTTGGTGGGGCCAAAAAAGAAAACATGGCCCCGTGGCAAATTAGCTTCCAGCCTTTCAAAGGCAGCCGTTCATTCTTGTTGGTTTTCACTCTTGTCCAGAACCAGTCAGAAAATTCCCAGACGAGGTTGAACGTCTCCCTGGAGCGTCGAGTAGGAGCCACACTGAGCAAGGGCACGCACTGTCCTTGGGCTACAACCCCTGAGTGGAGCTACCAGCTGAATCACAGCAGGCTGGGTGACCTCGATCCCCTTGCTCTACTGCCCTGGGCCTCAGTTTCCCCAAAGTGTAAAACAGGGGTCTTGGGCCCATTGGTCTCTAACAATCCTTTTGAGTCAAAAATTATAATAAGCCAAAGAGAGCCTGAGAGAAAGGAAGGTAAGTGAGCAGGGAATGGAAAGGAGGAGGGAACCCTGAAGGGTGATGCACAGGATGGCCCATGATGGTGAGACAGCCAGTCCCAGGGTGGATGAGGCAGCGGGGTTTGCTAAACACTGTCCATCCTTCATCTACTCAGTTTTCCCCATAGTCCCAAGAGGAGAGGCTTGTCATTCCATCTCATGGCTGAGGAGCCTGAGATGCAGAGGGGTGGTGGGACTTCCTGGAGGCCGTACCGGTGGACAGTCAGAAAGGAAAAGAGCAGGGAGAGTGGCTTCACTGGCTGCAGCCCCCAGAGGGGTCACAGAAGCAAGACCCTCCGAGCTTCCAGCTCCAGAACCTTCTCCCTCAGTCCTCCCCTTCTGGATGTATTGTGGGCACCTTCCTGTGTTCTAATCATCAAAATTGGCTCTTTCAACATCCAGCAGCACTGCTAGGCATGGATGCATTGGAATGTGAGCCCAGATGTGATGGGTTTTAAAGTTTGGGTCCTTTCTGTGCTAAAACTTCACCCTGTTCCCCTCTCTTCCCCCTCCCAGTAAATCAGATGCCAGGTTCTACACAGAGTTCCTCTGTCCCTCAGATTTCTTCCAGCAGATTGGACTCCTCATCTTTCATTTCTAAAAAATGCCAATCTGCGGACCCCAAGAAGGCAGGACCCACACCTAGTTTATCAAAGACCCCAGTGCTCAACAGAAGACCTGACCAGGGTCCAGGTCCCTCAGGAGGTAGACTTGGGGTTCACGGGAGGCCCTGCACCCAACCAAAGACCTGGGGTGGGAAAGGCTGGACTGGGGCCCAGACAACATCATCCAGAGTGGCTCGAGGATGTGTGTCTAGCACCAGGGCTGGATGGAGCCAACAGCAGGGCCAGGGAGGAAGCCCTGTTTATGCTAAAGCCCCAGGGACAGGCAGAGGCTTGAAGGGAGAAGGAAGCAGCTAGCCCAGGAGGACCTGAGACAAATCAGGGGTCAGTTGAGGTCATGCTCAGAGGCAAGTCTGGAAACAAAAGTGGACCCCAGACACTGCTGGTGGGAGTATCCTTTGGAATAACTGCTTTAGAAAACCGCAAAGGCTGAGCACATGCATAATCTGTGAAATGCAGAAATTCTACCCCTCAGCACTCCCCCCAAGAAATTCATCCATGTGTTCCCCAATAGACGCATGCAAGAACCTCCCAGCAGCCCTGTGAGTGGTAGTGGCAGACAGCAGGGCATTTGACATCGCCTAGAGTTTGATGGGCAAATAGTCATACAACATGCCAACAGCACACAGCAATGAGAACGAATAGTGTGCAATCTAATGCAGCCACGTGGATAAACCATGAGGACATAATGTTGAACAAAGTGGAAACAAGACACGTAGGAGTCCAAGACAGAATGAATCCATTTGTATGGAATTCTGGAACAGACATGGGTAACATGTAGTGTTAGAAGTTAACACACCATTACAAGTCCCAGTTTGGAGTTACAGTGGCAAGTAAGGGTCTGAGGGGGCCGCTGGGGTATGAGGAACATTGTCTTGCTTGACCTGGTGCCTATCCTACAAGTATGCTTTGTTTCAGAAAATTCTCCTAGCCATTCACCTGTGATTTGTGAACTTTGCTGTTATATTACATCATCTCATAATAAAAAGTTTGTTTAAAAAAAAAAAAACACGATATACCCCCAAGCTCCTTTTACCGAAATGCTTAGAATATGCCAAGGGAATGGCATAACTGCAGTCACACCAGACCGACACACCCAGGATGTGCATGAAATTCATTGTTGAACAATGCGAGAATGAATGAATGGAGAATCACATGAGCCACTGAATAAATGAATGAACCAAGAAAGGACAGACGAATGGATGGATGGATGGATGCATGGATGAGGAGCACATTCAAGAGCAAAGGAACAAAGGAACCTGTGAAACAGAGTGAGCAAATGAAGCCACCCCTGGCTGATGGGTGAGCCACCAAGTCCATAAAGGAACAAGGAAGAAGAGTGAACAAAAGAACAAGCGATAGAATTAGAAACAAGGAAACCCAGGCGCAGGGCAAGGACTAAACTAACACAGGAAGAGTGAAATGAAAGAAGCCATCAATGAACCAGACGCCAGTGGAAGAGGCAAACGAATAGATAGAAAGACATAAAAAACAGGAAGCGAATGAATGGGTGGGATTCCGTGTGTCCTGGCTGCCTGGGACAGGGAGTGATTGATTCCTTGAGCAGGAAACCCTGACACTTCCAGAAAGGCGTCCGCTCAGACCCCGGAGGCCAGGATCTCGGCAATTTGAATGTTCCTCTCTGAGATGGCTCCTAAAGTGACTTCAATTTAGATGTAATAAGACGACGCTTGCACAAATATCACTAATGCCGTGGACTATGCCGCTCGCTCCCTGGGATTAGCTCTGGGTTCCGCGGGAGCAGCTAAATAGACTTGACGACATTGTTTTTCCAATTATGTTCCGGATAATTACCTATTATGTAGCAAACCCCCAGCATGATTTTAATAATCACTATTTAAATAACACATTTCCACCGTCTCCTTACAAATTAACCTCCGGGAGGTGTAATTAATGTCAGCGTGGGGAAGTCTGTGGAGTGGCCTGGGAGGGAGGAAAGGGGCTGGCGCAGTGACCATGATGGTCCAGTGGGACCCCGAGTCTGGGGGAGGCTGTGGACAGAGCTCAGGTCTGGGAGAACTAAGTCCAGAACCTCAGGCAAATCACTCCCCAACCTGGGCATCAGTCACCACCCCGGTGAGGTGAAGGTGGTTCTCCAAATTCCTACCCTCCCTGGGTACCTGGGAGCTCTCATTGGAGACCCAGGTTGGGGTCAGTGTTAGTCAACAGCCCTGCCCCCCAGCGCGGGGTTCCTCCTCATCATGGGAAATGAGGGTTTCTCCTGATGCACGTTTCTTCCCCACCACACCAAGGCTGGGTACCGTCCATCCTCAGTGGGTGCTCAGCACACAGTAGGTGCTCAGCAAATACTGGTGGGAGGATGGGCTGGATCCCACCATGTGGTGCAAGCTTTAGAAGTGGCCTGGAGTCCGTTTCAGGAAAACTGAGGTTTGAAAAGCTGACGGGCCCTCCCCAATGTCCTCACAGAGCCTGTCACTGTCACCTGTTTCTGACGCTCGTCAAGTATGACTTGTTCCCTTTCTTCCACCACTGCCCTCCACCTGTCTGGGCCCTTCTGCCACTTCCTGAGTGCCCCTCTAACATCTGGGACCTGAGAAGGAGGGTCCCCCAGGGATGAGTGTGCAGGATGGGAGCCCCGGGTCTCTGACCAGGGGCCCAGGGGCTCTGTTCTGAGGAAGAACGCACAGGGAGCGTCACATCTCCTGTCTCCACCACCCTGACCCGCCAGTGACAGAGGTCAGCTTGTGGGTCTGGTGCTTGCCAAGTCCCCACAGGAGCCTGGAGAAGCTGGACAGGGATGCTGGCCCCTGACTACACACGCGATGCATCCCTGATGTCCCCCGTGGGGACTGAGTGCTGGATCTGCATGTGGGAGTCTGGAATTTCTCCCTCCTTCCAGATGGAGAGTCAGAGACAGACAGTCCAAGAGGCGGGAAAGGCTCTTCTTAAGCTTGCTCCATTCCTCAAATAGTCCTTGATCATTACAAATTGCCCTTAGAAGTTATAAAAAGAAGAGAAAGAGCATGGCCCCTTTGAAATGATATCAATTTTCCATTTACACAGTTGTTCGTGGACACTGGAAAAGGCCTTCACACAAGGAAGGCAGAGTCTTCAATAATTAAGTGACTGGAGGTTTCCAGTGATACTACTGGTACAGGTCTGTTCCCAAGGAGACTGCCCTTCACGGGCCTGGAAGCAAATCTTGGCCCAGTTCTCAAAAGGTGCTTTCCATTTCTCCCTCGTAAACAGAACTCCTGGGGCAGGGGAGATTACAGACATGACCAGCGGGGAACAGCCTACCTCTCCCACTGGGGGAAAAAATGTGGGCAGCATAATCGTATTTTCATCACCTGAATTAAGTAATCATAAGTATCATAACTAATATGGGTTTTGAGAATTCTACCTACCAGGCACTCTTCTGTGTATTCACTTATTTAATCCTCACAAGCTTGTGAGGTGAGTGCCACTATTGTTCCCAATTTACACATGGGCAAACTGAGGCACAGCATTGTGTCAATTTCATGAAAAGGAGGGAGGTGGGGTGAGCAGCACGGACATGGGAGTCAGGCCAGAGCTCACGTCTCTCCCCACTGTGTCCCTCACCCCCGGGTGGCCTTGAAGAAGTGACTCCCTGTCTCTGTGCCTCTGCAAAATGAGGAGCTAGGATATGACCCCTCCAGGACCTAGGGGTAGGGGCCACAGAGATGAGATGTCTGTCTCCTTCCCTGAAGCTGGAATCAGTGCCAACAGCCCCACCTGTTTGGCTCCGGGCGTGTTCAGGGCTGGGCACACCCAAAGGAAGATGCTGGTCCCTTAGCAAGAGATGGGTTGGCCAAGGCACCTTCTGCAACACCACCCCCAGGTCCACGGGGCACAGAAGTCCCAGGCACGTATAATCCCAGGGTCCCCTCCCCGCAAAGACTAGCAGTCAACCCTAGGCCAAACATCTTTTCAGCAGACCAGATGAATCCCCACAGTGAGGCCAAAATCTTGGGTAAGTGGAAAGGCTGGATGGTATGGTAGATCCAAGTTAACTTTTTAAGAGCCCGCCAGACTGTTTCCCATAATCATGGTCACATTCTGCGTTCCCCCTGGGGGTGGATGAGCCCTGGGCTCTTCCACAGCCTCACCAATACTTGTTACTTTCAGTTTGGTTTTTTTTTTTTTTTTTTTTAAATTTTAGCCATTCTAGTGGGTGTGTAATGGCATCTCATTGTGGCTTTAATTTGCATTTCCTTGATGACTAACGATGTGGAGCATCTTTTCTTGTGCTTATTGGCCATTCATATATCTTCTTCTTTGATTACTTTTTAATGAAAAACACATTTGCATCCAAACTGAAATTATATTGTCAGCAGTTAATTATCACTTGTCAAACAAGTGTGTGCCCAGATTGCGGGTTTAATTTTCATATAGGTTTGCAAATGCCTCGTTCCTCATATTTGACGAGGCTTCTATGAGTGAGAGACAGTCATTGTTGGAAAGGAAGCTTTTTTTAAAGCCGTTTTAAAAATAAATAGGTTTCCTTGGTGTCTGAATCAGGGGTCTTTGCAAGGAACAGAAAACCATTCAGTCTAGCTCAGGCAAAGAGAAATTGCATGTGGAGGGGTCTTTTATGAGGCTGGGGGTGAGGGGAGGATTTCATGACACTTAGGGGAGACAGCCTCACCAGAGCCTGGAACCAGGGCCCAGAAGCCCCGCTGCGCGACCACCACCCCATCTCGGCTTCTCTCTATGCACCTGTTCATTCTCTCTATCACCAGGTTCCCCAGTGTCTCCTCACACTGCCAGAATGCCCATCCCTCCTCTCTTGACCTCACATGTGCTCAGGTCACGGGCCAGCAGGTGGGTCCCTGGTGGGTCACATCCTCCCTTGGCCGATGAGTCTCTAGTGCCCTGTGGATCCTAAGCCTCGAGGACCTGCCCCTGTCTCCACAACTAGGTCCCGCCTCGAAGACCTGTGTTGTGGGTATGGCGCTCTTTACTTGGTCAAGGAGCCTGAGCAGGAGGTGCCCATACCTGACTGTGGGGCAGACGGGGCACACCTGCACTGAAGGCAGAATCCGTTCCTCGATGTGATCCATCACCTCCTCCTGTGATAGGAACTTTTTTCTTTTCTTCCTCCATCTAGCCACAAGGCCTTCAGCCCCCACATACCCCACTGGGGGAAAAACGGGGCCAACACCAAGAGAAGTCAGAGACTGGTCAGTGTCAAACCAGACAGGTCCAGAAGAATCCTCCGTCGATGCTGGGGGCTGAGATGCACATAGGGGGCCCTGCAGGTGTGGGGAGGCTGCGCACATCTGACCCTTCACATCCGTGTCCTCACTCAACCCTCCCACCCTTGCTCAGTCTCCTCAGGAAGGGGGCAGACTGTTTGTCCTGCCTGTGCTTAAATTTTCCATCTAGCGTTTTCACACGGGGAACTCCCACAACACTCCTTCCCATGTGATGGGGGTCTGGGATGTTGGTATGAACATTTTCCTCTGCCTCTGGGAAATGCCTGAGTCCCTCGCCACCTCCCAGAGATACCTCCCGTGAGTGGTGGGGCATGTGAGAGAGCTGGACCGGGAGGCTGTGCCTGGCCCTGCCCCGGCCCTGCCCGCAGCCCCCACTTGCCCTGGATGAGGGAGGGTCATCCTGGAAATGGGCAACCTGACCCCTTGCAGACCTGTCTTTTGAAGGGTGGGTAAGACAGCATTCTAACCCCATTCTACAGCAGGAGTTCCGAAACCCAAGGAGCAGGTAGCCCAGTCCACATCGTAGTCTGTGCCCAGGACACTGACCTTTCTGACCTCAGGGTGGCAGTGCTCCCCCTTGGCCAGCAGAACTGCTGTGAGGGATGTTCCTGTGACTCCAGGGACCATGCCAGGAAAGAGGGCTTGTGATGTCATTACTCACCATTACCCTCTACCCAGTGCTCGCCAGGCTTCGTCCGAGGAGGGCTGGACCTTCTGGCTCTATCCTGATTGTCCAGGCAGCCATGACCAGAGCAGGGAGGCTTGTTAACCTCCATCAGCACACATGAGTTTTCCCACACTAGCCCAGGCCCTGTGTCATTCCGTCCCTCGCCCGTCATGTGTCTCGTGCCTTCCTGATGCAATACCAAGGATGGTGCCCCAGACAGATACAAGTGCTAAGGCTCAGACATCTGGGTGACAGAAGAAAGACCAGTGTCACTGGACCTCCTTGAATGGGGGAATCAGAGGTTGACAGAGCCAGACTTCTTGGGGCCTTGGAGGCTGAGCATGAGGAATTCGGGACTTGATCCTAAGTACCACAGGAAGACTGAAATGTGTTCAGGTTGAGTTTTTAAACCTCCATCCGCTGTCTTGTGCTGAGAGGTGCTGGGGGCAGAGAGGCAAGGCCACAGGCACCTTTAGCATGGACTGTGTGGTGTGAGGCAGGGGTCTGGGGATTTGGAGCAGGGCAAGGACAGCTCTGCCCTGGGTGTCTGGGGAGAGAGTGATGGGAACAGAGTGGGGGCAGAGGCAGGGAGCAGACACGGTGGTGGTGGGACCAAGGGGGGAGCCTGCAGAGCCAGAGAAGTTTCCAGATCTGGGGTCACGGGAAGGTCAAGCAAACGGAACTCAAGGATTATTCATTCCATATATACAAGCCATTTTCAGTTCTTAAAATGTCATGCTATTTCACCCAACATCTCCTTCCTTATGAAGGACTTTACTACAAATTAGAAATTTAGAGGAAGATCAAAGAATGAAAATATTTATTGCAGCATTATTTATAATAGTAAAAAATGAAATCATTCAAATTATATAAATAGGAGATTAGTTAAATAAATTATGGAACATTGATCAAATGGACTATATGAGGCAGAGAACTGGTTGGACCGGAGCGTCAGGGGAGAAGCACCCAAATCTGTGGGTGCCGCGTGGGGAGGAGGTGGCCGGGGTTTGCTGAGACCCAGTTGTCGCTCTGGGTGCCCCCGTGGGAGAACCACACATCCCCATCACCTGCATGTCGGGGTCCCCATGAGACCTGATTTGGCTGAGCAACGTGAACAGAGGTGGGGAGTGAACCTCCCAGGGACGGAGCTTCTAAGTGTCAGAGCTCTGTTCTCCCGTCCGTCCCTTCTTCCCTGTCACCATGACTGAGAAGCATGGGGACATGCTGACCCCCTAGCACGTGGCGCCCCATCAGCCCCGTCCCCAGGTGTCTGTGGTGACCAGAGCCCTCCCCACTGATGATAGCGGACCTGTAACAGGAGCAAGAAGTGAGCTTCACTGTTCCGGAGGGTTCTCTGCTCTTGCATGGTAGCCTAGCTTGTCCTGACAGCGACATGGAAACAGCGTACGGGGAGGAACGAAGAATGGAGAAAGACCTCAGTAATGGACCAGCCACTGTCTCTGGGAGGCGGGGTCTCAGGGGACTTCAGGGCTCCCACAGTTACCACTTTCCGAAGGCCTCCCAGGGAGCATGCAGGACTGTATTAAGGGGGAACGTGAGCGTCATTGCAGAGAACACCAGCCCTCCCTCACCTCTGGCTCCTGGGCACTGAGCCTCGGTCCCGCCCAAGGAGCCCTTTATTACAGATCCTCTCCTTCTCGGATTGTCCCCCTGCACAATTTAGCACAGCCATACACTGTCTTGTCCCCAAACATTTAATCTAATGTCTCCCGGCCTGAGATTCTCAGCTCTCAGCGCGACAGTGGCAGGAGGGGAGATCAGGGGCTGCTGAGCACCCGAGCTCCCTTGGGCCCCGGACTCATGGGAGCTAATGCTGAGTGCCAGGCACTGTGCTCCACATTTTGCACGCATTCATCTGCTTAACTGCTTCAAGCAACAGAGCACTGTTGTTATCCCCACATTTTACAGATGAAGGTTCGGAAGCTCAGAGAAGTTTAGAAACTCAACCGAGACCACACAGCTCAGTGGAGCTGAGCCTTGAACCCCAGGCAGTCAGCTCCCAAGTCCCAGTTCTCACTCTGTTGAGCAGGTTTCTGAGATCCCACAGCAGGAAGCAGTGGAACCCAGGCTGGAAACCAGGATCGGCCGAAGCCAGTGGCCTAACCGGTGATCCACACTGCCTCCCTCCACCATGCCTGAGGACTGAAGCTCCACTACTGGGCTTTGGAATCAAAATATAAAATCACAGGACAGCACTGCTTCAGAGGGGCAAGGGGCTAAGGAAAGGAGCCTCAGAAGAGATCGGGATTCATATCTTTCTATTCTTCTATCATCTAAGTATTGATGGCCTGTAGACTCAGTGTCGGAAGGGTTCCAGGATCACCCAGACCAGGGATCTTATTTATCTCAGACCACCCACTTGAATCACCTGCTTTAGAAAACACCTGATGCCACACACCCTCATCCACCCATTGTACGGATGGGGAAACTGAGGCTGGGGAGTTGAAGAAGGAAGTGTCAGTGCCAGGACCCCAGGCCGGTCAGGGTCTACCCTTCACTGCCTCTGCGTCCCTCAGCTCCTGGGACTGCCCCCATCGGAGTCCTGACCACCGCTGAGGAGGCCCTGGAGGAGGACCCTGCCTTGCTCGTCCATGTTCCCCTCGCCCTCAGTGTGGTACCCTGCATGGGACCAAGAGTCATAAACATTCGCTGAACCCAAGAGTGGGAACAGGGACGTCCTCCCGGGGCAGGCCCCACCTCACAGGCCTCTGCACACACAGCCCGGGGTGCCAGGCTCTGACTCATCTCCTTCCGTGCTTCCCTCGATGTCACCTGTTTCCCAGACCCCACGTCCCCCTCCCGTCACTCTCTCCTCCATGCATGTAAAGTCTCATGGTGCTCATCCCCACCTAGCATTGTCTTCTGTGCCCCCCCAAGTGCTCATCCCTACCTGGCGCAGTCCTCCGTATCCCCCTGCAAAGAGCACCTAAATCCCTTGCACCTAGAACAGAGCCTGGGGCATGTTAGGCACTCAGCACAGTGTTGGGTGGGAGAGTGACCGAGTGAATGGGCCTCAGTTTCCCCATCTGGGAAAGGGGGAAGTCACACTCTGTGGTCCTCAGCGTCTCTCCCAGCCCCCCCCCCACCCCCGCATGGGTTCTGTCTCTCTGGGAAGCCCAGAGGATCAGAAAGGCTGGAAGGGTGGTGATGGGTGCACTAAGTGGGGGGCCGGCAGCAGTGACAGCGAGGCCCTCAGCAGGGCTGGGCTGCACGTTTCATCCCACACCAGTGCCCCTGCTTATGTTGTGGTGCCAGCCAGGAGCCTCCTGTGCGGTCATGAAATCGTGATGTACCTGTAGGTGTACAATTATCAGAAGTGGTTTTACATATTTTGGTAAATCTATAAATATGAAGTATAATTACCCGTCATTAACATATGCTTATGTTCTGCATAAGTGCTTATTGTTTCCCCAAGAACGTGAGTTGCCAGCTCACGACCCAGACATGGTGACATTGTATGCTCCCCCATCACTTATTAACAGGAGTCCATTCATTTTCCTGGAGCGGTGGGATGGCCAGGATGGTGGGCGCATCTCCCGCCTGGCAGGTTCTGGGCCCTGGAGCTCCAGAGGGACAGAGATCAGAGTGAGAAGGTAGATCAGCCCCAGCCCAGCCCCCCAGCCTGGGACCCCAGGGACATTCAGCAGGGCCAGGAAGGGTCCCCTGCTCTCCTGCCTGGAGGGACAGATATCAGGGTGAGAAGGTAAATACACCCCAGCCCCCAGCCTGGGACCCTGGGGACGCTCACCAGAGCCAGGAGGGGCCCCCTAGGCACCTGCCTGTGCCGGCTCCCACCAGGCCCCACAGTGGGTCAGAGCACCGCGGCTGGCATCCGTTTGCCCTCACTTGTCCTGGGGTCACCGTCCTGAGCCTCAGCTGCAACATGGGGACAGAAGCAGCTCCTTCGTCACAGGGGGGCTGGGAGGAGTCAGTTAATGAGCAGGAGGGAAGGACGCCCAGCCCACGGAGGAAGCGATCACGTGTGTGAGCTCCTCTTCTGCCCTTGTCACCCCCACAACTGTCACGGAGGAGGCACATGGGCCCACTATACAGATGGGGCTCATCGCGGCAGTAGCTCACAGCTGTTAACACCCCCTCCCACCAGGTGCCTCCTTGTTACCTGCACAGCCCCCTCCTCAGCAGGTGCTGTCTCCATCCACACTCCACAGGGTAGGAGACTGCGCCATGGCCCAGATCACACAGCCCGTGAAGGACAGAGACTCAGAGCAGGGCTTTTGGCCCCCAGGGCTGGGCTTGCCCGCCAGCCCTGACCCCACCCTGCTGGGGACACTCCATCACAGAACCAGTGAGAAAGTGGTGGACCCAGGAGGCCACCCACCCCGCCCCTCCTTCCTTCGCTTGCAGAGCCCTGGGTCCGCTCTGAGAAACCAAATGGTTACCCTGACCTCACTTCTTTGCTGAGTGATTTTGTAAGAGGCGGAGGGCAAGGCAGTGGAAGAGGAGGCCGAGGGAAAATGAGGAACAAACATGCAGGGTGAACAGGCTTGAAAATTTCAGCTCCAGGTTTGCAGTGATTAAAGGATCATTTCAAATGAATTTTGCCATCAGAGAAAGAGATTCGTCTCCCCCAAAATGCTTTACGTTGACAGTTGGCTTCAAGGGGTTTGGCAGAATTCGTTTTGTGAACAGACAAGATCAAAGCATGAAACAAAACACAGGCCGCCGTGAGAACTCTGTTAACCATTTGACGTAATTGTGTTTCTTCCAGGGTTGGACTTTTGGCAAAACTCAGAGTCATTTTCTTTCCACTGACGTCTGATATTTGTGGAGTCTGGAAAAGGTCCTGGGGGTGGTGGTCAGCACGCAGGCAGAGGCCTCCCTCCTCTGCTGTGCAGCTCAGAGTCATCTTGGGGAAGCAGGCCGAGGAGAGCCCATAACACCAGCAGGCCTGGGACTGACCTGTGCTTCCAGCCGGAGCCTCCCCGGGGCCCTGCACCCCAAGATCCCCCATCTCCAAGCCAGAGGGTATATGTGGAGCTGAACAGGGACCCCGCACCCCCATTCTGCCTGCCCGATCAACATCCCCCATGATACATAGTTACAACATCACCTTGGCAGCTGGTTGTTCCAAGTGGGGCCCGAGCCCTGCCCCCATCCCCTGCCTCCCCACTGTGGCATCTCCAGGCCCATTAAACAGGCGATTTACGGGCCTGACACACAGATTTGTAAGAGCCGCACCAAGATCAATTTTAATGCCTCCTCTGACTAAGATTATGCCCTTGAACTGCTCCATCCCCTCAGCACTCTCCTCTTGTCAATTACCTGCCTGCCCCCCCCACCTCCCTGCCCACCTCCCACCTCCCTGATCACTTCCCACCTCCCTAATCACTTCCCACCTGCCTGACCACCTCCCATCTCCCTGATTACCTCCTACCAGGCTGCGGAGAGACTAGATTCATTCACTCACTCATTCAGCAATTCTTAAGGGACAGAAGAGTAGAAAGTAAATAAAGTACTCCTCACCCTCTAGAATTTTATAACCTGTGTTTTATGCGAATGATTCCTGGGGTCAAGAACTTTCCTAGCAGGTCTAAAGGTCAGGGTGGAGGAGCTGGGGGGCACCCCAAGAAGAACTTTGGGCGTGGAGCAGTGGTTACAGCACAGACTGTGGTGACAGACCTGGGACTGAACCCCAGCTCCACAGTTCACTAGCTGTGTGTCCTCAGGCAAATGACGTGACCTCTCTGAGCCTCAGGTTCCTCATCTGAAAAGTGGTGGTACAAGTACCCAGCGCAGAGGGCCTGGTTGGGGTGAGCTGGGGTTGAGCCCAGGAAGGGCTGCATTCTGAGCCTGGCACCAGGGGAGGGCTCATTGCCAAACAGATTTATTCTCAGGCAGGTCTGGGTTAAAACTCTGCCCCTGCCACTTCCTGCCTCACTGAACCCCTCTGAGCCTCAGCTTCCTCTTCCTAGAAATGGGAAAACACAGCCTCAGCCTTGGGATGAGATGGGGGCTGAAACTGGCAATAGAGGGACTGAATCGGACGTGAAGGGCCCCCACACACGTGGTAACTGCTGATTCCCTCTTTCCCCCACCCAAGTGTATGCAGGGCAGGGTGCAGAGGGTGCAGAGTTGCAGTCCCCACCACGACCCCAGTCCCCTACTACATGCCGCCATTCCCACAAAGCATTGTCCAGGTTCTGGAGACCTCTAGGGATGGGGAGATTACCACCCCCCGGACTGGGGGGCAAGTCCCAGCGCTGACTGGGGAGGGCGAGGGAAGGAGCCCCGCGCTGCCACAGCTCCCAGCACCAGCCCTGCAGGGTAGCCCAGGGCCACCTCCGGACATGAATCCTCAGCCCTGCAGAAGCGGCTTGCCGGGGACCGCCAGCCTCCACAGGACACAGGGAATCTGTGTGTTAGAGAATATAAAACAGCAAAATATTTTTTTAAAAAAGATTCCATTCATCGACTTCTCTTTGAACCATCTAAAAAAAATCTATACTGTAAACACGGTTGCTCTTTTATTTCTGATTCCAGGGGCGATCCAGTGGTTGCATGTGACTTTTGGATAGAGCCAGGGAGAGCAGTGACTTGAGCCACTCAGCGGTCATGTCCGGCAACACTGTATAATGAGGAGACACCTGCTCTGGGATCCCCATCCGTCCAGCTTGCTGTGTGACCTTGGGAAACCAAGCTCCTTCTCTAGGCCCTTAAAAGATGGGATCATCGGACAACACATAGTTGTGTTGGGGGTGGTGATGGGAGGGGTATTGGACAGGAAGTGGTGGAAAAGACACTGGAGGAAAAAAGGCCAGAAGGAACCTCTTACACCTGGAATGGTGAGGAAGTCTACACCTCTGTGACCATGACCTTCCGCCAGACCTGGCTTCTGGGTTCTGACTGCCCTGGAACCTTTGCTTTCCTCCAGGAGCCTTGGAGGTCATCCCCAGCCCCTCCCAATGCCTTCCCCTACCCTGCAATGACCCCATGCCCAGTCGCTGTGATCCAGGCTCTCTCCAAGTCCACAGTATCTTCTTACCTAGCACCTGCCACCCAGATCTTTCTGCAGCCTCCTTCCCTCCTCCTGATCACTGGCCAGAAAGAGTGGTTTCTCCCAAGAAATCTGCCCGTGCTTCCCTCATACCCTGTAGGAGCTCCCCAGCGCCTTGAAGATAAAAACAGAATTGCTCTCCCATGGCCGACCTCGCCCAGCCGACCTCTCCTCTTGCCTCATCTGCTTCCCCCTTTCCCATCACACCTACACCTGGCCTCAGGGACCACCCTTAAAGGCCCTCAATTCACTGCCCTCCCTCCCACAACAGGGCCTTTGCACATGCTGTCCCTACAGCCTGGAACACGCCCCCTCCTCCTCTCCCAAAGCTTCTGCTCCTCACCCCTCCGGTCTCAGTGCAGGTGTCCCCTCCTCAGGGAAGCCCTCCTTCACCTTCCTGACAAGGTGGAGACCTGGGAAGCTCGTCCTCAGCACCCTGGTCACAGGGCAGCTTGCCAGGTGTTTGGTGAACATCTGTGCCCCCCAGGGGCTGTGAACTCCGGGCCAGGGAGTGTCGTCTGTGGGGTTCACTGCTAATAGCCCCCAGAACAGCACCTAATCCCCAACCTGCCACACGCTTCATGCTCTGCTGCCTGTGCCCTGCTGTCCCCTCTCTTGGAACCCCTCCCCCTCCCTGGCCCTGAAACTCAAGTCCCCTTCAGGGCTCAGCTCAAGGGTCACCTCCTCCAGGAGGCCCTCTCTGGTCCCCGTTGATGCCTGCTCTGCTTATCCCTCCTCCGTCCCCAGAAAGTCCTTCTTCCATCCCCTGACAGGGATTATTTCAGTGTCATCACTGGACCCTGAGCCACTGGAGGGGACTGGAGGTTTTCTTCTCTCCTTTACATGGCAGCCCTGCACACAGATGGACAGATGAGGGAAGAAGGGAGGGAGGGATGAGGGGGGAAGCAGGGGGAAGCCGGAGAAATGACGAGTACCAGCCCCTGTTTATGCAGGACCCACCGTGGGCCAGGCACCATGCTGACAGCTCCGGTGTTGCTTCTGTTCACCCTCCCACCACCTGTCCTGAGCACTGATGTGTGCCCATATTACAGATGCAGATGTGAGGCTGCAGAGGTTGGGACATTACACCCAAGGTCATGCAGCAAGTAAACCCTTCCTGCTGCCTCCATCTGATGTCTCCCACCAGCCCCCAGACTGAGCCCACGCTTCACAGCCACATCCAGAGTGTCCCTGCTGATCCCACCATCAATGGGGACCCATGATGGCTGCTTTGGCTGAAAGTCACGATCACAAACATCCAGGCTTAGTTCTAGGGCCACAGAGAAGGACCCACCAAGAGTGTCTGCAAGAGTGTGTCCAAGAGTCTCCCCAACCACAGAAGACCCTCCTGGTCCCACTCATGACCCCCAGGCTGTCCCCAGCATCAGTCAAGACCCCTCTCAAGCCCACACAGCTGCTGACAGTTCCATCTCCTCAGCCCCAGGGTGATCCATGGATCACAGGAACACGGGCTGTAAAGTGAGCACCTTCTGTGTGTCTGCATCGATCGGGGGCTGAGCGGCCATCCAAATCCCAGAGATTCTAGGGAGGGGAGGAGAAATCTCAAAGAAAAGCAGAAGGGAAGGGAAAACCAGAATGTGTCAGGGAGATTAATCTGCTGCTCCGATATAAAAGAAATATGTTCAATTATATTTTCATTTCATTGGAATGTACACTTCATAGTTAGCTGCCTGCAAGTCTCCGATTACCCAGAGAGAAAGCACAGTGAAAGACAAGAAAAATAAAACGCAGACAAGAAAAAGAAGAACCTGAAACTGGAATGACTGAGAAAGAAGCCAGCCCAAGACAAAAGCAGCCACTTGGCTCCCAGGCCCTTCCAGCATCGACCCCAGGGCAGCCCCATGTCCCCATCGCTGGCATTTGGGCAAGTCAGGGGCTCGGTTGCCTTCCGAGAGCTCCCCCGCTTGCTGTGGGAGAAGCCTGACACCATGTGAGGTCACAGAAGTGGGGAGAGAGTGGAGAGACAAGCAAGGGAGGATAGCACTAGACCAGCGCAGGGCAGACAGAGACCCCAGACATAGCACCAGGGACATGTGGCTCCTCAGCTGATCTGTTGGTGAATCTGGGCCAAAGGTGCCTGATGAACAAGACAGCCCTCCTCCCTTCCAGAGCTTTCTCTCCCTAAAAGAAAGAGGGTCTTGGAGCAAGAGTGGTTCCTGGAGCCTCCAGTTTCCTGACCACTGATTCTAACTATGCTAGAATTTGGGAACCCATGAAAGGGTGCACCACGGCTGCTGTGTGTGCGAGTGTGTGTGTGTGTGTGTGTGTGTCCGCACGCACGCGCGTGCATGCACATCCAGTTAAGGTCAGCCACACCAGCCTCTCCCTGACCAATGCCTCCAGCCCCACCTGGACCAGGGTCTCTGCTCATGAGCTATACAGCTCATGTTCCAGGCCAAAGGCCAGATTTTCCTTGCAAGAGTCACTTCCCAGCCCAATCCAAGTTCAAATTCAGCAACTCCTTACTCCATCACCTCAGACAAATAGCTCTACTTCTCTGACTCCAGCATCCTCACTGCGACATGGAACTGACAGTCTTGCATCAGATGAAATGAGATGTGCGGACACTGCCTGGTCAGAGGAAGCACTAGTGTACGTGTGTTGTTGTTAGGAGTCCACACCCGCCCTCCATCTTTCAAAACGCAGCTAAGGCACACCTTCTGGCAGGGCTGCTGACTGCCCAACTCTGGGAAGAGCCATTCATGTCATGGTAGGTGTGAGCTGTGTGGTGCACAGCCTGTGCAACAGGACATGTGGCCCTGGATTCTGGGAAGCTTTTCCTGACTGCCCCAGCTTGGTCAGGGGCAACTCCCTCCTGTCGAATCCCCTCTGTTCACCAGACGTGAGCTCCATGAAGACAGGGACCCTGTCCTACTCACCCTGGTGTCCCCAGGCCCAGCTCAAGAGCCTGGTCCCCCCAGGAGGCAGAAACCAGCAGCCATTTACTAACTTCAGGAATTGCCAGCAGCCATTCCCACAACTAGGAAATGGCTGGACAGCAATTTATGCCTGAATTCAGCCCCAAGGCTCTTCATTGCTGTCCAAGGAGGTCAGGTATCTGGAGTAAACCTACTCTATGTTGACATGTTGCAAAGCCAGACATCTGAAGGTATCAATTAGCCAGGCCCAGGGTCCAAATGTACAATCCCCGCCTCCTATCATCAAGCAGATGGCCCGGCAAGACCCTTGTCCCCTCCTCCTTTTCCGGTCAAGACAGGCCGAGACCTCTAGGAGACACAGTGAGGGTTTCTGCCTCAAACATCACTGACTTCTTGGGGTTGCTCAAGGTGTGAAGGCTTATTTTTTAGGCCATATAGAAATGCTCTGCTATCCCCCCAAACAGCATGTGAGACGCTCCTGCTAGCCAACAAGGAGAGGAAACTGTCCCAAACATGGGGCACAAACAGGGCTGATGAGCTGCAGACCCTGAGCAGCAGGGACGGGGAGCTCCGGGAGCAGGAGAACCTCAGCCTTCTGTCCCCCATCCCCAAAGAGTTGTGCAGGGCTCAGGGCTGGGCACCTGTTTCCCTCGGGCATTTTGTGTTTGTTGGATGCTGGCTCCTTATGATGCTGCCCGAAGCAAGCGCCCCAGGAAGGGAGCGTCAGGCTCAGGAGGCCTTTGGGGGCAGCTGGGGGGTCTGTGCTGGGCCCTGAACTGTGCTCAAGGATGCAAGGATGCCAGATGCTTTCCTGTGGGGGACGGCAGGGAAGGAAGATGTCAACCAGATCGGGGGAGGGACGGCCAAGCATGCAGCTGATTGTCCATCTGATGTGTGCTGGGTCCTGTTCTAAAGGCTTGTTGGTATTAACTCATTGAAGACTCACAATTACCCCACGAGTGTGAGGTGGATATTACCACTCTTCCCATCTTACAGATGAGGAGATTGAGGAATTTGATCATCACCCAGTAAATGGCAGGGCCAGGTTTCAGGCTGAGAGGGCCTGGCCCTCTTCCTGCCATGTGCAGGGAGAGGGAACAGTAGTTACAAAGGCTCAGAGGCGAGAGTGAGGGGATGGTGGACTCAGGACCCAGAAGCAGTTCAGTCTGGCCTGGAGGGACAGGGTGGGGAGCTGGAGGCCGGCTCCTGGAGGGCCAGGCGCCAAGTGAGGAGGTGTAGACCCCCATTGTCACTGCCCTGATTGGGAGGACAGGAACAAGTTTGCCCACCGCATGCTGGATTGGTGACTCTTCTGTGCATCTGCCCTGCCCCCAGGGGCTGTGTCATGGTCATCTCCTGGCCCCTAGACCCGTGCATGGGAGGGGCGCAAAGCACATGCTGAACTGAACTGACCCAAGGTCACCTGCTTTCTTCCCCTCATGCTCAGCCCTGGGCCCGCACCCCGGGGCCGAGAAGCAAGGCCCTGCCCTCATTCCTGACTCACATTGGGGCTCCTTACCGCCCCCCCCCCACTTTTGAAGATAGATGGGCCTGTGACTTGCTTTGACCGAGGAGATGTGAGAGGTGGTGTCTGTCACTTGGGGGAAACTTTAAAAGCCAAGCGCCCGGTGGGCTGAGATGATCACAGCATCCCACGTCAGCCCAGAGGAATGCTGGTGAGCCCCAGTGACCCACCCTGAACGTGCCAGTGCCAAGAGAAGGACCTCCTCTTGTGTTGCGGATGCTGTGGCTGGAGCCCAGCCCAGGCCTCCTGACTGATGTCACACTGGGACCTTGTCACCCAAGAAGGTGCAGATGACTGTGAAGAGGGGGGAGGCTGGCACTCCCCAGCCCCCAGACACCCCCCGCCCACCCATGGATGCCGATCCCTGTGGGATGGGCCACTCAATACCTCCCCAGTCATAGGGGTGGGAGGGTCAGCATCCAGGAGGCCAGCTCCCTCACCTCTGACTCACCCAGACCTGTGCCAGATAGGCATGCTCCATTCCGATGTGTGGATCACCCGAGAGCCTCTGGGCTCCTTACTCCTGTCTGTTTCCTCATCGTCCAACAAAGAATACCTCGGGAAACTGAGTCTGTGCCAGGCATGCACTGGGAACTGGGAATGCCCCAGGGAGCAGGACCCACACAGACCCTGCCCTCCCAGAGCTCACAGACTCATGTGGGTGAAAGCTGGTACCATTGAACACCCCAAGAAAAGAATTACAGATGTGTGCTGAGGGGGACAAGGGGAACAACTGGGGCTTGGGGAGAGGATATCAAGGGAGGGAAACCGAGCCAGCAGGTAGGGTTGGAGGGTCACATCTGGGTTGAGACCCAAAGATAAGAAGGACCAGCCAAGTGAAGAAAGGACAGGAAAAGGCATTCCAGGTGGTAAGAACCATATATACAAAGGTCCTGTGGCAGAAAGTGGCCTGGAGAGAAAGCAAAAAGCAGGGGAGAGGGGAGGGAGCTGAGGCAGGGAATGGGCAGGAGCTGGACTACACAGGCCTTAGAGAGGAGTCTGCAGTTGATCTTGGGATCAAGGAGAAGCCTGAGAGTCCTCAGCTTCAGGAGTCAAGAGGGGAGGTAAATGACCAATCCATATTGAAAAGAACATTCTCTGGGCCCAGGGCTTAGCACAGGGCCTGGCATACAGTGGTGCTCAATAAATGCTTGCTGACAATTAAATCACATGAAAGAAATAGAGAAACTCTCTTTAGGACATTACTGACTGGCCCTGGTCAGTCTATGTGCTCTCTACTCCCAGTGAGGACCGTCCACTCGAGGACAGGGAGGAGCTGGCATTTGTGGCAAGGCTACCATCTGCCTGGAGCCCTGGGTTTCTCTAGTGACCTCAACGAGGACATCCATGAGAGTGTACACAGATGTCCCCCGTGAGGTATGGTGGCTGTTTTCACAATGAAACGTGTCCAAAATGAAAACACTCCAACCTGGACGCCAGCACACGTGAATCCAGACTCTCATTAACAAGGGCATCAAGAAATATCTCAATGTGGAAATCAATGGACAGTCCTGAAAAGAATTACTAGCTGAATAATGAGGAAGGACAAGTCAATATAACTAAGAAAATGCAGAGGAAAAAAATCCACAACTCAGCCCTGATTATAGAATAGGAGACACCGAATTGATAAAACCATGACATTGAATTATGAGGTAATAGGCAACTTCTTAACAAAAGAGGCAGAAACCAGCTAATGTGCTAGTAAACCTTGCTGAGGGAACCTCAGAGCCTGCGGCCAGCCCTGAGCATTTTCTAGCCACGGAAGTGATTCCCAGAAGCCTGGTCTGCCTCCCAAAGTGAGTTCTGGGGCTGGATCCTCAGCCTGGCCCTGACCCTTTTTGGGCCCCCTGAGCTCAGCCTCCCCAATACCTTCTCTGGACCTCAGGCCAGTCTGTCCTGCCCACCTCTCCACCTCCTCCAGGAAGTCTCCCCTGATTACTCCAGGCCCCAGTCACCCCAACTCTGACCTCAACCCAACTTCCCACAAATATCAGGTTGTCTCAGCAAAATGTGAGATTAACCGTTGGGTTCAAATTCTCTTTCCTGTAGAAAGTGACCTCATCTGGCTTTTCTACAGCTTTCTAAAGTTGGCAAAACCCTGCACCTCACTCATCAATTCTCAGAACCCTGAGCAGCAGGCAGGAGTGTGAACTCTGGACCCAGAATCCCCACATTCAAATCTTGTCTCCACCACTTCCTAGTTGGCCTTGAACAAACTATTCCCCCTGTCTGAGCCTGTTTCCTCACCCGTAAACTGGGGCTAACAATGACGTCTCTCTTGTGGGATTATTGCAAAGCATGTAGAAAAATATCTGCGCTGTAAGACCCTCAGTCGTGCCTGACACCTTATCAGCCTTCCCATTTTGCAGGTGAGGAAAGCGAGGCACTGAGAGGGGACACGACCTCCCGTGTCCTCTCAGCCCGTGGCTGGGCCAGGATTCAGAGTTGTAACTTCTGAAGTGTTGTAACTTCTCTCCAGTGGCATCAGCACAGAGCCCCTCCTCCCACCCTCTGCCCCGCCCCTAAAGGCCACCCAGGAGAAGGGGGTCAGTAAGCACCCTGATGACTGACCACATGTCCCACACAGGTACAAAGTATTGGCCATCACTCTACTCCTACTTCACAGAGGGGGAAACTGAGGCTCAGAGGGGCTAAGGCACACGTCCAGGATCACCCAGATGATGGCCATGAGAGTCAGCTCTCTACCTGGGATCTGTCATCCCGGGACCATTCCACACACCCCACCCCCACCCAGCATCTCACCTCACCCCACAGCCTCCTGTTTCACAGGTGAGGCCCAGGGTGTGCAGGAAGCTAACCAGAGGGCATCCAGCAGGTAGAAGAAGCCCATGGAACTCAGACCCAGGGATTCCTTTCCCAAACCCACAGATGAGGTGGCTCCCCCTCCCTTCCTTGTTCAGAACCTGCAGGAGACCCAGAGCCAGCTGAAAGAGGGGCCTGTGGGATATGTGGGGAGCATAGGAGGGGGGCAGCCAGCTCCCAGGTCCCCAGACATCATCCCTGAGTTCTGAAGTTGCCCAAATTTTCCAGACCTCGATCCTTTGCAAAGCCAGAGGGCTTAAGGCAGAGCCAGTTCTCAGAGATCCTAGAGGGGAGTTCGCAAGTGAAGCTCATTTCTTGGGGTTTATGCCTCGTGTTCCTCTTCTCTGTGGCACTTGGAGAGCTGTGTGTCTGCATCAGGCCATATCTCCAAGTGGCCAGCGATAAGCCCTGCGAAGATGGATTTATGATAAACTCATTATCTTTCCCTCCCCAGGGTCAGAGGTCACATCAATAACTTCCTGCCCACTCTCTCCTGCAGATCTGCGGCAAGGCTGCAAACGTGTTTTAAGAGCTGTAAATCCATCCTCCTTCCCCCCTGGAAATCAATTGGAAACCCAATTGCTAAATCCACCCTACATGTAAAAGCTCTTAAACCACAGGGCTTTTCTAGGCCAGGATGGGGGCTACCTAAGGACACGCCCCTCAAAAGACACCCTCTTGAGTCAGACCATGCTTTTCTCAAGGGTCTGGGAGGCAGGGGGAACAGAGGGACACAGACAGCAAATGACAGCAGGAAACCAGAGCTGCGTGCGGCTCTGTGCTCAGTGACCCCCTCTCCTCCTACTCAAGAGCCCATTCCAGGTGCAAGTCTCTGAATTGACGGGAGGAAGATCGGCTCAGAAATGGTGGGGGTCACCAGCTTGCACCAAGGTCCCCACGGAGGGTGGGGACCACGCCGGCTGCTTCCACGAGCCTTCCGTCCAAGAGACAGGGCTTTCGTGCTGCACTGAACAAGGAATCAAACTGCAGGTATGTCTCCGGGATACTCAGGCTCTGGATTCAAGCCAGGAGCATCCTCTCTGTAAGCTGCTCTTGCCATTTTTGGAAAAGAGAAGATGTCCACGTGGGGGTATAGCATTGGCAGTCCTGTGTCCCCAGAAATGAGATGACAGTTTCTGTGAGTATTACTACGGCTCTAGTCTCCTCCTGTCGTCTTGGGTTCTAGAACAGAAAAGAACAGGCCAGGTGTGTTTGCTGAGTGAATTGACTGATGGCTTTGGGTGGGTCAGATCTAGAAATCAGGGGTAATCTCTGAGCAGCTCTGTGGGACAACAATACTGTCCATCGTTACACCTGTTTCGATGTCTCTTCCTACGATTCTTTTGTGCACAATCGTGTATGATGGAAACCACATGACCTCTGGGGCTAGCTCCTGAGAGCTGCTGGGGGAGAAGCCCCACTTCCCCAAACCCAGCCCACCCCAGCTCAGCCCTCAGATATGTGTGTGAACAGTCCCGCAGTTGGCTGGGTTGTCTCTTGGCTCATTTCACCCAGAAATACTCCTGTGCTGTATCCCATGTGGCCTGGAAAGCACAGCCTGGCCTCACTCACTCGGCTAGTGGTTGGATGCTGGCACAGGTGCCTGAGCTGCCCCCGTGCCCACTCAGCTTCCAGCAGACCCGGCCAGCTTCCTTGCTCCTGGTCTCGGGACAGCATTCCAGGAGGCTGCGGAGCCCTGAAGCCAACTCTCGGGAGGCACAGAACATCGTTCCTCTGCATTTGAGGTGAAAGCCAGCCTTGCGCCTGCACAGATTCAAGGAGAGGGAAAGGAGAGGCCATCTCTTGATGGGACAAATGACGTAATCATGCAAAGGCACACACACAATGGATGGGAGAAAGTGAGGCCATATTTTATCATCTCCCCCCACTAAGGAAGCGCTAGGCAGGCCAGTGGGAAGAGAATGAGGGTTCTGTGTGGAGAGAGAGGTTCAAGGGTGAGTCTACAACCGCCGGTGGACTTGTTGAGTCCCAAGGGATACCACTGTGGCCCCCAGAAAGCAGACCTGCTCTTTCTCCATGGCGGCCGCAGAGCTCCCTCCCTGGAATTCAGGCTACAGTATTCCCAGCCCCTCAGCCTTCTACTATGGGCAGGGATTGGTACCTGTACAGAGTCAGCCCTGGAGCACCTGGGGAGGAGTAGGTGGCAAGGTGGTGTGGCTATCCAGCTGAGGGTGCCGAGTGGGTTACATCAGGGAGGTGGGTGGCGTCCAGTTTCCAGAGGTAACCCGGGAGGAAGATGGCCAGGGAGATAAAAGCAAAAAGACAAGCTGAGGGATGGTATGGGGCTGCAGCAGGTCAGGAGATGGGATGCCTGTGCCCCACTGGAAGCTGTCCGCTGGGGTGAGGCAGCTCCCTTCTCCACAACCCCACCCCAGAATGACCCCAGAATGACCAGCATGGGGAATGGGCGACCAAGTCAGCCTTACCTCTATCTTGAAAGTCTGCAAGCTGGGGAAGCAGGATTGGCTCCACTTGGGTCAGAGGCCAAATTTAGACTAAATCACAGTGGCCAGGGGAGGGGACAAGGTCAAGGAAGACCATGGGAGCCCCTCCGCACCATGTGGAAAGGGATGGGGGCAGGTGTCTTGAGGAGAGAGAAGTGAGAAAGCGGAAATCCTCCTGAGGAAAAAAGAGGAAACCGCACAAAGCAAAGGAGCTTACCCGATGACACAACAGCAGTCAAGCCGCAGAGCAGGGATGTAAACACAGGTCCTCTGGGCTCTGGAGTCTCTGCTCTAACGACCAGGCAGCATAGCCTCAGCCAGCAGACTTAGGAGGCCCTACAAAGGCTGACAGTGTGGCGGGGCCCCAGGGACCAGGCAGAGAGTCCTGAGTCCCAGGGTATGAGGGAGAACTGGCCCTCTGCCCTCGGTGTCCCCCAGCCCCTCTCAGGGGGCTCAGCTTTGTGAGCACGCCCAGGGGTGGTGGCTGAAGTGGCGTCACATCTCGAAGCTTCCACTGCTCACAGCCAAAGCTAGTGTCAGTAAATTACCCCAAATAATGGGGCTGTTTGCTCAGGAAATCTAGGAGGCAGTAAACAGTTGCTGAAGTAATTAAACACAAGCAGTGGACGTGTCAGGCTTCTCAACACTGCCAAGTTTCTCCCACAGAAGCCTCCCCTCCACAGGGGGAGACGAAACCACGGCATTGTCTGTCAGTTGAACTGAGAAACTGAGAGTCAGAAAATCAAAGAACATTCAGAGAGGACATGGTAGGGGACGGGTGCCTTGGAAACCACTGAACATAAACCCCTAGATTTAGATAGGGAAACTGAGGTGCAGAGAAGAAGAAAGACCCATCCAAGGATATGCAGCCGACTAGAGGCAGAAGTAAGTCTGGAATGTTCCTAACACACCTAAGGTAGGGTCAAGGTCATGGGGATAGGGTGGAATCTGACAGGTGGTGAATAAGGAAGCCGAGGATCAGAGAGGATAGGTAACCAGCTCAAGGACTTGCAGTCTGTCCTGGGTCTGGGTCTGTCTGACAGGTTTTAATTGTGCTCTGCAGCCTTCCTGTCCTTGGCTTCTGGATCAGGACTTAAAGGAGAAGGTCGGGAAAGGTCAGGGAGATCAGATTCCCAAGGACAAGGGATGGTGATTCAGGTTGAGGGAATGAGCAAAGGCATGGAAGTGGGACACTGTTTAGTATATGCAGCAGCAGTCCTCAAGGTGGCAAGAAGAGTCCCACTCAGCCTGCATCGAAGAGCCAAGGGAACGCACTGGCTCAAGTAACTGAGAAGGCCAGAGAGGGCCAAAGCTAAGCCTGGATATGGCCCTACTTTCTCTTCCTTCCACTTTCCCAATTGTGTTCCTTACTGAGGCCCAGATTCATAAAACTTTCTGGCTTCAGGTGTGGCTTGATCCAGCATCTCAAAGGATGTCACCAGAGACCCAGGTGATCTTCATCTCCTTGTTCTGCCTCCTATGATAGCAGTCTCATCTGTAGGCTCTGCCTGTAGCACCTCCTTCCCTCCCCCATCCTCACCCCACCCATTCCCACTTCCCATTCCCCCATGCTCTCCAAGTCTCACCTCTGTGTGTCACACCAGTTGAAGGGAAGAATCTTCTTGGGTAGCTGAATGGGAAAATCTTTTTGTCTTCCTGATGCCAGGGCAAACATCTCCACAACTTACTGATTCTGATTTGATTTGTTCCCAAAGAAGACAGTAATGTAGCCAATGGCTAACTGATTCCAGCTAAGCAGGGCCCACCCCAAAGCTGTGAGTGGGCCAATCCCAAACCACATGATCAAGGACGGAAAAGGGTTCATTCAGCTCCACAGAAGGGGGATTTGGGAGAGCTCCCAGGTGCTGAGGCAGAGGGAGGGCAGTTAGGATGCTGCTGCGATGGTCCGGGGTGCTCATAGGCCTGATGTAGAGCTAGAGAGTGGAGAAAAGTCTACGGCCATACCACCCTGAATGCGCCCGATCTTGTCTGATCTCGGAAGCTAAGCAGGGTCGGGCCTGGTTAGTACTTGGATGGGAGAGTGGAGAAAAAAGAGGTTTCAGGGAGACACATATAGACACCCACTCCCGCTTTCCAGGGTCCAGGTCAGGAACTGAGCTGCAGAGAAGGGATCTTCTTGCCCTGTATGATTCAGGCCCTGGCTCCCCGGCCTTCCCAGACTGTGTTGATGAGAAAACAGCAGCTGTGGGAAGTGCAAACACAGAGCCAGGGCCCAGCAGCCACCTACACCCACGAGTCACGGGGACCGGGCCACAGATGGAGCAAAATTAAGCACACAGATGGGCCTGAGACAGGGTAGGATCCTCTCCTGGGGAAAGACAGACAGCCATGCAAGACAGGGGAAAGGCCTGTACACTAGAATCTCATGGCCGAGGGTCCAAATCTCAACCCTGTTATTCATGCAATGTGCAATCTTAGGCAAGCTACTGATCTCTCTGAGCCCTGGATTTCTTATCTGTACAGAGAGAGGTTAAACTTGATTACAGGAACTCCACCACATTCAAGTCAAATTCTGGGACCATGCAGGCTGTGGCTCCAAGATGGATCCTTGAGACCATAACGGAGAAGTCACTCTCCCAGTTCACCGCCCACCCAACCGGACTCCATCTCCCCACCTCCCCCACCCACACCACGCCCAGCTTCCAGAGAGGAATCTCAACACGTGATTGATCTGTTCAGGTACTGGATACAAACAGCATGGACCTCCTTAGGTATTCTGTTGAGCTTTAAGGGTAGACTGATCCAAAAGCCTGTGGAAATTACCAGGGATCAGCAGATGGTGCTACAGGCAACAGGATAGGAAGTCTCAGCCTCGCTGCCCTTGCCACCTGCAAGCCCAAGACCCCTCCTTCATTCAAGTGCAACTGTGCTGATCGGAGCCTCTGGCAAAGGGAGGCGGTCTCTGCCTGCAGGCACTCCTGGGGGATTAGGACACCCCTCCTCCCTGACCCAGCTACCCCTCTACACTCTGCTTGAGAAAGCTCTTCTGGTCCCCTAAGGGACACTGTGGGGACTAAACATCATATGCAGCCCCTCCAGGTCACACTGCGCCCAGATGTTCCTACCTTGGCTTGGGCTCACTCAGGTGCTGGCCGCAGTGCTGAAAAGGCACCGAGTAATGATTTTATTAAATGAAAATGAATATTCAGGGCGCCTGGGTGGCTCAGTGGGTTAAGCCGCTGCCTTCGGCTCAGGTCATGATCTCAGGGTCCTGGGATCGAGGCCCGCATCGGGCTCTCTGCTCAGCAGGGAGCCTGCTTCCCTCTCTCTCTCTGCCTGCCTCTCCATCTACTTGTGATTTCTCTCTGTCAAATAAATAAACAAAATCTTTAAAAAAAAAAAAATGAATATTCAAGAGGAAAGCGAGTGTGGCCCCCCAGGTGTGGTCCCCTAATACGAAAAGGTGGAACCACATCTTTAGGGGCCACTGTACTTCTCCTCAGTAGGCCACAGGGACACGCTTCGGCCACCTGGAGATCCCAGGTGTGGTCCCAGGAAGTCCCTCAGGAAGCTTGGGTTTGGTTTACTGACCACTCAGTCAAACCACCAGCGGATGGTTCCATTGGGCAACTGTCAAGCCCTAACAACTCTGGAAGCCCTGACTGAAAGCCATCACCCTTGTCTCTGACACTACTTCTAAACACCAGACCTGTTATATGTTCACCACCTCTTGGGCTCGAGCTAATGGCCTAGGTGTCTGGTCCAGTACACAGGTGGTGGGTGATGGAGAGATGAGACACCCTTCTACAGTACCATGAGCTCTGCAAAGCGATTGCCGCAGTCCAATGGGACATTTACAAACCCATGTGGATGCTGTACTCACGTGACACTGGGTAGAACAAGATGGTAGTTCAGGACTGGTCAGCCCAGTTGGCCAGCATCCCCAGTGGGATCAATTGCTGGATTGGGCACAGCAACCCTGCCACCATAATCCAACAGACTACAAACATGGTTCTCCACCTGCATGCCAAGGAGAGACTATGGGACCTGTCAGTAGGCACACCCCGTAGCTGCTTGCTCTTTATGGGAAGGGGACTGGTTTGTTTAGTACCTGTTAAAATATTTGCTCCATGCTCAAAAAGTGCAGAAGTCTTAGCCTTGAGCCCCCAGCTCTCATACAGCCCACTGTGGGCACAGAACCCACCTGGGTCCATTACTGTGCCCTGTGGGGCTGGAGACGGTGATGGGTGCAGCTATGCTAACAGTCTTGCTGTCAGCTGTGTGGTCTAAATAATACATAGTCTTGACCTGACCCACTAAATCTCAAGTCTACTTGCAGCACCCATGGGTCACCCTCTGTGAGGTTGAGAATCTTCTGGAGAGGCTCCCAGGGCCAGGGAACTGACAAGGGAGCTCTCAAAACAGAAGAAGTCTACCAGAACAGGAGTCTCAGCCTGCCAGGATTCTTCCTCCACCCATCTTTCATCACCACTTGTCTCTGCTGCCGGCCACACAGTCATCTCAGTGGCCCTCACCAGACCCAGGAGGCCCCATGAGAACTTGGGGGAACTTGCCCAAGCATGTGTTTTCAGCTTCATGACGGAAAAGAAGAGAGCTCTCCCTTGAGCTCCAGCAGAAAATCCCAGAGAGGGCTCCCATTGGCCCATCTCTGATCCAATCACTGGGGCCCAGAGTGCAATGCTCTGATTGGCCAAATCTGGGCCACCTATCTAACCCTGCACAGGGTGGGGTGAGGTTAAGGAATTGAGAGTTCTCAGAATCACCTGGGGCTGATGGGAAGTTCTCACAAAGGGCTCTTCCTGGGAGAGGGGAGGGGGGAAGAAAAAAGTAAACAGCCTACTCATCCCATACATGCTCTCAAAGTCTGTTCCACCTGGTTAATTTGTACTCACCCTTTCAGACTCAGCCCCACCTTCCCCTCTGCCAGGAACCTCCTGGGACCACCTTCAGGTTCTGTCAGAAGCCCCTCTTGTGCGTCCCCGCAGCATCCTGGACCTGCCAGGATCACAGACCTGAGCAGCTGGTGCAAGTGTATTTCCCCTGCTGGACATGACTCCTGGCGGAGGAAGGCAGGGCCCATTCACTCTGGCATGGAGAAAACAGTTGTTTGTTGAGTGAGTTACATCTCCTCCTGACCTTCCTTCCCTAGGACTCACTAGTAAGGTAGACTGAAATCCTTCAAATAACTGGTCAATCCAAATGTCAGTACCCAAAGGAAGAGAGAGGGAGGCAAAAAGTTTATGGAACTGCCTCCCCCCAGGTGACCCACAAGACCATTCTCATCATTCTACCCAAATGGCAACAAGGACAGGAGCTCTGTGTTCCAAGGATCTGTCCAAGAACTTGGCCACATAGGACAAACTATTGGATAAAAAGAAGATCCCCTCCTATCTTACCTCCTGCTGGCTGTTTGCTCAAACAGCCACCTGCGACCCTCAGCCCACATTTTCCCAGCCTTCTGGGCCCTCAGACAAGACCTAACCTGGCAAACTCCTTACCCCAGCAATTCCACATACTAATGCTAGAGAAAATTCCACGTATTGATGCTAGAGAAAAAGTCCCATGTGCACACAGTGAGGCACACACAAGGATGTTTGTTGCAATAATTTTTATAGAGAGAAGAAAAATGGAAATTGTCTGAATATCTGGAGGGGAATGATTTAGGAAGAAAGGAAAGGAGGGAGGGACGAGATCCAAGCAATTGAACATGACACGTGCCTTGTGAAAAAGAATGAAGTAGTTCATCTTTCTGGAAAGATGTCAGCGATTTCAAATGATAAAAAAGTCCGATAAAAAAATATATATATAGTATGATAGCTTGTATGCTTTTAAAAACATGCACAGCTCACCATTCAATTATAGGTGCAGAAAGGACCTTTGCAGATTATATTCCACACTGATAACGCGCACTATGGGGAGGAGTTTGACAAATGGAGGTGATTATTTAGGAGGATAGAACAGAGGCACCTTCCCATTATCTGAATTCTTGAATGTAAAATAATGAGACTGTCTGCATGCAGCACTTGTGTAATTAAAAATAATTTTAAGTGAATGAGGGAAATGGCAGGATACACTCGTCGTAACATTTTTATAATAGCAGAAAAGCCAAAAACAACCTAAATATTCATCTTTAGGGAACTCACTAAGTAAATGATGGTGCCTATGGCAACAGAATGCCAGGCAGCCAGTGAAGGAATGGAGCAGAGCCATGTGGGAAGATATTCTTAAATGGAGAAGCAACTTGAATAAAGTGTGTGTGGTAGGATCCCATTTTCGTAAAAGAAAGAATATGTAGAATATCGTTTTCCCCTGCTACCCGAAAGTAGAGTGTTACAATGAAACCATCCCTAAGCCCAAATGGTGTAAGTTGAAAAAGCAATTACAGTTCATTTATTATTTTTGGCGTTCCCAGACCCCAAAAATAACCTCTCTTAGGCTTTTCTGATACCTTAGGATACGTCTTGCTGACAGATGCACAAAATAAATTAAGATAAAGCACAGATGCTCCCAGACACAGTTCAAAGCTATGGCAGCTTGATGCTGAGATGCTGAGTGTAGCTCCAGGGGAAGAAGTTTGGCAGGACCACTCTCCCTGCTCAGGGTGCACACTATTCATTGCAAAATAAATGTTAAATGCTAATTTCACTTTTCACCTTTTCTCATAAAAGTGAAAATCTTCTTGGATTTCTTTTGGTCAGCAAAAACAGATGTGAACGTAGGTCTGTTGTAAAAGCAAAGTGATGTAATGGAAAGTATACTTGTATTGAAGTGTGACTGAAACTCAATCAACTGAACATGCTCAAAGTTCAGTAAGTTTTGTAAGTTTGGCATACATACATACCCACGAAACCATTGCCACAATCAAGAAAATGAACATATCCATCACCTCCAATAGTTTCCTTATGCCCCTTGGCAATCCATCCCTCCTGGTCCCCAGCCCAAGCAAACATTGATTTGCTTTCTGTCCCTATAGATCACATCACATTTCCTAGAATTTACCATAAATTAATTCACACAATATGTATGCTTTTTTTGTCTATTCCTTCCATTCAGCATAATTATTTGGTGATTTAGCCATGTTGATAAATGTATGGAGAGTTCTTTCCTTTTTATTGCTGTGTAACCTAGTCTGATTTATATAAATTATATTTCTAATTTAATTATTATTTATATTCTATATTAATATTTAATCATTAATTATATTATGATTTTATATATTTATATAGAATTTTATGTGTGCATATTTATATATAATTTATATGTGTTTATATATAATTATATATTTATATATAATTTTATATTATAAATTATATACATTCATATGAATCTTTTGCTAGACTTATCCTTATGTATTTTGTATTTTGTATTTTTATGCCAATATAAATAATTTGTATTTTGTATTTTTATGCCATTATAAATAAGATATTTTAATTTTAATTTCTGTTCATTGCTATTGAAATTATCTTTTTAAATTTTTTAATATGACGGCTTACATTTATATTGCTATAATGGACGGACTACTTATCACTTTCTTCCTGAGTGAGTTTTGGTCTTCTGTGTCCCTCAAGGAATTGGCCCATTCCTTCTAACATGTCTTTGTGCATAGTTATTAATAGTATTCCCTTATTATAATGTCTGTAGGTTCCATATTCCCAACACAAGTAATCTGTGTTCTCTCTCTCTTTCCCTCTCCCACTCTCTCCCTTGCTCCCTCACTCTCTCACTATCTTGCTCTTTCTCTCTCTATCTCTTTCTCCTTGGCTTATTAGAAATTTATTAATATGTTTATCTTTCCAAGAATCAACTTTTGATTTCATTTGTTCTCTCTATTAATTACCTATTTTCAATTCCATTGATTTATGCCTCCATTTATTTCCCACCTTCTGCTTGCTTTAGATTTAATTTGTTCTCCTTTCTCTAATTTCTTTTTTTTTTTTAAGATTTTATTTATTTATTTGACAGATAGAGATCACAAGTAGGCAGACAGGCAGGCAGACAGAAAGGGGGAAGCAGGCTCCCTGCTGAGCAGAGAGCCTGATGTGGGGCTGGATCCCAGAAACCTGAGATCATGACCTGAGCCAAAGGCAGAGGCTTAACCCATTGAGCCACCCAGGTGACCCCTTTCTCTAATTTCTGAAAGTTATTTTTAGAGCTTTCTTCTTTTCTGATATAGATAGATAGATAGATATTTTTAATGTTATAAATTTGTCTCCTAAGCCCTGCTTTAGCTGCATTCCACACATTTCTTTATGTTCTATTTTCATTCTCACTTATTTAAAAATAATTTTTAATTTTCCCTAAGATTTCTCCCTTTTGATCTATGTATTATTTGGGAGTTTGGTGCTTAGCTTCCAAGTATTTGGGGACTTTCTAGAAATGTTTCTCTTACTAATTTCCACTTAATTCCATTGAAACCTGAGAACATACTTTGCATAGTATCTGGTTTGTTTTTTGTTTTTTGTTTTTAATTTGTAAAGATCAGTCTTATGGCCCCAGATATGGTCTATCTTGGTCAATGTCCCATGTGTACTTGAGAACATACATTCTGTTCTTATTGGGTGGAGTGTTCCATAAATACCAATTCAATTAAGTTAATAGCATTGTTCAAGTCTTCTATATCTTTACTGATCTGTGTCAGTCGTGGATAGGCTTCACTAGGTTGGGTTTTCTCGTCATTATGGAACCTATTTTCCTGCTTGTCTGCATTCCAGGTAATTTTTGATTGGGTGCCAGACATCGTGAGCAGTATCTTCTTGGGCGTTGGACATTTATGTATTCCTCTACATAGTTTTCTGCTTTGTTCTGGGATGCAGCTAAGTTACTTTGAAATAGTTTGATCCTTTCAAGTCTTGCTTAAGCTTTGTTAAGCAGGCCCAGAGGAATGTACAGTCTGGGGATAATTATTCCCCATTCTACTTAGTGTCATGTGAGCCCCAAGGCTTTCTAATCTGGGACTAGCAATGGCAGATGCTATTCTCAGCCCTTGGGGAGAGTGTGTCACTGTTATCTGCAGAATATTTGCCCCAAGCCACAGGCATATTCTTCACATATTTGTCTTGATTACAACTCAGTTGAAGACTCAAGACCGTAGATCTTTGATGTTCTCTCCTCTCTCAAGATCTGTCCTGTGAATCTTAGCCACATTGGTGTCCCCAGACTCCCAATTCCACTAACTCAGAAAGTCCACAGAACTCTGTCTGGGCTCCCCTGCCCTGCACTGCACACAGTTGAAAATTTTCCCATTTGTAAACTATTGCAATCATAGGGTTCACCTCATTTGTCTCCCATCTCTCAAAGATCACTGACCTTCATTGCCTGATGTCCAGCATTTTGCAAACTGTTGTTTTATATGCCTTGCTCATCATTTGGTTCTTTAGGTGGCAGGAAAAATCCAGTCCATCTACGTCATCTCCACCAGAAGCAAAGTCCCTCACATTTATTCTTTATACACTCTTATACTGTGTGAATATTTACAATATTCCTGTTATTTTCTAAATTTAAAAATATATATACTAATTAAAATTAAGATGAGGTATAGGCATCACCCCAGCTCAGCAGTTGCCTATGATGTGATCCTTCTGCTGAGTTCTATATCCCTATCTCACCCTGAAGTGGGGATCCTGGGGCCAATGTGCCAGCCATTGTTGGCTTTGACTTCTGCTGAATGCACCTGCCCATCTCCACTCTCATCTCAAGAAAATTGCTTTCAATTCTATAACAATGATTGTGGAAAAGTGGGCATGAAATGAGCCAGGTCCTGAGGGCACAGTGACACACGCTAAGCTGTCCCTTCCCTGGCAAGAGCTAGGAGATGGGTGACAAGTGTTCTCTTACTGCTCACACATGCCTTATGATTTAACATTGTTTTGAAATTTCTCCAGCTGCACAGTGGCCAGGGCTCCAGCCACATGAAAATGTGCAGATAAAACTTAAGCAAAGGGTCCTGAGACATTGGCTCCCTGACATTCTGCCCCTGGTTCTGCCAGAGCCCAGCTGGCACACTAAATCACAAGAGTCAGTAATAAGATGCTACAGAAACTGAAGTCAAGGGGAGAATAGGGAGAAAAATAGGGAGTCTAGCAAAATGGGTTCCTCTTCAAGAGTTGCCTGGTTCTGTGGCAGTGGCTTTGGGCAGAAGTGACATCAGCTAAATTCTGGGAGGCTTCACAGTTGTGGAGAGGAGACCCCCAGGTGACTGGTGTCAGGACAGAATGTTGGCTCCACAGAATTACAGATTGCTGCTCTGTCAATGTTTAACCTGCAGGACACAGGTACTTTTAGTTTTTGCTTCCTATATTTTGAAACTCTATCATTTGGTGCATAAAAGCTTAGGATACTATGTCTTCTTGATGAATTGACCCCTCTAGCATTTACAGTATACGTATTTAGCATACTGCAATCTACTTCCAAGTGAGATCACGTTCCTTCACCTACAGTGAGAGGACCCCACAATAATATACATTCTTGTCTCTTTTGCTGGTATCTCCACTATTTTTTCCAACACACTTCACGTTTATATACGTCATCAAGCTCATGATACATTGTCATTACTTTTGCTTAAGAGACAATTGATCATCTTCTTTAATCACTATTTAGTTAGTATTCATTGAATCTCTTGGTTTATAAGTACTGAGGGATCTATAAATTATATGTGAGCTAAAATCTGGATTTCTGTGCTCAGACTCCCAAACACACTTCAAGTCCTGGTACCATATGTATTAGTAACTGTTTTTATATTATTTTGAGCCATCTTTTTTTAAAGATTTTATTTATTTGAGTGAGAGAGACTGAGAGAGTACAAGGAGGGGTAGTGGCAAGCAGAGAGAGAGGGAGAAGCAGACTCCCCACTGACCAGGGAGCCTGACATGGGATTCAATCCTGGGACTCTGGGATCCTGACCTGAGCCAAAGGCAGATGTTTAACTGACTGAGTCACCCAGGAGCTCCTGAGCCTTTTTTTTTTTAACTGAAGTAAAGCTGACACACATTGGTTTTAGATGTATAACATGGCACTCCAACTTTGACAAGACTATATGTGATGCTGAGTTCACCACAAGTGTAGCTACTATCTGTCACCATACAGCACTATTACAATACCATCAACATATTCCCTACACTGGACCTTTCTTCCCCATATGGAACCAGTCGATTATCTTTCAAAGAGATTTAAATAATAAGAAGAAAGTCTGTAATGACATCCCCATGTCATTATGTAGTCACCATTTCCAGTGATCGCCATTTTATGTGCAGATCCCTATTTCCTGGTGGTATTATTTGCCTTCTGCCAGAGGGACTCCCTTTAACATTTTGCATGATGTGGATTGCCAGTGATACATTTTTCCAAAATGTGGTCTTCAGGGCCTTTTGTACACAGAAGCCCAGCATCACAATTTCCCAACAATGGGATCCTGCAAAACTTCAAGATGAACCAACATTGCCTATCACCCTAGGTGGGGGGAATGGAGTAGGGGAAGACATCTGACTGTAAACACTACAGGGCCACTGAAGCTCAGCCACACATGTTCCTCTTTGTGATTAATATTGATGGGGCCCCCTTAGAGCTGATGTTCTGGGAGACAGATGGGGAAAGGGCAACCACAGGCTGAGCACCTACAATGTGCCAGACACTGGGTTATGCATACCTCGTTGGGTCTAAAGAGGACAAAATGAGCTCAGCACCTGGTATGTGTCATCCCTCAGAAAAGATAGCTATTATGATCATCATCCTCGATGATTTTAACGTGGCACAGGCATTGTGAACCCTGAGTTACAGATGACTGAGCCAGGCTCAAACAAGTGACTCTGTGGGGGAACGGGGATTCAAACTCAAATCTGTGGGACTCCACAGCCTGGGCTCTACACCACCTGCTATGACCCAGCCCCCTGGGGTCAGAAACTAGGATGAGCCAGACAGGACTGACCTCTTGGCAATCAAGCCCATGGCCAGAGGGAGCACGAGAAAGAATGTCCAGGAAATAGGGCTGCCTTGAGCCAGACTCAGCTCAGAAATCAGTTGAAAGTGTCCGAGCAGGGGGGAAAAGGCCCTAGTAGTAACAGGGGCAGGGAGCATGAGGGAACACCCAGAGATGGTCTGGGGCAGTTTGCACAAAAACCTACTGCACTCTACCTGTCCAGATTTGTACCCAGGACACGAAGAGCCCAGCAGCACATTTGATCTTTTCCTTTTAACAAATCAGTATGTTTTTTGCCACAGCTGAGCAGCGTGGAAAGTACAATGTGTACAGGATTCAGAGATATGAAAACAAAACTCCAATTCTGCAGGTTTTATTGGTCTCGCTCATGGCCGCCTGCTGCCACCACCCGCCCCCACAGTGGTCACCCGAGGACTGGCTGTGTGCCCTCAAAGCCCAGTGCTTCCAGTGCCAAAACAAACAAAGAACATCTGTTTTTTTTTTCTTTTCTTTTCTTTTTCTCCCCTCTCTTTCTCTCCTGTTTTCTTTCCCTCTTCTTCCCTTGCTGCTTGTCATCTCCCAGGACAGGGAATGGCATCTCAGGATGCCGTGACCTTCCTTTACCGGGGACCTAATTCCTTTATCACAGAGCCCAGAGATGGACTGGCCACAAGAAGACAAGGAAGGTGCTAGTGATTAACATTTCCCTGCTCTCCACAAAACAGGAATGATTCCAGGGTGTGGATTTCTTAAGAAGCTTTAGCATGGGAGGCGCTGGGAGGCCAGGATGTGGATTAGCTGATACCCCATCACGCAAGCAAGAATTCAGAGGAAGGAGGGGCACTGAGCTGAGAGACCAGAGTGGGAGTCTTGCAGCACAGTTAGGGAGACCCCAGGACAGGGGCTGGAGCCAGCCCGGCCTCTCAATACAAGGACAACTGGATGCTGGGGGTAGGAGGGCATCTCGATCAGTTCTGCCAAGTTTGCAAGACTGTTCTAATCTTAAACCTCCCCTAAGTTACTTTCGCTGCCACCTCCCATCACACTGAGTTAAAAAGGTCTGCTCCAGGGATGCCTGGGTGACTCAGTTGGTTAAGCGTCTGCCTTCAGCTCAGGTCATGACCCTAGGGTCCTCGGATCGAGTCCCTCATCAGACTCCTTGCTTAGTGGGGGAGCCTGCTTCTCCCTCTGCTTGCCTCTCCCCCTGCTTGTGCACTCTCTTTGTCTCTCTTTCTCTGACAAATAAATAAATAAATAAAATCTTTAAAAAAAAATAATGTCTGCTCCAACCCAGACCGATGAGAGAGGATCCAGTGGCCAGAGTGGAGGGTACTTGGGGAAGAATCAGTAAATGAGGCCAGAACAGTTTTTTAAAGAGAAGCTGCTCTAGTCCTCAGGGGAGTGATGTGGTCCAGAGGACAGAAGGAGACAGATCTGGCCAGAAAGCAGCAGACAGGCAATGGGGCCTGGTGGCATTTTTCACTAAATTTTTGTGGAATGAAGTCGCCCCACCCACGTGGCAGGGCCACATCTAAACCTGGACTGGGTTTGGAAGAGGCTGTATCTGTGGCAGAAGTAGCATAGAGATGCCCCACCCCCACCCCTGCAATGGCCCAGTCGTGGAGAGTAGGCATGGGGTCCTGAGCTGTCACTGCACATTTCACCCTTCTCCTCCTGCACTTGCCAGCCTGGGCCACTCTCCCACTCCCACGCATGGCTGGCCTGGCTCCTGAGGCTGGCCCAAAGTCTAGGGCTGGGCCTCTCAACCCCTCTCGGCTAGTGGCCTCATCTCTGGGACTTGGTCTCCTCCTCCACTGAGTGGGTTAATACCCCCATCCTCCCACACGACTGGGACTGCAGTGGGATCATGTAGGAAAGGAAGCCAGGGTGGCCTGGCACCAGGGTGTCAGGATTAGCATCTGTGCCCTTAGGTGACATCGGATTTTACCTAACTGAGGGGATTATAGGATCCAACCTAAAGTAGGACCTCAATCAATAAGTATGTCATATGAACACATTAGTTAATGCGTTTGAATTCTTGCTTTGACATTTAATACCTGCAAAACCTTCAGCTAGGACATAGTCATTCACTACCTGAATTCAAGTGACAAATCACCGGGTAACAGACCCAGATTTGGCAAAGGAGCTAAGCACTGAAGAACAGAAACTTTTTCAAAAGCGTCATCAGGGAGAAAGGTGTCCAGGCACCTGGGCAGCCACGCAGGGCCCTGCACACTTGCTTTAATCCTCTGTGATCACCATCCTGAAATTCCTAATAATTTTATCTTTAACTTGTGTCTTATAAGTGAAGTCCAAGGGGACAGCGGAGTTCGGGCATGAAAGCAGAGAGTGTACTGTCTGTGTGTTCCTCGCCACCCCACTCAGACAGAGCGTTCGCGGTGCCCCGTGGGTTCAGAATCCCAGCCAAACCCCCTGGTGTGTGAGTTTAGCAAGACTCAAAGTGAGTTCAAAGCCAGAGTGTCACGTCTACAGCCGAGTAAGTGGGGGTACTGACAGCCTGGAAAGGCCGGTCTCCTTCCCGTTTAAACCAAGACATTCTACAGAAAGGAGTCAGTTGTCTAAGAAACATACACGATCAAGAAAACTTATCAGATCCTTTCTTACCTGTGTCTCTTCCCGGTATTAGTCAAACACCTCCCACACCCCCCCACCCCCCACCAGAAATGGTGCTGGAGGAGAAGAAAAAATAACATAACTCATGGTTCCCTTCCTTTCAGTCCCTCCTGGCTCACCAGTGAGTGGACGAGGAGAGTGCCAGGAGCACAGACACATGCAAGGAATGAAATAAAGGCTGTGAAGCTGGTTTTGTGCGGCTCCCACTCTTACCGCAAGAATGAAATACATCCACACGCGTGTGCTATAAAACACGAATTGCGCAAGTCCCGAGACTCCGTATGCGAATTAAATGCTCTTATATTTGCATTTAAAACTGGCATTGCACAATAGAAAGATGAATGGTAAAGTTCATGCCAATAATTTTAAATTCTAATTTTTCTTTACTTAGAGCCACATTAAATAGGAAATAAAATACACCAGAGAAGATGAGGGAGAGACTGCAGCAGAAAGGAAAAAGCTTTATGTTTTGGGGCGTTTAATGGCACTTTTTTTCCCCCGGCGTTTTGAACAAGAGCCCCACAGACTCATTTTTCCCGAGCCCACAACTTCGGCAGTCAGCCCCGCAGGGAGAAGCCAGGCGCCCACACACTCCCCCTGGGCAGAGAGGCTGGGTTTCTGTTAGGTAAATTCGTGCCCACAGTTGGTGCTTATCAAACACGCCACATCGTTGGGAAATGGACGTCCTGAGGAAGTTCCCCACTGAGGTGCTCTGAAGGTGGGCATCGGGGTGGAGGAAGCCCGGCAGAGGCGAGGTTTGGAAGAAGTGAGGAGGGAGGCAGAGAGAGGCAGATGTCACGGTGCCCAGCACTTTCACGTCATACCTCAGCAATCCTGGGAGATGAGGACCGTTGTCCCCTTCCCCAGGTGAGGACACTGAGGCTCTGGGTGGTTGGGAGATGTCCAGGTCCCACATCCAGTGAGAGGCAGAGTGGGCTCAGAGCCATATCTCTCCATGAGTTGATGAAGGTGGGCCCTGTGTCAGGCCCTGTACCCTCCACGGGAACAGAGACTCTGTCGCGGCCGCCCAGGCCTCCAGTCCCCTGGGGAACAGGCAATGACCAGGCAGTGAGACCTGATGAGGAAGCCCAGGTTGAGTGGGAACAGGAGGGGGACCCCACCTGCACTGGGGCCTGGAGGCCAGCAGCAGATAAACCTGCCCTGAGAAGGAGGAAGAGGAGGAGGAGGAAGGGCTGCCCCTTCCCCTTCCCCTCTTAGCCCCCAAGGAAAAGGCAGCGCCTGGGATCCCCAAGCAAAGCCTGCCATGTGTCCCTGGGGAAGCCACTTACTCTCTCTAGACCTCAGTTTCCCCATCAGTGAAGTGAGGGGCTTGGATGGGGAAAAGGGCCCCCTTAATGAGCCCTACTGTGTGCAGGCCCCTGACCTCCCGCCCTCTCCAGAGCCCAGTGCAGCAGGATTACTCGCGCTCCCTCACGAGTCCTGAGGCACGGACTCCTGCCCCTGCTCCTCCCCTCCCCTACAAAACATCGGGGGTCACCAGGTAGGACAGCTATCCGTCATGTCACAAGTATCACTGCTCTAGGACCTACTGTGGCTCTGGCTGACAGCTGCCTTGAGCCATCACGACTCCCTACTCAGCATCTTACCACCCACCACCTCTCCCATCCCTGCCCTCCAGAAAGCTCCAGCCAAAGCAGGTCTTGACAGGGCTCCCAGCATCCTCACCGACCCCCACCCTGCCAGGGCTTTGCTCTAGCTGTATCCCCTCCTAACTCTGAGGAACTCCTATGCATCCTTCAAAGTCCAGAATTCATCTCCTTGGTGAGGGCTTTTCTAGACAGAACTAATCGCTCCCTCAGCTCTGCCCCAGAATAGATAGTAGAGAATCTGTTCTGGGCCCCAAACACGTGCCAGGCTCTGTCCTCACCCATTACCTGGGCCGCCTCACTTTATGCTCACCACCACTCTGGGAGGCAGAGATCACTGTCACCTCTGCAGTACAGATGGGGAACCTGAGGCTCAGAGAGGTGGTGCTACTTGCCTGAGGCCACACAGCCAAGAAGCAGGGAAGCCCTTATCTCTCTCCACTTCTGTGATGATCCATACCCTCAGTTGTCTCCCCAACTACACAGTGAGCAACTCAAGCAGGAATCGCTCTGAAGTCTTCCTTGTATGCCCAGAACCTTAAATAGCAGGGCAGGGCAGCAGCGATGAAGGTGTGTTCGATGGACACAACCGTGGGTTGATTTCCACCTCCCAGCCTTCACCTGCCACCTAGAACCTCACCTCCCAGCTGCACACCCCACATGCCCTTCCGCGTCTTCTGCTGGGTCCAGTCCTCTGCAGTCCCCATAGCCTTCTTCAGGGAGGCCTTGGGCTTCCCCAAAATGCCCTTGTGCCTCTTTCCCCTGCTGCTTATTTGCACAGGATGCGGGGGACATTCCCAGCGGCCCAGGACTGGTCTCTTTCAAACCCTCTAAAAGTGACAGCCTCTGCTTCACAAGCTCCCAGCTCAGCTGAACCGAGCTCAGACTTGGCCCCATTTGGGCCACCGACCAATCCCATCAGGGATGTCTGGAGTCCCCGCTCCCCTGAAGCATGGATCTGCATGTCCCTCCTGCATGCGGCCAGGGAAAGAGCAGGGACCTGGGTCAGCAAAGCCAGGGCTCGTATCCCCTCCTGCCATCAAAGAGCTGAGTAACCTGGGACAAGGCAGCTCCATCCCTCAGGGCCCCAAATACCCTCCAGAAAAGTGGGGGCAGCTATGCCCACCCAGGGGACAGAGTAAGGGCCGATGGAGTCCAGCATGTGCGCAGCCCTGTACATAGTAGGCGCTCAGTAATGTGAGCCCGCCTCCCCCACAAAAGCAGGCAAACTATAAGCTGCGTCCAATTCAGAGCTGCTGAGTAAGTCCTTCTTATGGCAGCCTCCGAACCCCCAGACCCACTCCTCTGTCCAAACCCCCCAGCCCCACCCCTTCCTCCAAGACCCCAGCACCCTCTCCAGCCCACCCCTGCCGTCCTGCTCCCAATGTAATGTGTGTGGTTTCTGTGAGGGTTGTTCCATTATTACACAGAATAAATCTTTCAGGATGTTTAAATTCCAATTTTTGTTCCTAATTCACCTACACAAAGAGAAATGGCTGCCTTTGGCGGAGGTCGCACATAAAACACAGAATATGGGACAGGAAGAGGAGGTGAGGCCCCGATTATAGAGCAAGTACCATTCATTAGAGAAAATCACGGAGGCCTCGCCTTTCCAAGAGCTCTGCTCACCTGGAGTTGTGACGCAGAGTGGCAGCCCGGAGCGGGACTGCTTCTCCCGGCCGTGATGGGAGTTCTGTTCACGGGCCCCTGCCTCAGTGGGCCGCCCGAGCCCTGCACGTCAGCCTGGTCAGTGCCTCTCCATCCAGCAGCGCAGACGGCGGCACTGGGAGGTGAGGGTCTCTCCCGGTGGGCCCCCTGGCCCCCGGCAGTAAGAGGTCTGGTGGGGATTTGAACTCTGTCTGCTGGCTCCCCCACTCCTGTCCCCACTCTCCTGCTCCCTGGGAACGTGAAGGGGAGTGCGGGGGTGGGGGGGAGCCACAGCAGGAAAGGTGAGCAGAGAAATCAGCCCACCCCAGATGGACACCACCAGGTGCTGGGTTCCACCTTGGGACCAGAAGCCAGAAGCACAGGCCAGAACAACAAAACCCAAAATGAAGGCCCATTTTTAGGGAGGGCCATCCCCCAGGTGTTGAGCTGCAGGATGCCCTGGGAGCCTGGGAACAGGGAAATGATCCCTGTTATCGCCCCGGGGGACCCGGGGCCCACTAGCCTGAGCCTAGCCTGAGCCCAGCCTGAACCCAGCCCCACAGCCCTCTTCTGCCTGCTCTCTCTCCAGCCAGAAGGAGGGACTCCAGAAGACAGACACGAGTCCATGTTTATCTGTTCTTTTGCACCTTTCTGCCTTCACCTGTGTCCCGTGTTCTGACACCCCAGAGCCAGGGCCCCGAGGGGCAGGATGGAGGACAGGCCTCTGTTCTCTGCCAAGGTCCCAGAGGCCACATCTTCTCCCAACTCAGAGCTCAGGGAGCTCAGATCCCCTCTCCAGGAGTGAAAGGACTTCCTGGGGCAGAGCAAGGACAGGTGTCTGGCCGGCTCACAGCAACCCCTGAAGGGCAGTGGGCACCCCTCCAATGGGCCGCTCTGACCTGCCGCACAGGCTTCAGTCACCAATGCCTAATCCCTGAGCGACCAGGGTGGAGAAGCAGGTGGGATCCGGGGCCTGCGGGACCAAACGAAGTCACACCCAAGCCCTCTAGACTGCCTGCTCCCTGCACAGGCACGGGAGGGACTGTTGCCATCCCGGGGCGGCCAAGTCACACGCAGGGCCTGGGGTGTGGGTCCACATGCCAAGGGGAGGGGGGCAGCAGGGTTGAGCCACACGAACACAGGAGAATGGATGGAAGGAAACACCCAAGGTGGACTGAACGTGTGCAGGGTACCTGGGGGCGGGAGGGGAAGGGCAGGGGGACAGCGGAGTGAGAGAGGCCACAGCAATAATGTCTCCCAAGAAAAAAAAAAACAGAGGGAGCTTGAGGGTGCCGGGAAGCCAGAGGGCCTCCCTGTGCAGCTCCAGGAGCCACTTCACCTCTTGCAGGAGGATGTAGGGCACAGAGAGGTTGAGTATTTGCCCCAGGGCACACAGCTCATGGGGGCAGAAGAGAGATCCCACTCCAGACACTTGGCCGCCATCTTGCGCCTCCGGCTGCTTTCCCAAATCTGCCATGGGCCACTGCCTCAGCCCAGGTTTCTCCAGAGACCTGGCCTCCGTGATTCCCCAGCTGACGTGTGATTTAATCAAATCCATCTCTATGTCAGAATAAAACCTTTCCAGATCCTTCTAAATTGCTCCAATGTCCTAGTGCTGGGTTTCATTGCCAATTCATTCCATGTGGTTAGGGCTGTGTGTTGGCTGTGAGTGGGTCCTGTCTTTTCTGATGATTGTTTCTGACATGCTTTCCTTGGCCCGACTTCCCTGCCCCTGCCTGGCTAGTGGGGTCCTGGGAGGCTGGCAGCTGCCCTCCGTCCCCATGCTGAGGCTGGGCACCGCAAGAGTGTGGGGTGACTTTGCAGGAGGCAACCTGTGCCTGCCTCGGCTCCCAGCACCCTCATTCCACCTTCCTGGATGGTGGCATCAGGGCCCCACAGCCCCCAGACCATGCCTGCAGTTTCACGCCCACATCTCAACACCCCAAGATCACTATATGCTACTCCCCAAATCCTCCTGAAATGCTCATGGCTCCCAGGCTTTGTACAGCGTACTCCCTTCATCAGGAATGCCTTTCCACACGTTCTTCATCTGGAGAAATCCTCCTCATCTCCCAAGGCCAAGGCACAGATGGAGGGAGGGAGGGAGCTAACCTTGGCCAGGTGCCGAGGGCCATGATGAGGGGCAGTGGCTCTCAGAGTCCCACCCAGCCCAGCACCAACCACAGAGTGGCCTTCATTAGCCCATTTCACAGATGGGGAACATTGAGTTACTTATTCAGAGTCACCCACTAGTCAGCAGCTGGGCTGGGAAAACTTGGACCAAGTTGGCTAACCCACAGACCAGCCCTATCCACCCACCCCCGGCTCTGGGCACCATCCCCCGCCCTGAGCAGGGACATGCCTCCTCCTCCCTCAACACAGGGCATGACTAAGTACCCTTTCCTTGAGGTCATTTCCTGTCTGTCCACCTGTATCGCTGACTGGCCCCTCCTTGAGGAGAGGACCATATTGAATTTTCTCTTGCTTACTTTAGTGAACTGAAGTGGGTTGAGGTGAGCCAAATGGCCCCAACCCATTTCCATGGCCTGGTGCCCCACTTTGCCCCCAGAGAGAGACAGACTCCCGGAAGAGCAAGCTGTGTGTGGCCAGGTTAACCCTCTGTGTTGGTGTCCCATTCACCTTTTCACATGTTCAGTTCCTGGGGTGCTGGGGGTCAGGAGAGAGGGAGGGGTCACATGGGAATAGTTTTAGTCATCAGCAGCCAGATGTGCCCAACAGCTGGGCAATTTCACCTCTCAGGTGGGGATCTCCCCATCCCTACGAGAATTCAAGTTATTCCAGAGCGTGAGGCAAGAGCTCCCTGGATAAGGAAGCGGGGAGTTAAACCAGCGTCACTCTCTGCTGAGATTCTGATCCCAGGATGTCGTTCTGCTCCACATTCTCTGGACCGATTCTGTGATTCCGAGGCTCCATCAGTGGTGGGTGGGTTCCAGGTGTCCTCCAGAGATTCCTTAGTTCTCAGGTTGTCAAGTCTGTGAGTCCACGAATGCTTCCGTGATTCTAGAACTCTAGGATTCTGTGAAAGGGACCAGATGCTCACATTCTGTGCTTCAAACGCTTTTCTGAAAGCATCTTTGAGTCTCTGAAATCTGCTCTAATTCCCAGATCCTGTACGTCACGGGTGCCACGGAAGGACGGGCAGATCTGAAGATGGAGGAAGATTCCATGACCCCCAGCCCGCATGAGTCAGCGTCTACTGGCCTGCCTACGTGGCCACCGACCCACAAGCTCCTTTCAGCACTCGATGTGGGTCCCCTGGAGCCCCTGAGCCCACACACCCCATCTTCTCACTGGACTCACCATCCCCCCACCCAGGTCCCCGTGTGCTAGGTAGATGAGACGGGTCCTGAAGCCCAGGGGGCCAACACCTCAGCAGACCTGTTGCCTGATGGATGTTGCTGTTCTGGTGTCATTCTCCAGCTGTGTTAGTTATGAGGCGCATGATGGGGACACAGCCTTTGCTAAGTGGAATTTTCTGGTGCGTCTCCCTCAGTACAAGCCAGTTGGGGACAGAAAAGCAGGAGCCCACTTGCACTTCAGTCTGTTTGTTGTTCCTGAGGCATTGACCCTGCTCCACAGTGGAGGTCTCGCCCAGATTCACTATTAATTGGGGTTGCTCTCAGTGGGCTCTGAGCGACAGCTGTCCTGTGGGTTTGGCTGGGTTTCTCTGGAAAGGAACAGGATTCAGGGAGGGGAGAAATGGAGACTAGGCTGGCCGGACTGGAATTCTGGAGGAGGCTTTTCTCACTCAGTCCTCCAGGATTGCCCAGGGGCCCCTCCCCACCCACCAGACCTCCACAGGAGGGCTGGGTCCCTGGGCACCTGTGGCAGAGGGAACCCGTAGCTCAGGGCCTGGCAGACCTGGCAGTGGGGACAGGGACAAGCTACTCCCCTCCCTGGGCCCCAGGAACCTCCCTGGAAATATCCTGAGCTAATGGGGAACACCTGTAGCCCTGAGACCCTGACCTTGTGGGGGCTAATCTCCATCTGGACAATCCCCATCCACCCACCCCCTTTACTGTTGGAATCCTCCTGGTCCTGCAGGTCCCTGCTCAGATTCCCCTGCTTCCTTCCAATCAGCCTTCCCTACTCTTGCCTGGAACACCCACAGCAGCCTGTGTGCCCCCTCCATTGATGTCTTCACACTTCATAGTGATGTGTGCTCAACACCATTTTCTCTGCTCAGCCTCACCATGAAGGCAGGACCTTGGCTGTTTTGCTCAGCACTGTCTGGACCATGGCACCTGACATATAATAGGTGCTCAACTGTCAATTACCAGATGGAAGGATGAATAGATGGATGGATGATGGATAAATAAATGGATGGATGGTTGGATGGAAGGATTATAGATGGATAAATGGATAAATGAATGGATGGATGGATGGGTGGATGGATGGATGATGGATTATGGATGAATGGATGGATGGAAGAATGGATGAATGGAGGATGGATGGATGGATGGATGGATGGATGGAAGAATGGATGAATGGAGGATGGATGGATGGATGGATGGATTGTGGATGAATGGATGACAGGTTGATGGATCAATGATGGATGAATGAATCATGGATGGATGGATTGATGAATGGATGATGGATGGATGATGGATGGATGGATGGATGGATGATGGATGAATGAAAGATGGATGGATGGATGGATGGATGGATGGATGATGAGCATGTCAGGTACAACACATCTAACACTTAGAACTGATTCAGGTGCTTCCCCAGATTTCACCAAACTGCCCCTGCCTGGCCAGCAGATCTTCAACCCATGGGAAGACAAATTCTCTCATGGGATGAAGGCTTACTGTTCTGGGAACTTCACCTGACTTTTCTTGTTGCTTCTCACAGTCACACCCCTGTGAGGTGCGTCTCTTACAACCAGCCTACAATCAGGGCCATGGCAGCTCCAGGAAGCTGTATCGTCCCCTAGTGGGTGGCCCAGCTGGGCACACACTCAGGCCTGCCTGACCCAGAGCTGGGAAGCATGAGGAGGGTGCCCCCGGAGGGGCTGCTGGCTTTGGGCTGGGCAGAGGACTGGGTGACAAGGTCTCTTACCCCATGAAGGCTATGCCAGGCTGGGGCCAACCCTCTATTCTTCTCACCCCACTTAACCCTCTCCCCAGCCCTCCATGAGCTGCTGCTTCTCAGCCCCCTGACAGAGGAGGTGAGGGAGGCTCGCAGAGGAGCCGTGGCCTGACCAAAGTCCCTCAGCCACAGGCAGAGCCAGGCCAGACCCCCAGGATCCCACACGGGGCTCCCGGGCCTCTCCGAGCTTCCCAGCTCTGGTGGTGTCTCTGGGTTTTTCCCAACTCGGTCTCCTCCTGCACTGTGTGGACTCAACATTCCCATCAGATCTCAAAATAGGACCCCTTTTCAATAAGCCTCATCTTGAGCAATAAAATCCATGAAATCAAGGGTTTCGGGCATTCATTGCTGGTGAGGTTTTTTCCTGATACTCATTAAAATAAAGACATGACTGCTAGAATATAAAATACAGTTTCTCAGTGCACCACCCGCTGTCACCTCTCTGACTCAGCGGGAGCAAGTCCCCCACCCCGGGAGGCGCCGGGCCCACTGCCGGAGCGGTACAGGGGAACAGGGAAGAGGCAGCATCTGGGCACATGGACATGGCACGGCCTCTCCCAGCCCAGCCCAGGACAGGGGCGGTTTCTCTTTCCCCTGGAGAGGCCCCAGCCCTGTCTACCGCCCCAGCCTGGGACTTGGCAAAGAAAACACCATGGCAGCCAGAGGGGGCCTGGCTGACCACCGGCCCCCTGAGGGAAGGCCCCGTGTGGAAGGCTGCGATGGCCCCAAGTGTCCGCTGGGAATGAGGTGCATATGGGGGTGCTCTTCCCCTGCCCCTCCTCTCTTCCAAAGGAAGCCCCAGGCACCCAAAAGCAGAATTCCCAGCTCTGCACCACCCCAGGGAGAGAAGCCAGGAGGGGCCTTCTGTTCATGTGCAAAGGGTTCTGCCAAAAACGAAGACAGGAAACTGCAAAGGAAAATCTGGCAACAGCAACCAAAAAAGGGAACAGAACCTTCCAGAAAGGCAGTCACATCCCCAGCCAGACAAGGCAACTGGGACGGGTTGAGGAACAGACAGAAAAGCCTCCAGGCTGGAGTGGGGGCTGCGTGGAAAAAGGAAGAGCACTGAGGTGGGCTGCCTGCTCTGGGCCCACACGAGGGGAAGTCCAAATGCAGCACCAGGAGACAGAGAAGCACGGGGGCCTTCGTGGGGCACATGGGCCTGGGTTCATGTTCCAGCTCCTCCTCTTACCCCCGCAATTCCCCCTCTCCTCCCTGAGCCTCATTTTTCCCCATCTGTGAAATGGGAGAGACTAGAACCTATGTCCCCAAGGCGTCATGAAGAATAACAATGCTTAACACACGGGAAGCACTCAGTACAGGTCAGCAATCACAGTTTGGGGGGGGGGTATCGAATACTATTTATTATTGGTTCAGCAGATGGTCTGTGGGGAACAAAGGGTCAGGTATTTATGTATGGTGAGAGTATTAATTTATTAATTAATTAATAATCTATTAATTAATAAAGAGTATTAATTTATTTATTCATTCACCAAACGTGCTCACTGAGCACCACTTTTAGGCCAGACACCGCTAGGTGCTGGGTCTTGGTATAGAGCAGAGCTTGGAGGCAGAGCTAAGTTCAAACGGGGAAATAATTCACAGGCAGTCATGCTCTCCGGCACCTCAGGGCTGATGTTGGCACTGGAGCTCCAGGGACGTACACACCGCTGAAGGGTCCACTATGTGCGAAGCACAGCCGACCAAGGTGCGTCCCACTGGAGCCTGTCACCAAGGCTTCCCTTGGAATCTGGGAACAAGAGGTTGCCCACCCCCCCCCCCCCCACCGGGACAGCCGGTGAGACTTGGAGAAGGGAAGGGGCTTACCCAGGGTCTCCTGTGCTGGATGCTGGAGCAGGGCTCGCACCCAGGCCTGGGCTAGAGGCAGGGTGGCCCCTCGGAACCCCTGGGTCTCCTTGAAATGCAGCTTCCAAACCCCACCCATTTGAAGATTTAGGATCCCTGCACCAGGGTCTGGGAATCCCAGGGGGCTGAGGCACCGCAGAGCCCACACTGGGGAGCCCCCAGAGAGAGAGCAGCTGGAGGACGGCCAGGGTCTTCTCCAAACTTGACCTTTGCAGAGTCTGAAATCCCCCACCTGCCTGGAGCCGGAGGCCAGGCCCGGCACCGTGGACAGGCCACAGGGGCTTCCAGGACAACTGACCCTTCCCAAGGGCTGCCCACCCCCACTGTCCTCCCACCCGGTTTGGGGTGCTGGCGTCTCCTCCCAGCCACCGGCTCAGGCTCCGCCCCCCGCAAACGTTCTCTATGCCATCCCCCTGCAGACAGTCTCCGCCACTGAGTAGGACAGCCACTCACACTTTACAGGAGGGGATAGACAGAAAGGAGCCACTTCGGGCCTGCCAACCTGAGGGGACAATTGGAGGGACATGCTCTGACCTGTGATGGTGTTTTCCACGAGGGAGGAGAGAACTGTCCTTGATCAGGAATGGGGGGCTGCTGTCTCCTCCCTGAAGCCCTGGTGGGAGACCTGCAACAGAGGGGGGGTCCGGGCCCACACCCCGACATAGATGGGGTTTCCATGCAGAGCCCTGACAACACCTCACCACACACCGGGTGTCGCATTCCAGTCTGCACAGCCCCGTTCTCTCCGTGTCCTCGGTGAGCAAACGGAGACAAGAGGGGCACCCATAGGCCCCAAGTCACACAGCACATCGGGAATTCCCCAGGCTCTTTGGACTGTGGGCTCCTTGTTCTCTTCATGGAGTATTGTGGGGCCCTGAGACCCCTCTGCTTGGGTGTTTCCTATCTCCCTTTTTCCACCATGCCGTATTTTTTTTTTTTTTTACTCAAATGTAGTTATATCCTGATTTGGGGACAAAGGACTCAGCTATTTGTAAATAGGAACAAGAGAGGAAGGGGACAGGATGCTGCCCCTCGGGTGCTCCTGCTCTGCCCCAGCCCGCTCCCAAAAGTCAGCCCAGACTATGCTCTTGATCGGCAAAGCTTCTGAGCATAGTGAGGCTGGGACAAGCAGGTAGGGCCCCACACACACAGGCCAGGGTCAGGGAAGCAGAGGGTGACCCAGCTGGAGAAAGGAGGATGGCCTTTCCTGGGGACACCACAGACCCATGCGTTGCCTCCCCGAGAAGTCACTGCCTGCCTGGGAGGCTTTGGGAAGAGGAGCTAAAGGGGTCAAGTGACAGGGGCAAAACCAGCTCTCTGACCAAGTCTGAACCTCATGCCTTGTTCAGAACTGGACACCCCTTGTCCCTGGACCACAGAGTCCCCTGGTTCCAGACCTCTCCACACCAGCCCCACACCTACCATTCCAAGCCCCTCCTTTTAAACACACCACCCCAAAAGCCTAAGGCAGCTTTCACACTCATCCTGTCCTGTCTCTTGGGGCCCACTTCACAGGTAGAGAAACTGAGGCCCAGAATTTGCTCCGACATGGCAGAGAAGAAGGAGTGAAAACAGCAGGAAATTTGGAAATAACAAGCCTGCCTTCCAATGCCAGCTCCAACTCAGATGCCTTGGCAAACCCTGCGGGTCTCTGGGTCACCATTGAACACACCTGCAAACCTTCCCTGCTCCCCATGGGTAGCCCAGTGCCCTGCACACATCAGTCAGACTTAATTCCCCTCTATCTGGACAGTGGGTCTATAATACAATCATTGTGAAGTTTAAGTTAGAAAATCCACACAGAGCCCCCAGGACATGGTAGGTGCCCAGGAAAGAGTAGCTCAACAGAGGATCAAGCCTGCTGCCCTGACCCAAATCCCCAGAGAGTGGGTTCGGTGAGCAGCGGGGCTGGGCTCTGGTCATGGAGCCTCTCAGCCTCCCTGCAGCTCCAAAGAGAAGGGAGGTGTGTCCTCCTGGCCTAGCCGCTCCCTCCCCAAGCCTGTCTTTCCCCACATCAATGGCATTTGCATCCAGAACAGATGGGTGTTGGGAAGCGCCCTGCCACTCCCCGGGACATAGCCATGCAATTAAAAGGGGAGACAGGTGAAAGCAGCCTCTAGCAGAACTTCACCACCTTCCCTCCCTCGTAAATCCATCAGTGAACTGTAGTTGCAAAGACAGACCCCTTACTGAAATGTGGTCACCAACGTGCTGTGCGGCAAAGAGCTTCCTGAGACCTAAAGAAAAAAAAAAAGCGTGTATTTGTTAGCTTCATGCTTTGTCCAGATAAAAATCAAGAAAACAAAAATATTGGTGAGAAAGCAACTTGCCTCTGGGCAGACCTCCTGTTCCTGGGGATCCTGCAGAAATCAATCCACCCCCAGATGGAAGCAGGGACAGAACTCCGGGCCTGGCCAATCAGAGTCGTGCATCCCTCGCTCCCACCCCCCCCACCCCCGCCCCATCACAGCAATTGGTTCAGAAATTAACAGATGACCCAATTGAAGCCAAGGAGCCTGAACTCTGGGATTTCTGTGAACTTGGAGACAACGTGGTAGGAGCATGGTCTCCACTGTGGAACCATCAAGAGGAGAAGGCCTGCCGGAATGTGAGGCCATTCTGGCAGAAACCAGGGCCAAGGATGGAGACAGATCTGATGACTTCATTTATTTAACTAGTAGGTGTTCATTCCCCCCCACCACACACACACACCAGCGTACCGAGGACTATATTTATATATTGCATCAAAGGCATAACTGTAAGCTGTTTCAGATCAATTTTGGAACATAAATTTTAAAACTACAAAAAAATAGATTGATTCAGACTACGGTCGAGGGTGACCTTGAATTAGAAAGAGAGACCGTGTTATTAAACAAAAATTATAGTGATCACTTATCAAAGGCAAATTATATACTCCGTGTGCCAGGCATTAATGCCTTTTTTTCCCATGCATTACCTGAAGCCTCAGAGCCATCCCGAGGAGGTGGGGTCTCTTGTTCCTCCATGTTATTCAGTTGAAGACACTCGTGTTACTTTCAACCAGCGGCTCCTCTACCCTGAACCAAAACCCAGACAGCGCGCAAAAAGAAAACTCTAGACTAATATCCCTTATTTCTTTCTCCTGCCTTTCTGTCTATTACTGAATATTTTTAGACTTCCTTTTTTATTGTTCTGTATTGTTTTGGAGTGGATCTCTGAATAACTCCTTCCGGTGTCTGCTGTGGGTGTGCGTGGTATCTACACACTTATCCCCTCTACTGACCTCATCACTTTACCCCTTTGAGTGGAATGCAGAAACCTTACCTCCCATTACTCTCACCCATGTATAATATAAATGTTTTCATTATCTCTTCTGCATACATTTAGAACCACACCAGAGTTACAGTGTTTGCTTCAACCATAAAACACAATTCAGAAAATTTAAGGGGGGAAGAAAAGTCTAGTGTATTTACTTATTTTACTCATATTTTTGTTTAAGTTCTTTCTTCTTCCTGATTTTTTGAGAATCCTCCTTTTTTTTTCTTTTCCAGAGAAAGAGAGTGGGGGATTAGGGGTTGCCACGGGCGCAGAGGAAGAGAGATAATCTCAAGCAGACTCCCTGAGGAGTGCAAAGCCTCACTCAAGTGGGGCTCCATCTCATGACCCTAAGATCATGATCTGAGCCAAAATCAAGAGTCAGACCCTTAACCGACTGAGCCACCAAGGTACCCCTCGAAAATCCTCCTTTTGTGTTTCCTTTCCATTTAGAGATTTTTTTTTTTAAGCCATTCTTTTAGGGCAGATCTTCTGACAACAAATTATCATTTCCTTCATTTGAAAATGTCTTGGTTTCCTCTTCATTCATGAAGGATATTTGCACTGAATAAGGGATTCTATTCTTTCAGCATGTATAGGTTGTGTGCCACTTTCTTGTAGCCTCTCTGGTTTCTGATGAGAAATAACATGGTCATCCTAATATGTAACCCTATAGATAAGATGTCGGTTCTCCCTTAGTGCTTATTTCATTTCTTTGGATTTTCCTGTTTCAGATTCACTCAGCTTCTTGAATCTTGGTTTCTGTCTTTTGCCAGATTTGGGGAGTTTTCAGCCATTGTTTCTTTGAGTTTTTCAGATCCTTCCTTCCCTTCTCCTTCTGGGGTCCTGATGACTTAAATGTTAGATCTTTAGTTATAGTCCCATAAGTCCCTGAGACTTTGTTCTTTTATTTTCTCCAAATTTTCTCTTTGCTGTTTAGATTACCTAAATAGCAAATTAGATTATCTAATCTAAGGTATTAGATTAGGTAATCCTAATCTAATACCTTTGGCAAACCTAGTTAGATTACCTAATCTAATACCTTAGATTAGGTAATTTCTGCTGTTATATCTTCAAGTTGACTGGCTTGTTTCTCTGTCTCCTCTATTCAGTTATTATACCCATACACTGATTTTTTTTATTTTGATTATTGTTATTTATGACACAGGATATAGTCTATCTTGGAGAATATTCCGTGGGCACTTGAAAATAAATGTGTGTTTTGGATGCAGTGTTCTGTAACTATCAATTAGATCTTCTTGGTTGTGTTGTTCTGTTTTTCTATGTCTTTGCTCATTTTCAATTCTGAGAGTGAGGTCTTGCTGTTTTCCAGCTATCATCTTGGATTTGTCTATTTCTCCTTTCAACTTTCTCAGTTTTGCTTCATGTATTTTGAGTTTCTATTATTTGGTACATACGTATTTAAAATAGTTATGTCTTCCCTTTAATTATTATGTAATATCCCTCTCTTTAGAAATGTCCTTTTCTCGGAAGACTACTGTATCTGACATTACCATGGTCCCTCCTGCTTCTTAATTATCTCTTCCATTCTTTTAATTTCAGCCTTTTAATTTCTATACTGTTATATTTCAACTGAGTTACTTGTGCACAACACGTTGTTGGATCATGTTTTCTTTTGGCTTTTTGCTTATTCTGTTCTGTTTTATTTTGGTTTTGGTCTACTCTGCCAATCTCTGTCTTTTCATCAATGTATTTAAACCATTTACATGTACTGTTGATATGTTAGGACTTAAGTCTGCCATTTTTATTTTGTTTGTTTTTCTACTAATACCTCCGTATCTCTCTTCTTACATTCCTGTGGGTTACCTAAACATATTTTCTGGATTCCATATTGATTTGCTTATAGTGTCTCTGAATATATCATTATAAAGTTTTCTTAGTTTTGCTTTAAGTATTATCATATACATACATAATTTATTATACTCTACTGGTTTTGACATTTACCACTGCAAGTTAAATATAGACACCCTACTTCTATGTAGATCCCTCCACACTTTAAGCTAGTCTTAAATATTTCCTTTGCATGCACTGAATGCCACATTCAATGGTTTTCAATTTTCCTTCCACCACCAAATATGAGTTTTTAAACTCATAAGAAAAAGGATTATCCATTCTATGTGCCCTTATGCGTTCTGATAGTGTTCATTCCTTTCTGAAGCTCCAAGCCTTCCATTATCATTTCCTTTCTGTTTAGACTATCTCCTTTAACCATTCTCTAAGGATACATTTGCTGGAAAAAAAAAAAAATTTAATTATTTTCCCCTTAATTTCCAAAGACTATTTTCATCAGACATAGAATTTATGGTTGACAGTTCTTTTTCCTCTGTACTTGGAAACTCTTGTGCCCCTTAACTGGAGCCTTCACGATTTCAAGAGAGTCATCCATTGGCATTCAGACTGATGCACCTTATAAGTAACATGGAGTTTCTTTCTGGCTACTTTCAAGATTTTTCATTGTCTTTAGTTTTTGAGCATTTAATTATGATGTGACTTGGCATCAGCTTCACATCAGTTTCTTTGGGTTTATCCTATTTAAGGTTTGCTCAGCTTCTTGACTCTGTAGGTGTACGTCTATCACGAGGTTTAAGAGTTTCTAGCCATTATTTCTTCAAATTTTCAAATACATTTTCAAAATTTCATACATTTTCAAATACATTTTCAGTCCCACTCTGTCTCCTCTCCTTCCAAGACACCAGTGATACCACTGCTAGCCCTTTTGCTATTGTTCCACGGGTCTCTAAAGCTTTGTTCATTTTTTTTTTTTCAGTCTGTTCTTTTCTTGCTCAGACTGGGTAAATTCTATTGATCTACACTCAAATTCGTGGATTCTGTTATTTACCATGTTCTTCTCTACTGCTGAGCCATCCTCTGAGTTTTCTTTTCTTTCTTTTTTTTGGGGGGGTATATTATATTTTTGTACTGTAATTTCCATTTGGTTATTTTTTGTAACTTCTACTTTTTGCTGATTTTTTTTCATTTGTTTCCAGAGAATTTATAATTGCTTATGGGATCATTTTTATGATGGCTGCTTTAAAGTCCTTGTCAGATCATTTCAACACTTGATTCATCTCAGTGTTGCCCCTTATTGATTATCTCTCTCATGCAGGTTGTGATTTCCCTGGTTCTTGGTATGATGAGTGATTCTTCTTTTATTGTATCCTGAACATTTTTATAAGACTCTGAATTCTATTTAATCTTTTTTTCTCCTTCTTCTTTTTTTCTAGTCATTGTAGCAAGAGGTTAGATGGGTGTGTGTGCTTAGCTTCCCCCGGCATGCCTGCAAAAATAGGGCACCCACTCTACTGCCTCGTTTCTTCTGAATGGGGATATCAGGCTCAGCTTCCCACTGTGCTCTACTGACACCAGGGATGGCAGAAGCTGAGGGGTGACTCACACCACGTTGTTGCTACAGGGTAGAAGCAGAACTGAGTTTCTGCACAGGGCCCAGTTGACGCTGAGGGAGAGATGGAGGAAAGCAGAGGTGCCAGCTTGCCCTGCTTCTCACCACTTCATTCTGCCTCACCAATGGCAAGTTGGGGTAAAGACTCAGCTTCTCTCTAGGGCCTGCAAATATCAGCTGGATGTTGGATGGTAACATCAAATGTGAATAACCCCACTTTTTATCACCAAGTATGTCTCATTGATGCCAGGCGGGAGTGGAGGCTTAGCCCACAACTACACCCATCTGACTCTTGCTATAACTATCCTGGAACCAGACATCCATGCTTGCTTACACATGGTGAGGTTGGAGTGTAATGGAACATTAGCTCCCTGAAAATACTGGGCAGGGGGAGTAGGAGGAGGAAAGGTTTTCAGTTGCTTTTTGGCTGGAGTAAGGCAGATTTTGACAAAAAGTATTTCTGTTATTAGGCTACCCTTTTCCTTGTCCTTCGGCTACAGTGACAGATTTTTCTTGGAGCTGTTTTAGTCTGTAATCTGTTAGTGGTTCTGGGTTGGAGGCTTTAGCAGCACTCTGCCAAGATACAGGAGAGGCAGTAAGAAAACCCAGGGAGTTCACTGCACATCATTTCCTCAGCTTCTGAGATCCCTACAAAGTCTGTCTTCTTTCTGTCTTTTAGGGTCTTCCTGTGCTTGGTGTTGCATTATGTCCAGGGCTTTTAGTTGTGAATGGAAAGACCTGGGAGGACTGAAGATACTCCCACTTGGAGGAAACAGAAGTCCCATCCTTTAGATTTTTTTAATGTTACTCTTAGATAGAAAGAGAGAAGCCTTCCCTAACCCACAATAGGTCAGCCACCCCCAACTCATCACACATTTCCATGGCAACTTATGTGCTTCCTGTGTGGAACCATCAGTTGCATTTGTACATTTGTGTGTATGTGTATGTGGGTGTGTGTGAGCCAGAGAGAGCAAGAGTCCTCAACTAGTATCAGTTCCAATCCTTTTACCTTATCAGTAGAGTCACAGTGTCCAAGGACAGGGACGGGTCCTGTTCACTGCTGTGTCCTCCATAAACAGCACAGAATCCAAAAAGGAAGTGATGAGAGCAGAGGGATTGGGGCACGAGGACTCCTGTAGATAGAAGTTGAGGAAAGGCCACTCTGAGGTGGTGACATTTAGGCTGAGACCAGAAAGACACCACAACAGAACCAGACAGGTGAAACCATGAGCCTCCCTGGCACAGAGAGCATCAAGTAACATACCCTTGTTGTTGGTACAGATCTGGTGAATTTCCAGAACAGCAATGAGGCCAGTGACTGTGGAAAGAAGCAAGGAAATAGATCACTTAGGCCTTTGTAAGCCAGTGGAGGAGGGTGAGGAGAAGTGATTAGAGAATTCAGTGGACAGATAAGGGTACAATCTGAATTGGGTCTTAGGGAGGTCTCCTCTATCTGCTATGATCTGCAGGGACTACAATAGGTACCCAGGGCAGAGACTATTGAAACACTGGTTGGGAGATGGCATTGGGTGAGGGGTGTGGGGCTAAGTTAAGTTAAGGGAGAAAGTTAAGGGGTGGGTAGATTTGGGATGAGTGAATATCTGCAGGAGAGTGTAGGGGGTTCAAATGTGATGGGGTGTATAAAGCATCAGAAAAATAGAAGCAACAGTTCTCTCCTCCCTCCCCTGCACGGGACTGGGTGCCCCTGAGGGATCTGCGTCTGGCTCAGTCAACACTGACTCCCCAGAATGCAGGGTGCTGCCTGACACCTTAGCCAGCATTTACTGAGCGCTAACTATGTGCCAGGGACTCCGCTCCACTCTTTACAGGTATATATCAGTTAACCTTCAAGGTCGTTGACAGGGATATACTGGAGACAAAACAGCCCCTGGGCTAGGAGGAGAGACTTGAAGCCCAGGCCTGTTGGATTTGAACCCAGCTCTGCATTTGCTGATTGAATAAACATTAATGGAGTTACATCAGCTCTGTCCCCTGGTTTCCTCAGGTAAGATGGAGTGACTCGTGACAGCAGCTGCTTCTGGAGACTTAGAGACTGAATATATTTAAAAGCCTCAAAACAGTGTCTGGCAGGTGTAAGTGCTGGCTGTTAGTACTGTCCACATATTACAGATGACGAAACCAAGAGCAGAGGAAAGTCCTTTGCCCAAGATCTCAGCAAGGAGGTGGTACCATTAGAATGTGAATCTAAGAGTTCCTGGCCCCAAAGTACCCTCCTTAACTAAGCCCAGGATCTTTGCCCTAGTAAGCCTCGGTTTCTCCATCTGTAAGCTAGAGGGTCGGGGGTGGATGATGCCTAGGATTCCCGTGTCGCTTCTAGCTTAGAGCAGAGCGGGACTGGAGCAGCTCAGGGGGCCGCGGGAGCCCAGAGAGGGAAGTGAAGACAGAGGGACAGCATGTGCAAAGGTCTGGTGGTGAGGATGTGGCTCACCCTGGTATCCAGAGAGGAGCAACAGGAGAACTATAGGCCCCAGAGGGTCCAGGAAAAGACACAAGACACCTGAGGGGGTTGTCAGGGTCAGTCTAGGGCAAGACAGGGATACACTGGGGAGAGGTAAACCTGAAAGTTGGGGAGAGCAGTGAGCAGCTTCTGAGAGGGAGCCTGGACTCATCCTCAGGTCCTTGCTTCCCTGCATTTCAGGAACAAGGGGACTTTCACAATAAGAGTTGGAGGGGACCCCTCACTCCCCTTTCGTGATTGCTGTAGACTGAGGAGACAGATTCTGTGGCTGACTCTGGAGTGGCCAGGCCTAGAGGAAGCCAGGCCCCCCATCTCCTCCCTCCTCCCCAACCTAGCCCCTCTCCCTCTGAGGCTGTTCCAGCACATTCCGTGATGAAGCAGCCTACTTACCAAAGCCTGCGGCTCATTAACAGGCAGCTGGAGGGGCCAGGGGACCCCTGAACGACACTGGACAGGGTTGGATGGGAGGGAAAGCCATGAGCCTGACCAGTAATAAACACGTGCTCAATGCTTCGTGCTGGCTCAGGGTGCGGGGACCTGCAGCGGACACCCTGGGCTGTTTTTAATTACTCACCATCCCATGAGATCTTCACAGTGGCCTGTGGTGCTGCTGTTAGAATGGTCCTCAGGGGACACCTGGGTGGCTCAGTTGGTTAAGCAGCTGCCTTCGGCTCAGGTCATGATCCCAGCGTCCTGGGATCGAGTCCCACATCGGGCTCCTTGCTCAGCAGGGAGCCTGCTTCTCCCTCTGCCTCTGCCTGCCACTCTGTCTGCCTGTGCTCGCTCTCTCCCCCTCTCTCTCTCTGATAAAGAAATAAAATCTAAAAAAAAAAAAAAAAAAAAGAATGGTCCTCAGTTTAGGCCATGGCCAGGGGCTCAAGGGAGGCAATGACCTCTTCAAGGTCAGACAGCTGGAGGCCACAAACCTGGCCCGAATAACTGCAGCCCACATTTACTGAGCTCCTCCCGTATGCTGGGACCTACTATGACCTACAGTATCAGGCACTTGCAACAGCCCTATGAGGTGGGGGGACTGTTATTATCCTGTTTTATAGACAAAACAACGGAGGCACAGAGAGGTCAAGGTACTTGTCCAAAGTCACACAGCTCCATTTTCTTGCCCTCAGACCCCATTCCTTCCCAGGGAAATGGAGTCTTTTGGGGAAAGGCCTAAGCCTTATGCCAGATGATGTCACCCTTCTCCTCTTTCATCACCCCCACCCCCAGGTGTTCTGGGGTCAATAAAGGGCCAGAGTGTGGAGTTGATAATGCTGTTGAGGCCTGCATGGGGCCCTAGTGAGCCCTTCAGAGACAGGAAGGAAGAGGTCTTCTCTCTGACCCAGAGCCCAGACCCAGGCTAGTGGACCTTGCCCTCCCTCAGCCCCCCACCCAGGACTCACAGTGTCTCAGGGAGGACTTCTGTGATCTTGGGCAGAGAGGAAGCCCTGACACTCCCTCCTCTGAAGCCACACGTATCTGATGGTGACAGTCATGCTATTAGTAGAGAATGTCCAGCCAGGAGAGGTGACTAGCCAGGCCCATCCAGAGAATCCCCACTCAGACATCCTATGGAGATGGACGGATCCCTTATTCCCAGCTTTTCTCTGGAAAGTCTTGCTCAGAGACACTGGAATGGGCTTTCTTGAAGGCTAGGACAGGTGGCCAGAGAAGTCCATCTTTCTAGCATGACTGAGAACATGGCTCCTCCTCCCCTCCTTTACCTCCTAAGGGAGCAGATGGCTACCTTTGCCAGGTAGAAGGTGCTGGAGGCAGGAGGGGTGGAGGAGAGTGCAGGTGTGGGGGGGAAGGGTATGTGCAGACCCATGTGGTCTCTGTGTGCATGGAGTGTGTGCAGGGGGTGAGGTGACCATGTAAGATTGGGAGACACCCAGGTAAGGGAGGAGTCAGAAAACCCAATGACACTTTCTCCTTTTTCTGACCACTCTGGGAGTCCTGAGCAGGAGCCTGGGACACAAGAGCCAGAGAGGGGCCTTGGCAGAGGGAAGTGCATGACATCAACAGAAGAGCTGGGAGATCCTCTCTCCAGAGGACCCTGCCCCGTGACCTTGGACATGTCAGTTCACCTCTCTGAGCATCACTTTCCTTAAGCGTAATGGGGATCATACTAGATCCAGATGCTTTGTTCACAGCTAATGTTGACTGTTATCACCTCCTGGCAGGGTTTGGGGCCAGGGAAGGCCTGACCTTAACCTGGGAAATGGAGGCTGAGGGGGGGCCTGGGCTGGTGTTTGCAGTGCATTAGTGACAGGGGACGAAGCTGTGTGGCCCCAATCCAGGGCACTGGGGTGATTCCCCCCACAGCTCCGAAGCTCGGAAGAAACAGCTGGAGAGCCAGGGAAAGGCACTGCTACTTCCCAGAGTGCAGCTGTCAGAATGGGTGTCACACGCCAAGACGTGACCGAGCCTGTGACTAGAAATATTTAAATTTGTCAGCACTCGCTTATTTACTCTCGGCTTTGTTCCACCGAGGATTTGGAGGAGCTCACAGCAAAAGCTATTCAGTAAAGTGAGAAAAATAAATAGAAACACACAAGTCGGGACCGGGAGACACACATCAGAGGGAATGCAGATGAGAAAACTCAAAGTGGCTGTCAGAACCTGGAGATGACAGGCCCCAAGTTGCAGACTTGAACCTCCAATCATCCTGGTGACCTGGGGGAAAAGGGCACGAGGTCAATCCCTTCCATCCCATTTCTTTTTTTTTTTTTTTTCATTTTACATCACTGTTTTTATTTTTTTTTAATTTTTTATTTTTTATAAACATATATTTTTATCCCCAGGGGTACAGGTCTGTGAATCGCCAGGTTTACACACTTCACAGCACTCACCAAAGCACATACCCTCCCCAATGTCCATAACCCCACCCCCCTTCTCCCAACTCCCCTTCCCCCAGCAACCCTCAGTTTGTTTTGTGAGATTAAGAGTCACTTATGGTTTGTCTCCCTCCCAATCCCATCTTGTTTCATTGATTCTTCTCCTACCCACTTAAGCCCCCATGTTGCATCACCACTTCCTCATATCAGGGAGATCATACGATAGTTGTCTTTCTCTGCTTGACTTATTTCGCTAAGCATGATACACTCTAGTTCCATCCGTGTTGTTGCAAATAGCAAGATTTCATTTCTTTTGATGGCTGCATAGTATTCCATTGTGTATATATACCACATCTTCTTGATCCATTCATCTGTTGATGGACATCTAGGTTCTTTCCATAGTTTGGCTATTGTGGACATTGCTGCTATAAACATTCGGGTGCACGTGCCCCTTTGGATCACTACGTTTGTATCTTTAGGGTAAATACCCAGTAGTGCAATTGCTGGGTCATAGGGCAGTTCTATTTTCAACATTTTGAGGAACCTCCATGCTGTTTTCCAGAGTGGCTGCACCAGCTTGCATTCCCACCAACAGTGTAGTAGGGTTCCCCTTTCTCCGCATCCTCGCCAGCATCTGTCATTTCCTGACTTGTTGATTTTAGCCATTCTGACTGGTGTAAGGTGATATCTCATTGTGGTTTTGATTTGTATTTCCCTGATGCCGAGTGATATGGAGCACTTTTTCATGTGTCTGTTGGCCATCTGGATGTCTTCTTTGCAGAAATGTCTGTTCATGTCTTCTGCCCATTTCTTGATTGGATTATTTGTTCTTTGCCTTCCATCCCATTTCTAAGCTTTTCCGTTGTTCTTAGGCTCAAAAGCAACAACTTCTGAAGAAGCCCTGGCCATGTTTGCTCCAGAACTAAGAGCCAGGTCTCAGGAGTGACATTGGGAGCCCTCAGCAATTCATCCTGGGGTAGTTCCTAGGGATGGAAGGGAGCCCTGCCAAGTCCTTCCAGAAGGATTCCCAGAGACTCTGCACTTCCCTGCAAGATTCCCACACCAGGCAGTCCCAGAATTTGGGCCTCGTGACCTAAATTAAGGACTATGGACTTTATTGTAAGATCTCCTGGAATCCAGTGAAGGGTTTTAGGCAAGAAAGGAGAGACAGGATCCAGGTTTATCTTTTATAAAAATAACTTGTATATAGTGGGAGACAGACCACTGTTGACCCAGGTCTGCCTATCTCCAAGCTCATGCCCAGCTCACCTAGACATGCGGCGCTCCTCGACCCACCTGCCCCCTGCCCCACTCCCTGTGACCAGCCACAGGTCTGCACCCTCTGCTCTCTCCTGGGATGGAGGAGAGGAGACGTGCTGTGTGACCTCCAGCCACTCTCCTGCCCTCACTGCACCTCGGCCTCCTACTCTTGTCTCCTTCCCTTTGCCCAGTCTGCAGGAGTCCCTGTGGAAGGCCATTCCCGGGGGTCCCTGCCGGTGGGGTGGTGTGGGGGCAGGTGAGTGGAGGACCCCTGGATGTGCCCAGATGGGGCCTCAGGAGGGAGCTGGCTCTGGGGGTCCGGGCCTTAGGACAGGTGTCTACACTCTGTCCCTGACCCCCAGAGAGGCCTGGGGGGACCATGACTCTCTGGGACTCAGCTTCCCCACCTGTGAAGTGGGATCAGAGCCAAGCCATGATTTGGGTGCCCAGAGGGGGCTGCACGGCTCCTTCGATGGACCCCACACGCAGGGGCAGTCTGGGTCAGGGATGGTGGTCCTCACTCACCTTTGCCCGGGAGTCCAGTAGGAGCCCTCTCCCCACCTCTGCCCACCTTAGCCAGGGTTTGCTCCCAGGCATAGGTGTGTGCAGAGGGCTGAGCCCGCAGAGGCAGAGGGGCCTGCAGGTGTGAGGAGTGTTGGCCCTGAGGGGTGGGGCTGCAGGGGAGAGTGAGGGCACCTGGGAGCACACAAGGGAGGATGTCTGTGTGTGATCATGTAGCGACGTGAGTGTGTCTGTTTATGTGTGAGTGTGCAAGTGTGTGTATTTCTCTCTGTGTCTGTGTGTGTGACTTACTGTGTGAAAGCTCTGCTTCCCCAGGCCCTTTCCCCTCCTTCTCCTCCCTCCAGCAGTGGGCTCAGGGAAGGTTCTGGAAGGGGCTTCGGGTCTTGGTTTTCAACGACTGAGCCCAGCCTGCCTTTGGGATGGGGAAGGTCCTCCTGACCCATCTGGTCCCTGGCCAGTGCCCTCCCCAGCACAGAGAGCAACAGCCCCCTCTCCTCGGGATGGGCACTGCCTTCAGCCTACCGTATGGCAGGACCATAGGCCCTGCTGTGCTATTCTCTTTGCACACTGCCAGGAGGGACCACTATGCCTACTCCAACTACCCGTAAGTAGCCCTTCCCCGCCCCCTTGGGCCCTAGGTTGTCCTCCTCACGTGCAGGGCCTCGCACCAGTCCCTCTCTGGGGTCCACAGCCAGGCACGTGTGTGCACGTGTCCAGGGCAGGCCCGCCCCCTCCCTGACAGCTGTCCCCACGGTGCACACAGCTCTGTCAGCACGAGCCCCTTCTCCAACCGGGTGGCCCCAGGCTCTTCAGACCCACTATTTCTGGGCTCTTCCTCTGGGCCCGGACCCTGAGAAGCATGCACCGTGATCCCTCCTGTGTTACTGATGAGGAGACCAAGGCTCAGAGAGGTGAAGGGACTGGTCAGAGGTCACAGGAAGCACCAGAGCTGGGGTTACCACCGGGCCCCTTCGGACTGCCTGGTCTCCTGATGGTACTCTGTGTTCTGCCTCTGTCTTCTCTGATTCTGCAAGCCTTCCAGAACATTCCCTGCACCTGTGCCTGTCCTCCCTCCTTGCAGAGCAGGCTCAGGTGGCCCCAGGACAGCCCAGAGGACCAAGGTCTCTACCCTCCTCCTCCTGGACCCCCTACTTGCATCCATATCATCTAGGGTCACACTAGCTTTCCCAGCAACCACACCACCCGCCCCCCCCGTGGCTTTTGTTTGACCCTAAATGCAGAACTTGGAAAAAGTATCTGGATTGCCGTCCATCTGCTGACTCTCACCCTGAGATACCCTGGCAGCTGGCCGTGTCCTGTGTCCCTTGGCTTCTGTCTTCTGTGGAGCTGGGTGCTTGGTGTTCGTAGTTCTTCTCCCAAGTGAACTGAGAGGCCTGGGCAGGGAGCAGAGCCCTGGGGCACACCACTGGAGACTGCCTTCTAGGCACAGCTTGACTGCTGTCCTCTGTCCACGGCCCTCTGTCTGTCCTCCCTGTGGTTTGCTGGTGTCTGCCTTTCCCTCCCTCTCTCTGCCCCCTTCCCCATCTCTCTCCTTGTCATGGTCCCTTTACTGTCTCTCCCCCTCCCATTCCTCCTTCTCTTTTCCTCCTGATTCCCTTGTCCACTCTTCATCACTCTTCACCTCCCTTTCCCTCCCTCCTCCCCCCTCCACCTTCTCTCTTACTTCAATGGCCACACATATTTCTTTTGGTCTGCCTCTAAATGGGTTCTCAGCCCTGCACTGGGCCACAGTGAGGGTGATGCCCGGTGGTTGGGGCATCCAGGGGTCACCCTGCCCTTCCCCTGCTCCAGACAGCTCTTAAACCCGGAACAGGCTTGTTAGTTTGCCTGTCTGGGAAAATCAAGTCACTAGCTTCTGTGTCCCTATGGATGATCAATATCACTGAGCCGACATAACCTGGAAGTCCTCTCTCAGGTCTAGCCCACATCCTGCATGATGGACGGCTGAGCAGGGGAACCGCTCTCTCACCTTGAGCCTTCTAGTGCCCCGGGCCCTACTGCTGTCCATCTGGGGTCCCAAGTCACTTCCCCTCTGCCTGTTGTTCAGCCTCTGATCATGGAGCTGTCCCCCTGCCTCCCCACTCCAACCCTCTAACCCCTTCCTCCTGGCCCTTAGTTCCCTTCTCCCAGCTTCCTGAGTGAATGGGGTCAAGCCCTTCCACAGCCCTCTCCATATCAGATGACTTCTGAAATACCCCTAACCAGTGATGAAACAGCTGGCATGCTCCTGCTGGGTCCTAGTATTGGCATTTGAAATACAGAAAAGGCACAGGTATTACCTCTGTACCGAAGGAGCTTTAGAAAAATTGAGGACTTAGACATAGGCTCATACAGAGTCATGAAAGAAGAACCCTCTCCTGGGCATTGCTCTGGTCCCACTGAACAAATATGAAAAGCAAGACCCAGCAGGATTAGACTATTTCCAAGTAACTTAACTACGTCCCAAGCCAATGCTCAAGAATAGTTACAGGAATACAAAAATATCTGGCCACCAACCGGGTAAAACATACAATGTTTGTCATCCAATCAAAAATTACCAGATTTTCAAGGAAGCAGAAAAATATGACTAGTAATGAGGAGAAAAAGTATTCATTGAGAACTAATACAAGACGCAGAGCATGGTCCAAGATGGTGGCTGGGAATTCAAGCTGTGTTCAGCACCATTTGTGGTCCCTTCTTTTCTGAGGAACAGACATCCAACCCTATGGTTTAGATCTGAAGGCGACATTAATTTTGATACTTCCTCAGTGTGCAAATCATTTAAAATGGGCTTACCAAGCACACTTAGCACCCAGATTTGGATTCTAATACCAACAAAAAGAACCCAGGATCCTTGGAGGAATGGCTGATTCTAGGACGAGGTCAGGAAATACACAAGATGAGCATGGAGCACCTTATTAAGCCAGTAAGTAAGCAGACAGTGCTAAACATACAAACACACAAAATGATGGGAAAATATCAAAAGAACACAAGAGCCAATGGCCAAAGCTGAAAACAGCTGAGCAACAAAGTAAACAAAGTAGGATCAGATTATAACCCCAATTATAAAATAAATACCTATGAGTCCAGACTGATTTAAATAAAAGATTGAATTAAATCAATATATGGGGGAGAAGAGGCAAATGTCCCAGGCAGTAGAATTCAAAAGAATTTAGGGTTAGATGCTTAGCACTCGAGGAGGTGAAGCTTTACTCCTCCTGAAGTGTGGGCTACACATGACTTCCTTCCAAAGAGTACAGTATGAAAAGGAGTGAAGAATGACTTCATAGTGGAGAAATCTGGCAAACATGACCTTAGTGAGGTGATCAAGGTTAATATTATCAGTGATAAGTCATGTTGATGGCCTGTGTCCTTGATACGATGTGACAAAAATGGCACTTGATCTCTGTGATCTTCTGCCAAAAAAAAACACAAAACCCCAGCATAATCCTAAGGAAAAAATCAGAAAAAAACCACTGATGTTCAACAAATCCACTGGCAAAAGAATGAATTTGGACCCTGCAACATTGTGAGTTATAAGAAACGTGTATTTGGTGGTTCAGATGACCAAAATATGTTTCTCATATACATTTGGTCTTCATCCATAGTTCCTGGCATACAGCTCCTGAAACCCTGGGAATTTCCCAAATGCCTTTTGATATGTTAATGAGGTAACTTTTGGAGCCACCTAGGGATGGGAGCTGTTTGCCAGGAGAACCAACCATGTAACCAGAGGGTTAGAACTTTCTGTCCACTCCCTGATTTTCATGGAGGAGACAGGCGTTGGAGGTTGAATCAATCACCAAAGCTAATTTATAACCAGTCATGACTCTGTAGTGAAGCCTTCATAAAAACCCAAAAGGACAGGGTTCAGAGAGATTCCAAGTTGGCAAACACATAGAAATGTGGGGAGAGTGGTGCTCCTGGAGAGGGCATGGACCTTCTGTGTCCTTTTCCCATACCTTGCCCTATGCAGCTCTTCCTGAGTTCCAACCTTTCAAAATAAACTGGTAAAATCTCATGAAATCTCATGAAAATGTTTCTCGCAGAGGAGGTCAGGGAACCGCTGATTTATAGCTAGTGGGTGGGATTGAGCCCTTAACCTGTGGGATCTGATGCTCTGTTCATGTAGACTTCATGTAGAGCTTACAATTGGAGTCTGAAAGGGGTAGGAAGTCTTGTGGGATTGAGCCCTTAACCTGTGGAATCTGATGCTCTCTTCATGTAGACAGTGTCAGAATCAGTTGAATTGTAGGACCCAGCTGGTATCCCAAGAACTGTTTCTTGGAACAGTTGAGGGAACCCCCCCCACCCAGTGTTGGAATTAGGTCCAGGAACCCCAAAGAGACCCCTACCTCACACCATATAGATATCTAACTCAAAATGGACCCACGTTCTAAGCATAAGAGCCAAAACTACAAAGGTATTAGAGGAAAACACAGGTGTAAGTCTTTGTGACCTTGGCTTAGGCAAAGGTTTCTTAGATAAGACACCTAGAGTACAATCAGCCAAAGCGGGGGGGGGGGGGGGGGGGGGGATAGATAAATTTGACTTCATCAGAATTAAAAGCTTTTATGATTCAAAGGATGTTCTCAAGAAAATGAAAAGGCAGCCCACAGAATGGGAGGAAATATTTGTAAATCAGACATATGATAAGGGCCTGTATCTGGAATATATAAAGAACTCTCACAACTCATCAATAAAAAGACAATCCAATTTCCAAGTGGACAAAAAAATAGCTATTTCTCCAAAAAAGATACACAAATGGCCAATAAGCACATGAAAAGATGACCAATGTCATTAGCCACAGGAAAAATGCAAAACAAAAGCACAATGAAACACCACCTCACCCTCCAGAATAGTTATAATTAAAAAAAAAAAAAAAAAAAAGAACCAGCATGCATTGGTAAGGATGTGGAGAAATTAGAATTTTCACACATTGCTGTGGAAATGTTAAATGATATAGCCGCTTTCGAAAATGGTTTGAAGATTCCTCAAAAAACTAAACAAGAAATTTGAAAACATATATTCAAGCAAAACTTATACAGAAATGATTATATTAGCATTATTCATAATAGCCAAAAAGAGAAACAACCCAAATGTCCATCAAGTGGTGAATAAAGAAAATGTGATATATTTATTCAATGGCACATTATTCAACCATAAAAGGAATGAAGTCTTCACATCATTAGGATGGCCACCAACGAAACAAAACAAATAAAGATAAAACAACAAGTGTTGGTGACGATGAGGAGGAATTGGACCCCTTTCCTCTGTTGGTGGGGATTTAAAATGGTGCAGCTATTACAGAAAACAATATGGTACTCCCTCAAAAAATTAAAGATAGGATCACCATATGATCCAGCAATTCAGCTTCTAGATACTCACCGAAAAGAACTGAAGGCAGGATCTCAAAGAAATACCTGTAGACCCATGTTCCAAACAACATTATTCATAATAGCCAAGAGGTGGAAGCAACCCATGTGTTCCCTGATAGAAGAGTGGATAAACAAACGGTGGGCTAGACACAGAATGGAATATTTATTATTCAGCCTTAAAAAGGAAGGAAATTCTGAAAGATGATACAACACGGATCAACCTTGAGGACATAATACTAAATAAAATAGGCCAATCACAAAAAAAGACAGATTCTATGTGATTCCATTTCTGCAAGTTATCTAGAGTAACCAAACTCACAGACATAGAAAGCGGAACGGTGTTTGCCAGGTTCTGGGGGAGGGGTAATGGGGGGTTGTTGTTTGAGGGGTTCAGAGTTACAGTTTTGTGGGGTGAAAAAGTTCTGGATATTAGTTGCACAACAGTATGAATACACTTAACACTACTGAACCACACACGTAAAAATGGCTAAGATAAAATTTATATTCTGTATATTTTGCCACAATTAACTTTTTTTTTTACAAGGAGGTACTTGTATACAACTTTTTTTTTTTTTTTACAAAGAAGTACTTGTATACAAGGAAGTACAACATGGATGAACTTTGGCACCGTGATGCTGAATGAAAGAAGTCAGTCACAAAAGCCAACATGTTGCATGATCAATTTCATATAAAATGTCCAGAATGGGTAAATCCTAAGAAACAGAAAGTAGCTTAGTGGTTGCCAGGGGCTGGGGGAGGAGGGACTGGAGGGTGATGGCTGATGGGTACCAGGTTTCTTTCTGGGGTGATAAAAATGTTCTGGAATTAATGGGGATGGTTTCACAATCTGTGAATATACTGAAAACCCCTGAATTATAAGTTTAAGAGGGTGGATCTTATGGTATGTGAATTATGTCTCAATTTTTCACAATCCCACTTGAGAGACATCCTACAAATTATCTGAGCAGTAATCTTCAAAACCATTAAGTTCATCAAAATGAGGAATGTCATGGGTGCCTGGGTGGCTTAGCCAGTTAAGCGGCTGCCTTCAGCTCAGGTCATTATCAAGGTCCTGGGATGGAGCCGAGATTCCTTGGGTTCCCTGCCCAGTGGGGAGACTCTTCCTCTCTCTCCCTCCACCCCTCCCCCGGCTTATGCTCTCTCTCTCTCTCTCTCTCTCTCTCTCTCTCTCTCAATGAATAAATAAAATCTTTTTTGAAAAATGAGGAATGTCGCAACCAAGAGAACACAAGTAGCCATGGTGACAAAATGTAATATGGTATCATCTATGGGATCCTGGAACAGTAGAAAGGACACTAGGTTAAAAAAAAAAAAAAAAAAAAAGGAAATCCCAACAAAGTATAGACTTTAGTTAATAATAATGTATCAATATTCATTATTTGTAGCAAATACATGATTTGGAAGATGTTAATAATGGAGAAATTGGGTCAGAAGTAATGGGAATTCTTTGTACTATCTGTAACTTTTCTGTAAATCACAATCTATTGTATCTATTGTAAAATAAAAAGTTTATTTATAAAATCAGTGTATCCTATCAGGCAAGTCGTGGCAGGCTGGTGGGAGGGAGCTTGCTGGGAACTTCCCACACTACTGGAATTTGAGCCCGACTGACTCCAAAGCACTGCCTGGGAAAGCCCTCTGGGGTTCTCCTGGGTCCCATCCATCCTGGGCTCTTGACTCTGGCGGGTACCAGTGGATTCCACCCAGATGGTTTGCCAAGTAAATGTCCATTTCTTTCATTCCTGCAAGTGCTCCTCTGTCAGGGAGCAGGACAACGAGGGAAACCTGATGGGTCCCAGGACCCCAGAGTCCCCCCGGGGCCGGGGTGTGAATTCTGATGCTGCTGCCTCTTCTCTATGTGTTGCTTCAGGATAGCCCATCGTCCTTGGCTCAGGGTACGCAGGACCAAGGACAGCAGCAGCATCCAGCATCCTCGCCAGGCCCCTGGCTGTATTTGCACTTGTACTTGTCTCTGCTGGCTTGTGTTGTCTTTGGACTCAGCCCGGAGGCTACCCAGATTTGTTCCAGCCTCCTGACATTGCCCTGACCTGGTGGTGCTGTTTTCTCTTGCTCAGCAGCCCTGAGCTGATGCTGGTCCACTTGCTGAGCCACTGAAAGCTGCCAGAACCTTCCTGGACCCTCCACCTCCTCCTCCACCTGGAAAGCTCTCCCTTGAGCTGTCAGTTTGCTTCCAGAAAGAGCATGTGCAATCCTTTGTCTCCCCAGCCCTGCTTTTGGAGCTCCTGAGAGTTCCTTGAGCAGGAGACAATTCTCTCTTGAAATCTGAGTGCATGTTTTATGTGTTGGCTAAGCCTTCTCTTTTAGATCCTTCCTTCACCCATGCTACCTTTCATGTCCTCATCCAAACTCTCCCACTAAAGCAGATGAAATTCAGGGCAAGCTCCACTCTTTTTGGCTTTTTCTTTCCTCAAGAAGCTGCCCCCAGGCTTTGGGGGGGACTCAGGAGATTGCTGACTACAGTGAATTCTGAGGGCTGTTTGTGGGCATTCATCCTTTGCCAACAGCGGACTGGGTATTTCTCATGTCTCGTCTCATTTAATGATCCTAATACCTTTATTGGATAGTAATGACTTTCTCTTCATCTGGCATTCATGAAAATTGTGGTTCAGAAAGGCCTAGTAACCTTCCCAAGGACCCACAGCCAGGAAGTGGCAGAAGTGAGATTCAAACTCAAACAGGGTCTTAATCCAGAGTCTCCCTTCTTCATCACATCACATGTTTCTCTAGAGATGTTGTTTTTTTTTAATTTTTTATTTTTTATAAACATATAATATATTTTTAACCCCCGGGGTACAGGTATATGAATCGCCAGGTTTACACACTTCACAGCACTCACCATAGCACATATTCTCCCCAATGTTCATAACCCCACCCTCCTTCTCCCAACCCCCCTCTCCCTAGCAACCCCTAGTTTGTTTTGTGAGATTAAGAGTCATTTATGGTTTGTCTCCCTCCCAATCCCATCTTGTTTCATTTATTCTTATTCTAGAGACATTTTGTGAAACCAATAAAGCTCTCCCTGCTAAAAAAAATTTGGGGAGCGTGGCTACTTCCATTCTCCTTGTGAAGATTCACAATGGGCATTAGTGTGTTCAAGTTTCTGAAATGTCCTTCAGGGAACAGACCTATTTGATTTTGTTTAAACCAGAACTTTTCCAAATTCATTTTTTGTAAGCAGAATGTCTATTCATTTTGTTTCTTTTGTAGGTGGACCACCACGTCATCATCTTGTATAACTAATGTTCTCTGGAAGAAACCCTGGGACATTGTGTTGGGCAAGTCACTCCTTTCTAAGCCTTGGTGGGGCTTCTGGTCATGATAGGGTAACAGGTGGCTTCCTTCCTTTCCACTGTAAGCAACTGAAAATAGCTCAAAATATATGAAAAACTGTTTTCAGGTCTTAGACAACAGGCAGCTCAGGACTATGATTCCTGAGAAGAAAAACAACATAAGTTGAGTCCTACGTTTGCATGAGTGAGTGTCCAGAGGCGAGTGTGACTGAGCCAGGCACTTTGCTCAGTCCCGGGTCCTGAGCTGGGGGACCAGGGTGGGATGTCCTTGGGGATGCTGACCAGAAGAGCCGGGAGCAGGTGGGACTGGAGGGAGAGGATAGTTTTCCCAGAGTGTGTGTGTATGTGTGTGAGTGTGTCTGTGAGTGCGTATGAGTGTCTCTGGGAACCTCTCGACCTGTTCCCCAGTTGGCTGAGGCCGCTGCCCAGGCTGACAATGGAAATGCTGGCGCAGGAGAAAAGCTGCTATTCAGGTGTCTCCCGTTAATCTGTGGAGGGGGTGGCAGCAGCAGCTAATTTCGGGATTTGCTTGTCTTTGAATGGGGGTAATTACTGGGAGTTGTCAATTGTTCCAGATTGTTCTCTGGAAGAGAGGGAGAAGAAGGGGGGGCTCTCCCGGGCTCTGCTGAGTGCTGCTCCCTGCAGGCAGTTTAGGGAAGTCACAGAGGGGTGGTCCAGGCTGGGGAGCAATAGGAGGGTGTCAGGGGACCCCAGGATCACAGCAGGGCCAGAAGGGCTGGGCCAGAAGGGCCCTCAAAGGCCATGTGACCCAGCCTGCTCATGTTACAGATGGAAAAACAAATGCAGAGGGGAAGGGAATTGCCCCGGGATGCACAGGGTGGGCCCAGCAAGGTTGCTTGGCTCTGGGAACCACATCCGCATTGGCCATGCACCCCTCCCGCACCCCGAGTCCAAATGGGGCACCCCACGCTGAGGGCAGTATGTGTCAGGAACCCCCTTTCCTCTCTCTGACTGCAGGAGACCAGCGCAGCAGTGGGGTCACTGACACCAACAGCCTGCTGGGGGGCTCCCCACGGCATCCCTGTGGCCGGAAGGGCTCCCCATACCACACAGAGCAGCTGCACCCTGCGGTGCGTGTGGCCGACCTCCTACAGCACATCGACCAGATGAAGATGGCCGAGGGCTATGGCTTCAAGCAGGAGTACGAGGCGCGGGGTCCCCAGCCAGCCAAGATGCCTTGCCAGGGCCCCGCCTGGCTCCTGCTTGCTGTGGACCCAGACCCTGATCTGACCTCACCCCTACTCTGATCAGCTAATTCCTTTGGCCCTCACCCTGAACCTTCAACCCCAACCCAAACTGACCTGGACTCTGACTCTCATGCTCAGGCTGTTTTGAACTCTGACCTGGGATCTCAATCTAGTCTCCATGAGAATGTCGACCATGACCGTTGATTATACCAGTCGTAATGTGACCCTGACTGTAACTTCTGGGTTTTGATCTGAAACCTCATCCTAATACTCACCTGATTTTGACTCTAATCCTAAACCTGCCCCTTATCTGACAATTACTCTGAACTTGATCTTCCCAAGCCCATCATTTCCCTCTCTCACCCTCTACCTTGGTTTTGAACCCTACTTCCTTGCTGATCAAAGGTAAATGAAAGCCCCAGTGTTAGCCCTGACCCAGCCTTCACTGTGGCTCAGCCCTCCAACCTGCCCACTTGATCCCAAAGGAGGGGTTGACCACTGCCTTTCTTCTTTGCAGGGCTTCTGGGAAGGCTGGAATGCCGAGAGGAAGAAACCAACTCAGAGGCCCATGCCTGAGATTCCACCGACTCCACTGCGGGAGCAGGTGGGAGGCAGCCAGAGGGGGCTTGGCAGGGGGACCCAGGGTTTGAGCTCTGCTGAACTTGGCCATGCCAGCGATGGATGTGGAAGGATGGCATGGTATTCTTCTCCAGAACTTCAACAAGGACACACCATCGATGTCCTGCCACCTGACCACTGTCAGCCCTTCCTCAGCTCTACCAGTGGGGATCCCAACATCTACATAAATGGGCCCCTAGCTGATGGGAGGGCTGCGGGCAAAGCACACCATTCAGTAAAATCCCCAGGGACTGAGGGTGGAGGGCTGAAGACTCTGGGAGGGTCCCCTCTGTGCCCCTACCCATATTCCTGGGAACAAACCTATAGGATGATCCCCTCCCCTCCAGGGCTCCTCTATTCGGGGCATCAAAGCCAGTGCTCCTCCTCTGTGTGTCCATCTGCACACCTGGGGGCCTAGAGAGGAGGCTCTCTGGGGGTTCTTCCAGCCCTGTGGGTCTCTGAGCTGGGAAGGGTTATGTTGGATATCCCTGGTGCTAGATGAGAAGCTGCTGGGACAGCCCCACCCCCTCCTGGGGACCTTGACACCTGAACCCAGCCACTTGGGATCAGCCTAGGAACCAGAAGACCCTGAATCTCAGATCACACTGAACTCACCAGGAAGGGGCTGGAGGGGTCTGTTGGGAGTGGTTGAATCTGCAGAAAGCTTCATCAGGTACCCGGACCCGAGTTTTAGAGTCTGGCTGGGACTGGCCTAGAAGAGCTGCTAGAGCTGCTAGTCAGGCCATATCTGAGCCTTCAGGAGGTCCCAGGGTGCGGAGTTTGTAGACTAAAGAGGGATCCCCCCTCTGACCTTCCCCTTGCAGGATTACAGAAGGCAAGTTCCATTTGGTCAGGGTATAAATCAGGGTCAAGGCCAGAAGAAAGAAGACAAATGCCAAGGTTCCAAGAGCCTCTGCCAGCCTCTGGGGTCAGGTCAGGGAAGTGGGCTTTAGGAGAAGAGGATCAGGAGAGGAGACAGGGCACAGGTGGAGCAAGGCAGGACATGAGGAGGAGACTTGGGGCTGGAGCCCAGATGCGGAGAAGGCTAGATACCAGCCCACCTGGCAGGTCAAGATCAGGAGTGGGGAGGAGAGTCAGTGCCCATCACTATCTGGGGAGCCAGGGTTGGGGCCCCTGATCTTCTTGGTCACAGAACTGAAAGAAATTCAAAAGATTCACTCATTTATTTAAATATATTATTGTGCCTCTGCCAGGCACTGGGCACTGGGGATACAGAAGTAGACAACACAGGCAGAAGGCCTGCTTTCCTAGATCTTACATCGGAAGCAGGCCATAATCAGGCAGGCCTGTGTTGGGAGGTCAGCAGCTAGCAAGTGCTATGAAAAGCCAACAGACAGGAGAAGTGGGTAATGGGGCTCTCACTCCCCAGCTGCAAGACTCTGGGCAAGTCAGCTCTCTCTCTAGGTTTCGGTTCCCATCTGTAAATTGGGGATGACCCTGTAGGATCAGACAAGATCGTGGTAAGTGCCTTGCATGGCGCCAGGCCTGCCGAAAGGGCTCCATTTACAATCACCAACAGAGATGGACACAGCCCAGCTGGGATACTCCCAAAGGACCAAGCCCAGCCCCGTCCCAGTCTTGGGCTTCCACAAGGGGAGAAGTGGGAGGAGGAGTGGGCTGGCTGGTAGGGACTCCAGTCATTCCTCACTCTCTCACAAACTTGCTGTGTCCCTGGGGAAGACACTTCCTGTTTCTGGGCCTCAGTTTCTCCACATGGAAAACTGACTGTGATTACTCTATCCAACATCCCCGCCAACTCTCTGTGACTCAGTCTCTCCACTGGCCAGAGGATACAACCTATTTCAATGACTTCCCAGCCCAACATCCCTTAATCCAAATTACAAAATCAGGAGACAGCACTCGCTGCCCCTGCCCCCTCATGCTATTGATGCATCACTTTGATCCTGGCCTTGCCTGGAGCTTCCTGAGGGAGCATCTACTGTAGTGTCAGATATAGTCCCCACCTTCCAGGAGCCCTCAGTCCATCAGGGAGCAAGAGGCCCACACCATCATTCACAGTCACTCCACTGGGGAGGGGATGGGCTCTTCAGTTTTGTAGGTGACAGGCTTTCGGAAGGAAAGCAAGTGTGTTGGACCAAGGTGGAAAAGAACATCCCCACAGGCCAGAGCTGTTGATAGAGACTCACACAATGGGATTTAACATGGACTAGTGAGTTAAACATGCAGTGTAAAATAAATCAGCAGCTCGGGGACAGGGGAGGGAGACAAGCCTTGAGATGAAACTGACAAAGAAAGGGCTCAGTATGAGGCTGTGAAGGGCACATCTCTCGTGTCACCTGCCCCTTCACGGCTCTCCCCACACACACTGCCCCCATCCTGTCCAGTCCCAACCAAGGTCTTCCCTGCAAGATGGAGGGAGGGTAGTAATAACAACAATGTAGTAATAGTTTGTAGCTCCCATGTGCTTACTCTGTACTAGGCATTTCCATTATCTCTCTCTCCTTGCACGTTCACATGGTTGGTATTATTAGTACCATTTTATACCAAAGAAAACATACTCTCAGAAAAGCTAAGTAATGAAGAGCCAGTAAGTGGCCAAGCTGAGATTTGAACTTCATTCTGTTGACTCTCAAGTAAGCACACTTCTCTGAGTATCCTGCTCTTTTTTTAGGCCATGTAAATAGAAATAGGGAATCTAGACAAAAGGAGGAGAGAATCTGGTCCAACCAGGAGGCTCAGGGCCCTTGTACTGTCAGAGTCACACAAGAGGCTCAGGGATAAGTTGAACACAGCCTAAAGGCAGATTTTCCAAGCTGAGAAGTATATGGAATAAGGTTATATCGATTGATCAATTAATTAATTTCACAAGCATTTGTTAGAATACTACCAAGTACTAAGCCCTCTTTTAAGTGCTTGAAGATGCAAAAGTAAAAAAGATGGACAAAATCCCTGCATTCCTGGAGCTTGCATTCCAGTAGGGAAGACAGATAATAATCAAACAACTACCTATTAGAAAGTGATAAGCATGGAAAGAGACTAGAGATGAGATGGCTTCCCTAGAGGGGGTGGTCAAGGAAGGCCTCTCTGAGGAGGTGATATTTGAGAAGACACTTGAATAAAGTGAGGAAATACTGTTGTGATAATTGTCAGGAGTATGAACCAGTCACAGGGAGCAGCAGATGCAGAGGCTGTGAAATAGAAGTGACTATGATGGGTGTGAAGCCAATGGAGAGGTCCATGTGCTGGAGCAGAGCATGTGGGGGAAGACAGGAGGAGACAGATATGAAGAGTCAGTGGAAGGAAGATCATTTAGGTTCTGCAGGCCATGGGGAAGTTGGGTTTTATTTTCAACATTGAAGGAATTCATTGTAACTTTGAATAAGAGAGCAGTGAGATCTCATTTGTGCTTTCAGATTGCTGTAGCTGCTGGGGGCACAGAAGCTGTTGGGGAGGAAGGAATCACAGAAGTTCAGGAGGACCAGGGTTAGATCAAGCAGGCCATGAGAAGTAAGTGGTCATTAACACATAGAGTTATTGAAGGAATGGATTGTTCATCCTAAAAACGAGGAGGCTTGGGTGGATACAAGAGCCCACCTCCAACTTCAGAAAGGCTGTCACATGGACTTGAAGTTGGGCACACCCAGCAGCCCCCAGAAGGTCAGAACCAGGACCAATGAGTGAGGCCATGGGATAGCTGTTGGCATGGGCTGAAGACAGAGTGGCTTCCTGGCAGCTCTCCGCACTGGAGTGCACAGCAGGAATCAGTTCCCAGAGCTGCAAGGAGGAGCATATAGAAGTCAGATTTTGGAATCAGACAAATCTGAATTCAGACCATTTTCCCTTTTTTGCTTATTATCTGTGCTGCCTTGGGCCACTTTACTTTTCTGTAAATTAGAACCAACACCTATCTCCTTAGATTCTTCAATAGATATGTGAAATACCTAGCACTGTGCCTAGCACATATAGGGTATTAATAAGCAGCAGTGATGATGATATCAATGGTGATGATAATGGTGGTGATGATGATGGTGGTGATGGAGATGATGGTGATGATGAGAAGGAGAATGGTGATGATGATGAAATTATATTTCTGGTTGACAATGGCTGTATAGAAGGAATCCAAGCACCAAGCAAGGGATAGAACTAGAAGGCCACTAAGTTCTCTTCAAATTCAAAAATTTGATGAGAAAATGAAGTACAAGGTAGCACACTCCTTCCATTGACATCACCACCCCCTCTGTTGATTCCCCTGCCATGGGAGGGTTAGACAGAGACAGTGCTAGAGACAATGGTTTGGAGACTTTCATGCCACCAGGTGCAGACTCTGCACAGGGAAGCCCTGACCCAGATGGGGGTTGACACTGTGACGCCCATGTTCTGGGTAGCTACAGGAGTCAGGGAGGCAATGGATGGTCAGCTTAGGGAAGGTTCTTACTTCTGTCAATATTTCCAGGACTCCCACATACCGCAACAGCCCACACAGTCATGTCAGTGGTCCTTAGATCATAAGGAAACAGACACTCTCTCACCCATTTAGCACATAGGAAACCGAAGCAAAGGATGAGAAGGGACTAGCTTAAGGTCACAGGGAAGTCCAGGCATCCTGACTTCCAGTCTCACTCAAGTGGAACTATTGTACCAATTATCACATGATTGCCTCTCAGCTCCAAGTTCATTCTTCAACACTTGATCTATAGTAGTAGGTTAAATTTTTTTAGGTATTTCTCCTTTACAGTGAGCATAACATTAAGCTTTCTCAGCAAAAAGTGATTGAGGAACACTGCAGGAGGAAGGGACTTCTCCCTCTAGTTTCACCAGCCTCATAGTCAGTCAACAGGATAGGTCTAAGGACATTTGGCCATACCTGGCCCCAGCCATGACCCCGAACATGCATTCTCTCATGACTTTGCAGCCCCATCCTAACCTGGTGATCCTCCCCCACCAACACCAGCACCCAGACTCCCTCTGCTTGCCTTCATGCCCAGCCACCAACTGCTGCTTGCTGCAGCAGAGGGTTGTCCCCTGCTTGCCTGGGTCCTGCAGACCAGCTCTGACCTGGAAAACCACAGAAAGTCTCTGCCATCCAGGGATCTACAACTACCTTTTCTCTGAGGTCCAAACCATCCTTGAAGAGCTAGAACTCTTCCAAGGTTGTCCTTCCTTGAATACTCTTCTTCAGTCCTAGGGAACCACATAAACTTTCCTTTATCTTACAGTTACTCTTTATTATAGTTTAATCATGTTTGATATTACACTTGCCCTGCCTAAATCACCATGTGGTTTCTATCTCCTGATTAGACCCAAGTGAATACACTGTCAACACTTGTGTTCTAGAAGGTAATTGAGAACAACCCTATTGACCCCTCCCCGAGGTCAAGTGACCCCTGACAAACCACTCATGCCATGTGCCACATTTATACATACACAGCCTGGCTGCAAAGGCAAGCTCTCATCCAGCTGACTCTTATTTTATAGAAATCTTTTATTTAAAGGTCTTGGCTTGGTTCCTCTTAGGCCTATCCTACTTTCCCTTGCACTAAGAGAAGTTGCTACTTACTTAACAATTCTATTAAAGTTCCTGTGGATTATCAGGGGTTTTACCTTATCTCAGCCAACCTTGACACTGCTCCAGTTTTAGAAAATGCATTCAGCTGCTAGAAACAAGGATACAGAAAATAAGGTCTTAAACCAATTAAAAATTTATTTTTCACTCAAATAAGAGAAGTCTGAGAGCAGGAAGTCCAGGGCTACTATGGTAATGTCAACCTTAAAAGTAAAACAGCCAGTTATTTTACCAAGAAAATTTATCTTTATTCAGTTTATTCAGAAATAGCAAGGGAATTGCAATTCAGGACATACAAGCTATGGCGAACAGGAGCTCAAAGGAGAGGAACAGTGTTTTACAGACTAAAGGAGGAAATTGGGAGGGGTTGCTTTGAATGACAGCCCATTGGAGGAAAGCAAGAGTTCAGGGTGGTGACAGTTTCTCATTGGCTAAGATGTTAGCGGTGTTTTCTTATTGGCTGAGTTTGTTGCTGGGCAAAGAGAAATTCTACCTTCCTCCTGCTGGAAATGCAAAATATTTCTCTTACCCTTGGAGTCTGCAATTAAGGACTGGTGATATGGTGTTAGACCTTTCCCTTCAGGGCTTCCTAGCTCCATTTTTAAAAAGATTTTTTTTTTATTCAGTTTTACAGGATATGCACAAAGTTGTCAAATGCCCTGTTTCCCTCTGTTTTCGCTCCACCATCCACAGTGACACACGACATTATCCTAAGGTTTACCTCAGGTTACATGTTGGCTGCTGGAGTCCCAGCCCTTGAGAGCTGCATTTTGGGTGGGTCCCATCAAAGAACTTTCTGGGACGCTGCATCTATCCCCTCCACTCATAGTTCATTGGTCACCCCCATCTGCAAGGGAAAGCCACCCACAACAGCACTAGCTTCTAAAGAAGGGAAGACTGGATTCTGGGTAGATGACTAGCACCTTTTCCCATAACCAGCAACCAGGGGATTTAAATACAGACAGAGCCTGAGGCTAGAGTTCCAATGATACAATTTCCTCCAGAAATCCCCTAAGTGGGAGGAGGAAAGAATACCTTCTCACTCAAGTCTGCTTTTTAAAATAGTTAAAAATAATAAAATAGCAGCAGGTGTTCATTGTAGAACAATTTCTTTAAATAGAAAAAAAAAATCCCTCTTAATCCCATCATCCAGTGTGATATTTGTTTATCATTTAAAAAAAAAAAAAGGTATTTGTTCTTCATCCGCTGTTCCAGGCACAGAATTTCTTAAAACCCTTGTCATTTCCTATATAAGACCCAAAGGGGCATCTTTTGTTACAATATTTAGTTTCATTCCCAGTTCCTGAAATAACTCCAGAGCGTAAAGGTAAAATGGGTGTCTTTTGTTTTTCCCAACAAGCCCCTTTCAACCACACCAGAGTTTATGTTAATGAATGACTTTTGGAAAGCCCCTCAGATGGGGACATGTTGCCAAGGGAACTAACCACAAGATTAGAGGCTTGGAACTTTCAGACCTACCTCCAACCTCCTGGGAAGGGAGAGGTGCTAGAGATTGATTTGATCACTAATAGCCAATAATTTAATAAACCCTGCCTACATAATGGACCCGGGATAAAAACCCCAAAATTAACAGGGTTCTGAGAGCTTCTGGGTTGGTAAACAGAAATGCAGCCAAGTGCTGGGAAGGTGGTACACACTGACTTCCTAGGAGATGGAAGGCCCTGTGCTTGAGACCGTAACACACTTGGCCTTATGTATCTCTTCATCTGGCTCTTCATATCCTTTAATATCCTTTGTAATAAACCAGTAATCTAAAAAGTAAACTGTGTTTCTTGAGTTCTGTAAGATGCTCTTAACCAATTAATCAAACCCACAGAAGGGGTTGTGTGAACCCCTAATTTATAGCCAATCATCAGGAACAGAGGGGACCCCCTGGATTTACAACTAGCATCTGAAGTGGAGGGAGTGGTTGAGAAGTGGAGACCAGGCTTCTGGGATTGAGCCTTTAACCTGTAAGATCTGATGATGTCTGCAGGTAGATAGTGTCAGAATTGAGTTAAATTGTAAGACATCCAGCTGGTTGATCGTGAAGAATCACTTGGTGTGGGAAAAACCCACACACCCAGTGTCAGAAGCAAAGCGTTGCTATAGCAGAGGATTGAGAGCAGAGGAGCCTACGGAGGGTGCATTCCCTTTACATTAAAAATGGATTCAAAACTGTTGGTATTCCTGCATACTTCCTCCTGGGATTTCTTTTTCTCTGTGTATCTTTAGAAAGTACTTTATATCCAGATCATCTATATGTTGTTTTTTTCTCTCACCCCCTATTCTATCAGTATCTTCCCAGCGTGAATTACTTTCCGAATATCATGTTTTTAATGCCTACAATTACATTCCATCATGGGGTTGTTCTAACAGTTGTAGCTAATCCCCCATTGTTAGGTGTCTAGATGGGTTCCATCTGAACGTGTCTGTTGGAAATGATGCTGGATGACTGACTCTTCACATAGATCTTTGCCTCCATCTGATTATTTTCTTATAATGGATTCATGGACGTATCAGGGCAATAGCTATGGGTATTTTCCAACATTTTTATTGAAGTAAAATTGAAATACAGTATCATATTAGCTTTAGGTGTACAACATAGTGATTCAGCATTTGTATGTACTGGGAAATGATAAGTCTAGGTACCATCTGTCCCCATAAAAATTTAATACGATATTACTGGCTATATTCTATTCCCCAAGCTATGCAATATACACCCATGACTTATTTATTTTATAACTAAGTATTTGTAGGTGAGTCTTTTTAAGGCTTTGGATTTGTTTGGTCAAATTGCACTCCCAGAGGCTGACCTGGGTGTCACTCCCCATGTGGGTTTAAGAACGTCCTCAGATGGGTTTCAGAGGCCCTCCTCCCCTCCTTGGACATCAGCTGTCCGACTCCAGCTTCAGGCCCCTCTCCCCTCTTTCCCTAGGGAAACACAATGGGAAAGTTTATATTCTGAAATATCTAATCAGGTATTTATCTCTAAGTACTTTAAAAAGTCAACATAATTACTCTAGTCCCATTAAGTTTAATTTGCAGCAAATTATGTATTTAGCGTGAAGTTGGGGTTGCTTTCCTGGCTGCTGGAGGTAGGGTCTGGCTGTTCACAATGGGATCCCGCAATGCCAGTGCAGGCTGGGGGGTGGAGGAGGGAGGTGGTGCAGTCTGGGGGCCTCTCTTAGGAGGGTGTTATTTCCATGGTGGCAGGGTAGAGCCTCAGTGCCTCTGATACCCTGTCCCCATCTCCAAAGCCTGCTCTGCATTCACCTGCAGCAGATAAACCTAGTAGTGGGTGGTTCTGCTTCTCCACCTGGGGGGTTCCCCAGTGCTTGGGGGTTTTTCTAGTGTCAGGGGCTTGTGTAGGGCGTATGTAGAGCAGCCTGGAAACTCCAGGGACTTCACACCCCAGGGGCAACCCTCAACCAGTGAGGGATGGAAATGAGTAGATAGACGCCCAGCTTGACACGGAGCTTCCATCTGAGGGATAAGTTTGAGGCACATCCCATACACACCCTCAGAGGGTCCCCAGTAGGACTGGGCCCACAGTGTGGCCTGCTCTGATTCAGTCGTTGGGGCTTTTCTCCCTCCTGGCCCCTGGCCCCTCCTCACTGTGCCTCCTGGGATCACCTCCTACCTCAGCCACCTGCATTTTCAGAGGAAGCCAAACCCAGAGAGTAATGAATCATTCCAGAGCAGCAGCAGCAGGGGGCAGATAGACTGGAGGGTTGCAGAGGACAGGACAGAGGCCATGAGGGTGATGGGTAGAATGGGGAAGAATGAAACCAGATTTTTTCCCCCTTCAAGCCTTTTGAGACCCTATGCACAGGGTACAGCTGCCTGAGCTGTGGAAACAACACTCATTTACTACCTCCCCGTTGTGGCTATGGGTCTGTCTGCCCACAGCCTCACTCCCGGTCCAGCCACTGGACACCTGCCTTCTCCCAAGGGTGCATTATCCCTCCTAACTAGTATCTGAGGCTCTTCTGACTCCCATGCTCGCAGTTCTTTTACTTCCCAGGCCTCCATCTGGGGCCCAAAGCCTACTGGGAGATCTGTCTGATGTCATCTTTCAGCCACGTGGCCTGGCCTGACAGTGGCCCCATCTCACCCATTCCTTGGCCAGGCACCAGGTCCTCTTGGGCAATTCTCTACCCCCTGTCCTGGGCTGACCTTCCTTCTCCTGATTTTAAGGCTCCTGCCCTGCATATCCTCCTGTGACGGTTCATTTTATGTGTCGACTTAGAGGGTGATTTGGGTGAGATTAATGTTTAAAGCAGTACACTTTGAGAGTAGTTTGGATTGCTCTCCAAACTAAGGGTGGGCCTCATCCAATCAGTTAAAGGCCTGAATGGAATAAAAAGACTGGCCTCCCGCAGCAAGAAGAAATTGTCCCTCAGACTGCCTGTCTAGGTTTGCTGGTATGCAGGACAGATTCTGAACTTACCAGCTTCCATAATTTCATGAGCCAATTCTTTATAATAAATCTCTTTCTACATGCATATACACAGCCTATCGATTCCATTTCTCTGGAAAGCCTGACTAATACACCTGCCCAGACCAAGAACCCAAGGTCCCCAAGGTTCTGATATTGAGCAGGCAGCCTCCCAAAGCCAACTGTCCTGGCTCCAAAGGTCACATGTTTGCTTAGCTCCTTCCCTTGTCCCAGAATTCTGCCCTCACTCCCCTCATCCCAGTAAGCCACTTTTTTAAAAATCCTCATCTCAGGCTCTGCTTCTAAGGAACCCAATGCAAGCTAATTGGTAGTAAGAATGGTCCTAGGGAGTAGGCTCTAAGATGAAACTGTGGAGATGTCACTGATGACCCCATCATTGGTGACAGGTAGATAGCAATAGCCCCTGACCTGTGGTAGCAGCGCCATCATGAAGACATCCCCCTGTCGGGAACAGGGGAACAAGTAGAGGGGGTGCACTGGCTTGGGGCAAGGTCTCTGGCACCAAGACGTGTAGGAGGGAAAGTAATGAGAAGGAAATTGTAATTGTCAGCTCTTGTTAAGCACCACTGATACATGAAGACTGAGAACTATAGACTCAGATTTATTAGTCTGCAATTTGAAGCAAAGTGTTCATCAGAAAACCTACTTGGCAACATACAAGAGACTCCAACTTTGTAGCCAGAGACCAGGCAAAGGATGTCATTGTAGGAATGACCGAGCTTCCAAGAAGGATAAACTCTCTGCCCAGGAAAGTCTCTTGTGCCAAAGTCAGGGCGCTGAGAGACCAGGAGTAAGTGTCTGAGACTCGGGTTGAGGATATCTGGATGGATGGACTGGAGAAACCAGACTTCCCTGCACCTCCTGGGCCTTGGTGAAAGATGAAAGCCCCCCTCGCTGGAAGACCATACAAGGCCTCATGCGAGGAGGTGCCTGACCTCTCTTCTTCTTCAGGATTGACCCCCTACCTCCCCTTTGGCCACCACACCCATAACCAGGCTCAAATCTGAGCATAACCTATCTCCTAAAGCAGCAGGCATGCCAGGGAAAGGAAGAGATTATATACCCAAGGAGCAACAAGACTTGGCGACAAGAACCAGGAGGAATCAGGGAAGTGGCCTGGAAATGGACTGTGGAGGTGCTGAATCAAGAAGGCCAGATTCCAAAGCTGGACAGGGCAATGTGTTGCTATAGGGGGACTTCCCTGGGACACTGGATTGATCATTCTGGGAAGGGTCTGTTCTGGAAGAGGCCACTCTGGGGATGCCAGGACCCCACAATGACAGATGCCATAATTATCATGGTGGACAACAAGCTTGGATGACAGCGTTACGAAATTTAAAAACTTCAGCATGAAAAGACACTGGTAAAGGGCACCTGGCACACAGTAGGTGATCAATAAATAATTGTCAAAGGGGACACCTAGGTGGCTCAGTTGATTAAGTGTCTGCCTTCAGCTCAGGTCATGATCCCAGAGTCCTGGGATCAAGCCCCACATTGGGCTCCCTGCTCAGCAGGAAGCCTGCCTCTCCCTCTCCCACTCCCCCTGCTTGTGTTCCCTCCCTCGCTGTGTTGCTCTCAGTCAAATAAATAAAATCTTTAAAAAAAAAAAAAAAAGAAAGAAAGAAGGAAGGAAAGAAAGAAAGAAAGAAAGAAAGAAAGAAAGACAGACAGACAAAGACACGACACGGGTAAGAGATTGAAAAGACCAGACACAGACTAGGAGAAAAAGATGTGCAAATTATGTATAAGATAAAGGACTTGTTTCCAGAATATATAAAGAGCTCTCTAAACTCAATAACAAGAAAATAAACAACCTGATTTTTTTAAGCGTGCAGAAGACTTGAACACGTACGGATGGCAAATCTGTACATGGAAACATGGACGCAAGCCACAGCAAGATGCCACTGCACACGTAGAGTTGTGACTGTCACAGACAATGGATGTGGAGAACCACAGGTCCACACACTGCAGGTGGAGACAGGAAATGGTACAAGTGCTCTGGAAATCAATTAGGCAGTTTCTTAAAAAGCTAAACCTGCCTCCTACTATGTGACCTGCCATTCCACTTCTAGGTATTTTACCCAAGAAAAATTAAAACATGAGTTCACACAAAGATTTGTACACAAATGTTCATAACAACTGTATTTGTTAACATAAAAAGCTGGAAACAATCCCAAATCCCAACACTTAGTGAAGAGATTAATAAATTGTGGTCTATTTGTATAATGGATTACTACTCAGCAATAAAAAGAAACAAAATATTTATTCACATACCAACAATGGATGAAGCAAAAAATAATTTGGCTGAGTGAAAGAAACCAGACAAAAGAGTACACATTTTATAACTAGAATATAGTTTTTATTTTTTTTTAATATTTTATTTGTTTATTTGACAGATAGAGATCACAAGTAGGCAGAGGCAGACAGAGAGAGAGGGGGAAGCAGGCTCCCTGCTGAGCAGAGAGCCCGACGTGGGTGGCCATTAGGGCAGAGGGAGGACAAAGGGAGGAGAGGAATCTTTGAGGCTCTCCGCTTGGGTAGTTTGTAGTTAGAGGACCCTCCCCCAGGCTGACCAGAAAGCAGAGCACTGGGGGACCCACCCTGGGAGCTGGGTGACTATGGGCCACTCCCTGAACCTCTTTGTGCTGGGTTCCTGCAGGATGGAGGGGCTGGATGGGCCTCCGGCTTCGATGTTCAAGGGTCTGTGTTTCATGGCACGTAGAGCCTGATAATATTCCCTGAGAGGACTGATGTGACTGTGTCCCCCAGGTCCCTGCACTGAAGGGGTGCATGTGGTAGCCTTTCATGGGGAAGGTCAGCCCTGGGGACAGAGAAGAGCAGGTGACCTGGGTGGGCTGACAGAGGGCAGAGAGCCCCTGTTACCCCCCTGGGAGCCCATCATTGTGCTGGGATTCCCCCCACCACACACACACATGCACACACACACACACACACACACACACACACACTGTCCAGGCCAGCCTCAAAACACAAAAGAGAGAGGTCTCACCTTGACACCTCACCTCTTTCCGCTCTGCTTTTACACAAGCAGACTCCCCCCTTGCATGCCTTCCCCTCCCCTAGCCAAATTCTACACAGCCCAAGGCCTGCCTCCTCCAGGAAGTCTTCCCTGATGTCTCATAGCCAAACCCCTCATATCTCCACCCAGCTGGCCCTCTGGTTGTTTCATTGTCAACCCAGTTTCAGATTTTGTGCTGTGAGGCCTAGTCCCAAACATCAGCTCATCTCATTATCTCTCCAGGTTCATCGATATTTCCAGGGCACTGGCTTGGAGCCAGGCACTGTGGGGGCCACGGAGGGGATGAGAATAAACACCCACCGAGCACTTGCAGATGCCTCTGGGCCCAGTCAGCCCATGTGGGATCTGGGCGGGCTCCTCACCCTGTCGGAAGAATGAGGACCCAAAGCCCAGAGACAGGAGAGGCAGTTCAGGTCCCAGTGAGTCAGAGGCCGGGACGCGAACCCAGACCAGACTCCACCCCACCCCCATTACTTGCCCCTGACACTCTCTTTTAGAATTATTAATTAACTAGTTTTTTATTCATTGTTATCCATTAATTCATCCCTTCATTTGGTCAACTAATACTTATAGAACTCTGATATTGTATTCCAGGTGACATGAAAGACTACATGAATCAAGTTGGGTTGGTTTTGTTTTGGTTTGGTTTGGTTTGGTTTGCATTTTTATTTCGGTAAATGACATGTAGCATTGTATACATTTAAGGTACACATCTTGCTACTTTGACACATTTATATCTTATAATATGGTTGCCATTGTAATGATACTTATCACACTTCATACTTTTAGTACACTATTGCTGCCTGTGTCCCAAACACTGTACATGAAATCTCTATTTCAGTAACTCATTAGAATTCTGTAACCGTCTACACCATCAACACTGTACCCCCACCTCGAGCCCCCAGGAACCACCATTTCACTCCCTGTTTTTGTTCTTCATTTCACATGTTTGATTTTTTTTTTTTTTTTAAGATTTCAAATATAAGTGATATCATTCAGTCCTTGTCTTTCTCTATCTGGCTTATCTCCCTTAGCATAATGTGCTCGAGGTCCATCCACGTGGCCGCAAGTGGCAGAAAAGCCTCCTTTCTCACAGTTGATGAATATTCCATTATGCAGATGGACATTCATCTACCGATGGGCCTTTGGGCTGCTTCCCCATCTCGGCTATTGTGAATAAGGCCGCAGTAAGCATGGGGGTGCATACATCTCATCGAATTCCTGTTTTCGTTCCCTTTGGGTACATTCCCAGAAGCGGAATTGCTGGCTCATATGTATGGTAGATCTATTTTTAATTTTTTTGAGAAAATTCCATATTGTTTTCCATAGTGGTTGGACTGATTTGCATTCCCACCAACAGTACTCAAGGGCTCCCTTTTCTCCACATTCTTGCCAACATTTGTTATTTCTTCTCTTTTTGCTACTAGCCATCCTGAGAAGGGTGAGGGGCTACTCACTGTGGTTTTGGTTTTCCTTTCCTTTACCGATGGTAGGGGATGCAGAGCGTGTTGACCGTGTTGATGTCCTTTTTGGAAGAATGTCTGGAATTCCCTAAACCGCCTCAGCTGGGGCAGGATTGCTCCTGGAGCCTGGAGCTCTCTGGTCATACAGGTGTGGCTCAGGTGGCTACAGCTGTGCAGACAAGGTTGGGGGTGGGCACAGAGCAGCAAGGCAGGGTCCCTTGGAAAGACCAGGGTGATGGGGGGGGGAATAAAGCACCTGGGGGGACTGCAAACTTTTAAGGGGGTGCTCCCTCTCAGAGTCTGCTTCGCACTGTCACCCCTCTGTGGGCTCTCCAGTGATCCACAATCTAAAAACCAGGGACTCCAGACTGTCTACTTGCCTGTCCTCTTTCTCTAACTGCCTCAGGGTCTGTCTATAGCCACGGGACAGGATTAATCTGTCTTTAAGCTTCTGGTTCCAGATCTTTTCTCTTGCCTTCCTGGGCTGGTCCCCACACCACCGAATTTTTCAGAAAAATATTAAAGGAACAGATGGTGGTCACAGATCCCAGGTGGTGGGAGAGCCAGACCTGGCCCCAGGACTGGCTCTGGATGATAAATCCCATCACTTGGAGGTGGTAATGGCTTTTCCCACAGAAGTGTTGCATCATGAGAGCAGAGCCTGCTTGTGTGGTAGTGTGTGTGCATGGGGGGGGGGGGGGGCCTAAAGCTTTATGTTTGCAGGCCCAGACTCCATCTCAGGCACTGTCCTGGGGCTCCTAGGGTGAGTTGCCAGTTTGTTGATAAAAGCTAATCATGGCTGACAGCTTGTTACCCCACTCTCTGCTGCCCCTGGGTCAATGAGAGAGAGAGAGGGAGAGATGAAAAAGAAAATTAAACCCCAAGATCCCACAGCCAGAAGGGTCCCAAAGAAACGGAATCTAACTCTCTTGTTCAGTTGGGGAAAGATCAGTGACAATGTGTGTGAGGTGCCTGGCAAAGAAGCTGAAGCCCCAAGTCCAGGACCTGGTGCTGGCCCCCAGAGGTGCTGCTGACCCCCACCCTCTCCTGCTACTTACTGATCAGGGTCTCTCCAGGGCTTCGACATTGAGCCTGCAAGTGAAGCCAAGTGACCTCTGGTATAGTCAGGGGGTGGGGGGAGCAGACTGCCAAGCTCTGTGGGCAGCAGTTCGCATGGCTCAGGTGGTGACCAACATGCCTAGAGGCTGGTCACAGGTGCCCAGGGTGAGTCAGGCCAAGGGCCAGGTGCCTCCCAGCATCTCTCTTAGTTCCTTGGCCAGCAACTCCATAGCACTCTCACAATTGTCCTGGCATTTTGCCTTCTCTGGTTTCCTAGGATCATTCCCCATCCTTGTGCATGGTGAAAAGGACTCATTGATTTAGGACATAGACAGGACCCACCATCAGAGAGGGACATGAGGAAAGGTTTGTCCAGGAGGCCAGAACAGGGGGCCATAATCTGACCCCAGCTCCTGAGGCCTCCCTGGGTCCCATGATGCTGGAGAGGGTACAGCCCTCTGATCCCACACCCAGGAGGGAAGAAAAGTCCAGGTAAGACCAATAGGGTGATGGTTAAGAGCTAGGGTTCCAGAATCAGACAGACTGGGGTTCAACTTGCTTATGGTGTGACCTTGGGCAAGTCCCTCCACCACTCAGAGGACAGACATTTTATCTGCATAGGCCCCACTCTGAGCTCTGGGACATTGGGGCTCCATTCATATTCGCAGAGAAAAGAAATTATTCTCCATCTAATTAATCTAATTAGAAGTAATCAAGTTCTGGAGATGTGTGCAGCAGGGTGAGTGATTAGGAAAAATTACCTCCCTGAAAACAGTTTAAATGTAATTTTTTTGGTTCCACAATCTAAAAACCAAATAAAGAAGAGTGAGTGAGTACTCTGTCCCAAACCCCTCTGGCAGAGAGCTCCCTGAGGTGGGGACACGAGCCCACAGAGAGGGAGAGACTACCACCAGATTGGCAGGGGGCATGGTAGACCTGCTGAGACAGTCCTCTACGTTCTAGAAGAGCTGTACCATCTTAAGACTATGACCCACACCTTTGGGGACAACCCCAGTCATACCTCAGGCCAGGCATCTCCCACACACCCAGTCATGTTCATACACACTCATATTCTGATAAAAATGACACATCTGTCCTTGAACTTCAAAGTATTCTTGTATTCTACTTCAATAGACCTCAAAAGAACCCAGAATTCTTAGGAGCCAGAGAGAGAGAGTAACATTATGTGTGTGTGTACTCCTGTCTCTGTTGGGTTTGTCTCAGTTGGAACAAGTGGGTAGGCAGCAGTACCAGTGGCCTTCATTAGAAGAAGCTGGAGAAAGCAGCCTGAGGGATGACACCAGGGTAGGGCAATGCTTAATCCAAAGGGGTAACTCCCTGACAGCACTTACACTGTGTAGACCTTAAGGGACCTTAAACCGTCCCTTAAATCACACTCCTTCCTTCTCCTTCTTCACTAAGGAGTAAGTGCTCAGGTTACTTCAGGACTCAGGACCTCTTTCCTGAGAACAGTGCCCTGTCCAGGCCATCCATCATTTAGGGAAGGGCAGAGCCTGGAGATTAATTATTTTTAGCCCTGCTGAGTCAGGTAGACTGGTGCTTCCAACCACACCTTTCTCAGCCTGCCCCAGTCTATATGGGGAACCTCATTAGGAGCAGACAAACTGGGAGGAGGACTGTAGAATTGCGGGGGGTGGGGGGGTTTCGCTTGGCCAGTTGTCTGTTGGTGGGGAGAGGGAAAAAAACATTCTTCAGAGGAGCTGGAAGGATGTAGGGACCTCCTCTTCCCCAATATGTGCCTTTGGGTTTAAAGAAGAATAATCATGACTCTACTCAGAACCATAAAGCCCAAAACCCAGAATCTAGAATTATATAACCCAGAACCAATACCCTAGAATCTTAGATCCCAGAACTACAGATTGTAATACCTAGAACCACAGAACCTAGAGGTAGAGATCTCATATTCACAGAATTGTAAACCCAGAAATTTAGAACCTGGAGTCAGAGAATCCAGAGCCATGGAATCCAGAATTACAGAACCCAAAGCACAGAATTGCAGGCCCTACGGCACTAAAACAAGGACTTTTACTTTCTCTAAAATGCTCTCTGCATTCAAAACCATTTTAAATTCTTCAGTGCCCACTTAAATTCTCCTTCCCACAGGAAACCTAGTGCCTTCAGCTTTGGCAGGGCCTTCCTTCCTCTGAGCTGTCCTGGGCCTCTTTGGATCCTGTGATGCCATCCATGCCAATCCTCTCCTCAGGTCTGATTCCCCATTGCACCCTCTCCATCCCTACACTGGATCTGACCCTGTTACTGCCTCATGGTAGACACTCTAGGCATGTATGTGGAAAGAGTAAATTCTTGAACTATTTAGCCTGAACTCCCTCATGTTCCAGAGGAAATGCCTGAAGTCCAGAGAGAATATGTTTTTCCCATGGTCACAAAGTATATTTGGGAAATCCCAGGGAAAATCCTAGTTCTCTTCATTCTAAGCCTAGGGCTCCTTCTCTTCCCCAGATTGGATCTAAAGGACTGGAGTGTTGGCATGGAATTCTACCATATCTTATTGCTTTTTAATTGTCCCCATTGTTGTTAGTTTCACCCTCAAAAGCCTCAAAAGTTTAGGATAAACTACTTAGTCTGGTGGAGGTGATGATGGTGGTAGGAATGACAGTAGGCTTCCTAGAGGAGGTGGCACCTGAGCTCAGAAAACATGTGGGAAGCTATGCCAGTCAAAGAGCAGTATGTGAAATGGTCCAGTGGCAGAAGAGGATGTATCCTGTGCTCAGAGACTATAGGTACAAAGTAGTCATAGAGACAAAGATTCTTGTTAAAGGAGACCCTGTAGGGTTATATCTGCCAACCTAGGATATTTAGGCCTTATCTAATGAATATCTTATATACATTATATCCCTAGATTGCCCATGGCTCCTTGAGGGCCGAAACTATGCTTTCCTCCCTAAGGCCCAAAGATAAACATAGACTGGACCAAGAGAAAAAAGCAAAAATGTTGTGGCTTGGAAATACCACTTACCTAACGTTCAGCTGGGCAGCTTATAAGAAAAGGAATGAATACCAAGTTGAGCCAAGTGTGTGTAATCAAAAATAGCCTGAACATGTTGGAGGGTGGCAGATGAGTCAGAGGGCAAGAGAAGGTAGGTGGAGGTGAGGAGAGTGAACAGAACGTGAAGATGCCTGTATCAGTTATTTTCCACGTGGGTGTCAGGACCATGGACAGCTCCCAAGGCAGCCCTACAGCTTTTCTCTTCAAACTCCTCGGGTTACTTCTTTCCCTCTGTCTTTTATGTGGAATTATCTGGACTGTAACCAGGAATAAGGGGATGGGCTTTAGAGCCAGACTGTTGGAATTCATATCATGGCTCTTCCCCCTTGCTAGTTACATAATCTTGGACAATTTTCTTAACTTCTCTGGGCCATGGCGGCCTGATCTGTCAAATGAGGATAATATTGGTACCTACTTCATAGGGTTGTAGTGAAGAAAAATAAAAAACAATGAAAGTAATAGCTTTGCATTGTGCATGGACATAGGTGATGCTAAAAGAAATCTTTTACTATTATCCTAAGATAATTCTGTGTAAGATGGGGATTCTTGGACTCAGTTCCCATTCTTTAAAATGAGGCCATCTGTGGGGAGCCTGGGTGGCTCAGTCATTAAGCATCGACCTTCGGATCAGGTCATGATACCAGGTTCCTGAGATCAAGCCCCACGTCTGGCTCCTTGCTCAGTGGACAGCCTGCTTCTCCCTCTCCCATGCCCCCTGCTTGTGTTCCCTCTCTCACTGTCTCTCTCTCTCCCAAATAAATAAATAAAATCTTTTAAAAAATAAAATGAGGCTATTTTCTTCATCCATATTATTAGACTTTTTTACCATAACAATGTATTTTTACATTATTTGATCAGTTATTTAAAATAAAACAAAATAAGGATACTGGACAAGAAATATTATGTTCCATAACTGCCCAGTTGTAATGGTCCCTGGGTCTTTGATTCAGGACTTCCTGAGTGGATACAGAGTTGAGCATGAGGCATGATGAGAAGTGAAGCCTTGGGAACAGGTCCAGGGGTATACCAGTTGTAAAGAATTAGAAGCTCTTACTAATGTTTTTAGCTTCCACTTTGTTCCTTTCCGACTTTCCTCAGTGTATGCTCAGGTTTCTTGGCACCCTGATATGATATGCTCATATTCACCACTCTCCCCTCACATACCATACTTCAGTCCACTGACATTCTTTGTATTTCTTGAAAAGACCATGATCCTTCTCTCCTTTGAGGCTTCTCACATGTTTTTTCCTTTGTCCGGAAGCTGTACAGTATATACAGGATTCTTTGTAAGTCACAAAACCCTAATTCAAAACTCAACTCAGCTTGTCTTCCACAAACTAATAAAAAATGGAAAATAATTTGGACATTTCCCTGAAAACTCCAGGAGTTAATGGCTTCAAGCATGGCTGGATCCAGGAACTTAAATGATGTCATCTGGACATTGTCTTTCTACCTTCTGCATTAGTGTCATTGGACACTGGTGTCATTGGAAAGCACAGTCATGTTTTCCACTGTAAGTGAAGAATGAGAACTATTAGCAGTAGGATTACATGACTCTAGTTTAGCATCTCTCCTGATTAGCTAAAGTTCCTATATGATTTTCATTTTTCTGGTTTAGGTCATCTTCCCATGACTAAAATGATTATTACAACCAGGAGGTAAAATTAACTTAATGGTCATGCCTCAGTAGCAGGAGCCAGGAGATGGGCCAGCCCACCTGGATGTACTGAGAGTGGGTGGAAGTTTTCAAAGCAAAACTGGGGAGTGATCCTACCAGAAGAAGAATGAGCTCTAGACAGACAAGAAAAGGCAGGGAGGCATAACAACTTTTCTCCCTTCTTCTTGACATGCAGATCACCTTTCAGATCTCAGCCTATGACACACCCCTTCAGAAAAGACTGTCCTGACCCCTGAGCTGAACCACAGCCATCTAATCCTTTGCTTTACTCTTTAGCTCTTTTATATTCAAAGTTGGAATTTTTTAAGTACTGTCAAAGAGAACCAAAGCCAGACACTAAAGTGATATAGACAGATTTTATTCAGAAACTACTGCAATAGGAAAAAAGACTTTGGTATAGAACTGAGCACAATTCAAAAGACAACAAGGACAGGTGGGGATTTATATAGCCATTGAGCTGGGTGAGGGTGTCAGCGGAGATACCAACCTGAAGGGATTTTTGTTAAACTGACCAAATAAGATTCTTACTGATCAGACATCAAGGCTGAAAGATTCTCTCGAAACTGACTTAGCAGGATTCTTGCTAAAAATGAAAAATGCAAGCTCATCTGGTGAGACCAGGCTTAGAAGAACTTGTCCAAAGTTCAGTCAGAGAGAATCTGTCATTACTTAACTAGGCACCAAGCACTTTCTAAGTGATTTGGACACATTACCTAATTTAATCTTCTCAACTTCCTTATGTAATACATACCTTAATCTCCATTTTAGAAATGAGGAAACTGAGGCCCAGAGAGGTTAAGTAACCTGCTCAAGCTACTACAGTGAGAATGTGACAGGCCTGAGATACAAATCTACCCATTCGTTCTCCAGAGCCCACTTCCTTAACTACTCTGCCACACTCCTTCTTTTAAACATAATCGTGTAAATAATCACAAGCTCGATGGTCCTTACATGTATTCTTGATGTGACTGTTTACTGTTTAGTCCACTAGTCTTTAGTCCCACAGAGGCAGAGACATTATCTGCCTTACCCATTCTGGGATCCTCTCTGAATCATCCATCACCTAACACAATGCGTAGCACATAGGAAAACCCTCGTGTCCTCAGCTTTCCAGTGGGAATCATGAGCCCACCCAATGTTCTCCTCCCTACAAGCAGGATTTGGAGAGTCAAATCCAAACTCAGATCCCATCTTGCCTCTTCCCCATTGTTGGCTTACTCCTTTCCTTCGTTCACCCTCTTCCCTCTTTTCTGCCTTCCCTCATCCTCTCTGCCCCTCCCCTACACCTGTCTCCCACACCCTCCAGTTCTCCTCTTCCTTTTTCTTTGTCCCATACTTTCTCCTCCCTCTCCTCATTACCGCCCCCAGCTAATTAAATAATTCTGCGGAATGTGTTTCATTTGCATTTGGCTCTGGGGCCTCTGACGAGGGTGGGCAGCCACGTGTTCATTAAGCAACTGTCAAAATCAAAAGCTTCTGCACAGCAAAGGAAACAGACAAGAAAACGAAGAGGCAACCCACGGAATGGGAGAAGATATTTGCAAATGACAGTACAGACAAAAGGTTGATATCCAGGATCTATAATGAACTCCTCAAACTCAACACACACAAAACAGACAATCATATCAAAAAATGGGCAGAAGATATGGACAGACACTTCTCCAATAAAGACATACAAATGGCTATCAGACACATGAAAAAATGTTCATCATCACTAGCCATCAGGGAGATTCAAATTAAAACTACATTGAGATATCACCTTACACCAGTTAGAATGGCCAAAATTAGCAAGACAGGAAACAACATATGTTGGAGAGGATGTGGAGAAAGGGGAACCCTCTTACACTGTTGGTGGGACTGCAAGTTGGTGCAGCCTCTTTGGAGAACAGTGTGGAGATTCCTCAAGAAATTAAAAATAGAACTTCCCTATGACCCTGCCATTGCACTCCTGGGTATTTACCCTAAAGATACAGATGTAGTGAAAAGAAGGGCCTCTGTACCCCCAATGTTTATAGCAGCAATGGCCACGGTGGCCAAACTGTAGAAAGAACCAAGATGCCCTTCAACGGATTAATGGATAAGGAAGATGTGGTCCATATATACTATGGAGTATTATGCCTCCATCAGAAAGGATGAATACCCAACTTTTGTAGCAACATGGACAGGACTGGAAGAGATGATGCTGAGTGAAATAAGTCAAGCAGAGAGAGTCAGTTATCATATGGTTTCACTTATTTGTGGAGCATAACAAAAAGCATGGAGGACATGGGGAGTTAGAGAGAAGGGGGTTGGGGTAAATTGGAAGGGGAGGTGAATCATGAGAGACTATGGACTCTGAAAAACAATCTGAGGGGTTTGAAGTGGCGATGGGGGGGTGGGAGGTCCGGACCAGGTGGTGGGTATTATAGAGGGCACGGATTGCATGGAGCACTGGGTGTGGTGAAAAAATAATGATACTGTTATGCTGAAAATAAATTAATTTTTTTAAAAAAAGCAACTGTGTGGAGGAATGTAATGTACCAGTCTTACTGCAACCATTGTCTTATCTTGGCTCATCCTAAAAGACAATTACATATTCACTGGGGAGGCAAAAAGCCCACAAACCTCAGCCACCAGTGTTTAAGAATTGGAAATGGGTTGAGGAGAGGAGGGCCCAGCTCTGAATCCAGGAAAGATTCACCTGCTTGCAGGGCAGGGTGGGGGAGGGAAACAGGAGAGGAGACTAAGCTGGACCCAGGAGACTCCCAAACTCCTGTTATTGCAACACTGCCATAGCTAAGCAGGTCAGAGATCTCCCTTGGCTTTGACTTCATCCAGGTCAGAGTGTAGTTATTAAACTCCTGGGGGTGGTTATTGCAAGGTGTCCTCAAATCCATCTGTTGTGTACCTAGCACCTAACAGCACCAAGCACTGTAGACTTGGCTTAGCACCCAACAAACCACTATTTTATTGTACTGTGTGCTACTGCCATTAGAGTGATGGAGAAATTCATGGAAAGCATTTCTGAAGTCCTGGTAGCTTTTCCCCATTCTGCATTCCCTCAGTCACTGGTATTGAACAGCGGCATTTGTGGCAGTGATAATGGAAGCCACCATCCATTGAGCACCTAGTGAATACAGGCATTGGGCTTAGTGATTTAGTAGGTTATCTCATTTAATCCTCACAGCCTGGTGGGGAGGTAATTATTGTTATTATTCCCCTTTTGTGGTTAAGTAAACTGAGGCTCAGCAGTAAAGTACCAAGACCAAAAGAGTGAACATTAGACAGTGGAGGACAATGATCCCTGAAAGATGAGGCACAAAACAGTGAGACCAGGGAGTGCCCAGCTTCCCACCTAAAGAGAATTCTAGGCCATAATGGAGGGAGAGGAAGCAGGTAGAGCTAAGTTGAAGAGACAGAGCTAAGAAAATAGGAAGAACAAACAAGACAGAGTTCATTGGACAGAGTGGCAAGAGGAAAGAGAGGAAAACAGAAAGAACTCTGAAGATCTGCAGAGGGCCCCTCTCAAGAATTCAGCTGAATGCCCCCATTTCAGGAAACTATCAAATACTGGGGAAAGAACAACCTAAAAGGATGAAGTGTAAGAATGCCAACACTCACACAGTGCTGGAAATAGAACCTGTTCCCAGTAGCCAGACTGGAAAACTTCATGGTTCACAGGGATTTGAGAAAAGTACACAAAATCGTCTTTGCCTAGACAGTGGGCAGTGAATAGCCTTAGATTAAGGACTATTTCAGTTCCTTCTTGCTTTGGGGAATTAAAATTTAATTCCTAAAAGCAAGACTGAAAAGATCAAACTGTTAACGAGTAATGACGTCCCAAAATATAGCTTGAGAAATTTTATAGAAATACAAAACTGTCCAGTATCCAGCAAGGTAGATTCATGATGCCTTGGACTCAAATAAAAATCAGCAGGCATTCAAAGAAGTGGGGAAAAGTAACCCATAATGAGGAGATAAATGAATCAATCAAAACCAACACAGAAGTGATACCAATAATAGAATTCGCTGACAAGGACTTTAGAAGTTATTATAATTGTATTCCATATGTTTGCAAAATGAAGTAGAGACATGGAAGATATTAAAAAGATCAAGTGGAACATTGAGAGGTGAAAACTACAATGTGTGAAATGAAATATACACTACATGGAATTGATAGCAGATTAGAAATTGCAGAAGAAAAGATTAATGAACTTGACACCACAGTGGTAGAAACTGTTCACACTGAAGCAGAGAAAAAAAGAATTTTTCTAAAATGAACAAAGCAGCAGTGAGTTGTAGAAATAATTCAAACTATCTAATGTACGCATAGAATTGGGTCCCCAAAGGAGGGCAGGGGAGGAAAATATTTGAAACAATAATAGCAGAAAATTTTCCAAATTTAATGAGAACTATGATCCCACAGATCAAAGGAGCTCCACAAAGCTAAGCACCAGAATTATGAAGAAAGCTATAGGCTTTTGTAGAAATTGACAAATTGATTTTAAAATTCATAGGGAAATAAAAAGGAATTGCAGTAACTAAAACAACCTTGGAAAAAAAAAAAAAAGAACAAAGTTAGAGGATTAACACTCCGTGATGTCAAGACTTATCATAAAACTAGAGTAATTAGGACAATGTGGTGTTGGCATAAAAGGAAATAAAAAATACATCAGTGGAACAGAATTTAAAGTCCAGAAACAGACCCACAAACAGATAAAGACAATTGATTTTTGACAAAAGAGCAAAAGCAATTCAATGGAGAATGGATAGTCTTTTCATCAGATAGTGCTGAAACAACTCAATGTCCATACATACACAAGAATGAACTTCAATCCATATCTTATACCATACATAAAAATTAACTTTAAGTGGATCATAGACCTAAACATAAAACCCAAAACTATAAAACTTCCATAAGAAAACATAGGAGAAAACGTCCATGATCTTGGCTTAGGCAAATATTTCTCAGATGTGACATCAAAAGCAAGATCTATCAAAGAACTAATTGACAAGTTGACACACTCTGCTTTTCAAAAGACACTGGTAAGAGAATAAAAGGACAAGCCACTTCCGGAAGAGAGTATTTTTAAAATCATAATCTGATAAAGATTATATAGAACTCTTATAACTCAATAATAATCTTCAAATTGTTCACTATTAACAACTGGTTCAAAATTTTTAAAAGGCCACACTGGATGCCCTTAAGGGTGAGCCCAAATTCAGTGAAAAGATGAGGCATCTCGAGGAAAGATGGGCAGGGGTGGGGAGAACCAGCCCCACCATACCCCTGTGGACACCCACACTGTTTTGAGAATGGGTGCCCTGGCCTGGTTTGGGGCGCCTCCTTGTACTTCGTTAGTGGGATGATCCTGGAAAAGTCCTGGTCCCAGTGAGTCACAGAGTTGAGCGAGAGGTGTGTGTGCACAAATGGTCAAGAGAAAAGCCTGGATGGTGACCATTGTCAACACAGCAACCAGACACCTGACCTGGTGTTGAATTGTGCCCAGCTTTATCCTAAGCCCTTTACCTACACTATCTCACTTATTCCTCACAATGACATTATGAGAAAGATATATTATTATCTTATTTTCCAGATGAGAAAACTGAGGCAGGGAAAGATGAGGCCCCTTACTGAAATCTCAGCACTGGTACAGCCCAGACAGGGGTTGAGGCCAGCGGATGGACTCCCAGGTCCACACCAGCCCCCCTTCTGTGGAGTGGAATATGGTTGCACCCTCGTCATGGCTGTCCTCCATGAATAACATCTGTAGTCATGTTACTTACTCTGCACACCCAAGTGAGGAAGAATCCCTACTCTCATTTTACAGCACCCTCCCCTTCCTGACACTGTACCCTGAAGGCTGCAATAGCAACTTTGAGAATAGAAGCATTGTTTGGAGGTCCCTGGAGATCCCTTCAGAGCGAGTGGACCTACCTTCCCACCCACCCCCTCCAGGGGTCCAACCCCAGCCCCATGAGACCCTGGGGCCTCGGCCCTAATAAGGTCAATGCCACTGCTCTCTCCCTCCTGCTTAGAATTCAGACTGGCTGAAGAATTCTGCTGACCCCTTAGATCAGCAGAACTTTGGGCCCCAGAGGCCCCTTATTCTGCCAAGGGCCTTCTCCAGACAAGAGTTATTAACTCATTAACAAGCAAACAGCCGCACTGCTAATAATCCCAGGACATTTGAACCATCTGCGCCTGGCACCCTGGCACGGGGCCACTCAGTCCTGCCAACAGAACCATACCCTTCTCTTTTCCCAGCCACAAGGAGGCAGAAGCTGCCAAACCATCAGGGCTTGCTCTCTCTGAGGGCTCAGTCCAGTGTCATGGGGAATTGGAAGAAATCTGGATGGAAGACCCTGAGAAAGTGATCTAGGCAGGGATAAGGGAAACCTCAAATGGGCCAGAGGGGAGAATTCAACTTTTCTGAATACCTACTATGTGCCAGGCACTTATCTACACCATCTCACCCAAACCTCATCACCTTGGTGACAGATGTTGTCACCAACCCTATTATGTGATTACACCCATTTTGCAGATTAAAAAAATTGAGGCCCAGAGAGCTTAAGTGACCTGGCCAAGACACACAGCTTGACCATGGAGAGACAGCCTCCCTGTAACCCCTAAGTCCATCTTCTCTCTCCCAACCACACTGTTTGCTCCTCACTGCACAGGTGTCCCCTTAGCTCCTCCACCTCTGTTGCCTCACCAAAGCCACCTGGCCACCTTCTGGGAAGAAGCCTCAGCAAATCCCAGCCTTCAATGAGGAGGGGCCCAGAGGATCCCTCCTGAGAAGCAAACACTTCCCAGCAGAGTAAATCACCAGGAGCGGCAGCCACCCTCCCTCCCCAGCAAGTTTGTAAATCAAACCTTAGACCTGGGTTTGCAGCATCTGCTTCTGGGAAGTGAGGCAGGAAGCAGGGAGAAATGCAGAGAAAAGAATAGGGTCCCTGCACCCAGGTCCTGGGTGGCTTCTGGGCTGGAGGGGAGAGGCGCAGTGTGGCCACTGAGGGACAATTGTCCCCATCTGTGCCCCTAGGGGGGATGGACCAGACACTTCCTGGGGCCCCTGCCAGCCGGACATTCTGTAGGTCTCTGACCCCTTGTCAGGGGAGCTGGAGCAAAGGGTCTGGGCTCAGGGATGAAGCTGAGCATGAGATATGGGGTCAACAGCATCACTGAGCTAAGCCCTGGGTGGGGGTTTTTAGGAAGAAAGGGCTGGTGGCCGCTGAGGATAGGCCCGGGGTCGCTGTGCCCAGCTGGGGGCCTGGGCCAGGGCAGCAGGAAGGAAGCCAGAGGGGCAGTACTCCACACCCTGGGCTGGGAGACAGAGCCTGAGTCTTTCCTGGTTCTGAGGCTGACCCGCTGTGTGAACTTGGGCAGGTCACGTGGCCTTTCTGGGCCTCACTGCCTCATCTGCACAATAGAGATGACAGCTCCTACCCCTCCTCTCCCTACTTCTTCATCAGTCCTGTGACTTTGGGCAAGTCCTTCGAGTCTCTGAGTCTCAGCCTCCTCCTCTGTTGAATGGGAATACGCATGCCCATCTCATGGATCTGTCCTATTCATGGATACAGCCCTGTGGTCCTTAAACACATGTTTCTTGGGGGCCTCCTGGGTGCTAGACCCTGTTCTGGGTGCTGAGGACAGGGAGATGGGCAGTGGAGACGAGGCTCTGCTCTCTATGAGCTTCCATCGGTGGGTTGGCAGGTGGCCATGGGGAGGAGCTGGCCAGGAAAGTATAGGTGGCCTAGAGTCAGGGCCATGCCGAGTAGGAGGGTGACACACCCAAAGTCATAGGGTGGGTCATGGGCAGAACCCAGGCCAGGCTGGTAGCAGAGCAGACAGGTGATTCACCCCCGCCAGGGGGTGGATGGATTTCCTGACCCACAACCCCGTGAGGACGCCCCCTCGTGCAGGGACAGCTGGGTCCCATGGCATCAGCTCAGGGTGGAGGCTGAGAGGCCTGGGTGCCCTTATTTCCTTGGGCCCAGACACAGACTCTCGGGCCATACCTGGGATGTTTGTCTGGTCATGTGGGTCCCTCTGGAAGAATGACCCACAGCTTCCCCTTCCTGAACTTGCTGTCACCCTGGCCAGTACCACCGAATGTCCAGCAGTCTCATCTTGAAATTTGAGGAGGTTTGGAACTGGATCTTATCATCAGAACATCCTGCCAGATGATCAAGCTGCAGCTGGCTGTGCGGGCAGCCCCTTCCCCCCACCAACGACAACAGATGTTTTAATTATTATAATTATCCCTTGAAATATTGCTTTGTTGGCACTGATAAGTGAAATGGAATTTGGCTCCTCTGCCTCTCTCTTCCTCTTTAAAGCTGATGGCGAGTTTCGTAACAAACCCAGAAACGGGAGTTGGTAAGAGGAGGTTCCTGAGGGGACTTCATGCAGGAAGAAGTCTGGGGTTAATGGGTGTGAATGTGGCCATGGAGACGCCTCTGGCGGGGGAGGGGGGCTCATGCATGCGTAAGCCTGCACGAGTGTATGTGCAAGCACGTGCCTGTGGGTACGGGCACTGAGGGAGGTGCTCACAGAGGGCAGGGGGACCCTCCTTGAGGACAGGGTGTGGGGGCAGGATCAGCTGAAGGTACCTGGGGAGCAGGTAGTGGGACAGGTGGAAGTCTGTTCCTGGGGGTGACAGCTGGAGCCCTGGAAGCAGGTGGGCCTGTGTGCCTGCTCTCTTATTGCTCCCCACCTTTCCTCATCTCCAGCCAGGCACAGAGCTGGCTCCTCCCACACTGGACCATTAGCTGTCAAATTAAGTGTGAGTCGAGCCTGGGTGGCTCAGCTGGTTAAGCTCTTGATCTCAGCTCAAGTCTTGATCTCAGGGTCATGAGCTCAAGCCCCACATTGGGCTCTGTGCTGGGAGTAGAGCCTACTTAAATAATAAAGAATTAAGTGTGATGGGCCATCAACTCAGCAGGCACAGGGTGAGCGCTCAGGGGGGTTAGTTGTGTTTTAGGCAGGGTGCAGGGGTAGTGTGGTGACCGCATGGGTGACAGAGCACAGCTGTGGGTGATGAGGACTCTGGTTCAAGGGTCCAGGCAGCGGGGCCCAGGCAGCAGGTTTGCCTTGGCTGGAAGCCCTGCTGCCCTCTCTAGAGAGACCTTTCCATCCTCCCAAGAGGTGGCTGGTGGACTATGGCGGTTTGCAGCCCAGCTTCTTCTCCTGTCCCAGCATCCCCCCAGTGAGAGCTTAACACCCCATAGAGGGTACTAAGAGACCCCAGTGTTGGGCTCTACCAGAGCCTCAATCTCAAGGGGGGGATGGGAAGGCACAGCCATCCCTGAGGACCTACTATGTGCTAAACACCTGTGCCTGCCTCGGCCTCCATCTTCCTGACAAGCTGCCACTGCCCCCATTTTACAGAGGAAGAAACGGAGGCTTAGAGCACCTGAGAGACAGACCCAGGGCCACAAGCCACTGAGTGGCAGAGGAGGAACATGAGCCTAGGTCTGTCAGAGAACAGGAACCCACTACTCTCCCAGGGCTCCTCCATGGACTACTCACTTGGGGTGGAACCCTGAGCATCCTCTTCTTCTAGGGTTGGAGTGGTAGAGAGCATGTAAAGAGGGCAGGTGCCCCCTCCCCCATCCAGGGGACTTTCCAGCGTGACCTGGGGCAGGTCTCTCCCCTCCTCCCCTCCTCCCTTCCTCTTAGCCTCAGTCTCCTCACCTGTCCATCGAGGAAGAGGACCCCCACTTTGGGAAACAGACAGGGCTCTTCAGAGATGGTACTGTACCCAGTGCTTACACCCAATAGCCTGGGTCCAGAGCTGGCTCTCAGCACCCGGGGGCTGCCTGGATTTGAGTAAGTTGCTTGACCACACACTTATCTTATCCATAGAGTAGGAGGGTCATAATAAAACCATAGCTGTCTTGCAGAGGTGTCACGAGGATCCAAGAATTTGGGGACAAGGTGGAAACAGTGGCGCCAGGTGCAAGGTGGAAATGCAGTGAATGGGAGCCACTCTGATTTGACGCTGGGTGATAGCCCACATTAAGCATAATGGTAACGGCAAACCCGTAAAGAGTGTCTGGAAAAAGATAGGATGTTGGTGAGCATTTTATTCAGGATGAACTCCATGAATGTCACTGTCCCTGTCACTCCCCACCCACCTCTGCCCACCTCTCCAGGCCTCAGCACAGCACCCCCCCCCCAACCCCAACCAAGCTCCTGTCACCGGATCCCATTCACATGCCCAGGGTCAAGCTCCATGTGCCTCCTCCGGGGCCCCACACTCTGAACTCCAGAAACAAGAAGGACCTTTCAGTCTAATGTGCTCTCTAGCCCCACGTGCGTCCCAGAAGTCGAATGACTCAGACCTTCAGGGTCCCTGCCACCCTGAGCAGCATCTCTGCAGCATCTCTGAGCCCCATGGCCCAGAGGCTAAGGGCTGAGCTTCCTCTCCTGGGCTGACTCCTCTCCCACCGCAAAGCCCCCATCAAGAGAGGGAGGGGGCGAGGGCAGGCCCTGGCTCCCAGAGGTGGGATCTTTGCTTTAGAATGAAGCATTTAGATGATTGAATTCAGAGTCCCCCACCCCACTCTCCTTTCCATTTCCAGATGGGGAAACTGAGGCCCAGAGAGGGCCAGAAACTCCCCACTATAAATCAGCTGAAAGCAGAAATCAGAACTCAGGTTCTCTCTCCAGCTGGGCTCTTCAGATCACTGTAAGAAGGATTAAAATAACTTGAAGTCTTGTTTAAGGGAGAACAAACAGATCAGTTTGCTGCTGTGTGGGAAAAACAAATAAGAAGGGGGCTTCTAATCTGACATTTGTCAAGATGAAGACATCAGACTAGATTATGTAGGCAACAGGGAGCCCTGGATGGTTCTTGAGCAGGATAGTGACACAGTCAGAGCAGGCTTTAGGGAGCTGTCTCTGGAAGCCCTATGGGGGCACCATCAGAGATGATGAGAGCAGCGGCAGGGAGGCTGGCGAAGAGCTTGGAATGATGTCAGGAGAGTAGTGACATGGTGTGACCACAGAATAGTGATGTCACACGAGTGACCATGTATTGAACACTTGCGGGTCCCAGAAAATGTACATGCTCCATCTTATTGAATCTTCAAAACTGTCCCATTGAAGATTCCACTTTTCAGAACTTGAAGCTCAGAGAGGTTAGACTAGTCCCCAAGAGTCACACATCGACAAAGTGATGGAGTGCAGGCTTGAGTCCAGCACCACTGGCTCCGCACAAGGCTGACATATCTTGGACTATGTTGGTGGGTGTGGGGAGGAGAAACACTCACACAGAGATTGGAGATGACGAACTGACAGGGGAGGGAGGCAGCCAGGTTGGATGAGGGTTGGAGAATCAGCCTGGGAGTTTGAGCTCTTGAGGGGATATTGGGGAGGAGCCTGAGTTTGGGGAAAAGGTAGAGAGCCTGTTGGATTATGGGTAGCATGAAGCAGAGACCTTGAGGGCTGTGGCTCTCCCTACTCTCTCTCCCAGTGTCTTCTAATCTAAAGGGGTTTTCAATCAATGGCTGATGACCCCCCAGAATCACATGAGCTCTTCTCTGAGTTCCAGACTCTGAGCTTTGTATCCATCAGGTTAGGTGAGGCTCTGCTGTGTAACAGACATCCCCCCAAATCTCAGGCCCTTCTTCCTCACTCATGCTACCTGTCCTTCTTGTAGGCTGGGTCCTCTGATCCAAATTATTCTGTCTCCAAGCTTCAGGCTGCTGGGTCTGAATGGGTCTAGTGGGTCTGGTCATTAGGGCAGAGAGAAAAAGGAACATGGGGAATCGTGCCCAGATTCTTAAGTTTTAGTCTGCACAGGCTGCTTCAATTCACCCTTCACTGAGCAAGTGGTCCAAATTCAGGTGGGCAGAGAAGTGTAATCCACCTCAGGTCTGGGAATAAAAAAGGAAATTTTGGTGCACAGTACAAGTGTCACTGGCATGTCCAATATCCCTAGCTGTGCACCCAAGAGGCAGCTCAAACTTAGCATATCCAGAGAACTTCCTCTCCTTCAAACCTACCTGCTCCAAGCCTTTCCTGTCCCTACAAATGGCACCTCCATCTTCCTGGTCAATCAGTCTGAGCATATGAGAGAGCCATTCTTGACTCTCCCCTTTTCCCACCACCCACATCAAAGCCATCACCAAGTTCTGTTGATTCCGTCACCACAGTGTGTCTGCCTTTCATCTGCTTCTTTCCACCTGCCCTGCCCGCACCCTGGTCCTGGCCACCAGCTCTCCCCTGGACACCTGAAGTGGCTCCTGCCAGGTCCCTCTGCTCCTTCTTGCCCCTCCTCACTCCAGTGTCCACAGCAGCAAACATGACCTTTAAAAGCATACACAATGGCCGTTTCCCTGGGACTCCCGCTGCTCCCAGAATAAACTGCAGAGTCCTCACCATGGCACGGGGTTGTGTGTGACCCAACAGCTGTCTTCAGCCACTTCTATAGCCTCCTCTTATCCCAGAGTCCCTTGGGTCCGCCAGCGCAGCCCTCCAGCACTTTCAGACACCTCTAGAGGGTGCCAAGGAGTTTGTATTCACCATCCCAATGCCTGGGAAGACCATCTCATCCACAGACCTCAGCCTGGAGTCAAAGCCTTCCCAGAACCCCTAGCAGAAGGACCCCAGCCCAGGGACCCTTTGCCCAATGATCTTGCTTTATCTCCATCACAGCATCAGCTTTGGAAATGATCCCTTCACTGGTGTGTTCTGTACAGCTCCCTCACAAGGCTGCAAGTTCCATGGGGCAGGGACCTTGTCTGTGTTGTGCCCTGCTGCATCCCCAGTTCCCTGCATGGGGACAGGCTGGTGCTCACCAGACATGTGTTGGATGAATGAATGCATGGATGGGTGCATGGATGGATGGATGGATGGATGGATGCATGGATGGATGCATGGATGGATGGGTGGGTGGGTGGACAGACGGTTGGATGGATGCCTGGATGGATGCATAGATGGATGGGTGGGTGGATGGATGGATGGATGGATGGATGGATGGATGGATGGAAGGATGGATGGATGGATGGATGCATGGATGGATGCATGGATGCATGGATGGATGCCTGGATGGATGCATGGATGCATGGGTGGGTGGATGGATGGACGGTTGGATGGATGGATGGATGGATGGATGGATGGATGGATGGATGGAGGGATGAGCTGGACTGAAGAACAGACCTCCTGCCTCCAGGGCTGGGCTCTCCCTGATCCACAGTTATCAGGAAGAAGGGGTTTAAGCATCGTCAGGGGCCATCTGGCCCTGCCTGGTTCCTCCTAGGCTGGATGACACAGTGGGGGCCTGTCCACGTGATCCCTGAATCTTAGTCCTCCTGACAAAGACCTTCCCCTGTATCCAAAGGGTTTGAGAGGCAGCATGCGGCTTCCCCTCCATTTCCAGCTTCCTGCTTCTTCTCTGTCTGCAGAGCCAGCCTGCCCACTGGGACTTCCACAGACTCTGCCCACCCTAGCCTTGTTAAGAGGGCTGAGGAGAGGATGTCTAATGGGGGAGGCCTCAGGATGGTAAGGAGAAGAGACGGCTCTTCTCCATCCTAATTTTAGGAGATCCTAGTCTAAGGAGGAGATACACAATTCTTAGAAGCCACCACCTTGGAAGAAGATTCAGAGTCCCCAGTCAAGTGAGGGAGAGCCCTGCCTTCAGTCCTGCCCCAACATTCTGTCAAATGGGAGAGTCCTAGTTCTGATTAGGAACAAGAACTCTCCCACAAGGGAGACCCCAGTCTCACAGAGGCATGAGCTCACATTGTATTGACAGACAGCATTGGTAAGGTGGCCCCCTCATAGGTAGACACCCCACCCCGTCCAGAGGCAGAGGAACAGCCTGGGGGCAGATAGAGGAGCAAACCCTGGGGCAGAGATGATAAGAGCATCCCTCTCCTGGGAGACAAAACTCCCCATGTCCCCTAGCCTGGGGGAGGGAGGAGGGAGCCCAGACCGAAGTCACACTGTGCCCCGAGCATCCTGTGTCATCATGGACTGGTCCCTGCCCTCTCCAGGCCCACCTTCTCCCCTGGGGCTGGGCTGGGTGACACCAGACGCTGCCCCCACCTCCACGGCGGAATCTCCTCTACTCATTTCGTGTCTCACGTCCCCTTGCCCCCAACCCTCTCACCCATCTCCCCTGGTTCCTGATCCTACAGTTGTGGGGGATCACAACCTGGTTAATTTCTGGGGCCCATAAATCGTCCAACGGGGAGGCCACGTAGGCGGCCCCACTTCCGGTCCATTACCCAACCTAATGCATCATCTGACACTTTCAATTTATTTTTCAATTCCTTTACCATCAGAAATGACGATTGAATTTCCAGCGTAAATACTGCTTTACCAAACTGAATTAATCATGGGTGAGGAGGGGCTGACTGGCCCCAGCAGCCGGCAGAGCATCGCAGACATTAACTCTTCGGTCCTCACCGTGGCCCCCCAGGGAGGGCAGAGGCTGCTACGCAGACCCTCACTGGGGGTCACCTGACCTGGACCCCTCTACCCTCCTGCCTCCGGTCTCTTGCAGGCAATCTATGAAAAGAGTTTTGTCCAAGGTCACCTTCCCTGTCAGGGCAGAGTCAGGGACGCCCGTCCCTCATCCCCCAGACCAGCTCCTTCCTGCCCTGCATCCAGCCTGACCTGGATGGGGGCCGCCCAGCTGAGGTTATCCAGGGGTGGGGGCTTGGGGTTATCCAGGCCATCTGTGAGGCCGGGGCTCCTGAGGGCATGAGGGTGGGGACCCCAGAGGATCACAGGACCTGGACTGACAGGGGTCATGGAGGGGCGGAGATGGGGGCCTCTTCCCCATCATCTGGTGATGATACTAATAAAGAAGCCGCTAGTCCTGATCCCTGGCTCTGTCCAGGCACTGTTTTAGGCATGGACTTTGCTCTTGCCCCCTCCATTGTAGTCATAGATATCAGCCCAGCCAACAGCTGCATTGACATCTGTCTCCCCCTGCCCTCCATCTCCCTGACCCCGACCACAGTCTCCTCACCGATCTCTCTACTTCCACGCCTGCCCCCCAGTCATTCCCCATCCACGGGCAGAGTCATGATCTCCCAGTGCAAATGTTGCCTCATCATTTTCTGACTCAGAGCCCTTCCTCACTTTCCTCTGCGCACAGATCAGGTCCCCACCCTCCGTGGCCACTGGGACCACAGGGACCATGCTGTGACCCCATTAGTGGTCCTCCCACCTGAAGGGTCCCCTCTTTTCCAGACACCAAATTTGATGTCATTACCTCAGATAACCCTCTCTGACCATCACCCCCCAATCCAAATTAGTTTCTACCTCCTAAGATTTTTTTCTTGAGGTTTCTATTTCCTTTACTTCAGAGCACTTAACACAAATGATAATTATGTACTTATTTGTGGTTTATTTGTTTAATAGGCTCTTTGGTGAAAGGATTCTGTCTGACTCACTCAGTGGTGCAGCTGAAGCCCCAAGAACAGGACCTGGAATGTTGCAGATGCTTGGTGCAGACTTCTGCATGAATGAATGAATGAATGAATGAATGAATGAATGTTAAATAGCTCCTGTTAGCAGGCTGAGCTCTGATGCTGAAATGGGCATAACCTCAGCACTCACACTCCTCACTGTCTTAAAGGATGCCAAGCACATAATGACAGCCCAGCCCCGGGGCCGCTGATGAGGGCTTCAAAGAGGATCTAAAATCTAGCTGGGTTCTGAGGAATGAGTAGGAGTTCGCTTATCACTGAGGTCATGGAAGGGCATTTCTAGTAGAGGGAACAGAAGACACAAAGGGCAGGATTATTTGGAGAATAACAGGTTGGGTGAAACTGAACCTTAGGTGGGGGGGGCAGGGTAGGGGGACAAAGGGTGGTCCCCTCCATGATGCTAGAGAGACTGCAGGGGCTGGACCTAGAGGAACCCTAAGCACCAGGCTGAGGTATGCAGATTTTACCCTGAGGGTGAGGGAAGGAGAGAGGTTCTTGGGAGAATTTTCAACTGGGAAATGCTCAGACAGCAGAGGTGCAATGAATCGTTGTGATATTCAAGACTATAGAGGCAAATGTCTAACATAGTGCCTGACGGAGCAGGGGATGGAGGAATAGTGGCTTCTTTACTAGTATCATCACTAAATGATGGGGAAGAGGTCATACTGGCAACTCTCGGACCCTTGGACCGACCCTTGGACTCTGCCCCACCTCAGGGCCTTTGCACATGCAGTTCCCTCTACCTGGAATGCTCCTTCCTCCTTGTAGCCTTGCTAATGTCTTCACATCTTTCAGATCCCAGCTCAGCCATCATCTCCCCCAGAGAAATCTCTCCTCGTTCCCTCCTCCCTGTGACCCCTCTCACTGCACCCTCTCTATTCGCTGGTGGGCAATGATCTTCTTGGGTGATTATTGCTTTCACATCCATTCCCTGCTGGTTTCTGACCTCCAGGAAGGCAGCAATGGGGTCAGCTTGGCTGTCCACAGTAATCCAGCACCCAGCACAGTGCCAGGAACATGGAGGAAAGGTCGCTTGAATGGAGCAAAGAGATCAAGAAGCTCGTTAGAGAAAGTGAGTTTTCCAAAAGGCATTGACGTACATCCTGCCCCAGCCCAGGCAGTGAGCAGACCCCAACTCCTGGTCTTGTTGGCATTGTCTCCCCCTCCCCACTTGCCTGCATGTGGCACTTCTCAGTGACCAGCTGGCGCAGAAGGAGTTAATGGCCCAAGTCACCAGATGGATTCCATGGGGCCTGCCTGGTGGGCTGAGTCTTGTAATTCAGCCCCACACTCTGAGCATCCTGCAGAGAGCAAAAGCGAGCCCCCTCCTGGAGCCCCAGCACTGGCTCCTTCTTCCTTGCCTCCTTGGAGGGGGCTCTCCTGTGTTTACACACACAAGCGGGTCCAGGGAGGGGAGGTCACAGGCTGGAGGTCCTGCAGCTGCTTGGTGGAGGAGCTGGGACCAGGATCCCCTTCTCTGAGCCATGCTGCAGCCTTCATCTTCCGCCCCCAGCAAGGCCGCCGATGGTTGAACACGGGGATTTCAAGCACTTCCCCCGCCCTCCCACCTCCCTCCGGGACACTCTGCCTGCCTGTCCCCCAGTCTGCCTCCCAGACCGAACTGCTCAGCCCCAGGCCCCAGTTCCCCACTCCGAAGATTCCCCTAAGAGCTGTCACCGCAACAAAACCCCTAGAGAGGAGTCGTAGCTCCTAGCCCAGTTCCTCCATTCGGTAACTTTCATTAATTCGTTCGCATCATGCCGATCCACCCTCCCAAACTCCTGCCCTCCCATCATTTGATGAGCAGCTACTCCAGACGCTGCCCGAAGCACGGGAGGGGGCAGGCCGGGGACAGAAGACACCCAGTCCCTCCTCCCAGCCCATGCAGTCATGGGAAGTGGTGACAGACACACCAACAACTGACCGGCTCCATGACAGGTCTGCTGGTGAGGATCATGCAGGGAGGACTCTGAGGGAGACAAGAAGAGCCCCGTGGACAGGACGGGGACATGAACAATGTGAGGGTCACTGTGTGAACGGAGGGGCCATGACCTCAGGGAGAGGTCAGGAGGGACCCAGGGAGGGCCGCTGAGCTGAGATGGGAAGTGGAGGAGGCAACGTGCGCAGGGGCCCGGGAGCAGGAGAAGGTGGAGTGATTGTCCGAGCCCCTGACTCTCCGAAGTGTTCCAGGTGTGACACAGGTTGGGAAGTCGCCTCTGCCATAGGGTTAGCCGAGCTCATGTGCACAAAGCTGACCCCAGGGTGGCCCGTAGTCCGTAGTCCGTTGGCACCAGGACAGGAGCGCTGTGACGCCCTCACCGCTGTCACCACACACTTTGTTTCCTTCCATCTGAACTCTCAGGCTTCCCAGCCACCTGCTGTTTCGAAGTCTCAGAAACCCGCAAGGAGGGGTATTTGGGGTGAGCACTGCCTCCCCTGGACACCCCCACCCAGGGCTGTAGAGGGAGCCTGAGTGCCCCGAGTTCCCACCCACAGGGGCGCTCCCAGGTGCACAGGGTCAACCCGTCCCTGTCCCCGCAGACCAGGGTGGTGTCTTGTGCCGACAGACCATCCTGTCAGAAATGTGGGGAGGGCCTAATTAATTATGATCATTGACACCTTCGCCAGATGCTACCATGGGACGTCTGATCTGATAGTAAAAGGCTCAGGTAATTCTGCTGGAATAGCACTTTCCAAGCAATGTGCTTTTATCTGGCTCATTAGGAAGCTAGGTTTATTTTGGTCCGCCAAAATAAACCTAGCTTCCTAATGAGCCAGATTTTGGTCCACCAAAATAAACCTAGTGGTCCCAGCTGGTGCTTGCTCACCTCCTAGCAGGGTCAGAGGGTGCCTGGGCATCAGTCTGTCTCACTCCGGCACAGCGATGTCTGCTGGGAGAAGGACATTCTTCCTGGGACCTCGGCGCAGTTCAGCTCAGGAACTCTCCCATCTCCCCTCTGCTTTGTTGTCCTGTGGTCTGCAAAGTCACCTAACTGTGGGGGGACCTCACCAGCTTTCAGTCCCTTTCCTCCCGCCCTTGCCCCTCATCACATGGATCTGGGTCTGTTTTGTTCCTGATGTGCCCCGAGCTCCTGGAACAGTGTGTGGCACACAGTAGGTGCTCAATCAATGAACACATCTTTAATAATGACAGAACAGGTGCCAAAGTCTTGCTAGGTAATTAATCAGAGTTACGTGCTGGCACCATTCTAAGCACTTCCAAGGGACTGACCCCCTAATCCTCACAAAGCCCCCTGGGAAGGGTACTATGATCCACTTCCATTTTAAAGTGACTTAAGTCCCTTGACAAAAGCCACATGGCTGCAGTGTGGCAGAGCTGAACCTTGAACCTGGGTGTCCTCCAGGCGCCAGAGTCTGCCTCTGACCAGTGGAGCCCACAACTCAGACAGTGCTCTGATTCTCTACCGTTGTGAAATGAACTACTCTAAAACTTGGTGGCCGTAAAGAGCCCCCATTATATTTTGCTCATAATTTTCGGAGCGAGGATTTGGGCACCTGGAGGACAGTTTGTGTCTGCTCCGCAGGTACAGGCCTTTGCAGGGTGGCCCACAAGACTCTCACAGCGATGGCACAATGGGGCCTCTTATTTGGGTCTTAGCGCTGGCTGTTGGCTGGCCCCTCTGTCCTTCCCCCACCACACCGGCCAGGGCTGTGACATCTGTCACATGCAGCCACCTGGCCTGGCTCGTTAGCCACCCTGGGGTCACTGGGCATCTCTGTCCCCGTAACATCTTGGCTTCCTCGAGGCCAGTCGCACCTGTTCTACTGGCCTCCCCACAACGACTGGAAGGCAGAGCTGCCAGTTGTTTAAGTCCCACTCCCAGAAAGCGGCACAGCATCCCTGCTGCCATAGTCTACTGGTCACAGCCAAAGACCACAGGGGGACAAACCACACAGGACCACAGCCATGGAAACATGCACCCTGAAGTCCATGTGAATTCTGAAGGACAGACAGAGGCAGGTCCCATGTGTCCCCAGAGTCTTGAACACCCATGCTGTCCCATCTGTCTTTCCAATAAAGCACTCTTCTCCCCACTCCGTGAGACTTCCACACCTTCACCGGTTCCCTGCCTTGGCTCTTGGCTGCTCTGTGTCCTCCAATTCCAGCCCTAGGCCTGAGACAACCCCTAGGGGCCCCCAAAATGTGGCTGACCACTTCCTGAATGGGGGAGGGTCTTGTTAACATGCTGACCCCCAGGACCCTCCCCAGACCCCAGAACTAGGACACTGGGGTGGGGGGCAGGGGATCTGTGTTCAACATCCCCACCCTGGGCAAGTCTGGCACTCTCCAGCATCTAGGAATCACTGTCAGAGTTTATGCCTCCTTGCCCACCACCCCCAGACCTCCGCATCTGTGCCAAGACCAGGCTGACCTCTGCCCCACGCCACCCCCCACCCCAGCAGCACTGGGCCCAAACCGTCACTGCCCTTGCATGAGGTGTCAGATGAGGCTCAGGACAGAAAGACCTGTCTAGTCTCTGCCCTTGGCTCCAGCCGCATCACCCTGCCCCTCCCCCTAGGACCCCAACCCCCAGGCCCGAGGGCACAGATGGGTGCAGCCTCTGGGGGGCCCTGGGTGGGAAGGCCCTGCCAGCTCTCACACTGGCTCCTCAGGAGGGACTGAGGGGTCGGGCTTCGAGTCCCCAGGCCAGGACCCTCAGTCCTGCAGTAGCAGGAAGGAATCCAGAAGCCCCCCGTGTGTCTATAACTGAAATGACCCCGCAGTGAGTCACCTGCCCATCCACAGCCCCTCTCCATCCACACCAGGCCCCAGTCCAGCCATAGGACTGCACCCCCCAGCAGACCTGTGGGAGCTCCCACAATCAGAGCCCACCCGGTGCCTCTCAGGCTCCAGGTGGGCAGCTCAGTGAGAGACAAATTCAACTGTCCTATTTGTCTCCAGACTGTCTGCTGTCAGGAGCCTGGGGCGTGATGGGAAGTTCTGGAACCCCTGAGTTTGAGATCCCTGAGAGCTGGCTTTGTGCCAGCACACAGACTTCCTCTGGCTCCCCTCACCCAAGCATCACAACAGCCCCCGCCCCATTGCTACCAGCCCATACCATGGATGAGGAAGCTGAAGCAGGAGAGATCCAGAGCCTGGCACCCCACCAGCAGGCCGAAGCTCCGACCTCCCACCCCCCAGTGCCGCCCCAGTGCCACCAGCTCTGCGGGCCTGGAGCCATCACCAACCCCGGGGCAATGACTTCGGGGCTCCACCACCAGCACTCCTCGGAACCAGAGGTCATGTCCAATGGCCCCACAGACACATCTATACCTGGGGTCCTGGCACCGGGTGAGCTCGGGTGAAAGCCATTTCCAACGGAGCCACTAACCGGGACCTACGGGCGCCAGTCCGAACCCATAACTAACTCTAAGTTTGCGTCCAGCCCATGCTGTGCTCTGTGAATGCTGAGTGGCCTTTGGCCAAAAGCAATAAAATTCTGACCTAGAAACGTGAAAAGGACTTTGAAGTTATGAGCCCCGAGCCCTGGCCTGCAGTCTGGCTAAGGATGGAAGGAAGGGGCAGGAGGAAAAGGAGAAAAGCAGAGCAGCCACTTCCCCTGTGCTCCCCCCTCCAAGCCTCCAGGAACCTCTGGGATGGAGAACAAAGGAGAAGGAGGCGCCCAGCACAGGGAGGGGCCCTGGCAGGGTCACCTTGCCCTTGAGGACTTCCAACCATCTCCAGCGGGGCAGCCCAGGGAGGAGGAACAAAGGGGTGGCTGAGACCCTGCCAAGGTCACAGTGTCTCCCTCTACACTTATGGATAGAATTATCTAGCTTAGGCTCAAAGCTTAGATGGGGCCTCTTACTCCAGTCTGATATGAGTTTTGAGATCGGTTCACCTCTGGCTGACCATAGGAGGACAGAATTTCAAGAAGGGAAGCAGAGAGCCATAGGGCTAAGCTTGCAATCTCTGACCTAACTTACCCACGCAGTGGTTTCTGGGACAAAGTGGAAAAGTAGAGGCAGGTCCCGTCTGCATGCGCTCACAATGCTGAAGATGCTGGGGTTCGGATCCCGTGGCCAAGAAAGAATTCTGGAGATGTCTTCTTTGCAAAAACATGGTTTTATTAAAGCATGGGGACAGGACCCTTAGGCAGAAAGGGCTTCACTTGTGTTGTGACGGTAACTGACTCTATACTTTCAAGTTGGGAGGGGGTTAGGGACAGCACATGCCTCCCAGGTATTTTGGAAACAAGGTTTCCAGGCCCCTGAGGAGGCTAGCTGTTGTTAGAGAAAGGTCATTCATTACTGTCTAATCCAACCCTAGTCACAATACCCCTCAGCTGCATATCGGTGGGCCCTATGCTTGGAGGATGATTGCCAGGATGTATCTTGGGGGGTAGATAAAGGATGTTTCCGAAGCAATTTTTATACATTAAAGATGACTTCCGGGATCCTGGAGGTCAAGATAATGTTAAGCTAAGGTTGCCTTCAGCCTTTAGTTAAGTATTAACTCAGAGGCAGTTGAGTTCCTACAAGAATGTCACTCCGCCTGTTTCAAGGACTTGTCAGTGGCTGTAAGTAGTAAGGAAATTCAATTTTTTCTTTTGCTTTTGTTTCCCAAGTCACTGACCCCATATCAGTGGCAAGAAGCACAGGGAAAAACCTGCATGGGCTCCGGCCTTACAGCACAGTGACCTTGGCCCCAGTAACCATGGCTCTGATAAATTAGATCAGAGCTCCTCCTCCTTTGTGGGTTGGGAGTGGCCAGGGAGGCAGAGGTGGGCAAGGCAGGAATGAAGGAGAAGGCCCGCTCCCCCTCCGTCAATCATACACTGTGGCCAATGCTGTCCACATCCCAGGCAGAGCCCCCCTCAATACTCCCCATCCCAGACCTTACCACTAGAGCATTCCAGCAAGTGCCCGTGAGTCTCCATTTGAGGCCTCCTCTCAGGCTGCATGCCAGGCAGACAGCCTTCTGCCAATGACAGGGAAGGACCCGGTAAGGACCTGGAGGACACCCCCCCATGGCTCCCTGGCCCATTGGTGGGATAGCTGGGAGGGGTGTTCTACAAAGTCTCCTAGCATTCCCCACTGGGAGTGAGCCCCAGTTGCCCTCAGTGGTAAGTGTTCAAAAAATGGACTTTGGCATGCTGACGTTGAACCCTACCTAGCGGTGTGGCCTTAGGTACGTCATCGCAAGTGCCAACTGCAATATCCTCCTCTGTGAGAATGCTCACCACCCCTGCACGTTGCTGGGGAGATTTGTGATCACTGGTGCCAAATGCTTGGACCAGCTTCTGTGTGCAGCTGGTGCTTCATCCAGCGTGTGTACCCTGGGTGGGGGGGGGGGGACATCCGTACTTTGCCTCCCCAGTACCCATGTCCTCTTATTTCAACAACAGCCCTTGATTTGGGAAAGGATCAAAGAAGGATACCCCCAGTTCTTCCACCCTTTGTCTGTGGTTCTGGGTGAGGCTTCCCCCCAGGCTCCAGCTAGCCAGGCCATGACATTAACCTGGCCATGGTTATTGGCTCAGGGATGGTCACATGGCCTAGAAAGAGCCAACAAGGTACAACAAAACAATGGCCAGGAAAGCTGGGACAGAGGTGTGTGGTCTTTGCTTCCAGAATTGAACCTGAGGGGACAGAAAGCCTGCTGGTAACCTCCTGCCAGCACACAGTATCTGAGAATGGAGGCAATGGGACAGAACCAAGGCAAAGAGTGAGAGAGACTCAGAATCAGGGACATTGTCTTAGCTCCTTCCTGATTAAGCCATTCCTGAAGCCCCACTCTTCAACATTTCACTCACCTATGTTAATACCTCCCCTTTGTGCTGAAGCCACGTGGATGTGGATTTTCTTATCATCTGCAACCAGACGTATTGATACAGACACTTATTATTACTAATATTGTGGTTGTTGCTATTATTTATCATCAGTCTTGTTTCCCGATCTGTGTGAACGGGCTGAGCCTGATGGATTCCTAGAGTCCAGCTCCAACATGCTGGGATTCTAAGGAACCTGAGGGCCTGACGAGGCTTGGAGCTCCCAGAGGCATGAATGGATTTTCCTTGCTCAATCCACAGGGAGGACGGCAAGCAGTGGGAGGGATATTGATAAAGACAAGTCAATCACAGCTTTCACTTACTCTCCTGCTGGGGGATCTGGTTCAAGAAAAGTGGTGTCAGGGGAGGGAAGAAGAACACCTTGCTGGGTCCCAGGATTGCTAGAAAATAGGAGGAGGTCCTGGTGACAATGAAATCCACAGGCTCATGACCGTCTCCCCCAACTCTCGGGTTTGTAAAATGTATTCTTAACCATTTGAACCTTCTCATTGCATCAGAGCCCAGGAGAAAAAGGCAGCTCAGAGATGTTAAGTGGCTTGCCCAAGGTTGTACATCCCTCAGAGAGCTAAGCCAGCACTTGCCACCTGCCCAGTCCTCAGTCTCCTCAGATGGCTCTACAGTCTCCTGTCTCAGGTGTCCAAGGGCAGCTGAGCTAATGATGGACACTTCTGGCTGACCACACACGGCTGCTAGGTGGAAACTTCCTGCTATCAATTTGACCTCCCAGGGGCTTGTTAAGTGGTAAGAGGGCAGGAAGAGAATAAGGGGGGGTGTCTGTTGTGTGCAACAGCACTGTGGCGTCCTGAAGCTAAGAACTTAGGCACTGGAGCCCCAGAGATTCTGGCTCCGCCACTCAGATCAGTGGAACCTGGGACCCGTGACTTAACCTCTCTGTATCTTATTCCCTCCCCTGTAAAATGGGCACTAATAACAGTCCCTACCTAACTAGTCGGTCACCTAGTATTTACAGAGCTTCTCAGGGGTGCCAGGCCCACAGTGGGTGCTACATAAGGGTCCATGAGTAACCTATTTGTAGAGAGAACATGCCCCAGGATAGATAAGTCCTCTTGGGTCTCAGACGTCCTCTAAAACCTTGGCCCTGACTCTGAAGCCTTCACCACCCCCCCACCCTCCCCTCTTGACTATTCTGCACAATCCAAATGGCAAACAGCCCTCTTTTCTCTTGGGCTTTGTGCCTGAGCTCATCTCAGCCCTCGGGTCTGGCCTCCTTTCTCACCAAGCCTCATCCTTTTGGTCCTCTTAACCCAGCCGCTGAGGCTGCCTCTTTCAGGAAACCCTCCCTGATTCACCCTTGAGCCTGCATTCCTTCCTTCAGCTTCTCTCCAGTGTTCCTGAGCTCTGAGGCCAAGCCTTCAGTCCTGCCTCCACCCCTAGACACACACACACACACACACACACACACACACACACACACACCCCGACTGGCTCCAGTCAAATCACTGCCTCTCTCTGGGACTCAGTTTCCTCATCTGACCAGTGATGATGATCATGCTTGCCTGATGCATTTTACAGGATTTGGATGAAGAACAAATGGACGAGCGGCTAGGTCAGAAAGTGCTCTGAAATGCCAGGAACAATGCGGGGGCTGTGGTTGCGGTAGAGCTCTTATGGGGCTGAGGGTCCTGGCCACAGGTCCTGGGAGCTGACAGCTCCATGGTCAAGCCTGGGTGAGCTGCAGGCTGGTCTGGCGTGCATCTGGGCTCTGGTGCTGGGAGACTGGGTGAGTCACATCCTTTGCCTCTGGTTGGTTATTTCTCATCTCTGCAAGGGGGAGACCTTCTGCCCGCCTCCCAGGGGAGGCACAGTGGGTGGCGGCCAGGGAGGATGAGGGAAAGTCACGGACTGGGACAGGGAAGGGCCTAGGCGGAGCAGCATGGGAAGTGTCTGAGGTCTCTGCAGCCAGTCTGGTTGCACTGTGGGAAGAGAAGTGGGGCCAGGCAGGAAGGTTTAAGTCTGGTTACTTAAGGCACTGGGGCCTGTGGCAGGAAACAGAGAGCCTGGGGAGGCAGCTTTCTGAAACGTTCACCCCGTATTCCACCCTGTCTTTCCTCTCTGTCTAAGGTGGCGGAAGCAAAACTGAGGTTAGGGGCTAGTGCAATGCAAACTAGCCATCAACTAGCCATCTTGCACCCTTGTCTCTGTGCAAAAGTGATGTGGCTGTTAAGAAGGTGATCCCAGGAATGCCGAGGGGAAATGTGTTTCTCCCCACATTCCCGCTTCTCAGTGCAAGGCAGCCCCAACTTCCCTCTGCCATGGCCTGGGAGGGAAGAGGGGCCAGGAGCCGGGCTGCCTGGACTGAATGTACCAGGGAACGCACGAAAAGGCATAGGGATGCGTTAGAACCGGCCAAGTGCCGCAGCACCTCAGCCTCTCCCCTCCATTTCCCTCAGCGCCTCCAGCTTCCTCTCCAGCCTCCCACCTCCTTCTTCCACCAGGTGGCCAGGGCAATGTCTGAAAAAGTAGATTAGATCACATCCCTCCAGGCTCAAAATCCTTCCAGTGGCTTCTAGCAGCACTTGGGGGAAAACTTGCCATGACCTCCTGTCCACCCACAGTCTGGAATGCCTTTCCCCAGCTCTCCCTGCCCCCCCTCCCCGGCTTCTCCCATGTCTTTGATGTCTCCCCTGAACATATTCAGCCCCCACTATGCACCTATCATTCTCCATCCGGGCCCCTGGGATCTGGCTCCTCAGCACCCTGGCACCCTAGGGGGACAGGGGCTCTGTCTGTCTACCACTGAAACTCCAGTGCCCACCACAGGGCCTAGTAGGTGTTTGATAAAGTTTCATTTAATATGCAAGTGAAGGAATGAGTCAAGAGATTCATGTAATAGCACATTCCTGTTTTACAGAGCAAGTCTTACTGGGTCACGGTACTGGGACTCAAATTCTTGTCTCCCAGGCCAGCCTCTGACTTACAGTTGCTCCTAATTTCACTAGGAACCCTGGGGACAAGATGGTGAGAAAGAGAGGGGCCAGAGGAGAAACACCAAATCCATTTATCTCTTCCTAGGTGAAGCTCCCCCAGCCCAGCTCTCCCCAGCATAAGAAGAGTTGGAGGACATCAGACAGGGGTGGGAGACAGGCTGAGGATCTTGGTCTTTGCTAAGTAAGTCCACAGCCTCTGGAGCCAGATTGACCATGTTCAAATTCTTCATCTTACAATTACAGGCTTTTTGACCTGGGGCAACTCACCCAACATCTCTGATGGACAGAGAGCAAAAGGAGCCCAGGGAAGGCTTTCAGTAGGTAGGGGCTGGCTGGTACAGCTGGCTTACAAAGGAATGAACTGGAAGGAGACAAATTGGACATAAGGAGCCCAGTTGCCATGTGTAATAATAGTCCAGACCCCAATGCACCTGTAGTGAATGACAGCTAAGCTGGAGTCTGTGAGTCCCATCCTTTTCCCACACCTGGGTGACAAAGAGGTGTTCAAGCAGCATGGCACCCTGCCCCCTATTCCTCCCTTCGAAAAAACATGTGCTACTCATCCCAGAGGTCCCATCACAGCTCTTCCTCCCTGCAACCCTCTGATGCCATCCTGTATTTTTTGCAAAGATAGTCCCCAAAACCCCACATTTGTCAAAATCCAGATTGGAGTCCATTGAGCAAGGCAATCTGAGATCTGACTGATACCACTGAAATAATTGAAAAGTAATGAATTTTAATTTTGTAAAAATGAATTTTAGTTTTGTAAAAAATGGCAAATGTATAGTGTAAAATATTCAAGCAATGCTGAATGTTACCAAGAAAAAGCTCAATATTTGCTGAATCTCATTCTAGGCACTTCTCCATGCACATATGCAGCATAGAAGGAAAGATGGATGAGGAAAAATGAAATTGTACATACTATTTTTAATTAAAAAGTACTGGAAGTAATTTTACTTAAATTTAACAGAAGGATTAAAAATTACAGTGAAATAAAATATTAACTTCAGATAAATGTTGCTTATACAAGAGATTTTTTTCCTTAAATATAGTTAAGAAGAAAACATAAAATAATAAGATGTTGTGGACATGCTTAAAAAACTGTTTTTATTATTACACTTTAATTTTAGATTGAATGTATTGAATCCTTGGTAATAAGGTTAGGAAATTAGCACACTTACACTGTTCCTTAAAACATTATTATTACCTTGACAGGATTCATAACATTTCACGCTGTTCTGGAAGCACAATTATCATGGCAACTTAGAGTGAGTTCTGCATTTAATGAGAATCCATTCTCACCCCTAGTTATTCCTTTCTTCCTTTTTTATCTTAACTTTTAACCCTACCTTTACCTTTCCTTTTTTCTATTTTCCTTTCAAATTTTTGTTAATAGAATTTTGTTTCCCCAAAGACTCATGAATGTTGTTTCCTGAGCTCTGCACCATTGTGAATGTCTCTATTGCCTTTTCACTAGAAAGACAACTTGGCTGGGTATAAAATTCAGGGTTGTACTTTCTTTCCCTTGGAACTTTGCAGACATTGTTCCACTGTCTTCGAGCATTACCATGAAAATGAAGATATTTGTACCAGCCTGATTTTCTCCTATGTTCTGATTTCAACTTTTTTACCTGGACAACCAAATGAATCTTTTCTTTTTGAAGCCCAGTGATTTCATTCAGACTTGTCTCAGAGCTGATATTTCTTTGGCAATTTTTCCTTCAAGACTATGTGCACTTTAGATCTGGAAATTCATATTTTTATATCAAGGCTACTGTCTTAGTATGTCTTTGAATATTTTTATACCATTTGTCCCAAGCAAGGCTGTCTTGTTGGATAACCTTTGTTTGTCTTTTATGCTTCTCATCATTCCAATCTTTGATCAAAAAAAGCTCTTCTTTTCTATGTAATGTATCTCTTTCTCTAGCTTATCCACAATGTTCCTTATTGTAGCTTTAGCCATACTCATTTTGTTTCTAATGTGGTTTTAATCTCTTCTGTTTTTTTCCTCTCTCTGTCTCTGCTTCATTCTTAAGAATAGCCAGCTTGATATTCATCTCATGATGGCATTTTATAATCGCTTCTTTCATTCCTCTTATTTCTTATTTGAGTCTTTCTAAAGAGACACTGTGTCTTTTGAAATTAAAGAACAAAGTATTTTTCCCCATTTCTTTGGGCAATTCCTCTTGTGATATATTTTCTCATCTGTCTTTGCTTATGTTCCCTTTCTCCTTTCTGGCAACATCCATACACATTCCTGTGTTGGTTTCTTATCAGCTTGTTTTGGGTGGGACCAGCTTTCTGTAGAAGTGTAGCATGGAAAGGAGTGGGAGGACAGCCTCAGGAAGCCTACAGCTTCCCTTTGGGTTTGTCATCTTAGACTCTCCCTTACAGAAGCCTGTGTCATGGGAACACAGCTTGGTGTTTGACACCCAGCAATCAGCGTGAACCCAACAAAGTCCCTGGGGCATCTCAGTACTCTAAGCTAAGGATTTCTGGATAAAGTTCTCAGGTCTGGAATACTTCTTCTGGGATGTGTCCCATAAGGCCTCAACTTTTCCAGTCCACAAAACATACGGGGAATATTTGTGTGGATTCTCAGTTTCTTCTGTGTGCTGGTCTAGATTTCACAGTTTGGGGGCAGAAAGGCTTCAGGATTTGTGTTTCGGTGCTGTGACAATTTCTGATTTCAATAAAAATTCATGAAAAAAAATTTTCCCCTATCTACCATTTGTTGTCAATGACTTTCATCAATTTCAAGAGAGAAACAGGATTCAAATGTCCTTAGGCCATCATTTCTACCTGAAAATTAATATTTTTTCATCCTTTCTCTCTCAATTCTGACACCATCCCTAAGAGGGTCACTCTGGGCTGGATAGTGATGGCAGCAGGACTGATAGCTAGAGGACTGAGGGCTTGACTATAAAGCCAGCACACTTGGTCATTTTAGGTTAAGAACAGGAGGTGCTCACAATCACCCTGCTCTGCGTAGGTGACAAATCCTGATATGTTTGTCAAAATTCTCTCATACTTTAGATTTTGATAGACTCAAGACCTACATGGTAAATGAGTAGCACTCACTATGCTGCTCCCACACTCACCACTGGTGGCAGACATCACTAATCAACCACAGTACTCTTTATTGTTCCTCTGCATCTTTCAACACTACCTTACAAGGAGACATTATCAAATGAAATAAAACCTAGTTGCCACTCCCATGTTAGAAATTATTCAGTCACATTAAACATTGACAGAAAAGTCATAAAGACCTGGGTTGAATATTAGCTCTGTGACCTAAGCAAGGTGACCTCAAGCAAGTCTTTACTTCTCTGAGTCACAGATTTTTCATCTGCAATATCACATATTGTTATCACATATTATTATTGAAGTGGGGGCACCTGGGTGGCTCAGTCAGTTGAGCACCCAACTCTTGGTTTCTGCTCAAGTCATGATTTCATGGGTTAAGGGATCGAGTCCCACATCAAGTTCCATGCTCAGTGTAGAGTCTGCTTGATATTCTCTCTCTCTGCTCCTCCCCAATGAAATAAATAAATAAATCTTTTTAAAAATAGTTTAAGGGAATACATTAGCTATATTAGTCATGCCTACATTTTAAAAAAAAAAACCTCTAAAACCTAGCAACTTAAAATAATACTCACTTATTTAGTTCATGAATCTGCAGCATGACTAGAGGATTCTTCAGGTCTGCACAGGCTTGGTGCATTTCACCTGGATTAACTCACCTGTCTGTGGTCAGCTGTCAAGTCAGCTGGAGTTGGCTAATCTTTGATGGCTTTACTCAATGAATGACAGTTATCTGGCTGTCACCTGGGGTGATGAGGGTGATTACACTATAGGGTCTCTCATCCTCCATCAGGCTAGCCCAGGCTTATTCCCATAGTGGTGATAGTATTCCAAGGGATCCCAATAGAAGAATGCAGGGTCTCTTGGGGCCCAGGCTCTGCATTGTCATACTATTATTTCCATCCTGTTCTACTGGACAAAGGAAGTCAAAAAGCCAGCCCAGGTAAAGGAGGTAAGGGACAGGAAACAAATTTCACCACTTAATGAAAAGAGCTGCAAAGTCATATTGCAAAGGACTTGATTACCAGACGTGGGGAGGATTGTGGCCATTCTTGCCATGAGTCTATTGTGATGTTTTTACACACTAACAGCCATAGCTGATACCCAATAAGGGGTTTTAAGAAAAAATTAAAAGTCACAAATTGCCTACTTTTTCTCTTGGGGAATAGAGCTTATATAGTCTAGGTATGGCAATAGATTACATCTCATTAATTAACTCCAGTATTGAAAGAGATTGCAAGGCCCACCTTTGGTGGGAACAGTGATGAAACCAATCCAGTCTTCATCAGTCTATGACAGGGTGTGGTGTGAAGTGTGCCACCATGTGTGTGCTGGAGAGTGAGACATGAACTTAGAGGAGTCAGGCCCTACTTCATCATGCCCTCCCCACTGTTTCTCATGGATCACACAGCAATGAAAAGAAAGATCTTCTTTTGACAACAGAGAACTTTTTGGTAACCCTATGACAGTATGGTTGTCCACATTTTTTTCACCAAAGCTGATAAGGACCAGGATTAATTCATGCAAGAGGAGGTTATTGGACATAGCACCAGAAAGCCTGGATTCTGATCCTAGGTTCCCGTGGAGTAGCTATGTGATGTCAGGCAAGTTTCTTCCTTCATGAGGGTAGAAGATAGTAGGGAAGGGATGGTGGAGGAGAAGGAATGTTTTCTGGCCTGGAAAATGGGGTTCACCCAGATGAACTCTGAAATGTATGGAATCAGTTTGTCAAAGAGAAGCTGTCACTGAATCACCACACATAGCCTTCACTCCTACCTCCACCTTCTTCCTGGTTTCCTAAACAAACCCCAGAAGATCACTGTCTGTCCCCATGAAATTAATGGGCATGGATCTGTCTCCTCATTTCATGCAAATCCCAGCCTACCTTATCATGAGGGAGGGTTTGTTCATCTGTACTTTTGGTGACACAATCCATCCCTGTCTCCAGCTGAGTCTTTAATCCCTGCAATTTCCATAGTGCTAGTAATTAGGGAAAAAAGTTTGAAACACAAAAATTTTTCACCGTCTATGAGATTACACACTTTAATGGAGTTTATTAAATTTATTTTGCAGTTACTGAGGAGATTAGATTAAGCTCACTTTGCAGCTCCAGAGGGCAAACAAGGACCGTTGGAGAATCTTCTAGGAGGTAGACTGGAATTCAAAGAGAAGAAGCACTTTCTGATGTCAGAGCCAGTTGGCAGCAAGTGTGTCACCCCGGAAGACAAGGGACCAAACCAGTAGGGTAGAGAACTTGGTATGGTCACTGAGGGGGATGGTGAAGAATAAGATCAGTGGGTCATATCTGGGTCTATTTCCCAACTTGCACCTCTCAAGGGTCTGGACCAAAGTTACTTTTCTAAGCTCCTGGCTCCCCAGTTTCCTCCTATGAGCTGGTGACAGCAGTGCCCAGCACAGAGCAATGCTTGGCATGTGGGCATTCTCTGATTTCGTTATTTAGAGTTGGAAGGGATCTTCTTTCCACTCCAGGTTTCCCCAATAACAGTTGTGGAAATGGAAGCAGAGAGAGGTTAGGTAAATTATAAAAGGTCATACAGCCAATAAGTGGTGGAACAGGGATTTGAACCAGGGCACTCAGGTTCTGGAAACTTAAGTGTCCTTAGCCACTAGACTGTTCTTCAGCAACAGAGGGGTGAGTCACTTGACTCTTGAAAGAGTCCTCTACTGACTAGTCTGGAGGTTAATTTGGAAACACAAAATATGAGTCCTGTGATAGATTTAGAAACACATGACCATCATCTTATGAAGAATGACCCAATGACACGTCACATTTACTGGATTGGGGCTAGCTGTGGAGCATTTGCTTGGCACCATCTCTGGACTCACATCAATGTATCAAATTTCCATACTGGCCGTAGACCAAACTACTGGGGAAAATGGCATGGGAATTCCTCAAGCCAGTGGTTAGTGACAGGTATGTCACCAGGAGCAAATGTGCTCCTTGGGACCACTGTTGACAAAGACTCGGATTTAGGGCAAACACCAGAAAGGCCTATGTTATAGGGAACTGACATCAGGAGACAGAGTAGTGTGACCAGAAGCAGCAGGGACTCTCAGAAGCAAGGACACATGAAACTTAGCCAGGCAAGAAGAAAGATAACAGAAAACTTCCTTGGAGGAAAATCTCGATAAAGTATTTTCACTGGTTGCCTAGGGAGGGAACATCAGAAATTCAGAGACTTTGTTCAGTCATTCATCAGTGAATTCTTTAGCAGCATCTACATCTGCCTTATGTGCTGGTACCACTGGGATGAACACGACAAGACCTTGCCCATGGGGCTTACATTGTCCAGAGCTTCCATCCCTCACAATAATGAATGCTGACCACTGCCATAGACACACCCCAAAATCTCAATGGCTTAAGACAGTAAAAACTTTGTTCTTATTCACATCACAGTCTGACGTGGGTCTTTTGCACTTCTCCATCTTATATATACACTGTCTGAAACAGGTGGACCCTGAAGTTTCCTGAGTGGGAAGAGAGAGATGGAGAAGTCACATTAGCTCTTTGTCCCTCAGTGACACCTGTTACTTCTGCTTGCAGACCATTGGTCATAATAAGTCATGTGGTGTGACCTCAACCACATGGGAGGCTGGGAAATGTAGGTTATATAGGCTATTAGGTGAATAAAGTCTTGGCCATGGGCTCCACTGAGATTGTTCAAGTTAAATTACCTGTACAATTATTGTCAACAGCTCTCTTCTCAGAGGTTGATAAGAAGGAATGTTCTCAAGGAAATATCCAGTCAACATCCTAAAGCCATAAGTGTAGGAGCTCCTAAAGGCAATATCACACACAGTCCAGTGGATGGGGACAGACCCACAGAACCATTCAAATGCTAAACGAGAAAGACAGCCCCTTAGAGAATTTCCCCTTGGCAAGGCTTAGCATGTCCTCTGGCTGACAAGAAACTTGAATGCCACCTTTCTTTGGGATGTGACAGGAAGGGGAAGAGAAACAAGACTGAAGTGAAGGCTAAAGTCCCCAAGAAGAGACTCACTAGTGGAAAGGATCCAGGGGCCGGCTCTGAGTCGGGTGTTCGATGACAGTGACCAAAGCGCTAGACTCGAAGCCTGATTCAAATGTGACAGCAAACAAACCAGGAGACATGGTCCATTCATCATGTCCCTTGATGTGAGGAGTGTTAATGTTTCTGAATGACCAGGGCCACTTTCCCAGGAGGCTTCTGGAGCCAGGAAAGCAAAAGGCACAGAGTCATGGGTGGCCTGTCTGGGCTGCCTCATCTCAATGACGGCCTCCAACTGTGCAGTGTTCTCACATTCATTACATCAAGAATCTATGTTGAGAACAAGAGTTGGCGGTGGTGGGGTGAGGGGTAGGGTTAGTCCTTGTTATCCACACATATCAGAAGCAAAAACTGAGCCACAGAAATGGCAGTGCCGAGCCTCAAACCACGCAGCTGGTGTGTGAAGGAATGGTCTGAGGAAATGTGTTCTGTGGCCCTCCACATTGCCATATTCCTCTCCAAGAACCAGAGAAGTGACCAGGCCTGAATTCAAACAGCAACTGCTATTTGGAGGTTGATACAGAGAAGATGGTCTGAGCCCTCAAGTTATCAAACACAAACCCAGCATAGACACTTCTCCAGAGTACAAGGCCAGGCCAGGCCCACTGTTCATAGCCCTCTAGTGCCTGTCTCCCAGGCTGGTGGTCTGTGGGACCAGACCATTCTGAACACACTCATTAACAAAGATCTAAAGAGAAAGCGTGCAAAGACAAGCCTTGGGACACTGCTAAAGCCAAGTGCAGACAATGACCCAAGAAAACACAGGAAGTGGTCTAGGTAGGGCAGCAGACTCAGGGAATGTTCACCAGGATTCATCAGAATAGCCAGAGCAATTGATAAAATCCAGAAACTTATCTTTATTTGTTGGTGTAGTATGCCAACCTGAGCTCCGGGTGTTTCCATACTGTGCTAGTTCCTCTCCTGGTACCCTCCCACTTCCTTGCTGACCAGCCCAGCAGGGGCCTCTAGGGCTCTGGCCATCTCTAACCTGAATGGTCAGCACCCTTGGTGCACTGGTTGGTAAATATTTTCAGTCCTACCCTTGCTCAAAAGACTATTTTTGCATGTTTGAAACCTAGTAGAAACTCACTAGAATACCATCTCTTCTATTTTTCTTTGAGAACCCATCACCTCCTCCTCCTAGGTCCTCGGTGCTTTGGGTTCCAGAAGATGGACTCATAACGTTGGTCTGGCTGACTAGTAATTGGAAATGTTGAACATAATGTCTGGTCATAGTAACTGGCTAAAGGATAGGCACATGACTCAGAACTGACCAATGAAACTCTATCCTGAGACTTTTTCTGGAGTTGCTGGACTAGTGAAGCTGTTCCATCCACTGGAACTTCTAGGGGCCTCCAAGAAGAAAGAAGCTATGAGGTAGAGAAGTGAGGAGAAAAACAAAAGCCATATTAGAGGGAGAGATGGATTCCTGGAGATCTCATCTGATCACCTGGATCCAGCCATACCTGAAATTCTCCCAGACTTTTCATAAAAAACCTAAATTCCCTCTTTTGCATTCCTTTTCCTTATAATAAAAATTGTCCTGACTAACATAATTATTATCCCCATGAAATATTATTCCCATAAATTAACTTCACACAACTGGTCAAGCACAGGGATTCAAGCCTCAATCCAGTTGTCTCTAACAGTAAAGATCTTTCCTCAAAGCGTTAAGACTGGAAACCAAGGGAAGCAAAGTAACAAGCCCTGCTCAGGATGCAATTTGCAGAGTCTGAAACCACTCAGCAAGGCAATCTAATTTGAGGTGGTCCAAATTGCAGACAATCTCCACAATTTCCTGGAATCCTCGCCGCTTACCTCCTAGGGCCAGGCTATCCACGGACCATGACAGTTCTGTTATCAGGCTTGGCAGGACACAAGCTGTTGCTGTGACTGCCAGTCCAAAAAGGTAGTGAGGTGCAGTAGAAGGTAATTTTCCTTCCTCTCACTTGCTGGGGAGCAGCTCCCCAGCAACCATTAAGATAGTCTGGTGGGGGGTGCGAGAGTCTCCAGGAGGCCAAGAGCTCAAATGAACCTTGACAGGTAATCATTCCCCAGAGTAGCAAGTGAATTGTGATTAGCACTCCTGACAAGAGAAAAAAGTGGCCTTGTCTCCACCAACTCCCTAGGACTCCAGCCCAGAAGTTGTTCAAACCAGTGCAGCTTGAAGCCTCCAGGTGCTATGGGATCCTCTTTCTGTTACAGTTCAATATCCACAACCAAAAAAGCCCTTCTAGATTGTTCTTTCCTTGTGTATTGGGGCCTAAAAGTCAAATGAAGCACAGACCACGATCCCTGAATGGTCCCATCATCTGCCTCTCCTATACAGTGATGCCCTTGAAGATGGGAAATGTCCCATGCCACTGTTGGCTCATCAAGCCCTGGCAGAGTGCCAGCACTTTAGATGGTTTCGTTATCTATTTGTTGAATGGTCGAAGAAATGAAAACCTAACAGAACCAAACCGAGCTTCACAGGTGGGGAAACAGAGAACCCATAGTTCATTTGTAGTCTGGACTTTGGAACAACCACCACCAGCTAGGAAACAAGTGGGTTGGGTCACTCTATGACCCACTTTGCCCAGGACAGTAGGGTTTATGCCCATTTCCCTGGTAACATCACTAATAGCACTTCCTCTCACTCTCAGAAGTGTCCCCATTTGGATGATTTTTCAGGGTTACCAGGGGGTCGGTCTCTGGAGAGAAGGTGGAGCCATTATCAACTAGTAACCAAGAAACATGGATGGGGTTCACCTTCATTCAGTTAGTCCTCACAACCAGCATCCATTCTCTGTGGCTCTCTCCACAATGTGAGCTTTCAGGTGTTAATAGAGGCTCCATGATGAAGATGTCCTATGACCACATAATTTTTGGAAAGCCTGAGTTACACGACAATAAACTGGTTTTCTCACCACAGCATTTGTCATGCCCTTGCTACACTAATAAGAGCAGCAGCAAGAAAGAAAAGTCTTTCCCAACACCAGGACTCCAGAAAGGAACTGGGGTGGGATAAGTCTTTTTACTTTTCCCCTCTAGTTTATTCCTTTACCCAGACACATTACTGTGCTTCAGAGTGTTATTGAGTTAACAGGAAGGAAAAACACACACACAAGTATTTTATGATGCTAAAGAGAAGCTCAGAATGATGCATTTTGCTCAGTCAAGCAAGGCAAGGGGTTTTTATTATGCAAACATGAGCTCTAAGCTTAGTGTGCAGTGAAATGGAGAGGAGAATGGACATAGGAAGGAGATGGATAAAATTTAGCAGGAGAAGGAAACAAAGAGAAGCAGCAATCAGGAGACCCTAAGCCCTGGGGAATTTGTGGACCTCTTAGGGATTCCTCTGGGCTTTGCACAAGGCATGGGATGGGGCTCCATCCAGTTTACAAGACACTAAATGAGAGGGTGACACCAGTTATCTGGAGGACTTGGGCCAATCCAGCTGGTGCTGTATGAGGTGTGGGTATTGTGTGATTCTGAGTCTGCAGTGTTACAATGGTAGGTTGGATTTTGGTTCCCAATTCTTCACTCCCTTCTGCCTCTGCCATGTGGCCTTACAGTGCAATGGAGCAGAGAGAATGTGTTTGCCAGCTTCACTGGTCTTGGGCTTGCTCATATGACTTGCTTTGGCCAATGGAACCAGGGTAGAAGTGAGAGTGGCAGCTCCAAACTGAAACCTTAAGAAGTAAGGGGGCTCCTTCAGAGTCAGAGCATATGGGAGAAAAGCAGAGGGAAAGGGGAGCTTGAGCCATTCAACAAAGCTATGTATGAAGTCCTGGACCTATCCCCAAGCTGTGTATATAGGACACTGACCCAAAACAACATACTAAAAGGCTTTGAGAACTGCATAACAGTGGTGTGTATCCTCTGGGATACACACACGGGGAATATTCTAATAGGACTGCAAAGTCTTTGAAAATTTAACTGAAACTGAAACCACAATCCACAGGAGATGGATGAACACTTGTGGCCCAGACCTTACCAAGCTGACTGTTTACTTGAAGGGGAAAAAAAATTCTGAAAAAAAATTTTTGAAAGAACCCGAAGTTTCAAAACATCTGGCATATAATCCAAAATTACTCAATATACAAAGAGTCAGGAAAATCTCAACAACTTGCAAGAGAAGAGATTATCAGTAGATGACAATTCCAAGATGACAGATATGTTGAAATTATCAAAGATTTTTAAAGCAGCTATGGTAACAATGTCCCATGAAATAAGGGAAAATCATCTTAAAACAAATGGAAAGACAGTGGGGTACCTGGGTGGCTCAGTCAGTTAAGGGTCTGCCTTCTGCTCATGTCATAATTCTGAGGTCCTGGGATTGAGCCCCACATTGTGCTCCCTACTCTGCGGGGAGTCTGCCTCTCCCTCTCCTTCTGCCTGCTGCTCCCCCTGCTTGTGCTCTCTATCTGTGTCAATAAATAAAATATGTTTTTAAAATGGAAAAACCAAAATTCTCAGCAGAGAAATAGAAGCTATAAAAAAGAACCAAGTTATATTGGTCCTAAAAAGGAAGAAAATTCTGACTTATCTATAGCATGAATGGACCTTAAGGACTTAGGCTAAATGAGATAAAACAATCACAAAGAGACAAATACTATCAATGCACTTACAGGAGGTACTTAGAGTAGTCGATATCATAGAGACAGAAAGTAAAATGCTGGTTGCCAGGGCCAGGAAGAGGTAGAAATGAGCATTATTATGTAATGTACAGAGTTTTACTAGATGAAAACCGTTAGAGATGAGTGGCTGGGGTAGTTCCACAACATTGTAAATATATTTAATTCCACTAATGTACATTTTTAAATTGTTAAGAGGGAAAATATTATGTTATGTATACTGTACAATAAGAAAAATGGGGATAAACATAACCAAAGGGGAATTTTAGGGAAAAGGGACAGGACACAAATTACTGACAATAAATGAAAGCAGGGGCTTCACTATTGGAATAAACAAATACTACAAACAACTCTATGCCCATAGATGAAATGGACCAATTTCTGAAAAGATACAAACTATGAAAGCTGACTCAAGAGGAAATCAACAACCTGAGTAGCCCTATATCAATTAAGAAATGAAATTTGTAGTCAGAAAACCGTCCAAAAAGGAAAATTCCAGGCACAGATGGTTTCACTGGCAAAACCTACCAAGGTTTAAGGGACATAATAATACCACTTCTATACAATCTTTTCCACAACATAGAATAAGACAGAAAGCTTCCCAACATACTTTATGATGTTGGCATTGACACGATAACAACCAGATAAAGACCATATAAGGAAGCAGAAGTTTAATATTCCTTGTGAATATAGATGTAAAAATCCTGCACAACTCAAACCCAAACATATATAATAAAAATAGTTCATCATGTCCCTTTTTTTTAATTCCAGGCATGTAAGACTGACTGAAATTTGAGGATCAATCGATGTAATGTACTATATCAACAGACTGAAGAAAGAAAAACAATATGATCGTATCAATCAATACAGAAAAGACATTTCATAAAATTCAGTATCTGCTCATGTTTAAAAAGAAAAACTGTTGACAAACTAGGAATAAAAAGGAACTTCCCTAACCTGGTAAAAGGACATCTACAGAAAATGTACAAACTAACATCATACTTGATGGTCAAACACTGATGGCATTTCTCCTGACTTTGGTCAGGAGACTTTGGTCTTATTCAGTAACATACCAAAAGCCCTAGCCAGAGCAGTAAGAAAAATGAAAGACATATAAATTGCATAATTTCACTAGGTATTCATATATCAAAACTTCAGGCAGTACATTTAAATTTACATAATTTCTGTTTGCCAATTATACCTTAATAAAGCATTAAAAAGGAAATAAAATTATCCTATCACAGGTGACATTATCTATGTAGAAAAATCCCAAAGAACCTATAAAACCTGGCTCCCAAAACTAACAAGTTCTGTGAAAATCATAGGATTAAAGTCAACATATACAAATCTCTACAAATTACCATGAACAGCTAGAAATCAAAATTTTAAAACCAGTAAATAATAAAATTCGCAATAGCTCAAAAAATTTTAAAATACTTAAGTATAAATGTAACAGAGTATATACAGGATCTACATGTTGAAAACTACCCCCTCCAAAAAAAAAGAACAATGAAAGAAATCAAAGAAGACTTAACTAAATGGAGAGACATATTATACTCATGAATGGGAAGGCACTCTACGGTTAACATGTTGATTCTCCCCAAATTAATCTATAGATTTAATACAACTACAATCAGAATTGTAACAAAATATTTTGTTATATATAGACAAGTCAATTCTCAAATTTACATGAAGAGACAAAGGCACTGGAGTAGTCAAAACAATTTTAAAAAATAAGAACAAAATTCTTAAGGATCCAACCTTGCTGATTTTAAGACTTACTATAAAAATACAATAATCAATCCTGTGCTCTTGGTGAGAGGATAAGCATCAGATCAATGGAACAGAATAGAGTCCAAAAATACACCCACACAAATATGGTCAATTGATTTTTTTGACAAAAGTGCAAAAGCAATTCAGTGGATAAAGGATCTTTTTTTTAATAAATGATGCTGGAACAATTGGCCATCGTGTGCAGGAAAAAAAAAACCTTTAAAAGTTATCTCACACTTTACATAAAAATTAACTCAAAATGCATCATAGACTTACATGTGAAATGTAAACCTATAAACTTTAGAAAACGTAAGAAAAAATCTTTTTGAACTTGAATTAGGCAGAGTTCTTAGATGTAATATCAAAAGCACAGTCCATCAAAGAAAAAGTTGATAAACTGGACATCATCGGATGAAAAACTTCATCATCAGATGAAAAATTTCATCATCGGATGAAAATCTTTTGCTCCACGAAAGACATGGGCGAGAGAACTCGTCATCAGAACAGATGAAGAACTCTCCAAAGACAACAATGTGAAAACAAACAACCCAAAGAAAAAACAGTCAAAAAATTTTAATTGAAGCTTCTCCAAGGCAAGTGTAGGAGTGGAAAAGGAGCACATGGGAAGATACACAACATCCTTAGTCCCTTATTTTGTGTCATTAGGGAAATGCATACAAAAACACAATAGACAGCACAATCCATCTATCAGAATGGCTGTTGGTTTCTTAAGTCATGGTACTGTTGAGCGCTGACAAGCATGGAGAGCAACCGGGCCTCCCCTACAATTCGAGTTGGAACACAAAGCAATAAAATGCAAAATGGTTGGAATGCAAGGGGGGAAAGAGCTATGCAGTTTCTTCTGAAGTTGAACATACACTTAGCATGTGACCCAGCAATGCTAATCCTAGGTATTTATGCTGGCGAAGTTAAAAACTTGGCTTCACACAATAATCTTTCTATAAATGTTCAGAGCAGTGTGATTTACAATCATCCCAAACTGGATACAACTCAAATGTCCTTCAACAGGTGAATGGATAGAAATCCCAGTACAGCCTGTCAGTGGAACAGCGCTCGGGGGGACCAGACCCCTGACACATGCTCATCATGGATACCTGTCGGACTATGCCGAGGGGACGAAGCCAGAAGCAAAGGGCTTCCTGCTATATATCTCCATGTGAATGACATTCTGGAAAAGGCACAGCTTTTTCACACAGCAGGCCAGTGGTTGGCAGGCTTAGAACTGGGGCAAGGGTGTGACCACAAATGGGTAAGTAGGGAATTTGGGGGTGATGGGAGTGTTCCATCCAAACCTGACAGGAATCACAACTCAGAAACCTGTACACCACAAAAAGGTGGATTTTACTGTATGAAATTTTTAAGTGTTTAAGACAAAGTGATATTTAAAGCAGAGTCATTGAGAGTTCCTCTTATGGTCTTGTCCTTGGTCATAGAAGAACATGCCTAGGGGAGCTACTGTCTCAAGGAGAGACCTGAGGACAGACCCGGCGCACACCCCACCCTGAAGAAGAGCTCCCTCACCTGCCATGAGCAAGAAAAATATGCTTCTTATTATAATGAGTTTGAGTTTGAGATGACTAATTATGTAGCAAAAAAAGCCTGACTAATACAGTTATACAATTTGATTTGATTATGGAAAACACCTGTTAGCATCTCCCAGCACCCCACGTCCCTTGGAACTGGCTGCTCAGCGAAGGGGACATTATTCTCCTGGAATCAGAACATCTCACAGCAAGACATGAGGAGGCCAGTTTAACGTCAGACAACATCCTGTCACCCACCTGATGAGCCCTGACTCTCACTCCCTGCTCAGGTCCCTCTCATTATCTGTGAGCGGCCAGGGTGCGGAACACACACTCAGGCCTCCATCCACCCTCAGCCACCCACACTGCCCTCTCCATGGACCCCTCCAAGCCTTCGAAGTGGCCTGCCACCCCTGCCGCCAGTGCCCAGGGTTCTCCCTGTCAGAGGGCCAGTGAGCCCAGAAGGCCCTGTCTCTGCCCTGGATGTGACCTGGGTCCCCTCACAGCAGTGTAGGGGTGCTGGGCCTCATGCAGCATCTCCTGACACAGCCAGACTCCAGGCCTCACCCCTTTGCCTGGGGGGATGGGAACCCTGTCCAGGGAACCGGAAAGGAAAGAACACAAGGCATACATCCCTGCCACCTCAGTTCCCTCTTTCTGCCCAGGCACCTGCCTCCTGAAATAAACCCCTCCCTCTGTTCATCCTAAGCATTTAACTCAGACCAACAAATACTCAGGATGATATCTAACTGCACACCAGAAGAACCGAGGCCCTGTTCCTATCCACCCAGAGCACCTCTGCCCATTTAACAGATGGAGAAACTGATGCCCACGGAGGCACCACGTGTTGCCCAAGGCCACAGAGCTGCTGAGGGGTAGGGATGGGGTGAGCCCCAGCTCCTGCACTTCCAAAGATCTTTTCCATGGGGGAAAGTCCAGAGGGGTGAGGTCGAGAGGTGGGGGCAGAGCCCAGTGAATCAGGGACAAGTGGAAAGTCCTTTGAACACTGGTGTTTATCCTAAAAATGCTTGTGACTCCATGATATCTCTATCTTGGTTTTAATAAAAAAGTATTTTGTATTTGCCATAGGGATAAGGTAGGGTTTATATCTGCTTATTCGTGTTCCTCGCTTGTGGTGCAGATCCTCAGGGGGGGAAGCCTCCCTAAAAGGGGGGAGCCTCCCCAAAGTACGTACCCGACACCCTACCGTTCCCTTCTGGGGATGAGGGAGAATGTGTCAGGGGCAGGGAGTGGGGGGCGGGGGAGCAACCCACCTGCTGTTAGAGACTCAGGAGGATTAGGCTTAGGGGGACGAGGGAGGTTCGGGGTATCACCTGCCATCACCAGGGACAGAGACCGAGATAGTCAACATAGAAAACCAAGGAATGTGTCCTGGATTCTAACGCCTCCATTCTCTAGCTGGGGAAACGGAGGCTGAAGTGGGGGGCGGTGACCTGCTTAGTCACCCAGAGAAGTGGCAGCTGAACATGGGCCAGAACTGGGTCTTCTCATGCCCTGTCCAGGAATCCTGAGTCCATAGAGTCCAGAGCATGGAGGCCTCCCTCCCTTGACCCCCAGTCCCCGCCCTGTGCCTCAATGGCCTTGCTGGTGCTGGTATTGACCAGAGGTGGATGGGTACGGGCTCTGTTCTCCAGGAGGGGAAGAAGGGGACCCAGCCATCTCCCCAGGCCCTGCTCAGCCACCTCCAGGCTGTGTGACCTTGGGCAGCAATGACTGCTCTGAGCCTGGGTTGCATCAGCTCTGAAACAGGGACAGTAACAGATGTGTATGTGTAGGACCGAGTGAGATGAGCCAGACGGACACTGACCATGGTGCCCAGTGGAGTGACCACTCTGCCTACGTCACCCTTTATTTTCCTTCTGAACATGACTGTTGGCATCATAGCCATTCCTGGAGCTAAAATCAGGCTGTGGGAGGTCCTGGACAGAGCTTCAGAATCTGGCAAGTTCGCCTAGTAGGGGTCTGGGGGCTGCGTCTGAGGCAGGTCCCAGAGCACTCGAGGCAGGAACAGAATCTCAGTACCAAGGGCAGAGGGGCCCAGCATAGGCTCTGAGTGTGGCAGGCCGGGGACAGGCACAGCCAGGGAACTGAAAAAAATGCCCACGTGACCCGGCACAGATACCATCCAGTATCTGTCATGTGTAGACCATGATCCCGCTCCCTGCTCAGAGAAGCTCCTAGAAGCAAGCATCCCATGTAGGGAAACTGAGGCTCTAAGAGGAGAAGTCCATGTATAAGCTCAAGCTTGCATCTGTTTGCCTCCAGATCTTGGCCCTCTCTCTTTGCCCAGAGACTGCAGATCAGCAGCCTCAAACAGAATCCTGCTCCCAGATGGAATTTGTTTGACACCTACAGTGTAACCAAAATCTGGAAATTTCATAGAAAAAAGAAATCTCTGATTTTTCTTGAAAAATCAGGAAATCGGGACACTGCATCCCAAAGTCCCAGATGGCAACGATTACCAGGAGCCAGGCTCATCTTCAAGAATAGCTCAGGCTTTGAGCCAAAGTCCTGAGTGGCCTTGAGCAAGTGACATATAGCCCAAGGCCCCAGCTGCATCATCCGTGTGATGGGTGTTTCCCTAGCACCTACCTCGAGGGTCGCAGCAAGTAATAGATGAGTTTGACAGACGTCAAGTTCATACAGCCGCCAGCAAGGGTTACCACTGTGTTCGCTCAGTTCTCCTCAGGTGGCAAGGAGGCTCCCAGGGAATAAGACCCACCAGTACCCTGGGGTGACATCAACATGACCACAAGGACAAAGTCACGTCACTACCCATGTGCTCCCAACTGAGTGACCCTGGGGCCCCTGGCTGCTCTAGCCAAGCGATAGCCAGGCCTTCCCTGAGCTCCCAGCAGGAGCTCCAGGTCAGGGGAGGAAGAAGACCCTCAGCTCCACTGTCCTGAAAAACACCTGTCACCCCCGACAGGACAGCGTGAACCGTCCTTCGGCTCCCACGGACACTGTCAGTGGAGCCAAGCAGGTCGCCTGGGTGAACTTGAAGGAGAGAGAAAGATTGATTTTCAGATTATCTCCCAATCCATAGTTGTCAAGGAAGAAAAAAGACCTAAACAATCGTGAAATTAAATCAAATGAGTTTCTGGAATCTCTCGCCCGCCCACAGACGCCTTCTACATGTCCCCAGGGAGGGGATGATGAACGGGTTCACTCTGTTCAATCCCCCACCGGTCCCTCTGACATTCCAGGTGTCTCTGCAGTCAGCAGAGGCTTCTTGTGCTCCCGCTGTGTGTCCAGCCCTGCACTTGGTGCCAAGAATCTGGGGATGAATGGGCCAACAGAACCCCTTCCTCATGGAACTGCCGACCAGGGAGCAGTCAGACCCTCAAGGAGCAGTTATCATCCAGGACTAAGGCTGTGCTCAGGGAAGTACAGGGCTCCTTGGGAACACTCCAAACTGGCAGGGTTGCGGGGTTTGGTGCTGGGGGAAGGGGTGGGGGGAAATGGAAAGGCCAGGAGGACTTCCTGGAGGAGGCTGAGCTCCACACTTTGAATGGCAATTTATCAAGACTTTGTTCTGAGGACAGTGGAGGATCGTAGGAGGTTTTAATCAGCAAAGTGACGACACCTGAGCAGATTCGTGGCAAATCTTCACTCAGGCTGCTGTGAAGGGAACGGATTGGAGGGGAGCCGTGCTGGGGGGTGGGAAGGACGGACAGGAGAGTCTGCCTACTTCAGCTGAGAGGAGATGGAGACCCAGATTCACGCCGCAGCAAAGCATCAGCACGGAGCCAAAAGCACTCCCTCTCTTCCTACGAGTCTGGCCCCCAGCCTCCTCGATGAGCCCGCCCTCACCACCCCACTTCAAACTGCCCCCTGCCCCAGGCTCTTCCAACCCTCCCCCTTATCCCACTCTTATCATCTTTGAACATATAGTATCATTCACTTATTTGCTAATGGTTTGTTTTCTGTAACACACACACACACACACACACACACACACACACACATACACAACTGTAAATTCCAGGGCAACAAAGTCTTTGCCGTGACTTCTTGGATGCATCACCTGCACTTACAATGATGCCTGGCACATAGTAAATGCTTGTTGAATGAATAAATGATCACCAACCTAGTCCCCATTCTTGTCTCCTGCCAGCAGCATGGCAGCTCTGAGACCAGGGGCCTGCGCTCAGTCCAGAAGTGGGTGTCACCTTTCTCAGATGCCACCGGGGGGGTCAGTGGTGGACGGAGTTTGCAGCTGCAGAGGGTAGCAGAGGGCTGGGGGCAGAGAGGGTTAGGGAGGTGATACCATTGGGAGGGGACTCTTGGATTAGAGGTAGAGGGAATTTTGGGGCGCACGCAGGGGAAGGGGGTGAGAATGTGGGACTGACAGGTGACAGTGGGTTTAGGAAGGTGCTAGGTCTCAGCAGTTCTGGGTTAGGAGGTGAGGAGTTGGGGGTGGGTCCAGGCCAGGGCAGAGATGGGGCCAGTAGAAACACTCTGCTCCCCTGTGAGGTCCTCTCTCACCCTGTACCACAATATGGGGTGAAGAACTGCTCCTCCTGTCATCCCCCTCCCTTGGCATGGTCTGCACCTGACAGCCAGCCAAGGGCAGCAGGTCCATCACCTAGCTTCAGATCCCCAGACGGCTGGGGTGAGCCAGGCACCAGGAAAACCCTCATCTACACACCACTGTGCCCATGGAAACCTGGAGCCCCAGAAATGGTGGGAAATACCCTGGGTCATTTGCCTCCCTTTCTCTTTTCCCTGCCTCGGAAGAGTGGTAGGGCCCGGGATGGGAGGACAGGAGGCCTAGACACTCTTCTTGCCCTACTTATCCCCTGTCCCTGCACCATTAGGCAAATCATTACACTGGCCTCAATCTCCCCCTCTGCAAACTGAAAGCAAAAGGCAATGTCTTACTCCTTGGAACAGTCACAAAGCTGCACCCTCCAACTTCTACTCACACCAGGCAATAATATGTCTTTTAAACCGAACAGAATAAGCCTTCTGTTTTCCCCCTTGCTGGAGGGGACAGAAACTCAGATGGACTGAGGAACTCCTACCTGCCAGACTCATTCACGTAAGTTCTCTTACCTACTACAACCGTCCTGGGAAGTTTCCCATTTTATGGATGGGGAAACTGAGGCTCAGAGATACGAAGCCACTTACGCAGCAACACAGAGCCAAGAGGATGGGCCCACCTCCTTACTGCCCCCCACTCCATTCCCAGAGTGAGAGTTTAACTCCCTGTCTGGCTCCCCCTGGTCCCGCTTGGCTGGCTAGGGGGGCCCCTCCCCATGGGAAGCATTTCCTCCCTGTGGCTGAGTCCTTGAGGCTTGCAGGGCCCTTACAAACAGCTCAGAAATCTGCAATGTGGGATTCCCTTGCTCCAAACTCTGGCCTCTGTCTGAACAACATGGATAAGGAGCATCCTATTATGGCCACACTGGGACTCAGTAGGGACTCTTCAGCCGTCAAGCCCCAGCTTCTGCTCTGGCCTGGCTCTGGGAGGGCTGAGGGGTGCAGGGGTGCTCCCTGCCCATCAAGAATGCTTCATTCTGCCCTCCTGCCCATGGCATCCCCTCATGTTGGGGGGGCGGGTGGCCCTGATTCAGAACCAGAAGAGAAGAGCTCTGATTTCAGAGTTCGAATCCTGCCTCCAGCACATGGTGTAAAGGTGATCTTGGGCAAGGCAGGTTAATTCCCTGGTCTCACTTTTCTTACCTGTGAAATAGGAGTTCATGATAGTAATCATGTGGCAGCACTGGAGGCGGGTTGTACAAGACACTGCAAAGAATGTTTCTGATTCCATTGTTTCTTCATTCAAATAGTCGTTGAGTATCTACTCTGAGCCAGGTCCCGTCCGGGCCCTGGGAACAGGATCCTGAGCAAAACAGACCTCATGGGTCTCTGCAGAGAGACAGATGATATCTATGTGATTCATAGGATGCCAGGAGCTGTGACACAATGACGCGCGCTCCGAAGAACTACCTTTGCCACACACAGGCCTGGGCGAACCACCCTCTGAACTTGACATTCGGTCTCCCCATCTGAGGATGGGGGCACCTAACACAGCGCTGGTCCCCAGGGCTCCCAGGGCAGCCCACAGCTGACCTCTCAAGGGCCCCTCTGCTGTAGACCCAGGCCAGAGCCTGTCCTCCCCAGGGCCCAGAGCCATCACACCAGGAGTGGGCCACAGGGATTTGGAGGGTAGCAACTGGTGGAGAGACCTGGTGACAGGAGGTATTGAAGGAGCCAAGGGACCAGAGAACAGGTCCCCTAAACCAGCCACAGGCAGCAGCCCCAGAGGCCCCATGGGGGCCGCAACCTTCTGGGCTGGGGTAAAAAGCCAGATCCCCCACTCGGTCATCCAGAAGGCACCCCCAGCATGGAGCTGCAGCCCTGCACCAGGCATCTCTCTTTCCTGGCTTCTTCCAAAGAAGAAATCCCTCACTGTTATTGCTCTGATGACCCCGCTTGCTCAGGCCAGCTCCTGGCAAAACCAAACTCCGGAGGGGGAGTCTGACACTCAGGGGACCCGCCTCCCACTCTCCTGCCCCTGAAATGGGGCAGCACAGAGACTACTCGCTGGGTTCCAGCACCGCTTGCCACAAGCATTCTTGGGCCTCCATTTCCTAATACATAAAATGGTATGATAACAATAGAACTCACCTTAAAAGGCCATTGAGAAGGCTAAATGACTTAACATGCCTGGAATAATATACGGGAAAGTTCAACAAATATGAACTAGAAACGGAAGTACTCAGTCTCTATAGAATGGAATAAAGAAAAGACACTACTACCGGGGAATGGCTCCTGTGACATCCACATTTGGGGACATAGCCTGCCTTTCTCCTGTGTATGGAAATATGCCTATTATCTATTTCTTTAACATAAAAGGGGATCATACAGTAAGTATTGTTTTGAAACCTGTCCTCTCCATTTCATAATATACAGCTTTACACAATCTCCTTAACTGGTTTCTTCTCCTGCAATTTTAGCTAAAGACCTACTGTGTGGCGGGCCCTTCACTAGGTGTGGGCCCTGCCCCGGAAGTGTTGTCGGTGCTGTCTGACGGGCTTCTCTTGTCCATGACTGGAAAATGTTCATAAACCGTCAGCAGATCCCCGCATGGCCACATTTGGGCCCATCTTCCCTGTCTACACAGGATAAACCCACCAGATGGAATTTAATTTCTGGGCCAATGCATGGGCACATTTCTAAGGTTTTTTTTTTTTTTTTTTCTAAGGTTCTTGATACATGGAGTCAAACTGCACTGGGAAGACTCTGCCTATTTATCCTTGCAACCACCGGGTAGAGTCTTAAAGGACAACCTGAGCTTCAGGCTCGCAGGGGCTGTGGGCATGCTGGACCAGCTTCAGGACACCCAAGAGCCATGCACAGGCTCCCAAGACTCCCCTGGAACGTCTTCACCTCTGTTGACATCCCCTGAGAGGACTCAGACTCTGTGCTAAAGGTAAGACCCCAAACACTAGGAAAACAAGGCAGATTTGTCAAGACTTGACCTTCACTCCACCTACCGTCACTGCCCTGGCCTTTGCACTAGCCACAGCTGCCACCCCAGGACTGGACAGTTCCAGAACTGGGCAAGACAAAGGCTGGGGCCCAAGGGGTCACGTGGTGCAGTGGTTCCCTGCTTGGACTCGGAGTTCACTGATCCAACATTTGAGTCCCTACCTCAGAACTCTGAGATGAATATTTTATACAGTGTTTAGTTTATATTATACAGTAAACTTGACTTTTTTGGCACCCAGTTCTATGAATTCTAGCACATGCATAAATTTGTGTGACCACACCCACAATCTAGATACAAAACAATCCCATAACCCCAGGAAGTCTTTCCGTGGTCCCAAAGCTCAGCAAATACTGATCTGTTCCCTGTCACTGGATAGACTGGAGCCAAAACCAAGAGTCAGATACCTAAATGACTTCAAAAATGTCATAGGGGGTGCCTGGGTGGCACAGTCAGTTAGGTGTCTGACTCTTGGTTTCGGGTCCAGTCGTAAGCTCAGGGTTCATGAGATCGAGCTCCAGTATGGAGTCTGTTTGAGCTTCTCTTGCCCTCTCCTTCTGCTCCTGCACCCTCCTCCCAAGTAGACAAATAAATCTTTTTTAAAATATCATATCAAGGAAATCATGCTGTAAGTAATGTTTTGAAGTTGGCTCTTTCCCACAACATAATGTCTTCGGGATTCGTCCTGGCTGTTGCATGAATAAATAGTTCATTCCCACTGCTGAGCAGTATTCCATGGTGTGGATATACCTGCCTTTGTTCCAAACAAACCTTTGACTTAAAGGCTATTTAAATTGTTCGAATGGTTGATGATTATGAACAGGGCTGCAACAAACATTCATGTACAAAGGTGCGGTTGCTGGTTCTGATGATAAGTACGTATCTAATGTTTTAAAAAACTATCAAGGTGTTTTCCAGAGTGGTTACACCATTTTGCATTCCCACCAACAAGTGTAAAAGATTCGTTCCTACACCTTGTCGGTTGTTCCGCATCCTTGTCAGCTCTTGTTACTGTCGGTATTTTTATTTTAGCCATTCTAATGTTATGTAGTGGTATCTCACTGTGGCTTTAGTTTGCATTTCCCTGGGGGCTAAGAGTGTGGAGCATCTCTTCATGTGCTTATATTTCCCCTGTATCTCCTCTCTGGTGTTTGTCAAGTCTTCTGTTCATTTTCTAATTGTTTTCTTCCTATTAGATTTTGAGAGCTCTTTATATATTCCAGTTACAAATCTTCTGTTGAATATGTGATTTCAGATATTTTCTTCCCATCTGTGGCCTTGTCTTTTCATCCTTTTATCAGTGATTTTGCAGTGCAAAAATTTTTTTTCATTTTGATGATGTTCATTCATCAACCTTTTGTTTTGTGGATCCAGCTTTTGGTGTCATGTGTAAACCCTTGCCTAAACCCAATCATGAACATTTTCTCCCATGTTTTCTTTTAGAAGTTCCATTGTACATTTTACATTGAAATCTATGATTCGCCTTGAGTTAATTTTGTATAAAGCATGATGTTTACTTCTTGCATGTGGATGTCTGCTCGTTCCAGCATCATTTGTTGAAATGAGTCAGGCAAGGTGTTCAACCTCTGTGAGCCTCAGTCTCCCCCTCTGTAAGATGGGGTTGGCAACAATAGCACCTGCTTCAAGGGTTCTTACGTCATAATCTTCCCCCATCCCCTTCTAATCTATAAAGTAACCGGGTCCTGGGTGTGATAGGATTTTTATGTTTTTCACACACTGTTTTATCATAGTTAAGTCTGTGATGAATAAAAGGATGTTTATCAAGAATTTTCTGGTATCCAATAGACACACAGCATCTAGGGAAAAGCCGTGGCCAGGCAGCCTGGGTTCAAATCCCAGCTCTGCTACTCCCCTGGTTGTGTGCCTTGAAGAAGCTATTTAACCTCTCTGGGCCTCAATTTCCCCACTGTAGAACAGGGATGAGGACAGTAGCACATAATGTCTGGGACAGAGCCTGGCATGAAGTGTGTATGAATGTGTTCATTGTCCCTGATGGCCCTTGACCCTCCTGCCAAGGGCCAGAACCTTGGACACCAGCCTCATTTCCTGCATACGTTGAAGAATGTGGGCAGCAAAGCTTGTGAAAAAAAAGCTAAGGGAAAAGGATTTCAAGTTGTGCATGAAGACTGACACCAGTTACACATACACACACGCACTGGAAGCGGCTGGTGAATAACCAGCAGCATTCTGGAGAAGAACCAGCTGTGAGAGATGAGTATCTCCCTGCAGCTGCTCCTCCTTGTGGAGCTGCCCAAGTGAGAAGCAGCTGACCGTGGACAAGTGCACCTGTCCTGTGACTCATGACAGGGATAGGGCAGGAAGGGGGCGTGTGTGGACTGCCCCCTGCATCCCAATTCATCTAGAGTCACTTGCACCACTTGGCAGCTGTTAACATTCCTGAGGGGTCCCTTTCAGCCCCCACCAGTGAATTTTGAGAAGACTCAATTGCTTTTAAGTCAGACCCTCCAAATGAAGCCATTTTTATCTGCTGGGCTACCAGACAGACAGAAGTTTAATGTGATTTATAGTAATATATGTAAAAGGAAACTTGAAATATGCCATAATAGGAACAGTGATTATCTCTGAGGAACAGGGTTATGAGTAACTGCTACTTTCTTCTTTAGAATTTTCCATGTTTTCCACAAGAGATGTGAATTATTCCTCGAATAATCTCAAAGCAAACGATACTAGTTAAAAGCCTGCCCTGCGGTTTGTGTTTTCCCCCACTAAGCCAGGTGCTCGTCCCCACCAGGTAATCACAAACAGCTGGTATGGACATTCATGGGACTGGGCAGATGTCAGGACTGGTCTGTACTCAGGTCAGGATTTTTCCAGAAAGGCAGGTGTTACCTGCATCTCTGCAACCATGCTTCTGGCCCCTGAGGATGCTGGACAGCACTAGAGGTGGCTGCAGCCAAGGCCACAGTGGCTGCTACTGGCCCGCCTCTGGGACCACCATTGGCCTAGGCCCTTGACAGACCCATCTCATTGGGCCCTCCAACAGGAGGGCTATATATATAGGAGGAGATATAGAGATATAGGAGGAGATACAGGAGATATAGCTAGACCAATTTGGCAGATAAGCCAGTTAAAGATCAGAGAGGTGAAGTAACAGGGCTGAAGTTGTACATCTGGGATGAGACAGAGTGGAAATCCCAACCAGTGGCCCCCAAGGCCTGTTGTAAGGCTCAGAATGCCCCAATAATCTCCATCATCATCCCCGAGGCTTCTTAAGTGAAGTTACCAAAGATAATGTAGCTTGGAGACAATAGCTCTAGCTTCCCCAGGCCCAAGGTGCCCCCTGAGCCTCACCCCTCATCTGAACCCTGGAGCAGCCCAGGGCTCCATCTCAGAGTGCCTTGTTCCAAAGCCCAGGGTCCTCCCTCCTCTCTGGGGGACCTCTCAGATTCAGCCCTCACCAGCGGGCAGAGAGCCCAGAGTCTGGTTGTGCAAGGCCTGTGCCTGCTCAGGTGAGGGTGGGGAGCAGGGAGGTATGTGGGGGGCCCTTTGTTCCTGAATGCATTGATGATGTGGAGCCTGAAGGGTACAGGGGTATCATGGGTGGTCTCCAGGACAGCTGGTTGGTCAGAAAGCCTGCAGTGTGTGTCTAACCACGCCCTTTCTGAGCCCTCTTGGCCCTTCTAAAGACCATCTTGGGGAAACTGAGGCAGCCCATCTCAGTCATCTCTCTTGTTACCAGCCCAGAGAGCAGAACAGGGTTTCTGGCAGTCTTATGTGAACTCTGTCCCCATCCCATCTCCAGGGCCAGTGAATAGAAAAAGTGGGAACACAGACCCCCAGCCTCCTGGTCCTTGGGGCAGGGGCCCAGCTTCAGCAGAGTGGGACAGTAGGGAGGGAAAGGGATGAGGTTCAAGCTTGCATTTCACTGAGGGACACAGGATGAAGATGGAGCTAATTGCAGCTCACTCAGCAGCTGGGCGACCCTAATGACATCAGAGGTCGTGGTTTCTTTTCAGAGGAGTCTCTTTTGGCTGGACCTGGATAGTTAACTTGGACCCCCTCATCCTGCTTTCCTTGAATTGGGGAGAGAAAGATCCCATCCAGATTAATCCTAGCACCAGAAGTGAGAGTCACCTGAGGGTTTCAGGTGTCCCCAGGGAGTTTAGAAACTCAAGTGGAGGAAGGGCATGGAAATTTCTATTTACGGAGGGACGGGAGATTTGTGTTACCTGTGTTCTTAAACCAGATGCCTCATGAACCCTCCCCATAACTGGAGTGACGTAGGGGTTATCATCGCAATATCTCCATTTTAAGGATAGGGAAACTGAGGCCCAAAGCAGACATGATGCTGTGGGTCAGGTGACAGCAGCAGCAGCCGCTCAGCTGCCACTGGAACAGAATGCCTCCTGTACCTGCCTTGTTGTCACTCTCCCGCCCGCATGTGTCCTGAGGGATGGGCAGCCTGGAGGCCGGCCCCCTCACCATCATATAGACAGCAAAACTGAGGCAAGACAACTGGGGTGACCTGTCTATGGTTCTGCAACAGACTTGCAACAATGCTTATTCTAGCCAAAATTTAGCCAAAAATGCATAATCGATTATACGGCACCCTTAGTCTCTAGCTCAGTCTTTAGGTTGCCAAAGAATGGAGCTAATTGTTTAAAATATACATTCCCAGGGATGCTTAGGTGGCTCAGTAGGTTAAGTGTCTGCCTTCAGCTCAGGTCATGATCCCAGGGTCCTGGGATCGAGCCCCGCATCGGGCTCCCTGCTCTGCACGGAGTCTGCTTCTCCCTCTCCCGCTGCCCCTCCTCCCCACTCAAGCACACTGTCTCTCTCTCAAATAAATAAATAAAATCTTTAAAATAAATAGATAATAAAGTAAAGGGCATATTCTCAGTCCCCACCCAAAGACTTGGCTTTAGTACTTCCAGCACTTCTAGCAGATCAGGTGTGTGTAGCCCACCCTCAGAGAAACATTGGCTCAGGGCCCCATACGCAGTTCTGTGTGGGCGTTTTATATCCAATGCTTAAGATCAAAGACTCTGGACCCATCCAGTCCAGACTCTAGGACCAGCTCTTCCACTCCCCAGCTTGAACCCAAGAGACATTATCTAATCATTTATGTCCAGTGTCCCCAGCTGAAAAGGGGGACAATAATAGTACCTCCTCATAAGGTCTCTGCAAAGAATACTGAATGAATACAAACAGAGCATTTAGAATAGTGTCTGCACAGAGCAAAGCTGAATATTGACAACCCTCAGGGGCACCTCAGTGGCTTAGCTAGTGAAGCATCTGACTTCTGCTCAGGTCATGATCTCAAGGTCCTGAGATCGAGTCCCACATGGGGCGCTCTGCATGGTGGCAAACCTGCTTCTCCTTCTCCCTTCATCAGCTGCTCTGCCTGCTTGTGCTCTCTCTCTCTCTCTCTCTCTCTCTGTCAACAAAAATAAATAAAATCGAAAAAAAGAAATAATAATGACAATCCTCAGGGGCGCCTGGGTGGCTCATTCGCTTAAGCATCTAACTCTCGATCTCAGCTCAGGTCTTGATCTCAGGGTTGTGAAGTCAAGTCCCGCACTCCACATTGGGAGTGGAGCCTACTTAGAAAATAATAATAGTAATAGTGATAATCCTCAAAACAGCCTTACCACGTAGAGATCCGAGGTCCACTCTAGAAGAGGAAATGTGGGCACAAAGATGAAGTAATTCATGTAAGGACACACACACACTGTAGTGAGTGACAGAGCTGGGGCTCCATCTCTCTTCCATCCATCCAGAAAATAGCGCCCCTACAGACTAGGTTGCGGGGCCCCAATAGCACAAGCTCTCTGACCCTGCCCTTCGCACCTGTACCCACAGGGTAGGGCCACACTGGAGGGGACCGGGACAGACCACCTCAAGCACTTGGCGTAGTTCTCCTGCAGCGTCCCAGAGACCTGCTCTGTGGTTCTGTCACTGGTGGGAGAGGCTGCGTTGTGTGAACAGAGGTCTCAGTTCTTGGATTCTCCACAAAAGATTGATACCAACATAAAGACAGCCAGCAGAAAAGGGGCAAGCACAAAGCAGTTTATTAAGGACAGTATGCTCTCAAGGAGGGAGAACAGGCAGGTCCAGAGGTGGCCCCCCGCCCTGAGGCTACAAATGGGTCCTTTCTTCTTATGTGCATGGCGTGGAGGCCATGTCTCGGTCATGGACAGGATGGTCTCTAAGGGAAGCTGCTTCCAGTCATTTGGGGCCTCCTCCCACTGGTTGGGAGTGGGAGTTTCTGACCCTACAAGGTTTGTACCAGAACCATCATGGCTGCCTTTCCCCCAGGGAGGGGGGGAGGGGAGAACCACAATGCTAGTGCATTAGAATGAGTGGAGAGGGGACCGTGGGGCCAAGGAGGGAGGGTAGAGCCCACGTTCTGCACCTGGAGCTCTTGGTCTATTAGCTTCGGGGTCTTGGAAGCCACAAAGCCAAGCTGTTGGGCCCCCGGGCTTCTAACGTGCAACGTATTCATCATGGCCCTTGCCTCCAGCTCTCATCTAACTAACTGCTCCCCCATCAGTCTCTAACTGGGGCTGGCCACGGGCTCCAAACAGCATCCTCAGGCCGCAGATACTCTATCATCGGCTCTGCTGTCTCCTAAAGTCAAAGGGAGAGCACAGTCGGCACTAAGCCTGGAATCATGGCAGACCTCTCTTCCTAAGTTCCCACAAAACCGCCAGCTTCAGGATGACCCAGTTGTTGGGTAGAATTAGACCAGGGGAACATTCTGTAGTTTGTCAAGGCGGCCAAAACGACATTATGAGTTATTACGAGCAGGAGACTTGCCACGCCCCCCCAGTAAGATTCTGACACTATATACAGTCGGCCCTGCCAGGTCACAGAAAACTGCCTCTGGCCATCCCTATAGAATCAGCTTAGAGAAAAAGGCACCAGCAAGGTCCAGTGGCCAGGGGCCATACTGATTTGCTCCGGCAGAAAGACCTCTGGAAAAACAGCTGCATGTGGAGTAACCGCGGGACTGTTCACAAGAACACAGTCGTTCTCTGAGATTCATCTAACTTCTGGACAAGTTCATCAGACTGGTCAGCACGTCCATTTAGATGCTCTCTCTAGTTTTGATGGTGGCATTAACCCTTACAATCCCTCCCACCGCTGCACGTACATGAATATACACTTACAAGGAATCATTAGCACATTGGGTTCATCACTTTTCTAGGGACAGGAGATTCCAGGGACTTGTCCTTCGTCCTTCCCTGGCCAGAGAGCCCAAGTAGAAAATCGCCCAGCTGCCATTTATGCCTACTCAATCATCCTTTCCAAACTAGGGAAATAACGGATGTGGTTCACTGCCAGATGACCCTGAAATAAGACCTCATCTATCATCTGGCCATGGTAGACCTCCACTTCAGTGGCACTTTGGTGGGCCATGGTGGTGTGTTGGATCCCCAGGATTTTGCACCCATTCATAGCTGATATCCAATAATCTCTAAAAGGTCCAGGTCTGGCCTCTTCTCTAGCAGACAGTCACTCTAGGACAGGGACTTGGCAAGCTCGGACCTGCGGACCAGGTCTGGCCCATGGCCTGTCTTTGCACAGTCCACAAGCTAAAAATGGTTTTTAGATTTTGAAAGCTGTTAAAAAGAGAATACCGTCTTCGCTGGCCTCTATCCTGGGACCAGTTCTGGGACCAATTCTCTATCAGCCAGGATCTAGACAGAAACCAAGATCACAGAAGAGTTTTAGCAGGAAAGGTTAACATAAAGAATGACTGGCTAGTCATGGGATGAATTGCTAAGAAGTAAAGAGGCATCTAAATTCAACAGAAATCGCTCATATATGGAGTTGAGGGATGCAGACGTCTTTGGAGAAAGTGTGGCTGGACGGTGTGGTGGAGAAGTCTGCCGGGGTCCCACAGGCTGGGAAAGCAGGAAACAGCCTGCAGTAGGGCCAAACCAACTTGCCAGGCATCTGCTCTCTGAGACGCTGCCCAGCCTCGCTGGGAAATCCACCTCCTGTGCGAGACGGAGATGAGCGTCAACAAGCCAGTACACGCGGAAGTCCCAAAGCAAGTGGTGTTTTTCTACGTGCACTGAAGTTTCGGTCAGCCCTCAGGAAATGTCAATCCTCACGCCATCACCAACGTCCAACATCATCACCATCATCGTCATTACCTTTGTTATCATTATCCCCGTGGGGAGAAAGCTGACCTTGGAGAAGTGACCTGCCTGAGGCCACCCCAGGACACAGGCACCAGCTCTGCAACAGATACACGGAGAGACAGGTGCAGAGAGCAGAAGGGACATGGTTGGAGTCCCACAGCGAGAAAGGCCAGGATCTGGCCCAAGCGCCCCTCAGCCTTCTCTGGGCAGAAGCCAGGCCACAACAGTAAGGAGGCTCACCTGTGCAAACATTCACCCCCTGGGCTAGCATTGCCTGCAGCTCTGTCCTTCCTCCTCCTCTGCCTCTGCCTCCCCCTCCTCCTCCTATCTGATGCTGACTTAACCTGTGGTTTTATGCTTAATCATCTCATAGTAAATCTCTGTCTTAATCTCCCATGGGCCACCCAGGCTGTCTTTTTATTAGGAAATAAATAGCACAGGCAGTCCGAGCTACACTGCGGCCAACACGGGGAGCTTGGCAGTGGGAGGAGAGGCTGTGCGAGTCTGGAAGAGTCTTGAGGCCCTGGAGACAAAGAGAATATGAGAATAATTACAAGACGGTAGGTGCGTGGGCATGGTTTGCGCAAGATGCAGAGGGTGTCGTAAAATCGGCTTTTGCTCCAAAGCTCTAGGTGAGGTTTCAAATCAGAGGATCAGGTCAGGGATGCTGGCTTGGGCTTGGAGACAAGGGTGTTTGCCTTAAGTCGCTGCACTGCCCCTTTCATGCTGTGCCATCTGAGGCCAGCCAGGCCCTCTCTGGGCTTCAGCTTCCTTGTCATTGGGGGTGATCCAGCCATGGGAAGAGTGGCCCAGCTTGGAAGAAGGCTCCATTCAATGAGCCCTGGGCTGCTGGCCTCTGAGGAGCCCTGGGGTCAGCCGTGGCCAGCCTGGACAACCATTTGCAGTGTGACCTTGCACAAGGGTCTTCCTCTCTCGAGTCCTGAGATATTGTGATTGATTTAAATTAAAAAAAAAAAAAAACATATTTTTGGTCTTTATCCACTGTCTCTGGCACAGCGCAGCAAAAAAAAAAAAAAAGAAGAACTTTGGAATTTTCAATGTTCAAAGCAACCAGAGTGTCTTTTGTTGTGTTAATGAGTTGACTTTCAGAAAGCCCCTAGGTTAACCCAAGGACGGGGCTGGTTGCCAGGAGAAGCAATCTTGTGATTAGAGGGTTAGAACTTTCAGTCCCTTTCCCTGCCAACCTCCCAGGAGGGGAGAGGGGCCGGAGATGCAGTGCCAGAATTGAGTTAATTTCCTGGTAATGTGGAAAAACCCCACACCATTGAGGGCCTCATCTGTCAAAGAGGGACTTGCGGGGAATACGTGTTCTTTGCAGCATCCCAGGTTCAGAGATCTGCCCCAGGCTGGTCCCTGCCATGGGAGAAAGGTGCAGGGGGCACCTGGATGGGACCTCTCTGCCCAGCTGCCTGCTGCCTCACCCCTGCTGCCTCGGCTCCTCCTCCATGCCTCTTCTCTTCCTTCTCTTCTCTCTGGGGGCCCCATATGGCACCATTCTCATTCCTGCTCCCCAGATGCCAATGGAAATATTTCAGCGTGTCTCAGTCGGATGCAGAGAACGGAGTCTCTCCCTCCAGATGGCGATATCCTCTCCTGCTCCAAGCCCTAAACTTAGCCATGTTAAAGATGAAAACCAGAGTCTCTAACTACTCCTTCCCATAGCTGTCATCCTGCAAACTGTGCTCCAAAATGCAGTGCCACAAAAGAACCAAAGGTGGGGTCTAGAAGAAATATCTGCACACCTGTGATCAGAGCAGCCTTGTTTGCAAGAACTGAAACATAGAAGCAAGCCAAATATCCATTGACAGATGAATGGATAAGAAAGATGTGGGGTAAACACATACTGGAGTATTATTCAGCCTTACAAGAAAGGAAATTCTGGGTGCCTGGGTGGCTCAGTTGGTTGAGGGACTGCCTTCAGCTCAGGTCATGATCTTGGGATAAGAGAATCAAGTCCCACATCAGGCTCCCTGCTCAGCAGGGAGCCTGCTTCTCTCTCTGACCCTTCCCCTCCTCCATGGTCTCTCTCTCTCTCTCTCTCTCTCTAATAAATAAAATCTTTTTGTTTTAAATGGAAGGAAATTCTTACATATGCTACAACAGGAATGGATCTTGAAGACATGCTAAGTGAAGTAGCCATCCATACAAAGACAAATGCTAAATGGTTCCACTTAGATGAAGTACTCAGAGTAGCCATAGTCATAGAGACAGAAAGTAGGATGAGGTTTGTGGCGGGGGTGGGGGGGTGGGCTGCAGGGAGGGGGCATGGGGAGATGCTATGTAATGGGGATTGAGTTTTTGTTTAACAAATGATTTACTGGGTGGTGGTGGTGATGGTTGCCAAACATTAAGAACGTATTTAACGCCACTGAACGGTACACTTCAAAATGGTCAAGATGGCAAAAGCTGTATGTATTGCAGGGGAGGAAAACTTTTATCCTCTCCCTTCTATGGTGTTCCTTTCACTGGTCTAATAACCAAATTAACATAAGACAGATTAACAAAAGAAAAACATACTTAATTTCATACCTGTAGGAGCCTATAAAAATATAAGACACAAAGAAGTGACCAAAACAGGCAGTTTTTTACCTTTTAGACAGAGAAACAATAAATTTGTGAAGGGTGGATGAAACAAAGAGGTTTGGGCTTGGGTAGCAGATCGGTGCGTGAGGAATAAGTTTTGCTTACACAGCCTCCTCTGCCTTAAATTCTCTATCTCTGGTGATAAGGATGCCCCATGCCCTCCTGGCAGAGGGAGAGCATCTTTCACAGTGATACGTATTTCCTGCTTTCATGGGGACAGAGGGGGTTAGAGAGTCCTTCTTAGACCAGCTGTGTCTTAAGTAACTTCAATTCAAAATAATTAATACACTAAAGTGGCACATTTGGGATGGCCCACTCTGCTCCCCTTCAGTACGTTACCACAATTTTAAAATTTGAAAAGAAAAAGCAGCACAAAATAATAGCAACTACTACTCTATTGATCAGTGAACACTTACCACCTAAGTACTAGGCACATCTTTAAGTCACTTATATGCGGGAATCCATCTACAAGCCTCTGAGAAACTATTATCCCCATTCTGCAGATGTGGAAACTGAGGCGTAGAGAAGATAAGTAACTTGTCCAAGGTCACACAGCTGGTCATGGCTAAGCCAGAACTGGACTAGACACTGGCCCTTGAATGCTCAATATTCTTACACCAAACAGGATTCATCTCTTGGAAGGCGAATCAAAAGACACACCCAAGCCCAAAAGAATAGGAGAAGGAAGTGTTTTCCTTGCAACAAGTAATGGAGAACACTGGGGATATTTCCCAAAGCAGTGGAGAAGCTAAGGGTGCACACATACTCGGGAAAGGGTTTGCCTGATGGGGAAGGCAGTGTGGAATCGCGGCAGGAGTCACCTTAAAGTGACAGAGCCCAGGTCAATATCACAAGGGCAGCAGGGTTCAGCACCACGAATTCTTTGGCTTTAGCTGGTCCAAAATCTGAGTGCTCAGATGGGGTTTAGATCCTACAAAGATAACTCACCACCAATGTGTGACAGACAGTCTTTACTTTTGAACCAACACTGGGAGTTTTACCACTGATTTGTTGTCCCTGCTATGATGAGGCTGCCTCCTGGCCCCAGAGTGGCTGTTTGTTCTTACCTGCTTTCACAAGATGTCCCAGGGCCCAAGATGACTTTTCTTATGTCAAGAAAGCATCTGTCTTTCTTTTACTGGTGATCCCTAACTCTTTCTGCTTACAATAATGACCCACATGACAGGTCTCATTAGGTCTCATTAGGCCTGATTTCCTGGACTTTTGATGGACTTGCCCAATGAGACCCCAGAGGAAGGCTCTGGGGAGGCTGAGGTCAGCAGAGAGTTCCACTGGAGGGCAAGGACTGTCCCCCATTGGCCCCTTCCATGAAGACCCCAAAGTCACCACGGGGCCATCCTTAAGGAGAATGAGCTACACTCGGCCCTCAGGGTGCCACCAGGCCTGCTGCAGTGGGTCCTGGGCTCATCCACGGGTATAGAAATGGGTTCTGTACTGGGAGGATGGGTGCTGGACCAGGAGAAGCCCAAAGACTCCAAATCCCTTGTTATGAAAATGGGCCCTTGGGCTCTCAAGCAATAGAAGTTGACAGGTCAAATGGGTGGCTCGGGCAAGACTTTGCTGGGCTTATGCTCTCATACAAGGAGACAGCACAAGAGAAAGGAAAGCTGATCCCCTGTGGAGAGGTCGGTAGAGTTTCTTAAAGACACTTGAGTGGGGAAAGGGTGACTTGTAAGCATGTAGAAGCAGGATGTATTAGCACCTGCACGCTTAAAAGTCATGTTCCTGCGTGTGTCGCAGGTCTAATTGGCAATTAAATCTCCACCCCCGGCAAATGATTTTCAGTCAGTATAATGAGGGGGAAAGTGGGTGAAAGGTCAGCACTGGGGTCCATTTTGGCACAGACTGGTTGGTCTTCACCAGTCTTCCTCCTCCAGCCCCTCCTATGGGGTAAGCATCCTGCCCCCACATTCCGGCCACTCAAGGGCATAGAGTTTGAGCTTTATTATTTTCCTTAGGGAGGCAGCCAAAGGACACTGGACTTTGCAGTCAAGATTAAGGGGACTCAAGTCCAGTCTCTGCTCTGTCTCACTCTGGAAGGAAAATCACTGAGAGATTCAGAAATTTCCAGCTCTCAGCAAAGGGAGTGGCCAGGGCTGTCTGGGTTCAAGAAAGTTCAGGAGTTTGATCACCCTCCAGGAGGCTGGAAGCAGCTCTGGCTGAGCCCAGAGAAGTCAGAGGTCAACTCTTTATCTTGCCTGTCATCCTTAGGAGGGTCATGACCCCAGGGCTTGTCACTACCACCTTCTGGAAGCTGACCATGGCCGGGACTGGCTTCCTTCCCTGTGCCCGGCTGGTCCCCCGGAGACCTCCCCAACTTGCTTCACAAATAACACTGTCCTAAAAAATGGACACATGCAGAGCTGATTTTAGAGCTCTCAAGGGATGGAAGGGAAAGAGGAGGGGCTGGGAGACAGGCAAGTGTGGGGCATTTACGGGTGCAATGCTCTTGTGCCCTCACACAATTCACCAGCCACCTCGGAGCCTCTGTGCCCTTGGCAATAAATGGGAACAATGACCTGAACTCACAGGGCTCTGGGGAGGATTAAGTGTGATGACGTTGGTGGGGTTTGACACTCACAACTGTTCCATCACCTCTTTGCTCTTGATGGAATGAATGTCTTTTCTTTCTGGCCTTGATGCCATGTCTTTTCTCTTTGCTCTTGATGGAATGTCTTTTAAGTGACCTAGGGAGGGAGGGAGGTACCAGCCAGAGAAAGGGAATGAGAAAACATCTAAAAGTAAAACATTCAGTAAGCCTAAGCTTTGAAAATCAAACCTTCCCTCCAGGCTCAGACCCAACCCCTCCTGCTGGGTCCTGCTCTGAACCCCTTCTTCCTGCACCCAGGGACTCCTATTTGGCTTCCGTGCCTGGGCCAGAGCGGAACCGACACCGGAGCCCAGCCATCCACAGAGCCATTGCCCAGAGAAGGGCCTGGAGCCCAGGGAGCGGAAAGGAGCTGGGAGAGAGGCCAGAAGCCAGTGGGGATGAGAAAGAGAGGAAAAGAGACTGGGATGAGAGCAGGGAAAGGGAGAGAGAGTCAGGGAGAGGAGGAAGAATGACAGAGGAGAGAGAGAAACAGGGAAAAGAGACAAAGAAGGAAAATTAGCTGTGTGAATCCCTTTGCCTGGGGTCCTCCTTCTACCCCTGCCCCTTTGTGCCCTGTCCCTTCCACCCACACCACCTCTTCTGTGACCGCTGCTCTCGGTAAATGAAGGCTGATCACTGCTGCGCCCAGCAGACTCAGTGAGCCCGCACAGCAGGTGTTCAGTGAAAGGTGGCTCCTACATCCCCTGCTCTCCGGGAAAGTTCTATCAGAAAGAAGGTGGGCTGTGCCCAGTGGGGCCTGAGGGAAACATCCTGAGGAATCAGGGTCCGTCTGACACCTCCATCAGCTCATCCAGAAAACCCGGGACAGCTTTCAGTTGTTAATTTCTGATAAACATGTTGATGTTTCAGTTATGAAATAGGGTTTTCCGGAGGCCCCTTGAAATAGAGACTGGAGTGAAGCATTTAATGAGGACTCGAGCCTGTGGTCCCTAAATAGCACTAAGGACCCTGTGCCCCGGAGGCTGCGTCTGCTCTCAGAGTAGGAATCCCACTCCCACAGAGGGGAGGGACGGCCCTCAGCCATGGGGTGAGAGCAGGTGAGTCACAGACTCACGGCACAGGAAGGCAACGTGAAGTCACCTCAACATATATAAACACACACAGTAGTGAGAATGGGGATGGTAGTTGAGACTTTTCAAAGCACCTAGTAGGTATGCAATGAAGATTTATTGAATGAATGAAGGACAGCGCCTTCACGAATATGACTTGGTGGGAGGGACCGTGATGGGGAGGGTACTGATGGTGGTGGTAAGGATGAGGATGAAGATGATGAGGATGATATGATGATGGTGGGGGACAGTGATGATGATGGCGGTGAGGATGAAGATGATCATTGATCATGAAGATGGTGGTGGTGATGGTCAGGACAGTGATGGTGACTACAGTCTTGCAGACAGCAGAGAAGCAAGGCTAACAGTACCAGGCAGTGACACGGCATGTACCAGGCGGTGTTTGAGGCACTCTACAAACGTGAATACATTCACTCTTCCCAACAACTCTAAAAAGTTGGTATCAATATCATCCCCATTTTGTAGATGAGAAAATTGAGGCATAGAGAGGTTAAATGACCTGCCCAAGGTCATGCGGTTGGTAAGCGATGGTGCTGGGATTCCAACCAATCTGGCTCCAGTCTCTGTGTTTACCCTCAACACTATGATAATGAGAGTAAAGTAAGGGAGTTAGAAAGAGCGCCCAGTCACCAGTAGATGTTGACAATGTGCCGGGAGCTGTTCTCAGCACTTAGTATCGTCTCATTGAATTTTCATTATATTCCTGTGACAAAGGTAATATTTCATGACAGATGGAAAGCTGAGGCTCAGAGAGGCAGAGTAAGTGGTGGCTCAGTGATGGAGCTGGGATTTGAACATAGCTCTGTTGGACTCCAGAGCCTGTGCTTTTAACAATTAGACATGGCATAGGTTACAGTTGGGAGTCCTTCCCTGGATTTGGGACTCAGGATGAGGTTCAGCTTTGCTTCTCACTCACTGTGTGACCTTGGGCAAGCTTCTTGCCCTCTCTGGTCCTCATCCCATCCCTCCCAATTACTCTCCCACTTCATGGCTGCCTTGTGGACCCCCTCCCCTACCATCCCCCACATGCCACATGACCTTCGAAACCACTCATCCAAAGCCTACTCCCCAGCTGCTTATCCCTGCCCCCATTCCAGGAAACTGCCCACTTGAGGTCCAAGCTCCTGGGTCCTCAGGTCTCGTGAAACATCCAGCCTCCCTCCCAGTAATCAGAGCAGAAACCATGGTACCGGTACCGGGTCTGCCTTTTCCTCTCTTGTCCTCCCCGCCCCACCCCCATATACACAATCATTCAGCCAATTCTTCCAGCATAACAGAGTCTGGAAATACCCGGTGCTGGATCGTAGCAGACCCAGTCTTGAGAATCTCAGCTCTGTTGCTTTCTGTGTGATTTTGGACAAGTGTCTTTACCTTTCTGAGCCTCAGAAATATGCTTGTCCGTTGTGGATAGCAATACCACCTACCTCATGGAGTGGTTGTAGGAATTAAGTATAGTAATGTAGGATAAAGTGCCAGAGTGGTAGAAATTCTCAATTAAAGGTAGCTATAGTATTATTATTATTACTGTCTGCCTCTTCTCTGCATTCAGCCCCCTCCACCCTGGCTCAGACTCGCATCTCATCTCTGTCCTTGTCTAATGACATGGCCTAGGTCCCCTGCCTGAGGTGATTTCCACCCCCCACCCCGCCCTCTCGTCTATCTTGCTCATTGCTGATCTTCCTCTGCTTGAAGATTCCAGGGCTCCCACTGCAAAGTCTTAACCTGGCATTTAAGGCCCTGCCTCTTTGCCCCACCAGCCCCCATCAGCCCCCACCAGCCACGGCTCACGTTGATCCCCTCTTGGTGACCGGTGCTCCAAGTGACCATGGCCCCACGATCCCTCACAGGGTTTTCCCACTGCCAGCCCTTTCTTCAGCCTGTTTCCTGGGCTGAGAATGCTCATATGCTTATCTCCATAACCCATGTAAATGTCAAGAGCCAGTTTGTGTCTCTTCCAGGAAGTCTGCTCTGATTTCTTACCTCACTCCTGGGCCGTACCACATGCTGTCCCTGAGTAAGAGTTCTCCCTGTTTCCCCATCCCAATGTCCAGAACAATTCCCTGGTTTGTGTTCGTTTATAGTAACTATCACAGTCTGTCCAAACGTTCAGTGTACACATGCACACTGCATTATTCTCTGCTTCAGATTTCCTTCATAGGGCTCCCTTCTTGCTGGGAGGACCCTATGGTCCCTCCCCTTAAATGTGAAGTGCCCTGTTGTGCATCGACCATGGAACACGGCAGAGATGACATCATGCCAGTTTAGAGCCTAGCCTGTAGGTGGTCTGGCAGTTCTGCGCTGGTCTCCTAGAGCCCTGAGCCTCTGTGTGAGAACTCCGTCCAGAAGGATGCCACCATCCTGGGAGGAAGCCCAGGCATATGGAGAAGTTCTGGAGAAGGCACCATGGGAGAGAGAAAGAGAGCCAAGAGCACCAGAATGCCAGTCAAGTGGGGGAAGAGGCCATTTTGGAAGGGATCCTTCCGACCAGCGGACCCCAAGTGGCCCAGCTGAGCCCTCTCAAATTCCTGACCCACAAAGCGGCAAGCAAAATAAAATGGTTGTTTTAAGCCACTAAGTTTTGTAGTAGTTTTTTATGCAGCGTAAAATAGTTAGGACAGAATTCTTTTCCCCAGCTCAGAAGAGCTCAGCTCCTTCTCATCCTTCATGCTTTCATCTCCAACATCACCTCCTCAGAGAAGCCCACCTTGACTTCCAGGTGAGGTTAGACCCAGGGTTCTGTGTGCTCATCATACCTACTCCTCCCTCATGGTGCACCGTCCCCCATGTGCCCTGTGTGTGTTTGAATCACCTTGGGCTCCCACTCTAGACTGAGCTACCCCGCTGCATCACCAGCACCAGCATGCATCAGGGCTCAGTAAATGCTTGTGAAGTGAATGAGCCTGCCTGACTGAGAGGTCCTGCTATCTGTCCCAGCCCCATGCACCAGGTGTGGGCAGGATAATGGGTCCAGCCCTGCCTCCCAGTTCCCTTCTAACGACAGGATTCAAGGGGCTTGGTCCCTCAGCCAGCCCTAAGGCCCCACAGAGGAGGAGGAGGGAGAGGGCGCTGGCAGGACTGGGCTGCCAGGCCAAGCGCGAGGCTTCAGCCTCTAGCTGCCCTCCCTGACAGCACCCGCCAACTCTGTACCATCTCCCCCAACTCTGAGCCAACTCTGTACGTGGCTCCCCCTGGACCACCAACAACTGCTCCATCCAGCAGCCACCTGAGGGCCTTTGGCCACACTCAATGGCCTTTGAGTCTTGCCTCCTGCCCTGTTTATTGTGCCCCCACACTGTGCCCTGGGCTTCCAGTTCCACAACAATAAACTTGTTCCATCTTTGCAACAGCTTCATTTTACTAATGAAGAGATGGAAGACCAGAGAGGTTGAGTGGCTCACCCAAGGTCACACAGGAAGTTAAAGAGGCAGGATTATGCCTTGATCCTCTGGCTCTGGGTCCAGTGTTTCTCCTGCTACAGTGGGCGAGATGACCCCACGTTCCCCTCGGATTTGCAACATGACCCATCCCTGAGGATCAGCTGGGAGCTGCCTGCCTGCCAGAAATCTTATTTTTCCTTCCTCAGAACTTGAGGCCCCCAGATCTGAGTCTCCCAGATCCCCGGATTGGCATCCGCAGCAAAACTGGGATGGGGAAAGGGAGTAAGTTTGAGAAATAAAGATTGAGACATTAAGGCAGTCTTTGTGAACACACAGACACGAGGCACACACACACACACACACACACACACGCACATACACACTCACAGAAGGAAAGACAGACACACACACACACACACGGTGAGAGATGAGGCGTGGAGATGAGATGAAAAAGGAGAGAGAGGAAAGAAAAAGGAGGGAAAAGCAAATTCACACAGAGAAGGAAAAACAAAGAACCAGAAATAGCCAGAGGGAGAAAAAGACAGAAAAATACGAAATACAAAAAGACTGAAAGATACAAAATCACACACATGTACAAAGACCCAGGTAGACAGGTGCATGAAAAGAGCCATTGTGAAAGGGGTTGAAATTCAGAAAGAGACAAAGGCTCAGAGAGAGTTGGAGACACACACACCCAGGAGACAGGAAAGGCCGCCGCCCGACAGAGGAGGGATGGGGGCAAGGAGAGAAGACAGAGCGAGGGAGACAGAGCTTGTGGCTCATAGCTCTCTTCCCCCATCCCTCCACACCCTGGGAGAGGTGAGTTCTCCCAGGCCCAGCCCTCCAGCCACGGTCCACCTTCCGCCCCAGGGCCCTGGATGAAGAGCCCCGGACACAGACATCATCTGCACTGAGCAAACGCTGCTTTGCCTTGAACACAACACACCAATGGAAGGAGGGACACTTGCCTACCACTACTCACCCAGCCCAGGCCTCAGAGCTACTTGGTTCTTCCCGCTGACTGCTGAGCCGCAGGGGCTGGAGGTGGGCACGACCTGCCAGCCCTCAGCGGGCCTCCACTAGGTGCCTCCCACCCCAGGGAGCCCCCACCTGGGAGGTAGTCCCCCCCGGCCCACCCCCCCCCCGCTCAGATGGCCCTTCCTGGCTGCATGGCTGTGGTGGGTCACCCGACTGTCTAAGCCTCAACATCCACTTCTGTGAGATGGGGATAATAGTGCCTACCTCACAGGTTGATGAGAAAATAAAAAATGGGTGCTGGTAAAATGCCTGACACAAAATCTGGCATATAGTACGTGCTCAATAAACACGAGCTTTCTCGCATTGGGAAAGTCTGCAAAACACAGAGACAGAGGCAGGAAGGGAGGTCCAGCCAACAGGGGTCAAGGGTCCTGGGAAGGGAGAGGTCATTCCTGCTGCCCAGGGCACCTGAACCAGGCCTTGGAGCATAGGGTACACTTAGAAGTGAGAGCCAGAGATGAGTGGAGAGGGACAGAAGGCACACTTGTTGGTGGGAATGGCACACACCAAGGCAGAGAGGCAGGGATTATTTCCAGAGCAGAGACCCACTCCATTTAGCCCAAGTGTAGGATATGTGTGGGGCATAGGGGGACCACCTAGTGCAATGCGCATTTCACAGATGGGGAAACTGAGGCCTACCAAGGTTAGGTGACTTCTTTAAGCTCACACAGCTGGCAAGTGACAGGCCCAGCATGTGAAACCAGGCTGGGGCAACTTGGGAATTCTCCCTTTGCCAAGATGCAGGTCAGCCCCGTATAGGTGAAAGCAGAGACTCAGCTGAGGGACTCTCGGGACTTCAGAAGTTCGGTGTTTTTCTAACAGCTAAAGTCCCTGAAACCAAACCTCAGGTGAGAGAGAGTAAGTTCCTGACTACAAGGGTCAATGTCTCCCAGAGGAGCAGGTGGAGGGCATTATGAAAAGCCCAAACTTTGGCTGTGGATGCCACTGGGGTGGGTAAGGTGGTCCCGCCAGGCCTGGGGACTGGAAGATGAGGCCCAGCCTGTGCCTGTGAAATCCTCTCCATGTCCTGCATGAGGCATGATGGGGGTGGGGAGGTCCTAGTGAAATTCCCAGGAGCCCCGGGAATTGTCTGCCTTGGGTAAGAGCTGGTGTTGTTAACCTATGATTTGAGCATGAGAGAAAATGAGGTTCAGGAGACCAAAACCCCCTGAAATTTGGTCCGACTTACCACTACAAATACATACACAGACAATTTCAAATGCAATAATGCTAATTCTGTTCCCCCATGCCACCTATGGAGGGCTGGTGCTGGTGCCCTGTTCTCCTGACCAAATGATTCGGTTTGGACCCACACAGGCAGGGGCAGGCGCAGGAGCTGCATTGTTCTGCATGAGGAAGAGAGAACCTGAGGCTGCCAAAGGCCACCCGTGAAGGGGAGCCAGGGAAAGCAGGAGGGATAGGAGGGGAAGGCTGCCATGGTCACACATCCAGTCACAGCAGGTGTCACGGGTAGGGATTTAGGCCAATCTTTTCTAGAGCTGAGGGAGAAAATGGAACACTGGAAAGGTAGCCCAGATCTTATGATTACACAAGTGTACGTTTTCCTCAAGAGAAAATCCATATTTTGATCAGATTCTCAAAGGGGTCTGTATTCATCAGGACAGGCTAGAATGATGCTTAGTAACAAACATCCCCAAATCTCTTCAGCCAAGAGTCTCTCTCTGTCTCGTTATCTCTCACTAACCGCACCAGGGCCAGCTGACGCCAGCTCCATAGTCTCCCGTGTGTTGACTTGCTCTGGTCCAGACTGCTCAGAGCCTCTGCCTCACCCATCTCCACGTGCTGCCTCCATGATCTCCGATGAACAAGAAAGAGCTGGAACATCTTACAGGGGCTCTCCATGCCCACAGGCCCCAAGAGTCACACAGCTCGTTCTGTTCACTATTCACCAGCCATAAATAGCAGTGTGGTGCGCCTAACTGCAAGGGAAGCTCGGAAGGCTTCCATGTGCCCAGAAGGGGGAGGAGAACTGGATATTGATGAGTACTGGTTATATTGGGGATCCCACAAAATGTTAGCAACATTAGAGCAATGAGTCCCAAACTCGGATTTATAGACCAACTTTATCAGCCCTCTCCTGAGAGTTTTAGGGAAATGCAGATCCCGGGCCACCCCCTTAGTTACATTCTAGTGTCGCAGACTCTGTATTATTAACAAGGCTCACAGGTGCAGAACAGGTTTGGCAAAGCTTGGAACGGAGGAGGGTCTTCTGACCACAGGGCTAGGAGGTCATCCCGGACTCCCGTCTTTTAAAAAAAAAACCTCCAGCCAGCTTGCTTTCCTCTCTCTACCTCCCTTCATCCTGCCATGGAATTGCAAAGTGGAATTACGAAGCTCTCCGCAAGGATGACACCAGCTATCACTTGAAATTCTAGAACCTCAGCCTACATTCCTCCCACCACCACTAGGATTGGGCCCGTTTTACTGGTGGGATGACTGAGGCACAGAATGCTGCACCAGACGTGGGATTGCTGATTCTCATCCCTGTCTGGTCTAAGGAAGAAACCAATCTCTTACCCTGAATACCCCCAAAGTCTATCCCCAGGAGATCTGCTTGCCTGGTACTTTCTAGGGCAGTGGGGCTTTAAGACACAGGTGCTCAAAGGTGCTCAAATATCCCCATTCTGGTCAGTTCTTTCTTTGCTGCTGCTGTTTAATTCCTCTGGAGAACAAGATTGGAAAGACAGTGCTAATTTAATTTCCCAGAATGAATAAAGATAAGACAGTAACAGAGGGTGATGAAGGGCTGGGAGCATGTAATTCACATCCCAAAACCCGGCTCCTTGCATCACAATGGCCCTCCCCATGCTGGAGCTGATTAAGCCCCAACAACTGCAGTTAATTACCTTCCTCTGTCTCCGAGGGAGGCTGGCTTCCCAGCCAAGGGTAGGCATGAGGGGGTTAGTTTGTAACCAGGCAAACGAGATATAGGGAAGGAAGGAGCCAGGGTTTCTAGACCCCTCCATGGCTCACAGATCGCCCTCGCGGTGGGGGTGGGGGTGGGCATTAGGAGAACAGGTCATTAGCTAGTGGGTCACCAATGAACCTCCAGGGCTTAGAGTCCAGTATTTCTGGAAGTTGTTTATGGGTCTTGCTGAATGTGGGCTTACCAAGAGGCCGTCAGGCTGGGCTGGATCCAGGGTGCCGGCAGCAACATCATTTGTGTTCACAGAACAGCATCTTTCTGCACTGGGGGCATTCATCTCCCTGAGCCCAGGAGGTTTTCATCCCTGCACACAACAATGTTGCCCATCAGCAAAGCAAGGAGTCTCTTCATGAGACCTGCTGGGGTGCACTGTGGTGGGTGGGCATGCGGGATACTTAGGAGCTGGTTTAGCTCTGTACACATGGGTGTGATGTAGTTAGAAGCAGCCATATTCATGCAGCCCTCGGGGTAATTTCCTACCCTACTGCTAACTAGTTATGTAACCTTGGCAAAGTTTCTTCTCTAAACAAGACAGTAATAGCATCCCTGTTAAAGAGTTCTGGTAAGGACTTGAGAGATGGTGCCTGGGAAGAGCCCAGCTCAGCACCCAGCCCACAGGAAGAGCTCCATGATCATGAACTACTGTCAATGTAGGATCCTACAATGCGAGGATCCTACAGCTCCTTCTCGGGTGAATGTAGGAGTTACGTTTGCCCATGAACGCAGGGACTGAGCTCACAGGGCCGGTTCATCATCACAATGGCATCTGCAGCCACAGGGAGAGACCTTTCCGACACAGCCAAGGCCCCGTCCCACCTCCCTTTGTGGTCCCTATGACGAGGACTCGGCGTCTGGCCAGAAGGGAGGGAACGAAGGTGGAAAGCTGTTCCTCCAGGGCCAGAGATGCTGACTTTTTACAAAGCCGGAGACCCACTTTCCTGGAGCTAAAAATGCTTGCAGCAACAGGAAAGGAGGCCTCAGTGAGAGAGCAGGAGCCCCAGCACTGACCTGATGGGGACTGACAGTGGCAAGTGATTTCAACGCAGACAAAGCCTGAACACACCTGCCGGGGAGCGGGCTGCCATTCTCACTAAATGAAGAATCTGCTGGTTGTAGGGGAGGCAAACCCCCACTGTCCTGAGACTTTGTGGCTGGGTTTTAATGTCCTTTGTTGTGGAGACAAAAATGAAGACAGCTTATCTGGGGGCCTGGAAGAGAGAGATCCTGGGCTCTGGGTCAGATAGGGCTGGAATTTTTTTGGGGGTGAGGGAGAAGGTGGAGTCACAAAGATGGAAGGGATTTGGGGCTAGGAAGGCTGGACCAGGTCAGCGTTCAAGAAGGGACCTTGGCCATGAGTCGGGGGTTCAGGGAGCAGGAGCAGGTGGGACTGAGGAGAGCCAGATGGTGGGGAGCAAAAGGGTCAGGATCAGACTGTGAGCAGGGGACAGTGGAAAGTGGTGCCAACTGTGTGAGGGGCTCAACCCCAGGTCACTGTTAGGTTCCATGGCCCCTCGGAAGTCTGGGCAGTTCTAGATTGAGGAGATGGAATGAAACTGCACCATTCCAGAGCCAGAGAATCACAGAGAGTTGGGGATGAGAAAGCTCCTGAAAAGAGCCAGCCCCATAAGTAGATAGAAGGATTCCACCTCCCAGTAGGAGATGGGAGGGATTTGTCCGACACCTCTTGAACCGTTGGATTCTTTTCAGCAAATATTCGCAGACCTTGTTCCTGAGGCAGAGTGCAGTTCTCCACCCCGCTGATGGAAGGCTTGGCCATGTGGCTTGTTCTAGCCAAGACAATGCAACAGGACATGATGTCACCCACTCTGACCCAAGTCCTTAAGAAGGTGTCCTGTGTTTCTGCTTACCCTCTTGTGCTTGTGCCATTTTGGATTAGAAGAGCACATCCCAGGAGCCACTGATCCACAGAGAATGAGAGACACGTGGAGTGGAGCAGACCAGACCCCCACCCAAGGCACGTCTGACTCATGCTCTGAGACAACCTGCTCCAGCGAGTCCCCAGACCCACGATTAGGACAGAGAACCACCTCACGCTGTAAGCCACTATGCTTCAGGTGGTGTCTTACACGTCATCACGGTGGCGATAGCTGTGGGATATTTTGACTTATAATGAATAGATATCTGGTCTTCAGACCCATTCCTGGCACAGAATTCCCCAAACTCTTGAAACTGTATAAGCGAAGAGAGAGATAAATGTGACTTTTGTCATGCTACCAATGACTTTGGGAACACATCTAAGGATGGGGGCTGGTAGCCAGGAGAGCCAACCATGTGACGAAAGGGTTGGCATGTCAGTCCCACCCTCCTGACCTCTGAGCAGCAAGAAGGGCTGCAGTTTGAGTCCATCACCAGTGACTAATCGAGTATGCCTAGATCACGAAACCTCCATAAAAACCCAGGAGAACAGATCTGGAGAGTTTCCAGGTTGGTGAACACCTTGAGATTTGGGACAGGGTCTGGAATCTCCATGTCCTTCCCGCACAGCTTGCTCTCTGCATCTCTTCCATCCCGCTGTCCCTCTCATTATAAGCCAGCTCGCTGGGGAGTACGATGTTTCTGATGAATTCTGTGAGCCACTCCAGCAAATTAAGTGAACCTGAGGAAGGGGCCACAAGACGCTCTGATCTACACCAGTTTGGCCGGACGCTCAGGTGACAACCTATACTTGTCATCTGAGGTGGGGAGGCAGGGAGCAGTGTCGTCGGACGCCATCTCCAGATGAAGTTGTCACAGGACAACCGGCTGGTGCTGGGGAACTGTTTAGAGTGGGGACAACACCACACGCATCAGAACTAGGAGCAGAAGCTGACAGCCACACAGCAAGTCAGGAGCTGAGCTGAAACATATCCTAGGCCACTCACAGAGAGCAAAGAACACCTCCTGATGCCTTGGTTCCACCAGGACGTCAATCAGTCTCTGAACACATCATAGCTCAGGTCTCACTCCTAAGAGGCAGTGTTGGCCACTCCCACCCGGTGTGCTGAGGACTCAGTGTTCCCTGTCCTGGCCCCTCTCCATCAGCCCTGGGATGTGGGGCAGGGGGCCGTGGTTCCCTCTCCGACCCTGCAGGACAGTGGCAGGGTCACTAGGCCACTGTGAGGCATCAAAAGCCGCAAGCTGGGGAAGAGGAGGGCTGGACAGCAGCACAGAAGTGGGGGGATGCCCAAGATCTGGCGGGTCCCCTCAGGGAGAAAGGGGCAGGTGCGTGGCAGATACTGCCCCCTGGGGACCAGTCCTCTGCAGGGATGATCTTGGGTGTGGAGTGAGCAGTGGAGATGGCCCCTGCTCCACACACACTTCTCCGTGACCCCGAGTCGGTTGTCTCACTGCTCTGAGCCGGGGAGTGTGACACGGCTCCCAGGGCCACAGAGGCGAGCAACACATCCTGAAACACACACCATGCCCAGCCCAGAGCCAGGCTTATGAAGGTCTCAGGTAGACGGGGCCCCCTTCTGCCCACACCCCCACCCCAGGGTCCCAGGAAAGTGGACTCCGCAGTCACACTCGTGTCCTGCTCCAGTGCCCCCATCTAGGGGACTCTGGGCAAGCCCCGCTCCTTCCCTGGGCCTCAGTTTCCTCATCTGCAAAATGAGGATAATAACAGTACCTCCTTCCAAATCAAGTGAAGACGGAAAATCCGCATAAAGTCCCTGGCATGAGGATCAAAGACTGTCTCAGAGATAGTAGGTGTCACCCCAACCTAGGGGGAATGCAGGAGCCTTTTAAACAGTGAAGCACTGCATCCCCAGAAGGGTTGGTATTCCCACAACTGTCATCCACCCCAGGGGCCCCTGCCGAATTGGCCATGGGTGGTTGGTGGCTGCCCACCTCCTGCCCCTCACATCTCTCTCTCACCCCATCCAGCTTTGACAGGGCGGGTCTAGCTCTCTGTGGAAAGGGATTCCCTGTTCACAGAAAAATCTCATGGAAAACAGTAATATCTTCAACCTGACGAATGACAAGAGCAAAAGAGCTTCAATATTCTTCCAAGAACAAACAACCTGTCCCTATCTATGAGAGGCTCATTAAAAGCCATATGGGCAAGGGGCACCTGGGGGGCTCAGTTGGTTGAGCATCTGATGTTTGATCTCAGCTCAGATCTTGGTCTTCGGGTTCTGAGTTCAAGCCCTGTGCTGGGTGTGGAGCCTACTCAAAAAGAAAAAAGAAAAAAAAAAAAACTGTTTGGCAACACATGGCTCCTCCTTTTAAGCCACAGTGCATTAAAAGCAGTTCCCTCTCCACTCCCTGTTACCTTTTGCCTATCTCTTCTTTTAAATGAGAGAAGACAGACACCTGACTCTCCTCAGAGGTAAAGGCTCTGGTCCTTCACTCGGCAAGCTGGGATGCTAGTAGTGTCTTTCTCCCCATGAGCACACACATGTACACTCACACACCCACACCCGTGCACGTCTGTGGCACAGATTTGGTGCAGCCCTCAGAAGTCCTGCAGGGTGACACAGGAAACAAGATGGCGCCTGGGGCCAAGGACCTGGAAGTAGGGCTTTCAGGGTGAGAGTCTCTGACCAGGAGCCTCCATCTCTCCTCTGAGCAGAAGCAGGTGCTGACATCCCTGAGACTATTATCTGGTGGTCAAAGTCTGTGGCATTGGTAGCAGCTAAGAGGCATGGGAGGGGGGGAGGCAGGGGGATGGAGGGGAAATGGCTTTGGCTCCTCCCACCCCCATAAGGTCTGACATCTTAAAATTCACAGCATCACAGCATCTCAGGGCTGCAGGGACTCCCCTAGGCACTTACTGATAACCTGCCGTGTCAGGAGCAGGATTTATTAGGGTGTGTGTATTTGCAAGCATTCACACACACACACACACACACACACACACACACACACACACACGAGAATGTTATCTTTGCCCAGCCAGCTTCTCCCTTTCCCCTGCCCTCCAGATACGAATGTTATCTGTGCGAGATGGTTTCTACTGTGTGTGTATGCACGTGCACTACGTCCCAGCAGGAGAATCAACAATGGGGAGAGAAACAAAAGGAGAAACCAAGACCACGGTCCCGTAAAGAAATGGGGGAGGCGAAGAGAAGCGTAGAAGAAGACAGGGCTCTGCAAATCTACCGCCTGGGGAAATTTGTGAGGGGCTCTGCGGGTCCCTGATGCCAAGGGATGGGGCCCTGAGAAGCTTGTGCAGGATGTCCATGGCATCTCCGTCAGTTCTCTCCAGCCACTGCGAGCAAAATGGGAATTCCTTTTTAAATGACTGTTGGTTTGATTGAGAATGGGCTGCACAGAACCGTTATGAGGTCACAAAGGACGCAGAGCTTTCCCTAAGGGCAGAGGCGGGGCTGGATGTAAGTTGTGTGGCCCTGGGGGGTGCCCAGGACCTGGCCTGTGCCCTTGGGGTTGGAGGAGGGGGTAACACTCAGTCAGTCATTGCCCAACAAGGAGAAAGAGGAACAAAGAGAGTCTACTTACTGCTAGGAGTTCCTTCTCTGGTCAGAGAGCATGGGAGACAAAAGTAACGAATAAAAGATGGTCCCGAGGGGAGTGAGCAAGTCAGCACTTCCCGGGTGTCGCACGGAGATCCGAGATCCCAAAGAGGACCCGTCTACCTCCATTTTGACCTCAGACATTCTAACTGATTAAAGTTCTTGCCAGCCTATCTTTTAACTTGGGAGGAGAAAAAAAAAAAAAAAAAAAAAACGACAGGCAAAGCATCCTGTGATAGGAACTGAAACAAAACAACCTCTTAGAGCAATAGGGACAGCCCTGACCCCAGCAAGACTCCACGTGACTGACCCCAAGACTGACCAACTTGACCTTTACTGTCCCCCTGCTCTGACCCACCGACCTCTGTCCCACATTCTCCTAATACAAGCCTAGAGATATTTTCAGCACTTTGGAGACAGTCTTTGGGACACTAGTCCCCTGTTTGCCCCGTGTCGATCTCACTGCAATAAATCCCTTTCTTGTCCCGCCACCGCTGTCTCTCTCCCTTTGGATTTTTTCAGTGGCTGGTGGCCAAACCTGGTCTGTTTGGAGCCCTGGAACCACCCTTGGGCCACAGTTATGTGGCTACAGTCTGGTCAGTGGGTGTCACCTCCCCCACCCCACAAATGAAAAAGTAGACTGACCCAAGGTCACCCAGCCAGGCCGGCTGGTGCTCGGGGCAAACTTTCCCTGCCTAGCTCTATGGGTACACCCTCTCTACCCACACTCGGGGGGGGGGGGGAGGGAGAGGCAATGTGCTGTTTGGGGGGATCTTGACAGGCTTGAGGGGAAGGTCACATGAGCTGAACTTAGAAGGAAGCTAAAAATTCTGACAGGCAGAGGTGACAGGACCCAGGTCATAGGGGAGCGAGGGACATTCCAGGTGGAAGAAGCCACAGGAGGAACAGCCAGGAAGTGAGGAAGCCTAGAACGTCTTGGGGAATAGAGAGAAGTGGGCTTTGGTAGGATCAGCAAGTAACCAGAAAAGCAGGGATGGGAAAAATCCCCCCAAGGTCAAGGCCCTACAACTCCCCCAGCTGGCCTTAACCAAATATACTGACTCAGTTTGAACACGAGTGCTCAGATCTGTCCTTTCAGCCCCTCAGGCAGTTCCTTGCCCGCTCTGTCAACCAGTAGCCAACTCTTGGCCTTCCTGCGGCACCCTGACTTCTCCTCTAGGGCCCCAGTTGGCATGTCCAGCTTCTGCACGCCCTGCAGACTCCACCAGGGCCCACCCTAAGCCTATCAGCCAGTCTCCTCTGGCTTTGTGCCCTGGACTGCTCTGAGCCAAGGCAGGGCTGGGGTCAGTGATGAGAATGGCTCTTCTGAAAAGCTCACCCTTCCTGCCTGTTGTTCAGATGAAAGCCACATCTTCTTACACACCATCAGAACAAGCCATTCCCCCTGCTCACCATCTGCTTGCCATCCCAGTGCCCATGGCCATCAAAGCTGCCCATTCTCCCTTACTTCCCACCACAACTATGTCTCTCCTGACATTCCCACCACGGGAAGAAATATAGTTCAAGCTGTGAGGGCACTGACCTCCCATGCCTAAGCTACCCACCAGTCCCTGCCACTGGGCACAGGCCAAGGTTGCAGACAATGTCTCTGTCTGATCACTACCAGGACGTTTCTTCATCTGCTCCCCCCAGCCACTGCCCGTGGCGCCATCATCAGCTTGTGGCCTACGCTCTCTCATGGAAGCTGGGGCTCGTGCTTTCCTCTAGAGCACCCAACTGGGCATGGCCATTACTCACTCTCTGAGACCCAGCTCAGGGCACTCCATTTCTGTCTGTGCCTGAGTTAGAGGGAGCGCCCATGTCAGCTTGGCGGACACACTCAGCAACTCTGGGAGAAGGAGGAAGGTTTCTAGCTGGTTGGCAGCCAGCACCTGCCAGATGCCTGGATTTCCATGGCGAGCCCACTGAGCCATGGGTTCAGCATTTCCCGGGGCAGAGCAACCCTTCTGGAATGGAGAGCCCCATGAAAGCAAGCGCACCGTGCTTCCAACGTTCTCCAGTCTCCCTCCCAATCACCTGGGGGTGCTGAGCCCTGGACGCAGGCCTCGTCACCAGGCTCAGATGCTGACATTACAGACTGCACAGACTCTGGACCCAGAGGGGCCTGAGCTCAAGTCTTGTCTTGGCCACTCACACCCTGAGTGACCTGGAGCCCGTCCTCGATCGCTCTGGACCTCGGCCTCCCACATGCTCCTGGGGCAAAAGATGTGAGTGAAAAACGGTCCCATGGGAGGGAGAAGAGAATTCACCTACTGTTTACTGAGAGCCTACTATGGGCCAGGCACTGTGTGATAAAGGCTTTGGGTGCACCCTCTTATTTCCGTCTCACAAGAGAGTGAGCTCAGCACTACAATTAGCCTCAACCTACAGAATCACAAGAGGGTCCGACAGTGCCAGAGAGGAGAAAAGTCAGGTTCAGCCGTCAAGTCGACCTGCGACTTGAATCCCTGCTCCAGCCCTTGACGACTGGGGGGGCCCCGAATGAGTTACTGAGCCGCTCAGAGACTTGGTTTCCTCATTTATAAAATGGGCAGCAGCGATCTCACCGAGCACTCTCGAGAATCCTGAGAACAAATGGGTCCTGGTGTGTTGCCGTGTCCGGGCTTGGGACGCTAATTGCTGGCACTGGGAAGAGGGTACCTGAAGCCTGGGCAGGCCCGGGGTCCTCACTCAGTCTGAGGGGCCTGTCCAGCTGTAGCTACCTCTTCTTGTTCTTCTGGCCTTCACTCCTGCCCTAAGACAACCCGTTCTCACATTGACAGCTAAGAACCCTCCCAGCCCGCAACACAGAACCTGGCACAAAGGAGACATACGGAAGTACTCAGTGAACAAAGGTACAGATACGAAGATTCTGTAATTCTAAGACTGTGAATTCTAGGATTCCATGGCTCAGCAATTCGAGAATCTTAAATTGCTATTATTTTTAACCCAGGGTCCCAAACTTGAGTGCCCACAGAGGCCAGACAGGGAACGTGTGTGAGTGACCCAAGCCAGATGTAAGTGTAAACACACACACCGTGTGAATAGGACAGGACGGGAGGGCCTGGGGGGGCCCAATTCCAATCACATCTATGGCCCTTTCTGAGCCCAATGTGGCCAAATCTCCGAGTTTTCAGGACATAACGGCTAGATTTTTTTTCTTCTCGTTTTTTTTTCTTTCTTTTTTTTAAATTGTTGTTGTTGGATACCTTCATTTTTTAAAACCGGCATATTTTTTAAAGATTTATTTATTTTAGAAAGAGTGTGTGGGAGTGAGCAGGGGGAGGAGCAGAGGGACAGGAAGAGAGAGAATCTCAAGCAGACTCTCACTGAGCACAGAGCCCAACACCGGGCTCGTCTCATGACCCAGAGATCTTGACCTGAGCCTAAATCAAGAGTCTGACACTTAACCAACTGAGTCACCCAGGCACCCCCCAAACTGCCATGTTTTTAAAACTAATAGTACGGGAAACTAGATGTGGGATTTATGGAAACTCTCTGAACCATCTTTGCAATTTTCTGCTGATCTAAATCTCTTTTAAAATAAAAATTTTTTGTTAAAAAAACCCACTAGGGCCAAAAGAAATGGATGGGAGCTCTATCAGATTGATGGGCAGCTGTTTGCAAACTCCGTTCTCAATCCCACAGACACTAAGTCTGTGCACACAGCCAGTGCCCAGGGTCTGCTCACCAGCTCCCTCACACTTCCTGGTCTGGCTGGGAGGGAGGGGCCCACACCCAGGGGGCAGAACTGTAAGGACAGAAGGGGAAAGCTGAGTAGAGCAGAAATGTCGTGGTGTGCAGCAGGGCAGTTCTGGGTAGACACGCTAGGTTGACAGGACCACACACTAGGAGAAACAGGAGCTCTGGTGCATTACAGGTGGGAATGTAAATTAGGTCAGCCATCACTGAAACAGGATGGAGGGGCATCTGGGTGGCTCAGCTGGCTAAGCATCCAACTTTGGGTTTTGGCTCAGGTCATGATCTCAGGGTCACAAGATGGAGCCCTGCCTGGGTCTCCAGGCTCAGCAGGAAGTCTGTTTCTCTCCCTCCCTCTCCGCTGCCCCCACCCACCCATACTCTCTCTGTCTTTCTAAAACAAGTAAATAAATGTAAAAAAAAAAAAAAAAATAAGAAGAAGAAGAAGAAAAAGAAAGAAAGAAAGGAAGGACGAAAAGAAAAGAAAAGAAAAGAAAAGAAAAGAAAAGAAAAGAAAAGAAAAGAAAAGAAAAGAAAAGACAAGACAAGACAAGACAAAACAGGATGGTGTTTCCTCAACAACTTAAAAATGGAACTACCCTGTGATCCAGCCATCCTACCTCTGGGTGCACATCTGAAGGAAATAAAATCACTATCTTCAAGAGCTATCTGCACCCCCACGTTCACAGCAACATTCTTCACAAGAGCCAAGAACAAAAACCACCTAAGTGTCCATGGGTGGATGAATGGGTAAAGAAAATGCAGCATATATATGTCACATGATATATAATGACTATAATTCAGCTATAAAAATTTTAAAAAAGGAAATCCTGTCGGGGCGCCTGGGTGGCTCAGTGGGTTAAGCCGCTGCCTTCGGCTCAGGTCATGATCTCAGGGTCCTGGGATCGAGTCCCACATCGGGCTCTCTGCTCAGCAGGGAGCCTGCTTCCTCCTCTCTCTCTCTCTGCCTACTTGTGATCTCTCTCTCTGTCGAATAAATAAATAAAATCTTTAAAAAAAAAAAAAAAAAAAAAGGAAATCCTGTCATTTGCAATAATATGGACTGACCTCGAGGACATTGTGCTAAGTGAGATAAGTCAGACAAATACTGTATGATCTCATTCGTGTGCAGAATCTAAAAACAAACAAACAAAACAAAACAAAAAAAACCTGAACTCATCGAAACAGAGAGCAGAATTGTGGCTGCCAGGGGTCGGGGGTACAGGAATGAGATGTTGGTCAAAGTGTACAGACTTCTACTTAGAAGATGAGTGAGTTCTGGGGACCTAATGTACCACCTGGTGACTATAGTTAATTATATGCCTGAAAGCTGAGAGGTGAATAGATCTTAAGTAGTCTCACTGCACAGGCAAAAAACAAACAAACAAACAAACATGTAATTGTGTGAGGTGAGAGATGTGCCAACTAACCCTATCGTGGTAATCATTTTGAAATATATCTGGTGGATCAAATCATCACACTGTAGACCTTAAGCTTACATGGTGTTGTAGGTCAATCACATGTCAATACCACCGTGGCGGCGGGGGACAGGGGGGGTGGGTGGAGGAGGAGGGGCAGAAATTGAGGCCTATGGGGCATCCACATGGAGAAATACAGTTGCCAACTGGTGTATGAGCCATTTTCAGGGGAAGGGGCCATTTTGGGGAGTCAGTGTGTAGGTGGTATTTCTACGGGACTGGATGGTCTCCCTTTGGGGAAAACATCGATGGAGAGGAGGAAAGGATAAAGAAGCGCCCTGGGCTCTCCGTTATTGAGAGGACAGGAAGGTGGGAAGGATCCAGTTGAGGAGACTGAGAAGGACCAGCCCAAGGGATAGGGGGAAGCCCAGGGCGTGTGCCCTGGACACATGGGTGATGGTGGGGGCAGGGTAGATTTTGCCATCTTGGGACGCTCTTCTATCAGATGAGCACTAATTCTGAGAGGATTCTCTGAGTCTCTGACTCCAGCAGGTGAGGTCTTCAGCTTTAGATTCAGACACGTCCTGACTCTGCCCCTGTCACCAGCTGTGTGACTTCAGGAAAACTACTTTCCCTCTTCAGAGCTGTTTCCCGATCTGTGAGGTAATAATCCCTTTGCCTCACCTCACGGGCCCCCAGAATCTACCTGGTCCCCGTCATGTGAGGACAGAGGGTACACGGCATCTCTGACTCCAGCCCTGCTGACAGCCAGCTGCCCTCCCCCAGGACAGTACCCACGTTACCAACAGCTCAACTCTGAGGCTTCTCTGCTTCTCTGTTCCAGGCCTGCCTTCCCTTAGGGAGTTTGCTTCTGCCCCTTGGTTGCAGGTTGTAGGCAGAACCTTTTATTGCAAGGAGCAGAACACGAAGAGTTAAAGGAATAGTATAATGATTGTTGGCCCACATAACTGGGAAATCAAGTGGGTGGACCTGGCTTCAGGGATGGCAGGGGCGGGGGCAGAGGCTCAAACCATCTTCCCAGGGCTCTGTCTTCTTCCTTATTTCTCTCAGCTCTGCATCCCTCTGTCAACACCCTTCACAGACTGGCTTTCTCCTTACTGTGGGGAAGATGGCCACCAGCAACTCCAGATCCTTAGAGCTTTCAATCCCAGAGAAAGAAGGTCTATCTCTCTCCCAGGGTCCATATGTCCAATCAGAAGATTTTGTTAATAAGAGAGAGGGGGAGGGTCTGGAGAAACACCTCAGAAGTCCTCTAGATGGCCTGATGCCCCCTTTACCTTATAGGCCCCTGGGAGAACAAGGGTATGTCTCCCTGGTGTGACCGTAGCCCCATGCAGAACGTGAGAGTGGGGTCCGTGAAGTCAGCAAGAGCAGAGTGGGGCTTGATCAAAAGGCTAAGAAGACACACAGAGTGGAAAATTCCAGGAAGCATAAGAGATGGGAAGACTGCGAGGACTGAACCCCTTATCACGGTCTCCATTGTCCCCACCCTCCCCAAGGCCCTGTTAGAGCCGATGCCCCAGGTGCTCTCCAAGGCTCTGGGCTGCCTCCTGCAACTGGGGGCAGAGTGAATAAACAACCGGAAGGCAGATGCCTTAGAATACCCCAACCTCCTTCATCAAGGAAGCAGATCGCAAGAGGAACCAATCAGCAGGATCTCCACTCAGCTGGACCAATCAGCAGGGATCCCCAGTCAGCAGGACCAAATAGGTGAATTCATCTGTTCGGCCAATCACGTTGAGCACTGCTATGGTCTCCTATTAAGAAGCTGGTGGGCTGGCCTTGGTGGTACCTCCATGTTCCCAAAGAAAGACCTAGGACTTCCGGGGATCTCCCCACCTCTCTCCGTAGGGGGCACATCCTACCCTCCCCAGGAAGGAGGAAAAGGTCTCCCACTGGGTGGCAGCCTTTAGAGGCACGAAGGGAGGGGTACTCTTGCCTGACATTCAGTGGCGTGTGGATACCCTGGCAACTCCAGTCTCCTGGAGATGTCAAAATGTTATGATCTTCCTGGGAGAAGTGATGAGTGGAACCAGGTGGAAGTAGATATAAGCCTGACTGGAGAGATGGGCTGCTAAATATGTTGCCATGGTGACTGCATCCCGGCTACCTTCCCCACTCGCCAAGGGGGACACCACCCATTGGAAAAGAAGGTGCCTGTCACGTCCTCCTGGGGGGCCCACTCATTTAGTGTCAGTCTCATTTAGGACTGAGAACCTCCAACTTTGTTCATCCAGTCCCTCACTCAGCCCATAAATATATCCAGCATCTGTTCTGCTTTGAACACCAGGGACTGTTCCCTGTCCTCAGAGAGCTTATAGTCGAGGGAAGGAAGGAGACATAAAGAAACAATTGAATATAAAGTCAGGATGCTTACTGTGAAGCCAAAGAATGAGAAAACAGGAGGGAGGAGAAAAAAGAGAACACGATTTGGGTGTCCAGGGAGGTTCCCCTGAGGAGCCATTTGAACTAAGACCAGAAGCATCAGGAGCCAGGCGGGCAAAGAGGAAGGATAAGCGCTTTCCCAGTGCAGAGGAAACTGGGGTAAGGAGGAGACTGGAGCATCCCAGGAGCAGAAGCTACTAGCGTGGCTAGAGGGAAGCTGGAAACAGACAGGGACCCAGTCAAGAGGGACCCCGCGGCCGTGCCAAGGGCTAGTGGCTTATCCCAGGGCAGTAGGGACCATGGGAGAGATTTAAGTGGGTGTGATGCCACTGGCAAGTTTTTAAAGCTCTTTAGTCTACACTGTGGGAAGCGCACTGGGGAAGGGGCAGGAAGGGAGAAGAATGTTCTAGGAAGGAGGAGCAGCTCAAAGGTGGGTCAGACCTGAAGGAGGAGACATGTTTTAGGAACTGCCAGAAACTGCTGGCAGGCAGCATAGAGGGACGGAGAGGTGCTAGAGATGAGAGTGGGGATTTGGGGCATTATGGCCCCAGCTCTGTCCTTCCCAGCTGTGTGGCCTTGGGTGAGCTCCTGAACTTCTCTGAACCTCGGAGCCCCAGAGAAGGGAAGTGACTGTCCCAAGTGTGACAAGTGGTGGCGGTAGACAGCACCTGGAAGACTGAGAGCTAAGGACGGTAGGTATTAGGGTTGGCACTCTGGAGCCTCATGGACATGGGTTCAAATCCCATCTCCCACTCACCAGCTGGGTGCCTTGGTCAGGCTGCCTAACCTTGCTGGGCCTCCTGTCACCTCATCTGTAATACAGGGTTGTCCTCACATGGCCTCCCTCCTGGGGTCGCTGTGAGAGCTGCAGTGGGTGGTGGTTTCTGGCACCTTCATTTCATGCTTGGTAAATGGTGATTGTGGCGCTGGAATCTGGGACTTTCCCAGTCAGTCAGTGGGTTCAGAATGACTGAGGCCTTCCCAGTGCAGAGCCTAGGACTCCGACCAAAAAGAAAAGCATTAGGGCAAGACAGTGAGGCACTCCCTGGGGAGAATCACCACCCCTCTGCCCTTTCTCTGCCCAACTCACAAAGCAACAACCACAGTGACCTCAAACAAGCTATATCCCAGCCTCAGGCCCTTTGCACTTGCTGTACCCTCTGCTCTGCTCCTGCTTCTCTCTGCTTTAACTAGGTTCTTCCTTTCATTTCATTCAGGTCTTAGCTTAGACATCCTCCCAGTATTACCCACCCCAGCCTATCACTCTCTGACCCCTTGAATTTGACCCCCCCCAAATGATGTGTTGAAACTCTAACCCCCAGTACCTCAGAATTTGACTGTATTTGGAGATAGGGTCTCCAGGAGGTAAGAAAATTAAAACAAGGCTATTAATTGGCCCTAGCCCAATTTGACTGGAGTCCTTTTAAGAAAAGGAAATTAGAACACAGAGAGACACCAAGGTATGTACATATAGAGAAAAGCCCTTTGAGGACACAGCAAGAGGGTGGGCCTCTGCAAAGCAAGGAGAGAGGCTTCAAAGAAACCAAATCTGCCAGCACTTCGATCTTGGATTTCTAGCCTCCAGAATGGTGAGAAAAATTTCTGTTGCTTAAGCCCCCATGGTGGTATTGCATTATGGCAGCCTAAGCAAACTAATACACCCACTGATCCTGCTTTATTTTTCTCTCTAGCACTTATCAGCCCGAACATGATTAACCTATGTATTGGTTTATTGTCTGTCTCCTCCCCACCCCATACACTACAACAGGAGCTCACAAAGCCAAGACTTAGCCTGTACTGTCCCCTCTTGCATCCCCAGACCACAGGACAGCACCTGGTGCACAGCAGATCCTCATCAAATTAAAAAAAAAAAAAAATGGAGCCAGATATCCCTGAGCACCAAGGGTCTCATCTGCAAAACGAACTAATAATCATACCAGACTCAGAAGGAGTGTGAAGCTATGGTGGATAAATGTAGGCAAATTGCCTAGCACCGGGGCACCTGGGTGGCTCAGTGAGTTAAGCCTCTGCCTTCGGCTCAGGATCCTGGGATCAAGTCCCAGGCTGCGGGAAGAGGGAGGCTGCTTCCCCCCTCCCTCTGCTGCTCCCCCCACTTGTGCTCTCTCTCCTTCTCACACACTCTGTCAAATAAATAAATTCTTTTTAAAAAAATTGCCTAGCACCGTGCCTAGCACATAATGTACACTCCAGAAATAAGACATGTAATTGTTGCTGTTGCTATCTTAACAGTACTAAGGTCAATTATTCATTCATTCATTCAACCCCTCCACAAACACACTGATAACTCTTCAGCTGCCAGGTGCTGAGGAGACAAGAAATCAGATTTGGCTTTTGACCTAGAGATGTTCAAGGTTTAGTGGGGAGACAGACCAGGGATCAGTATGTAAGGGTCACGGATTTCACAGAAAAAGGGATGTTGCCTTATGTGTACCCACCCATGCTCTGTGTGGTTGGTGCGGAGCTAAGGATTTTGGATCATGACTTAAGGTACCTGTAATGCCTGGGAAGGGTTTCTCAGGTAAAGGAGGTGTGGGGGGACCCAACCAGTTTTGTCCTACTGAGGATCGCTCTGGGGCAGAGTGATGAGTGGCCTGGAAGGGTCTGGCTTAAGAATAGAGATGCTGTTGGTGCATAAAGCTGGGGCACTGCGGGGCTCGGCCAGAGACGAGGGCAGGACCCAGTGGTCAGGACGGGCCCCAAGTCAGCTTAGAAGAAGCAGCCAGGTCCATGGGCTTGACATAGAAATGTCTGAGCTTCGCAGTGGGCTTCCCCTGCCAGGCAGAGCAGGGCTGATGGGTAGGGCTTGGTGACTGTGGGGTCAGAGAGCTGAGGAGGGTCAATCAAGGCATCATTTTCACAATTCACAAAGATGTCAGGAAGGAACCTTCTGTAACCAGAACCAGGACAGAAAACCTGACAGGACTAGAGAAGTTTCCTCCTACCTGAAAGCCAAAGGGAAACACATTTGTTTCCATGACACACTTATGTTTTCAGAAGACCACGTGATTGTTTTTGCACTAGAAATCTGTGAATGGAAAATTCCACCTGCCGTTCCTCCTCCAGGCGCTAAACAATAGAGGAAGTTTCTGTCCGCAGCTTACTGGTGCCTGAAATTCTACCATTGGAGCTTCATTCCTATGGCTTGAGGCTTTGTCCTTTATTAAAATGCAAACTGCATGGAAGTTATGTCTTCAACACAGACTTATTTTCATTAATTCAACAAATATTTATTGACTTCTTGGTCTAAACCAGCAGTACCTAGAGGCTGGAAATAAAGAGATTAATTAAGACTTGTCCAGTTTTTTACCTTTGTTAAAAAATGATTATAAAGACGACAACTTAGGTGATACAAACTTTATTTAACGCTTCATAAAGCAGGCAGTCTCTGTTCCCAAGGGCCAAAGAACTGCAAAATAGGGCAGAAGGCAGGAAACTTTTATAGGATCAAGAATAAGGAATAAGAAAATGAAAAAAATAGGAAATGAATAAGGAAAAAGAAAATGAATGCAGAGCCCAGAGATGGTGGCATTTGAGGCTTGGCTGACTGAACATACTGCATTTCCGGTCAAGGAAACACTTACAGGCACACGACATTTTTCTGAGTTTCTGTTTGCTGACCTGGCACCCTGGTCTGGAACAGCTCCATCTTAGACTTGTAAATTTATTTCAGTACCTTCAAGGAACTGGCAGACTCTGTGTGGGAGCTGGGGTGGAGGATAATGGAAACCCTGACCTAATGGGGCAGTGAATGATGGTGGTGGGAGCCAGGGGCTGTGGGGACCCCCAGGAGAGGTGACCCATTTCATAGTTACAGAATGTGGAGCTTGAGCTGCAATCTAGCGGAGGAAAGGCGGGTGAGAGGTGGTTAACAATCCCAGAGGGAGGGCCCAGCCAGGGCAAATGAATGGGGTCATGGGCCAGGATGATGGGGTACAGGTACTACCTGCCACTCATCCGGCTTGGATATAAGGTAGGACATGACAGGTGGGACCAGAGTGGTAAGGAGGGCTTCTCATTGATTGGATGCTACACGTCATCTCAGGCGGTGGCCTCTGTCCCAGCGCTGTGCTACCGCCCCAGCTTCCTCCTCACCTCCTCACCTCCTCCCACCAAGCCCACCAGACTCTCCTTTGCGGAACTGCCCTGTGCCCCGCTCAGTCACGTGGTCTGCATGACCCACCCCCAGCTCCAGAGGTGGGCCTGATTGGTTTAAATAGTCTGCCTACTCCCATCCTGCTGGTACTTGATGGGTTCAGGAAAGGGCACGTGGCCCAGCTCAGGCCAGTGAAAGGCCACATGTTTGCAGGGGCTCTGGGAAAGGGATTTGCCCCTCTCCTTCAAGAGTGCTCCTGGATACACCTGCTCTCTTCTTCTGGCTCCACAGAGGGAGGTGTTGGGGGCCAGGAGTGAAGGTGACATGGGGAGGAGGGCAGAGGGGAGAGAGTGTCAGAGAAATGGGTTCTGGGTAGACCCACCCCTGCTGTCCTCAGCTGAGCCAGCAAATTCCCATTTGTTCAGCCCATTTGTTGTTACTTTCCAGTGAGAAATTCCTCACTGGTGCAGGGTATTTCCGGGGGACCGTCCTGCGTGGAACTGGAAAAGGAGGTCCTGCAGGTACCTGGACCTGGATGGGGCAGGATTGGCCAAATCCCTTTCCTCTGGATTCCACCTCCACATACAGTTCTTACCACGAGGGAAGATCTTTCCTCAGGGAACGTCTCCTGACCTCTAACACTGGCGTGACACCTGGATGCAAGTCCTGGGTGGAGAGCCCGGCATTAGGAGTCCTGGGTTCTATCCTAACCCAGCCCCCCGCTAACTGAAGGGTCCAATGGAACCACACACCCTTTATGGGCCTCAACTGGTGATCCATCCACCAGCCCCCCGACCGAGCTCCCCAAGGACAGGGATGATGACCAAGCTAGCCCTGCAGCCCCAAGCACAGAATGGGTGTCAATAAGGCTGCTGACCACTAACCTCCAATGGTCAGGATCATGTGTGATGCTGACAGGGACCAGCTGCTGTTCCTCTGTCCACCCCAAGAGAGCTTCCTGAAGACCCCAGACCCAAGTTAGAACAGCAGGAAGAGATTTAGCACTCGGGGTGCAAAGTGGAGGCCTCAGCTCACATAGACTCTCTAGAGCTGTTAAAGGCTCACTGAATCACAGTTATACTGCAGGGTAAGAAAAAAAGTCCCCCAAAGCTCAACTCTTTACGTTCCAACTGCAGCTGATCTGGACAGCAGTGCTCTCCTCAGTCTGCTCATCACAAGCAATGATGAAGATCCCATGCCTGGACATAAGACTCAAAGAGTAAAGTAAACCAATGAGGGCCAGACCAGGTTTATTCCTTAAAAACATCAAAGCCACTGTCCTACCATGCTGGCTGGCATGGGCTGCATCTCAGAGTGCAGGATACATGTCTGCATTTGTAGGCAGGATCAGGGAAGGCAGTGGTAGAGGGACTCATCTTCTCCAATGGAGGCAAGATACAACCTGAAGGCTCTGAAGGGTGAATCAAGGGTTCAAGAAGATCTTATGTATGTGTGGGATGTGTGTATGTGGTGTGTAGTTCTTGTGTGAGATGTAAGAGTGGGTCAGCAGTGAAAATAGAGAAGGAAGAGGAGGAAATGGTGGATGATTATATGAATTCTAAGCTAAAGATGTGAATTTCACCCTGTGGGCAGTGTGTCCCACCACACACACACACACACACACACACACACACACACACCAAAGAAATCTGACAGTGTGCCCAGCAGTACAAGAAGCCATATGATAGACATAGAGTATCCTTCCTCTGTGCGAATTTTACTCCAAAACCATGGAAAATGTCCATTATATTGTATTTTATCCTGAAACACTCATGGATATGTGATAGAAGGTAAAATATGGATGGATTTGAATGATTAAATTGGAGAATTCAAAGAACCTGTGAAGTTGTGGCCAGGGTCTAGATGAAGCACTGTCTCGATGCAGATCTTAAGGTAACCCGGGTATCCCCATGTCCCGACACCATTAGCAGGAAGTTCCCTGTTTCTCCTTTATTTTTTAATTTTTTATTTAAATTCAATTTAGTTAACATATACTATATTATTAGTTTCAGTGGTAGAATTTAGTGATTTATCAGTTGCATATAATACCCAGTGTTCATTACATCAAGTGCCCTTCTTAATGCCCATCACTCAATTACACCATTCCCCCACCGACCTCCCTGCCAGCAACCCTCAGTTTGTTTCCTAGAGTCAAGAGTCTCTTATGGTTTACCTCCTTCTCAATTTTAATCTTATTTTATTTTTCCTTCCCTTCCTAAACTTGTCAAAATCAAACTTTGTTGTCCCTTCATGAGTGGAAGCACTCTGTCCGTGGTGCTGAAACCAGATAAAAACCATCTCAACAGGTGAGTTCAGACTTTAATGTTTCTCTTCTGTCTCCATCTCTTGGGAGGTTATGAAAGAGGTCGGCTCAGAGAAGAAGCTAAACACCCCCAAAGAACCAGGACAAATATTCGTTATTTCTGAACTCTTCAGTTCAGGAGACAGAACCTCAGGGTAAGATAGGGCTAGAGGGTGTCGAGGGATGCTGGAGGAACAAGATTACAATTACTATGTATGACATTCACAGGTTCCAGAAAAAGCATTTTCTTGAGTTTGGAGACTTTTTCTTCTTCTTAAATACCATTCAGTGTTCTTGGAGAAGGAAAACAGCCTCAAAAGCCTCCTTTCATGCGCTCTTGGCTGGCTCAGTCAGTTAAGCATCTGCTTTCAGCTCAGGTCATGATCCCAGGATCCTGGGATCAAGTCCCACATCAGGCTCCCTACTCAGCGGGGAGCCTGATTTTTCCTCTATCCCTCCCCCAACTTGTATGTGCTCTTTCTCACTCTCTTGCACTCAAAAGTGTGTGTGTGTGTGTGTGTGTGTGTGGCTATGCATGCAGTAGATTCTATGGATGATAATACGTCTCTCATACTTAAAAATTAACATTTTATAATTCAATTACTCAAGAGGGAAAATCTAGGACAAATATTTAGCTTACATTTTATCCCAGTTCAAAAATGTGTGCATCCTAAGTTGTTTCATCTCCACCCACAGCTCTGTGGCCATAGCCACTTGGGCAAATCTGCTAAGAAGAGAAAGCTCTGGCATCCATGTGGAGAGGCTGTGCCCCTACTGAGGCTTTCTGGGGGGTGGGGGAAGCCTGCAAGGATCTCATAATCCCAGAGAGTTGGAAGGCCAATAGCTTGGCACATCCATCCATCTGGCCCTGCAGACATGGTCCGTGGTTATGCTTCCTGTCCAGCCCCTTAGGGCTACAGGGAAAGTATCCTCATCCCGGGCACAAAACTCTTCAGTTTATGGCTGCTCTGTCTCCTAATCCTGCTGGGCCAGAAAGGTCTAGTAAGGTCCATTCCAAAGACTTTGTGTTGGCCAATTTTGATGACTGGTCCGAGCCCCAGCTTTAGACTCACCCACTGAGGGATTTGGGAGATGTTATTTCACCTGCTGTGCCCCATTTGATATCAGTTGCCAACCCCAGTGTGTGCTCCAGTGTGGCTGAACACAGTCAATGCCCCATCACTCCCTCTCCCATCTCTCTAATGTCACACCCATTGCTTATACACATGACAGTCATTTGATCATGGTTCTCCATTGACACTTCTTTGCAATTGATCTAATGACATGAAGTGTGTCTTATTATTTTTTTTAAGTAGGTCCCACACCCAGCATGGAGCTCAGAGTGAGGGGCTCCTGGTGGCTCAGTTGATTAAGCAACTGCCTTTGGCTCAGGCCATGATCCTGGAATACCGGGATCAAGTCCTGCATCAGGGTCCCAGCTCCATGGGGAGTCTGCCTCTCCCTCTGACCCTGTCCCCTCTCATGCTCTCTCTCACTGTCCTTTTCTTTAAAAAAAAAAAAAAAAGAATTTTTTTAAAAAGTGAGGCTTGAACACATTACCCTGAGATCAAGACCTATACTGAAATCAAGAGTAGGATGCTTAACCAAATGAGCCACTGAGGCACCCCTGAAGTATGCCTTATTATTATAACCAGTTTAGCCACCATTAGCACATAAATTGTCCTCACTAACATAATTGCTATTAGCCAGATGAAGATAATTTCTACTACCATCAACTTAAAAGTTTGTTGACTCTGTTCCTTTGTGTGATCTAAGTTTTTATGCCTCTCCAGGCTTCTCTCAACTTGGACAAACCCCCCTTCTCTTCTGCATGAACAAGCTCACTTGTCTTCCTGCAACCTGGCAGTGGAAGGGATTCTCCAGCCCCTTCCTGAAGAACACACCAACTTACAGATTTACAGTAACTTGCCTTGCTTTGTTGCCACTCTAATTACTTTGTATTGAGAACTTACTCTGGGCCAAGCATGGTACTAAGCACTTGGACAAGATTATCCCTAAGTAAGAGATACTGTTCTCATCCCTATTTTTAAGATGCAGAAATTGAAGTTTCAAAGAGTTGACCAATTGGCCCAAAGTCCCCTTCCCACCCCCTGCACTGAATGGTGGAGCCAGCCTTTGAGCTTAGGTCTTTCTAGAGCCCACACTTTCTGCTTGCATTTTGTGTCATGGAATGAAGATGGTCATCCTCTTCCAGATGTCTCTTCTCCTCTTCTTTGTCTTATTCTTCATTTTCTTCCCCTCACTCTTCTTTTCTTCCTCTCCATCCCTTTGTAAATGCCCTTTTTCTCCCCTCCCTCTTACCCAAAGCCTAGTTCTACCAAAGTCCCTATAAACAGAGGCAGCCTGAGATCTGATATTTCATATCACTTGCTGGGACTGAAAGGGAGATATGGTTTCAGAGACACTCTCCTTTATGGGGAAGAAGTTCAGGGTTTCTAGACTTAAACCTACCCTGAGACACCCCCCGCCCTGGCTCCAAAATCACTTGGCTAGGAGATGGCACACTGGTTTTCCCTTCACTCAGATGTGCACATAGTGCAACCCTGAGCCTCCCCTAGCTGTAGACATGTGAGTGATGACAACACTGTTTGCAGGTGATTTGGACACAGTTGTATCAAGGAGCATCTTCTGGGCTTCATGCTACCCTCAGGGCATCCTGAGAAGGAGAGCATTAGCCCCCTTGAGTGGAGAAACAGGCTAAGAGTGATTTTTGAAGCCAAAGGACTCTAGATCCTTCAGCTTCTCCTTGACAGATAAAGAAGCTGAAACCAAGAGAGCAGTGACCAGCGAATGTGGGGCAGGACCAGCCCCCGATGCTAGGGCCTCTTGTTCTCAGGCTGCTGCAGACACAGAATGGCGGGCACGACCCGTGAGTCAGTCTGAGATGTTGGTTATTTTTTGTTTGGTTTTGCCTTTAGCTTCGGCACAGTTCCCAGCCTGCGTGCTCTTCCAAGAGTTTGGAGGGAGGGAGCAGATCTGTCTGGATTCTGATGCAGCTCCTCCACGGCCTCAGGCTGTGACCTTGGGCAGCCCCTCCTTGGCCCCCACAGGCTTGGATTTCTCATCCCTGAAACCTCTCAGAGAACCAGGGAGCCAAGTGTTCGTCGCTGGCGTGCTGGATGTGCCCTGAGCATCCCGTTCCCCCAGGGCTTACAAAGCTGGATGCAGTCGACAGGACTGCTTGGCTTGACAGCAACAGCTTCACTTCTCCGGCCGTGACTTTAATTCCTCCTGCCGGAAACTTGGCTCCATGAACTTGGGCTGAATAAGTTGATTTGTAGAAATTACCATTTCCTGGGGCTGCTCACAGCGGAAGCAGCAGGTGGGTGCTCCATGTGCTTCTGAATGAGCCCTGGAGTCCAGCTGGGACAAATCTATCCCTCCAAAGCGACATCTGCTGGAAGGTGGCATTGAATTATGTCACATGACAACAGCCTTTCACTGGGTTCTGGTAACCTTTATTTAATTGGAGGCGGGATCTCCCGCTCTGGAGGCCCGCTTCCCTGTCTGGGGACTTTTCCTGGCAGGAGGGGTCCCGGGAACCCACTGTGTTAGAGAGGACAGAATGGGTGAGGACAGCAGACTGAGGGGCCTCGGATCCACAGCAGGGGGCAGGGATTGGTCCCCTGATGGGAGAGAAGAGGCTGGCTGAGAGGGCCACACTGATGGGAAGACTGGTGTTGCCGGGCCTGTCACCCAGTGTAGACGCCCTGGAGAGTGCTTGCTGTTCATCCATTCACTTTCTCACACACTCACTCAACACACACTAGTTGGTCAGGTATGGGCCCAGGAATGTGCCAGGTGTAGGGGATACAGAGGTGAATAAGACCTGGATTTTACCTTCAAGGCATTCAGTCTGACACAAAAGACAGACTCTGCCTCAAGAATTACACAGATAGGGTGCCTGGGTGGCTCAGTGGGTTAAGCCTCTGCCTTCAGCTCAGGTCATGATCTCAGGGTCCTGGGATCGAGTCCCTCATCAGGCTCTCTGCTCGGCGGGGAGCCTGCTTCCTTCTCTCCTCTCTCTGCCTACCTCTCTGTCTACTTGTGACCTCTCTCTGTCAAATAAATAAATACAATCTTTTGGGGGGAAAAAAGAGTTACAATAAGAGACACCAGGGTGCAGGAGGAACGAGCATGAACTCCCTCTGGGTAGGTGTGGGGCAGGTGGGACAGGTGTGGGGCTCACAGGAAAGGTGTGTGGGACAGGTGGGGTAGGTGTGGGGCAGATGGGGCAGGTGTGGGGCAGGTAGAGCAGTTATGGGGCAGGTGGGAAAAGTGTTAGACAGGTAGGACCGTCACATACCTGAGGGTGGGTGCCCAAAGGCAGACCCTGAGATGAGGGCTCTGATGCCTATAGTTTATCTGGGAGGTGACCCCAAGTGAGGGCATGGAGAGACTGAGCAGGGAAGAGAGAAAAGCCAACAGCACATGGATAAAAGTGAATCACAGCAATGGGCACCTGGGACTCAGTCCTGCTGGGGGTGCTCTGAGAACCATGTGGAAGATGATTCAGAACCATCCTCCTGGATAAGAGGAAATGGCATTTATCCCGAGTCAGGGCATTAACTCCTCCTGTCTTCTGTACTTCTAGGTGGGACCTACTACATACACCTGTCACACAGAAAAGCAAGTTCTCCAAGTGCTAGAAAAAGAAGAAAAGAAATGCAGGCACTTGAAGTGGGGAACAGTCAGCATGCCCTGAGTCTTCTGTAGGTACAGGAAAACTCAGAAGGTTGAGGGCAGATAGGGTAGGACATTAAAGCATCTGCTGTGGCATCTTAGAGAAGCTGACATTTGAGCTGAGTTGAAGAGTGAGTAGGACTTTTCTACTAGCTGGAGTGGGCATGGGGAGAGGCTAATCCATGTAGCTGGAGCAGTATAGGGATGGGAGGGGAAGACAGGAAAGTGGCTCCATGGGCCCAAGGATTTTGAGAAAAGAATTTATTTTAGAATTAATTAGTGGGGAAGATCTGAGCAGCCTTTATGCAAGGAAACCTTAGGTGGTGGAGTTGGAGGAGCTGACAAGGGGAGGAGTGACTGAGAGAGAGTAAGAGAGAGAGAGAGAGAGTACTCATTAGGGACAACCCCCTGCACAGGCAGAAAGGAATGGATCCAGAGGACAGGAAGAAATTGGCCTTCCACAGGAGAGAAGAATTCTGTTCCTGAGCTTGTTGACAATAGGCTTAACTGTGGGAGAAAAGGGAGTACTCAGGGAATTCAGCTACCTACTGAGAATGAAGGAGTTGATGGCTGGTGGTAGAGGGTTTGGGGAGGATGGAGGATTTGACTAGTCCTTGAAGGTGAGGGGAGAGGGGGCAGACTGCAGGAAGGTCAGAGGAAGGATGGATGATGGTGGAACCGGCTTATGTTGGCGCTGACTACTTGGCAGTATTGCTAGGACTCACCGAGCGCAGTGTTCCCAGCGGCTTCCCAGCAGTTCAGAGCAGGAGTTGGGAAAGCAGATGGTTGCATTGGGAAATGGCGGAGTTTGGCAGGACAGGGGTGGCAAGAGGAAAATGCCGTCCACCTGCAGACACGGTATCTCTGGGGGCAGGAAGCCTCACTGGTTTCCTCTCTCTTTTCCTACTCTTGCACCAGGAAGAAGAATGAGTGAAGGTAAGAGTTGAAAAGACCTCAGCTCAGAGTAAAAGACCTGGGCTGTCATCCAAGCTCTGCTGCTCATTTTCTGTGTAACCCTGGGCAAGTCACTTCCCCTGTCTAAGCCTATTAATTTAGGACTGCTCAACCTCAGCACCGCTGATCTCTGGAGCCAGATAATTCCCTGTTGTGGGGAGCTGTCCTGTGCAGTATGGGATTTCCAGCAGCAGACCTGGCTTCTCCCGACTCAATGCCAGTAGCACACAGACACACTCATTATGACAACCAAATGACCCCTGAGAAGCAAAATTGTTCCAAGTCAAGAACCACCGTATTTATTGGAATAATAATAAGAAGAAGACCTATCCAGCCAACCCAGGAGGAGAAAGGGGTCTCATGAGCAACACATAAAAGAATGACAACAACAGCAGAAGAGGGACCTTTGACAGCTGATTAGAGCAGTTTGGATATGAGTAGTTATTTATCACAGCTTCTCTTCCATTTTCCCATCTGTAAGATACATGGATCAGTGGCTGAGCTGGGTCTACAATCCAGGCACTCTGCTCCCAAGATGCAGGCTCTTTCCACTCTACAAGCCTTGTGAAATCCCAGCTTTTTGCCCAATCTTTTGAGAGAATGCCACATCCTTGTCTTTGCACAGTAACTGGATTGTTCCCAAGATGGATCTGAAAGAGCAGAGGTGAGGAGAAAGGTCAAGATGAGAAGAACAAGAGGAAACCCAAATCCTCCTAGGACAGCGATGGAGGCTACCAAGGAAACCAGACATCAGGATGGAGAGTGCTAAGTCAGGGTCCCCTCAGGAAACAGAGAGCACACCAGTAAGCTGAACATGGAAACTTCATATAAAGAAGTGATAATTAACAAAAGGGGGTTAATTACTAAAGGGAGTAAAAGAGGACTCTAAAAAACATAGGAACAGCAAATGTAGAGGAAACTTACTACCCCTAGCCATGCCTGAGGTTGTAGGTGAAGAGGTCTGTGGTCTGTGAGAGTGGCCACTAGGTGAGGAGAGCATAGCCTGAGGGTACGGTGGAACTGGTCCCTGATGGCTGCTGAGCAGAATGTCCTGGACATTTCCCACACCGAATAAAAGAAAACAGAAGGAGTTCCAACACCAGGGTGAAATGTGCCTTCCACTGCTATCATCTTGCAGTAGTCCCTTACAGTGCCCTCTATTGACAGATAATAACTTTGTACCAGCTGGTGAAGAAGAAATGTTTGTAGGGTCCTGCTTTACTATCGCTAGGCAGGGCAAAGAAGGGTAGACTCGGAGCTGAGAGACAATAAAGTACTAGTCGCCACAGTCCTTGCCTTTGGCTAATCAACTTCCACATACACCTTCTACACACTTTTGAACTTCCATTCACAACACAGCAACTCTGTTTCCACCTGACAAGACACAGTTGTCCTTTGTACAAATAAAGAAGCTCTTGCACTTGCCTCAAAACAAGATACATAGTCCCAACATCATTGTATCCATCACTGGCTACGGGAAAGACTCCTCAAATTCAGTACAGTCAGGTTATCTTGTTTCTAAAGTTAACCTCCATTAATCTGTATATAAATAATAATGGAAAGAAGAGAAAAGAAAATGGTTAACATACAAATATAAATTTAAGAACATAACAGAGAAAATATGCAAGCCTACAATAGTCCTCACTTCTGTAACTGGTCACAAAGCATTGTTTCTATCAATGGCTTCTTTCTTCCACTCCCCATTCCACATTTCCCCCACTCTCAACCAGAGCTTCAGCTAGTTGGGTTTTTTTTTTTTAAAAAACCAGGAAGAGTGAGCCAAACCTTTACTCCTGAATCACATGAGTCATCAACTATCCTGCTAAGTTGGGCTGCCGAAGTTTTCCACTAACCTTTACGCTTGAACATGGAAGAGCTAAGAAGTGCTCCAGAGAATCCTAGATTCTCCTAGATCATTCCATCTAGTACAGTAACCCTTTTCTCAGCTTCCACGTTTGTTCAGTGACACAACGGCCTTAAATGAGTAGATAGTAGTCTCATGCTTCCATTCATTGGAACCATCATTATGTCTTCTCATATGCCCTCCTTGGGAAAAAAAGTTCTCCAAACCAGCAGAGTTCAAATTTGCTGAGACAAGAAGCAGAAATTGTGCAAGTGGGTGATTAAGAACAATAGTGGGAGGGGCTCGTGCCAGTTGTCATCTCTTGCTTCTCAGCTTCCAGCCCACCCTTCAGGGCTTGCTTGTGGTACTAGAACATTTCCTCTTGCAAGCATCATGTTAATCTTTGTCAACAGATGGCACTGGTGGACACTCTATCTGATCCCAGCACACTTTGCTTCTAGTTCCTGCAGCACTAGGTGTGCACAGGGCACTGAGTGGAGCACATTCCTAGTGATTTCAGCTGTAAGCCCGCAGCTGGCTTCCCGAAGGCAAGATTGTTGGGAGCCTTGGCTCATTTCCAAGCATCCTATTCCCTGCCCTCCCCCAGACTCGGTGAGAAAAAATTTTTTTTAAGATCTTATTTATTTATTTGACAGAGAGAGAGCGCACAAGCAGGCAGAGTAGAAGGCAGAGGGAGAAGGAGAAGCAGACTCCCTGATGAGCAAGGAGTGCAGGGCAGGGCTCGATCCCAGGACCCTGGAATCATGACCTGAGCCAAAGGCAGTCCCTTAACCAACTGGCTTCCCAGAAAGTTCAACAGCAGCCCCCATGAGCAGCTCCTGAATTTAATCACCTCCTCAGCAGTTCTCTGCCCACTGACCTTGACCATCTCTGGCCTGGACAACCTAGTGAAGTTTCCTGCCAGCCAATAGGCTGCACCCACACCCTCTCCAATGTTCTGTATCTCAGCCATGGAGAGGATCCCCACCTCCTTTCCATATTTCATCTCTTGCATATTCTCCTTCAATTAATGGTATGCTTGAGAGTTCTCTTTTATTCCCCTCTAGTAGATCTGATGTGGTTTCTGTCTCCTGATTGGACCTTGACTGACACAGAACCACTCCCATTTCCACATATTGATTACTGGACTCATGTATTCTAATAATGAGGGAAAGAGCACTGTATAATGGCATCTGAGTCAAAGTATATATGGCTACAATATGGGTTTGTCTTCCAACTGACACAGTAAGCCTTTCCACCTTAAAATAGCCATTCATTTCCAGATAATGAGTTATGTGGTAAAACCATTTAATACCATAGCAATGATCCCACGGCTGCACTTGTTTTGTTATGAAATTAGTTCCTTGGGAAGAGGCCAGTCTGGGTAAAATACCATAATGGTGGGTAAGGCTTTCTGTAAATACATGGATGGTGGTATGGACAAAACCATTACAGGTAGTAATTGCTAAATCCAGTCTCAGAAGATGATTCTATCCCATAAAGAGAGAATCTCTGCCCTGTGCATGATGGAAGAGATACAATTAAATCAACCTGCCACCAGGTAGATATCTTGTCCTTCTGGGGTATGGAGCCATATTGTAGGCTCATGTTGATCTTTTCTGTTAGAAATTGAGCACCCAGCAGTGGGGTATACAAGGAAGCTCTTGATAAGGGGAAATTCATGTTTGACACCATGAATATCCTCCATTTTTACTACTATGGCCACTTTATTAATGGACCCATTGGATAAACATAGGGACAGTTGGATAAAGAGACTAATCAATAACCACAAAGCACATATATTGTTCACCTGATTACTGCAAACCTGCACTGCAGCTGATTCCCTTTAGTGAACATTCACATGGAACACAAATCTTCATAGTCTATGCCCATTCTGAAGAGTCCGTCTACATACCTTTCCCCAGAATTCCTTGTTACCAATCTTCTAATTATATTTCCTTCAGGCCCCCAACAATCTAGCCAAACCATCCCATTCATAACTGCTCATAAATAAAAATTGAACCCTACTTCTGGCCATCTCTAACTCCAAAGTGGACAACCAAATGTACTGCTTAAAATTTTGCCCACTGGAAAGACTTTTCCTTACCATTGTCCTTCAAGGTCACCACTAATGGGATTGTGATGCTGCAGTCTTCTGTTTTAGGTAGTACTAGCATATCAGGCATCACCATCCATAAACCAGGGTTGAGTTTTTATTCCTCAGTCACCTGGTCGTAAGGAACTCTTCATGAAGCCATAGACATGATCTGAGAAATAGGAGGCAGTGAAGCAAGAGTGTGAATCACTGGCTCATACAATTTACTCATAGCTTCCAGGCTTGCCCAAGCATGGTTTCTTTTATACCATTCCCACCTGATGATAGACTGCTGCTGCACTAAAGCTAAATTTATGGCTAGTGGTGTCAAGGGACTCCTAAGTGAAAATCTCAGGCTGCATGATCACCTGATGTTCTATAGTTAGGCAGTCAGTCTCTACCACAGTTCAGAAGCAAGCTGGAAGCTGTTTCTCAGGGGGCAGGGGGCAGTGTTATCTGCATAAGAAGGAATGTATTTAATCCAAAATCCTAGAGGTCTCCATTGTGTTACCCCTTTGGGGTCTTGTTGCAACATACCTATTTGCTATGAAACCTTTGAGAATCATTGGAACTACTGTATTACAAGGACCAACTGGTAGAAGGAATTGTACTGAAGCCTTTTCTTGCTGCAGAGCCTTCTTGTGCTATGGCCCCCACTCAAAATTGAAGTCTTACAGGATTTTGCCATTGGGGGTCAAAGTAGTACACACACAAATGTGAAGTTCCCTCCAAAATCCAAAAAAGCCTACCAAGTGCTATACTTCTTTTCTCATGGTAGGTAATATAAGTTACAACAACTTGACTTTCACCTTGGAGGAGATATCTAACACATTCCATACCTTTGAACCCTCAGAAACTTCACAGAGACAATAGACAGATAGATCTCTGAGATTTGCTGGGACTTATTTCCCACTTCCTTGTTCACATGTGTTGTAGTTGTTACTTCCTATTCATGAGAAGCAATCAGCTTGTCATCGATGGAGTACACCAGTGTGATGTCGTGTAGCGTGTAGAACATCAAGATGATCACATCATCTGTGGACTATATAATGGCAGAAAGCAAGAGAATGGAGTTCGCTCTGAAGCAAGACTCTGATAGTATACTGTTAGTCCTTCCAGGTAAAAGCAAAATATTTTCGGTGATCCTTCCCAACTGGTGTAGAGGAAATGGCAGTAGCTAGGTCAACTGCTACATACCAAGTGCTGTACTAAGTTGCCTGGCTAAGGACACCATATCTGGGGCAGCAACTGCAACTGGAGTCACCACCCAGTGAGACATACAGTAATCCCCATTCCCCATTCCCCAAAGCCCATCCAACCTCTGCACAGGCCAAAGAGGCAAGCTAAAAGAGAATGGGACAGGAATCATCACTTCTGGGTATTGTAGCCTTCATCAATATCTGAAAAATCCCCACAGATAGAGAAGTGCTTCTAGTTTACTATCATGGTAGTCAGAGGAAGATTCAAGAACCTCTGCTTAGTTCTTCCTTCCATAATTGTCTTCATGAGTCATATGCCAAGCGGGAATTCTTCAGGTTGCCAGCTATGTCTATTTCAATTATGCGTTCAGAAACTGTGGGGAATGACCCACCGGACATACCTGAGCTAAATATCTATCACCTGAATACCTAAGTCATCACTTCAACTGGTAGGTTATGGTGTTATTTTGCACCTACAAAAATTATCATAAATTCAGAGACATGGGGCACCTGGGTGGCTCAGCCATTAAGCGACTGCCTTTGGATCAGGTCATGATCCCAGAGTCCTGGTATCGAGCCCGGCATCGGGCTCCCTGCTCAGTGGAAAGCCTTCTTCTCCCTCTCCCACTCCCCCTGCTTGTGTTCCCTTTCTCACTGTGTGTTCTCTCTGTCAAATAAATAAATAAAATGTTTTAAAATAAACTAATTAATTAATTACCTAGTTAATTAGTTCAGAGATGTGTCTAGTAATCTCCAAAGGCCTGCATACCTTCTTTACCCAAATAGCAGTCACTCTAGTAAGTAGCCATGGGTCCTTTTGGTGAAGGCTTGGAAGAAGAATTTGTGGTACATACTTATAGCACTGCTGCAGGAAACATCTTTTTTTTTTTTTTTTAAGATTTTTTATTTATTTATTTGACAGAGAGAAATCACAAGTAGTCGGAGAGGCAGGCAGAGAGAGAGAGAGAAGCAGGCTCCCTGCCGAGCAGAGAGCCCGATGCGGGACTCGATCCCAGGACCCTGAGATCATGACCTGAGCCGAAGGCAGCGGCTTAACCCACTGAGCCACCCAGGCACCCTGCAGGAAACATCTTTAAGGGGCCTGGCCTCCTCTTCAATCAAGGGGCTCTGATCTGAGAACTGACTTAGATCTTGAGACTGAAGAGAGGCCACAACTCTTCAACATGGTGATTCAACTCAGGTCCACCAGTCCCAGAGGCTGGGTGGTTGATTGGTTGGTTGGTTAGTTTTTCTGCTATATATAGATCAAGCAATACTCTAGTAGGCTATCTGTCTATTTCCTTCCTAGAAATACACTGATCAATTAATAACCACTAAAGACCCTTATGGATTAAGGCATTCTGATTGCTAGTACCTCCCTGCTGCCTTTTATGATAAATGCACTCTCCTTGTCTTTGGCTATCAAGTACAATGGAGTGATACCCTCCATCACTCCAGGATCCTTTCAACCCCATAAAATCAGGGAGCCCATCTTAATGACATCATGCTCCTGGCAATATCTGAGCTACAAAGCTGAACATTTACAGAACATGTTAAAGATGTAGGTTCTCATCTCACTAATATATTTCTCAATATCTTAGTCAGGAGAGTGTCCTGTGGGAATTTTCATGGAACATAGTTTGATGATGACTGCGCAGGTCACACATGATAAATCCATTCCAACATATGATATGCTTAAGTCTTTGGGTTCCCTCTTCCATATCATTCCATAGAAGCTCTGGCATCTCCATTCATTAAACAAACTTGGACCTTCAGGTCCAAGTTTCAGTCAACCAGTGAAGTAAACTTTTGGATCCACCTTCAGGTGCATAAGCTAACACATTAAATCCCAAATCCACATCCATGAATTCAAAATGATTTAGTATTATGTTCCGCCCTTAGAATCAACTTCCATATACATTCCCCAATATTATGTTAAATCTTGTCATTAGCAAAAATCTTACCATTCTTCTATTGCATAAACTCTCTCCTCCTGGATCCTAGTGCATACCTGACCTCTTGAAACATGCTGAAATTTGACCTTAGTTATGGAAGGTCAACAAAGGGTGGCATGTCTTGAGAGAAAAGTCATCCCCTTCAAGGCATCTGCCCCATGGAAGGTTATCACAGGGTTGTTTTTTTTTTTTCTTTTTTTTTTTTTTTTTTTTTTTTTTTTTGACAGACAGAGATCATAAATAGGCAGAGAAGAAGCAGGCTCCCTGCTGAGCAGAGAGCCCAATGGGGGGCTCAATCCCAGGACCCTGGGATCATGACCTGAGCCAAAGGCAGAGGCTTTAACCCACTGAGCCACCCAGGTGCCCCTATCACAGGGTTGTCAAACAAAAGAAAACAAATCTCCCCAGATACAAGAGGGAAAATTCTTTCCACTGATAAAAGGAGAGTCAGAGTGACTTCTTCTGAGTCAACCATGCATCTGTATCTCAAGTTTCAGGGTCCCATTCTTTCCTAATTTGTGCCCAAACTCTCATGTAAGCAGATTGGTGGTGTTGTAAACTTAACTGATGTTTAAATTCTGTGACCCACACTTAAAGTTTATGTTTGATTTTCAGCAGTATCAGACCTGCGGCTACATGAAATAAAAGATTCTTGTAAGGATGCCAGGGAAGTTCTGTGGTTCTCAAACCATGATGTTTTTTAAGATTTTATTATTTATTTGATAGAAAGAGCACAAGCAGGGGGAGCAGGAGAGGGAGAGGGAGAAGCAGGCTCCCCACTGAGCAGGAAGCCATATGCGGGGCTCAATCCCAGGACCCTGGGATCATGATCTGAGCCAAAGGTAGACACTTCACCCACCGAGCCACCCAGGTGCCCCAAACCATGATTTGAGCTAAGAATTAAATGACCCAAACTCATCATTTTCTCTCTAGTAAGTGCTTCAGTACATTCGAGAATCCATCGCACGCCACAGTCCTTGCAGTCATAATTACTGATGTGATGATCGGGTGCAGGAGTCACCTGGGCTCCCAAGACACTTGCTTCAGTTGGCACTGCATCCAAATCCATCACAGGTGATCATATAATTATGATGCCACTATGCCGTGAATTATTAGCATCCCAGGTGCAATTGACAAGGCGCTCAGCACTGTGCTCAAGCCCAAGAGAACAACAAAACCAGTCAAAATCCTACATTTGAGACTCTGCTCCCTAGGACTACCCCTACTTGGAATTCTATATCAATTATGATGCCGTCGGGAGACAGAATTCATGTTTTGAACATGGAAATTTTAATATAAATAATTGTTAACAAGCAAAGGTAGTTAAGTAAAATCTAAGGGACCCCCCAGAGCTGCAAGAAAGAAGCACCCAGAAGAAAGTATGTTCTGGGAGGGGGATGGGGGAAGCAGCTATGTCTACACTGATGGAGAGTGAATAACAATTGAACTAAAGCCTGAGGAGAAGGTCTCTCCCAAGACTGACGTTCAGACCTTTTTAATGAGGGAGTGGGGACCACAAGAATATTCAGCCTCTAAGTAGCTAAGAAACTTGCCAGAGAGAGTGGGCTAGTTCTGGTCTGTAGAAATGGAGAGTGGAGCCGGAGGGTACATCTGGTGCTGGGCCACAAGGGCCACTAAGGTCTTGGCTCCTGCGCTGAGCTTTTTTGGTTTCTGTTTTTTTTAAAAAAGGAAGGAGGACCAGAACTTGGAAGGGAAGTAATCACCTTACAGTGTCCCTCTAGCACCCTCTACTGACAAAGTCTAGCATTGCTCCAGCTGGCAAAAGACAACTGTTTACAGGGTCCAGCTCCAGTATCACAAAGCAGGGCAAAGAAGGGTGTATTTGGAGCTCAGAGACAATAAATCGGTAATCACCAAGGGGCAAGGCAAGGGAGCAAAATGTTTGTTAGGGAAGGCAGCTAAAGGAGCAGGATATTCTCTGCCTGTTGTGGGGGGGTAGGGAGCAGGCAGGGACTGGAGCCTGGGAGAGAGACATCTGTCCTCAGCTGTCTTCAGAAAGAGAATGCAGTCACATAAATACACACAGCTTGAGAAAGCCCCATTGTCAGCTTTCAAATGAACAGAAAATAAAATTCCTGGACAGGTTCCCTCTTCCCACCTCTGGGAATAAGTAGGAAGTGATTTGAGATGCATTTCATTTTTCTCTAAGAGGCTTTCTCAACTCAGTGGCTCCCGCTGACTCAGGCCACCCCCACCATCTGCAGATTTGACAGATGCTTGAACACTCATTCAACAGCATTTTCTGCAGACCTACTAGGTGCCTGCCATGAAGCCTAGGAGGCTGTTTGATTGCGGGCTTCTGCCAAGCCTGTCTGCAGCTGTCAGCGGTTGAGACAGACTTAGTGTTAGGAAGGCAGACTGATTCATGGACAAGACAAATTGCAAGCAGATGACGTGGTTCCGGCTCCAATTTGCCAGGATTTCTGTGATGACTGAGGAGCAAAGGCTTTGGAGTCAAGTGACACGGCTTCTAATCTTGACTTGGTTCTTTTCTAGCTGTGTGACCTTAAACAGTCTGCCTCACCTCTCTGGCCTGTTTCCTCATATCCAATGGTCTTGGTAATATCTACTTCTCGGGACTGCTGGCGGGATCAGAGACAATGTCTACACTAAGTATAATGCAGGGACCTTCCAATGTAGGCACCCAGCCTCATCAGACTAAAGCCCAAACCAAGGTTTAACCAGACTCAGAGAGTAGATGCTTAGGCCAGTGGCCTGGTACCACTGAGCCATGTCAGCTCCAGTGTCACCGATGTGCAACTAATGGTGCCCTACTTAGAACGGGCTCTTAGAGAGCACCTCATCCCTCCTCCTCACTGGAGAAATCAGAAGACTGAGTTCCAGAGAGGGGAGATGTTTGCTCAAGGCCACACAGCATAGTGGAGGCCTAGCCAGCTTCGGAACCCAATTCCATGGCATGAACATCTGCAAGACTAAAAGTAGCATGCTTAGGAGGATGGGCTTCAGAGGAAAAAAGCTTGAGTACCAGCTCTGCACCTGTCATTCACTCAACAAATCGTCACTGTGCAGGGGACACAGGGGGACCGTCCTGGCGGGGGAGGCAAGGAACAACCAACCCATGAAAAGCCAGCCAGTCACTCACGGCGAGAAGGCCACAAGAGGCCTACACAGGCAAGGTCCTGAGAGTGACAGGGACAGCAGGGCGGGAGGCTACCTCAGTGCACTCAGGGAGGGCCTCTCCAGGACACACTGTCTGAGCTGGACCCGGACACCCAGAAGGACCAGCTGAGCAGAGAGAGGCCAAGGGCATCTAGACAAAGAGCTTGGGTGGAGGAGGAGAAACGAGGCCCGAGCAAGCAGAGGAGCGGGCAGGAGGGACACAGGCGGAAGCAAGGTCGAGGCCACATTGGGCGGGGCTTTGGAGGTCACGGCCAGCCACTCAGCCTTCACCCCCGCAGAGCCATAGGTCACTGGAGGGGCTGAGTAGGCGAGTCATGTGATCTAGCTTATTTTTTCCAGACAGTGGCTGTGGCTGCTGCGGTTTGTGTGACACCTGGTGGTTCTGTGACTCTGGGCAAGTCACAGGCTCCCTGAGCTCCACTCTCTCCATCTGTACAATGGCGATGCCGGTACTGACCTCAGCGGCTTCACTGGAAGCTGAGACTTGACCATCCACACGGGGCTCTTGGTAACGGGCCCTAGCTCTGCTCTGTTCCCTCACCCCATCCAGAGCTCTTGTCCTCCTCCACCCCTGCCCCACACCCACCCTCACCATTCAACCCCCACACCCCACCCCACACCCCCACCCCTGCAATGTAGCCCGTAGACACCTGCAGAAACCAGAGCTCCCCACCCCCATCCACACCACCCAGCCTCCCCAGCCCTGGGAGCACCGTGGGCCTGGTTGTTTCTCCTCCCACGTCTCAGAGGAGGCATGAAGGCCCACTGAAGGGGAGGACGGCCCCCCTGCCCCCATGAGGAGGAGGGTCTCTGGCCCAGCCCGTGGACGCCAGAGTCCCTGCTCTCGGCACCATGTGGTGAAGTGGGTTCTGCCCCAGCAAGGACCCTGGGACCGCGGCTTGGCCCTAGGCCTCAGCATGTTGGCTGGGCTCCAGTCCATCCCAGGCCAGCCAGGGTGGGGGGCTGGGAGTTGGCAGGGGTCCCAGCATGGCCTACTGTCAGTGAGGGCCATGCAGGCGGCTTTCATGTCCATCCCCACCGAGACTCCGTCTCCCCGGCGCCTGGGATACACAGCATCTCCCAGGCAGGGGCAGCCACGGAGGTTGTGAGAAGTCATAATGGCCTCGGCCGGCTCCCACAGCTGGATTTATGACGACGCGGAAAGCAAACTCAGCTTCCAGCGCTAGTAGACAGCTGGCCTGTCTGCACTTCTAGAAACGCTTTCTGCAGGGATGGGCGGTGGGGGGCTTCTACCCCACACCTGCAAGGCCAGTGGACCCAGGCAGAGCCAGGCCAGACCATCCGTCCTCCTCCGGCCACCGTGTCCCACCAAGAGGCCACCCCCGCCGACACGTTGCAGAGCATCGGTAAATCAATGTTCCAGGCCATGAATTAGCCATTCGGTGCTGCATCAAGGGGCCCTCCAGCTTTCAGCAGCACCTAGAGCGGCCAAGAAGCAGAACAGTGAGAGGCCCAGGCTGGGAGTCAGTGGAATGTGGGGTCGACCTGGAGCCCCAGTGATAGAATGGCTGTGACCCAGAATGAGCCCAATGCCTTCCCAGGCCTCTGTTTCCTCATCTCTGGACTGAAGGGACAGGATCCCCACTTGAAAGAGCTGTTGTATGGATTTAGAAGGAGGTAAGGGGGCCGAATGAAAGGTCATGCAGGCCGTGTTTATTAGCCAGGACATCAGTATCCTGTGATGGCGTGTACTAAGAGCCAGTCAGGTCACTACTGGACTATGCTAGTACTTTTAAACACTTTGTCTCTAGACTACCTGCAAGTAGCGATTGTTATCTTGATTTTCTAGATTAGGAAACTGAGCCTGGGGTGGTTCTGAACAGGTGCAAGGTCACCAGCTGGTGGCTATGCAGAGCTGGGGGAGGGACCTCAGCTCATTCTGGAGCTGGCCTTCCTCCTAATACACGGCCTGCCTTCCCAGTTCCTCTGAAAGGCCAGGTAAGGCAATCACACAGACCCATACTCTCTCCTTCCTTCCCTCTCTCATGTCAACGTTTCCGGAGCACCAGCTACAAAGACCTGCCTTTGGCTGGTAATGCATGCAGTAGGATGAAGGCAGGAACACTTCCCACCCTTTAGAGGCTCAGTACTCAATGTGGCAAAGAGTAAAGCTGCATCCACACCGCCCAGAACATGTATGTATTGGTCAGCTTTTGCTGCATAACAAACAATCCTAAAACTATGGCTTAAAAAAAAAAAGAAAAACTTATTATCTCTTCCAGTTCCACAGTTGGTTGGGCTGTTTCTATTAAGTTCAGTCATGCAGCTCTACTTACCTGAGAGGTCTGCCAGGCTGGAAGGCCCAAGACGGCCCCTTTTGCAGTTCTGGTAGTTGGTATTGGCCATTCATGGGATGTGTTTTGGGGGCTCTTCCCTGTGCCCTCAAATCTTCCAGTAGGCTAGGCAGGCTTCCTCACATGGCAGAGTTCCAAGAGGACAAAAGCAAAAGCTGCAATGCCCCTTGAGGCTTAAGATCTGGAACTCACCTGACATGACTTCTGCCATCTTCTATTGATCAAAGCAAGTCACGTTCTGTTGCTTGGCTAGTAGCTGATAGACATTTGTGATCCATCGTGTAAGGCTTAGTAGTTGATACAGACTGAGTGTGTGTGGGGTGAGGGGGTGTCTCATATACCCTAGCTACGTGGGATCATAATAAATTCTTAATTCAGATTAAAAGATGTTAGATCCTGAAGTCATTGAAACGGGTTGTATTCTCTTGCCAATGGAGAAACTGAGGCCCAGGAGTCAGGCAGTGTGAGTACAGAATCAGTACATCAAGGAGCCAGGTTCCATATGAAGAAACTGAGGCCCAGAAACACAACTTGTCTTGCCCAAGATGACACGAGTTTATGACAGAGGCGGGAGTGACTGGGATCCCTGACAGCCGGCCCTCTCCTCTTCCACTCCACCCCTAGTGGAAGCCCGAGACTGGCAACGGCTGGGATGACCATCATAGAGACAGCATGTGTCTGCCTCTGTTGTGTGTTTATAAACGGAGCCCTTTTGGCTTGCCTGGTATCATGCAAGGCTCTTAACATGACCTCTTCTGATCCTAGCAGGGTCATCTCCAGTTTACAGATGGGAACCAAGGCCCAGAGAGGGAACTGACCTACCCAGAGTTTCACAGGTGGTGAGGCCCATCCACCTGACCCCAAAGCCGGAGGAGTCTCCCAGGCTATTCCCAAAAGAGCCCGACTCAGATCCAGGCCGCTGGGGGTGAGAGGCAGCTCTGTGGACCTCAAGGATCTCAGGATAAAGCCCACTGCCTGAGAAGCTGCTTCAGAGGCCTGGGTGGAGGCAGCAATAGACAGAGTTCTCTAGAACCTGCCCCTGCAAGAAGGCCCCTGAGCAAGGCTCTGATCCACACCTGACCATTGTAATGAATGGAAGAACCAAGGCCTGACTGGACCCAGGACTCTGACTCCCAGCTGGAGCCATCCCCCTGCAATAGGAGACTGGGGACAGGGGAGCAGGCCCCACTGGCTGGTTACACACACACAGGCTGCTCTGTGGCATTCAGAGAGCACATTTATTTACAAAGTGCTTTACAAACATCAGTTTATGCCTCCCCACAGCCCCCTGCGAGGTAGGTCAGTAGTCATATCTACAGTTTACAGATGGGGAAATTGAGGCACGGAATGGGGGTGTGGCCTGTCCCATTTTAAAGAGATTTTCCCACCCACCCATGAAAAAAAAGCATAAAATTAAGAAAAAAGAATTTCTCCTCCATCCCAAAATACATGTTCTTCCTCTGAACTGTAGAGGTTGCAAGCACCCTGGATCTAGCAGGGCCCCGTCCCCAGGGGGCAGCCTGACCAGGAGCCATGGAGACCTCAACCCCAAGGGCTGTTGTTCAACCTTGCAGATTGTCACTGGGCTGGGTGGAGCAGGACCCGGAAGTGAGGCCTGAAAAGTACAAGAAGGGCCCAGGTGCCTTCCTTCTGCAGATGTTGGGTCAGGCAGGGAAGAGACCCCACGGAGAAAAGGGCAAGGGATGATGGGAAGATCCCAGTTCAGAAGCTCAGAGCACACATCAAAGAAGTCATAGTGGGAGGGATCATGAGCAAAATATCCCGGGGGCTGAGAGGGGACAGCAGGGCAGAGGAGGGGGCCCATAGTCCCCTCTGGGGAGGACTAGTCTAATGGGTCCAGTCACCCCAGGACCCTCAGGGGCAAGGCCAGGTGGGATTCCAGACGCCAAGCCCCAATGCACCCTCTATCCTTGTCAAAAGGAAGCCACGCTGGGTGGAAACCTTGGCCGGCCACAGGCTCTGCAGGGGCTCACTCATCTCTGCCAAAGGCTGGGGCAGAGTCTGAAGCTTGAGCCTAGAGTCAAGGAGCTTGAGCCTAGGTCCTCCCGAGCCGGCAGCCCTGAGCCCCTGTCACTCCGCCAGGCAGTGCCAGACTCACAGCGCAGATTTGCAGGGCCCTGTGGATGGGGGTTGGGCTGCAGACGCTGAGCTCCTCCTTGGCCCCTGCAGCCTGCCCATGGGACACGGAGAGAGGTCCCGCCCACAGCGGAAGGGGGCACCAAGACACTCCGGCTCACTCTACTGCTTTCCCCGCGGGAGTTGTCCTGGAGCAGAGTCAGGGGCCCAGGTGTTACTCATCCGTGCTGGGCCTGGCCCTGAGCGCACAGTGCGAGCGCCAGGCCAGGGGCCCCGCTATCTCGACTCCAGCCCTTCCAGGTACTCCAGCGCCACATCGTAGCAAAAGTGGTACTGATCCTGGGGAGAGGGAGAGAAGGACCCATGAGCCTGGTCCCTCTCCGGTACAGGAGAAGGGAAGAGTGGGGGCCTAGAGGGCAAGCATGAGCCCTAGCCTATCTTTGGGAGGAAGGGCAAGTGAGTTTAACTCTCTTGGCACCGTTGGATCAGAACCCAGAGCCCAATGGCAGGAACCGCACAGAGGACAGTGGTGTGGAGGGACATTCCCGGGCGGGGACAGGGAAGTTGGAAGTGGCCGGGCAGGGGGACAGGGCCTCTCACCAGGGTTTCCACCATATTGGGCTTGTAGTTCCTAAGCGTTTTGGCAGCAAAGAAAACATCCACCAGGTTGTGGCAGCGGATCATCTCCAGGACTGTGGCACAGGCGCAGAAGGTGCCACTGCGGCCGCCCCCGTTTCTAAATGAGACACGCATAAGGTTTGGGGTGGGGTCCAAGAGGGGGAGGCCTAGGGCTGGAACACCAGGGAACCAAGAGGAAGGAGGGTCGGGGCAGGGGAGCCCCAGAAGGGAGGGGCCAGAGAACCCCCAAAGGGGAGGGGAGGGGCTTAGGGAACCCAGGAGGGAGGGGTTTGGGAGCTCAGAAGGGCGGAGCTTAGGAAAGCCAGTTGGGGGGGTTTTGGGAGCTTAGACGCTAAGACTGTCATCTAGGCAACTAGGGCGAGAGCCTCCAAAAGAAAGATAGCAGGTTCTTAGGGAAAGATACACTCCAAGAGAAAGCCACAGAGGCAAAGACAGAGATGGAGGGGGGCAGCAGAGAAGCAAGCAAACCCCAGAGAGCAGGATGGAAAACGAACACTGGGAGCAACAATCACCCCCAGCAACACAAACACGTGGTGAAAACACACAGGTCCACACCCCCACTCCATGGCAAACCGGCGGTCAAACACACAGAGATGCTTCCTAACCGGTCTTCTCCCTCCTCTGTTCCCTGCAACAGTGGGAGGTAGGGTTCCCCTGGGGAGATGAGGGATGGACTAGGCCCTTGATCCCCATTTGAGGGGCCGCTCCCACTAGAACCAAAGGGCGCTGAGGGCCAGGCCCTGCCGACTCAGCTCCCAAGCCGTGTACCCAGAATAAACTGAGAGCATGAGACGCTGGGGGTCAAAGGAGCAAGGGCACTCAGACGGGAGTCTGGATGCATTTAGGAATGGGGCCATGGGAAGGAACGAATGACAGAAGCTGCATGCGTGCGTGCATGAACAAAGACTAGAATTCTTTGGGCTTCAAGTGTGCTACTGTCTCACGCAGTAAACAATTCGGACAGGACTCTAATTAAATTGGCAAAGTCAGACACCCCACAGAGGGTGTTAGACGGTTGCCCAGGGTTGAGTCCACACCCTGGAAATGGACTGGGTTCCTCCAGGGAAGACGGGGCCATCCTTGCCTGGCTGAGCAGAGTCTAGACTACAGCCATCCGGAAGCCCCAGGGCGGTTTAGTGGCAGCCCTGAGGTCCTCTCTGGGCCTGGGCCTCCACCCCTCCCCCCGAGCAGGGCCCACACTCACAGGCAGTGCACAACAGTGCGCCCGTCCCCACTCTCCGCCTGCCACTTGTCCACCTCGGCCAGCAGGTGCAGGAAGGCCTTCTTGGAATCAGGTGTGTCCCGATACGCAGACCAGCGCAGGAACTGGAAATGCCTCACCAGCAGGTGTCCCTCCTGTAGCTGAGGGCACAGGTGGCCAGCCGGGCCCAGAGGAAGGGGAAGGAGAAGGGGAGGGGGAAGAGAACGTGAGCCCTGTAATGACCTCAAGAGGGTCTCGTGAGGCTGCCCCCTAGCCACCGCGCAGGTTCTCACCACAGGGCACCCAGGTCACTCACCCGAGAGATGTTCTGCACCCGGAAGACACGGGCCACCAAGTCTTCGTCCACAGAGCCCGACACAAACTCCACGTCCATGAGGCCATACTGCTGGCGGCCCGGCTCTGGCCAGTACTGGAGACAGGGCTGGGGACACAGACACGGAGCAGGGTGCTGAGCAGAGCCAGGCAGGGGCAGCTGCTGTTCCTGCCTGTTCCGGACCTCCACTCAGGCCCTGGGGCTCCCATACACCCTGACCCACTCATTGGCAGTCCACCTGCAGAGTACCCCCAGCCTCTGCCACTCCCCTGTCCAAGTGCAGTACACACCTGTCCCAGCCCTCTTAGGTCAGCAGAGACAAACCCTTCAAGGGTGCATGGACGACCATCCTGGCTGGGCACAGCTAAAACACACACACACACACACACACTCACTCACTCACACCCCAGCAGGAGGCCGCCTTCCTCCAGGAATAGGCCTAGTACCATCCCCACCCACCCCATCACCCCTGCCCCCTATCACCCCTACTCCCTGGCCTTCTCTCTCATTGCCTTGCTTTCTTCCAGCATCAGCTCACAAAGGTGGGGTGTCCCTGAAGCGGCAACACAGCTCAGAACCCCCACTCCTGCCCTAGGACCCCACCATGGAGTCAGGGTCCCAGATAAGCCTACCCTCCAGGCCAGACTGGAGACAGCGGAGGGAGGAAAAGGGGTGTCTCTCTCTCTGACACACACACACACGCACACGCACACGCACACGCACATATACAGACACACATCCTCCAGGCCAGTAGGTCCAGAGCCCCAGCTTCTAGCCTCAGCTCTGCTGGAGTCCAGGTGAGGCTCTTTCTTCCTCTGGGTCCCGCCCCCCATTTCTCTGTGAAACAGTCCCCAAGCTCCTCCCAGATGACTCCACGCTCCTTTGGTGTCCCTCTCTGACCACGCCCACAAAGAGGGCACTACCTTCCTCTTTTTGCCTGGGATCCCACCACTCCTTGTGTTTGAGCCTTAGCACATGCTGTTTCCTCTCCATGGATCACTCCTCCCCCATCTTCACGTGGTTAGCTCTACCCTCCCTATGCAGCTCAGCCTCAAAGGCCCCCAGGGTGGGAGCGGAGTCCACCCACTGGAAGAAGGCTGCCTGGGGGAGGGGCACAGCTCTGCCCACTTCCCAGCCCTCTGGGTCGTAATCTTTTCACCTGAAGACCATAAGTGCAAACCACAGTCCTGGACATACAGCAGGTGCTCAATAAAAAACAGCTACTTCCCTCCAATCTGACAGCTTCATTCTACAGATGAGGAAACCAAGGCTCTGGGAGGGAGTGGGACCCATCTAAGGTCACTCGAGAACTAGGCAGCACAGCTGGGATCCACCCCTGGGCCCTGGGGACATGCCCTGGAGCACACGAGGCCCTGGGCAGCAGATGCCTCACCCAGGCGGTGTTGGACTGGTGCAGCTGGTTAAGCATGACAATGGAGGTGCACCCATAGTCATAGACGAGCCGCCAGAAGTCAGGCGTGGTGCTCTGCAGCGGGTGCAAGGTCACGATGAAGGCCGCGCTACGCGTGTAGCTCTGCAGGGAAACCAGAACTCAGAGAGGCCCGCTCACCATGCAACAGAGCCCCCACCACAGGCTGTCCTCCTGCTCTGCCCACCCTGAGCTGGATAACACTCCCCTCAGGGCCAGGCTGCCTCTGGGGTCTTTTTCAGAGCTTGTCTGGTACACCTAGGAATTGTTGGGTGACCCCCCCCCCAAGGCCCCTTGTCCCCAAGCCCATGGCCTCTGGAACTAAATACAAAAGGTTCCCCAATATGTGGCAATGGGAACTTGGGCATGGTACTTAGAAGCTAGCCAAGCTTGCTCTCTGCCTCAGGGCCTTAGCACCTGTGATTCCTGTTGCCTAGAACAAATCTCCTAATGTTTACAGAGTTCTCCCTCTCACTTCTTTCTGCTCTTTGACAGTCACCTCCTCAAAGGGGACCTCCTACCGTCTCATCAAAAATAGCCATATACTCCATACCCAGACTCCAAAGCCCACATTATGTATTTCTCCTGCCTGGTCGCTTTCTGCCAAAATTACCAGCATCTGACATGTCACTGTATCTCTGTGCACTGACTGTCTCAAGCCATCACCCACATACAAAGTTTAGGAGAGCAGACATTTGGGGATATGGCCTGTGTCCAGCACACGGTAGGGGTTCAATAAATACTTGTGAATAAATACATCTCTAAGTCCCTTCCAGCTCCATGGAGGGAGGGTCTGAGAGCCCAGCCCAGGGCCCCAGGCCAGGGACAGGCACTGACTCTGCTCCCAATCCCAGCCTCATCCCAACCAGAGCCCTTGGCTCTGGCTCTGCTGCCCCCCACGCCCCCGGGCTCTCTAGCCTTCCCAGATCCAGCCAGCCACGGGAATCCTGGAGCCTTCTTCCAGGACTGAGCCCTCACGTCTGTCAGGGCCGCGTTGATGTAGTTGTTGGGGTCCCCATCGGTGGAGATGAGGAAGGGCAAGCAGCGGTCGGGTGGCAGGACATCCATGCTGCGGTTCTTGTCCCGGTTCCGGGGGAGCAGGGCGATGCTGCACTCTTCCACATCCAGGGGCGGTGTGACCGAGTTCAGCGTCTACAGTGAGCAGAAGGAGCCATGGGATGCGGGGGGGGGGGGGGGGGGGGGGGGCCGGAGGAGCAGGTGGGGAGGCGGGGGTGAGTGTGGACCTCCAGTGTTTGCTGGGCCTCCTCACGGCCGCATGAAAGAGACTAAACTGGTTTGTTAACCCCATGTCGTGGATGGAGAATTGAGGTCCGGAGAGAAGGGGGCGAGGACAAGGACCCCGGACCACACAGGCTCTGAACAGAGCTCTGGACAGAGAGTCTACCTCCTCGCTCCCTGTGTAACCTTAGACAAGCCACTGTATCTCTCGGCATTATTTTTCTCAACTGTAAGGTGGTAATAATATGCCTGCCTCGAGGGGCTATTGAGAGGATTGAACGAGATACTGCCAAGGTCCAAGCACTGCCCCTGGCTCATACAACGCTCATACAACCATACATAAAAGGCACAGTCAGGATCCTTACTAGCTTATCAGGTGCTTTCAGGCAGACAAGGGCTGCAGTCCCACAACTCCCACAAAGCGGACTGCGGGGACCTGGCGGAGGCAGTCAGCCCTGTCTGAAGAGAACGCCAAGTCCAGACACTGTCACACCACAAGCCCGGGACTCTGGGTTGTCTCCTCCACCTCATGCCTCCTATAGCCTGATCCATGGAGTCTCTGCTTATTTCTCTTGTCCTTGCGGATCCCTAACAGGGAACCCCAGTCTCTCATGATCCCCAACAGGGCTCCAAGGATCACAGGCAGCATTTCCCGTGACACCAGTCTGTGCGGGCTCTCCAGTGTTGGGTGTCTAGAAGGGGCCAGCCCGCTGCACCCTGGCAGGAACCTGCAGTGTAGAGAATGTCTAGGGTCTCTGCCAGCCCATGGACCACGCTGGGACTTCTCTGGAGAACCATCCTTCCCCCATCTCCACCATGTGACATGCAGACAGTGGCTTCGCCCTCAGAACCAGGCCTGGGCAAGTCAATGTGTTCCTAACTCTCTGGCCCCAGGGACTAATACCCCAGGGACTGGCTCAGGGATGGCACGGAAGAAACTGGTCTAGGACTTCTGTAGGGGCTGTAGGGAGTCCTTTTTCCAATCTCCTGACAGTAGTGACGACATGAGTCTGACACTGCTGGGGGCGAGGGTATGGATCTAAGAAAGAAGCTGAAAACAAAGGAGAGCAGAACCAAACTGGACAGAGACTACATTGTGGCATCATAATTTAAGCTCCTGGATCCAGCCATAACTGAAGCTCTACCATCCTTGGACTTTTCAGTTACAAGAGTCATTAAGCTGGATTTTTGTCACTTGCAACCAAAAGAATCCTGATGAATATGAACATTACAAAGGCAATATTGACATTCTTTTCTGGATGAGAACACTGAAGCTTGGGGAGCTGCTCACAACTACTTCACAAGCCTCCTCACAGCTCTTTACTGAGCCAGGACTTGAACCCGGGCTTCCTTGATTCAAAGCATGGGCTCTGCACCACTTGGAGAGACCACCTCCTCCACTGTCTCTAAGTCCTTCCCAGTAGCCCTACTCTGTCCCTCTGTCTTGGCTCTCACTGACTCCTATAGCACTGAGGACTTCCCAATACACACACATACACACAGACACTCCTGCCCCACCTGGAACTCTTCCCGCAGCTGGGAGGAATTACTCTGAGGATCAATGCGGATCATCTCCTTGTAGGTGGCCTTGAACTCGCTGACAGGGATGGTGGTCTCCCCACACAAGCAGGCCTCCAGGATTGCATCGTGAATGAAGATGTACTGCTCCTGGAGCAGGAGGAGAGAATATGAGGAACCAGGAGGGGACTAGAACCTAGAGATTTTGGGGAGATGGCAGCAGAAAGCAAGCCCAAAGTTGAGGCAGGGACGATGGAGTCCAACTAGGTATTAGTAGAGATTGAACCCACCCTACTTGAAGAAACCTTCACAGATATGTTCACTGACCTCATGTCCAATCCTTCTAATACCCCATAAGAAGCTCTGAAGGTGAGGGGAGAGCCCAGGGTCACACATCTAATGAGGATACAAATACCAGCGGATCTTTCCTGCAAAACCTATGACCGTGGCCCCTTGGCTATTTGACTCCACCCAGCCGAACACAGAGGAGATGACTTTGGGAAGACCCTCAGAGGTCGGCAGGCCAAGTTCAGGGATCTCAGCTCTAAGGACACCCCTCTGACACACTCTGCCAGCTCTGAATTCCTCCCCGAAGGACCCAAATCCTGGAGCGGGCAGGGAGGGAGGGCAGCGTCCCCCTACCTCTGTCTGGATCATGTTGACCCGCCGGGAGCAGAGGGTCTTCACGCAGTTGTAAATGTCCACGACACCCTCACACTCCGCCATGTCCAGCATCACATCCAGGACAATGTAGCAACCTGTGCGGCCAGTGCCCGCGCTGGGAAGAGAGCAGTCAGGGGCCCCATGAGAACCTTGGGAGGGAGCCTGGGGTCTAGAAGGGAAGAGGGGGGCCTGGCCACATCTATACCACATAGGGCCCGGGGGACAGAGAGACACCCCACCCCAGCGGGGGGAGGAGCTGGAGAGAAGTCTGCAGCAGGAGTTGCAGTGAAATGTGACGCAAGGACAAGCTGTGGCCAGGCCGGGCCGTGGGAAGGAGGGAAGGGGCAGGGGTAGCAACAGAGCTGGGCGGAGGACAAAGGTGATGCTCAGAGCTTATTCCAAGAATGTCCTTGCCTCCTAGGGAGCCCCAGATCCATACAGCCTTCAAAGTCCCCACACACTCGTACCTGCAAACGTACTCAGGGGAGCCTCCCCAACCCTCCCAGCAGATGTCATTCTCCTGAGCTCCAGGACGAATCCTAGGCAGGCTCTTATCAAACACTCTTCCTGCTACGTGGTCATTGTAAATGGGACAGTCTCCCTGGCTTGACCTGGAGTTCATCCCGAGCTGGGCTGTGTCGGACCCATCTCTGGGATGCTCACGCCCAGCCCCAGGGAGAGCAGAGCCCAGGGGTAGAGAGAGGACAAAAATGACTCCAAGATTTCAAGCTTGAAAATGGGGGTGTCAAAGCATTGGCAAGAGTACGTGGTAGCGGGTCTCCCGGGCACCCCTGCCGGGGGCTGAAATCCGTACCACCACTTTGGGGGACTGGCAACAGCTACCAAAGCTGAGCTTGCCAGGCAGTGCTCCCCCCACCACCTCCTGTATGTATCCCCCAGAAATGTATGCATATGCTGGCCCAAAGGCACGCCTTAGAACGTTCTCAGCAGCTGTATTCGTGACAGTTCACAACAGGACACAGCCCAAATACCTAGCCATCGCAGAATGGGTAAACACACTGTGGTTTACTCATTCAGCAGGACAGGATGTAACATGGATGAATCTTAGAAACATAAGCTGGAGGGGAAGAAGTCACACACCAAAAAGCACACGCTGTGTGATTTCATTTATACGAAGTTCAAAAACACACAAAATGAATTCACACGTTAGAAGTCAGGAGCGAGACTGTTCTGGGAGCGAGGAGGTGGGCACAGCCCGGAAGGGGGCTCCCAGGGGCTTCTGGATGCTGTTAATGTTCTATTTCTTGATCTGAGAGCAGTGTGGTTATTTCACAGGTGTGTTTAATTTACGAACACCAGTAAAGCTCCGTATATACTTATTCTGTGGGCACTTTGCTTTAAGTATGTTATATCCCAAAGAAATCTTATTTTATTTTATTTTATTTCATTTTTTAAAGATTTTATTTATTTATTTGACAGACATGGATCACAAGTAGGCAGGCAGAGAGGGAGAGGAGGAAGCAGGCTCCCTGCTGATCAGAGAGCCCAATGCGGGGCTCCATCCCAGGACTCTGGGACCATGACCTGAGCTGAAGGTAGAAGCTTTAACCCACTGAGCCACCCAGGTGCCCTGAAATCTTATTTTAAAGACTGTATCTTAGGGGCACCTGGGTGGCTCAGGTGGTTAAGCATCTGCCTTCTGCTCAGGTCATGATCCCAGGGTCCTGGGATCAAGTCCCATGTCGGGCTCCCTGCTCAGTGGGACGCCTGCTTCTCCCTCTCCCTCTGCCACTCCCCCTGCTTGTGCACGCTCTCTCTCTCTCTCTCTCTCAAATAAATAAATAAAACCTTTATTAAGAAATAAAAATAAACAAAGATGGTATCTTAAAGAAGCCTAAAGAGACCAAAGTGGTATGTGGAGGGCGGGCAAGGGAGGAGGGGGTCTGCTCCGTGGCGCTCTGGAAGCTGGGAGGAATCAAGCAGAGAAGGCAGGAGCAGGTACAGAGGCCAAGGACTTGTGGGCCCAGGGGAGTAGATGAAACCCCAAGGTCAGAGGGAAGCTCCCCAGGAGGAGAGTGGGGGCAGGCACAGGACAGGGCCCTTCAGAGGCATGAGAAATCTGGGGAGCCAGGGAGGAAGCAGAGCAGAGGAAGGGCAGGTGGGGTCACAGGGGCCAACTGAGGCAGGACTTGGAAGAGAAAGGGGTGATGGTCAGGAGCGGCACGGGGCAGGAAGGCCACGCAGTGAGGAAAGCTCTCGGGATTCAGAGAAGGGAAGCTGAAGCCCTTCCCAGCACCTGGGCCAAACCCAGGACGCAGGTGTGCAATGCAAGTAAATGAAACCCAACCCACCTCGAGCCTCACCAGCCCCTCACCCCTCTGCCTCCAGGCCCAGGGCCCCCACAGGTCTCTGGCAACACATGGGTGCCAACCTTGAGCCACAGCTCGAAGGTCCATTGGGGGGTCAGCATCTCCCATCCTCTGTCTCTGAGTAGATGAACCCAAGCCCCCTCTCCTTAGGTGACCCACAATCAATCCCGCACCCAGACCCCTTGTCCGTGGCACTCACGGCACCCCACCTGCAATGGATGACGACGGGCCCAGCGTCAGGCGGGGTAGAGGCCTTCACGCGCCGGATGAAGGCCAGCAGCCCCGTGGCGTGGTAGGGGACGCCATGCTCCGGCCACGCGGTGAAGTGGAACTGGCGGACCTCGTGCCGGGCAGAGTAGCCTCTCTGCGGAGACAGTCACAGTCACTGCCCGGGGGCCCCCCAGACACCCGCCAGGTGTCCAGCCACCACGGCGAGCATCTTACCGCAGGATCTCGCTCAATGCGTCCCAATCACAAACGGAGGTGTGGATGCTCGGGACGCATGGTGCCCGCGAGAAACCCGCAGACAGGAGACACTGTGGGCCCGAGGGTCGACAAGACAAACACTACCCAGGAGTGGGGCCCGGGGCTGGCCTGACACCTAAACCTAACTGCCAGTTGCCCGCCTCGGCCTCCCCAGGGCTGTGCCACCCAGGAGGGCACCAGGACTCTCTGGTCTTAGCCTATATGGGAAAGTATCTCCCTTGAGAACTTTTACAGAGGATCAAATGGGACCACAGACACGAGGACTCGGCCAGTCGCTGGCCATGCAGCCTCGTGCGTGACGCCAGCACGCCACCTCACTTTATTTGTACTACAGGACTAACAGAAACGCCGAATGCCAGCATCTCCCAGGGCTTAACCAACACGTGCCGCAGGCGCTGCATGATGCCCCGCACTGCAGGACCGACACCGAGCAGGACCGACACCACCAGCCACTGTCTTCACCGCCATCATCTCGACGTCCTCTGGGAGTCGCCAGCCAAGGCAGACCCTGTCCTGTCCTCCCACAGCCCTCCCTACAGCGAAGGAGCAGCTGCCTTGCTGGGGAGGACCACGGAGCCCTCCTCGCCCCTCCTGCTCCTGCCCTGGGAGGTTGGGAGGCATACTCCGCCCCACCCCTTCAGGCATCCCTGCAGGGACCAAAGTGACAGCAGACTCACCCGCTCCAGGGCAAAGGTGCGCACGACGTACTCAGCCAGTGTCTCCGTTTTCACCAGCGTGATCTTGATGTCCCCGTACATGTCCGAGTCCTCCGGCCAGTACCGGGAGCATTTCACCTGGGATCCCCACAGGCAGGCTCAGCAGGCCCTCTGCTGCCCTCCCTTGGCCCGCCTTACCCCCTCCCCCCAAGGCCCTGCTTACCCTGCCCACCTCCACCAGCTTGGTAATCATGACAATGCTGGAACAGTGCTCCTGCCATACCATGCGCCAGAAGTCGTAGACCATCTCAGGCTTCGGCCCTGGGGCGCAGAGGGTGCTAGTCCCTGAGGCAAGGTCTCCACCCAGGGCCAGCACACCTGCTGCCCCACACCCCCACCCCAGGCCAGGAAGCTCCTGAGCCCCAATGAAGGCGTCATGCTCACCCCACACACTCTCCCCACCCAATGCCAGCTCATCCCTAGAGGGCCCCGGGGGTGGATAGGCTCGGAGAGGGCTGGCTGCAGACCCATTACCCCAAATGAAACCCAGGAGGCAGAGCCGGGGGACTTGATCCTCGGTCTACAGCACCAGTGTCCCAGAGGAACAGACAGATGAATGGCTGGCGGCCAAGACAGCCAGAGGGACCCAGGCAGCCCCCAGACCCAGAGGCACAATCCACACTTGGCAGGACTGAGCCCACCTACCCTTCTGCATGCACCACCTCAGGGACAGACAGATGGCCAAGGGAACTACGGGCACACAGAGCACACCAGGGAGACACGAGCACGGAACACGACGAGGGGCAGAGACTGGTGGGCAGATTCCAGAAGCCCCAGCCAGACAGTGGGACTCGAGCAGAGAGACAGCAGGGAGGCAGACTGGGAGTCAAGCAGGTAAGAAGGAAGGCAGAGGGGAGACAGCATTCAGGACGCGGGTGCACATGGGCAGAGCAGCAGGTACCTTGAGTGGCTATGAAGTGGTTTGACCTGTGGTAACCCTGGAACAGGAGAAGAGGCTGCGGTAAGACCCCAGGAGCAGCCCCTCACTCCCTCTGATCGCATCTCCTCCGCCCTTTCCCAGGAGCAGCCCACACAGGACCTCCTAACCAAGGGGACCTTGTCCTCCCAGTCTCCCAGGAAGGATGGAAGAGAAAGAGCAGCTGGGACACCAGTGTCTTGGGTCCAAACCCATCCTTACTGTGTGACCCCACAGAAGACACAACTCCTATATCGCCTAAAGGGTCGCCCCCCAGTAAACTGGGGGGATTAGCCACAGTCAGCTTACAGCCCAGCTGTGTGGATACAAATAAAGTCCATCGTGATCCTGCCCGGGGTTCTCAGGGTGTCCCCAGACCCCAGGCTGGGTCTCATCAGTCATCCCAGCCCCCACGGGGCAATCGGGGGGGGGGCTGTGCCCCCTCCCCACTACATGTCATCCAGAGCTTGGGGGACCCAGTGACCCAGATGAAGGCTTCAGGTCTGAAGCAAGCAAACACATGGGTTACTCATGGCCCTCAGGTAAAATGGTTTTTAAATAATAATCATTTTTGAGATTGTGACCTCAATTAGGATCCCTATTATGATCACATACTGTGCTAAGCACTTTACTTACATGATCTCCCACAAAAGAGGGGGCAAGAGCTACTTCATCCTCCATCCCCAGAGCCCTCAGGCTGTGAAGAGGACTCAGCCAGCCCCAACTCCCACCCCAGGGCCACAGCCAGCCCTGCTGTCCTGCCCGCACATGACACCCAGGGCACCCCTGCAGGCACCACGGCAGAAGTTAAAGGTGCGGCAGCACTGATGCAAGAGAGAATAATCAGGTTCACACCCGCAGCCCAGCTCCCTGTGCCTTGGGACCTGAAGGAGCCCCGCAGTCAGACTGCCAGGGTTCAAGTCCCAGCTCGACCTCTTGCTAGCTGTGTTTCCCCAGGCAGAGCCCTTCATTTCTCTAGGGCTCTATTTTCACATCTACAAAATGGGAACGATCACTATATCTACCTCCTCGGGCCATTGTGAGGAGTCAGCAAAGTAACATACCATCAAGGGTCTGTCACCACAGCCAACAGAGTCGGCATCTGACCAACAGTACCTAGTATTACTGCTACTACTTTCAAGTTCAAAGAGAAGCCCCGAAGATTCCAACAGTATGGCTGTCAAGAATTCCCAGGGCAGAGGATGGTTTACCCCAGGGGTTAAGAATCTGAGGCCGGGGAGTCAGGTTGATGTGGGTTCCTATCACAGCTCTACAGAGATGCTAAGTGACTCTGGCCATGGAAAGGGCACTCCGCAGTCTTGAATGGACACCCGCAGCTCCCACGGATTTTGTTAAAAGGCAGATTCAGACTCAGACTCTGGCACGGGGCCCAGGATTGCACCTTTCCAACCAGCTCCCAGGCGGGACCAGTGCTGGATCTGAAAACACACTGGACTGGCCAGACTCAGTCTCCCAGAGCCTCTGCTCCCTGCTGCAGTGTGGGGATAACAGTGAGACCCACATACCTCAGAGAGTCTGCTGTGTACCCGCAAACTGTGTCCAAAACCCAGTTCCAGTCACCAGCACTAAAGAGGGTCCCAGAGCCACTGGGCTCTCACTGGTGGAACTGTTCCACAGCTGGCCGACCTCCCCAGCCACTGCCTCTGCCTCAAGTCCACAGTCAAGCTGCTAGGTATATGGGGTCCCAGGGGAAGGGCAGCAAAGGTGCTGCCAGGGCAGCCCTCCCACCTCCAGCACTGGTCAAGCTGGGAACAGGCTACTCCACCCAAAACCAGCTGGCCTGAGCATCCCCGCCTAAGAACAAGCATCTCTCCAGATTTGACAAGCATCTCCCAGGGCCAGCACCCAGGACAGCCCGCAAATACAGTCCACAGCTGAGCAAGTTTTCAACGGAACCCCCCCACATCTGCATATTAACTTCTAGGTGTGTGCCTGCACAATTAGAGAGCACGACAATGGAAAGTGTGAAATGATCAGGGGTGAAAGAAAGGTAAGCAGATCGATCGCCTTGAGCATACCCACTTTGGAGCACCTGAGAGTGTCTGAGAGCGCATTGGTCCTCACCACCCCAGGCATCGGCAAATCCTGGGCACCCTGCTCCTAGGGCACCCCCCCACCTGCCTGGAGCCTCTGGTTGGGTGGTGCTGGGGGACTGACACCTTGCATCTTGGACAAGCACCCCAGGGCCTCCTGGTGCTCCCCACCCCAGGGAGAGAACCAGAGTCTCGTAGGAAGGTCAAGGGCTCCCATGGGGCTTGAGGTCCACCTCTACGCGGCCATGAGCAAGTCATTGAACTTTCCTAAGGCTCTGTCGTCTCATCTGACAAATGCTAGTCCCTACCTCTCAGAGTATGGGAAAGATGAAATGATGTGCCTACCGTCTTGGCACAGCGCCAGGTGCCCAGCCAATGATACTCTTGCTAACTAGCATTTGAAGACGGATTAAAGCCAAGTCTTCTGTGGCTACTGAAGAGTGTGGACAACGAACCAAGCAGGTGGGATGATGTGTTGGATGGAGATTAATGGAAAGAAGTGTATCTGTATTCGTCACCTTCTCATGGGGGCGCTAGGGCTGAGTATATCCATCCATTTCATGGGCCTATTCCATCTAAATCTGGGAACTTTACAAACTCTTGAAGCACGCTCAGAATAAGGGGGGGGGGGGTGATCTCTGGGAGCACATCTTGGATAACTGGTCGTCTCCAGCAGCTACGACTGTGAGTACTTTTCACTTTGTATAGACAGAAATGTTTGTATTTCTGTATTGTCGGAAGGTTTGATAATGACCTGTACTTTTGCAATCTTTAAAAAAATAAGAAATATTTTTTTAAAGGACATAAAATAGAAAGGTACCCACGAAATAGCACACAATCCCATCAGACATCCAATATTATCAAAAGAATATGCAGTTTACCCTTGAACAATATGGGGGTTTGGGGTGCTGACCTCCTGGGGAAGTTTGATAATCCACACATAACTTTTGACTCCCCAAAAACTTAGCTACTAATAGCATGGCTGACTGGAAGCCTTATCGAGAACATGAACAGTCCAGTAACACATATTTTGTATGTTATAAGGTATTATATACTCTATTCTCATAACAAAGTGAGCTAGAGAAAAGAAAATATTATTAAGAAAATAGTAAGAGAAAATACATTTATAATCTATAAATAAAAATAAATAAAATGTAAATAAATACAAATTTCTTAAAATTTTAATAAATTTTTAAAAATTATTTATTTTTAAAGAAATCCACAAGAAAGTGGACTAGTGCAGTTCAAATCCATGGTGTTCAAAGGTGGAATGTATATTAAAAACCAAATTAAAGGTGCACTAAATGAATAAGACTTTTTTAAAAATATTCCTAGAAGGCCCAGCAATGGCACAATTTTTAAAAATAGAATAGAAAAACTGCTCCCCAAAAATAAAACGTTCAAAGTAGGGCTAAATTGAGGGCAAAGTAGTTAGGGTTGAGTTTCAAGCAAACTGACCATGAAGGAACTTGAACGCCAGAGAAACTAGTTTAAGGGGACTGGCAGGGCCACCCTTGCTTCCCTGAAGACCCTGACCCCCAAGCAGCAGAAAACAGGGCACCCTGAGCAGCTTCCCAGCCCACCCCTCCCAGAGCCCCATAGAAGGTATGGCTAGTGATATTTACTGGGCATGGGGGTCTGGGGGACAAAAGTGACAGAAGGTAGTGGCCAGTGAAGGGGGCCTGGGGAAGCACCCCAACCCTGATGCCCCATCTCAAGGAGGGGAAGGAATCGTTTACAACAGGGGTAGTGTCAGATCTGCAGCCCCAGATGGCCCCTGGCCAGGCTGCTGAAATGGACAGTAGGCTTTGGGCGCAGGAGTGGAAGGGAAGGATGAGAGAGACAGAGACAGAGAGAGAAAGACAGCCAAAGACCATGAGAGAGTCTGAGATAGCGCTGGTGAGAAGTCAGGAGGAGGAGACGGGGAGAGAGATACTTACTTCACGGTTTATCCGAATCTTAATGAGGCCAGTGAGGGAACAGTACAAAGCAAAAGAGACAGATATTAGGCCAGAGGCAGATGGAGGTGGACGGAGCACAGGAGTGGCCAGGATGGGCAGTGTGAGGAGGGGAGGCAGAGCAGAGACGGGGGCCGGGCTGGGCCGGAGAGCGGGGAGTGGCGTGAGTCTGCCGCGGGGCCCACGGGGACACTGAAGAGACCCAGAAGGGGCCCATCACCAAAGCTGCCCAAGTCTGAGAGGCCAGGCCCAGCCCGTATCCCAGTCAAGGGAGAGCATGGGAGGTAGGGGAAGAAGGCAAGGAATTCTGGAAAATAGGGGGCAGCGTATCGTTCTGGCCCCCGGAGGTAAAGAAGAGGGACAGGAGAGGTCTCCCGAGTCCCTGACTGCCCCACCTCCCAGGTACACATCTTCCTCTCCCTTCACTCCTGCTGCTCCCTACGCCCACCCTTTCCTCTCCAGTCACCCAAAGGCAGCTCAAAGCCCCCGCCTCCGTGCAGCCTGCCACGGCTAACTCTGGCCATACCACTCGCTTGCTGTGTGACCCTGGGAAAGTCAGTCCTCGTTTCTGGCCTGTAGTTTCCCAGCTCCTCTGAAATGGTTTTACCTATAGATACGTTCATGTGTCTCCCCCACTAGAAGCTACACATGCAAGGAAAGCGGGGACGGTGTCTACCTCCGGTGCCCAGCACAGCGCCTGGCACATGGTAGATGCCCGAAATAGATCTGATAAATGAATAAATGATTCTCTCCCAAACTTGGCTTGCTGTCAGGGTGGGAGAGTCTGCCCAGGGTCCCTGGGCCCTGACCCATCTCGCCTTCATTCACACCTGGGGAGCAGATTCACCACATCTGCACGGGCCTCCTGGCTGCCCTGCCCTGGCCCTAGCCCCTTCCTCTGGTCCAGCCAGACCAGCAGCTGCTGCACAGGATGGCAGGAGAGCCTCATGGTTAGTAGCAAAGGCTTGGGAGACACAGACAGGCCGAGATCTGAGTCGCTTTTCCCCCAAGCACTAGCTCTGTGACCTTGGACGAGTAGCTCCACCTCCCTGAGTCTGTTTCCTCACCTGTAAAGTGAGGTCACGATGCTAACTACCTCGTGGCATGATTTCAGGGATTATAGAAATGAAATCTTTGATATAAAGTGCTTAGCACAGCGCTTGGCACCCAGTACCTGCTCCATAAACATGGGTTGTTATTCTTCAAGTACCACTCTGATCGCAGTCCAAATGCAGCAACTCCATGGGACCCCTAGGGAAAAGCCCCACCTCCTCGGCCTGCCTTCTGAGGCCTTCACCACCCAGCCCCTGCCTGCCTGCAGCCTACCCGTGAGTCATGCACATCCCAGCTTGGTCCTGTGGTGAGAGGGGCTCCTTCCTCAACTCCAGGCCTAGCTGTCTGCCCACTCCCCTTCTTTCTGCTTCATGGAAGCCCCGCCCCATCTGTCTGCCCCGCAGGAAGTTTTCCTGATGGCCTTCATCTGCCCTCCCCTCCTCTGAGCTCCCTGGCACTGACTGCAGGAGGAGGGGACACTGTGAACCCCCACGTATTCCCTGCCAGGTCGCTGGCCTGCCTGGGCAGTGAGCCTAGAACGGGCAGGGCCAGGCCAGTGGAGATGACGGCGAGGCACTCACGTCTATGTAGTTGGCGTTAATGGAGTCGGCATCGGGGCCTCCCATCATCGGGGGCAGTTTCACTCGGTGCCGATCATCTGGAAACACAAAGCAGGGGGCCATGGGGTGGGCAGGGACTGAGCAGGGGAATGCAGAGCTAGGGCAATGAGGGGAAGCTTCCAGAAGGCCAGAGGTACGGCACAGGCAGGAGAGCCAGTGAACCTCAAGGCTCGGGGCTGACCAGGAGGCTCTCAGCCCCGGAGGGGGCATGACAGGCCAGGCATTAGAACCTGGGCTGCGGCACCAAGGGGGCCCAAGGTCATGTGCTACTTGGGCAAGTATTAGCTGTGTGACCTTGAACAGAGAGCTTAACCTCCCAAGCTTCAGTTTCCTTATCTGTAAAGTGGGGGTTATAATATGTGCCACATCACTGGGCTATTGAGGAGTATGTAAAATAATGGGTGTAATATTCAGCACATGGCTTGGCATGTGGGAGGCCCTCAGTAAGTGGCTCACTCCGGCTGTTCTCCACCCCCACCCAGGTCCCTCCCACCCATGGCCCCAGACCCAGGCCCTTCCCCAAGACTCACAGGCAGGCACGGGCTCTTGCCGGCTGCCCTTGACCTTGTCTTTCTTCTTTGTGGCATCCCAGCCTTCAAAGAAGCTCTGCCAGAAGGGAAAATAGAGGGGTAGTCAGTGGAGGAGGGAAATCCCTCCCCTCGTAAGACCCCATCCCATAACAGGATGGGAGCGGGACCACAGATAAGGGCCAGATGCAGGGTTCACCTTGGAGCCTGAGATCAAGTCACTGCATATCCCTTTATCAGCAAGGGACTAAGTTAAAAACCAAGCAGCGTGTAGGGAAGGAAGAGAGAAGAGTGGGGGGCGGGTATCAGAGTTCACAGACACTTCAGAGCAAGGGTCAGGTTTAATGTACACATAAGGGGTTTGAGTTGGGAAGAAGGCAAAAATGAGGTCAAATTAAGATTAGAATAAGGCGGTGTCAGAGTCCAGTGGGAGGGAGAGTGGGATTCGAATCAGAGTCCCAGTGGAATTTAGGATGATAGTTAGGGTCAAAGTCAAGATTGGGTGTTAGGTTAGAGGTCAGGGCCCCTCTTGGTGTTCAGAGTCATATTAGGGAGAGGATGAGGATCATGATCAGGGTCCAGATGGAGACTGAGAGAAGACTGGAGGTCAGATTTCAAGTCACGATCAGGACGAGTGTCAGAAACCAGGTCAATCCGAGATTGGGGTCAAGGTCAAGGTAAAAAAAAAAAAAAAATTTTAGGTTGAATTAGGGACTATCAGAGCAAAGGTCCATCCAGGGCGAGGCTGAGGGTTGCCAGGGTCTGGGTCCACAGCGAGCAAGAGCCAGGCAGGGTCCCGGCAAGGCATCCTGGCTGGCCTGGGACCCCGCACCTCGTACTCCTGCTTGAAGCCATAGCCCTCGGCCGTCTTCATCTGGTTGATGTGCTGCAGGAGGTCCGCCACACGCACCGCAGGGTGCAGCTGTCCCGTGTGGTATGGGGAGCCTTTCCGGCCACAGGGACGCCGCGGGGAGCCTCCCAGCAGGCTGCTGGCCTCAGTGACCCCACTGCTGCGCTGGTCTCCTGCAGTCAGAGAGAAAAGGGGGTTCCTGACACACACTACCCCCTTGCCTGGGGTGCCCCATTTGGACTTGGGGTGGGGGAGGGGTGCATGGCCAATGCGGATGTGGTTCCTGGAGCCAAGCAGCCTGGCTGGGCCCACCCTGTGCGCCCTCGGGGGCAAGTCCCTTCCCGTCTGCATTTGTTTTTCCATCTGTAACATGAGCAGGCTGGGTCATATGGCCTCTGAGGGCCCTTCTGGCCCAGCCCTTCTGGCCCTGCTGTGATCCTGGGGTCCCCTGACTCCCTCCTGTTGCTCCCCAGCCTGGACCACCTCTCTGTGACTTCCCTGAACTGCCTGCAGGGGGCAGCACTCAGCAGAGCCCAGGAGAGCCCCCCCCCCTTCTCCCTCTCTTCCAGAGAACAATCTGGAACAATTGGCAACTCCCAGTAATTACCCCCATTCAAAGACAAGCAAATCCCGAAATTAGCTGCTGCTGCCACCCCCTCCACAGATTAACGGGAGACACCTGAATAGCAGCTTTTCTCCTGCGCCAGCATTTCCATTGTCAGCCTGGGCGGCGGCCTCAGCCAACTGGGGAACAGGTCGAGAGGTTCACAGTGACACTCACACGCACTCACAGACACACTCACACACACACACACACACACACACACACACACACATACACACACACACTCTGGGAAAACTATCCCCTCCCTCCAGACCCACCTGCTCCCCGCTCTTCTGGTCAGCATCCCCAAGGACATCCCACCCTGGTCCCCCAGCTCAGGCCCGAGGACTGAGCAAAGTGCCTGGCTCGGTCACACCCACCTCTGGACACCCGCCCTCATACATTTAACACTCATTTCTCTCCTCCTGTCCTGGGTACGATGCGGGGCCTCAGTCAAGGTCAGCCCTCCCCATTTCTCACGGCTTTTCTCTGCCCAGGTCCGAGCCGGCAGGGGCAGGTGGGAAACCCCCAGTGGGGCCCAGGTGCCAGCCCCTTCCCTTCCTACCACCTCCAACACCCTTCTCCTTCTGTTTCTGCCTGTTGAACTCCCACCCATCCGTCAGATCTTAGCCAGAATGAGCTTTCTTAGGGAACCTTCTCCAGCGCCTGGCCTCTGATTCCTACTCATGGCTGACAGAATGATTTATGACACCAGGACAGACTCCTACACTGCTCAACTCCCCCCAAACTCCAAGCCGTGGCTCTTCAAATCACGGGGGACTTCCATACCCTGCTTGGGTTCCCTGTGCCACAGTTTGAAAACTGCCTCGAGGCAGACAGGCAGTGTGATGGCGCAGCCCACCCTACCTGCTTCTCTTCTCTGGGGAATCAGTCCCGAGCTACTGGTCACCCAATGTCTGAAGACAATTCCTTCCCATCTGATCCAGATTTTCTAGTTACTAACAGCTGGAGGGCATGCTGGTTACATGCCGGTTACACCACTGTGGGCAGATTCCCCAAGCCCTTAATTCATCAGATGGAGAAAATAAGGCCCAAAAAAGAGACTTGCCTAACGCAGTGGTTGCAAAAGTGCATTCCAGAAAACACTGATCGTGGCAGATTTCTAAGTGCTACTCCATTAAAAAGGAGACAAGGAGGAGGATAAAGAGGGGTTCTCGGTTTTAAAGGAATCTGTGAAATTCTGGTGGAAAGGAAAAGAAGTCTGTTTTTTCCCTATGAGACCTCCCAGGGCTTCCTACAAATTAGTGTGCATTTCCACTCTCCAAGAGATGAGCAGAAACAGCCACGTTTCACCACCATCTCTCACCACCGACAGCTTTTTTTGTTTGTTTCGGGAAACATCCTCAGGGGAACACAGGGATGATCATGGTGATTAAGACACATGCTCTGGAGTCAGACAGGCCTGAGATCAAATCCCAGCTCCACACAGGACCCTGGGGATGCTACTTACTCTCCCTAAACCTCCTTCTTCATGTGTCAAGGGAAGACAAAAACTATTACTCTCCCAGCCAATGATACAAATATTAAATAAAATAGTGCATATAAAACACCCAGTCCTGTGCCTGGCACACAGTGAGCACCTACAGCCGGGGCTGTGGACACAACTAGTCCCAGAAAGCCAGGGCAGTTGGCTGGCCAGAGGCAGCCTCCCTTTCTCAGCCCTTCTCCACTGCAAGATCCAACAACATCGGATGCAACATATAGATGCAAAAGAGCATCTACAACAAACACAAGCACCAGGATTTCACGACAAAGGCTATCAGCTGGCTCGACACACTGGGAGACAGAGGGGTCCCAGTGCTCTCTCTGGAAGCCATGCTGACAGCTCCCTGGGTGGAGCCCTCCCTGAGGTCTCTCCAGGCAGAGAAAGGGGCAAAGGAGGGTTTTGGGAGTCCAACAGCCCATCCCTGGGGACGTGAAGGGTCAGCCCTGAGGCATCCTCATAGCCACACATGGATCAGCTTGCAATGGCTAAAGACAAGAGGAAATCCCACCTGGTTGGGGTCCTGATGGGAAGGAAGCCAAAGCCAAATGCTGGGCTTCTGCCTGAGCCCAAGAAGGACATAAGACATTCTACAAAGACCACCAGAAGGGGTCCCTGGGTGGCTCAGTCAGTTAGGCATCTGCCTTCAGCTCAAGCCATGGTCCTGAGGTCCTGGGATTAAGCCCTGTGTCTGGCTCCTTGCTTGGTAGGTAGTATGCTTCTCCCTCTCCCTCTACCCCCATCCCCTCCTCATGCTCTCTCTCTCTCTCTCTCTCTAGCACTCTTTGTGTCTCTCAAGTAAATAAAATTTTTAAAACAAAACAAAACAAAAAACCAAAGACTACCAGAAGACAACAGGGTAATGAGCGACGATGTCTCCAAGAGGCTCTTCTCTTTCCTGGACCCAGAGAAGACTGGTCTCTGCTCTCCTCGTGCATGAATTCCCCTGTGGGTTGCAAGACACACACACTCTCCCTTGCACCCCACCCCCACCCCAAGGACCAGCTTGGAGGAAGAGAGGAAGGAAGGTGAGAGCAGCCCTTAGCTTCAAGGTTGCCCCCCGGGGTTTCTTCCAGATGCTCCCCAGTTCCATCATGATTGTGGGACACCTTAAGCAAGTAACCGCAGACAGCTGAGGTTTTGGGAGGAAGGGCTGAGGCCCAGAGGGAAAAAAAACACTGGGTCTGGAGCAGAGAGACCTGAATTCAAATTTGGAGTCAAGTCACTTGACCTCTCTGGCTTCAGTTTTGCCATCTGAAAATGAAAATCTTTAGACCTTCTTTAAAGATGAGCCCTTTCCCTGATTCCCATCTACCTCAGATGAAGACAGGCCCCCAGTTACATGATCAAGGAACACTCCAGACTTTTCCTTCCCTAGTGCAATTAGGAAATAATTTTAAAGAAACATAGCTTATAATAATACCTAATAATATCTTACATATCAAGTGCTTTCATAGGCCTGGCAGGATACTTAAGTCACTTAATCCTTAGACTATGTAAGCATTACTCTCATCCCCTATCCAAACGAGGAAAGCAGGGCCCACAAGAGATGAGTTACTTGGTCATTAAGCAACTGCACCAGGATTCGAACCCAGGCCCATCGGACTCTGGGGCCCTGTTGTCTACCCTACTTTCCCTGTGTCTTTCTTCCTGATAAAGGAGAATCTGTGTAGAGGTAAAGAACCTATCACTTATTTAACAAACCCTTTGGCGGACAGAACCCAAAGGCACCCACAGGGGTCAAGAGCTCTAGATGGACAGGGCTCAGAAGGGGTTGAGGGTTTTCACAGGCAGGATTTCAGACACAGCAGAGGGCCCATTCCCACACACTGGGAACATCCCAGCCACCTTCCCCACAGCCAGCCTGCCACCATTTACTCAGCATGAGAGGTCCCCACGGTGAAATTCACAGGCTGAGAATGCAGCAAAATCAACACGGCTTTCTGTTCCCTTGCACCAAAATCTGGGCTCCTCTGTTTGGAAAGCAACCAAGGAAATGGAGGCTGGACCAGCGCAGGGCATGGTCCTACGAAACCAGATGGACCCATGGCCCCAGGCTCCTGCCCACAGATCTGCCACAGCCTGTGGCATGCCTGTGGTTTCCACTCCCTCCAGCAGCCACATCTCATCCAGCCCAGCCCAAAGGCGCCCCAGCCCAAAGGCACATCTTTTGAAACTCCAGCAGCATGAATTGCTCCCACCGTCCCCACGGCAATGAGTCTGGGCCCCAACTTCCCTAGGCCATGTCTCCCCAGCTGTCAGCAAGCTGGCTGGGGGTGGTGCCCATGCATCCTGCTTCTCTGGGTCTCTCCAGAGGACTCAGCAGCAAGGCATGCGCCCACGCTGCCCCCACTTCCCGCTCTCCCCGCCGCCCACCAGAGTTGCCTGCCCAATCACACCTCCCTGTGTGCTCACCTGCACTGGCTACCCCCTCGCCCATGCCTGCCCTTCCTTTCCCAGCTCTGCCTGTCCAGATCCTGCCCATACCTGGCTCCTCTCTGCAACTCAGAAAGACCTGCATTTAAATCCTGGTTCTGCCACTTTCTACCCTTTTGTTAAGTGACTTCCCCTCTCTAAGGCTCTCTGTTTCCTCTCGGCTTCCTCATTTGTAAAGTGAGTTGATAATAGCTACTGCACTGGGCAGGGGTGAAAATTTAATGAGGGAGATCATAGGCACCACATGATAAATAAGTGCATGTCAGTGAATTTGAAAAACTAAATGAAATGGGCAAATTCCTAGACAAGTCATATCTTACAACAAGTGGCTTGAAAAAAATAGAAACTCTCAATAGTCTTTTACTCCTTTAAATAAATTGAATTAAAAGTTCAAAATTTTTCTATAAAGACTGTTTTATGGGTGAATTCCACCAAACTCTCAAAGTATCAATTATTCCAATCTTTCATAATAAGGGTAAAGGAGAAGAAACCTCGGTATATTTTACATGACTAGCAGAATCTTGGTACCAAAAACCAGACAAGGATAGTAGAAAAAAGAGAAAATCATGGGCCAATCTCACTCCTGAATACAGCTTTGAAATCCTGAGCATTATTTTACCTATATTGAATCCAAAAAGACATACAAAATGTAATGAATCATGACCAGGCTGAATTTACCCCAAGTATGGAAGGTTATTTTAGCTTTAAAAAATCTGGAAATGTCACTCACCTCATTAACAACAACAACAATGTACGTATATATGATAGTGCAGAAAAAGCATTTGGTAAGTTTAATGCTCACTTAAATAAAACCTCTTAGCAAACTAAAAACCGAAAAGAAATTTGTTAACCTGATAAAACGTTTGTACCAAAAACTGCAGCGAACTTTATTCTCAGTGTTTAATGTTAGAAGCATTCCTTTTAAAACCAAAAAAACAAACAAGGATTCCTGATATTACCACTTCCATCCAACCCAGTGCTGGAGATCCCAGCCAGTGCCACACAGAAAGACAAGGGGAAAAAAAAAAAAAAAAAAGGAAGGGAAATGAGACAGAAGAAACAGAACTGCCCATATTTACAGATCCTCTGATCATACTCAGAAAACCTGAAAGACTGTACAGACAAAAGAAAATTAACAAATAAGGTTCTCAAGGACTCTGGATATAAGATCAATATATATACATAAAAAATCAACTATATTTCTCTATATGAGCAACAATTAGAAATGTAATATTTTAAAAGTGTACCATTTGTATTGGGAAAACTGGACACCCACATGCAAAAAAAAAAAAAAAAAAATGGAGTTGGATTCTTACCTCACACCATATACAGAAGTTAACTCAAACTAGAACAAAGACTTCAATGTAAGACTTAACACTATAAAACTCTTCAAAGAGGGGCACCTGCATGGCTCATTGGGTTGACTGTCCATTCAACTCTTGATTATGGCTCAGGTCTCAGGGTCATGAGATCAAGCCTCATATCAGGGCTCTGCACTTAGCATGGAGCCTGCTTGAGATTCTCTCCCTCCCTCTCCTACTGCCCCTCCCCCACCCCCACTTACATGCTCTCTGTCTCTCTAAAAAAATGATAATTGTTTTAAGAGCCAAGACACCTTTCAACAGAAGAATGGATAAAGAAGATGTGGTCCATATACACAATGGAATATTACTCAACCATTGGAAAGGATGAACATCCAACTTTTGCATCAACACAGATGGGACTGGAGGAGATGATGCTGAGTGAAATAAGTCAAGCAGAGAAGGTCAATTATCATATGGTTTCACTTCATTGTGGAACATAAGGAATAGCATGGAGGACATTAGGAGAAGGAAGGGAAAAATGAATTGGGGTAAATCAGAGCGGGAGATGAAGCATGAGAGACTGTGGACTCTGTGGAACAAACTGAGGGTTTTAGAGGGGAGGGGGTTGGGGGAGGGTTAGCCTGGTTATGGGTATTAAGGAGGGCATGGATTGCATGGAGCACTGGGTGTTATACATAATGAACCATGCAACACTACATGAGATACTAATGAAGTACTACATGGCTAATGTAACATAATAAAAATAAATACATTAAAAAATAAAAAGATAAATTTTTTTTAAACTCTTAGAAGAAAACACAGGGCAAAAACTTCATGACATTGGATTTGACAATGATCTCCTGGCTATGACACTAAAAGCACAGGCAGCAAAAGAAAAAACAGACAAACTGGACCTCACAAAAATTTTTAAAATTTTGTGCATCAAAAGACACGATCCACAGAGTAAAAAGGCAATCCACAGAAAAGAAGAAAATACTTGCAAATCATATATCTGATAATGGATTAATACGTAGAGTCCAGAGAGAACTCCTAAAACTCTACAGCAAGAAAACCCAAAAAACCCAATTCAAAAATGGGCAAAGGGCTTTAAAAGATATTTCTCCAAAGAAGATACACAAATGGTACATGCCCGAGGTGGCATCATTCATCATTAGAGAAATGCAGATCAAAACTTCAGTAGGATACTATGTCATACCCACTGGAATGGCAACTATTAAAAAAAAAAAAAAAAGAAAGAAAGAAAGAAAAAGGAAAATAAGCAGTGTTACAAGGATGTGGAGAAATTGGAACCCCTATGCACTATTGCAGGGAAAGCCAGACGGTACGACCACCATGGAAAACAGTACGGTGGTTGCTCAAAAAAATTAAAAATAGAATTACCATATGATCCAGCAATTCCACTTCTGGATATGTACCCAAAAGGGTCTCGAACAGATATGTGCACACCCATGTTCACAGCAGCATTCCTAACGATACCTAAAACACGGAGGCAACCTAAGCATCCATGGGTGAATGAATGAATAAGCAAAACGTGGTCCATACTTGCCATGGAATATTCATCAGCCCTAAAAGGGAAGAAAATTCTGAAAGATGCTCGAAGATGAAAGAAGCTTGAAGACATGCAGCTAAGTGACATAAGCCAGTCACAAAGAGACAAATGCTCTATGATTCCATGTCTATCAGATAATGAGAGCAGTCAAATTCAAAGACATGGCAAGAAGACTGGTGGTTGCCAGGGGCTGGGAAGAGATGGGAATGGGGAGTGACTGCTTCATGGGACCAGAGTTTCAGTTTCACAAGATGAACAGAGCTATGGGGTTGGATAATGGTGATGGTTACACATTATATGTGTGTTTAATACCCCCCAAACTGCACACTTAAGAACAGCTAAGATGGTGAATTCTACATGACGTGTTATTTTACCACACACACCCACACAATGTACCATTTGCAAAGGAAATCAAAAATACAAGGGACCTGAGGGTACATCTAACAAAAGATGGGCAAAGTTTTATGGAGAAAATTATCAAAAGAGATTCAAGACCTAAATACATATAGGGTTATGTATATCTTCTCCATGGATGTAAAGAAGATGTGTCAGTTCTCTCCCAAACTGATCTAAACATTTAATACAAATCCACCCAACAAAGTTTTCCAAGTAACTTAAAAAGATGATTCTGAAATGTATGAGAGGGACAGGTGCCTGGATGGCTCATTCAGTTTAGCATCAAACTCTTGATTTCAGCTCAGCTCATGATCTCGGGGTTATAAGACTGAGCCCCACATTGGGCTCCATGCTGAGCGTGGAGTCTGCTTAAGATTCTCTCTTTCCCAGGGTGCCTGGGTGGCTCAGTCAGTTGAGTGTCTGGTTTCAGCTCAGGTCATGATCCCAGGGTCCTGGGGTTGAGCCCCTCATCGAGCTCCGTGTTTGGCAGGGAGCCTGCTTCTCCCTCTCCGTCTTAACCTGCTCATACTCACTCTCTCTCTCTATCCCTCTCTCTCAAATACATAAATAAGATATTAAAACAAAAAAAAAATTCTCTCTTTTCCTATCCATCCACCCCTCCCCCATCCTGCTTGCACACAATCCCTCTCTAAATAAATAAATGAATGAAATGAAATGTAATGAAATATATGAGAAAGAGAATGAGGACACACACAGCCAAGACATCCTTGATAAGGAGCAAAGCCAGGAGAACCTGATGTACCAGATACAAAACTTAGGTAACTCTAGTAATGAGGAAATCAGGTATCAACAGATACAGGAATCACCAAAGCGCCCGATCAAAGAGAACGAGGAGCCAAAAAACAGTCCACAGATATATGGAAGCATGATCTGTGTGGTGAGGGTGGCCTTCAGCATCACTGGTGAAAATACTGTAACAGAAGCTGGGACATGAATTACTACAGAATAAAGAAAAAAAAAAGAAAGAAAAGAAAATATAAAAAAAAGAAAATCCTTCATTCCTATGACACACAAAAATCAATCACAGATGGGTAAAGATTGAAATGCGCCATGCAAAATATAAAAAGGTTTAGAAAAAAGTAAAAAATATTTTATGACCCTGCAAAGGAAGCGTTCTCGAAGAAAACACAAAAAGTAGAAATCAGAAAGGAAAAGACTGATGAACTTGACTGAATTAAAATAAAAACTTGTTCCTCCAAAGACACTATAAATAACCTGCGGAGATGAGCCACAAATTGAGAGAAGATATTTGCAATTCATAAGTGAAAAGTGATTATCATCCTAAATATATAAAGAACTCCTAAAAACCACTAAGAAAGCAACAGAAAACCTAATAGAAAATTCGGTAAAAGGCATGAACAGGCATTTCATGGAAGAAGAACGCTGAATGGCCAATAATGATTTGAAAAGATGCTCAACCTCATTAGTAATCAGAGAAATGCAAATTAAGACTATAGAGAATTACCATTTTATACAAACTAGTTTGGCAAAAGGGAAGAAGCCTGGCAAATTCTGAGCTTGCCGTGGGGCTGCGGAAGCTCTCACTCGCTGCTGCTGGCTGTGAGCACAGGCAAAGCCACTCTGGGACACGGCTCGGCACCGTCTTCCAGAAGGAAGCAGAAAGGCGCTCTGCAATCCGGCGGCTCTACCTCGCAGATCTCCCGAGCAGAGGCACCTGGAGAGCCATGTAAGAACATTCAGAGCAGCCTCGTTTGTAATAACCAGAAAACTGGAAGCAGATCAGATGGCGCCGAATGGCAGAAGAGAGAAATCAACGGTTTCACACAATGCATTCACATAATGCATTCACATAATGGAAAACGATACATAGGAGGAAAAAAAAAAAAAAAAAAAAGAAACTAGAGAGAAACACCCACCTCGCCAAATATGGGAAAGACAATGCTGGGTTGAGAAACAGTGTGATTGCATTTGTACAAAGCTCAAAAGGGAGCAAAGTTACACAATACGCCATTTGGGGCTATAGGTACACCAGTAAAACGACTCCCGAGATGGTAAGGAAATTATAGATTCAGGGGTTGCAGGGGGGGGGCATAGTCTCAGGGAGGGACGCCAAGACGGTGTCCTAATTCACCCGTGTGGCTCACCCATGCTTGTTGTATTATCACTGCATGACTTCCAGAAACATTACATACTTTCTTTTGTACAGATCAACACTAAGTAGAATAAAAAGATGTGTAAGGAGGTGACTGATGACAAGCTCCGGACACATACAGCTGACCCACCGTATTCCGCCTACATGCTGGGCACAGCTCTCACTATCCGAGATACATGTAATAGCCAGGCTGCTCTCCAGCACACCTTCCAGTGAAGATGACCTTTAGCTCCATTTTGTACACAAAGAAGCAGACACCCAGAGAGGTGAAGCAGCCGTCCCCAGGTCACACAGCTAAGGGGATGTGAGAGGCAAACCCAGGTCTATCTGACTCCAGAGTCATCTTTTTTCACCACCGGTCCCCTGCCTCTCCCCCAGCAGCTGCTCCGCAGGCTCGAGACTGCTCTGGTCCCCTTTGATCACACGGCGTCACTCCTTTCTCTGACTCCCTGGAACACTTCCCACAATCAACATGTGACCTCGAATGCCCCCCATGCAGGAGTCTATGTCTAAGTCCTCCATCTTCCTAAAGCTCCCCAGTGCAAACAGGTAATACCCATGCCTCGCCGGCATTGCTTTGTTTTGGGTTTGAGATGTACCAGAACTCACTGGAGGGGCTCGGTCATCCTGGCTCGGATATGGAATCCCAGAGCCCCAGGAAGGGCAGGAGGGCCACACACTCACCTCGGGGGCTATAGCCATGGGTGTCCATGAAGGACAGGCCCAGCCGCTCATCCTCCTGCAGGGTGCTCTGGTCCGTGAAGCTCCGGTCCACCGCACTCATCATGTGGGTCTTCTCCTGGCGGTAGTTGACAGTGGCCTTGGTCATGTTCACCGGCTTCCTGCAGAGAGGGGTCGACAAGACACATGGGTGCTGAGCTGGGCAGGACAACACCCAGAGGTGGATGGGGAGGCCAAAGAGTCAGGGGGCTTTGGCCCCAGGAGACTATCTAGAAGCATCTCCAGATACTAAGAGGGCTCTGCATCTATCCTTTGTTCGCCAAAACCAGAGTTGCTGCCTCCCGCGCAAGGGACTGAGCAAAGTCCCTCTCCTGGGGACCTTTGCTGAGGACAAGGGATGAAGCCGAGTGGCCTCGGGCTGGAACGTGGCCCCTGTCACTGGCTTTGGAAGGCTTAGGAAATGGGTAGGATAGTCACTCTGGAACTACTCTGGTACCACGCAGTCACCCCCATCCAAACTAGGAAGATGACCGCCCCAGCTCCAACCCCAGCACGCCCCCATAGCCATCTTCCTTTGCCCCATCCTCACCGAACATGCACCCTAAGAACCCCTCTTCCCCACAATGGGGGGGCACTACGGTCCTTCATGGCAGAGAGTCTGGCTGCTACTTGGCCAGTGCTCAGAAGTTTTCCTCTGGGCAGGGGATGAACTCCAACTGGGTTCTTCCTATCCCCAGAGCCCCCAGGACAGTCCCACCATGGGCCACACTGGACGTCCATATTCCTGCCACTGTGCACCAGTCCATCCAGCCACTGGAAGCAGCGGAGGGAGGAAGCAAGAGGCCCGGTCCCTCCTGAGAGCCTTGCGAAGGGGCCCCCAGACAAGGGCCCTGCACAGCCCAGGCCCGCAGCCCAGTTTTGCAGATGAGAATGGCAGTGTGTGACCCCAGAGGACTCAGAGGGAAGACGGAGGAAGAGCAGGGGGCATAGTCCATGACCAAGATGCTGAGCAAAAGGGAAAGAGGGAATGACTTGGGACCTGTCTTGAAACTGCGGTGGAGCCAATCACAGGGAAGGCTCAGGATGAGATCACCATTCACCCTGCTGGGCCCCACAGCATGGAGGATGTGGGGTAGACCTGAGGGAGGACTTCCAGGTAAAGAGAGCTCAGGAACCTTGACCATCAGCGAAGATGAGGAGGCTAAGGAAGGGTTCTTCCCAGGGGCAAATTCCAATCAGTCTGTAGTCGAGAGCTGTCCAAGGCAAGGAAAGACTGGGTGACCCCAACCACCAAGCTCTGGGCATCACCCTCACCATGGCCCAGGGCACAGATGAAGAGAAGCCTCTGTGGCTGTGACCTTGACCACTGACATAGGAGAGAAGGTCGAGGGGGTAAGAGGGAAGGAGAGGGAGTGAGGAGGAGGCAAGGGAATCAGGAGGATAAGAGAAGGAGGAGGAGGAGGGGGAAAAAACTAAAGGGACCATGACAAGGAGAGAGATGGGGAAGAGGGCAGAGAGAGGGAGGGACAGGCAGACACCAGCAAACCACAGGGAGGACAGACAGAGGGCTGTGGACAGAGGACAGCAGTCAAGCTGTGCCTAGAAGGCAGTCTCCAATGGTGTGTCCCAGGGATCTGCTCCCTGCCCAGGCCTCTCAGTTCACTTGGGAGAAGAACTACAAACACCAAGCACCCAGCTCCACAGAAGACAGAAGCCGAGGGACACGGGACACAGCCACCAGGGGATCTCAGGGTGAGAGTCAGCAGATGGCAATCCTGACACTTGGAAAAGTTCTGCATTTAGGGTCAAACAAAAGCCGTGGAGGGTGTGGTTGCTGGAAAAGCTAGTGTGACCCTGGATGGTGTGGATGCAAGTAGGGGGTCCAGGAGGAGGAGGAGGAAAGAGACCCTGGTCCTCTGGGCTGTCCTGGGGGCACCTGAGCCTGCTCTGCAAGGAAGGAGGACAGGCACAGGTGCAGGGAATGTTCTGGAAGGCTTGCAGAATCAGAGAAGACAGAGGCAGAACACAGAGTACCATCAGGAGACCAGGCAGTCTGAAGGGGCCTGGGTGGTAACCCCAGCTCTGGCACTTCCTGTGACCTCTGACCAGTCCCTTCACCTCTCTGAGCCTTGGTCTCCTCATCAAGGAGGGATGACGGCGGGTGCTTCTCAGAGTCCGGGCCCAGAGAAGAGCCCAGAAATGATGGGTCTGAAGAGCCTGGGGCCGCCCGGTTAGAGAAGGGGCTCCTGCTGACCTAAGACCTGTGTGCACCATGGGGACAGCTGCCAGGGACGGGAGGGCCTGCCCCAGACATGCGCACCCACGTGCCTGGCTGTGGACCCCAGCGAGGGACTGGTGCGAGGCCCTGCACATGAGGAGGACGACCTAGGGCCCGAGGGGACAGGGAGGGGCTACTTACGGGTAGTAGGAGTAGGCATAGTGGTCCCTCCTGGCAGCGTGCAAAGAGAACAGCACAGTTGGGCCCATGGTCTTGCCACACGGTGGGCTGAGGGCAGTGCCCAACCCGCAGGGAGGGGTCTGCTGCTCTCTGTGCTGGGGAGGGCGCTGGCCAGGGACCAGATGGGTCAGGAGGACCGTCCCTGTCCCAAGGGCTGGCTGGGCTCAGTCGTTGAAAACCAAGACCCGAAGCCCCTTCCAGAATCTTCCCCGAGCCCACTGCTGGAGGGAGGAGGAGGTGGGGAAAGGGCCTGGGGAAGCAGAGCTTTCACACAGTCACACACACAGACACGGAGAGAAATACGCACACTTGCACACTCACCCATAAACAGACACACTCACGTGGCTACACGATCACACACAGACATCCTCCCTTGTGTGCTCCCAGGCGCCCCCACTCCCCACTGCAGCCCCACCCCTCAGGGCCAACACTCCTCACACCTGCAGGCCCCTCTGCACACACCTGTGCCTGGGAGGGAGCCCTGGCTGGGGGGGCGGAGGTGGGGAGAGGGCTCCTACTGGACTCTGGGGCAAAGGTGAGGCCCACCCTCCCCAACCCAGACTGCCCCTGCGTGTGGGGTCCATCAAAGGAGCCGTGCTGCCACCTCTGGGCACCGAAACCATGGCTTGGCTCTGATCCCACTTCACAGGTGGGGAAGCTGAGTCCCAGAGAGTCGTGGTCCTCCTAGGCCTCTCTGGGGGGTCAAGGGCAGAGTGTAGACACCTGTCCTAAGGCCCTGACCCCCAGAGCCAGCTCCCTCCTGAGGCCCCCTCCGGGCACATCCAGGGGTCCTCCACTGACCTGCCCCCACACCTCCCCACCAGCAGGGACCCCCGGGAATGGCCTTCCACAGGGACTCCTGCAGACTGGGCAAAGGGAAGGAGACAAGAGTAGGAGGCTGAGGCCCAGCGAGGGCAGGAGAGTGGCTGGAGGCCACACAGCACGTCTCCTCTCCTCCATCCCAGGAGAGAGAGGAGGGTGCAGGCCTATGGCTGGTCACGGGGACCCCAAAGAAGAGGGGGAAGGTGGAAGGAATGGCCTCCTGGTCTCAGTTGTAACACCATGACTTTTCAAGAGCCTTCCACGAAGACTCCCCCAAAATTACCAATTCTATCATGTCACCTTTACCCTCTCTCTGTTACCCTCTCTTTTCACAATCTGTAATCATCTGTTTGTGCTGCTTCTAGTTTAATGTCAGGCTCCACACTAGCTCCAAAGGACAGCATCTTCTCTTCTGCCCACTGCAGGCTCCCAGAGCCCTGGACAGCGCCCAGGCCAGGAGGATCCCCCAATAAATATTTCATGGAATTGAGTAATCAATAAAGAGGGAAAATAAATAAAAGAACTCCACCTCTGTGAGCGTCCCTATCCTCCCCCAAAGGCGTGAGATTAACAATGACCCCGGCCAAGGGCCCACTGTCAGCCCAGCTCCTCCCCGCCTCTCTCCACCTGCTGAGCTGGGAGTTGGGGGGAGGGGGTCAGGAGGACCCCACTCCACTGAGCCAGGCCTTGGGGATCCACAGCCAACAGGACAGAAATTTCTCTGCCCTCATGGAGCTCTCGGTCCAGCAGGGAAGAAAAACAACTGAGCCAAGCACTCAAAGAAAAAGAAAAAGTACAGGGAGAAGAAAGCAAAGGAGACGGGTGGGATTCTGAAAGCAGAATAAGAGCTGTACCAGCCTGGGGAGTTCGCCCAGCACAGATGCCTCCAGGCTCATTGCCCACCCCAGCAGGACAGAATGGGGAGCCTGACCACCCTCCTCCCTGAGCCCCCACCCCCAGCGTCTCCCACCCCAGGCCATCTCCTTCCTCCAACAAGGATGCACAAGGGGGAACCGGATATCAGCCTTCCCTCACCGACCTCCTAACCTGCCTGCGACATTTAATGTGGGCCCCTCCATGGCTGGCAGGCCTGCTCTGTCCCCCGACAGTGCAAGGCAGACTGGAGGAGCCCTGAGGGGCACGGTAGACCCTGAAGGCCAGGATAGGATTTCAGAGATGGGGGGCTGCATGAGGTGCTGGAGAATGGGACTGAATGGCTTTTAGAGGAAGGAAGTCTGGGGAGATCCTCAACACTCCGGGGGTAGCCTGGAAAGGTTTCCGGGATAGCACATGTGCAGACTCACAGCTTCCTAATGAGGCTCCAGCAGCATCTCTGACCCATCCTGTCCTAGGCCCAAGGCTCTCTGCAGAGGTGGGTGACACCCTCCAGTGGGCCCATCCTCTCTCCTTGAGGATCAACTTCTAAGGCTTCAAATACTACCTACAACACCCCAGGATCTGACCTCTCCCCTACAGCCCTCACCATCTGCCCCCTCTCCACCCCACCGCACCCCAGTCCCCCGCAGAGGAGGAGTGCAGATACTTGCTAATTCTGGGCATCTACTGCACGCTGGCCACAGTGAGGCCCTTCACATCCGGGCCCAAAGGAGCCCAGATTTTGTCGTCAGGACTGGCTTCAAACCAGACCCTGTCACTTACCAGCCGAGTGACATGTCAAGTCGCTTAGTTAGTTTCCTCATCTGTGAGAAGGGGCTCAGACCTGCTTCGTGGGTCGGGATCCAAGAAGGAAGAGTTCTCTGATGTATCCTGATGCTAGAACAGTGCCCGGCCCACGGCAGGGGTTCAGTAACTAATGTTCTAACGGATGGGCGTGTATAAAGCCCTGGGCGCACGGAAATCCGCATTAAATGACAGAGTTTAGAGTTTATCTCAAGAAGCTGTGCAGGCACTAGGGAAGGGAAAAAATCAGCTTTACCCCTTGGACGGGCCAACCCCACCTGGCCAGCAGGCCCTACCACCGGACTCCCTGGGAGAGTGTCTCTCTGCTGGTACCGGGCCTCGGGAATGGCAGCTCTGGCCAGTTTTCTGCTGAGTAGGCCAGATCCTACTTATCAGCTCCTGGTAGCCCTGAGACCCAGCAGCAGACCCGAGATCCAGCAGCAGCCCCGAAACAGCTGTGCAGAGGCCAGGTCCAGAGAGGACTCCCCGGGTGACCTCGGGCAGGGTCATGCCCCCTGGGACCTCGACACCTCCATCCTCCCATTAGTGTGCTTGGACCAGTGTCCTGGGGCTGCCTGGCGGGGAATGACGTGGAGGGGACGGGAACCAGAGTGGTCTCAGAAGCTTCCCTCACTGCTCCACCCAGAGGCTCTGCCTTCATCTGTTCCATGTACTGGGCCTCCTACGGGAGGCTGAGCTGGTGTTTTGAAAACAGGTTCTGTTGCTTTAAGACAATCTGAAAACCACTAGACTAGATGTCCTTGAACTACCAGGCATCTCTCACCTTCTGGGTTCTGAGCCTCCACAGTTCTAAATTCTGAGATCTTTAGAATCCCAAATCCTGGATTTCTGGAACTGAAATTCTAAGTTGTGGATTCTAAGAGGTTCTGGGATTCATGCTGCCCACTGTAAGATGCCCTGGGAAAGGCAGAGCCAGACCTTGGAGGCCAGGGAGGGGTGGGGGGCAGGAGCAAGGTCTCCTCTGAGTCATGGGCCCAGGGAGACGCCACAGGGCTCAAGAGTACAAGGGTCCGGGACAAGCTGAACCCCAAGGAAGATGGGGCCAAGAAAGAACTGTGGTTCAGATTCCTTGGCTTCAAGGGGAGTGAGCAGCACCCCCACTGCTCAGGGTCAGCACCACGACCCGGTGGTCAGGGCAGACAAGACGGCAGAAGGTCTGCAGGGGGCTGGAGATTCAAAGTCAGGTCACCTCCACTCCCTCCCCCACTGGAACAGCCCAGCAGGCACAAGAGGGCAGTGCCCACTTACAGCACAGCTCCTTGGCAGCAGGCATAGAACGCCCTTCCCTGGATAGTGGTACCTGGCACCAGCCAGACCTGAGCTCCAGCCAAGCCGCTCCAGCACAGTTTCATTTGCAAAGGCTCTGGCTTTCCGTTGCCTGGCTTGGGCCCGTCCTTAGGCCTGATGCCCAGACTGGCAGCCCTCCACACTCACCAGGCGGCTGCCCTCCCAGGCCCCAGCCTCTGCTCCTCTATGTCCACCAGCTTTCTGAGAGAGCCTTGGGGAAGTCATGGCACCAGCCTCACTCACCCCTTACGGATGATGACAATGATGGCCCCCAGGAGGAGGATGAGGACAGCAAGTCCCCCTGCACAGATGCCCAGGATGAGTCCCATCTCCTCCGATCTCTGGGATACCTCCAGGGGTCGCTTGCTTTCCTTGCAGGCAGCTGGGGAGAATAAAGCATGACAGCGGGTCAGAGGGGAAATAGGGACCACCTACCTACAGGGTCTGAGTCCCAAAGAAGACACTAACACATGTGCACAAAGAAAACTGCTCCCTATCCTCAGCCTGCCGGCAGCCTTTCAGTCCAATGTGCCCCCTCACCATCCTTATAACTTCTGCACCCCCATGGACCCCATCAGGAAGAGCTCCCCGTCCTCTCTACTTTCCCAAACCCTCCCATCCTTCAGTGGACAGGAGATGGAGGCTGCCCGGGCCTTCAGACTCACTCTCCTGCTCTCCTGAGAGGCAGTGGTGGGGAGAGAATTATGTACCTAGGGCCTACTAAGAGCATCTCAGGAAGGGGGACCAGCCACACTCCCTGTCTACACTGCAGGGTCCACCTCTCCCCCACCGCAACAAAGGGGGCAGATACAGAACCCAGTGCCATCACCCCCACAGCCCAACCATAATGGTTTCCCCTCCTCAGACCTGTTTCAGGCCGCTGCCAAAGCCCCTTCTGTGACCATGAGCGGAGAGAGGGAGATTAGCCCTACTGCCCAAGGCTAGGAGAAAAAGTCTTTCAGGTGGGACAAACAGGGACCTGACCCAGGACTGCCAGACCACTCTCCTCTGCTCCCACAGCTTTGGGAGCTCAGGACCCACCCCCCAAGAACCCAGAGGGGAGGAAACCTTCTGCTAAAGGCCAGGAAGGAACCTAGGCGGGCTTACCTTTCCTGGCGATGCGGATGCAATTCAGCCGGGTCTCCTGGAGACAAAGATGGGGGTCTCAGCAAGACAGAAGCCCCAACCTAACCCTCCCCAGGCGGATCCTTGGGGAGCTTGTCTTGGGCCTGGTCAGGGCTTGTCCAGTGCTCATTGTAACCAGAGACACCTGGCCCCTCCCAGAAGGAAAGAAGGCCTGAGGGGGAAGCAGCGAGGGGAGGGCGGCCCCGCAAAGAGGACAATGACTTAGGGAAGGGGAATGAGCTCAGAGGGAGCAGGGGAAGAAATAGTGTGGGAAGGGGGTGGCCATGGGGCTGGTTAAGAGGGGCACCCAGGGAGGAAGGAGCCTGGTGAAGAGGAGGGCTTCCAAGAGGAGGTGGGTGGTGGGCCTCATGGTCTGGGGAAAGCAGGACCCAGAAATGGACCCCTGGAGAGAGGAGCCTAAGACAGACACTAGTGCCTCAGGGAGGGGGCAGAGATAGACTGGGGGCTTAGACGTAAGAGAGTCTGGGGTAAAGGCTCAGGAAGGGGAGATGCTTTAAGAGAAGCCTGAGGTCAGGAGGCTCAGGGAAGGAGGGGAGGGTTCTGGAGAGGGGGTGGGGCCGGGGGAGGGGCTCTGGCCTCCTAGGGGGCTGCTCTGATGGCTCTGAGGCCTTGTCCCCAGCCTATCCCCATCACAAGCCCTGTCAGTCCCTCACCCCCTTCAGGTGGCTTGTTGCCTGGAAGTAGATGAGGTAGGCCTTCCTGGGCTCAAGCGGTGGGTTCCAGAAGCCGCGATAAGTCTGGTTGTCACCCACGGTGAAGGGCATGGCTTCCGGCAGACTGCTGGCCGCCAGTTCTGCCCCAAAGTAGTGCACCAGGCCACGGGCCAGCGCCGCGTCAAAGGTCAAGGGCACTGGGAAGCAGTCCTGGCTGCCTGGCTCCCGACGCAGCCTCCGCTGCCGCTCCTCCTCCACGATCACCTGGTACACACTGGACAAGGAGGGGACAGGACAGTGACCCCAGGGCCAGGAGATAGGGAGAGCCATCTGGTGTGGCAAATGGCATGGGCTTTGGGGTCAGACCCAGCCTGGGACTAATCTTGGCTCTGCGTCTTACTCGCTGGGCAACTCACTTAACCTCCCTGGGCCTCAGTTTCCTCCTCTGTAAAGCAAGCGTGATCACAGGACTGTTCCACGAACTAAACATAAGGAAGGAGGCAAGTTTCAGAAGCAGCCAGTGCCTGTCAGCTGTTAGGCCTGTGACTAAGGTGGAGAGAACGCAGGCCCTGCTCAGTGGCACCAAGCCCTAGAGCCCCACCCTGGCTCTCTTCAACCCGTGCTCCTGTGCCTGCCACAGGACCTGCGGACCCAAAGCCTCAGGCTCCACCCCAGTACCTACGGCTCCCTTTGGGCCTCTGGGAAGGACAGTCAGACACAAAGTGTTCATTCATTCAGAAAGTGCATGAGCTCAGAGGCTGGGCCCATGATAGGTGGGCACTTGGGGACCTAGGCTTCCTGGAACTGACCTCCAGTTAGAGAGACAGTCACAGAGCAAGCAAGCAAGGCCACACGAATCCTGCCTCTGGTACTCTCCCAACCTGGAGGGACCTCGAGTCTGCAACTCGGAGACCGTCATCTCCGGGTCCTGACAGCTGATTTGTGTTCCCTTGTCCCCATTCCCTCTGATGTGTGTCTCCTGGTCCCGACTTGTGTGTTTCTATTTATTTTTATCAGTTTACTGAATGCCCTTTTGCTGTGAGCTCCTCCAAATCCTCAGTGGAACAAAGCCGAGAGTAAATAAGCGAGTGCTGACAAATACAAGTATTTCTAGTCACAGGCTCGGTCACGTCTTGGCGTGTGACACCCATTCTGACAGCTGCACTCTGGGAAGTAGCAGTGCCTTTCCCTGGCTCTCCAGCTGTTTCTTCCGAGCTTCGGAGCTGTGGGGGAATCACCCCAGTGCCCTGAATTGGGGCCACACAGCTTTGTCCCTCGTCACTAGCACACTGCAAACACCAGCCCAAGCCCCCCTTAGCCTCCATTTCCCAGGTCAAGGTTAGGCCTCCCCTAGCCCCAAACCCCGCCAGGAGGTGATAACAGTCAACACTGAACAAAGCATCTTGACTGGGATGGTCCCCAGTATGCAGACAAGGAAAAGGAGAAGTAAAGGGACGTGCCCAAGGTCACACAGCTACTACGCCTGCTCCCAGGCTCAGCTGCACAAGGCCCTGAGGTTCCTGGAAATGCAAAATGCCCCTCAAACACCCTAACGTTGTCCAGAGAGTCTGGGAAGCAGCCCGAGACAGGCTCTGCAGTAGCAAATACAGGGGAGGAAAAGCAGGAGAAGGGGGGTGAGGACATGAGGGGGTGTCAGGGGCATGTGGCCAACCCGCTACCTTCTCAGAGACTTAGCAGGATTTTCCCACACCCAAATACAGGGCATCACCTCTCTGGGTGCACACATCTTTGTGGGAGGATGGGGTGGGCCGGAGGGACAGGGAGGCTCTGTGACTTCAAGAAAAGGTAGAGGCTGTGCAGACAGACCTGGGTTCCAAACCCCAGCGCTACCCCCTGCCAGCTGTGTGACCTGGAGGGTAAGGCCTCTGAGCCTGTTTCCCAACGTGTGAAATAAGGAGACAGCTCCCCCTGCCACAGGTCACCATGAGGATAAAATGACTTGTGCAGGTGAAGTCACAAACACAGTGTCTAACTGAGAGCAGGCATGCAGACACATCCCACAAATACCCTCACGCTCTCACACACACACACTCACACCTCCATACCACACATTGCACGTACACAGTATGTGTCTTTATCACACACACACACACACACACACACACACACACACACACACCATTTTGTCTCCAGCACCTTCTCTCCAGCAGAGGCAGCCCCAGTTTTCTCTAGGGAGAATAAAGTGGAGAAGCCAAGTTCTAGGCCACTCCAGAGAGAGAGCCTCTTGCTGGCTGCCCCAGCCTTCTAGAAAGGCTGAGTCTCCCTGGCCAGGACCTTCTGGGGAAAAAGCTGGGAAGAAATAAGGCCCCCAGAATTTCTCCAAGATGTCTGAGGGAAGACCCTCAGGAGAGGACTGGATAGTCGCACCTCCCCAGGCTGATCACTGCCCAATGATCTCACACCAATCACCAACAGACACCCATGGCTTCAGGAGGGAGCGGCTGCAGGCTTTCCACCTGCCCAGGATCACAGAACATGATTCTCCAGACACTCTGAGCCCTGAGCAGGAAACTGAGGGAGGATGAGGATGCGCTGGCCCACGTGGCGGGGGCTCTGGGTCAGAGGAGGGGCTTCCTCCCTAGGGCCCTGACCTCCCACCTCTCCACTTAGGCTTTCCCACCTGATGGGCGCGCCACGGCCCTGTGCTGGCCTCAGCAGAACGGTGATGGTGTTCTCAGACTCGCCCAGGGGTGACGGCATGTCAGCATAATCAAAGCTGGGAGCTGGGAAAGGGGACAGGAATGTAATCACGGAGCCTGGCCACTAGACCAGGAAGGTCGGGCCTCTAGCCTCGCTTCTTGTCCTCAGATCTCTTCCCCTTCAGCTTTGTTCCCTCTGACCTGAGCTTCCCTGACTTCGGACCCCTAAACTCAGCCCTCAGATTCCACAGTCTCCTGACCCCTCGGACTTAATCCTCCCTGACCCCTGAGCTTAACCCCTAAATGGTACATTCTTCTCAGTGGGGGTCCTCAAGAGATATCCCCAGGACACCCCACCCCCACCCCCGCAATGTGCCTCTGCCTACAGAACCCTGGGACTGGGAGCTACCTCTCAGGGGGTCAGGCCAGGGTTGGGCAAGGTTACCTGAGATGTTCGTGGTGATCTCGGTGAGTGCCGCCTGGCCAAAGCCTTTGCCTGTCCGGGCGCGCACAGAGAACAGGTAGGTGGTGCCTGGGTGCAGGTTGGAGAAGACGTGGTAGGTCTCGTTGCGGAGCTTGGAGATGGTACGTCGTGGGCCCGGCACGTTCACCGCCGGGTCTGACGACTCAATGCTCTGGTAGCTGATCTAGGGGTGGGGCAGGTTCAGGGATGGGGAAGGTCATCACTGGCCCCGTAGCCTCCCACCCATCGTAGTTCAGGAGAGCTAGGGAGAAGGCTAGGAAAATGGGAGAGGTTCAATGGGACTATGGATGCCCATAGCCCAGACCTCTGGGCACCTTCACCTCTCTTCTTTCAGGGTCCCTGTCCCCATAACCCACAAGGCACAGACCCTGACCAGGAGAAGGAACCTCAGTGATCACTTCTGCCCCGCCATGCATCTCCCTCTCCAAGCTGTGAGCCCACCTTCCACCAGGGATCCCCCCACTGTAATGAGGTCCAAACCCACCTCATACTGAGTAATGAGGCCGTTGGGTTCCTGGGGCTCCTCCCACTTGAGGAAGATCATGTCCTCCAGGGGAGTGAAGGTCAGGGACTCGGCTGCAATCCCGCCAGGCACTGCAAGGGAAAGGTGGCCCAGGGCAAGGGAAAGCCGGCTTTGGAGCCAGACGCCTGAATTCAAATTCCAGCCTTGCTGTTTCCTAGCTAGCCTGCTGTGACAACTCCCCTCCCTCAGCCTCAACTTCCTCGTCTGGGACATGGGAATGAAAACAACTCCACCCTCACCAAATAAATGATGCCATGGACACGAAGCGCCAAGGTAAATATTGGGAACTTCATTTGATTCCACCTGTTCCTAAGAACTCAAAGAAGGTAGCTGCATTTTCATTACTAAGCAGCCTGCATTCAGCAGAGAATGTCTGAATGTTCCTATTTTGTTCCAGTTGAGTGGTTTTCAGAAAATACAGACCTTTGTCAGAGAAATGGAAACAATTGCATTAGAGTGGCGGGATTCTGGGTAGGAAATGTTTTCTTGTCTAAAAATTTCTGATTACACAAAAACTACATTCAGTGCAGAAAATCAAAATGAGCATCAAGAAAATCAATGGCACCCAGAATTCCATCACCCAGAGACACCATTAGCATTTTCGCATAAACCCTTTCGGGTCGGGTTTGGTTTGTTTTGCTCTAAAGCACCATCTTAACAGCAGTCACAGGGTATTTCTTCTAGGAAGAGAATAGTCTTTAGGAAAACACCTTGATAAACCATTGTGGGGAAGCCGAAATCCTAAGGCAGGGAAAAGCAGAGCCCAAGGTAACCATCTTAAAATGAACAGTCCACAAGGCAACCCCACCCTCCAACCACCAATTTGATAAAATGAAAACGACAATTCCAAGTGTTCGAGAGGATACAGAGCAACTGAAATCTTCACACGCTGCTAGTGGGCGTGTAAACTGTCACCAGCACTTGGGGAAAACTGTCTGGATAGATCTACTTATTGTGAACATACATCCCATAACCTAACCATTCCATTCCCAGGCATTAACCGATTGGAAATGTGTATATCTACACCCCCACCGGCTCCAAAAAAAAAAATCTACAAGGATGTTTCTTACAGAAAATTTAAAAATTTAAAATAGGAATTTTGATATTATATGATTATAATATAATGTAATATACATTAAAATATAATATTATTAAAATAAACGTGGTAGATTCACATAACGGACCTTTGAGTAATAAGAATGAATTCCCTAGAACTGGACCCACTACATGGCTGGCTTCCTCAAGTGCAGTCAAGAGAAAGAAGCCAGTCATAAAAAGAATACACTGTGTATGACTCCACAGATAGAAGGTTCAAGACCAAGCAGAAATTAATCTATTGCATTATAGCTTGGGATAATGGTTACTCTCAGGAGGTTGTGAGTGGGAAAGTACATAAAGGAGGTTTCTGGGGAGCTGCTAATGCTATTCCTTGATCTGTGTAGGGGTTATCCTGGTGCGTCCAGTCTGTGAGAATTCTCTGAGCTGTCCACTTCAGGTTAAGTGTACTTCCTGAAGTACTTATACTAATACTTCCATGAAAAGTAAAAAAAAATATTAAGTAAAGAGCAGTTACTGGAAGGACGGAGGAGAGGGACAGAGAAAGAAGGACAAGCAGCCCAAGTGAGGCCCGGTCAGAGGCAGGTAAAGCAGCCATAACATACCTGGGGGAGAGGGGAGACAGAGGTCAACCGACTTTAACAAGGAAGGGGTCTGATGTTGAACCTGAGGCTGATTGTGAAGGGTAGTAGACTAGGCCATCCCCAAATATACCACTTTGGCCTAAAGATTACTTTGAACTGAATCAAGAAGCAGCAGATACAAGAAAATTCTCTGCCCTCTGCATTTGCCTAAAAGCAGGACATAAATCTGTAAAAGTGCCCCCCTCCCCTCCCTAGCAGGAAGGAAAGAAGTTAAGCACCAAGTCAACACTAGACTCTCAGCAGCCCAGAAGAATCTGCATAAACTTTATACCTATCACTAGTTTCCCCATATATTTGCCTCCACATAATCCACTGTCCCTAGAATCCCAAAGTCCTTTTCCCATCACACTGCTTCCCTAGAAATTCATTGTTCTTGTGTTAAGACACAAGGTAAGCCCAAATTTCAGCCACTCCTTTGAGTTACGCATCACTGAGTAATTCTCTGTGTGTGTGTGTGGTGTGTGTGTGTGACACACACATGGTAATAAATTCCTATCCGTTTTTCTCTTGTTATTGTCTATTCTCAGGCTAATTTATAGGGCCCCAACCAATGAACTTAAGACAAGTAGAAGGAAAAAAGTTTTCCCTTCTCTGCATTTGCAATGCACTTCAGGGTAAATCCAGTCCTCACTCCCACCCCCAGCAAAAACTCAGCACATCAGCATGGAGCCTAGGGCAGACACATTGCCATGGGTAAGGGGGCTTTGTGGAAATGGAAATCAAGGAAGGAGCTGAATTTTGTGTCTGCACCACTGCTGTGCAGAAAAGTCCACATGTAGAGAGTCGAGAAAAATTGTCAACCAAGGAGCTCTGAGAACCTGTAGATCTACAGGAATCTAGGGGAAGGCCTGGGATCTATGCTGGTATTACAGTACCATTATTAAGAATGAAAACTTTGGGGGCGCCTGTGTGGCTCAGTGGGTTAAAGTCTCTGCCTTCAGCTCAAGCCATGATCTCAGGGTGAGGATCAAGCCCCGCAGAGGGCTCTCTGCTCAGCAGAGAGTCTGCTTCCTCCTCTCTCCGCCTGCCTCTCTGCCTACTTACGATCTCTTTCTCTTCATATAAATAAATAAAATCTTTAAAAAAAAAATTTAAAAAGAAAAAGAAGTACTACAATCAGAATAAAAAAAAGAGAAAAAGAATGAAACAGACAGCCAGGTCTGAAATCCAGTTTGGCTACCTATCTCCTAGCTATGTGACCTTACCTGTAAAATGGGGATAGTATATAGTTGCCTACCACCTAGGCTTGTCATGGGGCTTATATGAAAAGCATTCACAATAGTGCTTGACATGTAATGAGTGAATTATCAGTATTGGTTTGACAAAAGTGGAACGCTGTACCCTGCAAGAACAGAACACACAATTTTTTCAGTTATACATGGAACATGTCCCAAAATTTAACCATACTGGGCCATAAAGCAAGGATCAAATTTCAGAAGACCAAAATTATTTAGAGTATGTACTCTGACCACAGAGGAATTAAGCTAGAAACCAATCACAGATAATTATGGAAGTCTTAAAAATCAGACAAGGTAATTCTAACTCTTGAGTCAAAGAAGACATCACAGCAGAAGTTATAATAACAAAGACAGAACACATCAACAAATAATAACAAAGACAGAACACATCAAAACTCGAGGGATGCAGCTAAAGCGGGGCTTCAAGGGAAATTTATAGCTTTAAATATATCTATAAGAAATAAAGAAAGGGGGGGCGCCTGGGTGGCTCAGTGGGTTAAGCCTCTGCCTTCAGCCCGGGTCATGATCTCAGGGTCCTGGGATCGAGCCCCGCATCGGGCTCTCTGCTCAGCAGGAAGCCTGCTTTCCCCCCTCTCTCTGCCTGCCTCTCTGCCTACCTGTGATCTCTCTCTCTCTCTCTGTCAAATAAATAAATAAAATCTTTAAAAAAAAAAAAAAAGAAAGAAAGAAAGAAAGGCTCAAACTCAATGATCTAATAAGCTTCCATCTCAAAAAGCTAAAAGAACAGCTAATAAAATCTAAAGAAAGTATAAAAAAGGAAATACAGAATAGGAAATATACAGTAAAGGAAATCAACTAACCCAAAAGTTGGGTCTTTGGAAAGATTAAAAATGTACACACCCCTAGCAAGAAAATGGTGAGAAGACACAAATTAACCAAAATCAGGAAAGAAAAGGGGGACACATGCTAATGATCCTACAGAAATTAAATAAATATAATCAGAGATTATAACCAACTTTATGTCAAGAAATGTGACAATTTAAGTGAAATCAACAAATTCCTTAAAGCCCAGTACACCAAACAGATACTAAAATAGAAAATCTTAATATTCAAAAACCTATTTTAAAAAATAAAACTGTGATTTAAAAACATGGCCACAAAGAAAACTCCAGGCCCACACAGCTTCAGTGCTGAATTCTTTCAAACGTATAAGGAAAAAGGATACCCATCTAACCCAAAATCTTCCAGAGAATAAAATATTAGCCTTTGTTGTTTCCTTGGTCATTCCTTCATTGTTTTAATTGTTTGAATCAGAAGCAAAAAATTTCCGAGAAAAATTTCAGCCTGGGGGCACCTGGGTAGCTCAGTCTGTTGGATGCCCGACTCTTGACTTTGGCTCAGGTGGTGATTTCCGGCTTGTGAGATCAAGCCCCAAGTCGGGCTCTGCACTGAATGGGGAGTCTGCTTGAGATTCTCCCACTGACCTGTGCTCTCTGCCCCCACCCCACTCACTCTCTCAAAAAAAAAAAAAAAAAAAAAAAAAGATAAGAAATACAATATATTTTTAAAAAACATTGCAGCCTCCCATAGGGTGTCTGTGGAAGGCACTCAGTACGCCAGGAACCAGGGCTGGGATTCTTACCATCCTCGTCCGTCTGGAAAGTGACCTCCTTGCCCTCCTTGCGCCCCTCGGGGTTAGCGAGGATGAGCCGCACGTGAACATTCCGGTAGGGCAGCAGGTTCTTGATGGTGTAGCGGCTGGCGCCCCGCTCCATCTTCACGCACTCCCGGACGGTCTGGTTGTGGCTGCTGCCCAGCGTGTAATGATAGCACAGGGACACCGCGTACGTGTGGCAACGTGTCACGTTGTAGCCCAGAGGTTCCCACTGCAGGGTCAGCTGGCGAGCCTGGATCTCAGCGAAAGCCAGGCCTTTGGGGGCCCTCATGGGTTCTGGGGAACCCAGGAAGCAGAGAGCAGAAGGTAGAGGAAACAGGAAGAGAAGAAGTGGGACAAGAGAGAAAATATCAGCCGCTGAGATCATCCCTCCTCGGTCCTCCAGAATTCAAGAGACCACCTAGGACACGGAACGGGAAGTAGAAGTGTGTGCGCTGGAGTCAGGCGGGGCCACATGTGAATGCGACCTCTGCCCCTTGCTGCTGGCAACCACCAGCTGAGTCCCTTTGCCCTCAAACTTTAGTGTCCTTCCCCACAAAATGGGATAATATGCCCTACCTCACAGGATGGTTGTGAAGTTAAAGGTAATGTGTGCAAAGCACATATGACAATGGCTGATACACAACAGGCCTTCAAAAATGTTAGCTACGCTTTTTTTTTTTTAAGATTTTATTTATTTATTTATTTATTTATTTATTTCTTTGACAGAGATCATAAGCAGGCATTGAGGCAGGCAGAGGGGTGTGGGGGAGTAGTCTCCCTGCTGAGCAGAGAGCCCGATGCAGGGCTCAATCCCAGGCCCCTGAGATCATGACCTGAGCCGAAGGCAGACGCTTAACCCAGTGAACCACCCAGGCGCCCCTACACTTTTTCTTTTTTAATAACACTGTTCACCTTCTATTTCAAGATCATGCTGGAGGGCACTGGACTGTCTGAAACAACCAAATGCTCTATTTTTTTAATTTACTAATTCCAAACGTTCTGAAACAGCTTATAGTAATACATACGATAGGATAAGATACAGATATCAGGATGATGGGGGAAATGACAGCCAAATAATTAAATAGCGCCAGAGAATGTTAGGGCAACAGAACTGTGTGCCATTAGGTCCCACACAGGTCTAAAGAGAAGGTTCAGATTGGGTAGTGAGTTTTTGCCAAAGCAAAAAGGGAAACACAATCTGTTCTAGAAAGGCAGTAACAACAATGGCGGGGGGCGCCTGGGTGGCTCAGCCAGTTAAGGGTCTGACTCCCGATTTCAGCTTGTGATTTTAAGTTGTGATCTCAGAGTTGTGAGATCGAGCCCTTCTTGAGATTCTCTCTCTCCCTCTCCCTCTGCCCCTTCCCCCAGCACGTACTCACTCTCTCTCTCTCCCTCTCTCTCAAATAACTAAATAACAATAACAACAACAACCATGGCTGTTAACAGGCACTGGGGGCTTTGCCTGAGCCAGGCCTTGCTCTAGAGGCTTGACAATGCTTTATCACAATGAATCCACCCTGTAATCCAACAGACAGGGGCCATTATTAGCCCCGTCACACAGATGTAGAAATGGAGGCACAGAGAGATTAAGTAAGCTGCCCAGAGTCAGTGGCCTGGATAGTCCAAGTTGAGAGGCAAACCTGGACAGGCCGGCTCCAAAATTCAGACTCTTAACCACTACCTGCCTCGCCCTGAGGAAGTCAGTGTCCAGGAACAACCAGCACAAAATCACACAGATGCCTCAGGAGGGACAGACAGCCGCGCTCCCCCCCCAACCCCGCGCATGGGAGGAACATAGTGCTGCAATTCACAGCCTCTGGGTGCATCTGTGAAGTCACTTATAAAATGGTAAAGGACCCCAAGGCTTCCGAAGCAAAGGCAGGATGGAGCTCAGGTGCTCAGCCTCTAGTCCTCCATCTGCCTTGACCAGCTGCGTGATCTCCAGGCTCTGGGCCTCAATTTCCTCATCAAGGAAATGATGGAAGAAGCCAAGATTGCTGGCGATGACTGGCACCCAAACTCTGTGAGATGCAGATTTTATACACACACACACACACACACACACACACACAAAATATATATTACCCTCAAATCCCTTGAGCACCCGCGAAGCGTCCCCAGTTACAGACTCTCGGGACACACCTTAGTGAACAGATGAGAAAGCTTGGCTGCTTGGCCTCTTGAGATGATTAAGTACGACCCTATTACCGTTTCTACAGGATTCATTTGCTCAGGATGCTCTTTACAAAGAGACACAGAGGGAAACATCACCCCAGGCTGCTCTAGACTTAGTACAATGCCAGCCCAAGCACAGCCCAAGACAAAGTTCATTTCCACCAGAACTTTCCTTTCTTCCCCGGGGCCATGGGCACGTGGCAGCCTCCAGTCATTTATCAGGCCACCAAAGAGGTATGTCAGGCCCTGCTAGGAGCAAGGCCCACCTCTGGACTTCTTGCAAAGTCGGGCTCCCTCCTCCCCACAAGCAAGGCAGACCCGATCCCCACCCGACATGAACGTTAGGGGTCTGGTTCCACTGCTCACTGCGATCCAAGGGCTGCTGGCCACAAGCCCACTGACCATGCTTATGTTTCCTTTCCTGTTCCTGCCTCCCAGAGATTTCCCTCAGGTTTTTCTATGTGGTTTTGTTTTAACCCACACTCTTGGGTGCTTGGAGTGGAGGGGGGTGGATTCTGTGTGCACTCCCTCTGCCATCTTGTTCAGAGATCCTGGCTTATTCCCTGACCTCCAGGCTCTGGTCCTGGCTACCCCCCGTGTGTACAGTCTGTCCCTGGGTGTCTAGGGAGCCCAAGTACCACTGATTTATTTGCTCCCAGCAGCTCTGCTCACGTCCCCGCCCCTGGGGACACTGGCCCCTTTCCATCCTTGCAGGACTGGCCAACATACACGGCTGCCTTTGCCCTCCTACAGCATTTAAACAAAGGCACAAGAAGTTACTGTGAACTGGTGACACAGGCTGGGCTGGGACTATGACAAACAGGACAGTAAGTGTCCCATCCAAAAGCGACAGCTGCTACTCAGCTCCAGGCAATATGCCCATAAAGGACTATAGACTCAGGATAGCCAGATCCTCCCTTTTAAAAAAAAAAAAAAAAAGATTCTAGTTTTAAGTAATCTCTACACCCAACATAAGACTCAAACCCACAACTTGGAGATCAAGAGTCGTGCGCTCCACTGACTGAGCCAGCCAGGCGCCCTGAGATCCTCCCATTTTTTAAGAGAAGCCAGAAATTCAGATTTTTATGTGAAACCTCCAGATTTTTAAATACTGGCAACCTACTTGGGTTTTGATAAAAACCACGTCGTATGGCACAAAATAACAAACGTCTGACCTAAAGGCTAAAATTCAACCTTCGTGCTTGGTGCCTCATTCTCCAAAAGCCATGTGAGCCCCCACCGACCTCACTGGACTGAGGGATCTTTGAAAAGAAAGCTCACTCTCCTCTTCCCTCTCCCCCCACCCCCCTGATCGAATCTGGGCAGATCCAGGGGCTCGAATAGTTTGTTGACTACAGACTGATATGTTGATTGAAGGGTGTGAATTCATGAGTCTCTCTGTTTCCAAAAACCATCTGGCATCCAGACGTACTTGCTTCAGCTGCCAGGACACACTGGCAAAACAGAACTTAGGGCTCTCGAAGCCCCATCCCTCTCCAAATTCCACAGGGCTGCAGGCCACTCAGAGATCAAAGGTCAGATGTGTGGCGGGGGAGGGGTTCTGGGGTGGGGTGGTGGGGGGGGGAATGAACAAGGAGGCTCACAGTTAACACCTGAGACATTACATCAAAATGTGTTGATTTGAATAATTCTAATAGGATGCATTAACCCTATACCACTCAACTGTTTCTCTCCTGGAAGGGGCTTCAGAGCGAGGCCGGGTGCCTCCCAAGTTCAAATCCGATGGGCTCTCCAAAGTGCAAATTCTATATAACCATTTGTTAAAACAATATATGTCAAAGCCCCTTCTTGAGCCACTCCTGATTATCCTCAAGAAATTACTCAGAGGGGAAAAAAAAACCACTACAAGACCTAAGATTTGCAATGCAGTCTTACTTATAATAATAAGGATCTGGAAACACAATCGCTCAGCAATATGGAGACACTGCCTGGACTTCTATAAGCCAGTAAACATAATTATAAACAACACCACACATGGGACACCACGAAGCAGAGGAAGCAGACTACAAAACGCTTTCTACATCCCAATGACAAGGGTGTAAAACTGTGTACCGAAGGCATATGGGCAGAGATTCGAAGAAGACTGAAAAACTGGGCAAGGATGGCAAGGTTTAGAGTGATTTTTTTTAATGCCTTTTCCTGACATTATATTACTGTTTTTACAGTAAATCGTATTTCAGGAAGGGAGTTGTAGAGCGATGAGGGAGAAGACAGCACAGCTGGCCAACAGCAAAACTGCTGACCAAGGCGCCTAAGCAGGGTGCTGGGGAAGGGGGCAGGGTACATCAATGATCCAAGGGGAACATGTCATTAAGATGCGGAGGCAGAGTCATTTGAGTTTTCTCTCTCTGGTCCTGGGCCCCTGCGTCTGTCCTTGCCAGCCTGTGGGACGTGTTCAGCAGCGCTTAGCACAACATGGCCACGTCAGCCCATGACGGCACCAGCTGTCCCCGTGCCTGCTGTGGTTTGCAAACACTTCCCTGGAAATCGGGATAGTCAAACTTCAGTTCCGACTGCTCTGGACTCAACTGGGTGGATCTGGAAAAGTGACTAACTCTCTAAGTCTCAGAATACGCATCTGTAGAATGGGAGTTAACTACCACTGTCGTCATGCAGCCTGCGGTCCGGGCCCACTGTACCATCCCCAGGCAAGTGCCTTCCCCTCTCTGGGTTTCACTCCCCCACCTGTACACTCAGGAGAGGAGAAGAGAGGTTGTCTGTGGACCCCTTTGCTCTGATTTCTTTTATTCTGAATACCAGAGCAGAATGGGCAACTGTCCATGACAACTGTCATTTGCTGAGTGCTTACTATATGTCAGGCCCCATCTTCACTTGGATTCAGCACATTTATGGCCATTATTTGCACTTAACACGAAGCACTGGGAGGCACAAGGGTGCAGGCCTCCCACCTCCTCTCTTTCCCATGTTCACTTATTCCCTAAAATCTCAGGACTAAATCCAGGGTTCTGAACCCTGGCACCACTGATATTTTGGACTAGATAATTCTCTGTTGTGGGGGCTGCTCGGGCACTGTGGGATGTTCGGCTGTTTCCCTGGCTTCCGCTACCCTTCAGATGCCATTATCACTCCACCCCCAGTTGTAATAACCCATGTCTCCAGACACCGCAAATGTCTCCCGGGAGACAAAAATCACCCCCAGTTGAGAACCAGCAGGGTAAAAGATCTCATCCAGTCTCGTGGCTTTAAATACCATCTAAGTCTATAGTGATGACTTTCAAATTTATATCTGCAGCCTGAACCTCTTCCCTGAGCTCCACTCGTAAATCCATCTGCCTGATGGCTATCTCCACTTAAACGTCTAATAGGCATCTCAAAGTCAACTTTTCCAGCACAGGACTCCTGATCTACGGCACCCCATCACACCTGCCCCTCTGCAGTCTGCTTCTTTCCAGTAAATGACAACTCCATCCATCCAGCTGCTCAAGCACAACACCTTGGAGCCATCCCCGCCTTCTCTCTACTTCCCCTCTCGCGCGTATTGCACAGCGGGTCCATCAGCAAATGCGGTCTGCTCGGTCTGCTCGACCTTCACGATAAACCCAGAGGCTAACCACTTTTCACCACCTCCTCCACTTCCTCCAGCTGCCAGCCTCCACATCTCGCAGCTGCCCCGTTACAGCAGCCTCCTCACTGGGGTGCCCTTCTTGGCCCCTCGCCCTCCTAGAATCTATTCTTTGCAAAAGGGCCGGAGTCATCCTTTTAAACAAAGTAGGTGATGTCACCCTGCTTCCCACCACCCCCCACCCCCACCCCAAGCAATTTCTCCAGCTTCCTGCCGTGGCTGAGTCCTTCTCAGTCCTCAGTCCTCAGTCCTCAACACCCTCAGGGCTTGCTTAAAAGTCACCTTCTCAATCAAATGGTCCCTGGGGCTTTTTAAAACAACAATCCCCCCACCCCACACCCAATCTGCACCCCCACCCCAGCCCACCCTGCTTTACTCTTCGCAGCACTTATCATCATCTGACAAACTATATATCTCACTTGTTTTACTGTCTGCTCCTGCCACCATTTGAGATCCATGTAGAGTTCCTGCAGGGCAGGAGGAACCCACATGGCCTTGGTCTGTCATGGTCACAGTCCTATATCCCTATATTAGTGCCTGACATATAACAGGCACTCAATAAACATTTGTTGAATGAACCTTAACACCAGCCCTGTGTGATGAAGACATATTCTTCTCATTCTGTAAAACAGGGGGACAAAAGCTCCAGGAGGTTAAGTAACCTGACCCAGATCCCTCATCTAGAAAGTAATTCCCACTGAACACTCCAAGCCACCACCCAGGGTCTCTTAAAATGTGACATGCAACTGGATTTTAGATGGATCCCCCAATCAGCTTTTAAAAACACTTAAGAATATAGACTGGCAAAAAAATAAAAATAAAAACCTTGCATCTTAACCAAAAATTAACTCGAAATGGATCACCAGACTCAATGTAAAATGTAAAAACTATAGCACTTTTAGAAAAAAAAAAACAGGAGAAAACCTTTGAGATCTAAGGCTAGGCAAAGAGGTCTTAAACTTGACATCAAAAGCACAACTCATAAAAGGAAATGTCGACAAACTGGCCATCATCAAAATTAAAAACGGTTGCTCTGTAAAAGCCCAGGTGACGAGTATGGAAAGATGAGCTAAAGCAAGAAGGAAATATTTATACACGGCATACCCAACAAAGGACTAGTACCTAGAATGTGTAAAGAACTCAAAACTTAGAAGGAAAGAATGAATAATCCAATTAGAAAATGGGCAAAGATATGAACAGTTCACCAAAGAGGATGACAGATGGCAAATGGCACATGGACAGATGTTCAACATTGGGCATTAAGGACAATAAGGCAAATTAAGACCAAGACAGGATATCATGACACCCCTCTCAGAATGGTTAAAAAAATAAATAAATAGAGACAATTCCAAATGCAAACAAGGATGCAGAAAACTGGATCATTCATACATTGCTGGTGAGAACGTAAAACAATACAGCCATTCTGGCAGTTTCTGATGGAGCTAAATACACAATTGCCATGCAACTCATCAGTTGCACCCTTGGGCATTTATCCCAGAAAAATGAAAACTCATGTTTGTGCAAAAATCTGAAAGCAAATGTTCACAGCAGCTTTACCTGTAATAGCCCAAAACAGGAGCCAGTCCAGATGCCCCTCTCTTAACAGTTTAAACAAACTGCAGTATTTCCACACCATGGAATACTACTCGGCAATAAAAAGGAACAAATGACTGATGTACATAACAACTTGAATGAGTTCCCAGGGAATGATGCTGACCAAAATAACCAATCTTAGTGCCAAGACAGTTCAATGGGAGAAGAATACTGTCTCCAACAAATGGTGCTGGGACAACTGGAAATCCACATGCAAAAAGAATGAAGTTGGTCCCCTAACTCACACCATATGCAAAAATGGATCAAAACGGATCAAGGGCCTAAATGTAAAATTTGAAACTATAAAAGTCTTAGAAAAAAAGGGTAAATCTTTGTGACTTTGGATTGGGCCATGGTTCCTTAATATGACATCAAAATCACAAACAGCAAAAGAAAAACAGACAAATTGGACTTCCTCAAAATGAAAAACTGTTGTGCTACAAGGGACACTGTTTAGAAAATTAAAAGACAACCCACAGAATCAAAGAAAATGTTTGTGAATATATTTGATAAGGATCTAGTATCCAGAATATATAAAGAACTCTTACAATTCAATAATACAAAGACAAATATCCCAACTTAAAAATGGGTAAAAAAAAATCTGAGTAGACATTTCTACACAGAAGACATCCAAATGGTCAATGAGCACATGAAAAATTGCTCAATATCATTAAGCATCAGTGAAATGCAAGTCAAAACCCCACTGAGATACCATTTCATACCCACTCCAAGGGTTATAATCAAAAGACAGATAATAACCACTGTTAGTGAGAATGTAGAGAAATCGGAACCTTCAAACACTGCTGATGGGAATGTAAAAAAATTGTACAGCTGAATACAATATGCTGTTGTCCGGAATTAAAAAAGTATAAAGGAGAAAACATGCCACAACATGGATAAATCTTGAAAATATGAGTGACGTGAAAGAAGTTGGTCATCAAGACTATGTCTCGTGTGACTCCATTTATACAAAATGTTTAGAAAAAGGCAATTCTACAGAAATGGAAAATAGATTAATGGTTGCCTAGGGCTGGAGGTGGTAGGAAGAAATGTGGATGGGTGCTAAAGAGTACAAGCTTTCCTTCTGGGGTGATGAAAATGTTCTAAAATGGATTGCGGTGACAGATACACAACTCTGAATATACCGTAAATCACTGAATTACACACCCTAAGGAGTGAATTTATGAGATGTGAATTATATCTCAATAAACCTGTTACCAAAATTTTAAAAACCAATTTCAAAAGCGTATATACTCTATGATGTCATATTTATATAACATTTTTGAAATGGCAAATATTAGAAATGACGGGCAGATTAGTGGTTACCAGGAGCAGAGGTCGGAAGAAGGGAGGGAGGTGAAAATAGATATAAGAAGCCACACAAAGGCTTGACTAAAGAGTATCTTGACTCTGGCAATAAACACACAAACCTATGCATGTGATAAATTGTATAGCACTAAATACACAAATGCACACACACAAATGGGAACAAGTGAAATCGGAGAACTCTGAAGAAGATCTGCAGATTATATAAATGTCAATACCTTGGCTATGATATTACACTACAGGTTTGCAAAATGTTACCATTGTGGGAAACAGGGTAAAGTGTGTGGGGAATCTCTATATCTTCTCCCCTTTTTTTTTTTTTTTTAAGCACTCTCTATACCCAGCTTGCAGCTCGAATTCACCACCCGGAGATCACAAGTCACATGCTCTACCAACTGACACAGCCAGGCCCCCTGCAGTTTTCCTTACAATTGCATGTGAATTTATAATTATCTCAATAAAGATTCCAATTAAGGAACTACATTGAGATCTGTTCGTTTCGAGTCTCAATTTCTGTTCAAATTAAACAAGAGCGTCCTTTGATATAGAAGTGCCATAGCTCCTAACAGCTGTTTGTACCCTTTTGGACAAGAAGAGCAGACCTGAGTCTCAAAAAACCCCACAAGAGAATCCAGCTGAAATTTAGTAACACACTTTTATTTTATGGTTTATAGTCATTTATTAGGTGTTATAATGCAGAATTAAGAACACAAATTCTGGGGTGCCTGGGTGGCTCAGTGGGTTAAGCCTCTGCCTTCGGCTCAGGTCCTGATCTCAGGATCCTGGGATCGAGACCCACATCGGGCTCTCTGCTCAGCGGGGAGCCTGCTTCCTCCTCTCTCTCTTTCTGCCTGCCTCTCTGCCTACTTGTGATCTCTGTCTGTCAAATAAATAAATAAGATCTTAAAAAAAAAAAAAAAAAAACACAAATTCTGGACCCAGCCAGTCAAGGATTCTAATGCCAACTCTGTCACTGACTAGTTATCTCACCTTGTGCCAGTCACTTAACATCTCTGTACCTCAGGCTTCTCATCTGTAGAATGGGTATGACAAGAATAGGTAGATCATAGCACTGTGAGTTTTCAATGTCTGTGTGTGTGTGCCTACGTGTTTACACATATATGTGTGTGTGTCCGGCACAAAGTATTAGCTATCATTATTACCTTTACCACAACAAGGACTGGGGGGATATCATGACATTTTATAATGTTTCAGAGGCTCAAGTGCGGGCCATATTACCTCTCCTAATGAGCCCCCTTGGCCCATCCCCGGTTAGCCCTAACCCCATACCCAGATGTCCCAACGACGCTGTTGGGCCAGGAGGCACCCACCTGCACACTTGGTGCGGCTGATGAGGGGCGGGCCAGGGCGGCCAGTACCGCCGTCACCAGGGCGCGTGAGCAGCACGCTGATCTCGTACTCGGTGTCCGGGTCAAGGTGCCACAGCTTGTAGGTCTGCAAGCTGACGGCGTGCACCTCGGCCCACGGACCACGCGACATGCGGTACTCAATCTCCTTGCGCACAATAGGCCCGTCGCCAATGATGGAGTTGGTATTGAGCTGGATGATGAGGTAGGTGGGCCCCGCGCGCAGCAGCTGGGGGGGCGCGATGGGGGTGGGGGGCTCTGCGAAGGCGTGAGGGAGAGGTGGAACCAAAAAGATGAGCTGTGAGACCCTGCCCCCAACTCCGCATGGTAGCACATCCAAATCTCCAGTAGCCCTCCCTGTCCTCCCAGGACCCTGATGAAGCCCCCAGACCCTCAACTAGACCTTCTTGCCTACCCCCACTAAATCCCCAGGCATTAAGGGGCACCCGCTCCAAAGGCTGATCCCACATTCACCCCTAAGCCCTGTCCCTCATTCCCCTCTGAATCCCCAAGTTCTAGCGTTCAGGGGCTGACCGCAGGCGGGTCGGGTCAACCCCAGATCCCCTCAGCCAGACCGCGCCTAGCGGGGCTCACAGCTTAACAGGATCTCCCCGCCTGCCTCTCAGTCACACCCCGCCCCCCCCCATCAGACCTCCTTCCAGCGGAGAATCTGTCACTTCCGCAGGCCCCGCCCCCGGCCACACCCTGCTGGTCACACCTTTCTGCGGGCCACGCCCCCTCCACCCCGCCCCTCGGAGGTGGCATCCCCAGCACCCACCCCCCACTATGCGAGCGTAAGCCAGCTGACCCTTGACGATGAGCTCCGCGAAGTTGGAGACGCCTGCACCTCGCGGGGCCTGGGACACGCAACGATACAGGTCCTGCTCCGAGCGGCTCACGGAGGCCAACAAGAAGGTAGCCAGGAAACGCCGGTGGCTGATGTGCCGCACGCCGGCGGCGGGCACCAGCACCCCGCTCTGCCGCTGCACAAGGGTAAGGTGGACAGGGTCAGGAGCGCCGGAGAGGGAGGGTCGTGATCTCTCTATAACCCGGACGAGGGGAGCAGTCCCTAGTACTCAGGGGACGCACGGGGTTCCTGGAACTAGCTCCGCCCCTGGAAGGTGCGGGATAAGAAGCCCATTAAGGGAATGCAGTCTCTGCCTCTGATGGAGAGAGGTCTGGGGATCCTGGAGCCACTCTCTGTCCTGGGGGTATAAGAGCCCCCAAGAGGGCAGAGCAGAGTTTAGGTGAGGGCAAGGAGGCGTGAGTAGAGGTGCTGGAAAATGCTGGAACGACTCAGCCCCCCCCCCCAGGAACCCAAGTCCCAGAAGAAGTCTCCCACACCCCAGTAAGGTCCCTGCGCCCCTCACCTGCAGGAGAAAGTGCTCCGCCTCTGCCGCTCGGCCTGCTGCCATGCACTGGAAGGAGGCGTTCTGGCCAGCGTTGACCTCCACATCGCCCAGGCGGGAGAAGTGCGGGGCCTTCGCTGCGGGAATAGAGCCTCGGTGTGAGCCGGACCTGTGCCCCCCACAGGCGGGAGCCATGTCCACCACACCCCTCACCCTGCACCCCCGTGGGCTGGGACTCACCGCAGGGGTAGCTGAGAAGCAGGACGTCATCTAGGCCCATGTAGCCCCTGCGGTCTGGGGAGATGAGGGCCTCAAACAGCACCTGGGGGAGGCGGGAGGGTCCCTGTCATATCCCTCCAGCCCTACCTGGGGAGGTGCCCACAAGGGACCTCTTTAGCTCTGCTCCAGTTCAGGCTCCTCAACCAGCAGAGGTCAGCTCAACTCACAATGACCTTCCCTACCAAGTCTGCTAGTTGTGGGGAGGGAGAGTCAGCAGCCAGAGCTAACAAGGTCAAGGCCAGAGGTTCCATCCCAGTTCTGGTCGGTTACCTTCAAGCAGGAAAAGTTTTCCCAGCCAGGCAGGGTTTCCAGGTCAGCACTGTTCCAACTCACCCTTGACTCCAGCCACTGACTATGTCCTTTGACAGTGATCTCTGATGCTAAATCTGCACCACAGCAGCAAAGAATAACCCAATGCTGACCACAGACCCCTGACCTTGACCACATATTGACTCCTGATGCTGAACACAGACTAATTTCAACCTTGGTCACTAGCATACTCTGACCTCAGGCTGACACCGCTCTACCCCCACCCCTAAGCACAGGCTGACCACAGACCAAACCCAGCCTACCTGATACTCATTGGGCCAGAAGGTGCTGACAGCCAGCTCTGCCTGGTGCCACTGACGGCCATGTGATCCTGTCATGTTCCAGACAGCACTGCCCAGGGGACCCCCATTGACACGCACATAGATGCCCAAGGTGCCCGGGCTGTGCCCATCCCGGCTGTACAGGAAGTAGCTGAACTGCACGCAGTGGGTGTCATTCTCGCTCAGGCTCTGGAAGATGACATGGGCCCTCTGGCCTGCAGCATGCTGGGAAGCATTGACCATCAAGTAGGAGCCTAGAAAGAGAAGAGGAAGAGGCAGGAGCTAAGGAGGCTTGGGGAGGACCAAGGTCAGGTGAGTACAGGAAGGGGGCAGAAACAAAGGAATCCAGACATTTGGACTCATTGGGAGTCAAGGGTTCTGAGTTCTGGTCCCAGCTCTGACTCACTAGGTTGAGTCTCTTCACCTCCCTGCATCTGTTCCCCGGAGGAGAGAATTGGAGAAGCAAAAAACACACAAAAGTGACTCTCTCAAAACCCTTTATGGCCCCTCACCACCTACAATCACAGTCCAAGCTCATGCTGACCCATGACTTTCCCCATGTGCTGAGCTGCCCTTGGAGGCGGAAACTAACTAGGTCATTTATCTTGGAGTCAAGAGTCTGGCACATGACAGGCCCTCGAAAGCTCCCCTTTCTGAAGCCCTCCCTCCCTATCCCCCTACAGGCTTCTCTCCTGGCCCTTGGATCATTAATAAAGTGTAGGTCTGTCTCCCCAGCAGCCTGTGATGCCTCCAGGTCTCCACTGGGTCCCCAGCACAGGTCTGAACCCAAACTGAATGAGTGTGTAGAACAGAGACTGAATGAAAGGACTCTAACTTCCCTTCCAGCCCCCACCCTGGGTCTAAATGCCTGGGATACAATTCTTTTGATTTGCAACATGTGGAGAAAGGCAGAACTCTCCTTCCCCAGATCCAGATCCGGGCTGTGCATGGGCAGAGGAGTGGAGGGGGCCTGGCAGAAGGAGAGTGGGCTGGACTCCTCAGGACCCGGCTGGAGGATTATGGCTTCCCTTTTGTGGGGAGAAGGCCCCAGCAGCTGCCAAGAGGATGCCCACAGCCACCCAGCGCTGCCTCCTCCCAGGCTTGGCTACCAGCCAACACAAGCTCATTCAGATCCCAAACCACGAGGCTCCCTGCTCTGGGAGGGCTCCCCAGGGACTCCGCTGGAGGGGATCTCATTCATTTCTGTGAGCCAGAGGCCTGTGAAGGCAGCCCCTGGATCAGTCCTGGTGGGGTAGTAAACAGAACCCCCAAGTCCCCATCCCCACCCAGAAAGCGGTACATCCTGGCCCCCAACAGTGGGGCCTGTCCCACTCCTCCCTCCTCCTCTCTCCTCTCCCTGTGAGCAGCTGTGTGTGTCTCTCCGCCTTTCAGTCTGACACTTTGTTCTTGCCTCTTCCTCTGGCTTCCTCTGCCCCTCTCTCTCCTCTCTTTTCCTCACTTCACTCTTCCATTTCCTCCCTTCATTCAGGTGGCTCTTCCTTCTCCCTCCATCCCCAACTCCCTTCCCTAGAATAGAAGTACCAAGAGAGCAGAGACCGTGGCCCTCTGGCCAACCACTGCAGCCCCACGAGCCAGCACAAGGCCCGCACTAAATACTAAATTTCTCTCTCCCCTAGCTCTGCAGGTGTGAGAGAGAGAGAGAGAGGCAGAGCCCACACCAGGTCCCTGCCATGGTGGGCACCGTACAGATCAGTCACACAGGTGACTGGATACCCGCTAGCACAGAGGTCAAACAAGGAGTCGAGGGCTGTTTGTGCAAAGGCAGAGAGAAGTGCCCCAGGGAGGGCACGAAGGCAAGAGGGGGAGACAGGGGCCTCCAGGAGGCAAGGTGAGCGGTAGGTGACGACCCTCAGGGCTGCCCGTGTCAGGCTGTGCAGGGCCCCTCTGGTGGCTTCAAGTCTTGGCCTCACCACTGAGAACTTTTGCTGACTCTTCCCAAACTCCTGAGAGCAGGTGCAATTGCAACCATGCTGTGAGCTGAGTAGCAAAGGGCCGGACCCACTACTATGACAGGGCAAAGGTGAGGACATCCTGACGTTTCTGCTTCTGGGGTTCCCGCAGCAAGCCCATTTGTTCTCATATTATGCTGTGTCTTCCAACCTAAGCAAATAAAGTTGATAATTTAGCCTCCATCTGTCTTATCCTTTTTTGGATGCCCCATTGATTCTGCACCCAGTGAAGGGGTGCTGGTAACTGGACCCCCTCAAATACCTCCAATAATAGCAACTAAACATTAATTGAATGCCTACATGCCACTCCCGTGTTAGGCACCTTGTAGACATTTCAAATAACCCTATGAAATGGATTGCTGGGCTCTCCCCTTTACAGTTAAGATAATGGAAGCTCAGAGAGGTTAAGTGATTTGCCCAAAGTCACACAGCTGATAAGGCCAGGATTTGAAGACCAGTCTTCATGACTCTGGAACCAGTATACGAGGGGCCATCATCAGAGTAGGACTACAGTCCACATGATTAGGCTCCTGACTCACATCACAGTGCTCACGATGCCGGAAGTGCCTCATCCTGAAACAGGGCAGAGCAAGGTAGAAATTGGGAAGGATCTGGGACCTCCAAGAAGAAGGGGGCAGAGGAAGGTTGGTTTTGCAACACCCAGCCCCCCGGGTTACAGCTCAATCAGCATCTTCACATCCTGGGAGTCAAGGATGCAGAGGCTCTCAGGGAGAAGAGAGCCTCCCTGAAGGTGGGGGTGCTTAGGATGACCTGAAGGGAGTAGGGTGGACCCCGAGCTAACCTGTAGCCGGAATAATGGGAAGTGGGTTTTAACTATCCTAGCTATAAGTGCCTTTGATTACTTGAACCCGCACCCATTTTACAGGTAAAACTACCTGATACACACAATTGGACAGTGTCCACAGAGCCCCACATTCATAGTATCGTGTTTATCATTACAGATGCAAAAGCAGATGAGACCCGGAGAGGTTAAGGAACATGTCCAAGGGCACACAGCAGGGAGCTAGAACTGGAAGGAGAGAAAGAGGAATGGTGGTGGGGAGGAGGCTCACCATGGGGCAGATCCGCTGGAGACCGGGTGCCAGGGTGGACGTGCACTTGCTCCCACTGGAAGTCATCGTACTGGGCCTGGCTGTACTCACAGGGCACTGCTGGGTCACTCACTTCCTCGAAGGTGCAGCCGGCTGTGAAGGCAAGGCCTGGTTAGTCCTGGCTAGGGAAGAACCCCTGGCCAGGAAGTCTCCTGGGGCTCCCCTCTAGGGGCCCCCACTGCACCCTCCCACCCAGGCCCACCCCCCCATCCCTCCCTCTCCTGGGTCTCTCTCCACTGCTCCCTCCCTCCAACAAAACTCTCCCTCCTCCAACCCTTTCCCTCTTCTTACTGTCTCCACCAATATCAAGACCTCCCCACACCACCCACACCCCGCCAGGACTCGCCAGGACCCCGCCTTGCTCAACCACCCACCAAAGACCCTCCCCCAGGAAAACCAGTTAACGTTATCACTACATCATTAGAGCTTCACCACTCAGGAGATCAGGTCTGGATTATCCCCATTTTACAGATGAGGAAACTAAGGCCTTAAGGGCACACAGCTCAGGACTGGCAGGCTGTGAGCCCAAAAAGCCAGCCCTGACGATCTCTCCCTCACAGTAACAATGGCCACCGATCATTCTAAGCCCTCCACGGCGCTAGCTACCAGCTCTCGGCATGGCATCTCATTCAGGCCTCAGGTCCTGAGGCAGGGACCCCTATGATTCCTGCCCCACAGGTGAGCTTTAGGGAGTCACTTGTCACCCAATCACCCAAGTCAGGTCTCTGCCTACCCGCCTGGGACAGGAAAGGGCCGCACGTATGACTAGAGAAGCAGCGTCCCGTGATTCGGATCCAGTATTTATCGTGGAAAGGAGAAAAGAAAAGAGGGAAGAGGCGGGGAAGGATCCGATGTGAGTCCTCTGCCTGGTAATGAGGTCCATGGTTCTCAGCTCATCAGAGCCCTGAGTCAGGCACCTAGTAAACGTCAGAACGCCACTGGGGGGGAAGAAACTGCAAACTGGTTCCCATGCCCACCCCCCCAAACCGCGGTGCTAGAGGGCCCGTTGTGGGCAGTCCAAGGCCTCAGGGACCTGGGAAAAGGCCTGGCCAAGCGGTGAGGAAGCAGGGACACGTCAGGCCAGGCCCCATGCGAGGTACCTGCCGGCCACCCCATCTGACAGTCGACAAGACGGAGGCCCCAGGGGATGAAGGGCTCTGTGCACAGTATCCCAGGGCAGGTAGGTGAGCGGGCGGTGGCATCAGACAGACTTGGGATTGAATCCTGACTCTGCAATTTGCCAACCCTTGCGACTGTAGGCAAGTCACCTCCTGTTCCAAGCCTCAGTTTCCATCTTTGCACAAGGGGTTGTCGGGGATGTGTCTCTCACCAGGCCTAGCGCATGCAAGTTCTCCGGAAATGGCCCTTCACGGGTGCCCCTGGAGCCCACCGGAGCCACAGAATAGGACTCGAACCCACATCAATCGGATAGCGGAGCCTGTGTTTCCTTCACTAAAAGAAAAAGCCCATCCTAGCTGCTTCCCGGGCTCAAGAAGACGATGGAAGAGAAATAAAGAAGGAAGAAAAACTGGGGGCTGAGGGCCACATGCCGGGCAGGCCCCTGCACCGCATCAGGGACTCCCCTTTGGGGTGCTCTGCTGTGTCACCTGCTACAGGGACCTCTCTCGGTTGTCACACAGATCACCTGAAGTAGCAGAGAGGGACACACTCAGCGGAGCCGGGCACGCAGGGGCTCGCCACAGTCAGGGGGGGTCTCCCGTTCCTCTTCCTGCACCCCCTCAGAGTGTAAAACAATGAGATGTGGGCATGAGGCTAGCACCGAGTGGATGCGATAAAATAACAGAAGCCTTTCTCCAGAGCTGGAGCAGGACCTTGACTGTGCTCTTTGCCTCTTTGTGCGAAAAGCCCAAGTCAGCAGCATGCCCTGTGTCCTGTGGGAGGGAAGTTTTAACCCAACCTGTGCCAGGAAGGCCTCAACTCTCCCTCCAGAAAATGACCCACAGCGCAGCACAGAGGGAGGCCATGGCCTACAGGGATGGTCAGGGAGGACTTCCCGAAGGAGCGGACGGCTGACTTCCTTCAGCCTGAGCTGAGTCTGCAGTCTGCTCCAGCAGTTCTTGGCCAAGGCCTCCCTAAGGCAGAGGGATTGCTGGAAAGGGAAGCCCAGGATCTAGAGCCTGGGTGGGCCTCAGGCCCTTCCTACTCCTTTAAAAAGGCAGGTTCAAATACAAGATAGCTGCCCAAGGATGTCTCATCCATGGCCGTGGGGCAAGCCCAGGAGTGCCAGCTCTTTGGCTTCCCCCTGTCCAACCTCAGCCAGGACACATGAGCTATCAGGATTCCCAGACCATAACAGGTCAGCGGCCCCCAGACAGGATGACCTCAGCCAGAGTGGCCCCCAGCTGACTCTCCCTGGCCATGCGGCCCCAACAACATCCAGACCACCTGACTTCGACCAGAATGACCACCCGATTGCCTGACCAGCCCCAGGCCAGCTTACCCTGGCCAGCGTGTTCCCTGACCCCTGCCAAATAATGATTCTTACAACTGATATCAGCCAGCTTAACCTCCCTGGCTGACTTTCTCCCTCCGCAGTATCCCCTTAAGCAGAATGACTCCCCCTCCCTGGTCCATGTCTGTCCTCAGCCTTATGCCACTGGGCCAGGCCCAATTCCAACTATAGCCCTTAGGGGATAATACCTCTGGGTTCAGGCTCATCGTGAGAGCCCTCTCCCCACATTCTCCGCAGCTCACTCTGGGGTGGGAACCATCAGGCCTCCTAGGTCCTAAGGAAAACCCTATCCCCTCCAGTCTGGATGGCTCACGATCCACAGCCCCAAAACTAAGTCCCAGCTCCTGCTAGAGACCCAACTCCTGCTGGAGGCCACCAACCTGGGAGGCATGAGATCAGACTTTGGATTCAAAGCAAGAATGGTAGCAGACACAGGCCCCAGACACACGCACGCACACGCATCAACACCACCATGAGATGGCTGCCACTGCCACCTATGCCCAGGAAACTCCATAGTAATTCGTAAGGTCGGTACTAGTATTATTGCTGTTTTACAGATGGAAAATGAGACATGGAGAGATGAGCCGGCTTGCCCAAGGCCGCGCTCTAAGTACCAGAAGCTGGGATTTAAGTCACCTATCTTTATTCAAGGAGATTAGGTCCAGACAGAATAAGGCCCCCGGTATTCTGCTAGCCACATGTGTTCATTCAGTTCCATTCACAGGAAATTCGTCCACTAGAAAGTACAAACCAGGTCCCAGGCTGACACTATTAGAGGCACAAGGATGATTAAGATTCTGCCCTGCCCGCAGGGACCTCCCAGTCTGAGTGGGGGTGTTGGAATAAGACAAAGCAGAGAAGGGTCAAGGCCACAAGGAGGGTTCAGGAGAAATACTTTCTGGAGGTGGGTGCATCTGAGTAGGGCCCGGAAGGATGGTTATCATTCTGGCCAGAAGAGATGGGCCGAAGGGTATCTGAGCAGAGCAAAGGAGGGTAAGGAATAAACACACAGTTAGTCCAGGGAAGTCCACAGTTAGTCTAGGGAAGAGCTCAGCCTGATCCAAGCAAGGGGAGAGAAGGCTAGAGAAAGGAAGGTCAAGGCCAGACCACGGAGGGAGTGCCTTCTGTGTCCAGGTGGGAAGTCTGGCCTCATTTAGAATTGGGAACCCTGAGCAGGTATTTGAGCAGGCTTCGGGTGAGACAGTGAGACAACCTCTATGCCAGGAAGAGGGCAGGTGTGTTCTCCAGAGGGCACAGGATCTGGAGGGAGCTTGGTGGGACAAGCCCCCATGCGGTCCACAGTAAGATGTCCGGGACTGCTGAGGAAAGAAGCCTCAGGTCCCCATCCAAGATGCCAACGGCACACACTCTAGTCGCACCCAGAGAAAGCAACACACACACACACACACACACACACACACACACACACACGCCTGCAGCCCCACGCTCCCTTCCCCCAGCCTAGTCCAGGCCTCAGGGACACAGTCTCGGCCAGGCTAGGGCCAGGGAGAAAACCAGACTCCGCCACGGGTACCCCATCTCTGTCCCGGCCTCCCACAGAGGGTGGGCTGAATCAAGTCGGGACCCCCACCGGTTCCCCCAGCCCCAGCTCCAACTGGCCCAGCTACATTCCTCAGCTAATCTCCCCAATCTGGCAGGCGGTTGCTGAGGCAACCGTCAGCCACAATTTGGGAAGGCAGGAGGATGGCTTATCCACATCCGGCTGGGCTCTGATGGGGCGATGGAAGGGGCAAAGCAACCTCAGCGGGAGGAGTCAGAGTGTGGGAAAGGGGCCTCCCCAGCAGGAGGGTCTCCACAGCTCCACGTGCACGTGTTTCCATGTGTCAACATGTGTGTGTGCGCACGCGTGTGCAGGGCTGTGAGAGTGACAGCCTGGTATAGAATTTGAGCACCCAGCTGGCAGGAAGGAGACCTGGATCTATTCCCCGCTGAGCCTCTAACTCCCTGTGTGACCAGCAACAGGTGACCTGCCCTCTCTGAATTGCTGCTTCCTCACCTATGAAATGACAATGGGGACCCAGGCGACCTCTAGGGCTACTTCCACATCTAGAATTCTGGTTCCGTTCATGCAAGTATGCATGCGGGCAAGAATAATGTGAGGGCTGGGCGCCTGGGTGGCTCAGATGGTTAAGCATCTGTCTTCGGCTCAGGTCATGATCCCGGGGTCCTGGGATCAAGTCCTGACATCAGGTTCCCTGCTCAGCTGGAGTCTGCTTCTCACTTGCCTTCTGCTCCCCCTGCTTGTGCTCTCTCACTCTCTCTGTCAAATAAATAAGTAAAATAAAATCTTTTTAAAAAGAAGAAGAAGAAGAATGTGAGGGCAGAGAGAGACTATGGGGCAGAAATTTGTAAGGGTGACCATGGGTCTCTGAGTGTGGGTCCCCCAGGCACTGTGCTGTGACGTTGGGGGTGTGCAGGCGTAGATCCCCATGCAGAGCATTTGGGCACACTCAGTGCTAAGCATGTGCCTACAGGGGAGGAGAGTATAAGCGGGGGGGGGGAGATGGGAGTTGCGTGTGTGTGTGTGTGCATGTGTGTGTGCGTGTGTGTGCACCCCTGTGTAAGCACCAGACTCCTCCCCACCAGACAAGGAACCGTGCTCTGTGCCAACTGTGGCTGCCAGCCACCGCCAGTATTTTCTGAAGGACCCTAGGTAAACAGAGATTGTTTGCAATGAGATCTTTGTTCTCTTTGGTTTGTCAGTAGACCATCCAGTTCCCAAGGGTGGCCCCAAGAGAAACATAACTTCTACTGCCAGACTGCAAGTTTAGGGGCTGGGATCATACCCAGTCAGAGGCACAGCCCCAACCCTGGCCCAGGGAAACCAAACACAAAGCCAATGACAGCTCTGGTCTATTTCATCATCTGAAGCTACATCCCTATGCTAGGTAGCCCAGCCCAACCCTGGAACCAACACTGGCCTCACCACCGGACATTCTCGCCCAAACCAGCCCTATCCTGTGTTCTCTACCCCAACTACAGCTCCAATGTCAGGTCCGTCTAACCCCACCTTCTACTTTCCTAAGGTCAGAGACTGGCCTCCAAACCCCATCCCCAAGCCCTGTGTATACAGCAGATGACCAGCAGTGGCTAGACTCACCAACCCCATGATCCCAACTAGTCTGACGCCAACCAACCCCACCCAGGCTCAGGCACCATGACTTGAACCCAGAGACCTGGCCCAGTGCATTTCATTGCATTTCTTGCTCAGATCGATACATCCAGACATCAGCCCAGGTTCCCCGGGCCCGGAATAACCAATGAGTAACTAATTAAGGGCAGAGGTGACCACCTTCTAATCACCCAGGATTCAGCATGGCCGCAGCCAGGAAGATCACCCAGGCAGGACCACAGAGAGAAAAATCGAAGCTAGGACCCCTTCCAGGAGCCAACACGGGGCATGGTGATGCCAACATCCTTCCACCTCAGCTGAGGATAGAACAAAGCCAACTAGAGTGGGGGGACCTTAGGCCAGACACACTCCCCGTCCCCCTGATCACCATGCACCATAAATCCCGAGGTTCGTGGTAGGGCCGCATGGTGGTGGTAGAGGGGAAGGGGCGGGGTGGGGCCTGACACCCCACAGAAGCAAAGGGCTGAATAGGGAGCTGTGCCATGCAGAGGTACGTGGGGCAAAGAGGTCACAGACCCCTGCAGTGCAGACACTCTGCGTCATCACAAAACACAATGCAGCCGACCAGAGAGGCAGAGGGCCAGGCACAAACCCAGGCGGTGGGAAAATCTGCCCTTTATTGCGGTCCATGGAGACAGAGAGATGTGTGGTGCCACAGCATGGTGTGCCGGGGGTGCAGGGCAGCAGCTCTGCCCATTACAGAGGTGGAACACGGTCATACACCACAGCGGAGCAGAGCACACGGAGTGCACGCACCCCGGTACTGACCCCCGGTGCGGCATGGTGGAACCAGTGCAGAGGGACCACCTCCAACCCAGGTCTGCACAGAGGCACAGTGCACCAAGACAGTGCATCCAGTGACCCACTGGGCTGGCACTCGGTGCCATGTGATAGCTGCGTGGAGGAATGCCAGGGCGCAAAGTTCGAGCCCTACCAGCTCTTCTCCCTCTCCAGACACTAACACAGGGCCAGGGACCTCACTGGTGCTCCGTGACCTCTCACTGCAGGCAGGTGTCTGGTGCAGGCGTACACAACAGTACAGAGACACAGGGGTGTGGGGCGGAAGGAACCATTGGGCGCAGCAGCCTCATCCAGAATACAAACTCAGTACAGTTCCCGGGAACGGAGTACGTGTAGACTCAAGGGCAGGGGTAGAAAGTGGCACAGAAATGCCATGCGGAATGGTGAACTAGAGGCAAGGGCTCTGGAGTCCTAAAATCCAGTGTTGTGCACACAACCCAGCCGTGAGCACGAGCAGTACTCAGGGCTCAGGGCGGTTACCCCTTGCCGTGCACAGATGAGCAGATGTTACGCTAAAGACCATGCAAAGGTGCTACCTGCAAAACCTGCCAGTCCTGGAGCCCAAGAAAGCGGCTCCGAGCCACAGCATGAGCACAGACTGAGCAGTGTGCAATGCAGGGCAGAGGGGCGAGCAGGGCGGGTGCTCGCGGCAAAGAGGTTGCTCAACTGCGGCTGCCAACGGGAACCTGGGGGAAAGGGCACAAGCAGACTCCCCAGCGGGAATCCCAGGAGAGGCTGAGGCTCCCTAAGAGGCAGCGTGGTGGTGGCCATGGTGCGGGGTCGTGTGAGGAGCTTGGCCGGAGGGCCCCTATCCAGCGGAGTGCAGGAAAGCAGTGGGACTGAAGCGTCACATGCAACAAAGGCGTGTGGTACTGGTGGGGTGCAAAGGTGGGACACAGAGCAGCTGTGCCCAGAGACTCAGGAAAAGCCGCGTAGCCAACACAGTGCAGATCCCCACTGCAATCGTGCAGTGCAGAGAGGCACGTGACGCAGAGAGGCAGTGTGGCCGGAGCCTGCCATCTGTTGGCACTGCACAGTGGCCGAATGCTGGGAGCTAGCCCCAGATCCCTAGAGAGTCCACACATGCGGGGTGGCGGTGTGGGACAGGAAGACGCGGCAGAGGTGGAGGTGGAGGGCACGGACCCACGGGAGTGTCCACATAGCCAATACAACACAGGATCCCAGCACAGTCACGGAGGGCAGGGCTGAGATGCGGCATAGTGCCAGGACACCATGGGCCCAGGAACCCCAGAGAGCGTCCGGCCACAGTGGGCCAGCGCCGTGATGCAGTGCAGTTACGCAGAAACACGGCACACAGCCAATGCCACACGGGGAGGTCGTGCATGCGGTGACACACTGGACAGCAAGGGACGCCCAGACTCCTGGAAAACCCTGTGCCTCCAGTGATGCCAGTCTGAGCTGGCTAATCCACGGCTTGGCTGCTGAGGCCTCGTCTGCCCTGGGGACTTCCTTCCATCCCATCCCCTGACCCCAACATCTTCCACCCCAGTGACTCTCCAAGGGCACGGGATGAAGCCATTGCTGGACGGGCGGCCAGAACTGAGCATATGGTCCAGGTATTTCTATCCGAGCAGGGCCCCAAAGTGCTGGCAGGCAGACAATGAATTCTGATTCTGCTGAAAAGCTTTTGGGCAATCAAAGCACGTCCCCTGGCCCCCAGCCCAGGGCAGGGCGGTGCAGGGCAGGACAGGGCAGACACAGAGAGGGGGACCTTTTGGACTATAGGCCCTGGTACAGGGTGAGCAGGAAGTGGGTGAAGAACAGCAGGGAGGAGGTGAGAGGCGAGCCAGATGCAACCAACCTGGCTGGTCGCTGCTGCCCTCCCCACCTCGACCTCCTCCAGGGCCTGGACTTCATCAGAAGCCAAAACCAAACTTTTCTGAGCACACAGGATGCCCGCGCACATACACTCACAGGCTTAATAACTGTTGGTACCTAACGCAGTGCTGACTAGGTAGCAGGCCCCATTCTAACTACATACCTACGTGTATAAAATACATCCTCATGGCAACTCCGTGCAGTGTGTTAAATAATTACCCAATGTCACAGATGAGAACACTAAAGACCCAGGAAGGTCAAGTAACCTGCCCAGGTGTTACACAGCTAGTAGTGGTGGGGCTCGCGTTAGGACCCAGAGCCCGTGCCCTTAACCACGCTGGAGGTAAAGCACATGTTTACACACACGCACAACCACAAGGCTGTACATGTCCACACATGCAGACACACATATATACGCATTCTGAGCAGCGTATCCCCCACTCTTTCAGCTGAGACCGATCTCTCCTTGTGGTCCACATAACTTTCTGACACCTCCCAGTTGTCACCTCTTTTTTTTTTTTTCCAAAGAGAGAGAAAGAATGTGCATGCTTGTGGTGGGGTGGGTGGGGGGGAGGCGCAGGGGAAGCAGAGGGAGAGTGAGAGAGAGAGACTCTTTTTTTTTTTTTTAAGATTTTATTTGTTAATTTGACAGACAGAAATCACAAGTAGGCAGAAAAGCAGGCAGAGAGAGGGGAAAGCAAGCTCCCTGCTGAGCAGAGAGCCTGATGTGGGGCTCAATCTCAGGACCCTGAGATCATGACCTAAGCCAAAGGCAGAGGCTTTAACCCACTGAGCCACCCAGGCGCCCCAAGAGAGAGAGACTCTTAAGCAGGCTCCATACCCAGTGTGGAGACCCATGCAGGGCTTGATCTCATGACCCTGAGAACCTGACCTGAGCCAAAATCAAGAGTCGGATGCTTAACCAACTGAGCCACCCAGATGCCCCCAGTTGTCACCCCTTATCCCCCAACTGCCCCATGCCCCTCTGTTCTCTCCATCCTCCATCTGTCCCCCCGACCCTCAGCTGTTCCCCCAACACCACCTGTCTGTCCCCTCGGCCCCAGCTGTCCCCAGCCTCCAGACATATCTTCATTGCTCGTTACCTTCCATCCCTAGTTGTCCCCCATGCCCCAGATGTTACTCTGCCCCCAAATGTGATCTTAGTCATCAAATATCCCCAAACATACCTCTTCCCAATTTGCCCATCCCAATCCTTCCACCCAGCTTCTACACTCTATTCCAAAACCTCAGGGACCCTTCCGAGTCCTTGCTTTCCACATCCTTCTGATCCTCCACTAAGTCCTGGGATCTGCGTCCTGGAAATCTGCCCCCAAGACTTCCTGAGCCAGCCAGCAACAGCGTCTTCTACACTGTCCGCGTCAGAAGTCCTCCCCTAGCCATTCTTCAGGCAATGGCCATCCTGCCCGGACCAAGTCCAGGGAGCATACTGGCCCCCATCTGTGACTGCCCTCTGAAGCCCAGCTCCACCCTCCACCTGCTCCAAGCCTTCCTTGTGTACCCCAGGGTTCACATCAATGCAAACACTGAGAGGGCACGAACCATGTACAAAGTCCTGGAAGTGCTGGAGAGTTGACCACAGAATGCGGACCAAGGAGGACTACTGCAATAGTCCAGGCAAGAAATGATGGGCTAGGAGGAAGGGAACATGGATTCAACAAAACCTTCTTCAATGGCTGCTGAGTGGTGGTTCTATCAGACCACTTCCACCCCCAGAAGTGTCCAGGCCTCACACCTCCAGGACAGCCCCGTCCATAGGACTTTCTGCCCTGATACAAATGTCCGTTCCTGCACCGACCAATGCAATAGCCACTAGCAACACGAGATTCTTGAGGACTTGAGATGTGGCAAGTGTGACTGAGGCAGTGGTTTGTATTTTCATGGATTCTAACCAATTTACATTTAATAACCACATGTGAGTAAGTGGCCACCATATTGGAAAGGGCAGGTAGAAAACATTTCCATCATTGTGAGAAGTTCTATTTGCAGGAAGTTCTACTGAGCGTCAGCTCTAGACTGACTACGGAGAAGCAGAAGCATTGGGGGGCCTTCACAGAAACTCCTATACTTGGGGTCTGAAGGGAGATCGGGGCGGCAACCCCCCAAGAAAAAGGGTGTCAGAAGCTGAGTGGCAGAGGCCCTGCTACAAAGCTATACACAGTCACCAGGACACTCTCTACCTAACACATGCACACCCCATTCCTGGAGACAGAAACTCCGACCACAGGGCACCTCACACCCAGACTCACGCACACCTGAATACTCTAATGCATGGGCTCCCTGTTGGGGAACACAGATACCCCCACAGTCCAATATCCAGACACTTGGGAACCCCACACCCAGACATCCAAGTACTCAGACAGCCCCACATGTGGACACAACACAGAGACACTCCTGTACTTGAGCGCCCATGAACCTGAGGACTGACGGACACCTGGGTACGCCCACCTCCAGATCCAGAGACACTGGGCCTGGGCCATCCTCCCACAGCCTGGTCTAGGGACCATCTGGATACTAAGATGCCACCCACCCAAAGAGGTCTGTACCCAAACTCCAGGAATTTGACACTTAGATACCAAGACACCCTAGCAGCAGGCTCTCCAGGGATCCAAACAGCTGGTCACCTCCCTATTCCAAACTCAGATCCTGCCACAGGGTAACCAGATGGCCAGACACCTTGACAAGCCATACATATGTCCTGTGTGCCAGGCTGCAATCACACAATCACACACATACACAGCCCTCATCTCATTCTGACTGCCCTGGATCACACCTGCACACCCCTCAGCCAGACTCCCATAACCCCACCTGCAGGGGTCACTACAGGGAGCAGCCCTGCTCCCCTCCCTGGAGCTCACAAGCTGTTGGCACAAAGGCTTCGACCCCACCTGCTTATTCCAGGATCTGGGACAGAGAACTGAGGGAGTCTCCCCCTCCTGATGCAGGGCCTGCCCTCCCTCCTCCCAGGACGCTCAGCTCCAACTGACGGTTGGGATTCCAAGCCTCGCACCACCTGCCGAGGCCTCCAGCACAAAGGCTGAGCCTGGGGGCAGGACGGCCTGCCAGCTGCTGGGGGGCGGGGTTGGAGGCAGAATTGGAAGCTGGAGAGTGGGGGGAATGACAGGCCAGAAACTGATCTCTTCAGTCTCTTCCAGGGACTCAACCTCCCCAACTCACAGCTCCCAGATGACTCTGTACGTGGCCTTTCCACACACAACACCATCCCCCGGCAGAATTTTCCAGATTCCTGGAGGGAAAACCGAATTCTTTAATCTCTACTTTCAGTGGAGTCAGTGCGCCCCCATCTGGCTTCTCCAGCTCAGAACTTGACCCACTGGACCTCATTCATTCTTTCTTGCCACATGTATTCAGTGCTGGTGGGCCAGAACTTGAACCAGACATTAAGGACTCAGAAGTGACCTAAACACCCAGTCTCTGTCCTCACAGAGTTCATGGTCTGTAAGGGAGAAAGGACCAATAAACTGTAATTACAATAATTACAATGCTGTGAAAAAAATCTCATCAACCCCCACTCTCCCTGAGCTAGAACAGGGAGTAAGTAACCAAGGAAGGCTTCAGGGAGGAGATGATGCCTGAGCTGAGACCTGAAGGAAGAACAGAAGTTCACCAGGAGAAGAGGTGGAATTAGAAAGCTCTAGGGGAAAGCACAGCTTGGAGGACAGAAGGGAGCTGCGGGAGGAAGGAAGGGCACAAGGCACCCCTAGCAACTCTAGCTAACGCAGCCCTGCATGAAAAAACCACCCCACAAGTCTAGCTTAGCAGATGACGGCATGGAAGGGTAGCAGCATGCCTCAAAGCAAGCAGTTGTCCACCTTGAATTTTCTCTGAGACTTGAGCTGGGCAGGAGCTCAGCACCCACCACCCTGGCCACTCTCACCACTCCTGCTGCGTATCCTGCCCCCCCACCCCAGCCCCAGGGAGAATACCTTCCATCCAGCTGCTCAGACAAGCCTTTATGGCCCAACCTGAAACCACTAGGCAGCCTCTCCCTCATTCCTGTTGTCCACAACCCCAGGAACCAAAAGGACAAAATGAGCTAGAACACAGAGGAATAAATTATGGCCAGATTTGCATGCCTACTAGACATCCCACACCTACCTTTGGTGGGGCAGGGGATACAGGAGGCATTCAGGGAGCTGGGCTGATCTTACGCAGGTTGGGGGCAAAGATAGATTGTACCCCTTCTACAAAGTGTTTATTTATAAACGAAGCCCCAAAGGTAATAGCTACAAGGATGCCGGAACTTTAAAGTAAAGTAATTTGCCCAAGGTCACAAGGACAGCAAGTGGCAGAGGTAGAATTTGAACCCAGGCCCCCCTGGCTTCAAATCACAGTTTCTGGGGCTCTGTAACAGTCCTCCAAACCATCTTTTGTTCCCTGGCACTCACAGATAGAGCCTTACTTTACAATCTACCAAGTACTATGCACCATTATTATGATACTCATAAGACATATGAGGAAACCAAGACCCCAGAAATGGAAGTAACTTGCTCAGGGTCTCACTCCCATCCAATACCTCAGCTCTTAACAGTCTCCCCGCTGCTGGCAAGAGGTGGAGCACAGGAGGGTTCTTGCAAGGGGGGAGGAGTGGAGGGGGGGCACAGTAATCTTCCGGTTTGATCTCAGGGTGGGGGAGGAGCAAAGTTGCTGGGGAGGGGTTGGAGAGGGAGAGGAAGCCAGGCTCCAGCTCCCAGCCAACAGCAGGAGCGGCTGCGGGAGCAAGAGGAGGTCTGCCGGAGAGGCCCAAAGGGGCGGCGGGGCGGGGAACTCGACTCCGGGGAGGCCAGTTCTCCGAGGCCAGCGGCCAGGGGGAGTCTCTCCGGGGCCAAGGTGGCCCAGCACGTGCTTTGGCTCTGATCTCTGCTTGGGGCGTCTCCCCGTTACTCCGCGCCCTGGGTACCAAGCTGGAGACACCCAAACGGTGGAGATTGAGAGGATGAGGCCGCGGGAGGGGACCGGGTCACCCCTGCCCCAGGGGACCGGTAGAGTACAACTCCGCTGGAAGGGGCCACAGTCCAGGATCCCAGGCCCCAGGGAAGGAAGGGGGGGCGGGGGAGTCAGACACACGCACACAGCCGACACACGGTTCACGGCACACACGGACACACAGACACAAGCTCCGGATACGCACATTCAGATCCGCGAACACACACACACACATACACACACACACACACACACACCGCGCGATCGCACAGCGTACAGAAACACGGAGACACACGTACACACTCACACATACCGCGGTCCGGACCGGCCGAGAGGCCGCACAAAGTTGCGGAGTCGGCCAAGGGAGTGTCCCGGGAGACCCCGGTGTCCGCGGTGCCTCCTGCCCGCCACGGGAGGGGGCGCCGTCCTGCGCCCCAAGGCCAGGCCCTGCCCGCGCCCGGACGTCGCAGCCCCGCCCGGCCACAGCGCCCGCCGCGCCCCCCACCCCCATCCACCGCCCGCCGGGTGCAGCCACGGCCGAGCCCCGCAGCAGCACCCGCCCGCCGGCCCCCGGTGCCCGCCTCCAGCGCCCGGCCCAACCCGCCAACAGCCCGGGCGCCCCGCGGCCCCACCGCCGCCTCGGAGCTGCCGGCCGCCAGCGCCTCGCAGAACTTGCGAAACAACAAACAGCCCGACATGTCGGAGTCGGCGGCTCCGGGGCCCCCTTCCTCCCTCCCGAGGCTCAGGCCCGGCCCGACCCGGGAGGGGAGGGGGCGCCGCCGCGACAACTTGTTCCGGGCCCGCGCGCCACATACGCACACACGCGGGGCGCGCACACACACACACACACACACACACATCCAGACACCGCCCCCTCGGGCGGCCCCGGGCCCCGGGCACACACTCAGCCACCGCCCAGGCGCGCACCACACTCGCAACATTCCTGGACACGCAGCCAGCACGCACGGACACACTCACACACTCACATCCGCTCCAGACACGCTCCTACACACGCATTCCCGGCACACTTGGCATTCACTCGGACCCACGCAACCCCCGGCGGCGCACACCACCAACCCCAGACACTCCCACACGTACACATCGCGCACACAGTGCACGGACACACACGTTCCGGACCCGTTCCCACGCCTTCACACACGTACATGGACCTCACAAGCACACACACCACACACGCGTTCCCCGATCCACACGCGGGCACAATCCACAGAGCACTCCCGGTCACACGCATAACACAAACACACAGCACATTCGCGGACACATAACAGGCAGCACTACCTGCCACGACATACAAAATGCAAACAAATGCAACACATTCGCAGACACAACTCTGGCCACAGAACCAAACTCAGATGCACACACACAATCTACTGGCCGCACAAACACTACTCACTGGCAGGCGCACAAGACAGCGCACACCCAATGCCTCGACGCACACAACATTCACCCCAACACACTCGTAGACGCACAACACACACAATACCTTTCCATGCACACATAACTCACGGACACACAACATTCACGGGCACACAACATCCTGAGCCCCCGGTCGCACATCCAACACTCAGACACACACAGGGAGCAGGCTCGGAACGCCCGGTCACCTAACACTTACACTTTCTTGAGAGCTACGCCATGGGCCCCGGGGGCTCCGCGGGGCAAGCTCGGTCGGACCGACGCGCGCTTACCTGCCGGAGTCTCGGTCTCAGGAGCGCAGAGCTGGAAGGTGAGCGCCAAGACTAGAGCCTGGGCGCGGACCATGGTGCGCCACCGCCTGCCACGGGGCCGGGCGCAGGAGGTGCCGCCGCCAGAGCCCCAGCCGAGCCCAGCCGGAGGCGAGCCGGAGCCGGAGCGAAGCGGCGCGGCGCGGAGCGGGACTGGCGCCGAGTCCAGAGCGGGAGCCCTAGCAAGCGGGGCGCTGACGTCAGACCCGGCCCCGGGTTCCGCGGTCTCGCGGCGCCCCCTGCTGGCAGCCGCACGCGCTGCAACCGGTCCGGTATCCGACTGCCCGGCGCGCCCCTCCCCCATTCCTGCAAACCACCCCCCCCAACCCCACCCCGGTCCGGGCGGGGCCCTGAGGCCCACCGCCTCCACACTCACCCAGCACCGACTTTCTCAAGCCAGCATGCTCGCTGCCCACACTTAGCTCTGGCATTGCGCTCTCGGGGACAGAAGACCCAAAGACACTCTGCTTCTCTGTCCCCTTTGATGCTTGCATTCCCTCTTATCGAGACCCCTCCAAATGCACATTCATGCATACCTCCAAGGACAGAGTGCTCATCACCTACTGAAACCAGACGGTTGGGTCTTTGGAAACGCTGGCTTTTAAAGTTGTCCATAATATTCTTTTATTATCCTTTTAATATCCATGGGATCTGTAGTGATGTCCCCTCTTTCATTCCTGCTATTAGTAAATTATGTCCTCTGTTCTTTTCTTAGCCTGATGAGAGGCTTATTTATTGATTGATCTTTTCAAAGAACCAGCTTTTGGTGGAGCTTATTTTTCTCTTCCTATTTCCTGTTTTCAATTCCATTGATTCCTCTAATTTTTTTTTTTTTTCTGCTTCCTTTGTATTTAATTTGCTCTCCTTTTTCTAGTTTCCTGAGGTGGAAGCTTAGCTGATTGATTTTAGATTTTTCTTCCTTTCTAATGTTTTCATTCAGTGCTATAAATTTCCCTCTAAGCACTGCTTTTGATGCATCCCAGAAATTTTTATAAGTTGTGTTTTCATTCTCATTGAGTTTAAAATTTTTTTTATTTCTTAGCATTTCTTCTTTGATCTATTTGGGTTTTTTTTTTTAAGGATTTATTTATTTATTTATTTAAGGGGGGGTGCACTTGCAGTGGGGAGGGGCAGAGGGAGAGGAAGGGAGAGAATCTCAAGCAGACTCTACACTGAGTGCAGAGCCTAATAAGGAGCTTGACCTCACAACCCTAAAATCATGACCTGAGCCAAAACCAAGAATCAGACACTCAACAAAGTCATCCAGGTGCCCCTGATCCATGTGTTATTTAATCTCCAACTCATTCAGAGTGTTCCAGCTACCTTTCTGTTATTGATTTCTGGTTTAATTCCACTGTGGTCTGAGGGCAAACATTGTATGAGTCTGGTCTTTTAAAGTTAAGGTGTGTTTTAGAGCCAGAATGTGGTCTATCTTGGTGAATATCCTACATGAGCTTGAGAGGAATGTCTATTCTGCTGTTATTGGATGGCATAGTCCATGGATGTCTACGACTGATGGTGGTGTTGAGTTCAACTACGTCCCTACTGATTGCCCACTGATTCTGTCCATTTCTGGCAGAGGAGTGTTGAAATCTCGAACTATGATAGTGAATTCATCTATTTCTCCTTACAATGCTGGTTTTTAGAAAATTATTCCTTTTCATGCCATAAAGTCTGCCTCCGTCACTAACTCTCCTTGGTCCTTGTCTACCTCTGGCTACACAGGTTAAGTATATTTGGGGCTCTACCCAGTACAATGTTGTCAAACTTGTTGCCCATTACTATGTCCAGACACCTTCTATGTACTTTACCCACATAGACTCATTTAATCCTCACCACTACTAATTTTTACTCCCATTACATAGTTGAGGAAATTGCAGTACAGAGAGGCGACTTTTTCAAGGTTGTGCATCAGTATGTAGTGGGCACCAGGATCTGAATCAAGACCATCTGGCTTAACTTGAGTGGAGGCTGAGAACTGCCTCCCATCTGGAGCGAATTAACAAATACCAGATAGTGATTCGTTTATTAAACAATTCCTATAAGCCAAGGTGGAGTTCTAAAACAGACAAAAATTCCTACCCTCATGGAGTTTACATTCCAGTGGGAAAACAAGAACAATAAACAGCCATGCAAGCAAATTCTCTGGTGCATGAGATAGTGATAAACCACGGCTTCTGGTATTTGGGACAGAGATATACCAGAGAAATGGAGGGAGAAACCGTGAGGGGGGAAGAGATTATTGCAGTTTTATTTATTTTGGGTTTTTTTTTTTTTAAGATTTTATTTACTTTTGCAAGAGAGAGAACGAGCATGAACAGAGGGAGAAGAGGATTCCCCACTGAGCAGGGAGCCCAATGTGGGGATTGATCCCAGGACCCGGGATCATGACCTGAGCCACCCAGGTGCCCCTCTAAGGGCAAGACTTTTGTCTTGTATCCCAGAGCTTAGTGTCTAACGTGTAGTTGATGCTCAAAAAAATACCGAATGGGTAAATAAATGAATGCAGACAGACATGGTCTTTGCCCTCATGAGGCTTAGACTCTCAGGGAAAAGACCAACAGCTAACATGCAAAAATATGTCATTACAATCCGAGAAGTGCAGTCTAAAGAAAATGGGAGAAATGTTGTGATAAATAATTGGGGAGGACATTCTACTTGAGTTAAGGGGGTCTGAGAGGGATTTCCTGAGTAAATGAAGTGGTAATATTTGAGCTGGGACCTGAAGTAAGGGAAGGAGCCAGCAATCAGTGGGGAGGGACACAGCAGCCAGAGAGGACAGCCTGTACAAAAGCAGGAGCTGGTGTGTTTGAGGAACAGTCAGGCCAGGGTGGCTGGAATGGAGTGGGGAGGAAAGAGGAGCCAGATACAGCTGGAGAGGCCGGCAGGATGGGGAGGGCGTACAAGACACTATGGCAAATTTGGGTTAAGCCCTAAGAACAGTAAGAAGCTATTGGGGCCTTAAACAGAATAAAATTACTTTTTTTTTAAAGTCTTCAGATGAGCCAAGTGGATAACAGACTGTAGAAATAGAGACAGACCCACAGATCGATGGTTCTAACTAGTGGAGAGGGACACCGGATAGAGCCTAGGATTTCAAGGTCTATCAAAGACCTCCCTGTGCCCTGCCTCCGCTGCAGGCTGGCTACTCACTGAGCGGGGCACAAGTGAGATTGGCCTGCACCTGGAGGAGGCAGGGCAGAAGGCTTCTAGGCTCTTGGTCCTCTCTCATGAGCCCTGATGAGCCGGAGAAGGGGCCACAGAGACAGAGAATTTGAGCGAGAATCACTGGAAGAAAGTCAGAAGCAAGAAAAGGTTGATGGGGAAGAAACAGATAGATACAGGAAGAGACAGGAAGGACTACCCAGAACAAGAAACTCAAGGAGAGAAATCCAGTGAATAGAAGAAACAACCAAAGGTGATGCTGTTTGCAGAGGACTCCTGTGAGAGCTTTGTGACAAGAGTTTACCATTGATCCCATGTTCCTCTATGTGGACACTGAGGCTCAGAAATTATGTGGCCCTTGTCCACTTTCCCGCAAAACTAGTAAATGATAGGCCCAGGATTCAAATCTAGACCTGACCAACTCCACACCCACTCTTGCTCTTTTTGCTGGAGAAGACTACAGGGCAGACACCGTCACGGGAGGAGAAGGAGAACATGAGCAACAGGTGGACAGATGAACACTGCTTCACTTGGAAAAGATCAAAGACTTCCAGAAGCCTTGAGTGGCCTGGAGTGACCTGCCTAAATCTAGGGGAAAAGAAACAGCACCGCAGACAGGGCCAGGTAGTAAGGAAATTCAATTACTTTCAACTCATGGAATATTTATGACACCTACCCTGGGCCAGTCCCATATTGGGTGCTGGTGTCATGGAGATGCACCATACATGACCCACTCTTGCCCAGAGGGGCAAGTGGACATGTAAACAAATAAGGGACTGTGTCCTAAAGGCCATAACACCAATTCAGAGAAAACACAAAGGCAGCAAAGATTGACTCAGCCTAGGGAGCTGGAAAATAATACCAAAGAAATGATATCTGAACCTGGAATTTCCCAGGAAGGCAAGGCCAGAAGAGCATTTCAGGCAGAAGAAGAAACGTGAATAAAGATACAAGACATGGAATTGCTCAGAGAGGTGGGTATCAGGTGCTGTTGGATCATGGGCTACGCACAGTCTTATAGCAGGAGATAAAAACAGTGTGGGACTCAGAGTGCAGAGGCTATTGAATACAAGGCGTGAAAAGTAGACTTGAACCCCTCAATCAGTAGTTCTCCAACCGTGTCTTTGGGGAAACCAAGGGACTCCTCAAGTTAAGCTGAGGGGTTCTGCCATGGAATTAAAACTATAGCCATCTCCTTCTAACTTGCAAGAAGGTAACTTAATTACTTTGAAGAGAATTTTCTTTGTTTAAAGGTAGTGCTTTTCCTCCATATACTTTTCTAAAGATTTTAGCATATGGCAGTTGTGCTAGAGATTAACAGAGTCAGTATAGAATCACTGTTTCATTTTGTTTTGTTTTGTTTTGTTTTGTTTTGTTTACAGTCTTAACTTTAGCATGTCAGTAGTTCATTATGTTCTAAAAAGAACTGTGGCTTCTGGATCTAAGTATTGGGGAATCACAGAAGGACTTTCAGCAAGGAAAAGAAAATCTGATCCTTCTGTTTAAAAAAAAGAAATCATTCTGGAGGTGTCTGGCTGGCTTCGTCGGTAGAACATGAGATTCTTGACCTCAAGGTTGTAAGTTCCAGCCCCATGTTGGGTGTAGAGCTTACTTAAAAATAAAATATTTTTAAAAAATCATTCTGGAGGCCTGAGGAAAAGCGGAAAGGAAAGCGGAAGGAAATGGGGGGAGAGGGTTTCAGTTAGGAAGAAGGCTGCTGACACAGTTGATGTCCTGGACTGAAAAGGGGGGCTATTGGGATGAATGGGGGGACTAAGTCCAGTCTCCAGGAGGCAGATCTACTAGATGATTCTCCAGGATTTCCAGCCAGACTGTCCAGGGAATTCAGAGGAAACAATCTGGTAGAGAAGCTAATGTCAACAGCTCAAAGTCACCTAGAGAGTCTTCAACAGAAGTAGATCTATGTGTCACAGTGAAAACAGAACGTAAGCAAAACTGGGTATTTTGTGCATGTGTGTGTATGTGCCCATGCACATGGGTACTCACATAAGTGTGGGACCAAGTCTTTGCCCCATCATGGGACATCTACTTTCTCTAATAATAAAAACAGGTATAAACATTTTTTGAGCACATAGTATGAGCCAGACCCTAGTCTGGGTGTTTTACATATGATATTTCCCATCTAATCTTCACAATAACCTAATAACATTTATCAAATGCTTTCATGTGCCAAGCATTGTGCTAAATGCTTCAAATGAACAATAGCTCACTTGATTTTCATAAGAGCCTCAAAACAAATACTATTATTTCCTTCATTTTAAGGATAAGAAAATGGAGACACAGAGAGGCCAAGTGACTTACCCAAAATCAAATGGCTGGAAAAGGGCAGAGTCAAGACTCAATGTCAGTTCTGCCAGAATCCAGCCACCTGCAGCTTTCATCAGAGCACTTTGCTTTCTTCTCTTCCTCAGAGAAAAGGCCTTGAGCTGGCAGGCTTTGGGTCAGTAAAATCTAGAGAAAGTTACTCTTCCTTATCCTTCAAAGTTCTGGCTCAGTGTTTGTCTAAGCCAGTTTCCTAGGCCACCTGCATCAGGATATTCTTGAAACCTGGCAGGAATTGCAGATTCCTGAACCTGTCCCCCAAATTCTAATTCAGTAGGCTCGAGATGGGACCTCAGGTAAATTTTATGCATACTGAGGATTTTGAGTGGGACAGTCTCCACAGCACCTCCTGCAAGAACCCCCACTCCACCCTGGCTCCTTCCAGAGCACCTTTCTCCTCTGGACTCCAACAGTGTCCTCTGTCCTATTCTATCAACTAGGGTTTTAGCTATCTGTGTTCATGTCTTACAGCCAATAAAAATATGATTTAGTGTTTTTACTGTGTTACATCTGCTTATAAAGCACTTCCACTCTCCCACTAAATCCCTTCTACAATGTAAGCATTTTGAGAGGGGGCCTTCCTCCTTGTGATACCTCCTTTATATCTGAGCACACCTAGCATTTTACAATGTGCTCTTCTATCCACAACGTTATCCTACTGTTTCATCCACTCTTCACCACAGTCTTGAAGGACATATATTGTCCCCCAGTGTACCCATTAGAAAAAAGCCTGGCCTGGGAGCTTGGGACACCTGCCCAAGGTGGCCAAGCTAGGAAGCAGAAGGACTAGGAGTTGAACCTAAATATTTTAGCTCCAAGCCCAGTGCTCTTGCCTCCACATCAAGTTAAGTCTACTCTATTCCGTGGTAGGGAAGTAAAGTTTGCTTCTCTATGCTGTTACAGGATAGCAGAGAATAAATGAGGTGATGTCTTAAAAGTTCTGGCACAGCGAGCACTCCATAAACTATGGGGAGAAGAAAAAACTTAAGTCAGGGAAGGGCAAATGACTTCCCCAAATCAAACACCAAGTCGCAGACTGTAGGCCGGTCTCGGATGCTCCTACTTCGCAGAACTACTTGGCCAGCCCTGAGTCTCCACGACTCCCTCGGGTACTTCCAACCCCCCCACCCCCCATCTCACTCCACAACCCCCGCAGTCTTCCGAAGCGCCACCGCGCGGGCAGCGAAGGTAGAGCACGAGCTTTTAAAAAGAGCAAGGGGCGTGGCCACACGGCGGGGCGGGGCGGGGCGGAAGGCGGGGCGGAAGGCGGGGCGCAGGCGCGCGGGCGCGGGCGCGGGCCGATGACGTAGACGCGCTGTCGGGCTCTGAGCTGTCTGCGGGAAGCATGTGGGGCTGCGGCGCGCTGGTGGGGGCGCGAGCCGGGTCGCGGATGCTGCACGAGCTGTTCCTCGCTTGGCACCGCGGCTGGTCTGCCGCAGCCCCCTACTCCGCAACTGCCGAGCCCTCCCGGGTCCGGGCGCTGGTCTATGGGCATCACGGGGACCCAGCCAAGGTCGTCGAGTAAGAGACGGCGCCGAAACGGGGCCAGGGGCCAGGGGTTACTGGAGGGGGTTAAGACGCGCTGTGAAGAAGGGGGTCTTGACCAAGGAGGGAGCGGGTGGAGCAAGAAGGCAGAGAATAACAGGACCCAAACTGAGCCCAGGGCGCTTTGGGTAGCTCAGAAAGTCGGTACTTCCAGGTGGTTGAAGGCCAGAGAGGCACAATTATGACGGTAATCGCCGCTAACTTTTTTTTTTTTTTTTTTTTGAAGTACAAGTGACATGCAATGTTAGATTAGATTTAGGTGTACAACATGATGACTCGATATTTGTATGTATTGCGAAGTGATTGCCACTGTAAGTGCAGTTAGTATCTGTCACCATACACAGCTACAGAATCCTTTTTTCTCCTGATGAGAACTTTCAAGATCTACTCTCTTAGAAACTCTCAAACATACAGTATTACTAACTGTAATTGCCAAGCTGTACGTTAGGTCCCATGATTTTCTTATTTTATGACGGGAAGTTTACCGTTTGACTCCCTTCACCCATTTGGCTCCTACATAACACACACACATACACACACACACACCCCACCCCACCCCCACCCCCAGCACTAGTCTGGTCTTTGTATCTGTGAGGTTGATTTTTGTTTTAGATTACACTTGGAAGTGAGATCATTCAGTATTGGTCTTTCTCTGACTTTATTTAATGCAGCATAATGCCCTCAGCATCCATCCATGTTGTTTCAAGTGGCACGATTTCATTCTTTTTTATGGTTGAATAATACTCCATTATTTTATATATCTAATAGGTAACATTGTTATGGACATTATTCCACTACTATACATATATATACACACACAGATAAGTATACACACACACACACACATATAAATATGCCATTATACCTGTTTATACCACATTTTCTTGATCCATTTATCCCTCAATGACTTTTACTGGCTAGGTATTATATATAAGGCACATAATGGATGTATCCAAATGGATGCTCTCATTTAATCGTCCCTTTTGGGGAAGGTACTTGATTTAGCCCCGTTTTGTCAGGAAACTGAGGTGTAAGGTAAAATCACTTGCCCAAGGTCACACAGCCAATTAGTGGCAGAGTTGAAATTTAAACCCAGGTCTTACTGATTTGCTTGAGTTCCTAGGCAGTATTATTATTATTATTACTATTATTATTTTATTATTATTATTTTGGAGAATATTTTCTGAGTGCTTTTATGTCCACTTGAATCTTTGCTTCCCAGAAAGTAGGTGGGAGACCATTGTTTTCAGTTTGCAGAAGACAAGAAGGGACTTGTCCCAAGTGATATAGCTAATAAGTATTGAAATAGGGACAGGAACCCATAGCATCTACTCCTATCTCATGTGATTTCCTGTCTGTCACACTATATATGTGCCTTTAGCCAGTCAGAGTTCCTCTTTTGGAGCCTTACAGACCTAAGGTCAAAGACAGACTCCACGTCTTCGTAGCTGTTTGATCTTACACAAGTCACTCAGCCCTCTAAGCCCTCATTAATTTTATGAATATGTTCTCCTAACATTCTGTTGTATCTTCATCTGTGATTTTTGCGTGTGGTTGATAAAGAACAGCATGTAATTGTCAGCCATTATAAATCTGCACAGAAGTGACTCTAACCATTCAGAAGCGCTAGTGGGGTCACTGTAATGGAGCTAAGGCAGAAGCACTGGTCTGGGAATCAAACCTGGAGACCAGTTTAAACTCGTCCTAGCTCTGTATGTTTGGCAAGTTACTGAAGTTCTCTGAGCCTGTTAACCTCATCTTTAAGCATGGACACAATACAGGTACAGCTAATAGTGCTGACTAGCTGAGATCAAGCTAATGCTCTACGCCAGAAAGCGCCGACGTACTCTCCTGTTTACCACTCTCTGATTCCTAGCACATGGTTTGATTGTTTTCCAAAGGACAGGCAAACATGGAATTATTTTTATGGCTGAAATACAGGCCAGAGGGCTCTCTTCAGCAACACATATGCTAAAAGTAGAACGATACAGAGATTAGCATGGTCCCTGTTCAGAGATGACATGCAAATTCATGAGGCATTCCATATTTTTTCTTTAAAAAAAAAAATCAAGCCAGGTGTTTTGACAGCTGGAGGAGATAAGCCTCAGTTAAATTCAGGGTCATGCACTCACCCCAGCCACATCCACCATGAGAAAATATTGAGAAGACACATCAGTCAGTAACCGTCAACCTGCATGTTAATTGTAGGTAATGATCACTGTGTCGGGAAGAGCTGTCCCTGAGGACTGTGCTGTAATGAATTGGTAAAGCTCTGATGAACATGGTTTTCCAGGAGTGCACCCCAAAAGGGTATGATATGGTGCCTCCCTCCCAGGCTTCTAGTTTCTGTGACTGGTACAAGAACCACCACAAAACAAGTGCTCCAAAAAGGTTAATCGTGAATCTAATTTCTGTAAGAAGTGCGTATGTTTTTTTTTTTTTTTTAATTGAGTTCTGTGGTGATGAGGATGGGACCCTTTGGAAAGGCCTAGGAAGGTTAACCAGCTGAGTCCAGTTGCCTCCTGATTCATTCCCTCTTGGAGTTCTGGAACAGGCTGGTCTGGCAGCAGATGCTACTTAGGGAAAAAAGAGAGCTCTCTTGTCTCTTTCTGTGGAACCCTAGTAATTTCCCAGAAGTTCAGACATGATACTTTCATGCCCCATTCCTCAACCTTGGCTTCACACCATGGTCACCTGTGGCATTTTTACTCCATATTCCCAGATGCCTCCCCCGAGGTTATTTAGTAGGTCCAGGATGGCCCTGACTATCTGTGTTTTTTTTAAACTCCCCAAGTGATTCTGATGCCCTGAACAGGGTTGAGAATCATTGCCCTTGTGGATACAGACTGTTAGGCAGGCAGTAATTCTTCCTCTGCCCCAGAAGAGTGGCTTTACCTTCTGACCCAGATTCACGCAACTCAACTTTTTCGTGTATGGCCTGAAGCCAGAGGCTGGTATTCTCTTCTTTGTAGTCATGTCTTTGGAGGTTTAGGGTAACCACTCTGTCACAGAAAGAATCAGGTGTCCTTTAAATACGCCAGTGACTGGGGCTATGGGTCAGGTTACACCAGGCAGGGTCATGGAAGCACTCAGGGTCTGAGCAGAGTGTTCCCCAAACTAGCATTGTTTGTGGAGCTTGCACTGTGAACAGCAGGGAGGGAACAAGGAACAGTCTGCTTGGGGCTGAGGGATGGTCTGCTTGGGTCAGAACTCCTCAGAGTGAGACTTTCAGGGATCTCTGAATGTCCTTCTCTTCATTTCTGTTGGCCCCCAAACATCCCAGCTGGTCTCTCTACTAAGACTTGTTCCCCCATTCCCTAGAGCTTTTTTATCTTCCCCCCAAAATGAACTCCCCAACTAAGCACTTGGACCTTTTCATTTAAAGGATTTAACTACTGATCTAAATGAAGTAAGACTGCAGGAGAAAATGATAAACTTGGGAGAATCACAAACTAGAAATTTCAGAGGTCCCCATGCCCATACCCCTTGCACAGAGTTCTGGATTCTCTATCAGATAGTCCTGGAAACTCCAATATCCTCTTTCCTTTTGTTCCTGAATGTACCCTTTCAGAACTTTGCCATTCTCTGGGTCTCGTGGTAAACACTGGTTTTCATTTACTGTGCCTCTATTATGTGGCAAGCATTGGGCTAAGTTCTCCACAAATATTAGGGAATTTTAAAAATCACAAGATTCCAGTTTGGTCATTATTATCCCTATTTTACTGATAAGGGAACTGAGGCTTAAGAGGCTTGAAAGTCACTTGCCCAAGATCATACAACTAGGATGTACCTTCTTTAATAAAAGTCCTTGATAAAGACCTGAAGATCATCTGAAATGTTTTTTTGAGAATGAGATGGCAAATAAAATGGGGAAGAAGATAGGTCAGAAGAGGAGGTGAAATTATAAGCCATTCAGGTGACCCAAAGTCTTTATCCTTCATAGGAAGGGCAGCCCCACCCTGGGGAAGATGGTAGGAATGTTATTCTCTGTCTGATCCCTTTTCAAGATCCTGAAACTTTCATAAAATAGCATCCTGGTCATCATGGCTTTCTCACCTACCTGCCATGAGCACAAAATGAATTGAAGCTGTGAAACCCTTGGATAAACCCATTCTGTCTTAGCCAGATGGAATTTGGGGGTGCAGGTAGTGAGGACCCAGGCAGTATGGGTTGGGAGTCCTCACTGTAGGACACTGTTTACTCTTAGGGAACTTCTTTTTACAATTGATATCAACCAAAACTCTAAGCTGGTGACTACGGTTTTGTGTTTGCTTTTTTTGTTGTTGTTTGTGTTGTTTTAATTTTTATTTTTAAAGAAATGATGGTTTGTTTGTTTGTTTGTTTAAGATTTTATTGATTTCACACAGAGAGTGTGTGTGAGCACACAAGCAGAGGGAGCGGCAAAGGGAAAGGAATAAATAGACTCCCCACCGAGCAGGGAGCCTGATGCAGGGCTCGATCCCAGGACCCTGGGATTATGACCTGAGCCGAAGGCAGACAGTTAACCAACTGAGCCATCCAGGCACCCTGGTGACTTGGTTTTTAAACCAGAATTACAATACTGGGAAAAGAACTAGGATTTTGGTTTGGCGCTCTGCTGAGAACTGGGATTTTGTTTGTCTCCTGGAGCCCTACACTGTTGTCATTAATTGAAGGAGGAGGGAACAGAACTCATTGGTTAGGAAGTTAGCCAGGATTTATTCTTCGAGGGCCTACTATGTGCAAGGCAGGACTGGGGGTGCAGAGGTGAATAATCTGTGGTCTTTGCCCTTAAGGAACTCACACCTGAGTCCAGGAAATGGGTGACCACCGCCCAGTGGGACAAGTGCCATATTTGTTAGATTTGTTAGACTGCTGTGGACTCCCAGAAGAGGAGTATCTAAACCCCTCAGAGTAGTCAGAATGCTTTCTCTGAAGGCATGAGGGTTAGGTTGAGTCCCCCAGAAGATCAGGTGGGCAGTATATGAGGAAAAGTATAGAAATGTTCCAAGCAGAGGCCCCGATATGTGTAAAAACCCAAAGGGATGAGAAAACCAGTATGTCTGGTTAACAAATATTTAGCGAGTGCCTCCCATGCACTCAGTATGTGTTCCTTGAGGGAGGAGTCAGCCTCCTCAGGCTCCGGGGGGCCAGCTTGAGATCACAGGACTCAGACTCAAGCTGGACTCCACATCCTGTATACTTGCATATTACCTTCCCTCTGGACTTCACACTAGGCTCTTCACTTGAGGGCCAAAACCCTGAGGGTGATACTCTGAGGTATCATAGAGCAGACAGGAGTTTCCCCTATGTCTGAAGTATGGGAGGAGAGCCGCCCCCACCCCCGCCCCACCAGAGCAACCCCAAGTTATTCTGCTTGTCTGGGCCTCCTAGCCCCTACTGCCGTTCTCTGGTGTGGCTCCAGGCCCTTCCCACTCTCCGGAGAGGGTAAGGGAAAGCAAAGGTGCCGAGAGGTTAATCTGTGGGTCAGGATTTGTCACTGGGCACCCACCTGCAAGGGCACTGGCATGGGTCCACTCTGCCACTCATTGTGGGAGTGAGGAAATCACTCCAGTCTATAGTCTTTTCAGTTACTCTTTGAGAAAATGAAGGAGTTGACCAAGGTCAGCAGTGGTAAAGATGGGCACACATGCTGTCTCTCCCCATCCCATCTTCTGTGCCAATGAAACTGTCAAGCTCCGTTTTCTATATAACTCAAAACCTGTATTCCTCTTTACCCCATTCTCTCCAAGCGACACTTTCTCCTGCCGAGACACGGTGAGGCCTTGACATCTTTCTCTACATAATCCCGCAGCCATGGGAATGGATATGAGACTGAATGCTCTTTGGTCCAGCTGTTGTCTGGCTCTGACAGCTGGGAAACTGAGTAGACATTGGACTGCCTGCTCGCCAGTGATGGTTCTAGCAAGTTCCAAGGAGCAGTGCTGCAACTAGAAATCAGGGGTCCTGGGTACAAAATTTCACTAGGGGCCCCTTTTGCTCCTGGTTGGTATCATAATTAGCAGCCCGCCAGGTGGAGATGCATGGTTGTCTTTGTACCCATCAAAGAGACAAAAGCAGCTGCAGACAGGGACTCAGTCCCCCTGCTGTGGCCCAGTCTTGTTCTTTGGATCAACAAGGTTAGGTCTCAGCAAACGAAGCAGCAGACTCTGCAGCTCCCTTCAGGCAAGTTTCCTGCTGTCAGCAGCTTCAGATATTATAGGGCTTACAAGCTTACTGGTAATCTTAATTGAGAGAAAGTAGAGGATTGAAAAGGTAGAGAGAGGGTTTCTTTGCCAACCCTGTGTAGGAACTTACAGAAGTTCCTCTAAGTCTCTAATTCCTTTCCATTCAAAATGGTTATATTGAGTGCCAGCAGTCCTGAAAGAGGAGAGGGCAAGATCACTTTGAGGCAGGGGAGGCAAGTGGGGGTGCCTAGCACACCAGAAGAGGCACTGGGAGGCAAGGGGGGTTGCCTAGCACACCATGAGACATGGAGTGTTTGAGCTTGGCTTGGGGAAAGGAACTTTTCCAGAGCGCCCAGCACTCCTTTAGAACCCCACCTACTAATGCCGCCAACCACCCCTGCTGAGCTGTTAGAAAGCTGCGAGCCAAAGAGCTTCATTCTTTCACAATTCCCAGTGTGCCCTGCTTATTAATTATTAATCATATCTCCGGACAACTGATCCAGCACAGCAAGCATTTCACCAAACCACAGAAGGCAGGTTGTTCATGACCATGGGGATTGCAGACAGACTGGAGAGAGCCACGTAAGATGGAGGTTACCTTCACCCAGCGCCCTATGGTGGATGTACATTCTTGGCTATCTTTAATGAGCAGGATGAGAAAGTCTCTGTGGCCCATGTACAGTCTCTCCCTGCCTCTTCTTCCTGTGCAAAATGATACTGATCAGTTTGAGGTGATTGAGTGGAAGATGCAAGATAAGTACAAATGGTGGCTAATTAAATGCAGAAGGCGGGAAAGAGATCTTCGCAGAGCTGGCCAGTGCCTGCCTTACACAGCAAATAGAATTGAGCCAGTCCCCAGAGTACTGGCCTCTTTTTCCCCCATCTCAAAAGGCTCTTTCTTCTGCCCCCTTTTGTCTCCCTTGTAGTTCATATGGCATCACAGGTGTACAGCCTTGGCCTCAAAGGAGCCATTGTGATCTTATCCAGTCTGGGATCTGTTGAGTGAAGACAGTGGCATCCCTCCGAGTTGCCTGGCGCCATTACACACACAGGGGAAGGCCGTGAACCGTCCCGGGGAAGTGACTTGAGATCTAGCCAGACTATGTTTGGGTGCCTCATTTGCACTCCAGAACAGAGCCACCGGTTCCTTTGGTGAGTTTAAAAAAAAAAACAAAAAACAAAAAACAAAAAAAAAAAACAAGGAAGAAATTGCTATCATTACACCAGAGGTCCAACTCCTGGAATTCAGACTTGGCCCCCGTTTTCCTTCCTGTCTCGGCAGAATGGTATCCTTGACGACGCCGTTAGAACTATGTGCGGGAACAGCCGTGTCTGTGGTGTTAATGGCATTCCACGGGGCAGGCTGGGGCTGGTCTCCCTGGTGAGATGCAGCTGGACCAACACACCTCCCGCCAGGCAAGCAGCCTGTGTTAGGGCTGCCCCTGCCCTTGCCCACCTGTGTTTGCAGCTTCAGCTTTCTGTCTCCTAGACCCTCGTCCCTGCCCTTTCGCCTTCCCTCCCACCGCTGGGAATTTCAGCCACCACAGAGCAGCGAGGCTACCCAAAGGACAAAGAGGAGAACTGGGAGCAGGTCGTAGCCCAGTGTGGCACTTCTCAAACTGCTGTCTGGGGCAGGCGTGTGTTCGCTGTGCCACGAATACAGTGTTCCCAGCTGAGTTAACTCTGGAAGCTCTGGATTACACAGAGTCACGTGGGCTTTTTCCCTGGGTGTCTTCTCGCAGCCTTTGTGACTCCAATGCACAGTCTGAATCTTAAAGAGGGCGATCAGTAGGCCGCATTTCTCAAACGTATTTTACTCCGGACAAATACCTAATATTATCTCTCGGGATGGGAATGGCACAAAAATGGTGTAAAGGAGGCCAGCTTAGTGTCCAGCAGTCTGAGCTTCAGAGTCAAGCTTAAGATCAAGTTTTGCCACTTCACAGTCTTACGTTAGGCAAACTACTTCTCTGAGCTTCAGTTTCCTATCTGTAAATTGGGCTGATAACACCCTCCTGGTAGGTGTTTTGAGGACTAAAAAGCATTACGCTTGTAAAACGTTAAGCGCCATGTCTGGAGCTCAGTAAACTGTCAACATTCGTTGTTGAATCGTTCAGCCAGATCATGCGAAGGAAGGGGATCTGCCGGCCCGGACTCCAGCTACACACAGCTGACTCACAGCTCTGTATGTCTAGCCTGGAGTGCCCTCTGCACCATACAGTACTGCAGGGTGCCTGCTTCAAGCTCCAAATATAACACCTTCCTCCCCACTCCAAACCACTGTTCCTTCCTCCCTGTGTCAACATCCAGTTGCCCACACCAGAAGCCTGGGAGCCATCAAAGACTTCGCCTCCCCCCACAGAGAGTTGGTCACTGAGTGACATCAATGGCATTTCTTGTTCAAGAGATTCCAGGTTATAAAAACTCCTTCCTTCCCATGGCTCCTGTCCAGACTGTACCTACTGCCTGGCCAGTTACCAAGTCAGATTCTCATTCTCTCTAGCAAGAAAGCCTGCTTCCTCCCTCAGTCCACCCAATAAATTGCTTCTCCTTCCGGGCCCAACTAAGGTACCATTCTTCCAAAGCCCAGTTGCTAATTCTGCACTTTCTCCCTGAAGCCGCTTAAACCCTGGCCTTCAGATAGCACCCTCAGGCCTGCCTGTGAGGGTTCTTCTCACAGTGACCATGTCAAGCCGCAGGGCAGATTTTTTTGTTTTATCTTTAAACCCCTTGGCACAGTACCTGACATTGAGTAGGACTGGCAGTAAATATTCGTGGAGTTAAATTTACTTGAGTTTTTACCAAAAGGTACTGTCTTCCTTTCAGTGATTCAGTGATTGTTTTCAAAGGGGTAGAAAGCTAATTGTTCCAAAGGATTCCTTGGCTATTTTGCCACCAATAACACCCACCATCTCGTTAGCATCTACTGTGTATCAGGTCCTCTAGCAAATGCTTTAGTTACATTAATTTAATTCTGTCAGCTGGGTTCTAGTGGTCTCCCCATTTCACAAATGAGTATTTTGAGGTTTATCTATTTGGTAAATGGCCAAGACAGGATTCAAACCCATGCTTCTCCCTTCATCTGTGATCTGAGATCCACCAATATTCCCATCTTGACCATGGTCTTCTAGATTTTTAAAGTGTGATTTACTGCAAACCTGATCTGCACTTGCCTGTGAGGAAAAGAGCCATGGGTTTTGCTTAGAACAAACTCTCTTAAAGACAATCTCCATTTTTATTTGTACCCATACTTCAGAGTTCTTTTCCTAAACAGCCGAGAACCAGGAAGAGCCAAGAAGAAGCCTCAATAGTAAATCCCTATGGCTCAAGCCTCTCCCCTGATTCCCTAAAGCTGGCTGGCACTTTTATGCCACTTTCTCTCAGGGAGAAGAATTGGGTAATTTCATTAGGAAGCATTCTTGAGCACTTCTTTGTCCCAGACACTGTGCTAAACACTGAGTTAAGACGAAGAGTTCTCTGCCTTCAGGGAGCTCATAGCCCAGTGGGGAGACAATACACATGCACATACTGACTGTAAAACTAGGGGGTAGGTAAAAAGAGACCTGAACTGAGTCTGAAAGACCCGGATCCAAATCCAAATTGGAATCTGCAACTCCAAAATCTAGAAAGTTCTACAGACTGACAGTTCTGCTTGGATTTCTTTTGTTTCACATCTCATTTGGAGGGAAAGCCTGATCTATAGTGAAGTTTTTGTATGGTCATTATTCATCCCACTTAGTGTGAATATTCATACATTGTGCTGCCGAAACAATGTGTCTGATCAGAGAGTGCTGCCCGAACCCCCACAGGAAGTTGTCCTATTATGTGGTTCTGAACTCTGATGTACCTCTCACCTGCAGAATTTTGGGAAAGGAATGTGAACTAAGGCCTGTTGTGATCAACTGAAAGAAACATGAAAAAAAACTCCATAAACTAAACAACAAAAAACTCAACATAAGTTGGTCTTAAATAGTATAGTCACCCCTTCTGAGTAACGAGAGCACTAAAGATGGAGCAAGTAATTTTTTTCAGAACCGAGAGGGTCAGAAGACGTCTTAAAAGGTGAATTGGATTTCTCACTTCGTGGAGAAGCCGTGGAAAAGAAATTCTGGGCTGAGGGAACAGCATGTAGAAAATGTGCAGAAAAAAAAAGTCTTTAAGTAGCTTGAGCACATGGACTGTGTAGGCCTGTAGAAAAATTGATTCTTTGTCAAAATGTCAGAGAAAAGCAGTACAGATAATAGAAAGGGGCAGCTAGTCTACAATCCATTTGATCTAGGCAGGATTTTTCTTTAAAATGCAGACTTACACATGCGTTCACAGAGTGACCTCACTGTCGGGCTGATGGCTCCCTGCCCCACCTGTGGGGAGACTGGGGGGCTGCTAACCCCTCCCCAGCTCCCCAGGCAGGTCCAGCGAGGATCACGCCCGCGCACCACTCCAGGCTGGTGCTCAGCTTGCCACCCTCTGCTTGGTCCTCTTAGCCCCTTGCCAGCTGGCTTCTCTGGGATCAAACTGGCAGGTTCAAATCGGACCAGCCACTTACTACTTCTGGTGGCCTTCAACAAGTTATTTACCTCTTTTGTGCTTTTGTTGCTCAGCCATAAAATCAGAACAATGGCAGAAAGCTGGCATGGAAGGCACTTCAGCAGAGTGCCTCAGTGGTAAGCACTCAAACAGTAGTTATTATGGTTATTGGTATTACAAGGAATCCCTTCCTCCAGCTGTGTGTAAATACATGTATTCCTTAATAGCTACCTAAACAAGAAGGGCCCTTTCCTTATTCTGTCTGTCTTGGTCATATCTCCTTCCGAGTTAACTTTCTGTACAGAGTGTCTCTATTTCAGTTTTTCACAGCTGTTTCTCAGGCGTGGTGAGGCATGGCCTCCCTTACTTTGGTCATGATCCAGGACAGGAATTCCCAGACTGGGGCTCTGAGGGCTCCAGAGATTCTTGGAGGCAGTCAGGGGAACACCCAGACTAACTTCAGGATGCTCATGCAGGGCACGGTAAATCAGAGTGCCGACTGGGAAAGCAGGGAAGCCCTGCCACTGACCAGTTAGTGATCTTACCCTGTGCCAGTTTCATAATCTTGAGGAGCCTCTGTTTCCTACTTGACAGAATGGCAATATCAGTACTCTCCTCACAAGAGAGTTACAGCTTAGATCAGAGCATGTATTTAAAGCCCCTTAGCACAAGACCAATACCCCGTAAACACCTGTCACCATTGTTACCTCTGTTAGTACAAGACATTTCTTGAAAATCACACTTCTACCCCAAATGGAGCCTCAGGTATAATTAAAAGGTCAGATTTCTGCCGGAAGTGCTTAGAATTACATCTGCTGTAGTTCACTGACACTGTGGCCTGATGCTAGAACCTCTGTGTGGCACATATATATATGTGTGTGTGTGCCTTTGGTAACTAAAAATCAGGAGAATTATTACTGAACAAGTACATTTGGGCACAGGGAAACACTGCACACATGAAGTCTTGATGTGGAGAAAGAAAAAGAGTGTCTGGTAATTAAAAAGTCACGAGGACCGCTGGTCTAGGATACCAATCAGTACTTTCTGTTTGAAAGGTCTCCTTTTATTAAAAAAAAAAAAAAAAAAAACACATGGACTTTGTCACCAGGGCTCCCTCAAAAGCCCTTCAGCTGGTTTAACCCATTAACCAAAGTTCTAGTGCATGAAGACGTGGGTCCCACAGTGTCTAGGGCCCACTATGAGCAGAGCCTTACCACATAGAAATCCCATCTGAAATGGGAGAGGCTCTTGGCAGTGAGCAAGTCCAAAATACCACCTCCACTCGCCATTTTACAAATGGAGAAAGAGGCCTAGAACTGGGAAGAAACTTGCCTGGGGCAACACAGCCATCATGTGGTAAGGCTGGCTTCACGCCTAAGACTCAGCAGTCCACCTGGCATCTCTTCTGACAGACCAGCATTCTCACCCAGAAGGGACAGCAAATCAGAGTCACCTAGGGAGTTCTGAACTACGTAGGGCATCTCTTTCCCTCACCTGCTCCGTAACTAACAGGTAAATAAAATAAAAAAGCGGAAAACAAATGCTAGCCCAGGGTGTCCCAGTTATGTCGCCATAACTGGGACGTAAAAATTACTTGGGCTGCCCCGTATCTTGAGATTCTGGTTCAGTAGGTCAGAGCTGGGGCCTGAGCATCTGCATTAGTAAACACAGCAGGTGACTGTGATAAGCGAGTTTTGGAAAACACAAGGCGAATCCAGGCCAGCAGAAGGTTTACTACTTTCCGTCTTCGAGGGGGCAGGGGAATGGCAAGGGCACTAGAGATTTTCCACACACAGTTAATGAGAGAGTTGCCCCATAGCCTGTGCTAGTGCCCTACAGCACCTTTCTCTCTTCTAACAACCCTGATTCCTGGGCACACGATGGCAGCTCAAAAATGTTGCTGCCTGACCTACTTTGGGGAGATGATTTGAGGAAAAGATGCCCTGTCTAGGCTGGGTGACACTAACATCTCTCTTTGGCTTTGTGCTTAGGCTGAAGAACCTGGAGCTAGCTGCTGTGGGCGGATCAGACGTCCATGTGAAGATGCTGGCAGCCCCTATCAATCCGTCTGACATAAATATGATCCAAGGTAACCTTGGTTTCTGTGGCTTATGTTAATTGGCTCTTTTGCTTAGCCGCCACCTCGTTTTCATCCTTCCTCAGGTGTGGGTGTGAAATCCCTGTGATTAGCAGCAGCTGCTCTCCAGATGAGCCATCTGCAGACTACCAGCCCTCTCTGGCCTCCCCTCTCTGGAATGTGAGGCTTTTCGAGAGTCAGAAAGATTTCAGTGGGGAGTAAACCAACCACTGTGAGTGCCTGCAATACACTGGGCTCGTTTCACACATTATCTAATCCCCATAATCACCATGAACGCTAAAAAAAATATTATCCCCTTTACAGAGGAAGAAGCTAAGGTTCAGAGAGTCTGGTTAGTTACACAGCAGGTCAAAGGCAGAGCCCAGATCAGGCTTAGATCCGACTCCAAAGTTCATGCTCTTTCACTGCCCAGACCTCACAGGGTGGCCCTCTGTGCTCTTCTCCCTTAGGAAATTATGGCCTCCTTCCCAAGCTCCCTGCCGTTGGAGGGAACGAAGGCGTTGGACAGGTGGTAGCAGTGGGCGGCAGTGTGACTGGGGTGAAGCCAGGAGACTGGGTGATTCCAGCCAATGCCGGTTTGGGTGAGTTTCTCCAGGTGTCTGCAGCCTCTCTTTGTTCCAGATTGTCTTTCACCCACACTGGAAATGTTTGCTCATTGGCTCAGTGTGACTAAGCAATGCAGAGTTTATTATTGAGCTCATATACCCACCACCAGATGCAGTGCAAGCTGAACAGGAGAGCGGAAATTGTGTTTCTTCCACTCTGGAGGTAGTGGACCTGCTCTCTCATTTCTTTGGGCTCTGAATTCCTACATCCCTAAATCCCTGCTGTAAGATACAGTGGGAAGCCCAAATAAGACAGCCCCTGCCCTCCAGAAGGTTAAAATCTAATTGAAGAAATCTCCAAACTAGTAACCTCAATAAAGGGTGTATTACAAGTTCACAGGAAGCAGAGGGCACTTCTGGCTCCTCTGTGGGTGAATGGAGATGTGAGAGAGAAAGAGAGAGTCTTAAAGAAGGATGAGGGCTCTGTGGAGGAGGCTTCTTTGGAATGCACCTTTGATAGATGGATTGTTAGATGGAGATGAGCCAGAAATCATTGCATTTGGAGGAAACGAAATGAGCAAAGACACAAAGGTGAGTGTGGGAAATGATGAGAAATCCAGTGTAGCCTCAGCAGAGGATTTGCACATGAGAAGATGCTTAAATGATGGTTACAAAGGTAGTGGGGCCACATGGGGGATCCCTGCAGAAGCCAAGCAAAGGAGTTAGGGTTCTCTTTGATATGTAGTAAGGAGTCATTGGTGAGTTTTGTTCTTTAGTGCTTTAGTTGTTGAGGCACAAACGTTATACAGAGTATCCTGACAGCAACCACGAGAGAGAAGCAGGGAAGACGATATCCACCCTTTTGGACATCTAAAGGACTGAAACTCAAACTGAAACAGCAAACTGAAAGAGAGCCCACCAAAAATCTTGTCACCGCTGCTTTTCATGCTACACTACAGTATTAGGATTCTTTGGGCTATCACTTAGAGAGTTGACATAAACTTGATTTATATAAAAAGAAGAAGTTAGAAAAAAGTAGAAGTTATTTGGTTCTTGGAACTGGGAAGAACAAGAGATGGAAGGCTTCAGGGACTGCTGGATCCAGGAACCCCAGTGATACAGAGCCCATTCTCTTGTTCTCACTAAGTTCTCAGATGGAATCTCCCCCACACAATGATGTAATAACATCAATGAATAGTTATCGTCCACTCCCTTTGCACCAGGCACTGTTCTAAACACTTTGTATATATCACTCAACTATTCCCACAACAGAAGGTACATATGAGACAAATATAAGATATTAAGCAACTTGCCCAAGCTCACCCAGCCATTAAGTGATGGAGCTGAGATTCAAACTGACCTTTCATAGGTGGCCACCAGCATCCAAGGTTTGCTTCATCCTAAGAACAAACAAATGAACACAGTCTGTCCAGCATGGCCATATCCATCTGCTAGCAGGACTCTGACCGGCCCTGCCTGGTCCTTGCTCATTCATGAGCCTCGTCATATCTAGCACTGTCATGGCAAGCATCTTTACTGCAAGCATTTTCATGCATAATGAATTGGCCATCAGGCAACTTTGCTATAAAAGATAAAATCATGAAAAATAAAAGTGGAACGTTCAATTAAAAAGGACATCATGAAACATGAAAAATGAGGAACAAAATTAAAAAGAATTTATTGCAAAGTATAAAATGTTAGAGTACATTCAAAATGTTTAGTGTAGTTGCATAGCAATACTGCACAAATACTGATTTTATTTCGTGATCTACAGAATGTTCCTAAGCGCTTGTCTTCAAAGTCTTTTATTCCTAGTATGCAATTTTTGTGCTTGTTGATTCATCTCCTGAATTGGTATCATGCTTTTTAAAATTTTTATTTATTAATTTTTTTTTGGCTAAAATTTTTTCCTTGATTAAGAGAACTATCAGTTTCCAAAATACTAGGATGCACATTTGTAGCTGCCTTTGTATTGTGTTGTGAAAGCCTTTTGCACTGTTGTCTGCTTTTGGCATATTGTCACATTTCTATTGATAGACTTTCCGAGGCTCTCTGGGAAATGTGGGCTCAAAACTCTTGTGCTACTGTATAGACCATTATGAGGGATAAGGTTTAAACAGTACAAAACAGAAGGACTGTGTCAATGGAGAGATGAAACCAGACTGTCAACTAGTAGATGAAACCAACAAACTGTCAAACCAAACAGTCAGCCAGTTATTTTGTTTAACTTTTTATGAGAAAATTGCCTTATGGCTAATGAATTATATGGCAAAAAAGCTTGTGGTAAAGATGCTTTGGCCTAAAACCACCAGGGGTGTGGGGTTGGGCCATTCCCAACTGCCCTAGCTGAGTCTCTTCCCCATCCCTGTGGTTCAGAGGATGGAGCCTCAGAGGTTAAGAAGGAACAGTTCTAGGAAGAAAAAGGCACCAGGCAGGAAAGAAAAAAAAAAAACAGTAAAAGCAGTCTACCAGAAGCTCTTTTCTTCTCTGAGATCAGAAAAGCTGCCAAGAAGGGCACCTGGGTGGCTCAGTCACTTAAGCATCCAACTCTTGATTTCAGCTCAGGTCATGATCTCAGGGTGGTGAGGTGGGGCCCTGTGTTGGGCTTCGTGCTGGGTGTGGAGCCTGCTTGGGATTCTCTCTCTCCCTTTGCCCCTCCCCCGCAGAAGAAAAGAAGAGCTGCCAAGAATGGCTCCACTCTCTTCTGCAGCCCCACCTGGCAGTGAAAGAACCTGGCCATCTGAGCAGAGAGCTGCAGGATTCTCTGTATCGAGAGGAAGTGGTGCTTTGTGCCAGCCCCTGTCAGACACAGTCTCTGCCCTCAAAGTGTTCTGGGCTGGGGCTGGGGAATCCAGGAACAGAAAAACAAACCTTAATACAATACAATGTAATAAACACTGTAAAGAGAGGGTGGGCCCAAAGGCAGGAGTCCCCCCCATCTTGGGAAGCTTGAGGAGAAGCTGTGCAAAGAAGTGCTGTTGAACTCAGTCTGGGAAGACTGAGTAGAAGCACAGCCTGTGGGCTAGGTGAGGAAGGGCTTCCAGGCAGGGAGGGCAGCATGTGCAAAGGTGCGGCGGTTGGTCGGAGAAGGCATGGCACTGTCATAACTGCAGGGATGTGGCTGGGTCCTTGCCCGCCTGACGGAGACAACAGATGAGGTCGTAGAGTAAGGCTGGGCTCCAGTCATGGAGGCTCACAAGACCCAGAGGAAGAGTTCAGAAGCGTGAGTGACCAGACGTGGGTAGTGCAGAGAATGCTCTGGAAAGGCAGAGGGTGGAGGCAGGAAGCCAGTAAGGAGGTGGCTACACGGTTCAGGCTTTACCTGAGAAGGGTCTGAACAAAGCAGTGCCATAGGACCTGAGAAGACAGGTCACTAGATTTGGAGAGAAGAATGAGGGGCGTCTGCCAGGGTGCGGGTCATCGCACAGGTGGCAGAGACAGGTATCAGCCAGAACTCCTTCCACCAGGTGCGGGTCAAAGAGCATGAGGATTTTATAATGGCCGGGACTATAATCAACTTCATTTAGTCGGCAAGCATTTCGTGAGCCTCTGCTGCGTGCAGGGCTCTGGCAGATGGCAGTGAACAGATGTGGTCTTCCTTCTGGTGAAGGCTGCAGTTTAGTAAAAGTGACAGTCATTGAACAGCACAGTCCTCAACTGGCCAAACCTTGTCCATCCTTCCTGATAGGTACTGAGATATGCCCATAGCCAGTGTTTCCCCACACACAGGCAGTCCCCAGGGACACCAGGCCAGAGAACGTGCGGACTGACGTCCTCATTGGAAATGCTCAAAGCCCTCCCGGGGCAGCATTGGGGCAGGAGCAGGAGCAGCGGCCTGGGAATCTTGTTCCACCCCTGTGGGTGACCCTGTTGAAGCCACAGCTACTTTGAGCCTCAAGTGTCCTCATCTCTACAATGCAGCTAACAGTCGTGGCATCTCCCAACTCACTCGTGCAGCTTAACTGAGGGAAGACACACAACAATTTTGACAAATTTCTGTACGCATTAGATCAGGGTCAGCAAACTTTTTTTTAAAGGGCCAGTTGTACATATTATAGGGTTTGCAGGCCACACCGCCTCTACTCAGCTTTACCTTTGTAAACAGCCACGTACAGTACCTAAGAAGTGAGCATGACTGTGTTCCGATAAAACTTGGTTTACAAAAACCAGTGGTGAACCAGGTTTGGCCCATGGTGGCGGTTTGCCAACCCCTGCATTAGGTGGTAGAGATAGTTAAGGGCCAGTTGCACAGGACTGAGGAACGGGATTCCTGAGAACTAGGACATGGGACTTAGGATCAGAAGGAAACCAAGGGAACTTCCACATCTATGTACTAGGCACAGCAATCATCTGTACAAATGTCATTGCATTTAATCTTCACACTATGACATGAGTGTCAAAAAAGATGCAGTGGATAATTCTAAGTCACACAAATCATGAATGGCAGAGCTAGAATTTTAAAACCGGTCCCCCACTCCAGGGTCTAAGGGTTTCATGGCTCCATCAGGGAAGTGTCTGCCTTCGCTCTGGTCATGATCCCACTGGGATCAGGCCCCGCGTCAGGCTCCTCGCTGTGGGGAGCCTGCTTCTCCCTTGGCCCCTTCCCACCATTCGTGTGCTCTATCAAATGAATAAAATCTTTTAAAAAATAAATAAATAAAACCCTAAAAGCCTGTGGGGCTGACCGTGGGCGCTGCCCCCCTCCCACCCAGGTTCTCTTGAGAAGAGGATTAAGAACGGCCAAGCCCCAGAAATTCGTGTCATAGGGTGGATTTCCATTGTGGAGCCATCAAGAGGAATTAGAAAACATCCCTGATTTCATGCACAGAAGGCCCTACAGTAAGCATCTGGCACAGAGTAGATACAGTACATGTTAGCTAAGAGGAATGGGGGCCATGGTTATGAAGATGGCAATGGAGATTTGAGAACCAGGCTGGGTGGAGCCCAGAGAATGCCCAGGTACCTCCTAGATTCCAAAGGAACCCTTCCCTTTTCCAGTGTCTTGTCCCCTCAGCCACAGATGTACTGTGACATAGCCCTTAACAAAGTGTGTTCCTGCCTCCTGTCTCCATACCTGGTCCCTGAAGCCCACATTGTTTCCCTCCTCCTACAGCACAATGACTAGTCACCTCCGCTGTTCCCCCTCTCCATACCTGACCCTGTGGCGCCAGGGTACTATTCCAATCCCAGCAACTGGGTGGGTTCACACCCTCCAGAGCTTTGGAGGCGTAGGCCAAGGACCCCTGAGACCCACAGAGCAGACACTGAGCCAACAAGGCTCGAAGGAGTTTCTTAGATGATTTAGTGAGTGTGTGGTGGAGCCAAGGCTTGAATCTGTGTCTGTCTGACTGTAAGTCTGTCCTCCTCACCTCTGCTTTGTGCAGGATCCCACCCGCGTGGGTGAGCATCTGTCAGACGGTAGGTTGTAACCCATTAGCAAAGTCGATGTAGGGGGTTGCCAACAGCACTTTTTTTTTTTTTTTTTCTAAAATCGGTCAGAATAGTATCATATATCAAACATAGTAGGATAAATACCATTCTGTGAAACTTTTGTTTCTGTTATATGTATGTGTACCTGTTTATATATGCGAATGTACTGAGTGACACTGTAACTCATGGTTACTCCAAGTCAGGATCGTAAAAGTCTGGGTGACTGTTCCTCTAGCCCAAGCCACTTCAGCCAAAGCCCAAGCCTGTTTTCCCATCACCCTCTGCCCTGCAGAGTATATCCTCCCAGGTCCATCTTCTGTCTGTCCTGCCCCAGAGCCTCTGCATATGCTTTTTCCTTTCCCTAGAATGTTCTGGATGTACTCTTTGAATGGCTGGTATCTGGATCCTTTAACTGTTAGCCTGCACCTCCTCAGAAAAGCTGTCCCTGATCCCCATCTCAAATAATTCTCCCCAGTGTTACCTTCTGCCTCTATAATTCGTAGTTCCTATATCTGCTTGTCTGGTTTTGTATGTTCTCCGCTGTACTAAAACTCTGTGGAAGGCCGGAATGTGTCTGTGCTGTTCAAGCACCTGGCTCACAGTAGGTCCGCACTAAGTATCCACAGGTGGAAGGGGCAGCCCAGATTGGCCAGGCGACTTTGGGCAAGTCACTTTCTCACCCAGTTTCTCGCCCTATTGAATGAGGAGGTTAAATGTGATGCTCTCCGGGCCTCCTCAACACTGATGTTTTATGATTCTTTTGTCTGCAACTGGAATGTGGGTTGGAGGTTAAAAATACATTTGTCATTTCCTTTCAGTCATTTGATTTGTGCAGCAGCCCTTGGGGGAGGACGGTCAGGCTCTTCTTGCCAGTGTCATTTACATATTAGGGTAAACAAAACTCAGAGACCTAAGAATTTGCTCCACTAGCAGATCAGCAAAACCAGGTCCCAAACCCAGGCCTTTGACTTCTACTTCCATGCTTTTTTCCATCATACCACCCAAGTCAGCCTGCCCTCAATGACGAAAAGGAGGACTGAGTAGGAAAATGGGGGCTTCACAGCTTCCCTTGCCCATGTCATGCTGTTTCTCAGAGTCCAGGAGTTTCAGATCCTTAGCCACCTGCTGGGTGACATGAGCTACGTTGAGGTAATTAATGTGAGAATAACAGAATCTACCTTATATAACTATCCTGAGGACTCACAGAGATCCAAAGGACTTCAAGATTTTTTTTTTTTTTTTTGACACACACAGAGATCACAAGTAGGCAGAGAGAGAGGGGGAAGCAGGCTCCCCACCCAGCAGAGAGCCCAATGTGGGGCTCGATCCCAGGACGCTGGGATCATGACCTGAGCCAAAGGCAGAGGCTTTAACCGACTGAGCCACCCAGGTGCCCCTAGATCTTCTTTATTCTCTAAGTAGTACTTGAAGGCTGATGTCTTAGGTGCCCATTTACTGAGGAGGGTGACTTGGGGTCCGGTGTGGAGAGGGGTCCTGTCTCACTACCCTGGACTCATCCCCTGACTCAGGAACCTGGCGGACGGAGGCTGTGTTCAGTGAGGAAGCAGTGATCAGCATTCCAAGTGACCTCCCTCTTCAGAGTGCCGCCACCCTGAGTGTCAATCCCTGCACGGCCTACAGGATGTTGATGGACTTCGAGCAGCTGCAGCCAGGTAGAAACCCACAGGAGCTGGGACCAGGCCGGGATCCCAGCCTGGGATAGGACCCAAATCCTGACCCCGAGACCATGGGAACTTACCAGTAAGGGGCTGAGAGGAAGATGGGCCCCTACCCAGGGTGAGTGCGTGATTGTTGCTTTTGCTTTGTTAGCTTGGATCCTAGAAAACATGCTGAAACGTCATGAGGAGAACACTCCAGATAACCGCTGAAGGACCACATTCCCTAGCGCTTGGGATGAAATTCTGTCATTCAGCAAAAACAGGGAGCTGTGCTAAGCTCTGGGATACAAAGCTAGACAAGATAGACACAGTGCCTGTGTTTTCAGTAAATTGCTGAACCGAGTAATTCACTCAGCATTCATAGGACACTTTCCAGTTCACATAAGAGACCTTTATGTGCATTAAACCTTCAAAGCAGTGCGGTGAGGCTGGTGTCGTGGTGGGAAGCCCAGGCCCCGAGCAGAAAACCTGGGTCGAACCCAAGCTTCCCCTCTCACAGTCAGATGACCTCTCAGATCATCAGATGTGTCACCCGTAACACAGAGAGGAAGGGTTTGTGAGGGTTAACAGAGACAATGCACACAGCACAGTAACTCCTCTACTTGATTATTCTTCCTGTTGAGCAGTGAGGAAACTGAGGTCCAGAGAAGGAAACTGCTATGTGAGTTCACTGGGCAAGGAGATGACAAAGCCAAGTGTTCTGTTTGGGGTTCCCTAAAAGCAGAGCCTGAGACAAGGATGGAGGGTGGACGGTTGGCAGGGAAGGTGATCCCAGGAAGCAGGAGTGAGGAGATGGGGCGAGCCAGGGAAGGCCGCTTACTGCTGTGGGCAAGCAGAGCTCAGTCTTGCTGAGAGGGGACCTTCCAAGACCCTCATGGAACCCACCTCACAGTTAACCTCCCATTGACAGGAGGCTGGGCTCACCCCGTTGCTGGAGGGTCACCCTGCACACTCTGCATGTCCAGGGGCTAGAGAAATGGCCTAGTCTAGCTCTGCCATGCGCATGTCGAACCTGAAGCAGAGATGCTGGTGCATGATAGGCTTAGGTAGCCTCCGCTGCTTGAGGCTAAAAACCAGTACCACTCCCTGCCAAGAGAAACGCAGGTCCTCACAGCTGTGCCAGAGCGGTCCTAGGAGCCTTTAGTGGAAAAAGCCAGCAGGTGACTAGGGACCTTTGCCCAAATCCTGGTGCAAGAGACGTTTTGATCACCTGCTTCTCATCCCCTCAGGCCACCTCTTATTTGGGCCGCAGCTGGACATCAGGGCCATCTGACCCCACCTCAGGGGCCCATGGTGCATATCCCTCCACTTGCCTGCCTCTGGACAGGTGTGGCCTGGGCTAGATCAGTGTTAGTCTAAGTTGTCCTGCTGAGCCATAGTGAGAATTACAGCTTACCTTGTAATCCAGTACAAGGATATAGGTGAGTATGTACTTTGGTTCCCACAGTTTCATGGAGCAGTATTTACCCTTCTGTGTGGTGCGCTATACTCTCTTAATTCTGTAACCTGGAATTTTAACCAAAAAAAAAATGCTACTTGCAACCCACTAGTTTGATTTTATAACCTACTAATGGATGACAATCCATATGTTGACTCCTGGCTACAGAGAATGGGCATTCTTCCAGGAACTCCCCTGTCTGTAGCCCCAGATCCCTGCATTTCAGATAACATTTCTGGGATAATAGAGCACCTTCCTGGACACATTGGCATCTGACTAATAAGAAGCATCCCAATTGGTGTTCCCAGGACTCCTGTCTTACGGGGAGTAAAAGTAGGCCATGACCTGTCCCATGTTTCAGTCAGTTATAGTCAGTGAGGGAGCTGGGAGTCACACCAGGTCCATGTCATGTCAGAACCCACGTTTTCACTGCCTCCCCCATTGGCAAATTCCAAAGCCAGGCCTGGCCTTTGACCACAGATGACCTAAAGGACCCCACTTCCGGGGCTGCAGGTTTTTCCAGCACAGCTCTAAACCCATTTCAAGGCGGTGTGCCTATACTTAGCAGCACAAAGGGGAAATAAAGTGTGGCCGTGCCCTCAGGAAGCTGCAGGCTGCAGGCTCTTGCCAAAAACGGACCTATCCACAACCAAGTATGAGAGGCTAAAAACCAGTACCACTCCCTGCCAAGAGAAACGCAGGTCCTCACAGAGCACACCACCTGCGGAGCACTGGGGAAACACACACAGGGAAGATGGGAAGGAAGCCACGCCTGAGCTGTGCTTCAAAGGGTACGTGGGATTTCAAAATGAAGGAAGAGAGAAAAAAGGAAGCATTACAAACCATAGAAATAACCTAAGCAGAGATTTGAGAATATAAAATCAGAAGGCTGATGATCAACATGAAGTCCTTTACACAGTGGGGTCTAAATTATGTATAGTGTGGGCTCTGAGGTGCCAAGTCTTGGGAGGCACCATGGGTGTTATGGAATTTTGGGGGGCATTGGGAGAAGAATAAGCAACACTCCAAGGTCTGAGAAGGATCAGCAGCCAGGTCCTGGGTCATTTCGAGCCTGAAGACTCCCCTCTCTTGCCCTACAATAGGATCCCAGGCAGGAAACGCTTGACCAGTTACAGGTCTCTGGGGCTTGACTTGGGTCTCTTCCTGGCCCCACAGGAGACTGTGTCATCCAGAATGCATCCAACAGTGGAGTGGGGCAAGCAGTCATCCAGATCGCCGCAGCCCTGGGCCTGAGGACCATCAATGTGGTCCGAGACAGGTGTGTGGGGAGACCTGATCCCAGGGCAAGCTAGTGGCCCTTCCTCCCAAACTCCCACCCTGCCCCGCATCCCTGCAGATGCCCCTCTCTCCACTAGAGGGCACCCGTGCATAAGCAGTCCTCCTCTGCAGCAGACAGGGACTGCTGACAGGTCAGCCATGGGAAAGGAGGCCCAGGGGGCCTCTGGCTGTGGATGAGCCACGTCCTAAATGTAAAGGGAGAGCGGGAAGGAGGTGGAGCCCACCCTTGCCGAAGACTTTTTCTTCTTCTTCTTTTTTTTTTTTTAAAGATTTATTTATTTATTTATTTATTTGACAGAGAGATCACAAGTAGACAGAGAGGCAGGCAGAGAGAGAGAGAGAAGCAGGCTCCCTGCTGAGCAGAGAGCCCGCCGCGGGACTCCATCCTAGGGCCCCGAGATCATGACCTGAGCCAAAGGCAGCGGCTTAACCCACTGAGCCACCCAGGCGCCCTTGCCAAAGACTTTTTGAGACTCTTGAGATAACCCATGATCTCACACCCACAATTCATATTTGAGAATCCCTGAAACTGTGTTCTTGCTACTGTGAACTAACCCAGGGCCTTTTCTCCCCTTGCATCTGGTGGCACTTTGAACTGCTCCAACCAGGGATATGAAGGAGATGGGACAGGATTGTCATCTCTGTTTTATGGTGAGAAACAAGTTCCAGAGAAAGGAAGACATAGCAAGTCAGTAACAGACTGTTAGCTCCCTGGCTCGAGCTCTTTCCACAATAACATCCAGTTGTCTTAAGCCTCGCTGTCTCCTGGAAGTCCAGTCTTAGGAGGAGAACTGATACTCACTTCCCCTCCCTGTCCCCTCACTTGTGTTAACAAAATCTACTGTTTGCCTTGGCCAAAGAGGTCCAGAGCCACTCCTGGGCTGGAGTATATTTGCACAACACACTGAAGAGCCCCCTTGAAAAGTGTTGGGGAAGGGAAATGAAGTTTGTTGTTTCAGTAGACAAAGTCAGGATGTGAAATGACTTTCTCACACCTTTGAGCTGACAAGGGCTGTAGGAATCACCCCAAAATACCAGTGAGGGAACCGAGGCATGGAGGTGTTGGGGTGTGATGAAATCAGGTAGCCAGTCCCTACAGAAGGCCTGGCTTACACACAACCCCAGCTTCCCACAAAGAAACTCATGTTCTCACAGCCATGGCAGAGGGGTCCTACGAGCCTAGGGTAAAGAAAGCCAGCAGGTGTAACTAAGGGCCATGGATTGTGTTTGGTTTCCAGACCTGACTTCCAAAAGCTGACTGACAGACTGAAGAGTCTGGGGGCCGAGCATGTTCTCACAGAAGAGGAGCTCAGGAAGCCTGAGATGAAAAACTTCTTTAAGGTACCTAGGATGAGGGGCATTGTGCCTTCATTCCATGCTCATCTCCCTGGGGAAGACAGATCTGCTGGAAAGGCTGGGACTGGCCCCCGTTGCTCCTCTCCAAATTCTCCCTTAGTCTCTTTGTGGAAGGGGAAAGCACATTCCCTCAGCCAGGGGACAGCAGTCATTAAGGGTTCCTGGTGCTGTGAGGGAGGCAGGAGAGACAAAGTTCAAGAAACCCTGGATGGTGTGTAGGTTTGAATATTTGTAGCGCATCTCCTCAGCCCTCACAACCAGCGTGACTCTCCGAGCTGGGGGAGGATGTGGGGAACCTGAGGCACAGGGCAGGAAGAGAAAGGAAAGCATTTCTAGGTGAGAAAACCAAGACTCAAAAGAGATCAATGGGCACCAAGGGCAGACAGTTACAGGTGGTGGGGTCAGGGCTCTCTGAACTCACAGCTTCTTAACCTTCCAGAACCTCCATCCCCCAGCACACCCAATAAGTGATGAGACTGTATCTCAGCCTCCTCCCTCTGAACCCTGGAGTGACCAAACACACTCTCTCGAGAACACATGCCTCTTAAGGTTTCTAAAGCCCGAGTTGAACTGAGTTGTAAGTGCACACACACAGAAGAGGCACACTCGGGGGACCTGAAGTCCTTCAAAAAGGAATTTAGACAACCTCCATCTGTTCTTTCCCAGAGATGAGTTCTGGACGAAATTCCAAAGCAGATAATAGGATTAAATTGATAAAGCAAAGGTCCTCCTTGGGCCCAGTTTGAAGGCACAGACATCCCATTTTCCTCGCTCCCTCCCTCTGACACGTGGCCTGGGGCGGGGTGGGGGGGAGCTGTTGGTAGCCAGCTTCCGACCCCACATGTACAGAGCTGCTCCCTCACTGCAGGTTTCTTATTTTCCAGGACATGCCCCCGCCGCGGCTTGCTCTCAACTGTGTTGGTGGGAAAAGCTCCACAGAACTGCTGCGACACTTAGCGTAAGTCCCTCACCCCTGCAGGTCCGGTTGGCCAGTGCTCTCCATGCCTTTAGCTGGGAGGACGGTCAAGGGACCAAGTCCCAGTAGCCAACGCCAGCCAAGGCCAAGTCAGCATAACCCTGAGCAGGAAACTGGGGCCACAGTCCTGTCCTAGTCAACCAGGCACTTCCTTTCTCAGCCTCCAACATTATAGATCACCGAGACACCTGCCCATTTTGTTTCTCCAAAGGATCCGGAAGATGGCTAAGCTTTCTGTGAGAGGGGAATGGTTACTGATTCATAACCTAGGGGCCTCTTAAAACGTCACTAAGTCCTAGCTTGTTAACTTTTAAGTTTTTTATTAGATTCTCATTTTAGAAGTAAAAGTATGCTCTGACAAAGCATTTTGAAAGCATGTAAAGGTACAAAGGATGGGCCACCTGGCTGTCTCATTCAGTTGAGCATCCAACTCTTGATCTCAAGGTTGTAAGTTCAAGCCCCATGTGGAGATTACTTAAAAAATAAAATCTTAAAAATAAAATTACAAAGGCAAAATTAAGCACGAAAGTTACCTATCATACCACAACCAAGGGGGAATAAGCCTTGTTGACAATATTAACAGTGCACGTCCTTCCCTTGCTTTTTCTGTTAACATGAACTTCTTGAGCTGAGGAGTGCCTGAAAGGATACATTCCAACTAAAACAGAAATCCCTCAACAATATTAGTGGACACCTACTTGCTAACAGTCACTAGTGAGGGGGTACAGAGATGGCTAAGACACTGAGGGAACTCTCTAGAATTCACAGGCTAGATGGGAAGATGCGTCATGTGGCCAGAGAGCTGTGAGAGCCATCACTGAGCATTTGCCTGTGCACCAGACTGTGCAGAGGACTTGATTTACCCCCCACTCAAGTGAGGGGTCCTATTCCATCCCATTTACACATGGACCCAAAAGGTTAATTACCTCCCCCAAGCGCTGGGAAGTGGGAGGGCCAGGCTTAACCCCAAGCTACTGTGACTCCTGAACACAACCCTTCCTCCCGAGTCCGGGGTTAGGGGAAGGGGAGTGGGGGGTGGAATATAAACCCTTTCTGCCTCAGAAGGTTAGTCCAAGAACACAGAGAAGAAGCACAAATCGCTCCAAAGGTGGCGGGGGTGGGGGGGCTTCAGTTTTCTCACTGCAGAGCCAGAGTGATAACAGTGCCCCCCTGGGGCTATGGGGGGGTCTTCACAGAGCCAGTGTACATGGAAATATTTCATACCTGTGCCCCGCACCCAGAAAACGCTCAATGAACATTGCAGGGTGGTTGGGGGAGCACGTGGATCCCAACCTAGGAGCTCTACTTTCCACTGGAACAGGTGTCAGCTGAAAGGGAACTTAAGACCAAACTACCCACCAGCCTCCCGGACAAAGAAATCACCGAGCCTCACACCAGCAGCTTCTTCCATTCTGTAGTTTGCAAAGCGCCCCCCTCTCGCCTTCATTGTCCTTGGTCAACAAACTCCTAAAAAGAGCCAGGGAGTGGGGAGGAACCAGGTTAAGATTAGCCACAGGAAGTCTCTAGCTTACTTGTTTGTGAAAAACTATTTGAGCCTCTCCCATTTGACTGCTGGGGTGCGTGTGGGTGTCAGCAGGTCCTGACCAGCCCCTCCTGCACGCGAAGGGCCAGTCACCCACTGTCCTCTGCCCCACTGACACCATTCCTTACATGTACGGCCACCTCATCTCCACAGCTCCTTCGAGTCAGTGTGGACAGGTGACAGAGCAGAGGTCTGCACCGATGTCTGTGCATGGCCCAAGGCTGCACATGAAGGAGTGGAAGGGAGCCAGGACTAAACTTGGGCTTTTCTCAGCAGAGCACACTTCTCTGCAACAATTCATCCCAAGCGCAACTGGTGGTTAGATCAGTGGGTTCCCAGCTTTGGCTCAACATCCATGTCGCCTGGTGGGGTTGTTTGTCGCTTGGCTTGAGCAGGGATCCGTGCTTCCTGATTCCTTAGGTCTGGGTGGGAACCAAGTCTACAGTTTTGAAACCTTCCCAAGGGTTCTGAGATCAAGGTTCAAGGACCAGGGTTGGACTAGAAGTGTTCTGGCAGCTTGAGAAGGGCCCTGTCTCTACCTGTACCCACTCTGTTCTCTCTGGACTCTTCAGGCCTGGGGGAACCATGGTGACCTACGGGGGGAATGGCCAAGCAGCCCGTCATAGCCTCTGTGGTAAGCTGGTGGGGGAGGCAGACGTGGACACAGGCCTGGACCCCACAGTTGTCCCAGACCCACAGAAGCCCTTGTCCCTGGAGGCGGTTTATACCTCCAGCAGAGCCTGAAATGCTGGCCCTCAGAGCCCCAGCTCATCCCTCTTGTGTCCACAGAGCCAGCTCATTTTAAGGATCTCAACTTCGAGGCTTTTGGTGTCCCCAGTGGAAGAAGGACCACAGTCCAGGTTAGTGGATGATGGCGCTATCGCCAGGGGCCACACAAGAGGGCCAGTGCCTGCTGTAGAAGTGACCCGCCATCCTCAGGCCTGGAGAGGTAATGGCTCCTGCGCCCTGGCGGGCTGAAGGAAATAGCCTCTAGCCATAGCTGCAGTCAGCCAATGGGTGGCAGCAGTGAGCAAGGCACACACTGTCCCCATCCTGAGCAGATGCCCCTGGGGAAGACAGCCCTGTACAGAGAACAAATTCTGGAGCCAGTCGGCCTGGGTTCAAATCCTGCTCCCGCCATCACTGGAATAGCTTACCCAGGCTAGCGCATGGGACCTGGACAAGTTACTTGACTTCTGTCTCAGTTGAAATATCACAGTTGTCTAGATATTGTTGGCCTTTGATTGAGGAGGAAACTGAGGTTCAAAGTGGTTAGATAGCTTGCCCAGTCTCCCCATGTAGGGAGTGGTACAGCCACAATGTAAACTCATCTCTTTGACTCCAGAACCTGAGCCAGTCCACCAGCCTTCCTCTCCTGGACGGACTGTGGTGGTCCAGAGTGTGACACCGCCCCCTTCCCCCCTCCCCCCCCCCCCCCCCCCCCCCCCCCCCCCCCCCCCCCCCGCCAATGCTGAGACTGAAGAATCACGTGGAGTTGTCCAAGTGAAGGGGAGGAACGTGGTGGCATCAATGGCATGTTTCAGGCCAGAAACGTAGCCTATGCAAAAGCCCATCATAGAGATGGGGGCCTAGACAGATAGGTTGTGACCTGATTATGAGAAGCTTACAACCCTTCCTAAGGAGCTCAGACTCTATCTTAAAGGCAAGTGAAGAGCCACCAAAGAGGTCTCAACAGGGGACATGATTAGATTTGAATGTGGCATGAATTGATGTCTGTGAACAACCACTTCTCAGCTGAGGCCTTCACTTCTCATCTTCCTGGACCATAGAGGGGTGCAGGCCCTGGGAGGCGATGCCGGGGACCTCAACTTGGGGGATTCTAGGGAGTCCTGGGTTCTCAGAGAAAGCTGCCTTCCCTGAGCAAAAACTCATCAGTTCCACATCAGCTGGCATGCCAGGCACACCCATGCCCCGCCAGCCCTCAACCCTCCACCTCCCTTCCCTGTGCCTCTTCTAGCCGCCCTGCTCAGTACTCCTGCCCTCCCACTATTCAGGACTCGTGGTTACACCCCAGTCAGGTTCTGTGGCTCAGAGCCCTCATCGCACACCCTCTGCCTGCCACCAGCTCCTGGGGCCATTCCCCACGCTCCTCTGTCCTACCCGCCAGGAAACCAGGCTGCCTGCACAACCTCCCTACCCTTGGTCAAGCCTGGGCTCTTGAGGCTTTCCTGGAGTTTAGCGCCAGCTCCTGCCACCAGGGGTGGCCCATGGTGTGTCTCGCTGTGCCCTGCCACCACACCCCGTCTGACTTCCTCAACTTCCCACAGCCCAGTTCAAGGAGCTGATTCTCACGCTGTGCGGTCTCATCAGCCGAGGCCAGCTCACAGCCCCCGCCTGCTCCGAGGTCCCACTGCAGGACTACCAGCGTGCCTTGGAAGCTCGATGCAGCCCTCGTGTCTTCAAAGCAGATTCTCACCCTGTGCTAATCGCAGAGGAGCCAGAGCGAGGTGGGAGAGGAGACAGATCAGCTGGACTGGTTTCTGGCGCCTCGGTTTCTGGCCCCCTCAGCCTTCCACAGGCTGTCCTCTCTCTCCAAACTGGGAGGGTTGTGCAGCCAGCCAAGGCTTGCCCCAGGGCCAGCCCCAGGGTGTCTAATAAAGTGAACTTCGGAAAAAACAAACACATACAAACCCATAGAAGCTCATCCCTGTCAAGAAGGACCCTCATGTGCACCTGCTAAGAAGCCCCCTTGCCTGTCCTCCACTTGTCCCCCAGCGATGATTTCCTGACCCCTGGAAACAAAGCATGGGTGGGCACTGGCAGGTACAAAAGCAGTAGGACACAGGCTCCACCCTCAGGCTCTCTGCAGAGGAGCAAAAAGGAACATGTGACTCACTCTGGTGGTGTGTGGCTCAGTCTGGGGCAGGAGGAGGAAACAGCTACACGGGAGAGAGAATGTCAGGCTGAGGAGCCAAGGAGGTGGGCTCTCAGGTCGCCGGACCAAGCTACGGGATGCCTGTTCTAACTGGGGAGATGGTTGTTACACCAGTGCTTCTCAGCCCCAAGTCATTTTACCCCCAGGGATGTTTGACAGTGTCTGGAGACATTTTAGTCATCACTGAGAGGATGTTATTGGCATCTAGAGGGTAGAGGTGAGTGATGCTGCTCAGACATTTTGTGCTGCACAAAACAGCCTTCCCCAACAGAGAATTACCCAGCCCAGAATGTCCCTGATGCCGCGGCTGAGAAACCCAGCATTAAACTAAGATTCCTACAACAACTACTGTGCGGATTCGTATGCTAAGCATGTGGGTGAAACGCTGAGACCATCACTGATCAGGGTCTTGTCCTAGGCCTGTGGTCAGGGGAGTCTTCCTGACATGAAGCTTGAAAGTTGGCTCTGAAAATGAGTAGCTTTATTCAAAGAGAAGAGTTTGACATTATGTAACTTTCCATGTTTGCCTTATGATCCACTCATTCAGAGCAAAAAACTAGAAACTTTGGAATGTATTTACTGGATACTTAGTATGTGCCTTAGGCTAGGGATGCTGGTGGTGGGGGAGAGGGGACTGGCCCTCTAGTTGCTTAGCCCAGAGCAGGGGACAGACCTTCCCAGTATATAATGAGGCCACTGACTTGGGTATTCAGAGGGCAGTGGGGACACAGCAGCTCTGCCTGAGGGTTGAAGGAAGGCTTCATGGAGGAGGTGTCATCCACACTAAATCTTAAAGGCCAAGCAGGAAAACATACCAAGCGAAACCAAGGGCACATATGAGATTTTGGAGGGCTGGGAGCCTGGCTCTGCCCCCTGAGACAGGAGAGTGTGAGGACTAAGGTGGGAACTGTGAATAGAGGTCAAAGCAAGAATGTTCGAGAAGTCAGCACTTACCCTCCAGAGCAGGGGAGGCACAAAGGGATTTTCAGCAAGAGTGATGTGGGAAAATTGGCTCCGAAGGCCAGAGTATGCTCAGGCTTAGTTGCATGCAAACACATAAACAGGCCCCCAGCATAATACTCTTGCCTTTGGGAGCACCTTCTGGGTCCTCTGGAGAAAAGGACTCCTCTTCAGCCCAGGGTTGGGGAAGGTCCGCAGGTGTCCTCTGGATAAGAGTTGCTACCTTGCGCAACTAGGCTTGGGATCAGCCCCAACCTGCCCAGGTCTCTCCTGTCCCCTGTCCTCTGTCCTTGAGGTTAGTGGGACACCTGACTGTATAGATGGTCAACATGGGCAAGTGCAAAAAGCCTGAGAGGGTGGAAGAGGCTGCTGAAAGTCTACAGGAGTGAACGGTTCAGATTCAGTTCTTCGGGGTGAGTCCACAATGTTGGGCTTAGGGGAACCGATGAGCCTGCAGCCATGGGGAGGGAGCAGCCCCTGGTACAGACTCAGAGGAGGTAGACAGGAAGGAGGAAGATTCCTAACATCATGGTTAGAGACCCCATGGAGGGATGTGCAAGATGTCCTGAGAATGTAGCTCTGGGGGTCTGGAGATGACATCTGGGCTGTGCTTTAAAGGATGATTATAGTTTTCTCAGGCGGGGAAAGGAGACAAGCATAAACCAAGGGACCAGATTAAGCTAAGTTATAGAAGCAGGACGTTTATGTTAAAATCTTCTCATTTCCCCCCAAATATCCATTCTCTTCCTGAGGATGCCGACAACTTTTAGGTCGGTACATAGTGGCTGGAATAAACGGGTTTCTGGCTTTCCTTACAGCAGACAGGTCTGTCACTTGTCATGCAAACAGAAGTGGTAGGTGTCAGTTTATTAAGAACCTCTTTAAAATATAGCTGGCATCCATCCTGTACCTCTATCTTCCCTTTCTGCCTTCCCCCTGGTTGGGACATAGGCCTGATTCTGGGAATTTGCGCAACCATCTTTGATCATGTTAAGAATGGGTCAGTGACAAGATCCAAGAAGCCTGGGTTCCCCGTACCCAGAAGTCCTAACTGGCCACCTCAGGATTTGTTTTACATAAGAAACAAGCTTCTGTGTTATTTAGGTCCCTCGTATTGGGGCTTTCTCTGAACTTGATTATAACTCATCTGTATTCTCTGGTCTAATTTATGTTGAAATCATTCATGCTGAAGCTGAAAGAGTGAATGGTGGCAGTTTATGATTCCCCACTAAGGAATTTGAATTTTATCCTATTGGCTGTAGGAAACAAAAGATTTCTGAGCCAGAAAATGAGAACTCTGCTTTGGGGGGGAAAAAGAATTCCTCTGGCAGCAGGTTAGGGGACAGTTGGGAGAAGGGAGACACTAAAAGAAGAGAACATCAGAAACTCCCAGGCTTCTGAATTTCAAATAAGGAAAATCCCCTGAAACTTCAAAGACCAGCATGGGGATTACCAACATTTCAGAGGCCAGCACAGAGAGGAGACTGTGACAAGACCATAGGAAGAGTCAAACTTCAGATGGATCATCTCTTGAACACTTTCCACAAGTACAGAGGCTATTTTTCATTTTCAGGCCGAATAATTTATGGAGTGGGGACAGCTCTTTGGGCCCACTAAGTAAAATCCTTCTTAAATGGCTGGAGGAAGAACCCTGGGCTCCAGGGGACTGAAAGAAGACGAACAGGCATTACCTCCTAAACCAAAGCTGGGGCACACCTGATGCCTGGAGGCTTCATGACTCTGACTCTGGCGCTCCCTGCTTGGTGTCTTTTGGGAGCTTCCACCCTGCAACTACCTACAGCCACTGCCATAATACTGATCATTGCTTTGTGTCTTGGGAGATGAGATAAATAAGCCTGCTTTCCTCAGGGAAAGACTTGAGGCCCGGAAGAAGGTTCTTGAATTCATCTGTGTGGAGCAGGCGGGCCTGTCCTTGCGCCTGGAAGCTCTTGGCTGCATCTACCAGCCTCATACTTGTTGGTAGGCACCTTGCCCTGGGGAAGACACTGGGCCCAGCCAGAGCAGCTGGGAATGGTAAAGAAGACAGACATTTGCAGGCAGGAAAATCCTGGGAAGACAGCAGAGCCGACCTAAAAGGTAAGGAAACATTCGCACTCCCTGAAAGAAAAACAAGCTCTCCCTATGCCCCTAACCCTTTGCAGTGTTTAAGCCCTTTAACGTGTATCTCCATTTGATTTTTACACTTCCTTGTATCATTGAGATTTTAATATCATAACTTTACAGAAGAGGAAGACACCAAGAGAGGCGAAGTGAGTTGCTCAAGGTCACACAGCAGGCAGCAGATCTGGCGCCAGAAGCCAGCTCCCCTGACCCTGTCTGGTCACCATACCTGTCAATCCTGACTTTTTTCTTTTCTTTTTTTTTTTTTTTTTTTGGCCCCACAATTGGCCCTGTGCTCCCTCTTTTCTCTGGACTCCTTGATTTTGTACAATGATAATTAGCATGTCAATCAGAAGACAGTTCAAATTTCCCTGAGTCTGCGTCTCATGGGGAGGCAGGAAAAAGGAGAATCAGGTGGCCACTGAAGTCATTCAGGTAAGAGATCATTTGTTGATTCACTTAATAAACATATTGAACACCCACTATGTGAAAAGCACTGTTAATAGATGTTAGGGATACAGTAGGAGACAAAAAAACACATCCCTGATACCAGGGAGCTTATATTCTAGTAGAAGAGAAAGACCATGAACAAAAAGAAATAAGGCAATAACAGAGTGTGGTAGATGCTGTGAAGAAAAAAATACAGTGATATCATATTGACAGGATACTTGACATAAAGAGGGCAAGGAAGGTCTGAGGCCTGAGAAGGGGCCAATCATATTGCAGACAGAGGGAAAAGCACAACTTTTTAGCTGTGATGTATGAACAATATGACGAGACCTGCACTCACTTAGGAAGTGCGAGTGAAGTGAATGGATTCGGCAACATTTAGAAGGAAGGACCGACTAGATGAGGCGGTTGAAGGTTGAACTTCAGCACTTTGCCTGATGGAAGGTGCCACTCCCTAAATTAGGAAACTCCGGAGGAGGAGCAGGATTTAGAGACAGGCATTTTCCCTGTATGGGGCTTTCATTCCCATCTGTATAACAGATGTAGTCTGATCACAGACTACATGACACAGACACAGACTACATGAGAACCAAGGTTAAAACCAGTTCTTAAGAATATCATGATCCTCATACTACTAAATTCCAAATGGATCAAAGATTGCAATATAAAAAAAGTAAGTCCTAAAAATAACAATAAGCCATGGGACGTGTTTTTCTTTTTAAATCTCAAAGTGAGAAAAACTACAACACAAAATCCAGAATCAAAGAAAAATAAAGGGTGGATAAATTTGACCCCATAAATATCTTACGTTTTTGCATAGCAGAAAACATTCTGGGAAAAGTCAAAAGTCAACAAACTGGGAAAAAATACTACTCATCTAACAACTGATTTCGCTAATATATAGGGAGTTCCTATGAATCAGTAAAAAAAATGGGCAAAGGGGGAGTCTGGGTGGCTCAGTCAGTTAAATATCTGACTCTTGGTTCCAGCTCAGGTCGTGATCTCAGGTAGTGAGATTGAGCTGAGCCCTACATTGGGCTCCTAACTCTGAGAGGAGTCTGCTTGAGATTCTCTGCCTCTGCTCCCACTACCCCCACCCCCATTCGATTTTGCATTCTCTCTCTCTCAAATAAATCTATATAAGGGGGAGGATGGCTCCTGGGTCACTCAGTAAGTTGAGTGGCTGACTGTGGATTTCGGCTCAGGGTCCTGAGATCAATCCCAGGCTCAGCGGAGAGTCTGCTTGAGAATTCTCTCTCCCTCTCCATGCCTGCCTTATGCGTGCTCTCTATAAATAAATATTTTTAAAAATTAACAGCAACAACAACAAAAAACAAGCAAAGGATCTAAGCAGACACAGAAAGTATAAGCATCTCTTAAACAAATGAATTGAGTCTCACTCCACTCAAGATAAATACAAACTAAACTACCCCAAGATAGCATTTTTCAGCTATTAGATTGACTAAGATCATAAAATTTGATAACACCATGTTGTTGATGAGATAGAGAAACAGGTACTTATGGAGGAGAATTGAGCAATATCTGTCCAAACTATACTTGCCCACACCCTTTACCCCAACTATCTTCTAGGAATAGATACTACATATATGTATATACAAAGTTACTCATTGCAGCAGTTAAAACAAATGGTTTGAACCTACCTCAGTATCCTTCAGTAGGGCACTGAGTAAATAAATTACTGTGTATAACGCCATTTCATAAGCCATAAAATAATCCTGAGGAAGCTTCTTTTGTACTCACGGAATGACTTTCAAAATAATAGTAAGCACGAAACTGTACATATAGCACACCCCTATTGCTTTGTGTAAAATACCTCCCAAAGGGCATTTAAGAAACTGATTACGTTGTTTGCCTCTGGGAAGGGAAACGAGATGGCCAGAGGACGGAGATGGGAAGACTTTCCACTGTATCATTTGAAACAGTTAATGAATTATCCTTTCAAAATGTAATTTTAAGGGGCACCTGAGTGGCTCAGTCGGTTAAGACTCTGCCTTCTGCTTAGGTCATGATCTCAGGGCCACGGACAGAGCCCTGCCTTGGGCTCCCTGCTCAGCGGGAAGACTGTTTCCTCCCTCTACTCCTAAACCCGCCTGTGCTTCCTCTTTCTCTCAGATATTTTTTAAATGAAGTAAATTTTATATATATATACCAATATTTGAGTTCCTATCTCGGTCCAGATACTGTTCCAGGCAGTATATTCTTCCATATATACTACCCCAGTTAGTTATCCATTTAGTCCATTGAAATGGATAAATCATTCTAATTTTACAATAGAAAATAAACTGGCCAAGTAATTATCAAGCCCAATCTAGCTTCAAAACTCCAGCCTTCCCCACCTTCCACACTGCTTCTATTGAAACAACCTGTCCTATTTTTAAAATAATATTGGTATTTATTGGACACTTGCAATGTGCTGGGAACAGTACTAAGTGCTTGACGTTATCTAGTCTCATATATAATTCTCCATTTGGCTCTGGAAGGTTGGAATTTCTATCCCTCTTATACAGAGAAGACAATTGGGGCTTAGAGAGCTGGCGCGTAACGGGTCCAAGGTCACGGATACAAAGACGGTTGGAAGCCAGACTTAACTCCAAAGCTGCTCAGAAGTCGAAACCACTCCCGGTTCAAAGGACAAAAGCAGAAACGCTCGCTGGGCCGGGACAGTTGCAGGCACTTCCGGGGGGAGGAGCGAAGCCACCCGGCAGCGAATGCGACGCAGGCCCAAACACAGCGAACTCGCGAGAGGACGTGCGGAGAGGGGGAGGAGGGGAGGACTGCCCCGCGCCGCAAGCACCGCCTGTCGGTCACCTGGCCCCGCCCCCACGCCGGCGCGCCCCTGGGCAAACCCCGCCCCCACTCCTGGCCGGGCGGGAAGCGAACGCGCGCTCCCTCCCGTTACCCTCCGCCTGCGGGGAGGGCGGGGAAGGCGGGAGGCGCGCGCTCGCGTGCTGCGTGCTCGCGTACGTCGCTGGGGCTCGCCTGCGTCCGTCCCGCCGCTCGCCCGTTGCCGCCGCCGCCGTCGCCGCGCTCTCGCTTCGCCGGCCCTGCGCCTAAGGGGGCTGGGGCCGGGCCAAGCTGCCGCCGCTGTTGCCGGGATGCCGCGGGTGTACATCGGCCGCCTGAGTTACCAGGCCCGAGAGCGCGAGTGGAGCGCTTCTTTAATGGCTACGGGAAGATCCTGGAGGTGATCTGAAGAACGGGTGAGGAGGGCAGAAGAGGGGTCGGCCGGGTGGGGACAGGGCCCCAGCGGTGGTGGGGAGGCCGCGGGAACGGGAGAGGGACGCCTGCCCGGCGCGGAGCTGCTACTGGCCTGCTCAGGCTCCGCCATAGTCGCGGCGCCTCGGGGGCGCGGGTAGGCCCTGGTTCCCACTGCGCCTGCGCGGGTGGGGTGGTGGAGGATAATGGGAGCGATGGTGAGGATCTGAGTGGGACGGGGAGAAGGAAAACCCGAGTGGGATTGGGGCTCCGGGCGGGAGGGTACGGCTCCTGGGCGCCGGGGAGGCCTGGGTTTTTCCTTCCCGGGCCCCGGCAGTGGGGTCTGGTTCGTCTCCGGATAGAAACCGACCTTTCCCGCTCTTAGGGCTGCTGGAAATAAACAGGATTTCCTGCTCGCTTTTCACCTCTTGGCCGGTCTAATGGATCAGACAGTCACCACGCATCTTTCGCGAGGCCAGGAGCTCCGGAGGGAGGCACTTTTTTGACGTGCATGTGTCACACTTTTTTGGGCGGGAGACTCGGGTTTGAGTGAATAGTCTAGTGGCAGTTTCGAAAGTATCGTCTTGCCGCGCTGAAAGCCTTGACCGTTCTCCCCTACAAGGGTAATTTAAAGTCTTGATTCGTTATCTTTCAAACTCCGTACAGAGTTTCCATACTGTGGTTTCCGTTCTACGACTTGCCAAAAAATTGCTTTGTCGTTGTAGAATTTGTTAGAAGGTCGTGGCCTCCCTGGCTAGTATCTGCGGCAGCTAGTTAAGGAGATGGAGATTCACAGCTCGAAATTGCTTATTTACTGCCTCCCCGGGTTTGGTCTGTTACTTGTATTCCTGATCTACTTTGGCAAAGCAGGGCCACCCGGGGCTACACGTTTCAGGGGAAAGAGATGAGTCCGGCATGGAGAAGATTCCCAACGGGGAAAGCTATGAGAGCCAGGAAACGTTAGATAGGACTTCAAACACATAGGTCTAAAAATTAAAAGGAGTGGGGGGGGGGGGCATTTTAGGGCACTAAACCTTGAGTGTTAGAGGAACTCTTGGCTTATTTGGAAAAAAAAAAAAAATGAAAGACATTTGCAACAGGTCTGATAATGGTTACAGGTTACTCTCCATTGTAATACTAGCAACTAACACTTGAGAAGTTAAGAAAAATACCTCAGTTGCACATTTGAGACAAATTGGTAGCTTCTATATACTCACATTGTTGGTTGGCTTTAAAAAGTCATTTCAAAGAGATTGTTAGGAAGACTCACCTTCTTACTAAGGAAAATGTCTTCGATAAAAGTGTTTATTATTGGTCACGTGGCTGGCTCAGTCGGTGGAGCATGAAACTCTTGTTATCCAGGTTGTAAGTTCAAGCCCCATGTTGGGTGTAGAGATTTAAAAAAAAAAAAGACCTTTTTTTTAAGTGTTTACTATGAATACGGAATACTGATTTAGAGTAAAAGGTTTAGGAAATTACTCACTTGGTACAGGAGAGCTTTTGGTTCTTAAGAAATTTACTAGATAAAGTGGGGTTTTGTTGCTTGATACATGTATGAAAGATGCAGTGGAAACTCCCCGTTTTCTTCAGAGGCCAACTAAGTTGACCGTAAATTTTGTCGTCAGTTTTCTTATCTACAAGGGAAAGGAGCATTAGAGATAATTGTAAAGCATTTGGCTCATAGCTGTAAATGGTAGCTGTAATCAAATGGGTTTTGACTGTGATCATTAGGAGACAGTTTCGGTATTTGGTAACATGAAGGATATTTGGTGAGGTCTGTTTTCTAAAGTTACTCAAGTGATAGCAGGAAATAATGTTGATGTTAATGGTAAAAAGGTTAATGGGACAAACATGTTAATAACCCACCAATGAGATACTTGCTACTGTGCTAAATGGATTGGAAAGAAAGAAAAACAGTTTCTGCTCTTGAGTAAATTAAGTGTTGACAGTTAGAACATGTCCACTCTGAGTTAAGAAATGCTTGCCCTTACTTTAAACTCAAGTAAAACTTGGAATAGTTTGTTGGAAGAGATTTGTTTGAAATGGGCTTTGAAGAAAGAATTGACTGGGGCTTGAAATAAAGTGTCTGGGAATAAAGTATGTCATAACCGGTGATGAGGAGGTGGTCCAGTAAGGAACACTTCTGAGAAAGAATGAGGAATCAGGCTTGGATTGAGTCTCATGAGGGATTTAGCTTGATTCGAACAACATGAACCAGAAGCATCGACTATAAGATTTTACACTGAGCATCCAAAAATCATGGATAGGAATTGAAAGGCTCTGGAGGGAATAGTTGAGCAATATGGAAAATGGAGAGAAAGGGCAGATTCTTGCAAAACCTTAAATGCCTGGGTCTCTTTGGGGGAACTATTCTCTTAGCAGATATGCTGCTAAACCATGATATATGTGAAATCTGCGATTGAAACTGAAGGCTGAAATGAGGAATGGGAAGTCATTTCAGGGATTCGAAGGCAGGTGAGAAAATTAAACTGGCACATGTGGCAGCATTCAGGAATCCCTGCCGAGGAGCGGGACTGCTGAGCAGGGGACCAATGGTGTAGATGGATTTAGAGCAAGAATTGACTGGACTAGATTGTAGAAGTGCGGAGGAGTCTGAAAGGAAGGAGGAGGTACAAAAGGGAAAGATGGCGTCATTCAGAAACGTGTAAGCCTGTGGTTCTGGACATAAGGGTAGTAGGTCTCCTTGAGAAGCATTTTTTACATACCTGACTTGTAATTATTAGTAATCAAACCTCTGAAGCAGATTTTGGAGGGATAGGATTTTGATGAATTGTGAACAAGAGTTCACACTTGTAGTGTGAAATGTATCAGTAGACAGTAGATACGTTCAGAATTAAATAGGCATAAAGTACTGGGGTAATTGGAAGTTCACCAAATGGGGAAGTAGATGAAGAAGGTGAAAGGAGATTTAGTGTCCAGGTGAGGATTTTATGGATCCTCTTGGAATTTCAAAAAATGTATATGCAGTAGTCCATTCCCTGCCATTTTATTATTCCAGGGGACCTAATCTAGATTGCCTTTATTTCAGAGAATTCCTAAAAAGGTGGTTCATTTGGGACCACAACATGATGTAGATCTCCCAGGACCCTGTAGACCACGCCAGGTGGTAGGTGTAGGGTCTCCTACATTCATACCTGCCACACTAAGTCCAGCAAGAGCCACTATGGGACCAGGGATCAAGGAAACAACAGTATTAGCAGTGCCTGTCTATAGCCTTCCAACTCTGGTAACTTTTGCTTCCTTTGATTATTTGTGAATTCTGTGGGCTTTCTTCTTTATTAATAAACCATGTGAAGTGTAGAAGGTTTTTCATATGGTAGTTTCTCTGCACAAAATCTTTTGGTTACAGTTGTAGATTCTTTATATCTTACTTTTTCCATATCTTAGTTAAGAAATTTAATTTATCACTCCCTGAGATTATTTTACTTGCCTAGGAGCTAGGCCCCAAATCATTGAGGGTTTTTTGTTTTATTTTTAAGTTAACCAAAGACATGAATTAAAACTCGACAGAGAAACTTGGCTATATATTTCACTCTGTGCTTCATATTGCAGTGAAATTGTGAGTAGCCAGAATTCTCAGGGGGTGTTCCTTTCTGTTTAATTGGATTTGCACAACTTCTTAAGTATAAGCAGGAAGTTTTTTATTTTCACCGTCCTCAAAAATCCCTTCAAGTAGAAGCTACCTTAATTTTTTTTTTTAATATGTTGAGACTCTTCGGTGAGTCAGAATTATTGGTTTTGTCCCTGATCACTGTAGAGCATTGTTAGATTTTTAGATATTGAGATGAATCCCCCAACCCCAGACCCTACACAGGGATTTTTCTCTGAGTCCTTGATGGGAGCTTGTTTTGTTTAGTTTCTTGTCTTTTCGTTTTAAAGGAGCAATAATGGAAATATAATTAGTTTAATGTTCCAGGTTATTGGTTTTTGGTTAATTGAACTGTGGGAGATTATCTTCACCCACCACCAAATAGCAATAATTGCATTATCATTTTTATGATAATGGCACAACTAATGAGTGCCAGGAATGACAAAGAAAAGGCAAACACTCTCCCTTTAAAAAGACCCCACCACCTTTTTGTCCACAGGCAGTTCTGCCTTCAAAAATAATGGCATGTTGAACCCCTATGGTCCAGGTCTTTGAATCTTTCTGTAAGTAAGGCATTTGGTTCTGGAGTAATTTATCTAAAAAGAGATTAAGACAGTTTTGTTTAAAGGAGCACTTGAACAACTTTGTTTATACATAGTTAGAATTAAAGACCCATTTTTAATTCCTGTAGTGTTTCAAAATAGCATGTATTTATCTCTGATTGTAAAATTTTTACATATTATAATTTTTTTAAAAAATACAGAGGACAGGGCGCCTGGGTGGCTCAGTGGATTAAGCCACTGCCTTCGGCTCAGGTCATGATCTCAGGGTCCTGGGATCGAGTCCCGCATCGGGCTCTCTGCTCAGCGGGGAGCCTGCTTCCCTCTCTCTCTCTCTGCCTGCCTCTCTGTCTACTGTGATCTCTCTCTGTCAAATGAATAAATAAAATCTTTAAAAAATAAATAAATAGATAAATAAATAAATAAATAAAAATACAGAGGACAAAAAATTATCCGAAGGTAACACTGCGTTTTGAGACTTTTTTTCATACATCCATACTCTTCTTAGGCCTCCCCATCTTTTCTACAGACCTAGGATCATACTGTACATCCTATTTGTTTTTACCTGACAACCTGACCTTGACCTTTGTCGTGAAGTGTTCTCTGACAACTTGATTCTTAATGGGTTCGTAGTATTCCCACATATCAACAGGTTTTTGTTTTTGTTTTGTTTTTTAAGATTTGTTTGTTTATTTGACAAAGACACAGCAAGAGAAGGAACACAAGCAGGGGGAGAGGCAGGCAGAGGGAGAAGCAGGCTTCCCACTGAGCAGGGATCCTCATGTGGTGCTCAATCCCAGGACCCCAGGATCATGACCTGAGCTGAAGGCAGACACTTAACAACTGAGCCACCCAGACACCCTTCAGCAGTTACTTACTTATTGTACATAATTAAAACCATGTTGCGAGACATTAGATTGTCTTTGGTTTTTTGCTAGTGTATGCTTTTATGGCACTGTGGTAAATATCTCTTATGTAAATCTTGGGTGGATTCCTGGGTGAACTTTTGGAGTCAGAGTATATACACATCTTTAAGGCTTTTGCTACCCATTGGTTTCCATTACTCTAGACAGAGTATTTATATTTTCACCTGTTGTGTTTAAGAGTTCCTGTTTTTCTGAGCTCTCAACTAGCCTTCATTATAATTTTTTTAATACTGTGATTTTTAACAAGATTGTTTAAAATTGTATATGAGGAAGTTATCGTGCAGCCTGTAAGGCTTGTCCATTTAGCCTACCAAGCATAACAGCTTCAAGAACTTTTTTTTTTTTATTAACAAGTAATGTATTATTTGCCCCAGGGGTACAGGTTTGTGAATCATCGGACTTACACATTTCACAGCACTCACCATAGCACATACCCACCCCAGTGTCTATAATCCACCACCCTATCCCTATCCGCCCCCCCAGTACCCCTCAGCATGTTTCGTGAGATTGAGAGTCTTTTATGGTTTGTCTCCCTCTTAAATTCCTCATATCAGAGAGATCATATGATAATTGTCTTTCTCTGATTGATTGACTTATTTTGCTCAGCATAATACCCTCTAGTTCCATTTTGGTGGCTGCATAGTATTCCATTGTGTGTGTGTGTGCACGTGTGTGTATATATACATGTGCACACACACACCACATCTTTATCCATTTATCTGTTAAGAGTTTTCTTTAAAAAGAACTTGTTGGGGCGCCTGGGTGGCTCAGTGGGTTAAGCCTCTGCCCCCGGCTCAGGTCATGATCTCAGGGTCCTGGGATCGAGCCCCACATCGGGCTCTCTGTTCAGCAGGGAGGCTGCTTCTCCCTTTCTTTCTGCCTACTTGTGATCTCTCTGTCAAATAAGTAAATAAAATATTTAAAAAAAAAAAAAAAAAGAACTTGTTGACTGATTAGAAAATAAGTATAAAGTCCTTTTAACATAAGGTCTTCTTTTTATTTAAAGATTTTATTTATTTATTTGAGATAGAGTGAGAATGAGAGCACAGGTGAATGCGTGTGCACGAGCATAAGCAGGAGGAGGGGCAAAGGGAGAGAGAGAGAAGCAGACTCCCTGCTGACCCAGGACACACACACCCTCCTCAGGCCATGCTTACTGGAGCCCAGGACCCTGGGATCATGACCTGAGTCAAAAGCAGACGCTTAACCAACTGAGCCATCTTAACATAAGGTCTTATGTGCAATTTTATGTCCCACTTTTTCTGCCTGATTTATCTCGTATATTTTTTGTTACATAAAAATCTTAACATCATTTTCACACCTGCAGAAAATTTATTGTATGACTGAATCATGATTACCCAACCATTCCTCTTAGGTCATCTCTAAATTCTGCTTGTTAAAATAACGCTGTGATTGGTATCACATGCCTAAAACTTTGTATTTTTATCATTCCTTAAGACAGTTTTTGTGAAGTAAAATTCACGTGTCACAGCAGGAAAGAATGTTTTCGAGGTTCTCAGTGCATGTAATGCCGACCAACTTTCAGAAAAGCTGCGTGCCGGCTGCTCTTGTACCAGCAGTGTGTGGCACGTGGCACTTCAAGTCTTTGGTAATTTCACAGCTGCAGGTGGTCTTATGTGTCTTATCATTTAAGAACTTTTTCTTAAATGAGTAGGAAATAATGAGAAATAGTGCTATGGATTTAGCAGCATTCTTCATTAGTAGTATAACCATTACAAATGTGACCAGGTTGGTTTTTGTACTGCAGTCTCTTGTTGAAGTGGGCCTGCATCTTAAATTTAAATGTTACTTTTCTTTTTCCTGAGACATGGGTAATTTTTAAGTGTCTGTCATTTTGAAAAATCAATGCCAAGACACAAAACTGTACTGTAATTTTGACCAAATGTTGCTAGCATAAATTACCTGGCTGGAGACTTACACTGTGTGATTCTGGTTCCCCAGTCAGTTTGTGATAAGAAGAAACATTGGAATTATTCGGCCAAGTCATTTTCAACCCCTGTTCCTCAGTTTAATGTCTTGCTCCTCCCTTCTCTTTGAGGGAGCATATGAATAAAAGGGCCATGTGAAGTATTTGTCCCTTTTAAAAAGTAAGCATAGGATGTAGACTAGCTAAAATAAGATACGGGTTCCCAGTATTTCTGGATGCATCCAAGAAACTTAAACAGAAAATTGTGTTTTGAGCTTCTCTAAGAAAGATGCTCATAGTATATGAGAGAATATTATTGGGGGTGGTCTTTATAAATTTGTAAGCTAACACCGAAATTTCAAAACTTTAAAAAACATTAGCAGCAGGCGCTTGGGTGGTTCAGTTGGTTAAGCAACTGCCTTCCGCTCAGGTCATGATCCTAGAGTCCCGGGATTGAGTCCCACATCAGGCTCCCTGCTCAGCATGGAGTCTGCTTCTCCCATTGACCTCTCTTCTCTCTCTCTCTTTTTCAAATAAATAAATAAAATTTAAAAAAATTAACAGCTTGCACTTGGGTGATTTATTTTTCAGCTGCGTACACCAGAGCGCTTTACTAACAGGTGTTGTTGTCTCTAGTTTGTACTGATTGGGAAACTGAGGAATTCGGGCAATTAAATGCCTGGCTCAAGGTTATAGAATGACTTCTTGCCAACTCTGGAAGCTGAAGCACTTTCTTATTCTCATACCAGATACAGCAGGAGCAGTGGCCGTCACAGCCTGTCTCATGCTCTTCCCTTCCGTGGTTCAGTCCTGTTGAGGACAGGAAGGTAGTTAGGTTCCACAGCCTGTTCGGTCTCTGGTCCCAGCTACAGTCTTCAACAAGCTAAAAAAGTTACTGCCGCCAGTGAAACTGGTGGTAGTTTTTGTGACACTGACCCTAGACAGAAACTCTAGTGAAACTCTCAGGCTGTTCTTTGAAGAGCCGTAAGATGGTGTCAGCTCTGTCCTGGCTGCCCTGGGGTAGGGATCGTGGGAGCAGATGCAGTTAAGCGATACCTGTTGCGTTATTGCTAGGGCTGTCTGGTCTTGGAGTAACCTGAAGGTAAAGGATCAGGCTGTGCTCTGGATTTGCATGTCCATGTTTTGAGGAAATGCCCTACATTACCTTTCCTGCGTGTTGAGATGAAAGTCTGGAGGTCTTGGAACTTCAAATGATACCTGAAGAAGCACCCAAAGGACGCTTGTAATCCTCTCAAGTCCCCCAGCCACATCTTTAGGCCTGGATGCCGGAATCGGGGGCGTTTGTAAAGAGAGACCTCCAAGACCTAGAGAAAGTGGGGCAACTGAAGGAGGAAAGGGGGGAGGTCTGGATCTGGCCTTCAAGAGTGGAAAGAGGTGAGCAGGAGGCTCAGGCACGGGAATCAGCAACCACAGACCAGAAGCACTGAGTTTGAGAAAAAGTTATTTCGTGTGGATAACTGGAAGCTGTTGATCCATTAATGTTAAAAGAATTTGAAAATGTTAAAATACTAAATGAATTAAATGACCGATTTCAAGGGAAGGGTGTCCCTTAAGAAATAGCATAGGAAGTGGCATCTTTAACCAAAAAGGAAAAGAAACTGACGGCAACCTGGGGACCATGGAGTGGTTATAAGGGATATGGGAACAGCCAAGATGGTCCCAGAGGTATAACTTCTAAGAGGCTTTAACAGCTGTTACCCACTCATAGTGCCATTTTAGAGGTAAGTATAAACTGGCTTTGTTTGTGGCTTTTGTGTGGAATCAAGTAGTTCTGTCTGCTGAATGTGAACTATTTCACTTGGGTGTAACAGATACCCTATTCCTATCTTACGTCCCTAGAGTGTTTGTTTTTTTTTTTTTTTTCCTAAATTGGTAATATGATGTTCATCTCTTGAGGGTTTTTTTTTTTTATACATATATTTTTTAAATCTGATTGTCTTCATGAACTGTAGTGTGTCATCAGGGAATAGTTAACCCCTTTTCTTGTGGGATCTCTTCATTTACTCTTCGTGTTGGTAAGTGTCAGAAAATGGAAAGGCACACAGGTGTGATTGTTTGCCCCTTACCCACTTTGAAGAAAGCAGCCATGTTGAGTTTAAAATGTAAATGAAACCCATTTTTTGTGTTGGGGGTTGTGGTTGTAATGGTGACCCACAAATTATTCAGGAGTTTGTTGCTTTCTGGGAGTAGTCCCATTTTATAGGGTGGAAATATGGTAGTAGCCTAAGGAAAGTGAAATTGCTTAGTACCCTTAAGTTCATTTTGAAACAGTTTGGGATAGTTGAAAGGAATTGGCATATAGGCCTATAGAATGGTTACAAAATAAGACTTGAATTTGAACTTGATACAGATTGCTCTCTATCTCCTCCTATTCTGGAGGAATTTTGTTTTATTGCTCAATATTTAGGGCACTGATTGTTTCTATTATATTTTCTTCACCCTGATATGTGAGCATTCCTTTAGAGACGGGCTGGCATTCCCTTAATGATACCTTTCACTGTTTTCCTAGATTGGTGCTAAAATTTTGATGAACTCTAAAATTTGGTAATTTTGATAGGCTTGTTTTCCACAAGTAACTTAGAGAATAAGTGTTCACAACTTACTGGTATCAATACCTATCAGATGCAGAAATGGTATTTTTTCCCATTTAGTATTTGTCATAAGTGCTAAGAGTCATGTAGGCATTTCTCTTCCACAGCACATAATTTGATAAAACTGATTTTCTCTGCTTCTAGAGCTTGGATTTCTCAGATTTCTCTTTGGACCACATCTTCCCATTACTATACGAGAGGCAGTATGTTGACTTTGGCTAGGAAGGACCCCAAGTGTTGGGTAGCCTTGGCAAGTTCCTTCTCAGCTCTGAGTATTGGTATCTCCATCGGTGAGCTCACAGTAAACCTCAGAGTTGTGCAGATTATTACAAAGGAATTTGAAGAAAGAAAGAATTCTGATGGGCTGGAGTAGTTAATAGTAGTATGGAATTAAACAAAATTAAATCAGATCTTAGATGCCTGTTATCTGCAAAGTACTTTCCTGGTTGCTGCTGCTGTAATCCTGGTATAGTTGGCAGTCTGTAAACCTTATAGTATTCTTTGATTTCTGGTCCATTTTTTTTTTCCATACCATTCATGCTTATATTTTTTGGTCCCAGTCACCATTCCTTAAAAAACTAATTAAATGCATTCTTAAATACATAATTTTGTCAATATCCATTCACATCTACCACCTCTAGGCCCAACTCTTTGTCATCTCTATGCTGGTCTAATTTTTGCTGATCCTTAAAACCAAAGACAGGTTCCAGGGGTTGTTGTGGGACCTCCAGAATGGGGATTGCACAGAATAATCTTATTTTTCCTCTATTCTTCTAGTCTGTTATGTTCTGAACCCACACATGTTTTCGGAAGGACCAGATGGCTGACACTGGCTAATGGGAACCAAAAGACAAGAGTGAAAGTAACCTGGTTGTCACATACCCCAAGAGTAGAGGGGCCTCACCTTTGCCCCAAGGTCAATTTCTTTATCTCTCTGGAGACTTTACCCTGTTTACTAAAAACTTCAATACAACCTGGCTTATCCGAAGTTAGATTATCAAGTCAAGCAGCAGCATTTGTTAAATGAAGAGGGTTGTACTCGGGACTGTGGGAGAGAAGAAGCATCTGCCTTTACAAAGGCAGTGTAACCTGGTAGTTTAGAACTTGAGTCTGGAGTCAGGTGGATCTGGGTTCAGATCCAGCCATAACCACCTTTGAGCTCCTTGGTAATGAACAGTAGCTTAGGCTTTCCAAGCCTCAGTCTTCTCATTTGTGAAATGGGAGTAATCATAATAATAGTACATTCTTCACATACAGTATGAGGAATGAATGGAATATCACAGATAAATTATTTACTGCGTGCCAGGCACCATACTAAATATTAAGTCTTTGTTATTAAAGAGCACATAATCAAATGAGAGGATCAGCACACAGAAAAGAGCAAGGCCTTGAAAGGCCATAGAAACATTGTCAGTGGAATAGAAGTGCCAGAGCTGAAGAAGGTGCTCAGATAATTAGGCGAGTGTGGGAGACTTCGTAAGAGAGAGAATTCTCAACTCTGTGGAAGAAGATTGTTTTGCTTCGCCTTGTGTACTCAAGGCACTCAGGTTTGGAGAACGATCGAAACAAAGCTGTTTAGGAGTCATTATAGACCTCTGAGCAAAAGAATGATCTAGGAGCTGGCTTTCCCTGCTACACCCAAAGAGACAAGTTGACTAAGTAAGAATAGCCATATCCTGGAATTAAGTAAACTGATCAGACAGGAAGAAGACGGCTTTGGGGGCCCCCACAGATGAGAGACCGAGGGCCGGGCGGCAGGCTGAGCGGGCAGCCGGAGAGGAGTCATCAGGGTAATCTCGAGTGCTGGGAGGAGATTAGTGGTCAGGGGCTCCAGGAGAGAGAAATCATGAGGTAGGTTTTCTTCTTTGAAGGTGGGGAAAGATCAAGTGCAGACTGAGCTGTGGCCAGCGCTTACAGACCAGGAATCCACACTAGCTCTAATCAGAGAGCTCTTGGTGTGCGGGAACTGCCAGTTTGCCGACGTGAAAAGAGCCCCAGACTGGGTACTGGTGAGCCCTGAAGTCGCACCCCAGCTCTGCCACTCAGTGAGCACGGGTAAGTCATCCACCTTCTCCGGGCGGCCTTGATGGCCATCCCTCCTCTGAGGCTAAAGAAAGGGAGGCCAGAATGCCCAGAGCAGCCTCCTTCCTGTCTCAGGATAGGAAAGGATCTCAGGAACCCCCTTCATGTGGTAGGAGCTCCTAGTCGTGGGGTCATAAACAACCCTCTGTGACCGGAAAAGTCAAACTGCAACCGTAATCAGTGACCCAGAGCAATGAATGTGACGCTGGGTAATTCTGCTCTGAGGGCCTGACCACAGCTTCCCTGGAATGTGGCAGACCTCTGGAGTTGGGCAGTGAGCGTTCTCACTGGCAGGCTTTTCTCTGAAGTTGGCCTCACCTGAGCAGTAGAGAAAGGTACAGAAGGGCATTTCTGCGCTTCTCCAAGCACGCTGTGCAGACAGTGAGGATTACTGCTGTTATGACTATCCTGTCAATATGTCCTAACTCTTTTCACCTCATAGGACCAAGTTGACGGAAGCGTAGGACCAACACTGAGTACTTTCGAAAGAAAGCTGTTTGATTCCTGTTCACCGAATGCCATTTCTTTCAGGGTAGATTGAAGGGCTCTGCCCTTAAAGAACAGTGCTATTGACCCTAGTTTGAGGGTTCAAGCCACCCCATGGGTTAACTTCAACAGATGAAAATTTTTCCTTGGCTACAGCAACATCCCTAATCCTGACCAGCCATGGAGAGGTTCGGTTCTTACAAGGAAAATGAGTGAATGTGGGAATGGCTCACCACATTGGGAAAACAAAACTCACATCCTGCTGATGGTTGGCTGAGGACTGTCATGTCCACATACAAAGAAAAGCATGTGGCACAGTTGTAGGACAAAGGTGAGCAGAGATCTACTGTGGAAAGGGGCACATTTTTCTTATAGAGAGAACAACCAAGGCATGCCCCTCGGTAAGCAGTGTCGGTGGGTGATGGCAGGCACACGCATGGAGGCTTGCTTTCCCTTGCTCCTCGTGTCCACTCTCCCTGGGTTAGCCAGCTCTGAGCACCCCCTTCGTCCTGCCCTGCCCGGTTAGCTTGGTCAGCGTACCTCCAGAGCAGGTCCTGCTCCTCAGTTTTCAGAAGGGACTTTTCTCCAGTCTCTCGATTCAGTGGTGATGTCTGGGAGACAGAGGTGACCCTCAGTCCTTCTGAAAGTGGTGGGATAGGTGGCACATTCTCTTCAGTGGGCCATGCCGGGTGGTATTTGGGACCATGGTTAGAGAGGATTAGGATCAGGGAAAGCCCCTCCAGCAACAACACAGGCTCAGCTGATAATTCTTGGGTGAAAAGTGTGATTAACATTACTACAAATGGAAGTCTTAGGGTAATTCTAAAACCATGTCCTTCCGGTTCCAGCATTTCCGAGTTCTGATAGCCCAAGCAGTAGGGGTGCTGTTGACTGGGGGCCACCAGGGCTGGCCATGGCAGGCACCTGCACTGAAGTCTGGAGCAGCCCACACAACTCTGCGTGGCTTTGTTCCTGCTCTCCACAAACCTGGCCATACTTGCTAAGAATCACGGTCCCCGCTTTTTTAGGGAGAAAATGACAGGCACTCTTCCTCCCGTTTTGTTTTGGGTTTTTTTGGGGGGGGGGGCGTAAATCTGTCAGGATAGAATATGACCCAGAGGAAGAAGAGTTAGGGAAAAGGCAATAGCAGAGGAGTGGCAAAGAAAGAAGTTTCTCTTTTAATTGAAAAATGGTGTGCATTTAGTGGCCATGCTTTTTGTTCTGTCACATAGGCATTGGGGGGGGGAGGGCATGACATCTGGGAGGAAAGCAGGAAGAGGCACATGGGAAGGTTTTTGATTTATTTTTACCAAGCCCTGCGGTGGAGGGATTTTTAAACTTTTCTTAAGATTCATTCTCCTGAATTCCTTCATCTTCTTTATTCTTATACTGGAATTACTGAAAGATGGTGGGTTTTCACGGTAGGAAAGGAGGGGTGTCTGCAGCTGGAAAGAAAGCTGTTGGGTTGTGTTCGTGAAGCTTACTCATGGTCCCACCAGAGATGTGTGCACACTGCTCCACACGTGCCGACACGTACAGTGTGCATGAATGCCTGTGTGTACAAAGGGTTCAAAAGGAGAGTATTTTGGGGGAGATTAGTTTCATGTTGTTTGCTGTAAAGCACAAAGTGATGTTAAGATCAATGTAGAAAGATCCTCTAATATTAGTTACCAGGGAGGGCTTTATTTTCTTGAAGGCACTAAGTTTAATTCAGAGACAGTTCTAAAATTTAAAACTAAAATTGGGACCCATACAATAGTTTTTAAGGGCACCTGAGATGATTAAAAATTAAATTTATCCCTGTCCATCTGTCACTGTGTTATTCCTCTGATGCTACCAGATTAGTTGAAATTCTCTCATTTCAACATTTACCTATCATACTACAACATTAGGAGAAACATTAGGCTTATGTAGTATAGCTCCTTTTATTTCACAGATAAACTGAAACCCAGGAAAACAAAATGACTTAAATCTGCTTGTCAGAGTTGATTGATAGCACAACTAGGACTAGAACCCAGGCCAGTTCTTGCTACTCCAGTATGAGTAGTTATCAGTTTGCCTTCTGGAGTCCTCCCATGGGTTTTGAATGCCAGCTCTGCTGTTTTATCAGGCAAGTTACTTAACACTGTGTGTCTGTTTCCTCATCTGTAAAATGGGGATAGAGGTATCTGTCTCGTGGGTATTGTGAATGTAGGGTAACATTTTCTAGTATATGGAGATTACTTCATAAATGTTAAGTAACTATTTTACTCTGTAGTCTTTCTGCCTTATTTGGAAGACCCATTCACTGCCTAGTGAATGAAACAAAGTCATTGTTTCAGTAGAGCTGATGGGAATAAACAGTAATGTGGTAGAGGCAACCACACTGGTCTGGTCTTTGCTCTCAGAACAGGTGTCCCTATCTGGTGTGGTTTGTGATGTAAGAGGATATTTGGTTTAATCTTCCAGACCCACCGAGCATGCCCATGGCCAAGAGAAGTGATAGTCACATGCCTGATTAAATCCTCGGGCTGGACTTTTGACATAAAAACTTCCCAAATAGGGGGGTCTGGCTGGCTCAGTTCAGCATGCCAGTCTTGATCTCAGGGTCACGAGTTAAAGCTCCACATTGGGCACAGAGTGTATTAAAAAATAATAACAGTAATAAAGTGAAATTTCCCAAATAGATTCTGTGGCTTTTCATAGAATGGCCAGATTTTTTTTCTGTAAAGCAAAATAAATTTTATCTCAGGGTAGCTATTTTAATAAGTGACTCCGATATCCCAGACATGTGTCTTCTAAGTGACCCACTTAGAAGTCAATATGAGAATTTACTTATTAGAAATTTTAGAAGTAACTATTAAGGAAAGACTGACTGTTAAGGGCTATTTTCCTCTAATAACACAAATTGGTCCCTACAGCTCAGGGAATAATACTGGCAGGGTATGCCTTGCTTCAGCCCCAGCTGCAGAGAAAGATTGGTCTGTTTGAGCCTTAGTTAGTTTTGGTTTTGGTTTTTAGATAATTGTGTCTCCATTTAACAGATTGTCATTACTTTCCCTCCAAGGTCAGAACAGGTTCTGCATGTAAGCCTTAGAAACGAGTGAGCACGCACAGAGGGGTCTGAGTCTGGGAAATGTACCACATAGGGCTGACGGAAGCATCACCCGTTAGTGCCAGAAGCCGGCCTTTCTAGTTGAGACGATTGGCAGAGCTTCGGGGTCTTGCATTCTCTGATCCTCGAATAGTTGTAAACCCTGGTTATTTTGAAGAAAACTGTTTGGGTGTGCCTGTGATTTGTTACTCTTTGGGAGTCCGTATTGTCCTTCAGACACCTCGTTAGATGAGTTCGGGGCAGCAAGTGGTGCTGAGCCAGCATGCCGCCCTTAAAGGGGCACCGGGGCATTTCATACGCCCGGGGCAAGTGTTTTCTCACATTACTCTTTCCTTGGCATCAGGCTCTGACCCATAGGATGCCAGGAGCGCGTGTTGTGGGTAGAGCAGACCTGTGACCAGTTGACAAGTAAATTAAGGAAGGTACTTTTGGGGGCAGGGGAGTATTTTATGATCTGTCAAGAAAGAAACCTAAGTAGAAAGTAGATTTGATTTTTTTTTTTTTTTTACTTGCTCTTTTATTTAACTTAGTCTCTAAAAATGGTAGTACAGCTTTTCTGCTCTCCCACTCTACTTAGGAAAGGAAAAGGCAGTTGCAATATATTATCAGGGATAGATTCTCAGTGACTGTAAAACACTCTAACATAGTCCATGATTGGGAGAGGCTTTACTTGCTTTGTTAAATATGACATTGTGTTCAGAATGACTCTTCCTACGTTGCACAGCGATGCCAGCCTTCTGGAGGCATCAAACCACGTTTCAGGCTTCATAGCCCACAGATTGAGCGGGGTGGCTTCCGAATTCTGTTACTGCAGAACATTTCCCATTGAACAACCCAGTGTGTCTGTGTTCCATTTTTTTAAATGGAGTTGAGATTCAGTGACTTGAAGTTTGAATGCCACTCAGACATTTCAGTTAAAGAACCCTCCGAAGTTTTCAGCCATTCACTGTCTCCTCTGGAGAGTCTGGTTGGAAAGAAACTCTTCCCTGAAGGGAAAATCCCACAATTCCAAGTTTCTCTCACTTAACATGTTGCTGAATGCAGCATCACATGCTAAGGAAACTGGAATAATGTCGGTCAGGCTGGATGAGCTCCTGGCAAGCCTTGTCACCTGTTTTTAGTTCCAGTCCGTTTAGACGCAGCAGAACACTGGTCACTGTTGGCCTGTGTACCCAGCTTTGTTAAAGACATTGCTTGTAACTTTCCTTTGTGATTAGGTAAAATCATGAAGATGGTTTTGGTTTCTAAATACAGGCAGGGGTCACAACGCTAGACTTCACAGCTGTGTTGTTAGACCAGACTTGAGGTTTATTGATAACAGTTTTATAGGGTGTTCAACCTTACCTATGAATACCTTGCACATTTTGCTGTTCAGTTTTATAAGTTGTGTTAACAGGCATGAACAGGATTCAGTGGGGAGGGGGCTTTCTTTCAGATTTGTGAAAACCAGCAAACCTCTTTGTTGGGAAATTCCTAGCCATGCTCTGTAAAGAAGTTTGCACAGTCCTATATAGATAGGTTTTAGAAAATTCCAGCTTACCTAAAAGCTCCTGGAAGTGAATTTGCAAAATCATGAGGAAGTGAATAGAACTGATTTTTTTTTTTCCACTGATAATTTCTAGGATAGTTAGTTAATTCATTTGTGATTAATCTGTTTAGGTAGAAGAACAGGAACTTTTAAAAAAATTTTTTTTTTTTTTCCTTTCACGGAGATTTGAGCTACTATGAGTTTTTTACTGGGTATTTTATTCCAAATGTAAAAAGCAGTGCCTGGATGTAGGTCTAGTTGTTCTCGAAGTTCTCATTTGAGGTTAAAGCTAAAAAAAAGAAAAAGTTTTTATGTGAAAAGGGCAAATACTCAGTGTCATAGGGTCACATATTTTGATCCTTCATACCAAGCATCCCTCTGGAGGTCTCTGCTACTGCCACCAACTACTTAGGGAACAAAAGAAATGGTCTCTGTGTATGTAGCGAGCCTCCTACTAGAAAGACAGGAGTCTGCCTTGAGAAGTCTCCCTATCCTCTTGCAGTGCCTGTTGGCACAAAGCAAAGTGCTTACAGCCAAAGGGAAGAGAAGGCCGATCCTTAGTTTGCAAAACCCACCTAACCTTTGCTAAGCATGACCCTCATTGCTTTCTCTTTAATGGTAGTGAAGCTGGATGTCAGAGTGGCACCAACCAGGATTTTGTTTGCTCTCTCCTAGATATGGGTTTGTGGAGTTTGATGATCTGCGTGATGCAGATGATGCTGTTTATGAACTAAATGGCAAAGACCTTTGTGGTGAGCGAGTAATTGTTGAGCATGCCCGCGGCCCACGTCGAGATGGCAGTTACGGTTCTGGACGCAGTAAGCATTTGAAAGGGCATTTGTATCAATGCCATACATGCCTTTGTTGTTAAATGTTAATTTTTTAAGTAATTAATTAATGAATGTTACACTGAAATGTATTGCTATTTAAGCTATTTGTTTTATAAATTATGTATCTTTTTAAATGTAAAATTGCAAATAAACATCTTTGATACTGCTTAATTTTAATTTAATTAATGACATAAAGTTCTTGTTTTAATACTTTATAAATATGTTTAATGATGTGTGTTTGTGTTGTTGTTTTTTTTTCTCTGTAATGCAATTGTTTAACATAGATTTAACAAAGACCTCAATGTTTTAATTAAAAGAATCCTTTGAGGCTAAGATGACTGCCTGTTCCATTTGCTGACCTTGGGTTACCTTTCCATGCGTGGCTCTTTGAACCATTGTGGCCCTTGGCTGACCAAAACAGGAAGCCATGTGACGACCGCAACCTTTCCCCATTAGACCTGGGTGGTGAGGATCCCAAGGGTTAGACACAGATGAGATTAAACTGAAATAGGTGCCTGAAAATCTTTTTTTCGTATAAAATATTCACAAAACTTTAATCACTGTGAGTAACACCAGTAACTGATTTAGTAATTTGGTTACTTATTTCTAAATTGTTAAATTGTTAATAGTTTTAATTTATGCATGTTAATTTTAAATATAATATTAATGAATATATATATATATACTTACCACTTTGTAAATTAAATTAAATTAAATTTCATGTTTAGTTGATTTTTTTTTTTTAATCTAGTTTAGAATTAAGGGGCGGGGATTGAACTAAAATATCTGTGCTGTGTGGGGTGGGGGTAAATGGTAGACTTAAGGGGAATATGTGCTGTGTCACTTTTTCCTTTTCCCTCACTGAAGTAATGTTATCTATTTGAAACTTCCAAAGGTGGATATGGTTATAGAAGAAGTGGCCGAGATAAATATGGCCCTCCTACCCGTACAGAATACAGACTTATTGTGGAGAATTTATCAAGTAGATGCAGCTGGCAAGACCTAAAGGTTTGGGCCTTACTAACCTTGTGGGATAAGTTTGGGGAGGAGTTAAACTTGGGAAAGAGGTCATTTTATGCTGGGCCATGTGAATGAAGAATGTAATGGTATTATATGTTTGAAAGCTTTCCCGAAGCTTGGAAAATCTCTAAAGGTTCTAGGGGCTCCTGGTGGGCTCAGTGGAACATGCAACTCTTGATCTCGAGGTTGTAGATTCAAGCCCCATGTTGGGTGTAGAGATTATTTAAAAATAAAATCTATTTAACAAGTAGAAACAAAAATTATTAAAGCTTCCATAGGAGTAGAAAAGGCATCAGAATCTCACTATTACTGTACATTAGGGGACCATCACTCTAAAGACAACCTGTATTAAATATGCCACTGTACAGAGTTTGTTGTAGAGAGATATGCCATCATAGTTTCTCACCAACAAAAAGTTGGAACCACCGGTGTTTCCTGCAACATTAGCTGTAATACTCAACGTTTGTGAGTAGCTCTTTGTTGGAGAAAATGACTGTCTGACTCATTCTTTCATAAGGTTTTGTTGTGTTGGGTTTTTTCCCCCATGAAATACTCATCCTCCAAGAGTTTTAAGGTCAAAGATTAAGGTCCAGTTGCTGTGTTGACCATCCAGTGCGCTGAACCTAGCTTAGTTTTCGACAACTGTTTTTAAGCTCAGTAGGGAAGAAAGGCTTGAGTAGTGTCTTAATCTGGATGGTAGAAGGACAGAAGAAAAAGAAAGTCACACTTTCCACTCTCACTTCTCATTTTTAGTCCATTGTAAAACAAATCCTCTCTAGCCAAATGAGTGAGCGTATTTAGGTTCAGCAAAAAGTAGTTAAGGATCTTACATTCATATGGTTTTAACTCATCGAAGCAATTTTATATCCCTTTTTAAATTTGCTCCCAACAGTCTTTAGATAACAAAGACAAGATCCAGAAAGGGCTCACACGTTGGTCTTAGCGCGGGAGGCAGGAGTACAGCCTAAGCTGGCGTTTCTTCAGCGCTTGGTGCCTTTTTCGGCAGTAGTAGAGGCGGCCCTCACCTGTGCTCGCTGCGGGAATGACTCGGTGTTCAGGAAGTTAAGGGTTTGATGTTTGGGTAGAAACTGGGAAAGGCTTTCAGACTTTCGATTAAAAGGGAGTTTAGCCCGTGTGTTCAGTTGATCTTCTACTTCCGTGCCTTTGGTAGTTCCACTCTCTAGAAAAGAGAGTCATAGAGCAGATGTCCTTGTAAGTCAGAGCGGACTTAAGACCGGGGCTCTGGGGCCCACCTATCTGCAGTGAATCTGTCCGTTACTGTAGTTACCAAGTTACTTTCTTTTTGTGCCTCATATTTTTCAACTATAAAAATGGGATTCATACCCATTTTTACTCAGTTACTGTCAGAATTGAACGCAATTCAATATAAAAAGTCCAGGAACAGTTCCTGGCACAGTAAATGTGTTAACTGAGGAAATGCAAAAGTAAATTTAACAGCTGTTTTTTGTTTTTAAAATTACAAATGCATAACACCCAGTGATGTTGGTGTTGAGAGGAAAGTTATATGGTAGTCTGCCTTAAGAGGCATTGAGAACTGGTAGTTCGACCTATCAGGTGGGGTAAGTACTATTAATTCAGATTCTGAAGTCTGTATATTCTACTTTTCTATTCTGCCAAGTGGGAAAAACAATTGTATCTATCTCATGTTAGGACTTTAATCATGCCAGTCCCTACAGTAAACATTTAATAGTTAGCTGCTGTTACTAGTAATTTGGAAGTGTGGAAATAATAAAACAAAAGTAGTGTCATTCTTCAAGGCCTTTACATCCTCAACCTGTCCAACATAGTCCCAGTCTTAGCATAACTTCATAACATCTTCATTCAGTCTGAGAGGTGTCCAGATCTGGGTGATGAATTCTATGGACCTTTTTTTTATCCAGAGCCCCCACTCCTACCAGTAGTTCAGTTGAAGGAATTTTCTGCAAAGATATTCCCTTGCTGGATTATGAATAATATAGCAAGAGACTGTACATAACCTGAAATACCCAAAAACTGGGAAATCCTCAGAAATAGTACTGGACACCCTACTTGTGAAGGTTGTATGTTAAGGCTTAAACATTTTGTGATGCAGTGAGCAAAGAAGGTATTGAATGGCATGTGTTCAGAGGAAAGTAGTAACAAAAATAAACTGCTGTTGAGTAAGTATACACTACATACAAAGTATTTATGGGGAAATTAGCTATAAAACCTTAAGTTCTAAATTTATCTAAATGTCATGGTCATTTCAAATACTAATACGATCTCATCTTATCTATACATGACTTTTTTTTTTTTTTTTTTAAGATTTGTTTATTTTAGAGCAGGGAGAGGGGTACAAGGGTAGGGGGAGAGAGTCTCAAGCAGCCTCCCCACTGAGTGTGAGCCTAATGGGAAGGTTGGCTTCACGACCCTGAGATCATGTCCTGAGCCAGAATCAAGAATCAGATGCTTAACCGACTGAGCCACCCAGGCGCCCCCACTTTTATTTTTTTTTTTTAGTTTTTGTTTTTTTATTATCTCTATACCCCACGTGGTGCTCAAACTCCCAACCCCAAGATCAAGAGCCAGTGTTCTTCCAGCGGAGCCAGCCAGGCGCCACTTCAGTATGTATCTGGCATGTTAGTTGTGTTCTCCCGGTGGGTTTTATGAACTCCCAGGAGAGCCTGAGCAAAGAGGAAACAGCAGTAAAGGGACTTGGATTATTGCACCTTTGAAGCCAGAGCTTGACACTACTGTTCTGTTGCCGTTGTTTTGAAGAAATGATATAACAGTAATTTCATTTTCTTTTTAAAGTTCTATTTATTTAAGTAATCTCTGCACCCAATGTGGGGCTCAAACTCATGACCCTGAGATCAAGAGTCACATGCTCTTCCCGCTGAGCCAGCCAGGCCCCCTACCAGCAATTTTAAGTAAAACAGAGGTGCTAATCTCATAATCCCTTTATGAATTTTTTATATAACCCTAGATAGTTGTCAATATTTATATGTTTTTAAACAAGTATTTATAATGAAATGTAAAAGATCTCTAACATTTACTCATGTGTGGTAACATGAGCGTCTAATGCTGCTATAAATAAACTAGCCACTCTAAAATTTAGGAAGTGATAGTTAAAAATGTTCATATTCACACATAACTATTTAAAGGAGTAAATACTTGTTGTCTCTACCACTCACCTGGTGCTTTAAAGAACCTCAGTAAATGGTTGGTGTATAGATGGAAATACTTTCAGGAGTAAACTCCATTCCGAAGAAAACTAATTTTTAATGTTCATTATGATAATTGCATTAACAAAATATATCATGACCTATTGAGTGATTTTTCTTTTTTTTTAAGGATTATATGCGTCAGGCAGGAGAAGTGACCTATGCAGATGCTCACAAGGGACGCAAAAATGAAGGGGTGATTGAATTTGTGTCCTATTCTGATATGAAAAGAGCTTTGGAAAAGTTAGATGGAACTGAAGTCAATGGCAGAAAAATCAGATTAGTTGAAGACAAGCCAGGTTCTCGACGACGCCGGTCCTACTCCAGGAGCCGGAGCCACTCAAGGTACTGCTAACATTTGCGTGTCGGTGCTTGCTGTCAGTTCCTTAATGAGTACATAGATGAATAATCCTCCTGTTGAATTCTTAGCACATGGTTCTGTCTGGTTTGGTAACTCCAAACTTTGAACTGAACATTTATTTGTAAAACTCTTGAACTCTTACATCATGTGCACAAATCGAAATTCTTTCTCTGAAGCAGGTATCAGTGACCTATTTCCATATTTTTTCTTTGGTACCTCAGATCATACCCTTTCTGGGGACAAGCATGGCGAGTAGTCCCTTGGTTTACTTTCCCAAACACCACCTACTCAAGAGTAGAGACTTTTTTTTTTTTTTTTAAGATTTTATTTATCTATTTGCCAGAGACACAGTGAGAGAGAGAACATAAGTAGAGGGAGTGGGAGAGGCTTCCCACTGAACAGGGAGCCCAGTGTGGGGCTCGATCCCAGGACCCTGGGATCATGACCTGAGCCAAAGGTAGACACTTAACAACTGAGCCACCCAGGTGCCCTAAGAGTGGAGACTTTCTTACTCAGCAGCTACTCAGCACTAGGCCAGGCACTTGGGAACGAGACAAATACGGTCCGTGCCCTCATGAAAGTCAGCCTAGTGGAGAAAACAAGCATTGAGCAAATAATGACCGCTGTGATGAGTGTATGGCAAAGGAAATGTACACAGCACTACTTTGGAGAATGACAGGGGCTTCTCTAAGGTGGTGTCATAGACGCTGAGCTCTAAGGAGAAGCTGGAGGTGGCGGGTTGAGAAAGGATTAGTGCCCTTGTACTTCCGGCAGAGGGCAGCAGGGCGAGAGCAGCTTGAGGTGATGCAGAGAAGGGCCAGATCCTGCCAAGCCATGGGCCAAGTAAGGATTTCCAAGCAGTGGGAAGTCACTAGAGATTTCTAAGCTTTTCAGGTTTGGCTTTGTTTTTTAGTTTTTTTCTTAAGGAAAATGTCAAATACATAAAGCATTAGAGAAAATAGTGAGCCCTGCATTCCCTTATGCCTGTTCCCATCCAGCTTTATCTCTTGTCATTTTGCCAGTCTTGCCTCCCCACCATTGCCACTGCCTCATTTTAAGGCAGGTCTGGGCATCCCGTCATTTTACCCATGATTATTTCAGTGTGTACATCTAAAGTCTAAAACCGTGATGCCATGTTACAGCTAGTAAATTTGTATGCACATTCCGCAGTTGTCTCCAATCCGTATGCTTGCGGTTAGTTGCTTTGTTCCTCCTCGGATCCCAGCTGGGGTTACACATTGCCGTTAGATGGCATGTCTCTTCTTTTCTTAATCACTGGTATGTCCTCCTTTGTCCTTTTGGTTTTTTTTTTGTTGTTGTTGTTGTTTTTTTAATTCTCCATGCATTTAGTTGAAGAAACCCTTGCCCGCTTTGAAGATTTTCTCCTAGTGGAGATTTGTCTGATCGCATCTGGTGGTGATACTTAATGTTCCTTTATCCTCCCTCCCATATTCCCTATAAACATAGAGTTAGAACTTGAGTTAGATCTTGAGGCATGCAGAGTAGGGCCGGTATTTTAGCAGGTCAGCTTCATAACTAGTACTTGATACTTCCTGATGCATCCCTCGTGTGATGTCTGGATGTCCCACTGCAAATGATGGGGAGAGCACACCAGTGTGCCGGGGCTGTGATGCACTCGTAGAGACTCTAACGTGTTACGGAGTCCTGCGACAGTCCGTCTGACGGGCTTAGCATCTTAGCATCCTCCCTCGCTGGAGCCAGTCAGTCACTGTTGCTAACTGATGACTTTCTAATTTCCTCATTCTTTCTGGATTTAAAGTCTGTAATTCTGTCAATGATTTCCACTCGTTGCTCTCCAATACAATTTTTATAGGAAGTGCAAAATAGAAGAAGTTTGAAACCTTTACTTACCAACTTTTAGAATTTTAAATGTGCCCGAGGGTTCCCCAAAGGTAATGATGAGGGTGGTGATTTAGTGTTAATATCATTTTGAATGAATTCTCAGATGTTAATGTGTATTTAACGTTTCATCTCCTGCAGCAAATTTTTTATGCTCAAATTGTTCTGTCTTTGGTCCTTGGGAGCCCTTAAAGTTGGCTCCTGTGTCTTCAGTATCTTGGTTTTGTTTGGTTTTCTTATGAATATGTTTCAGTGTATGTTTTCTCAAGCTTTTCATTGCGATCATTTTCAAACATCAAAGTTGCAAGAATGGTTCGTGATCACCTGTGGACCCTCCTGCCGTCTTCCTCGTATGCGTGCATATTTATGCATGTGCCCTACATGTTGACTCTGTTGTAGCGTTTTAAGGGAAGTTGAAGACATGATGCTTCACCCCTAAATACATCAGCATGTGTGTCCATGAATGAGGAGGACCTCATTTATATTTTCTGATCTAAGAACCTCAACAGCGATTCCATAGTTCTCTTCTGTCCAGGCCGTTTTCAGATCTACTTTTGTCCTGACCAGAATCCCAGTCTAGTCTTACATGATAAGCTCTGTGGTCTGAAGCAGCCCCCTCCCCCTTATCCTCTCCCCCAGCCAAACAACATTGACTTTTTTTTTTTTTTTTTTTTTTTTTTTTTTTTTTAGCAGTACCCCACATTCTGAATTTTCTGTTTCCTTTTAGCATCGATGAACGTGTGCTTTATCCCCTGCTTCCCTGAAACTGGAAGTTAGGTCTAGAGAAGTGTGATGGCCATACAGGTTCAACGTATTTGTCCAGAGTCCTTTTGGGTAGATGGTAGCAGTCTTTGAACGTTTCCCTCTTTCTGCCCTGAGGAGATGTTCTAGGCCCATCTTGTGCACTCCTGCCCTGCTCTTGGAATCAGTCATTTCCCCAAGAGCCCTGTTTCGTGTGGTGGGAAGTAAGCAGAGTTCACAGTCTTGGCCTTTTAAAGATTTTTCTAGAGCTTCGATATATTTTGAAAACGGCTCTCTGGGCACAGTGAGTGAATCCGGTAAAGGGCAGAAGTGTTCACAGGAAGGCTAGTAAGGAGGCTGTTGAGGGACCATGATTGACGGAGTTGGCTTGGTCAGGGCGGCAGCAGAGGTGGGCAGCACATGAAGGGCAGATTGCTCTGTTCGTCTGGAAGAGGACAAGGGGACAGGAAAGAGTTCAGGATGACTACGGCGTCTCTTGTAGGAACTGGGTAAACAATAGTGGCGTCGGTGGGAAGAAGGAAGGGACCCAGCAAAAAGTGGGTGTGGGGGGAAGCGTTTCAGGACTAGAGGTGCTGAGTGTCAGGGAATCTGTGCAGGTGCAACGTTTGCAGGTACTGGATCCTCGAACCTAGAACCATGGAGCGCGTTCTCTTTCACCTTTGAGCCGGGACACAGCCAGTGCCAGACATATTTTTAGATTATGAAATGCCTTCCTATTCAGCTAGCCTTTTGTCAGCAAGTATTTAAGGATATTCTCTCCCCCAGGTCTCGTTCCCGAAGCAGACATTCTCGTAAGAGCAGAAGCCGAAGCGGCAGCAGCAAAAGCAGCCATTCTAAGAGCAGATCCCGGTCCAGGTGGGTCTTCCCTGGTGCACGCAGAGGCGGTCTGCAGGGCGCATGTAGACCGCGTCCCGCTTGGGTCTTAGTCCTGGTACCAGTCTTCCCTCACCCCAGGCTTTCCAGCTGGGGTTTAAGAGTTGGGGTGCAGAAAGCCGTCCTGGGCCCGTGCCCACCACGCCCTCCCCCTTCTCTTGGGACGTCTGCTTCCGTGCAGCGGGGCTGCGCGTGAGGCCGATGCTGGTGTCTCCGCAGGTCGGGCTCGCATTCCCGGAGCAAGAGCCGCAGCCGCAGCCAGAGCCGCAGCCGCAGCAAGAAGGAAAAGAGCCGGAGCCCCAGCAAGGATGACAAGAGCCGCAGCCGCAGCCGCAGCGCCGACAAGCGCCGCAGCAAGAGTAAAGACCAGGCCGAAGAGAAGGTCCAGAACAGCGACGGCGCCGGCAAGTCCAAGAGCCGGAGTCCCAGTCGGCACAAAAGCAAGAGCAAAAGTCGCAGCAGGAGTCCGGAGAGGCGAGTGGAGGAGAAGCGCGCGAGCGTGAGCAGGAGCAGAAGCAAGGAGAAGAGCCGCAGCCAGGAGCAGGGCGCGCACAGGAGCCGCAGCCGCAGCCGCAGCCAAGGTGGCAGCCGCAGCCGCAGCCGCAGCAAAAGCAAGGACAAGCGGAAGGGCAGGAAGAGGAGCCGCGAGGAGAGCCGCAGCCGCAGCCGCAGCCGCAGTCGCAGCCGCAGCAAGAGCGAGAGGAGCCGAAAGCGGGGCAGTAAGCGCGACAGCAAGTCGGGCAGCAGCAAGAAGAAGAAGAAGGAGGACGCCGAGCGCTCGCAGTCCCGGTCACGGTCCCGCTCGGCGTCCAAGGAGCGGGAGCACGCCAAGGCCGAGTCCGGCCAGAGGGAGGGCCGCGGGGAGAGTGCGGAGGCCGGCGCCAACCAGGAGACCCGGTCCCGGTCGAGGTCCAATTCCAAGTCCAAACCCAACCCTCCGTCAGAATCCCGCTCCAGATCAAAGTCCGCTTCAAAAACCCGGTCTCGGTCCAAGTCCAGATCCAGGTCCGCGTCCAGATCGCCCTCTCGGTCTAGATCCAGGTCCCACTCGCGGTCCTAACTGGCTACGAGCACAGCTGGAACTCCCCGAGAAGTCTTTTGTACATGTTTGGTAGCCGTAGCACAAGTGATCCAAGTAGAACATATGTCACTGCTGTACATTTTTAACTCCCCTAATGGTGTGTCTACAATTGTTCAATCTAAGTGCTTCCTCTCCGTAAAGCCTCCTGGCACCAGGCCTTCCTGCTCGACTGAAAACAATCTTCTCTTTGAAAACCCCTTTACTCATGGCCCACAGTAGAATATCCAAACCACCGCGGCCCTCAGCCTGGCCTTTCCTACAGGGAGCTCAGTACCTGGACGGCTTTCAGGCTGGAATGCTGACATAGGTAGGTACGGTGAGTTCAGCCATTTTTGCCCTTGAATTGATGCCCTTTGATGTTTGCCATTTAGTGAAAGTGCGAAGTCTTAAGTTTCCTACCACTTTGGTTTCATACTTTTGGACTTAACAAAGTTGTGAATAGCACAGTCGAGGAAAATTGATACCTGCAGTAACCCATAGGAAATAAACTGTAGAGTTCCATATTCTGGTATTGTGATTATATTGTTTTATATTAAAAAAGAAAAGAAAAGAATTTTTTTTAATTTTATTTTTCCCCGTCTTGCAAAGTATAGTGACCCCTGTTTCCATTAAATTTGAATAAAGACTATTTTTGCTTGACAAAATTTCACGGTGTTTGAATCCAAGTTGCATCTCCTGATCTATCTCGGTATTCCTTTTCTTAGCATAAAAAGTTCAGAGTGTCACATTCCTGGTGGTCACCCACGAGTGGGTAGGAGCCAGCCGTTATTCCTAAAGGATTTTTCTCACCCAACAGAATAAAGACAGATTTCTTAACAAGTTACAGTCCTTCCGAGCGCAGCATCACCGGGTGCTGGGGCATTTCCTGCCGTGAAGCTGAAGTAGCAAACCTCATCACCTTAGGATTTGATTAACTGAAAGCCGGGAAGAAAAATGATGTTGGATGACCTCTTTTCACTCCTGGCCTGGCTGTAAAGAAAGGCCTAGGGGTACAGTGGTTCCAGCGTGGGGTCCACCCGAGAGGGTGTTGCGAGGCGCCAGGAGCAGAGGAAGCTGGGCGCCTGCATTACGTGCTGTGGAAGGCTTGGGAGGAGAGCAAGTCGCTTCAGAGACTGCTGCCTAGGGCTGGGCTGGGGGCTGCCCCTTGGTTTAAAATAATGTTCTCTCACCCTCGACAGAGTCCACGTTTCTTGCCCCTCCTGGGGTTCGTGGTCTGGTTACAAATGGTGAACGTCATTAGGGTAAACAGTGGGCAGAGAGGAGGAAGTTGTAACTTCCTCTAGGTTCAGGGACCTCTTGAGAAGACAGTACTAAGGCTGAACCTCTAGGGATGTGGGAGTGAGTGGAAGGCATTTCTTTAAAAAAAATAATCTGTGTACAGAGCCATGGACTTGGGCAAGCAGGGGGCAAGATGCCCAGGGAGCGTAGCGTGTGATAATAGGGAAGGAGAAGCGAGTTTGGGGGATAGATTGGGTCACGGTGCTTTGAATGCCAGGAGGAGGAATTTGGCTTTGGTCCTGTCAGCACTAAGAACACAGGAAATATTTAAACAGGAGGATAAGGGTTGTAGAGCTAGCCGCTGCGCCGCCAGGTCGATCTGAGAGTAGCAAGGGAGACCAGATGCCCCGAAGGCAGCCATCCGGGGAACGCAGTACACTTGACCTCGAACAACTCGAAGATACTTACTCGAAGATAAGTTTTTTCCTTAGGGTTTTCTTGACATTCTCTTTTCTCTAGGCTGCTGTATGGCAGGAACACAGTACAGGGTATCTACATAGCATACATGGCGTGTGTTCAGTAACTTCCAGTCAACAGCGGGCTGTGAGTAAGAGTTTATAGAGGGTGAGGCTACATGCAGATTTTTAACCGGAAGAGGGACAGCACCCCTAATCCCTGTGTGACGGGTCAACTGTAATTGCAGGTGATGGGGCCTGAGCAAAGGCAGTGACAGGAAGGAACAGAACAGGGTTTAGTAGGTGACCCGGGGAAAGGAGCTGTCAGAGGTGATCCAAGATGTTCCTGAAGCCTGAGGGATGGCAAAGACAAAGGTGAGTTCAGTTTTGGAAACGGAATTTCAGGGATGGAAACCTCAGACTCCCTGGAGTCTCGTCCCCCATCATGACATGATGGCTCCAACCAGTAGAATTCCCACGGCCTCAGATCTCCAGTAAGTGATGAGAATCCAACATTCCCTGATTTTTACAAGGATGGAAACATTGCTTTGGGCATTTTTTTTTCCTTTCACAAGTTTAAAATTTTAAGTTCAACTTCATTTTACTATTTAACAGCAGCTCTTTCCAAATTCCCTTCCAAGATTTTTCCTGCTCATCCATATTCTAAACATAGTTTCATCATGTTTGTATAATTTAACTTTGTCATTTAATTGCATGAGCCTTGGGAAGTTCTCACTTGAAATGCTGAAAGCACATAAACTCTATGCAAGTGAGTGTATTAACACATCAAAGAGTATAAACAAATTCCATTTGTACATAGAAGAGATTGGCAGTCATTTTTCCCCAGCAGTTTTAAATTCATTTATGTTGGAATCTGAACAAAAAGCTAAAGATCAAGAGAAAGGTGGGAGCTCATCGGTTGGAGTTCCAGGCACACACCGGAGACCAGTACTGGCTCGTCCATCCTCGGTGCTGTTAGGCCACTCAGGGGTCAGTACGGTTAGGTTCGGTTGCAGGTGAAGAGACTGCGGCACTGTCCACACATCCCCAGTGATGTCAGGTTCCTATCTGAGTGTGTGCCTTTTATATGCCAAGCACTGGTCTTTAAGGCACTGGGAATGGTGTAGGAAAAGACAGAAGCCCCCGTCTTCTCATGGAACGTACTTGCTGCTTGTGGATTGGAATCACAGGGCTTGCCTCATGACTGTGTCATACTCAGCGCCCACTGTGGGCCGGATACTGGGCCGGTCGGTGGTCACTGGCAATTCACTGCGAGGCTCGCTCTCTTTCTTGCCAGCCCTGAGAAAAGGTGAAATGCAGTGCTTGTCCAAGGCTGTATCGTTTCTTCCAGATCACTCTGGGCCAGAAGACAGCAATAACGTTTGAGGGTAAAGCTGGATACTGCCTGCACCTCCCTACCCCCCCGTGGCCCAGGGGAAGAAAGACCTTGGGAAGCTGAAGAGGAAGGCCCTAAATTTGGTTCATTTGCCTACTACCGCATCTGCCGTGAGCTCTAGGTGCTTCTGTGTACATCAGTACCTAGTCCCTTTTTAAAAGGCAAAGACAAGAGCTGGGAGAGGTGAAGGGATTTTCCCAATGTACCATAGCTAGTGACAAAGCTAGATTCATTTTTTAATTTCTCTGGTTCTCTTCCCTGGTAAAATCTCATCACTTGATGATGTAATTACAGGAAGATATTTGAAGTCACAACAGCTAGGATTTGGACTCAGGTTCAAGTCACCTGGGGTTTCCTCAAGACGATCTGTTTTCCTAGAACAGCTTCTAAGTTGCTGCAGGACGATGGCGCCGACCCACTGCTGCGAATAAATTGTAATTGCTCCCTCGTTTGATCGAGACTCAAGTCTTGCCTGGGGGTGCCCATCTGTCCAAGCCCAGGTCATCCTCCCACATTGTGCATGCCAAGGAGGGAAGAGAAGGAGGGCGGCTCCATTTCAGCTTCTGCGGCAGGAAGTGTGCATTGATGTTCACAAAAAATGCACTCAACAGGCAATTTTCCCCAAAGCAGGAGGCAGCCGAAGAAATACAAACTCATCTGTAACCTCTCTGGATGCTCAAATCCACATTCCCTCTTCCATACTTTTATCTCCTTCTGTTGCCCCTCCCCTCCCAAAAAAGAGTGGAAGACAAAAAATGAGAACAAAAAGGGTAAGGATACAAAACAGGAACATATGTGGTAGATAATAAACTAGCAATAATTTGGGGCGCCTGGGTGGCTCAGTGGGTTAAGCCTCTGCCTTCGGCTCAGGTCATGATCTCAGGGTCCTGGGATCGACCCCCACATTGGGCTCTCTGCTCAGCGAGAAGCCTGCTTCCTCCTCTCTCTCTCTCTCCCTGCCTCTCTGCCTATTTGTGATCTCTCTCTGTCAAATAAAATCTCTTTTAAAATAATAAACTATAATTCATCACAGGTGAGTTCTACCAAACTTTTTTTTTTAAGATTTTATTTGAGAAAGCGAGCAAGAGAACACAAGCAGGGGGAGCGGCAGATAAAGAAGCGGGCTCCCCACGGAGCCGGGAGCGCAGTGTGGGGCTCGGTCCCAGGACCCTGGGATCATGACCTGAGCTGAAGGCAGACACTTAACTGACTTGCGTGACCCAGGCACCCTGGATTCTACCAAACATTTAAAGAGTTAATACCTATTTTTCTCAAACGATATTCCAAAAACTGCAAGAGGAAAGAAAACTTCCAAATTCATTTTTCAAGGCCTCACCCTCATACCAAAACCAGATAAACCCCAAAAAAGGGAACTGTAGGCCAATATCATAAATATTGATGTAAAAATCCTCAACAAAATACTAGCAGTCCAACAATACATTAAAAAAAATCATGTATTTCACCATCAAATGGGATTTATTCCCAGGATGCAACTCTGATATTTGCAAATCATTTGTGATTGTTCATCAATAAGAGGATAAAAACCATATGATGATTTCAATAGATGCAGAAAAAGCATCTGACAAAGTACAACATTCATTCACAATTTAAAAAAAAAAAAAAAACCCCTCTGCAAAGTAGGTCTGGAGGAAACACCTCAACATAATAAAGGCCTTATGTGAGAAATCCACAACCAAAAAAAAAAAAAAAAAAGTCCTCCATAGCCAACATCATGCTCAATGTAGAAAAGCAGCGCTTTTTCCCCTAAGGTAAGGAACAACACAGGAATGTCCACTCTCACTACTTTTATTCAACGTAAGTATTGGAAGTCCCAGCCACAGCAATTACACAACATAAGTAAAAGGCATCCAAACTGGTAAGGAAATAGTAAAATTCCCACTACTCATAAATGACATACTATATAGAAAAGACCTTAAAGACTCCACCCAAAAACTCTAAGAACTGATCAATGAATTTCATAAAGTCATGGGATACAAAAATCGATGTACAGAAATCCATCACATTCTTATACACTAACAAAGCAGCAGAAAACGAAATTAAGAACACAGTCCCATTTACAGTCTCACCAAATACAGTAAAATATTTAGGAATAAGAGAAACCATAAAAGACTCAATCTCAAAAAACAGACTGAGGGTTGCTGGGGGGAGGGGGAACGGGAGAGGGTGGTGGGGATATGGACATTGGGGAGGGTGTGTGCTATGATGAGTGCTGTGAAATGTGTAAACCTGGAGATTCACAGACCTGTACCCCTGGGGATAAAAATACATTATATGTTTATTTAACAAAATAAGTAAATTTAAAATATTTAGGAATAAACCAAAGAGGCAAAAGACTTGTACCCTGAAAACTATAACACACTGATGAAAGGAACTGAAGATAATGGCAAAGAAATGGAAAACCCTTCCATGAACATGGGTTGGAAGAACAAATAATGCCAAGATGCCTATTATACCCAAGGCAGTCTACAGATTTAGTGCAATTCCTATCAGAATAACCAACCGCATTTCTCACAAACTAGAACAAACCATCCTAAAATTTGTATGGAACCACAAAAGTCCTCGATACTCAAAGCAATCTCAAAAACAAAAAACAAAACAAGGTAACGGAGTTCCAGATTTCATGTTCTATTACAAAGCAGAAGTAAGTAAAACAGTATGGTGCTGGCATAAAAATAAACACATTGATCAATGAAAATAGAACGAAAGCCCCTAAACCCACAATTGTATGGTCAGTTAATCTCTGACAAAAGTGAAATGACTATACAATGGGAAAAGGAAAGGCTTTTCAACAAATGGTGTTGGACAATTCAAGAGAAACTGAACCACTTTATTTTACTCTGGACAAAAATACACTCAAAATGGATTGAAGACCTAAATATGAGACCTGAAACCATAAATATCCTAGAAGAGAGCACAGGCAGTAATTGCTCTGACACCAGCCATATTTTCTAGATAATGTCTCCTGAGGCAAGGGAAATAAAACCAAAATAAACTAATGGGACTACATATAAAATAAAAAGTTTTCTGTACAGCAAAGGAAATGATCAACAAAAGGCAATGAGAAGATATTTGCAAATGATGTATCTGATGAAGGATTAGTATCCAAAATACATTAAGAACTGCTCCAACTCAATACCCCCCAAACTCCAAATAATCCAATTTTAAAATGAGTAGAAGACATGAAAAGATGTTTAACATCACTCATCATCAGGGAAACGCAAATCAGAACTACAATGAGATATCCCCTCACACCTGTCAAAAGAGCTAAAATCAAAAGCACAAGAAACAAGTGTTGGTGAGGATATGGAGAAAAAGGAACCCTTGTGCATGGTTGGTGAGAATGCAAACTGGTGCAGCCACTCTGGAGAACAGTATGGAGGTTTCTCAGAAAAGTAAAAATAGACCTACACTATGAGCCAGTAATTGCACTACTGGATATCTATCCAAAAAAATACAAAAACACTAATTCCAAGGGATACATGCACCTCTACGTTTATTGCAGCATTATTTACAATAGCTATGGCGGCAGCCGAAATATCCATCCATAGATGAAGGGATAAAGATGTGTACACACACGTACACACATACACACACAAAGGAATATTCTTCAGCCAATAAAGAATGAAATCTTGCCATTTGCAACAACATGGATAGAGCTAGAGGGTATAATGCTAAGCAAAATAAATCAGAGAAATATCATCTGATCTTATTCATAGGCAGAATTTAAGAAACAAAACAAAGGAAAAAAGACAAACCAAGAAACAGACTCTATATACTACAGAGTCTCAACTATAGAGAACTGATGTTTTACCAGAGGTGTGGGGGGAGGAGTAGAATGGGGGATCCAAGAATACATCTATCATGAAGAAAAATAGAATGATTTTTTTTTTAACTCTCCCCATAATGAAAAAATTAAATAATCACACCAAATATCAATGATTCAATAAAAAACAAGGACTCCTCGAGTGGATTAAAAAACAAGACCCAACTATATGTTGTATACAAGAAACCCATTTTAAATACAGAGAAACATTAAAAGTAAAAGAATAAGAGCACCTGGGTGGCTCAGTCAGTTAAACAGCTGATTCTGGATTTCAGCTCAGGTCACTATCTTGGGGTCCTGGGATCAAGACCCACACCGGGCTCTGTGCTTGGTTGGGAGTCTGCTTCTCTTCCTCTCCCTCTGTCCCTCTCCCTGCTCATGTGTCTGCCCTTTCTCTCTCTCCCTATGATAAATAAATCTTGTAAAAAGAAAAGTAAAAGATTAGAGAAATAAACATCACAGTAATACAAATCAAAAGAAAGCTTAAATAGCTATATTAATTTCAAACAAAGCAGACTTCAGAACAAGGAAAATTATCAGGGATAAAGAGGGACATTATATAATGATAAAGAGATCAGTTCTCTAAGAAGATATAAAAGTCCTTCATGTATATGCCCTAACAAAGTATCAAATGCATGGGGTAAAACCTCACAGAACTGCAAGGAGAAAAAGACAAGTCCACTATCACAGTTGAAGACTTTAACATCCCTCTCAGTAAGTGATAGACCCAGCAGGCAGCAAGTCAGTAGGGACACAGTTGAACTGAACAGTGTCATCAATGAACTAAATCTAACTGACATCTATAAAATATTTCATCTAACAGCAGAATACACATATTTCTCAAGCCTACATGGAACATTCATGAAAACAGATTCTGGGACATTAAAAAACCTTAACAAATTCAAAAGAAGGAAATCATGTTATGTATGCTCTCAGACCACAATGAAACTAAACTAGAAATCAGCAACAGAAAGAGAGCTGGAAAATCCGCCCCCCACCAAATACTTGGAGATTAAACAACAAGCTTCTAAATAACATGAGTCAAAGAAGTCTCAAGAGAAATATTTTGACATAAATGAAAATGCAATTTAAAATGTGCTAGATGCAACAAAAGCAGTCCTTAGAGGAATATTTATAGCATTAAATGTACCTATTAGAGAAGAAAGTGGTGACTAGCTGGCTCAGTTGGTGGAGCATACAACTCTTGGTCTCAGGGTTACAGGTTCAAGCCCCATATTGGATGTGGACCTACTGGAAAAAAGAAAAAGAAAAGATCTAAAATCAGTAATCTATGCTTCTGCCTTAGGAAACTAGAAGAAGAACAAAGTAAGAAGACAAGAAATAATGAAAATTAGAGCAGAAATCAATGAAAATGAAAACAGGAAATAAGTAGAGGGGGAAAAAATCAATGAAATCAAAGAATGATTGTTTTTTTCAAGATTTTATTTATTTATTTGACAAGAGCAAGTGAAAGTGCAAGCAGGGGGAGCAGGAGAGAGAGAAGCAGACTCACCACTGAGTAGGGAACCCATGGCAGAACTCGATCCCAGGACCCCAGGATCATGACCTGAGCTGAAGGCAGATGTTTCACCAACTGAGCCACCCAGGCACCCCAGAACAATTTTTTTTAATTAACAACTTCTAGCGAGGCTAGCCAATTAAAAAAAAAAAAGACACAAATTATTAATACCAGAAATGAAAGAGGCCATCACTACTAATCTACATCTACTACTACATCACTACACCTACTACTAATCTACTACTACATGATTACTACTACTCTACTACTACATCACTACTATATAACTACTAGGCCATCACTATATTCTGTGGACATAAAAGGGATAATAAAAGAATATTAAGAACAACTCTCTCCCGACAAATCTGAAAACCTAGAAACAAAATCTACCAAAACTGACATAGAAATAATCTGAATAGGCCTATATCTATTAAAGAAACTGAATCAATAATTAATAAACTTCCAAAACAGAGAGCCCCAGGCCCAGATGGTGCACTAGGGGATTCTATCAAACATTTAAGAAAGCATACCAATTCTCAATCTCTTCTAAAGAAGAGATGCTGAGGAAATATGTCCTAACTCATTTTATGAGATCAGCATTATCCCAATACAAAAAACAGACAAAAACATCACAAGAAAGGAAAACTACAGACCAATATTCATGAACATAAATACAAAAATCCTCAACAAAATAGTAGCAGATAGAATCCGATGTTATGGTAGAAGAATTACATACCACAACCAGCTATTCCATGTATGTAAGACTAATTCAAAATTCAATTAAAACAATCCATTACATGACAGGCTAAAGAAGAAAAATGACACGGGCATACCAATAGGTGCAGAAAAAACATTTAAAGAAATCTAATATTCATGACAAAAACTCACAGCAAACTAGGAATAGAAGAGTACCTTTTCAACTTGGTAAATCTACAAAAGACCTCCAGTTGACATCATGGTTAATGAAAAACTAGATCCTTTCCCCCAGGATCCTCAACAAGGCAAAGATACACCTTCTCACCACTCCTAGTTAACATCATACTGAAAGTCCTAAGAAATGCAGTAAGACAAGAAAAGGAAATAAAAGATACAGATGAGAAGGAAGAAGTAAAACTTTTTCACAAATGGTATGATCATCTGTGTAGAAAATCCTAAAGAATTGACAGAAAAACTCCTAAAGCAAGTTGTTTTCAGGATACAAGATTAATATGCAAAAGTCAATTATAGGGGCAACCGGGTAGCTCAGTCAGTTAAGTGTCTGCCTTCAGCTCAGGTCATAATCTCAGGGTCCTGGGATCAAGCCCCATATCAGGCTCTGTGCTCACCAGGGAGTCTGCTTCTTCCTTTCCCTTTGGCCCTCACCCTGCTTATGCTCGCTGGCTCTCTCTAACAAAATTTAAAAAAAAAAAAAAATCAACAAAGCAAAAAGTAAATTGCAGGGGAGCCTGGGTGGCACAGTTGTTCAAAGCAACCAACTCTTGGTTTCATCCAGGCCCAGATCTCAGGGTTGTGAGATCCAGGCTGCGATGGTCTCCCCACTCAGCAGAGTCTTCTTAGGACTCTCTCCCTCTGCCCCTCCCCCTGCCAATAAATAAATACATATTTTTTTAAGTTAATTGCAATGAACAACTTGAAATAAAAAACAATACCATTTAGATTAGCACACACCCTCCCAAAATGGAATACTTATGTACAGATCTAACAGAATATGTACAAGATCTCTGGTGGAAGAAACCAAAGATCTAAATAAATGGAGAGACATTCCATGTTCATGGATTGAAAGACTCAATATTGTTAAAATGTCAGCTCTTTTCAAGTGAACCACAGATTCAGTGCAAAGAAATCAAAATCCCAGCAAGTTATTTTGTGCATATCAACACAACTGATTGAAAAATTTATACAGACAGAGGGGTGCGGGGGGGAGGGGATGACAAGAGTAGCCAACACAGTATTGAGGGAGAAGGACAAAGTCAGAGGACTGAGCCTACCTAACTTCAAGTCTGACTATAAGCTTCCATAATCACTACAGAGTTGTACTGGCTAAAAAACAAAACAAAACAAAAAACAAACAATCAAAAAAACAGATAAAACTAATCAATGGAACAGAATAGAGAACCTAGAAATAGACCCACGCAAATAGAGTCAAGTGGTATTTGACAAAGGAGCAAAGGCAATTCAATACAGGAAGGACAGCCTTTTCAACAGATGGCGCAGGAACAAATGGGCATCTACATGGACAAAAATGAATCTAGACATACATCTTTACACCTTTCACAAAAAACTAGCTCAAAATGGATTACAGACCTAAACATAAAACACAAAGCTGCTATAAGCTAGGAAAAAAGCTAGGTGACCTTGCATTTGGCAATGACTTTTTGTTTTATTCTTATTTAAGTAATCTCTATACCCAACATGGGGCTCAAACTCACCACCCCAGGATCAAGAGTCGCATGCTCTTCTGGCTGAGCCAGCCAGGTGCCCCTTGACAATGATTTTTTAGAGAGAACACGAATAGCATAATCCATGGAAAAAAATTGGCAAGCTGGACTTTATTAAAATTGAAAACTTCTGCTCTGTAAAAGGCACTGCTGAAAGAGTGAAAGACAAGTGACAAATCAGAATTAAATATTTGCAAAATACACACGGATCCAACACAAGACTTGTATCCAAAACACACTACTCTTAAAACAGTAAGAAAACAAACACCCAATTAAAAATTAAGGGAAAGATCTGAACAGACACCTCAGCGAAGAAGACCTACAGATGGCCAAGAAGCAAATGAAAGGATGCTCCATCTCGTATGTCATCAGGGAAACACTGCAAAGTAAAACCGTGATGAGATACCACAACGCGACACCATATTAGAATGGCCATGATCCAAAACGCTGACAACACCAGATGCTGTCATGACGCGGAACAACGGGAACTCATTGCCGGAGGGAATGCAAAGTGGTACGGCCACTCCGGCCATCTCACCAAACTAACTGTACCCTTACCGGCCGGCAGGCATGCTCCCTGGTATTTATCCAGATGAGCTGAAAATGCACGTCCCCATAAAGACCTGCACATGAATGTTAATAGCAGCTCTATTGGTGACTGAAGCTGTTGGGTGCCCAGCTGGCTCCATCCGTAGAGCATGTGATGCTTGCTCTCGGGGTTGTGAGCTCGAGCCCCATGTGGGGTGTGGAGCCTACTTTATTTATTTATTTATTTATTTATTTATTTGGAGCCTACTTTAAAAAACAAACAAACGTGGAAGCAATCATGATATCCTCCCCTAGGTGGAAGAACAGATAAACTGTGGGGCAACCAGACAATGGAAGGGGACTCAGTGATAAGAAGGGAGCCATGAAGCCACTACGAGACCCGGAGCAGCCTCCAATGTTACCACGAAGCAAAAGAAGCTGATTGGAAAGTCACATACAGTGATCCCAACTATAGGACATTCTGGAAAAGGCATAACTATGGACATGGTGGAAAGGCCAGTGGTTGCCAGAAGTTTGGGAAAAGGGAGGGAGGGACTCCATGGGGGCACAGGGGGGGCTTTTAGGGCAGTGAGACTCTGGCGCAGGAGACCACACTGGGGCTAGTGTGAAGGCAAGCATTTGTCAAAGCCCACCGGATGCCCAGCACCGTGAGGCCTCCCACGACACCGGGCGTCAGTGAATAGCACTGCGTCAGGACCGGGTCTGCAGCCGGAACGCACGTGCACACGCTTCTAGGCCTTTTAGCTGCCCCTTCCTCATATTCCACAGCCACAACCCTTCCTCGTATTCCATGGACCAGCCTGGGCCTAACTCCAGCCAACTGCCAGGATTCATGTGGCCCAGGAGCTAAGAGTGAATTTTACGTTTGCGAATGGTTGAAAAAAAGAAAGTATTTCATGACACGTGGAAGTTACACAAATATGAGCTGCACTGCCCACCCTCGGTGCCCAGTCATGTTCGTTTGTGAAACACTAAGTAGCTCTCAAACTCTAAAATATTTACCGTGTGGCTCATTTTGGTGTGGCGCGAGGGAGCTGAATATTTATACTTCTGCGTGTCTCCTCACAGAAAGTTTGCTGGCTCCCATACAAAATGGTAAATCTAACCACAGCCTACATATGATAATGAGGAAAAAGGGAAAGAAAACCATTAAAAATATATAAACGGAGGGGTGCCTGGGTGGCTCAGTGAGCTGGGCGGCCAGCTCCTGATTTCAGCTCAGGTCATGATCTCGGGGTCCTGGGATCGAGCCCCGTGTTGGGTTCCCTGCTCAGCAGGGAGTCCCCCTTGAGGGTTCTCTCTCCCTCTGCCCCTCCCTCCTCAAATAAATCTTTACATATATTTACATATATATATGGATATATGCTGTCTCTAAAAAGTAAAAACAGGCATAAATATGTAGGTATGGTCCTATGTTATCGTAACCAGTCAGAAGGCCCTGGGCGACCTTACTCTTCCCTCCTTCACGGGTGAATTTTAATGACATAAATAATACCTCAGTGAAGCTGATACTTTTTTTTTTTTTAAGATTTTATTTATTTATTTGACAGACAGAGATCACAAGTAGGCAGAGAGGCAGGCAGAGAGAGAGAGGGGGAAGCAGGCTCCCCGCTGAGCAGAGAGCCCGATGTGGGGCTCGATCCCAGGACCCTGAGATCATGACCTGAGCTGAAGGCAGAGGCTTAACCCACTGAGCCACCCAGGCGCCCCAAGCTGATGCTTTAAGGGAAGGCTCTGCAGGCCACCCACGAGCAAGCTACAGGACGATCACTATGTCCCTAGGGTAACTGAACTCAAGCCATTTGCCCAACACACAGCAAAGCCAGTCAGGAAGGCATCAAATGTGCAGCAAGAGAAAGGTTTACTTGAGAGGCAGCCCAGCGAGGAGCCAGGAGGCAAGGCTCAAATCCACCTCCCTAGAGCAGAAGAGTTGGGGCGTTTCAGGCCAAAACAACAGGCCTGGGTCAAAGGTTGCAGCTTGTTCTTCTTCGTCCTGTTGGTCCCTGGTTTCAAGCCACGCTATCTTTTTTTTTTTTTTAAGATTTTATTTATTTATTTGACAGACAGACATCACAAGTAGGCAGAGAGGCAGACAGAGAGAGAGGAGGAAGCAGGCTCCCTGCTGAGCAGAGAGCCTGACGCGGGACTCGATCCCAGGACCCCGAGATCATGACCTGAGCCGAAGGCAGAGGCTTAACCCACTGAGGCGCCTCTGGCCCAAATGTCTTTTGATCATTCCTCACTCAGGAGGAAACTAGGACAATGACCACTCTAGCTCCTTCCTGCTGACATGGGGTTAGATCAGGCTTAGATGAATGGAAACTTTATGTAGTTAGCAATATTCTTTGACTTCTTGGGACCAGCTCTCCAAAATAGTAGTTTCAGGTCCCTCAGTGGCTCGCTAGTCGGAGCAGGATTCCTCTGATGTTCTCCTTCAAAGGGTGCCAGGAACCTGAGGAATCTTGTGGAATCAGCTTAATGTGGTGCTGAACCCACCACTTAATTCTCTTCCGTTGCCCCGGAGAGTTGCTGGTCAACAGCACCGTGAAGAGGTCCTGTCCTGTGAGGGCGGAGTTGGTCCTCCACGTGCCAGGTCTTACGGTCTTCGTGACACCACGTCTCCAGCGTTCAGGCAGGGATAAGGGCACATCGGTGGCGTTCATCAACCTGCCTGAAGCAAACTTTGAGTATTTCCCCGAGACTGAAGGTACCTGAGAATATCCAGTTCCCTAACATGAGCCCCATCGGGAAAGCCTAAGTCATGAAAAGAGTATAGAAAACGTCTTCCATAGAATGGTTCAGAGGGGCTGAAACATGCCTATTTCTAGAGGCCACTCTTACCCAAAGCAGGGCAACCAGCAAAGCTTTTTCCCAAGTCCGCTTCACGGCACACTTTTTGCCAGAGTTCTTTTAAATAGATGGTTCATTTTTCCAGGAAACATGTAATTTCCAGGGAATGCCCAAGGCACTGGACACTTAGTGTGACTTTCGGCACAAATGCCACTCCTTGTCACTCTGAATTGTTAGCAGCAATCCAAACATAGGAATTATTTTGAAGGTTTTGACAACTCCTGAGGCCTTCTCAGAATGCACGGAAAAGCTTCAAGCCAACTTACCCAGGAATCCACAGGAAGTAGCAAATATCAAAAATGACCAGTTGGTTTTGGCACCACGGTAAAATCTACCTACCAGGCTGTCCAGGTTTGGTGCCTCTAAGTAGTTCTAGAGGCCTGACTTGGAGCATCTTCCGATGGAGTGGGGGCAGGCAGTAGCAGCTAGATAGATCTCCCCAGTTTGCAACGTGAAGGTCTCTGGCGATCTTTCTGAGTGGCCCATAGAGCAACGGGCATGTGAATTCTTCTCTTCTCAAGGTTCCCGAAGTATCCTGAGGTTCCTGCACCTGCCAGGAAATGACCTTCCTCACTCACTGGGTAAGCCAGGGACCAGGCCAGCTTTCCCAAAGGGCTCATTGGTTCCATAAAGTCAACCTTAGTTCCTTGAAGCTGTCTGGTCACATCTGAGTCTGTGCGTGTGTCTCTCTCAAATATGACATTCCAGTCAAAGGCTTGGTCATAAGAGGTTTCCAGTTGTGTCGTCATCTTCTTCTTCTTCTTCTTCTTCTAGTTCTGCTTTAGTTTTTTTGTTGTCGTTATTGTTTTAGTTCTGCTTTAATACAGTAAGATTTGAAAATACACAGATATCCAGGGGAAAAGGCAAAACGGTATGAAGCACTGAGAGCACAATTGTGCTTTAATTTGGGTCTGCAGTTTCCAGTTGTAACAAGAAACACACTTCTGAACAATGTCCACCAGCTCTACAAACACATCCAGTGGTAACATTAGAGCAATTCGTGCTTTACCTGGACTTGCCAAATACCCACTCCATAAATTCACCACGTGTTTCATCTGGGTTTTTCATAATAAAAGAGGCATACCTGTGATTCACAATCACACAGTTCTGAAGACTTAGATATGAAATTTTGCCTGTCAGTCTGCTTCTCAAACTAAATTTAAAAAAAGTCTAGGGGCGCGTGGGTGGCTCAGTCAGTTAAGTGTCTGCCTTCGGCTCAGGTCATGATCCTGGGGTCCTGGGATGGAGCCCTGTGTCGAGCTCTCTGCCCAGCAGGGACCCTGGTTCTCCCTCTGCCTGCCTCTCCCCCTGCTTGTGTTCTCTCTCTGTCAAATAAATAAAATATTTTTTTAAAAACAGTATGAATGATTCTTTAAAGCAATTTTATAGACATGGGCAGTCTAGTTAATTTCATAGTGATATTGGCTGACAATGATACAAAGGAAATACAGGTATTTTCCCAGACAATAGGATAGCTAAAGGAAGCTTTAAGAATTCATGAAGGAAAAAAAAAAGGTGATAAAACTTGAACTTCTTTTTCAGATGTTCTAAAAATTCTATAAAACTTTTTGTTCTAAAATTATTCATTTAACTATGGTACATAAAATATACTGAATGCATTGCCTGATATCAAGATGGGAAACCCTCTCTTTTATATAATAAGATCTTCTCCTGGTCCATCTTGGCCCAAGTCCTGGTTGTCTGATGGCAGATTTCCCCAGAGAGGCCTAAAATTGTCATGAAAATCACTGTTTTCATCTACTGCTTGGTATTCCCGTTCAATTTCAGTGAAGAAGCCATTTCCAGATCCTGATCCAGAAACAGTCCTCAGAAAGGGAAAGATGTCATTCAAGTTCTGGGGTCTTGTCATTGAAGCAGGGTTAGTCCCTGGAGGAAGGCTTCTGTTGGGTTCACCCACCGGGAAGCAGGTTGAATGTTGGTCCCTTCTCCTCCATGCAGTTTGCAGAGTTCTGTCAGGCCTGCAGCAAACCCACCAGTACTTGGCCCTCCACACGGGACAACCGTAAACTGAAGAATCCAAAACCAGGCGGAGGGCAAGAGCCATGAGCAGCCCCACGGTGACCAGCTCACTTCAGTTCACGAATCGGAAATGTGGCAGCGTGCACTCTATCCCTCGTAGAAAACGTTCCCAAACCTCAGACCCTGCCCAGAACCCATGTCACAATTTCCTCTCCCTGGCTCCTGTCCCTGTCTGTGCCTCCCGACCCAAACTGCTGCCCTTCTAACTTGCCTCGTCAGAAGGAGACCAGAAGAGAATATGAGAACGCTCACTGAGAGTTTCTGGGTCTTGGAAGGCTGGAGTAGGGACAAAAGTTAAATGTCTTCTATGTGTTGACAAAGGAGTATTTTACCAAATTTCTCAAAGTCATAGACAGCTTAAGAGAAAAACATGTTAAGTCTGGAAGAACAAACATCAGGGACCCAGCCATGTTTCAAACAAGAGTCATTTAAAAAAATTTATAATCAACACCTTTCCTATTACTACTTTCAAGATATCATCTTCCAGAAGTTTGGGGGTTATTTTTTCCATATTCTTTAATAATCCCAGGAGGTTCCCAGGTAGTCCTGCGTAGTTTACCAGTTTGAAGGTGGTAAACTATGCAGTTTGGGTCTTTTTTTGCAAGAAGTAACCTTGGTCATGTAGTGATCCAATATGATTTTCAAAATCAGCGTCCTGAAACGTTTGTCGCTCTTTGGCAATCTGTGGAAGTTGATGACATTGAAATCCTCAGCATCTTTGTTTGGTTGGTTCCTCTCTGCGTTCTGACCTTGCTTGGGCCTCTGTTGGATGAATCAGAGATCCCAGGTGCCTAGTAGTGACTGGTGAGCCTTTTAACCATTGGCTCTGTTTCTAGAGTTCAAGGTAAAAATCTTGAGGAATCGTAACAGCTTCCATGGATGGCTTTGGCTGGAACGTACTGCCAAGCAAAACCAGTGTACTTTCGCAATCGCTGGTAGAGACTGGATCCTGGGTTTCTCCAGGAACCACCTTTCATCTTTCTCATAATGTTTTATCAGAAACCACTTCAAGTCCAGAAGTATTTGAATCTTGACGATTCATACCGAGCTGCCATGGTTCTCTGCTTTCCAGGTCTTCACGCAATCACATGTGCAGACAGTAAGGGGTCATGGTTCTCATTTGGAGTGTACCAGCCTGAAGACCAAGTCAAATCTGGACAGCAACGTGCTCCCCCTTTCTAAATTCTCAGAAGCCACTGGTCTTTCATTTATGAGCAAACTCTGTACCCACCATGGGACTCTAACTCACAACCCCGAGATGAAGGGTTGCGTGCTCTCCTGACGGAGCCCGCCAGGCGCCCCACAGCTTGTCTTTATTGTCGTGTCCTGCAACCGGACTTGGAGCAGCAATCCCGGAAGTCCCTGCAGGGAGGCCACACAACCACCCCAGCCTCGTCGCTTTGCTGCTGCCTTACTTCTAACAAGACTTCGTGTTGATTGTCCTAGCTTCTCAGGTTCACCTATTCCACAAATGCTTTGATCACCAAGTAGAAGGGCACCAGCTTCCAAAGCAAAATCTCCAGAGGAACAAGGTACCGAAAGAGTTACCCATCAACCACAAACACAGGCCTCCTGGAGCAAGGCTGCACGCCGCTGGGGGGTCGGGCTCCTTCTCACGCCTGCATCTCCAACTGCAAGACACGGGGGGGGGGGGGTCCTCCAATCCAAATTCTGTTTTTGTCATCTGCCTGTGTCTGGCTTCTCCCAAAAAGTGCCACGGCCCGACCTGCTTTAACAAGTCCATGAGCGAGGGCACCTGGCAGACTCAGTCAGAAGAGCGTGCAGCTGTTGACCTTGGGGTTGTGAGTTCGAGCCCCACTCTGGGTGTAGAGATTATTTAAATGAATAAAACTTTAAAAAAAAAGTTCATGAGCAAAAATGACAGGGCAAAGCAAGTTGACCATGAGTTTAAAAAGGCTTTCAGCTTTAATCTCTCGGAGGGCATAAAGATCTTTAGGAAAGACCCCATCAATGCTCCATGCTTACATCCATCCTCAGAAGCCTTGGTTTTCTAGCTTTTACTCTTGCTAACATAATCTCCTCCAATGTGCTAAAGGAACATGCATTTGTCATTATTTCCCGAACCTTATTTGGCATCTGAGACTTCGACAACTCGCCTTCCTCAATTCATCCAGTCCCATGCTACCAAATCTTATTCTGTTTGAATGCAGTCTTCCCATTGGTTCCAGAAATCGTCAGAGCTCTGTATTTATCCCAGTCATCTCCATGAATCATCTTAAAAGGGAAACACATTTGCAAGAGTGTCTGACTAAAACAACAGCTGCAAATGACCAAAAAAACCTCAAAACTGGCTGTGGTTAAAGATCTGGTTAGAGTTCATTACAATGCAATCAACAAGGAAATTTGGTTACTTTTGTGACACATAACACTTTTTTTAAAGTTTTTTTATTGTTTGTTTTGACAGAGAGAGACACAGAGAGAGAGGGAACACAAGCACAGGGAAGCTGGAGAGGGAGAAGCAGGCTCTCCGCTGAGCAGGGGGCCTGACGCCAGGCTCGAACCCAGGACCCTGGGATCATGACCTGATCCAAAGGCTGACACTTAACGACTGAGCCCCAACACATAACACTTTAATAATCAGAATTACAGGTGATGACTTTATAACAGGGCATATCAAAACCTGAGGAATTCTGGAATAGTTACAACATCCACCCACGCAATATTCTATCAGAACGTTTATTACCGCTTATTTCAATGCTTTCCATGGAGTTGGACACACCATATAAGCCCAATTAGTAAGCAAACAAAGCATAACACTTCATTTACAAGGTTGAATTTTGGGAAATTTGTCAGAAATATCAGGACATTTGAAAGCACACGACTAAATCGGATTACAGATCATTACAAAATTAATACTTAATGATCCATTTCGCTAAAGTAGCAGTAAGGGATTCTAAAGGCAAATACAAGGGTTAAATGGTTGTTAGTATTCTTAGCTCTTTCAATATTGAGAAGATTCAACTTTAAGTAATCAAAGACCTAATAAGGGCAAAACATGGAAACTTTGTTTTTCTAGGAAGATGACATTACAGATAAAGAAAAACCTTTGTTCACAATGTCTTATTAAGAGTAGATCAATAATTATAAAAACCAACTTTTAAAAGATTTTATTTTTAAGTAATCTCTATACCCAATGTGGGGCTTGAACTCACAACCCCAAGATCAAGAGTCTCGTGCTCCACCGACTGAGCCAGGCAGGTGCCCCTGAATATCATTTTAACAGAGAGAAAAAAAATAAATTCCAATCTTATATCAGTATGCTTCTGAGGGCAAAGCTCATTCATTCCAAAGAGATGAATTTTGTTTATTTGGGTTTTGGGGAGGGGAGCAGTGGGAGAGGGAGAGAGAGAATCCCAAGCAGGCTCCATGCTCTGTGCAGAGCCCAGCAGAGCCCAGCATGGGGCTCATCTTATGACCCTGACATCATGATGAGCCAAAATCAAGGTCAGATGCTCACGCAACTGAGCCACCCAAACACCCCTATTTGTTTAGGGGTTTTGTTTTGTTTTGTGCGAGAGAGAGAGAGAGAGCGAGCGAGCAGGGACGGAGAGCAGAGGAATAAGAAGAAGTAGGCTTCCCCCTGTACAGGGAGCCTGAGGTGGGACTTGATCCCAGGACTCCTGGATCACGACCTGAGCCAGAGGCAGATGCTTAACCAACTGAGCCACCCAGGTGCCCAGTTTTAAAGTAAACTCTAATTAAAAGTGGTGTTTGAACTCATGACCCTGAGATCAACAGTTGCCTGCCCCACCAACTGAGCCAGCCAGGCACCCCAATAATAAGACGAATTTTTTTAAAAAAAATTAAGCAGTCCCTCCTTTTCCCCTTCCCGTCATCTCCCATATGGATATATACTTATTTTCTTGAGATCTGTTTATTTATTTTTAAGATTTTATTTATTTGCCAGAGAGTGTGCTTACAAGCAGGGGGAGCAGCAGGCGGAGGGAGAAGCAAGTTCCCTGCTGAGCAGGGAGCCCCATGTGGGATTCGATCCTAGGACTCTACGATCATGACCTGAGCCCAAGGCAGACACTTAACCGAATGAGCCACCCAGGCATCCCTTGTTTACCTATTGTAGAGAGAAAGAGAGAGACTCTTCAGGAGACCCTGCACTGAGTGCAAAGTTCGACTTAGAGCTCAGTCCCAGGACCCCAAGATCATGACCCAAGCCAAAACCAAGAGTTGGACACTTCATCAACTGTGCTACCCAGGCAGCCGGATATATACTTCCTGAGACAAGAACATACAGGGCGTTGCAAGGATCTGAGTTCCTGCGGGTACTGGAATGTCCTGACCAGAATCCCCACCAGGAATGAAGGGCTCTCTGCTGCAGAGAAGCTGCCAGCCATCCTCAGCAGCTGGATGCCAGCACAAACGGCCTTGACTGAAGACAGCTGCCTTGTCAAGGTCATGCCCTCTTCCAGTGACTATCAATAGGAGGGTATAAAAAGTCCAGCCCTTTGCCCCAACTTACGACGGTTCTGAAGGGTAATCTAAGTTTTGGAACCCCAGAGAATCAGCGAAGGCTTCTGTGGGTGTGGGATACGGCTCCTCGTCTGCCTGGGCCCGCTCTTTCCCACCTTTCCCTCCCCCGGGAGCCCATCCCTCCTTAACAAGCTTTCCATCCCGATCTCCGTAATCATTCTCAGTCCCAAGCACAACACATTCCCTTCCAAAGACGCTTTCTCACAAACCTTCTACAACTAGGCTTTTTACGTTCAGATTTCGTCCTACGTTTTCCCTCTTTAAATAACCCATCTCACTTTCTTTGCATCGAGTTGTTTCTCTTATTTCTAGTAGTCATGATTACATTTATTCTTAGTTCTTAAAAACCTTAGTTTCTACGGAAAAGTAGTCACGGTGAGCTGTGGTGCTCATTTTTCTGTGACTAGGAGCCAAACAGATAAACCTATGCCTGGTAATGGTTTACATCTGTTTCTTCTCCACAATTATCTGTAGATTCCCCCATAAAACTATGAGACACTGGACAAAGTTGTACCATTTTTTCCCCCCTTTCCCAACAAATTTTGCTGCAGAGATGACCTGAACCTGCGGACTCACAGTAAACACAGAACAGAAGTTCTCCATCTAATGTTAACAATCCTAACAACATGTTCATTTTCATTCAACCAACGAGCTTAAATTAGCTTTAATGTCAAATATCTTCCCAGATCACGGGAACTGGAATTTTAGAATGCACAATTCTTACAGGTACTTGTCTTTAAACCAACTAAATATCAGAGCTCTTCCACAAATTAATTTTAGCAGCCCCATCCAGAGGTAGAGAAGATAGCTCACATTTACAACGTAGGTGGACACACGAATATGGAAGCGAGATGCAAACATAATCTTAAAGCCCCAAATTTCCGAACACGTTATGCTTCATGGATTCATTCATTGGTCATTTTTCTTCAGAGTCTAATGAATTATTGTGGCCAAGCAGGGCAGCAAAAAGAGATGGCCCAATTTTGGAGAACACAGCCCCAAGGACTGCATTCAGGAGTCAAACTGGCATTTCCGAGTTTCCCATTAGAAAACAGCCCGTTTTACCCAAAGCTGCAGCGGCAGACAACCCCCCCACCCCCCCACCCCCACCCCAAAGCCCCGAGCGGCGGTGGGGACGTCCCGGTCTCACCGGCTGATCCAAGGCGCTTCCCGGGCCGCGTTTGCTTAAGCAAGAAAAGGAAGTGAGGAGCTCGCAGACCCCCTAATGACCAGCCACCCGACGGGAGGCGGAAATCGAGGAAAGCCCAACCAAACGGGAGGAAGGAAAAGTTGAGACGAGCTCACCGAGGGAGGTCTGTCCAAGGCGGCGCCACGAACATTGTCCTCGTCGCCAGCGCGGAGTTAGTTCGGCGCTGAAGGCTGGTGGCCCCCGTCGGGGTGGGGCCCCGGGGCCGTCCCGAGGCGGTCAGAGCGCGGCACTCCCGGCCCGGCGGGGCCCCGGCGGCCTCCCTGCAGGAGCGAGCGGCAGGGGCGTCGGAGGGCAAGTGGGAAGGTCCGGGGGCCGAGCTGCAGCTGTGCCCATGAGGCCTGACACCTGCGCGTCCTGGTCTCACCCGCACCGGCCGCCTCCTTTCCCCGGGCGGAAGCCAGAGGACCTGCCTGGACCGCGAGCAAGAACCCCGGCGCCTGGGGGTGGGGGCGGAAGGGAGTCCTGGTGCCCGCAGCCTCCGCGCAGGGGACACGGGCTGCGCCTCCCTGACGCCACCTGTTGCTGGCCGGTCTTGAGGAAGATTTAAAAGATGAACCAGACACGGGCTAGTCTCCGAGAAGCTTCAGCGAGTTACAGAGGGCTTCGCCGTCCACGCTAGCTTCCAAAGAAACAGAAATCAGTCCTAGCTCGGTGGAGGAACAGAGACAGGAGGCGAGGCCCCGGCCTGGGTGTGGCTCTAGGGCCCAGGAGCAGCTGGGCCCCCTTGTGGGGGGGGGGGGGCACAGGCCAGAAGCCCCGCGTCGCTGTCCTAGTCACAGCCCCCAACTAGAAGCACCTCCGGAGTGGGCCCCATAGGGACCTGGAGAAGCCGTGGCACATCTGTGGCACCAGGGCAGCCCACAGGTGGAGCGAGCAGGTCACAGCCACCCGAGGCCACACAGGGACCACACAGACAGCCCGACCCTCATGGGCACAGACTTGAATTCCACGAATATAAGCTTTTCAAACAGCCACACTAAACTGTCGCTGTTTGAAACAACTACGCTATAGTATTAGAAGTTGTGTGTGCTTTGGGTGGGAGGAGCAAGGGGCCTGGGGCCTCCTGGGGTGCTGGCCGCCTTCTACTTTTTGCCCGGTGGTGACAACAGGGGACGCTGCCTCCTGCAAGTTGACTGAGCCGGACCATCAGGTGTCCCCGCTTTCCCGGAGGTGTATTATACTCAGCCCAGCCCGAGGCAAGTGGGGATTTAATCAGATCCTATCAGAACCCAAATCCCTTACTTCCTGAGACAGACGGAATACTTATCTGCAAGTCCCACTTTCCAGGAGCCCCGGGTGTTTCTTAGAGAGTCTATTCAGAACCTCGGGGAACGTTCCTGAAGAAATGCAAATTAGAATCCCCATAACCTTGAGTTACACCTGGCTTTCAATATGGAACCTGCAGCACAACTGTGATCATGACCTGTGGCCAGAAATCTCCAGAAAGAAGAGGAAGTCTGGAGGTTGCTGGGCTTGGACCCCCGACTGCTGTCCCCCTGAGGGACCGACACAAAGGAACTAGCTCCAAGCACCAAGGTGTTTACCAGGGCGGTGGTGTACAGAAGTGGACGGACAGGCCACCCACAAGATACCCACTCAAGCCAGCCTCCGAAGTCCCCTGGGGCCACTCGCAGCCCCCACAGGGATGTGTAGTCCCCTCCCCCATTCTGGAATTTATTTCCATGAAAAGTCTCACAAAGGCTTGGATATTACATATCATTTACTGAAGCAACTTCATTGGGAAGACTGAAATTACTGGAAAGGAAATGAAAAATTCATGACCACACCCATCAGGGACAGTCGTGTGCTGTCATTTTTGTCCTTTAGCTGCCAGGAAGTTGACTGTAGATTCTTTCAATGATCCCTCAGGCATCCTAAGGCTTTCTCTTGAGCATCTCTTGGTGAGAGATTTGAGGAGCCTCTTGGAGCATCATCAATGGTTCTTCCAAACCCAGAATCTGTGCGGGACCCAACAGCGCGGCTGGTGCCTGGCAGCCCCACAGGGATGCCTCAGTCTAGTTACTGGGGACGCTGGGGTCTCCGTGAAGACCCTGCACCTGTGACTGTCCGAGGACATCTTCTCCTTGTCCTTTTGGCTACTATTTATTTTTTAAAAAGATTTTATTTATTTGACAGGCAGAGATCACAAGTAGGCAGAGAGGGAGGCAGAGAGGAGGAAGCAGGCTCCCCGCTGAGCAGAGACCCTGATGCGGGGCTGGATCCCAGGATCCTGGGACCATGACCTGAGCCAAAGGCAGAGGCTTTAACCCACTGAGCCACCCAGGTGCCCCCTTGGTTACTACTTCTTACTAGAATCTCTCTTCATACCAGAATAAGACGTGAGATTCCTGCAAAATGTCAGTAGGACGCCAAGTGATTGAGCTAATTCGGACCTAGCCCCGACTCCACACCCGGCCGTGGAGGGGGCTGACACCTCCTGAGGTCCGGGCACTGTCCCAGTCTTAGAGGAGGACACAAGGATTAGAGGCAGGACAGGACCCTTGCTACCTTCTTGCTGTGTGACCCTGGACAAATTATTTAACCCTGGGTCACAGTTTACCATCTGTAAAATAAGGACAGTGATTCGTATCCCCATCTCCCAGTTCTGTGTGGAGGCTCAGGAGTCAGAGAGACCTGGCCTTGAGCCCCACCACGGAGCGGGAGGCACCTGCTGGAACCCATGGCAGCTGGCAGCCTCCTTGGTCTCCTGGTGGCCAACACGAGCTGATTCGGATGCCATGGGGTTCTGGCTGCTGCCTGCCTGTCAGGCATTCCAAGTGCAGGGTGGGAGCTCGCTGGGTCTGGTCCCCTTTGCAGGGGTCCTGTGATCATTGCAATCATCCCAGGATTGTGACGTGTCTGATAAAAAAGCAAACTTCTATAGGCTAGGCTGGATACCCAAGCTAGGGGCTGGTCTAGGCAAGCTTGGGGTTGAGGGGCACCGCAGAGTCAGGGGCAGGTAACCCAGGGCCAGCATTTGAGTTTATATCAAGGAGTCTTGGGGCCCAGCCCAGTTCTGTCACTTACCATTTGTGCCTCAGTTTCCTGTGCTGCGGACACGGAAGCCCGTGTTCCAGCGCCATGAAGGGGCTTCCACGCGGGGTAAATGTGACTCCCCCCACACCCCACCGGGTTTTGTCCCGTGCACCCGGCCTCCCTAGGCCGAGTCCTTTCTGTCCGAGGGAGGCCCGTTAGCCTGGATGGGGCCCCGGGGAGCACACGTGCGCTCCCAGGATCTCCGGATGGGGCCTGGGCCCGGCTTCTCCGCTGCAAACGCGGCGGCTGCGCACAGGGAAGAGAGGCGCGCGGGCGGGCTGGAGGGGCTGCGCGGGCGCAGGTGCAGGGCCTCGCCGCCAGGTGGCGCCAACGCAGACCTCCGCCGAGCCCCGCCTGCGGGGCGCCCAGGCTTCTGCGAGGCAGCCCACCCCCGACCCGCACCCCCGCACCACAGCGGTGTCTCTGGCGTCCTTCCCGCCGCCCACCCGCCTCCAGGCCTGGGTACACAGCCCTGGAACTGCAGTCCTGCCTCTCCGAAATGGCGAAAGGCCAACTGGGGCGACCTGATGCATGATCAAGCTGTGTGACCTTGGGCACATCACTCACCTTCCGTGGGCCTTCTTACTTTGACTTTACAAAGTACTTTATTCAAGATCTGGAAGCTGGCATTTGACTCCATGATATCGACAGAACTGGGACTGGCCCAGGGTGGCAGGGTCGCGATGGGAGGAACGACCACATAGTCCGAGAGACTGAGAGTTGCTCTCTGCAGGGCTGGGTGCCAGACAGGGGGGGCCTCAGGCTTCTCTTGGCACAATCGAAGGACGGAAGATGGCTGACCAGCATGCCTCCAACTCCGGGGCTCCATTGCCGCCAGGAGCCTGCTCTGGAGGATTCTCACCATGACTCCCAGTCTCCAGAGGGGCCAGCCTCTACTCCCCCACAGCCTCATCACCAGTGTGGCTTGTCACCAAATAGAGGAGCCCCATCCCTGTGGTATCTAGCAAGCACTTCTCATTGTCTCCCAATACCCATTTCCCAGCCTCTCTTTGGGCTGGGTGTGGCCCAGAATCTTCTTCTTTTTTTTTTTTTTTTTAAGATTTTATTTTTTATTTGTCAGAGAGAGAGCGAGCGAGAGTGAGCACAGGCAGACAGAGTGGAAGGCAGAGTCAGAGGGAGAAGCAGGCTCCCTGCGGAGCAAGGAGCCCGATGTGGGACTCGATCCCAGGACGCTGGGATCATGACCTGAGCCGAAGGCAGCTGCTTAACCAACTGAGCCACCCAGGCGTCCCCACAATATTCTTCTAACCACTGGGAAGGGAGCATGGATGTGTGCATAGGGGGCTGTTCTTTACAAGGAGTGGGGAGCACAGTCCCTTTCCCAGGCCTATTCTCCTTGGTTGGTCCCCAAACTCAGGGAGGAGGGCCAGAGAGCATCTTCAACCACAAAGACAAGGTGGGTGGCCACAGGTCCGGGAGGGCAGAGCATCAAGATGGAAGGAGCCTGGGTCCTTAATGCCAGGGGCCTCCCTTGACTTGAGACGGTTCAGGCTCCAGCTAGAAAGTGAAAGAGAAATTTTGTCTTGCTTCATGTCACTTGAAATTCTTACACTCTCCTCTGGCAACATCAGCCAGGCCCATCATTCTGTCACTGAGCTCGAACATCAGAGTTAGCTCCCATTGAGCGGGAACTTCCTCTTTCCACGCAGGCCATGCTAGTGGCTGTCCCCGTGGGCTGTCTACACTGCATAACGAAGCACGCCACAAACTCAGATTCCTTATTGGTGTTCACGTGGCCCCTGTGGGCTGTTGCCACTCTGCTGCGTCCCGAGGCACATCTCTCTGCCCCGTGGTGCTGTTCTCCTACCTTGGTGGGGGGAGGGAGCGACATGGGGACGTAATGCTCTCAGCTGAGGTTTTTCCTATCCTGTGGTTCTTGCTGTGAGCGCTTCCTGAAAAAAAGGGGAAGCAGATCTTTGCGGGTAAACCACAGGTTCAGTCTCTTGTTGGACAGTCGTGCCGTGGCTGAGGCCATAGTGGGGTAGGCATGTGCCCTAGTCACATTCCTGGCCAGCAGCCCTACTCTAAGCGCCTGGCAAATCACCCAGCTCCCAAGGTCCTTCCCCCACCCCCACCCCCCCGCCAAGGCTGGCAGTCACTTGTAGGGATCTGTCACCCTGTCCCAGGCATCTGAATTGACATTTCCCACCCCGTCTCCTTTGGACCGTATGACGGAGGCTTCTCCTTCCTGTTTGGGCCAGGGATAGCCACCTGCTCCCTGCTGAGCCAATGAGAATATTCAAGAAGTTCAAAAAGAACACAGAGATTAAGCAAAATCTTAGAGCGAAGTTAAAGGCAGCATTGATAATAGTGACAGCCCAGGCAGCCCGGGATCCCTGGACACTTGTGCGCAGACTCCGGGAGCACCTGGCGAGCACCGAAGCCTCACGAGCCTGTGACCCAGGCCACTGGCCTGTAGTCAGAGGAAGACACGGAGGCTCAGAGGCTCAGAGACGGTCCCGAGGTTATTTGGGTACGTGTCGCTTTTGCGATTGACCCCCTGAATCAGGCATTCAGTCCTCTCCTGCCCCATCCCCTGCCATCCCCACTGCCCTTCCTCCCAACGACTCCCTAATTCCCTCCGGGCTGCTTCCCACCCAGCAACTTCTGCCCCGTGTTCTTGCCAAGCCGTCACTCAAACGGCCTCTCTGCCAGGAAGCTCCCGACTCCGTGGTGCCCTGGGCACCCAGCCCTCAGCACAGCCCGGAGACCATGTGTGGTGCCCCTCTTCCAAGCAGAGCAGCCCTGCTAGAGTAGGACCAGCCTCGGGGAGCACCCCGGAGTCTGCGCTGGGCCCTCTTATGCTCCCAGAGCTCTTGGAGTGGGGGCCTTACAGTGCCTCTCCATTCTACAGAGCAGGAGAAGGAGGGCTCAGGAAGACCGAAGTCTCTTCACTGGGTCACACAGCTAGTAAGTGGCCAGCACGCAGGTCAGGCCTTAGTCTCGGGGGTCCCAGGGGATGGCACAAAGCAAGAGAGCTGGGAAGGGTCAGGGTGGGAGGGGGCTAGAACCAGAGGACCTGGGCGGCAGCGGGCTGCTCTCCCCGCCCCCCCGCCATGGCCACGGGCTGCCTGGTGCTCCTCCACAGGGGGCAAGCCTCCCCAGCTCCTCAGGCTCCTGGGGGGCCTGGGGCCCCATGTCCTGCACCTTCTCTCCGTGCTCTTGGAGAAACTATTACAGGTGCCGTGTTCACAGTTTGTAAAGTTCTTCCCCAGGTACATAGCAATCAGGCGACCCTCCTGCTTCAGAATCTCCCATGGCTCCCAGGGCCAGAGGGCTGAACCTTACATCCTGGGCCTGGGGTTTAAGGAACTCTGAAGTCAGGCCTGAGCCCTTCCTCCGATTCCGGGCTCCCTCTCCGGCACCTGAGTTCCGCCCCAGCTTCCAGGCTGTCCACCTGCTCTTCCTGCTGCCTGGGTCCCCCTCTGCAGCCTGGGTATCTCTTCTGATCCTGAGACCCAGCGGGAAGGCCACGGCCCCCTCCTCCAGGAAGTCCTCCCTGCTGCCTGGCCCCCACATGGAGTCAGCTGTCACTTTCTCAGCCTTTGGTGGATGGTCCGTTCACTTCACCCCTTGAAGCATCTGGACGGGGCCCAGGGCTCCTCTCTGGTCCCCAGAGGAGGTGACTGAAGACAGACTTCAGTAGCCTCACTTTCACGTTTTCTAGGAGAGGAAACTGATGGGCAAGAACCAGTTGAAGGCCAGAAAAGCTCCAGTGCCACTGTGTTTCCTGTGGAGTTCCCTCCTCATTAGAGGCCTTGGCATGCCTTGCTACCATGTGTCCCCATTTTGCAGAAGAGGAAATGGACATAAGGGGAAACAGAGACCAGGGACTTGACCACAGTCACAGGGCTAGTGAGACATAGTGTAACAAAGCAGAGGTGACAAGGGGTGATCATGTCACCTCCCTCTCAGGGTTGTCTTGCACACTTAGGAAGGTAACAGGTATGAAGGGGTTGGAGCCAAGAGGAGCTTGACAAGACAGCGACTTCCTACTGTCATCCCTCCCCTAGGGACTTAGGCAGGAGGCTGGCTTTGCCCTGTCCCCCAGGAGGGTCTCATCTCCTTGGCCTTCCCAGTGTCACCTAGGCTCGGCTCCATCTCTTCTCTGGGCTTGGGAGAGCCACAAAGATGGGGAGTTCATTCTTCCCAAGAGATTTGCCAGTCCCATAGACACCAAGGAAGCCATTGCCTGGCTCAGAGCTTCTACGGGTGGGGAGATGGACTTGGGGTTCCCATCCCAACAATCCCCGAAGCCTGAGCCCAGGGTGGGGGCCTGTAACTGTGCAGCCTGAAGCCCCACTCTGTCATTCATTGGCTGGGTCACCCCGGTCAAGTCACTGTGCCTCTCTGGACATCGGTTTGTCCCTATAAAATGAGGTATTGGAATTGGGGTTCTGGATTCTACTTGCCAGTCATTTCTTATTGAATCAGCCCACCAGTTTTCCTGTGAAGGACCCATTCGAGAGGCAGGAGCACCGAGGGATTCTTGTGATGGGCCCAAAGTCACCCAGTGAATGGGCAGTAGAATCAAAACTGGGTCTCGGAGTCAAGCTCTCTCCTCTCCACTGGCTTCAGGAATCTTGGCTGAGGCTGTGGTCTTACTGGGCTGGGACGCCATGGGCATTCAGCTGTGTCCTCTGAGTGCTTCTGGGACAGCTCAAAGACAAGGATGGTTTTAGAAACCCCTGGGGCTCGGGCAGGAAATCCGGGGCAGCCCAGACCCAGCCAGCAGGGCTGTTCCTAAACCGGAGATGAGAGAAGATGAGCTCCCAGGCCTGCTCGCTGTGGCCCCGGGGGAGCTGTGACATGCAGGAGATGACAGCTGCTCTCTCCCCGTCGTGGCTTTTGGAGAGGACATGGAGCCTCAAGTAGGCAGGGACCTCAGGGTCCCTGTGCTCGGTTCTCTGCCTCCCCAGAGAAGCTTGGGGGAGAAATGTCAGCCACGTTGGTCCCGGGGGTCCTCTCGTCCAGGTCCCTCCTGGTGCAGAAACAAAGGAGTCCGTGTCACACAGAGACAGATCCCACGTGGAACCGATGTCCCAGTATTAAGGCCACTGGCTTCCCACACACCTGTGAGTGCACAGGGCGCAACCAAGCAGGCCCCATGACGCTCCCTCTGTGGAAGGAGAGCGCCCTTACCAGCCTGGCTGTGTGTCTGCCGGCAGAGCTCCATGTCTCTGAGCCACTTTCCTCTTCTGTAAACTGGGCCTATCACTGGCCTCCCAGAGCTCTTGAGAGGAGCAAGCGGGCTTATATCGAGGAAAAGAGGACCTTTCTCTCCACCACCCCAGATAACCCCAGGGGAGGTTTCTGCAACTCCCCAATACCATCTTCTGTGCCCCAAAACCCGGGGTCAGAGGAGGGACCGGCCGTTTGGTGGGCAGCCACTCTGTGCGAGATACTGAGCATCTGTGCTCTCATCTAAACTTCCAAATGACACAGTGAGGTATTTCCCCCCCTTTTTTTGTGCAGATGGGGAAACTGAGACTGGGGGCTGAGTCCTTTCCTGCTGTCTGGGCTGGAGCCCCAGAGGTGCACATCAGGAGAAGACACAGGCCAGGGGAGGGCCAGGGCTCAGGGAGGGGTAGCACAGACCCAGTCCTCCACTCAGAGCTCACCACCAGGGGGACAGAGGACCTAGGCTCAAAGCCCAAACACTGATTTCAGTTCTGTGAGCAGGGCCGCTAAGGAGACACTCCAGGGAGGGTATCTAATGGAGGGATCGGGAGGGGCGAGGCTGATGAACCCTGGGGCCCCACAGAAGGCACAGAAACGGTCTGGAGGGCAGGAGGGAACCAAGGGGTTGATCGGGAGTGGGAATTCCTGGCAGCAGTCAAGGCAGGGGCCAAGCCCCAAGGCCAGAGCACAGATACAGGGATGGGAACAAGTTCAGCTACCAGTGGGGAGGGGTGGGGGCCAGGAGCCAGTTTGTGCAGATGAGAAGGGATTTTAAACTCCATTTGGACAATTCTGGGGAGCCACTGGGGGGTTTAAGCGAATGGGTGATTGGTTTAGATCCAAGGTAGAAAGATGGTCTGTGCCTCTGTGGCTCTGGGGCGGGAGAAGGCCGCTAATTGGGGATTCAAACAGGGGGGTCCACAGGACTTGAAGGATTGGAGGGAGGGGGGATGGGATAGAGGAAACCTAAGGTGACCCCTGGTGCTGAGGGCGGTGGGCAGTGGGGCCCTTTACAGGGTGGGGAACAGGAAGGGTAGGAATGGGCCATGATCACCGGGAGCAGGGACATTGCTGGGGAGGTGACTGGTTGCTGAAAGTGAGGCTGGGCTTGTGGGCCCAGGCCGGCAGAGCCCCAACATCAGAGGAGGGCAGAGGAGGCCCAGAGGAAGAAAAGTCGGGAGGGGCAGACAGGAAGAGCACGGGGTAAATGCCAGGGCAGGTGGAGTGACGGGAGACTGCCAGAGCTCTAGCCACGGGTTGGTGTCCCCAGGAAAAGCAGCCACGGTGGACAGGGCTGCAGACCATGTTGGGTGGGAGTCGCGCGAGCGGTGGGTGGGGGCCGTGGAGGGGCCAAAGTGCGGGAATAGAGGGAGCGCAGGGTCGACTGGGGGTCTCGAGGGAAGGAGATGGCAGGAGGGAGGCCACCGCCTCAGGGGAGCTCCAGCCACAGCCCAGGCGCAGAGCGAGGGGAGTTCTCTCCGGAGCTAGGGCCGCAGGAGCCTCAGTCTCAGGCGGCGGCAGGAAGGCGACCCCGGCCTGGCTCTGCGACCTTACCCGACCCCAGGCTAGGCCCCATCCGCTCTGCGGGGCGCCGGTACCCTCACGGTGGATCCCCCAGGAGGCTCCGCCCCCATGGGTGACCTCGGTCGCTCCCGGGATGCCTGTCCCCGAGGGCTGGGCAAGGAGATCCTGGGGCGCTGAGGCCACCCCCAGTATTCTCGGCCGAGAGGGGTTCGAGGACTAGCCGTGCTGTGTGGCGTCCTGCGAGGTGGGATGGCCCAGACCGGCTACTTCCTCGAGCTTCCCCCCTCCCTGCCCGGGGCGCACAGCCGGGTCTCATTACTGCCCATCCCCCAGCCCTGCGGGCCGGGGGGTCTCGGCGGCGGAGGGGGGGAGGGGCGGGTTATAATCAATCCCAGGCCGGAAATTCCTCCCGAGGGGCCCGGCTGGGAGCCTGGCCGGCCGCCCGCTCCAGCGCTCCTCCTCCTCCGAGCCCGCCCCCCGCATCATGGAAACTGGGCCGCCAGCCGACCCCCTCGCTCAGCTCCGCATTCCTGCCTCGCGGGGCGGGCAGGGCTCGAGAGCTGGGCGGCCCCGTCAGGCCCGCGGCGGGGGGCGCCCCCAGTGCCTCAGAGTTGGGGGCTGGCGCCACCTCCCCACTCCAGATGGGGCGCATCTTCTCAGGGGCGCTAGGGAGGCCGGCGGGACGCTTGACACTCCGTTAGACTCCCTCAGCTCCGAGAGCCGGCTGAGCCCCACCGCCTCCACCCCTGCTCCGGGCTCCTATTCACTGGGCGTCCGGGGGGTTACCGGGCTGCGCCCCGTGTGGTGTGCCCGCCCCCAACGCCGGGTTTTCGCTTCTTACGAGGCGGACACCGTTAAGCCCATTTTCCAGGTGAAGGCTCTGAGGATCATGGAGGGAAAGGCTCGGGGACGGGCGGAGCAGGAACCCGGCCGCCTCCTCCGGGCAGCTCCCCGGACGGCGCGGGGCAGCAGTGGGCTCTCAGACACCCCCGCGAGTCCTCTCCAGGACGCCTGGAATGAGGGGCTGTGACTGGCGCGGGAGGGCGTGCGGACTTCAAAAATCCTGTCTGCGCGCTCACTGCGGAGCCGGGTAGGGCTCTCCAGCTCCGGGTCTCAGTTTACCCACGTGGGAAGAAGGCGCCCTCCCAAGCCTCTGCGAACAACATAAGCCGGGGACTCGGGCCCCCAGATCCTCCGAGTCACCAGGCGAGCACACAGCGCTTACCTGCGACCCTCAGACCTGAGCTGCCGCCTGCTTCCAGCGGTGGGGCCTGGCGGGGGCCTGGCCAGCCAGATCCCGGGGCTCCGGGGGGCGGGGCTTGGGCGGTGCCGGGCGGGGCCTGAGAAGGGGGTGGGGCCAGGGGGCCAAGATTCGGTGGAGACAGCGGCAGTGCCGGGATCCGCGGCGCGCGGAGTCGGACCGGGACCCGCCGTGGCGCTGCGGCGCCAGGTGAGCGAAACTAGGACCCCGGGCTCGCCCTCCACTTTCCTCAACTTTTTGTTTGGTCCCCTCCCTCTGGAAAGGCCCTGGGGGGCGGGAGCCCGGTCCTCCCTTTCCCCGGGACAGAGTGTGGGCGCGCGGGGAGGCGGGACCCCAGAGTGCGAGGGACCCGGCCCAGAGCAACTTCCCGCGGCCTGAGACCTTCAGACTGTGGCTCCAAGTTTCTCCCTCCTGAGGTCCCCAGCGTGGACCCATGCCCTCCAGAGTCTCGAGGTCTCTATGTGTGTGCCCATCTCTCCGCATGCTTCCGCCTCCCTCCTCGCAGGGACGCACAGGGCTCCGGGCGACCTTTCCGGGGTTGGCGCTGGGGCACCAGCTCCGGCCTGGGGCGCCGTGGTCACTTCAGCGGTTAAGGGCCGGGAAGAAGGCTCCACACTCAGAGACTACTTGGAAACGGCCCTTGCCTCCTCCCAGGACTCTCCCGTGGCCGTGCCGGGAAGCGCAAAGCGTGGGCTAGGGTCCGCAGGCCCGGCGTCGGGTCCCGGAGGAGCCCCCTCCTCGTGTGACCCGGGCAGTCTCCTCTGTCTTTCTGGGCCGCAGTTTCCATCTGTGAAAATCAGGCTTTGGACGCAGTAGACTCTGCGGCTCCGTGCTAGGCCCTGGGCCTTCCGCACTCCTGTCGGAGGAGGGATGGGGTGTCGTGCCTTGAGCTTCGGGGGTGCGGATGGGGAGTGAGTGGGGTAGCAAGGCCTCCTTCCTGGGGCCTCGGCACGGATTCCAGCGCGGAAGCTGTTTAGAAACCAGACAGGGGTAGTAAAGACGCACCACTGGACAGCGAGGTCCTAGCCCTCCTCGCCTGCGGCCCAGGGCGCCCGGGTGGGGGCCCCCCGTTTCCTCCCACACCCTCCCTTCGGTGGGGGCCACACCACACACAGCCCAGCTACTCCTTACCCGGCCCGGCTACAGTTCTTAGGCCACAGGTCGGGAAGGGCTGAAGCCAGGCGGCCCAAACTGGGGCGGCCTGAGGTGCTGGGGCGGTGCTGCTCGGTCCGGGACGCGGGCCACTGAGGCCTCGGGTGGAGGAGGCCGGAAAGGAGGACAGGCGGCGGGAAAGGGGGATGATTCATCCCGAGGAGCTCGAATTGGAAACGCTGCAACCTGGGAACAGCCTTGCCCGGGCCGACGGGAGAGCTGGGGGGAGCTCTCCCTGCAGGGCCCCCTGCCCAGCGCCTGCAGCCCCCTGCCCCCGGCCCCCTGCCCTGGCCACTGCCCTGACGCTGGGGGAGGGGAGGCCTCTTCAACTAGGACTTGAAAGCCATCCTGGGCAAAGTCTGCCGCTGGTCGTGGTCAGAACGGTCTTCCCGGAGTCTAGCTCAAGTCTCTCCTGCTGCAGCTTCAGTGCAGGCTGAGGAGGTCTGAAAGGAGGGGGCGGGCAGGAAGAGGCTGGAGTCACCCCCTCCTTCCTACGCTGCGGTATGTAAAGCGCAGTAGGGGGGAGGTGGGGCCCGCGAGCGACCCCAGCGGACCCGGGCGGTCGGAGCTCCTTTACTACCCTCCCTCCTTTACTACGGTGCACCCACGTGCGGGGGTGAGGTCGATCCCGGGCTGGACTTACCCTGGAGACGCCACTGCCGGGGGCCCGCACACCTCCCGAGGCCCGGGATCTGAGGGCTGGCGAAGAGGGTGCAGGCGGCCGGAGCCCGGCAGCGGAGGATGCGCCAGGTAGCAGCCCGAGCCCCCCTCCCTCCTCTCCGCCCGCGGGTCCGGCCAACTCCGGCTTCTGCCGCGCGTCCCTGGCTCGGAGCTGCGCTGCGGAAAACCCGAGCGGGGGCGGCTCCCCGCCTCGCAGCCCGGGAAAATCCGGGGGTGGCCGCCAGGGATCTCCAAGCGGCCTGGGCGAGGCAGCCCGATCTTGCCTCCCAGATTTGGGCCCCCAATCTGGCGCTCCGACCCTAGGCCCGTCGGTTTAGTCCTTGCCTCCCCTCTCTCCGCAGAGCGCCCAGACGACGGCAAGATGACCGCCGGGAGCCCGGGAGACTTCGGAGAGGTGCGGAGGAGCCCCGAGGGCCGCGTCTCCCGCCTGGGCCGCCGCCTGGGCCGCCGCCGGCGCCCGCGCTCCCCGCCGGAGCCTCTGCGGGTGCGGGCACGGCTGCGGCTGCGCTCGCCGTCGGGGGCGTTTGCAGCGCTGGGGGCGCTCGTGGTGCTGGTGGGCATGGGCATCGCCGTAGCCGGCTACTGGCCTCACCGCGCCGGGGCCCCAGGGCCACGCGCTGCCAATGCCAGCGCGCCCCCCCTGAGCGAGCTGCGACGCGAGGGTCGCGGCGCCGGCCGGGGCCACGGCCCGCACGAGCGGCTGCGGCTCCTTGGGCCCGTGGTCATGGGCGTCGGCCTGTTCGTGTTCATCTGCGCCAACACGCTGCTCTACGAGAACCGCGACCTGGAGACGCGACGGCTTCGCCAGGGGGTGCTGCGGGCTCAGGCGCTCCGGCCGCCTGACGGCCCTGGCTGGGACTGCGCTCTCCTTCCCAGCCCCGGACCCAGGACTCCCCGAGCCATAGGTTGCACAGAGCCAGAAAGTTGGGACCTGTCCCCGCGTCGGGGTACCTCACCCGTTCCATCAGTGCGGAGTCTGCGTTCAGAGCCTGCGAATCCTCGCTTGGGGTTACCTGCCCTGCTCAACAGTTACCCGCTGAAGGGCCCGGGGCTGCCCCCACCCTGGGGTCCACGGACCCAGACTGGCCATGTAATTATTACCGTGCAGCCCTCTGGTTCCTGCATCGAACATTCCAAGTCTCTGGATCTGGGCCTTGGGGAGCTTCTGCTTGGGGCCCCAGCGCCTCGAGACTGTGCTCACGGGAGCTGGCCCCGACTGGACCGCCTCAGCCTGGGGGGTTATGCCAAGTTGGAAGGAGGAGGGGACTTGGGAGCCCGGGTTTGAAGAGCAGAGGACAGCCTGCTAGGAGGCTGCCGCATGGACCGTGGTAACAGGACCAGAAGTCCCAACGTCTAGTAGATGCATCAGTCACTTCCCAGACTGGAGATGGATGCTCTGGCCCCAGCAGCTGCTAAGGCATCCTGACTTGCATGTCGGCAGAGAAATGCCAACTGCACAAGGGTTCAATCAGCTGGAGAGAATGTGTTTTCACGTGGAGTCTGGAGGCCAGCATGACTTAGCCTCGGGAATTCTTTAAGCCTCCAAAAGTGGCCTTAGCCTTGGACAGGTACCTAAAGGGGCTGGAGGTCCAGGCTGGGGTGATTGGGAGATGCCGCTGGTGTCTCGGCAGACCCAGAGTGGTGGGCAAGGACCCCTAAGACTTGGAAGGGAGGTTGGTTGGCATGTGACAGGCTGGGCCAGGCTCCCTCCACCGTGGCATCAGTTGCAGGGTCAGGGGAGATGAGCAATGAAGTAGATTTGAGACCCTCCACTGCCATCTGGGATGGGGACTGAGACTTTAACTCCCACCACCTCAGCCCCTCCGTCCCCTCAGTCATGCAGGGTACACCCAACTAGGGCTACACTACTGCCAAAGCCTTCCTCCTGAGGGTCTGGCCCCTTCCTCAACAGGTCTGAGAAGCCCCCTTCTCTCCTTTGTCGTGACCTGTGCAAAATTTCCCCCAGCTGGCAAAAAGCATCCGCCAGTTCTACTTTTCTACAACGTCGAAGCTGCATCTGGGCCATTGTGGGTAGCTTACTTTAGAAAAGGGTCTTTTCTAGGGTCAAAAATTTGGGTCTCTCTTACCCATGTTGAATTTTCCCGATTGCTGGTAGGAGAAAAGGACTTTAAAGGTTGATCAACTCTCACAGATTCAGTATTGGGTTTGTTTTTTGTTTTGTTTTGTTTTTTTTTCCTTTGTTTATTGAAAAATGCAATACAAGAAGCAAGACCAAACACGTATCTAAACACTACACCACTTCTCTTACTACAAAAGGCCAAAACAGCAGACTAATTATTGCCTTTTTAATCTAAGGATTTTGCCAATTTGATTCTGCTGCCATATTTCCTATTTTGTCAAGAAATGTAAACAACTACTTGATATGATTCATGATTTTAAAAAAATTTACAAAGCTCCTTCATTTTTGTCACCAAAATAATACATTTGAGAGAGATTTGTAAAAACCACCAGCCTGGGGCGGACATCCTGGGCAGATCTTTCCAACGAGCATTCCTTGATGTTGGTCAGGCCGAAGCTCTGGTTCCACTTCCCAGGGTAGACCGGGGTCCCTCCCCCTAGGCTGCCATGCAGAGCCTGCAATTGGTGGGGGGGCCTGGGCGGGCAGGAGAAGAGGCCCCGAGAGGTCCCTGCAGCCAGGTTCTGTGGGCCCTTGGCTTAGAAATTCAGGTCCTGCTTGGTGGGTGGGTGGGTAGGTGGGTGGCAGAGACCTCATGTGGCTTGGAGGAAGTCTTTACTTCTCAAGTGGAATAAAAATAAAATTGCAGTGAGAGTTGTCACTGTGGTGTGTCTGAGTCACTTCAGGAAAACGGCTGCCAAGTCTCTGACCCTGGAAATGAAGCTCTCTCCTCCCTTCTTCACCATTTCCACCTGGACAGAATCTGTTTTTCTTCACACGCACGCACGCACGCACGCGCGCGCACACACACACACACACACACACACACACACACACAAATGCACACACAACTGCAGGAAGAAAAAAAAAAAATCCAAACAATTGTCAAAGCCCCAGATCTGTTCCCAGAGAGGGAGGATAGGGGAAGAAGCTTGGAAGGACATCCTCTTCCTAGCTTTTCCAAGTTGTGGCTTCTCAGCGCTGCAAGGGCATTTGAGATCTTCTGGCCCAGTTTACAGTCAAGGAAGCAGAGGAGAAGCACCGTGAGCTGGTGACAAAGTCAAAGGGGCGTGCAGGCCCCCATCAGCGGTGCGGACAGGAACACCAGCGTGGACAGCGGATAACTCGGTGGGCGCTCTTCCTCACCCCCACCCTCTCATTCCACAGCTGTCAGCTCTGGGAGCTGGGAGCTCTTTCAGCAGGACAGCTGGCCGCTGGAAAGCAAGCTCACGTTACATGCTATTTGATGTGAGCTGGATTCCGAACCTCACCACCACCCCTGGCAGCACAGGCCAGGCTTAGGCACCAACAAGCCAGCCCCATCATTTCGGACCCTATGCCCACAGGCCAGAAGTCTGCTCCTGAGACAGGACAGTCCTTTCTCCCAGGCCTGTCACACGTCCCACCTGAGCTCTTCCTGTCCCTCTCCAGAGAGCTGCCTTGTGGTTAGTAACAGGCTCACATAAGTACTAAATGAAAAATGCAGACATTTGAAATCAGTTCAAACCAACCGACTTTGTCTAGAAGACTCAGCCAGTAGAGGCTTTGGACACATGCGGCTGGCCCCCACTGTGGGGACCAGAGGTTTTACACTTCTCTCACTCATGCCTCCTGAGCCCAGAGACTGCTGACTGTGACCCACCGTCTAGTTCATGAAGTTCACTTCTGTCCCACCATAAGATTCTAAGAACTTCCAGGCAGATGTGTTTGTGGGAAGCCAGCTGGAAGACTTGGGAAGCACTATTGAATAAAAAGGCCCCCAGATCAACCAGTAATGGTGGAACTGGGCTCATCGGTCAGTCCCATTTCCAAAACTAAGGGAAAAAAAGTTAGAAGTAAAATAAACCCACAACCCACCACAAAGATCAAGCCTACAAGACCTGACAGACCTCAGATGGAGAGTGGGAATGAGCAGAGCTGGTGTTGGTGCTGCCTAGCGTGTGGGGTTTTGAGGGAAGGATGGCCCCTAAAAGCCAATTCCCTTGCTCCCTGCCTCCCTTGCTGCAGGCAGGTACCGGTCAGGAGAAGAAAGGTCAAGGAACACAACCTCCTCTCTGAGTCATATTTCCAATCATCCCAGGGTTAAAGAAAAAGGTCCAGGGTTGGTCACCTGGAAATACTTCTTAGTGGGATCTGACTGAGGTAAACACCATTCCCCTGTGTGAAGTGCACATTCCCAGAACTAGAAAGCCTTTTTTTTTTTTTTAAACCTCATCAACTTTCCTTACTCAAATCATCACTAAAATTGTGCCATTAGAGCTTTTGGCCAAAAGTGCCTATTTTTCTGTGAGTTTTGGTCTCCTGAGATGGGAGGTGGGGGGAGCACTTAGCAGAGCCACTGCTTCTGACGAGGTTAAAGGGGAAGGGAGGGCAGGAAGGTGAAGGCCACAGATTTGTTCGAACATTCACAGTATCATATATATCTGGAACAACTTCTTGTGTCTTTGATCTAAAGAAGCTCCAAAAGAAAGAACAGGAGGAAAGAAGGAAACACAACACTACATTCTTAGCAGAGATCTCTGCCTCACCAATACCACCCTCAACAAAAGGACAGGGATGTCTCCCTGCGGTGTGTGGATCAGGAAAGCTGCCCTGCTTCACATGGTAAAGTCACATCATTGGCTCTGAGAAAGGGCTGGTTCACAAAGTTTCTGCTGACATTGAAAGGGTATAAAAGTAGGGGAGGAGCAGGGAAGCCCCATTAAGCTGACTTTGGCCCCCAACACAGCTGACAGAGCCTCTGGAGGATTTCCCCAAGAACTCTGTAGACCTGTCAGTATCTGGGTTGGAAGTAAATGGGGGAGAGGCTAGGTTGAAGGGGTTACAAACCACCCCATTAAAAAAACGCAAAGCTCTTTAAAAACAGTCCGCAGAGTGAAAAGTTGAACAATCTCTGGTATCACAATATAGAAAAAGGTATTAAAAGAATCAGCAACGTCTAGAAGACTCTCTCGGTATAAACCCCAAATAGAAAACAAAGTTAATTTTCTGGTGGTTTATAGCAATTTTGAAAGCCTGAAGTCTGACTGTTGCAGGTAAGCTTCTTTATCAGTAATTTTGCTGGTTTTCTTGTGGATGGGAGACAGGCAGGGAGTTGGGGTAGGATAGTTCCTTTCCTAGAGGAGAGAAAGCAAACTTTTAAAATTCTGCAAAGGAAGACAGCCACCCCATCCCAGTGCCAAGTTCTTGTTGTCCCAGGTGCCAGGCAGGGCCCGAGCCGTCATACTAAGGAGCCCAGTCCTCCCTGGTGATTGATGGCTTCCTGAGTCATTTGTAAACTACGTCTAGGCATAAATTTCTCTGGATTTCTGGCTCCCCAAAAGCAGCTACGCTGCTTCCATTTCTCAAGTCTGGCCTCTGAGCTTCAGCCCTCTCTTCTCTATCCCCTGAGCCCTCATTTCTAGACAGCCAGGTCCTGCTTTTCTTCGTTTTGTTCTCCTCCTCTGGCCCTCTCAGGTTTAGACTCAGAGATACCTGTGACAGCAGAAAGCCTTCACTTTAATGAGTCGCAGTGTGGACACCTCTGGGGGCTCTTTCTGGTCAGGGCTCTCTGATGTCAGGGCAGGGAACACCCTCCACCTCACCAAGAACAGCCCATACCTGAGCTCATTCCTCAGAGATTTCGGTCTCCTGATGGACGACCACCTTGGTCACTGACATGTCTGGGTGCTGCTCCTTCGCCTCCTTGATGGCCTGGACGAGGACCTGAGGAAGACAGAAACCGTGCCCCTGAGGCAGAAAGCAGCCTGACTGGTGAAGGAAGGCAGGGGTCTCAGGATAGCATTTCTCTGGCAAATTCAATCTTTCTGTCTGCAGTACGAAGGCCGCACTTAGGCTAAGCGAGTTGATAATACCCTTCCATCCCCGATCCTGCAGAGGAAGGCTCCGAGACACAGAGACAGTGAAGGCCAGAGCTGTCTTTAAGGAATCACAAACAGACGTCAGGGGTGACACCTGCCTGCTGGGGGGCTCTGGGAGGATTCACTCAAGAACTGAGTCTGAAGGACAAAGCAAAATCTGTGTTCCGGGAAATTCAGAACGGAAGAGGGAAATAAAGAAGCATGCTACAAAAAAGACGAGATCTCTTCGGCTACTGGAGAGGGAAATAAACAAGGAAGAGTGGGATGGCCTATTATATGCCATTCGTTGGCCTAAGCACATTATTATTATTATTATTATTATTATTATTATTATTATTATATAATCTTCATTTTTAAATTTTAATTTTTTAAAGATTTTATTTATTTGACAGAAAGAGCACAAGTAAGGGGAGCAGCCAAGGGACAGGGGAGCCTGATATGGGGTTCAATCCCAGGACTCTGGGATCATGACCTGAGCTGAAGGCAGATGCTTCACCAACTGAACCACCCAGGCGCCCCTATATACTTAATCTTCAGAACAACTAAATGAATTAGGGTAGTAGCACTGTTTCCACTTTTTAAAAAATTTATTCATTTGTCAGAGAGAGCACAAACAGGCAGAGCAGCAGGCAGAGGCAGAGAGAGAAGCAGGCTTCCTGCTGAGTAAGGAGGCTGATGTGGAACTCAATCCCAGGACCCTGGGATCATGACCCAGGCTGAAGGCAGCCGCTTAACTGACTGAGCCACCCAGGCATAGTCCCTCACCCCCCCGCCCTTTTTTTTTAAGATTATCTATTTATTTGACAGACAGAGATCACAGGTAGGCAGAGAGGCAGGCAGAGAGAGGAAGGGAAGCAGGCTCCCTACTGAGCAGAGAGCCCGATGTGGGGCTCGATCCCAGGACCCTGGGATCATGACCTGAGCTGAAGGCACCTCCACGTTTTTTTTAAAGTAAACTCTGCACGGGTGTGGGGCTCAAACTCATGACCCCGAGATCAAAAATTGCAGGCTCCACTGACTGAGACAGCCAGGTACCCCTCATTGTTTCCATTTTATAGGCAAGGAAACTGAGGTTCAGTGGGTAAATAAAGAGGTTAATGTTTCACAGCTTGTAAGTAATGCAGCAGGGATTTTTGCTCAAATCTATAAGGCTTTCTTCTTCACTACACTGTCCTGTAGTTTCGGGGAGACCCTGTACTAGCATCTGGAGGAGTTTCAATAATTTTAGGAAAGCTAAATGATGCCTAGGGAAAGTCAGAGCAAGGACATCACTTATCTCATTGCATGGCAAGTCTCTGAGCCTCCAGCTCACAGAACCAAGTTGGAAGAATCTTTGCGAATGGTGACATGGGGATTCTCAAGATGCCCTTCCATCAAGAAAGACACTGGCTAGATCTGACCACCTGACAGCTGACCCTGGCTCTTAAGAACTACCTCTAAGAGGAACAAGCAAAGAAGGGAAACTCTCTTGGTCTCTCGGCTCCATGAAAGCCATTCTTAAAACTGCTTCCCCTTGGGGCGCCTGGGTGGCTGAGTTGTTAAGCGTCTGCCTTCAGTTCAGGTCATGATCCCAGGGTCCTGGGATCAAGCCTCGTATCAGGCTCCCTGCTCAGTGGGAAGCCTGCTTCTCCCTCTCCCACTCCCCCTGCTTGTGTTCCCTCTCTTGTTTTATCTCTCTTTGTCCAATAAATAAATAAAATCTTAAAAACAAAACAAAACAAAAAAACCTTGCTACCTCTTTATAGCCCTGGTCATTGTCCCTGATCCTTTTTGCGCAACACACCTGCTCATGAGTCAAGGTCTTACACCTTTCTCTCAATGAAAGCCTGCACCACATGATTTCTTGCTTAAAGTGCGTCCCCACCCATCCAGAGTACACCACATATAGCCTTCCTGTAGACCTCACACCCAGGAGAACTGAGGGACACAGGAGCATCTCTCTGAGCTATCATGTGTGTTTGTCACAACCACCCTGAAAGAAACTTATGATTATCTTAATTTTACAGGTGGCAAAACTATAGCTCAGAGAAGTAAAATAACTTGCTCAAGGGCACACGACCAATAAGTTGTGGAATCTAGAGTCAACCCAAGGCTGTGTCACTCCAAACCCAAACACCTTCCGGTCCCTATGGCCCTTGCTGTCTAGCACCAACTGAGCACACAGCAGGGGCTCAGATCGACCCCACCAAGGAGGTGGGCGCAGGCTGGTAGCACAGCAGGATCTACTGAGCTGGGGCCAAGAGGCTGCAAGGCCTCCCACTTGGGCTTTGCAGCCTTGTTGCCGGGACCCTGAGCCTGCATTCCTAGCAGGGAGTCTCAGCCTTGCTACCAAGGGAACTGCCAGCAGTGAGGCTCAGGTTTCTTTTCTTTTTTTTTTTTTTTAAGGCACTCAACATATCAGCATAAAGGCCGTGGAATTATTGCTCCAGCACTGCTGTCAATGATTCCAGAAGCATTTGCATGCAGTCCCTTCCACCCCCTCTTCTCTGCAGCTTTACTGTTCTAACCTCACCCAGCAGAGAACTGGGAGCATTAATTCTGACCTTATTATTTGCTAATTGCTTGCAGCACACAATTAGCACCTAATTAATATAGAAACATAGAGTTTTAGTGCTCAGAAGGGCCCAGAAATTACCTAGATCAACCTACTCTCTTTTAAGGGACAAAAAAGAATCAGAGGTAGTGTGGTTTGCCCAAGGTCACACAGTAAGTTAGCGACAGATCTAGGACAGGCTTGAAGTCAAGACTCCTGTTTGCATGCAGTCCACCTCACTCTGCTTCCCTCGCCTCCTCTGCCCTACAGCCCTCTGCAGGCAAGGCTCACCCCTTCCCTCTGTCTTGCTATCTTCTTCCGTCCCCAGCACAGGTTTTAAGTGCACACTATCCGCTGGACAGCAACAGCTCCGCCCACCCAGAGCCTACCATGTACCTCACACCACACAGCCCGTTTCCCACGATTCTCATAACAACTTAGAGAGAAAGTTGCCATAATGCCCATCTTAAAGATAGGGAAATCGAGGCCTAGGAAGTTAAGAGCTAGAATATGGGGAGACCTAGGATTTGAACCCAAGCCCTTTGAGTCTAAGGCCTATTTTCTTTCTATTACACTTCACGCTTCCCCCACCTACAGCCCCCATCCCACAGGCCTCCATGGTCTGATTCCCTTCGCCCTCCCCATTTAGGTGTTAGAGTAGCCCAGGGGGTTTCTGGGGATGAAGCTGGCAGAGGCACCTTCTAAAAGCCAACTCCTGTATCCATCCCTCTTCCTGCCCAGGGACCCATGCTAAATCCGTGCTCCTCGGCAGTCTCACCTGGTCGTGGTCAATATCGGCATCTCCCGTGATCACGATTCTCTTCTCAATCCGGGTCTCTGAAATCCCACCTTTTACGGTCTGAAACCAAACAGAGGAGGTCACATGAGAAAGAAAGGAAAACAAACGGTAAAAAATTATTCCAAAAGCTCTACTTCAAAATTTCATCTGCTGCTGGGTACTGTGTAGAACCACATTCTTACCCACTTGTCCAAATTCTTGGCTGTGCCTGCTAAAATGAGCACACCTCTACTCCTGCAGATTGCTAAAATCTTTAATAAGCAAAACGGAAAGCCACAAATCTCTATTTATTTTTTCCTTTTTCTTCCTCCTAAACATCACAGAAATTCAGTGAGTAAACAAAACAGGTGTTTCTTTTTGCTCATTTCCTGTACATTTGATTATTTTCAAGAGGAAATTGGGAAGACTGTGAACAAAAATGTCACACAGCTTGAAACTGGGCTCTTTTTTTTTTTTTTTAAGATTTTATTTATTTATTTATTTGACAGACAGAGACCACAAATAGGCAAAGATGCCGGCAGAGAGAGGAGGAAGCAGGCTCCCCGCTAAGCAGAGAGCCCGATGCGGGGCTCGATCCCAGGACCCCGGGATCATGAGTTGAGCCGAAGGCAGAGGCCTTAACCCACTGAGCCACCCAGGCGCCCCGAAACTGGGCTCTTTATTTTCAAGAACTTTCATATCACTGATATCAAAAGATCCTTAAATAATCCCCTCAGGGCGGGTAGGTTTCCCTAATTGACAGATGAGGATAACCAAGGTCTAGACACATTAAGTAACCAGCTCCTAATTATCTGTATATTGATAACAGAGCTTGGTCAGAAATCAAGGTTTCTTACTTACAAGAAAATAGATTTCCCCCAGTGCTGCAGCAAACATGGACTGTCTCTGATTTCCAGGGAGTAGTTCCAATTTTAGATAATTTTTCCTGCTTGTTCCCATAAACAATATTCTAATAATTCCAGTATTTCAGCATGCAAACTATAGTTCTCCTGGCCTTGATACTAGACATTATAAAAACTCTTTCTTTTTAAAGATTTTATTTATTTGACAGACAGGCACATAGCAAGAGAAGGAACACAAGCAGGGGGAGAGGGAGAGGGAGAAGCAGCCTCCCTGCCAACCAGGGAGCCCAATGTGGGGCCTGACCCCAGAATCCTGGGATCATGACCTGAGCTGAAGGCAGCCGCTTAACCAACTGAGCCACCCAGGCGCCCCAATATAAAAACTCCCGAGTTCTGATTTTTGACTTAGAAACTATGGTTGTATAATAATACCAATGACACCTGTCCTTAAACTGACTTTTTCAACTTACCTTCACAGTCAGATAGGGGAGTGACCAGAGAGACAGGAGGATGTGTAGAGAACAACCACACATGGCTTTATGAGACTACTAACTAGGCAAGGGTGCCCCCAGGGTCCCCCTAGCTTTACTGCTGGGGAAGCAGCAGGGCTTTTCCACCTGTGACAGTTGGAATCATTTGGCTCAGTAGGGATGGAGCTGAAAACCCTTGCTTCTAGACCAGGGTCCTTGTTGCAGAGAGGGAGCAAACTCGGCATGCCACTGAATTCCAGAAGGAAGTTCTAACTGGTCTGTTACCTTGGTAATCTGAGTTGTGGTTGTGCTGCTTGTGGTCTCAGATGTGATGGTCTGAGCTGTCAGCAGGACTCCTGGGTCCAAGTCCCCATTGCTGTCATCAGTCTGCAGAAAAAAAATGCAACTCATCACCATGCCTCTCAGGAAGCCTATGGGCAAATGTGGTAGGAGGCGGCTTCACTCTTCAGCTGTACATTCTAAAGCAAAAACCTGATTCCCTTACAGCGATCACTTCATAAAGAAAACAATCCCCTGGCAGCAAGCCTCCTAAGAATGCTGGATGGGGTCAGTTTCCCTACCACAAGGTCAATGACAGAAGCGGGTCAGAAAGGGGAGGCAGGACTACAGCCACAGGTCCAACAGGAGTGGCAATGGCTACCCACGCGTGTACAACATTTTAGAGTTCACAATGGCCTTTCAAAACACTGTCTTTTTTGATGCCCACACAAGCCCTGTGTAATAATTAGTAAAGGCAGAAACTGATTAGCACTCCCTGGTAAGAAAACTCAGGCCCAGAGAAGGCAGATGACTTGCTCAAGGACTCAAAACTTGTAAGTAGAAGTTGTCCACTCTACAAACCAGAAACTCTTTACACACCACCCAAGGCAGGAAAAGTATGAACTCTTGTGTGCTAAGGCGTGGGTAGGTTTTGAATCATAGGGTGGAACTTTCCAGAAAGGACCGGGAAATGTCCTTGCCAGGGCTCAAGGGGCCAGGGAATCTTAGGTTGTCTTCTTTGAAGACTGAGAGGAGAGCCTGGAACCAAGGAGGTAGGAAATGTCCCTTTAAGACAACACCATGGAGGAAACCTACATGATACTCTCAGTGACATTTCTGACAACAAAACTATTACTGAATGGACTATCCTGATTAGGGAGTATTTTAAAGTATTTAGAATGCTGGGCTTTGCAACTAATCTATACAGAGAACAAGGGCTGGGGTGACTTCCTGTTCCTCTAGAGGTTGCCATATTATGACCAAAACGATTGTATAATGATCAGGCTGAGAATGGACATTAGCAAAAAGGAAGAGAGATGGTTATCAGCAGCCACTAGGCTGGTAGCAGGATTCAGAGCTGCTGACAGTCCCATGACTGGGAGGGAAACAGAATTAGAGTAGGAGGATGGGGGCTGCCCAGCACCAATGTGCTGGCTAGAATATATGACCGGTTGGTTCCGGGATTGTACACAGGCTCAGAAGAAATTTAGAGAATTGTAGTTCTTTTCAAAAAGAACCTGCAGTTAAAAAAGTGTTACATTACTATCTTTTCCTACCCTCTTTATAAAGTCATCTGTATTATAAGCAGAGGCTTCCAAACTTATTCTGAGCAGAACCACATTTCACTGAGGCAAAATGTTACAATATGTGGGGGTGGGAGATAGGAGGAGCAGAAGAGAATTAGGAAGAAAAGATTCTCTGGCTGAGTTCCTTTCCAGGTAAGAATCTAGACCAAAGAGAGGAGACAGGATGGGGACACCAAAGCCTTACATGCATGCTAGCATCACGACAGCTAGATGACTGGCAAGTTCACTAACACTTTCTTCAGTGAAGACCCACCTATCTACTTTAGATTCAAACTCAAGGAATCTTTATTGTACTCCTACTATGTGCCAAGCACAGGATGCAACTCAATTCTACCTCCCAATATCTGAAGTGGGTACTATTACTATCCTTGCTGTAGAGTTGGTCCAGAGAAGTTAAATAATTGGTCAAGGCTCTATAGCTAATCAGTGTTTGAACTAGAATTTAGGGCAAGACAATTCTTGTCTGAAGACGGAGGTTTGGGTCCCAGCTCAGACATAAGTAGCGATGGGCTCCTGGGCGAGCCCTTCTGACTCTCTGAGCTTTAGTCCTCTCACTTGTAACAGCCAGTTCTGTAATTCGGCCCTGCCCCCACTGTGGCATTGTTGTGAAGATCTAAACAGTCTGTAGAAGTAAAAGTACTTTCTACATCATTATAAGAATATAAATTTGGGGTGCCTGGGTTACTCAGTGAGTTAAACCTCTGCTTTCGGCTCAGGTCACGATCTCAGTGTCCTGGAATCGAGTCCTGCATTGGGTTCTCTGCTTGGCGGGGAGCCTGCTTCCTCCTCTCTCTCTCTGCCTGCCTCTCTGCCTACTTGTGATTTCTCTCTGTCAAATAAATAAATAAAATCTTGGAAAAAAAAAAAAGAAAAGAAATTTGTGTGCCAGGAGGGCTAAACCTTTTTGAAGAGCTCCACCTCTACTAAAATGCGGAGTCTATCATATTTCCCTACCTCCCACTGACTCCCTTATTCCCTGCTGTCTCTGAAGAAGTGGAAAATGGACGAGATGTTGTTATGATTTCTGACTTACACTCTTCCCACATGTGAACTCTCTTCTTTGACCCTGTAACCAATATTTCCTCAAAATGATGCTGTGGCTTTGACAGTTGTTTATAAAGTTAAACATCCATTTATCCTAGGGCCCAGCAATTTCACTCTTAGGTGTTTACCCAAGATAAGTGAAAACACGTGTCTACAATGACTTGCACATGAATGTTCACAGAAGCTTTATTCACATTTGCTCCAAACGGAACCAGCTCAAGTGTCCATCAACAAAGGAAAGGATAAACAAATGGTGTTACACTCATATAATGGGATACTAGTCAACAACAATAAAAAAGTAAACTACAGATTCTTATAACTTGGATGAGTCTAAGAAAAACATGTTGGGACACAAAAGTGTACTACTGGATACTTCCACATATATGGCGTCCAAGAACAGGCAAACCTAAGCTGTGGTTATGGAAATCAAAGCAGTGGCTGCCTGGAGGGGCAGAGAGTAACTAGAATAAGGCTACGAAGAAAGTTTCAGGGGCAATGGAAGTTATCCCAAATGTGTGTTGGTTACACAGGTATATACAAATGTGTCAAAATCAATCAAATGGGGGGGACCTGGGTGACTCGGTTAAGTGTCTGCTTTGGGCTCAGGTCATGACGCAGGGTCCCGGGATTGAGCCCCAGGTGGGACTCCCTGCTCTGTGGAGAGCCTGCTTCTCCCTCTCCCTCTACCTAGTGCTCCACCTGCTTAAAATCTTAAAAAAAAAAAAAAAAAAAAGTAGGCATCACTTAAAAAAAGTCAATCAAATGGAATACTTAAAAACTACACATCCCCGTATATAGATAAGCTTTACCTCAAGCATGCACACACGCACATATACACAAACAGTAAAATCCTGTTCTGGCTCCCTGTCTCCTCTCACACGTTCCCCAAAGTATGGGAACTGTAGAATAACTTAAAAAAAAAAAAAAAGTTCCTGGGCTAACCTGTTTGGCAAGATAATAAAAACAGGAGCAGAAATAGTTATAGGTAAATAAATCACAATAGCAAATAACTGTCTGGTGTTTGTTATATGCCAGGCACATTTTTCTAGACCTCATTTACACCATACTGCACTGCACCTTTTTATTTACCAGTTTATCCTACAGATTATTCCCATCAGAGGCTTTTCACAGCTGTTTAGAATTACCTTCATTGGATGTACCACAGTTTATCTAACTTGTTCCCTGTGATGGACATTTAGTTTGTTTCCATGGTGGTGACAACTTAATTTGAAATGCACATTAGCTTATTCCTTGCAACAACCCTATGGAGTGGAACTATCATTGGTCTCATTTTACAAATGAGGACAATGAGGCACGGAGAGATTAACCTGATGGCACATCAGTAAATGATGGAGCTGGTTTGAACCCAGGAAATTCGATTCCAAAGTCAGTACTTTCTCTGCTATGCTCTACCATCTAGCATGAATAAGAAGTCATCGTGTGTATTTTGTTTGACTGTCTTAAGCCCCGTTAAAATGAACTAAGATATGAAACAACATAATACAGTCATAGCTACCATTTTTTAATACCTACTATATGCCAGGCAAATATTATCTTTATTTTAATAACCTTATAAAGTTATTTTTCAGAAGAGAAAACTAAGGTTCAAAGAGTTTAAGTGACTTGCAAAAGGTCACAGAACTAGCAAGTGTTGGAATTAAGATCACTGTCTAACTCCAAAGCCCACCTGATTTACCTACTACATCAAGCTTCTTCTACACTTCCCTGATACATGAGTACATTTTTTTAAAAAAGATTTTATTTATTTATTTGACAGACAGAGATCACAAGTAGGCAGAGAGGCAGGCGGGGGGGGGGGGCAGGCTCCCCGCTGAGCAGAGAGCCGGATGTGGGGCTTGATCCCAGGACCCTGGGGTCATGACCTGAGCCGAAGGCAGATGCTTTAACCCACTGAGCCACCCAGGTGCCCGCATGAGTACATTTTAAAACGACTGCCTCCTTTTCTCTTTTTTACAGGGTCTACACTCAAACCATGTGGGCTTTGGTAGGCAGCTTCGTCCTAACAACTTTCATGCATATGCTACAAAATTCACTTCAAAACTGAAATGTCAGTCTCCTTTCCACTCCTGACCACAGTCCTGGAGTCCCAGTCCCCTTCACCAGAGGCCAACACTGCTTTTTGGGTTTTCTTTTTGAGTACTCATTCGGAGATAATATATTCATGTACAAGCTTCCTCTTTCCCTCCTATAAACAGCGTATTACTACACCATATTCCACCATGCCTTTTTTTTTTTTAAGGATTTATTTATTTTAGAGAGAGAGAGGATGGGGAGGTGCAGAAGGAGAGGGAGGAAAAGAATCTCAAGCAGACTCCCCCCTCAGCACAGAGCCTGATGCAGGGTTCGATCTCACAATCCTATCACAACCTAAGCCGAAACCAAGAGTGGATGCCTAACTGACTGAGCCACCCAGGTGCCACCCCCCACTATGCTTTTTTATCTATTAATTTATCACATAGATTATTCCCATTAGAAGCTTTTTTAAAGAGCTGCACAGAATTATACTAACTGGGTATATCATCATTTGTTCAACCTGTTCCCTACTGATGGCGAGTTAGGTTGTTTCCATGGCGGTAACAATTTAGAGAGTTTCCTACCATATGAAAGTAATTCTTACATCCTCAGGTTAATGACGTGCACAACCTTAAAGTAATTTCCTATCCCTTCCTTCTTCAATCCCCTGTACTGCCAAGTCCTAGTCATTCGTTTTGGTCTCTCCTGCCCCAGCTCTTTCTTCTCATCTCCTCCAGGTGTCCCTTGGTTCTTTATAAGCATCTCCCCAGACTTGCTCTAGTCATATCCCTGACTCCAGGCATCACCTTACTTTAAAATATTCAGCACACAGCCTTAGGGATCATCTTCCAAAAATCACAGCCTCAGTGATGCTGCTTTCTTACCACTGCTAAAAAACACTTCAAGCAACCCCCCCTTATTTACCAAATGCCACACTCTAGACCACAAGAGAGACGGGAGTAGCATGCTAACAGTGACTTAGCATCTGTGAATGGACCAAACACTGTACAGACATCGTTCCACTAAATTCTCCCCCAGATCTTGCAATGGAGGATGATACTAGCCCCATTTTACAGCCAAAGAAACAGAGGGGAAAGAGATTACTGATTTGTTTCAAGTTATCCAGCTAGTTATGTGGTTGAGCTAGGATACAAGTTCCATTTGTCTAGTTGCAAAGCACATGTTTTTAATTGGCAAGGGATGCCGGTTCCTGAAAGGGTCCTCCAGTCCACGGTGTGAAGATGAGTCGTAAGGATTTAGGTGAAATCACTCAGCAGAGCTTCACATGGCTGCCTTGTTCCTGCCGTGCAGGCTCTGGCCAAAATGTGGCCTCCTCAGAGAGGATTTTCCTGACAACACTAGCCTCAGAGGAAGAGCCTTTCATATAATCTCAAATTGTCTAACTCTTCATCCAATTTTCATTTCTTTGGCCTAATACATAAATGCTCAACAAATACTGGCTTATATTTGCTTATCAGTTTATAGGGGGAAAACTTTTTCTAACTTTTGGATTCTATGAATTAAAAAAAGGAAAAAAAAAAAAACAATTCAACATAAAGCAACTCTTAACTCATTCAAATTACCAATAAGGAAGGAGAAATTTTACTGAAAGTAAACAAAATTTTTATTTAAACAAAAATTTTAAATGCCTAAATTCTTGTGATTTTAAATTTAATTATAATACATTTTAATAATTTTTAAAAATTATATATATTTATTTATTTTTTAAAGATTTTATTTATTCATTTGACAGACAGAGATCACAAATAGGCAGAGAGCCCAATGCGGGGCTTGATCCCAGGACCCTGAGACCATGACCTGAGCCAAAGGCAGAGGCTTTAACCCACTGAGCCACCCAGGCACCCCAATTTTTATTTATTTATTTATAAATTTTATTTTTAAGTAATCTCTACAACCAATGTGGACCTTGAACTGACAACCCCAAGATCAAGAGTTGCACACTCCTCCAACTGAGCCAATTACATGTTATACAATATAATATAATAAGTTATATTATAGCTGTTACTTATTTACACTTTCAGGCATGATGCTCAAGTCAAGTCCATACAGTGATGTATCTTATACAATCTTCATAATAAAATCATGAGGCAGGGGCCTTTGGCTCAGGTCATGATCCTGGGGTCCTGGGTTGATCCCCAAGTCAGGCTTCCTGCTCAGCAGGGAGTCGTCCCTCCCTCTGCTCATGCTTGTGCTCTAATAAATAAAATATTTTAAAATTTTTTTAAAAATTTGAATTAAATCATGAGGCCGATACTAACATCATGGACGGGGGTGGGTGGTGTTTGGAGGGCGGTAATCAAAGCTCAGAGACATTCAGTTACTGGTAGTAACTGGAGTAAGTGGAGGATCCGGAACTTGACCTCAGATTTGTGTGACCCAAAGCCCATGACTGCCTTCCCTCACTGAACTGGGGGGATATAAGCAGTTAGATGCAAGACAACTTTGCTTTCAATGAAGTAAGTACTTTGGGACATTCTCAGATCAGTAATCTCTTCTAAAAAGAATTACGCCAGAAAAGCCTAGTTTTATTTGCAGCAAATGATTAGAGACTCTGTAAAGAAAGAAGGTTATCTATTGTGTTTACTCCAGTCTTTGTTTCTGAAACAGCACATCATGTCCTACCTGGGCAGCCTCGTAAGTGATGGTCTTGGTCTCAGTGTGAACAATAGGGACATCTTTGGTTGGGATTTCACTTTTCACAGCGTTGGCAGTATCTGAGATGGTGACGGTCTGAGTCTTCACCAGGGGAGGCTGTGAAGCAGTAAAGAAACAGAGTTAGTTACCAGAGTCTTCGGAAGGCTGCGAAGAACTAATCTTCTGACATTGATCTGATCAAAGTGATAGCTCTAATCAAGCCAAGGGCTAGATCAATCTCTGCCCAAGCCTTGGAGACTATTCCAAGTAGCCTTGACAAGTGTCAAATCATGAGGGATATTAAAAAACAGCATTACTGTAATCATTTTCATATCCTTAATGGAAAGCTGTAAGATCAGACGGTTACGATCAGTGATATAAAACACTTTAGACTGACCTTCAGAATATGAAACTGTTTGCCAAATAGCAGTCACTTTTGTTTGTCCTTGTGACTGTGCCATTACAATTAGGAAAATCAGTCACATTTCCTCCACTAACTACAAATGGGACATGAAACAGCAATGGCACTGGAACACTTTATCCTGGAATTCATTAACTTCTTTCAAATCAATGTCAGACATTCGCTTTGGATTTATTGAGAAGGAACAGTATTTGGAAAACTGGAAAGAAAATCATCACTCCTACCACCACCTGGTGATTAATCTCAGAATTTCAGAAGAATGAACATTAGTGGAGTATCGAAGGCTTCTTGTCCATTAGCTCACCTTGCCAAAGACTACAAATCACCCTAAAACTACCAGTTGATTGTGATAAAGTTAAGTGGCCACCCACCTTAGCATAGGAGATTAGTGCCTGTGAGCATGGAAGCCCTTGTGAGTGGGGTCAGTGGGAGTGGTGGGCTGTACTATGTGGCTGCAATACAGAAATCATTATCTGGGGTCTGAAATCTCAAAAAAAAAAAAAAATCAGTTGCCTCTTCTAATGAAGAGTATTTGAAATTTTGAGCATGGCCTCAGAACACTAATGGCTCTTCACCATAAAAGTCTCAGAAATTCACCTCTGTATATGGCCCACACTTGAGCAAAGAAAAGAGGAACCCACTCACACCAGCTTCATAAAGATAAGCAGATGGAACTTACCCCCAAGAGTTTTAAGTCATCAGGGGTTAAAGCGTTTCTGGCCATGGAGTTAATTCCTCTGAATAAATTTATTTGTAATAATCAAGGGGTTTGATTTATTCTTTGATTCTGAAAAAAGCAGAGAGGTGACTGCCCTCACCACCACCACCACCGCCACCTCCACAGAGTAGATTCTGGCCCTCTCCCAGAGTGAGTCATTAGACCTGCATCACTGAATCGGTTACTACCTGGAAACTTCGAATGAGGCTGGGGAACTGGTTACCCACACGAGAGTCATGAAATGATCCATTTTGCTTTCCAAGTGGCTCTCCTGGTGTAACATGTTCTTCACTACTCTCTGCCTTTTTTTCACCAAGTTGCAGCTGAGAGGAAGCTGGCGATACTGAGAAGTTTAAGGCACTGTCCTGTTCCTCCATTCCTATACATTCCCCACTTGAGCCTCTCGGTATTTCCTTAACATCAAGATAGCCAGCTGCCCCCCGCTCCTTCTCTTCTGTCTCCTTGCTGCTTATGGACAGGGAGCCAAACTCAAAGCTTTGTGGAGACTCCGACGGGGTGGTCATTTGGCTCTTACTAGGAATTACTGAATGCTTGGGACCATCCCATTCAGAGTCAGGGTTGGTAGATGGCCCCTTTGCCACGGCAGCCGCCTCCTCTGTGCGAATGCCATTTATATTCTACAAATGAATGAACACATACAAAAGCAAGAAGGTTAGGAATAAGTAGGGAATACAGTGAACTCTGAGAATCAACAATGATTTTTAAGAGGTCTTGAAAATATCAGTATTAATATAAACCAAGAATCTTAGCTCCTGAGGTAGCCAAAAGGAACAACTGCTCTTCATTCATAAATATATTAGTGGTCTAAGCAGTTCCAACCTCATTATGGTCTTATTTCTATAACCCTGTTAACCTAAGAACTAATTTTGATATGCCTCACATAGTACCAAGCACTTTGTGTTACTATGATCTTCCATGTATAACACATAGTTTTCATACTTAAAGGAGTTACTTTACCATTCCTGAATACCTAACTTGTTACTATACACAGGGAACAATGCGATTTATGAGCCAATCAAACATCTTCTCCAGAAGCCTGATCAGGTTGCAAAATGTTTCATATCACCAAACCATAAATATCATACTAGGCCCTGATAGAGAGACTAAAGTCTCGACTTTGGAAGGCAGGGATTAAAACATCGAATACACCCAGAACAAACTTAATCCAACCACTGTCATGAAATTAAGTATCAAAAAAAGTGATTTCTTTGTAAACATAATAAAAGTGACCCAGCAGCTGAGACACACTTTTTTTTTTTTAAAGATTTTATTTATTTATTTATTTGACAGAGAGAAATCACAAGTAGATGGAGAGGCAGGCAGAGAGAGAGAAGGAAGCAGGCTACCTGCTGAGCAGAGAGCCCGACGCGGAACTCGATCCCAGGACCCTGAGATCATGACCTGAGCCGAAGGCAGCAGCTTAACCCACTGAGCCACCCAGGCGCCCCTGAGACACACTTTTTAAGAAGATTTTTTATTCATTTATTCAAGATAGAGCATACAAGCAGGGGAGAAGGGCAGAGGGAGAGGGAGAAGCAGACTCCCCACTGAGCAGAGAGCCCGATGGGGGGCTCTATCCCAGGACTCTGAGATCGTGTCCTAAAATGAAGGCAGATGCTTAACCAAATGAACCACCCAGGCACCCCAAGATATATTTCTTCACAGATGAATGACCTATTGCCATACCTAAGAAGTAAGTCCTGGAAACAGTTCCTTCCTGGATCAAGTATCTTACACCACAGAAAAAACAGACCTAAAATAAGTACTTCCAAGAGAATGTGGATGACAAGGTAACATCACCATGGATGGACATAAACCTAAAGTTTAAAGAAAGGTTCTATTAAGTAGAGGAGAAGGAATTCACATGAGTAAAAAAGGAATATGAGCCAGGTGAAAAACCAACAGGCTTAAGGAAGAAGCTAAATGTCAGGAAAGGTAAACACGTGCATGTGCTCACCAGAAAGCCACGTGGGCCTGAAATTTTGCCAAGATCAACTTCCCATATTACATACCACCTACGAACATACTAACAGAAAAGGGCTCTTTTCAAAAGGTATTCCTGGAATCAATGACACATGCTTGGATTGTACGTACACATATTACTGCTCAAATCACAAGACACGTATTCTTATTTTTTAAAAAATTGCTGCTGCTCCTAGACTTGCAAACCAACCTACATTGTGATGGATATAAACCAGTGCCCTATTAAGTCAAGCAAAGAGGTGCTGCACTCAAGAACTTCAGGCCATACTTCTAAGCCATCTTGAAACCATCAACTCAAGAACATCCCAGAGTGGTACAAGTTTAATTCAGATTAGGCAGGTCTTTCATGGACTGATTATGAAGATCACATGATCACACATGGCATGAAAAATGGGATTGAGAGAAAACAACAGAAACTGTCTTTGTCTGCAGACAAATCAGAGATACATAAAATATTCTTGCTAAGGATATGTGAATTTCCTCATACTTAAAATGAGAAAAATACCTGGTTTGACTCATGGGGTTCTGAAGATCAAAAAAACCAATATACGTGAAAGCACTTTGTAAATTCTAAAGTGCCATATAAAGGCACTTAATTCAACCAAAGTTCTGAGTACCTAGAATATGCCAGGACCTTATTTACTAGAATAAATTAGTTATTATTTACGCACTGTCTTACTTTCTAGGGCACTTTTCTCACCATTTCTTTTGAGTCAGACCAAGCTGTGAGCTGTTCAAAAATAGATCAGCTGGTAATAAACAAATAGACTCTCTCAAATTGTTATATGCTAGCTCTAACACTGTGAATAGCATATACAAACTCACTCACATGGAGAAAAACTTCACGGCTTTTCCAAATAATTTTGTCACAAGTGAGAGGGCTGATCTATAACCAGGAAAGTACCTAAGAAAATCAAGTTAAGAGCCAATTTTATACCAGTCTGCTCAAGTGATATGTGGTGGTCTGCCGTCAAGAAGCCATTTGTGAATTGAACATAGCTTAGGCCAGGAACACCTGGCCCAAAGTTGCCTACTGTTGAATAAAACTAGATCAAGCAATAATTTTTGTTTCAAAGCATGTGCAGAGGAGACCGCCGATAAAAGCTGCAGCCATAACATCACTTCAACAAATATTTTTTGACCACTTAATACATGTTAGTCACTGGAAAGAAAAGGAAAATTAATAACAGTTGGGTTAGATTATCACTTAGAGCATTCTCACATATGGTTAAATCGACCTTCCCAGTTGGCTCTGTTGTCCAGATCTGGACACAGCCAACTACTTACTGGACATCTTCCCAGCCATATGGAATGCAATATGCCCCAAGCTAAACTCATCTCTGCCGCCGCCTGGACCTGCCACCCCAACTTCCTCCATCATTTCTGTTATATTGGTAAACGGCACCATCATCCGTCCAGTCTTCCAAGCCAGAATCCTGAAATCATCTTCAATGCCTTCCTTATACTCATCCAACACCCACCGTGAATTACCACAAGTCATTTCCATTCCATTTTAATATTGCCCTTATCTATCTGTTTCTATTCCCACGTTTACTACCCTCATTCAGGCTCTTGTAATGCCTCACTTACTGCTAATGCCCTAAATAGTTTTTCTTCTTTGCTTTTTTCCTTCCTTCATTCTCATCTCAAACCTTATTTATTTATTTGACAGAGAGAGAGAGAGAGAGAGAGAACAAGAACACAAGCAGTAGGAGTGACAGAGGGAGAAGCAGACTTCCCGCTGAGCAGGGAGCCCGATGTGGGGTTCGATCCCAGGACCCTGGGATCATGACTGGAGCCAAAAGCAGACTCTTAACAACTGAGCCACCCAGGCGCCCCTCAAACTTTTCTTAAGCAGATCTTCTACTCTGCTGCTAATGTATTTCTTTCTATTTTTTTTTTTTTAAGATTTTATCTTTAGAGAGACAGTAAGAGAGAGAGAGAGCACGAGCCAGGGGAGGGGCAGAGGGAGAAGCAGACTCCCCACAGAGGTGGGTGCACCCCTCTCAGGGCTCAGTCCCAATCCCGGGACTCTGGGCTCATGACCTGAGCCACCCAGGCACCCCTAAAGTATTTATTTCTAAAATGAAACATCGAGAATTCCATTTTGCCGCTTAAAAGTCTTTAGTGGTTCTTCACTGCCTCTGGTTAAAGTTCAGACCCTTTAGTAAGACATAGAAAATAGTTTAAAATATGACTCCTACCTCTCTCTCCAGCTTTACCCTGCCACACCTCCACAGATACCCTTCTTTCCATTAATTCAGTTTCTAGAACAGCATGCTTTCTTTTGCCTCCCTGCCTTTGTAAATATTGTCAATATTGTTCCTTCTGCCTGAAAAGTCCACGCTCGGCTCAAGTGTCATTTCTGGAAGTTCCCCCCGACTACCTAGAGTATGCAGATACTGAATAGTATCTTTTGTTCCCATTGTACCTTGTCATTACTGGTTTAGTAATCCATCTTTCCTGTTAGACTGCGGGTTTCTTGTGTGTGGGGGGGGTGAGGGTGGGTAGTGGAGATAAGGATTTCTTATGTTACTTAGTTCTGTATCTCTCTTGTTCAGTTTTTGGCACATAATAGATGTTCAGTAAAAACTGAACATTGCTGAAAGTATATTCAATAAATCCAGGTGACTTGAGAAGTTCTGCTTGGCCTTGTGCTATTTAAAAACTGAAAAGGCACGTTTAAAGAGAACATACAAAGTGGGAGTGCCTGGACGGCTCAGTTGGTTAAGCATCTGACTCTTGACTTTGGCTCAGGTCATGATCTTGGTGTTGTGAGATCGAGCCCCTCATCAGTTGGGTGTGGTGCCTCTTTAAGATTCTCTCCCTTTCTCACTGTACCCCACCCCGCCACACACACACAAAAGGAAAGAATGTAAAAAGTGGTCCACTTGACCAGACCCACTCTCTCATCCAGGATTTTATCTCCTACATCAGTAAAGAGGAAAAGTGACATTATTCATGTTCACAACATGCCAGATAGTGCACTAGTCACCTTAATATGTTTCCTCACTTAATTTTTCACAACTTCACTATGAAGTAGTCACGACCTCTACTTTAGAGATAGAGATGAAGAAACAGAGAGGGTAAGCAACTCACAGCTAGTTAAGTGATGGAGCTAGGGTTTAAACTCAAGTTGGTTTCTCATTCTAAAGCCCATTTCTTCCATGGCAACAAAGTGTTTCAGGTAAGACCAGAGGACATGTCCTATTATGTTCAAAAGAATGCATCAAACCTTACTATACTTTTGAGAAGTACTGAGATTGTCTGAAGTCCTCTTAGTAGAATCTGATTTCAGTGTCCAGCACTATCCTTTTAAAAATAAGAAGGCTGTGGGGCACCTGGGTGGCTCAGTGGGTTAAGCCGCTGCCTTCGGCTCGGGTCATGATCTCAGGGTCCTGGGATCGAGTCCCGCATCGGGCTCTCTGCTTGGCGGGGAGTCTGCTTCCTCCTCTCTCTCTCTGCCTGCCTCTCTGCCTACTTGTGATCTCTCTGTCAAATAAATAAATAAAATCTAAAAAAAAATAAATAAATAAGAAGCCTGAAAGGCCAGAAAAGATGGAGGCAAAAAGAAGATACAAAGTCTCCATGACACAACTCCCAAACTTGGGCAAGTAATGGTAAGTGAGGAATGTTAACTGACAGCATTGTGCCTTTAACTAAGGCCATCAGGAAGGGCCACTGGATTATATAAGACTCTGCGCAACAGCATATACCAGATTGGCCTGGAAACTTTAAAGGAATCTTGTTAGGGTATGAACAAATATAGGACTGTGTCTGAACCTCCCACAGTAACTGACAAAATTGAGACGTAATGTGATTCAAAGGTGTTAATTCAGACGTTGCTTATCTGGACTGATGGGGGATCTAGAAGAAGAAAGATGCTACAACAGTAAGACCAGCTGCCTGTACAAAGTACAGCCAGCTTATCTAGTTGGTTTCAAGAACAGGAAAAGCAAGAATGTTAGACAAATATTTAATTGAGAATACTATTAGAAAGTTTTCAATTTTATTTAAAAAGTGAATGGTACCTGCTAAGTATGATAATTAAGTATTTTCTTTGGGTGGGGAAAATCCAAACATTTTTCTTTTTAATGGTTTTCTCTTGAAGAGTATTTAGTTAGAAGGATTATGTCTCAGGATCATCAAACCCTGGTAGGTATGTGCCCTTCCAAGTTATAAACTACCTCTTCCCTTGACTTAAAGATCCCAGACATCATTAAGAGCAGTGCCACTCCATTAAATGCAATCCAAAGACTTTTTCTCTTCAGGTTATTTTTGAAGCAAGGTATTTATAGCTCAGACGAATGAAAGAACCACAGTTATGCTTAAAAGACTATCTTATCCTATAAGAATCACAATGAAAATAAATCCTGAAAACTTTCCTAAAATTTTGCCACATAAGAAAAAATATATATACTTTTTTTTTTTCCTGGAGGGACCATATAGTAAGTTTTCCCACACACACTTGATCATCTGTTTCCTGCTTTAGTGAAGACTGATTTTACCTTTGGGTGGCAACAGAAAAGCAATTCCTTTCTGTATTAGAAGCGAGAAAAGAACCTGCTATTGTCTCATTTTATCTTTCTATATATTAAAATCCTGGGTATACAATAACGACCAAGTAAAGAACAGCAGTATCACTGCCACCTTGCCATGTGATTTCAGGGAACTACTTTCACCTCAGGACCATAATCAAATGTTGGAATGAGGGAAGAAGGCAAAAATGCTAACTTCAAAGACTATACCCTCCCCTTGGTAATGTGCTATGCTTTATTTCTTACCCATTTAAAAATATTTTCCTGTGTATAACTACACACATTAAGAAGATTTCAGTGCATATTAAAATATCAGTAGTAGTAGCAGAAGTGCAAATAAATTTTTTTAAGTACACTCCATGCCCAACGTGGGACTTGAATTCACAACCCGGAGATCAAGAGTCACATGCTCTACCGACTGAGCCAGGCAGGCACCCCAAGAACTGCAAATAACTTAATTTCTTTCTTTGTGTTTTTCTGTATTTCTTAACCTTTCTAAATGAGTATGCATTACTTTTGTTATAAAAATGTTATTTAATTATTTTCTTATGCAAGCTTTTGTATCTGGTTTCATAATGAAATAATCTACAAAACCTGAAGAATCTGGTAAACAATTTATAAAGTGCTGATAAATCCTTAATGTCCTCTAAACATTTAAAAACAGTTAAAAATAGGGACACTTGGGTGGCTCAGTTGGTTAAGCATCTGCCTTCGGCTCAGGTCATGATACCAGGGTCATGGGGTCAGGCACTGTGCCGAGCCCCTCGTGGAGCTCCCTGCTTCTCCCTCTCCTCCCCACTCATGCTCTCTCTCACTATCTCTCAGTCTCTCAAATAAATAAATAAAATCTAAAAAAAACCCGTTAAAATAATTTCCTAAAAGAAAAAGTAGTTAATAGAAAGAATGCTAAGTAATGTAAGTGATTGGTAACTAATATAAACATTCTCTTTTATATATATAATATAAAACCTTAGTAATTTATCAAGTGGATTTTGAAAGTCAAAGTCAATGACTGTGTACTTAATGTATCTGGGTGGAAAAGAAATAGCTCAACTTCAAGGTGTAGCTTCATTATATTTTGTTTAATGTCTTCTGATTTAAAAATGGCAGGACTAGTCTCAGGAATGTGAATAAAAATATGGTTGTATCTGTGATGTAATTCCTTACTAGATTTTCTTATTAGAGAACATAGCTCTGAAACCAGTAAAGACATGCAAAGAAAATTATCATTCTCCTGCCAGACATGATAGCAACTGGGAATATAAAATATTAAAGATCAAAGATTCCTAAAACTTGATCTGAACAGTAACTCTAGATTAAGTGATATATATACTACAAATCAACACTATCACACTTCAGTCGGAATGATTTATATTTTTCTTTCTTTCTTCTTCTTCTTCTTCTTCTTCTTCTTTTTTTTTTTTTGCCTGAGTGCCTTGCACCTCAGGCTTAAATCTTGTTTTATTGGAATCAAGTATAAAACATCAGAATGACTGAGCAAATTCAATAAATGGTTTAAAAGCCATCTCAGAAGAAAAACATCTTTTAGGTGATTTGGGGATAGATGAAAGAAAGAAGTGATCTGATCCTACGTACTTAGATTTAGTTGAAGATTTTGACAGTGATATGTACAGATGTTAGTTAAGTATATCTACACAAGATAAATATACCTTTTTTTAAAAAAAAAATCTATTTATTTATTTGACACAGAGAGAGAGATCACAAGTAGGCAGAGAGGCAGGCGGAGAGAGAGGAGGAAGCAGGCTCCCTGCTGAGCAGAGAGCCCAATGCAGGGCTCCATCCCAGGACCCTGAGACCATGACCTGAGCCGAAGGCAGAGGTTTTAACCCCTGAGCCACCCAGGTGCCCCAAGATAAATATATCTTATGGTGGTGGCAATGATGGAAGCTTGTGGAGAAGGCAACTTTTATTAATTAAACTCGAGAGCTGGTCTCGAGTTTAATTACTGTGTCTTGTTAATTTTTTGGTGCATTCGCAGGTATGATACTGTTACATTAAGCATCAAAATATGCCAGTCAATAATGTTATTGAGTCCATACTAGCAGAATTAGACAGCTGACAGAACAATTTTGAATGAAAGAAGAGAATAATCATGTTAGTTATAGAGATAACTTCTAATGAGAGCCTGGGAATCAGTATATGCTGAATTTTGAGTTTGCAAAGAAATGCCTTTCCCTAATATTTTATTCAATGTTTCCAAAGATCTATCTCTAAAATACTTATGAAAAATTTATCTTCATATATATCCATGTTTAATGGATAGTATAGACAAATATGAATAAATATGGGTGTTCTTACTTACTAAAAAAAAGACAAATTTTAAGAGAGGGCCATTAATATGCTAAGTTGACATTTTATTTTATTGAATGGATGAAACTGAGAAGTAGGAAACACAAATAATAACTGCAGAAAAATGTTCATAGTCCAGCCGGACCAAAATACAAATTCTCTCACTAAATTGCATGACTATCTTGGTCTAACCCACTTTACCAATACCATCTTTTTTTTTTTTAAAAAAGATTTAATTCATTTATTTGACAGACAGATATCACAAGTAGGCAGAGAGGCAGGCAGAGAGAGAGGAAGGGAAGCAGGTTCCCTGCTGAGCAGAGAGCCTGATGTGGACCCTGGGAGCATGACCTGAGCTGAAGGCAGAGGCTTTAACCCATTGAGCCACCCAGGTACCCCTACCAATACCATCTTAAACTGTCTTAAACACTCTACTCCAAATCAGCAAGGGTTTGACCCTGACATAAATATTCTTAGGGACTCAGCCACAGAATACCACAAATACTTTTTTTGATGAAGCTCGAATGATTCTTAGAGGTACAAAATGTCATTTGGTTTGATAATGAGGTGTTTTTGGTTTGTTTGCTTCTGGGTATCAGTCGAGTTTTCTTTTGATGTTGTGTGTGAGGTTTGACTAAATTAATGGGAATTTAAGCTACTGATCTAAATATCTCCAATAAACATGTAAACTACTAATTATTTTCTTCTAAAAAGTTCAAATCCTTTTATTGAATGTTTTTTGCTTTTTATTTTATTATTATTTTTAATATATTATATGTTTATTTTATATATAAATATATAGTATATATTTATGTAATATATATACATATATATATATATGACTTGGACTCATGACCCTGAGATCAAGACCTAAGCTGCGATCAAGAGTCAGACCCTTGTGGTGCCTGGGTGGCTCAGTGGGTTAAAGCCTCTGCCTTCTGCTCAGGTCGTGATCCCAGGGTCCTGGGATCGAGCCCCACATGGGCTCTCTGCTCAGCGGGGAGCCTGCTTCCCCCTCTCTCTCTGCCTGCCTCTCTCCCTGCTTGTGAGCTCTGTCAAATTTAAATAATTAATTAATTAATTAATTTAAAAAAAAAAAAAAAGAGTCAGACCCTTAACAGACTGAGCCACCCAGGAACCCCTATTTAATGATTTTAATACCAGAAACCAGATCATCCTGGGGCCCAACAAAAGCCATGACAACTCTGCCTCAACCACAACCAAGGCCTCATTTCTCATCTTTATCTTCTGGATCCTATACACTAAGAGAGATCCTATTTCCGGTTCTGGGACATTCTGTAGGACTCAGCCTGGAGGATTTAACTTAAGATAAAGTGATTCCAGCATTAATAAATCAATCCATCAGTGGTTTCAGGATCTTAGAGAACCGTTCTCTTTTCTGAGAGCCATTTTCATAATACCCAGTTTCATAAATCACTAGGGTTTCATGAATTCCAAACTTCTCCTTAATTCACCCTCTGTAACGTTTACCACATTTTCATTTGGGGACTGAGTAACTTAGGAGACAGCTGTGGTGTGACAGAATGTCATCAGACTGAAACATCGAAGACCTGTGTTCTGGTTCCAGTTCTTTCACTTAAAAACCGCTTGTTCTTGGGCAGGCCTCTCAAGCTCTGAGACTCTGTTTTATGAGAAGAAGCAAGAGCATTGCTGTTATGATTATTATGAGGGTTCACTGTACAGATGTTCACAGTGAAGTGATGGGCAAATACTAGACACTATTTGTCTTTGTACTCTATTTCTTAAATTCTTCCTTTTGCAAAGAAACATGAACCAGAGCAATAAAGACATCTACTCTCTACTTGGAAGTGTTTCTTGAGCACCCAAAGTGGGCCAATCCTATATATTTAATTAAGGCTGGTCTTCCTTTCGGCTTAGCAAGTTCTCAGCCAGGTTCTCCTTATATTTTATTTTATTTATTTATTTATTTATTTATTTTTAAAGATTTTATTTATTTATTTGACAGAGAGAGAGAGAGATCACAAGTAGGCAGAGAGTCAGACAGAGAGAGAGGAGGAAGCAGGCTCCCTGCTGAGCAGAGAGCCTGATGTGGGGCTTGATCCCAGGACCCTGGGACCATGACCTGAGCCGAAGGCAGAGGCTTTAACCCACTGAGCCACCCAGGCGCCCCTATTTATTTATTTTTAAAGATTTTATTCATTTACTTGACAGACAGAGATCACAAGTAGGCAGAGAAGCAGGCAGAGAGAGATGGGGGAAGCAGGCTCTCTGCTGAGCAGAGAGCCCAATGTGGGGCTCGATCCCAGGACCCTGGGATCATGACCTGAGCCGAAGGAAGAGGCTTTAAACCACTGAGCCACCCAGGCGCCCCTCTCCTTATATTTTGGAGAATATCACCAGACAGAATTTTGAAGAAAGAAATTGTGACAGAATATAAGAATTAAAATAGGTACACTATGAGAATATTTAATAAATATTCCTGATTCAAGCTCCTTATGAAAAACACTGGATAGGCCATTTTTTTTTTAGCTTTGAGATATATACTATCTGCTAAAAAAAGAAAATTAGGAAAAACATTTCTCATTAGTCACAAAATTTACAATCATTTAAAACTTAATAGATTTATTGCTATTTCTAAGTCCAAATCATATCTATGTTACTACACACAGATTTTGCTTCCTGAAATTATTAAATTTTCTGTAAAAAGAGCCTATGATTTAACATACTACCTCTATACTCACTTTCCAGAATCTCACTTTCCCTAAATCTACCACATTTATTAAACTAGCATTTGTTTTCACATTTCCCTGCTGAGCAGAGAACCTGATGTGGGGCTTGATCCCAGAACCCTGGGATCGTGACCTGAGCCGAAGGCAGAGGCTTAACCCACTGAGCCACCCAGGCGCCCCTCGTTAGACTTTTTAATAAGATTTATATAATCAAAAAAATAAATACGATAAGAAAAAGGGAGTGAGAAGAGGGAGGCAATGGGATTGAAGGACAGGGTTGTGCACAGACACACATACACCCACCGAGCACATTACCCTTGCTTCGCAAACCCAGTAAGAAATGCTTTGCACCGCAAATGCCCACAGAACCAGCAGGAATCGAGGTTATCTTGCTAAGCACAGAAGGAAGATACCCAGCAGTAGTGTCCAGCTCCTGGTTCTTTACTAAAGTAAACAATAAATATTATAGTCACTTAACTTATCAACAGTCTATTTAAGTAATACCCCCAAATGGTCTGCAACATGCAAACTAAAAAATGTAGAACCCAATCCTGATTAGATCAGTTAATTGCGAGTGCTTTGTTTCTACATTTTTCTCTTTAACAAAACATGGGAAATTTATGTTTCAGCAAACAACGGCTTTAAATGCCTTGGGGGGAAGCTCTAAAAAAATGTCTTTATACATTAATTTAGTATCAATATTTGTAATCTTATTCCTGTTTTGAAAATTAGTAATAACTGGTATTTCCTGTGGTTGTATGATAATCAGTAGGAATGTCAACCTGGTGATTAAAAAAAATTTGTTAAAACAAATACTTTTATATGGGCACTTGCAATAAAAGATAAATCAGATGTGGTAATAGCTTCTTTTGTAAAAGCCATGTATAAACAGCACATAAAGATGACAAGTCAAGCAGCAATAGCCCATTCTTCAGCCAAAAAAGGAAACGAATGAAGAAAGAACAAAATTCACCAAAAAGAAAATCATTCTCTAGCCCCCCACACCCCTCAAGAGCCTCATAAATAATAGTTTTGGTACACTTTCAGTGGAAAACTCAGGCCAGCTGACAGTTTGAAAAAGGACATTAGAATCACAAACACTCAGGATGGGGATAAACTAACAACAGAGTAACCATGTGGCTAGCAAAAGATGAATTAAAAATTCTATCTTTCCTCTCTAGTGTGCCATACCTTATCTTGCATTTCTCTTCATTCTAAAGTTTCTCTCTTGGCTATATCCGCCCCCACTCTTTTTTTAAAAATAAAGTTAGTATGTTATTGGTCCCTAGCTAGAAATACACCCTTGTAGTGCTCGCTAGCTTCTCCACAAAACTTGAGTCATTTTCATGGTTCTTTGCTATTCTCTGGCATATAAAGATTACATCTGGATTAAGGGGCTTACTTAGATGTTGGCCTTTAGTAAATTACAGTTGGTAAAACTGCTTATTATAAGAAAATCACTCCATAATGCAGCCTCTCGCAAATGCCAGCAAATGAAATTTGTCAATGACAATTATCCTTCAAACATAGTTTTTATAATTTCCTTAATAGTGCTGTTATTAGATTATCCCCAGAAAAGGTGACTGTAAAAGCAACAGCTTCAAAATCAGTGCCTGAGGCAAAATTTTATCTATTAGGTAATAGAAAATTTTGCCTTAATACTGCACTCACCAGCAAGGACTCCACAGATCAAATGAGTGTTCTCAAACCTGAATAGAGCTATAGAAGTCAAAGTTTTCAGCAAAATTAAAAGTTATACTAAACAAGTCTATGAGATCAGAAGCGTTTGGTTGGTAAATTTTATTTCAAGATACTAAGAAGGGCTAAGATAGAGAAATGGAGATAGAGAGGAAGGAATTATAACCAGTATAAAAACTCTGATCACTTAATATGGAACACAAATATATTTGGCAGGATTTCTCAGAAATCCCAATTCCAAAAATGATTAAAGACATAATAAGTACTTAAAAAAAAATCATGGCCCAATTTAGTACCTAGAAAATTTAATACCTAGAAAATAACATTTTGAATCCACAGAACTAAGTACAACAGGAAACTCTTATTAGATACTAACTAGCTGTATCTTCTCTTCCTGAAAAATCCTATAATAATGAAAATGACTTTCCATTGTAACATTTTCAACAAGTTCCTAAAAAGAACATGGCTTTGAAGAAACTCTTCAAAATTTTATACTACTCAGACACAGCCATGAAGTACATACTTTGAGCTAGTAAACAGACCACTTCAAAATGTAGAGTGTTGGTTTTAAGTAATTACCTGGGTGATACAATAGAATCTAGAACTAACATAAGAGATAAGGTTTACCAGAGGTGAAGTGAATAAAGCAGTATACCTTCTGTTAATTCCATATTATAGGAGAACGCTCTCCTCACACCCACATATCCACACCCACTCCATTCTTCACTCTTCACTACGATCACAGTGGCAATACTGGATGATTAATAACCACTAATTTGTAGCGTGCTTTATAAAAAAACAAAAGACAAACTCAGCATATTAAAAATGCTTCTAACAGATGCGACAATTACATGTGTTGCAGTGACTGATTAAGATGGTTAGAAAAAAGTTATTTATAACACTTGGTATAAATAAGTCAAATGAGTTCCAAGCTGATTTTAAAACATTAATATTCCAAGAACTGAACACATGTCAAGGTTATGTCTGCTTTAGGACTGAGCAAAAGACAATTACTGGGACATAGAGAAGAGTGAAAACGTGGAAAAACAAGGGAACTTTTCAAGAAAGACTGATGATGTTTGATATGTTTTTTTGCTAATCCCCTGACGCAGAAGTTTCTTCTCCCTTTTTTTCCTCCCCCCACCTTTTTTTTTTCTTTTTTGAGTGGATCTATATACTGCATTGCTGGCTCCTATTTCCTTAATGACTACTATCACCCAGAATCAGATTTTCAATAAGATTTATTCAAGATAAATTTACATATTAACAACAAATAACGTGAGAAAAATATCAAAGAAAACGTTCCAAAAGAGAAGTTCTTAGCAGATTTCTTTAGGCTTAAATATCTTGCTGAACTGCTAAGGGATAAACAATTTATTCAGCCTAGTATCAGAGCTAAAGCATCCTGGCCCAGAGAATGGAAAGGAACGTAAATTTACGGATTTATTAGAAAGCACCTCCCAAAGCTAAACATAGACCAAGAACTTCTTCAGAACACAATCATGACCAGGTCAACCAGGAAGCAAAGACACTCCCAAAAGGATATAAATTCATTTTATTCTGACTTATTGGTCAATACTGTCCTAATAGGCCCCAAATCGGGGGGGAATCCTCTTAGGGAAATCTCTTTATTTAGAACAAGGAACCCTTCTAAAATGTTTTCCTTAGATTCCCAACCTTAAATTTATACAACTGTTTGAAACACTGAGGTGTACCAAAACTTCAGAGTAAAAAATCATTTCACGCTCTTTACCACGTTTGTTAGATACCTCTAAAAACTAAAGAGAAAATGAATTTGGGAATTGTTTCTTTATTCCTTAGGGGAAAATGAAAGCAGACCCTTGGAAACCAAACCAGACAAAGGGGTTAGCTGAATTCATCGCTAAATATATTAAGAGGACAGTTAACATTGAACAATCTGGAAAACTGACAAAGGCAGGGGTGCTGTGATGGTTACAGATATATTAGATTACAGTTCTGGTGCACCACAATTACTAAATAAATAGAAAAAATGCATTGCATTTTGTTTTCCATTTCTAGTCATAAACAAGACCGAAAATACTTCAACACTAAATAAAGATGCTAGAGCATCTACAGCTCTTCAAACAGTACAAAGGCAGAAAGAGTAAATTTATTGGTTCTCTGGTTCTCTAGACCTGTATCAGGGGTCAGTCAGCAAACTACAGTCAACAGTTCAAATCCAGCCCACTCCTTATTTTTGTATTGCTATGAGCTAGGAACGATTTTACATTTTTTAACGGTATGGAAAACAAAATGATATTCAGGGACCATAAAAATTACATGAAATTCAAATTTCAGTGTCCATAAATAAAGTGATGGAATACGTTCATCTTCATTTGTTTGTTCTCTATGGCAAAGTTGAGTGGTTATGCCAGTGACTATATGGCCCATAAAGCCTAAAATATTTATTATCTGAACCTTTACAGAAAAAGTTTGCCAACTCCTGGTCTACCTGATATACAAAACCCTTGATATCACAAGAGTTTGATACACTTGGTGTTTTTATACCATGTGAAACCCAAGAAAAAAAGGATCAAACTCTTCTCTGCAATGTATTTTGATAAACACAAATTGTCAAATATCAGTTTCCCTTTATGGTGTCACACTCCAAGATGCATTTATACATACAAATAAGCACCCGGTCTCAGTAATACCTTCCATAGGGAAAACAGCTGGCTGTTACCTTTGGTAAATGGGTAAGAGCTCTTAACTGAACCAAATTATAAGATATTAACAAGAGAGACTGACACCTACTACAGGAGATTTCTTTAAAGAAACCACGGACCATGCTACAGGATTAATAAGAGAGACTGTGGCTTCTGGCTCATATATGAGTTTTTGGGCTACTCACATATACTGATTAGGCTTATGGTGATTAATTTGGCATAAATCTGTGTCCCAATACAAGAGATTCTACATGAAAAGTTAGAGTTTATCCATTACCATCTGTGACTAATCATTTAATCCAATTTAACAAATTTTAAGTATTTGTTATATATCTGAGATACAAAGGTGATAGATTGGCAAACAAAGATGCATAAAACAAAGACTCTCACCTTTGAGAATCTCACAGTTTTGAGGAGACAGGTACAAGCTAAAAGAGATGGATTAACGTCATTTCAAATTTTTAATACCACTTTTTTGATGGGGATCTAAGCCATCATCAGAATGTTACACAGAAAGTAAGTTTCCATAAGTTTACCATATCACAATGATATAAATTAAATCACATGGGGGTGCTAAAGTATGTAAAGATTAGTCAGTCAGAGAAGGCACACAAACCTAGAATGCCGCCTCTGGCAGTATGCTCCTTCAAAATAGAATAGTGATTCTGTCTTGTTAACAGATTCTGGTCTACAAGAAGTTTCCAAAGATACAAAACTATCCCACCTCCTCCCTTTCATCTAAAAAAAAAAAGAAAGAAAGAAAGAAAAAAAAATCCCACGTGCCTATGTCATCTATGAAGAAGCTCGGGGATTTCCAGGAATTTCAAGATGTTCTTTTTAAGAAAGAGGGCAAGTGAATGGATAAGAACATAAGATGAATAAACCATTGGCAAGCAACCGATGGGCAACGGAGCCAGAAAGAAAATGAGCTGATAAAACCAGGACAGCTAGAAAAAGAAAGAAAAAGGCAGGATAACATGTTAGAAGGAAGATTGGGACAGATCTGGATATCAGATGGTAAGTTATCTGAGGGCAAGAACGATGACTAATTCCAACATGGGAGTTACATTTAACTATGTGAATTTAATATGAAATAATATGAAAGATAGAAAATTCTTCAGAAGGCTTCCATTCAGGACCAAGAATTGAAATCAATAGGGAAACAGATTTTGAGTTAATATAAGAATGATGTATACGCAAAAATCAGAGATGTCCAGATGTAGTATGCTGTATCTTGGGAGGCTAGAGATCACTTTGTCCATAAATGGTTTTAAATCACTAAATGATACGGTACAGAAGAGTCAAGCATTGGAGTGGAGAAGAGTTGGATCTGGGGCTTATTCAACCCTAAAATTCTGATAATGGTGCCTCTTTGCATCTGCAATACATAATGAGGGCAATGAATAAATGCATAGCAGTAACCATGGTTCCCATTTAAGTTTTAGTCTCTATGTTTCATTGAGCTAGGATCATGTACATATGAAGACTCTTCTTTAAAGAGAATAGTAGAGAAGAAAATGAGAGACTAAACTGCACCCTTTAATGACTTGGGTGGGGAGAGTTCTGAAGAGATAGTTGGGACTCATGCTTCTCCTGCCCTCTTATCTTTGAAATGTTAGATTTACTCTATTATTTACTGTGAACAGAACTCTGACTATAAAGTGGGAGGCTGTTCTCTGTAATATCAATCACATAAGATTAGAAAACCATATCTAAAGCATACACTTCCTCAATGACCTGTCACCCACACATTTAGTTAGGCTATGATTGAAGTTATTTAGCTTTTAGCCTGTATTCCTGATCTGTGGGAGTAACAGGCTACTTCTTTTTGTCTCTCAAGTTTTAGTAAGATAAGAATTTCATTTATGAAGTGAAATACTCCATGAATTTCTAATTGTTGATCACACCCATCCCTGTTCGCCTTCTGGCTTCCTCCCTCTAACAGCCATGCCTTCTTAACCATTTCCAGTGCCCAATCCCAGGTCCATACCAATATTTGTTTGTTTGTTTCTTTGTATCATGCTCTACTGCAGTAAAGAAGGAGATCCTAAGGCATGAGGGGTAACAGAAACAGAAATGAGAGCAGACTCATTGGTCCACTATCCACTACAATGTGGAGGAGGCCAATACAGTTATCCCACATGCCATGCATAATGGAGAACAGAACAAGGACTCATCTCCATTTCTAGTACCAAATTACAAACAACAGGGTTAGTTTGAGTGCAATGAAAACAAGCAACATTTTTTTCTCAGTGTGGTAGAGAATGCTGTAAAGAAGTTTGGGATTTTCTAATTTCCGTAAAGAATACAAGGGATGGAAACTGTAGAGAAGTTTATATACCTTTACTATACTCAATACTTTTGGGGGGGAAAAAACAAAACAGCAACAATGTGAAAAAGTGTCTCATACTATTTTTTAATTTTCTGTCTTCCTTTTGTAAATATATGATCACTAGGTAAAGCCCAAGTATAAATTTTGCTTGCTAATACCATTTAAAAAAATAACCAAACCTCTTATGCTTAGTATATTCTCCATGCTTATCTGTAGGAAATATTATAGAAGTAACTCAGGAATGTAGGAGACAGTAAATCTGCTTATAGCCACAGAAAATTCAGAGAAATTTTTACAACATTTACTAGAAAGAAATGTACTAGGATCTAGGATGACAAATGGAAACCTAATCCACAGAAAATCCCCAGTCTAATATTAGTCAATGGAATCATTTTCTCCCTCCAAAACTTTTACCAGAGATGTAAACAAGTTGTAAAATTGATCCACATGAACTGAATCTCCTTCATATTCTAAGTGTTAGCATAAGAAAATGGCTAAAAGATAGGTCCAAAGATTGATGCTGGGTTTATTTTCAAGTTTGGTCCACTGTAAGAATACCATAAGGATAAGATGAATTGTTTAAGAGTACGATGAATTTGGAAAGACATTTCTACCTTCAGTAGTTTTAAGTGCTTGGTCAAATACCAGTAAGAAGTAGACAGAAATCAACACAACTATTTAAATGCTTGCTTTCATATGAAAAAATTCTAAGAAATTAATGTCTGTTGATTTTTAAGTTTTCATCTCCCCAGTCCCCAAAAGACCAAGAAATGAACAACAACAACCTGAACTTCTGGTTCCTGGAAAACGTTACAGATTCATTCTCATGAGGTAGGTTTGTCTCCATGTTACTAGGTGGAAATCTGGGCACCAAGTAGTTAAGTGAACTTCTCAGAACCACCCTAGAAATGATTAACAGCAAAACCAAGGCAAAAACCCCAAGACTTTTTACTGGTCTGTATTGATACCTTTAGTCCAAATTGGTTTTTGTTTTGTTTTGTTTTGATTTGATTTATCAACTGGCCATTAAGAAGCTGAACCAGGATAAAGCCAATATACAGTTACTTGGATCTGTCTCTGGCATTCAGAATGGAATGAGATATGAGAAGGAAACTAAGATTATTTACAGCTTTGTTACAAATATCAGCAGTATTAACAGTAGTTAATACAAAGTTATAACGTCTACTATTTTTTCCTCTGTTAACTGTGATGGGTATATCTTTTGAACCTGCACTGACCAGCTTAATCCAACACAAAGGTTTGGCACTTCTCCTCTCAACCATTCTTATCCCATTAATCAGAGGAAGTGCCTCTCCTTTAACCATCAGTAAGGATTTCTGAGGACTCCTGCTGCACTTCAAAACACTGAAAAATATTATTGACTTATGCTGGACTTTTAATGGACTTGAAATCACTCTAATACAAAGGGAAACAAAATCCAAGGTGAAGTTTACAATAATAGTTAATAAAAAGCTGTGTACCAGGATGAAAACTGAAAATATAATCATAAGCCATTATAAAAGTAACAATAAATTCTGATTATTTCCTTTTCAGTTTCCTGAAAAAATTTTAGAAGACTCTAACCAATGTTACAGTTTTGTTATTTCATAAGGAAAGCTCTTACATTTCTACTTCAAAGACAAAGGGGACTACTTAGGATAATCACTTTCTGTGTCAGAGGACAGCTTTGCAATGTGTTAGATTGATTGAAGTTTCTCTTTTCTTATTATGAGTGAATCAAGAAATATGCTTAGTTACAAAATATTTGTTATACACAGACATAGCCTGTGATGTGAAAGATACACACCCATATAAGATTTTAAAATTCAACCTGCCCTTACTTCTTTTCCCATTTGGGGGGGAAAGCCTATGATGACAGAAGAGCAGTTTTCAGGAAATACCAGAGAATTATTTCTACATGTCTCCAGAGAAAAATAGAATTGTGGTGGGTGTTGAAGGACAAAAGATTCTTGGCATTAGTGTTCTTTCTTTCTTTCCTTCTTTCTTTCTTTTTTGCTGTAAGAAGCCATCATCTTAAAAACAAAAGGTCTTGTTTAGAAGTTTCATCAACTAAAAGTGTTGAGAAGTAAAACAAAGTGCAAAAATCTCAGTTTGATAACCCCATGAACTCAGATTTCAAAACAAATATTTGAGACATTAACCAAAGCATCCATATTGGTACATCCAAGTGCCATAAAAAGTAAGCTGCATGCAAGATGTCATTAATACCGAGGTAAAAAATAACAGGTTAGACATCTGAGTTGTGTTGTGAAAACAAAGCACACCCATATTTACTTCAGCGAAGCCTTAAAAATCAACATGCAAACAGAGGGACACATACTTGTCACGATAGAACTTTAGCTCACAAAGCCATCAATTAAAAACAATTGATTTCAACACAAATGTAAGAGTAAACAGGTCTGAAGTCTATCAGGAAAACAGAATATATCAATATATATTTTTTAAGCTTGTGATAATGGCTAAATATTGCTTCTAGCAATATAATTACTTAAGTCATAAAGAAATAACACAGTATTAATTCAGAGAAGGGTATATTTATGTACAGATCTTGAATAAATCTGTATTCTAGGACTTTTAAAGATGGGTACAGTGGTCTGTAAATTCAGCCCTGGCTGGAGGCTAAGGGGCACCAGCACAGCACCATTTTCCTTAAACCTTCAACATTCTACTTGTGAAAAGCTGGCATTTAACCTTTGCAGATCCCTTCTATAGACCAGGCAGGATAAAGATGTTTTTCCCTGTACATTTCAGAAATACACATAAGAAGGCCACAGAAGTCAAAAGCCCTTTTCCAAAAAAGGCCTTTGTATATACTGGTTTGATATCTCAAGAAAAGGAGTGGTTATGGATTCATAGATTAAAATGTATCATTTTAAGGCTTTTGAAAAATTAACAAGTTGAATTTTTTTTTTTTAAACTACAGAGCCCATGCCACACAAATGACTATAGAAGATTAGGAAATATTCCATCAAATGTTTCTATGAGTATCCTGCTTTGCTTGTTAACAGTGGAGAAGAGGACATAACAGCAGTGAACAATACACACATGCAGGACAGAAGAGTTAAACCTTTTGGGGGAAAGTACCGACTGTCACATACTTATATCTGATTTCTCTGAACTTGTTAAGCATCAGTGAGGAAAAGCTGGCTTGGGCAATCCATTGCTACTCCTTTGTACCCCACAATACACATTCTACGAAGAGCAACATTTTATTGACAGAAAAATGATCAAAAAGAGCTCCCCTAGGACAGTGAACTATGAAGATCAAAGGGTATCATACAGGAGATAACACAGTAGAAGTAAATAACAAAAGTTCAATGGTTTTAGTCTTGACATTTCGGATGAGCACCCTGTTTTCCGATCACAGAAAGATCAACCACCAAACAGCCAACGCAAGAATCACGAGAAAAGACATCATGAAAGGAATACGAGGAGATGATAAAGTACTAGAGTAGAGGTGGCACTTTTTGAGAGACTTGTGATCCTCAGGGATTGGAATAGAAACCTTGGGAAGAATTTCTTCATTGTCTTGCTGGGGCAAGGCTCTCTCAGTAGATCTCTCTTGCCTTTTAATTTTCTCTTCATCCTGCACTAACAGAGCACGTTGCTGTGTCTGCTTTCACGGTAGAAGATCAAGAAAGACAGAGAAAGATGAACAAAATGACAGATGGAAAAATGCTCAAAAATGATACTTGGGGATGTGCAAAGGATTTGGGAAGATCTTTTGGGACACTCTTTATTTTACTTTACTTTGGCAATTTGTCCCAGCAAAGTCTATAACATAGTCGGGTATTCAACAGGTAATTTTTTGAATGAATGAACATTAGAAGTCTTGAAAGTTCAAGCAATTACTCGACTTCCTTAGCAAGAGTATTTTTCCTCCTTCAAGGATACTCATATATGAATATTGGTCATTTTTCATTGTTTTAGTGCTGCCAATTTTTCTTAGATCACTTGGGTAAAGCCAATAATGAAGCATTCTTCTTGCCATGAGAAAAGTTAGTTTTATTACAAACAGAATGGCAGAATATAAAAAGTTATCCTTATATCCCCTTCATATAGACTTAAAAAACTGCAACAGTTCAACAGCAATTAGCTTTTGTCAAGGGAATAAAAATCTTAATCCCGTACATTTTAAAGATTGCAAAAGAAAAAAGTATAAAAGTTTGTATGTGCCTCCAAGGTCTACCAAAAACAAACAAAACCCCCCCCACAAATCTCAACAACTGTAAATGTCCTCCCTCTCTTGCAGAATCATGATTAAAAATAATAGTAGTAACAACCATCATGAAGGTTTATACATCACATTAAGCAGAGTTTTTGACAATTTTAAGGTAAGTTGCCTTTTCCAAATGTCCAATTGAGAAGTTTTTCCTCCTCCAACAATTTCTGTGCTCTGCCATCTAGTCAAGAGATGTTATCTATGAAAGGAAAAATTTGGCTCTAAGTTCTCTCAGTTGGGCCAGCCTTCTCTGATCAGTTTGGACTTTTGACATAGGTTCTTTGCACACCCCTAAGTGATATGTATCAGGGAGAAAGTAGCTGGGGGACTGGTCAGCAAAAAAGAAAAAAGGGAAGAAAGGATGCAAAATCATAATGATTTTTAAAAGAATATAAGAAGGGAGAAGAAAGACAACATAAAAAGAATAGGGTACAATTAAATTCATTTTCTCTCTGAATACATATTTACATCTTCATGCAGCTTTTCAACCAGCCATGCGCCGAAATAAGCAAATTGAAAGCTGCAAAAGCTGCAGCCGTGGAAATGTTATGTGTTAGGTCAAAAGGCAGTGGAGTGTGAATTTACTAGTAGAGCCAAAAGAAAAAAAATTACTCAGCAGCTGCTGTTCAGTTCTGGGGGAATATCTGCTTAGTGCCATGACAAGAGCAAATTCGGATTGAGAAGCACGAGTCATAACAGCAGCTTTACCTCTGGCCCACCAACCTTTCTTTCCGAGGGAAGGACAGAGGTTTTCTTCACCTGGTCATACACAAATTATATAAAATTCAGTAGCCTCGCAACGCAACAACAATGCTGCCAAAGTCGGAAGAGGATACGTATCCCCAAAGAACAGAAATATTGCCCTCATCATTGAAGAAAAAGTAAGATATGCCAGAAAGTGGAGTTATCCTTTAAAAAAGGTTGTCATAGGACAGTTCTTACTTATTCTGTTATTCATTTAGAGGAGTAATATACAGAAGCACAGAGCTAAAGTGGCTCAAGTACTCCCCACCAATCTCATTTATAAAAGTCCTTTCTTTAAAGTCCACAGAATGACATACCCATTTCCAACCAGCCCTGAGATGATTTCTGAAAGGTTTCTATTAAGATAGAAGATATTTTCTGGAAATGGAGACTGATTCAAATTTACCAAACTTCATCCAAGAGAGTATTAAATTACTTTTCAAAGTAATCGAGCATCTTTTATTACTTCCACAAAGTCAAAAAGAAAGCTTCTAGAAAATAAGCAGCTATGGTTTAGAGAGATAGTTAACCAGGCAAGACAGCAACATGGCGTTTCTCCTGAAGTCTAGAGCTATAGAAAGCAGTCACTGTCTCAGTTCAGGTTACATTATCTAGATTTAGAATCTAAAACTGATGTCCATTTAAATCAAGGAATGGAGGCTGAAGAGGACGGAGAATAGAAACAACAGCATCCTGTCACCCCCGGTAACTAGCTACCCATCATTCAGGAATTCTCCAGTCTTACTTGGTGAAACTGGTCGGACTCTACTTGGAGAATTCTTGGTCAATTTCAATCGCATTTTGAAAAAGATAAAAAGTCCCCTCTGCGAGTCAACTTTTATCATCTTCTCCAGTTCCAGAAACTAAACAAAGTTGAATAGTTTACCACGAATTCTGAATTTAAAAACAGGTTTTTTTTTTTAACATTATTAAGACATCACTACCTTTCTTGACTAGAATTGCTGTTGCTATTGGTGAAAACCAGGAATATTAAAAATTATTATCATCATTCATTAAATCATTGTGACTACTTATATAAATATTAACCTGTATAAGCTAAAGATTAAGAATTTTTAAATATATGCTTAAGGTAACTTTTAAGATATTTCATCACATAGATTCATTTAGTCAGACGTAGGATTTCTACGACAGGTATGACAACAGCACACACACACAAAAAACCAGCCTGAAAGGTATCTCCCAACTTCTTCTAACTGTGACTATCTTACAAAACAACATGTTAAAAGTTTGAAGCTGCTCATAAAGATGAACTGTCAATAATTTTTCTAAAATTGAAATATAATCATTAATGTGTGGTGTTCTGCATTCTCTGGCTTAGAGGTCTCCTTCATTTATTATATAATTGTGGTCAACCATTCCAGACATTTCTCAGTTGTGCAAATGTTCAAATAAAGTTTAAAAAAATGTTTATCCTGTTCCAATTCTGACCTTACTAAATTTAGTAAACTCTCTGGTCCTTGGAGGCACAGTTTGAACACGAAGTTCCACTGGCTTAAGATCAATTTGTAAACACACACTAACCAGAAGGAGGCAGTTCTCAAGAGCCTAGTCATCTAATGGTAGCTCTAAACGGCTCCTATAATTCGACTGGGTAGCCCATATGACTTAAAAACAAGTGTTTGATTATGAATGCCTTAAAGCTGCAATGAACTGGTGAGGAACCAAAGCTAAATTTCAGCTCTAAACTTACTTTACTTATATACAGAACATTTAATAGACAATAACATTTATTTCATTCATTCTCACAAGTGGTCACGTGGACGAAGTACTCACTCCTTCTCCTGTAGGAAGCTGCCCATTGATGTTAAGTGTTCGGAATGGGGAGTGAGTGGATAAGCGTTTATCCCATTCACTAGGCCGTGGTTCTGGTACAGATTCCATGAAGTTCTTTTTCAGCTCACTGATGCTGGCATGATGTTTTTTTATCTCTTCTTGACTTTTGTCTAAATCCTACAGTTGAAAGGACAAACATGCAAAATAATAAATACTCAGAGGAAAAAAACACATCAGGGGAAGCCCACTAGACTATATGGGCACTGGCAGAAAACACACCACATCCAGGGCAGATGTTACTAATCCATAAATTGCATTCAAATTTTAAGTATACAACATGGTATATTTGCTTGCATTTTTTTAAGTATTCTTTTTTTTTTAAATGAGGTGCTTTTCTTGGAAGCAGTGAAGCATCATAACCCCACAATTCTTAGCAGTTTTGTAACCCACAGACCTCACTCCTTAATTTTGCAACTTTTCTTCCCATTACGACAGAGGGCTAGATCTCCAACTCCTCATCCCAAGAGAGTGATATCACAGATCAGTTAGCCTCATCTTGATAAGAACTGATTGAGGCTCAGCTCAGGCAGATAGCAGTAGATAAGGAGCAGCTATTAAACAAAGGACATGATAAAAGATGCAACTGCCACCATTGGTTGCTTTGCTTTGGTGAGTTGCAATCATACAGCATCCCTCTGTTTATACCTGGAGATAATTCTGCTTCCTTATTACTAGGTGGTCTTACTGGTTTTGATGAACAGGAACAGCCCTTTCTTGTTATAAGAATTTATCACTAGAATTCCTGGCCAAGCCTTGAGAGCAAATTGTTATTATCTATGAAAAATCACTCAGGTGTGTGATATGATGGCTTTTTTTCTTTAGCAATACTATTCGTGCTTTTAGTTAAATCCAGCTCCCTGCTCAGTGGGGGTCTGTTTCCTCCCTTGCCCTCTGTGCTCTCTCTCTCAAGCAAATAAATAAAATCTTAAAATAAATAAATAAATAAATAAGGGCCTTATGCCTTCCAGCTTCTGACAGCTTTACTTCCTCCCTTAGCAGAATTCAAAATAGGGACCTTCCAGTAACTTTGAATGGATTGGAAGTAATTTAACAAGAATTCATCAAATACCTTATATATCTCCTCAACAGTTTAAAATATCTCAACTGTTCCAGCAGAATTGGATAGTGGACAACTAGGTTTAATATCCCTTAAATGGGATATTCCAGGGGGAAAGGATCAAAACAAAGGTTAATAAAACTAGAAATAACATTCAGGTTTATGTAACAGGAGGCAAATAAAACTTAAAAAGTAGACTTGGCCAGAAATAAAATGGGAAATACAATTTAAAGACAAAAACTGAAATGTTCTTTGTCCAACATACTTCTCCAAAAAAGCTCAGATCCGTGCTTGAGATCAAAATATGTGGGAGCCTGTCACTTGATGAATGCTAAAAATTCTGTGTTTATTATATATCACGGCAGCTCTGTATCCAAGAAAAGCATAATATTAAATATATCTTTTAATATGCTGTATAAATTTTGAGATTTCTTTCTTTCTTTCTTCCTTCCTTCCTTCTGTGGAAAACCACCACATTTGGGGGGAAAAATTGGAACTCATTTAAATAAAATTTTCAAAAAAATTTCTGGAGACACGCATGCTTCAACTAAATGAAATTTTTTCAAAAGCAATGTCAAAGGGAAAATAGCATAGGAAAAAGAATTGGTGAGGCACATGACATAATTTTGATTCTGGAGATATTCATTCAGAAAATTCACTTACTAATCTGTTCTTTTTATTTTTGTAAGACTAAACCATGTATATTTGCTTCGAGATCAAAGAGAAAACTAAACCCAAAATGGACAATCCTGTAGCTTCCCCATAAAAATTACCTCTTGCTTGTTGGGATGAAAAGTGAGTATAGCCTATGAATATGGGCTTCACCATGAGGAAACAACAGTGTGCACTTTTATTCTAGCTGAAAGCAAGAAAAGCATGTTTACTAGCTAAAGAAAAGCATGAACAAGCTTGGTCAAAGACCCAGTAATAGACTGAGCAACTGAGACCCACAAGGCATGTAAGTCCCTGTGACCCAGCTCCTAACTGGAAATTAAATCTGCTTGGTCCAAGAACAACTTAACACATTTGGGAGAGTTAAAGTATGAATGGAACAAAACAAAAATGAGCAAGATGCTATGGTAAAACCATAACTCTCTATGTTTGCCTTTTAATATGAGAGTGGTGAGTTGTTACTCTTCTTGTCTAGCTTTTGATTGGCTTGAAACCTGAGAAAATAAATATTTCAATAAAATCGGTAGCTTCTGAAGGAGCTTTCTCCATCCTTCTTAGCTGGCTCTGTTAGAAACCTGTGGGGGCACAGAGTAAAATTAAGATCTCAAAGGGACCTGTTCCAAATAGAATTTGTCATAGACACTTGCTACAGGTTCTCTCTGGGAGATGGAGGAGGAGGCGGTAGATCTAAAAATGAACTCGACCTTATTTGGCCAGAACAAAGCATTAGTGGGGGTGGGGCAGGAGAGATGCTTTACCAAAAAAAAAAAAAAAAACCCTGCTAGAGTGACAGATAACTTGAGAGAACATCCTTATGGGGTGGAAGGGAGACAATTTTTGAGATTTTTCTTCTTTTACTGTAACTAGAGAATGATGGTTAGCCAAACTACTTTGGCTGCTTTTAGGCAAGATACTTTTTGATACTTATCATCTTATCATTTTAGCAGCAGCCAAACCAAACCATTAAATATAAAATGTTCTCAAAAAGTAGTTAGTAGTTTTAATTATCAAACGCACACTTATTTAGAAATCCCCTCTTGTTGCTATCAATGCAGTGCTGGGGAAAAAAACACATCACACACAGGGACTCTGTGAGTCTCAGAAGCCATAACACACCTCATTGAACAAATGACAAATATATGATTGGTACTGCAGGTTCCAGTCAAAAGGAAGCACTAAAGATGGACTAGTAAAGAAAAAGGCATGTTTGGGACTGGGAGATGTTACATTGTCAAGGACAAGGACATCATCCGACCTCTGTAATTCTTCCTAATCCCAGAAGCAGAACCATTCACGTCTAGTCTTAGTTACGAAATCAAGCAGAGATCTAGCTGCCGAGTTTGAAATATCGTAGAGTCCAGCCTTAAAAAACTTCATGTTACATGAGGTAAATGTACATAAAGTATTTGGTATTATGCCAATCACACAGTATGTGATTAATGAAGGCTGGCCAAAATTTTTATTGTTTTTATTAAAGTACCCTATACTTTGCAAGCACCCAAAAGGTATGTTTTGACAGAAAATAGGACAAGGTTAAGTAACTATTAGAGGTCATTATATTAAACCAGAGATCTATTTTAAAGTTTCTTCAGATTTCCAGTTTAATACTATTTAGTACATTTCTTGTATGTTCATCGTTCAGGTCTCAGCTAGCATGTTCTCTCTCCAAAGAGAACTTCCCATCTTATTCAGAGATTTCCTTTCTTAGCACAGCATACCACTTATTTCTGTCACAGCTTCCATAATAACTTGATATCATTTTATTGCTATTTTTTACCTGTTTATTGTTTCTATCCTCCCTACTTCTACACATTGTTAAGTTTCCTGAATGCAGAAACAATGTTTATCATCTTCCTCTGTATGTATGTTTCCTTCAAGTTTAAGTTAAATCCCCAGGATCAGTTATATTCATCTCTTTTGGCTCTGTCTTGAGCAAAATTGTAAGATAATCTGGTCAACTTTTATATATATGAGTCTTTGTGTGGTGTAAACTAATGTAGCCTCAGTGTTTTCCATATAGATAACTCCATGTTCTCTACTTCTTCCTCATAGAGTTCCCCTACTCTTCTAATTAGTTTCATATTTCCCTGTTCAAGGTGGAGCTCCAAACTAGCTAAATATACTAATACAACTCTGGTAAAAAGCAAATCATTGTTGAATGTAATGAGAAAATGACTTTACAATTCCTAGAGTAGATAGTATGTTGCTATTTCTGAATGGAAAAAACGAAGTTTAATAGAGATAGATAGATAGACCCTAACTCAAAACCTAGCTTTACCAATTTACTGGCTTTGTGACCACAGGCAAATTAAATTTCTCTAAGGCTCAATTTTCTTATCTTTAAATTAATCATCTTATGCCCACAGACCTGTTTTTATAATTAAACTATCTTATATTAACTACAGATTAATTACCAGGTCCCCTCTTTCCTTCCTGTATCTTTTTTCTTTCCTGACTGTCCTGTCATTTTTTGATATCTCCAATTTTTAAGTCCATTTTTGAATTGGGATCATTTCTCCTACTTTTCCACACCTAGTTCAGAAGATGAAAACTATACTACAAATTTGATGCCTGGGACACACAGGAGTTTATATTCTTGGAAAATTCAAGGAGTTTTTGACAGGGTTACTGAATTTTCTACAGGTTGGTAAAACAATGGAACCGCAAGAAGCAGAGGTAGTCCCAATCATATATTTTTTAGATAAGTATGACAGATGGAAACTAAAGAGTCAGAAGGAGAGATGGTTGCATATCTTCATGTTTACCAACATGCAAAAGCATTTTAAACCTAAAATTCTTTCATGCAATGGCATGCAAAACCAAACGCAGCGTAAAGAAAGGGGTGATTGCAAAGAATGCAGAAGGTATAGGCAACCAACTGAAATAAGCTTCAAGTTCATACAAACCTCCAACATTAAATTGCTATGTCTGATATAAATGTTTTCACCATCTAGTCTCTCTCTCTTTTTCTGTGAAAATGAAAGAGGGAAAAACAGAAAAGCATAAAAAATTAAAATGTTGTTCTTGCGGGAAAAAACTGCAAATTGGCAAACCAAAAAAATTAGATGTCCACAGCGCAGCATATGCCAACATGAAATGGTCACAAAACTACAAGGACACACACAGAACACATTACCACTAGAAAATGGATGACCCTATTCATGAGTGATGGAAGAAAGTGATGACCTTACTTAAATAGACAGTGCTCCTGGCTTCATTGGCTTCTTACATAGTAAGCTATTTTATGCTCATTTTTGAAATTCAACTGTTTGAGAGTTATCTTAAAGTCCATGACTTTAAGAAGCTTTGAAATCCCATGTTCCACAGCATGGAGAAATGCTGTAAAATGTTATTTACCTTCCTGAGACATAGTTCATACTTAGTAATACCACAGTAGGTACATCTCTAATACCTTTCATAAGAAAGATCTAAGGGCACTTTATACACGATTAGTCAATATTCTCTTCAGTAAGGACTGATACATCCCACTCTATATTTGGAAAGAATGGGCACAGAGCAGCAAAACACACAGTTATGAACAATGCCAGGTGTTGCTGCTATGTTTTTCATAGTAAGTATGTATCAAATATTGTCCGTTTCCAAGAATATGATGCCACTGAAATATTTCTTATCACGTTTAAATATGAAGGATAGTTTTGGTCTTCACTGGTTACTTCACTGTTTTTAAAAAGGCATTTTCCTCCTGAGAGGTTTATTTTAATGAAAAATTTCAACAAATAGTATAGGATTATAATTTCTTCGCTATACACATATATGTGAGTGTATGCAAATATATATCTGTGACTTGAAAACAATTTCTGATGAAGAGAAATCAATGAAAAGAATGGATCACTGTCTTTTTAATGCACTGTAGAAGTCAGCATGGGTGACGATAATGCAGTTTTGTGAAAGTGAAAAATGGCTGACCTTCCTCATTCTTATCAGATCTTCAGTTTTTTCTGCAAGCTTCTGTTTTGCCATTATTAAAAAAAAAAAAGAAAAATGATAAAATATTGGCTCAATGAAGTTTGTTTGAACCTTTATAATATTTTTTAAGGGAAGGGAGTTGGGGAGAAGAAAAAAAATTGAGGAGGGAGGAGAAAAGGAACAAGTGGCCTGTTGGCACAAACCTGTGTTTGGTCACCATTTGAGGTGGGTACTGTGACCTCGATGTGGGTTTTTTCCACCTACATTTAAGAAATAAAGTGGTAAAAACATTTCAGGTTAGTAGGTTTCTATGAGTAGCATTATTTCTAAATAAGCCGCATCTTTAAGCTGGTTGCAAAATAAGCTGATACGTGATCAACATGATGCAGTCTTATGGGGGTGTGACAGGAAAGGACATTACGCTTCAATGGTCATCTGTTAGTTCACCATCATATTTTCAAGGCTGAAGAGGTAATTTGGACAGCCAAATGATAGTAAAAGAAAATTACGATAATTATTCCATTGATGAAGAAAACATTTTTAACACTTATTAATAAAAAAGTACTTATACAAAAAATAATTTGGGCTTAAATAAGGCATGTGTTTTTGTTTTGGCTTTTTTTTAATGATCTAGAAGTACTTTAACATTTAAAAACGAATTTACAAATGAAGATATCAAGGTAGGACATACATGACAAAAACAAAAAAAAATCTTTACAGTTAAAGCACACATATAATAAACACAAAGAACATAAATACAAAAAAAATTGTTAGTTGATCAATATATTTAAGGAGGCACTTTCACCTTGAATTTATTAGGCAACAAAACATCAAAATAAACTCAATTCAAATTGTTACTGATGCATGCAATTACTTCCATGGCTGATTTATAAATAAGCACACATAGGGCTCAGCTGCAACATTCAGCAATCTGTAATCTCCTCTCCAGAGAGCGGGAACCCTTGTGTTTGGTGGATAAATAAGATTCATCCTTAATAGTAGGAAGAGAATAACTGCGGCCTCCTGCCTAGCTTTGAAATGCCTTTAGTAATAGTCATTTTACAGACCCCAAATGGAGCAAGTATGAATTTAAGAAACCCAAACAGACTATTAAGAGGAAGCGTCTTAGAGTGAGCAATGCCTAAAGCAGTAGGTATTTCAAAATTGGAAAATTTTTTATTAAGGATCAAATCAGTCACTTTGTATCATGAACTTCTTTATAGAACCTCACCAATCTGTGGTTTTGACACATTCTTTTTAATCACACTTGGCAGCATTACCTTGGAGTATAATGTCATTGTGCTATTTTCCCTAGGACGAAATGTAGAGAACATAACACCAAATTTTGTGATACTGTCAAATCATAAGCACATCCAGCTACAGTACTTTTAACTACCAGGATAACAGATAATTTGTGTCATTTCTACTATGAATCCCATTATATTTAATGTGTGGTCATTAGCAAGTTATTTCACCTAAGTTTTTTATTGAAAAAGTGGAGACAATATACCCACAAAGTAGTGAATGTTTAGCAAATAGCAGTTTTAAATTATTTTGCAGGGGCACTTGGATGGCTCAGTCATTGAGCAACTGCCTTGAGCTCAGGTCATGATCCCAGGAGGTCCTGGGATTGAGCCCCGCTTGGGCTCCCTGCTCAGCGGGAAGCTTGCTTCTCCCTCTCCCACTCCCCCTGTTTGTATCCCCTCTCTTGTTGTCTCTCTCTCTCTGTGTGTCAAACAAATAAAAGAATTCAAAATTTTTTTTACAAAAAATTATTTTGTAAAGCTTAAATTACTTGTTTCAATGAATAATGACCTTTTGCTTTTTTCTAACAGCAACAAAGTGAGGGCCCCTACTTCAGTCTAAAGTGGAGGCCAAGTAGCAAAGGTAGTCAAGCCCCTTCAGAGAACATTAAATGAGATAAAGGTGTGCATAGGGGCGAGGTACTGTTCCACACCTGCAAAATAGGTCTTGTCAAATGACTCAAGATGCACAAAGCTACTTCTATCTGGCGCCAAATTCGTGTTAGCTAATGAAATTTATATAGTGTTACAAGGTTATTTTATTACACTATTGCTTTATATAATAACTATGGCTTCAGGTAAACTCCATAATTATTTTCTATTGTTACAAATAAAATCAACTCAGAGTCATCCTTAATTCTGTCCCTACTATTACAGAAGGTTATCAGAGGTGGTTTTCAGTCTGATCTTTATGTAAATATCTCAAAACATATACATACCAGAATTAATCAGCAAGAAGACCACCTACTGGCACTTGAATGGGAAGCATAGACCAGGAAGTGATCTCTCCCCTCTATCAGGTTCCAAGAGCAACAGGAACCTGTTCTTGATACCTGTGTCTGACTTATAGGCCAAAAAACAAGTATCGGGGCATCTGGGTGGCTCAGTCGGTTAAGCACCTGCCTTTGGCTTGGGTCATGATCTCAAGGTCCTGGGAGCAGGGAGCCTGCTTTTCCCTCTGCCACCCAGTCATGCTTGCTCACTCTTTCTCTCTCAAATAAATACACAAAATCTTTAAAAAAAAAAAAGAAAGAAAGAACAAGTATGTTAGCAGAACACCAAAGGAATCTTAGCCACTCACAAAGATTCCTTTGCCAACTCCAATAATCCAACACTTTCCAGTTAGTATAACAAATGGAGGAATAGTCAAAAGTGCCAGATGAGATATCCTAACATTAAAAACTGAGGTAGTCTAACCTTAAAAAGGCACTGTTGATACTGAACCTGATGGCCAGTGTCATACACATCTGGCTAGGTTAAAAAAAAAAAAAAAGCAAATTTCTACCATTTGCTCAATTTTTTTTCTCTGTTTAGACTCAAGTTGGTCTCAAAGGACAGTAAGAATGGCATGTCATGTAGAACAGCTTTGTTTTGTTTTGTTTTAATACAGTCAAAACAAAGCCAAATTGGCCACTGCTCTACAGATAAACTAGACACTGAACTGGGTCCAGAAGAACAGGATTAATTCATCTGCCAAGATAAGAGCACTTACTAAGGTCTTCCATGGCTTAAAAAATTTGGGGGGCTTTAACTTTCTTAATAGACATATAAAAACATAATTTTGAAAAAAGCACTGCCTCTAGTAATTCCTGTTGTCAACAGTGATATTTGTGTTTATGTCAGTAATTCTGAACATCTCAACTACATCACAGCCTAAATGTGCTTAAAAGGCTAATCAACACATTGAAGATCAGTCCAGCTACTGTTAGTCCTGGGAAACCTGCTAATTGGTGATTTTTCAACAAGATCAGAGACTGCGGTACAATCAACACAGAACTATAAGCAACTCAGATCCTACATAAGGATCTTTGCCTTTTGTAAACAATTTGATTTGAACAACCGCATAGAAGTGCTTTATGTAATACTAATTGGGATATTCTCCGGGTATGTTGCTCATATACTTATCTTAGGAAATCAAATTATATTATAATCCTATTAGCAGAGATTACCTTTAAAAAGGAATGTGGAGATTCCTTCTGGATGAGTAAAAATTATTTTTAAAAGCAGATGATCACAATGCTGATGTGCTTTATAGGCACCTTTTTTTTTTTTTTTAAGATATAAGTTAGGTAACAGTGTAGGTAAGTTACCTGAAAACTTCTCGGATGGTTTAGTCTTCATGACATAATTCTATGAAAATATTTTACAGGTTCATGGGGAATACTTTCTTTTAGAAAGAGTAAAGAAGAAATAACTTTGTTAGAACTCTACAAGAATCAATGCTTTGAAAACTTTCCTGGCCAAGGAGTTAACATGTTTAAACCAGAAAGTGAATTAGCCAGATATTTGGATTTATGCCATACCTTCCATGCTTCTGTGGGTTCCGGCTCAGCCTGCCCGGGTGGCACTTCTTCCTTTTGCTCTTCAACCTTCACTGTTTCCTTCTGTGCTTTAGAAACCTCTGTGTCCTGACTCTGAGCAATGGCGGGTGCAGAGGTGGGCCGGGGACTTCGGTCTGAATCAACAGCCGCTGCTACGTGAGAAAGGGAAAAGGGAAGGATAAGTGAAGGCAACAGTCACTATACTACTTCAGAGTCACCATGTAAAATAATTGTGAATCCAGGACACAGTGTCCGGTGAGCTATCACACAGAAGTTAAAAAATAAATCATTAGTGCTCTGCCAGGTTACTGATGGCATTAAAAAAGCTAAGAGAAGCTAAACTATGCTATCACATTCCATAAGGGGGGCGGAACAGATCCAAATACGAAAAGAAAATAAAAACTCTTTTTATTAAAAAGTTAGCAAGATTCTTTAACCTTGTACTCTGTTAGTTTCAAGAACCTGCAATGTAAGGGTGCCTGGATGGCTCAGTGAGTTAAGCATCTGCCTTCAGCTCAGGTCACGATCCTGCGGGTCTGGGGATCAAGTCCCACACTGGGCTCCCTGCTCAGCGGGGAGTCTGCTTCTCTCTTTCCCTCTGCCCTTCCCCCTGCTCATGCTCTTTCTCTCTCTCAAATAAAGAAAATCTTTAAAAAAATGAATAAATAAATAAATAATCTTAAAAAAAAAACTGCAATGAGTCTATGGAGAAAAAAAAGAGGCTAATTAAGTCTGACTTCTTTCATGAAGCCGTATTGAAATACACATCCATTTATTTATAAGTGATTTTAGGAAATTAAAAACTGTGTTCTAGGAAAAAGGATCACGTCCGATTTCTTCTGTTAAGCCTGCTTGGATTGATTACAAAATAACTTGATAAACTGATCTTGTAAGATATGCGTACTTTTTGATGTTTTTGGGCAAACCTTTGAACCAGATACTTTCCCTTTTAATAAGTCATTTGATTAAAATAATACAAATTCAAAACCTTTGGCCTTTAGCCCTTTAAAATAAAAAACTTTTGAGTTCTCTCCTACCCTCTCAGAATATTATCAATTTGTGTTACAACCCCTCTTCTCTGATATATCTAGGGCAGTGGTTCTCAACCAGGAATGATTTTGTCCCTCAGACAATATTTAGGAATATCTGGAGATATTTTTGATTGCTGCAACTAGGGAGAGGGTACTGGCCAAGGTTGCTGAGATTGAGGAACCCTGACTTAGGGAAAAGGCTGTATAGATACTGCTCTAGAGACAATATACAATATAGGCTTAGAACAAAAGCTTGATCTTTCAAAGTTAATAGTTGTTTTGGGTTGGACTATTAGGCAGCTAAGTTTCGGATTGCTTACTTCAAAAACAACTACTCATACTCTTTTTATGATTTTTATCTTCATTCTTTCAGGGACTAAAAAACACCATATACATACTTTGTAGAAGACTCACTTATCTGGCAGTGTCTAGAAATACAGTGTGTCTCCACATGATTTACTTATTTATTTTTAAGTAGACTCCACACCCAGCATGGAGCCCAACTTCTGGGGCTTGAACTCATGACCCTGAGATCAAGACCCGAGATGAGCTCTAGTTGGATGCTTAACTGACTGAGCCACCCACATGCTTCTCCACGTGATTTAATATTTCTGATAACAGGTCATTATCCTTTCATGAACTGCGATTTTTAATTTTTAATTATTTTGCATGGAAATCCTTACAACTTTTATTGTATGCTTTCTTGCCTTCTTAAACTGAACATACTGAATTTCTCTTCTTTTTAAAAAAAGATTTTATTTTATTATCTTTCTTTTTGAGAGAGAGAGAATGTGTCTGAGTTGGGGGAGGGGCAAAGGGAAAGGGAGAGAGAATCTTAAGAAGACTCTTCACAGAGAATCTCAACCAGGAGCAATGCCCGACACGAAGTGATGCTCCACCTCATGACCCTGAGATCATGACCTGAGCCAAAATCAAGAGTCTGATGCTTAACTGACTGAACCACTGAGACAACTCTGAATTTATCTTGATAAATTTAGATTTATAAGTAGTAAATATTAGCTAAAAAAAAAAAAAAGGAATTCCATGAATTAGAACAGACAAAAAATCGGAATTCACAACTACTTCATATATACAATTCCAAGGAAAAAATGCTCGTTTCCCAGTAATAATCTCCAGTGAAAGAAATCACTTCTCAAAGTATACACAGGGAAAACCAGAGAAACAAAGGAATCGTCTATCTTCTAATGAAAATTCTGTGGCCTCTTGCAAGTCCTTGCTACTCATGGGTGCTGGTGCTCTAAGCTACTCAGTGCAAGAATGGCAGATGGCAGACCAAATCTAACAACACAGGGGAATGTGACAAAATATTTTGCTCACAGTTGTGTTAAACTATCATTATACATGTGTATTCACACCTCCTCCCAAAGAATTAATTCAACTCTGCCTGGCATCATAGAAACATAGCCCATGCTTTCACCATGTGTTATTTTGCCACTTGCATTTGGTTTTAATCCAATACTAATACTGCAGAGCCAAATGATTTATGTCTTTGGTATTCCTAGCCCTGGCAATCTGTACCGTCTGTGGCAAAGTAGGTATCAGTGTGGAAACTGGCAGTTAGAAACAGAGGCATCAAGTTTTACTGTTTGTAAAATGTAGATGATATTAACTCTACAGAATAGTTAGGGAAGACATATTCAATGGTTATGAAAATATTTTATAAGACCTACATATTAATAACTTTTAATGTCATACCGCTAAGTCTCTTTTTTGTTGTTGTTATGGGTTAATATCATTTCAACACCCTGTTGGGAAAAAATTAATTACGTACACACTGATATGCAATTCAAGTGAAAGATTTCACCTGGGAGCCCTGGCGAGAAGCAAATTTCTTTTCTTTTCTCAATAGGAAGATACAAAGCATGGATCACAACAGAGAATCATGGTAGTGTTCTTATTTATTTTAGACATCTTTATGGAGATATAATTCACATAACATATAACTCACCCAATTTGATAGTATAATCCAATGCTTTTCTGTATATTTTTGGGAGGGTAGGGATGGCTTTTTAAGATGTTTTGGCTCTTCAGTTTTGTGAATTTACTTGTTAGCCATTACAAGATTTAGGTGCATATATAGAGAATGCTTAAACTTTAAAAACTCAATCATTTCCCAATTCTGAATGTCTAGACAAAGAAGAGTGCTGTGATCATCTTATGGACCCATTAATTTCAGTATTATATTGCTCTTATCTAAAAACAAGAGCAACTTTGAAACAGTTATATATTAGATCAGTGAAGAGTAAAACTCAAAACCATCACACTGAGTAAAAGAAGCCTTACATTTTAGGTCTAACCCTGCTACTTACTAGCACAGTCTCTGCTAGTATGGTATGGGCATAATAGGTAAGTAGCAGATCGGTGATTCCATTATTAGAAGGCCCACACGAATCAGCGGCAGATCTTAAAACACAACAAAAACACAGCCGATGCTCAGGTCCACCACAGACAGAAGATTGGGTACTTGTTTTAAAGCTCCAAAGATGATATGGATGTATTCCCCTGGCAAGAATCACTGCACCATTATTTGCCAAGTGGACGAACCGTCTCGTTGTGTGACCCTAACATGTTATGTAACTTTCTTGTGCCCCAGTTCTCTCATGATTAAACCAAGAATTCCTAAATGCTTCTTGTTCATTCAGTTCTTGGTACTAAATAGGAATATATGGAAATGGTTTGAAAAGGAAAAAGTGCAAAAAAGTATAAGCTGAAAAATCTTTGTCATCATTATTAGCTATCCTTGGGACTTACCACAACGTATAAACTGGAATCTGAACCGGTTTTAGCTTCTCAGCTGGTGAAGCAGATGTCGCTTATATTTTATGGATATATATACAGAGAGATGTTTATGTAACTAAATATATATGTGTACATATATATATGTATATATAAATAAAAAGGAGGGCCTAAAAGGGAAAATTCTCTTTCTTAAAGACGAATAGAGAAGAAGCCAGGAAAAGGAAGGAAAAAGAGTTTCCATAGACCTGTTTCTAATTCTTGTACTGAGAAGATAGCAGACAGAGAAAAAAAAAAGACATTTGGAAATAAAACTAAAAAAAAAAAAATTGTCCTATTTAGTTTATATGTAATTCAGAGGTTTAAAAGATAGTACCACATGTCAAATATTTAGAACAGTGCCTGAACATACTAACTGCTCAATGAATATTAATTTTTTTATTCTTCCTCTCCTAGGAAAACAAAAGTCATCATGATGAAGAGTACAAAACATGGGTCTGGGTTAACAGTCCCAGACTCTTCTAGTTCGGTTGCTATATGACCTTAGGCAAGTCACTTAAATTCTAAGATTAGGTTGTAAGAAATAATGAACAGCAGTGGGTATCCATTTCAAGAAATGAAAAACAATAGTTCAATAAAAGCAGAAAGAAAATAATGAAGATATTAGCTGGCATAAATTAAAGTTTACCTAATATGAAAAAATAAGAAAACCCCAAAAGTTGGTTCTTTGAAGAGACTAATAAAATTAATACATCCAGGGGCGCCTGGGTGGCTCAGTGGGTTAAAGCCTCTGCCTTTGGCTCAGGTCATGATCCCAGAGTCCTCTGCTCAGCAGGGAGCCTGCTTCCCTTCCTTTCTCTCTCTCTGCCTACTTGTGATCTCTCTCTGTCAAATAAATAAATAAAATCTTTTTAAAAATATTTAAAATACATCTGTAGCAAGACCATTCAAGAAAAAGAAGCACAGCTTAGCAATATCAGGAACACAAAAGGGGACATTGCTATAATTCTTAGCAATATTAAAAATATATCCAACAATGTGAATAAATTTAAAAATTTAGATGGAGGGGCACATTGGTGGTGCAGTTGGTTAAGCGTCCGACTCTTGGTTTTGGCTTGGGTTGTGAGATCAAGCGTAGAGTCAGCTCTTAGCTTGGCATGAAGTCTGCTTGGGACTCTCTCTCCCTCTCCCCTCCCCCTCCCCTTGCTCTCTTGCTCTCTCTAAGATAAAGAAATAAATATTTTTTTTAAAAATTTAGATGGAGTAGACATTTCCTGGAAAAACACAATTACCAAAACTGAAATAAGAACCAGAATGTCTTAATAGTCTTTTATCTAATAAAGACATTGAATCTGAAAGTAAGGAACTCCCAGACAAGGAGATCCTTAGGACCCGATGGCTTTATCGGTGAATTCTTCCACACACTGAGAAAGAAATAACACCGATCTTACACAAACTCTTCCAGAGAACAGAAAAAGAAAGAATCCTTCTCAATTTATTTTATGAGGCCAGAGTACACTTGATACTAAAACCTGACAATATTATAAGAAAGGAAAATGAGAAAAAAGAAAGAAAGGAAGGGAGGGAGGGAGGGAGGAAAACATCCGGCCTATCTCTCTTATGAAAATAGTTGAAAAAAAATAGTTGTGAAAAATTCTAAAATATTATGTAAGAAAAACATTATAATCAAATTGTGTTTACTCCAAGAATGCAAAGTTGGTTTAAGGACTGAAGGTCAATCATCTATTCTACCACATAATATAAAAAGGGAGGAAAAATCATATTATTACAGCTGACCCTTGAACAACAATGGGGTGAGGGGTACCAACTCCCTTGCACAATTGAAAATCTGTGTATAACTGACTCCCCCAAAACTTAACTCCTAATAGATTATTGTTGGCTGGAAGCCTAACTGAAAATACAAACCATGGGTTAACACATATTTTGTATGTTACATATATTACATACTATATTCTTACAATAAAGTAAACTATAGAAAAGAAAATGTTATTAAGATAATCATGAGGAAGAGAAAATACACTGAAAGCATTATGCTGCATTTAAAAAAAAAAATCTACCTTTAAGTGTACCCACGCAGTTCAAAACCATATTGTTCAAAGGTCAACTACATATCAATCATGAATTAAAAAGCATTTGATAAAAGTCACCATTCATTGGGGCGCCTGGGTGGCTCAGTGGGTTAAAGCCTCTGCCTTCAGCTCAGGTCATGATCCCAGGGTCCTGGGATCGAGCCCCACATCGGGCTCTCTGCTCGGCAGGGAGCCTGCTTCCTCCTCTCTCTCTCTCTCTCTCTCTGCCTGCCTCTCTGCCTACTTATGATCTCTGTCTGTCAAATAAATAAATAAAATCTTTTTAAAAAAATCACCATTTATTTATGATAAAAACTTAGGAAATTAAGAATAGAAGAAAACTTGCTTAACTGATAAAATGGTAGCTAACAAAACCTAGAATAAACATCACACTTAGTTATGAAATACTGATGGTTTCTCCCTGAGACTGGGAGTGAGACAAGTATAGAGAACTCCTACAGCACTGTGTATTATAGAAGACTGATGAATCACAAACCTGTACCTCTGAAACCAATAATACATTATATGCTAATTAACTGAATTTAAATTAAACATTTTTTAAAAAAAGAACTCCTACAAACTAGTAAGACAGACAACACAATAAAAATATGAGCAAAAGTTTGGAACAGGCACTTCAGAAACGATGATATGCAAATGACCTATAAACGATGAAAAGGTACTCAACTTCACTAGTCATCGGATTTGAATGAAGGTTTGAAAAATTAAACATCAGCAAAAAAAAAAGTGCTTTCCTTCCAGGTAGAAAAAATTAAACAGAGGGAAAACAGCTATAATAGGATATTCTTTTTTTTTTTTAATTTTTTATTTTTTATAAACATATATTTTTATCCCCAGGGGTACAGGTCTGTGAATCGCCAGGTTTACACACTTCACAGCACTCACCAAAGCACATACCCTCCCCAATGTCCATAACCCCACCCCCCTTCCCCCAACCCCCCTCCCCCCAGCAACCCTCAGTTTGTTTTGTGAGATTAAGAGTCACTTATATAATAGGATATTCTAATGCACTTAAAACATCCAATACAAAGTGGAACATAAAATCCAGCTCACATTCAGCTGACAGGAAAAACATAATCTTATTTTCAACATTTATTTATTAAGCACTTATAATGTAGCAAGATTATGGTAATTATCAACACCAGTAAAGATTATGCATCTTAAAAAACATTCTCAGAATTTTTTTCAAAGGAAAAGGGAAGGAAGAAGCCATCCTGGAATTTATGAAGGTAAAAAGGGACTGATCTAGGTACCAGAAAATGTACAAGATTCCAAGTTTGTACTGGCAGACTATGTTAACTTTGGACAAACTTTTTTAGGCTCTAGGTTTCATTTCTATAAAATTAGGTGGCTGGAAAAAATGATTTCCAAGAACTCTGATACTAATGGTAAAGCCATCAAAGCTGACTATCTTCCCTTAGAATTCTCTTACATGCTTTAGTTTTAGAATCTCAACCATGACCATAGCATTTTCAAGACAAATTTTTTGGAGATCCCCTGCCCCCAACCTCAGCATAGAGTATAATTTAATAAGAACTAGCTAATATTAGTCAATAGAGACATCAAGATTTTTTAATATCTTGGATTGTGACATTTCTACAAGCTAGAAAAATAGAGACAGTTGGGATATAATTTCTAAAAGTAATACAAATCTCTCGACAAGTAAAGCTCTCTAATTTGTTCAAGATACCAAAGCTCATGAACACTTCAATCTCTGGTTATTTTTGCTATTAGAAAGAAAAGATACATCAGGCATAGTATCTAAGTAATGAAGAATTTCTAATTAATGGAAAAGCCATGGGATACACGGTATCATACAAACCCAGGTCTAGCTTTGCAACTTACTGTCTGTGACATATTGAAGAAGTAATTTAAATTTTCCAAACTCAGTTTCTCACTGAAAATTGTGGATAAAAACAATAAAATAATAGCTCCCCAAACCCAAGGTAAACTAAAAGTAGGAGACTCTACTGGACCAGGAAGGAGATGCCTGATGGTATTATATAAATATGGCAGACATGAAGATTAAGTGGCCACATCTAGAATCTACCTTGTCCAAGACAGAAGTCTTGATCTTCCACCCAACTGTGCTTCTCTCTCAGACTTTCCCATTGTATTAAACGATCAAGCCTAGGAATAAACCTTGATTTTCTTTTCCTTACCATCTCCAGCACTTAATTTATCAGTAATTCTGTCAGGCCTGCCTCCGAAATGTATTTCTGACCACTTTTCCCTGTCTTTATTGCCAATACTCAAGTCCTAGCTGTCATCACCTCTCACCCAGATCCTGCAATTGACTTCACCATGCTTCTCCTTTACTCCCCTTCAGGGAAGCATTCACCTGGCAATCAGTGGTCTTTTAAAAATGGAAATCAGATCATATCACTCCCTCTAACCGCTTTCCACTGCAACCAAAATAAAATCTAAACTCTTTAGATGGCCTGCAAGGCCTTACACAATCTGGCCTCTCCCACTTCCTCTGACCTCACTTATTTTATTTATTTAATTATTTGACCCCTTTCATCTTACTCACTAGGAGCCAGACCTTTGCTACCCAACATGGGAGCTACTAGCTACACATGGCTATTTAAACTTAAAACTGAATTAAAAATCAGTTCCTTAGTTACATAGCCACATTTCATGTTCATAATTGGCCACATCTGGCCACAGGCTACCAAAGTGGACATCACCAAACAGATCTCCATCAGAACACAAAGTTCTCTGGGACGGTGATGATCTAGACCCATGTCAACCTCATTCCTACCTCCACGTCATTGAACTTGCTACTCCCCCCTTGAGAATATTCTTCCCTGGATGTTGGGATGGCTGACTCCTTCTCATAATTCAAGTCTCAGTTCAAGAAGCTCCTCAGGGGGACCTTCTAAATTTAGATATAGATCACTCAGTCTCAAACAGTTACCCAGTGTCCCCCATACCCAGATATTCTTTATCTGTCACCCTGGTTTTTGTTCATAGTATGTATCGCTATCTGAAACTGTTTTGTTTTGTATGTTTACCCATAAAATGTAAGCTCTGTGAGGGCAGAGACTATGTATGTTCACAGCTGTCTCTCCAGTGACTAGAACAATATTTGATATGTAGGAAAGGTAAAGTAAATTGTTGAACAAAGGAAAACGTGAGTAAGTATCTGAAAGAACACGGGTTTTGGAGTTAACCCAAACTGTACTCCAATCTACTCATCAGCTGTCATATCTTTTTTTTTAAGTTTTAATTTACTTATTTGACAGAGAGAGAGAGAGAGAGATCACAAGTAGGGAGAGACAAGCAGAGGGGAAGGGGAAGCAGGCTCCCTGCTGAACAGAGAGCCTGACACGGGGCTTGATCCCAGGACCCTGAGATCAGGACCCGAGCTGAAGGCAGAGGCTTAACCCAGTGAGCCATCCAGGTGCCCCCAGCTATCATATCTTAAAAAAACTTATTTAATCTTTGAGCCCATATTCCGAAGGTCTTCATGATGATTGAATAAGACAAAGTCTGTAATCTGCCTTATCCTCTTCCTCTTTAAGCAGCCCCTTCAAAATCAGGACAGTAGAGAAACATCAGAAAGACAGAAGCAGGACTTGCAATATGGAAGCACAAAAGTTCTACTCCTTGGGGAATCTTCTTTCCAAGTGTGGCTGACTCATTCCGGATTCCTCTTAAACTGAGGGAAGTGTCTCTCATACATGCTCCCATAATGCAACAAACCAAAATATGGCAGCATAATTCTGGATGATATAAAACAAAACAATAATGCTGTGGCCAGAATATTAACAGTAACTTAAGGATAGCTACTATTTTGGTGTCACTTATTAAGTGTCAGCCATTGTGCAAAGCACCACATAGACATCATCTGATTTATTCCTCACAAAAACTCTTTGAAGTATTATTATATTATCACCATGCCCATCTTATAAATGAGAAAACCAAGGCACTGATTAAGTAGCTTGCTCAAGAAGACAGAATATAAATACAGGGGTTGAGCTTGGAACCAGGTCTACCTGAGGGTAGAAGCCAAACCTTTAACTTCTGTAACATGCAGTTTCCTTTTACAGTAGATAGCATAGAGCTGGGCCCTGATGACTCCCTAATAAATATAATCAACAGTGCTCTATTTTGGTTACTGCCTTTTGAAATTTTACTTATTAACCATCTTTTTTTTTTTTAATGGCATAAAGAACTAAGTATGGCTAAGTATTACTTCATTTTAGGAATACCCTCAAATCCTTGAGACTAGGAAAAATTCAGAAAGATCTTAGGTTGGTATACACAATCATGAAAAGTATCTATTTCCTCCCTATTTTATTTAAACAAAATTTAGAGACTCCAGCAACACCACTGTTTTTTGTCTCTAACGGCCACAGGGCAAATAATCTAAACTTTTTGAATGAATGCTCTAGAGAGCCAGACCCTTTTCCTCTTTCCTACTTGAAAAAACAACTCTTTAAAAACATTAAACAGCAGGTTTTAGTTCAGTATACAACACTAGGTTTTCACACTATGGCAGAGATTCTGCATTTGAATTCTGATTCTAGCGCTGTTCATCTACTACTACCTAGCAGCAGAACCTTCATCTAGTTACTACTCTCTCAGAATCTCAGTTCTACTTTTCTTAAGATGATTCCACTGAAACAGACAATTAGTAAAATCCATTTCATTTACCACTGAGATTCTTTAATAAACAACTGAACTTCTTTTATCTTTCCCTAGTGAGTTAGGATCACAAGAAATCATTAATATTCAATACAAACCCCCATCAAGGCTTCGGGATGCCCGTTTGCTTGCTGTACGCTCGAAGTGTGGGGCAGGCCTGTCAATCAGGGCACTAGCTTGCCTGGTCTGCGCCTGAGTCCGGCCGCTGTATCGAAATTTGGATCCCAGTGCAAGAAATTTGCTTTTAGGAAGGGTGTCTGTAGATGTCAATCTAGGGGGGAAAAACATAATTATATGTATTACTTCACTCTAATGAGACTGGGAGAATAAAGACAAAAATCATGAATTAATCTCATTGTTTCCTTACAGTTACTAAGACAGAGTTCCAAACAAGCAATCATTCTTTTAATTCTATGTCATTTCTCAAAGCAACATGTATAATTTAACAGTGGCCTATATTAATAATATCATCATATATCCCTATAGGAAGGGCCTTATGGTTTTCAAAATACTTTTATAGCACTGTAATATTTTCATTACATCCATGTAATATTTTCATCATTTTACAGATATAAGAAACTGAACTTCCAGAAAGAAGTTACTGCTTTAAGCTCACATAGCTGGCAAATATTGGGCAATAACAGGGTCCAAGCCCAGAGCACTTTTTCCACTCTATTAAAATAACTTTATCAAATGCACTCCAAACTCAACTAGTGGCTGTTAAGCTATTTAATAGGTTATTTGGTGTATATATTGCAGTTAGGAACCCCATCTTCTTTCTGTGCTATATCCTCTAATTCTTTTGCCAAGGCATTTACTGCACTGACCTAAAACAATCTATGTGCTAGTCTCCACTACAAGGCTGTGGGCTCTCTATGGGTAAAGGATAAAGACTATGATTTATTTACCTTTGTGTTTTCACTCCTGGCATAATGCCTGCCATGAATTTGCCATTCAGTAAGTGTTTGCTGAATAAATACATAAATTGCTACATCAAATACTACCAAAAAGAGAGTACTTTTTCCTTTTGGGATAGTTTATTTTAATTCAGCAAATATTTACTTTCTTTTGTGTGATGAAGAATCGCATATTAATATATTCTTTTATTTTCATAAAACATATTTAAACATGCTGTCCTACAACTGAGAGAGAGAGAGAGAGAATGCAAGCACACATAAGTGGGAGGAGGGGCAAAGGAAGAGAATCTCAAGCAGACTCCTTGCTGAGTGTGGAACCCACCATGGAACTCGATCTCACAACCCATGAGATCATGACCTGAGCCAAAACCAGCAGTTGGATGCTCAACCAACTGAGCCATCCAGGCACCCTCCACCCTTACTCTTTTTAAAAACTTCATTTTCTTGGTTTGATTTTTAAAGAAAAGGATGATAAAAAACATAAAGAAATACCTCAATGCCAATAATTAAGATTCCTTAATTGATTATGAAGTGTACCTTCATATTTATTCTGAAATGAGAATTAAAATGTTCTTTTCCCTGACACTTCTTCCTGTCTACTGTGCTATAGTGCTAAGTATGATACGAAAACACAAATAGAAGTAAAAGATATTATAGTCATCTCTCTTGAGATCCATTCATAAAGAGCCAAGTTTATTTACAAATGACATGACATGAGATCTGGGATTTGCTTCCAAATACTCTGGGAAGGAGTGGGAGGAATGGGTAAGGATATAGATGAAACAAGATTGGCCTTGGGATGATAATATTGAGGCTGGGTGTGGGTACAAGGGTAGTTCATTACACCACTGTCTTTACTATGACCATGTATGCAATTTACAATAATAAAGAATTTTTTTCTTTACAAGGTAAGCTGACAGTAACTAGCTAGCTCTCCTTTCAGTGCAGGTGGTTACTTGTCTACAGTCTGTCTTCTCTGTGAGATTAACTGTTTCCTCAGGACAGGGACTGGAACTATCTTGTGGTATACTCTCACTGCCTACTATAGCACCTACACAAAGGATAAGCACAAAGAAAATGTTTGATAGATGAATACAAGGGGTAAATGATGCGGCCTCTTGAAAAGCAGAGCACAGAGGGCTCTGGGTGGCTCAGTCATTAAGCATCTGCCTTCAGCTCACGTCATGATCCCAGGGTCCTAGGATAAAGCCCCACATTGGGCTCTCTGCTCAGTGGGGAGCCTACTTCTCCCTCTCTGTGTTCCCTCTCTCGCTGTCTCTCTCTCTGTCAAATAAATAAATAAAACCTTAAAAAAAAGAAAAGAAAAGCAGAGTAGAGCAGATGAAACTTTCTCCTATTTTCTAATTATCTGATACAATTGGGTTTCAAAGACAGTTCTCCATGCCTCTTTTCTCGGGTTGATTAGAGCCAAGATAATGATCCGCTTCCTACCTTTCACCTTCTAATATAACAGCCCTACAGAAAGTAGTTAAGTACAGCTTCAAGAAATTCCATGTGGAGGTAAGTCAGGGTACTTCCCCCTCACAGACTGATCTTAGCTCCAGTTAGGATGATCACAGAGCCCCTAGTAAACACAGATTCCTTTTCCTCCCTTCTATTCTCCTTCTACCACACACAGAAAGGTGCTCTGGGAATGGTAGGGCATATTTTTCAATCCGAGGGAGGAGAACTGGATTTATTTTATGTTGCTTAAAATGATCTCACCTGAGCTAAACAAAAGAATGCCAGCCATACAAAGAACGGAATTTCAATAGCAGGTTTAAAATAGAAACATGCATAAATAACTTATCCCTGAAAAAAACTTAAGTGAGAAGAATACCTGAAAAATGTGTGATGTTCTACGCAGACTTTCCATAATTTCTTAGCTGCTCGGTAACTGGGAAGTTTGAATCCAATGGTACTCTCATACTGTTCTTGCTATAAAAACGCGAATAAACATGAAACATGATTATTTGACTAAAGTGATCCAGTACCAGAGAAATATGCTGTAACAGAAGAGGACTTATAAATGAAAAGAATGTTACTGCTAGTCTAAGAAATTGAAATTTTTCAATTGAAATTGAAAATTTTCATTTGAAATTTTTTCCTACTTACCAAAAGAGATCTACTCACTTTAGGTGGCTTTTTCCACAACAGAGAAGCCAGGAAATTCATCATATATTATTTATGCATCTTATTTGCATATTTATATGCATCTGAACCCACTCCCCCTACAGACACACACCACACACACACATACGCTATACATTTTTCTGAGACATAATTAAGTGACCTTTTGACTGTCCAGACATTAGTCTTCCTTGGTCATTGTCTACATTTGGGATATTTGACTACAATATAATCAGGGAATGGGATAACATGATTCCTTCAATCAATCAATATTATTATGCAACTGTTTTTTGTAATAGGAGCTAAAGATTTTGGCTCAAACTAGATCCCTGAATTATTAAATGTTTTCTCTTTTTTTTCCTTTGACCACTAATTTATCTGGAGATCTCTTTGACTAAAGCAAATCATAACCTGCCAAGGACACAAGAAACACTGTCTTGTTAGTGTTTTGCCTCTTTGTTTCTAACTTAAGCATACTTTATAAGGAAAGAAATTGACATTTAAATATTTATATTTAGTGCCTATTATTACCAATAATACTATGATTAGATAGTATCATCCACATTTTACACACAAAGAAACTAAGATCAGAGAAGTTATTTGCCCAGTCTCTTAGCTATCAAGTGGCAGACCCAGATTTTCATGGTTTCATGGTTTCTACTATACCATACTACTACTGTATAGTGTAGATATAACATTCCACATCTCAATACCATATTATTGTTCCTAATTGCTTTCTTCAATAAGAATTCTGTGTTTTAGTACCTATAATATAGTTGACATTCAAAAAAACCAAGGACTTCCTTTTATCGTATTTGTCTGTGTGTATGTGGGTGTGTAAATTTTCTGCCTTCCCACATTAAAATATTAAGATTGGTTAGGGATGAACTATTTTGTTCATTATTATATTCCTAGACGCTAGAATAGTGCCTGGCACAAAGAAAGTCCTCAATCAATAAATATTTGGTGACCAAATGCCTCTTAGATTTGAAACTTTTGAGGGAAGACATTGACTCCTCTTTGCCAGGCACAGGTAAATAATGATGATATTAAATAAATGCCTCATTGAGCTTATCCAAGATTTTTAAGGCTGCACATCCAGTATTTCCAAGCTAAATAACAAGCCATTTTCCACCAGTAGATGGTGATACAAACACAAAAAAAGCCTCATTACATTAGTGCATTCTTTCTCTTTTATAGCTGTCATCTCATTTGATCTTCAAATCAATTATGACAGAGAAGGGATTATCCCACTCGAATGATAAGGAAGCTGAGCCCTAGATCTTTCCTGGATATTTTGGTTAGTAGTGGCAGAGACAGAGGAGGAGCTAGAACTTTTTAAAATTCCTACTTAAATAATTTTCTGCTGTGCCATGATGATTCCTTACTGTAAAAGTTAAGTTTGGTCAGCATTACTATGTCCTAAATCTTGAACACCAACTTATTTTTTTTTTTTAAAGATTTTATTTATTTATTTGACAGACAGAGATCACAAGTAGGCAGAGAGGCAGGCAGAGAGAGAGAGAGGAGGAAGCAGGCTCTCCGCAGAGCGGACAGCCCGATGTGGGGCTCGATCCCAGAACCCTGGGATCATGACCTGAGCCGAAGGCAGAGGCTTTAACCCACTGAGCCACCCAGGCGCCCCTTGAACACCAACTTATAACTGAGTTGCCTGGATGAGGTGAATATCCAACTCTATTAAAAATCTAGAACTTGGGGCGCCTGGGTGGCTCAGTGGGTTAAGCCGCTGCCTTCGGCTCGGGTCATGATCTCAGGGTCCTGGGATCGAGTCCCATATCGGGCTCTCTGCTCAGCAGGGAACCTGCTTCCCTCTCTCTCTCTGCCTGCCTCTCTGCCTACTTGTGATCTCTCTCTGTCAAATAAATAAATAAAATCATTAAAAAAATATAAATAAATAAAAAAATAAAAATCTAGAACTTGACCTAGAATACATTCTTAGTAACCACTAGAAGCTACACATACAAATAAATCTTAATTACATGAGGTAAGGTGTTGGTAGTACAAAACATGAGTATCTTAACTCCACAACTTAAAAATCTCCTGCTACTTAATTTATAAATATTTATATATACATTTTTCCCATCAAGATTTTACCTGCAGTAAATAAGGAACAAGTTTATCAATCCAAGATTCACTTCTGGCCATGGTATATTTACTTATATACAGAGAAATGTCCAGAAGAACAGTAGTAAAGAAGACAAGAAGCATTATGGGGCTGATTAATTTAGAGAACAGAATGCCCAGCTCCTGAACAGTTAGCTACAGAAAGACATCTTAGATGACATAATAAGAAAAGCAAGAATGAAGAGATGTTTCCAACACGGTCCATGCTTGGTTCAAGAGGAAAGAAGTATAAATGCTGTACCTCTCCAGGACGGATCTTGATGAAAAAGCTGCTACGTTTGTAAGAAATCTTCAGCACTTTGGGCCAAGGGAAGCGGTTAATTCTCAGCTTATCTTTATAAACCAGAAGGCCACTAGAGCAGACACCTAGGATGATATCCACTCCTTCCAAGTCCTGAAAAAGAAAAGTGTCAGCAGTTCAGTCTTCAGCACAGTGCTCAACACACAGCTTGACTATTATTTGATAATCTGAAGATATCGATAACCAAAAACACTTACAAAGCATATATGGAAAAATAAAGGTTAACCTTATAATCATAATCCATGGGACTACTGAGTCCATGTAAAAACGTTACCATACCACTGTGAGTGAACACCTGCTCTTCTCTTGTCCAAGAAACATGGATGTACACATCTTACCCCCTAAAGGTACTAACTCCTAGAAGGAGCAACCCCTTAGAGCCACAATGAAATGTCATTGGGCTTTCACCTCATGTAACTTTATAACACTTTTCCTATAAAACTGAGCCTATGTATCCACCAAAAAGGTGTTCCTTAATAATCCAACAAGAAGGGGGCACCTGGGTGGCCCAGTTGGTTAAGCAACTGCCTTCGGCTCAGGTCATGATCCTGGAGTCCCAGAATCGAGTCCCACATCGGACTCCCTGCTCAGTGGGCAGTCTGCTTCTCCCTCTGACCTCTCCCCCTCATGCTCTCTCTCACTTGCTCTCTCAAATAAATAAATAAAACCTTCAAAAAAATAATCCAACAAGAGACAGTCATCCGCTTTTACCATGCTTGTCTGCATATGAAAATTCTAGGGTAAACATTCATGTTCTCATTTTGGTCTCCCAGTCCTAAAGTACTCAAACCTGTCACTATCATATAGTCAGTAAATAATTACTATGGTAACTATAGTAGCTATCTACATCCTATACCTGTAGGTTTAAGTCCATAGACCACATGACTTCTGGAGGCTAGGGCTGAGGACTATGTCTACTACCTAATATGCATGCACAATCATAATTTTTTAACGATAATATGTTCATCCAAAAATCATAAGGAGTTGACATTATTCCTGTATAAACTCAATATGAATCTCAGACTCTCACAATTATTGACATTAAGTATATTAAATTATAAATATTATACCAAAGTCAAGAAGAAACAGCAAGATAAAGCCAATTTCTATGCCTCCTTAGTAATTTTTAAAAATTAAATATATTATAGTAGTAATCATCTGTGTCTGCAAATAAGGAAAATAAAACCCAGAGTTAAATGTTTCTCGACTATTCCTTTTCCCAAACTGACTATAGAGAAACGTGTTAGTGTCTATATGTATTATGTACAAACATAAGAGAAGTAAAAATTATTAACAGCTCTAACTCGATGACTATATCATTGAGAATTAAGATGCCCTCTTAAGTTCTTAAAGCCTGGGGGTACAACTATATCTCTCCCTTAATTACATGTTTTAGAGAAACAATTTGGTTTACATTTGGGAAAGGAACAGGCTGCTTGACTTCATCTATTCCTGATAATTTGCATCGACATCAGCCTACAGCAGGAATTGAGAAGGAAAACTAAACAATTTCAGTTCTGATTTTTCTACCATCTACTTCAGAGATTCACAGAGGCACCCACGCCAAAACAATCCAAAGCAACATTTTAAGAAAAACAACTAACATGCAATGAAATTTTATTAGATTTAACAGAATCTAAAAAAGGAAGAATCTTCAGGTATCAACTTCAGGGTAGGAGACTGAATGCTCACTACCTTCTAGTCTATGATAGGTAGAATAATCACTTGGTAGGAATTCAGAAAAAAGGACATTCAAACATCTGGTGTGTGATTGGACTAATAGGACCTTTCACGGTGTAGGCCTGAAATAATTGCTATGGTAGCTAGGGGCCCATTCCATCTTAGAAAAGCTCTGACATGTTAGGCAATTTGTCAAACTATGCTGAATAGCATTTCCCTGTAATTCCCATTTTACTAACTCTAGTTTTATATCTGAAGCCATAGTAAAAATCGTTCCAATACACAAAGACAGGTTTTATGTCATCCCTAAACTTTCTCTTCTATGGGATAAGTATCCCTAACCCTTTGTTTTCTCACTGGACATGGTTTTGAGTCCCCTCGTCATACACCCTAGTTAAGTTCCTCTAAATGAACCTCACACACACCATGTGGCCACACACACCCCACCCCTACCGCCTCTTCAGTAGGTGAAGATGAGAGAAGTCATGCAACTTCCCTTAAGTTTATCCTGTTACGTTGTACTGGGCGGAACTAGGATTAAAGCTCAGGTTTCCAATCCCTAGCCCAGCAGTTTCCAAATGAACCACTGTGGTTCATCCTATGTGCATCAGAATCCCCTGGAGAGCTTGTGAAATCAGATTGCTAGGGCTCTGCCTGCAGCATTTCTGATTCATTAAACCTGGGATGGGGCTTGAAATGTGCATTAGTTTTTTCTTTTCCTTTTTCTTTTCTTCTTCTTCTTTTTTTTTTTTTTTTAAACTTGTCTTTTAGTTTTAGTAGCGAGACTGGGAGAGGGATGGCATTTCTAGCAAGTTCCTGGATGATCCTAAATGCTGTCTTAGGAGACCATACTTTGAGAACCACTACCTTAGGCCAATAAATGGCTCTCAGATTCAGGTGGGAATGAGAGTAATTTGACATGTTCATTCAACTTGGAGCTCTAGTGTCTTGTCCTGTGTAATTCAGTAAATCTGGGAGGACCTTCAGAATCTGCATACTTAATAAATGCTCCAGCAATTCTGATGTAGGTGATGTTAGTTGTGAAACATGCCTAGATACTACTTTGTATTTTCGAATGCATCTGCATTTTAGGAAAATTGCGCTTCTTCTGCTATAGGTGAAATATCTTTGATCCTTATAGGGGCTTCAATGTGAAACTTCATGCTGACAGTGGAACTGCAAAGGGGCAATTCAAATTATACACTTAAAATTCTAACAAGAACTATCTCTTCTGAATGTTTTATAATATCCCAGATAAAAGTTGGCAACAAGTATTATATGACCCAGGTCTGACACATGTATATTAATAAAGGCCAAAGATATCATTCATTACCTTTGCTTTATGAAGGTCAACACCATACATAGATAACTTTTTGGCATTCTCAAGAAATTCCAGATCAGCTTGAGCTGGAGTCATGGACCTTTGGTAGAATAAAAATTAGAAATTCAGCATCACAATGCCAGCTTTTATAATAATAACATTTGTATATTAATTGCACTTTATATAAACCACATACACACATACAAAACCAAATATGGATACATTTCATAGTCCTAAAAGTAAAATATTAGGGAAAAGAATTCTTATCACCACCTGTTTCTAAATCATTGAAATATGTCTGAATAAAAAGAGATCTTGGAGAAAAGCAAAGTCACCAAAAAAACTATGAGAAAAAAGGTTTTAAAAAATATCCCGCTAAACAATGTCCTTAAAGCTGCCTCAGCACCATCAGCTCTACCCCTCCCTCTCCTGAGCCTTTTTCTCTAACACACACAATCTCCTCCCACTAATTTTTCTTGCCAAGGAGGTGACCAAATTAAATCCTCTGAGGGCATGGTACAATTTAAAATATCCTCTTAGCTGCCTTTTTCTTTCCATACTCCTGAATTATTATGGAAATTAAACAGGAGGGCAGCTGAAGTTACTTAACTGGAGACTCTTAATGGGGGCAGGCTTGATGAAAAGAAAGCTTCTGGTAACAGATGGTGTCCTGCCCACTAATCTAAACAAAATAAATTGGTTAATAGAAGCATGTAGATAATGGGGCTGCTTTCTCTGTTATTAAGACATCTTCATTACTAGGCACATAATGAATTGGATTTGTTTGAAAACAATCAGTCTCACTGTCTAAATGCTCACTGTGATGGTCTTTCCTTCTCCTTTATAACTTTCCCCACTTTTGAGAAGTGCTCATGACCTGTTATGTTGAGATCTGAAGAAAAAGATATCACTCTCGTGCTGCACAATTCAGGCCAATCAAATCTAACTTCATACTAACAATAATGCTGCCACACCCCCAAAGAAAAACCGGTGTAAATGCCTGTTTCCCAGAGGACTGCCTTAAACTAAACAAAGCAGCAGTGGCCTATTCATTTAACAGAAGAAAGTCTCTTCTAAACCCATCTGTCTTTACCCTCATTAAAAAGAACAAAATGTTCCTTGGAACAACAACCAAAATCTCAGGAGACAGTCTGCAGATTTGTTAATGACTCAGCCTCCCCAAATAAACTTTCTTTTCTACAAGCACTAAATCATCACACCTGAGTTCTATTTTGTAGTCTAAAATTGAACACACACAAAAAAAGGAGAATGGGAAAATTAACACATATGCAAGACTGTGTATTCTAGTCACTAAAAACATCTCAGGAATGGGGCACCTGGGTGGCTCAGTCCGTTGAACCACCAACTCTTGGTTTCAGCTCAGGTCATGATCCTATGGTCCTGGGATTGAACCCAGTGATGGGTTTTGCCCTCAGCCTGGAGTCCAGCTTGCGATTCTCACTCTGCCTCTGACCCTTCTTTCTTTCTCTCCCTCTTTTTCAAATAAATAAAATCCTTTTTTTAAAAAAGCATCTCAAGAAAGTTTTATAGGTTCTTTTTTTTCTCCATATAAAGTTATATACTTTTCTAGTTAAGGTTACTTCCAACCATTTTGTAGTTTTTGTTATTGTTACTATTATCAATGGCTTCAATTTTAGGATTTTGAAGGTTGAATGGGGCTCAAAGATTATAGAATCCAACACTTTGATTTTGCTCATGAAGAAATAAAGCCCTGAAGGACCACACAGTCATGGGCAAGTTGTGACTCTTAAGTTTAAGGCAGCAGGCTTTAGTCAGGACTTCAAGTCATGTTACTCATGCTGGAATCATGCCTCCTGCACCTAAGAGTACTGACCTGGCGTCTCCCTCAATCTCCGATCTATAAAATAGGATCCATGATAATACCTAATTCCAGAGACTAAGATAGGCAATCACTTTTTTTATCCTTGCTGAATGAATGAATGTGACTAAGTAGGATAAAATGAGATAATGGTTGTGAAAGTGCTCTGCAAAATATAAATGTTTATTATTATTGCAACTTTAGGTTTCTTTTATAAAATGTTTTAATAATTCTTTTTTAATAGGATTTTTTATAAAATAAATTTTATAAAAATTTATTTGAGAGTGAGAGCGTGTGTGAGCAGGGGCGGTGGGGGCAGAGGGAGAGGAGAGAATTCCAAGCAGACTCACCACTGAGTGCGGAGCCGACTCAGGGATCAACCCTATGATCCCGAGATCATGATCTGAGCCAAAATCAAGGGTCACCCATTCAACTGACTGAGCCACCCAGGCACCCCTGAAACTTTAAGTTTCTGATGATAGTACAGTGGAACATCTATACAAAATTCATAAAAGAGAAAAATTTTGATCACCTGAACATAAAGACAAATTTTAAAGCATTATATGTGGAAATCACGAGAAAATCTTTTCTATAGTTACTCCTCCAACCCTAAAGGACATTAACGGCACAAATTTAAATACAGGCTTAAGCTTCAAACTATGTATTTAAACGCCTCTCTAACTAAGCATGCTTTAAAATTATGCTAAAGGCAGGAATACCTGACTGGCTCAGTTGAAAGAGCATGCAACTCTTGATCTCGGGGTCATGAGATCAAGCCCCACATTGGATGGAGATTACTTAAATAACTATGTATTTTAAATACATACATACATACATAAGATTGTATAGAGGGCAGGTAGTAAGATCTTTAACTTTAAAACTATTAATTTCCTTGTCAGTTGAAAATAATACTTACATTTGAAGTTTGTCTGATGTTTAAAACATGCTTAACCTTAGAAGTTACCTACAACGCAAATCATTTTTTCCTCAACTACCTGAGAGCAAGCTGTTAACCTGATGACCCACGGCTCCCAACACTTCAATGTGTAATTCCTACAAACAAGGACAGTCTCCTATATAATCTTAATACCACCAGGAAAAGCAGGGAATAATTTTTAATACATTACAGCTATCCAATCCTCAGATCTCACTCAGGCTTAGTCAGTTGTTTAAAAAACGTTCTGTATAGTAGAAAGGCCCAGTTTAGTTAGCATCATGAGTTTTATTTCGTTCATGTCTCTGGTCTTATTCAGTCTGGAGCAGTTCCTTAATCTTTCTTTGACTTTCATAACCTTGACCTTTTGAGGATGACAGGCCAGTTATTCTACAGAATGCACCTCAGTTTGGGTCTGATGTTTCTCCATGAGTTGATTCAGGTCTTGCATCTTCAAGAAGAATAGCACAGAAGTGGCTCTGTGTTCTCACTGTCCCCTACCAGGTGGTAGGCACACAATTTCACTTTGTGCCTTCATGCATGATGCTCGTTTGATCACTGATGTCTGCCAGGCTTCTCTTCTGTGAAATTCCTCTTTATCTCTTTGTAATAAATAACCATTTCATGGAAACATATATGACTTTTATAATCAGAAAAAGCTTCCTGAAACAACCACCCCATGCGGATGGCCTCTCCCCGATGCAGGCCTTACCCCCACATGGATGCCCTTCGCAATCTGCTCTCCCTCTGGTAACTACCACCCCATGCCCACACACGACTACCCTCTGTGCATGTTTGAGCTCTGACTCCTCATGCCAGGCTGGCCCCCTAGGAATACTCTCTTCACCCTGCTTAGACCCCAGTATCCCCAGCCAATCTGCCTCTCTGCATGCATGACTACCTTGCTCTACCCTACCTAATGGCAAAACAAAATTGTTTCAGGAAGCTTTTTCTGATCATAAAAATCATATACATTCATTGTATAAGCACATGATGAGGGGAGAGAATCTCTCATAACCCATTATGAACAGAACTGTATGTGTAAATATAATGCATATATTTTACAAATTTAGTAACACAAATTATTTTCAACTTAAAATTTTAAAGAACATGATTTTGCCTAGATTTTCCAAGATTCTTAAAGTATAATAAACTAGCTGGGAGGAGGTTAAATACCTTTAAGCCACTAAGAATTTATTCAGTACCACCTAATAATTTACTACTTAAAAGCTTACAAAAGTATCTAACCAGAGAGCTCTGGCACTGGTTAACTCTTGCTCATTAAAAAGAGAAGTTAAAACAAAGTTTCTCTGTTTTTATTTTGAGCAAGGGGGGTCCGGATACAGAGCCATTCAGTGAGTTCCAATATTATGTGACAGCCTTTTAATAATGTTTGTTACATCCCCTAATTAAGGACTGAGATTTCAAATAATTAAGTGGGGACAACTGACAAGTTTACATACTTTCCTACTACCCATAAATGGAGGGCAATTAATTTTAAGGCTTGATTTGCTAGTATAAATTTACAGTGTTAATTATAACTTCAAAGTTTCTATCTGGGCAAAGGGCCACTAACTAAGGGTTCGGTGTACGTAGGCGGTCTTCTATTTATCTGAGAATAGGGTGGTATTTGCTTGTACTTTCCAATGCATAGTAAAATGCTTCTGCCTCAGCAGAAGTTTCTCTGGATTAGTTAAAATACCATGTTGTTGGACATAATTAAATTTTCCATTTGGCTTTCTGTTTATAAATGATGCCAATCTTCCCCAAAAGGAGCAAGTAAATTCCAAGATGTCAGAGCTCTACATTTTCTAGTCATGGAGATCCATTTTGCTTAATTTCTATCTATATACCTAATAGAATTTCAACTGGACCATATTCACCTGTCTTTTGAGATCATTTCACTTATTTGGGTTTAAATTCTATTTAAAGTTGCCAAAAAGTAGTTCTCTAAACCCATTCACATATATCACTTGTAAAATGGGGTTAAGAATTATTATCCTAGCAAATACTCTCACCATGTACTAGGCACTATGTGAAGCATTTCACATTTTTAACAATCACAAAATTCATATCATTACCCTTATTTTTCAGAATGAGAAAACTGAAGATTAGAGAGCTTAACTCATTTAGTGAAAATCAAAAAGTTAATAAGGAATGGAGCCTGTTAGGTTATGGACATTGGGGAGGATATGTGCTATGGTGAGCGCTGTGAAATGTGTAAACCTGACAATTCACAGACCTGTACCCCTGGAGCAAAAAATACATTATATGTTAATAAAAATAAGAAATGAAATCTGAATTCAAAGTACAAAAAAACTAATTCCAGAGCCTATGCTTCTATCTCACAGTGGTTCTCAAACTTTTTGACCTTAGGATCCCTTCACTCTCTTAACAATTGCTGAGACCTCCAAAGATCTTTTCTTTATGTGGGTTATATCTATCAATACTTACTACATTAGAAATTAAAATTAAGAAATTTTTAAAATATTTATCAAATCTTTAAAGACTAACAATAAGTTCATATTTTAATATTCATAACTTTTTTGTGTGAAAAATAACAATATTTTCCCAAAAGACAATTAAAAAAAAAAAAAGGTTAGCTGGATTCTCCTAATGCAGACTAACATAACTGAGGGTGCTACTAACTCAAGGCCAACATCAGATATTCATGTTAATAAGCTAAGGAAGCCTGTAAAATTTAGTGTTAGCAAGTCCCTCAATTAACCATGGGATGTATAGTAGGAAGAAACACAAATTATTCTGCCACTTTAATATTAGCCAACATTTATTGAATTTTGACAATGTATAAGACACTGTATTAAGTTTTTCCACAGGGACTCTGGGTGTCTCTGTTGCTTAAGTGTCTGCCTTTGGCTCAGGTAATGATCCCGGGTTCTAGGACTGAGTACCCACACTGGGCTCCTTGCTCAGCGGGGAGCCTGCTTCTCCCTTTGCCTGTTGCTTCCCTTGCTTATGCCTGAGTTCTCTCTATATAACAAATAATAAAATCTTTTTTTAAAAAAGTTTCTCCACATAATACCTTTTCTAGTCCTATCGATTGCCCTATTTCCTCTGAGGTAGTAAGTTCCATCAGAGATATAAGGAACCTGAGGCTCAGAGAGATTAAGTGAGTAACTCAAGGTCACAAGGCCAGGACCAAGCAGTGCCAAGATCTCAACCCAGGTCAGGCTGACCATATGTCCTTGCTTTTGATCACTTTGTTATGACACCTCTCAATATCACCAATTATTTCCATGGAAAAAAGGATTGAATTTAATAAAGACTTTTCAAAATACCCTCGGGGGTTTCATGGGTCCTCTGGAGTCTATCCATGTACACAGATCTTAAGAACCCCTACTTTAAGGATCTTAAAGTACCTAATACAGCATAATAAGTTAAAAATCTGAAAAAAAAAAAAGTAAAGCAACAACAGCATTTATTGAGCACCTACTGTATGCCAGACAATGCTTAGTGCTTTACATCTATTACCTCATTTAGTTTTCACCCTTCAACTACACCTGTTACTCTGAGGAGAAAACTGAGGTTTGGAGGGGTTAACTGACTTGCTCAAAGTTGAACAGTGGAGGGGCTTGAGCTGACTCTACAGCACCACATCCCCTCTAAGGCAAACACTGAATCAAAACCAGGCCAACGGTTTAAACTTCTTTCCAAAACAAACACAGAAAAAAACCTGGAGACACATTTACCTGTATGACTTATGGAGTTCCATGACCTTCTCTTCAAGCTCCTTGGTCTGATTTGGGGCCAGTTTAAAATCACTAACATAATCGGCACCGTGAAGTTCTGGGTCATAGTCTCCCAACTCAGACTGGATGGTGTAAGAACCTAATAATGCTAAGGTTGCAAAGGAACAAGGCAGATGTCCTGCAACTATGTCCTGTCGAAGCTGAAGGCATAAATAATATCTACAGCCAAAAGAGAGAAAATGTTACCATGTCAGCAACAATAAAAACAAAATACAGAGAAAGAGGAAGAAGGGGGATGGGAAGGATGGAAGGAGGGAGAAAAACAGGAGATATTAAATTAAAAAATGAGAGATTAAATAATATTAATAACTATTTGATCTACATTGTGGCTATATGATTGTTCATCAGATTATTTTTTCTTTTCTGTGTGCTTAAAATTTTTCTATGTAAAACATTAAAAACAACAACAATAACCACTCTGTAATTATGCTGGACTCATGTCCAGAAGGCAATTTAGAAAAAGGAAGTCGCTAAGAGAGGAGATCTTAAAAGTTCTCATCACCAGGAAAAAATTTTTGTAATTATGTATGACGATGGTTGTGAACTAGACTGAACTAGACTTATTGTGGTGATCATTTCATAATATATGCAAATATTGAATCATTATGTTGTACACCTGAGATTAATATAATGTCATTTATATCTCAAGAACAAAAAAGGAAGAAAGAAAAGAGGTAAGGTTGGGAAAAGTCCAAAGGAGGTAAAGAAATTAATATTTTATAGAGTACATTAAGTACCATATACACATAAATTATCTCAAATACTTTTCACGAAAAAACTTGTGAAATGTGTATATCATTACCAGATTACAGATAGAGGGCAGCTTCAAAGACTAAGCTTGCTCAATGTCATATAGGTCATAAAGGTCATTTGGTTCCAAAACTGGACTCTTTCTATCACACTGCTGTGCCAAACATGTAGATACTGTCCTTCATATATAAAGATGACATTATTGACACATTTTTACTAAGGTATGACCAGTTTCAGTTCTTGTGCCTTCAAGATGGGCTAAGTGGCATATAGCCTTCCACACACTATCATCTTGTAAGACTGATTCCATCCATGTGCTAAATCACTGGGAATTCAAACTGGGGTTAAAACTGTTCTGTAGAATGAACTCAGTGCACCTACATTAAGTTAGACACTCATCTCTGTCAATTTCATGTTTACATCTATGATCCTGACCTCCTTAGCACTTTTTCTAGCTGAGTTGACCCATACAGACTCTTTTACCAAACAGGAAAGCTGGGAGATATGATAAAATTTAAAATTCCTGTATTGATTAGAATTATACCCTTGTTTTGACCATAATAAGATGTTGAATAATGTAGGTATCAACAATCGCTTTTGCTATCTATGATTAGTCACTACAGGCATGTTTTGTTTTTTTTTTAAAAAAAAGGAATGCCAATCAAATCACAAGGATCTTAAACTCCTCTCAAATGTAGGTAATTGGCAAAGAATTTTAGGGATCTGTTTTGTTTTATACATAACCTCAATGAAGAAAGACAAATAAGAAGCAACTCTAAAGACAAATATTATCTGAGAAAAAGAAACAACCAAAACAATTTTTTTTCAGGCAGAGATGGAATCCCAACCTCAAGCATGTGCTAAAGATTAACCAGACAGAATAATTTTTTTAAAATTTCACAATACCTCACAATCAGACTTAGAGTTTACTTGGGCTATTCCCTTATTTGAGAGATCTGAAAACTGACGTACAGAGACTGTATATATGTCTGAAGTCAGACAGTGGACAGCAAAATCAGAATCAGAAAGCAGTTTCTCAGCAACCAACAATTCCATTTAACAAACATTTGCCAAGCACCTAAGTGTATAAGGATCCATGCAAGGTGTTATGGATATAAATATGTACACTAGCACTCTTTATAATAGACTGCTTTTCCACTTTTTAATATTTATATAGAATCCAGTAAAACCCACTTTCCTAAAATCAGGAAGTTGTTTTCACAGAGTACAAGATTTGTTTCATAAATTAAGTGGGCTTAAACCAGAAGAGACTCCTTATCTCAGGAAACAAACTGAGGGTTGCTGGAGGGGATGGGGGTAGAAGGGATGGGGTAGCTGGGTGATGGACATTGGGGAGGGTATGTGCTATGGTGAGTGTTGCGAATTGTGTAAAACTGATGAATCACAGACCTGTACCCCTAAACAAATAATATATTACATGTTAATAAAAAAATTAAAATAAATTTAAAATTTTTAAAAAAATAGGAAGGTTCAGTTCATGAGGATTACGTACCTAATCATACACTTTGAGAGGTAAGAAGAAATAATAATACACACATATATACACACATAAAATAATAATAATTCAGACTTCAGAACTGTAACAGAAAACATGGTAGGGAATGAGTATTAAGAAGAAAGTAGTAGAGCTATTTTATCACGTATATTTTTGTCTTGCCCTTTGGAGTGTGTGTGGTTTATAGGTGCCCTGTACACAGCTTGGCATAGCACCCATGATAAGAAAGGTTAATTTCCCTGCCAATTTCCTCCAGGCACGTCACAGATACATGAGGCTTTTAGGCTCACTTATTTGCAAACCTGCCTTGAAGTGACCAGATGCTTTCCATCGTAACAGCACTTCATTTTTTTTCAGTTCTAAATAAAAAAATTCCTAGAGCTTATGATAATGAGAATTACTTGTATAGTTAACTATTAATACATTATTTACCTTGTTATATCTTCTGTTAACTGTGCCGGGTCAGGTGGATAAAATTTTACATTAAATGTGAAATTCCAGGGGACACCTGTAAAAGTAAACACAAAAAGAACTGTATGCTTATGGCTAAGTTTTTGATTGTTAGAAGTACCTAAAACATTCAGTTTTCTTTTCCTGAGGTTTTTTAAATATTTTCATGCTTTGTGGGGAAAAAATCTGATTTTTATTAAAGAAAGAAAAAGTTATTGAGAACCATTTAAGAGAGTTTGAAAGTGATTTTTTTCCTCTTTGAGCTCTGTATTAAGTAACTGATATAAAAAGCTTAATAACACCCAGAATTGGTGGGGAAAAAAAACAATTACCATCACTGATACAGGTGTAAGTTGGCACAATGCTAAGAAGAACAATTTGACAACATCTTTCAAAGCATAAAACATATATATTCTTTCATCTCCCAATTCTACTTCCAAAAATGTGTCTATACATCTGCTTAAATGTGGTCAGAAATGTATAAGATATTGTTCGTAATAGCAAATGACTAGAGACAACCTAAATATATATTTATTTAGCAAGAGAAGATATATTTCCAAGACAAAGTGTCAGGTGAAAAAAAAATATCAAGGTCAAGAACAGTTCATACAGAAAGGAACTATAAAGGGCACCTGGGTGGCTCAGTTGGTTAAATGTCTGATTCTTGGTTTCAGCTCAGGTCATGATCTCAGGGTCATGAGATGGAGCCCCTTATTGAGCTCCTTGCTCAGCATGGAGTCTGCTTGGGATTCTCTCCCTCTCCCTTCTCCTGTGCCCCTCCCCTCGCTTGTGCTCACTTTCTCTCAAATAATCTTTCAAAAAATAAAATGAAAATTTTAAAAAGGCAACCATAAATATTGGAGGGTAAGAAGAAGTATATGTTAGGGTATGATTATATATGCATAGACAATCCCTATAAGGATATGTACTAAATCAGTTATACTAGTTGGGAAACTAGGAAAGGGAACTTTTAGAGAGGAAAATGGAGAAGATCGGGGAAGTAGAATGGAGACTTATTTTCACTGTATATTCTTTTATACCATTTGAATTTTGTACATGTACTACTTATTAAATATAAATATATAACTTTTTTAAGGGATAATCTCTGTCTCCTCCCACTAAAATGCAAGTTACTAGGCATAAGAACTTTTCTGTTTTATTTGGTGTGTATCCCTAGTGTCCAAAACAGTGCTTCGAAGATCAGAGATGCTCAAGAAATATTTGTCGAGGGGCGCCTAGGTGGCTCAGTGGGTTAAGCCTCTGCCTTCAGCTCAGGTCATGATCCCAGAGTCTTGGGATCAAGCCCCACATTGGGCTTTCTGCTCAGCAGGGAGCCTGCTTCTCCATATCTCTCTCTGCCTGCCTCTCTATCTACTTGTGATCTCTGTCTGTCAAATAAATAAATAAAACATTAAAAAAAACAAGAAGAAGTATTTGTTGAGCGAATGAATAAAATAAAGTAACTGATCTCACAGCACTGTTGTGAATGTCATCTGAGGCTGCTACAGCTCCGGCAGGGGGCGTTTACTAATGTATTAAAATTATCCATTAATCCAGATTTACCAATGACCTTATGTTACCAGACCTAATCAAATGAAAACAAACAAACAAAAAAAAAAACCTGTATTCTGGTTCAATTTTTCTCTCCATTTAACCCCAAACAAGGAAGTTTAACTGTATTAGAAATAACCATATCGGGGCACCTGCATGGCTCAGTGGGTTAAAGCCTCTGCCTTCAGCTCAGGTCATGATTTCAGGGTCCTGGGATCAAACCCTGAATGGGGCTCTCTGCTCAGCAGGGAGCCTGTCTCCCTTCCTCTCTCTCTGCCTGCCTCTGCCTACTTGTGATCTGTCAATAAAATAAATAAGATCTTTAAAAATAAAAAAAAGAAATAAACATATCTAAACAGAAATGTTTCAATTATTAACTCTTACTTTTGTTAACAGCAATTGTAAGAAGGAGAACCCAAATTTTGAGTTCCCATTCTTTTCCATGTAAGAGATACAGGTTGGCATATTGCTAATGAAGACATTTAGGTTCACTGCAAGCTAGTTCAGGGTTCAATGCAATAGAGAGACTAAAAAAGTTAATCACTTGGAATTTTTAAAATTATTAAAGTTAAGATTTAGTCAGTGACTGTTTCTAGAATAGGATACATATAATTAGTAATACCTTATAGAGAATATTTAGTGGGGGAAAAAAAGGTGGCTGGAAAAGTTCTTAAAAAAAATCTTAACATTAAAATTTCTTCCTTTTAACTCAGCAACATGTCAGTGACATTCCCACCAAAGTGCATAACCTGAATATTCATGGGCCATGAAAAAAATCAGACACGCTCAAAGTGACCACTTAAAAATTAACTATTTGGACTCTTCAAAACTATCAATGTTATAAAATACGTTAGGGTGCCTGGGTGGCTCAGTCGTTAAGTGTCTGCCTTCAGCTCAGGTCACGATCCCAGAGTACTGGGATCGAGCCCCATGTTGGGCTTCCCACTCAGTAGGAAGCCTGCTTCTCCCTCTCCCACTCCCCCTGCTTGTGTTCTCTCTCTTGCTGTGTTTCTCTCTGTCAAATAAATAAACAGAATTTTTAAATAAATAAATAAATAACTTTAAAGACTCAGGAACTGTTCCAGATCAAAAAGAGCTAATGAGATGTACCAATTAAATGCAAAATATCACCATAGATTTTCTTTCACTATACAGAAAATTATTTGGACAACTGATAAGGTCTGTAGGTTACAGTGTTGCTTCAATGTTAATTTCCTGCTTTTAATAACTGTATTATAGCTATGTAAGAAAATTCCTACTTTTTAGGATATTTTAGGGGTGGAGAGGGATAGAGAAGGTAAAGGACTTCTTGCTTTTGCTCTGCATATTCCAGAAAGAGGTAGAAGTGGATAGCCACACTGAGTAGGGGAGATCTCTCTTATTCACAGCCAAGGGAATTAAGCTGAGAGGAGAGGGAGAGAGAGATTGATAAACCTCCCAAGGAGATTCAAATAAATAAATGTGTCTGAGGGAAATTTCAAAAAAACAGCAAAAGCAATACTATCTATAGAATATAGGTAAGGGTATATGAGAAATAAATAAATAAAAACATGGACTAAATCACCCCAAATTCATGAAAATAGATTTCTTTGGCTAGGGAGAAAAGAGGACAGGATTAGGAAGAAAACAAAAAAGACAAAACTTACCAGTACTGTCCTATTTTAAGTTGAAAGCGTTAACACATGTTAATTCTGGGTGACGTGTACATGGGTTATTTGTTACATTAGCCTTCATACTTTTCTGTGTGTTTTTAATATGGAAAAAATCCTTCCAGTGAATATATATTTCAATTTTAGATGTTCATTTTTTTGTTCTACTTTTAAGAATTTACCTATAGGAACATACATGTGTATGCACTTATATGTTATATGAGTGAACCTGAACTTATATAAATGTTCACTGTAACCTCGTTTGTAACAGCAAACTATTGAGAATAACCCAAAATGTCCATCAAAAGGACTGCTTATATATATATATTGTGCTACAACTATGTAATCAAAGAAAATTTTTAAACAAACAAAATAAATTTATATGTGTTGATATGAAGAATACTCCAAATTATGTTAAATAAAAAATATTTGTTGCATATTTATATTAAATACATATTATATCTATTTAATCTATTTATGTAAAATATACATAGTAAAATACAATATGCATGTAAAACACATGTATTAAATACATATGTATATGTATTTATATGTACACTCAGAACATCTCTGGAAAGAACCCAAGGAATTAAAGGATGGGGTAGAAGGGTGATTTACCTTACATTAGATTCATCGGTATCTTTTAATTTTATTCCACATATTTATATCACCTACTTAAACAAATTTTTAACTATATATAGCATACACAATGCATATATAATATAATGCAATACATAATATATAACAATATATAACAGTCCCCCCCTTATCCATGGTTTCACTTTCCCATGGTCAACAACAATCTGGAAGCAGATGATCCTCCTGACCTAAGACTAAGCCACAATGCCTGCGTCATTCACCTCTCTTCATCTCATCACACAGGCATTTTATCACATCACATTGTCATAAGAAAGGTGAGTACAGTCCAGTAAGATATTCTGAGAGAGAGACCACATTTTATTACAGTATTATTGTTATAACAGTTCTATTTTATTTTAAGTTATTGTTGTTAATCTCTTACTGTGCCCAATTTATAAATTAAGCTTTAACAAGATACACACGTATAAGAAAAAACACAGTATATATAGGGTTTGGTACTATCTACAATTTCAGGCACCCACTGGGGGACCTGGAACATATCTCCTAGGGACAAGGTGGGGGCAAGAATCCTATACAGCATAATTCTTCTTTTCAAAGGCAAAACTTATATATGCCTAGAAAAAGTCTTGTAGCTTATACCAACTTAACAGTGATTGTATCTAGAGGATAGAATTTAGGGGCCTTTTACTTTCTCCATGATATATTTCCACAATATTTAAATTTTTCACAATGGGTTTATATGATGTGTGTGAAGAAAAATAGTTTTTTAAAAAAACAAAATTCTTCTCTTTGGCTTAATGAAAGGTTTACATTTGATTCCTTAATTCAGTTTGTGCTACAGACGAGGTTTTCCTTTCCCATGTTACAGAAAGGGTTTTTATTATTTTGTAAAGTTTTTTAAAATGACAAACGCTGGTTCTTTTTCTTAGCAAGACTTTTTTCCATAGCCAGAGATATAATCTACTAGATATTCTTCTCCACTCATCATAAATTCTGCTTTAACTTTTCTCCCTAACCAGTCTTCTTGTATAATCATTTATTCCTAAGTAATATTGAATATTAAAACAATTTTCATTGACACGGATTTGGAGTTATGTTTTTCTTGTCATGCCTCAAATATTCCAAAAATGTATTGCTATTACTTACATTTTATTTTATTTTTTATTTTTTTAATTTTTTATTATTTATTTGTTTGTTTGTTTTTTGCTCTGACTTGCATTTTAAAACAACATTTTATAGTATGGAGAGCTGCCAGTCCAAAGGAATATTTTGCCTTTCTATCTCAAGGAATATAAATTATAAATAGGGTCTAAAAGAAAACATTTCATTACAGCAAGCTTGTTAAGAAACAAATAAAAATAAAATCTGTTTTCAGGAGATAGAGCTAAAACTTACTAACCATGATAAATAACCTTTAGTGCAGTTCCTGAAAATTTCCTTAAAAACAAACCAAACCAAAAAGACATTAAGTTGTAAACAAGAGAAAAAGAATCTCTACCCCTTAGCTAGCCCTTTGGGCCTAGAGCTACAAAATACTAATCTGCACTTTATTCGACCTAGAAATATTTATCTCAGGAGAGCAGTCTGAGCAGGGGTACAACAGTAATATATACCAGAGGGCTTAGCATTAGAAGAAAAGTCACAACGTCAGAGGGCCATTGGCAAGGAATTCTCATTTTTCTACTAACAGAAGAACTAGTTGGAAGAAGATTGTTGAAAATGGACAAAAAGAACTACAGAGAAAAAAACATGAAGAAAGTTAGAATGCAACTGTCCAGGCAGCAAACTCCTTTGAGAACTGACTCCCATATCCTTTTTCTCTTCTCATCTTTGTTCTTCTCAAACTTGTTTTTCTCAACCATTCCAATCTTCCCCAATTTTGCCTAGTTGTAAAGAAAAAAATATCAAGATCTGCCCTACATCTCAATAGTGTCCACCTCTGCTGTAACTTCTGTCATGGAATCTCCTCCTTCCAAGGGAAGGTTTTATCTCAATTTCAGAGCCACCTGCCATAGCCAGGATTCTAAAGTGACTCATAGCCAGAAAAAGGTGAAAATCCTCTGACCTACTAAAAGAAAGAAAGATCTATAGAAAGGGCTATATTCACTTACCACGAACCTGCTTTTTTATTTCTTTGGCAGAATCCAGCCATGTCTGTAAAAAGAAGAAAAGGCATTCACACACAGCTCCAAAACACACAAACCACAGAGTACCACAGCAGGATTACTGGCCATTTTCAAATAGATTCTCTAGGTCAAATCAACATTTCTGATATTCTCTGCACTAATTTCACACAGCATAGTAAATGTGAGCAGAGAAACAGGGGGCCAGACAGTTAAGATTGAATCCTACCTCCACTACTTCCTAGCTGAGTCATTTTATACATCTCTGTATCTGTTTTCGCATCTACTAGAGGAAATTAAAATGAGACACTAGTAGTAGTGACTATCTCATAGGCTTATTGTGAAGATGAAATTAGTTAATATATGTGAATCTTTTATTAGACAAGAAATGCTAAATAAGCATTTGCTATTTTTATCATTCTATAAAGAGTAGTAGAGATATAAGCAGGATTAATAAACATCACCCAGATCTTATTCTTCCCTCCAACTCTGCCCTCCAATCTCATTTAAGTTTTCTATGTCAACACAGCATCTGGTACATGTTTCATACTCAGTTAATATTTACTGGATGAGTGATTATATTGTTTTCCCTGACTACTCTTGCCCACGCTAACTCTCCTTCTACTGTTTACCAACCCCACTTACAGTCTACATGCCATTAGTGGAAGGCTCTTCAATTCATGGTGGACCATGAAAAATAATGGCACTTGGAAAGAGCCTCACCATTAACATCTTTTGCAGGCTCCTTTGGAAATGTTTAAAGACAGTAATTCCTAAATTAAATTGTTTAAAATATTTTTATTGATATAAGAGACATAAAGAAACATACCTTAAACATAATTGTATAGATCAATAACTAATCAAAGTGAACACATGAGTTTAACATCATCAGCATCCAGCAACCCTTCTCCTGCTTCCTCCCAATCCCTCTCCATTCCATCTTTCTAAAGGTTTAAAACTGAATTTTAATGATATTTAGAAAAGGAGAGTAAAGTACCCCTCCTCATCCTCTATCAACAAAGACAAAAAGCACAAAGTTACGATTCTATCTGCCCTGCCCAAGAAATGAACTTGAATTCCACAATCTTATATTTGATTATATACTACTTTAACTGTTTTATTAAGGTAGTCATCATAAGAGACAGTAAGTATGACAGAGAGGATTAATTCCTTTTTCTCTTTCCTTTCCCCACAATTAACACAGAAGATTAAGACATGTTAAAAATATACCACTTAATATAAAAGTGTTCCTTAGAATAAAAACTAAGTACACGTTTGTTTAAGCCCAGTCAGGAAAGCAGTAACCCTCACTTCTCATTATGATTAAAGAACTTTAAGTTGTTGTAGGTCCAAAGGCAAAGGAAGACTTCAAAAGTACCAATTAGTAAGTTTCATGGAAACTCTGAGAATCATCATTTATACCACGCAACCCAGAAGTCTTAACAAAGACTACTTCTTACCACTTTGGAATGGAACATCTCTCACCATAATGAGGCAACTCTATATTTTCCACTTTTTTAGAGAAATCCCCCAAGGTAACCTGAAGCTGCCAAGTTTCTTACAGGGATTTTTCAGCCTTTCTATGACTCTGGAGCTAGAATTCCCACCAATTTGACATAAAGAGGGCAAACCCAGATTTGTATCAGTCACGTGTGACTCCACAGTATAAGTGACCTTAGCAAACAAATTATTATGGCATCAGTATCTAGACCTCCAAATCCAAATAAAAATCAATGTGTACAAGATAATAAAAATCAATGTGTACAAGAATAGGTACTTTTATGCTCAATTTAAATGATTCACTTGACAGCATTTTATTTAGCCAACAGACATTTGAGGAGTGACCCCATGTGCTAGGCAATATAGTTTCAAAAGAGGATTCAAAAATAGTACTTGTCCTCAAGGAGATGTCAGTCTAATGGAAGAGGTGGATTGTGAACAATTGATTCGTTCATTCTAGGTATGAAAATGAGGATGACAGTGAGGTGTGAGAGCGCTATGAGGAGGGGGTTCTAGGAGCACAGAGGATGTGCACCAAAATGGATTGGGGATAAGAGACAGTTGGGAGACATTTCTCAAAAGAATATTTGGGAGACCTAAACCCCATCTTCATGGACAAACAGGTTAGCCAGGCAAAACAGAAGAGGGAGTAAATAAAAAGGCACAGGGTATAAGGGAACATGATACTCAATTGCTACATGTAGGTGAGCATAGTTGGAACACAGAGGTGAGGAGGGGAAATACAAAACAAAGAGAATAGTAAGGGTCAGATCATGGGGGACACAGTATTTCACAGGAAGAAACTTGGACTTTATCAAGTTCCAGACAAGGGGAAGCCACTGAAGGATTTAAAACAAAGGAGTGACGTGAATTAGAGGAAGCCAGACTGTAGAAAGGGAGACAAAATGAGGGGTTGCGTTGAGAATGATGATTGTGGTGCAAAAGAGAATAATGGTTATGGGTACAGGCTTGGAAGGCAGACAATCTTGAGTTCTAATCCTGTCTCAACTTCTTTACCATTTACTAGCTGTGTAACATTATATAAGATCATCTAAGTCTCAATTTTCTCATATATAAAATTGGGATAAAATTACCCTCCTCAGGGAGCCTGGGTGGCTCAGTCAGTTACCCGTCTAACTCTTGGTTTCAGCTCAGGTCATGACCTTGGGGTCCTAGAATCGAGCCCCACGCTGAGCTCCCTGCTCAGTGTGGAGTCAGCTTGAGGATTATCTATCTCTGTTCCTCCCTCCTCTCTCTCTATATAAAATAAATAAATAAATCCTTTAAAAAAATCTACTCCTCACAGAGTTTTTATGGATTAAATTATTTGATGTATATAAAAAGCACATAACCAGCACTCAATAAATTGTGCTGATACTGATCATCTAAACGACTTGATAGGATGAAGTCTATGGTACAGAAAAGAAAGATGTGCATTAAAAGATATATACCAGAATGTTCTTAGCAGCAGTATTCTTAAGAGCCCAAACCAAACAGCCATCAATAGTAGAATACATACAGTATGGTATAGTCAAACAATGAACTTTTACACGACCTGAGAAGGAATGATCTATTGCTACTCACAACATGGATGAATCTCAAAACCACAACAAAATAAAAGAAGCCAGACCTAAAAGAATATATGCATGATTTCATTTTTACAACACAGTTTAAAAAGCTAACTTTTTAAAGTTAGTAACAAGTTAGGCAAAGCTAACTTGTTGTGATAGATGTCAGGAAGACATTTGTTACTTTTAATGCATAGGGTGGGAGTAGTGATTGTTAGGGGATGGAGGGAGGGGCTGGGAAGGGGCACAAAAGGGGATTCTGGAGTCCTGGTAATATTTATTTTCTTAACCTTCTGGGTATTTACACAGATGTGTTCACTATGTAACAATTCTTTGAAATATACACCTATGATTTACACACTTTCCTGTATTATGCTAATAAGCAGTGAAGAACTAGAGATAGTTATATGTAAACTAATTTCTCAAGAGAATGGTTTTGAAGGAGAGGTGAAAGAGAGGGTTATACCTAAGGGAAAGAGACAAGAATTAATTTATAAAATAACAAAATATTGAGAGGACAAAAGTTATAGAATCTTATCTTATTAGGGATATTTTTTAAAAAGATTTTATTTATATATTTGAGACAGAGAGCATGAGAGAGAGAGAGAAAGCATGCATGAGCAGGGAGGCCAAGTAGACACTTGATCCCAGGACCCTAGGATCATGACCTGGGTGGAAGACAGGCACTTAACAGACTGAGCCACTCAGGTGTCCTCTTATTAGGGATCTTAAGACGTCCCCAAAATTTAATTCTGGATCATTTTCTATTTGAATACTTTCAGTTACAAGGATTCCTTTTTTTTTTTTTTTTTAAGGATTCCTTTTTTTTCCTTTAAGATTTTATTTATTTATTTGACGGAGAGAGAAAGATCACAAGTAGGCAGAGAAGCAGGCAGAGGAAGAAGGGGAAGCAGGCTCCCTGCTGAGCAGAGAACCTGATGTGGGGCTCCATCCCAGGACCCTGAGATCATGACCTGAGCCGAAGGCAGAGGCTTAACCCACTGAGCCACCCAGGCACTCCTAAGGATTCCCTTTTAAGGGTCTGTTTTGCTGATCATTTCTTGTGAGTTAAATAAATTAACATTTATTTACTTACTTACTTATTAAATTAACATCTTAAACAGAACTTATGTTTGTGCTTTTAAAAGTATCACATTCCTTCTTGAGCTTAAAAAAAAAGTTTCTAGGGCTGCCTGGGTGACTCAGTCGTCATGATCCCAGGGTCCTGGGATTGAATCTCACATCAGGCTCCCTGCTCTGCAGGAGGCCTGCTTCTCCTTCTCCCACTACCCCTGCTTATGTTCCCTCTCTCACTGTGTCTCTTTCTGTCAAATTAAAAAAAAAAAAAAAAAAAAAAAAAAACCTTAAAAAAATGTTTCTGAATAATAGAGCTGAATAACAGTATTAGCCGGATATAGATCTCTATTCATCCAACTGAAGAATTACAGGTCTTGCATTTACTCTCCTACTTTAAAACACCTTCTCACATGTTGTCTCTTTCATTTGGAATTCTCTATCCCAATTTCTTCATCTGGAATATTCCCAACTATCTCTTATAATTCAGATCTTACATTACCTTCACAGAAAAACATTTCTTTGTGGGTGCCCATCTTACTCCTGCCCCCTCGTCAGCCTGGGAGTTCCCTGAGCAAAGAAACTACATGTTTTACAGCTCTGCCTGGCACAAGGTACACGCTGTCTACTCAATACATGCTTGATGGATAAATGAATAAACAAACGAAAAATGCTACCGAGATGTAAGGCAGTGTCATATAAGTAAGTAAAATGAATAGAAATTTTCTATCTTTTGCAGCAATTATAACCTTAGGTTATAAAGGTTTTTTTTTTTTTTAAAGATTTTCACTTATTTGACAGACAGAGATCACAAGTAGGCAGAGAGGCAGGCAGAGAGAGAAAGAGGAGGAAGCAGGCTCCCTGCTGAGCAGAGAGCCCGACGTGGGGCTTGATTCCAGGACCCTAAGATCATGATCTGAGCCAAAGGCAGAGGCTTAACCCACTGAGCCACCCAGGCACCCCAGGTTATAAAGTTCTAACAAAAAACCCCAAGAAAGAACATGCCCTGAGTTGGCCATCAGCTACCTTTATCTGGATGCCCTAAAACCCTGCATATACATATAAGTGATCTATACACATCCTTGTCTTTTGAGGTAAAAGATTTATCTATAAGCTCCACAAATCTGTCTTCCTTAACTTGAGGAACAACCATTGTTAACGCTTCTGTTAGTATGTTGACTTCAAATCACTGCTCCAAGATGTTTATAGAAACTCAATAGTGCAGTAATTCTAGGTCTGACTCTAAGTGTTAAAAAAAAAAAAAAAAGCCACATTTAAATCCACTAGAGATGTCAAACCAAATCTTCAGAGCAAAAGACAAGATCCCAAATACAGCCTCCTACTCTGCAAGTGTGTTTACAAAATTCATTTTAGTCTTTCTGATTTACCAGGCAATAAAGATACAATCATTATTGTACTTGCCTTCAAAACTACTCATGAATCAATTTAAAACAATGCATTCTTTCAGATGACTATAAGTTAAATGCCTCACAATATTAATTTAATATTCACTCAAATGGTGTTTGTTATTTGCCTTTGCAAGGTAAAAGACGCTCCTGGCTAAGACTGATGAACTGCTCAGTTGAAAATTTGACTCTTAGGGTAAGAAAATCCATCCACACAGAAAATGGAAGAAAAGAGAAAGAAGACCATATGCCATTGAATTCAATGAACTCTTCATTTAAAATTCTCAGTATTGGGGCGCCTGGGTGGCTCAGTGGATTAAAACCTCTGCCTTCAGCTCAGGTCATAATCCCAGGGTCCTGGGATCGAGCCCTACATCAGGCTCTCTGTTCAGCAGGGAGCCTGCTTCCCCCTCTCACTCTCTGCCTGCCTCTCTGCCTACTTGTGATCTCTGTCTGTCAAATAAATAAATAAAATCTTTAAAAAAATAAAAAAATAAAATTCTCAGTATTTACCAAAAGAGCTCAAGATTTTTGCTTAGGGAGGGAATTTGGAGGGGGTGGGGGAGGAAGTAATGTGGGTGACATTTCTCCAAGGAAAACAATCCTTGATTAATTCATAAACAACTAAGCAGGAATAAAATGTAGGAAACAACTATTTAACTCATTATATAACTTTGATTCATAGTGGTAATAAATGTCTCATAGGGCTATAGAAGTTTGCTTCTAACTGCTTTTCCTTTTCTCCAGTCAGACTGTCTGGCAACAGGCTTGTTATTATGCAGCCAATAGGGAAAGAGCAAGTAAGCCATGCCCTGTGAGGAAAAAGTCCATTCAATTAACTTTCCTCCCTTCTAAGGTACCCAACTACATACAAACAAAACGCAAAGATCCAGAATTCCTTTTTGGTTTTGTTTTGTTTGTTAAAGATTTTATTTATTTATTTGAGAGAGAGAGAGAGAGCACGAGTAGGGGAAGCAGCAGGCAGAGGGGGAGGGAGACGCAGGCTCCCCACCGTGCAGGGAGCCTGATGCAGGGCCCAATTCAGGGCTTGATCCCAGGGCCCCAGAATCATGACCCAAGCCGAAAGCAGCCTCTTAACAAGTGACCCACCCCGGTGTCCCCAATCAGAAGTTCTTAAGGAGAGAACTTACATATACGAAGGACAAATCTTAACACACAAAAAAAGACAACAGACAACGGACTGGGACTGGAAAGAGGACAGTCATCTCCGTTTGTATTATGGTTCACATTTTTCCCCCTTACAATTCGAGAAATGTTAAAAAGAAAACCATAAGCCCAAAAGGCATTACTTAGGTTAAGGCCCCAAGTCAGTAAACCAAGACCTAATATCTAACCTAACTACAGTTTCAACCACCAAGAAATGTAATCTTTAACTAATCAACATGGAAATTTTCTGGTCAGCACTAAGATGTTTACTAATAGACTCTCTGTTCCTCTTGGAGGGTGACCTTGCCTTCAATAGTGGATTCTTTGTTAATAATTTCGTCTTTTCCATTCCCTCTCTACCTTAAAAAAACTTTCCTCTAGGCCCTCAGAGCTCCCTCTACTTGCTAGGTGGAACACTGCCCAATTCATGAAATGATTACTAAGGCCAATTAGATCTTTAATATTTACTTGGTTGAATTTTTGTAACATAACAGGAACTAATTCTGTAGGTAGGAAACAAAATCTGAGAAAAAAGACAAAATGAATAAAAAGCTGAAGAAGAAATCATTTAGGAAGGAGCAAGAGGCAAGGAATTTCAGGAGGGAATGGACTGTGTAGCTGGGAGGAAGCCACTCTGCCTTTACAGGCTTCAGTCTTCTCATCTCTGAAATGAGGGGACTGAGCCCCAGCAGATGTTCTAACTCTAGTATCCTTTATGTTTTCAGAATGACAGAAAATTTGGATAAATGACTAACGAACATTAATGGCTTTACACATTAAATCATTTCGTGAATCTCTGTATACTTCTAAAGAGCATATCTGGAAATGTGGCTTATTGACAGTGGATATGCGTAGGTAATGGTGACTACAATGAAATCAAATAGCGTGACAAGCGCAGCAACTCCTTGGTGTCCTGGGCAGGTCAGTGGCTGCAGAAGCCACTGTAGGAGTGCCCTTCCACAGGTCCCCCTCCACCTTCCACGCTGGGGATAAAATTAAGCAACAAGAAGGAAGCAGTTCAGGGCAGCTGGGTGGCTCAGTGGGTTAAGTCTTCAGCTCAGGACATGATCTCAGGGTCCTGGGATCAAGCCCCATGTCGGGCTCTCTGCTCTGTTTCCCTCTCTCTCTCTCTGCCTGCCTCTCTGCCTACTTGTGATCTCTCTCTGTCAAATAAATAAATAAAATCTTTAAAAAAAAAAAAAAAAAAAAGAAGGAAGCAGTTCACGCAGCATCAGTGGACTGGGACTAAACCAAGACCAAGGCCCTACAGCCCAGTCTCCATTAGCCTGATAATCGCCAGTGTTGCCTACCTCCCTCTGGGTTCCTGGGCCAGCAGGATGCTGGGGCGAGATGAGGAGTCCACAGCCAGAGACACTGATCCTGTCCCACTGGCAAGGAACCAATAACCAAGAAAGGAGCACCCCATGAGGGCTCACTGCAGAAACCCAGTCAGTTGGTTCCAGGGCCTGCCAGTTCTGCAGGGCGCCTTCCTGCCACCGCCAGCAGCCCCAGCCCACCGCTGGCACCAATGTTGTGGCTGTGACAAGGCCTCCTCTTACCAGACCAAGTGGCCATGTGCTGGCTGGTACACACCAGCGCCTGCCCCCTCTGTGTCCCAATCACCCCAAGACCTTCTGCTATCCCTCCAAGCTTGCAGCCCTCGGCCACACACACCATGCCACCAATGTCCACCCCTATCCTTGCCCACACTGCTCCAAGACTTTTTCATTCCCCTCCAGACTGGCTGCACAAAGCCTGTGTCATGACCCCCCATGGCACCAGGCAACCAGGCAGGGCCACAGCCCACCATCGCTGCTCCAAACTGCACCTAGGCCTTTGACCAAAGATGCATCCTGCTGCTTCATCAAGGCAGCCAGCATCAGGCTGACACTCTGAGGCAACATGAGCGAGCCCTCCCCTTAGCTCATGGTCCCCTTTGCCACCAGCTTGAGTCAATAAAGAAAAGGTGGCATTTCTAAGCTGGGCTGGCAAGGAGATTGGCTCCACCTGGGCTGGAACTTACAAGGCTGAGAAACTCTTTCCTCACCTGTTTTGGGGAGGGGAAGATGTCACCCACAGAGAGTTAGCACTGGGCTCCAAACCATGGACTTGGAACTCTAGTTCCAAAGCAAGTCCTGACTCCAGTTTCCCTCTCCTCTTCATGTGGCAAAAGTAAAAAGTCTGCCACCATTGTAGTTTGGTGAGGAGTGTGGGGAAACAGGGTCTCTCCTTACTGTTTTAAGTTAAACTGGATCTTCCATTTTGGGAAGGAAGGAAAGAAGGAAGGGAGGAACAGAGGAAGGAAGACAATAAGATTCTACTAGATTAATTCTACAAAGGGAAGGTCACACAAAAGATCATGAGTCAGAATGGCTCTGGCCTACTCATAGCAGCACTGGAAGCCAGAAGACAAATGGAGCAATGCCATCAAAATTATGATGAAACTTCAAGTGTAAAATTCTATACCCAACCAAACTAACAATCAAATGTGAGGTAAATAAAGACATTTTTCAGACGTATAATATCTCAAAAAGATTATGTCTCGCATGCCATTTCTCAGAAGAAGCATTCTGTCAAAACACAAGGAAAAGCTATGACAAAGGAAATTGGAGAAATATCACATGAATGAGGCAAATCAAATCCCCAGGATGATGGTGACAGAAACACCAGGGACAGTTACGCATGAGCAGAGAGAGCAACTCATCCATAATGAATAAGTATGACTCAAGAGATAGCATATTGAAAAAGGACTGATATCACCAAGATAGCTTTTGGTACTGTAATGGCCTTTTAACCTGACAATGTTAAGGTAAGTCTTCTCCAAATTCATTTTTGTGCAATATTTGCTTGGCAAGTTCCTGCTTTCGCTTCTATGCCCTACTTCCTGAATCAGCCCAAAGACCCTCATTTTAATCCAAAGAAAAACTCTACTTTGACCTATTTCTCAGAGTTGGAGGTTTGTCACAATGAATTTAGAAGCAGAAAATATAGAACAGTTCATTACCTCTGACCATGTTCCTGCTGGATATCCTATAAGAACACAGACGCTACTACAAACCTAACAAATGCCTTGAATATGATAAGCCCTATATTTCCCAGGATCCACTTGCCCAATGACTTCGCCAAAAGGTGCCCTTAGCAACTATAAGGAAGTTGAAACTAGATTATGATTCTAAAACAACAGCTTTTCTCTTCTAGAAATATTTTATTGAAGAGGGATAATAATGCCATTTTTTACACAGCCGGGTTTATACTTTGCTATTCAGCTTTTATATTAGCCACTTTTAATGTCACTTTACACATAAATATTTAAATGAATATAAATAAAGGAATTAAATATTTGCTTATAAAGGTTTTGAAAATTATTATAAAGGAAATAAAACCTGCTGACAGGACAAGTATGATGGCACCAGCAATAGTGAAAAGTTATCAATGCAACTGAAAGTTTTTGTAGCAATGTGGGCTCTAGAAGCTCACCTTCAAGGGAAAAGAATTTCCTCTCCTGAATGTCTAGATGAATGTGTTAGCTTCTCAAAATTTAACTATGTGTGGTTCATAGAAATTATTTCCAGTTATATTAAGTACTCAGTGATTTTACCAACATGCCAAATTCAATCATTCCCAATTATTCTCAAATCAACCTTGGATTTTTCATTCTCTTTTCTTTATTTTATTTATTTATTTATTTTTGCACCTATAGTGTAAAAACACTGAACCTTATCTCACTGAGCTTATATAAATAAAATACTTTTCAGAGTATTTTCCTTGATTCATTGGAGAATTTCTGAGCTCAGAGCTCCTGAATGTTCTTCACTGCAGTTTGGGGGATATTGTTTTGTTTTTTAATTACCTTCAATCTTCCTTTATTAATAGAACTTAGAGGCTTCAGTACAAGTTGTTTTGAGCCTTTAAGGACAAAGATTAAGTCCTTAAAGAATAATATTAACCTACTGCTGGTAGACATAGTTCTTCTGCTTGAACCAACAGTCACTCACATAGAAGGACAAACTATTGTAAACTACTAGGTAACTACTAGTATATTTTACAAATAGAGTTCATTTAGGCAAAGGGAAATTCCATGTCTTCTAGCTTGCATTCTCTAACTCAAAAAATCCAAATTACAGAGTCTACGGTTGTTAAGGGCTGCTGTCCCTCAACTTTTCTTAATAAATTTAGAAAAGAAACAACAAATTTAGAAAGAATCAACAAAGCCAATTCAGATTCATCTCTTTCTCTGTTCCTCACTTCTTATGTTTAGCCAGGCTCCTAGTTTCTCCACGCCATTCTCTTAATTCTAGGCCTTTTTACAAGCCATTCTTTCTCCACATCACTTGCCCATTTAATCCTTCAGTTCTCGGCTCAAGCGTCGCTTCCCCAGAAAAGACTTCCCTGGCCATACCCTGTCATGACATCTTGTATTTCCTCTTGTGTAACACTCATCATGCTAAACTCCAAGTTCCAAAGGGCTGGGACCATGTCTATCTTATCCACAGCCCTATCCATATCATTTAGGATAGCATCTGCAAAGACTTGTTAAGCTGCACTGAAGTTTTTATCACTAGATTTTAAGCAAAATATTTATAATTTTCAGTAAATCGGCTTAGGAAATAATTCAAATTTTCTGAAGTAAATACCTAACTTTTAACCTTTCCTTCTTCCTCCATGTTCTCACTTTCTTTTACTTCTTTCAAAAGTTAACTACTGGTTTCCCTTGGGCTAGAAGAAAATGTCAGATTTATTGTAGGACTGTTTCAATAATATATTTCAAATTATACGTTTCAAATTATAATATGTTTCAAACAATAACATGTTTCAAATTATAACTATATATCATAATTATCTTATAATTATAATATTGATAATCATCCATTCAACAAGTATTTATTATGAACCTATCAGATACAATATTAATTACATAATATATGAAGTTATTGGTATCTACTTGTTAATAAGGACATTGTAGCTCTGTACTTGCCCTGTCCTTTAAAAAGATAGTACAGTAGATACTCTCTCTCAATGATGAAAGAACACATCAGCAATGGTCTTTTCTTTAAAATGTTCTAGAGGGAAAATCTGAGAAACAAGAATAGGCAAGAATAACTCTTAAATACATTGCATCTTGGAGAGGCAGGCATAAATACACTTAACAACAACAAAAGAATTTAAACAAGTATTTTGATAGACAGTCTCCTCACCTTAGAGTTTGCATTATCCCAAATGGCTAGACCAAAGTAGTCCTCTTCCAAAAGATTGAGGTGCTCACACACTCGCTTAAGCAAATCTTGCCCCTTTGCATGTTTCTGCAAAGACAAACATATTCTGAGGTTTTCTCTTATTCTTGTGTTTATCATCAAATAAAATAAAATGTCACTTCTCAATTTCCTCTTTTATCCTTGGTTACCACCACTTTTCAGATGGTTTATACAGTAGAAGTAGAACAATATGTGTTATAAAAATCCTGTTTCTTAATTTGTCATCTTAAATATGCAACACACTTATAGTGGCTTGGAAATAGTGCTAGAATTCAAGGCAAAATTTTACCTTCCCTTCATCAACCATTCCCGGCCTCCATCTTAAACGTCACAATCTTTATTTTTGGTGCAGTACTTCCTGAAGCTTGCTATGGGCTGCTGTCGACATGACCACCTAAATTCACTGACTCTAATGTCAACACTGACAGTTAACTGTGACTATGGAAATCATTCAGACTTGCAGCCAGCCGTTCTCAGTCCAAATGTCCCAAGAGAATGAGCTATGTCTCAGCTCCTTGCTGAAAAACGCATGAAGTCTAGATACCCTACAGACATTACCATTTGTGGTGGCTTTTTTAGTTGTGCTATGAATCATTTTCTTAAGGTTTCTTTACCTAGAAAATAAAACCACTGCCAAATTTGGGTACTAATATTCCTACTTAGCCTGACTTAGAGGCTAAAATAGGATAGTCAAAAGTCCTGGCTCCTCCATTTACAACCTAGATCAATTCTATTAATAATTCTGAATATTAGCTTTCTTATATGTAAAACTGTAAGATTATTTATATCTATCCTACCTAATGGAATTGTTGAAAAAAAAATCAAACATGCTAATGACCTCTGAGAAATATATTTTTTAAATACTTCAAAAAAGTTAGAAATCATTTTTGACACACACATGTCCTCTCCATGAGCAGCGTTATTTTTAATGACTTAATAATTCATATAGCTATTAATTCATTTTCAGACTTAACTCATCTATTGTAATCATTTTCTTCATTTTTTTCTCTCTTATGTTTTCACTCCAAATGACAGAATTGATCTGGGGAGTCTTCATGTATAGGTCCCTACTCCCTTATTTATAATTCCAAAGTCCAGAAGCTCTAAAAAGTAAAATTTTAGGCTTTTCGGGTTGGGGGAGGGGGCAGATTCCAAAGTTCATTTGAAAGCAAATTCTGACCTGAGCTATTACGAGGCTATTTATGGTCTTTCTGTACCTGTCTTAGAATGAATCCTGGTACTGCCACACACCCTGCTGTGTGTGTTATGAAATATGCAGCCAAAGTGTTTACTGCCTTTCTAAAACCAAAGTATTTTGAATTCTGAAACATATCTGCCCCCAAATGTTTCAGGTATAAAGAACCCAGATCTGGACATTGGTCCAAATGGGAAGAATGTGTGAATTAGCTTTTCCCATCTCTCAACTGGGTAGTGGAGAGAAGCAGAAAGAACAGACCACAGGTCCTTGGTTAACAGGATAGCAGCTATTTTCAAAGTGCAATACTGTATTTTTCTTGATTTCTTTTTTAAAACTTGGAGAGGGAATGTCTATTGATAGATATAGGGTGATATTTTAGACTATTACTGCTTTGATAGATTTGCATTTGCATATAAATAATTCAATTCATAATTACCTAAAATACAAATATATGTGAATTATATATGTTTTATCAATAAAGGCTATTATTAGTAATAATCACATTGTTTAATATCAATCACATCATAACTGATAATTACTGCTCCGGTTAAAAAAATGATTAGTAGATTTTTAGGGATTTTAACTTGTCTTGAAGGAGCAAAAAATAACCAAGTAACACATTTTTATTCAATCCTGACTCGATCACTTATTTTTTCAGAAAACAATAAAGTATTCTAAAAAATGGCATTACTTGACTTAAATTTTTTATATCCTATTTCATAGTGCTAAAGAAATGGATTGAATAAACCAGGGCTTATTACAGTTTAGATCTGGGACAGCAGAAATGACCACCCAGTAACTTTTTCACAAATATAATTATGAGGATAGCTAGATTTAATATCAGAAATTAAGGCTACCTGGGAAATCTAGTCATGGCAGGTCACTCTATAAATAATAACCAATTGTTTTTAAACAAAATTGTTTTGGATTATAAAAGTAACACATGCTTGATTCACAAGTTTTGGCAGATATAGACAAAACTGGAGAAGAAAGTAAGGCTCAGTAATAATTGTTCCAGACCTCCACTTCCAGAAAATCCCTATTAACATTTTAGTCCCTGGAAATAGTCACTAGAACTACTTACTCAACCCTACATGAATGAATTTGTATGAATTATGACTATGGAAATTAAAATGCACTCACATCCACAACACATTCATAAACTGTGTCATCCAACAAAGAAACCTTGCAATGCATGTTTCTGTGTCTTCTGATGGATTTCTGGGAAGCTTTTAATTCTCTTTCTGCTTTTGACTCAGGACTTTCTTCTTTTACTTCTATTTTAGAGCACTCTTCAAGGTCTCCTCCTTCCTTAGTTTCAAAGTCTGGATCTTCTCTGTGTTCTTCCTGAGCGGGCTGCATATCCATGACACCAAGTCAGTAATAAAGACATTTCACAAAATATGCTGTATACATTTTAATAACTATAATAATGCTACCAAGGAATGTGGTGAATTAGAAAAACTGTTAAAACAAATATAAGTGACACTAAGACTATATAAATTATCTATAAAAGATATTATGAGGGGCACCTGGGTGGCTCAGTCATTAAGTGACTGCCTTCGGCTCAGGTCATGATCCCAGAGTCCTGTGATCGAGCCCTGCATCTGGCTCCCTGCTCAGAGGGAAGCCTGCTTCTCCCTCACCCACTCCCACTGCTTCTGTTCCCTTTCTCACTAGGTCTCTGTCAAACAAATAAATAAAATCTTTAAAAAAAAAAAGATATTATGAACTCCTAAAAGATCTATACACTATGCTATTCTCAAAACTTCTCAGGTAGAATCCATCTTTCAAATCAACAAATGAAGTTCTCAGGCAAACTATAGGACACCAATATATGGCTCTCAGCATTATATATTCTTCCTGACTATACCATTATATATATTTTAAAGATTTTATTTATTTATTTTTCAGAGAGAAAAAGAGCACAAGCATGGAGAACAGAAGGCAGACGGAGAAGCAGGCTCTCCACTAAGCAAGGAGCCCCATGCAGGACTCGATCCCAAGACCCTGGGATAGTAACCTGAGCTGAAGGCAGACACCTAACTGACTGAGCCACTCAGGCATCCCACCATTATATATTATTAAAGTTTATCAAAACATTACCATCTCTGCCCTATGCTCCACAATTTTAGCAAGGTACCTTTATGAAGTATAAAATGAGATGTGATTTATCACATATTCTAAATCTTATGAATGGCTAAGAGAGAGTCTTGGAACCAATTTTAGAGCATAAAACAACATATAAACTAGGCTAACAAATGTAACTACCAGTTAACTCCTTTCTACCTTTTATCAATCATGCCCAAAGGGAAGAAGATTCTAAGAAGCAAGAGACTTGAAATCTGGGTTTCCTAAAGTTATCATGAAGTCATCGCAAAGTTTTACAGGTAAGTGAAACAACATTTTGACACATACTCTCTTACTTCCAACATAATAAAACTGCTGAAAGATTCTTAACTAAACCTCATTAATTCTTTTCTTTCAGAATATAAGGTTGACATAAAGGAAAAAGGACTTAATTATTTAGCTCCTGAATTAGATATTGGAAGTGGTCTAAAAGGCTCCTTCCCATCCTTTGTAAACCTTTTATTTTTTTTTTTAAAGATTATTTATTTATTTATTTATTTGACAGACAGAGATCACAAGTAGGCAGAGAGGCAGGCAGAGAGAGAGGGAGGAAGCAGGCTCCCCGCCAAGCAGAGAGCCCGATGCGGGGCTCAATCCCAGGACCCTGAGACCATGACCCAAGCTGAAAGCAGAGGCTTTAACTCACTGAGCCACCCAGGCGCCCCCTTTGTGACCCTTTTAAATGTGACCTCTTCAAAGAGTCCTTCAACTGGCTATCTTACCTATCATATCCCCAGTCTGCTATTCATGTCAGTACCCTGTTTATTGTTTTCTTAAAATTTCTTTTAATAAATAATTACTTTGTATTTACTAATTTTTGTCTCTTCCATTAGACTATAAAATGTCATCAAGAGTAGGGATTATGATTGTTTTATAACAACAACAACACTATATAACAATTAAAATCGATCAGTTACTATTCTAAAAGCATTATTTATAGGAACTCACTTTATCCTCATTATATCCTACACCTCAAACTAATATAACACTGCATGTTAACTATATTGGAATTAAAAATTTTTAAAAAGAAATTAAGTTTATGATATGAAAAAAGTAAAAACAACCCAATTGCAAAAAAAAAAAAAAAAGTGAAGGGGATCAAGAATACTTATCATGATGAGCACTGAGTAATGTATAGAATTGTTAGCTCACTATACTATACATCAGAAACTGATAGAACACTGTATGTTGACGATACTGGAATTAAAACTAAAAAACAAAAAAGAAAAGTCTAGAGAAAGAAACTGAAGCCCGAGAAGTTAAACTCGTCCAGCATCATTCAGTTAAAAAGTTACATAACAGTCTGCCTCCAGAATTCATGATCTTAAACCTCTTTGTCATATTATACCAATTATATCCAGCTTAGGGTCTGGCACACATAGTAGGTTTTTAATAAATATGTGTTGAATGAATAAATAAACATTAAAAACTGACATGGCTTCTGAAAAATCCAAGGTACCAGACATAAAGACTGGTACAGTCTTATGATGCAAACTTACTTTTAAAAAATCTGGATAGAAAAGGACAACTCGAGTGAAACTCTATCACACATATAGAAATATGGTTAAACAAATAAACCCTTACCTATAAGGTTCTGATCCACAAGGTTTTGATTATAATTACTGGCTTCTAAAAAGCCCCAAACAGTTTTCTCCTTTAAACAGTATCTCTTTGGGGCACCTGGGTGGCTCAGTGGGTTAAGCCTCTACCTTTGGCTCAGGTCATGATCTCAGGGTCCTGGGATCGACCCCCAAGCCTGCTTCCACCCCTCTCTCTCTCTCTCTGCCTGCCTCTCTGACTACTTGTGATCACTGTTTGTCAAGTAAATAAATAAAATCTTTTAAAAATAAATAAATAGTATCTCCTTGAGAGTTATTAACAGTACTATTTTTTTTCTCTTTATGTATAAATACCTGCATACAATCTATCACAATTCTGATTTAATAAAGTTTCAGTGAGGGACGCCTGGGTGGCTCAGTTGGTTAAGCAGCTACCTTCGGCTCAGGTCATGATCCCAGGGTCCTGGGATCAAGTCCCACATCGGGCTCCTTGCTCGGCAGGGAGCCTGCTTCTCCCTCTGCCTCTGCCTGCCATTCTGTCTGCCTGTGCTTGCTCTCTCCCCCCACCTCTCTCTGATAAATAAATAAAATCTTTAAAAAAAAATTAAAATTAAAAAAAAATAAAGTTTCAGTGAATGAAACTTCAGTTAAATCTAAAGTTAACTTTGTCCACCATCTGTTTCAGCTTCAGTACAAATGTTATGATCTTTAGATAAAACAGACCAGCCCTGATTCAAATGCTAACTAAAGCAAAATATGGATTTTTTTTCCCTACATAAAGCAGAGGAGAAAAAAGGCAGTTAAAAACTTCCTCAAAGTTCAAGGCTTCCTGAAAGATAATGTAATTTAACTCTTTTGGTATTTCTAAAATTAAATTAAATTAATGATATTAAAATACATAAGGTTTCTTTGCCTTTACTGTTCATGTTAAGTAGTAATAACTAACATTTAATGAGTGGCAGGCAATGTCTTGAGAGCCTTCTGTGTTTATCTTTTTAATCCTTTAATAGCCAAAGGAGGTGAATTTTATTCTCATTGCACAAGAGGAGGAAACTGATAAAGCTATGATTTTCTAGATCGATTTCATAGCTTGCAGGTTTATTTATTGGTTTTTAAAGATTGTATTTATTTATTTGGCAGAGAGAGCGCACAAGTAGGCAGAGTGGCAGGCAGAGGGAGAGGGAGAAGCAGGCTCCCTGCTAAGCAGGGAACCCAATACTCAATCCCAATACTCTGGGATTATGACCTGAATCAAAGACAGACACTTAGGGCACCTGGGTGGCTCAGTGGGTTAAGCCGCTGCCTTCGGCTCAGGTCATGATCTCAGGGTCCTGGGATCGAGTCCCGCATCGGGCTCTCTGCTCAGCAGGGAGTCTGCTTCCTCCTCTCTCTCTCTCTGCCTGCCTCTCTGCCTACTTGTGATCTCTCTCTGTCAAATAAATAAATAAAAATCTTAAAAAAAAAAAAAAGAGAGACAGACACTTAACTGAATAAGACACTCAGGCACCCCATATATGCATGTTTACTATTACATTATACAGTAAATCTTCTTTTCAACTTTGTTTCACAAATAGCAAGTAGGTAACTACAACTTTATCTTAAATTTTACTGTTAGCACTTTTTATATACAAGTAGTATTTCTAGAAATACATGTAATATTTTTAGAAAAATCTAATTAAATTGTGTAGCCCAAACCTGAGACCTATACCAAAAAAATGTAGGATTTATATTTTTAACAATACAAATAAGCATGCTCACATGCTTCAAAAATAAAAACCCCTTTAAAATAGCTTTTAATTTGTTTTAAGGCTAAAAACAAATGGGATTCCTAGAAAATAGTTTCAGTTATACTACTAATACTTTCGAATATTTTTTTGGACAGATAAATTCACAACCCATGTTTAGTATGTGCTATATATGTACTTGTTAAATTTTAATGTGCATCAAATTACCCAGCAATCTTTGTTAAAATACAGATTCTGATTCAGCAAGTCTGGAGTAGAGCCCGAGATTCTGCATTTCCAACAAGCTCCAATGCTGCTAACCCAATGATCACTCTTTAATAGCAAAGCATAACTGTGACACAATTAAGGACCTAAGCTACTGTATATTACAGTAGTAGGTGATATATCAAAGGTGATATAAAGGGCTAGCCTTCCTTATCTATAACTAACATTCTGGTAATATGATCTGGTTGGAGAAAACAGTAACAATAAGGGTGCCTGTGTGGCTCAGCGGATTAAGCCTCTGCCTCGGCTCAGGTCATGATCCCAGGGTCCTCGGATCAAGCCCCACATCAGGCTCTCTGCTCAGCAGGGGGCTTGCTTCCTTCTCTCTCTGCCTGCCTCTCTGCCTACTTCTGATCTGTCAAATAAAAAAAAACAGTAACAATAAGGCAGGCATGGCTCAAACATAGCACATACCTCTGGATAGCTTGAATCTACTACATAGCTTTTTTGAGGACTTTCATAAAAGGACCACATTTGCAGATAAACTGTCTCACTCCTAAGAATTCCAACAAAATGAACTTTAAACCACCTCACCTTTTCCCACTTCTCATTAAAAATCTTGGACTTGCAGAATGGCTAAAATTAGCAAGTCAGGGGTTGGTGAGGATGCACAGGAAGGGGAACCCTCCTACACTGTTGGTAGGAATGCAAGCTGGTGCAGCCACTCTGGAAAACAGCATGGAGGGTCCTCAAAAAGTTGAAAACAGAGTTACCCTATGACCCAGAAATCGCATTACTGGTTATTTACACTAAAGATACAAATGTAGTGGGGCGCCTGGGTGGCTCAGTGGGTTAAGCCTCTGCCTTCAGCTCAGGTCATGATCTCGGGGTTCTGGGATCGAGCCCCGCATCGGGCTCTCTGCTCAGCGGGGAGCCTGCTTCCTCCTCTCTCTCTGCCTCCCTCTCTGCCTACTTTTGATCTCTGTCAAATAAATAAATAAATAAATAATCTTAAAAAAAAAAAAAAAGATACAAATGTAGTGATCCGAAGGGGCATGTGCACCCAAATGTCTATAGCAGCAATGTCCATAAAAGCCAAACTATGGAAAGAAGCTAGATATCCATCAACAGATGAGTGGATAAAGAAGATGTGGCATACATATATACAATGGAATACTATGCAGCCATCAAAAGAAATGAAATCTTGCCATTTGCAATGACATGGGTGGAACTAGAGGGTATTATGCTAAGCAAAGTAAGTCAGCCAGAGAAAGACAATTATCGTATGATCTCTCTGATATGAGGAACTTGGGACACAGGGCAGAGGGTCATGGGGGGTAGGGAGTCAAAAATGAAACAAGATGGGACTTGGGAGGGAGACAAACCATAAAAGACTCTTAATCTCAGGAAACAAACGGAGGGTTGCTGGGGGGTTGGAGGGGTAGGGAGAGGGTGATGGACATTGGGGAGGGTATGTGCTATGGTGAGTGCTGTGAATTGTGTAAGACTAATGATTCACAGACCTTTACCCCTGAAGCAAATAATATATCATATGTTCATTAAAAAATCTTGGACTTGTTCTATTATCACAGCTAATTGATATATAGGCTGAATAAACCCATTTGATAAATACTTCTTTCATTTTGTTTTCTTTGCTCTATAAAATGTAAATATAAAAGTATAGAGTGCATCTTCTAAAAAGTCAAGTTTCCATTGATTACATTAATTTTTTCACAACAGAAATTTCAAAGCTTCATTTTATTTATTCTTATCAATGCCTAAGTTAACTGATTAGTAAAAAATAATGGCAAATGTTATTAAGTGAAAAATACAGTCAATACAGTCTTCATTACACACCTCCCTCATTCATACATCCTTACCTGTGTTTCTGCACTGCTTAATGAATGAAGATCCAAGGATGGGTCTGTTTTGAGTTCAGGTTCAGGAGCTGCAATTGGGGCTTTTAAAATGATCTCTTCATCAAGACTGGTTCCAAATTCTATCTCTTTCTGACCTCCTTCACATTTCTCTTTAGCTGACTCTACGTCTTTGCCTTCTTCCTCAGAAACCTGAGACTTAGGCCTTTTGAGAAATGAGGAGAATAGCCGTGACAGGCCCCTATTTTCTGATGTCCGCTCCTTGTTCTTGGTTAAGTCTTCATGTGTAGGAGTATCTCCATTAGATGTTTTCAGCTTCTGCTCACACTGATTATCTCCCTCAGCTGCCTCCTGAGAAGCCTCCTCAAGCTGAGTTTCTTGTTGGCCTGAATTTGTGGCTCCCTCACCTTCTTCCTTCTGTTGTTGGTGCTGTGAATTTTCAGCTTCCGCCACTAAACTCTTCTCTGTTGTCATGATGTTGCTATTAAAAAGAGAGGAGAACTCTTATAATCAAAACTGATTACTGTAGGCAAAACCTTAAATCGTGCCAAGCGTGCCAAAATTAATATATTTAGGTGTTTAATCACCCACAGACAGTACTCCAGTCCATTAAGCCTGAGACCTTCAAATAAAGTACAAAAATATCTCACCTATACATCCCGAATAAATTATTAATGCTGTCACTTGCTAAATATATGCACATGAAGAAATTACCTTACTCCTGAGGCCAACTTAGTGAAATGCATATTTCAAATTCAATGCTCTGACTGTATATAGCAAATACCCTTTATCTTTCCTAAAAAGATCTTATGCTTTTTAGCATGCTTTGAGGGTATCAATCTAATAAAGATGCAAAGTTTGCAGGAATTATTCTTGTAAACATCTCTATACCCCAAGAAATTATGAGATCAAAGGTCCCCAACTCTTTATTGTTCTTTTTCTTTATATTTCTTAAAATGCACAGACTTCTCTACTAAGAACAGCAAATGAGAATTCTGATCATTTATCAGAAAACAATGTCAAGTATCTGATTAAAATAATCACCAAAAAAATCCTTACATTTTCATGTTATAATACTAAATTACAGTCTCTTGCAGAAGTATCCTTCTTTAAGTTCCTTAAGACCTTTTTTCCTTCTGAATAATATGACTTTCCATGGTCAGCATTTTTTAAGAATAGACAGTGGAATTATTATGATAGAGAAAAATGTAAAAATAACAGAAAAATAAAGAAACAAAATGGAGAAGAGAGATTTAGGGGTGCCTGGCCACATCAGGGATGGGCTCAGTCTGTTAAGCGTCTACCTTTGGCAGAGGTCTTGATCCCAGGATTCTGGGATTGAACCCCACATTGGGCTCCCTCATCAGTAGGGAGTCTGCCCCTCCCTCTACTCCCAGCTTATTCTCTCTCTTGCTATCTCTGTCTCTCTCTCAAATAAATAAATAAATAAAATCTTAAAAAGAAAATAAAGTTTAGAGAAGACAGATTTAGAAAGCAAATGCTGAGTGCAAAAGAGAGAAGGCAGGCATGCTACAGAGCTCACATATTTCAAAACTGTTGGTTTCTAGCCTCTTGATCTCAAAATCCCAACATTATTAGTCAGGTCTCACAATCATAGCCAAAGAACACTGTCGCATCTAGTTTACTAAAGAATAACCAGGGGCACCTGGGGAGCTCAGTTGGTTAAGTGTCTCACTTCAACTCAGATCATGATCTCAGGGTCCTGGGATCAAGCCCCAGAGTTGGGCTCTGTGCTCAGCATGGGACAAGCTCAGTCTGCTTGTCCCTCTGTGCTCAGCATGGGACAAGCTCAGTCTGCTTGTCCCTCTCCCTCTGCTCCTCCCCTTGCTCATGTTCTCTCTCTCTCTAAAATAAATACATAAAATCTTAAAGAAGAAGAAGAAGGAGAAGGAGGAGGAGGACAACCAACACACAAGAAACTTCTGTGACAACAGGAAATAAAGTTAACTATTAATGATCTTACACTTTGATTCACTCCTATACTTAAAAGCACTCCACTCAAAAAGTAGCATTTACATTCTCTTCACATCTGCTTCACATTATTTAGATAAAGTAATTTTATTTGAATGTTCACAATCCAAATTAATGAACTATATTTAGCTCATTACTTTCTCAGGCTCTTCGCACTTGCTGTTCTCTCTACGTATGATGCATTTCTCCTGGCAATTACTTTAAGCAATAAAAATATGAAAATATTTTAAGCAATAAAAAATTCAAAGCACATTTTCTATTCTCATTTACTAAGTCACAAAAATTACTCTGTGGTAATAAAATATGCAGTTCAGTCTTTATAAACACTACTTAAAACATTTACCAACCAATCTACATTCTTAGTTTGTTACCCTTGAGTGAGTTACATTTGTACTTAAATAAAAGAAATAATATTGTCATCAGTTCCTCCTCATATTAGGAGTAGGCAACTGACTTTTCTAAAAGTCTTCTTCTTTAATCTCTAAGTAATCGAACCACCAGAAAGAAAAGCCAGATATCAAACTACTATTTATTCTCGAAGAGTAGTGATTTGACTTGATAGCATCAGTTTACTTCATACTTCCTTTCCAAAAATAGAGGACAGGATGAAAACTTAGCATTAGTTACCACGGGTTTCAGATACGACTTTATCATTCACCCCAAGGAAAAGGTTCTGAAACCACTTCTGTATTGAAATCTTCCCATATGACAGATTTTGCAGCAAGGTCTCTCATAAAGACCTATTTTTAAAAATTACAAATCTTTTGTGAAAGTTTTAGCAGATATGAAAACCACTTATGCCCCACTTCAAACAGTCTTTTATTTGCATCCTTCTGTAAACCAAGAGTATTTACCTATTCCTGTGCTTTATAATTTTTTCGTAGAGTTCTAAAAATAGAAAAGATCCTCCAAGGATATTCCTATAATTACTTTCACATGAAAGGGAGTCTCCAAGAAAGTAGCTGAATGAGTACAAGTACTCAATTGTTTAAAAAAAAAATACACACAGATGGTAACAATCTCTATGCTATATATGGACTTGTTAAATTTTAATGTGCATCGAATCACCTAGGAATCTTGATTCTGATTCAGCAAGTCTGGAATGGAGCCTGAGATTCTGCATTTCTAACAAGCTCCCAGATGTTACCAGGGCTACTGGCCCAATGACCACTCTTGGACTCTCTGAGTAGCAAGACATAAAAAAAAAAAAAAAAAAAAAAAAAAAAAAACGATTACTTTTGGAATATACTCAAAATGCCTAAGAAATAAAGATAGCAAAAAGCTACTTTTAGAAAGTAGAATATGAACAGTGAAAAATACTTGACACAAGAAATGCTCAACAAATGCCCACTGAATTAATGAGTGAAGCAAAGGAGGCAACACGTGGTTAAACACAGAAGCTGAACCACTAACATGTTTCAGAATTCTTTTTGTTGCTTAATCAAAAGACAATTGAAAATTTTAACTAGAGCCATGGCAATTCCAAATTGTCCAAGTAGTCATTACACTTGCCCAGAATCGTGTTCTTGGTATCTCAACTGGTATGATCTCTTTGACACATTTAGGAATGAATTATCAAGACATATGAATGAAGTGAGTCAACAAGTTTATACCTTATGCTATGTTCACAAGTGTGGCTGTCGTCTGTCCCAATACACTGCCACTACAATATCATCAACTGAATCCCTTATGCTGTGTCTTTTACTCCCGTGACTTATTTATTCTGTAACTGGAAGCCTGTATCTCCCACTCCCCTTCAACCATTTTGCCCAACCCTCTAACCTCCTCCCCTCTGACAACTGTTAGTTTGTTCTCTGAAATTATAGGCTTATAGGTCTGATTCTGCTCCTTGTTTGTTTATTCATTCACTGTTGTTTTGTTATTGTTTTAGATTCCACTTATGAATGGAATCATATGGTATTTGTGTTTCCCAGTCTGACTTATTTCACTTCACATAATACTCTCTAACTCCACCCACGCTGTGGTGAATGGCCAACTCACCCTTTTTATAGCTGTGTAATATTCCATTATATATAGCTACCACATCTTCCTTATCCATTTCTCCACTGATGGACATTTAGGTTGCTTCAATATCTTGGTTATTGTAAACAATGTTGCAATAAACATAGGAGTGCATATATCTTTTCATATTAGTATTTTCATTTCCCTTGGGTAAACACTCAATAGTGGAATTATTATATAACACTGTATGTTAACTGCAATCAAATTTTTTAAAAATTAGCTACCAAGACACTATCAGATCACCACATTTTAACTCTTTGTATAGTGGTTATAGTCTAAAACTACCTTGCTTATTTACTTTTCTTTTTTCCTTTTTTGAATTGTCTGCCCTCCATAATAGAATGTACAACACAAGAGGAAAGCATCTCTGTTTTATTTAGCAGAAACTCACAAATACGTAGATGTGTCTGATTTAAATATTAGTTGCTCAATAAATATTTTTAAATAAAAAAGACATGATTAAAGAATCAGAGAATAACATCTATCAGTGCAAAACTGACACACTCTACCATATCACTGGACATGCATGAAAAACTGAACATAAGTAAAAAATGGATTCGAGCACAACATAAGGAACAGGCATACAAGCAGAATGACAAAAGAATTCTACTGGAAGGAACATACTGTAACCAACTTTGGGTAATATCATATATTCAATGCAGGAAAACAATAAAGAAATCAGACAACGTAGTTAGTGTTCAGCAATGATGCTACCATTCAGAGTATGCAAGGAAAAATAAAAATAATTTATTAAGGAAAGTTTTCATGCATGTTCTTTCCAGCCATGTACACATGGGTAGCAACACTGTTTAGTAAGCCCCACAAAAGCAAAGGGGTGTGGGGTTAGAGAGAATATTAAATGCAAACAATAAATCAGGCAACTATCTCCAGTTAGCTCTGAGGCTGGTCAGAATTAAGCAAAAACTAAACAGCAGAAAGAAAATATTCTATGGACCATTTACTAAAAGCTCAAATAAACTCACCCTGACAAATCTATTATACCTGCAGCCAAGTTCTTCCTGTTACAAATGATAAGATGGGTAACCAGAGAAAAAGATATAAAGAAACCAAGCAGCAAAGACAGGATAAATGCTCTACAAACAGGCCCTTCCTGTTTGCAGTAAACGATATCCCTTTCATTCTGGATACAAAATCCAAAAGGAGGTATCTATTTACTTAATGTCAGAAAGAAGCCTTTTGATTAAAAAAAAAAAAAATCAGCACTTTAGACAAAGCAATGAGTTCCCATTCGATCTCAATCCTAATCTTTCAAACCCTTGGAATTACACCCCATTTGGTATAAAACAAGATAAACTTGTTTTAATAGTGTGCATCTGTTGACTTCAGGCAAATCAGATCTTTAAAAATATGATACTGAGCAGATCTGCAATAGCCAGACAATATCCTTCTTCTTTTTTGTATCTCTCTTTAACATTAGTACAGTCAGTACTCCATTAATGCTTCTTGGGTGAACAACTTTGAAAAAAACACTACGGTTTGGCACCACTAAGAAAATTCCTTAGGATCACCATTTATGGATGAAGTGTAATGATTTAGGTATTAGTAATAAATACCCTTCAAGTTAGCTCTATGAACATCTATCAAGGTTTACTGAGTATTAATCATGTTTAAGGTTTGGGTTTAGCAACTGAAAAGGGACCCAAGAAGAATAATACACAATTCTTAGACAAGTTTGAATTATGCTACTTTGCTTATTTAAAAAAGACCTACATGAGTACAGATCTTCCTGCACTTACGATGCAAATATGCCCTGATAAGCCCATAGTAAACTGAAAATGTTGTCAGAACACTTACATCAGCCTACGGTTAGGCAACATCATCTAACACAAAGCATTATAAAGTGGTGACTATCTCACGTAATTTACTGAATACTGTACTGAAAGTGAAAAACTGGTTGCAGAATGGTTTCAAGTGCATTGGTTGTTTACCCTCATGCTTGCATGGCTGACTGTGAACTGTGGCTCACCACTGCTTCTTCTAAAGATCACAAGAGAGTACTGTATTACATACCACCAGCCCAGGAAAATAGCAAAATTCAAAATTCAAAATACAGTTTTTACTGTATGCATAATAGCTTTTGTACTACTGTAAAGTCAGAAAAATTGTAAATCTAACCATTGTAAACTGGGGGCCATCTATGCCTGTTTTCACTAACTGAAAGAAGTCTGAAGAGGATTTGCACTTTTACGAAAGAAGTAGAAAGCAAAAATGGCATTCAGCATTTGTTTGTGGTTTTTTTCTTTCTTTTTCTGGAGAAGGGAGGCCATTAATTTATTAATTTCTCTCTCCCTTTTTTTTTTAAGCAACTTAGTGTGGAGCCCAACATGGGGCTTCAACTCACAACCCTGAGATCAAGACTGAGCTGAGATCAAGAGTCAGATGCTTAACCAATGGAGCCACCCAGGCGCCCCCAGCATGTGTTTTGCAGGAAGCCAGTACAGAGGCAGCACACACCCTAAGCTGCGATAGGATGGCACCACCAAGCTGCTTCCCAGGAACTACACTCAGCATCTTAGCATCGGGTCACGACAGTTTTTTTTGTTTTTTTTTTTTTTTTAAAGATTTTATTTATTTATTTGACAGAGAGAGATCACAAGTAGGCAAAGAGGCAGGCAGAGAGAGAGAGAGAGGAGGAAGCAGGCTCCCTGCTGAGCAGAGTGCCCGATGCGGGACTTGATCCCAGGACCCTGAGATCATGACATGAGCCGAAGGCAGAGGTTTAACCCACTGAGCCACCCAGGTGCCCAGGACACGATAGTTTTGAACTGTGTCTATAAGCATCTGTGCTTTGTCTCAACTTACTTTCTGCATCTATTAGCAAGATGTGTCCTAAGATATCAGAAAAGCTTTAAGAGTGGTATTATGCTAAGCAAAATAAGTCAATCAGAGAAGGATCATTATCATATCAGCTCTCTGATATGAGGAATTTGAGAGGCAGGGTGGGGGGTTTTGGGGGGAAGGGAGAGGAAAAAATGAAACAAGATGGGACCAGGGAGGGAGACAAACCATAAGAGACTCTTAATCTCAGGAAACACACTGAGGATTGCTGGCTGGGGGTGGGAGGGATAGGCTGGCTGGGTGATGGACATTGGGGAGGGTATGTGCTATGGTGAGTGCTGCGAATTGTGTAAGACTGATGATTCACAGACCTGTACCCCTGAAGGAAATAATACATTATATATTAATTTAAAATTTTTTAAATATATTTTATTTATTTGAGGGGCAAAGGGAGAGGGTGAAGTAGGCTCCCTGCTCAGTAGGGAGGCCCAATGCAGGGCTCTATCCCAGGACCTGGGATCATGACCTGAGCCGAAGGCAGACATTTAACCCACTGAGCCACCCAGGCACACCTAAAGAAAGAACTTTCAATTCGAGTGATCACAAAAGGCCATGTGGAAAAGGTGGTTTGCTTTGTTTTTTTCAGTAGGCTCCTTAAGTAGGCGTGAAGCCCAACATAGGACGCGAACTCATGACTATGAGATCAAGACCTAAGCAGAGATCAAGGGTCAGACACTTAACCAACTGAGCCACCCAGGCCACAGAAAAGATGGTTTTTAAGTTATGCTTTGAAGGGTGAGTATAAGATGTCAACGGAAAGAAACTTGAAGTGCCAAGGGCAAATGGAATTGCAGACAAGGGAATTAGCATGACTAAGAATACTGTAACTACTCAGGAACTAGTAAGTAGTCCCGACTGGTTGGAATAGGGCTACAAAAGGGAAGTAGAAGGAAGTAGGGTTAGAATAGAGTTACCACGAAAATTAATTCTAACAGAAATAACAGTGGATAGTGTTTACTGAGTAGCTACTAAATACCACCCACTATCCTACATACTTTACTGTGTTATATTACAATTACTCCATAATGTAGGTGTTTTCATTTCCCATAAAAATAAACAGGTTCTGGAAGGTTTAAAAATAAACCTTTTAAAAATAAAAAAAATAGTTTTAAAATAAAACTATTAATACACAACAGGGTAGTGATTCTATTGTAAATTCCCAGAACAGTATCTGTCTTTCTAAAACTTAGTACTGTAGATGCTTCTACCTCACTGTTCTCTGCTCAAGAAACTTCTATCTGTTAATTTATGGACAGGCTAGGGGCACCTGGGTGGCTCAGTTGGTTAAGCAACTGCCTTCAGCTCAGGTCATGATCCTGGAGTCCTGGGATCGAGTCCCAAATTGGGCTCCCGGCTCCATGGGGAGTCTGCCTCTCCCTCTGACCTTCTCTTCGCTCATGCTCTCTCTCACTGTCACTCTCTCAAATAAATAAATAAAATATTTTAAAAACTTTATGGACAGGCTATTCAATCTGGCCAGGACCACCTCCGTTCCCACCAGTTTCGGTCCACCATTCATGTACCTCTTTCTCTTTCCGTAGAGTGTATGTGAACAGGGAATGGGGATAAAGTGAATGAAAAGGAAAGACAGATTACGAAAGATGTGAATAACATGTTTAATAGTTCAGACATTAGGGGCACCTGGCTGGCTCAGTTGGTTAAGGGCTGCCTTCAGCTCAGGTCATGATCTAGGGTCCTGGGATTGAGCCCATTTCAAACACCCCCCCCAAAAGGCCCCTGCAAAGGTCCCTACATTGGGCTCCGAGCTCAGTGGGGAATCTGCTTCTCCCTCTCCTTCTGCCACTCCCCAACACTCATGTTCTTTTTCTTTCTAAAAAAGAAATTTTTTAGAAATTTTTTTCTAAAAAAGAAATTTTTATAAAAAAAATAAAATCTTAAAAAAAAATAGTTCAGACTTTATCCTGAAGGCAGTGGAGAACTACTGCAGGTTTTTAAGCTGGGAAGTAGGTAAACAAAGTAGAAGCAGGAGAGGTTAGAGTCAGAGAGAAACTCAACACATGATTGGGTAAATTCAGGTTATCAGGGAAATAACTCACAATGGGGATCCCTAGGGAAGCTGAAACTAATACAGGGCAGAGAAACTTGAAAAGCCTTGCAACCAAAGCTTAAGAACTACCATTCCCCTTAGTTTTCTAGCTGATTTCATTAGCATGCTTCTCATTAACCCAGGCAGTCTCCTGTCTCATTCTGAGGCATTTTTATAACACACCTTCCTTGACCCACTCTGATAAATGGCTTAATGAAAGAGATATAGCAATAGAACCAAAACAGAAGAGAGAAAGAGGATGGCTATCTCATAAGCATCTCAATACAACATGTCCAAAATTAAACTCTTGGTTCTCTCTTTCTCCTATCCACAGTGAAGAGCTGAATCCTACCATCGAGTAGCTCAAACCAGAAAATGAAGCACTATCCTTGTGTCAGCCTTGTCCATCTCCCTTCCCAGTCCAATCCACCTGTTACTCTGTAGTCTACCTCCAAAATGTAGTTAGAATGGGTCCATTTTTCTCCTTCTATACTGCTACCATGTGTGTGCAAGGTTCCTTCACTTCTCACCTGAATTATAGCCCCCTGAATGATCTCTATGACCTCATTTTGTTCCACTTTCCTCCTGTCCTCTATATTCTAGTCACACTAGCCAAGCGCTTTCCTGACTTAAGACATCTGTGCATGCAATTTCCTTAGACTGGAAGACACCCCGCCCCCTGCAAAATGCTCAGTGTCTTCACCAGACTTTAAGTTTAATTGAAGTTTCAGCTTGAATAATTCCTCCTCAAAACAACCTTCCTTGACTGCTCTAATATCTACAAAGTCTCCTATAAGTCCCTTCTCCAATTCTCTATCCCAGAACCTACCTGTTTCCTTCACAGACTCTCTCAATGGATAAGAACTGGACATTTACTGGACATTTACTGCCTAATGTCTGTCTTCCCCACTCCACCACCACCAACTACACTGTAATACCAATGACAAGAGGGCTATTTTCTCTCCCATAGTATACCTAGTACCTAGCATAGAACTTGTGCTACCCAGCAGAGAACTTGACACTTAGCCTAGAATTTGTGCTACTTAGGGGCACCTGGGTGGCTCAGTGGGTTAAAGCCTCTGCCTTTGGCTCAGGTCATGATCCCGGGTTCCTGGGCTCAACCTCGCATAGGGCTCTCTGCTCTGCAGGGAGCCTGCTTCCCCCTCTCTCTCTGCCTGCCTCTCTGCCTACTTATGATCTCTGTCTGTCAAATAAGTCAACAAATCTTAAAATAAAAAAAAGAATTTGTGCTACCTAGCACAGAACACTGTAGGCAGTAACTTTTGTTCAATAAATGAATAAACATAAGGGAAAAAGAATAATTTAGGTTAACCACGTATTATACATAAACAGGACAGAGGTTATCCAATTTGACAATAGTTCATAAGAAAAGGATGTTAAGGTCTTGACTGAACGTGCTCGAACAGAAAAAAATTCTAAAATAGCTAATAATCTTCAGCTGCATTTTTAGATTTACAGTGACCAGAGTACTCATTTAACTCCTCAACATTTATTTTTTGAAAACATTACCAGGTTCTGGGCCATATGGTTAAGTTGTGGGGCTACAACAGTGAGAGATACAAACATAGTTACTGACATCCTGAGCTTCACTCTCCATGCAGAAGACAATGGAATGTAACAATCTCTTACTTATCACTATTTATATTACATCTTTAATCTTATACTCAAATCTGGACAGTTTTTTAAAAACCAGAATCTGTTGAGAAGAGATAGAATATAATGATGGAATTTGAAACCATGTCATCAGGTAAATAATTGAAAGATAGTGGAATGGCTGGGAAGCCTGGCTGGTTCAGTCAGTAGGACATAGGACTCTTGATCTTGGAGTCATAAGTTCAAGCCCCACACTGGACACAGAGTTTACTTTAAAATATACATATGTATTGGGATGCTTAACCTAGAAAAAGAGAATAGAAAGTAGGGAAGTGACTGTTGCTCTCATGAATTTCAGAGCTGCCAAATTCTATGTGATTTCTAATAACAGAACTCAGATTAATCTGTGGAAATTACAAAGTTTTCATCTCAGTGAAGTAAAAGGAATAAATTTCTAATAATTAGAGTTATCAATCATTAAATGAGCTGCTTAGGAATAGTGAGCCTATTATCACTGAAAATATTCCATGAGAAGATGAATGACAGTCTATTATGGATGCCAGAGAAAAGATTCTTCCATGATGCGAGTCCTTACATTAACTGACCTCTACAGTTCCACCCAATGCTAAGATTTTACAGATAGGAAGGAAGGTAAGGAAGAAAACAAAAGGGACATTAGAACAGTGATGAAGGGGCGCCTGGGTGGCTCAGTGGGTTAAAGTCTCTGCCTTTGGCTCGGGTCATGCTTGGGTCATGATCCCAGTGTCCTGGGATGGAGCCCCACATAGGCTCTCTGCTCGGCGGGGAGCCTGCTTCCTCCTCTCTCTCTGCCTGCCTCTCTGCCTACTTGTTATCTCTGTCTGTCAAATAAAAAAATAAAATCTTAAAAAAAAAAAAGGAATAGTGATGTAACTGGGTTATTTTTAAAAGGCTACAATATCAAGTCAGAGTTACAATTTGTGTTAGAAGGGGAAAAAAAAAAAAATAAAGGATAAAAGGCCCATTTGCTTCTCTAATCACACAGCAGAATCCAGCAGTATTCTTGCCAATTGAAAGAAAAAACTATTCAAGTATTCAAGTTTCAAAAAATATGCAGAAAATAGTTTCCCAACAAAAATCGATCCATTCAAGACCACCAGGAAGTATCTCTCCTTGATAACTCATTTAAGTATACTAATTAGCACTTCCAGAAAAAGGAATAACCACCTATTTCGTTTTCAGATAAAAATGGCAATTTAAAATACACAAAATAAGTTTCTTTGTGAATCTCCCTCCATCCTTCTGAAATTACTTTGACCTTAAACTACTCCTTATGTAGACTTTTATTTTTCTTTAAGATTTTTATTTCATTTATTTGACAGACAGAGAGAGGAGGAAGCAGGCTCCCTGTTGAGCAGAAAGCCTGATGAGGGGCTCGATCCCAGGACCCTGAAATCACGACCTGAGGCTTTAACTCACAAGTAGGCAGAGAGGCAGGCAGAGAGAGAGGGGGAAGCAGGCTCCTCATTGAGCAGAAAGCCTGATGCAGGGCTTGATCCCAGGACCCCGGGATCATGACCTAAGCCGAAGGCAGAGGCTTTAACCCACTGAGCCACCCAGGCGCCCCCTTATGTAGACTTTTAAAGAATACTTGCCATAATGAGTGAGTCAGAAATGTTACTCAGCATGAACATGCTGTTTTCAACAACTTAATTTTTAATTTAAGAAATTTCTGTGATGACTAACACCATTGAACCAACTCATTCAAAGACATTTTCAAATAAACAAATTTACTCATCTCCTTCTAAGAAGACCAAAGAAGTGCTCTTCACTTCTCCATAGAATTCAGACTCATACTTAGACGATGTCTAGACATATTTTCCAAGTATACCACCTAGGCCCTCCAAAAGGATACACCACTTCCATGATTACTGGGCATCACTGAGAAACTGGTTCTTTCCCAAAGAACTGAGTTTTACATCCTTTGGGTATCAAATATGTCAGGTTAGCCATTCTGAATGGAAATCTTTATAAGGTGGATGTGCTTCCTTTTTTCATCTAAATAATCTACAGAACATAATTAAACCTTTACTGATTTAGTCATCATCATGAACCTCAATTACTATGCAGTGTTAATGCCCTCAGTGTTAATGTCCTCAAGTCTGTGGGGATGGTGAGCTCAGCCACAAGAATACGTGAGCATAGTGGGTTTTTATTTTTGTATCTACCATTAATAGTTTTCCTATTCATTTATTTGCAGAATTAACCCAGATTTCCTGCAGATGTCCAGGTGGTCTGCCAACAAGTAGCTTCCACCATCTCTTCTTCTAATCTGCTATTTGCTAATCTACCACTGACGAGGAAACTAAAGAGCCAAGTATATTAAATCATGTCTAAAACAAGAATAAGGGGGTGCCTTGGTGACTCAGTGGGTTAAAGCCTCTGCCTTCGGCTTAGGTCATGATCCTGGGGTCCTGGGATCAAGCCCTGCATCAGGCTCTCTGCTCAATGTGGAGCCTGCTTCCCCCTCTCTCTCTGCCTGCCTCTCTGCCTACTTGTGATTTCTGTCTGTCAAATAAATAAATAAAATCTTAAAAAAAATAAAAATAAAAATAAATAAAACAAAAATAAGTGTTAAGGAAGAATAAGACTAATGCTTCCTATTGCTGCAATAACTTCAGCACATGTATCTTAGGAAACATATTTTGGCTCTTCAAATGCCAAATAAGCCTACTATGAGGTTCCCATTATACTGTGACTAGTAAGTAGAAGCTGTGAATAAACTACACCCATATAAAGACCACTATTTTTTTATAAGTAGAGACCAAAAGTCTTTAATGTTGTTATTTATATAAGGTGCTGTATTCATATAAGCTCTTCTAGAAAACAAAAAAAGTAATAGTTGAGCTTGAAAGTATAACAGAAAGGAAGAACTTCTTAAAAGCTCAAAAATCTCAAGGTAAACACACACAAAACCTGAAAAATTCTAGCTGCAGAGTGGTTTTACCTAAAACTTACAGAACATTTCTTACATTTATTTTCATTTTATCATCTCAGAGCCAGTCCAATCTAACAATACTTAACTAATTTTCTAAACTCAAGAAATTCTCTAAGATTTATTATGTGGGTAAATTTTCACTTTGACCCAAAGACTACAGTAAATTAACTGAACATCAAATATCATCTGATTAGTGTGTTAGTATGAATCAGAAACTTGCACTGGATCATGGCTTGTTTGGGCAAATGTTCTAAGATTGGAACAGATGCTACAGTTGTCTCCCACCACTGATAATGTGAAAAATATACTAGAGACTACCAGAAGGTAAAATCCTTCCTTACAGTTTTAACACTGGCACAGAGACAAGATTTCATAACAATGGAGTATTTCAAAGAGATGGGACGAAGGATGGGTGAAATAGGTGATGGGGATTAAGGAGTGCACTTGTGATGAGTGGCAGGTGATATATGAAAGTGTTGAATCACTGTATTGTACATCTGAAACTAATATTACATTGTTAACTAATTGGAATTTTTAAAAAACTTAATTTTTATTAAAAAATTAAAAATAGGGACGCCTGGGTGGCTCAGTTGGTTAAGCAGCTGCCTTCGGCTCAGGTCATGATCCCAGCGTCCTGGCATCGAGTCCCACATTGGGCTCCTTGCTCGGCGGGGAGCCTGCTTCTCCCTCTGCCTCTGCCTGCCATTCTGTCTGCCTGTGCTCGCTCTCTCCCCTCTCTCTCTCTGATAAATAAATAAAATCTTTAAAAAAAATTAAAAATAAATAAATATTCTACAGCTGTAAATCCACAGAGGTTATGATTTGTTGTCCAATGAAGAATGAATGCCTGTTGTCTAAACAACATACAGAAGTACATGTTTTCATAATAACAAAAGTCCAATAAACTCCTTCATCTCTAAAAGTAATAATAATAATACTAATAATGGTAGAGTATTTAATAATAATGGTAGAGTATTTCAGACAACCCATTATTTGCTAAAGGAATTCAATGAAAGTACTGACTAAGCTTGATGACATTTCTCTCTCAAAAGAGAAGGGCCCGGGGCACCTGGGTGGCTCAGTGGATTAAGCCGCTGCCTTCGGCTCAGGTCATGATCTCAGTGTCCTGGGATCGAGCCCCGCATCGGGCTCTTTGCTCAGCGGGAGCCTGCTTCTCTCTCTCTCTCTCTCTGCCTGACTCTCCGCCTACTTGTGATTTCTCTGTCAAATAAATAAATAAAATCTTTAAAAAAAAAAAAAAGAGAAGGGCCCTATTATTGTGTACTTAATTCTGAGCAATAAAGAATAATTTGTTGCTAGGGCGCCTGGGTGGCTCAGTGGGTTAAGCCGCTGCCTTCGGCTCAGGTCATGATCTCGGGGTCCTGGGATCGAGTCCCGCATCGGGCTCTCTGCTCAGCGGGGAGCCTGCTTCCTCCTCCCTCTCTCTCTCTGCCTGCCTCACCATCTACTTGTGATTTCTGTCAAATAAATAAATAAAATCTTTAAAAAAAAAAAAAAAAAAAAAAAAAAAAAAGAATAATTTGTTGCTAATATGATCGTATCAGGAAACTTGGCAGAAAATAGCAATTTCACAAAGGTTTTTTTGTCAAGAATTATTTATTTATTTGAGAGAGAGAGAGAGAGAGAGAGAGAGAGAAAGAGAATGTGGGGGGCAGAGGAAGAGAGAGAATTTTAAGCCAATTCTGCACTGAGCATGGATCCTGTTGCAGGGCTCAATCTCATAACCCTGAGATCATGACCTGAGCCAAAACCAAGAGTTGGATGCTTAACTGACTGTGTCACCCAGGCACCCTTCACAAAGTTTTTATACTCAGAAAAAAGGTATGTCAGTCAAATGTGTAAGCTTACAAAAATATAGAACTTGTAAGAACACGGCAATTCTAGAAAGTGAGGTTCATTCACTATAGTCACAGACGTATATTAAGTGCCAGGTTCTTTTTCAGGCCCTAGGGATATGACAATAAAATTGTCTTTATACAATCAGAAATTTTTAGAAAAACAAGAAGAAAGTATTAAAGACATAGCCATGAACAGCATGGAGATTATGGGGATATATGTACAATAATGAAGTTTTTAAAAATAGCATTGCAAAGGAATACTTATAAAAATAATGGCCAAAAGGTTAAGGCCACTAAAGGACAGAGCTTAAGAAAGAAAGAAACAGACCCAGCAATTGAACTACTGGGTATTTACCCTAAAGATACAAACATAGTGATCCGAAGGGGCACGTGCACCTGAATGTTTATAGTAGCAATGTCCACAATAGCCAAACTATGGAAAGAACCTAGATGTCCATCAACAGATGAATGGATCAAGAAGATGTGGTATATATACAGAATGGAATACTATGCAGCCATCAAAAGAAATGAAATCTTGCCATTTGCGACAACATGCATGGAACTAGAGCGTATCATGCTTAGTGAAATAAGTCAAGCAGAGAAAGACAACTATTATATGATCTCCCTGATATGAGGAAGTGGTGATGCAACATGGGGGCTTAAGTGGGTAGGAGAAGAATCAATGAAACAAGATGGGATTGGGAGGGAGACAAACCATAAGTGACTCTTAATCTCACAAAACAAACTGAGGGTTGCTGGGAGGAGGGGGGTTGGGAGAAGGGGGTGGGGTTATGGACATTGGGGAGGGTATGTGCTTTGGTGAGTGCTGTGAAGTGTGTAAACCTGGCGATTCACAGTCCTGTACCCCTGGGGATAAAAATATATGTTTATAAAAAATAAAATAAATAAATAAATAAATAAATAAATAAAATTTAAAAAAAAAAAGAAAGAAACAAAGAAAGAAAGACCTTCTAAAAATGGCAAGAAAGAGCGGGAAGGAGGGAGAAAGAAAGGAAAGTCAAAGTCAAACTACAGCTTGAAAAAAAGAGAAACTGAATAGTGTTGACATGGGTCAGAGTCAGAATTACCTACATTCTTTTTTTTTTTTTTTAACCTATGTTCTTTAAAACCAAACAACATAAAAGAAGAACTTACAGTCAAACACAGTTTAGGGTAGTATAAGTAACCTTATACAAATGTGTTTTGGTAGGGGCACCTAATTGGCTCAGCTAGTTAAGCATCTGCCTTTGGCTCAGGTCATGATCCGAGGGTCCCAGGACAGAGCCCCACATCGGGCTCTCTGCTCTGAGAGGACCCTGCTTCTCCCTCTCCCTCTGTCTGCCACTCCCTCTGCTTATGTTCTGTCAAATAAATAAATAAATCTTTTTAGAAAGAAAAATGTATTTTGTTCTCCAGTCCTAGAAAAGTTGTACTTCCAGTTTTAGAAGTAACTTGCAAGGTGACTGGGTGGCTCAATTGGTTGAGCAGCTGCCTTAAGCTCAGGTCATGATCCTGGAATTCCGGGATCGAGTCCTGCATGGGGCTCCCTGCTCAGCAGGGGGTCTGCTTTTCCCTCTGACTTTCCCCCCTGTAATGCTCACTCTCTCTCATTCTCTCTCTCTATCTCAAATAAATAAATAAAATCTTTTTTTTTTAAATGGAAGTAACTTGCAAATTTAATTTCAGATTGACTAATATACCATGGGTCCATACCAAATTCAAAACTATCTCAAGCTGGAGAGATCAAAACCAACAAGGCAGCATTTTAAAGAAATGTAAGGTTTCTGCATTGAGGTTTGAAAAGGAATTACAAAGAAAAAAAAAGTGGAAAAAATATTCATCAATCAGAGAACAAATGAATAAATTAACTATTAATTAATAGGATGGAAACTATCGCTGCGAAAATGACCTAGAACTACACATATCAACATAGATGAATCTCGCATGTGATGAAAAAAGCAGACTAAAGTATTACATATTTCATTAATACTGTTCATACAAAATGAAAAACAAGCAATACAATTATATATATATATATAAATTAGAAATAGGAATACTAACTAGACTTAGACTCTAATTAGACTTAGAAATACATATGTAATGAAAGTATAAAGAAATGCATAATCTCAAAATTTAGAATAGTGGTTACCTCCAAAGATAGGGAGGAAAATGAGATTGGAGAAGTACCAGAAGGACTCTCAGCTCTATCAGGTCAGTTTTGTAAATTGGGTAATGTTTATCTTTTTCTGTTCTTTAAATATTTTATAATTTTAAAGAATTACATAATTATATTATGAGGAAGACTTAACTTGGTAACATTATTTTTCAAAGATTCATGTGAGCCAAAACTGCAATGTAGTTTCTAAAAAGATAACGTAATCTTAATAGAAAGTGTGGTATCCAGATGATAGGAAATAACTGAGCCACTGTATTCTTTTTAGTTAACCACAGAATAGTGTTCCATTCTGAGCACTACATTTTATGCAGGACATTCACAAAACAGTATATTCAATGACTAGAATGTTCTGGTCTCTAGACTCCTAGACTCTAGGAGTATAAGGACCAGAATGTTCCTAGAGTCTAGGAGTCTAGAGACCATGACCTCTGATAATCCATCAAAAGAGGTAAGGATATGGGGTGCCTGGGTGGCTCAGTGGGTTAAACCTCTGCCTTCAGCTCAGGTCATGATCTCAGGGTCCTGGGATCGAGCCCCGAATAGGGCTCTCTGCTCAGCAAGAAGCCTGCTTCCCCTTCTCTCTCTGCCTACATGTGATCTCTGTCAGTCAAATAAATAAAAACTTTAAAAACAAAACAAAACAAACAAACAAACAAAAAAACCCAGAAGAAATGAGGATAATAAGGATAGAAGGATAATAAGACTAAAGGGAGAAACTATATAGTTGTCTAAATATAAAAGCAAGAGTAAGATGAATGGATAAAATGTGGAGTAGATATGTGCAATGGAATATATTTAGCCTTAAAAAAGAATGAAATTCTGATATGTACTACGACATGGATGAATCTTAAAAACATTATGCTAAGTGAAGGCATTATGCTAAGGCAGACACCAAAGGACAGATATTGTATGATTCCACTTATGATGTACCTAAAATAGTCAAATTCATACAGACAGCAAATAGAGTAATAGTAATTCACAGTGGTACAGGTGGCTGGAAGAAGGGGACAATAGGAGTTATTGTTCATTGGGTAGAGTTTCAGTTTGAGGTGATAAAGTTCTGGAGAGGGATAGTGGTAATGGTTACATAACAATGTGGATATCCGTACTATCACTGAATGGTACAGTTAAATAGTTAAGACAGTAAATTTTACATTGCACATATGTTACCACAATTTTTTTAAAGGAAAAAGTAAGTTTTCTCTGACATTCCAAATCCTTGTTAAATATCCCTCCTGTGTACCCCTATAGCTCTAGTATTTTCATATTTATTACACTGTACTATATTGTAATTGCTTACTTAAAATGTTCCACAAAGGCAGGAAATCTCTTGTTAATTTTCACATCTTTTGCATTTATCACAATCATTGACACTCAAGTATTTGATGAATAAATAAAAACATTTTCTAGATACTTCAGGGGATACAAAAATGAGTAAGACAGAAGTCCTACCTTCAATGAGCTTACAATTCAGTACAGAAATACATTTTTTGTTTTCTGACTGGTAACCTAGTGTTAAAATGATGTAAATCTACAACTGAAAAAGCCCTTAACTATCAACTGTCTAATTTGTTCAAATATGAAGTCACTAAGAAAAAATGAATATTTACCTAAGATCACTCAGCTAATGGTGACCTTAATAACTAATAACTTAAGAACTATTAATTTAGCTAATAACTAAGTCAGCATGGTAGGAACATGGCATTATGACCCTCAGGCCATTGTTATTTCCATTACAACATCATAAAGCTTTATCTCTGCAGACCAAATCAGAATTCCACTGGAATGGGATAATAGTGCATAAGACAGAGTTAAGGAAGATAAGTCTCCTTTTAGCTACAGTGATCTCAAGCTAATACCAGTGCCCGAAAAGATGCTTCTAATTAAAAAGAAACCGTCTATCCATATGAAATGGGAAGTCCGAGCCATAGGTCGCATCCTTTTAAATGCCCCACTAATAGAATCCTCCAAGCAACATCCAATTAATAATTATAGCCAAATTGGGCTGTCAAGTACCCCATATGTAACAATTGTCCTCTGCAACTTATTCTGCTGAACTGAAAGCTTTTAATATATAATTGTCTATATTTGAAAGGAAAATTGCGAGTGGGTGTACATATCTGTAATAAGATATTTATAACACTCTAGTCTAACATCCTGACAGTTGGTACCATGTAAATCAGCTCTAATCCTAAGACTTAGAATCCTGGAAACTTAAGCATTTTCCATGAAGCATGCATACATATGCATGTGCATAAACACACACAACCGGCCAACATTTCAACATGATCTCCAAACATCTTTCTTTCTCCCTTCCCAATGAGGCAGTACATGGAAACCTGGCAACACAAAAAAGCTGAAGATATAAAAATTCACTCCAGCAATGGGTGTTCGAAATGACTGGAACTGTGGGTACCTGGGTGGCTCAGTTGGTTGGTATCTGCATTCAGCTCAGGTCATGATTGGGATGGAGCCCCACATTGGGCTCCCTGCTCAGCTGGGAGCCTGCTTCTCCCTCTACCTTTGCCTGCAGCTCCTCCCACTTGTGCTCTCTCTTGTTCACTATCTCTTTCTCTCTGTCAGATATATAAAATCTTTAAAAATATTTTTTAAAAAATTACTGGAACTTGCTTTCTTCCAAGCAACTTACAGGACTCCATAAGGATTCCCCATCATAGAGCTATAGGAACCATATAAATGACTTCCACAGAATCTTTATAGTTCTAAAATACAAGAGTAAGATAGAAAAAATCTACTCTGAGTTCTTTGAATTATATCCCTTAGTCATAAGGGGTTTCATTTGACATGGTTTTATCCTCCATTTTCAACTCCCAGTGTATTGATTATATTGCCCAGACACAATTTTCCACACTGATGTCTCCAAATCAGTTTGTATAAATAGAAAGAGATGACTTAATCCTTGTTCTAGAAATACATAGTAAGTCCATACTTCCTATGTCATGGGATATGGATGAAATCGAAATTATTGAGTTTATTTCTAAAGATGCAGATCTATCACTCTGAGTCCAACACTGAAACATGGCTAGGTAATAAAACATGACCCCACATTTCAGGATGTCTAAAAATATCTTGTTCCTTTCAGGGGAGGGGCAGAAAACCCTCTTCATTCCCTTTTTTTCTCTATATCCTTTAAATATAATTCTTCCTACAGACACTGTTTTCTAGCACAGTATCAGGAAATTCCAGACCCAAATATAATGACCTAGTATTTATATAATAGCTATCATGAGGGAAAATATAAATTACAATGCTGCTTATATTAAAAAATATGAGAAAACATAGTTTTCAAGTATAGAAATAAGAGCAGTGGGAAACAAAGGATAATGTGCTATGAGGGGCAGCCGGGTGGCACAGTCATTTGCCTTCGATTCAGGTCATGATCCCCAAATCCTGCATTGGTTCAGGCTCCCTGCTCAGCAGGAAGCCTGCTTCTCCCTCTCCCACTCCCCCTGCTTGTGTTTCCTCTTTTGTTGTGTCTCTCTCTCATATAAATAAAGTCTTCTTTAAAAAAAAAAAAATGTGGTATGAGAAAGATATACTTGAAAACAAAGGACCTGAAATTGTCTATAAATGTAATGCAAGCACCTGATAAGGAACTCATTACACAGATAAAGATCACATACTATAAAAATCGGGTTCAAATCATTTTTAAATTGTTTACAAACAGAAACAAAAGCATTTGTGTTTAACAATTTTCCTACAGTACTTGGAACAGCTCCTTAAGGAAGTAGAAGAAATAGCTAAACAATTTTTTTTAAGGTTTTTATTTATTTATTTGATAGACAGAGAGAGATCACAAGTAGGCAGAAGGCAGGCAGAGAGAGGGGGGGAAGCAGGCTCCCCGCTGAGCAGAGAGCCCGATGCGGGGCTCGATCCCAGGACCCTGAGATCATGACCTGAGCTGAAGGCAGAGGCTTAAACCACTGAGCCACCCAGACCCCCCAACAATTTTTATACCAAATATCCATTATTCCTTCAATTTATTGCAAGATGGGGAAAAAGCAACTCTCCAAAAAAGTTACTCCTTCAATGAAGAAAAAAAAATATCTTTGAGTTAAAAATCTCAATATCAGGGCGCCTGGGTGGCTCAGTGGGTTGGGGCCTCTGCCTTCGGCTCAGGTCATGATCCCAGGATCCTGGGATCGAGCCCCGCATCGAGTTCTCTGCTCAGCAGGGAGCCTGCTTCCTCCTCTCTCTCTCTGCCTGCCTCTCTGCCTACTTGTGATCTCCGTTTGTCAAATAAATAAAATCTTAAAAAAAAAAAAACCTCAATATCTTTCATGATCCCGAGTAAAAAGCTTTATTTTTGTTCATATTACATGAAGATTATAGACTCTTAACATGGAAAGAATTTTAATAAGTTACCTACTTTAACTTTTCATTCAGTGCAGGAATCCCTTCTGACCTACTGTTAACCACAGGCGAGTAATCTAGCTCTCATTTAAACACATTTTATTTGTTTATTTGAGAGAAAGAGCATGAGCAGGGAGAGGGGAGAAGGAGTGGGAAAAAGACTCCCCTCTGAGTGGGGAGCCCCAAGCAAGGCTCAATCTCAGGACCCCGGGATCAAGACCTGAGCCCAAGCCACGCAGGTGCCCCTCGCCCTACCCGTCATTTAAGCACCTCTGAGGGCAGCGACCTTGACTTTACAAACTCCATTGTTAGGTAATTCACTCTAGAAAGAGCTCTTACATTGAACCCAAATCTGCCTCTCTATAATTTGTACACATTAGTCCTAATTTGAGCCACTAGATCTTCCAAAATAAGCCTACTTCTGATTCCATCCTAATTTTTCAAATCTTTTAAGACAGTATTAGTTTGAACTAGATAAAACTATCAATATTCAACTTATTTTACCTTAAAAAAAACACACACACAGCAATTTCATGTAGTTCAAATCAATATATTTTTTACCCCTCACACTACTCCCTTCTGCTTTGGTCTTCTCTTTCTAAGGCTAAATATTCCCAGACCCTTAAACTGTTCCTCATATCTATATCCAAGGATATTTAGTTCCTTATTATCCTGGTCAACTTCCTCCAAATAGTTTCCAGAGTATCAGTATCTTTCTTTCCAATGTGGTACTCAGAACTACACTTTTTTCTAATGACTGAAATCAGAAAAGTTCTAATATGAATCCTATTTTATAACCTGATGAACTGAAAACTGAACAGCAAACTCTCAAAAAGAGCTAAAATGATCTTGCTAGAATTTATTTTTAATTTTTTATATAATAAAATCTGTAGGCTTTTTTTTTTTTTTTTTAAAGATTTTGTTTATTTATTTGACAGAGAGAAATCACAAGTAGATGGAGAGGCAGGCAGAGAGAGAGAGAGGGAAACAGGCTCCCTGCTGAGCAGAGAGCCCGATGCGGGCCTCGATCCCAGGACCCTGAGATCATGACCTGAGCCGAAGGCAGCGGCTTAACCCACTGAGCCACCCAGGCGCCCAAATCTGTAGGCTTTTTTAAAAATTTTTATTAAGTAGGCTCCACATTGGGCCTGCAGCCTCCTTAATAAAAATTGGGAAAACAAAAACAAAAACAAAAACCTCACAACCCTGAAATCAAGAGTTCTTCACTCTACCGACTGAGCCACCCAGGCATCCTCCTCTTCACTGTTCTTTAAACATGCTAAGCACACTCTCTATCTGGGCCTTCATACCTGTGTGGCTTCCTCTGCCTGGAAAGCATTTTCCAGATAGCCACAAGGCTTACTCCCTTTGGGTCTTTACTCAAATATCACTTTCTGTCATTTTTCTTTTCTTTAAGATTTTATTTATATATTTGTCAGAGAGAGAGCAAGCAAGTGGGCACAAGCAGAGGGTGCAGCAGGCAGAGGTTGAGAAGCAGGCTCCCTGCTGAGCAGAGAGCCTGACATAGGACTTGATCCCAGGATCCCAGGATCATGACCTGAGCTGAAGTCAGCTGTGTAACCAACTGAGCCACCCAGGTGTCCCTCAAATATTACTTTCTCAGTGAGGCTCTCCTCAGCCACACTAACTAAAATTAGAGCCCCCACTGCACTTCTTTTCTTTTTCCTTTCCTGCTTTAGTTTTCTCTGCAGCACTTACTACTCTGTAGTGACATACTATATAGTTTTTTGCTTATTTTGTTTATTGTCTCTCTACCTCACTAGAATGTAAACTCCATTGGAATAAAATATATTACCTGTTTCATTCATTGCTGCATCCCTAGTACTTACAAATCTGCACCAATAAATATCAGCTGAACAAATAAGTGAGCAAATAAATGAAAGAAACTGATCTTGATATCCACAAAGGCCAAGAACTATTTTCCTCATGATAAAAGATGTATATGAGTCATTTGGTGAAGGGTAAAGAAATAAACAAACTCCAGATATATTCAAGAGGAATACAAAAGCTTATTTACATATCCAAGGTATTCAAATACTGCAGATATAGAGAGGCTGACTCCTTATTTTAGAATAAATTGATGAAAGCTTACAAACAGTATTAGAAACTGTGTATTACTCTTCTAAAAATTTTTTTTAACTTACACAGTAAAAACTATTTTTTAAAATTTGTTTGAAACAGAGAGAGCAGAGGAAGGGAGGACGAAGAGGGAGAGAAAGAGAGAGAATCCTCAGACAGACTCCCAGCTGGGTACAAAACCCAATATGGAGTTCGATCTTAGGACCCTGAGATCATGACCTGAGCCCAAACCAAGAGCTGCCGTTTAACTGACTTTGTCACCCAAATAATAAATACTATTTTAAAGAAAACATTCACTCATAGAAGAATGCTTTTGCAATTTAACTACAAAACAATTAGCTAAATTACTGTGTTGTCTACCAGGAAAGGAAATTAAAATGCCAAGACCTTGCAACTGCTCAAGTTTATTCCAAATATTTTCTTGTGTAGTCCACGTAGTCTCTAACAAAGGTATCACTAAAATGAAATCAGAGTAATGAGCATCAAGGCAAGTGGCAATGTCCCCGGATTCCCTAAGGGTATATAGTTCTGGGTCAGCTCCCAGAAGTCTGAGTCCAGAGAGATGCTGGCCTAGTCATTACTGCCTAACCTCTAGGTCATTCTTCATTTATATGCATTCTGGAAAAAATAAGGTTTTGTTTCAGTGCTGCCTAGAGGTATCCAGAAACGTCACTAACTCTGTATCTCTGCATCTGATTCATTCATTCTCTTTCTCTTTGATATAGGCTCTGACCAACTAACACCTATTCTCTTAAGTAACTGCTGCCCTATAAGAAACCCTACCAGAAGCAACTTTCAAAAATTTTTTTAAAGTTATTATAAAATACTTTCCTGGATCATTTAGGTTTTATGGAAAATTTTAAACAATGTAATAAAATTCTCATTGAAGGCCAATAAGAACTACAATATCAAAAAAAGGTTTTTTTCATATTTAAGCAACTACATATTTTTCTTTTTTCTCCTTTGAGGAAAAATAAAATTAAGGTTTTAACATAAATAATAATATTTTATTTGTAAAATCACAAGTAGATCACAAATAGGCAGAGAGGCAGGCAGAGAGAGAGGGGGAAGCAGGCTCCCCACTGAGCAGAGAGCCCAATGTGGGGCTCGATCCCAGGACCCTGGGATCATGACCTGAGCCGAAGGCAGAGGCTTAACCCATTGAGCCACCCAGGCACCCCTACAAATAATATTTTAAAAACTCACTAATTCAAGTAGACCTATGTACTCATTCAATAAACATTCAGTGAGCGTATCATAATATTCTAGACACCATGCTAAGAGCCAAGATGGGACTTCTACCCTCAAAGAGTATACAGTCTATTAAAAGTACAGGCAAAAGCAAGCAATAATGTAGTAATATATGCAGAACGTAACCAGAGTACAGAGAAAAAGCATTTAAACCAGCCATCAGTAAAGTCCTTTTAGAGATGACCTGAGCTAACTTTTAAAGAATGAGTAGGAGTAAGTTTATTTTATTTTATTTTATTTTATTTTATTTTTTTAATATAAGCTCCATGCCCAATGTGGGGCTTAAACTCCCAACCCTGAGATCAAGAGTAGCATGCTCTACTGAGCCAGCCAGGTGCCCCAGGAGTGAGTTAAGATGAAGGAAAGAGCATGATCACCTGGATGAGCAGTAAAAGAGCAGGAACACTTGAACGGGAAACATCAGCAGTTCCCTATAGTTAGAGTATAAAATACAGGATGACAGAAAATAATAAAGACAGGCTTGGGACTAGGTAGAGGTAGATTAAGGAAGGCCTTCCTTTGCAACATTCAAGAATTTATACCTTATCCTCTGTAAAACAGGGAACCATTAAAAGATTTTAAAATGGGGGACGCCTGGGTGGCTCAGTTGGTTGAGCGGCTGCCTTCGGCTCAGATCATGATCCCAGCGTCCTGGGATCGAGTCCCACATCGTGCTCCTTGCTCAGCGAGGAGCCTGCTTCTGCCTCTGCCTGCCATTCTGTCTGCCTGTGCTCACTCTCCCTCTCTCTCTCTGATAAATAAATAAAATCTTAAAAAAAAAAAAAAAAAAAAAAAAAAAAACCTCATCCTAAAAAAAAAAAAGATTTTAAAATGGTATTGCCACAGGAAAATCTGCTTTTAAGAGAATTTTCTTTGGTGAGTGAGTGTAAGAGATGGGAGAATATGGAAACAAAGAGACTAGGAGCAAGCTCTCTTAACAAGCTTGATGAAAAACCACTGGAGCCTCAACCAGGGTTGTTGAGACTGAAAAAAAGGATTGGATTAAAAAACTGAGGAGGGGCACCTGGATGGCTCAGTCAGTTGAGCATCTGCCTTTAGCTCCGGTCATGATCCCAGAGTCCTGGGATCAAGCCCCATGTCGGGCTCCCTGCTCAGCAGGTCTGCTTCTCCCTCGTCTCCCCGTTTGTGCTCTCTCCTTCACTCTCTCTGTCCCTCTCTCTCTCTCAAATAAATAAATAAAATCTTTAAAAAAAAAAAAACTTCTGAGGAAAGACAGTGTTAACAGAGTAGATTATAATGCCAGCTTTAGGACGAGAAAAACCACTTACTAGATAGGACGTTTGGCAAGTTCCTTAACTTTCCTAAGCCTCGGTCTCTCCAAATGTAAAAATCTTCCCTATTCCCCAGGGTTTTGAAGGATTAAATGAGAAAATTTAAATCACTTAGGGCAGTAATTGGCACTTGAGAAATACTCATTTTATGATAGTGGTTATTGTTCATAAGGTAAAGTGACCAGGCCCCAGTGAATGTAAGTCATGAGAGAAAAGAAATTGGGATTGATATGCAGGTTTTTACTAAAGTGATAAATGGATAAGTGCAAATTTAAAAGAAGAAATAGGTTTAAAATGGAAGGTGATTATTCTGTTTTTCGACATAGTAAGGAATCTACAGGACACCCAAAATAGTTAAAAGGTGTTAGAAATCATTCTGAGCACGCCTGGGTGGCTCAGTGGGTTAAAGCCTCTGCCTTCGGCTCAGGTCATGATCCCAGGGTCCTGGGATCGAGCCCCACATCGGGCTCTCTGCTCAGTGGGGAGCCTGTTTCCTCCTCTCTGCCTTGCCTCTCTGCCTACTTGTGATCTCTCTCTGTCAAATAAATAAAATCTTTAAAACAAAATCTTTAAAAAAAAAAAAAAAAAGAAATCATTTTGAGTTTTCAGAAACAATGTTGAGTGTAAACACAATAGGTTTACATAACCCTGTACATGTAAACTCATCTAACCAGGGTTGTAATAAACATCAGAGAATGTTAAACCTCAATCAGAACTCATAAATCATCTAGTTGAGTGGTTCTTCATCTTTTGTTGTCATGAAGCATCCAAGAATCTGATGAAAGCTATAGACCTTCTCCTCAGAAATCTTCAAAAACAAAATTTTGCAACAATGGTTTGAAAACCCCCGATCCTTCCCCCTCAATATAATTAGGGTGAGTTACTGCCAATTAGAAGCAAAGCCAAAATCAAAAATCAAAACCCAGGCTTTCAATTCATGTTTTTTCTCCTTTATTACCAGCAACATGAAATGATTCTTTCAAATTTACATTTAGTCAGTCATGCAAGGTGAAAATCACACACACACACACACACACACACAGAGGATTCAGATTACTGAGGGCAGTTCAGAGCCCTCCATCAGGCTTTCTTGATCCAGTGGCATTTCCCAAAAGTCAACTCTGTCCCATTTACAAAAACAGAATTGGCATTCAAAATAAGTAGAAGCATTGGTTGTAAGGTCTTTTCATTTCTTTGTTTTTGGTTTTTCTTTTTCTTTTTTCTAAAGGTTTTATTTATTTATTTGTCTCAAAGAAAGAGAGAAAGAGAGCTCACAAGCAGGGGAGTGGCAGGCAGAGGGAGAAGCAGGCGCCCCACCAAGCAAGGAACCCAACACGGGACTCGATCCCAGGATGCCAGGACCACGACCAAGCCAAAGGCAGATGCCAACCAACTGAGCCACCCAGATGTCCCAGTTTTTCTTTCTTAAAAGTAAAAATGTATTTTTAAAAAACTTTCCTTCCTAATGGGCACTGGTTTCTTTAAGTGCGAAGAATGCTATTACAATTTAATAAGTGCTACTGCCACCTACTATGTGACAAGGCCCTAAACATGCAAATATATTTAAGTATCCCAAGGTCATCCATTAAAAGTAAAACAAATAAATGCCTAAAAGTTTAAGCAAAGGAATAGAGAACACCTTTGTGCCAACACTCGTTTAAAATGCCTAATTAGGGACAATCTTTTTTTAAAAATTAATCAAATCCTAACACAGAAACTAAAACTATAAAACTCTTAAAAGAAAACATAGGTAAATATTGAATTAGGCAAGGGTTTCTTAGATAAGACACCTAAAGCACAAGCAATTAAGGAGAAAATAGATACACAAGACTTCAAAACTTCTACTTTTTTGCTTCTGATGCCATCATCAAAAAAGTGAAAAGATAATCCATAGAATGGGAGAAAATATTTGCAATTACGTATCTGATAAGGGTCTAGTATCCAGAATACATAAAGAACTCTTACAATTCAACAATTAAAAAACAACAATTTAAAAACCTAATTTTAAAATGAGCATGGGCCTCCTGGATGGCTCAGTCGGTTAAGCGTCTGTGTTTGGCTCTGGTCATGATCCCAGGATCCTTGGATTGAGCACTGTGTTCAGCTTCCTGCTCAGCCCTGCTTCTCCCTCTCCCTTTGGCACTCCACCCCCTGCTCATGCTCTCTGTCTCAAATAAATAAATAAATTTTTTAAAAAATAAAATGGGCAAAGGATTTGACATTTCTCCAAAGAAGATATACAAATGGCCAGTAAACACATGAGAAGATGCTCAACATCATTTTTCATTAAAGAAATGAAAACTCAAAACCACAGTGAGATACTGAGACAGGGAAACTAAAGGGATGCCATGAAAAACTGCTTTTTTGCTCTTTTTCCTGCTTCTATTCTTGCTAGGACCTATACCCCCCTCTTATAAATGCCTTATAGAACAGATAATGTAAAGGTCAAGGATTTAATGATTTCTTTGGAGTCTTCCAGCACAACAGATAAGGAGTGACTAGGTAGGTTCACCATGAAGTTTTCGAAGACCACTGACCATCAAGATCTCTGGCCAGGTCATAAGTGACTTATGGAGAACAGCTAAACACTTTGTTCCTGGATTACTGAGAAGTAATCAGACCACCAACCTCAATAAAAACCCCAGGCCCCAAGCAAAGTAGAGACTCACTCTTTCCCTTCGAAGTCTCCTGGGTGCTCTGGCCATATCTACCCTCTCTATGTATCTTTAATAAACTCTGTTCTCACTTCCTCTCAGCTTGTGTTTGATTTCTATGCTGCACAAAGCCAAAGACCCTCTTGCCTGGTCCTGTAGGGTCCCCCCAACTCTGGGTCCTTGGACCCAGCCAGTCTGCATCAGTACCACTTCACACCTACTAGGATGGCTGTAATATAAAAAAAAAAAAATACAACAACAAAAATCCAGAAAATAACAAGTGTTGAGGATGTGGAAAAATGTACCCTCATAATTCGCTGGTAGGAATGTAAAATGATTCAGCCATTCTTGGGGTGATGAAAACGGGCTGGAATTAGACAGCAGTGACAGTTGCACACCTTTTGAACATACTGAAAACCACAAACTATACCCATTAGTAGGTGATCAGTGTATAATTTATGATTTGTGAATTATAGCTCAATTTAAAAAAAAAGCAGAAAACTCCCACTATTATCAACTAGAGAAATCTACTTAAGAGTAAAAGAAACACCAACTTAAAAATTATACATAGAGGGGTGCCTGGGTGGCTCAGTGGGTTAAGCCGCTGCCTTCGGCTCGGGTCATGATCTCAGGGTCCTGGGATCGAGTCCCGCATCGGGCTCTCTGCTCAGCAGGGAGCCTGCTTCCTTCTCTCTCTCTCTCTGCCTGCCTCTCAGTGTACTTGTAATTTCTCTCTGTCAAATAAATAAATAAAATCTTAAAAAAAAAAAATTATACATAGATCCGGGAACTACAACAACATGTATACTGAAATCACCAATGCCAAAAAAGCTATAAACCCATGATGGGTTTGCCATACAGAAGTGGAACCTGTCTGCTCTCCACCAAAAGAAGAGCAAACTGTTCTGAGTTTCTTCTAAAGATTTAAAATGCACTCTAAAGCTGTATTGGATTCCTGGATCTGGATCTGGAAAGGGAGAATCAAACTGAGTTATGACAGTAAAATACATTAAAATTGAATTTTTCAGTTTTCCTCTGTGAGTATGAGAGTCTTTTTTTTTTTTAAGATTTTATTTATTTATTTAATAGAGAGAGAGAGAGCAGGAGAGAGAACACAAGCACAGGGAGTGAGAGAGGGAGAAACAGGCTTCCTGCTGAGCAGGCAGCCCCATGTGGAGCTCCATCCCAGGACCCTGGGATCATGACCCAAGATGTCTGCTTAACGACTGAGACACCCAGGCATCCCAGAGATTATGAGAGTCTTGAGGTAAGTGTTAATATACATATTCCTGAGAAATGTATTACAAATTAATGCATACATGGAAGCACACAATTCGGCCAACATAGTTACCTCACTTTATCTCTGTGACATAGATAAAACTTATTCGAGGTCCTGTTATGGTTGAGCTGGACTATAAATTGGGTATTCTGACTCTCAGTCTAATACATTTTCATTAAATTAAAATTCCCTAGTTTTATTGTGCTATTTCCTCTTTCATTCAACAAGTCTGTCCCTCAAACACTTCAATACACTGTTTATAGGAAAAACAAACCAATCTCCAAGTTACAGTCTTATTCATTCTTATTACAATATAGAATACTTATAAACCAGAATACTCTGAAAATATAGAAAATAAAGCATACTTACTAGGAATAAAACATTCATTTCATCTAAGACCATTGATCTGAAAATTTTAAATGTCTCAGGAGTTCAAATAAACAGCACTAGAAGGGCGCCTGGGTGGCTCAGATGGTTGAGCATCCCACTCTTGGTTTCAGCTCAGGTCATGATCTCAGATTAGCGGGGACTCTGCTTGGGATTCTTGCTCTCCTTCCTCTCTCTGCCCCTCATGCTCGTGTTCTCTCAAAATAAATAAATCTTTTAAAAAACAAATAACACTGTAAAACACACACTTACTACATAGGCAAGCTCCTCTGGGTCATCACTCAGAGTCCATTTACCTTTGTTTTAAGCCTAATTCTAATAAGCTTATTTGCCTAATTTGACGGATAAAAGTAGAAGCAGTTCTGATTCTACTAGATATACACACTGAAAGTAACAGCATACAAGGAAGGAAACACAAAAATCCAAAGATAGAGCAATCTTGACCACTTATTGCAGGGGTAATAAATCCTACATCATTCAAGGTCTTTATTATTGTTCCTAATAATCCAGAATCACCAATAAAAGAATGACCCGGGGCACCTGGGTGGCTCAGTGGGTTAAGCCTCTGCCTTCGGCTCAGGTCATGATCTCAGGGTCCTGGAATCGAGTCCCGCACCAGGCTCTCTGCTTGGCGGGGAGCCTGCTTCCTCCTCTCTCTCTCTCTCTGCCTGCCTCTGCCTGCTTGGTCTCTCTCTGTTAAATAAATAAATAAAATCTTAAAAAAAAAAAAAAAAAAAGAATGACCCAATTCCACATACTTTATTAAAGAAGGCAGGGAAGAATGTAGCTCCTGTTTTCTCAAACTGGAACCCTGGATTCTTCTATGCCCCTTCTTGTTCCCAATTAATTAAATCCAATCAGTTGCCAAGTCCTACTGATTCAGAGTCCAACTATACATTACTTGTTTCCAATTTATTTTTCCTACTCTAATGCACTTTAGAACACTACAAATAACCTGCCACTATTTCCGGTCCCTCCAACTACAAAAGTTAAATTCCTAAAATACAGATTTAGTTATGTCACTCTAATTCACTCAGTTAAGAAGTATCTATTGAAAGATCAACTTATAAAGGCTCTGTAGTTGTACCGTACAAAATCCAAACTCCTTTTCCACAGCGCCTCAGCCTGGCTATGATTGGTCCTCTCCCTACCATTCTAATCTCTGTGGGGTGTCCTGATGGGGGGGGGGGCAAATGTGGGGCACTCTGATAGGGCGGAGGCCAAGGGCATGGGTGGTGGAAGAGTTCACCCAAAGCAGAACAAAACAGACAGAAGTTTTCTGAATACCCCACAGGGGAGCAGCATCATGTCAGAACATCAAAGGAGAGACTGCAAGGAAGCCAGGAAGCAGAAGTGGAATGAGAAGCCACAGCTATAGGGCAGAGTGAGGGAGTATAGATGGGGAGGTATGGAATTTTCCTTTTGGTAACTGTGCCTGGTTGTAAGTAGACCATTGTTAATTAGGGCCTATGGCTATTTCTAGGGGGATCGCTTAGGAAGTCTATTTGCATTCAGCTCAGTGGAGAGCTGTGGGCCTTTTTACCTTATCCTGCTCAACCTCATTGCCTAAAAGCAGCCTCTACAGTCTCTTTTCCCCCTGGTTCCACCTGGAACCACTTGCTGTTTCCTAAAACTGTCTGCACATCCCTGATCCTGCCTCTCTGCTTTCTGTAATACACTATGCCTGCCTCCCCTACCTACTAAAATTCTAACCTTCCTCCAAGGCCCAGTTCCAATACCATGTTTTCCAGAAAAACTTCTCTAATCCTTCCAGCCAGAATGAATCCCTCCACCTGAGCTTATTTATTTACTTAAGATATATTGGACATTTTCCCAAAAATATCCTGCTCATATTTTTAATAGTTGTACAATAGTCCACTGTAAAAGATGCCACAGGTTTTACTTGAAGGTGCACAATTTTTTTTTTTAAGATTTATTTATTTATTTATTTATTTATTTATTTATTTGACAGGAGAGAGACACACAGAGAGAGAGGGAACACAAGCAGGGGAAGTGGGAAAGAGAAAAGCAGTCTTCCTGTTGAGCAAGGAGCCTGATGTGGGACTCAATCCCAGGACTCTGGGGTCATGGCCTGAAGTGAAGGCAGACGCTTAAAGACTGAGCGGTGCACCCAGGCCCTCAAAAGTGTACAACTTTTTAAAGCATTGATTTTTAGTGTAAAGAACATAAAAATAACCCTGTAATCCCAATGATCAGTTAATACCTGTTGACACTTTAAAAAATAAATAAATAAAAGTAGTACCTGCTCTGGGCACCTAGCTGGCTCAGTAAGAGGAATGTATGGCTCTTAATCTTGGGGTCATGAGTTTGAGCCCCACTTTGGGTACAAAGATTATTTACATAAACAAAGACATAAACTTTAAAAAAAAGAAAGAAAACGGAAATGTATGCTCGTGGTTAGAAAATTCGAACAATACAGAAAAGTGGCATCACCTAAGTAAAAGTTGAAGAGAATCAAGTTAGAGCAGTATGAAGAGAGTCTGAGAATTAAGGGAGCAGTACAAGCTTAGCTAACTGTAAACACTCACTGAAATCTATTTTTATCTTCCCATTTTAAAAAATGGGCCATTTTAAAGACCCGTTCTTTAAAATAATGGCTGGAAGGGACACATGGGTGGCTCAGTTGGTGAAACAACTGCCTTTGGCTCATGTCATAATCCTAGGGTCCTGGGATTGAATCCTGCATCAGGCTCCTTGTTCAATGGGGAGGCTGCTTCTCCTCTGCCTGCTTGTCCTCTCTTTCTCTCTGACAAATAAATAAATAAAATCTTTTCAAATAAATAAATAAACAAAATAAACAACAGCTGGTTATAAAATGTTCTCAGACAGAATGAGCAATTTCTTCTTTCTTTCTCTTTCATTCTTTCTTTCTTGATAGTCTTTCCGTATAGGGGAAGGAGATGGTTATCCAGAACCGGTCACTAGCAAAATCAATGTACATATCCATGAAGAGGTCTAAAAACTATTTCAAATGTGTTCTAACTTCCCCAGCATAGCACCCCTCGTAGAAAAGCTTTCACTGCATAGTGTGGTTCTATCCTGTCAAAACCAGATGACAGATGTGAGCCATATCTTTAGGATACACTGCTTACACCAACCCAAGCTTTAAAGCAAAAGCCTCTGAACAGGGCTGACTTAACTCCAGATTCAACTGCATTCCTATCCATTCTTCACACTACATACAATTTAGTCTTTTTAAGCAATGCTTTCTTCAAGTCTTGCCTATAGAATTCTTGCTGCCATTTCAAGGTCAATCTCAAATTGCAGCCCTTCCCTAGTTCAAGCCCTTTATAATCTCTGGTCCCCTCCTTGGAATTTAGAGAGTCTGTTTATACATTATCCAGCATTTCATTAAATTCTACTTTGTCTTCTTATTATTTTACATATACTACTTGACTGTGAGCTCCTTGAAGGCAAGGCTTATATCCTAAATGCCCATATATCCTACAATACCTATTCAGAGAAACTGAATAGTAGGTGCTCAGTAAATATTTTTAGATGATTCTTACTGTGAAGTATCTTATAGTAATGTTAGTATTAAACCTTTAAACATAATCCTCTAATCACAGAATTCCTGGTTTATTTGTAGTTACGTGTTCCATAAAGACAATATTGGAATTACTGGCTGCAACACAACACAAAGATTAATTTGTCAATTTCAGTCCTCTAGTTTCAAGAAAAAGTTCTTGTTCTTAGAGACCTGTATTGTAGATCTGCTGAAGGAACCAGCAGTTATTTACTTTCAATTCTTCAAAACTAATTTTTCATACAGCTGTGTTTACTCACACCATGTCTCATTTATGCGAGAGGTGTAAAATAGCGAAGCCCAGATCTCTCCCTCTCTCCTCTTTATATTTTCTCTTGCCTTTGTTATTTGCCTTTCTGCAGCTTGCTAGCCAAAGCTGTAATTAGTACCCCAGAGGGATCTATACTTTTCTAATAAAGAACAGCCTACAGCACAATGACATGTATACACACACAGCCATGTGTATTCCTAACAAATTAGGAATATTTTACACATGCAAGCCTTCAACAGCTAAATGGGAGCATTTTACATGGCAGCTGAAACTGACTCACAACACTGACTGCAGATTGATTCATTCCTTTCTCTGACTGCACCTAATTTCAAGGGAAACAATCCAAGACTGAGTAAAATTATGACTACAAGTCCTAAAGCAAACCTTAGCTTGTCGAGGCAATATTTTTTCTCAAATACTACAAAGGTTGTGGTGTTTGTTAGCTAACAGTTTACTGTGACTTTTCTGTACAGAAATTGAATAATTAGTGCTTTAGAAAGTTAGACCATTTATATATTTAGGTTCTGGATCCTGTTCTTATTTCCTTCACCAAGGAAGGTGTCCTCTGACTCCCAACCAGCATCATTTTGCACTCAATTTTCTTCACACCTTGTCATTAATGGGTGTCAAGTTTCCACCCACACCCATTCGGTAAAGGCAGGGTCAAGTAAAAGGATAAAACATCATACTGTAAAGATAAAACCAACAACTCATTTCTTAAATATTTAATTTACCAGTATAATTCAAATATGAAGAAAAGATTTACCCCTTCCCCACTGTGGCAATATGAATGAAAATTATTTCATGTACTTGCATTAGCAAATGTTCTTACTAGGAACAAAAATAACTAACTTACTTCACTGAAATTTAAGGCCATGGACCCTTAAGAGCTTTGGAATTTATAACAACAGGTTCAAAAAGTCGCATGCGCCAATATCACGTATAGAGTAAATAATGGCTTTTGTATAGACTATTTTTCAATATATAGATGCTGTTATGATTAATAAAATCAAAATATATTTAGAAGATTTACTGATTTATAAGTTTTGTCATGTATTTTGTTAATCAAGAATTATTAAAATTAGTTACTATTACATGAAAATCCACTAAAATGTTTTACCTAAAAAGTCTATATAATGAATGGTTATTAACTGATATTGAAAATGAAGGTTGAAAATCTTAACTTTTAAGGCTGAAAATCACTTCAAGAGGCTGGAATCCTTAAACTGTGTATAATTTAGTGTTGTTGCCAGTGACACACATAAGTTAATTAATACATGTGCTTAAACATGGGGACTCTGAATCACGTTTCTACATTTTTTTCAAGTCAGTAAAAGATTTTTAAGCCCTAAAACTGGGAAATCTGTGAAGCATAAAAATATTAATATATTGGGGCACCTGGGTGGCTCAGTGGGTTAAGCCTCTGCCTTTGGCTCAGGTCATGATGTCTGGGTCCTGGGATCAAGCCCCGCATCTGGCTCTCTGCTCAATGCGGAGCCTGCTTCCCCTTCTCTTTCTGCCTGCCTCTCTGCCTACTTGTGATCTCTCTCTGTGTCAAATAAATAAAACCTTTTTAAAAAATTCATATATTACATAAAGTATGAAATTTTCCTCAGAAAAATGTCACTCAAAAGCTAATAATTTCTTACTACCCTAACTGGCACATCTAATCTATAAGATTTTTTTTTTTAAAGATTTTTTTTTTTTATTTATTTATTTGACAGAGAGAAATCACAAGTAGATGGAGAGGCAGGCAGAGAGAGAGAGAGAGGGAAGCAGGCTCCCTGACGAGCAGAGAGCCCGATGCGGGACTCGATCCCAGGACCCTGAGATCATGACCTGAGCCGAAGGCAGCGGCTTAACCCACTGAGCCACCCAGGCGCCCTAATCTATAAGATTTTAATGTAAATGTGGTTGAAATGTCGTCTCTCTTCATTGGCTCACACAACACATTGGTTAATGAAAAGTTCAGGATCTAATGTTAAACAAAGGGGTTCCATGCTTTGAGGTCCCTCAGGGCAAACTATTTTCAATCTCCCTTTCGGAAATATTAATAATCTTGAAATAGGACAGATATGCTCTGCAGCAAGCAAGAACATTAATATTGATTTACTGAGGACAGGTGCCAACAGCTCTTTGTGGGTTAGCACTTTGCCTTCTTGATAATAAATAGCATAGTACGAAACATTCGCCTCATTCAGTATGAAACATTTTGCCTCATTCACCTCATATCAAAAGTTTGTAGCACTTTAAAATGTAAAATGAATGTACATTTCTTGGAAAACAGTTGAAATATGGAGGTATAAACCATAAATAATTACAGCAGCCGTTCTCAATCTCCAGTACACATCAGAATTGCTGTAAAATGTTAAAAAAATACAGATGCCCAGACTCCAGCCTAGCATCTTCAAGAGTGTCTTGTTTGTTTGCTTGTAAGCTTATTTGTTTGTTTTTAAAGCTCCAGAGGTAGTTCTAATGCAGACCCTTGGTTAAACGTAAGTACCTAAGAGGTTCTCAAAGTGTGGTTCCCCTGACCAGTAGCATCAACATCACATGGTAACTTGTTAGAAATGCAATTCTCACACTCCACCCTGACATACTAAATCAGAAACTCTGGGGATGATCCCCAGCAATCTGTTTTCACAACACCCCCCAAGTGATTGTGATGCATGTTAAAGTTTGAGGACCTTTCCTTTAGACTTTGGTGTCCATCCATTCTTACTAATTCTTTTAAGATGAAAATGAGATTTAATTAATACAAATATACTTAAGGCATTCTTTTCTAATTGAAAAGCATTATTTTAGTTTTGTCTTAACAAATTATTGAATTAACACTACTGTGACCTATGTTGAAAAAGGTTCAATTCATCAAGTTCTTGGATCAGGCTTCCTTTTTAAACACAAATGCGCCCAGCATTAGACCAGAGATCCAAAGTTACCCATGCCATTTGGTCTATTCATCTGGTCCCTGGGCAGCAGGAGTCTCTCAAATCAGCTGATTAATTGCAACACTTGAGTTTGGGGAGGAACAGACCCTACATGGCTTTTCCTACTTGATTTTAAGAGTAATTGATGTCTAGATTTAACTATCAATTTTTAAGAAAGAACAAAGAAACCTGTTAAGCCATACCATGGAATTGCAATTGTCAAAATCCAGAATGAGAAGAAATTCTACAGGATTTAAAAAAAAAGAAAGAAAGAAAGAAAGAAAGAAAGAAATTCTACAAGATAAATCATCTAATTTCTTAAACACACACACACATACATATACACTATAAGAGAAAGAGAGAGAGAGAAGGAAGAACTACAGAATAAAGAAACTTAAGACACATATCAATTCCCTGCAATGGATTCTAACTCAAATAAATTACAAAAAAAATTATATTTCAGACAATGGGAAATTTGTACACTAAGTGAATATTTGGTATTAAATAATTATTACTCATTTTTTAGATATAATAATAGAATAATAATTTTTAAAAGTGTACTTATCTTTAAAGAAATACCAAATAATCACAGATAAAATCATATGTCTTGGATTTGCTTCAGAACAACACAGGAGGAAAAAACACAGGGAGATGATAGAGATGAAACAAGGGCCACCATGCATTGATAACTGAAGATGAGTGATGGGTACCTGGGTTCATTACAGTATACTGTCAACTATTCTATTATATATGTTTAAGACTGTCCAACATTTTTTTAGTTTTAAACTAAATGAAGTTAAAAAAGATTGGCAAAGCTATGACAGCAGCATTAGTCCCATGTATTACCTGAAATAGAAAAATTGAAAGGATTCAAAATAAGTCCATTTAGGACTTCTAAGACCTTAAACACACAAATCTAAACACTGTACTTTGCAATTTAAGGAAAGAGACTCCTAAAGTACCTTCTTGTGTGCTACTCAGCTTTCCTAAATTTTTTTAATTCTCTAGGAAAACAACTGTATGACCAGCATTTACCACCCCAGTGTCTAGGTCCATACAGATAATTATGTTGATGACCTCAGCTGCCCAAGATGCTATTAAATGGCTAGAGTGTGTACACATATGCTCATTCTTCCCTTGGGCCATTCTATCAACTTCTTCCTAAATGGGGTAATGGTGAAATCACAGCTGAGGTCCTACATGAAATCTGTCACAGTTTACATAAAAGACAAGTTAAATCTTTATCTTCATCCTAATTCACACAAGAAATTTGCAAATAATAATAATAATAAAATTTAAATTTTTTTAAAAATGGGCAAAGAAGGGGCACCTGGCTGGCTCGGTGGATTAAACCTCTGCCTTCAGCTCAGGTCCTGATCTCAGGGTCCTGGGATCGAACCCCACATCGGGCTCTCTGCTGAGCGGAGAGCCTGCTTCCCCCTCTCTCTCTCTGCCTGCCTCTCTGCCTACTTGTGATCTCTGTCTGTCAAATAAATAAATAAAATATTTTATATATATATATGTATGTACATATATATATATACTACTGAAGAAATATATAAAAGATAACTGTGGTCATCTTCCTGTGGAGGGATGTTTTCCCTTCCCCTTTTCTGTATTTTCCAGATTTACTACAATGAGCACATATCACTTGAATAACTGTTAAAAAAACGAAAAAAAAAAAAAGTGTCCCTCTACTTCAGGGACAGAAGAAAATTTATTTTGCCACATTATGTAGTAAATTATAAGTCCCATTACACAATTCAATTTGGCCCAATTTAACACAAGCTATATATTTTTTTCCTAGCACTACCCTTGCTGGTATCCCCAGTATGAAGTAGACATCTTTTTTCAGTCCTCTTCAGGGGTGAGGAGACAAGGTCATTTCCATTTGTTTCTCCATAGGTTGACTTCGATCAAGCCACTTTCTAGTTTTCTAAGTATAATAGCCTCTAGATGTCCCGATTTCAAGAAATATTCATTCATAAACTAGTGTCTTTTTCCCAGACAACTTCTGTCTGCCTCAGCCAAATTCCCTTAGTAGCTAAGGGAGCTTAGTAACTTAGTAGCTACTAAGTAGCTTAGTAGCTAACTTTTTTCAAGTCTTTTCTAACTAATTTTTTGTGCTCCATTATTATACTCCTTTCAGTCTTCTGCTTCATTTCCCAACATAAATCAAATCACTTCATTTTTTGATATCTTTTTTGCTCAATCCCTGCCCTACCACCAAGCACCAACACATTGAGATAATGTAAAAATAAAGTAAAATTACCTGTGGTTCAACCTAATGTTCAACCTGATTATCAATCCCATTTCAAGGTAGATTTTCCTAAATACATTTTCTCAATAATTGAAGACCAACAACTATAATACCATCCATACTAAATTGAAGAGAGTTGTATTTCCTCACTTGGCCTTGATATACATGTCAGAAACTGCTAGGTGCCTGTCCAAGATCTTTCTTTTTCCCAGTAAGAAAAATCCCATATAATTAAGGGCAGAATGTGCCCAACTAAAAGGCTACATTTCCCAGCTCTCCTTGCAGACAGAGACAGCCAGTAACATATAAATGGAAGTCATTGCCCTTTTGCCTTCTCCCCTTCCCCTTTCTACCCTTCCCCCTACTCAGCCTTCTTGCCTAGATCACAGATGGCTGAATGGGTTATAGGCAGCCATTCATGACCTTCGGAAGAAAAGCCATATGTTAAGGTTGACTAAGCATAAATTTAGGAGACTAGGTCTCAATTTCATGGGACCAAGAAAGTTTTTGTTTAATAATACAATCATAGATTTTATTCTCTAAAATAGAGCTTAACTTAAACATTCACACTAAAAAGCAGTTACACTGTATCTAAAACCTGGTTAGAAACACTTACCAGAGAGCAGCAAAACACTTTACTGATTAAGAGTCTGTTTCAAAAGTTAGATAAACATGGGTCTGAACTTGTTCAGCCACTTGCTACCTATGTGGCTTCTCAGACAAACTGGTTTAGAGAAACCAGTTTCTTTATTAAACTGTTGATAACTGTGAGTTGTTCTGATTATTAAGTACTAATGCTTAGTTCTATGCCTGGTAGTCTCCTATAAAACTGAACATGTAAAACAAAACACTCTATGAACCAGCAATCCTCTCCTAAGTATCCACCCTAGAAAAACTCTGAGGTCCTACACATCCAACACACACATGCATACAAGTAGACACGTACAAGAACATTCACTGCAGCATCACAAAGTTTATCACCGGGAAGATGGACAAAATAATCATGGAATAATCATTCCATGGAATACTGTACCCCAGTAAAAGTAAATCAACTACTACTACATTAAGTAACAAATCAATTTCGTAAAAATGCAGGATGGAAAAAGCAAATAGGAAAACTCAAAATACGCCATGTTCAGAAAGCTCAAAAAGAATCAAGAGTACATACTATATTTTTAAGGATTTACACATATACACACACACACACACACACATATAGAAATTTTTTTTTTTAAGATTTTATTTTTAAGTAATCTCTACACTCAACATGGGGCTCGAACTCATGACCCCAAGATGAAGAGTCACATGCTCTTCCCACTAAGCCAGCCAGGCGCCCCCATATATATAATGCATAGCAGCAATTATCTCTGAGGGAAGGCAGGGGAAAGGACAGGAGAGGGGAACACTGATAGATTTAATACTACTGGTAATGTTCTAGTTTTTAAGGATAGTAGGCTTATAGATATTCTTTTTATTATTACCTACGTTATATTTTCTGTTTCATATATACTTTTAATATATCAAATGCCACATGATAAGTATATAAAATAGCATGAAAGGATACCAAGTGTTGGTTTAATCATTCAAAGACATTCCATTCTTGGGACACCTGGGTGGCTCAGTGAGTTAAGCCTCTGCCTTCCGCTCAGGTCATGATCTCAGGGTCCTGGGATTGAGCCCCACATCGGGCTCTCTGCTCAGCAGGGAGCCTGCTTCCCCCTCTCTCTCTGCCTGCCTCTTTGCCTACTTGTGATCTCTCTCTCTCTCTGTCAAATAAATAAATTAAAAAAAAAAAAAAAAGACATTCCATTCTTGCTGCACTTAAACAGTTGTGGCTTCCGGAGTTGCAATAACCAGTCTCACCACTTAGCGCAAATAACTATAGCACTGTCCTTAGCAGTTTTCCAAGAACTGCTGACTTGCTTTGTTTTCTCTCAAGAGTAAGTAAAATTTCTCTTGAAGAAACAAAATTTCCACATCAATTGAGATATATAAAATAAAATTTCTACAGCATGAAAAGAATAAAGGCTAAGATGTGGTCATTTCCACAAGCATTTTTTGGGGTATAGCTCAGAGGTAGAGCATTTGACTGCATTTCCACAAGCATTTTTAAAACAAATGAAAAGGATGTTTTAAGAAAACATGAAAAATCACATACGTAATCACTAAATAACTTTAATTTGTAGCAAATCAAACTGCATTCTAATCAGTGGCCTAAAATAATTGAAACAACTGAGCTAATTAAAATTAATATGAAATACCCTAAAATTAAATACTAATATGTCCAACCTATTCTGTGGCATATCTAAAATAACTATATCTTTAATGGCATCTAAACACTGGAAGAGTCCCTAGCTGCATCTAACAAAAAGAAATCCATTCATCCTTGAAGGATTAAGAGGCCTATTTAAGATTCATAATTAAGCAAAGATTTTAAAGTTACACCTACTCATTAATCTGGCCTTCCCATTTACACATACCTGCAGCTGCTCCTTTCCTACTCCTGAATAATTATGCACTCTCCCCTGCCTCATATTTTGTTATCCTACCATACTCTGCATATTCTCTCCATATACAGGATCTTTCCTTTCAACCTCTCCTTTTGTATGAGTTTGGTAATTATTCCACATTAAAAACATAAAATACTTGAAGTAGTTACTACACTCTGTCTGCCCTTGTAAACGTCTTTAACACATCAAAGAGCATGAAGTAGTCCGCAAACCTAGGACAGCCCTGTGAGATTTAAACCAGTTAGCCATCTTCTTCATTATTTGATTTTTACTGGTCAAAGTTATGAATATTGGAGAGAGGAGAGAGTAAAGGCATGAAACAAAATGCAGTCGCTACCTTAATAAAACAAAAAATGGAGTCACTACTGCAAATAAAATTCTAATGAAGTATTTATTAGTCAAGTTGCAATTATTTACACATTACACAAATCCCAAAATTTCCCCTAGTGGATGAAACAAACCAAATAAAAGAGGGTTCTAAAATATCAAATACTGGGGTGCCTGAGTGGTTCAGTCAGAAGTGCCTGCCTTCGGCTCAGGTCATGATCCCAGGATTCTGGAATAGAGCCCTGCATTGGGCTCCCCCTACCAAGCAGGGAGCCTGCTTCTCCTTCTCCCTCTGTCACTCCCCCTACTTTGCTCTCACTCTGCCAAATCAATAAATAAAATCTAGAAAGGAGGAAAGAAAAGAGGAAGGAAGGAAGGAAGGAAGGCAGGCAGTCTATCAAATATCCAAAATTTCCGTATCATGCCTAGTTATCCTGAATTAGTTATGGCCACATTTTGCCAAGTTCCACTCCAACTGGCAATGAATAAGTGAGACAGTAGAGGAGATTGCTGTTTTGAATAAGAATTTTAAACAGATAAATTTTAAGATTCTTTTCTATCATGAAAGTATTATATCCATTAGTAAAAAACAAACATTTACCAATGGAATAAAATATTATCCATTATAAACTACCCAAATCTGTGTCAGTGCCATATTTATTCTTTTTTTTTTTTTAAGATTTTATTTATTTATTTGACAGAGCAAGACACAGGGAGAAAAGGAACACAAGCAGGGGGAGTAGGAGAGGGAGAAGCAGGCTTCCCACCAAGCAGGGAGCCTGATGTGAAGCTCGATCCCAGGGCTCTGGGATCATGACCTGAGCTGAAGGCAGATGCTTAACAAAGGCAGACACTTAACGACTGAGCCACCCAGGCACCCTGTGCCATACTTACTCTTACCTTCATTCACAGTATCTATTTGAAAGACATAAATTCATCTTCTTCAAAAATAGATTTCTAAAGTGTGTGTTTATTAAGCATTTGATTTTCTGTGTCCTTAAGTAGTGCCTAAAGATAAAGGAAATTTTAAACTGGCCATTACTAAAAAGAACTATTTTAGCTCTTAAGAATCTAGTAGATTTGGGGGCGCCTAGGTGGCTCAGTGGGTTAAAGCCTCTGCCTTCAGCTCAGGTCATGATCTCAGCATCCCGGGATCAAGCCCCACATTGGATTCTCTGCTTGGCAGGGAGCCTGCTTCTCTGCCTGTCTCTCTGCCTATTTGTGATCTCTCTCTCTGTCAAATAAATAAATAAAATCTTAAAAAAAAAAAAAACCTTCTTAGATCTACTCTCATTAACAATATTTTGGATTGGAGATATAGTCCCTTTAAAAATCATTAGTTTAGGGGCACCTGGGTGGCTCAATTGGTAAATCGTCTGCCTTTGGCTCAGGTCATGATCCTGGGGTCCTGGGATGGAGTGTAGCAGCTCCTTGCTCAGTTGGGAGTCTGCTTCTCCCTCTCCCTCTGCCCTCCCTCTCAGCCCTAACCCTCCCCCTGGCCCACTCATGCTTCTTTCTCTTTCTCAAACGGATAAATAAAAATTTTAAATTAAAAAAAAAAATCAGTTTAAAAATTCTAAATGTCAAACACCAAGTAATCATTATCATACTCAAACATTAACTGAATGCTTATCATGTGACAGGAACATCCACAGAGACATACACTCCATTTTTACCAATATTATTTTAAAATAAATTTTAAATTTAAAAAAGATATCTTATGTCCCAGGTATAGTTCTCTTCAGGAGCATATATTATCCAAGAATTGTCTGAATGTGATTATCACAAGATGACTAACCAAGTAACTAGAGAGACAGTGTGGTCTTTTAAGTCAATTAGAGCATAATCAGACCCAATTTAATTCGTATCATCACTATTTTCTATTCATATCATCACTATTTTTATTACATCCAAATTTACAGACTTATAAATAAAACTATATTCTGGTTTTTCAAATTAGTTTTGAAATCTTTCCTTAGACTCAAAGAAACTTATTATTGAAAGCTTTTGCCAAACAAACATCAGATTTCATTTGTTTGTTCCAATGACCAAAGTTAAAACCCATACTCCTAGTATATAAGTAAAAGAGGAACTTTTTCTTTTCTCTTTTCTTCCAATAAACTGAGTTTCCTATTGTCTAGTTCCTAGGAGAACTAGAAGAACAAAGTAAGATTTCCCAATAAAATCAGAGGGAGGGGTTGGAGCTATGAAATCTATAAAGCTTCATATTATTACTCCATCAAATGAAAAATATAAAAGGTCAGAGAGAAATACTACCAAAATGTTTATAGTATTATCACTATTTAATAAGACTATGGGTAATTTTTAGTTCTGTCTTTATACTTGTCCAAGTTTTCTAAAACTCCACAATTATTACTTTTAAAGTAAGGAGAAAACGGCATTTTAAGTCATTTATTTCTATGGATCCTCTTTGCAGAAAAACTCTGCTGATAAATTAATACCACAGCTTAGGTAATCTCAGTATAGACCCATTTAAAAAAGTTCCTCCAAAGAACACTCATCTAATAAAATCTGCCTACAACCACCTACAACTCATTCTTCCTCATTATTCGACTCCACATTAAATGTTATGATAATCTGGTCAAATACTGCAAAACACATTCTGAAGACCAAAATCACCACCACCTAGTGATTTTCTATGTGCTTTTCACAACCCATACCCTAGGGTAATGGATAACTGATTAAAACCTGCAGACATGAAAAGTCCCCAGTAAGAAAAGTAAAAGTCATGCTTTCATTTTCTTATCAAGCAACACATTTAATACCCTAATATGTATTTCCTGGCATGACACATGTCAGACAGTTGTAAACATTTTCTTTGGTTATAAAACGTGCAGCCAATCTCTGGATATTTTGGTTTCCCAACTTAAGACTAGAAAAACTCATCTCAAAATCAGACATAATTGTAACCACACTAGAACAGTTTCCCCCATTTTCAAAAAAAAATTAATCTAAAAATATTCTACGGAAGGGGCGCCTGGGTGGCTCAGTGGGTTAAAGCCTCTGCCTTCGGCTCAGGTCATGATTCCAGAGTCCTGGGATCGAGCCCCGACGGGCTCTCTGCCCCACAGGGAGCCTGCTTCCCCCTCTCTCTCTGCCTGCCTCTCTGCCTACTTGTGATCTCTGTCTGTCAAATAAATAAAGAAAATCTTAAAAAAAAAAAATTCAATTGTATTTCTACACATCACCAATAAACAACCTGAAAATTAAATTAGGAAAACAATTCCACTTATAATAACATCAAAAAGAATAAAATACTAAGTAATAAATATAACAAAAAAAAGTGTAAGACTTGTACTAAAAACTACAACATATCAATGAAAGAATTAGAGACCTAAATAAATGGAAAGGCATCCCATGTTCATGGATTAAAAAACTTAATAAAAATAAACAGTATAAGATGGTAATAGTCCCTAAAATGATCTACAGGTTCAGTCCAGGGGCTATCAAAATCCCAACTTCCTTTTTTGTAGAATGGAAAGGCTGATCCTAAAATTCATATGGAAATGCAAGGGACAGCAAAAACAATCTTGAAAAGTAAGGGACTCATAGCTTACTACAAAGCTACAGTAATCAAAACACTTGTGGTACTGGCATAAGGACACACTTGTAGGTTAATGGAATAAAATGGTGAGTCTGTATATAAACCTATACTTCTATGCCAAACTCATTTTCCACAAGGGTGCCAACACAATTCAGTGAAGGAAAGAAAAGTCTTTTCAACAAATGATGCTGGGACAATTGGACAGCTATATGCAAAAGAATGAATTTGGACCCCTTATCTCACATCATATAAAATATTAACTCAAAATGGATGAAAGATATGACTATTAGAGCTAAAACAATAAAACTCTTAGAAGAAATCATAAGAATAAATATTCATAACTGTGAATAACCGTTTATTAGTTTCATCACCAAAAGCAGAAGCAACTTAAAAATTTTTTTATAAATTTGGGGCACCTAAGTGGCTCAGTGGGTTAAGCCTCTGCTTTCAGCTCAGGTCATGATCACAGGGTCCTGGGATCGAGCCCCGCATCGGGCTCTCTGCTCAGCCGATAGCCTGGTTCCCTGCTCTCTCTCTCTCTCTGCCTGCCTCTCTGCCTACTCGTGATCTCTTTCTGTCAAATAAATAAAATCTTTAAAAAAAAAATTTTTTTTATAAATTTAACTTAAAATTAAAAGCTTTTATGCTGGGGCGCCTGGGTGGCTCAGTGGATTAAGCCTCCACCTTCGGCTCAGGTCATGCTCTCAGGGTCCTGGGATTGAGTTGGGATTGAGTCCCACATCAGGCTCTCTGCTCATTGGGGAGCCTGCTTCTCCCTCTCGCTCTGCCAGCCTGTGCCTACTTGTGATCTCTCTCTCTCTGTCAAATAAATAAATAAAATCTTTAAAAAAAAAAAAATTGTGCTTCCAAGGACACCATCAAGTAAGTGAAAAGACAATTTACAGAATGGGAATAAATATTTGCAAGTCATATCTGATAATGGTGTGTTCTACTGAATACATAAAGGACTCTTACAACTCATTAATAAAAAGACAATCCAATTAAAAAACAGGCAAAAGACTTGAAAAGACATTTCAACAGAGAAGATGTACAAATAGCTAGTAAGTACACTAGAAGATGTTCGACACCACTAGTCATTAGAAAAATGCAAATCAAAACCATAATGATATGCCATTTCACACCCACTAGGATGGCTTTAATTTTTTTTAAAGGAAAATAACAACTCTTGTTGTAAAGAAACTGGTAACCTCCTGTGTTGCTGGTAGAAATGTAAAATGGTGCAGCCACTGTGGAAAAGAGTACAGCAATTCTTCAAAAAGTTAAACACAGAATCACCATATGACCCAGCAACTTCACTCCTTCATATATAACAAAGAGAAATGAAAACAGGTATTCAAACAAAAACCTGTATATCAATGTTCACAACAGCATTATTCATAATAGTCAGAAAGTATAAGCAAGACAATATCCATCAACGAATGGTTAAACAAAATGTGGTATGCCCATTTGGTGGACTATTACTCAGCAATAAAAAGGAATGAAGAACTGATACAAATACCGCATGGATGAACCTTGAAAACATTATGCGAGGTAAAAGAAACCAGACACAAAAGCCACTTAAATGATTCCATTTATACAAGGCATCCAGAATATGCAAATCCAAAGAGATAGAAAGTAAAATATTGGTTGCCAAAGGCTGGGGGTTGAGGGGAAATAAGGAGTGACAATGTATAAAAGTTTTCTTGTGGGGTAATAAAAATGTTTCGGAATTAAATAATAATGATATGAATACTAAAATATTAAATTACACATTTTTTTAAAGATTTTATTTATTTATTTGACAGACAAAGATCACAAGTAGACAGAGAGGCAGGCAGAGAGACAGAGAGGGAAGCAGGCTCCCTGCTGAGCAAAGAGCCCGATGCGGGCCTCGATCCCAGGACCCTGAGATCATGACCCAAGCCAAAGGCAGCGGCTTAACCTACTGAGCCACCCAGGCGCCCCTAAATTACACATTTTTGAGTTATACATTTTTAAATGATAAATTTTATGGTATGTAAATTATATCTCAATTTTTAAAAACAGGACACAGAAATGAAAGAAGCCGCTGCACATGGCAAAAAGAATACAGTACAAAGTGAGAAAAAGCCAAGGATCAGGTTCTATCTCTGCCATGAAGTGCTCAAGTCGCTCCCGGTTTGGGGGCCACACTTTCCTTATCTCTAAATGAAGAGATGGGCCAAGTGATGTCTGGAGCTTCTTCTGGAGATTTGACTTCTAATTTTGACCATTAACTACCAAATATGATAAACAACCAAGTCTAACCATTCATAAACCTAAGAACCCGAAGATAAGAATAAGGAAAGTGGGAACTAGACTTGGAGTGTTAGAAAAGAAAACCAAATCATGCCAAGGTTCAACAGTAAATGAGAGGTAAACAATTTACCAATGAGAGAAATTAGGTAAGGCCACAAAAGATAAACTAAGGATATCTGATCAGATAAGCGGTACTGAGCTACAGTAACTCTTAAGGAGATAAATTACTTATGCCATGAAGCTCTTATATTAAAGGAAGATGAATATGGCAGGACAAGTTGGAAAGGAAAAAGGCTAAGGCAAGAAGATCAACTAAACAGTTCATGTACAGATCTTGGTTCTAACACTACTCTCCAATTAAAGGAACCAGGGCTCCTTGGAGAAATTATTAATTCTAAAACTAGGGCAGGAAATATGCAAGACAGACATGGAAGATCCTATAATGCCAGAAAGGAAGGAAGTTTTAAAAGTTGCTCACTCTCTCCCTCTTTCTCGCTCGCACATATCCAAGAGTATGTCAAAGAAACCTAGAGGCTAAGTGGAAAAACTCTCAATGGCCAAAGCTGGAATAATTTAAGCAACAAAATAAAGTAGTTTTGAATTATTACCCAAGACATAAAATAATTACCCACATCAGTATGAATATGTTTATACAATATAAATAAATGGTTGAATAGATATCTGGAGGAGAACAGAGAGATCGTGATGCAGAATCTCAAGTAAATGAGATAGAAATGTGCCTCCAAGAAGGAAGAGCATAACTTTTCACTCCCTAAGTTAGGCTGTGCATAGTGACTTTCTTTCAAACACTGCAGTATGGAAAGGAAGGGGAAAGAAAGAGAAATTTTACAGTGGAGAAACCTGACAAACTACTTCAAGTCAAAACCACGTTTAACATCAACAGAGAAAAGTCATGGGATAGTATGTATCCCTGTTAGAATGCAGTGAGAAGGTATCTTACCTCTGTGATTTCTTCTGAAAACCACATTATCCAAGTCCAATTATGAGAAAAACATAGACAAATCCCAACAGAGGTACTTTCTGCAAAATATCTGACCAGTAATCCTCAGAACTGTCAAGGTCATCAAAAATAAGGAAAGTCTGAGAAACTGTAACAACCAAGAGGAGGAGCCTAAGGAGACACAGGTGCCTGCTAAACACAATGAGGTATCTTGGGTGGGATCCTGAACAGACAGAGGGACATTCAGAAAAAACTGGAGAAATCTGAATAAAGTCTGGACTTTAGTTAATAATAATGTATCAGGGCACCCGGGTGATTTAGTGGTTAAGTGGTGACTCTTGATTTCAGCTCAGTCATGATTTCAGGCTCATGACATCGAGCCCCATGGTCAGCTCTGCACTCAGTGCAGTCCGCTTCAGATTCTCTCTTCTCCCTCTGCCCTTCTGCCCCACATGTGCATGCTCTCTTTCTAAAATAATAAATAAAGCAGGGCGCCTGGGTGGCTCAGTGGGTTAAGCCTCTGCCTTTGGCTCAGGTCATGATCTCAGGGTCCTGGGATCGAGTCCTGCATTGGGCTCTCTGCTCAGCAGGGAGCCTGCTTCCTCCTCTCTCTCTCTGCCTGCCTTTCTGCCTACTTGTGATCTCTCTCTGTCAAATAAATAAATAAAATCTTTTTAAAAAATAATAAATAAATAAATAGAGCAATCTTTTTTTTTTTTAAGATTTTATTTATTTATTTGGCAGAGAGAGACCACAAGTAGGCAGAGCAGCAAGCAGAAGAAAAGGGAGAAGTAGGCCCTCCACTGAGCAGGGAGCCCAATGAGGGGACTCCATCCCAGGACCCTGGGATCACTACCTGAGCCAAAGGCAGCCGCTTACCTGACTGAGCCACCTAGACGCCCCTAAAGCAATTGAAAAAATAAATAAATAAATAAATAAATAAATGGGAGCACCTCGGTGGCTCAGTTGGTTGAACATCCGACTCTCGCCTTCAGCTCAGGTCATGATCTCAGGGTTGTGAGATGGAGCCCCCAGCTGGGCTCTGCACTCAGCACAGAGTCTGCTTGAGATTCTTTCCCCCTTCCTCTCCCTACCCCTCTGTCCCTGCCTACATTCATGCTCTCTCTCTCTATAAATAAAATCTTTAAAATAAGAATAATAATGTATCAGTATTGGTTTAATAATCTTAACAAATATACCATACTAAGATATTAATAAGTCAAACTAGGTATGGGATATACAGGAACACTGTACAATTCCACAATAATCCTATAAATCTAAAACCGTTCTAAAATAAAAGTTTATATATAAAAAGAAGTTAAGATAGTGCTCTGACAGATAAGTTAAGAATGAAAATGAAAGGACAAACCCAAAACATATTAAAATGAAAGACATAACAAAACTTGATGACAAAAGAGAGTGTGATGGATGAAGGATATAAAAAAGTAAAATGTTAAGCCTAGGAAAGGGAGGAATATCATTACCGTTATAAAAACTAGTGAAACAGGAAAGACAGGACTGGAAAAGTGAGGCTGGCCTTAGAATGCCTACTGAATATCTCCCCTTAATCCTCCCCTCCTTGTTTTCCAAAAAGGAATACTTTTTTGGTAAGAATTAATTCTCCCCTATATTTATCTTTTTTTTTTAAATCTGGATTTTCATAAGCAGAGTTTTCCCAAATAGATTCAGTATGTTTATAATGTAATTACATAAAAATCAGAATAGTGTTGCTTCTAAAGGTTGAATAGGCAAGAATTAATTGGGAAAGGATGTGAGGAAACTCCGTGAGATTAAAATATCATTCTAATCAGTGGTTTGCAAATCCCCAGACCAGCATCATTGGAATCACTGGGGACTTGTTAGAAATGCAAATTTTCAGGCGCCACTTAAGATCTACTAAATTAGAAACTCTGGGGATAAGGCCCAGTAATTGGTTTTGTTTTGTTCGTATGTATGTTTTTTTAAGGTTTATTTACTTATTTGAGGGAGAAGGAGAGAGAGAGCACTTACAAGAGGGGGAAGGGCTAAGGGAGAGGGAGAAAGAATCCCAAACTACTTCAGGCTGAGCACAGAGCCCCATGTGGGGCTCAATCCCAGGACCCTGAGATCATGACCTGAGCCACAACTAAGCATCAGATACATAACTGACTGAGCTACTGAGCAGCTCCCCAGTAATTGGTTTTAAAAAGTCCTCCAAAAATAGAAAATCATCATTAGAACACCACAGTAATAACTAATTCAGACAAGATCCCTGACAAAGATAAAAATCAATCTGTGGAAACTATAAGGAAAAACATGAAATGTGCATAGCTTCAAAGTATTTCCTCCAAAATATTTATTAATTACTGTGGTGGTTTTAATATATATCCATAAATTTTTACATAGTCTCTCCTCCAGGAGATGGGGTTTGATTCCCTCCACCTTGAATGTAGGCTGGACTTGCTTTTTGGAATACGGAAAGCAAAAAAATAGTAACTTTACAGTGAAGAAACCTGGCAGATATCACCTTACCCAGTAATAATTTATATAACAAATAATAATAATTACTGATATCATATATCCCCTGACATATGATGAGGACATATCACCTGACTGATGGGACTGCTGTAAGAATACTAAGTGAAGGGGTGCCTGGGTGGCTCAGTTAGTAAGGGTCTACCTTCCGTTAAGGTCATGATCCCAGGGTCCTAAGACAAGTCCCTCATGGAGCTACCTGCTTAGCAGGGAGTCTGCTTCTCCCACTCCCTACCCCCACAGCCCATGCTCTCTCTCACTCACTCACTCCCTCAAATAAATTAAATCTTTAAAAAAAAAAGAAAGAAAGAAAGACTACTAAGTGAAGTACTTAGCACAAGAATACCCAATTAATCTTATTTCTTTCCTTCCTCCCTCCTTTCTGCTTTTTGAACAAAAGTGGACTCAAAGACAAATGTTGCCATCTATTCAACATCAAAATACAATGAATACGACAAATATGTTCTGATCCCAAACACTTTCCTGATGTTGCTTTTATTGATTCAAGCTTAAATGTAAAAATATATATGAAAGACAAAATTCAAATATCATTATCAGGCACTTTTCAATGTGATTTGGAAATAATTTTCTTTTCTGAAATATTAAACTGAATATTTAAAATATGGTACATTACACAAGATAATACACTAGGAAGTAAGCTACCAGGCCTATAATTAAATTTGGATTAGAAGATGTACTGGTGCTTCAAAACTTAAATAAATGAATAAACATACAACTATATACAAACTAAATATACAAAATATTCTCAGCTCGAAATCTAACTGTAAGCTAAGTGAAATAAGTCAGAGAAAGACAAATGCTGTATGATTTCACTCCTATGTGGAATTTAAGAAATGAAACAGATGAACATAGGGGAAAAGGGAAAAAAGAGAGAAAGGCAAACCTTAAGCGACTCTTAACTACAGAGAACAAACAGGGTTGCTGGCAGGGAGGTGGGCAGAGAATGGACTAAATGGGTGATAGGTATCAAGGAGTACACTTGTAATGAGCACTGGGTTTTACATGTAAGTGATAAATCACTAAATTCTATTCCTGAAACCAGTATTACACTACATATTAACTGACTAGAATTTAAATAAAAACTTCTTTAAAAATCTAACTGTATTATGCTCTCGGTATTTATTTTTTATTGAATTATAATGGACATGCAATATCCTATTAGTTGTCAGGTGTGCAACCCAATGATTTGATATTTTTACACATTATAAAATGATCCTTACAATAAGTCTAGTTAACATCCAGCACCATACAAAGTTATTATTATTGACCATATACCTTATGTGCTCTCCATATTTAAATTATCAACAGAGATATTAAAAATCGAACAAAATATTTAAACTTATATATAAAACAAGAGTACGTGCCTTGGGAAAAAAGCATTAGTTCTTCTACTGTACTAACTTTTCATACTTGTCTGTACTATCTGTAAACCACTGACCTCCAGAAAGTCACTCCAAAAACCTAAATGGCCAGTAATATTAATGATAATAAGGTTATACTATCATAGAGCAAGTTTACTTTTAAGAGACTTGCTGAGTATAGAGTTTTTTAATACTGTACTTGATCTGCACTAATACCAAAAGAAGAAATAAACAGGATTAAAGTTGACATAAAGAGTAAAGGTACTGAGGGCCTGAAAAAATACACTATTCAGTCTGAAACTGAACAGAAGAGACATCTCAGGCTTAAAATTATATGGCTATATATGGGGCGCCTGGGTGGCTCAGTGGGTTAAAGCCTCTGCCTTCAGGTCAGGTCATGATCCCAGGGTCCTGGGATTGAGCCCCACATAGGGCTCTCTGCTCAGCAGGGAGCCTGCTTCCTCCTCTGTCTCTCTCTGCCTGCCTTTCTGCCTACTTGTGATCTCTCTGTCAAATAAATAAATAAAATCTTTGGGAAAAAAAAAGGAGTTTAAAAAAAATTATATGGCTATATCAAACTCAGGTGTAGATTGTTTTTATCTCCACACTAATACTAAAAAACTTTTTGGGAAAGAAAGATACCTGCATTTGGGATGGGGGAGGTGTTTAAAAAAAAAAAAGCCTTTGCAATCAAAGATGACTAATTAGTACTGCACAATCTTGATCAATACAGAAATGTACACCAAAAAAATGTATAATTGAACATTAAATCCAAAAACTAATGATTCACAAGAAGTAATTTATAATAAACAATTGCAATCAATGACTAGAACACAGAAGAGGCATATTTCAACTTCTTGGTTAATACCTTAAGATTACTTACTATGCAGATCAAGATTTACTGTAAAACTAAAGAAGCTTAAGCTTCAGAGCCCTCATTTAAACTGGTTCCTGCCAAGACCAAGTGATATTTCCAAGTCATAACATGAAAATCTCTAGAGGAGGGGCGCCTGGGTAGCTCACTGGGTTAAGCCTCTGCCTTCGGCTCAGGTCATGACCCAAGGGTCCTGGGATGGAGCCCCACATTGGGCTTTCTGCTCAGCGGGGAGCCTGCTTCCTCCTGCTCTCTCTGCCTGCCTCTCTGCCTGTTTGTGTGCTCTCTCTCTCTCTCTCTCTGTGTCAAATAAATAAATAAATATCTTTTAACAAAAAAATCTCTAGAGGAGTATGAAGCCAAAAAAATAGGAAAAAAACAAAAAATGTTATGCTATTTTTCTGAATTTTAAGACATTTGTGCTATTTTTCAACTTTTAAAAATATGTACTTTGCTGTGATTTATTTTCTCACTCTATTTGTCTTCACTTCTAATTTTGTACTCATAATTTCATATTCTTTTTCTTTAAAAAGCCCCTGTTGTGGGGCACCTCGGTGGTTCAGTCAGTTAGGTGTCTGCCTTCAGTTCAGGTCAGGATCCCAGGGTCCTATGTTGGACTCCCTGCTCAGCAGGGGGGTCTGCTTCTCTCTTTTCCTCTCCCTCTGCCCCTGCTCATGTGCTGTCTCTCTCACTCACACTCTTTCTCAAATAAATAAATTAATAATAATAATAATAATAATAATAGTAAAAGCTCCTGTTGTGAAGCATTTCAAGTACCGATGGAATAATTAAGCCTGCCTCATACTTTTACTAACACTGTATTAAAGACCTGGTTGAAGATCTCTCCTCTTATTACAGATTTTGAGTTTTCATCACCAGGTATAAAATACCAAGCAAGGCATGGATCAAATTTCAATGGAATTTTATTTTTTTAAAGATTTTTATTTATTTATTTGATAGAGAGAGATAAAGTGAGAGTTGGAACATAAGCAGGGAGAGTGGGAGAGGGAAAAGCAAGCTTCCTGCTGAGCAAGGAGCCTGATGTGGGTCTTGATCCCAGGACCTGGGATCATAACCTAAGCCAAAGGCAGACGCTTAACTGACTGAGCCACCAAGGTGCCCCTAGAACTTTTATTTCTTAAAACCATTTTCAGCCAGAGAGAAATAAGAGGTTAAAAAAAAAAAAAGTGATGAAATGGAAAAGAACATATGGATAGGTGATATATGTATAGAAAAACAGATTCATTTGCAATATTATCTCTTTAAGCAAAATGGGATACAGCTAAACAGTAAAAATGTAATCAAAAATAGTTCAGCAAGCTACTGGTAACTAACAGTGAGGAAGGCTGACGGAAAACAGGAGACCATGAAATCAAAGGGAAAAGAGTGGTTAGAAAACAACCAAGGTCAGGGCGCCTGGGTGGCTCAGTGGGTTAAAGCCTCTGCCTTTGGCTCAGGTCATGATCCCAGGATCCTGGGATCAAGCCCTGCATCAGGCTCTCTGCTCAACATGGAGCCTGCTTCCTCCTCTCTCTGCCTGCCTCTCTGCCTACTTGTGATCTCTGTCAAATAAATAAATAAAATCTTAAAAAAAAAAAGAAAGAAAGAAAGAAAGAAAGAAAGAAAGAAAGAAAAAGAAAACAACCAAGGACAGTTCTTCAAAATGTTAACATAGAACTACCATATGACCAGCAATTTCACTCCTAGGTAAATACCCAGGAAAAATGATAGACAAATGTCAATCAGCTGATGAATGAATAAATAAAATGGGGTGGTAGTAAAATAGATAAAGATTAAGAGTAAGAGTCACAAACTTCCAGTTATAAAATAAGTCAAGCTGAAGAAAAGTACAGCATAAGGAATCAATAATATTATAATAGATAACACTGTATGATGACAAAAGGTCATTCCACTTATCATGGTGAACACCGAATATTGTAGAGAATTATTGAATAAATATGTTGTACACCTGAAACTAATATAACATGGTATGTTAATCATATTTCAATTTTTAAAAAGTGAATAAAAATAAAAAATAAAATGTGGCATATATATACAATGTAATATTATTCAGCAAAAAAAGTATGAGCTATTGATACATGCTACCATGTGGATAAATCCTGAAAACTCTAAGTGAAAGAAGCTAATCACAAAAGGCCACATATTGTATGATTCTATTTATATAAAATGTCCAGAAGAGGCCAATCAATAAAAACATAGTGGTTGCCTAGTGCTGGGGTTACAGAGTAGGGAATGGGGACTGACTGCTAATGGGCTTGGGTTTCTTTTTAGAGTGCCCTAAAATTATACTGATGGCTCCAAAACCCTGTGAACATACTAGAAAACACTGGATTATACTAGAAATGCATGGTTTATACATTTATATCATAAATTTTTTGGTATATAAATTATACCTCAATAAAAACCTGTCAAAAATAATAAATAAAAGCCAAGTTCAGAACATACACGTCAAAGTACAAGCTGGATTTTAAAGAGATGTCATTTAAAATAATAATAGTAATAATAATTCATTTCTACTTATTAAGTGCCCACTATGTGCTAGGTACTATGTTAAGCATGTTCCATTTTACAGTTGACCCTTAAACAACATGGGTTTGAACTACACAGGTCCACTTATATGTGGATTTTTTTTTTTTTATAAATACAGTACTGTAAGTGTATTTTCCCTTATGGTTTTCTTAATAACATTTTCTTTTCTCTAGTTTACTTTTTTTTTTGGACAGACAGAGATCACAAGTAGGCAGAGAGGCAGGCAGAGAGAGCGGGGGGAAGCAGGCTACCCGCTGAGCAGAGAGCCCGATGCGGGGCTCAATCCCAGGACCCTGGGATCATGACCTGAGCCGAAGGCAGAGGCTTCAACCCACTGAGCCACCCAGGCACCCCTCTAGTTTACTTTATTATAAGAATTCATATATAATACACATAACATATAAAATATGTGTTACTTGACTATATATTGGTAAGGCTTTTGGCCAACAGTAGGCTATTAGTAGTTGAGTTTTGGAGAGCCAAAAGTTATACATGGATTTTTGATTTTGCAGGGGTCTGGTGTCCCTAACCCCCAATTTGTTCAAGAGTCAACCATTTCTAAACTTTTCAGTAGTTCTAAAAAGTAGGTTTATAATGTTAAATGTTGTATAAATTTAACAGATGAAGAAACTGAGAAACAGGAAGGATAACTTGCCCAATCATACAGAGCTAATCAGTATCAGAGCCAGGATTCTAAACCAGGTCTGTGACTCCAAACATCTTTGACCCAAATACTCTTTGACTATCTTAGAAATAAGCTCTGGAACCTTGTATCGATAGCCTCGTTGCATATCCTCTTCCAGAATTAACAGTCAGTGATACAAAGGCCACCTCCTTAAACGTTTAAATTCAGCCTACTCAGGGCGCCAGCTGTTGCATCCTGATCACACCACGCTATGTTTATCACCCCTGTTCTCAACCAGACTTTGGACCTGACTGAGTACCAGAATCTCCTCAAGCAAAACTCTGAGATAAAATTACAACAAATGAAAAGGTAGCTCCTCAGGTATCGTGTGGTATTAAGAATTAAAGAAGGGGAAGGGAGTATTTATTGAGAGCTATTTTGTGCCAAATTACTGAACTATGATCAGAGATTATACAATCTGAGGTAAATGATTAAAATGAAACCCCCCTCCCACCTTTACCCCCAAATCCCTCTACTGTTTGTGTTTTTCTTTGGTGATTGTAATTAGATATTCTATGATAACTGTGGTCTCCCCTAAGGTCTGTATAGACCTGGTATTGATCCCAAGCAAGAAATGGGTCTTCTCTCAGATATAACCATTAGGCTGGCAAGAAAGAGAATCCCTTTGTCCTCTGAGCCTTCTCCTCGGGGTTTAGAGCTATCTGGATATGCTGCTGGTGGCACTCCCAGGTAGAAGAGTTAGACATGGCTTCTGCCACTAGAAGACAGGTATATGTGTTAGAGTCAAGAAGGGAGGTATCCCAATAAAAGACACAAATTGAAAAGGAATTTTATCTTGTAAGCCAGATTATATCAAAGCATACTAGTAACTTGCATTTTTTTCCCTTTTGTATCTCCTAGCGTTTAGTAAAGTACTAAATATTCCAGCCTGGTCTCAGCTGTGTACTTCAGGAGTATTAAGAGAGGACTCACCTTTGGGACAGAAAATTAAAGACAAAGCAATCCTCCCTGAGGTCAGCAAGGCATTCCTCAGAAGGTGACTCTTTGGGAATTAAAGTCCTTGCTGTGAGCTCAAATTATTACCCACCCCCGTCTGCAAAATCTCCTTCTCAAGCCAACTTTGGAGGTTCCTGGTTTTTATTTACTAAAATAGCAGGTTTTTTTCCCTATCAAAAACAACCTTACTGTAAACCCAGGTCTATCTGATTCCAAAACTCCTCTCTTTATTGGCTGCTACATCACACTGCCTCTCAAATACTATTAATAGAAAACTGTTCAGCAAGAGTATGGGAGAGAATCGTTTAAGAAAGAAGGAGGAAGGAAGAAAGGGCGGGTAGAAGAGGGAAGGAGAAAAAGGGAAAGAGGAAGGGATTTCACCCAAGCAATAAAAACTCATTGTGAATTGAATGTCAAAGATGGAAATATTTACATTTAATATATACACTTAGCATATATGGACAGTAGTACCTGATCTATAGCTAGCATCTGATATGTGTTAACTCCCTTCCTTAGGAACAAAGACAAGAGCTAACTAGAAAAACGCTGTTTTAAGTTTTGGCTTTTGAAGAAGTTCAAAGTAATGATATTAGCACAGATAAACAAAAAACTCTGTATTTCCTTACTGAAAAATTATTCCATAGGTAAAAAGAATGCAGAATTGGGGTGACCATAAAGTAATACATATCAGTTAGCTATTCAAACAAAAAAAGGGGAACACACTCTTTCACTTCTCCAAAATGTTTAAATGCAGAAATATATGCAAATTCATGAATGCATTTAACTGCAAAATCTTTTTTTTTTATTACGTTATGACAATAAAGTATTTCTTTTTGTATCTGCTAAAAGTCACAACGATTCAAGGCACTTCAGATTTCAGGTGGCTGGTGCACAGGCTCCCGTGCAAAAAACCCTCCCAACGAACATCAGCCAAACCCCTTCCTGTTTTTCAACCTCTTGTGTTTACTTTCACATCTGCTGCAAAAGATAAAAGTAACAATGGGGACATCAACCACATAATCATGCCCTACCAACCCGGAAAAAAGCTATGAAACCAGTGTGGCTGTGAAATGGGTCTTTAGAAAACTCACACACAGGCTTAAAAATGTTACAGTGTAAGTCTGAATCCAATCCAAAGATCACCACTAGACAAAACCATATTAGTTATTTCTGCATAGCTATATTATATTTATTTACACATAATAATCACATAGACACATAGATACACAATTTAAGTAGAAAAAACATATGGGTCAAGATGCAAAAACTATTCTTCTTGGGGCGCCTAAGCGGCTCAGTGGGTTAAAGCCTCTACCTTCAGCTCAGGTCATGATCCCAGGGTCCTGGGATGGAGCCCCACATCGGGCTCTCTGCTCAGCAGGGAGCCTGCTTCCTCTTTCTGCCGGCCTCTCTGCCTACTTATGATCTCTCTCTTTCTCTCTCTGTCAAATAAATAATTTTTTTTTAATTTTTTAAAAACCTATTCTTAACCATAGATTATTTCCCATCTCCATGAAGCTATATTTTATCAAGGGGAAAAGGGACCTAACACTTACTGAGTATCTGCACACAGTAAAGGCACACAGTAAAGCTTGTTTTTCTTTGTCATTATTATGTATTCTGTGTAAGGTAGGTACGATCCTCATTTTACAGAAGAGGAAACCAAGGCATGGAAAAGTACTTTCACAAGAGCACCACCATTAAGAAATCATTAGCTTTAACAGACGGCTGGTTTCCAGATCGCTCCTTCCCCACTTGCTCATGGGCATACTGAGTAAGCAAAGGTGCAGCCATAAAGAATGTGGCTTTGAAGACAATTTTCACTTGTTAGTTGTGCAACTTTGTACAAGTTACTTAACTTTTTAACCTGCTACTTGAAATGTAAAATGGGATTAATCACACCTGCAGCACATGGGTTCTGATGAGGTTTAAATGCAAAAATAATGGCTAACATTTGTCTAGTGCCAGTATTCTAACTACTTTACATATATTAGCTCATTTAATCATTATAACAACCTTAAAAGGTGTAAATATGTTTATCATCTCCAGGTTATATAATAAACATTGGGGTACAGAAATTAAGTAATTTGCCCAAGGTCACCAGCTAAAGAGTGACACAACTAGAATTTAAAACCAGATATTCTAGCCCTGGAGCTCATACTCTTTAACACCTATGTCATATCTATAAAGCACAGAGCTAAGCTCATAACAGGTCATCAATAAATACTAGCACTATTATTTTATCTCCCATATAATACCACCCAGTGAATAGTCACTGAAATGTATTAAACCAAGTAGAAGAGCCAGAATTTTAATCTAGGTTTTGCTCTGTGCTTTCCCCCATAACTACATGTCTTTCCACAACATATTGGCTCTACTCTTTTTTTTTTTTTTTAAAGATTTTATTTATTTGACAGAGAGAGATCACAAGTAGTCAGAGAGGCAGGCAGAGGGAGAGAGGAGGAAGCAGGCTCCCTGCTGAGCAGAGAGCCCGATGCGGGACTCGATCCCAGGAGCCTGAGATCATGACCCGAGCTGAAGGCAGCAGCCCAACCCACTGAGCCACCCAGGCGCCCTATTGGCTCTACTCTTAAATTTTTTGTGCATGCCATCATTTCTACTAACACTAGATCATTACACTTTCTTAGGAGAGAGGTCACGTCTTCTACGTTTTGTGATCACATATACCCACAAGGTCCTGCTCATTGTGCATAATCAATTAACACGCAAGAAATAAATGAACATGCCATTCCTCTGCTCAAAATCCTCCCAAGAATTCTTGTCTCAGAAAAAAAATGCTAAGTCTACAGCATAACCAACAAGGCCCTACAAGAAATGCTCCTTCTCCTACCTCAACTTTTCTGAACTCAACTCCTACCATTTTCCCCCAGATCATTTACCATTTTGAACCCACCATACTGGCTTACTTAATGTTTCTCAAACATACCAAACATGCTTAACATTTGTGCTGACTGTTCTTCTGCCTGGAATGCTCTTCTCTAGATAGTATTCAGGACTCTACTCAAAGTCACCTTAACCAGACAGGTCGTCTCTGACCACTCTATCTACTATCTAAAGTATCCACCCTACCTCCCTCTTTGCCCCCTTACCCTGCTTTCCCTGATCCTCACAAAAATCTTTTACTCTATGCCTGATTTGTATATATGTTTATTATCTGTTCTCTCCAATTAAAAGGTAAGCTCTAGAAGAAGAGACACTTCTATTCTACTTTATTCACTGTGTGTCCCAATGCAATTAGGACAGTGCTTGGCAAGTGGATGACTGGGGTGCCTGGGTGGCTCAGTCTGTTAGGTGACTGACTAGATTTCAGCTCAGGTCATGATCTCAGGGTCCTGGGATTGAGCCTCACGTCAGGCTCTGCACTCAGCAGGGAATCTGCTTGAAGATGCTCTCTCCCTCTGTCCCTCCCACCTCCCTAAAATAAATAAATCTTTTAAAAAATAGCAGATGAGGGGCGCCTAGGTGGCTCAGTGGGTTAAAGCCTCTGCCTTCGGCTCAGGTCATGATCCCAGGGTCCTGGGATCAAGGCCTGAATTGGGCTCTCTGCTCAGCAGGGAACCTGCTTCCTCCTCTCTCTCCTCTCTCTGCCTACTTGTGATCTCGGTCTGTCAAATAAATAAATAAATAAATAAAATCTTTTTTTACAAAATTAAAAAATTAAAAATAGCAGATGAATGTTGTAATGAGCACTGGGTGTTATATGCAACTACTACATCAAAAACTAATGATGTATTCTATGTTGGCAAATTGAACATAATAATAAAAAAATTTTAAAAACAGATGATTATATTTATTAAATTAGTAAATGGTAGATGTATTAGCTATCTATTCTTATACAACAAATTATCCCCAAAACAGGGCACCTGGCTGGCTCAGATGGTGAAATACGTGGCTCTTGATCTTGGGGTTTTAAGTTCAAGCCCCACTTTGGGTGTAGAGATTACTTAAAAATCTCAGGGAAAAAAAAATTACCCCCAAAACTTGGTGGCTTAAAACAATAAACATTTATTATTTCAATTTCTACAGATCAAGAATTCAAGCATGACTTAGCTGGGTGCCTCTGGCTCAGGGTCTCTCATGATACTGTAGTCAAGTGTCAACCATTTCTGCATTCAACTCAAGGCTCAACTCTGCCTGAAGAATCTACTTCTGAGCTTACTCACATGGCTGTTATCAGGCCTCAGAGATCTGCTTCCAAGCTCACTTACACTGCTGCTGACAGACTTGGTTTCTCACCATGCAGGCCTCTACCCAGGCTGCCTATACATTCTTAGGCTATGGCAACTGAAAATCCAAGGGACAGAATGAAAGTCGAAGATGAGAGGGACCAAGACAAAAGCCACAGCCTTTTGTAACCTAATCTTGGAAGTAACATCCCACCACTTGTGCTGTATTCTGTTCATTAGAAGTTAGGTCCAGGCCACACTCGAGGGGAAGAGATGACACAAGGGCATGAATACCAGGAGGCAGGAATCACTGGGGACCACCTTAAAGGGTGCCTACTACAATAGACATAATAAAAGTCTAAAACCAAACAAAACAGAAATACCTTGCCCTTTGGCCACCTGATATATTCTTTAGTACATTTATTTATAAATGATGCTATGATCACTATGCAATCATTCACCCCAGTGCTAGTTTTTTTGGTCCTACAAACACCAGTGTTCATTAATGGTCATATTAGAGAGGGACAACTAGCAAGAATAAGTCAACAAAAATAGCATCTGAGAAGAATTATTGGATGAATCTTGCAAGCAGATGACAATAATCTCTTAAAATAGAGATTGAATATTGGGGTGCCTGGGTGGCCTAGTCAGTTGAGTGCCCAAGACGTAATCTCAGCTCAGGTCTGGATCTCAGGGTTGTGAGTTCAAGCCCTACATTGGGTTCCATGTCATATACACACATACATACATACACATTATCAACCAATATATATTTTATATATATATATATATATATAAATTTATATATCAATATTTATAATATCAACCAATATCCAATCCATATATATGACTGCTATTATGAAAATATTATTAATTTCCTTTGGTATAATAATGGTATTGTAGTTATACAGGATAATGTCTTTGTAGGATATGCATAACAAAGCATTTTAGGAGTAAAGTGCCATGATATCTGTGACTTACTTTCCAAAAAAATAGGACACACACACATACACAGAGAGGCAATCAGAAGCAGTCAGCATTACAACTCAGGTCATAAATCTTAATTATCCCAGGACATCATATTCTCACTATACATCTATATGTCTAGTGTGTCCCCTATTTTATGTATCTAGCTATTGTGTTATACAGTATCTGTGTTTGGGGGATAAGGATGAAATGAAAGACATGATATTGACCTTCTGCCCCCCCAGAAGCTGGCAATCTCATTGGGGAATAGCAGTTTCATATACAATATAAAACAACACACAACAGGGTACCTGGGTGGCTCAGTCCGTTAAGCATCTGCCTTCAGCTCAGGTCATGATCCCAAGGTTCTGGGATCAAGGTCTGTATCATGCTCCCTGCTCCACAGGGAGTCTGCTTCTCCCTCTGCCCCTCCTCCCATTCATTCTCTCAATCTCTCTCTCTCAAATAAATAAGTAAAATATTTTTAAAAATTTTTTTAAAAACACACACACAACAAATCTGATATATTACAAATAAATACTCTAAGAGTTCAGAAAAGGATACCAATAAACCTTCAGAGAATAAATATCTTTGAAACCTCTTTCCTCTAACAGGTTTCTTATTGTTGGCATCCTTTCCCTTAAGTACGTCTCCTTTACTTTATCTACTTGGCAACAACCGACTGATTATTTCCTACCTTTTAACAGAATTATCTGGAGACCATCTAAAAATAAAATACATGTGTTGCCTATTTAGAACACAGGATATGATTTTTAAAATAAAATACTATTTACATTTTCACTGGAAAAAAACCACTAAATATACTATATGGATTTTTTGGCCTTCAAAAGTAACTATGTTATTTCAAGAGTTGAGGATGCCAGAAAGCTTGAAGATTTAAAAATAACCACACAAAGAGCTCATTTCCAACACCAGATGGAAAGAAATTACTCTAAAGACACATGTGTGGGAGGACATATATACAACATCATATGACACCATGCGAAAGGTTTATATAATTACATAATACCATCAAAATTAGTAGGACTCACAGGTAGTAAGTTAGCAATAGTGTCAATTCTCTGAATCATTAAAAAAGATAAAAGGGCAAGAAACAGCAAGTGGGTGGTAGCAAAAAAAAAAAAAAAAAAAAAAGCCTCTTTAAGATTCCTTCCATGAGTCCCTATTACATACTGAAATAGTTGACAGGTAAAATTTGAGAGCCTGGGGTATTTGGCTGGCTCAGTTGGTGGAGCATTCTTCTCTTGATTTCAAGAGCTGTGGTTTCAAGCCCCATATTGGATATAGAGATTACTTAAAAATAAAATCTCTTACAAATAAATAAAAAACAAAAATTAAAAATAAATAAAATTTGAGGGCTTAAATCCTTGGAGCTCTTCACAGTTCTGCCTGTGTCTATATGGTCAAAACTAGACAGAAACATTTATTTCAATAACCTTCCCAAATGTATCATCGAAGTGAAACACTTCTCCCTTGAATATACGTACAATTTTGAATTGGTAAATGAAAATACTTGACATATAGGGTTGCGTCCGTGGCTCAGTCATTATGCATCTGCCTTCAGCTCAGGTCATGATCCCAGGGTCCTGGGACTGAGCCCGGCATCAGGCTCCCTGTTTGGCGAGGAGCCAGCTTCTCCCTCTCCCTCTGCCTGCTGCTCCCCTATTGTGTTCTCTCTCTCTGTCAAATAAATAAGTAAAATCTTAAAAAACACAAAAAAAGAAGCCAAAAAAACCTTGACATATAAATTAAAATGGCAATTCTTTATACGATGATGTATTCAAAGATATACTGTTAAGATCTCATTATATTGAAATGATTTTAATAGGATTATTTAATTTATATAAGCATTAAGTAATAGCTGAATAGCAATCACAGCTCAACCTTGACATAGTACTATATGAATATATAGTACTATATGAATATAAATTACCAAGAGCTTACTTTTCTACTTCACTTGTGGGTCACGGGCTTAAATTTAACCAATACAAAATAACCCCATGCTTTAATTATGTTAAATCACTGGGGATTCTTCAAAACTCCTATAACTTTTTTATGACTTAATCAGATATTATCAAAAGAGAATATAGAAGTTTTCTAAATGAATATTAATGTTGAAAATATTTAAACCTCAGTCTATGGTGTATCCAGTGCTCCAATTCAGACATATATAGTGTCTACCAAAAGTTGGTTTGGATTAAGATACTTTTTGTAGAGGATGGAAGGCACAAGAAGCAGGTAAGCTGCATTTATAAATCAAAATTAAATTCGGGAGTAAATATTGTATCTTATTTTATCTTATTATTTCCACCTATTTCCAAAAAAAATTGAGGTGTTCCTGTTCCTATTATTAGATAACAGAATACATATACATTGAATATATAGAAAAAGAATTAGATAATATTAATGGAGTATCTACTGCTTCTTCCAATCTTATTTACCAATATAAATATTTAGTCACAGTCCCAACCTATTCTATTCCATCAGACAATTTTGCCTCTTCCTACTTCCTAAAGTAATCTGCCAAGATTACTTTAATCCTACTCAAGGCTCCACTACACATAGCTAAGAAACAATTTTAATTTCTAGAGAGATTTTCTTGAGAGTTGAATGATAGAAGGCCTAGATTAATTCGGTGTCAGTGACACAAAGAACCCTCAGCCATGAAAGAGAGACAGCAATAACTAATCACAGTTTAATCCATATGGCTTTATCCTGGAGATAATTAAGAGATAACTGCAATAGGAGAACTGGTCTTAATAAGTGCAATAACAAAATAGACATGATGCCAGGATGGCTCTGGAATTTCAATACAAGAGACTTTTAAGGGTAGCATATTTATTTAGGGTGACTTTGGAGGAAACTAATAAGGATTGGGGGAAGGATATTTTAAAGTCTCAAGTCATTCCTTGTATTGTATTGTATTGACCACACCCAATACTGGTATTTTGCTTTTCTTTAAAGTCCAAACAGCTAGTCAATTTATTTTCAAATACTTCAAGGTAGATACAATCCCATTTAAATTAAAAATAATTAACAAAAATAAGTATAAATAGACTTTCATCATAATCAGATGTTCTCACTAAACTTTCCTAAAACCAACACGTGAAGCAGTGTCAGTGAAGCAGTTAATTCTAAATAAGATCAGCACTCAAAATAAAATATCAAAGTTCTCCTTTCTAAAGCCTTCAGTTTCTGAATACTGTCCATTGCTATAGCTCCGTTAATCTTTCTCACTATGTATTCATTAAATAACAGCAGAGTAAATCAAAATACTAATTTAACTCAGTGTTTACACCAGAGTATTTGTTACACTGCATTTTACTGATCATCCCATGAATTTACTCATAAAAACAACACAGTAAGCCACCAATGGCATAACAACAAACTTAAATAAAAAGCAAAAATTAACACATACATTTAGAATCTCGCTCTTCTCACCTAAAAGCTATTATAAATGAAATGAATCGATTAACTTCCAAAAATTCTAGATTCTCTATATAAATAAGGCCCATAACTGATAAATTCAGAGGCTTCTTTTAAAAGTTTTTAAGTTTCATCATGGGGGGTATTAGAGAAAAAAGGAAAGTTGTTCATAAGAATAAAGTTCTTACAATTATTACTGCTTAGCTCACAAATAAAATAAGGCGCTTCCACTCTCAAGCGATAGAGGAAAAAACAAGTTCTTTAGAGGTAGGGATGAATCTGCATCTGAACATGCCATGTGACCAATCATGAATTTGATAAGACTCTTGGAAAAATACACTGGCAGCACTTGAGCTGGCCAGCTCCTTAGATAACAGGGAAACAGACTGTGGTCTAAACATGTGCTCCTCTTGATTTCAGAACCAAATTCAGCAACCCCTCATAGCCACTGAGATACTAAAGTTATAAAATCAGATCACCAGTATTAAATTGGATTGGACATTCAGAAAACAATATATGTAAGCCCTATCACTCACATCACAAATTATAGGCCATATTTTTTTTTTTAAGATTTTATTTATTTATTTGACAGAGATAAATCACAAGTAGATAGAGAGGCAGGCAGAGAGAGAGAGAGGGAAGCAGGCTCCCTGCTGAGCAGAGAGCCCGATGGGGAACTCGATCCCAGGACCCTGAGATCATGACCTGAGCCGGAGGCAGCGGCTTAACCCACTGAGCCACCCAGGCGCCCTAGGCCATATATTTTTAAATCACAATCTCTAGATGTGCATATCAAAATACCTGCAGAGAATTCAAGAATCCTGTGACTTTTAGCCAACACTCTGACAGACTTAACTCTGAAGCTTTCTTTAGCAAAAGCAGGAAGGAAACCAAATAACACTGTCTTTGGTGTTTGAGGGGAGAGCACACCATCTCCCATAATATGAATTTGTTTAAAATTAAGACCATAAAAACTGAAGAATGAGATGGAAGTCTAGCTCTGTAATTTCAAAAAATGCTAAACTCAAGCTGCACCAAGAAAAACATCACACTGGTGAACTTTAAATGTAGGGCACAAACCTGACAAAAAAGAATAACAGGAAAAAATATATAGGTCATACCTCAACAAATGCCACAACCATTTTTTTCCAGAGGAGACAGGTATCATTTAAAATCATTTGTTAATTTTGGGGTGACCTTGGTGGCTCAGTTGGTTAAGTATCCGGTTCCTAATTTCTGCTCAGGTCATGACATCAAGGTTGTGAGATCAGTGCAGAGTGGGCTAAAGATTCTCTCTCTCCATCTGCCCCTACTGTCTCTCTCTCTCTAAAATAAATAAAATCTTCCCCAAAAATTAAAATAATAAAAAATAAAATTATGTATTAATTTAGATATTAGCTTTAAAGTGTTGTTTTGTTTTTGTTGTTTTGGTCACAGGGAGAGAGAAAGCGAGAGAGCACATGCACAAGGGAGCACGCAAGCAGGGAAAACCAGAGGCAGAGGGAGAAGCAGGTCCCTGCTGAGCAACGAGCCCAATGAGGGGCTCGATCACAGGACATTTAACTGACTGAGCCACGTAGGTGTCCCACCTTAGCAGTGTTTTGTAAGGAAAAAAGAAAGGGGATAAGATGAAAGCATTTTTAAATAAGCAAAGAGGAAAATGTGTGTATTACTTTGCTAGTATATAAATTATATCATGTTATTTTATATTTTATATTGAGGATAAGTCTAGTTTAAAACAGGTTTGTTCAACATATCTACTCCTTGAAAACAACAAATATGATTTGAGTGTTTAACAGACTTTAAGGAAATGTTGACCTTAGACCAACCACCAAGAAAGAGAAGAGATGCATAAAGAAAGCAGAGACTGACCTAAAAGATGGGTCTATTGGCTTAGTCTATTTCTTTCTTTTTTTCTTTTTCTTTTTTTTTCTTTTCTTTTTTTAGAGAGAGAGAGAGACAGCACAAGCACACAAGCAGGGGGAGCTGCCCGCTGAGTAGGGAGTGCAATGAGGGGCTCAATCCCAGGACCCTGAGATTACTACCCAAACTGAAGCCACATACTTAACCAACTGAGCTACCCAGATGCCCCTAGCTTTGTTTATTTCTGTTAGCTTAGTCGATCTGCTGACAGCCAGAATTTCCAAGCATTAAACTCATTGACCGGTAGAGCTCTTAGCTCTGAGTAGAATGGAAGCCCTAAGTAGTTTTCTTAATCCACCATCAGCCATCATCTACTACTAAAGGCTGCACATATCAATGGGACACTGAGGACCTAAGTCCTTTAACAAACACCAGCTAAAGAAAACTGAACTAGGGGCGCCTGAGTGGCTCAGTGGGTTAAGTCTTTGCCTTTAGCTCAGGTCATGATCTCAGTGTCCTGGGATCGAGCCCCACATCTGGGCTCTCTGCCCAGCGGGGAACCTGCTTCCCTCTCTCTCTCTCTCTGCCTCTCTCTCTGCCTAATTGTGATCTCTCTCTCTGTGTCAAATAAATAAATAAAATCTTTTTTAAAAAAAAAAAGAAAGAAAGAAAACTGAACTAGCTGGCCATACCAATGAGTCTCTAAAGAAAATTCAGAACAAAACAAAAAAGTCCATCAAGTTCCTTCCACATATGGAACTTTTCCCCATACTTCAAATTATTAATATATGTCACATTTTTAAGGTAAAAGACCTGAAAATAGTCAGGAAGAACATATATGGAACTGCATGGCCAAAGAGACACAAATGGGAAAGCAGGAATTATTACTGAACACTTCTTCTTGGTTGAAAAATACAAGTAATAAGGAAAATAAAGGTAGAAAGGTAGAAAATAAAGGTAGAAAGGTAGAAAGGGGGCTTATCTATAAGATATTTGGTATATTGGGACGCCTGGGTGGCTCAGTTGGTTAAGCCCCTGCCTTCAGCTCAGGTCATGATCCCAGGGTCCTGGGATCAAGTCCCACATCCAGTCCCTTGCTCAGCCGGAGTCCGCTTCTCCCTCTGCCTCTGCCTGTCACTCTGCCTGCTTGTGCTCTCTCTCTCTCTCTCTGACAAATAAATAAAAATCTTTTTTAAAAATTTTGGTATATTTGTAATAAAACACTAGTATAAATGTTGGGAGAATTTAGGCAAGGCCTAAAAATTAAAAACATTTCTTTCCAAGCCTGAATCCAACTGTATAAGAAAAAAAGTGTAGTTTTATTACTAAAAGAAAGAGAAATCAGAAGGTTAGCAGACTGAGCTTGGGTTTGCCAGTGAGTTCACTTTTAATAGTGGCAAAGATAACCCTACTTCAGTTTCCCCCAGAGGTATGAATAACTCCCGTGTTTACCTTAATTATAACCTTCATGGAGAAAGCACTCTGAATTAGCACCTTGATTCCAAGGCAATCTGATGTTCGGTTATAACCATTTTTTTATGTCATTTATTGAGTGCTGTGTGCCAGATATCCTGTGACCTACTCTACATGGATTTCATTAATAACACCCCAAAAAACTATTCACAAAACCAAAAATTATACAGCTGGCAAAGAACTTCTGATGTTTCCAACTTAGGGAAATAAAGAGTATATCAAGTCTCCATGAAAAGTAAGGGGGGATATGTATATCAACTGCTTGATTAAAAACATAAACCAGGGATGCCTGGGTGGCTCAGACCCTTAAGCCTCTGTCTTCAGCTCAGGTCATGATCCTGAGGGTCCTGGGACCATCCACCCCCACATAGGGCTCCCTGCTCAATGGGGAGCCTGTTTCTCCCCCTGCCTGCTCTCCCCCTGGTTGTGCTGGCGCTCTCTCTCTGAAATAAATCAATAAAATCTTTTTTAAAAATAAATAAATAAAAGCATAAACGAACTAAAATCTTTGTCAGGACTGAGAATACGGAAAACAGCAGTGAGCAACAGCATATACAGTGCATCCTCAAGAGAGCATAAATCCAAGACACAAGACATAACCATTTCTTGTAATTTTCCCCTAAAAACAGAAAGAACAAAATAGCACCTGTGAAATCACCCAGACTACTAAAAACAGGGTTCGGCACCTCTTAAAACAAAACAAAACACCTATCTCCTAATCAGCAGTACGTGCCAAAAAACGCCAAGTCCCCACAGACGAGGCATTCATGGTAGGGCACAGAGGCACAACAGGATGACAGTGACTATCATGTGGCCAGAAACCAATCCGTCAGCAATTTGTCTGTTGCACGTGAGATCACTTTCCCTCCGGAGGACGCGCGTTCCTGGGGCGGATGGACCAGGTGTGGCAAGCCCCCCGCCCGGAACAATCGCCGGGTGGTGCCTCTTGGAGCTCGAGCCCACATCCAGCCTCCCCACAGGTAGAAGCAGCCCAGCAAGCAGGAGGAAATATTTCCAAGCCGACAGATGCAGGAACTGAAAAAGGAGGTCACGATGCTGAGAGAATAGATTTAACCCTTTGGTCCCTGGGAACCGCGAAGACTAGAGGGAAGCGCGGCAGAGCCCTCGGGGTCGGGGGATTCTTTCAGCGGGGCGGCAGTTTGGGGTGGGAAGGCCTCCCTGTCCTTCCAGGGCTCCCTCCAGCCCTCAGATGGTGCCAGACTTCTGCAGACAGCCCAGCCACCTCGTCAGGAAGAAACTGCTCTGCGGCTGCCCCCCAACACCTTCACCGCCTGGAACCCGCAATCATCCTCCATTCGGTTTCCTTCCAAGGTTCCTGCCCGTGGACAGTGATGGGCGGACCTCGTCAAAAACAGACCCCAAGCCCAACTTTGCAACGCTCCCCCGCCGCCAGCCCCCGCCTCCTTCTGCTCAGGCCGGCTGCGTCCCGGCTGCAGCCCCTCAGCCTCCGGCGCGCAGAGGCCCGGGAGCCCGCGCCCCCGGCCCGGGGCCTGCGGGGGGCTGCAGACAAAGAGGCTGCGGCGCCGCCGCGGCCGCCAGGACCGTCCCCTCGGGGACAGCTCCGCGCCACCACCACCCCCAACCCCGCTCGCGCGTCGCAGCCGCCTCATCTCACCGGTGGCCCCCGGGGCCCGGGCTCCTGAGCCCGCCGCTGCAGCCGCCCGACGAACAATGGCAGGAGAAGGCGCCGGCGCCGAGATTCGGGCCCTCTGCGGCTTGCGGGCCCGCTGGCTGCTGGTGGACTGACTGACTGACTAACCCACCGGCGGAGGGAGGGAGGGAGGGAGCGAGTGAGCGAGCGAGCAGGCGGCCCCGGCGCGCGCCCTCCCGCCTTCGCTCTGTGAGGCGAGGCCGCCCGGCCCGCAGCCAGCCAGCCCGCGCGCGCCCCTCCCCCTCCGTTCGCCACAACATTGTAGTAAATTTCTATTGGACGGCGCCTGAGGGAGGGAGGGGGCCGGGCTCGCGGCCCGCCAGCCCATTGGCTGAGGACAAGTTCTGGGCTTCTCTAGTTTCCCCCTCTTCTAGGCGGGTAAGGGCCGAGGAGGAGAAGGAAAAAGAGGGGAAAAGGCAAGGGGCTGGACGCATATGCGCAAGCGCAAGTCGAACTTGCTCGGGAGTCCCGGGGTTCCGGGCCCCTGCAGTACCCACGTGGGGAATGAGGCAGCTAGTGCCCGGGACCGAGGTGAGGCCCTTTCCACCCAGAGGACGTCCAGGTAGGAGGCTGAGATTTGAAAGCCTCAAGGAAAGCCGAGGCTTCTGCCAGCTGACTGCCCACTAATGCACTTCATGACCTTGGGTAAGCCACTCAGCTTCTCTGGGCCTCAGTTTCCCCATTTACTAACTTGAAGGTCCCTAGGTGCCATTCACACCCTGACATTCGTGGAGGCCTTACCTCTCCAGGCAATTGTGCAAGGCCCGAAAGCTGAATGTTGTGGCCACGCAAGATTTCACCTGTCTTTTGCATTTAAGAACCTCTCAGTTCCACCTTGGCACCCTCAAAATCATAAAGGCCTAGCTTCCGAGATCTGCACCCCAGCTGAATTTAGGGTCGCTCTGACAGTTGCCTGATGTGCCTTTATTTCCTTTCAGAAGTTCCAGAGGCCCCTTGACCCTTCGCACTCCCTGCCAGGCTGGACTCTGAAAAGGCTGGGACCCCACACAGCAGAATGAAGGCTCATGTTTTAAGCACGGTCCCTATAAGGTAAGAAAGGTTCTGATATTCCCATTCTAGAGATGAAGACACTGAGGCAGAGAGGTTTAGACCTGCCAGGATAAGAAGCCAGGCCATCTGACATCAGAACCTGCCTATGCCAGCTTCACTGTCTCCTGGTATCTATCTGATCACAGCCCCCTCCAATCCACAGCTCAGTCTCTAGAAACAGACAGCTGGGCTTCAGTTCCCAGCCTCCAGTCCTCCCTCACTGTTTGGACTTCTCTGTGTCTGTTTCTAACCCCATAAAAGGGGATAATGATAGTTCTACCTCCTAAGAGTTATTTTAAGAATTAAATCAGTTAAGATATGTAAAAGGTTTTAGAACAGTGCCTAGTTCATAGCGAGAGCTACATAAGTGTTCATTATTACTGCTATTCAGAGACTAAAATATGGACTGAGAGGTGTGGAGCAGGCTGACCTAATAATATGTTTGTTAAGCTCTCAATTGTTGTCAGCACTGAGCTGAGCACATTGCATGAATTATCTGTTTGAAACATCCTAAGCAAACCACTTGAGGACTACCTGACTACCCTGTCTAAAACAGCCTCCACCCACATACCCTTGCCCTGCCCCTTTTTTTTTTTAAGATTTTATTGTTAAGTAATCTCTACACCCAACATGGGGTTCGAACTCACAACCTCAAGACCAAGAGTCACATGCTCTACCAACTTAGCCAGCCAAGCACCAACCCCCTTTTATTTTGAGATTTTATTTTTACCTTGCCCTGCTTTAATTTGCTTCATAGCCCTCAATTCTACCTGACTTTCTGTATATTTATTTATTGCTCTTCTCAATACATTGTTGCAGTTTAGATCCACTAAATGACAAACTCCTAGAGGACAGGGATTTTGTCCCTCTTATCTTCCAGAACAGTGCAGCGTTGGTGGTATAGTGGTGAGCATAGCTGCCTTCCATCTTCCAGAACAGTGCATAGTCAATAAATGTTTGTTGGGCAAGTGAACAAATTATCCCCATTTTACATATAAGGAAGCTGAAGCTTAGTAAGGTCAGGTCAGGGTCATTCTGTATACTTGACATGAAGCACCTACTCTTGAATATTCTGGTTCCCTGCCTCAGGTTTTCCGATTAAGCCATACATTTGATTCAGGGAGCTCCATCCTACTGTGTCTGTGCCTCACAGGCTTCCTCCATATCAGACCTGGAAATCTGGTACCATGAAGGATAAATCCTGAAGATCAGTCACCACCCTGACCACTTTGTTATCCAGCAAATTTAGATTCATAAAAACCGATAGTCTCTATCCCATGAAGTGCAGCCAAAGACACATCATATTTAAAAAGCCTTGCTTGCGGGGCATCTGGGTGGCTCAGTGGGTTGGGCCTCTGCCTTCGGTTCAGGTCATGATCTCAGTGTCCTGGTATTGGGCCTGCTTCCTCTCTCTCTCTCTGCCTACTTATTATCACTCTCTCTCTGTCAAATAAATAAATAAAATCTTTTTTTAAAACTTTAAAAAATTAAAAGCCTCATTTGCATGAATGGAGTACATAGTACTTAGCAATCATCACTCTAAAAAAATGTAGTGGTCTCAGGCTAAGAAAAAAATAGCTAAACTAAGGCATGTATAAACCACTCCTAATCAGAGTACTCTGCAACACCACACCAAAACTGTTGGCCCAGGCTTTTACAATCAAAAAGACCTGAATTCCAGTCTTCGCTTTCAATTCTTAGCCTGGAGATGAAAGGGCTTTGTAAACTCTAAAGTACTGTGCATATATGACTGGTTTTCTTATTAAGTTACACACTGTCACCTGTGAGGCAAAGTGCTCTTCCCAGAGTGTAGCTGGACCCACCACATAGTAGGGAGTGGGGGGATAAGTAATGCCCAGTCTGAAGGCAGAGAAGCTTCCCAAACTACCCGTAGTCATGTGCCCAGCTGCCCTCTCAGAAGAGGCCTCTGCATACAGACATCCAGTTCCAGTTCCCGCTGCAGAGGCAGCCCCTGGATCCCAAGGGTAAGGGTCCCAAGCACCATCCCTGAGGCTAATTTTCTAGGCAGAAACTCCGCTCCCTGCCTGCCTGCTTCATGCTCACATCTGGGTGGCAGTTGTGCCATACTCCAAGCCCCAGGTTGGGGTCTCCAGGGGCCATCTCTATCCCGCCTGCCAGCTGAGCCCTCCACTGCCTCCTCCAAGACCCCTCCTGTTCCTTCCTAGGGAATACAGGCCCTGCTAGCTGCCTATCAGCCCCTGGAGCAGTCAAGGGCACTAAGGAAAAAAAAAAAAGAAGAAAAAAGAAAGAAAGAAAGAAAGAAAGAAAAAAAGACAGCTTGAAAGGGTCTTAATCCTTTCCTATTACAAACTGAGCTCAAACACCAGCTGCACAGAAGAGGGTGAAATTAGGTGGTGACCAGGGGGGAAGGCCAGGGATGGTAGCTGGGGCCTTCGATGACCTGGAAGAGATGAGGTTGGGAGACAGCGGGGGTAGAGAGGGGAAAACAGTTGGAGCCTGAACCATTCCCAAATCTGGGACGTGGGCGGATTAGGGACACAGCTGGCCTTACACCCCAGTGATGGGGCTCATGGAAAACATTTGTCTGTTGTGCAGAGTGGAAGAGATGAAGAGGCTTTTGAAAAGCTGGGCCCGCCAGCAAAGTGTTCTGAACAGTCACTATTGAATAAAAATCAATCTTTGTAACAGAAGTACATGAAGATTAGAATTGTCTTTCCAACCTGCCCACGGTCATGAGGCTGCAGCCATTTTAGACCTTTTAAACACAAATGATAAACAGGCTATGATAAGGAAAATTACTGTTCATACAATGGTATGTCAATCTAGGCAATTATTTTTAGTAGTAGTACTTGAATTGTTCACAGAAAATATAGTTAAATAAGGGCCGCCTTGCTGGCTCAGTCAATGGAGCGTGCGACTCTTGGTCTCAGGGTTGTGAGTTTGAGCCCCAGGCTGGGTGTAGCGATTACTTAACAATAAAAAAGAAAGAAAATACAGTTAAATAAGAAGAAAAAGATTTAAATCATCCTAAAATCATCAATCAGAAATAACTACCACCAATATTTTGGAGGCGGACTTCCCCTCTAATACCTTCTCTTACACGTACACTTTTTTTATGTATATTAAATTTAGTCATACAAAATTGCTGAATGTATAAGTTAAAAATGGTCAAGCAACAGACACTGTATAGTTCAACCTAATGCTTTTTTCAAACTTAAATCATACTGTTTTGGAACTGAGTTCTTCCACCTAATAATATATTGTGACATTTGCATCACCATTTTTAGTAGTGCCCTCAAGTGGATATACCATAATTTAGTTAACCTAGATGTCCAATATATAGGTTTACTGTTCCATCTTTATCTTGTTTACTCAACAAACATCCTTTTATCTAAGCATACCTATGATCCCTTTTTTTAGAATGCACTGATTGCAGCGTTGTTGGTTTTTTTCAATTATTGCACACAAGGCGGCCTGTTCTGGTCATTTCTGAGATAAAGGCCAAAGAAATCAGCATATGCAGTGATTTTATACAATACCTTGTCTTTGTATTTGAAAACACAGAGCATGCTTTGCCCTCTGTGACACAATACACTTTGCTTGCAACAATTGCATTGAGCTGGGTCCTAAAGCACACTAAGACCAAAAAATGTGACTGAAATACATACTTCGGAGTTGGCAAGTGATGTCCTTTCTGCTGTGAAGACACTCCAAGAAACGAGGAGCAGAAGGGAAGGAAGTTCAAACTGTAAGAGGACTGCATAGACGGTAGCTAAGACACTCCTCTAGGCCTCTAGATTCACAAAATGTTAAAACTGGATAGGCCCTTGGAGATCGTCAAGCCCAAGCTGCAGACTTTTAAAAAGATTGGGAAATGGGTGCAGAAACTGGAAGGGACTTGTGCAAGGTCACATAGCAGAGAGTGGCAGAGCCCAAACTTGAACGCAAGTCTTCTGAACCACACTACTGGAGGCGTCTGTTCCCCGCCTTCCCTCTAAGCCTGCCTACATCTCCCTTTCAAAGCTGCAGGCCAACCTAAATTCTATAGCCAGAAAAACCTAGAAATGTCTAGGCTGGAAGAGCCAGTTATTAGAGATAACTTAAGGGCCAAGTTATTAGAGATAACTTGTTAATAAGAATAATGACAAAGGCATTTATTAGGTATTTACTAAATGCAGGGTACACACTAAGTACTTTATATGCATTTATTGTGTTAAGCCTCATAAAGATCCTACAAAGTAATATTACCTTCAACTGCAGTTGAAAAATCAGAGCCCAGAAATGTGAGGTGATTTGCCCAACATCACACAGCTTAAACCAGGTCTGTGCGATACCACTGTCCTCTGCGGCTTTTACATCACTCTCAGAAAAGCAGTTTAGAAATGATCTGAATGAGCAACCCCAACCTCTGTCCCAAGACCCCAGGGAAAGGCTGTTGTGGCTGCTTCTGACTATAGCCCTAGGACATTCAAAGAGGGGACACAAGGATCTGGCCTGCCCTGACCCTCCCCAACCCCCTTCTCTCGCCAGCTGGAGTGAGCCTAATGACTCTGATCCAGCAAAGCCTCCAGCTCACTCAAGCTTAACCCATTAATTCTCTCTCCCCAGGTATCCTCTAGGTCTAGAGGGTTTCCCAAGAAACACGGGGAGAGTCTCAGTGCCACCAGCTAGCTGAGCCCTTTCTAAAACTGGTAAAGTTAGCCTGGCCCCACCCTCACTAAGGAGAGGCGGAGGAGGAGCCACAGGGAAGCAGGCGGGAGGAGTGAGCTCTTCCTCCGTAGCAGAGGCACTGCGGGTCTCAAATGAACGAGATGAGTCCTCAACAATAAGCCATTGGTAATGGTAATGGTAATTAACCATTACCATCATCCCAATAAATGGGTGATGGCAAGAAGAGGTAAAAGGAATGTGGGCTTTTGAGGCAGGCAGACCTGGGCTCAAATCAAAGTTCCACCACTGAGATGCTGTGTGAGTCTATGCCAAGTCCCTTCTCCTCTCTTCCTTGTCTATACTATGTGGAAAACATGTGCCAAACACTGCGTACCAGGGACTTTTTATATACAGCACGTCAGGGAACCTTCGCAATAGTCCCTTGACTATAATTCCCATTTTACACATGAGGAAGCAAAACACTTACCCAGGGTCACCCAGCTAATAAGTGTCCAAGTTCAGATGCAAATCCACATCTGCCAGGCTTTACTGCTAGCACTCTTCTTACGGTTTACAGATTGCCTGCATTTCCACAGTGGTCATTGTACTCATACCAGCAAAGATGTACAGTGTACTCGCTAGATGCCTAGGTACCTCACTTCTCTTATTAGAGAAGGTACCTCACCTTCTCTTATTTAATTTTCACAACAACCCCGTGGAGTGGGTACTATTTTAACCCCATTTTACAGCTTTGGGCCTGAAGTCAGAGAGATGAGGCAGTTCACCCAGGGTCATGTAGCTAGGGAGGGGTATAGTTGAGAAGCCGAGCTTGTCTGACTCCAGAACCCTCTCCTTTGCCCTCTACACTAACCTGCCTCTCTTTCCAAGATGGCCAAGTAGGTGTCTCTATCTCTGAAAGAGGAGAGAGCCAAGGACTAGCAAGAGGTAGTGAGTTGTCCATGGCAACCCAACAACTGAGCAGCTGAAACCCAGGCCTTTGAGTATTAAACCATGGGTTACTTCCCCCACCCATACTACTGAATCCTGCGCATCAGAAAATGTCCTTGTCAACTGGATATTTGGAAACCTTATACCTAGCTCCCCCAGGGAGACTGGGGAACCCCTCCCTTACCAGGCCAGGCAGAGAGTGCTGAGGGTGTGGAGGAGAAACTTGGCAGGATACTACCTGGGGAAGACAGTGGTTGAGCTGGTTACCCAGGTGCCTGGAGCTTTGGAGACCTCTGCCTTGGTCTGCCTAAGCCATGTACCCCTAGCTGGGAAGGGGGTGTTACAGAGGAAGCTGCACAGGAGGCCTGGGCTTCCCCGGCTGGCACAGCTCTCTGCTGTGATTTCTGCTGAAAAACAAAAAGTTCAATCCTCTGGGCCTACTTGCTAATTACCAGTAATGACATAATAACCATTGTGGGCCCAACAGCCAAACAGCCCCAACTAGAAATTCTGCATAGCTCAGGCTCAGGAACAAAAGATTTGGGCACTCCAACTGAAACTGATGCCCTGGCAGAAAATATCAGAAGCAAAAGGGCTTTAGGGTTGACCCAGCCAAAGTATTATCTGGCCAATGGAGAGGATGATGGCTACTCATACAATTACTTATTGAGAATTATTTATCTGCATCGTATAATGCCAGACCCAGAGAGAAGAAGCTTCATTTTTTTCATTAAGTCACTCCACAAATATTTATTTAGCACCTATTATGAGCCAAACACTCTTCTAGGTACAGGGGATGTAACACTGAACAAGACAGACAAAAATCACTGTCACCACCGAGCTTACCATTCCAATGGTGGGGGATAAATGACAAACAAATGTTCGCTAAAATACAGTATGTCAAAGAATGATAAGTGCTACAGAGAGAGAGAAAAAAAAAAATTGGCCTCAAGGGAAGATGTGGAATGGTCATATTGTGGCAGGAAAGGGTGTTACCATTTTAAGTTAGATAGGAAGGGCCTTACTGAAAAGGTGGACATTTAAACAAAAAAAATTAAGGACATGAGAGAGCAAGTCATGAAAGTATTTGGGGGTAGAGAGTTCCAAGCTGAGTGAACAACAAGTGAACAGCAAGAGCCCTGGGGTGGAGGTATGGCTGGTGTATTCAAGGACTTGCCTGAGATCAGAGACCCAGTCATTAACAGAGCTGGAGAGGAAAGGAATCATATGCAGACTGGTCACCTGCTGTGTACTTGAACTCTCTTAAGCCTTAGGACAACTCGGGAGGTAAACATTATGCTCACCATCTCACCATTTCCCAGGTGAGGGGGTGAGCCCCAAAAAAGAGAAGTAACTGATCCACATCACACAGCTGGAATGGGCAGCCTGCTGGGGCCTCCCTGCTTCTCTTCTCTGGGTCCTCCCCATGCAAATCCTAAGTATCTGTTGAGTGAATAAAGGAATGAACGAATGAATTCCTCAAGCCCTGCCCTCTCAATGAACTGTTTGCAGGCCAGCCTTCTAGTCTCTACTAATCATAGTATAATAACCACTACAATAACTCTAATGTACCAGCTGTGGACTGAGGATTTTACCCAAATTACCTAACTTAGCCTCCCTCAGGTAATCGTAAGAGAAGGTGCTAATATTTTTCCCATTTTACTAGTGAGAAAACTAACACTCACAGAGGTAGAATTCCCTAGAGATCCCACAGTTGGTAAATGGGGAAGCTGGGATTTAAACTGAGGTCTGTCGGCTCCCAAATCCCTTCTTTTAATCCTGTAATATTAGTAGAAACCTCTGACATCAGTCCATCGCCTTTTATAAACCAGAAAACAGAGGCTCAGCTAGGGCAGACGAAGAGCTGGGGGAGGGCTGTGGCCCTGCAGCCCCCAGTCTGGCATCCCTGCTACTCCACCCCGGGGGGGCCGTGGACCAGGTTTTCTCTTCTAGGCCTGCCTATTTCAGCACCTCTGCAGAAGTCTTCGTGTGTCACCCCAGCTCCTGGAGGAGAGTTCCAGGGAGCTCAGCCTCCACCTCCGCCCCCTCTGCCTAGGCCTGGGTAATGCAAGTCCCTTTCGACTCTGCCTTCCCAAAGCGCTTGCAAGTGGCATGAACCAGAGGTAGGCGGAAGAGAAACTCTGTCCTCCTCCTGTGGTTCCTGGAAGAGAGACGATGCAAGCTAGGTGCCAGGAGCGTAGGATGGGCTGGGGGCAGGGGCCAAAACCAGGCCAAGGGTGAGGATAGGGTGTCACAGCCAACCAGAGAGGGGAGCAGGGGAGGAGGGTAAAAGATGAAACCGGTTCACTGGGTGTCGTTTGTTCAACAAGAAACTGTATCAAGTCCATAGACTGGAAAGACGCAGGAAGAAGAAGGTTCTTAGAGGCTGCATTTATAATAGCATTAACGATACGGACCAACCACTAAGCCCCATAGTGCTCAGCACCGGACTAAGTGTTCTAACTACATCATTGCCAGTCCTCAGCAATATCAGCCCCATTCTTTTTTAAAAGATTTTATTTATTTATTTGAGAGTGAGAGAGAGCATGAGCAGGGAGAAGGTCAGAGGGAGAAGCAGACTCCCCATGGAGCTGGGAGCCCGATGTGGGACTCAATCCCGGGACTCTGGGATCATGACCTGAGCCAAAGGCAGTCGTCCAACCAACTGAGCCACCCAGGCGTCCCAATATCAGCCCCATTTTACAGCAGAGGAAACTGAGGCTTGGAAAAGTGAAGGGACAGCCCAGGTCCCTGCATCATGACCATTCATAGGGTAGTGCCAAAAGGGTCTGGAGACCTGGGTCCCTGCTGTGTGACCTTACACCATGAGCCACCACTCTGATTTGAGGCTCCTGCATCTGTACCACAAGGGACTTGGTCAGCAGTCCCTACTGTAAACTCCAGGAGGCTCAGAGATCCATTTCTGCCCAGACTATGGGGCCTCCCAAAGATACGGGACATCACACTTACTCTTCTCCCGTCACCCAGAAGAAAAAAAAAAAAGAAGGCCCAGCTATCTGCTTCCAGGGGAAAAAAATAAAGCCACAGATTTTCAAAATATTTGTCCCTGTTTCAAGGCTGCTGCTGGCTTTGGCCTCCAACCAGGAAGGGGCCCCTAGGGTGGGGGAGTTGGGGGGAGCCCAGGCTTTAAGACTGAGAGTCCTTGGGCCCGAGGCCAATGGGGGCAAGGGGCAGATGGGGGCGAGCTGGGCAGTAGGCCAGCACCCCTCTGGAGATTTGGGCTTGTTTCTTAATCCTTTCCTCCCTTTGTTGACCAGCCGGCTGTCAGGAGAGGCGGGGGAAGCAAGCGGGTGGGACCAAAGAGACTGTGGAATCCGAATACTAAGAACTGAACTGGAGCCCCTTTTTATGGTTGTCCATTACATGGAGACACTGGACAAGGCCACTGGGGGGATTATCCCATTGAAACCACCACCCCTGCCTGAGTGGAGAGCCTGCTGTCCCCATTTTACTGAGGTGAAAAGTGGTGCTGAGAGGGCAGGTGACGAGAGCCAGGCACACAGCTCACAAGTGGTAGACCTGGCAGGGAGCCCAGGTTGTTGACTCCCCAGAGAGGCAGACACTGGGACTGACTAGAGATGGGGAGTAGGGTGGATAGGGCCCTAGCAGTCCTAGGAGAGCAGGGAGATATGAGGGTGATCACCTCCAACATGACCCTCCCCAAAGCCCTGAAAGATCTAGGCCCTGCTGCCCTGCCCAGCCTCCTCTCCCTTCACGGCCTCACCAGCTGTATCAAACCATAGTACATATGGACGTGCCCTGAGCACATTATGGGCATTTAAGCCTTCACACATACTGTTCGACATGCTTATGAAGTTGTTCCCTCCATTGCCCACCTAGAGAGCCTTTATTTATCCTTCAAATCCCAGCTCAAATGTCCGATGCCCAGAAAGTTAACCACCCACTCAGCTGGGCTCACGCAGAAGTGCTTCATGCTTCCTGAGTGGCGGGAACCCCCTCAGAACCCAGCACAAAGTCAGTGCTCAATAAATATTTGTTGTCTTTAGACATTGCATTTTATCACTGAATCTGTGAGGCAAGCAAAACAGGTTTTCTTGTCCTCTCTCTTGAGGCGCAGAAAAAGGAGGGCAGGAGAGAGGGAGTGACTTCCCAAAGTCACGCATTCGGTGACACTGGTGGAGCTAGAAGCCAGGCCTTCTCTGCCCCACAAGCCCCTGCCTGGCCCCTGGCCCCAAAGAGCTCTCTCATCCCTGCCGCACCAGCCAGGATCACCACAAGTGACACTCAAGGCAGGAGTTGGGGCATGGGCCCTGGTGGCCTGAGGTCTTGCCCCAGTATCCAGCTCAGACGTTACTGCTGCCTGGGGAAACTGAGGCAGAAGGTGACAAAGACTGACAAGTGGCTTTACTCCCCCAATCCAGCTCCAGCTCCGGCTTCTCCTGGACATGTGCCTCAGCCAGAGACCCCAGTGAGCCCCTGAACCCCACAGACCCTAAGACCTCACTCTCACCGCTTGCATCTCCTGCCTGCCCTCTGCAGTCCAGGATCACATCCTGCTGGCTCAGGTCCTAATATCCTCCCAGTGCTCCCCATCTCATGGCTCCGTCCAGGCTGCCTCTCAGTGTCCCTCACCTGCAGAGTTGCCCCTGCCTCTCCCCTCCCATTCATCCTCCACACCAAACCATCCTCCCAAAATATAAGCCTGACCACATCGTTCCCCTATTTTGGAGAAGCCAGGGGAAGCCCCTGATGGCTCCCCACGGGCTCTGGGGTGAGTCCCCCTAGCTCTCCTGAGCCTGTCTGTCTAGAACGCCGGTTGTGACTCTGTAGCTTGGCAAAACAGTTCCTTTCACTAGGAATGCCCTTTCTCCTGGGCTTTGCCTAAGGAGATAGTCCCAGTTCACACCTCAGTGCCTTGATCAAAGGTGGAGGTGGTAGTTCTGTGTCCTCCCCACCCAGCTAGACTCTGAACTGGGGCAGGATGGGGAGGCAGAGACCCCACAGATTCATTTCGGTGCCCCATGCCCAGCACAGGGCCTGGCAGGGGCCGGGGGTGGGTATGAGGGAAAGCAGATGGCTAGGAAAGGGAGGTACCTTATTCCAAGAGGCCTCCTCTTTCCCTTCACCCTAATGGTGTCTTTCAGAACCTGTCAGACCAGCTGGCTACCTACCTGTCCCCAGCAGGCCCCTCCCAGACCCGGTCTCCATTGTCCCAAGAGGGCTATCTTTGTAATCCTAAAAGAACACTCAGAACTATGATAATAACAATAATTACTATCATTGGGTACCCATCCCGTACCTCATTGAATTATTTAATCCTCATAAGAGCTCCAAGAGGTACACAGGTTCTTTTATTATGCCCATTTTATAGATAAGGAAGCTAAGACTCCAAGGTTAAATGTTTTGCCCAGGGTCACAGAACTAGTAAGCAATAGATTAGGAATTCAAAGCCAGGTCTGACTCTCAACCAATATGCATTGGGGCCTTCTCCTGCTTCCTGTTGTTCCCTCTCTTCGAGACTCTTTGAGCACCAGTGGGGGGGGGGGGTGTTAAACAAGGGGTGTGTGTGTGTGTGTGTGTGTGTGTGTGTGCACAGGAAACAGTCCTGTAGCCCTCGCCTTGGAGATAGAGCAGACTCAGGCACCATCTCTGCCCTCCTTGGGGGAGGTAAGAGAGTTTTACACTAAGAATTAGGGCCCTGGGGTGAGCAGACTTGGGTCTGAGATCCAGGTCTACCCCTAAATAACTGTGTGACTCTGGGTAACTCACCTGATTTACTCAGTACCAGTTCCCATGCCTGGAAAGCAAGGACCATAATGCCTGGGCTGCCAGGAGGACTAGATGAGATAATGCAGCTAAAAGAGTATATAAGGGCACTTGCGTGGCTCAGTGGGTTAAACCTCTGCCTTCAGCTCTGGTCCTGATCTCAGGATCCTGGGATCGAGCCCCGCATCGCATTGGGCTCTCTGCTCAGCAGGGAGCCTGCTTCCCTCCACCTCTCTGCCTCCCTCTCTCTGCCTACTTGTGATCTCTCTCACTCTCTGTCAAATAAATAAATAAAATCTTAAAAAAAAAAATCACACATTTGAAAACTTGGAAAAAAAACTAATAAAAGAGCATATAACAACCCAGCCAGCACACAAGAAACATCCGATGACAATAACACATACAGTGAATAGGGACTCCCAGGATCCCGGGGCCAAGAATCTCCAGGTCCCTCCCTTGAAGCCTTCTCAGCCAGACCCAAAAGCAATAGTGATAATAATGTCTGATCCACCCATTTGCTCATTAAATCAATCTTCCAGGGAAGTGTCCTTCAGTGACCGTATGTTGGAGGTGAGGCAACCGAGGCCCAGAGAAGGTAGATTACTGAATCAAGTCTGCCAGCAAAAGACTGGGACTTCCACCTCCACTGAGCTGTGGCAGTCCTTAGCCCAGGGCCCTGGCCAGGATGCTGGAGAGTCTGGGACTCCTGACTCCCGGATTCTAGTCCCAACTGTGTGGGAAGTTAAAATAGGAGAAAGGAGCCAAAAAGAGGGACACTTAACTTGGCCCCCTCCCAGAATGAGCTCAGGACTGGGAGGAAACCAACAATTACCAAGCGGGGCCCTGCACTGGGCACTTCGCACTGGCTCCTTCCCACAGCCTGTGGGAGAGATGTTATGATAGGCATGTTGCAGACAAGGTCTCCAAAACAAAGAAGTCAATGGCTTGTCCGAGGTCACACAGTGAGGAAAGTGGCAGTCCTGGGAGGCAGAGTCCCTCCTCAACCCTCCCACCTTCAGCCCCAGACCTCCCCAGCTGCCCCTCTCTCCTGGGGAAACCTAGAGGCCCCAAAGCTCCCTCCCCATTTCTAAGCAGAGGCCCTGAGTCTGGTTGGATGGGTGTGGTACTCGGCCCCACCCTCCGTTCAGAGGACCCAGAGCTCACTTAACAGAGCCCTCCTGCTAAGGAACTCCCAGTCTAGTGAGCAAAGAGAGAACGCCTGTTCTCTGAGCCCCTCTGATGGTGGTGGCTTTGTGTCACTGATCCATTTAACCCAACACAAAGCACGGTGATGGGGCATAGGGACAGGGAATAAATAAATACATTCGCTCATTCAGAAATGTTCACTGAGTTGCTACTACAGGCCCCTGTATCCTAGGTGCTGGAGATACAGCGGAGAACAGACACACAAAATCCCGGGCCTCCTGGGGCTTACGTGAAGAAAAGAACAAACATCCTGTGTCAGGCACATGCTGAGATTCCCATGTTATAGAGGCGAAACTGACCTGCGGAGAGCCCCCCCAGCTACAAGGCGCAGAATACGGATTCCTGACCAGTCTGGCCCCAGAGACCTTTGCATTGGTCCCCTGTCTCAAAAGTCACCACCCAGTGTGCTAAGGATGTGGGGAGAAGTCAGCTGGTTATGGTAGGATTCAAACGTCACGGAATACCCTCCCTCAGTTCTACCCACCCCCCACCCCCACCCACTGCTAGGCTCCCTGGACACCTCCCAGTGACCTCAGTGATGCAGGACAGGCATTCAAATCAAGGTCAAGGCCGTGAGGCAGTCATTCAGGCAAACCAGTACTCACCCAGCAGCAGCCAGTGGGGTCATCCAGCCCGTCGGGGAGAAGTGGGGGAGCCATCACCACAGGGACACATGGAAGCAAAGGACAGCAATGAGACATGAGCACAACCAACAAGGACACTGTTTAGGGCCCCTCTTCATCCCGGGCAGGGGGGAAACATCCTGCCCAGCCCCTGCCTCCGGGCTTGGCTAGGGCAGACACCCCCTCAGCGGGCCATCTGATCACGTGATAGCATACCCAGAGCTCCTCCCAGACCCAGCCCTGGGGAGGCCAGGGACCCCTGCAGACAAATATTCACTGAGTGCCTACTGTGTGCCAGGTGTTGGGTCTTCTGTCTGTTCACGTCTGTCTTCTTCAGACGGTGTCCCCTGCCCACAAGGAGCACATAGAGCAGGGAGGGGGCAGGCGTGTGACTCCTGCATGAGTTACAACTGTGATGAGTGTTTCAATGAGGAAGCTTACGAACCCGGATTCAAACCCTGGCTCTCACTCACTAGCTTTGTGACCTGGGGCCCGTCTTCCTAATTCCTCTGTGCCTCAATTAGTCATCTGTAAAATGGGGATATTTTAGTGCCCACCTCCAGGGTTGTCAGGAGGATTAAATAATATGTAGAAAACATTTTGCACAATGCTTGGCACAGGGTAAACTGTGCCAATAAACTGGTCATAACTGGCAGCTACGGTCATTACAAGGAGCTGTAGGCCTGGGTTCTGGAGGGACCTGGTGTGGGTCAGGCCACCACCTATCTGACAAGGTAGGGATTAAAAGAGACAATAGAAGTGAAGCTCTGGGCCTGGTGCCCGGCCCGTGTAACCTGTCAGTAAATGGTGGTGGTACTCTTCGGGCTGTTCTCCAGCTCATCCCCAGGGTACAGCCTCTCAGCCAAGGGGCTATCAGAAGTGCCCTCTCCCCACAAACATGCACCCAGAATTGCAACTTTGGACTGAAAAATAACCAGCATTCCCACCTGATGCTACAACAATCTCACCTCCTTTGACCTTCACAATGACCGAGGAAGTGGATGAAGGCAAAATTCTTACTACTCCCATTTTACAGATGAGGACAGTGAGGACTCCTCTCTGTGTGTACTTGGCGGTGTCCCTTCAGATCTCCAAGCCCAGTTAAGTGGAGCAGCCAGGATTCCAACAGACATCTACCTGGATTTTGTTCTCCAGGCCTTCCCTTGGTTCCCCCGCCCCCAGCCCAGTGCCTGTACTACTAGCAGGACAGCCCCAGAAAAGACTCTGAACCTCTCCAGCACCAGACCTTTCATCTGAAATACTTATCTAATGGTCAGCCCAGGATCTGAGCTGTTTCTGACCCAAATTCTTCTTCCATGGGCTCAGCCGCTGCTACCCTGACCCTCCCTCTAACCTTTTACCTCATTACCAACTTCAGCCACAAATCCATTGGCCAAGGAATGTCTGCACTCAACTACTAAAACCCCCATTTTATAGATGGAAAAACTGAGGTCCAAAGGTGAGCCATACATCCAAGGTCCCCTTTCCGTACCCAGATCATTTCCTTGGGCAGTCGGGGGGGCTGACTGAGGAAACCCCAAGTAAGGCCCTGACCTGCTCTTCCTCCCCCACATACACCAAGCCTGTGGGCGCCTGCATAGTCTGTCCCCCAGCTCCCCAGAATAAATATCCCAGAGTTCCGAGCTCACCCAGTAAGGGCCAGCAGGTTCCAGAGGTAAAGTGGGGGGTATCATGGGAGCCGTAGGACCTACCAGGTGGTTACTTCCCCTTTCAGCTGAGTCTGGGCTTTGGGGTCAGACAGAGCTTGGTTCAAATCCCAGCCCAGCCACTTCCCAGCTGTGTCACTCTGGTCAAGTAGATTCACTTCCCTAAATTCCTGAGAAACAGGAATAATACCTAGTCCGTCATGGGATTATAAGGATATCAGTTAATGCTGCATATTAAAGGCTTAGCATAGAGCCCAGTGCATAGTAAATGTGGCTCTAATTATGATTAGAGAACACGGGCCAAGAACAGGACACGAGGGCCCATCACACTCCACCTTGCCCTTGCCCCATTCTTCCCCCTTCCCTTCATGGCAGGTAAACCAGGTCCTGGAGGCTCTAATAATGGGTGCTGAAGGACCCTTTGAGACTCTAGGCTCATCTGACCTTCTCATTTCACAGAAAGAGAAACTGAGGCCCAGGGAGAAAAGTGATGGGCCCACAGACTATGAGGGAGTAGAACACTGCCCCCTTTACTAAATAAACATCAGAATCCCAGGCCCGAGGAAAACCCTGCGTGCCCCACCCCCACTAGGGGACTATCATAAAGATCCATTCTGCAAGCCTTCAACCAATATCAGGCCTCCATGACCTTTACGGGGAGCCCTTTGTGGGTACCCCTGTTGAGCTCTGCGGCTAGCAGACCTATACATGGTGCTCAGGAAGGGCTTAGCGACAAACCCATGCAGTTCCTCTTCGGCTCCACAGAATAGCTCTGCTCAGGCTCCCCTCAACCCCACCCCAGGTGCTCCTTGCATCTCCCTTCCTCACTGCTTCCCTGGCCTCTGTCTCACCCCGAAGTCTGGGTCCCATCAGCTGGGCACAGCCGCAGCCAGCAGAGCTGTGGGCCTCCGGAGGCCTGTACAGCGTCAGCATCTTCCCAGCCAGGCTGGGATAGTCCTGCCCAGCACAGCCAGCCAGGCTCCTGGCCAGGGTCCACTCTGCAGAGTGGGTGCTGGCCCTGCCCTTCCAGGGGCCCCACCCCCACCGGTCTAGCGGGTGCAGCGGCCTGGGCTTCCTGGGAGCTTCTACAGGCACCCGCAGCCTATACGAGGGAGGCCAGCCTGGTCTAGGCTGTTCAGGGATGGGCTGATTGGGAGAAAGACGGGTGTGCCACCGCTTCTCCTCACTGACTATCGCCACCCCCATGCAGGTGCTGCCCCTTACATTGCTGGGTCCTGGCAGGCTCTGCCTGGCTCCTAATACACAGAGGAAACCTCAGGGCATTCTCACCCCGTTCTCTTCTTAAAACACTCCCACTGGCCTGCTTCCAGGCCAGCTATCATTCTGGTCACTGCACACTTATTACCTCATCTGATTCTGCTAATGCCTGTGAGGTCTGGATTATGGACTGAGGAAGAGCTGGGGACTCGGAGAGGGGAAGTGACTCATGCAAGGTCACACAGCAAAGTGCCAGGACCAAGATTTAAACCCAGTTCTGCAGCAGACAAAGCCTGCAGGGCACCCAAAGTTTGTTTTCCTTCCCCCTCTCTGTTCCCTAAAGCTTCTGGATCCCCTTCTTCCCAAACCTTCCACCTTTCTCTGCCAAGTCTCTCCTTCCACAGTCCCAGTCAGAATTAATCTTTCCCACCTCGTGGCTGCTGTTAACTGCTTGTTCACCCACTCCCAACAGCAGCAGGGCACAGGAGTTATCTCTGAGGTGTCTGTCTCACTGGCACTCAGAGGGGCCTTGAAGGCAGAGGGTGACCCCAGTACATGCTCCTCAGACCTGACAGTCTGTCACCTCTATCTCCACCCTCCCTCTACCCCCACACAAATGTCCTCTGACCTCCTCCTGTTGATCCCCTCCCCATCCCCAGCCTCCTGCCCAGGCCTGTAACTGGGGTGAAGGTAGGGAGCCTGCTGAAACCTCAGGGGCTGGGTGCCAATGCTCTGGCCCCTCCCACTCCCCTCCAGTCGCTGAGGATCTGACCCAGACCTGACACCAGGCAACTCTCACAGGGACTCCCAGCTGCCCTAAGCACCAGGCCTGGCCAGGCATTCCCCAAGCCTCCTCCTTCTGGAGAAAAGGGTTCCAGAAGCAGAGAAGGGGTTGCCTTCAGCCCTAGTCCATGAACTTGAGGGGTCACATTGAGCCACTCCCACCCCAGGGAAGCTGTGGGCCTTGAAATAACACCCCCTCCTGACCAACCCTCAGGAATAGTCCTACCTTCTCCCCTTCTAGGGCAAGCTTAGGCTGGGGTCTGTTTGGATAAGTCCCCACCTCCAATTTGCTAAAGGGGAGAACTCGGGTTCTACCAAAAAGAGGTGAGGTCCTCCGGAAAGTGTAGGTTAGGACGAGAAAACTCCCGAGGTAAGACTGAGGATGAGAGAAACAGGACCGCGGAGAGAGGAGATATGAGGGACACGGGGAATCGGGGAATGAGAGCAAGCAGGAATCTGAGACCGATAGACTGGGGAGACCAGAGACCGAGGAAAGTCCCCCGAGACCAAGCCTGGAAGGGAGCGTGCGGGGCTGGGCCGGCGACAGGAGGGCCATACTAGCTGGCACAGCTGGCACCCCAGCTCACGGGTCCCTCAGTTCCGAAACTCAAAGTCAGTTACGTAAGGGCCGGGAGCGGGGTTCCAGGCCCGGGGGGCCCCCCTCCCGCAGCGCGCCGCCCGCCCTCCCGCTCCGGCGAGCGCTGCGGCGGGCCGGGCAGGAGCCTACGGGCCGGACAGGGCGGGGCTGGTGGGGGGGGCACCTGGGGCCGCAGCACTCTGCAGAGACCCGCCCGCGGAGACCGAACCCAGGACCCCCGCCCCAGACAGGCCGGGACCGCCAGGGACCGCCAGCCGCAAGCGTCCAGCCGCGGACCCGAGTTCCCGAACCCCTCTCCTCTCGCCGCACCCTGAACTTCCAGACGTCCAGGCCCCTGTGGACCCCAGTTCGGACCTTGGAAACTGGGACCCTTAAAGCCCCCCTCCCCTGACCCTTAGACCCTGGTCTCGCCCCTACCGGGACCGCACAGGCCCTTGGGAGTAGGTCCATCTGTCCCTCACTCCGTTGCTCCCGGGGACCCGGGATCGCCCCCAGTCAGTCCAGACTCACCTGGGCCAGACGGGGCGGGGACCTGGCCGGGCCGGGCCGGGCCGCGTTCTCGCTCTGCGCCGCTCTCGCCCTTTAAGAGGTTCCTGCCACTTTGCCCCGCCGGGGGCCTCCACCTGCACTGACAGGGCAACTCTGGAGTGAGGCCCCGCCCCCGTCCCGGGAGGCCTCCTGATTGGCACAGGCAACTGCCAATCGGCGGGGCGGGGAAGAGGACGGTGCCAAGAAGTGCGAGCGTCGCAACCGGGAAAGGGCTGGGGCTGCAGGTGCGGTCTCCGAGCTCTGAGAGGCCCGGTGTTGACCCGAGGGTCAGGGGAGGATTGGGTAGGGAGCTCGTGGATTGGGTGGTGTGGTGTCTGACGTCATACGGTAAAAGTATGATGCAACTTGCCACGTGGTGCTGCCCCTAACCTAAGGGCTGGAAGGGTGGTAGGAAAGGAGTTGGTTCGAGTGACCCATGGTGAGACTCACCTGCATCACCTGCCCCTCCCCATTTAGTCCTGTGTGACCATGAGCAAGTCACTTCAACGAATCTGAGTTTCCTCAACTATAAATCTTAAAACACTTTCCTGAGAATTAGTGATATATGTTAAGTCCCAGGCACAGGTTTGGTACACAATAGGTGCCGTTCAGTAAGTATGGTTCTTGTTCCTCCCATCCCCATCTTGCCACTCTTGTCAGAAACTGTCTCCCATCTATGGTCCATCCCACCAGCACTGGAAGGGGCTTACCTCGTCACTGGTCCAAGCCCCCTCCCCTTGCTACCTAATTTTGGGGCAAATAGGGGGGAACTGAGGCCCAGTAAAGGCAAGTGACTTCCTGGGAGTTCAGTGGTCTTCCTTATTAGATGGGTCCTGGAGTCAAACTGCCTGGGTCTCAATCCCCAGCGTTGCCCTTGATTTGAACAAGCTACTAACCCTCTCCAAGCCAGGTCCTCTGATGTAAAATGGAGTCAATAAAAGTACTTTACTCGTGGCACCTGGGTGGCTCAGTTGGTTCAGCGTTTGACTCTCGGTTGCTCTCAGGGTCATGGGTTTGAGGCCTGCATGAAGCCCCTGCGTGGGGCTCCCGGCTCTAGGTGAGTCTGCTTGAAATTCTCTCCCTTGTCCCTTGTCTCTCTCTCAAATAAATAAACATCTTAAAAAAAAAAAAGTATTCTCCTCAAGGATTGTTGTGAGAATTAAATGAAATGATCCATGTAAAGTATTAAGAACAGTGTCAGTCTCAAAAGCCTCCAAAAAGTGTTAGGACTTATGATTATTGATGTTAATATTATATCAAGGTCATAAATTAATGTATTGCCCCCACCAAATTCACTGCAACTTCCAAGTCAGGTCTTGTTTTAGGCTTCAGGACCCGGGTACCTTCCCTCAAGAAGCTCACAGTCTAGCAGAGGGTATGACTGAGCCCCTAGATCTAGGGGATGCTTCCTGATACGGGGTACGGGGGGGGGTGTGCTTCACAGCACCAGAGAAGCTTTAGTTCCTTTAACCAGAAATCTAGACACTTGACACCCCTCGGTCTCTAACCGTGTAGACTACATGGGGAAAGCGGTCACACACATGCAGTCTCCCAAGCCTACTGACACACCTTTCACCTGCTTCCAGTTTCACCTGCCCACCAGGTAATAACGGCCAGGGGCTAAGTGCTCAGGCTTTGGAGGCAGTTGAGTCTGGGCTCTGCGACACTTTGTGCCTTTGGGCAAGTCACTTCCCCTCGAGGGTAAAATGGGAGTAATAATGGCCCAAACTTCATATAGAGCTGTTGCGAAAATTAAATGAGAGAATGAAAATACATATGCAAATACCCAGTAATGCATCCAGTGTTATTTTTTAATTGCTCCCACATGTATTCAGGCAACCCAGGAGAGAGCAGACTGTGAATGCCAAGACTCAGTGACTGCAAAGGGGTTTCCTCTCTCCCTCCCGCCGCTCTGACGCTCCGCCCCTGTCAAGGGGGCGGGGCGAGGAGAATCCCCGCGGAGTTACTGGAGGCTCCGGCGAAGCCCGGCCGTAGGCCCCGCCCCTCCCCGATCGGGGAGGGCTCGCAGCTCCTGCTTCCAGGGCCGAGCTGCCTTGCGGGTGACTCAGCAGCACCCGCGCCTGCCCCGGCCTGATAAGTGTGTGTGTGTGTGTGTGTGTGTGTGTGTCGGTGAATGTGTGTGTTGGGGTGACCGGGGAGGGCTCCGGTTTTTGAGTTTGTGCATGCGGAGTACCTGTGGGGTTGTGTTTGTGATCTTGATTTTGTGTGTGACTCTTCGCTGTGTGTTTGCGTGTGGGGGGGGAGGGGTCGGGGCGTGCATCTGTGTCATGGTGTGCCCCTGTTGGTGAGTTTGCATAAAGGGCGTGACTCTGTGTGGCCCTCTCTATTTGTGTCTTATATACACGTTCCCCCCTTCTCTGCCCACGCCCCCTCCCCAATCCCCAGGCCCTGGGGATCTAGAGAGCTCTGTCCGGCTCCAGGGGCCTCTCTGCCTGGGCAGTCTCTTGTGTTTCTTGTTGAGGTGACTTCTGCACTTATGTGGGTGAACCTGGCCTTGTCAGTCACTGGCCTGGGGGGTGGGGGGTGGGGAGAAGAGAGTTGGGTGCTGTCACTGCCTGGACTTCAGCACCACCCCCACCCCCCACCCCCACTCCCCCACCCCAGTATCTCTGCCTCTGAAGCTGTCATCTCCCTTCTCAGACTGTAGGGAGTAGTTTGTTACCTGAGCAGCTACCTGTGGGGGAGACCTCTGGAAAGGATGACTTGCATTTGGTGATTGCTGTTATTTTATTCTCTCATTTGCCCTCACTGAATCCTTACGGCCAAGAGAGTTCTAAAGAGGGTCTGAGACCTAAGAGAATGGAAGTGACAACCCAAGGTCATGCAGCTGAAGAGCAATGGAAGCCATGAAGATGACAGACAGAGGGCAGATCACCTCCCTAAGCTGAGCACCCAGTTTGCCTGGAGCCTGTGGGACGCTGATAAGCTTCTGGGGCAGGGGAAGGAACCTGTTTATGTGCCCCCTCCTCCTCTGAGTTTCCTGGGCCTCCGGCCAACTCCTTATCCTGCCAGCGCCTGAACAGGGCCACCAGCTTGGATTGGGTGATTGGGTCTTGAGTTGGGTGATAAAAAGAGGCAGGGGGATGGGCTGGGGGCTAGGGCGAGGGGCCAGGGCCAATGTGGGAGCATCTGTTACTTCAAAACTTTACTGAGCACCTTCTTAGAAACAGGCCAATACACTGCTCTGTCTAAAAGGGGAAGAGGGGACGCCTGGGTGGTTCAGTTAGTTGGTTAAGCAGCTGCCTTCGGCTCAGGTCATGATCCCAGCATCCTGGGATCGAGTCCCTCATCGGGCTCCTTGCTCGGCGGGGAGCCTGCTTCTCCCTCTGCCTCTGCTGCCATTCTGTCTGCCTGTGCTCGCTCTCTCCCCTCTCTCTCTCTGATAAATAAATAAAATCTTTAAAAAAATAAAAAAATTAAAAAAATAATAAAAGGGGAAGAGAGGGCGCCTGGGTGGCTCAGTTGGTTGGACAACTGCATTCAGCTCAGGTCTTGATCCTGGAGTCCCAGAATCGAATCCCACATCAGGCTCCCAGCTCCATGGGAAGTCTGCTTCTCCCTCTGACCTTCTCCTCGCTCATGTTCTCTCTCACTGTCTCTCTCTCAAATAAATAAATAAAATCTTAAAAAAAAGGGGGGGGGGAGTCACAAGACCAGGCCTCATGGAATGGTGGAGACGCAAGCTCAGGCTTGAACCAGGGGGTGTGGCTGGGATCTGCTGCCGGTTTCAGTTGTGACTCCACTACGTAAGGCAGGGCAAGGCAGGGCGTGGGACCTGCCAGTCCTATTTCTCTCCTAGCCTGTCTCCGTGTCAGTCAAATGAGGTAATGGCACAACTCTGCCTGCTTTCCTGACTCCAAGACCCGAAAAGGGAAAGCCATTTGTAAACAGAGTTGTTCTCCAGACATAATGGACGGTCCTGGTGTGATCTGTGGCCTCCTATGAGAAAGGCCTTAAAGAAACAGTATACCCCGAGCCCAGAGAGGAGAAAGGGTCCCAACTGTGGGATTAGAGAAAGCTGCCTGGAGGAGGTGGCCTACCAGCTAGACTTTTAAGGGTGAGTTTACTAGGTGGAAATGGAAGAGGGTGTTTCAGGTGGAGGAACAGCCTGCATCAGGGCCTGGATGGTGAAGTTGTGCCCTGGGAACAAAAGCTGGTTTGGTATATTTGGCCCAGAGTGAATGCCATGTTTAGATGGGGGCATATGGGGGGAGGGGTGGCAGACTTGGGGACAGCCAGGAGGTCTTTAAGGTAAAGACAGCCATGTCCTGGCTGGGTGTGGCAATCCTTTGATGGGGGGAAGCTGAGAAGAGAAGGAGAATTGGCAGTCCTTGGCTCAAGGACCCCCAGGACAATCCACCTGAAGCCTGGGCCAGAGGCAGAGCCCCAGGGTGACATCAAGGTGGACACGAGGCTGCAGAGTTCCCCTTCCAAGAGAAGGATGGAGGGAATGCCGTCAGATGCCCTGGTCCGAGGAGGGACCCAGGCATGGACGCAGAGCGTGCCCACCAATGAACACATAAGGGCTCTGGGAGGCCCTGCTGCCTATGAGTTCTTCTGGGTTTGCTCAAGTGTGGGGAGGGGGCCACTCCCGCCCGGAGAGAAGGCTCCATCTCCAGAAGCCCCCACTGAACCAGCTGTGGTTGCTAATGATTCGCTTATTATGTATCTGCTAGGAGCTTTACTAACCTGTACCCACAAGATATCCCTATTATATGGTCAAGTCAAACAAAGCTTGGAGAGGCAAAGTGTTCGCTCACGAGTACACAGCCAATAAGTGGCGAGGCCAGAACTGCCTGTTTCCTGAGATGGCAGGAAAGAGCTAAAGGAGGTGTTTGGGACCCACTGAGATTCTGGCTCTGCGAGGCCGGCAGCTGTGGCGAACAGGCCTCCAGGGAGAAGGAAGCACGGTGTCTGCTGCCCCCTCGTGGTCCTAGAGCCACTGGGGCAGAGGCACAGAGCCCAGCTCTCTGGGCTTCCTGAGGGGACAGCTGCTCTGGGCATCACGGGGTCAGCAGGGAGTTAGTGAAAGGGGGGCTGGGCGCTCAGGTGGAACCGTCCTGGATCCTGAGACCCTAGGCAAGTCTCTCCTCCTTGCTTCTCAATTCTCAGTGCCTTCAGGACTCAGGGAGGTCATTTTTACTCCTATGGAGACCTTTCACAGCCTTTATCTATCTTTGAAACAGAGAAAACAGAGGATCCTGGTAGATTCAGGCTTGTGGGGCCTAAAGCTTATCTGGGGGCCTCTTTAACAAAAAGAGTGAAAGGGCGCCTGGCTGGCTCGGTCAGTAGAGCATGCAACTCTTGATCTCAGGGTTGTGAGTTCAAGGTCCATGTAGGGCATGGAGCTTACTTGGGGGGGGGGGGAGAAGAATGAAGGATTAAGAATAGAAAATGCCTGTAGCCATTCAAAGCTATAGGATATGAGTGGGAAAGAAAGGAAGTCAGAGTGGGAAGATCTCAGCCAATGCAAATTAATATATTTGACATTTGCAAATTTTACAGAAATATATGACCCTGTGAACCCGAAGTCAGGATCCTTCTAGGGCCTATGTGAAGTCTTGACTGATGTCTAAGCCTCCCAGTGAGTCTGGTTTGAGGTCCCCTATGGGAGATTTGGGGATTCAGAAGCTGGTGCAGGATCTGGGTTCATGCCTCCCTCCCACCCCTACACCGCCCCCAGGCAGCCTTCCCTGCCTGCCCTTACCTTCCTGGGCAGTGCCAGCCCTGTGTGTGGTCAGTACCACGCTGTTGGCTGAGTCCCTGCTGTGCTATCAGTCTGATGTCACCCACATGTGGTCACCAGGTGGACACATCCTGAGCCCCTCCTCTTGTAGCCAGGCCTGCGGGATGGGGGTGGGAAGACAGCGAGAGGACTCAGACCCAGTCCCAGCTCTCCTCTAGCTCATCAGCTGGGGATCAAGTAAGATCCGGACCTAGTCTTAAAACTTTTAGGCCTGGGGCGCCTGGGTGGCTCAGTGGGTTAGGCCTCTGCCTTCAGCTCAGGTCATGATCTCAGGGTCCTGGGATCGAGCCCTGCATCGGGCTCTCTGCTTTGTGGGGAGCCTGCTTCCCCCTAGCTCTCTCTGCCTGTCTCTCTGCCTACTTGTGATCTCTCTCTCTGTCAAATAAATAAATAAAATCTTTACCAAAAAAAAAAAAAAAAAAAGCCTTTTAGACCTAACAATAACTTAGAGATCAACTAGTCCAAGTGATTGTCAGACTCACTTAACCACAGAAGCCCAAAGAGGGAAACAGAGGGAAGCAGTGCTCTTCTGAGTAAAGCAGTGGGCATGAGGGGATGTGTGGGGTGCCCTCTGCTTGGCCTCCCCCACAGCCTTCCCCTGTTTGGCCTCCACCAGCCCTTCTAAGGAACCATGAGTTGGAGAAACTGTTGATGTTCAAGCTCTTTGCTTTAACCGAAGCCCAAGAGTAAGAGATTTGACTGAGATCACAAAACAAGTTCATGGCCGATTCAGATGTAGGTCTGCCTGACTGTAGGTTCAAGGCTTTCTTTGCTCCATCTCAATACTGGACAGTTAGGGTGGGAATCATCCCTTCCCTCCCGGACTCACATCCCCTGCTGTCACTCTGGATTCCCATCCACTCAGCACAGCTGGCAAAGAGAAGTTCAGAGGGGTCCCGGGGCCCTGGGGGTAAGAGAGCAAGGAAGGGGCCCTTTTGGAGCTGCAACATTGGAATGAGGGCAGAGACTAGACTTTCCTCTGCTTGTGCACTGCTCGTCCTCAGTCTGAGCCCAGAGCCTGCCACACTGTGAATAAATACTAGCTGAAGGAATGAATTTGAAGCCAAAGTTCAGGGTAGGGGAACCTTCCTAAGCAGAGAAACCATCTCTCCAGGTAGACAAGATCCACCTCTGGGCACTTCTCCTGGTCCTCTAGAGATGAGATCTGAGCTGGACCTCTCCAGCTTAGTAAAGATTTTCAGCTTTGCTGTATCTTCCTTTTCTTTCTCTTCAGAACAACAGAGGAAGCTATTGTGTGACTTTGGGCAAGTCATTTGCCCTGAGCCTCCATCTCGAGATATGTTAAAAATACCTTACATTAGGGGCATCTGGGTGGCTCAGTGGGTTAAGCCTCTGCCTTCGGCTGGGGTCATGATCTCAGGATCCTGGGATCGAGCCCCGCATTGGGCTCTCTGCTCGGCAGGGAGCCTGCTTCCCCCTCTCTCTCTACTTGCCTCTCTGTCAAATAAATAAATAAAGTGTTTTAAAAAAAAAAACCAAACAAACCTTACATTAAACAACCTCCCCTGGCGGGGTTGCGGGGGACCAAAACCTTCATGTCTTGATTTATTCACTTGTAATAGTTGTTATGATTTCGCATGTACCAGGGTGCTGCATAAAGCACATGGGATTGAGAAAAGAGGTGACAGTGGTCAAGGACAGCAGAGCCTGACACATAAAGGGCGGTCACTGATCGTTCCCCGCCCAGCCCACACTCACCTAGTGTCTTCCAGCAGAATGCCTCCCTCGTTCAAGGGCGTCTTTCAGGAACCAGTTCCAGTCCACAGCTTCCGAGGAGATGGAGGGAGCCGGGAGTGGTGCATGAACCTCCGCCCCCCACCACCGCAGTCCAGGAAAAGTGAGTAAGGGTGCTGGTGCAAGGAATGGACAGTAGGTGGCAGTAGCGTCTGTGAAATGAGCCTGTCCTGCCACTTTACAGAGGTTTCTCCCAGGACCAGCCGTTTGGCTGTCTCACGTTTGCGAACATGGGTGTATAAATGAGTGTGTGCCTCGGTAGGAGGTGTGTGTATAAGGAAGTGTGTGTGCGAGGAGGATGTCTGTGCAGTCTGGTGTGTATGTGTGGCCTCCAGGTCTGTGGGTCTATTTGCATGTGACTGTGTTGTATGCATGGACCCCCCCACTCAAGGAAACCTCTCTTAACTTTTTGGTCCTGGACTCCTGGAACATCCAGTGTGTGCAAGGTGACACACAGTGCATATGCCATTTCAGAGAGCTCTGGGGTCACCTGTGCCCCCCCACCCCAGCCCAGGGCTTTCCCTGGTTGAGGAAGAACATTCACAAGTCAATAGAATGAGGAACAATGGGTGATGTTTTTACCTGTTCTTTCCAAACTTACCAGGTTTCTCAGTTTTTATAATGAGTATTCTGTAATAACTGTAGACATTACTGGGGGGAAACACCTGTGTTCCTTTTCAGGGGCTTTTTCTCTCCCTTTGCGGAGTGACAGGGTTCCCATATGTCTGACGAGGCTGTGGGAGCCCAGCAGCCTGCTTGTGGGTGCCCAGATAGCAGTTGTGGGAGGTCTAAACAGGGCAAAAGATCAGAACAGAGCAATCAGAGAAGGCTTCCTGGAGGCAGAGGGAATGGAGCTGACCTGGAAGGGTGACAGAGTTGGCACATGACTGCTGTCTGTCCTGCCTGCTGTACTTCTCTGAGAACTGCCCATCCTTGGGCCAGGCCTCAGCAGTCCTCTTCCCGAAGTGCAGCCTTGTCTCCCTCTGAGGGAATTTGGAGGTTGCAGGCAGACAAGATTGAACTTAGATTCCTAGAATCCCCCATTGGGAAGGGGCATGAGAGGTCCTCTGGATTTTCCAAGCAACTGGGAGCTATCGAAGGTTAAAGGCAGACTGTGTTTCCCCATCACAAATACTGTGTCCTGCTTACCATGTACAGCTGTTGCCTCACTGGGTCCTCAGAAGAGTCCTGGTAAGTTAGCTATAATAATCACAAGATTTTACAGAAGAGAAAGGGATGCCCGCAGTTGTCAAGCAGATATGTTTTTCTTCAAGGCAGACACAAAGGTGAATGAAAATCTCCACTGTGCACACTTCCATGAACACCGAGGTGCTCTCACACATGCTGTGCAATCTCTCTCTCTCTCTCTCTCTCTCACACACACACACCCTTCAGAGCTGTTCTTCCCAGCCTCAGGGGGAGTAAGCTCTGGGCAGAGCTGCCAGACCTCTGGGAAGTCTTCACCTGAGCAACCCCCCCCCCCACCGTGAGGAAGGTGAGGCCAGGTGGTTAAGCCCCCTCCCCACCCTGGGCAGTCAGGCCCCCTGCCCCCAACCCCACCCAATCAGTCTGCAGCTGAGGGGGGCTGGGATCCCAGTCCAGGTGAGGGCAGCCCACCCAAATTGGTGCTCAGTACCTGCCCACAGCAGGTCCCAGGATGGGCAGCCGCAGGGGCAGAAAGAGGCTAAGAGTCTCTGAAGGGAGGTTGCTTCAGAAGGGGAGGAGCAGCTCCAGGCCCTGGAGCTCTCTGAAAGACCTGGTCACACCTGCTGGGAAGACAGATCCTGGGTCAGGAACTTTACTTCCTGAGAATTACTTATGAATCATGAGGACCAGCAACCACTGAGGAAGGGTGCACAGAGTGGCGTGGAGGTCTCTTGGGACATCCATCCCCACACCCAGGGCTTCCCTGAATGTTCCCAGAGAAGGTTTAGGGCTTCTGTCGCCAAAAGAAGGGTCACTGTGGGGCAGGAGCATGGAACAGAGGTGGGAGTAAGGTGGAGGGAAAAGGAGGGGGAGTTAGTGGGAGCCCCAATAGGTACATGGGGTGGGCAGGGTTCTGGAGGACAAGGGACTGATATTGGGGGTGGGCCACAGAGAAGGAGGAGCCAATTTGGGAGATTCGGGGAGTGGGGGCTTCTAGAAGCCAGCTTTGGTTTGGGGCATGCTCTAAGAAGTGGTTACAACTGCCTTGAGTATGCCTCCCATCAGATGGGTTTGTTTTTTAAGATTTTATTTTTTAAGTAATCTCTACACCCAATGTGGGCCTCAAATTTATAGCCCTGAGATCAAGAATCGCAGGCTCTACAGACTGAGCCAGCCAGGAACCCCCAGATAGGGTTCTTAACGACAGTGTTGCCTCTCCCTCTGAGACAGTCCCAAAGGTAGAGCTAGTCTACCCACCCAGTGAAAGCAGGCAGGTCTGTATCACGCCCCAGACTAGCCCCCCACCATGAGGAGACCACAGAAATAAGCAAAAGAAACAGCCAGAGATGTGGACACCGAGAATAGTGTTTTTCTTTATTGGGAAAACAGAAGGTTGGTCCTTTGTACCAAGATGGGACCTGAGATAGGCAAAAAATCAGGTGTTTGAGTCAAGCTTTGTTTTGACATGCTTGCCAACCTCATCCCAAAAGTAGGGCAGCTCCAATTACAAATACCAGACCCCTAGGCACCCTTTTCTCCGCCTCTGGGCAAATGCCCAGTGCATCTTACTGGAGATGTCTGTTGCTGGGATCAAGGAACATGAGGGAGAGATCTCTGTTCTCTCCCAGGATGGCAAAGCCCTTGGAACCCATCAACTCCTACCTCTGTCCCTCCATTGGGCAGCAGCCCATAGAGGGACAGAGACCTGCCCAAAGTCACACAGCAATGAAGTGAAGGACAGAGTCAAGCCCATATTCCATCTCCTAGCTTGGGATTTATTCCAAGAGGAGATTCTGGAAGGTGAGCTCCAGTAGGTGGATGTTACCTGCATCACCACCTACCAAGGGACTCCACTCCCATGACCCAAAGTTTCTAGCCAGAAGGCCCAGGCCAGTGCCACCCAGGGATCTTCCTTTCCTCCCAGACTGTGCCCCTCTCTTGGGTGCCAGGAAGGGCAAGGCTTGGTGAGGACAAAAGGGGACAGCTATGTATAAAGTACTTGCAGAGAAGATGTCCTCTTGAAAATACCTTTTCCAGGGTACACTGTCCCATCTTCTGAAACTCAAGGAGATGGTTATGAAACAAAGTCCTTGCTCCTGACCCACCTACAGTATTAAGAGATGTGGATCAGAGTGGGTATAACCTAAAAGGCTCAATTGCATTAAAAGCTCCACATTTCAGCCATTTACTCTGCACCAGGCACTTCATCATCCGCTTGGTTGAATGACGACTGTGGGCCAGCCGCAGTGCCATTTGCTGGGAACATTTGTGACACCAAACAAACAAGCCTTTTTGTAAATCTTCACAACTTCTTGTGATTGTTGTCCTCCACGACCGAGAAAAGGGGCTCCCAGAGTGAAGTGACTGGCCCAAGGTCATACAGCACAGTCCTAGCAGGCAGATGAAAAATTATAGATCAAGCAAGGCTTCCAAGGGAGGGAGGGAATGGATGGGGAGAGGGCCCCGCTAAGGTCACAGCGATTCCTTGGGAGGTGTCTGACGCCAAGATGATGAGGCATAGAACCCAGCACTGGGAAGGCTCAGTCCCGGACTATGAGCTGGACACAAGAGTCTCCCTGGTGCCCTCTATGCCATCAGTTTCCTCGTGGGAGGCAGGAGGAGAAGAGCAGAGGAAGTGGACTTGACAGATCTAAGACGTGATCCTAGCTGGCCCAGCCATGGACACGCTCTGTGGTCTTGGACAGGCCATTCCCCTGAGCCTCGGGTTCCTCATCCATAAAGTAGGGGTAATAATTCTAATAGTGCCTGCCTCAGAGTCATGCTGCAAAGATTAAGTAAATTACCATGTAAAGTGCTTAAAACAAAGGGGGGTGCTGTGTATCACATACTAGTATTACCACAGTGGGGCTCATGGCCAGCGCCAGGGATGGGGCTGGAACCTGGGCAACCCCCAGCTCTAGCGCTTGACCAGGTCAGGATAAGCGATGCCTCTCCCCAGCCCCTCAGGGCCCCATTCTGAACTCCCCAGCCACCTGCTGCCAGATCCTCACCCCAGTCTCCTCTGGTCTCCCAGCATCTGTAAACTCGGAGCTGGGCTCCCTCCCTGGAGCTGTCTGCACTGCGTGCTCAGTGCCCAGGAATGAAGTGAAGGAGAATAAATAAAAACATAAATGAGAAGAGAAAGTTGTGTATAGTGTTTCACGTGTGAGTGCCGGGACCATGACCTTGGGGGTGGGGGGAGCGTTACTTCCTAGGGGCTCTGAAGCCTCTGAGCTGGTTCCCAGCCTGGATCTGTAGTAGGTCCAGTGGGAGAAGGCAGTCAGAGGCCAGCTGAGGCTCTGCCATTGAAAATAGATGGGCTGGCCTTTGGGCAGAGGTCTAGTGGGGGACTAGCCTGGACTGTGGCTCCTCCAAGTTCTCTCCAGACAGTAGTGGCTTTCTCCACCTTGAGGAACATTTCAAATTCCAAGCTAAGCAGGTCTCCTTAGCTCCCCACTATCGTCACAGAATAATTCTGTATTCACTGGCCTACTAGGTGTCAGGCACTTTGGTAGGAACCTCAATTGCCATATCTCTAGCCTTCAGATGGGACTCTTGGAGGTGAAATGACCAGCCTGAGATCCCACTGCTAGCAAGCAGCCAAGAACCCAGCAAAATCAGGACACTTATCAGAGATGAAACCTCAGAGACTGACCCATTCCCTTGTCTTAGATCTAACAGAAAAGAAAAGCTCAGAGAGGGCAACCCCCTTGCCTAGGTCACACAGCTGGTTAGCTTCAGTGCTGAGATTTGAATCCAGATTTGGGGTTTCCCAAGCCATGTAGGAAACTGAACTTGAAGGCTCTGCTTTATTCTCATCACCCTCCTGCCCTCCCCACCACCAACCTCTTATATGACACTTGACATTATCCATCACTCCCTCCCCGCTGGGAACGCCCTCCTCCTCCAGTTTCTATGGCAGCACATTCTCCCCAACCTCCTCCTGCTTCTCCAGCAGCATCTCACTCTCCGCGCTGTGACTCCTGAGCCTAGAAAGCAGGGGGATCCTCAGGCTGGGTCCCCGGGCTCTTCTCTCTGTATTGCTGCCCCTGAAAGTTCATCTGCTTTTCCCTCTGGGTCTCCAGTTCTGACCTCGTGCTGCAGCAGACCTCCTAATGACAGCTATTTGCCATGTGCTGAGAGCTGACCTATGATCTGGACCCTATCTGTAAATGAACTCATTAAGTCCTCACAGCAAGCCCATGAAGGAAGTCCGTTCTACAGATGAGGAAACTAAGGCACAGTGAGGGAAACCCAAATCTGATTCCAGCTTTCACCGCTACTTCTGTCGCCACAAGAAAAGACAGGAAATTGTAGGACATTTTGAAACTGGAGGCAAAAGCTTGCCTCCACCTCCTGAAGAGAGAGGAGTGGAAACGGTGCGGGGGGGGGGGGGGATGTGGAATCAGAACCTACTTCACGGTTCTGAGAACCCTGTGCTGATCTAGAATTACACTGTCAATTTGGAGCTTTAAAATGTATCACACACAGTACATTTTGAAATGTGAAGGTTTGGAGAGCTACAGGAGGAACAAAAGTTCATGGAAAATTGCCCTTTTCCTTCAGATTTTTCCTGGTTTTAAATCTTCAAAAATCCTCATTCCAGAGTTCCAGCAATTAAGGTTCTTCTGTATCAGTGATCCCTGGAATTTACCAGGAACTCAGACCCTGAAGTCCTACTGACCTGAGTTCTGCTGCCACCACAGGCTCTGTGACTTAGGGGTCAGTAGCTTGATCTCTGAGCCTGTGGTCTAAAATAAGGGTAACAGTACCTTCCCTGGGCTCTCACGAGGCTCGAAGGGATGATGTGCATGAAGCGCTTAGCACAGAGCCTGACACTCAAAATTGCTCTCAGTTAAGCCCCAAACTCCAGATGTGGACAGCTTTTTTCGGGTTTGCCAAGCACCTCAACATTTCCATGCTCTTGCACACACTGTTCCCTCTTCTTGGTGGCCAACCCCTACATATCCTTTAAGCCCCTCTCTTTTCCACCCCTTCTAGAATTTCTATGGATGTGTCTTAGTAAAAAGCTAGAAAACACACTTCCCCAAGACACCCTCCCTGGGGCTTCCTTTCATTGCACACATCACACGCAGATGATGCTCTGCGGACACCTTGTCTCCCAGCCTGGGCATGAACTTTCTGAGGGCTAGGCTGTATCTGACTTATTTCCGAGTCCCAGTCCCTGGGGTGCACAGCCTGGCATCAAGTTGATTTTGGTACAAATTCACTTTACCTTAAATGCACGTGGTTTGGACCCAGCCTCTGTGGACCCCGGGACACATTTATGTATGAGAAGTAGTAAAAACCAGTCAGATTGGTTATAGCCATGGGAGACGGCAGGCGCAGATCCAGGGAGGGAGATTTGAAGGGGACAGAGTCCTTGCAGAGAGAATCAACAGGCCTGGATCCAATGTCAACTTCTTCAGAAGTCTTCCCTAGTCCCTAAATTGTCCCCGATCTCTGACATCTCCCCAAGACAGGGGGTCCCACATGAAGAGGAGTGTCCAGGAGGGTCCCCTGCCTTGCTGATACACCCCCCTCCCATTCAGACACAGAAGTCTCCAGGGGCACTGGGCACTGCCCTACATCTTCCAAAGTGCTACTGAAGCCATTGCCTGGAGGAAGCAAATTCCCAGGTAAGGGGTTTTCTGGGGTCCACACCCCGAGAGGGGAGCTGTGCTTTGTCTACTAAGGGTATCCCTATCCCTAATGTGCCCAGCACCCATCATGGTGCCTTAGCCCTCAACCTCCTGAACGCTAGATCAGCCCCTGCTGGAGTGACAGTCTCCCAGACAAGAGAAAGGCTTTTGTTCCAAGGAAATGACTGTCAAAGGGAGAAGAGGTATTTTTTTGTGTGTGTGGTTTGAGACAAAGACGTCAGTTTCTCACCATCTGTCCCAAAAAGGGAAGAAAATTAATTTGTTTCTACAAGGATGTCAGCTCACTGCTTCAATAGGGAGTCAGGGGTGTGGGACTGAGGCAGTGTCTATGGTGGGGAGGGGGCGGGGAGAGGAGGTGAAGCATGGGGGAGGCACAGGGAACAAGGACAGACCCTGATAGGAGAGCAAAGATCTGGGAGTGCCTGAATAAAATGCCAAACACATGAAGAGAAAAACTCCTATCAGTTAGGAAAGCCTTCTTCCTCCCAGTTCCTTCAGAGACGGGCTCCTGTGTGGGCAGTTCCAGCTGCCTGTAAACACTGGACACACTGGACATGTCCAGGTGTTGGGAGCAGGAGGAGGATCTCCTGGAGGTTCTTCTTAGAGACCCAAGATGGGCAGGAAGAAAAGTCCACACTGGTCCTTCAGATGCCCCCACCCAGTCCCAGTTGCCACTTACCATGCATGGGGCTCTTGCTAGCATTGTCTTCTGTCCTCCAGCACCTGGACAGAGAAGTCAGGCCCCTGGGGACCCCCAAAAGCGTCTGCCCCCCAGCTTGAGGACCTACTGTCTACAAAGAAGTTCCCCAGCCTCGCCTCTGCCTCTGCCCAGCCCCCAACCCTTGGCACAGAGGCCACCTGGCAGCTCTGGTTTTGGAGCTGCCAGACCTCCCTCCTCCTTCTGAGCCCCACAGAACCCGGAGCTGGGGATCCTACCCCAGCTGAGGGCCTGTCCTGCTATCCTAGCCTGAAGGTGCCGGCCCTGCTCCACTGTCCTGTCCCAAGCCCCACTGGCATAAAGTGCGGGAAACACGACATCCATGCTGAGGCCATTCCAAGAAAACGACTGTCAAGGACAGAAAAGGCATACTGTTTCTCTCTCCCTCTCGATTTTATTTTCTATTTATGACGACAGTCTAGTTGGACCTGGACCTCAGCAACCCCGCCTCTGGCTACAACTCGGGGCTGGGACTCTACCCCAAGGTTGAGGCCGCCATCCCCTGCACACAGCCTATCTCGTGGCCCTAGCCTACCTCGTGGCCCAGTCTTGAGCTGTCGCCGCTTGGCTGACCTGTCCCTCCCTCTCGCCCCCAAAAGAGGACCCCCCCCCCACCAGAGAGAGACCCAGTCTTGCAGCCCTGTTCTCAAGCCTAGGTCTCCACCAAGGCCCCCTGAGTCCTGGGTCCTTGGCTTTTTCAGGTCCCAGGCCAGCAAGGCCGGCTCTGGCTAGAACCCGAAGCTGTCCCAAGGTTGAGGCTGGCCCGCCGCAGAGGTTCCGTCTAGCGGTCGGGTCCCAGAGCCACAGGCCCCACTCCCCTAGAGTCGCTAGCTAGCTTCCGGCACCCGACCCAAAACCGCCGACCGCGCCAGCCGCCCAAAGGCCCCGCCCCTCGCCCCGCCCCAGCCCGGAGGCCCGCCCCTCCGCAGGGGCCCCGCCTCTCGGCCCCCGCCAGGCTCCCGCTCCACCCGGTTCTCCAAAACAGGGGCGCCTTCGGCCCCACTCCGCGTCGCGGCCCCGCCCCCTGCGGGCCCCGGGTGCCGGCCAGGTCACCCGGGAGGGGCGCTAGGCGGGCCGGGCCGGCGCGGTTTAGGCGGCGGCGCCCCCGCCGGGACCGTCGGACGGGGTGCAGGCGGTGACCCGTTCACGGGCCGTGGTCTCGCGGGCGCGGCTGAAGCTGCCGGGCTCCGGGCGGCCGCAGGGCGTGCGGCAGAGCTGGCGGAAACAGCGCTTGAAGTTCTCGTCGAGGAAGGCGTAGAGCACGGGGTTGAGGCTGCTGTTGGCGTAGCCGAGCGCGATGCACAGGTGCAGCGCGGCCACCACCAGCGGGTCGCGGCGGTCGATGTCCACCAGCGTCCAGACGATGACGAAGATGTGGATGGGCGCCCAGCACACCACGAAGGCACCCACCACCACCAGCACCATGCGCGTGATGCGCCGCAGGCTGCGGTCCTTCTCCTTGGAGCCCGACAGCAGGCGCACACTGCGCAGGCGCAGCAGCATCAGGCCGTAGCACACGGTGATGATGAGGATGGGCACGACGAAGGCGAAGAGGAACACGCAGATCTTGGTCACGGTATCCCAGTACCAGCTGGGGCTGGGGAACTGGAGCATGCACACCACAGCCCCGTCTGCGGGGGAAGCAAGGAAAGACAGCAGGTGAGGGGCGCGGGGGCAGAAGCGACCCCGCCTGCTCGCCACCCTTCTTGGCTCGGTCAAGTCCCACACCTCTTGGCCTTTGTTCAGGGTGATTCTTCTGCCCGGAATGTCCTCCTACACTTCCGTACTTGGTGAACTCCTACTCATCCTTAAAGACCCCAGAGGGAAAGGCTGTAATCTAGGAGGTCTCCTTTCTATATTTTCTTCCGATCCCTTTAGCAGCCTCTACATCCATGGACCGCAGTAATGATATAATTTAGCCCAAACCCACCAAATGCCAGTCATTATGAAGCCTCAAAACATCCTACTCATTTCCAGATTAGCTCCAGTGAGGACAACACTGCTCAGACAGATCTAGAGAGTATGATGAGTTAAGGGCAGAACTTGGGCCCTACCAGCTGTGTGGTGTGACCCTGGGCAAACTGTTCAGCCTCCAGGAGAACTTCCATAAAGTGGAACTAATAAGAGTATCTAAACCTCACAGGGTTATGAGGATTCCACGGGCTCAGGCATGTGAAACATTTAGCACAGCGGGGGGTGCGGGGGTTCAAGCTCTTGGTGCACTCACAGGAGGGGGTGGGGGGAGATACATTTAGGAGTCCAGAAGTCAGGGCTAGAGCCAGGGAGACAAAGCCCAGCTTAATGGCAAGAAGAACTTTCTGACTGCGGAATTTGTCCAGAGGCGCACCCAGAATGGAATGAGCTCCCTGTTCCTGGAGTGTGGGTGTAGGCTGGACGAGCACCTTAGGGATGTTTCTGGATTCAGACACAGGCCTGAAACTGACCTGGGGAACTCCCAAGGTCTCTTAGAACCTTGGGTTTTGAGGAGCCAGGCAGTGAACTTGGCGCCTGAGAGTTGTAGGAAGGGTACTGGGGATCCACACAGTGGGTCCTCCGGACAGCAGGATGGCAGGACCCCCAGGGCTGACTGAGTCCAAGGACTTCCTTAAGCAGATGGCAGAACAAGGTTCAGAGAGGAACAGCATTTTTCCAAGGTCACACAGCAAGTTACATACAGAACCAACAAGTGCTGAGTTGGGGAGTGTGTGCAGGGGATGGAGCGTGCAGTGAGGAGGCCCATCTGGTCTGGCCCCCAGCAGGGCTGCAGTTAATGGCCCATAAATTGAAGGCTGACAGCGAGGAATGGAGCCCAGCTGCTGAGTCAAGACCAACTGCATGGCAGCTGTGTGAGGGCACCTGGGGCTCTGCCTCTGCGGGGGTTAAGGGTGGTCAAAACGCCTCCCCCCAGGCCTACTCCCCTTCCATCCACAGCACCGACCCTCTGCAATCCTCCACCTCAGCGGCCAACAGGAGTAAGAGGCGTGAGGGCAACAGGTCAGAGTCGAGGGTTGTAGGTCAAATTCCACCAAAAGCCTGCTTGTGACCCTAAGTAAACCACCTGACCTCTCTGATTCTGGAAGTTCTTACGGTCAAATAAAGGTAGGAGTCCCTTGTCTTAAGTATTTTACACATATAGTCTCCTTTAAACTTCTCAACACCCCATGATACTGTGTGGCTCGGAGAGGTCAATGGCCCGTGTCACTGGCACCCTGCTATATGACCTGTCCCGCTTCCTTATGTCAAGCTGGGACAATGTAACCGGCCATCACTAGGAAGCAATGGGCCATAACATTTCAAGGCTGGCCATGCTCTCATCACTTCTTCTCCGTACTCATCTGCTGGCCAGATGCCAGCAGGGAAGGATTCCAAAGCCACCACGTAGTGCCCGGTTCCCTGAAGAACTGTGGAATCGAGCTCCTCCTCCAGCTCACGTTCGATGGTGATATGAGGAATAAATCTCCGTACCGTTCAGCACTGAACTCCGGAGATGGCTTGTTACAGCTGCTGCTCTGACTGACACACGCAGCTACTATGTTAGTGACCATTCTCACTCTGAGGACACGTACCTGTCACTCTCTGCAGGCTATTCTCTAGGGCCTTGCCTTGGTCAGCTGGGCCAGTGGTTTTCACATTGGGGTGGAAGGGCATTTGGGCTGAGACCGCAGATCTTATGGCCTCCATGGCTCACTGGTCAGGGACACTCTCGCCCTAATGGCCTCTGTCTATCTCCCTTTAAGTCAGTCATCCCCACACACTCCTGGCCAGGGGCTGCATACCCACAGCCCGCCTCTCCACAACCCCATTCATACATTTCCTTTGACCAGCAACCCATCTGCCCGTTGCTGAATCATTCATCCTCACAACAACTGTTTACACTCCATTGGCTGACTCCCCACACTCTCACTGGTCGGGAATGCACACCTCCCGCAGGGGCCCCCCATGCTGAACCCGGGGAGTCAGTGGCCTGTACCACAGCTTCCGCACTCACTCACCCCGGGGGCGGGTCACAGCCATGACCATGATGGGGACACCCACACCCGAGGCCAGGACCCAGATGCAGATGTTGATCAGCTTGGCCTTGGCGGGCGTGCGGAAGTCCAGGGCCTTGACAGGGTGGCAGACGGCAATGTAGCGGTCGACGCTCATCATGGTGAGGGTGAAGATGCTGGTGAACATGTTGTAGTAGTCGATGGAGAGCACAGCCTTACAGAGCAGCTCCCCAAAGGGCCATGTCTCCATCAGGTACTTAGCACTCTGGAAGGGCAACGTGCTGGTGGCCAGTGCATCCGCCAAGGCCAGGTTGAAGATGTAGATGTTGGTGGCTGTCTTCATCTTAGTGTACCTTCAAAACAAGCATGTGTGTAATTGTTTCCATTTCACAGATTTCAGTTTCACTTAAGATTCAGGGAGTGGGGGGCACCTGGGTGGCTCAGTGGGTTAAAGTCTCTGCCTTCGGCTCAGGTCATGATCGATCCTGGGATTGAGCCCTGCATCGGGCTCCCTGCTCAGCAAGGAGTGTGCTTCCTCCTCTCTCTCTGCCTGCCTCTCTGCCTACTTGTGATCTCCATCAAATAAATAAATAAAATCTTTAAAAAATAAAAAATAAAATAAAAATTAAAAAAAAATATTCAGGGAGAAGAAATGATTTGCCCAAGGTCATGCTAAAGGTGAGGGGCAGAGGTGGGACTAGAACCCGGAACCACCTGACTCCACATCACCCCCTTTTCACTATAACAGATGCAAAAGGATTTCTCTGGCTGTAGCTGACTTTGGCAGAAGGTATTTTAGGAAAAGCCCTTCCTCTTCTGAGGGGTACTAAGCAACATGGTTTAAAAAAAAAAAAAAACCTGGGCTCCAGAGGAAAACAGGTCTAGGTTCTAACCCCGCTTCTCCTAGTTATTGACTGAGGGACGAGGGGCCAGTAATGTGAACTCTCTAAGCATCAGTATCTATAACTGTAAAGAAAAAAAGAGGGGAGGGAGGGGTGGTGATGTGAAATGTAACGGGATGATCTACTTAGTCCTGAGCCCAAAGCCCTGGCAAGTGCTCAGTATATGACAGTTACTATTCTTCATCTATGAAGGATGAAGCTGGGGACTAGACCAGAGTGACCTGAGCCTCTGGCTTCTGCCACTGATCTTTGGGAAATACGACTGGCCAGCTCTGAGGAAGGGACTCTGCCTAGCAGACTGGGTGAGGCCTCTGTGGAGGGCCAGGGCTCCCAGTTCTTCCTGTGGTCCCATCCAGACCTTCTCATCCCCAGGCAGCTGGACTCACATTCAACCCAGGGCATGAGCCCAGGTATCCAAGCCAGATGTGTGCAACTGAGCCCCCCTCCACCTGAAACACCCCTCCATGCCCGACTCTGCTTTGCAGCCTCCTGCACCACACTAGCCCCCTGCTGGGCCATCATGTCTGTCATGGTCCCCCTCTGTACCGGGCCTGCGCTGGGCAGCGGACAGCCTGGAAGAGGCTCCATACACAGAGACACACTGTCCTGGTGCAGCGTGATCACCGCAGGAACATACAGGTATATCAAGGGGGAACAAGGACTGCTTTCATGCCCCTAGAGTGATGTGAGAAACCCAGAGAAGGGCTGCATGAGTGACTCCTCAAATTTCTGAGCAGGAGGAGCCCTGAGAGATTGAGGGAAAATGATTTTATGGAAGTGTGGTCCAAGGACTCCCTTCAGAATTCCTGGAATAGGAGACTCGTAGACCCCACCCCAGACCTACTAAATCTTTTTTTTTTTTTTTTAAGATTTTATTTATTTATTTGACAGATAGAGATCACAAGTAGGCTGAGAGGCAGGCAGTGAGAGAGAGGAGGAAGCAGGCTCCCCGCTGAGCAGACAGCCCGATGTGGGGCTCGATCCCAGGACCTTGGGATCATGACCGGAGCCGAAGGCAGAGGCTTTAACCCACTGAGCCACCCCGGTGCCCCCAGACCTACTAAATCTTACCTACATGGGGCTTGAACTCATGACCCCGAGATCAAAAGTCACATGCTCTAGTGACAGAGCCATCCAGGCGCCCTGGAAATCTTCATCTTTAACAAGCACCACCCCCAAATGACTCTTAAAGGCTCTAAAGTTTGAGAAGCACTATGTGGCCTAGAGCCCATAGAGAAAAGACAGGAAAACTGAAGCCCATGGAGGTGGTGATATGACTCACCCAAGGTCACACAGCGGCAGAGCCAAGGCAAGAACTTAGACCTCCTGACTCCTGGACCAGTGCTCTTTCCCCACTCTACCCCCAGGGTGGAACCACACCGCATGCCTCCCCCGCTCTGGAAACCCTGTTCTACCACACCCAGGCTTGGACCCCCGTGCGAGCTGATGATGGCACACCGAGTGCCCTCTATGTGTTCTGAATGACGGAACAAATCCACACCAGCTAGGGCTGCTCCTTCACGAAGGGACTGATTTTTTTTTTTTTTTTTTTTTTTTTTTGGATTCATGCATTGTCCTCCAGGGCCAGCATCTGTCCCACTCCCTCCCCAAATAACTGTCATTTGTCCTGGGGCTGGAGAAGCAAAAAGTTTTGCTTGGCGACAGCAGAATTTCAAGTCTCGGGAAGTCTGTCTTCCGCGGGGTGCGGGATCACAGCTGTGTGGGAGGCGGTCTCAAGCCCACAGCTGACTCGTCTAATTTCGCTTCTTTTACGCAGAACAATTAGAGGCTGTTCTTTGCCTGCTATTTTGATTTGTGAGGATCCTTCAATTCCCAGAGGGGGCTGGGATGCTGGGAAGCGGGTGATGAAGCTGCTGTCGCTGGTCCAGGCGGCCTGAGAGGCACCGCACTGACGGCTGGGCAGAGCCCCAGAGGCTCCCTCCTAAAAAGCCAGCCCACCCCGCCCACCCCCAGCTAAAGGGCTGCCAAGCCTGGCCCTACTGGCCTCCTCAGACAAATCAGGCCGCTCTCCTGCTCTCAACCCACCAGCGGCTCCCTGAGGTTCTCTCCCTATTCCATGAATTGGTCCCAGAACTTTCCCCTTGATGGATGCGCCCCGCCCCCGCCCCCCCACGATGGACTTCTTTGCTGTGCCTTGGCATATCAAGCCTACTCCCACCTCAGGTCCTCCGGGCCGCTGTTCCTTCTGCCCGGAACCCCACATTTTGCATGGCTTGTTCCTTCTCTTAAGTCAGGGCTTATTCAAATGTCACCTTCTCAGGGAGCCCACAGCTGGCCACCCTATGTAGAGTATCCCTCCCCTCATCTCTCTGTCTCAAGTTGATGCATTTTTCTTTACAGCATGAGCCACCACCTGACTTTTACTTTTTTTCCTCCACATTTGTCTCTCTTGCTCATGTATGATCCCCGAAGGCAGGGGGATCAGTCCCTCTTGTTCCCTGCTAAATGGCTGGGATTTACCAATAGCGCCTGGAAAATGGCAGGCCCTTGACAGACACTTGTTAGAACCAGGTCTTAGTCCGGGGGCCTCATCAGCTCTCACGGAGACCACGCAGCCCCCTCTCTCCCCAACAATTCATCATCCAGGTAAGTCAGGGGGCCCACTACAAAAGTACATTTGCTCAGGATACTCTACTGCTTCCAGTTCTTCCACGGCTCCCCACCGCCATCTGGATGAAGATCAGACTCCTCAGACTGCCGATCCATCCGGGTGGCCTCCTTTCCCACAGGGCCTTCCATGCCCAGCCACATCCATGGTTCCTCAGATGTCTAGTCTAGCATGCCCTCCCTGCTATGGCCAGCCACTGTAATGGCTTGGTGGGAATCCTTTCAACACACACACACACACACACACACACACACACACACAGGATTTTATAAAGTGTTATTTCTGCCAATGTAATACAATTATATTGTGTAAAAAAAAAAAAAGTCATATAGTGTTATAATGAATACAGGTTACTCACTCCTCTTTCCTGCTCCCTAGAGGCCACCACTTTTAATATTTTTATTCTTCTGGTGATCATCTCCATAATTCTAAATAACACGTTTCTATGGCTATTTCTTAATTTTCCTAATTTATCAGTTTCACACAGTACGTGTTGAAGTTTGTATCAGGTAAGCCAGGCTACATGGCAGTAACAAATTAGCCCCAAATCTCAGTGGTTTCACGCTATAAAGGTTTCTTTCTCATCCTTGCAGAGTCCATGCAGCATCTCTGGGACTATATCCCATGAGGCAATGCCAGCCCCATTTCAATCTTGTGGTTCTGCCATCTTAACCCAAGGCCTCCTTGATCACCACAGGGGGAGAAGAGACAGCTGCAGGATCATCTCAGCTTCCTTCTAGAAGCAACACAGCATTTCCACCTAAAGCTTAGGGACCGGACTGGCCATGGCCCCGCTCCCAACTACAAGGGGTTAAGAAGTACAGTCTTCTATGTGCCCCGAAGCAAGAAGGACCAGGTATCAGTGAACATTAGTAATGTCTTCCACACCCCCCCAATACAGTAGATGAGTATTAACTCTTATACTACCCAGCTCCATGTCCTTTCTCCATCCTTTCATAAGTTTAATTGCAACTGACAAATTCTTAAATTAAATTTGGGGTTTCGGGGTGCCTGGGTGGCTCAGTGGGTTAAAGCCTCTGTCTTCACCTCAGGTCATGATCCCAGAGTCCTGGGATCGAGCCCCACATCGGACTCTCTGCTCAGTGGGGAGCCTGCTTCTCCCTCTCTCTCTCCCTCTCTGCCTACTTGTGATCTCTGTCAAATAAATAAATAAAATCTTTAAAAATAAATAAATAAATTTGGGGGTTATACAGTCTTTCTTTTAGAGTTTACCTTCTTATGACTTTATGTTGTCCATTGCTGAACTAAACGGTATACTATCATTACACTTATTTTCTGTACATATTTTTGTTTTTCCTGGAGTTAATAGTTGCCTTTTTTCCTCATTTGCTTAGTTCTACGTACACATTGCTAAATCTCTGCAAACATTCTAGCAGATCTGTAAAATGCTTTTTCCACATAGTCACAGACGCTATCAGCTCCCTTTGTTTTCCTAGTGCTTCACCTCCTGGAGCCTTCCTCTTCCCTTTCAATTTGGGACTGGTTGCTTTCTAGGCCACCTGCATACCTGTTCTACTATGTTGAAGAATCAGCTTCAAGTCTTTTCTCTCTTGGTCTATGCCCTCATTATGGTGAAACACATCCTCTAGTCACTTCCTAAGGAAGGGCACATAGGAAGCAAAATTTTTATATCTTTGCATGTCTGAGAATGTCTTTATTCTATGCTCACTTCTAATTTCCTTGACTATATATGGAATAGTATGTTGGAAATAATTTTCCACCAGAATTTTGAAGGCATGGCTCCCTCATCTTCTAGCTTTCAGTGCTGCCACTGAGCTATCTAAAACCATTCATGATGTATATATAATCCGTTCCCCCTACCTCCAAAACTTTTAGGATCTTCTCTTTATCCCTGGTATTCTGGCATTTTCTGATGATATGCCTTAGGATGGTTCTTTTTCATTTGTACTGGGCCCTCTCATTCCGAAGATTCATGTCCTTCAGTGTGAAATAACCTCACTTCATTTCTTTGATAATTAACTCCCCTCTGCTTTCTCTGGAATCCCTAGAAAATTGTCAGTCAGATATTGGGCTTCTTGATTGATCCTTTAATTTTCTTATCTTTTCCATTTTCCATCTCTTTGTCTTTTTGGTACATCCTCTGGGAAATTTCCTTTTCATTACCTCTCAACCTTTCTATTGACTTTTTTATTTTATATTGGCTCTCACATTTTATTTTCCCAGTGTCATTTCTTTTTCTTTTATTATTTCTTTTTTATATAGCATTTATTGCATCTTATTTCATGAATACAATATCTTCTCTTGTTTCTCTGAGGATACTAATAATTTTTGCTTTGTATTTTCTTCTGCTTTCTGCATTATCTATTTGCTTCAAACATTTGTTTGCTTGCTTGCCCCCCCCCCTTTATCCTAGAGACTTCCTTCAAACATCTAGTGATATGAGACTAAACGTTGATTTTTTAAAAAATATTTTATTTATTTGAGAGAGAGTGAGAGATAGAGAGAGAGAGAGAAAGCATGAGAAGGGGGAGTGCCAGAGGGAGAAGCACACTCCCCGCTGAGCAGGGAGCCCGATGCAGGGGTCCATCCCAGCCCAATCCCTGAGCTGAAGGCAGATGCTTAACTGACCGAGCCACCCAGGTGCCCCGTACAGGTTGATCTTTGAGTAAGGCACTAAATAAGTAAATGGCAGCCCTGTGTATGTGTGTGTGTGTGTGTGTGTGTCCATGCACATGTGCACACATCAGTATGGGGGTCCTGTCAACTGGTGAGCCTCACAGTAGGGGAACTGGGCCAAAACTGAGCTTTTATACAGGGGAACATCCAAATATCAGTGCCAGCATGTGTTTTCTCTGGGGCCTTGAGAAAGAATCCTCCAACCTCCTGCTTAGGGAGCACACTTCCAGCTGTCAGGATTATGGTAGCAGAGCTGGAGGAGGGATCTGTGGACGCCCCCACGCCGCACTTTCCATTTGGTATCTCACTCTGACCCTTTCTGTGTCTGTTGCTCAGAGTTCTTCCAGGTTAACTTCTCAAGAGAAAAACCCTTAACCTCTTGCAGAGTAGAGGGTTAGTCACCTGATTGTGCAGCATAACAAGGGCGGGGGCGGGGAGGGCTAAGGGTCTCAATGCTCCCTCTATAGATAATCCATCTTCTGCCCCTGTTTTCAGTTCCACACCTCACCCCTGCTCAGCCTGTTACTCTCCTTCAAATTGCTTTTCATCATCCAAATATGTGTTGACATCTCTTAAGGAACATAACCTGAGGCACAAGAGAGAGAAGTAATTTGCCCAAGGTCACATGACCAGTAAGTAGCAGCGCTGGTATTTAATTCAGGCTGTCTAGTGCCAACATGTGGTAATGACTTTGCTGTACTGCCCCTCAGTGCATGTTACCTCCCTTCCTGTCCCCACCCCGTCCCATAGTTAGTGAAAAAGTGAAGTAATGTGAATTTATTATTTGTTCACTCTTCTGACAGGTATTAATCAAGTATCTGGTATATGCCAGGTGCTGAGTAAGGAATATAGGTGTGAAGATGACAGTCTAGTTTCTGGAAATTTATGGTCTTAGGGAGGGATCAGACTTTGAACAAACTGCTACACTAATTAATATAGAGTCACCCACTATTACTGCTTTACCATGAAGGAAAAGAACAGGGTAAAGTAATGGACACTACCCAGCAAGAGTGGGAGGGAGGTTTGTGGAAGGAATCTGGCTTATATCAGAAGGTCAACGATGGCTTTTCTGAGATGTGTGCTATGAACTGAATTATAAGAAGAGATATCTAGAAACTTGCTCCTCTCTCCCTCTCCCTCTCTCTTTTCTTGCCAAGTGAGGACAGAGCAAGAAAGTGGCAATCTAGAAGCCAGAAAGAGAGCTCTCATCAGAAATTGACCATGCTGGGGACACCTGGGTGGCTCAGTTGGTTAGGCAGCTGCCTTTGGCTCAGGTCATGATCCCAGCGTCCTAGGATCGAGTCCCACATTGGGCTCCTTGCTCGGCAGGGAGCCTGCTTCTCCCTCTGCCTCCGCCTGCCATCCTGTATGCCTGTGCTCGCTCTCTCTCCCTCTCTCTCTCTGACAAATAAATAAAATCTTAAAAAAAAAAAAAAGAAAGAAATTGACCATGCTGGAACCTTGATCTTCTATATTTAGCCTCCAGAACTGTGAGAAAATGAATTTCTGTTGTTTAAGCCACTCAGTGTATGGTATTTTGTTATGGTGGTTTGAGCTAAGACAAGGTGACATTTCTACCAGGTTGGAAAGAATGAGTAAGAGCCAGCCATGTGAAGTTAAGGAGGTAGGGTATTTCAGGCAGAAAGAACAGCATGTGCAAAGACCCTGTGACAGGAAAGAGCTTAATGAGCTGCAGGGATGGTCAGACATTAAGTGTGACTAAGTGGCAGTAAGTCTGAGAAGCAGCAACAGAAGATGCGGCAGGGAGAAGTCAGCAAGGGTCAAATCATGCACAGCAAGAAGTCTGGATTATTCTGAGTGCAGCAGGAGGCCACTGGAGATTTTAAGCAAGGGACTGATGTACTTTGATTTATGTATGTTTCATAAAAGATCACTATGACTACTGTGTAGAAGCGAGATGAAGGGAAGAATGAGGTTGGGTGAGAGACTGAACTTTCTGGAAAGATAAATCATTTACTGCCCCACCCCTCAAAACCCTACTGCTGGTCTCTAATTTTTTTTTTTCTATTTCAAAAAGTTGTAGATATGACCTTAGACCCTTGCCTTACACCATATAAAAAATTAACTCAAAATGGATGAAAGACCTAAATGTAAGAGGTAAGACTATAAAGCTCATAGAAGAAAACATTGGAGGAAAAGCTACATGACATTGGATTTGGCAACGATTTCTTGGATATGACACCAAAAGCACAGGTAAACAAAAGAAAAACAGATAAAATGGACTATGTCAAAATTAAACAATTTGGTCAGCTGCCTGTGCAGCTCAATTGGGTTGATTGAGTGGCTAACTCTTGATTTAAGCTTGGGTCATGATCTGGAGTTCCTGGGATTGAACCCTGTGTTGGACTCCATGCTCAGTAGGGAGACTGCTTCAGGATTCCCTCTCTCCCTCTGCTCCTGACCGTAAAATAAATCAATAAATCTTTTACAATTCTATTTATTTATTTATTTATTTGACAGAAAGAGAGCACACAAGCAGAGGGAGTAGCAGAGGGAAAGGGAAAAGCAGACTCCTCGCTGAGCAAAGAGCCCAATATGGGGCTCAATCCCAGGATCCTGGGATCATGACCTGAGCCAGAGGCAGATGCTTAACTCACTGAGCCACCCAGGCATCCCAACAAATCTTTTTTAAAAAATTAAACAATTTGGTGCATCAAAGGACACCGTCAACAGAGTAAAAAGATCAAACAGAATGAGAGAATATGTTTGCAAATCACATATCCAATAAGGGATTAATATGCAGCATATATAAAGAACTTCTAAGGGTGCCTGGGTGGCTCAGTCAGTAAGCATCTGCCTTTGGCTCAGGTCAGGATCCCAGGGTCCTGGGACTGAGCCCCACATCACACTCCCAGCCCCGCAGGAAGCCTGCTTCTTCCTCTCCTGCTCCCCCTGCTTGTGTTCCCTCTCTCACGTGTCTCTCTCTGTCAAATAAATAAATAAAATCTTCAAAAAGAAAAAAAAAAAGAACTTCTACAACTCAGTATAAAGAAAGCAAACAACTGGATTTAAAAATGGGCAAAGGACTTAAATAGACATCTCTTTAAAAATATAAAAATGGCCAATAAGCACATGAAAAGAAGCCCAACATCTTAGTCATCAGGAAAATCAAAGCCCCAGTGAGATACCACCTGACTCCTATTAGGATGACTACTATAAAAAAAACCAACAACAACAAACCAGGGGCACCTAATGGCTCAGTCAGTGAAGCATCTGACTCTTGACTTTGGCTCAGGTGCATGATCTCAGGGTGGAGGGATCAAGTCCTGCATCAGGCTCCACATTCAGGGGAGTCTGCTTGGGATTCTCTTTCTCCTTTTCCCTCTGACCCACGCCAATGCTCTTATGGTAGTGCATATGCTCTAAGAAATAAATAAATCTTTAAAAAAAAAAAAACACAGAAAATAACAAGTGTTGAGAAGGATGTGGAGAAATTGGTACACTGTTGGTGGGAATATGAAGTGGTGCTGTCACTGTGGAAAACAGCATAGCAAAACAGAATGTCATAAGGTCCAGCAACCCCACTGATGGGTACATACCCAGAAGCACAAAGATCAGGGTCTCCAAGATTTGTCTGCAGACATTCAAACCAGCACTTTTCATAAGAGGCAAAAGGTGGGAGCCACTCAAGTGTCTACTGACAAATGAATGGATAAACAAGACGTGGCCCAGGCATACAACAGAACATTAACTTGGCCTTGAAAAGGAAGTAAATTCTGACACCTGCTGCAATAGGTGTGAACCTCAAGGACACCAGACCACGTGAAGTAAGCCAGTGACGAAAGACCAAAAACCTGTGTGACCCCACTTATAATGAGGTACATAGAGCAGTCTGATTCACAGAGGCAGAAAGTGAAATGGGGGTTTATCAGGAGCTGGGGGAAGAGAGAATGGGGAATTGTTATTTAATGGGGACAGAGTTTCAGCTGGAGAAGATGAAGTAAGTTCTAGAGAGAGATGGTGGTGACAGCTGCACAGCAGTGTAAATGTGCTTCATGTGCTTAAAAATGGTGAAAACAGTAAATTCTGTTGTGTGTATTTTACAATTAAAAAAAAAAAAAAAGACGTGACTAACGTGCCATCACTGTGTGTGTTCCCTAAGTTGAAGAGTGTGGTGTGGGAATCCTTTAAGGCCCTCTAGATCTTGGCTCCACAACATACTGGACTGTGTGATCTTGCATAAATGACTTCACCTCTCTGAACCTACTTCCTCATTGGCAATTTCAATGTAATTGGCTTTTTAGGAATAACACGTGTGAAATTGTCTAGCTTACTGGCTGGCATGTAGACAAGAACAGGCGGCCCTTTTGGGCTTTTATCCCCTGATATCGTTCTGCTTTTCTCTCCTAGGGTTCCCACTGGATCCATTCCTGGGGGTGAGGACAGCAAGCCTGGTGAACTTCTGCTGACTCTGAGAGGCCTTGGGAAATCCTTTGCTTTTTTTTCTAAGTCAGAATCCTCCATTAGGTCATCTTGAATTCAGCAGCTGCAAGGGAACCTGCTCCCAGCCACATGTCTCAGCCCTTGGAGAGGCTTCCTACAGAAGCAGCACCGAGTGACGGGCCGTGCTCATGTCACAGCTTTAGGCCCATCCCCTTGTCTGTCAGACAAGCCCCACTGGCAGGGGGGAGCATCCCCACTTCACCCTGACTAAGAGAGGGTGTGCTCTGAAGCACATCACATCCCAGGAGCACTCCAGGGCCTTCCGGAGAGCTGTGCTTCTTGGCTGACAAGTAAGACCCTAGTAGAATTTTCTCCCCCCAGCAAAGCCAGAGCACTCGGTTAGAGCAGCAGTGAGTGGCAGGTGCTGGGAAGGCTAAACCATTCCCTCCCTGGCGCAAGGCCTGCCTGGGACAGGTCTGAAGGCTTAGGGTGGGTTGTTTGTGTTTGTGTTCTCTGAGGAGCATTTCCTCCATTGGCCAGGCACTGTGCCTGAAACCGTGAACGCACGAATGTGTTTCATCCCCATGGCAAGCCTGATTGCTTCCCGCGTCCTCGCTGTCCCCACCGCACAGCGGAGCTGGGGATAGCTGGTGCACCTGGAGACACACGGCTGGGGAGTGCCAGTGATGGGATGCCAACTCAGATCGGGTTCCCAGAGTCCACGGCCCCCTGCTGCCTGCACTAGGTCAGCAAACTGTGGCCCTGGGACAGGGCCTGGTCTGGAGGCCAAGGCCAAGTGGAGCAAACATCTGGACCAGCACATCTGGATGCAGGTGGGCTCCCTGGGCTTCTTGTTTCCCACATGTTCCTCCACCCTGCTATGGTTTGGGGGTTTGCAGACAATCTGCTCATAATCCAGGTGGGGCTGGGGAGAACAGGCCTACAGACATCAGAAAAATGTCACAGGCACCGTGACGAGGCATGAGAGAAAGAGGTCAATTCAGAACAAAACATACACCCCTGGTCACAACGGGGTGGCAACCGGTGTTCATGGACAACAACTCCGAGCCAGGTCTTTCCCAGGCACGAGTTCACGTGCTCCTTACGCCTGAGACATGCCATGCCGGCACAGGGAAAACATTTTCCTTCATTTCCTCCTCCCAGGACCCACACAGAGTAGAGAGAATTTAGGATTCCCCAGTAACAGGGAGCAGTAAAGGGACTCGCCCAAGGTTGCGGAGTCAGAAAGAGGCTTAGTGGAGATTCAAACTGAGTGCTTTCCCCCAGAGCCTTCCTCTTGACTTCCATTTCAGCTTCTCCCCTGAGGACCCAAAATGCTCTGTGCACCCCTCACATACTCTCTTTGACAGTTAAGATTTAAGCTCCCTGAAGGCATGGTGTGTGTCTTGCTCCCCACTAGGCACCTAGAACCTACAGCAGTCCCTCGCACAAATAATAATGTGCTCAACACCCTTGGTAAATGACTAAATGTCACGAGCACCTTCCACACTGGACTGGGACATCCTTCGGGCAGGAACCATGTCCCCTCCGTATTGTATCCCAGGATCAGCATGGGGCCAGGTCAGAGGAGACACGGTTTACTGGAGGACATCCAGTGGGACAGAGGAGTCCAGAGTTTCCAGTCCTGATCCTGGAAAGTAACCAGCCCCAGACTGAAGACCTTGGACTGAGACAATTCTTCCTCCCCCTTCCCCTTCCCTCCTCAACCCAGAAAAACACGGGTCCCCCAAAGGACGCCTGAGCCTGACCCCGCTTGGCCTGAGATGGAAGCAACTCAGTTCTGCCGTGGCCAAAGGAAATGTCAAATCATTTATCCAAAGTAGCTCATCTGTTTCTAATGAAGCTAAGGGTATGTTTTCCACTCAGACACCACAGCCCATGAGGATCAAAGCAGGGGCAGGAGACCTGAAGACAAAACCAAGAACAGCAACAAGGTAAGAGCACTAACCCTCAGCCTGACTGACCTTGTGGCACCTCGGGGACAAAGCGAACAAAATGGTTTCGGGCTCAATCAAAACTCGTTTGGTTCCAAACAGCATGGATTGCTGGCGTATTTCAAATTCACTTGGTTCCAAACCCTTTTAAAGATCTCAAAAATAATAGCTTCTCACTATAAAATGTTCAAACAGGGGCACTTGAGTGGCTCAGTGGGTTAAGCCTCTGCCTTCGCCTCAGGTCATGATCTCAGGGTCCTGGGATTGAGCCCCGCATCGGGCTCTCTGCTCAGCGGGGAGCCTGCTTCCCCCCCTCTCTCTGCCTACTTGTGATCCTGTCTGTCAAATAAATGAATAATTTCCTTTTTAAAAAAAAAGTTCAAACAACATAGAATCATTTAATAAAGAAAAATTAAAATCACTGTTCAAATTCCAGACCACTGTTAGAGATAAGATGCACACACTCATACCGGTTTACATAAACGGGACCTTGCTTTAGTACTGTTCTATAACCTGTTTCTCTCTCTCAAAAATATGCTGTGACCATCTCTCTATGTCCATAGATACAAGTTAATATAATTTTTGGTGTCTGCCTGTGATTCTAATTCAGAGGTCAACAGACATTTTCTGTAAAAGGCCAGAGGGTAAATATGTTAGGTTTTCAGGCCACAGAGGATCTCTGTGGCACCGTCTCGCTTTCTCCTTTACAACCCTTTCAAAGTACAAAAACTATTTATAGCTCAAGGACCACACAACAGATTGTGGGCCGGATCTGGCCTCACCTGCGGACACTGAAGCTCCTACATGAAATTACTTAATAAATCCCCCATTGAAAGACATGTAGGTTGTTTCCACGTCTTCGCTATTACAAAAAACCCTGTGATAAACACCCTTGTGCACACAGATACCTGTGCATCTCCTAGGGGAAAGTTCCTGGAAGCCCAGAGCTAGAGAGCAACTTCACAGTGAAGGCACTCCCTCTAAGGCCCTCTAGACAAATAGCTATGCAGTTTCTGCTTGAGTATTTCCAGAGACGGGGGACTCACCCCCTACAGGCACAATCTACCGTGTTGTTAGGATCACACACAGAGGAAGCAAGTTTTCTCTCTTTTTGAGCCAAGGGCTGCCTCTTTCTCACCTGGTACGATTCTCCCTGGTTCTGCTCACAGAATCACAATGTCTAACCCTTTTTCCTTGCACATGTTGAAAAATGGCAGGTGTTAAATTCCACACCTCATGCAGCTGTGGCGAGGCCAGAGTGAACACAAGGAAGTGCTTGGGCCACATTGGCCATTATGGCTGCTTGGTTAGCTGCCTGCTCAGGGCCACATGGCCATTCCTCGGTGCCCTCATCTTGAGTTGTTCTGGCACAGTCCTGAGTGTGATCATCTGAGGACAGAGGATATCACCCTCTTGGGTTAACAGAGGGCCAAAGACGATGCAGGTCAACCATGTGATGGGTACACAGACGGTGCTCAGGCCTGGCCTTCTCCCATCTCTCCAGGCAAGTAAGTGAGGCCAAATCCATCTTCTTTGGGATCTAGAACCTCGAATCTGTTCACATGGACCGATATCCCAGGCAGCAGGGCCGGCGTCCATGGACAGGTGTTCAGGTTCGTGCCCATATCCAGATGCGGTCTTCAGTGTTTCCGAGCTTACCGCTCACTGCCGATGCAAATAACGGCTTAAATAGCACCACCGTGTCACACATGTCCCGAGCTGGCCTCCTCAGCTCACAATTGTGTTCCTCTCCTTCTCCTTCTAAACCGCTCCAGAAATTCCCCATCCCCTGCATGTCCACACTGTGGACTAGGGATTTGGCAGATGCCATCACCACCAAGCCTTCAATAACCATGTTCAGCTGGATGGTGGCCCCAAGAAGGACAAGTTTACATCCCAACCCCTAGTGCCTATGAATGTACTGACTTTACTTGGAAAAAGGGTCTTTGAAGACGTGTTTAAGTTAAGGATCTTGGGATGAGACCATCCTGGATTGTCTGGGTAGGCTCTAACGCCGGGGACTGGTGTCCTTGCAAAAGACAAACAGACAGAAGGGGAGACAAGGAGGTGGCCAGGCGACAACAGAGGTACAGACTGGAGGGGCGCAGCCACACAGCCCGACAGGCGAGGAGCCACCAGAAGCTGGAGGAGGCAAGGAAGACCTCTTCCCATATGCCTGCAGAGGGAGCGTGACCCTGCAGACACTCTGTGGACACAGTTCTAGAGAGAACTGTGACAAGATACATCTCTGTTATTTTAAGCTCATGCTAGTGTGTGAGGGCAGCCCTAGGAAACTAGTACAGGAACGGTGAAGCCCAGGGGCAAAGCCTCTGACACCAGATACACCTTGACTAAATCCCCAGCCCTGCCTCTAATTAACTGTACAAACTTGAGCAAGTTCTAACTTTTCCAAGCCTCAGTCTACTCCTCTGTGAACGGGGTATAATGATCATACCACATGAAGGTGTGGCGAGAACCTCATTTGTTCCTGCCTATGATTTCCCTAACACGCTGCTCATATCATAGTAGTTTCTCCTGTCCAGAGGAGGAAAAAGGGGTATGACATGCCTTGAGCTGTCCTGGGAGTCCCGAGCTCTCTCCTGACTCCTGTGCTGGCCTTTGGTAACCTGCCACGACTGGGGAGGGACTCAGAGCCCTCTGCTAGAACTTGAGCCCTGGTCTGTAACTTGGAACTTGAGGACCTGGTCTGAGGTCCAACCTGCTCTCCCACTTTACAGATTGGGAAACTGAGGCCCGGAAAGGGAAGGATAGTTGCATGAGGTGACTCAGGGTGTCAGTTCCCTGATTCCTGGGAGGCCAAGTTCTTTCTTCTCTACCAAGCTGTCCTTCTAGAAGCTAACTCTCAGATGAGGGCTCAAGGCAGCTGGGGCCAAAGGGAAAAGGGGAGCTCCTGCCCAAGGCTTTAGAATTCCTGATGAGGGCGGCTCTTCGTAGATGCCTACATCCTAGGTCTCTGCGTCCAGTGATTAACCAGTTTGGGGCAGGTCCACAATGGGACCGTCCCCATCACCGTCATCACCTTTGCCATCTCTATCATGGCAGCTATGGCAACTCAGTGCTTACACGGGCCTGACGTCTTCTACTGAATTCTACCATAACATTCATGTAGATTAGCTCATTTAATTACTCCAACGACCCTATGAAATCGCTACTATTATTATCATCCCTATACAGAAGAGGGAGTGTACAGAGACTTGGGAAGTGTCCTGGGTTGAATAGGTGTCCCCAAAATTCACAAAATTCACGTCGACCTGGAACTTCTGATGTGACCATATCTGAAAACGGTCTCTGCAGACATCATTAAGATGAGGCCATACTAGATCAGGGTAGGCCCTAACTCCACGATGACTAGTGTCCCTATAAGAAGAAACACAGAGACACAAGGAGGGAACATGGCCATGGGAAAACAGCAGCAACAAGTGCAGAGATGCATTTGCAAGTCTGAGGGATGCCAGGGACTGCTAGCACCCACCACCCACCAGAAGTGAGGCGAGGAAGGAGTCTTCCCAAGAGCCTTTGCAGGGAGCCTGCCATGGTTGAGTTCATGAACTTTGGGCCTCCTGAACTGTGAAGCATACATTTCTGTCATTGCAAGCCACCCAGTTTATGGTCATTTGTGACGGCAGCCGGCAGACATGAATACAGAGGGGTGAAACGTCTTGCTAGCCATGGCCTCAAACACAGAAGCAATCCAGGTCTGTTCAAATCACACCACTCCTCAGTTCTCCCAACTAAAAAACTTTTTTTCCCCATCAGGAATATAGAATGTGAGCACTGAAAGGAATGGCGGCAGGTGAGACTGTTTATGGAGCACTTACTAAGTGCCAACTGTACTAGCTGTGCTGCTACATGAGTGCTACGAGTGTGTCTGTAGCCCACTGAATCTGCACGGGGCATGAGCTTTAGCCCCATTCTACAGGTGAGGAATGTTGAGGCTTGGAGGGCGGAAGTAACTCACCAAAATTCCCAGGGCTAGGAGTGGTGGGGTTGGGCCTTGGGTCCCTCGGACTCCAGAACCTACAACCTAACCTCTACCGCATCTTCTTCTCCCTATGTATCGAGTTCAATCCCTTTGTTTTACAAAGGAGGAAGCCAAGGCACAGCGACAGCACCAGTCACAGATGCTGTGCCCACAGTGGAGAATAAAGAGCTTAAACAAAGCATCTGCCAACCAACCAGCCGGGGTCCAGTTGGGGGAACCCTCTATTTGTATACAGAGGGTGGCTGCTCTTCCCACTGGGGAAACAAGCCCGCCGGGCAGCAAGGGCTGCAAGCTTTGTCCCTGCCCACCATTTAACAGGAGTGGCAAGTCGCCAGAAATTAATTAGCTATCGCAGTTTTGGCACAGCCTGGGGAAGGAAAGTGGTTAATTATAACAAGGCATGTCATGGAGAAGATTAAAGGCTGGAACATGGAAATAAAGGGCCCTGAGTTGAACATGAGTGGGGGCCCGGGATGGCCACGTCACGCTCAGCAGTAAACAGGGCAGAAGCCTGGGCTGTTCAGCTCAAGGACCACAACATGCACGTGGAAGCCAGGGAAGAGAAGCTCTTCTCCATCGCCTTGACTCTGCTTCTGGCTTAAGGGTGGCTGGGCCAGGGAATGGGGCCCCAAGATAGCAGAGTTCCTCAAGTGTAGCATGTCAGCCCACGGGTCTCCGGAAATAGGACATGTCCCTCCTACAAACACCTACTGACCTTCTGCCTGAGTGTCAGACCCTAGGCTGGGGCTCCAGCTGTGAGCAAAGTCTATTCCCCGCCCACCCCCACACACACACACCTGCTCCTCGGAAGAGAGAGGGAGAGATGAGCAATCGTGTGCTTGAAAAAGTATGTGCGCATTGGGGACACATTGGACACTGTGGCAACACGGTGGGGGCCTGGGGGCATCAGAGAAGGCTTCCCGGAGGAGGGGTTTGCAAAGCAGAGAAGCAAAGGGTTATTCTAGAAAGAAGAGAGGCCCGAGGTTCCGGCACATCTTCCCTCTTGTCTTGCAGTTGAGGGATTTTTATTATAGATCCCAAGTACTCCATAGAAAGAACCTCATTAACAAAGTGTCAACTAGATATTTATGAAATAGTGACGTCTCCTTCGGGTCAGGCACGGAGCTAGGAAATAGGATAGAAGATGAACAGGACACAGATCCCACCCTCCAGGAGCAACCAGTGGAAAAGAGAAATCGAACACTGGAATGAGCAATTACATTACAACTAGAAAACACTGATTCAGGAACATGACCCTGTACTTGTGTGTGGCTCCCCTTGTTCTATGCGAGGCACAGGCAAAGGCACCTGATTTACATTGTTGCACTTCCTCCTCACAACAAATGACCGTGGTAAGTGCTATCACTGCGTTTGGCACCTGAGGCTCAGCGAGGCAGAGAAACTTGCCCAAGGTCACACAGCCTGTCGGCTCTAGTACCAGGACTCATGCCCAAGTCTGTCTGATTCTGTGATGATTAGTTTTATGTGTCAAGCTGGCTGGGTTCCAATACCCAGTTATTTAGTCAAACAGCAATCTCAGTGTTGCTGTGAAGGTATTTTGTGGATGTAGTTAATATCTGCCATCAGTTGGCTTTAAGGAAGTTATCCTTGGTAATGAAGCTCAACCTTAAAGGGCAAAACTGGCTTCCCAGGGGGAGAAGAAATTCTGACTATTAACTACAGAATCCGCTGTTGCCCGAGAGTTTCCAGCTGGCCAGCCTTGCCAGCCCCCACAACTGCATAAGCCAGTTCTCTGAAATATATCCTCATGGTTCTTTTTTTCTGGTAGGACCGTGTCTGGTACAGACCTGAAAGGCCATGATCTAGGCTAACATGAATGCCAGGGAGCCACACACTGTTCTCACCAGAGAAGGGGCAAAGACACCAGCCCCTAGGAAAGTGTTGTAGAGATTGAGAGTTTCCAAGCAAGGTCCTCTGTGTGCAGCCTTGTGATATTACCAAAGCATATGCTCATTTTTGCCCTTGTTTGGATTTGATGGATTCTTGATCATTTGAGTCCCTACCATCGTCAAGTGAAAATCCCACAATTCCATGTAAAAATACCACACGCAAGTTTGTCATTCTTAGTGACCACAGTATGAGGAATATGGGGATGATATAGTTTGCCTCACCTGTCCCCAGGCCCCAAGGGACACTCCTTGAGGACAACAGACAGAGCCAGCCCTGTGCAGAGCATATCACGTCTATTCTCTCCTCTGACTCACACCCACTGTGGGAAGTGGGTACCTATATACTCCCATTTTGTTCACAGAAGGCAAATGACCCACAGGGCAGACGAGCTTGTCTAGGAGTACAGAGTGGACAGAACCAGGATCCAAAGTCAGGTGTGCCAAAACACCCAGGTATCTCCCCTTTGGGCCTTTGGCCATGCTGGGCCTTACTTATCACATATCCCTCTGCCTGACACACAAAAGTTTCACCTTTATTTATTAACAATTTATTATTTTAATAATGTTACAACTCAGTCTATCCTGCTCCACGGCCTCTCCTCATCCCGGGTGCTCTAAAAAAGTCATTTTTCACAGTTGGAATCAGAGGGTGTCACGAATCCCACCCTCTTGAGCACTGCTTCACAGTCTCCTTGCACACACAGGCTCTGGGAGTCAGGGGAGGCTCGGTTCACGGGCTGACTGCCATTTACCAACTCTGGCCCTGGGCAAGTGAATTCACTTCTCTGAGCCTCAGTGTCCTCATCTGTCAAATGGAGAGAATCATGCTACCTGCTTCAGAGCGTCGGGAGAATTAAAGGAGAGACTCTCTCGGCACAGAACTGGCCACCCTGTCAGCACTCAAGAAAGGCTGGCAGGGCTATTTTTGGTGTAAAGTCCTGTGGAGTCAATATGCCACACTTCGCTGGGATGACAGTGCCTGCACAGGTGACAGGAGTGTCTTCGGGCTACCTGCCCCTCCAGCAGGACAGCCCTCTCTGGTCACAGGCTGGGCTGCTTGGTGTCCCTGCCCCACCTCTCCCAGGGAGGAACGGAAAATCACCAGATGGGGGGCACTTCCTAGCACTTCAGGAGCATGAGTTTTTGTAACCAAAGGAAACAGATTATCTCCATCTGTCCTGCAGGGGCATCTGGGCTGGCTGGAGAAGCTGTTTCTCTCCCTTGGCTTCATCCTGTCCCAAGTTCCCGAGTGCTGGGAAACCAGCCAGAAGGCGCCATTATCACCAACAACTTCGTGTTCCGGGCCAGGCCCTGAGCTAGGGCCATACATCCTCTCCCTTCGCCTTCGCCTTCACCGTTCCCTCTGCCTGAAACACTTCCTCTCAGTGGCAGGCCTCTTCTTGGTTGTCTCCTCCTCCCCGACCTCACCCCATACAACCGCAGCCCCACCGCTCTCTCTCATGGTCTCCTATAGCCTTGGCCTAACATCTACTCATTTACTGTCTATCTTTCCCCCGCTAGAATGCCGGCTTCACGAGGGCAGGCACGGTATCTTGATCACTGTTACATGCCCAGCCCCCGGAACAACGCCCGATATTAGGAGGAGCTGCTGAATACATGTTTGCCACAACCCTGAGGGTAGGTTGTTTTCCATCATCCTCTCGTACAGATGAGAAAACAGGCTCGGCAAGGTGAGCCCAAGGGTGGAGGCCAGCAAGAAGCAGAACTGGGTTTGAACCCTGACCTCTTTGCATCTGAAGGATGAGGCTGCCTCGCCAGATACTGGCTCTGCCCCAGGAATCTGGGACTTCTCTGGGCCTGTGAGATGTCAGTGCCGCCGCCACCCCTACTGGGCTGCCCTGTACAGGAACCCACTCCCCATGCTCCTGGGTATGACTATTTCTAGCTACCCTTTGGCTCTCCCTTAGCCCAGGTAATCCCAAGCATGGAAAGAGATGCAAAGAAGGGACAAGGGGTTAGGAAAGGCAAGTTCCAGTCCTGCCTTATCCACTAACTCAAGAGACACTGAACCTCTCCAAGCCTCAGTTCCCTCACTTTTCAATCACAGGGGCTGAATTTGACATACAGGTGGCAAAAGATAGGGCAATGGCTGAGAGCGTGGGCTCTGAGATCAGACGGGACTTGGAGCATGTAACAGAACTTCTCTGTGCCTCAAGTGTCCTCACCTATAAATGGGGATAAGAAACTCACCTCATACGGGTCTGTGAGGATGAAATGGGGTAATACTTCTATCTCTCTAAGCAGACTGCCTGGCACAAAATAAGCGTTTAGTCAAGAGAATCATCATCCATGATTCAAAGCTCTACACCTTGGTGAAAAGGTCACCTTGGCAGGGGAGAAGAATGAGGTCATTTCCACCTCTCCCTGTGTTGTATTCACTGGATGGGGCTTTTTGGCCTCACAGGACTTTGAAGTTTGAGTTCTTTCAATGTATCAAGACTCAGAAAGCTCCAGAAGACAAGATTCTTCCCGTATACACCCACCCTGGCCAGAGACAAAGCTGTTGATTTCTGCAGCTGCACTGGGAGCTATAAATCAATAGAACCCAACCCAGACACCCCATCCCACCCCATATCCCCCAGCTGGTAATAGGGCCGCTGCAGCCTGCATGATGGTAAATTGCTAATTTAAGCCAGGCTTTCTGCTCATGCCCACGATTATCCCTCTTCCTGTGCGTGTTATGATGTTCTGGGTAGCCAATTGGATTTAGAGGTCCCAGGACTCTGAGGTTAATGAAATCATGCTTTGCCCTTTGCATAGCTTCCAGACAGGCATCATCTGCCAGGAAGGGGAAAAGGGGAATCTGAGATGACAGCATCTCTGAATCTCAGTGCTGGGGAAGGGAGCCTACAATTACGTTTATCTTTTCTCCACCCAAATCTCCAGTGCCCTGCCTCCACCCAGTGGTTTTCCAGGGTCCTCTTGCATGCCTTCAGAGATGGGAAGCTCCCTACATTACACAGCAGCCCACACCCATTTGAACAGTTTTTAAAGATTTATTTATTTATTTTAGGGGCACCTGGGTGGCTCAGTTGGTTAAGCGTCTGCCTTCCACTTGGATCATGATCCCAGAGTCCTGGGATTGACCCCCTCATCGAGCTCCCTGGTTGGCAGGAAGCCTGCTTCTCCCTCTGTTTATGGGTACTCACGCACTCTCTCTCTCTGACAGATAAATAAAATCTTAAATAAATAAATATTATAAATAGATAAAGAAATATTTATTTATTTATTTATTTGAGCGAGTGAGCGAGAGAGAGAGAGAGAACATGTGAGAATACAGGTCAGGTGGGGGCAGAGAGAGGAAGAGAGAAATTTAAGCAGACTCCCTGCTGAGCACAGAGCCTGATGCAGGGGCTTGATCTCACAACCCTGAGATCATGATCTGAACAGAAACCAAGAGTCAGATGCCCAACAAACTGTACCACCCAGGCACCCCTGGAGACCTCTGACTATTGGAAATTTCTTTGTATAAATAATAAGAGGCATATACAAAATCTAAGTGTTTGAGAATGTTCGAGATGCATTGTTTAGATCAGCATAATACTGGAAATAACATAAGTCCCCCCCAATAGAACACATTCATACAATGCAGCCATCAAAAAAATCATGTTTTCAAAGGATGTTTGAGAACGTGACAACACACTCATGATATAATGTCAAGTGAAAAGCAGCTTGCAAAGTATAATATATAACATGATCACTATTCCAATACAGTGATCCTGATATCATTAAGACACACACACACACACACACACACACACACGGGCAAAAAAAGAGAGAGGGAGATGGGAAGGAAATACACCCAAATGACAACGCTTTTCTCTTTGTAGTGAGATTATGGGTAATGTATGTCTCTAGTTAAACTTCTCCATATTTTCTGAAATAACTGTGTTACCTTTACAGCAAAAGAAAATTTCTAATATTGAGCTAATAAAACTTCCCTATACAATCTACCCAATAATTCCAGTTCCTCTGGGGCTCAATAAATACTGATTGATGGGGCACCTGGGTGGCTCAGTCAGTTAAGCATCTGCCTTCAGCTCAGGTCATGATCTCAGTGCCCTGAAATTGAGCCCCATGTGGTGTCAGGCTCCCTGCTCAGCAGGGAGTCTGCTTGTCCCTCTTGCTCTGTTCCTCCCACCCCTCCCCTAGCCCCCAAATCATGTTCTCTCAAATCATTAAATAAAATCTTTTTAAAAATAAAAATAAATGCTAATCAAAAGAATGAGAAGCAAGCCCTTGAAACAGACATGATGGGGACACCTGGGTGGCTCAGTAGCTAAGTATCTGCCTTTAGCTCAGGTCATGATCCCAGGACCCTGGAATTGAGCTCCACATCGGGCTCCTTGTTCAGTGGGGGGCCTACTTTTTCCCTCTGCCTGCCACTCCCCCTGCTTGTACTCTCACTCTGTCAAACAAATAAATAAAATCTGGAAAGAAAGAAAGGGGGGGGAGGAAGGAAGGAGGAAGGGGGAGGGAGGGAGGGGATGATGGAAAATGTTTACTGAGGGTGCCTGGGTGGCTCTGCCTTCAGCTCAGGTCATGATCCTGGGGTCCGAGGATCAAGTCTCACATTGGGCTCCCTGCTCGGTAGGGAGTCTCCTTCTCCTGCTATCCCTACCCCCTGCTTGTGCTCACTCTCTCTCTCTGTCAGATAGATAAATAAAATCTTTAGGGGAAAAAAAAAAAGAAAGAAAATGTTTACTGAAAACTTGCCAAATGCCTGCTTCTGTGCTGAAGTCCTTCATTCACATCATGCCTCAAAACCACCCTGTGAAGTTCTCATGCTACTCCCATTTCACAGATGAGAACACTGAGGCTTGGAGAGGTTGTCTGTGGCTAAGGCTCGCTCTGCCAGGAAAGAGCACAGCTGGGCCCGGATCCCAGGTCAGTCTGGCTCCGAGGTCCAGGCTGTCACCCACCGTCAGCCACGCAGAGGCCTCAGAGGTTTGTAGGCTGCAGTTGGCCCGCTTCTCCCTTCTTCTAACTGGACGTCACTAGTCCTCGCTCCATGAGCCTTGTGGACAAGTGGTGGAGGGGACATGGAGTGGGTTTGGAGTCGGAAAGACCTGAGTTGGCACCTTTTGGACCGTGACAGGCAGCTGCTCCCTCTGAGCCTTCCCGTCCTCATCTATCCATGAGAGCCCACAGCGCCCCCTGCAGGGCCGTCGTGGGTATGGAGAAGCCTCTGGCCCACCGTGGTGGCTCAAGAGAGGCTTTTTGGTGCCCTTGGGGACTCTGGGTGTCCTCCAGTGTCTCTGTGAGTCACACACACTCCCCAGGAAATGAACCTGAGAATTGGGAAGTGCGGGAGGGGGACAAGGCCAGGAAGTACTGGGGGATGCCAGCTGGGGCTACTGCTTGCTCTCCCTGCTCAGGTTGGGGAGGGGGGGGTTGAGGGGTCATCTGGCCCAGCCTCCTGCCTTCTGGAAGGTCTAACAGCACTCCATTGTATGTATTTATTTATTTTTAAAAGGACATTGGTTTTTTGTTTGTTATTTGTTTTTAGAAAGGGAGGGGAAGAATGGCAGAGGGAGAGAGAGAGAATCCTATTCAGTCTCCACATCCAGCAAGGAGCCCAGTGCGGGGGCTCCATCTCCCAACCCTGAGATCGTGACCTGAGCCAAAATCAAGAGTTGGACACTTAACTGACTGAGCCCCCAGGTGCCCCAGCACTCCATTTTAGAAAGGGGAAACTGAGGCCAGGGTTTCAGTGACCCCGACAAAGTGGCACAGCTCTCTTCCATCACCCTGAGCCAGGCCTCGGATTTCCCCTCATTGAGGCCCTCCCCTTCTGTCCCACCCCAGGCCCACCCGCACCCCATTCATCCTTTTGAACACAGATTGCTCCAAAGTCCTCTTCCCCATGGTCTGTGGTTCAAAGCTCCTCACTTCCCAGAACGGTCACCTTACCATGGGACCCAAGAGCCCACCCAGCCTTAGCTCCCACGGCCTGGACCGGCAACTCCTGCCTCAGTACAGCCGCAGGCCCCTGACACGACCATGACCATGCTGGCCTGACTCTGGGCTGCTCCTCTGTCCCTGGCCCCTCGCCACCAGAATGGGCACACCAAAGCTCAACTCTCAGCTGGTGCGCCTGACAACCACACCGTGCTGAAGGGGTACCTGCTTGGGGTCTGGTTTTTGTCCCTGCAGCCTTCCCACTTGACAGCCACCCTGGCCGCTGGCATTCACTCAGCTCCGCCCCAAGGTGAAATTCCCCGCCCTCTGCAGCGCTGGGAGATCCTGGGAACCTCTCTTTGCTCATGCTGTTCCCTTTGCCAGGAATGTTCCACCCCTCTCCAAGCAGTCAATTGCTCCTGCCCCTTCACGATGCAGCACAGGCAACACCTCCTCTGGCTGGGTCAGGGGGCCTCCCCTGGACCCCCGCGGCTCCAGGACGCCAGATACCGGGCGGTGTGAGAAGCCAGAGGCTGTGCCTAAGCTCCAGCTGCAGGTCTGGGCCCTGGTTGCTGAGGCCGGACAGGCCTGGCAGGGCTCAGCGAGCAAGTGCATGTTGGATAAGCAGATGTGCAGATAATTCGGGAAGCAGGCAAGGGCCAAAGACAGAAAATGTAAAGAATGAGGCCCCGGGGTGCCGCACTGCCTCCCGGCACAGAAGCAGGGTGCTGGTTCATCATGGCATCTGGCACACCTGAGGGCCTCCTAGGTACTGGGTGCTGCAGTGCAGACTTTACACACACGAGTTCCTCTAACCCTCCCCCAAATCTACCCTGATCACCCCGATGTGACAGAGGCAGACATGAGGCTCAGGGAGGGCAAGCTGTTCGCCCTAGTGCCCGCCGCTGGGATGTGGTCGAGCTGAGGTTAAGAACTGGCATCTCTTTGTCTCCCCAGGCCTGGGGACCCTGGGTCCGTGGACTCCAACCCAGGTAAGAGAGGGGAGGAAGACAAGAAGCCAAGGGGCTTGGTCTGGGCCTCCAAAGAAAAATAGTGGGGACTCGGAGCTCCCAATCTTGCAAAGTTAACCTCTGAGGACCTGCCCCAGCAACCCCTGGCACCCCAGTAGTAGAGGGAAGGGACAGCCAGAGTTCCTCATTCATCTGCCATAACCCCAGCCCAGGCCAGGCTGCCCATCCCAGCCTCCCCTCCCGGGAGGGAGGCGCTCACGATGGGAGGGATAAACATGCTGTTTAACTAATGTCGTCCTGTCTGTCTGAGGCAGGTACTCTGATCCACACTTTATAAATGAAGAAACCAAGGTGCAGGATGGCAGTCCAGCTCACTAAAAACCTTGGGAGGTAGCAGAGCCCACATCTAATCTGAGGAGAAGTCAGAAGAGAGAGGGGCCAAGGGAGAGACCGAGGGGCAGAGAAGCACAGGGCCTGAAACAGTCAAGAAGAGGCAGGCTGAGGCCAATTACATGCAGGGAGCAGGTAGGGGAGGGAAGGGGGGTCGGAGACACAGCAGGGTACGAGCCTGCTGAAACCCGGACAGGGAGAGGTGCAGGCAGGGAAACAGGGCAGGCTATGGAACAGACAGGAGGCCATGCAGAAAAGCATCGACTCCGTTCTCCTGCCTGGATTCTGGGGCAGGCAAACCAGGAAGTCCTGGGCCATGCAGAAGGAAGACTTCCAGGGTCACCTGTCAGAGATGGGGGTCTGCTACACCCTCCACACTCTGCCCTACCCAGTGGGCCACCAGTGAGAACTCTGAGATGGCGGCCCTGCTCAGGGCACAGACACCCAGAAGGAGGGCTTGTCAGGCATCTGCTCTGAGGACCCACAGTGTCACCGCTGTGGTGAACGCATCACTGGCTGAACTCACACTGTGGGACTAAGTGGTGACGCTCTGCCTGGGGACCGTATGTCCCCCAAATCCTGCTCATACTTCACAGAAGCCTTGGGGACCAGAGGCTGTTCGCTAAAAGCACAATTCCCAGAGGCCCCTCTCATGCATCCAGAAGGACGAGTGGGCTTCTCAAGTGGGTCCATGAAGTAGGTAGAGGGCTGGAGTGTGGGGGAGGCAGGAATGAAGGGTGCTTCACGATGGGGAATTCTGAGCTGCTTTTTTCTCAGCCCCGCATCTGTGTTAGGCTTCTCTTCAGAGGCTCTTCCCTCAGCTACTTACTGAGCTACCCACTCCTCATCCTGCAGATCCTCAGAGGTCTTCTCAGAGCTCCCTGACCAAGTGAGACCCCTCCACACACACACTGTGGGCTCCCCAAGTGCCCACCTACTCTTCCACTTCCCTCAGCACAAATACAAGTTCGTTGGATGACTAGCTGATGATTGTCATTTCTCCCACCATGAGGGCGGAGACCGTGTATTTTTTTCCTCACCACTGCACCGCAGCATCTAGCCCAGTGTATCCATAGAATTTTCTTGAATGAGTTCATTCTTTTCATTCCTTCACAGAGTGCCAATCCCTTTTCTCAGAGGAGGTAAATAGCTTAGTTGCAACCCTTCCAGCCCTCACCGTAGCCTCGGACACGCTGTTGCTCCTCCCACTTTACAAGGGAAGAAATGAGTTTCAGAGAAGTAAAGTCACTAACCAAAACACACAGCAAGTAAGCGGTTTTGAACTCAGGATCGGAACTTAAAGAAGTCTGGCTCCAGAGCCCAATCTCTGCCAACACACACTACCCCGCTTTCCCACCCCAAGGGTTTCTTTGGATCTTCCCTTGGAAACCTGCCCCTGCCCCCCAACTGCCCAAGCTCAGTACTGACAAGCAGAATTCATTCTTTCAACCATACATTCGTTCAACCAGTCAAGTGACTCACTTACCAAGCTTGGCAGGGGGCTGTGCCAAGCTCTGCATGGGGTGCCAGGAAAGCAGACAAATCAGGGGCTTCCCTCCATCCTGGGCTGCCCTCCTCCCACTGCTCTTGGGACTTGGCCAGCAGAAGCAGAGCACCAGGCAGCAGCCCTACCCTTAGCCTCACTGTCAGGGGACAAGAGTTAAGTGCCAGCCCCATCCTGAGCCCTCCCCCCAGGACAGCAGCCTAAAATACTTAAGCCAAATAATGTGAAGCTTCACAATCCTTCTGTCTCCATTGTTCTCAGACGACCTGAGACACAAAAAAGCACAGAATTCTGCTCCCTCCTTCCATGCAATTCTTTGACTCTCCCCTACCCTAGGCAGCTCTTGAAAAAGTTATAGACTTGAAGTCCTAAAAACAGGGTTTTAGCTCCAGGTCTGGGGCTAGCTGTGGGACCTCTGGAAAACAAGTAATCCTGCCTCTCCCTGAACCACAGATTCCATAGCTGCAAAATGAGGTGATCATATTGAGGATGCTAATGCTTATCCCACCAGCTTATAGGTGAGGATTAAATCATTCAGACCTAGAGAGACAGTTATCACGTACATGATTGGCTCGGGAAACGTCTTAGCAACATGGGGACCTATGGGGGCTGGCTCTGCTGCTTGCAAGATGCATTTGACAATGGGATTTGGGGAAGGTTGGCTGGAAGCAGCCCTAGCAAACTGAGCCCAGAACATTCCCCAAGTGGACTGTCAGAAGTGAGGGGCTTTCCCCAGGTTCACTGGGAGTGGAGGAGCTCTGCTCATCAGCCCAACAACCAGAGTCCCCAGAGAAGAGCTGGGAACGGGACAGAACACACTGACACAGCTCTCCCCGTTCTTCAGCACCTGGAGCTCCCCAGAGAGGGTATATGTGCAGAACCTGGGACTCGGACTCTTAGCTATTCTCAGGCCCACCTTAGGACAAGTGCCTCTTTCACCCTCCCTTCCTTAAAAAGCACTAGATTCTAAGGGATCTGGAAAATTCCTTCTCGTCATAACACAGACACCTTCCATTTACTGGGTCCAGGCACTAGGCCAGCTGCAATTTATATGTTTGTTCCCTGACACTTCACAAAAACCTTATTGAAGAAGGTTCTATTGTTACCCCATTCTATAGATAAACAAACTGAGGCTCAAAAGAGTAAGTTATGCAACCAAGTCACTGGAATTCATACTCAGGTTGGCTCTACTCTAAAGCCTGTACTACCTCCAAAGACAAAGTAGGGAGAATCACTGACAAAACGCACTGCAAAGATTCATCCTGCCCATGCTTGAGGGAGTCTTCCCACCATAGCTGGTGAGCCACTGAAAACAGAGGAAATCCTGTGCCCTCCACTCATTCTGGGGGAGCAACGGTGCCAATGCTCCCTCAATACCCACATACTCATCCAGGGCTCCAGGGCACAACACTCTCTCGTTCAGAGATCCCAGACTCTGGAGTTCAGACTCCCACCTGAGGAGACTGGGTCTCTATTCTTCAGACAGGGAAACAGACAGATGAGGTGGATGGTGGGACAGGGGCCTGGGGTGCCCACTGTGATGGGCATCAGTGACTGAGCTGACACCACAGTTCATATCTAAGTCCAACCTCAGAGTCCACTGTCTGCCCTCCGCCCTGCTGGGTGGCACCACAGCCCAGAGAGAGGTTTAGGGCTCTGCCCTCAGTCAACCTGCATGGATGACCCATTTCCAAGTGTCAGTAAACACAAGGGCATCTTTGTTGTTATAAGGCTAGGAGTTTCCTTTCGATCCTTTTTGCCCATGTCTGAGCTGGCAGAACTGGGTCAGGAGGCTGCTTCCGGGCAAGCCCATGATGTTTTAGATTGTCTGAGAAAGTCCCGGCACTCTACATCGATATTGCAGAAGAGAATTTCGCTTCCTGAGGTGAAAAGTACAAACCCCACTCCCATCCAGACAAACCAGTGCTGCCTCCAGCAGAAAGAAAAACCTGTCAGGGAAGAGGAGAGAGTGAGACGGGGCATCTGTGAGGGGGTGAGACTTGGCTGAATCACACCCAGGGCTCCAGGCCAGATGGCCACTGAGGACGGAAGCAGGGGAGGGACTGGCTGGCCCACAGCCCTTGCCCACCGTATGCAGGAGCCACGGGCTCCTCCTCGGCGAATGCGCACACAGGTGCACAAACAGAAGGTTCCAAAGCCACTCCGGGTGCTCTCCTCCCCCACGGGTTCCAGGGACTTGACAAAAAACAACACGGTCACATAGTCACGGTCTCATACAGAGAGAATCACCATCTGACGGCATGGGATAAGCACACACCCTCGTAGGAACCCTAAGAGAATGGTCATCAAATGGGACTTTGTCAATGTGTCCACAGAGTGGTGCGGACCCACCAGCCCTCTCCCATCCCCACACCTGCACGGACAGCTGGCTCTCCTGAGGCCCCCTCCCAGGAGGCTTGTAGAGGTCCAAACCCTCAATTCCTGTGTACTGTCCCCAACACAGAATCACCCACTGTGACAGACTGTCGCCAAACTATCCCACATAGCCTCCCGCAAAAGCAAGGGAATGTGAACGAACGATCAAATGTTATTTAGTCACACATACACACATACACACACACATAGTCACTCACTCTCTCTCTCAATCTCTCCAGCGTCCTTCTCTCAATGGAAGTGGTCTCCTCGCTGGGCCCCGGGCTCCCCCTGCAGGAAGTGTGGAGGTGCGGGGAGCCCCAGGTCCGAGGTCAGGGGCCCCGGTCCGCGGTCCCCACTCTCCCCCGGGGTGGGGACTGGGGGGGTTAGCAGGCCGCAGCAGACTCACCGGACGATGCCGAACATGACCAGCACGTTGCCCAGCAGCCCCACAGCGCACACGGCCGAGTAGAGCGCGGTGATGGCGATGGCCAGGGCGAGGGACGAGGCGCTCCGGGTGGCCGGCGGCCCCGACGCATTGGCGCTGGGGAAGGCGCTGGGGAAGGCGTCCGAAGCGTTGGCGAGGAGCAGGGGCTGCAGCACGGCGTCGGCAGAGGGGGCCGGCTCCATGGCGGCCGGGCAGGGGGTGCCGCGTCCCTCCCCGCCGTGCGCCCTGGGCGCAGAGAACCGATGCGAGCGACGCGCGAGGGCTAGGGCCGCGCGGCCCCGACGCCACGGACTGCAGTGCCACGGCCGCCCGGTCGGCCCCGAGTCCTCTCCGCGCGCCTGGCCGCCGGCCCCCCCGGCGCCCGGCTGCTCTCTGAGCCCCGAGCGCTCTGAGCCCGAGCCGCTGCGGGATCCTTGGACGCGCCCGCCGCGCGCACCACGTGGCCCGGAGGCGGCCGCCAGTCTGCGCCCGCGACCGGGGGCGGACGCTGCACCACCGGCTTGGAGCTGGGCCGGAGAAGCTTCCCACTCCTCCCTAGGTATGCTCCGCGCGCTCGGGTGCACCCCGACCCCCGCTGGGGGTCACCTCCTCACCCCTTGCCGCTTTGGAGTCTGAAGGACCTGGATGTGAATCCCACGTCTCGCTCCTACTCTAACGAACAGAGAGTGACCTTGAGCAAGTCAATTAATCTCTCTCAAGCTCATTTTCCTCCACTGTAAAATGCGAATCATCGCACCACCACACTCAGAAGGTTGTTGTGGAGATTAAGATGACCCAGGTAAAAAAACTCAGCTCGGTGCCAGGCACACAGTAGGTACTCTGTAAATGATTTTCCTGCACCCTATTCATTTGCTCAACAGATATTTTGGGGTGTTTAATATAAGAGTTGCGTACTATCGGGGATCCGTTCATTAGCGCACAAACCGAGATAGGGACCCTACCTCCTGGGGTTTATAGCTGAGTGGTAAATCAATCCTGAGATCACACTACAGAAGACAAAAGGAAGGAAAGCAAGGCAAGGCATTCCTGTGGCAGGGCCAACAAAACTCAGAGGTCAGCATGTGAAGTCTGGAGAGGAACTAAGTTTGTGAAGAAATAAGTAAAGGGCATTCTAGACAACGGAACCACATGTGCAAAGACCCTGTGGTCAGAAGAACAAAAAGGAGACCTAAGAATCACTCCAGCTGCTATAGGAGCACAGGGAAAAGGGGGGCACCTCCCACACCTCTGCCCTAACCTGACCAGCCCAGGTCCAGAGCCATCCTCCTTTTTGGGTTCCTAGCCTTCCCGGAACATTCTCTCTACTAAGCATTACTGTGTTCCAGGCACTCTCTCTACCAACCATTACTCTGTTCCAGGCACTATGATAAGCACTCTACTCATGCATCAACACTTTGGAGTAGATTCTATTATTAGTGTCCCCATTTTACAGATGAGAAGTCTAGGCTAGATACTATTTTATCCCCTATGATAATTATTTCTATCTGAGCTTGTTTCCTCCTTGGGAAGACTAGACCTGATGTCTCCCTACACCCAGTAGAGGTCTAGGATTACAGTGGGTACTCAGGAAATACTGGTTAAATAAATAAAAGTCCCAAGGGGGAATGGAATTGGACAACACTGGGGTGCCCAAGCTCCAGACTCTTGGGAGATGCTCTTTGAGTGTTTGGGCAAGGGTCCTTCCCTTCACTCAGATCACTCTCCAGCTTCAGTCATCCACCTATGTGCAAGGCTCTTACCCTTTCCCAAAAAGAATAAAGCCGGAATTCCCAAGTTCACCCTCTTCTTCATTCTCTATGCCTCTCCCAGGTGCTGTCTGAGCCCCTCCAACAGCTATAGCACACTTTGACCCCAAGCTTTCCCACTCAACCACCTAAGGACTCTTCAGATTGGCCATTTTTTTAAGGTTACTTTATTCTTTTTTTAAGTAAACTCTACATCAACATGGGGCTTGAACTCATGACCCCAAGATCAAGAGTCGCACGCTCCACCAACTGAGCCATCCAGGTGCCCCAAGATAGACAATTTTGCTCGGTGGTCACAAGGGCTGCCAAAACAGTCCCTGTCCCAAAGGGCCTGGTACTCTGGTGCCAAGGGGGAGAAATTGGGACAAAGAGGGCTACTTTTTTAGAGTTGTGTCCTCCTCCCTACCTTTCCAACAAGCCAAATTTTTTCCTACCTCAGGACTTTTGCACACTCTATTTCTTCTACTCAGAAGGCTCAGCCAATTCTCCAGGCTAAATGCTATCCATCCTTTAAGTTTCAGTTTAAATATTACTTCCTCCATGAAACCTTCACTGACTGCCCCCCCAACTAGAGTAGGTGCTCTTGATATTTTGTTATCATGGCATCATGCACCTCTTCTTTACAGAATTTCCACATATTTAATCACCTTTACAACAGGTCTCGTGCATCTCTGTACCTTCACCTTAGTACAGTTCCTAGTGCTTGATGGGTAACTGAATAGGAAGTTCAAGTCCAACTTTGGTGAGCTGCCATTTTGATGAAGAAGACAGATATTGCTTAACAAAGGACTTGGGAGTCCTTTTAAACAACTACCACCCTTTGCATACATTTTGCAACCACATCTTACTTGGAACTGAAATGCTAGTTGCCAGCTCCACCCCTCTCCCCTTGGCTTTTGGCTATCACCAAGCAAGCCTACCCAACTCCTTGCCATTGTACTCGGGGCCCTCCCAAGTTTGGTCCCAATCAGGGCATCCAGCTTCCCTCTTCCAACTCCATCCCCGTACCCACCCTAACGGTGTGCTCCAGCCATACTGGGCTGAAGGGAATTTTTAAAAACTGCATCCCACGTTTTTTTAATTCCTCCCCAGAACAGAAATGATATGGTACAAAGCCACAGCTATGGTGGAGGCAAAAGACAAAAAAAGAGTCCCTTTGGGGTGCTTGGGTGGCACGGTCGGTTGAGTATCCAACTCCTGGGTTTGGCTCAGGTCGTGATCTCAGGGTCCTGAGACTGAGCCCCTTGTCAGGCTCTGCACTCAGTGAGATGTCTGCTTGGGATTCTCTCTCTCTCTCTCTCCCCCTCTGCCCCTCCCCTGCTCCCTTTCATGCTCCCTCTCTCTCAAACAAATCAATCTTCAAAAAAAAAAAAAAAAGAGTCCCCTTAACCTCTCTGAGCCTTAGTTTTCTCATCTATAAAGCAGAGGTACAGGACTGGGGTGAGGGTTTGGTGAAGCAGCAGGTGCTCTGCCAACCAAGAAAGGCTACGTGAGTATGAGTTACCACATGGGGATGAGTAAGACCGTGGCTCTCCTAAAGTAGCTCACAATCAAGAAGCTGGTAAAGATATGTAAATGATCAAGTGCATGAGCCAAATGTTTTCCTAGGAAAACACACGTGCTGCTATGGTCTGCCCCTTTTAAGAGTTTGCCTGCTGTCTCTTCTTTCTCCTGGGAGAACACCAGTCAGCAGTCTGCAACCCAAGAGAAGGTTCTCACCAGGACCCAACCATGCCGACACCCTCATCTTTGACTTCCAGCCTCTGGAACTATGAGATAGAAATTCCTGTTGCTCATAAGCCCCTGTGTCTAGGGTGCTTTGTCAGAGCCCCCCAAACTGATCAAGACGCATGCCAGGTGCCCATGAATTGCCCCCACTGAGGACATTGAAAGAACGTATGGAAACTTGAAAGCCATCTAACGGGCTGTCCCCAGTGGTGTCCCAAAGTGAGTAGTTTAAAGAAATCTGACTTAACTGTGAGCATTCTAGTCTATCTTTAACAAGCGGTCTCATTTCCATGGACAACTCATAAATAATCCTGTTGGCTACCATTTGTAGAGAGCTTGGTATGTGCCAGGCCCTGGGCCAAGTGCCTTGAAGAGTATCTTATTTAATCTTCAACAGCCCTCAGGCTTGAGTTTCTACCCTTATTCCATTTTCCAGAGACTAGGTTAGCTGCCCTAGCCCGAGCTGGGATGCCAAGCCAGGTCTGTGTGACTCCAAAAGCCAATCCCCTGACCTCCACCCTCGCTGCCTCTGAGAGTGAAAACTAGACAGTCACCACCCACCCCCCACAAACACAAGAACCCATCACTCCTGTCTCCGCTCAGCAGAACTTCCCCACTGCAGGGTGATGAGTCACTGGGAGCTCAGGAGATTCTTGAATCTGACCCTGCTCTTGAAGCAGAGTAGACACAGCCCTCCAGCCTGGGTCACCAAAGGGTTTGGCTCTGCTTCAGGCTTGTCCCCATCCTTGACTTCAAGGGAAAAACAAACAAACAAACAAAAAACCAAAAAACAAAACTGGATGGGAAATCCAAGGCCAATCTAGGGTATCAGCAGGCGTCAGCAGCAGAGAAACAGAAATCACTGAAGGAGTCAGAGCAGGAAGGAACTCCCTGGGGAAGCTATTAACAATTTAGTATGTGGGAATGTGGCTCCCACCTGCCAAAGAGACAGATCTGCCTGCTGGAAAAAACTGTGAGTGAGTGAGCGAGCAAGCGGGCCGCTCCCCTGGGCTGCCTCTCAGTCTGGCTTCATCTGCAAGCCCCAGGAGGGCGATGACCTTAACCATAACCATAAAATAATAACCACTTGCATTTGCAAAGCACTTCTGACTTCCCAAAGCACTTCCAGATTGATGACTTCACCTTATCTTGACACTATCCAATTACAAGATGAGGTCAGGTTTCATTATCTTCCCCGTTTCTAGCTAGAAAGACAGACTTCTAGAGAGCCTGGGTGAGATGCCCAAGGATACAGAGCAGATCAGTGAAGGAAACAGGGTTGGCATCTATCCATCTCGTTGCGCAAGCCAGAAGTCTGTGAATCCTTGACTCCTGTCTGTCCTCCCCTCGGAACCGCACCTCTAAGCAATCAGCAAGTCCTGTCCATTCTCTGCAGAGAACCCACAGCTGCCATGTTCTTCATCCCTACTAGCACCTTCCCAGGCTGACACGCCACCACTTCTTGCTGAAACTACCAAAACCACTCCTGAAATAGCCTCCCTGTAGCCAAGCAGTACCACGGCCGCAGCGCTCCACGCCTTCGCCTCTCTCTGTCACCGGCCCCTTGTATCACCTTCCTCTTCCCATGCCATCCTTCAGCTAAAATAAGCAGCTGGTGGTTCCCCCAAAGAACCTGCTTTTCCCACCTCCAGGTTCATCTACGTGGTTAAGCAGAAGGGGCTGGCCTGGGGTCAGACTGGTTGAAATCCCAGCTTAGTCACTTACTAGTTATATGACCTTGGGTGAGTCATTTAACTTCATCCATTAGCTTTCTAGAACAGGGACAACAGAAGCCCCTGCCTTGTAACACCCGGCATGTAGGCAGTGCTCCATATGTGAGCTACTGCTGGCTCCTCTGCCTGTAACAGGCTACTACAGCCTCCCCAGCCCCTTTGTCACCTAAGCCCCTCCTTCAGCCCCAGCCCATCTCAGCTGCGATGCTGTTCCCTTCCCTGCTCCCCTAGGTTAGCTTCTATCACACACTGTCTGTTCCCTGTCATCTCCCTCCCGGAAGCACTGTCAGGTCCTGGATTCCTAGAAGACCATCCCACCCACACACTGCTGGGGAGACCTAGGTCTGTCCAGAGGAAGAGGGAATGGAGTGGAAGAGGGAGCGTGGTCACAGCTGGAGAGGACTGGACTCCCTGAGAAGGAGAGGACAGAAGAGTTTGTAGGTTCCCTGAGTGAGGACTTTGATGCAAGTAAGAGTAGCAAGTAAGTAGCAAGTAAGAGCTTGGAATATTTCAGCAGCAAGTTCGGGGTCAAGGGAGGAGAGATAAAGGCTCCTGCTTTCAAGTGGACCCTGGGGGCTTAAACAAAAGCACTTCAGACGTGACCCGGATGGACAGAATGCCATCTTTGCCTCATGTTTCCTGGATCATGCAAACCTCAAGGAAGGAGAAGGCTTAAACCATCCCCCTAACAGGCCCTCTCTTCTCTGACTCTGGATTTTCCCACAACCCTGGTGGATGGGGGCAGGGGTGGAGTTTGTTTTATTTATTTACTTTTCAAATTGTTTTTGTAACACTGAATGTCAAGGAGGAAAAGCATATACCTGTTAGAGGAAACATCATGAGGCCCAGACCAGGTATTGACAAAAGACGGATGAAAATCACTGTCTTCGGAAGAAGGAAGGTGATAGGGAGAAACTGGAGCTGCAGAATCTCCCACCAGCTCCTTGGCCCCAGGATTAGACCCCTGTCCAGACACTGCCCGCCATCTTCCCCTTATTCTCCTAGTCTCTGATCAGGGGTAGGTGGGTTCCCTTGATTTTGGGAAAGGGAGCTCCTTCCCCTCGCCCCCAGGGGGTGAACTGGCCTTAATAAATTACAGCAGTCTGTAGTAGATTGCAAAATGGTCACAATTCTTCATTCCTCTTTGTGTCTATACTCTTGGCCATGTGACTCTGGCTCTTCCGATCAAGCAGTGGAGTCCATTTCCTACTCCTGTGCTTGGGCCAGCTTTGTGACTTGCTTCGCCCAAAAGATGAGATGGAAATGACAGCATGCCAGCTCAGAGTCTGGGATCTCAAGAGGCCTTGCATTCTTCCACCCAATCTCTTGGAACTCTACCGCTACCATGGAAACAAGCTTAGGCTAGCTTGCTGGATAAGAGAGTCATCACCCTATCACCCCATTTGATAACCAGCAAACACTAGGCATGTGAGTAAGTTAAGACCTTCCTAGACCAGGCAGCCCTCAGCCAACCCTACAGCTGACCACAGAGACAAGTAAGACCAGCCGAGATCAGCTAAGATTAGCCCGAGCTGACTCAGATCACAGAACTACTCAGCTATCCACAGACAGCTGATGGAAAATAAATGGTTGTGGTTTCAAGCCACTAGGTTTGGGGATGATTTGTTAAGCAGGAGCCATCATAACACATACTTCCCTACAACATCCTGCATCCCAGGGGTGGATATGTAACCAATGAGATGTAAAAACAAATCTGCTCACAGGCTTTCTTTTCCCAGAATGAAAAGCAAAGGCCCATCAGAAGGAAACTGTTTGCCCAAACCCCCTTGGGATGCTGATATGATGCCTGGAGCTATAGCAGCCATCCTGCAATCATGCAGTAAACATGACAATGAAAAGCCAGTAAGGTGAGCTTGTCAGTGGAAAGATAGAAAAAGCCTGGATCTTTGGTGATGTTGTTGAGCTCTGAGTATACCAGCTCTGGACTGCCTGTGTCAAGACCTCTGGTGTGAGCCACTGCTAATTCTGTCTGCTACTTGCAGCCTAAAAGCATTCCTGAAGGATGCATCCATGAATGGGTAACATCCCAAGAAGAGTGACATGAAATAAGTGAACATGGCTTAGTGGCCTGAATGTGTATTTGTTTTGAAACTGGGAGATGGAAATCTGTGATTAAGAGTATGGACCTGGGGGCGCCTGGGTGGCTCAGTGGGTTAAAGCATCGGCCTTCAGCTCAGGTCATGATCCCAGAGTCCTGGGATCGAGCTATCGCATCGGGCTCTCTGCTAAGCAGGGAGCCTGCTTCCTTCTCTCTCTCTCTGCTTGCCTCTCTACCTACTTGTAATCTTTGCCTGTTAAATAAATAAATAAAACCTTATTTTAAAAAAAAAAAGAGTATGGACCCTGCATCTGAACACTGGGCCTGCCACGCGCTAGTTAGGAGATGCTGGAAAAGTTTACCAACTTTGCCAAGCTTCCATTTCCACATCTATTAAGAGAAACTGCTAATAACACATATTTTATAGGATTATGAAGAAGAGAAATGGGGCAATGCAAACACAGAGCTTGCTGCCACGCCTGACACAATGGAAACATTTCATAAGCTGCCATCCTGGCTAGTGCTGTTATTCCAACAACCTTCCTTTCTCAAATGTGAGACAAAGTGATTCCCAGACCGAGAAGGGGCCATCCCTGGGATCTGGCCATGGTGGGTAATGTACTGAACGGTGGTCTGGGTCCTCTCTGGAGTTAATTCACAAGCATCAAACTGCAAGATTTGCTTGTTTGTGGGGGGGCGGGGTTGCTGAGGGGTGGGGGTTGAAGGGACTTGAGTGAGAGCAAAAGGGAAGGGACAGTGGCTGGGAGGAGAGTGCTCCCCTGCCCAGAGCCAGCTAGAGCTTCAAGGCTGAGGTGTTACAGAAGACAATGGGCCTCAGTGGGGTGTGACCTGGTGGGGAGAAGGGCCTTCTGGAAACTTCCTGGCGAACATGCACAGTGCCACAGCTGCCTGCCTCCTGGGGGACAGTGAGGGAAGCTCAGGATGGCAGAATGAACACGCTCCGTCTCCCATTTTTTCTATCAAGCTGTCATTTTCCTTAGGGGACAAATCAGCTCTTGCCTCTTGCCTTGCCTTTCTCCACTATGTTTTCTCTGCTCATTCTCCTCAGCTTCCCACCTCATCCCAAGCCTCCTCCTCCCTCCATCTGGAGCCCGTTCCCATTCCCTAATGCTACCCCCTGCCTCCAACCTCCTCCTTCATCCTCAGTAACTCCCCTCTGGAGCACGGCACTGCCCCAGCTCTCATGTGCACACTCTGAAGCCGAGTATTAATAACCACTTTCAGGTGACCTCGTCCGATGGGTACTCCCTGCTTGCAAGTCCTAGTCTCCTTCTTCCAAGGTATCCTCCACCTCCCCCCCAACCCCCGCAACTCCGCTGCCCATCCCTGTCCTCCCCAGCCTCTCCCCCACAAACCCTGGGCAAAACCCTGAGCTGGAGCTGGGTGCTGGGGAGCCAGATGAGTGTCCACAGCCCCAGCCTTCATGGAAAGTTCATACCTTCAGAGGCATCGCTCTCTCTCCTTAAAGGGCCCTCAGGCTCAGGGTGCCGGCCTCCCAGCTGGGCACCAGGACCATTCTGGTAGCAAGGCGGGAGGTGAGGTGAAACAGACAGATTTAGGGAACCTGGGACTAGTATTCTGTCACCAGATGCTCAGAACTGTAGAACTGGAAAAAAGGCTTAGCCATTGTCTAGTCCAACCCTCCTTCAGTTTATAGAGAAAGATGCTGAGGTGCAAAGTGGGATAAAGGCACTGACAGACAGCAAGTTAGGAGCAGAGTGGAGATCAGAACCTGTCTCCTGAATCCGATAACTATGCCCCTTCTCCCTCCTTGGGTAGGATGACCTTGGGCAATGAATGGGCAGTGAAAGGGCATCCTTCATATGCCAGGCACTGCGTGAAGCCCTTTTATGTATATGATTTAATCCCTCACTTAACTCTTTCAGGGGAGGACAGTCATGACTCCAAGTTTACAGATTGGGAATCTAGGGCTAAGAGCAGTCTGAGAGCTTGCTCAAGGTCATGTAGGAGCTGGATTAGAACCCAGGTCTCTCTGAGTCCATAGACCCTCCTGTCCACAGCACAAAATCTCTCTGTGAAACTCCAAGCACTCAGAGCCTCAGTTTCCTCACCTGTGAAATGCAGTGACTAGACTCCATGGCCCCAGACTCACCTGCGAGGTGCTGAAAGAAATTCAGAGGAGAGGCAGCCCGTTTGCTAGTTGCCCGCATTAGTGGGAAAATTTCTCTGTTTTCCCCATTTGCTTCAAAACAGCTCGCCCCCAGGTTTACACTGAGAGGAGCCTGGGGAAGGTGCCATGGCAACCACAGAGGCTCCTGAGAGCCCAACTGGCCTAGGTTGGCCAGACTGGCAAACTGAGTGACCTGCAGCCCACAGCACCCCAGGGGGTCAGGGCAGAGCCCCAGGGGGAGGGGCTGAGCAGCCTGAGATCCTCCTGGCTGGGCAGAGGGAATATGGGTCTGCAGCCTGAACACAAGGCTCTGTCGTGGGATCTGTGACACAGAAAGAAACTCAGGGATCCTGAGCCAATCACTTCCTCTCTCTGAGCCTCAAGGTACTGTTTTGTCCCTTAGCCCACAGAATATACTCAAAATAAAGAGCAGCTGCTATTGTTATTACTAATACCCCCCCAAATTTTTAAGATTTTATTTATTTGAGAGAGAGCATGGAGTGGGAGCACAGAGGGAGAAGGAGAAGCGCGCCCCCCCCCCCCCCCACGCCCCGCACTGAGCAAGGAGCCCGACGTGGGGCTCGATCTCAGGACTCTGGGATCACGACCCAAGCCGAAGGCAGTCGCTTAACCAACTGAGCCACCCAAGCGCCCCTAATATTCAATTTGGAAGAGTTGGATGCCCATCAACTAATTAACCTGAACATGCTTTATAGATTGCAGCACCACACAAGTGCGAGAGATTATTATCACTCGGGGAAACTATTCACACTCCCCGGGCTGCGTAGAACCCCTTATTTGCATGTAATAATTGAACCGAGCACCTCCTATACAAAAGACAAGGTAGACACTCTGTTTGGGGAGAAGAGCAAAGATGATTCACACGCGGATTTTTACAGTCTAGAAGGTGACATGTAAGGAAGGGAGGCGGCAGTGAGAGGTACGAGAGAGGATCGATAAAGTAGCTGGGAGCTGAGACCTCAGGCCCCCGCAGCTCACTGAAGCCAACAAAGGAGCTTCATCTGAAGGGAACATGGCTGAGAATTCATGGTGAGGGATATAGACTGCCTCTGGGAAGACCCCCGGACCAAGAATAGAAGCCAGGACTCACGGTGTTTCTCCACCACTCTCCTCTCTCAGCACTTTGGCCTCCTCCGCTGCTCCAGCCACGCGGACGGGTCCAACCAGCCCGCAGCTCCTAAATTCTCAGGTTCAACCCTCGGCCTGGCACACGGCAGACGGGATGACCAACTATCCCGGCTGGCCCGCCACTCTCCTAGTTTCACCCCAGAAACTTCTAGGGAACTCGGCACGGCCGGTCACCACACCCTCACAACAGCAGCGAGAGGCAATTTATTGAGTCAATAAATGTTCTAGTGCCAGTCACAAGCCGGGGGGGGGGGGGGGTTGGGGGTGAGGTGATGCCTGAAGCCCCCTTCCGGGGTCCTGGGAAGAGGGAACCTGATTGGACCTGTTGAAGTCAGGTGATCCCCCTGGTCCAATCAGCCATGGCCGCCGCTGGATGGGCTCACTGGCAAACATGGCGGCTAGGGGCCCTGCAGCACCTGGTTGGAGACAGGAGCGAGTGGGGTCACTGACTCATGGTCCAGGCACATCCCCCCAAAAGGTGTCAGCTAGAACATCTATGTCCACACCAAAATAACAAACTCTTAAGAGAAAGGACCATGCCCCATGACCTGAGCCCATTATCCTTATATGCACAGAACCTAGCACATGCCTGACAAAGTATGAAATACATATTTGGTTGGGTTTTTTCCTATGTTCTTCTAACCCGTTAAGCTTGCGCAACCCTATGCCTTAGCACTTGCTTCTGCCTATAACGTTCTTCCCCCAGTCCCCAGGTGGCTGGGGTCTCTCCTCAAACACCAGCCCGGAGCTTCCGTCTACAAGACATCTCTCCCCCACCCCAGCACATCTCCCACATCAGCTTGTTGCAGCCTGTTATTACTTCCTGGCTTTCTTCCCAGGGCTAATCACCACCTGGAATCATCTTGTTCATTTACTGGCTTGAATTGTGTCTGTTTTCCCAATACTAGAATGTGAGCTCTAGGAAGGGCAGGCACCTTACCCCTTTTGCTCATCACTGTGTGCCCAGTGCAAAGATAACACCTGCCCCCTTTAGGGGCTTAAGAAATATTTATTGAATGAATAAATAAATGGATAAAATGTAAAGGCCAGTTCATGCTAGGGGTGGTAACAGCACCAGGTGAAACAAGGAAGGGGGAATTAACTCAGGGTCTGCACAGGTACCAGGAAGTTGCTTCACCTGGCTGGAAGGCAGAGCGCGCAAAGGGAAGTGGGCAACAATTTGCTGGGTAGGTTAGTGGTTTGGGACCAGATCTCCACATCAAAGAGCCTAGCTCTTTGCTTATCCACACCTGCAGGAGCTTTTAGGTGAGGCTTTCTTTTTTGTAAAATAATAATTTTTTAGTTGCTTCAGATAACACACGTGAGCCTTTCTATCAAAAGGCCTATCATAGGGGTGCCTGGGTGGCCCAGTCAGTTAAACGACTGCTTCGGCTTGGGTCATGGTCTCGGGACCCTGGGATCAAGCCCCATGTCCGGCTCTCTGCTCAGTGGGGAGCCTGCTTCCCCACCCCCCCGCCACCCTCTGCCTGGCTTTCTGCCTACTTGTGATCTCTGTCTGTCAAATAAATAAATAAATAATTTTTTTAAAAGTCCTATTCTAGACAGAGGTGTTTTGTAATAATGCCAGACATGAGCCTAGAACTTTGTGGAATGTCAAGAGCTTGCAGAAGAAAGTCTTCTGTGCTCTGACAACAGCCCCAAGAACCACACAAGGCTGGCTCTGGTCACTGTTCAGAGAAGGCTTGTGAAGGAATGGCGAGAACAGTAGCCTGCCTCGAGTTCAGAAGATGTGTTCCTTCTTTTTGCCAGCTGTGTGACCGGGACAGGACTCTCACCTTGCTTAAGTTCACTCATTCACTCAACCACTAATTCAACAAATAGTTATCAAGTGCCTGTCATGCTGGTTAATTTGGCCCAGTCAACTTGGCTGGGCCACACTGCAAAAATATTTGTTCAAACATAATTCCAGACATTTCTATGAGGGTCTTTTGGGTCAACTGACATATTTTTAAAAGATTTTATTTAGTTATTTGAGAGAGAGGAAGGGGGAGTGAAAGAGAGAGATCACAAGCAGGGAGGAAGGGCAGAGGGAGAAGCAGACTCCCCGCCGAGGAGGGAACTGGATGTAGAACTGGATCCCAGGACCCTGGGATCATGACCTGAGCCCAAGGCAGACACTTAACCAACTGAGGCCACCCAGGCGCCTGAGGGATGAATTAATATTTAAATTGCTGGAATTTGGGTAAAAGAGATTACCCTTCAATATCTGAGTGGGCCTTGTCCTGTCAGTTAAAGGCCCACATAGAACAAAAGACTTGACCTCCCATGAGCAAGAGGTGATTCTCCAGCTTGACAACTTTCACACTTGAACCCCATCTGAGCGTCTAGCCTTCCAGCCCACCCTATGGACTGCCAACCTCCATAATCACATGAGTCAACTCCTTTAAATGAGTCCTTCTTTCTATATACACATCCCAATGACTCTGTTTCTTTGAAGAACCCTGAATAATACAGTCTACAAAGTGATTAATTCTGAAGATGGAGCAGTGAAAAAAGCAAAACCAATCAGTGACCTCACTAAATTTACATTCTAGTGAGAAGAGTAAACAATAGGTAAGAAGCAAATACAACATTAAACAGGCCATTTAGAGAGTCTGTGGAACCCCAGGGCACAGATCTGTCTGGCCAAAAGACCTAGCTGGGTAAAGATCTGGGCAGAGCAGCTTTTAGGCAAGAGCCAAGGTTTCTTTTCAGATCCTCTTTTGTAAAAAAGAGAAAAGAAGATCAGCTCTGTTGTCATAGAGAATGTTTAGAATGAGCTCATTTTTGTTTAAAAAAAAAAAAAAAAGACACGTCTAGCAGGAGAGAAGGAATTGTCGCCTTAGCAGATGGCAGCAGGCTCCTTAGAGAAAGAATTGTCTTTCCTTAGGATAACACTTCAATAAAGCTCTCGAGGGGGGAAGTCCTGTGCACCCAAGTGCACCTGCTCTCGGCCCAGCCTAGAAGAGACGTACACCAGCAACCACATGTGGGAGCTGCAAGGAGGCACACAGAGAAAGGAGGGTGGTGGCACAGGCCCTGGCAGAGGACCTGAGGACATTTCCCAACAGCAGGTCAACCTCTATTTTATTTTCTTTTTTTATGTGAAGTTTTATTTAAGTAATCTCTACACCCAATGTGGGGCTTGAACTCACAACCCTGAGATCAAGAGTCACATGCTCCAATGACTGAGCAAGCCAGGCACCCCAGGTCAGTCTCACTTTTATTTATTTATTTTTTAAGTATTATATTTATTGGGATGCCTGGGTGGCTCAGTCAGTTAAGCATCTGCCTTTGGCTCAGGTCGTAATCCCAGGGTCCCGGGATGGAGTCCTGCATCGGGCTTCTTGCCTGGTGGGGAGCCTGCATCTCCCTTGGCCTGCTGCTCCCTCTCTCTGGCAAATGAATAAATAACATTTTATATATACATATATATATATACACACATATATATACATATATATATGTGTGTATATATATATATATTATTTATTTATTTATTTGAGAGAGCACAAGTGGGGGAGTGACAGAGGGAAGGGGAGAAGCAGGCTCCATGCTGAGCAGGGAGCCTGACTCAGGGCTCAATCCCAGGACCTGGGGATCATGACCTGAGCTGAGGGCAGATGCTTAACCAACTGAGCCACTTAGGCGCCCCTCAACCTCAACCTCAATTTTAGGTGGTTTGTATTCCTGCAACGTAACCTCACTCTTGGTCCCTCAGACATTAAGAATGTTTGTAATACACACATGGCTTCTTGTGAATAGGGATTTTTCTGGAAATGGAAGAAAAGTGCTAAGATCCTGATCTCAGTTGCAGGGTTGCCCCAGGATTTGGGCACCAGGACAGCTCAAAAGGCTGCAGAGACTAAGAATTCAGCAGTTAGCAGACAGGAGCCAGAAGTGACTGTGCCCATTTATGCCCCTGAAGAAGCCCAGTTTTGAGGAAGGCGTGGAATTTCTACTGGGTACAGAATAAAGAGTTCAAGCCCATCTTATCTCAATCTTAAGAGCCTGGCTGACTTCTGGGTCACGAAAGCATGGGAAAACAAAGCGTGGGAAGCTTGACCCCAGATGCTAACAGGATCTATCTCTGGGGGATGGAATGACGTGATTTTGTTATGTATGCGCAACTTCCTAAACCTTTTACGATTAGCAGAAAATTCCGAAAGCTATCTTCATTTTTCTACAAATTAATAGATCTCCTCCTGCTGCCAGTCCCGCCCAAGCGGACGAGACACAGCGGGTCGGGACCTGGAGGGAGGCTGGGGCTCCTTCTCCACTACATTTGGAAACATGACTCATCCCACTCTTCAGGCTCCTGTGAAAGTGGAAAGAGCTCTGAGGGAGACTTGCAAATTGCTCCTCTCTCTCTCCTCTCTTTCCACAGGGAGAGCGAGAGGAACCCAACGAACCTGCTCTTCTCTCCAGAGAGCTAACTCCTGGCCTTTTGTCTGCCAGGCCAAGCTGCCGCCCCTAGCCCCCAAGGCCAGGCAAGTAAACGAGGTGGGAGTTCGTTTCCATTATTTTTCAGTTCTGTAGCCAGGCCTGGGCTCCAGAGAAAGCCTCCAGCACCTTCCTGAAGGCCCCCAGAACATTGCTGCTCCTAGGTCCTGATGTCAGGGAGAGCCATGGGCCTCGTCCTTTCCACCTCTCCCCCTGGGGACTCCACCCCAACCCTGGCGACAGTCCCCTTTCTCCCACAGCCCAGGTTACCTAAGATTCCTCCTTACCTTCTGCCACAGGACCAGCCTCTTCCTCAAATGATGGTCCAGGTAAAATTTCGTTACAAAGGGCAAATTTGAGGGGAACCCCTCGCTGGCTCATTCAGTGGAGCATACAACTCTTTTTTTTTTTTTTTTAAGATTTTATTTATTTATTTGAGAGAGAGAATGAGCAGGGAGCAGGGGGAGGGGCCAAGGGAGAGGGAGAGAAGCAGACTCCCCGCTGAGTACAGAGCCTGCCAGGGCTTGATCCCGGGACACAAAGATCATGACCTGAGCCAAAGTCAGGCACTTAACCGAGTGAGCCACCCAGGCACCTGAGCATGTGACCCTTGATGTTGGGTTCATGAGTTCAAGCCCCATGTTGGGCATAGAGCTTACTAAAAAAAAAGAAAGAAAGGACATCCTAAAGTTCCTCCCCAGTACCCACCCACCCCACCCAACTCCCTGCCCTGTTAATGGGGCCTTCCCAGCTCTGATCAAAGTCCTCTGTCCCTGCCCTATCTTCTCTGCATCCAAACCCATTTCCTGGATCCTCCAAGGAAGTAGAATAGCATTAATGACCCAACAGAAGCAACAGCCTAACCACCTCCCCCCAGCCCCCAATCTCAGGGTGCACAGAGCTCAGCTGTCTCTTTGGTCTCAGCTTCTCCCTCCACATTCATTGCAAAACCTGCTTTGCATAACTGAAAGGCCAAGTAGGTATGTTGTCCCAAAAAAGGCAGTCTTCTACCAGGATGAAGTCTGGCTTAGTCTAGAAAATGCTGCCAAGCAGCTCTTTTTTTTTTTTTTTTTGTTAGTTGAATATACATAACAAAATTTACCATTCCAGGCAGCTTTTTTTTTCCCCAAGATTTTTTTTTTATTTATTTGCGAGAAAGAGCACAAGCAGGGGAAAGCAGCAGGCAGAGGGAGAAGCAGGCTCCCAGCTGAGCAGAGAGCCCACTGTGGGGCTCAATCCCAGGAGCCTGGGATCATGACCTGAGGTGAAGGCAGACGCTTAACCGACTGAGCCACACCAGGTGACTCTCTAAGCAGCTTTTTAAAATAGTTTTTTTTCAGGGCACCTGGGTGACTGGGTCAGTTGGGCAGCTGACTCTTGACTTCTGCTCTGGTCTCGGTCTCAGGGTTGTGGGTTACGTCTCTGAGTTGGGTTCCATGTTGGGCATGAAACTGGCTCAGTTGGTTAAGCAGCTGCCTTCGGCTCAGGTCATGATCCCAGGGTCCTGGGATCGAGTCCCACATCGGGCTCCTTGCTCTGCAGGGAGCCTGCTTCTCCCTCTGCCTCTGCCTGCCTCTCTGTCTGCCTGTGCTCGCTCACTCTCTCTCCCTCTGTCTCTGACAAATAAATAAAAATCTTAAAATAATAATAATAATAATAATAATAAATCAATAAATAAAATAGCATTTCTTTTTCTTCACTGCAATGTTATGAATAAAATGTATAAATGAAGTCTGAGAAAACATGAGTGACAGGGTGGGGAGGGGTTAACATTTTGCCAGGCAAGGTGTCCCAAGTGCCCAGCAGGTGATTTGCGCTTCCCCCTGGGGTCCCCTGAGTCACTGCCTGCCTGCCCAGTGGCCTCCCTGTTAAGAGTAGTCAGGAAGGAGACTGCAAAGTTGGGTTGAAGTTCTGCTGTCAAGGCCTGAAACGCTACATTTTTATCCATGGGAAGCCACTGAAGGTTCTTGAGCATGATCAGAGCCTCGTTTTACTAAGATTCATCTTGTGTGAGGGTGAAGAAAAGCAGGGGGTGTAGGGGGAGCAGGGGGGCGCCTGGCTGGCTCAGGCGGTAGAGCATGGGACTCTTGATCTCAGGGTCATGAGTTCGAGCCCTACATTGGGCAATAGAGCTTACTTAAAAAAAGAAAATAGCAAGGGAAGATTCCCGGGGTGGGGGGATGAGTCAGGAGATGGCAAAGAGGTGGTAGGTCCAGGTCCTGGCAGTATAGGGTAAGGAGAAAGAACCAGAACCCTCCAATGAACCGGGACCCTCAGAGGACAATCCCCTCAGTGAAGGAGCAAATGAGGGAAACAAGGACACTTGCGCATCTCAGCCCGAGTTGGAGTGGGAGGATGGGTATGTCCTGGGGGATTTATAATCCAAGTTCAAGTTTGGTCCATTCACAGGTCTTGCATCACAACTGAAGAGAGAACATAACATGTTTCCAGGCCCACAAGCTTGGTCCTGAGAAGCCCCTGTTCAAGCCAGGCCTGGAGAGCCCGGGGGGCACTGCTTGAATTCTCCTCAGAGGTGAAGGGATTCCCTAGAAGCTTCCAAGGAGCAAAAAAGCCGGCTCAGTGGCCTCTGTCTGGGTCCTTCCTCCATATTTCCGTGGTTTCCTGCCAGCACTGCCTCTGGGGCTGGGACTGTGCTCGGCCCTCTCTGCAGGTCGAGAGGCAGAGCCAGTTGGAAAGCCCTGGACTCCTGACCTACATGAGGCAGCCTCGTGCAGAGCCCTGGACTCGGTTCTCGAAGAGATGCCAAAGTCTCATTGGAAGGCAACCCCAAATGAAGACTTTTAAGTCCCGATGCGATACAAACTGGGCTCATGCAAACCACGGGGCTACCAAGCAAACCGATGAAAGGGCTCAGTCAGAAATGGATTCTGGCAAGAGAAAGGGTGGGAGAGGAGAGCCCCGGGTCAGGCAGATGAGGCAGACTTTTGCTATTGGCTCTGCCACTTCCCAGCCGTGTCCCTGGCAGGCCCTGCCCCTTCCCCGTCATCCCCCTTCCCATGTGAGGTCTTCTCAGAGGCTAAGATGCTATGTCCTGCTGGGGGCACAGAAGGGAGGAGAGAGTTCCAGAGACAAAGCTCAGCTCTGAGGCAGGGGGTAGCTGAGGAAGGGGATGGGGAGCCCAGAAGCAGCTGAGGGCGGTGACAGGCCAGGGCAGGAGGTAGAGAGCTTGGACTGGAGTCCCTGGTCCTCAACCACCTGAAACGCCATGCCGTGGACACCCCCCCAACCCCAAGTCCCCAGCTCTCTGCGATCTCTGGAAACTGCTTTCCTCCTGCTTGCCAGCGACCCAGGCCCAAAGCCCTCTCTTGGTCGTCCTCCGCAGTCTCTCAGGAGCCTTGAACACTGGGGCTCACTGTATCTGCTGCCATGCTCCGGGCTTCCTGCTTCACACGGTCACCTTGCGGGTACCAGGTTATTCTTCCCGAAGGACAAATAGAAAATCTCATCCCCTTGCTCGCAAACCTACTTAGACCAGTGGGTCCTTCTGCCCACTAGTCTACGTACAAACCCATCCCCGAGTCACACAGAGCTCTCCAGCACCCCTCCACCTGCCCTCCCAGCCTCACCCCTCCCTGCTCCTTCTCACAAGCCCTCTCCCACCAACCTTTCCTACCTCCCTGTCTTTGACGTGCAGATTCCCCCCCAGACCCTCCTTTCTCTGCTGATCAAATAACCTTCAGTCATCCCTGTCCGTGCTCCTGCTTTCTGGAAAATCTGTCTTGAACATTCCCACATGTAACTGTAACAGACAAGCAGCTGACCCCAAAGCTCCCTAAAACCCAGGGGTTCACGAGTAAGCCTGATTCCTGCCTGTTTCTTCACCTTTGTTCCCCAGTTTTTCTTCTGATTCTCTGAGCTGTTTGATTACCTCCCAGTACATTCCTTCTCTGCTTAAGCCATTCAGGGTTGGTTTCTGTTGCTTGCCATCAATAATCATGACTGATACCCCTGTCTGCTTCCTGGATTGCTATCCAGTGAGATGCTGTGTAGCCAGGTGCTCTGTGACGAGGAAAGCCCGGCAGAACCGTGATGGATCGTCCCACTCTGCATTCCCCATCCGTGGCCTCCCATCATCCAGCTGCCTCCGACAGAAGAGAACCAGAAAAACAACTCGCAATCACATTAGCCAAAGGGAATGAAGGGCCAGAAGAGCTAGCAATGAAACCCAAAAATAGAACACTCATGTTACACTTGATAATTACCTCCCTGAATATGCCTTTTGCAATTATATAATCCTAAACTTTTACCTTTTTTTTTGCATTGTAAACAGATAGCAAAAAATATCCAAAACCACTTACTGATGATTCCTGACTCCATTAAGGTAAGTTGAAGTGCTTTGTTTAGATCCTCTGTGACTGAGCCACTGAGAGAGAGAGAGGGGCCACTTCCCCCCCTGCAGTTCCTTCTCTAGGCCACGCAGCCTTCACGGTCCACTTAAGCTGGGAGAAATCAGTCCCTTTTCTAAACTCCTCTGGCACAATTTTTTTCAAGTATCATTTATATATTGTAAAGTGCACAAATCTTAAGTGCACCTTTGGTCGAATTTTTACATACTTTGCTTATGCCCAGGGTTCTGCTACCAGACACAGAACATTTCTAGAAAGTTCCCTCATGCTTCCTTTCCAGACAGTATCCTAGTAGGAACTCCTCTTTTGACCTCCATCACCATAGATTGTTTTGCCAGTTCTAGAGCTTCATAAAAGTGGAATCATGGGGGCGCCTGGGTGGCTCAGAGGGTTAAGCCTCTGCCTTCAGCTCAGGTCATGATCTCAGGGTCCTAGAATGGAGCCCCACATTGGGCTCTCTGCTCAGCAGGGAGCCTGCTTCCCACTCTCTCTCTCTCTGCTTGCCTCTCTGCCTACTTGTGATCCCTCTCTCTGTCAAATAAATTAATTAAATCTTTTTTTAAAAATGGAATCATGTAATATATACTCCTTTACTTCTAGCTTCTTTCATTCAATAAGTTTTTGAGTCTTCTGGCTTTTTTTTTTTTTTTTAATAAAATGTATCCTTGACACATGAAACCCTCCTTACTCATAGACATCTTTTCTCTCTTCCACTAGACTTGGGAGTGAGATCCATGTCCGATGGCATCTCCTTCAGGCGCCTCAACAAATCAGATGATAAATTGTTCCCAAATTAATTCCCCGGCGAAGATCAAAACCCTGGACCCCATTTCTCTGTCCCTCTCACATTTTTGCCATGACTCTATGCACATGCATTGGGTATTTACCATGTGTCTCTGGCCCAAATCCTCTAGACACACTGAATTCCTATAAGTGTCCACCAGAACCCTAGATAACAGGTGTGACTCTGTTTCCCATTTTCTACATTAGAAAACTGAAGCTCAGATGTTACGTTACTTCCTCCATGGCCAGCTTACTATGAAGTGACTGAGCAAAGACCCAGACCCTGGTGTCTCTGACCCAGTAGCCAGATAGCTAACCATGAACCTGCGCTGCCTTGTGGTTGGGAGAAGAGCTAACAAGAATGGTCCTCTCCCATCAGCCCAGCAATGCCCAAATTATGATCCCCATCTTCATAGGGAGGAACGCTGAGGGTCAGAAACTTTGAATGACCTGCTCATATCATTAGCAAGTGGCCAAAGCTGGAGATGAGAATCTCTCTCAAGGTGAAGCCTGTGTTCTTGGACATCCATGAGCTACCTTTCTGTGGGACAAGCTGACTGAGTGAAAGGGCTTTAGTGGCAAATCTCTGTGTGCACCGGATGTTTGCTTTCCTGACCCAGGGAGATGTTGGGATCAACGGTCTTCAAAGCACAGCATTTGGAACATGGCGGACTGGATGTATAAGGCTGAGTAGAGGGGCTGTGTTTGTGGCAACATTTGCCATCCTCAAATATTTTGAAAAGGCAGATCCAAATGAAAAGGACATGTGCTCTCATTCAAGCAAATGTACTGAGCTCATGATAGGAGCCCAGCATAGTGCCAGGCACCGGTGAAGGCGGCGGGACTGGTTCTCAGTCTCTTGGAGCCTCTGCTGCTGCAGGGAAAACAGACACGAGTAATGAAGGACAAGTTCAGGATCACGGGAATCTACAACAGGGGTTGCTGACAGAGCCGGAGAGGTCCAGGAAAGCTACGGAGAGAAAATGACACTTAATTTTGGCCTGAAGGATGAGAGCTAGAAGGTTAAGGGGAGTAAAGTGTGTATGTTGGAGAAGCCACATGTGAGGAGAGCCTGAAGCAGGAAGAGAAAACACGGATGCTCCGTGAGGACAAAGCCATTCACCTTGTTCACACCCAAGTACCCAGGACCACATCTCGCACAAATATTGGTTGTCTAAATGAATGATTGAATGAATGAATACTTAAATAAAAGTATAAATACCTGGTTACCTGAATTAATGAATGAATGACTGAATGAATGAATGCTTAAGTGAAATTCAAACTGGTTGAAGTAGCGTGGAGAAAAGAGCAGCATGAGATGGAACCTGAAAGGTGGGCATCAGCAGATCATACAGGGTCTTGAAGGTCATGGTTAAAAGACTTGGATTTTATATAAGTGAAATGGGAGGGTATTCAAAGAATTTTGATCCCTAACATGATCTCATTTGCATTTATAAAAAGTCACCTTGATGACTGAGGAGAGAATGGCCCCCAGAAGGGACAACCCAAGATAATGGCTGGTGGGGATAGAGAGCAGTGGAAGGTCTCAAGAGATATTGAGGGGGTGGGAGGCTCGGGACTGGAGTCAAGGATGACTCACACAGCCTTCTGGATGCAGGCATGGGCTGCATGGCGTGCGTCATGACAAGGACCCTGGAGGGGGAGCAGGTGGGGAAGATGAGGGGGTTTTATGCAAGTCGGGATTCAGATGCCTAAGAAACAACCAAGTGAAAAAGTCAAGTTGGCTGTTGGGATGTGTGGGCTGATGCTCCAAGAGAGGGCTCTGGAGAGAGCTCTGAGGACTGTTGACATCTAGATGGTAATTGAAACCTCTGGAAGAATGAGCTCATCCAGGCAGAGGATAAAGCAGAGAAGGCTGAGACCCAGAACTCAACCTTCACTGGCTACAGACAGGAGCCCGAGAAGCTGGCAGATGAAACCAAGAAGAGGAGAGAGGCAGGTAGCAACCTGGACAGCACAGGTCACACAGGTAGGAAGGAGAGGGTCTGGAGAAAGTAGCCATCCTCCGAATTATGTAAAACGAGGATGGGAATGTGTCCAGCTGATTTAGCAATACAGAAGTGAGAGATAGCATCTGTGGTAAAAATATAATTGACGATTACTCTTATCAAGTCCGAAGGAAAGAGACTATGTTCTAGCGACAGGACTGGGGAATCCTCTATAAGGCTGTGGGTGCCAGGGAGCTCATAGGTTATTGCAAACATTTCCCGTTGGGGTCAGGATTTCTTCTCTTTGGCAGAAAGGAAGTTGCCTGTGAAGAGTTTTGGACACAGAGAGAAAGAGTCTTGGAAAATTAGCTCTTAAAGCATCAGCAAGGACATGTGATTTAGCAAAGAAACCACCCAGATTTCCATGATTCATTCATTCAACGTGTTTATTGAGCCTCTTCTATATACCTGACCCAGAGACCTCAGTCCACTGACTATTTCTTGAGCTCCTACTGTATGCATTGCATTAATTAATCTCTTAAGTCTTTTGTTGTTTAAAAATGTAAACTCTTGGGACTCCTGGCTGGCTCAGTCAGTAGAGCATGTGACTCTTGATTTCGGGGCCAAGAGTTCAAGCCCTACCTTGGGCATAGAGTTTACTTAAAAAAAAAAAAAAAAAAAGAAAAAATAAAAAAAAAGTAAACTCTCAGAGCAGTGGTTTTTCTTTACCCTTTATTGCCCAGCAAATGGGGAAAACCCAGCCATCCTTGTCAATTCGCCATTCTCCTAGTTTCTCTTGAGTCTATTCCCTCCACTTAGAATGTCCTTCAACTGCATAAATCCTCCTCACTTTCTTTCTTTTCTTTTTTAAGATTTTATTTCTTTATTTGACAGAGAGATAGCGTGTGAGCGCACAAGCAGAGGGAGCGGCAGTGGGAGAGGGAGAAACAGGCTCCCCGATGGCCACGGAGCCCAGCCTGTTGCAGGGCTCGATCCCCGGACCTGGTTACCATGTCCCGAGGGGAAGGCAGGCACTTAACAGACTGAGCCACCCAGACGCCCAATACTCTTCACGTTCAAGGCCCAGTTCAGATGTCCCTTCCTCTGTGAACTTTCCCCAGATGCCTCAAACAAATCTAAAACCTCCTTCTCAGGACTCCTAAGGGTCAGAATAGCCCTTGGCTTCCCTACATCGTGTTGGTTTCTGTGTGGAGCTTCTCTCTCCCTGTTCTGACTGTGCCTCTTCTTACACTCTCTGGTGCCAACTGGAGCACTTAGTAAATTTGTCAAAAATCAGCTACTGCCGCTCTAGGTCAAAATAGGGCTGTGAGTTCCACACTGGAAGGCTCAGGAGGGAGGACCTGAGTGGCTCAGCCCAGTTGTTGGTTTTCGGCTGGGGTGGTGATCTCCGGGTCTGAGGGTGGAGCCTGCTTGGGATCTCTCCTTCTCCCACTGCCCTCCCTGCTCATGCTCTCTCTCTCTCTCTCTCTCTTTCTAAAATAAATTTTTAAATTTCTTTTAAATCTTTAAATAAATAAATAAAAAGAGGGACGCCTGAGTGGCTCACCCCATTAAGCACCTGCCTTTGCTGGGGTCATGATCCCAGGATCTAGATTCCTGCATGGGGCTCCTTCTCCACGGAGAACCTGCTTCTCCCTCTGCCTGCCGCTCCCCCTGCTTGTGTTCTCTCTCTCTCATTCTCTCTCTCTGACAAATAAACTATTTTTTAAAAAGAAAGGAGAAAGAAAGGAAGAAAGAAAAGGAAGTCTCAGGCTGAACCAACTCAAAAACGTTCCCTTAGTGCCACCTGCTGGCTACAGGAGGTAGGACAGCTCCTGATCCAGGCTTTCTCTCCTTGTTCGTGGAGTCTTCTCATTCAACTTTTATTCTTTCATTCATTCATTCTTTCTTTTGTTCAATCTATGCCGGGCTCTGACTATACTGGTGAGCAAGACAAAGTCAGTTCCTGAGCTCAGGGAGTTTAGAATCTAGTGCAGAAAATAGGCTCATAACTGGAGTGTGCTAGGAGCTGTGATCCTGAATGTTTTGAGGAGGAAGGAAGGCGTCTGTTGTGCCTGTTCCTAAGGCTGCCAACCCCAGAGGCCAAGACTGGGCATGATCTAAGCAGCATGTTGCCCTCTTGGCTACCTGGGTTCTCACTTAAGAGCACATCTGTGCCAGGCAGGTCCTCCACATCCCACGCTCCACACACTCGCAGTCACAAATTTTTTTTTTTTTTAAGCTTATTGATCACAACGAAGAAAAACAGTACACCACACCACAGAACAAACCAGTGTCTCTCTCAGTGCCTCTGAATGGCTGGGTCCTGGAATCCATATCTTATATTCTTAAGGCCCTAAAATTGGAACCACAATGTTAAAGCTGGGAGAGGCCTTCATTCTTTCATTCATTCACCTGTAAATACTTACTGAGTACTCGTAAGTGCCAGACATGGTTTTAAGTGCTGAGAACATGAGAAGGAACACGAAACATCATGGTATACACTCTCATGATGTTTTTATTCTCCTCAAGGAGATAGGAAACAGAGCGAGTGCACAACTTTTAAATACTCAATTTTTTAAAAAAAAAAACACTCAGTTTTAATAGGTAGTCCTTAGTGTGACTCAAAATACAAAAAGATGCACAAGAAAAGCCTCCCACTCCTCCTCTAGCCACCTAGTCCCCTCCACAGAGGCAAGCAATGTTATCAGCTCCTTCTGCACCCGTCCAGAGATCACAAATGTATGTACAAGCAAATATATTCTCTCCTCACCTGTATTATACACATGGCGGTTTTCGACACATTCTGTACTGTGCCTTGGATTTTTTTCACTTAACAATTTATCTTAAGACATCATTCTATATCAATACAGATTTCCATCTCTTTTACCGTGGTATGGAATCCCACTGTGAGTATTGCATGACTGAAAATAACATTACATTGTGATAAATGTTAAGATGCAAACAGAAAATATGTAGTGAGCTGAATTTTAAAGTACCAAGGGAGATCTGGCTTTAGAGAAGATAGTCAGGAAAGGAAGTTCGCACTTAGGAAAGGACACTGATGCTGAGTCTTAAATATAAGAAGGAATCCACCAGGGAACCGAGAGGGAGGTGGAGGAACGTGCACACAAAACAGAGGCTTGTCAAGGCAGCAGTGAGCTCAGTTAGTGGAGTGGCTGGAAACCACTGTGGCCACAACCAGCTGAGCTAGAGGAAGCACAGAACCAGGGAGGAGGGGACCAGGGTAAGGAGCATGGGGTGGGGGAGGGATTCCAAGTGCAACAGGAAACCAGTGGAGGGCCCAAGAAAGAAATGGGCATTTATATTTGTGAAAACACTTCACTTAGGCAGCTATGTGAAAGGGAGGGATTCGAGGGCAAGAGTGGGGGGGGGGGGCGGGGAGCAACCGCCTGGAGAGAGGGGAGGGCATGAGAGACACTAAGAGCGCTGGCCTGGTCTTGGCATAGAGTTCAGGGGATTGGACATGGGTGGGTGGACCTCCTAAGTCACTGTGCCCCGCTCCCTCCTTTTCCAAGCTGACCAAGCCTAATGCCTGGCTGGCCACAGGTCACAGAGCTCCTTAGTGATAGGTCCAGGCTGAGACTCCAAGGTTTCTGGCTCCCAGGTCAGTGCTCCTATCACTCTAGGAAAGCAGGAGTTGGATAGAAATTTAGGGATATTTTAGGGGATAATTGTAAAATTTAAGGATAGAAATTTTATCTTTAAATTTCTGTTAACCAGAAATTAGTGGCACATTTGGTTTTTAAAACTGCTTGATGAGGGGCGCCTGGGTGGGTCAGTGGGTTGAGCCTCTGCCTTCGGCTCAGGTCATGATCTCAGGATCCTGGGATCGAGCCCCACATCAGGCTCTCTGCTCGGCGGGGAGCCTGCTTTCCCCCCACCCCCTGCCTCTCTGCCTACTTGTGATCTCTGTCAAATAAATAAATAAATAAAATCTTTAAAAAAAAACAAAAACAAAGACTGCTTGACAATTTTTTATTAGCTTGCCTTTTTTTCCTTTCTTTTCTTCCTTCCTTCTTTTCTTCTTTCTTCCTTTCTTTCTTTCTTCCTTTCTTTCTGTTTCATTCTTTTTCTTCTCCTTCCTTTCTTTCTTTCTTTCTTTCTTTCTTTCTTTCTTTCTTTCTCTCTCTCTCTCTCTCTTTCTTTCTCTCTCTCTATTAGCTTTCTTGACTCTCCACCCCAGAATGGCCAGAGACAGATCTGGCATGAGTATCATTTCAGGCCCACTGCTGCCTACTGCAAGCCTAGAGCAAGGGAGACAGGCAGTGTGGGGACAGGGACAGCGAATGGAAACAGGGTAGTCAGGAGAGACCTCGCCAATAAGACAACCTGCTGAGAAACCTCAAGGAGGTGAAGGAGTGAGTGGGCCTTGCAGATGTATGAGGAAAGGTGTTCCAGGTGGAAGACACAGCTGGGTGAAGTCCCTCTGACAGGAACCTGGCATGTTTTAAGGGTCTTGGGGAGGCCAAGGTGAGTGGAACAGAGAAGAGTACAGATGCAAGCCCGGAGAACGGTGAGATGAATGTGGGAGTGGAGGTCAGATGGCATAGGCTTTGTGAGCCACAGAAGACTCTGGCCTTTACTCTGAGTGAGACGGGAGCCATGAGAGGATGTAAGCTGAGAAGTGAGATGATCTGGCGTGCACGTTCACAGGAGCTCTGTGCTGCCATGTGGAGGACAGTCTGTGGGAAGCAAAAGTGGAAGTGAGACCCGCTTCAAGATGGTGGCAATCAAGGCGGGAGAGGATAGAGACTTGGCCCGTAGATGTGACAAGAAGTGGTCAACCAATAAGACTTGCTGACAAACATGATACAGGATGTGAGAAAGGGAGTCAAACATGACTCCCAGGATTTGGTCTGAGAAACGGAAGAGATGAATTTGTTACTAAAGGAGATAGGACAGATGAGGAAGGAAGGGGTTTGGGTTTGGAAGTGTTGGGTTTGAACTCCTGGTGAGACATCCCGTGGAGAGGCTGAGCTGGCAGTCGAATATACCAGAGTTCAGGAGACACGTTTGAACTGATGCATGGTGTTCAGGGCCACAGGACTGGGTGAAATCTAGTGAGTGCAGAGGGTCAGGCACTGAGCTCTGGGTCACTCTGGTATGGAAAGGACAAAAAGCAGAAAAGGAACCAGTCAAGGAGACTAAGTTGGAACACCAAGGAAACAGGAGGAAAATCAAAGGAGATCCGCTGTGCTAGAATCCAAGTGAAGAAAGTGTGTCAAGGAGGAAACAATGCCACATGCTGTTTATAGGTCATGAGGACTGAAAATTAACAACGTGAGGTCATTCAGGACCTTGATGAGACCAGTTCACTGGGATGAAGAGGATGAAAGCCTGACTGGAGGGGATTAGAGAGAATGGAAGAAGAAATGGAGCCAGTGGGTAACAGCTTCCTCTTTGGGGTTTTGCTGCAAAGAATAGAGAAATGGGTGGTAACTGATGGAAGAAAGAGGAGAAACAACAGCATGTTTGTATTCTGACAGGAATGATCTAATAGAAAGAAGTGAGGTTGGCATATGGAAGAGGGGAGATTGGATGGAGCCATGTTGTTGGGTTGGTGAGAGATGGAAGTTCTGGCCCAGGGCTGAAGGGATTTTCTGGGACAGAAGCATGTATGAACTAGAAGGTTCATCAGAATCACCGGGAGCCTGGATTAAAGCGTAGCATACTAGGCCCCACCCCCTGAACTTGTGATTCAGTAGGTCTGAGGTGGGGCCCAATCTGACAAGCTCCCAATGGTGCTGATGCTGCTGGCCCACAGATCAGGCTTCAGGAAACACTGATCTACAATGTGTGAGTAGATACAGTGAAGGGAGCCTGTGATGTTTTCATTCTGATTGCTTCAACTTCCTCAGTCAAGTAGGGAGTCTTTTTTTTTTTTTTTTTAAGATTTTATTTATTTGACAGAGACCGAGACAGTGAGAGAGGGAACACAAGCAGGGAGAGTGGGAGAGGGAGAAAGCCTGCTTCTGAGCAAGGAGCCCGATGTGGGGCTCTAGCCAAGGACCCTGGGATTATGACCCAAGCTGAAGGCAGACGTTTAACGACGTAGTCACCCAGGCACCCTGGGAAGTAAAGTCTTAACTGAGAGTAAATGTGGGATCTGAGGTGCTGGAGGTTTCAGAAAAGGGAGAAGAAGGTATGAGATGATTAATCTCACGAGTGGGAAAGTGAATAGCAGGGAAAACGTTGGTGATTCCCCTCCTGAGACTGATGATCGTGAATTTAAAATAGGACCCTAGTTGCATGTTTCTCCCCAACCACTCTAAATGGCACAGGAGCAGGTAGGTAGTAAAGAGTTGTATGTAACCCAGATTGTGGTTTGTCAGTTAAAATGGATGAAATGAGAGAAAGGGGCAGGGAGTTGATGGTGACAAGGTGGAGGGGGATTGTGGCCAAGCATGGATAGGAGAGACATGAGGCAAGGTGAGGTTGCTTTCTTCTCAAAATCTTACCCAACCTGTTTTTCCTCCTCACTTCTCTGGACTTCCGCTGGGTGCTCTTCCAGCCTCAGACGCTTATCTTGTGTTCTGTTCTCTGGAGCACTCATCAATACATGACGAATTTGTCTCTCCACCAGAACTGGAGTCCCACTGAAGGCAGGAGCTTTTCATTTTCTGCTGTCCCCACAAGTGCCAGCCCTCTCCACACTAACCCCTTATCCAGCCCTGGGCGGCTTCCTCTTCACCCACCTGACCAGATCATGCCCTATACTTCCTTTGATTTAGAATGCCGTCATCTAAAAATGGAATGCCTAACTCTTCAGGTTGGAAGGCTTTAGGGGAGAAGAAATCTGGAAAAGTCTGGATTCCAGAACAAGAAGTTTAGAACAGGCTTCTGCCAAGTTGTTTTTTTGTTTGTTTGTCTTAGTTTTTAAGATTTTATTTATTTATCTGACAGAGAGAGATCACAAGTAGGCAGAGAGGCAGGCAGAGAAGGAAGGAAGGAAGCAGGCCCCCCGCTAAGCAGAGAGCCCGATGCGGAGCTCAATCCCAGGACCCTGGGTCATGACCTGGGCTGAAGGCAGAGGCTTTAACCCACAGAGCCACCCAGGCACCCCCTAAGTTGCTTTTGATGACAGAGATGTAGCCCCTTGGGGTGCTGCTCATTCCAGGATGCTAGAAGCCATCCAAATTGGATTGGCATAGAAGACCTGTGTCCTTCTTTAGCAGACCAAAATAGAAAATCCATGGAAATGTGATGGGCAGGGGTTAAAGTAGGACACTGCAGATGATTTGATATTATTCCATTTTTGTAAAATAATTTAAAATTACAGGGATTATATATATTTAAGGATATACACATTCTACATACATATTGAGTCTTTATGTGTCATAAAGCAAAATTTTTTTAGAAGTTTAGAAGGGTAAACAGCAAACTACTACACCAACATATACACCTTTTTATGCTATATATGTAACTATGTGGTTTATTTTGTTTCTTCTTTTTTCTTTTGGTTTATTTTGTTTCTTTCATCAGAAAAGCACTACTAGTTAAAATGAATTTAAATCCCTGCAAAAATCATGTATCAACAACTTCCTCTTTCCAATGAGGAAATGTGTGCAGAGCAATTCGCTGACTTGCCAAATATCCCAGAGCACTAATGCTGCAGCAGACTGCCTAGCTAGGAGTGAGAGCTGCCACTGTAAAGCAAGATGAAGAGGAAAGGGGCTCCTGTGGTTTCCACCAAGTAAGAAAAAGGAAAGCAGGAAAATCCAATACAGAAAGGGCAATCTTCTGGGTAGATGCCACTCTTCTCTTCTTGGAGAATCCTGTATCTCCCACAACTCCAAACAACAGCGTAATCCTTAAACTGGATCCTGTGCGGACAAGAATCTTACTCATTTCCCCTTCCCAATGCCCAACAATAGTATCCCAGAGGGGCTCACAAAAGACAGGCTGAATAGATGGAAAAAACAGAGTACACTCAGGCAAAAAACTGGACAAAGCAGCAAAATTGATAGTTTCTTCAAGGAGCTTCCCTTAAAGGGCAAATTTTGGGGGGAGAGCAATTTTTAGCTTTTTTCCTTTTTTGATCAGGGGAACAGCTCTTACGGCCAGCAGGTGGGTCCAGAGTAACAGCTTTCCAACCTTCAGCTAGCCAGCCATACATTTCAGCATTGTTTTAAAAGGTAAAGGAAACAATAAACCATGTGACACTAAGGTCATCTTTGTGCTGTTAGCAGGGTAGCATGAAATACCATTTCCCCGTCCTTCAGGCTACCTAGCTCATCTGTGAAAGGAAGGGATTTAGCTCAGGGGGACAGACACCATCTTAAACCCAGTTTCTAGCAGTAAAATAGCTCTTCCATCAGGGCAAGGGGAAAAGCGTACAAAAACGAGGTTATGCAGAGCAGCTGCAGGGGGCTAAAGCAAGCCAGGTCACCAGAATATGAGAATCAGGCTATCAGGGCCTAGGTTGGCCTCCGGAGGGCCATGAAGTCTGGTCCTCAGCGCCCCCTGCCAGGCCCAGCAGCAGAGCCAGTCCGGGACACCTGGGAGCAGAGCCATGCAGGTTTGTGAGACCTTCTCCAATCCACTTAATCTCGCTGTGGGTATCCTACCCCACAACCACAGTCTGGCATCCACATGCAATAGCCCAGCAGTTTTAAATATTACAGTTCTAAAGAGAGACTTCTCAGAGGTAAGAATAAGGCACAGTGTTGGGGTGCCTGGGTGGCTTAGTGGGTTAAAGCCTCTGCCTTTGGCTCAGGTCATGATCTCAAGAGTTCTGGGATCAAGCCCCATATCAGGCTCTCTGCTCCTCAGGGAGCCTGCTTCCTCCCCTCTCTATGCCTGCCTCTCTGCCTACTTGTGATCTCAGTCTGTCAAATAAACTAATAAAATCTTAAAAAAATAATAATAATAATAAGGCACACTGTTGTATGTGGCATTACTTCCAGAGCGGGGGCCAGAGGAGGGGAGGGATAAACAATCAAGTTGTTAAAAAAAAAAAATCCTACCGACACTATTACTCAAGGGTCCTACACTCATGATACAAACCACATTTCAAATAGACATCTTCGATTTAAGATGGGTTTGGGTCCATGGGATGCCTGGGTGGCTCAGTCAGTTGAGTGTCTGCCTTTGGCTCAGGTCATGATCCCAGAATCTTGGGATGGAGCCCACCAGGCTCCCCCCTCAGAAGGGAGTCAGCTTCTTCCCCTCCTTCCTGCTCGTGCTCTCTCAAATAAATAAAATTTAAAAAAAAAAAAAAAAAAGGTCAGATGGAGTTGGGTCCTGATAAATACATCGTTAAGTTTAAAATATCCTTAAGTTGGAAACGCATTTAATACACATAACCTGGGGCATCTGGCTGGCTCAGGCTGTGTAGCATGCAACTCTTGGGATTGAGTTTAAGCCCCACCTTGGGTGTGGAGATAACTTAAAAATGTGTGTGTGTGTGTGTGTGTACACAAAACTTGCCTTGCCTTTTTTTTTTTTTTTTTTTTTAAAGATTTTATTTATTTATTTGACAGAGAGAAATCACAAGCAGGCAGAGAGGCAGGCAGAGAGAGAGGAGGAAGCAGGCTCCCTGCTGAGCAGAGAGCCCGATGCGGGCCTCGATCCCAGGACCCTGAGATCATGACCTGAGCCGAAGGCAGCGGCTTAACCCACTGAGCCACCCAGGCGCCCTGCCTTGCCTATCTTAAATGTGCTCAGAACACTTACATTAGCCTACGATTGGACAAAATCATCCAACATAAAGCCTATTATTTTGTGATGGATACCCACTGAATGCCTTACTGAAAGTGAAAAACGAAATGGTTGTGTGGGCACTAAATGGTTGTAAGTGTGTCTGTTGTTTACCCTTCTGATCAGGTGATGGGGCTGGCAGTCGCCAGAGCCCTGCCCAAGCATTATGAGAAAGTATCTTCAGGCATTTCTAGCCTGGGAAAAGATCAAAATTCAAAGTTCAGTTTCTACTGAATGCGTATCACTTCTGCACCAGCATAAAGTTGAAAAATTTTAAGCCCAACCACCGTAAATCAGGACTGCCTGTAAATCATTTTTCAAATAAAAGTCAAAATAATCAACAATATCCAAGTGCCATATTAACTCTAATGAAAAACCAAAAACTTAAGTTCATAGCCATTTATCTTCTTGCAGGTAGAAAAACCTTTGAACCCCAAAAGTAGTTTAGCTGGGATGAAAACCAGATCTTCTAACATTTTGGATCTCTGTAAGACTGAAAAAGAAGAAAATTATGGAAAGGCACAAACCAACCCATTCACTGGGCCTCTCCATAACTCCAGAAGATTCATGTATAGTGCTTTGCGACAAGAGTAGAAGAAATGAATGGTTAGGTGTTAGACTAAATCATTCTTCACCTACATCAGTAAGAAAAACTTAACTTTAATAATCTTGTGCAATTTAAAGAATTGCTTTTAGGGGCACCTCGATGGCTCAGTCAAGCGTCTGCCTTCAGTTCAGGTCATGATCCCAGGGTCCTGGTATCAAGCCCCACCTCAGGCTCTCTGCTGAGAGAGGTTCTCACTCTCCCTCTGCCCACTGATTCCCCTGCTTATGCTTACTCTCTCTCAAGTAAAGAAATCAAATATTTAAAAACAAAGAATTGCTTTTAAAAAAATCAAGGGATGGTTTCTAAATATTCTCCAATAAAAGGAACTTTTATTCCTTGGAAAAATGGGGCTGGGGCAGAGAAAATACAAGACAAGGTGGGAACATCTATTTAGGTATATTGTACCAGAAATTAAGTAAGGGCTCCAAAAAAACACTGAGGACATGTCAAAAAAACACAAGAGCCAACTTAAAGGAGCGCCCAATTGCCAGAGCTGGGACAATTTGAGCAACAAAAAAATAAAAAAATTACAGCACTGACCCATGGAATTAAATATCCGGAGTCCACACTGACACAAATGTTAAAAAATGGGGGAGAAGTCACAACTCCTCCTTACAGGATTCTAATTAGCAAAAATATGGAATAGACCTAGCAAATAAACATTTGGCAAATGTCATAGTAATATTTGTCTTAGGCAGTAACAATCCAGATGTCAAAATTAATGAACCAAAGATTGATAGTGTGAAAGTATACCCCTCCACGAGTCACTTATTATTTACAAAGGGAAAATCAGCAAAGTAACTATACAATGGAGAAATCTGGCAGACACTACCTTAACACCACGTGACCAAAGTCCACATCACCAGTACTTAAGACATATGGACATCATGTATCCTTATACAATGCACTGAGAAGGGCCCTGGACTCTTGTGGTATTCTTACCGAAAAATAATCTCAATCTAATAGTGAGAAAATAGGAGGTAAATAAAATTCAAGGGGCATTCTATAAAATACTTGGCCAATACTCTCCCCAAAGTGTTAATCATAAAAAATGAAGACTGAAGAACTCACAGGCTAGAGGCCTAAAGACAACTAAATGCAATATGGGATCCAGGACTGCAGGCAGAACCAGAGAAAAAAGGATACTCCTGGAACAACTGGCACGATCCATAGATTAATGGTACCATATCAATATTTAATGGGGTTTTTTAAATAAAGATTTTATTTATTTATTTGACAGAGAGAGAGATCGCAAGTAGTCAGAGAGGCAGGCAGAGAGAGGAGGAAGCAAGCTCCCCGCTGAGCAGAGCCCGATGTGGGGCTCGATCCCAGAACCCAAGATCATGACCTGAGCTGAAGGCAGAGGCTTTAACCCACTGAGCCACCCAGGTGCCCCAATATTTAGTGTTTTTGATAATCATACTATGGTTATATAAAATGTTGACATTTGAGGAAAGCAAAGTAAGTATTCCAACATAAGTTTTTAAAAAATGGAACATGAAAAGGAAAAGGAAAAGCAAAGGAAGAAACATGTTAGGGGAAAATAACCAATTAACTGTGATTAAAACTAAATGGAGTGAATTTAAGATTTATACATTTTGTTCATCTTAAAGTTTTAGAATGCTTTGAATTGACATTGGTGATATGTGGTTAGAGTGTTCAGTTTCCCCTCAACAAAGGAAAAAAGTACACAAACATGGCTATCCAAAGTCTTACATTCAGAAACAACAGAAGTATGGAGGGCAAATAATCAAGTCAACTACTGGCAAAGCAGTCAATGGCAAATGAAACTAGTTTTAGCTGCATTAGGAGATCTTCACCAAACCAAATTTTGAACCAAACTCTTAGAACATAATCTCGTTTTTTATACTACAAAAAATGCCTGTGTGTGTATATTTTTAACACAAAAATCGTGGGGTGCCTGGATGGCTCAAGTCAGTTAAGCCACTGCCTTAGGTTCAGGTCATGATCCCAGGGTCCTGGGATGGAGCCACCCTCACCCCACCAACCTCAGACTCTTTGCTCAGTGGGGAGCCTGTCTTTCCATCTCCCTCTGCCTGTCACCCCCACCCCCGCTTGTTTTCTCTCTCCTTTCTCTATCAAATAAATAAAATCTTTAAAAAATAACACAGAACTCCAACATCGTGACCCCGACACTCAGAAGAGCTAGGTGAGCAGCCTTGTTAGGGGCTCCAAATTCCTTTCAATCTGCCCCCAAAGCCATACCAGCATTTTCTGTGATGTGAAAAGAAAAACTGGGAAGCACTGGCTTAAACTAACATTTCAAATAGCAAAAAAAGCATCTTGAATAATCTCATATCCAACTTGAATACACGTGGAACGGTCTTGGAAAAATTGCTTTTGAATTGGCTTATCTCAGTACGTTTTCCCTTTTGAAGGTGAAATACTGGACAACTAAGCTCATGGGAATTCTCTACAAATCAGACATTCCACTAATACTAAAAACGGTGAATGTCACATTTCTAATTCAGAACTTGAGCATCTTCAAACTGATGAAGCAAAGGACTCCCAATTTGCAGGGGAAAGTATTTCAAAATGAGCTTGGCAAAGAGAGGCGTATCTAGGTATATTGTACTATGCCTCAGGCAGAGAAAAGTTCTCAACTCAAAGGGACGACTACAATGTTAATTACAAATCAGCATTATTTGATTCAGTAGCCTGGGCTACATAGACTGGCCAAATGAATAGTCATTTGAGGACAAAACATCATTAAAACCCATTTTCAAAACCCTTTCTTATAAAGTTTTCACTTATTTGACCAACTTTACAAATTTGGGACAACTTAAGAACTAAAAATCTTTAAGTAATCTCTACACCCAACATGGGGTTCAAACTCACAACCTTGAGATCCAGAGTCCCAGGCTTGGGGAACCTGGGTGGCTCAGTCAGTTGGGACTGGACTCGTGATTTTGGTTCAGGTCATGATCACAGGGCTGAGACTGAGCCCAGTCGGTTATGCGCTGGGTGTGGAGCCTGCTTAAGAGTCTCTCTTTCCCTCTCCCCATCACTCTCCTCCCCAACCTTAAAAAAAAAAAAAAAAAGTAAGAGTCCCATGCTCTATGGACTAAGGCAGCCAGGAACCCCACGGGCTAAAAATCTTTAAGGCAGAGAAGCCCTAAACCTTGAGAAATAAAAAACAGTAAATCAAATACCGTTATAGTTATATGGTTCACAAAGACCCAAGCCCCACTGGAATTTATTCTTAGACCTGCACCCACATGGAATACTCTCTAAATAAGCGGCATTTCAAATTAAACACTTACATCCTTGATATTGGGCTCCACCTACTTTGCAAATAAAATTATGCACTATACGGCCAGGTTTCTAAAGGGTTAGCACAGTGCCTGGCACCTAATAAGCACTCATAATCAAGTATCTGCTGAATGATTTAGCTCAACCCTCTCTGGGAAGCATTATGAATTCCGGCCCATCTTTTTCTTTACAGAGGTCATGGTTGTCCGGCCCTAGATACAAAAGCAAGCCTAAACTATCTCATTTCAGCAAACTTCCTAAAACCAGTTGTCATCTCACCTCATATAACTCCTTATGCTCCAAATCTTTCATAAAACACAGAAGACTCAAATCATACTAATAAATAGCACTAGAAGTGATGCTCAACAGGATCTCACGTTTATTGAGAAGTGATTAATGGTAAAAAGAAAGGCAATGCCCTTTCCTCATTGGCTGAACAATAAACTGAAGAAACATTCACTACACGTTTTACAATATTTTTCTCTTCCAAAATGCATTTCTGTAAACAAGTTTTTACCACTGTTCTTAGCTCTGAAATCAAATTAATCCTGACTTAATCAGTATAATGTACAAGAACAGAAAGTTTCTTAGGACTCCTAGTACTTTACTTTGAGTAACAAAGGGTCAGAGAAAATGAACCACCCTTAAAGACACAACCTTGGGTAACACTGTTAAACTCTCCAAGACAAAAATTCTTCATAAAAATGTTCTTCCAGTTCGGAAGGGAAAAACCAAATTCCCACTTTCTGGGGTGGAGGCCCAAAATCTTCGAAACTCAAGTGTTCTCCAAGTGCAAATGTCAAAATGGGGAGAGGAAAGGGTTTAAAAATTAGAGAAAACTGTATGCACTTACGGACTTTAAAATCCGAAAAACATAGTAAAAAGACAAAAAAACAAAGCATTATGCTCTGAAATCACAACCAAAGCCAAAAATAAAAGGGACATTTTTCACCTAAACTACCTAGAGGGATTTTTTGTTTAGTTTTTTCTTTTTCTTTTTTTTTTCATTTTCCAGTTAAGTCCTATGTCTTTTGTGAAATTCCAATACTTAAACTGCAAGTCTGCAATCGTCTCTGAAGTCAATGAAATTAAGAAAAAAGTCCTAATTCTCTTGAAGGTCATTTTTTTCCTCTTAGGATATGCAGATGCAACCGTTGCTGCAGTCTGTGCAGAACTGCCTTTTATTTGCCACGACCTTGACGTTCCTACAGAGATTAAAAAAAAAAAAAAAATTGAAATGGTTAGTTAAAACTTATCTGAGCATGCGTAAGAATTAAAACTTTATAAATAACTCAATAAAAATTCAGTTATTTGTGCTGAATAGAATATACTTCACAAATAAAAACTTTTACTTCCTATATTTTAAACCAAAGTAGTAAACAATCATCCCAATTCATACGAAATTGTTTTTCCTTGACTTTAAAATTTCTTGCATGACTTAAACAGATGTTTTCCAATTACAGTTGGTTTAGGCTAACACTCATCAATCCTCCCAAATATGGGCCTAATGGAAGTAACTCAAACCATTCATCAAAAGCCTAAAGAAGGGAAGCAGCATATAAAGTATACTAAAAAAACCTCTAAGGGGCATCTGGGTGGCTCAGCTTGTTAAGCCACTGCCTTCAACTCAGGTCATGATCCCAGAGTCCTGGGATTGAGTCCCATATGGGGCTTCTTCCCCTGCTCTGTAGGGAGCCTCCTCCTCCCTCTCCCTCAGCCTCTCCCCCTGCTTTGTGCTCTGTCAAATAAGTAAATAAAATCTTAAAAAAAAAACAAAAGAAAACAACTCTAATAGCACTAGGGTCATCCTATACTAGTCCTAAGGCCTTAGGCATACTCATAGGCCTCATATTTCCCTTTTTTGTAAAGTGAGGAAACATATCTCACAGAGCAAAAGCCTGGGTAGCTCAGTTGGTTAAAGCCTCTGCCTTTGGCTCAGGCCATGATCTCAGGGTCCTGGGATCGAGCCCCACATCAAGCTCCCTGCTAGGCAGGGAAACGATTTCTCCCTTTCCTGTTCCCCCTGCTTGTGCTGTCAAATAAATAAATAAAATCTTTTAAAAATAAATAAATAAATAAATCAAAAACATTAAGTGGTTAGGAGCACACGGGCCTGAACTTAGACTTGATTCATCAATCTGCTTGAGTATTTATCCATGGTAAAATATGATTCCTACTAAAAAGAAGAGCAAGTATCACTTACGGGGTTTCCATGTTCCAGACACTGTACATAAAATTAGATCTTCATAACCATGCTGCACAAACTGTATTATTCCTAAGAAAACTAAAGCTCAAAAAATTTCCTTGACCAGTATTACTAGTAAGAATCAGGATTCAGGAGTGCCTGGGTGGCTCAGTGGGTTATGCCTCTGCCTTCGGCTCGGGTCATGATCTCAGGGTCCTGGGATAGAGCCCCGAGTCGTTGGGCTCTCTGCTCAGCAGGGAGCCTGCTCCCCCTATCTCTCTGCCTGCCTCTCTATCTACTTGTGATCTGTCAAATAAATTTTTTAAATCTTAAAAAAAAAAAAAAAAGAATCAGGATTCAAACCTAGGACTCTTTCTCAATACCATGTTATTACAAATGCTTATGTAAAAGTCAACAAAGTGAAACTATGTGACGAACTGACTACCCCTATGGCTAAATTAATCCATAGATATAAAAACGTATTCAGAAAGAGCCGTTATCCTTTCTTTTAAAGATTTTATTTATTTGAGAGAAAGCGCAGACACACTCATGAGTGGGAGAAGGAGCAGAGTGGGAGGGAGAGGGACCAGCACTCTGGACTCTTCAGTGTTTCTTTCTTTTTTTTTTTTTTTGAAAGATTTTTACTTATTTATTTGACAGAGAGAGATCACAAGCGAGAGAGAGAGAGAGAAGGTAGCAGGCTCCCCGCTGAGCAGAAAGCCCAATGCGGGACTCGATCCCAGGACCCCGAGATCATGACCCGAGCCGAAGGCAGTAGTGGCTTAATCCACTGAGCCACCCAGGCGCCCTCTTCAGTGTTTCTTGATTCAATCTCATTCCCATGCTTTTATTATTCTTTAAACCAGGAACATGTGGCCTTCTGTACCTCAAGGTATACACCTTCTTTGAAACTTCTTTAACCCACACAGCTTTCAACGTCTTTTTAAACTTGCATCCACAATTAAAAATTAAATTGCACTGTCTTGTTTTATGTAAAATTAGTCCCAACTCAATCAAAAAGCTCTTAAAAAATAAAGATGATGTCTTCAACTAACCTCACTCACAAGCTACAGGAGTCAGCATGCTACAACTGACTTTTAAATAAAATTCTGGTTATTTTTTTTTTCTTTTCTTTTCTTTTTTAAGTTTCATTTATTTGGGGCGCCTGGGTGGCTCAGTGGGTTAGGCCTCTGCCTTCGACTCAGGTCGTGATCTCAGGGTCCTGGAATCAAGCCCCGCATCAGGCTTTCTGCTCGGCAGGGAGCCTGCTTCTCCCTCTCTCTGCCTGCCTCTCTGCCAACTTGTGATCTCTCTCTGTCAAATAAATAAAATCTTTTTAAAAAATAAATAAATAAGTTTCATTTATTTGAGTAGTCTCTACTCCCAACATGGGGCTCGAACTCACAAGCAGGAGATCTAGAGTCATCGTGTGCTCTTCCAACTGAGCCAGCCACGCGCCTCACAGGTTTATTTCAAATTATGTAAATTACAGGGGCTCTTGGGTGGCTCAGTGGGTTAAAGCCTCTTCCTTCGGCTCAGGTCATGATCCCAGAATCCTGGGATCGAGCCCCGCATCGGGCTCTCGGCTCAGCAGGGAGTCTGCTTCCTCCTCTCTCTCTGCCTGCCTCTCAGCCTACTTGTAATCTCTGCCTGTCAAATAAATAAATAAAATCATTAAAAATAATAAATAAATAAATAAATAAATAAATACGTAAATTACATACAAATAAATGGCATTAGCTGTCTTAATCTCCTGATCAACATCAAGAAAACATCACACTGATACAATAAAGCAAGTTCAATTAACTTCTGTTCTATTTCCAAATAGTTTTGATGTGTACACAAAAAAAAGCTTATATAATTACAAATAATAAAGATAACATCCATCTTCTCAGTATAAAGATATTTAAGCATTTCCATACTATCTTGAAAAGTAAAATAGATTTGGCACCAATTAAAAAAAAAAAACCACCAGATTTTAGTTTTTTAAGTAGGGAAGGAAAATAGCTTTACAACAGAAAACGCAGTGAACACTTTAAGTGATCAAAGTAACATTCCCAATAATGGCATAAACAGCCTCCTAATGTGAGGCACTGAGGACACAAAGTCGCTTCTGTAGTATTCCTGCCAGAGAAACACAATCAGAAGGTACATAATGAGGAAACCTTAGACAAACTGAGGTGCATTCTACAAAAATAAACAGCATATACTCTTCAGAAAGGCAATGTCATAAACAAAGCACCTGGGTGGGTGGGGTGTGGTATGCATATGAAAATACTGCAGATTAAAAGAGACCAAAAAGACACGAAAACTACAAGATCCTAGACTGGAACCTGGATCATTAAAAAATGGCTATCAAGGACATTAAGACCTACTGGTAAAATACAAATAAGATTTGTAGATAACAGTTCTGTATGTCAATGTTAAATTTCCTGACACTGATTAACCACACTATGGTTATAGTGCATGTTCTTATTTTTAGGAATTAACAGCAAAATACTGAAGAGAAAAGGACCTATCTGAAACCTACTTCCAAATGGTCAGAAAATCACCCATCTCCAAAAAGAAAAATAAAGTAATAAATGTGGCAAAACAGTACAGTAGCAAATCTGGATGGAAAGTATACAGGCATTCTGTGAACTATTCTTGAAATTTCTCTTAAGTCTGAAACTATTTCAAAATAAAGTTAATAAAAATGGGGAGAAAATTACAGTTTTCATTTCATTCTTCTGCAAATACTAGCTACACTAAAACTTATGTGCAACAAATCATAAAACTTTGAAATGAGTTTATTTCTGGGGCACCTGAGAGGCTCAGTTAAGTGACTCTTGATTTTGGCTCAGGTCTTGAACTCCAGAGTTACGCGATCCAGTCCATGCTCAGCAGAGAATCTGCTAAAGATTCTCTCCCCACCCTTCTCCCACTCTAAATAAATAAATAAAATAATGAAATTAGTTTATTTCCTCAGACCTACACTAAAAGTCCTTAAACACAGAGCACTTTTTTTTTTTTTTTTTAAGATTTATATGTAGTTATTTGAGAGAGCAAAAAAGCAGAGGGAAGAGGGAGAAGCAGGCTCCTCACTGAGCAGGGAGCTCAACGCAGGGCTCAAACCCAAGACCCTGAGATCATGACCTAAGCCAAAGGCAGATGCTTAACTGAGCCACCCAGGAACCCCCAATACAGAGTATTTTAGCAAAGAAGAAAATAGAGGCTCCTGGCTGGCTAGGTTGGTAGTGTGTGCAACTCTTGATCTCTGGGTTGTGAGTTCAAGCCCCACAAAAATTTTTAAGTATATTTTAAAAAGGGCCACCTGAGTGGCTCAGTCGTTGGGCATCTGCTTTCAGCTCAGGTCATGATCCCAGGGTGCTGGGACTGAGCCCTGCATCCGGCTCCCTGCTAAGCAGGGAGTCTGCTTCTCCCTCTCCCACTCCCCCTGCTCCTGTTCCCTCTCAGTGTCTGTCAAATAAATAAAATCTTAAAAAAAAAAAAAGTATATATTTTCTTAAAAAGTTACCTAGCAGTTTTTTTTTTTACAAGTCTTTTGGAATGAGAAAAGATGACAAAGAGAAGGTTCTAACACAAGGACCATTATTTTCAGACACTTTGGGACATTAAAACCTTTAAAGTTTAAGAGTTCTATTAAAAAATTCTCTTACAGCAGCTTTCTTTCACTTTTGTGACTACTTCCTATAACCGCTGAGAACAATTTCATTAAATGCTCTGACAATTTTTGGCCAAAGCGCTTCAACTGTAGATCAGCTGTATTTGCTGATATGCCTAAGCAACCAGTCTACCCTAGTAAGATTTAATAAATAAGGGGCGCCTGGGTGGCTCAGGGGGTTAAAGCCTCTGCCTTCTGCTCGGGTCATGATCCCGGGGTCCTGGGATCAAGCTCGGAATCAGGCTCTCTGCTCAGCAGGGAGCCTGCTTCCCCCCTTCTCTGCCTGCCTCCCTGTCTACTTGTGATCTGTCAAATAAATAAATAAAATCTTAAAAAAATATATTTAATAAATAAAAAGTAAGGAGGTGGGGAACCAGGAGAATGATGATGGATATATAATAAAGGGAAGAGAGAAGAGCACATAAAAGCAAAATCGCATTTCTAATGGGTACAAGTCCCAGACAGAATTGCCATGAGCAAAACATACATTTATTTATGTCTTACTGAACACTCCAGCTTTTATATACACGAAGATGCTACTGACTCATCATAACAGGGCAAGTGGTATGTCAAGTTTTGGGGTTTTTTTCCCCATGGTGCTGTCATGTGGAACCAGCCAATGACAGCCCATCCCTTTTTAAAATAGCGCTTCCATGGGACACCTGAGTGGCTCAGATGCTTAGGCATCTGCCTTCAGCTCAGGTCATGATTCCAGAGTCCTGGGATTGAACTCTGCATCCGTCTCCCTGCTCGGCAGGGAGTCTGCTTCTACCCCTTTTTCTCCCCCTGCTTGTGCTCTCTCACTCCCTCTGTCAAATTAAAATAAAATAACGTAACATAATGTAATATAAAATAAAGAAAATAAAATAAAATCTAGAGCCACAGGCCAGACAGTTACAATGAGATGTGTGGTAAGAACAGGCTGAAGTGGTCAGTCAAGGTTAAGCTCCCGCCATGGATCTGCTGTCTGCAATAAGGTAAACATTAAGATCCTCAAGAACAAACACAAAATTAACTCCAAAGTCCCAGTTAACCAGAAAACAACCAAATGCTAGAAGGAAGATGCATGCATTCCTAGAGCTTAAGGATCTTGTAGTGGTAATAAAGAATAGAGGAAAATCACAGCCAAGATCTTACTGAATTCACACCCCACCCCAAAATTTCCCATTAGGACACATTCATCCTAATCTTCAAATCAATCCAAAATCTCAACAAGAACAATAATGAGTCTAAAGAAATAATCTTAAGAAATAAAGATAAATTTAAAGACATTAAGACAGGTGCCTGGGTAGCTCAGTCATTAAGTGTCTGCCTTTGGCTCAGGTTTATGATCCCAGGGTCATCACAGGAAGCCATCAGGCTCCCGGCTCTTCGGGAAGCCTGCTTCTCCCTCTTACACTCCTCCTGCTTGTGTTCCCTCTCTTGCTGTCTCTCTGTCAAATAAATAAATAAAATTTTAAAAAATAAATAAATAAAGATATTAAGAAAATGTAAACCAAGGGAAGAAGTTTCTAGCCTTCAGTATCTGGTCTGCCACTTAAAAAACTAGAAGTAATACCCATACTAATCATCCTTTCCACCTGAGTCCTTACCCAGTTTGTATCTATGATTATAAAATACAAAACTTCATCTCTAGGAAACATCCCCAAAACCACAAGGTGGCAATGTTACCTAAAATCTGCACATTTGAAACCTCTTCCTGTAATACATATTTATCTTTCTGCAGATTTATTTTTTTTCCTCTAAACTTAATATCCCCTTATTTCTACTACCATCCTACTCTCTCCACTTTTAAGAAGCCCTTAAATACAGCTGAGACATATTTATTTGCCGGCTATAATTTATTGACCTTAAAAACTGATATTTACCCCTAAAATTAAATTTACTTCTATACCTCTCAACTAAATTTTCCTATGTCTCCAGGGGCCTTGAGAGAAAGGAACAGAAATTTCAGTGTCCCTGGCTGAACATAAGAGAATGTGGATAGGCTAACATGATAAAATGTGATTATACTAAAATCACTTTCATAGAGCGAAATCTAAAAAACAAAACATATGAATAAACAAAGCAGAAACAGACCCACAAATACAGAGAAAAACTGATGGTTGCCAGAGGGGAGGTGGGAGGGATAAGCAAATGGGTGAAGGAGAGTGGGCCATAGTCTTCAAGGTATGGAATGAGTAAGAGGATAAATCATACAGCAAGGGAAATACAGTCAATGGTACTGTACTATGACACAGCCTTACATGGCAAGAGTTGGTAGCTACATCTGTGGTGAGCAGAATATAACATACTAACTCGCCCAGTGAAATCACTATGTTGTACTTGGACACCTGCGTGGCTCAGTTGGTTGGGCGTCTGACTCCTGATTTTGGCTCCGGTCATGGCCTCAGGGTCATGGGACTGAGCCCCACGTGGGGCTCTCCACTCAGCACAGAATCTCCTTAAGACCCTCTCACGCTCTCCCTCTACCCCTCTCTAACCCTCCCTCTCTAAAATAAATACATCTTTAAATATATATATCTTCAGGGTGCCTGGGTGGCTCAGTTAGTTAAGTGTCTGACTTCAGCTCAGGCCATGATCTCAGGGTCCTGAGATCAAAAACCCGGTCTGGCTCCTTGCTCAACAGGGGTCCCCCTTTGCCCTCTCCCGCTGCCTCTCCCCAACCCGCTCACTGTTCTTTAAGAAATAAAATCTTTTTAAAAAATCTTCTACCTTCTCATCCCCTTTTAAGTTTTTCTAGGTGCAGAAATGGACACTTAGTTTGAATGAATTTCTGGGAATCGAAGTAGGAGCAACAAGACTAAGTTAATACATTCACATTTCCTATCATCAAATTACTTCCAAGACTGCTAATTAGAAGCTGAACTCCTATACACATTTTACCAAAAGGGTTAGAAGTAAAAAGCCTAGATAATCCACTATTTTCAGTACCTAAATAATAAATATGACTATGAACAGAACAAGGATAAGATAAATCACACAGTAACATTTTTTAGCTTAACTAAGATAATGAGAAAACACTAGCTCCAAATCAAATGAAATGGTGTGACAGTCTTGACTATTCTCTAAATCACTCATTGGCTTTCCAGTAAAAACATTTGAACCAAAACTAATTTCACAATAAAACCAATTTTTCTAAACACTGCAGAATATAATTCAACAAATAAGGTTTTTAATAGCTTCTCAAATCCCTTCCATTCCCAGTACAAACATATTTCGCATTTGACAGAGAAATTCAGAATGAAGTAATCATGAGAATAAGCTTTCCGGACATCTGATGATACCCTCCAGCTCTAACTCCAAAAATATCTTGTAGAACCATTAACAACTCCCTCACTATCTTTCTAGTCCAAGCTATTCATCTCTCATCTGGAATGTGCCAGACTCTTAAAAGACCTCCCTTTCACTCTTATGCCCTCTTCAGTATATTCTAAGGGTTGAACTCCAAAATGGAAACTCATTAGCACTTTTAAGTACCATGCCAAAAGTTACTGAAGAATCTGATGATCCAAAATAAACAAGTACATATTTATATAGGTCATAATCATTCATAAAAAACCTGTATGAAACCTGTATCCAAAGAATTTGTATGTAACTTAATTCTAACACCCAAAGTAAGATATTTCTCTGATTTACAAAAAATGTGAAAGCAGGATGGCTGGGTGGCTCAGATGGCTGGGCATCTGCCTTTGGCTCAGGTTGTGATCTGAGAGTCCTGGGATTGAGCCCCACATTGGACTCCTTGCTTGGCAGAGAGACTGCTTCTCCCTCTCCCTGCAGCTCCCCCTGCTTATGTTTTTTTCCATCTCTATGTATCAAATAAATAAGTAAAACCTTAAAAGAAACTACTAAAGCTCCAAGAAGTTTACTTGCTCTAATCAGTCATAGTGGTAGATATGATATTAGGTTTTCTAGAGTGCTTAGACTTTCTGCTATTATAAATATGATATGTTAAGACCACAGAATCTAGAATTCATGCTCTAATTATCAACCAGTATATATAAATTAAGGGCCATGTGTATATATAAAATATATATATTTATATATATAAATATATATAATGTATAAATATAAATAATATATATAAATATATATAAAATGTATATATAAAATAAGGGTCATATGTAACATACTTTATAGAATCCTTTCCCCCTCTGAAAAATGAATTACTTTTTTTTTTTTGACAGAGATCACAAGTAGGGAGAGAGGCAGGTGGGGGGAGGGGCGCAGGCTCCCCACTGAGCAGAGATCCCCACGTGGGGCTTGATCCCAGGACCCTGGGATCATGACCTGAGCCGAAGGCAAAGGCTTTAACCCACTGACCCACCCAGGTGCCCCCCAAAATGGATTACCTTTAAAAACCAGCCTTTAAAATCTTAGCTTGGGCAACTTCAAGATGGCTAGTGGCCACTAAATATTACAGCTTAAAATTAACAACTCTCTAAAAAAATTAACATGCGCACAGAAAGGAAGATATAATAAAAGGAACTAAATAATGCAAAACTTCGGGCACCCGATCAAATAGAGATCCAGAAAAGTATGTAAAGATGCTGAGGAATCTGAGATGACTGGGTGGTGCAGTTGGTTAAGCATCTGATTCTTGGTTTTGGCTCAAATCATTATCTCAGGGTTCTGGGATCAAGCCCCACATAGGGCTCTGCTGAGTGAGGAGTCTGCTTAATCTCTCTCCCTCTCCCTCTGCCCCTTCCACTTGTGCTCTCACTCCCCCTCTAAAATAAATCAATCTTTAAATAATGTAAAACTTAAAAACACTAGTGTCTCTTAGAAACAGCCACAATGTCTCTAAAAAGTAGATTATAACATCAAGCCATAGGGGCACCTCGGTGGCTTGGTCAGTTAAGTGTCCAACTCTCAATTTCAGCTAAGATCGTGATCTCAGAGTCATGAGATCCGGACCCATGTTGGGTTCCACAATGGACATGGAGCCTGCTTAAGATTCTCTATCTCCCTCTGACCATCTCACTTAAAAAAATTTTTTCCTTAAATAAGTAACATCAAGTTACAGACACAGGATATTAGCCAAAGATACTGCCACCTTTTAATGGACAAAAAAAAGTATAGGCAAATAATTAGAGACTCACAATATTGACAGCTAATTAAAAATGGGCAAACTGCTCAAAATACCACAATATTAAAAAGTACTGGCAGGTTAATCAAACACATGTGAGTTCTAACACTGCTTTTAAAGATGAAGTCTTGAGATGAACAGATAATAGACTTTTGGGGGGAAAAGACAGGACTACAGTACAAAGAAAGAAACTTTAGACACCAAATGTACAGGAAAAAAAAGCATGAGCAATTTGAGGTAAGAGGCACACAAAACACTAATGATATATATAATCCAGGAGTTCTCAAACTTGAAAAATAGAAGACAATCACCTATAGATAAGAGCTGATAAAATGCAGATTCCAAGGCCTTGTCTCCACAGATGCTCCTTGAGTAGGTGAGAGAGGACAAGAATCTGCAGTTTAAGTATTCACTGATGGTAACTTATGTAAACTGAGAAACTTCCCCATCAACTTGTAATCCCATAACAAAATGCCTATGGAGCTCACTAAATTAAATTACTAGTAAGTCTGGGTGTAGAGCCTAGTTAATAGCATTTCTGTAAATACTTTCCAGATGACTCAAAGCTTATTTTGTATCATTGTTACCATCTTTTTGGTTATACTCTGAAACACTCATCTAGGTCCACCCTGCTCCCCTCCCCATCCCTCTGCAGGCTTATGGATTCCAAGTAAAGTAACACTTGCTATAAATGATTTGAAATTACCCAAGAACTTGTCTGGGTTCTAGTTCTGGCTCACCACTAAACAGAAATAATCTTGCAAATTTGTGTAAAAAATGAGAGTGAGATAGACTAGAACCTTCCCACTCAATTTTAGAACCTTTTCAGAGTACATTACATCCCGAGCCATTTGTGTTTCCCCTTATTCCTGCTGCCTGTCACTAGCAGCAGCTTTCACAAGGTTGGGCAGAGTGGATCCAATTAGCTCCATTTTGATGCCTGCGATGAAGTAAGTATATCCTGAGCGCTTAAACATAGATTTAAATTTTCAATTAATTATGCTCTCCTCATATACCTTCAAAGAGGTGAATGGCATCAGTAGATAACAGAACATTGTGTTAACTGTTTTGAATGATAAATGTGGGGGCACCTGGCTCGCTCAGTCAGTAGAGCATGTGATTCAACCTCAGGGTTGTGAGCTGGAACCCACACAGGTGCAGAGATTAAAGATAAAATCTTAAAAAAAAAAAAAAAAAGATAAATGAGAAGATGCAGCAAAGCCTAAGAACAAAAACAGCTTTGGGGCAAGACAAATTCCAGCTTATCTACAACTTAGCTAGTGATCTTGAGAAAGTAATACCTTCTACATCGCAGTTCCCTAACTGTAAAATGAAGACAATTTTATAAAAACTTTAAGAAGGCAGGGAGGGGGGCCCTGGGTGGCTCAGCTGAGTAAGCATCTGACTCTCAGTTTCAGCTCAGGTCATGATCTCAGGGAAGGGAGATGGAGCCCAGGACGGACCAGGCTCCATCCACGCTGAGCACAGAGCCTACTTTAAGGGGAAAAAAAAAAAAAAAAAAGATGGTGGTGAGAGAACCAAAACCAAAACTCTTCATATACTGCTGGGCCCAACCAACCTCTCTCCAGCTTTACCAATTACCATTCTTTCCACTTCTCATTATTCTGAAAACAACCTAAGCATTCATGAGATCGATCTGTCTTGTCTCCCCTTCCTAGAACACCCTCCCCACTTTCCTACGAGGCAAAAACCATATAATGGTCCATGGGCTTTGGGGCCAAAGAGACTTGTTTCTATTCAGATGCAGCTCCAACATATTTCCATTTATCATTTATTAAGACAAAACTGAAACAAAAGCGTATGTCAGAACTTCACTACTTCATCCATGATTTGAGCAACTTCTTTGCTAAACCAGATAATTTTCAAATTCTGGAAGATTATTTCCTCAGATTTCTGTGCTATTCAAAATATGCAGAGCCACAGACATGACACACTTAAATTTAATCTGCATTAATATTTTCTCTATCACTTTAAGGGTAGACAATTAACAAAAACCAAGTCCTGATTTACATACATAGCATTTGTCAATTTTTTTAAAATATTTTATTTATTTGTCAGAGACAGGGTGCGCACATGAGCATGCATACAAAAAGTGAGCTTTAGAGCAAGAGAGCACTAGTGCACAAGCAGGCTCCCCACTGAGAAAGGAGCCCAAGGCAGGACTCAATCCCAGGACCCTGGGATCATGACCTGAGCAGAAGGCAGACTTTAACTAACTGGGCCACCCAGGTGTCACAGCATTTGCCAATTTTCATGGTGTAAATAACATGGCAGAGCTATGTATTACATAGTTTATATACGGTATTATACATTGATAAAACAGAGGTAAATAACCTCGAGTGATAAATTTGAGTATTTATTATGGTTTAATGGTAGTAATAATTGTATTCTAAGTTTATGTAGTTTAATTTTAATTTTCTTACAAACTGGTTTATAATGTATTTAATATAAATACAAAGGCATTTAAAATATCTTTTAATACAATGTATTTAACTTTAATGTCAAAATAATGTTAAACAGCCTGCTTGCTAAAAAATTTTTTTAAGATTTTATTTATTTATTTGTCAGAGAGAAAGAGAAAGAGAGAGAGAGAGCATAGGCAGGCAGAGTGGCAGCAGAGGCAGAGAGGGAGAAGCAGGCTCCCCAGCAAGCAAGGAGCCTGATGTGGGACTTGATCCCAGTACGCTGGGATCATGACTGAGCCGAAGGCAGCCGCTTAACCAACTGAGCCACCCAGGCATCCCATAAAAAATTTTTTTTTAAAGATTTTATTTATTTATTTGACAGATAATGAGTAAGCGATAAAACTAGCAAGCAAGCAAGCACAAATCTGGGGAGTGGCAAACCCTGGGATCATAACCTGAGCCGAAGGCAGATACTTAACCAATGGAACCACCCAGACACCCTGCTAAAATTCTTCAAAGCTAAGCAGCTCACAATTAGCCAGCTCCACATCACTGACATCACTGAAATACCAATTCCACAACTTATTAAGCAATGAGACCCTACACAAATAACCTCTTTGAGCCTGCTTCCTCATCTAAAATGAGAATATACCAAACATTTATGTGCCCCTTGTGCCAAGCTCTGTGCTATCATCTGAGTGTTTATTACTCATTCTGACATGGTTCAAATGTTCCTTCCTCCATGAAGCCCTCCTCAATTTCCCCGAATGTATCACTCTTTATCAGAAAACCATTTCTTCATTATACTCTATTGCAGCTATTATCCCGCAAAGGTGACACCTCATTTAAACACAAACATTTGTTCAAAGACGGATACAAAGGGCATCGTTCAAGGAGAGCCAAATTCAGTGTCATCTATTCTCTTCTAGTCCTCCCTTAAGGAGGATGCAGAAAGGCACTTCATCTATCCACAAAGCAAGGAAGGTGAGGAGTAACACAAACAGAATTTCGTTAACCCTTTTGGCAGAGAGACAAGTAACTTATCTGCAAGACCGAAGTAGACATAAACAGCCTAAGAATTTTACAAAAAGTTCAGGTTTGCCATTTCAATTAAAACAGGACACCGAGCATTGCATTAGTTCTGAAGAGGCAATTTAAACCAGTGGTGGAAGGCAGAAATACTAAATCGAAAGGAACAATATGCCATGATTATTTATTCCCTAAGAATTTAATAAGAAAACACATCTGGCTAAAGTGACGTATTCTAACTTTTCTATCACAATTTTACTTGTGTATTTTTAATTTTTTTCTAAAGCTGAAAATGGAGCAGGGGTGCGTGGCTTGCTCAGTCAGTGGAGCAGGTGACTCTTGATCTCCAGTTCATGAGTTAAAGCCCCACACTGGGCACAGAACTTAGTCAAAGAAAAAAGAAAAAGAAAATGGAGCCAAGGTTGACAGCTTCAAGTATTTCCCAACAACTGATTAAAGGTCCAAATCAAAAGGTTAGGAAGATGGCCATAAAGGAAAAGCAACAAAAAAAACCCCACAAAACCTCCTTATAAAGAGAAACACTGGGGCACCTAGGTGGCTCAGGCAGTTAAAGTGTCCAGTTCTTGATTTTGGCTCAGGTCAAGATTTCAGGGTGTGAGAGGTTCCTCCTGCTTGAGATTCTCCCTCTCCCTCTGCCCCTCCCCTTCCTGCTTTCTCTTTGGGGAAAAAAAAACCCAGAGAGAGAGAGAGAGAGAAACATTACTTGCACCAACATCATAGGAAAACTGGATTTTAAGAAAAAGGTAACACTTCTCTTAAATAATCATTTCTATGTTCCTCGATAAATCTTCAATATGTTTTATTTTTATATTTTTTAAGCTTTTATTTGAGAGAGAGCACGAGAGAGAGAGCATGTGAGCGCGTCAGAGGGAGAAGCAGACCCTCTGATGAGCAGGGAGCATGTTGCTGGGCTGGATCCCAGGACCCCAGGATCATGACCTGAACCAAGGCAGGCACTGAGTGAACCACCCAGGGACCCCCTCTTCAGTATGTTCTAGGTAATTTTTTCATTAATACTAATGCAGTAAATATTTTTTAAATATCCATATATCTTATCTGTACTAAGATTTACAGTCCTTTCTGTCATCCATGTCCTTCTAGCCTCAAGTCCTTTATTTCTTATATGTATAAGTAATCGGTCAGAAATTACAAAACATAAATAACCTTCCTAAAAAGAGGTGTTCAGTAGCATACATTCCTTTCATGAATTTCGAATGTTATCTTGGGCTAGCTGACCCTCTTATTCTTGATTTCTCTGGTATAAACTATTCCATGCATAAATCTTCTCTACTACATACCTAATAAAAGTTTTTTTGATCTCTTCCTGAAACCCTCCCATGACTAAGAACTCCATTTCTGGAAAGTTCCCCCTTCTATTTACAAAAATCTTCCTCCCTATAACTTCTATTCATTGTTTCTGGTGCTATCTTCTGACAAGGAGAATAAACCCATTAGTCTTTTGTTTTTTGTTTTTTTTAAGATTTTATTTATTTATTTTTAACAGACAGAGATCACAAGTAGGCAGAGAAGCAGGCAGAGAGAGAGGGAGGAAGCAGGCTTCCTGCTGAGCAGAGAGCCTGATGTGGAGCTCGATCCCAGGACCCTGGGATCATGACCCAAGCCGAAGGCAGAGGCCCAACCCACTGAGCCACCCAGGTGCCCCTAGTCTTTTGCTTTTAAGTAAAACCTATGCTCAGCATGGGGGTTGAACTCATGACCCTGAGATCAGGACATCAGGTATTCTACCAACTGAGCCAGCCAGACACCCCCTAAACCTACCAGTCTTTTTTTTTTTTTTTTAAGATTTTATTTATTTACCCGACAGACAGATATTACAAGTAGGCAGAGAGGCAGGCAGAGAGAGAGGAGGAAGCAGGCTCCCTGCTGAGCAGAGAGCCCAATGTAGGGCTCGATCCCAGGACTCTGAGATCATGACCTGAGCCAAAGGCAGAGGCTTTAACCCAGTGAGCCACCCAGGCGCCCCAAACCTACCAGTCTTAAAGGCATTTGATACCAGCTATCATATTCCCCTTCTAAATCATCTAAGCTAAACATTCTGATGAACACAGGGATATGATGAGAAACAGATAACGTGTATGAAACACATCACTGGAAGAAGTGAGCTGTTCCGTATTCAGTAATGATAATTATAATTACCATGTACTGGTTCACCGTTACTTCTACAAGCTTCTCACTGTCTTCCATGCAAAGGTAATGACAAGGAGTACCGGATGATTTATGGAATTGTTTAATCACTGCTATATCACACACCTGAAACTACTATAACACTGTAGGTTAACTAGAATTAAAATAAAAACTTTCCTGATTCAAATGAAACCTTCCTTTCTTTTATACTCTAGAACTTTTTTTTTTTTTTTAAGATTTTATTTATTTATTTGACAGAGAGAAATCACAAGTAGATGGAGAGGCAGGCAGAGAGAGAGAGAGGGAAGCAGGCTCTCTGCTGAGCAGAGAGCCCGATGTGGGACTCGATCCCAGGACTCTGAGATCATGACCTGAGCCGAAGGCAGCGGCTTAACTCACTGAGCCACCCAGGCGCCGTACACTCTAGAACTTTTTTAAACCAATTTTGTGCCTTTCTCAGTTTCCTTCTATATCAAACTAACTGCATGAACATTTCATTCAACTCCCTTTTCCTCAGCCAACCTCCAACAAGTTTCCATTATGGAGAAACCTACTCCACAAATACCAATTAGACTTGCTCTTAAAATGTACAGGACTTCTTGTTCCAAATTATCTACAGTCACAGATGTGGACTGCCCTGAACTGATCTATGTTTATTCTTCCCGCAAACACCTCTGGCTACCTTCTATACATCTTTCAAGGCTTAGCTCAAAAGATCACCTCTTCCAGAATTTCTTCTGTGACCAACCCACCCACAACTCAGGCTGGTTTAGACAGTCCTCACTTTCAAACTGGCACCATGTATGTATCTTGTGAAACTACTTTGTTTTGTATGCTTACCTGTCACTAATGTAAGGCTCCCTGACATACACTCCAGATTTCTCAGTAGTATCTAGCATACAGCAAAGAAAAGATATAGGGGTGCCTGGGTGGTTCTGTCTTTAAGTTCTGCCTTTGGTTGAGGTCATGACACCAGGGTCCTGAGATGGAGCCCCGCATCAGGCTCCCTGCTCCATGGGAAGCCTGTTGCTCCCTCTCCCACTCCCCCTGCTTGTGTTCCCTCTCTGTGTCTCTGTCAAATAAATAAATAAAATCTTTAAAAAATATATATAGATAGATTATGTCAGGACCTTGCTGTATTCCCTCTCCATCTCTCTGTGTCAAATATACAAATAAAATCTTTTTTTAAGATTTTATTTATGACTGACAGAGAGAGATCACAAGCAGGGGGCAGCAGGCAGAGGGAGCAGGCTCCCCGCTGAGCACAGAGCCCAATGTGGGCTCAATCCCAGGACCCTGGGATCATGACCTGAGCCGAAGGTAGACGCCCAACTGAGCCACATAGGAGCCACCATAAATAAAATCTTAAAAAAAAAGGAGGGGGTGCCTGGGTGGCTCAGTGGGTTAAAGCCTCTGCCTTTGGCTCAGGTCATGATTCCAGGGTCCTGGGATCGAGCCCCGCATCAGGCTCTCTGCTCAGCGGGAAGCCTGCTTCCTCCTCTCTCTCTCTCTCTCTCTCTCTCTCTGCCTGCCTCTCCGCCTATGTGATCTCTCTCTCTGTCAAATAAATAAATAAAATCTTTAAAAAAAAAAAAAAAACAACATTGTAGGAAAGATGTGAATAGGCATTTTTAATCAATGCATGTTCACTGCAATGTTATTTCAGCTGGAAAAAAAAAACATAAAGCAGTTGACAAATCTAAAAATTAAGGATTGGTAAATTATAATAAATCTATGAAAGAATACTAGGAAGCCATCAAAAGTCATGTCACAGAAGAATATTTAACAATTAGGCAAAGGTTCTAAATAAATGCAGAAAGCAGGTTACAAGATAGTATCTGAAGTACACAAAAGAGTAAACCACATATGGAAGATACCCCTAAAATTTGCTGAAGTTTCAAGCTTGAAGCTTCTATGATACTGAATTGCAACACAGAACAGAGCAAGTTGCTAATAGTAGGCTAAAATGGCTATAGTTCTGCTTCAGTGTGTTCTGCCAAGATACATACCCAATCACGGAACTTTAGAATAGCTGTGACATCATTTTCAGGATGAAGCTTACGTATTTCCCCACTTGAGTAACTATGCCCACTTGGCACAATTTTTTGGAATCTTGTAAATAATACACAAGTGCACATACAAACACCCCACCTAAAGGAGTCTACTGCCTCAATGAGCTAACAGTTTGATTCTCATGAAACTTGTTTTATCTTGGAAGCCTAAAAAAGACTAGCTTTACATCAGTTATGTAAGAATGTTAAGGTTAACAGTAGACAAGGGAAGTAAGGCAATACTGACTGAAATGTTAACTGGGTTTAGAAGCAATCATAGGGACCTTCCTGAAACCTTAGCAATCTCTTCTAACAGAAGGTAAACTAAAAAGTAATCTGACACAAGTATGGTTGAAACTTTCTTTCTTTTCTTTTCTTTTTTTTTTTTTTTTGTAATTTGTTCACCAGCCTGAGAACAACTCATATACTCATTCATCAGAAGTCTTTACGGAATGGTTTTAAGAAACATCCATTAGGGGTGCCTGGGTGGCTCAGTGGGTTAAGCCTCTGCCTTCAGTTCAGGTCATGATCTCAGGGCTCTGGGATCGAGCCCCGCATCAGGCTCTCTGCTTAGCAGGGAGCCTGCTTTCTCCTCTCTCCCTGCCTGCCTCTCTATCAAATAATTAAATAAAATCTTAAAAAAAAAAAAAAAAAGAAAGAAAGATCCATTAGTTGGCTTAACAAAGCCCCTAAACCTTGATTATTACCACTCATTATGAAAACATCACAAAGCTGGTCAATTCCAACATATGACTCTTACACCTCCTTATGAAGTTGAATTATTATTCACTGAACTGCTCCAGTGAATTTAGTACAAACTTGATTAAAAGTCTACATAAATTAACAGCACTCAAATTTGCTACTTCATTTTTATTTTTATTTTTTTTATTTATTTGACAGACAGAGATCACAGGTAGGCAGAGAGGCAGGCAGAGAGAGAGGAAGGGAAGCAGGCTCCCTGCTGAGCAGAGAGCCCGATGCGGGGCTCCATCCCAGGACCCCGAGATCATGACCTGAGCTGAAGGCAGAGGCTTTAACCCACTGAGCCACCCAGGCGCCCGCTACTTCATTTTTAAATCCGTTTCCCCACTACTTCCAATACATACAAGTCAATCTTATCAATTATGCTGTACATTCCTGTCCTTGCCCTATTTTTGTTTTTGCCTTCCTATTTTTAATCACAACATGTGGGACAGAACTTTGCAGATGAAAGCAAGCAGATTCATAATATGGGACTGACATCACGCATGTTTCAAGTGGTTAAACTAAGCACCTGGATGCCCCTCACACACTTTAATAATCTACTGTGAAACTACATGACGTTTAAAAGGTCATGGCCTCCCATCCTTGAGTTCCTCTATATTTCTTTTAAAGATTTTATTTATGTATTTGACAGAGAGATATCACAAGTAGGCATAGAGGCAGGCGGCAGGAGGTGCGGGGGAGAAGCACCACCACCCCCCTCCAAACAGAAAGCCTGATTCCAGGCTCAATCCCAGGACCCTGAGGTCATGACCTAAGCCAAAGGCAAAGGCTTAATCCACTGAGCCATGCAAGCACCCCCTTAAGTTCCTCTAGATACAGGAGACTGTTAAAACATCTTTAGAGCCTTTCAGATGTCTGGTGAAAATAATCAGTAAACCATTTCCTCAAGATTATGGTAGATTTTTAAGTTAAACCGGTAAACTTTGGGGAAGGAAAAAGAGGAATTTAAAGAAAAAGTTTTTTGACAGTGAATTTTCATAATGTGGCTCTATACTTGTAGCATCACTGACAAACATATCTCCATTTTTTATTCATCTGCACACACCAGAGGCAACCATCCTGCCTTAGCTGGACAACTATGCACCTCTGAGTCTGTGTTATCCAGGTGGAGAATCTAATCATACAGCCCTCCTCCTACTGCTCAAAAAATAAGCTTTTATAGAGGCATAACAAGTGCCTCAGATCCTATATCAAATATATAAAACCTGTATGAATTCATGACAAACTTAAGAAAAATATATTTACATAAACTTAATAAACTTAATTTTACATTTGAAGCTAACCACTTAGGATTCTCTCAATCATTAATGTATCTTTAAAAAAAAAAAAGTCTTTAGGGCGCCTGGGTGGCTCAGTGGGTTAAGCCGCTGCCTTCGGCTCAGGTCATGATCTCGGGGTCCTGGGATCAAGTCCCGCATCGGGCTCTCTGCTCGGCAGGGAGCCTGCTTCCCTCTCTCTCTCTGCCTGCCTCTCCATCTACTTGTGATTTCTCTCTGTCAAATAAATAAATAAAATCTTTAAAAAAAAAAAAAAGTCTTTAAAAAAAAAAAAAGTCTTCTTGCCCATAATAATCTTTTCACCTACTTCCTACATTTAAATATGTCAGAGTCCTAGATAACATAAACTCTGCCCCAACTCATATTTTACCATTCTCTATGGTTTTAAAGTTTACATTCACTCAATACACACAGACCAAGTATTACCAACACCTTCCAATAAATTCCAGCTCTTTTTAGTTTGGACCTATTCCCCATCACTCTGCCCAAGATTGTCACTTGTTACAAATAGGGAACAAGAGGTTACTCTTCAGGAATACAACAGAATTTTAATAACGAGAGATCAGCTTTTTATGATTATGTTTCCAAGTTTTATATAATACATACTATGTTTCCAAACTGGAAAAGGGTTTTGGAAAAAGTAACTAAGCAGAACACTAAGGACAGGAACAAGGAAAAAGTTCCAAAACATTCCCTAATACTTCCAGTAATCAAAGGCAAGCAGGGTGGCACACCAACTCCTGACTTAACCACCTTACCTGACTTAAGCCAAAAGTTAATTATAACAGAATTTTAACCTTTTCTCTGCCATATTAAGGCCTTGATCTTTTCCTATTTGAATTTTCATGGTTCTATCACTTCAATTATCCCCTTTGCACTTCTTCTGGCCTGTTCTTCACCTCTTTTGCATCATTTAAATTCTGCTTTCCGTTAACTTAAGCTTACATTTCTACACATGAAGCCAAACAGTAACATCAGTTATACTTCCATAAAGGCTTAAACTGTTAAGTGATACGTTTGTTATTTACAGAGCTTTTATTAACCATTCAGAATACCTCTCCTGTTCTCTCTAGTTCCTTCTCCTTCCTTATAAGTCTTAAGAATGGTAAACTGGTTACCTTTTTAACACTTTCTTCTTCCTCTTGGCGTTTCTCATAGTGTGAGAAGTCATCAAAAATCGAAGTGGTGTGCTTGTAGCTGGCTATGATTTTCAACACCTGCTTAGCCTTTTCCAGAGGCACTTCCTGAGTGTCCCTGGAGTTGGTCACTGGTTTATTCTCGTTGTTCTCTAGGCGAATGTGTCGCAGCTGGCTATTGGGAACGTCCTTCACAAAAATCCACCTGACATCAAAACGACCCTTCCATTTGTCCTGGGACCACACACCTGCACATGTGTTGTAGTCCACAGCAGATTTCATTTCTGCAACGCCACAGAAGTGTCCACTGCCGTTGACACTGAAAAGTAAGTAAACGGGGCCTTTCCCGTTCATGGAGCGATAAGCAGCATCCAGTCTCTTGTTACCGTGCTCTGTGCTGCACCAGATATTATACTTAATGGAACGGTGGATATCGTCCTCAGAGTAGCTCTTAATGATGAAAACCCGGCCATGTTTCAGATTCCAGTCAAAATCCTTGGGGTTATAGTTGTTAATGGACCGCAGCTTCTCCAACACTGGGTGAGGTTCTGAAGGAGTAGATCCAGATCCAGCCTGAGACTGTCCTACTCCATTACCATCCACCCCATTATGACCGAACCCACTGCCACGGTTCCGAGGTGCTACCCAGCGGGTTGGCTGAGTTGCCTGTTGCTGGACTGAGAGTTGGGCAGGCTGTGGTGGAGGTGGTGGCAATGGCTGTGTTTGTTGCCCCACGGATGCCTGAGCCACTGGTGGGCTATTGTTAGCCTGCTGACCTACAGGCTGGGGAGACCCCTGGGTTGGCTGCTGACCTATGTTCTGAACCAAAGCCTGTGAGGGGGCTTTTGCCACAGGACCCTTATTATCCCAAGTTCCAATATCCATGTTATGCTTTATTGGGGGTGGTGGAAGACTTGACCCTGCAATGCCATTCTTGGTCTTCAACTTCGGTTGCTGTTTCGCCGGCTTGCTAGCAATATCAGCCCAAGATGCTGGTTTTGGAGGAGCAATGGTTGCTGGAGGCAAACTATTGGAAGCCACGATGTTACCAGTAATGGACCCACTACCAACTGCAGAACCTACAACTTTTGGAACACTGCTTGCAACTTCTGTGCTACCCAACTTCAGTGCTGCCATCCCTTGGTCTATAGTATTCATGCCAGGAGCCTTATTGAGGGTCTCACTGGCAAAAGCTGACTGTCCATCAATCATGGCTCCACCTAAGGAGCTAGGTGCATAAGCATAATTGCTACTATATCCAGAGCTCTGAGTAGACTGTCCCTGAGAACTGTTATTTCCCCAAGCTGAGAAGTCAATCCCACTGGGAAAGAAATTAAAACCATGCTGACCAAGAAATGGAGTGCTACCCAGGGCTCCTGGTTGTCCAAACATTGCATCTGGTAGGAAGTGAGGCTCTCCGTTGCTCAGCTGTCCATAAGAAGTCAGATAGGGCATGGCTGTATCACCCCCAGTAGACCAAGCAGCTTCACCCAAAGAATAGGAGAAGCCAATAGAGGGACTGTAGTAACTGGGCAAATAGGAATCTGACATGGCAGTATATGCATTATTCTGTGAAAAGGAAAAAAAAAAAGGCAAATCAAAATTAAACACAAAAATTAATAAAACAACAATAAGGACATTTCCTCTTCCAACTATTCACCCAATTCAAATGCGACTAGAAAAGCAACTATTTCAGGTGATCTCTTCCCATAAACTTCCTGGAATTCTTACACTGAAAGAGATTTTAGTTTCATAATTAAAATGTTGAAGCATTTCAAGTTAAACTGACATACAATTTAAGCCTTAACTTTGGCAGTATACAGTTTAGGACATACATATAAGCCTTAATTTTAGCACTAGAATTGAGGAAAGGGAAAACCCAGCATCTCACCAAAAGTATTAAGTCTTTGCTCTATAGAAGTGTTGAGATGATGCTTTTACTAAAAACCAGTGCTCTGTGGATTCAAGGAGTGTGAACTTTGACAGATCAGAGGAGTGTTCCTAAGAGTTTCCTATCAAAACCATACTATAGGGCGCCTGGGTGGCTCAGTGGGTTAAGCTGCTGCCTTCGGCTCAGGTCATGATCTCAGGGTCCTGGGATCGAGCCCCGCATCGGGCTCTCTGCTCAGCAGGGAGCCTGCTTCCCTCTCTCTCTTTCTCTGCCTCTCTGTCTACTTGTGATCTCTGTCTGTCAAATAAATAAATAAAATCTTTAATAAAAAAAAAAAAAAAAAAAAAAAAACCATACTATAATAGATAAAACAATAGCAAGAACTGGAAATTTCAAGTTCTATCCCAAAAATCTGTGCAGCCGTTCCTCAACCATAAACCAAGGTTTATTACACTTAGTTTACATCATTAGCCTCTTGGCAAACCATGTGGGAACATTAGGAGATACGACTATTTAATTATAACCTGGGAAGGCAATGCATAACCGCTTCCAAAGTTTAAAACTGAAAAATGTTGCTATCTGGTCTACTTCACCTATAAAATTAATGGCTTCAAATGCACACCTGACTTTTCCATTAAAACTAGGGGAATTCCAAAAACATTGAAAGTCTGTATCTTTAAGAATTATTCTAAGGAATAACCAAAAATATAAACTTACACTCAACTAGTCAGCACATTAGAAGACAGACTGCACTGCAAAAACCTCAATCATTCTTGACCTAAGTAAATACTGTAACTCACAGAATAGTCCAATAAGGGAGAAGCTGTAGATATAAAAAATCGGTCTGAATAGGTATGGATATAGCTCAACTCAAAACAGAGTATCCTAACTTCAAAATAGCTCTGGTACAGGCGTACACTTAACTTGATGAGCACTGAGTAATACATGAAATTGTTGAATCACTATACTGCACTCCTAAAACTAATGTAACACTGTATTAACTGCAATGGAATTAAAATAGCAGCTCTGGTACACAAGAAGCCGTTAACTACTGAATAAAGAATTTTGTTCTTAAGAAACTTGGATGACCAGAAGTATGTCAGGCCTGTATTATCTGTATTATCAAAGCCAACACTATTCTCCCTAGCCAAACACAGCGCTTGAAAATTAAATGTTTCAACTAATACGGTTTGATAAAAATGGTCCTTTTCTCTGCCAATATTTTCCTTACCAAAAAAAGGGGAGAAAAAGTAAGTCTTTTCACACATCCCCTTAGGTTTAAGAGAAATCAGTTTCTCAAAGACAGTGTTAAAATTTTAAGACTCAAATCCATTAGGAATAAGAAATTCAGTCTATCATCAATGGATTAAGCCTTAAGGATTATTCCAACATAAGGCAATAAATAATGGCTAAAAGGTAGATGAACTACTCTTGATAAACTACAAAGATTTTCAAGTTATCCATCTATTCAACCATGATTTCTACTCCCCCATACCCCAGAATTTTTTAAAGACATTCAAGCTTTAGCTTGAGAAGTAAAAAACGCACTTAATATCACAGGTTATGCCATCATATAGCTGAGTGCCTACACCTGAACTGGCAGGTTCCCACATGCCCCTGAGCTCAAAAATCTGAATTACACAATGTTTCACAAGAACTACCTAGAATTATGTTTCCAAATGCTCCCACTCTCCCTGTATGATTATGTAAGCAAACTACTTCAATAGCAGGAACCTATAAATAGTTCATTCCTCTACTTCCTTCCTACTTTTCCTGATTAACTGGTTGCCTTCTCTGAAAACTTTTCCCAATCACTCGCTTAAATGGTTTCTTCACTCTCAATGGAGAAAATTTTACGTGGGGGATCTAAAAGTTTTATGCAAGAATTAGGTCCAAATATGGGCATGCACCAATATGTCAAGTTTTCAAAATCTAGTGTATGGCATCTGTTCAGAATTTATATAGATATCTCATAAGCTTTTTCATTTTTTAGGGTATCTTCGATGAGTTACTGTAAGTTTTCCTTCTGGTTTATTAAATCTATGGGTTTGTATTTATTAGCTAAAACCTTGTGAGTTATATCTTTGGGACCCAGAATATTAACACAAAAGAACTGACAAATGAAAGTAGTTTCTACATACACAGATCATGTTAATATATGAACCAATATAGACCTAAAAGAAATTAGAAAAACAGGTTACACAGCAAAATCCTCAATCATTTTTGATCTTCATTTGTGCCAAAGAGTACCTTATCTTCCTTTAACTCCATTTTATAAAATTCTATAGCTCCCACAAGTGAGAAACTAGAGGTGTACAAAATTGGTTTCTACAGATATAGACACATCTCAACTTGAAAAAGGAATACCTAAGTCCAAAAGTTAGGATAACCTAACAACCCACTAACTAGTGACCAGATGAAAAGGAAGATTGCAGTTCTACAGCACTAAATAAAGTTCAAGAGATTTTTTTATTAGTTTTTTCCCATCACATATGCATCCAATTTTCCTAAAAGAAAAAGGTTTGGGGTGTAAAAAATCAGAATACTTAAACTGAGTATTCTTCAGTTTTGCACCGTTACATTCTTGGTAAGGAGAATTACTATCAGGTGCTGCTGGTATACTATAAAATGCTATCACTTCCAATCTCAGAATTCTGTTTACTGTCAACAACGATGGGAATCTTAAGTCTATAACATCTGTAGTAACTCTTTTACCACACACGGACTGGTATTAAAAAAGTCACCCCCTGAAAATGAGATTCATTGATAAGGCAGAGAAAAAATACGGTAAGTTACACCCTCTGATCAGGCATGTAAATGGTTAACTACTCACGGGCCTTGCCTGTGGACTCAAGTAAGGTTCAAAATCATCATCATTTAATCCATCCTTTTGATGTACAGATCCATTTTGTACTGAAGGGGAAAAGATTCAAATACATTAGGAGTGTCTCAATCGCACAACCTATCTCCCAAATTAAGCAAATCTATTCTACCCCAGAGAAAAGCCTCACTAAACAGAGCAAGTCAGTCTGAATTTCAGAAAAACGGATAAAGAGAAGAATGAAAGCGGAGCAATATTCGTCAATGAAAATGTCTCCCTCCACCCGAAGCAAGTTGATCTTAAAAAGGTCATTTTATTGGCTCCTCTAGATTTCAATCCCCTCCGGCTTCCCCTCCCCCATCACATGTGAGTACTTCCAGAGAGTGATCCACGAGGATGAAAAACAAAGGCCTTCTAAGACCTACAGGAAACTAAGGACCTGGGACATTTCAAAACCGAATCCACCCCCACCCTTAATGAATTATTCCTTGTTCACTGAAAAGCTGTTCGCCAGCTGCAAGAACACACCGAAAGGGTCAAATACTTAAGTGTGAGGCACCTGCGAACTAAGCGGCTTCCGAAAGGTCCTCTCCCTGGGGCGCTTCCCGGAGACCCCGCCCCCACTACTCGGCGTCCCCCCTCCCGGCCCAGGGCCACCGGCGGAGCTGGGCTCACCTTTGTTTCCTTGACCTTTTGGTCTCTGCGGGCGAAGAAAACGTCGCCGAGCAGCAAGTCGTCCAAGGAAGAAATGGAAAAGGAAAGACAAATTAAAGCCGGGTCGGAGACGGGAATAAAGGAGCAGGCCTGAAGGGAGGCGTCAGGAATGATGGTGAGGGGGAGGCTGAAAATGGGAGGCGGGGAAAAGCGCAGGCCGGCGGGGCCCGCGGAGAAAAAGCGGGGGACGCGCCAGAAACAACGCGAGGAGACTAGCGTTTCAAGGAAGGGGAAGGAAACAAGGAAGAAAACGAGGCCCGCTGAGAAGAGGGAACGCGGCGCGGCCGGTGGGCTCCGAGGCCCGGAGAGAAGCGGGGAGAGCGGGCGGAGGGCGAGGCGCTGGGCGCGGCCGGCCTGAGAGGCCCGAAAGCTGGCCAGCGAGAGGCGCCGCCTCGGCTCGGCCCGACCGGGGGCGGCGGGCCCGGGCCTAGTCGGGCTCCCTCTCGCCTCACACAATGGCCGAGGCATGCGGGCCGGGCCTGTACCTGCTCCAAGAGGCTGCTGGCCGACATGGCTCTCGGATCCTCGCGGGTAGCGACAGCGGTGGACTCTCGTCAGGGCGGCGGCGGCGGCGGATGAGCCCTGGCGGCGGGAGCAGGCGGCGCGGTGGCGGCTTTTGTCCCTGACACTCGGGGGCCTCGGCGGACGCAGCGGAGACACAGCGCGCGGCTCGGGCTCCGGCTCCGACTCGGCGACGCTCTAGCCCGAGAGCTCAACGCTCGTCTCTATGTCTTTACGCGCGCGCCCGCCCCTCGCAGCCGAAATAAGGGCGCCCAGCGGCGGAGGCGGACGGCGCGCGCGGCGCGACGCTGACTCTCACATTCACTCACCCACGCGGAAGGGGTCCGGCGCGAAGCACTCCGGGAAGGAAGGGACGAGGCCGCAGTGCCCTCTGGTGGGCTGGAGGAGCGGAAGCGGCGAGTGCGGCCTCCCCGCCCCCATCGCCTCGGGATTGGGGCCTATAGGAAGGTGGGGGCGGCCAGGGTCGCGCCACGAGGTTTTGACTAACACCTGGAGGGAGTAGCTTTAGCTGGAGAAAACCCACAAAAGCCGGTTTCTCAATGAAGAAGTCACCCCTGGAATGCGAGAGACCTCAGAATAAACCTGCCTCCCAGCTGCAAATGGCACCCCACCCCCATGGAGGGGTGGGTATCCTGATAGGGGTCACAGCCCCCAGGGAAACTTCATGGGGGCCCTCCCCCGAGAAATACGCACCACCACCACTACCAGCAGGGACCTCGTTATCCTCTGTTGGACTACAAAGAGAGTGCCCAAAAAACAAAAACATCCACAAAAAATCCGGTACCCTGCAAAAGAGATTTGACATTGCAGGGAGGACAATCTATAGCTCTTTTTTTAGGGAAGTCGTTGGCCACCGTGAATCTGTTAAACTGTGGCCTTTATTTCCAAGAAAAGCACACCACATACATCTACACAAAATGTTCCGTGTACTTTGAACAATTCCCAAGAATCTCTAAATCTATGGACTTGAAGAGAGAATGTCCTTATCTGGGGAAGGAGAGAAATTAACTCTACTTGAATATCTGCTGTGGGTTACGTTTTGTTGATAGGTGCTTTTTTTTTTTTTAAGATTTTATTTATTTATTTGACAGAGCGAGATCACAAGTAGGCAGGGAGGCAGGCAGAGAGAGAGAGGAGGAAGCAGGCTCCCTGCCAAGCAGAGAGCCCGATGCGGGACTCGATCCTAGGACCCTGAGATCATGACCTGAGCCGAAGGCAGAGGCTCAACCCACTGAGCCACCCAGGCGCCCCTGATAGGTGCTTTTGAACATTCTAAAGCAGCACCTTCCAAATAGTCTTTAGTCTCTGTTTGACAACTGGGGAAACAGAGTTAGTTAAGCAATGTGCCCAAGGTTGCAAAGCTATTAAATAGTCATGTGTATCTGACACTAAGAGAAACATAATAGTGTCCCTCCATGCCCACGAGAAATCCTGTATTCAGGAATCAAAATCCAGAGGAGATCCATAATATGGGCAAAAGCATCCTTAATCAGCAACAAACCCAAACTCATGCAGGGATATTTGATCCCAGGACAGCCCATCTCCTAATAGCTTTTATTATTGCAAATAGTAGTAAACAGATAAATAATGCACTATTAAGGATCAACCTGATACCATTCACTCTCTGGAAACGGGAGGCTTTGGTGGACTCAGTAGTAAAATAAGTGATAACACAGCATCTTGGATTTTGCATTATAATTTTGCTCAAAGTGCTGAAAGCATTTTTTTCTGCCCATAATCATATTTATATCATATTTATGGTTGGAAGGAATAAGATCAGACACCTATATATGTAATGGACTTCTGGAAAAGACAATAGAATGTCAAGTCTCAGAGCAGAGATCCCAGCAAGAGAATAAAGAAACCTAGTAACCTTTTTCTTTGAGATAGCCAGTTAACCCCATAGCCCACATTTTTGTATAAAATAAGCAGTTGCCTACAGTTACCCTTGAAAGCAGCATGATAGTATGAAAAGAGGATTGACTAAGAATCATGTCCTGGGAAGAGGAGAGACTAAATACTGGCCTCACCACCAGATTTGTAGCATTAAGTAAATTACTGGAAACTTTCAGAGATTTCCCCCATTTGATAAAGGGAAAATAATTACTTAACAGATTTGTTGTGAAGAAAAAGCTTAAAAATACAACAACACGGAAGCAAGTCTGGTACATTGCAGGTTCCTTTCCTGTACTCCCATTAAGGGATAATAGTGAAAATTCCCTCCTTCCAATGACATTTCTAGTGCTTTAAATTTTTCTTACAATAGTTCCCCCTTATCTGAGGTTTCACTCTATGTTTCAGTTACCAATGGTCAGCTGTGGTCTAGATCAGATTATTGTACTGACATGTGGTCAGAAGAACAACAGTAGCCTAATGCCAGGTTACAATGCCTACATCATTCACTTCACATCATCTTAACGCATAGACATTTTATTATCTCACATTATCGCAAGAGGGGTGAGTATATTATAATATTTGGGGGGGTTGTTATTTATTTATGACAAATATCCCACATCCATAATCCTCTCCTGTCAGAAGTTCTTTGAAACAACGCCATCAGCCTCTGCCAGTCAGAGGATGGAGTCATCTGACTCACCTAACGTGTGAATGGCCTCATAGGTAGCAGAGGTTTTAAACTAGCCATATGAGAGGTGGCTGGGTAGCTCAGTAGGTTAGGTGCCTGCCTTTGCTGTGGGGTCTTTTGCTCTTCTCCCTCTTTTCTGAGGAAATTGCGTGGATTTCTTTCACTTCCACTAACATCTCTGCACCACAGATTCCAGATCAGTTCATGATCTCAGGGTCTTGGGATGAAGCCCTACATCTCGCTCTCTCTCTGCTCCTCCCCACTGCTCATGTTCTCTCTCTCTCTCTCTGCCTCAAGTAAATAAAATAAAATAAAATCTTTAGAAAAAAATAATAAGCTGGCCATTTGAAACTGCCTGTCACCTTGTCAACCCCAGCCACACGCATCTGGATGGACGTGTGGTCCTTAGGACCAATGACACAGTAGCAGGCAGAGCATTTCTGCAACATGTGCAGGTCCCCAAACTTGCTGACGTCCTACTGCATGTTTAAGGTGAGCCTGCTGCCACCACCAGGACTGTGAGCACAGAAAGCTATAATAAGATATTTTTGAAAGGCCACCTTCACATAACTTTTATTACAATACATTGTTATAATTATTTTATTATTGTTGTTAATCTCTTATTGTGTGTATTTTATGAATTAAACTTTATCATGGGTATTTATATATAGAAAAAAAACAGTATATAGGGTTCAGTTCTATCTGCAGTTTCAGGCGTCCACTGGGAGATCTTGGAACACATGCCCCATGGGCAAAAGAGGACTACTGTAGCTCCTTTGGGATTACTTTCTGTCCTCCAGAAGTTCTCAGGAGTTAAAATGCAAATATCCTTGGAGCAAGGGTAATCTCTAAATCTGTATTCATTCTCCAGATTGGTTGTAACAGGCCCCTGAAGAGAAACACAAGAACAATAAATTCAATCACCAGGAAAAGGGTGAGGAAGTCTGGAGTGCGGTGTGTCATCTTACCGGGATAAACCCCCCTCCCCCCCATGGTTTGAGAAAGGAATACTAGACTGGAAATGGCCTCTCTAGCTTTGTCTCTGCCACTGGGTGGAAAAAGCACTCGAGATCTCTTTTAACAAGTATGTATTGAGGGGTAGGGGCGCCTGGGTGGCTCAGTGGTTTAGGCCGCTGCCTTCGGCTCAGGTCATGATCTCAGGGTCCTCCAATCAAGTCCCGCACTGGGCTCTCTGCTCTGCAGGGAGCCTGCTTCCCTTTCACTCTCTCTGCCTGCCTCTCTGCCTACTTGTGATCTCTGTCAAATAAATGAATAAAATCTTTAAAAAATTTTTTAAAAAGTATGTATTGTGAGGGCTAGGTGATGTGCTGGAGAGAAAGCCTTAAGAGTTCACTTTACTCCTGAAGCTTATAGACAGTCAGGGAAAACAACAGTAAATAAATAGTTATTCAATTACAGTTGTACGAAGTGCAACGAGGAAACACCTATGGATCTAGCTCAGATGCAGGGGGGTGGGAGTGGGGGAGGGCAAGGAAGTTTTCCCTGGGTGATAAGCTTCAGCTAAAACCTGAAGGATGACCAGAAATTAACCAGACAGGAAGGGAAGGGAAGTGTGGGAACAATATGTGCAAAGGCCCTATGTGGGAAGGAGCTTGGCACTGATGAGGAATGGAAAGGAGGCCAGCATGACTGGCACATAATGAGAGAGAGGGTGGGAGCAGATGAGACTGGAGAAAGAAGGAAAACAGGGACTTTAGTCGTTAGCTGCAAATGATGATCAGCAAGGAGAGAGTTAACAGAAGTATAGCATTCTCAGGTTTATGTTTCAAGGAGTTCCTTCTGGTTGCAGTGTGGGAAATAGATCTAGGGAGAAGACAGTAGATGAGGAGTTAGAAGAGGATTGTAGGAAGTCCAGGCAAAAGGTCATGCTCTAACATAGTGGCAGTGATTACCGTTAGAAATGGACCAAAAGAGGGGCGCCTGGGTGGCTCAGTGGGTTGAGCCGCTGCCTTCAACTTGGGTCGTGATCTCGGGGTCCTGATCTCGGGGTCCTGAGGTCGAGTCCTGCGTCGGGCTCTCTGCTCGGCGGGGGGCCTGCTTCCCTTTTCTCTCTGCCTGCTTCTCTGCCTACTTGTGATCTCTGTCTGTCAAATAAATAAATAAATAATCTTAAAAAGAGAGAGAGAGAGAGAGACCAGAGCGATACAAGGGGAGATAAGGAGAGTAAATCATTCCCTCACTCAAAATCTATTTCCAAGACTGTAAAAGAAGGACACAGGACCAAAACAAATTCTAAGGTCCCTTCGGGTTCCATTGTTTTAGATCTCTGGAGGGTAGAAACCAAAGTAGTCCTTCCAGATACATGAAATGAGGAGTGGGGATCAGAGAGAAAAAGAAGTAGCAAAGAGTACAGATTTTTGCATACTCCTCAGAATTATGCTGTAGGCTGGGGCTGGATTGTTGGGCTCTGGTCCTCAAACGTTTCCAGCCTTCAGGAATAGTAGACCTCAAGGCCCAAGTCACCCCCCCCTTAGTAAGGCAGGAATAGAGAAATGTTTACATCCTTCATATAACTGACAGTGTAAAACCCTATTTTTAAAGATTTCTAAAAAAAAAAAAAAAAAAAAAGATTTCTGCTGGTTCTCTGTAGTCCATACAATGTACAAAGTTTGCCACTTCCTAGCCCTGTGAATTTCTCACCATATATTTCTGGCCCAGCCACACTGAACTTGTTTCCCAAATATATGTTTTTTTCTGGATCCCAGAACTCTGCACATGCAGTTCTTTCTGCCTCAAATGCCCTTGTCATCTTGCCTACCCAGCTCCTATCTGTCTTTGAGATCCTCATCAAATGATGCCTTATTTCTTCGCCCAAGCAGAAAGGTGCTCTATTCTTTGTTCACCCATAATATTAGCCATATTTCCTTATTTTAACATTTTAGTGCATTAAAACAATTCACAGCAATATTTATTTTTCCTTTGGAAGTTTGGGATTCAGTTGAGAATCTAATGGAAGTAATGAATTTTGTCCTTGGAAAAAGGTACATGCACCCCAATTTTTTTTTCTTTTTTTTTTTTTTTTGCTTTCTAAAACAGTTTTTTGGGGTTTTTTTTGGTTTTTTTTTTTTTAAAGATTTTTATTTATTTATTTGACAGAGAGAAATCACAAGTAGATGGAGAGGCAGGCAGAGAGAGAGAGAGAGGGAAGCAGGCTCTCTGCTGAGCAGAGAGCCCGATGCGGGACTCGATCCCAGGACTCTGAGATCATGACCTGAGCCGAAGGCAGCGGCTTAACCCACTGAGCCACCCAGGCGCCCATCAGTTTTTTTTTTTTTTTTAATTTTTTATTTTTTTTATAAACATGTATTTTTATCCCCAGGGGTACAGGTCTGTGAATCGCCAGGTTTACACACTTCACAGCACTCACCAAAGCACATAACCTCCCCAATGTCCATAACCCCACCCCCCTTCTCCCCACCCCCCTCTCCCCAGCAACCCTCAGTTTGTTTTGTAAGATTAAGAGTCACTTATGGTTTGTCTCCCTCCCAATCCCATCTTGTTTCATTGATTCTTCTCCTACCCACTTAAGCCCCCATGTTCATGCACCCAAATTTTTGCTAACAATCTCATTGAGCATACCCTTCCCCAAGCCCATCTATACCACGGACCCCAGGTCAAGAGAACCAAGCATTGGGCTTACACATTGCTTCTCCAGTAAATCTAGAACTGCTTAATAGGACAAGGAGCATTTTCATTATTGATCTTTATATTCCAAAGCTGAGTAAATATTCATTGAATTTTTATATCCCCAAGCTAAGTAAATACTCATTGAATTAATTTGTTCTCATTCATTTTCAAAATTCTCCCTGGTCCTGTCAATCTCCATTTTACTAATGAAGATCTGGTGGAGCCAACATATGTGTTAAAAAGTTAAATGTCCAGGGACATCTGGCTGGCTCGGTCAGAAGAGCATGTGACTCTTGTTCTCCTGGACGTGAGTTCAAGCACCACATTTGGTGCAGAGATTACTAAAAATATAAACTTTTAAAAAAATGTACAGAGACTTAATTAGCTTAATTGAATGTTAAAAGAAAGGCACTATGGAAATCCCAGGGTAGGTGGATGATTGGCTTTGTAATGTGCAGGTGTGTTTTATGACGGTCTGAATGGAAGCATGAAAAGAGCAATGTGAGAACAAGGCTAAAGGAAGAAAAAACCTGCAGCTGGGCCAGGTGGCCTCTGGACACTAGCAATTCACAGCTGTGCAAATCCAAAGGCAGCTGTTAGAGACCTGGAGGGCAGAGAAGAACAGCACCAAGAAAGGGCCTGCAAAAGGAGCCTTGAAGATTCAACTCAGAGTCGAGAGGTAAGAGTAGAAATTTTCACCAGCCCTCCCGGAAGTAAGAAAGGTAATGATAATGTAATGAGCTTTTCATAAAGCTTAATGTATTCACTGTAAAGGACTGTTCTTTATTCTGAGATTATCTCCTGTCTTTTTGATGTAAAAATGCCCTTTCTTTTCAAATGATGCCAGTAAGAGTTGGCCATTTTTTAAAAAAATCCTTATTCAGTAAAATATAATGTTGAGAACCTCATGTTGGTTCCTAAGACTTTTTTTTTCTTTTATTGATACATGATATCTAAAAGTCCAAGTAGCAGTGTGCTAGGGAATAGCTTAAGGTCTCAATCTAAGACAATCAGAGAGAAAAATGAAGGGCAAACAAGATTTTTGGAGATAATGCCAAAGGGAAATGAAGCCAGGGACCCCCCCGGAGGGGCTGATTCAATTTTAAGTTTCCAAGAAAGAATAATTAAACCAATGAATGTGGGACTGAACTATTTGTAACAATGTTTTGTTTATTTGTTTAAAGATTTTATGTATTTATTTGACACAGAGAGAGAGAGAGAGAGAGAGAGAGAGACAGTGAGAGAGGGAACACAAGCCAGGAGAGAGAGAGAAGGTGAAGCAAGTGGAATCCTGATGGGGGGCTCAATCCCAGGACCCCAGGATCATGACTGGAGCCGAAGACAAATGCTTAACAATTGAGCCACCCAGGTGCTCCTATGTGTGACAATGTTTTACAGAAAAATCCTTCCCTGGTTCTTGGGTGGGAACTACGGAGAACATAAATAAAGCAAATATATGAGAAGTTGTGTCCAGTTTGCTCAGAAAGTCTACCCAGAGTGTCTCAGTCAATGACAGGGTGAACTTAGCATTTTTGTAGCAAAGTAGTTCTCATAGTTCCTAGAGTAAGAGTATTAGCTTTTTGCTCAGTTAGCAAAGCCTTTGCAGTGCTATCAATGTTCTGCAGAGTAGGGTCCCTGTGTAGCAACTGGCACATGGACTTGGGTTCTGCACAGTAGGACCCTAACAAAGAGATGAAGGAGTTCTGGGATGCCTGAGTGGCTCAGTCAGTTAAGCATCTGCCTTTGGCTCAGGTCATGATCCCAGGTTCTTAGGATCAAGTCCCGCATGAGGCTCCATGCTCAGTAGGGAGCCTGCTTCTCCTTCTGCCTGCTGCTCCCCCTGCTTGTGCTTTCTCTCTGACAAAGAAATAAAATCTTCGGGGCACCTGGGTGGCTCAGTGGGTTAAAGCCTCTTGTCTTCAGCTCAGGACATGATCCCAGGGTCTTGGGATCGAGCCCCACATCGGGCTCTCTGCTCAGCAGGGAGCCTGCTTCCTCCTCCCTCTGCCTGCCTCTCTGCCTACTTGTGATCTCTGTCTGTCAAATAAATAAATAAAATGTTAAAAAAAAAAAAGAAAAGAAAATCTTCAAAAAAAAAAAAAGAAAAGAAAAGAAATAAATGTGCTCTAAGCAAGGACTCTGACACCAGTGTCATTTCAAACAGGGCCATTAACAAAGCAATAAATCAGGGGCACCTCACTCACTGGCTCAGTCAGTAGAGTGTGCAACTCAGTCTTGGGCTTGTGAGTTTGAGTCCCACACCGGGCATAGAGATTACTTTAAAAAAATAAAAAGTGGGGCGCCTGGGTGGCTCAGTTGGTTGGACGACTGCCTTCGGCTCAGGTCATGATCCTGGAGTCCCAGGATCGAGTCCCATATCAGGTTCCCAGCTGCATGGGAAGTCTGCTTCTCCCTCTGACCTTCTCCTCACTCATGTTCTCTCTCACTGTCTCTCTCTCAAATAAATAAATAAAAATCTTTAAAAAAAAATAAAAAGTGAAAGAAAAAAAAGAAAATCAAAGTGATACTTCCTGTGAAGTACAGATTATCTGGATTCTAAAATCCTTCATCCAGTAAATGAACTTTCCCTCCCTCCAGTACTTCCTATCAGGAATCCTAGAGAGATGGGGAACAGGACTTACTGCCCAGCATGATCACAAAATCTTAGCAGCTACCACTGCTCCAGATCTCCACAATCCTATCTAAACTGCAGCCTGATCAAGCTGAAAATTTTAACTTAAGTGGTAATGAAACATGTTATCAAATAAAACACCATTATATAATGATTCATTGAAGGGCTCCTTTTAGGTATTAAGTTTCCCTAGTAGTTTAAAAACTGTTTAATAGTTTGATGAGTTACAATGACTCAAAAGTATCTGTTGTTTAGGACAGAATATAAATATGTTTCTTTGTTGTAGATGAAGTAAATAATGTTATCCACCACTTAGGATAGTTGGGAGGATCAAATGGGTTAACATACATAAAGTGCTTGGAACAATGCTTGGTACATAGTTCCTCTTCAATGAGTATTGGCTACTTAGTATTCACACATCAAATACCTACCTATTCAGCTTCTGCTACAAGTCAGGCACTGTTCTAGGGCCTGCAGAAACAGCAGTGACATAGAGACAAGAAAGATCCCCTACCTATGGAGCTTCCATTCTAGTCTGGGGAGGAAAAAAAAATCAGATACATAAAACAGAGGAAAATAAAGGAGGGTAAAGAAAACTAGAAAGCACAGGGCAGGGGAAGTTGCCATTTTTCATGGTGTGGGTGGTCAGGGAAGTCCTCTCTGATAACGTAACATGTGACCAGAGACTTGAAGGAAGTGAGGAAATAAGCTTTGCAGTTATCTGGGGGAAGAGTGTCCTAAGAGATTACTGAATCAAAAAAACAGGCTCCCAAAGAAGAAGGTCTGGGTCTGTCTGTAATAACAGACAGGAACAGGGTCACGTGGTGAAGACACTGTGCTCCACCAGAGACAGGACTGAGTTCCAGACAAGGCTTACTATGAGGAAATGTGGACCCAGTGTTGTCAGATCTTCTAGGTTTTTTTGTTTTGTTTTGTTTTGAAGATTTTATTTATCTGACAGAGATAAAGTGAAAGAGGGAACAGAAGCAGGAAGAGTGGGAGGGGGAGAAGCAGGCTTCCTGCTGAGCAGGGAGCCTGATGCAGGGGTTTGATATCAGGATCCTGGGATCATGACCTGAGCCCAAGGCAGATGCTTAACACCTGAGCCACCCAGGTGCCCTGGTTGTTTTTGTTTTTGTTTTGTTTTTAAAGATTTTATTTATTTATTTGACAGAGAGAAATCACAAGTAGACGGAGAGGCAGGCAGAGAGAGAAAGGAAGGGAAGCAGGCTCCCTGCTGAGCAGAGAGCCCGATGCGGGACTCGATCCCAGGACCCTGAGATCATGACCTGAGCCGAAGGCAGCGGCTTAACCCACTGAGCCACCCAGGCGCCCCTGTTTTTGTTTTTTAAGAAAAATTTTCTCTTGAATTTTTCATGCAAACTGTCCTAATGTTTGAAAGGCATAAATACATATGTATGTTCATCAAATTCATGGACAAGAATGTTCAGAGGCACTATTTATAATAACTTCGAACTGGAAACCCCTCAAACGCCCATCCTTAGGATGGATCAGCTATGACACAGTTAGTTTCTGCACAGCCGTGAGAAGGACCCAGCTACAACTTCATACAACATCATGGGTGAATCCCACAACATAATATTGAATAAGAAAATGCTAGACGTGCCAGGGTGGCTCAGTCACTTTTAAGGGTCTGACTCTTGATTTTGGCTCAGGTCATGATCTCAGGGTCCTGAGGTTGAGCACCATATCAGGCTCCATGCTAGACCTGGAGCCTGGTTTAGATTTTCTTTCCCTTTTCCTTCTCCCTATGCCCCTCCCCTTCCCCATGTGTGTGCTGGTGCCTGCACTATCTCTTTGAAAGAGAGAAAATAAAAAAGAAAGTAAAGAAAAGAATAGGCCAGTCACAGAGCAGTTCAAAAACAGGTAACACTGAGCTACGGTGTTGGAGAGCATATGATGGTTATCCTGGTTGGGTAAGGCACTGTATTTTTTTTTTTTTCTTGATCCGGTAGCTGATTTAATGGGTGTGTTCAGTTTAACTTTACCAAATTGTACAGTCATCTGTGCACTTTCCTGTATGCATTTATATTTCATAAAAAGTTAAAACAAAAATGTGGGCCAAAGTCTCGGGAGAATCAGGGCTCTGGGCTTCCAGTTTGCTCTGTAATACAGAGGAAACAGCAGAGTAGTTTTTAAAATATAAACATATACTTCAGAATGCAACTAAATCCTCTCTGTATATGCTTTCTTTAGAAGCTCCTACAGAGTCCATTGAGGAACTTGTCTTTCCTTCTGGGTCACTGCCCAGCTCACATTTACCCTTAGATGTGATACAATACTATTGTTCATTCTTATTCTCAAACTAGAAAAGCAAATTCCTATATACCATATTGCTAGCCATAACTATCAGTAAAAGTACAGAACTGGAAACCATAGATGCAAGAGGAGAACCCAGAGGCAATTTCCAAGTAGGCTATAGTCTCCTATAGGCTGAGAGGCTCATAAAACCTAACAGAAATTTCAGGTAGTTGTGAAGTGGCAGTAGGAATCATACTGGACCGAAATTATCTATCCAGGAAACAGGAATGGCTTAGCCTGGGCCATGCCCATAGGTAGAGAATTAGTTGGATATGAAAGATAGGCTTTAGGGGCACCTGGTTGGCTTAGTTGGTGGAGCATGTGACTCTTGATCTCAGGGTTGTGGGTTCAAGACCCACCATGGATGTAGATTACTTAAAAATAAAATCTTGGGGCACCTGGGTGACTCAGTTGGTTAAGCAACTGCCTTTGGTTCAGGTCCTGGTCCTGGAGTCTTGGGATCTGGTCCTGCATCAGGCTCCCTGTTCAGTGGGGAGTCTGCTTCTCCCTCTGGCCCTCCCCCCTTTCATGTCCTCTCTCTCATTCTATCTTTAAAAATAAATGACTAAAATCTTTTTTTAAGATTTTATTTGAGAGAGTGAGAGAGAGCGAGTGCACATGCATGAGTTGGGGGGGAGGGGCAGAGGGAGAGGGAGGAGGCTCCCTTCTGAGCAGGGAACCCAATGCAGGGCTTGATCCCAGGACTCTTGGATCATGACCTGAGGCAAAGGCAGATGCTTAACCTACTGGCCACCCAGGTGCCTTCCCCCCACTCCCCACCAAAAAGACAGGTTTTAGATAGTCACTGCACAAGAACATCCCAAAGGTGCTTTAATTCAGGTGATTGATGGAGTTGGGGAAACTGTTTTAGGTTTAGACTGCAGACTATGGATGTATGCTGAGGTTTGGGTCTTGAGGGTCCCTTGATAAAAATGATTCTCTCAAGAGTTACTGACATGGTAGAAAGACAGAATCACTGACATGGCAGAATTTAGGAGGCAAATCAACTTTGGCTCCTAAAACCTAGGGCTAGGGAAGAGGAGTATGGGTAAGGAAGTTAGAGGAAAGTAGAACCTTCTAGAGGAAGTCAAATTATAGATATCAGGACTAAGAAAGTTGTTCCTGGATTGGGAAGGAATCTTGAAAAGGGTTCAATTAGGGTTGCCTAAGAGAAATTCCAGGGGCAGAGTCTAAATCTAACAGAACCGATACCTTGTCTAGTGCAACAACCTCAGTTTTTACTGTAATACATTAGACCATGCAGGAATTTCCCCCAAGAGGTATGCTAAGGGTGAGGAAATCTGTGAACAACTGTACTAGGTAAGTTGTCTGAAAATGCAGGGACTAGCCTAGTTTGTGACATTCTTCTCGGAGAGGACTCTTTGCTCAAGAGCATTGCCCAAAGTGAATCACAACCTCATGCCCATTTTCAGAAATCAACCTTTCGTTTATGCTTTTGACCTCCTAACAGTACTAAAACCTGGACCAGTTATAATTCAGTGAACTAGTAATTACATATTTCATGCTTGATTATACTGTCTTTATAATCAGATGTTACCAATACCAGTATTTCCCACACTTACCTTAGTGCCTTTCATGAAATGGGATAAAATGCACCACTAAAAAGAGTGTCAGACCACCTGAACTGATTATCAATTTCCAAGGTATTTGTATTAACACTGGTGTTCCTTCCCTAATGTAGACAGAGGTAGGAAAGAAACTTCACATGAAGTGGCTTTGAATCTTGAATATTCAAGTACATTGTCCATTTTTTACTTTCGAATAACTGGCAGTTGTTTTGTTTTGGGGATGAGAGCACGGAAGGAGTCTGGAAATTGAAAGAGGAAAAGAACAAGGCAGGGACATAACCAGTGAGACAGTTGCACAGATGACTCCAAGGCCTTTGTGGAAACCACATGGCAGGAAGGTTGGGGCCATTTACCTTCTACCAGCTAAACTCCAGTTGGGCACTGGATTCCTCTGATGGAAACTCAGAGAAGCTAAGACATGACTTGGCTTTTTCCAGTGGGGTACTCTTGGGAGACTGCCCATGCTGCTGACTCTGCCTAGCTCTGCAGGCAGAAGCAGCAAGAGACCAAAGACTTTTTTCCCCTCTTATATAAGCAAGCCCCACTACTTGAAAATGGATTACCAAAAAACCTAGCCAAAATGATCTGTCCTAAACTAGCTTGAGTATACACCTTCTCCCAGAAGTACTCCTGTACCCACCTACCTCCCCAAGCCGGGTTAGGTGCCTGATCCTTTGTTCTCTCAGCTCCCACCCCGTAGCTACGTGGCTGCACTAACCCCAACATGATGATGTTTCAGTATCTCACTAGAAAAGGCTTAACTTTTTTGTGTTTTTTATGGCCTGCTGAAACCTATGGACCAATTTTCAGAATGTTTTTCAATGCACGAAATAAAATACATAGGGTTACAAAAGAAACCAATTATATTGAAACATAGTTCTTCACTCCAGACAACCTCTGAAGTATGAAGTCCTTGAGGGCAGGAACTCTGTCTTCATCTCTGTACTGCCAGTGCCTAGCACAAAGCCTGGCACATAGATGGTACTTATAAATGTTTATTTAATGAATGAACAGAAATATAGATGGCTACTGCCAAGTCAGCCTGAGGAATGATTCATTGCAACTGCTTGTGCACATACCAATGGCTTGCATATTTCTCAAACTGAGATTGTTTAGACCGGGGCTCTGAGGAAACCCCCTCTCACCAACCAGGAACACAGCAGCTAGCAATAACGACAGGCTATTGGAAGACCAGGAAAACAACAAAGCTCATGTATTTCCACCAGCCAGAATATTCAGATAGTGAAAGTAAACAGGTTCTGTCTTCAGGAGGAGGAGATCTCTTGACTTTGGAACCGTGATGCTCACACTACTTTAAAACACTACAGACAGCTGAAGGAGGAAAGTAAGGAACCTGAGCTAGTGTGTGGGTGTTCCCCAGGGCTCCTCCTCTGTCCTGAATTGGACCTCCCATCTCTGGGAAAGAGAAAAGTGTCCCTAAAAACCATGATAAGCACATGACATGTGCCTTTCTAGGTTCAAGTAGCAGTTTTAGACTTAGATAGAAACTCTGGGTTTGTTTATGTACCATCAGAAAACCTAAAGAAGTAATAATAAAAGCCAATTCCTTCACTAAAGGGCCAAAGGTTTGTTCTAAGCTGATTGCTACATCTATTAAACATTTTGAAGATAAAAGTAAAACCCCATACAATTTTAAAGCTCAAAGCCACAACTATATGGGGTTCAGAAATTTAACCCTTAAGGCTTGTTAAGATTGGCCCTCCCAAGTTAGAGGGGCTTCTCTAGCTATTAAAGCCATCTGAGGGATGGCAGAACAGTTTTCATTTGCTTGACAGTAGGGTTTCCAACATCTGTTGGAAGAAACATGGCTTCAGGTGGGTGCCTTCTCTTAAGAAAAAAAAAAAAAAAGGAAACTATAGGTCAAAGTTTTGCTTTTAATTAAAAACCAGAAACCAAAAAAAAAAAAAAAAGCTTCCCACTCCTAAGGTGTGTGCTTTCTTTTTTGACCTTGTTTTCCTTTAAATTGTCTGCAGTTTCCCTATATTTGTCCTAGTGCAGTAAACAATGCAATCAAAGAAATAAAAACCAGGATCCACTCTTGCCCCAAACACTGAAGATGGTCCAAGAGCAGGAATCACAGCACGGAAAATGGCCCAGCTCTAAATATACAAACAACATTATAAAAATAATAATAATAACCCCCCAAGATATTATTATTGACATTCCTGGTACATTTCCTATAATATAATGTAGCAGACAATGCTTCTTTCCCAGGGAGTCCAGCTTGCTCAGGAGGAGACATCTACTCGGTGCCTCAGGATAGGCCGGGGCTGTTGAGTCTTCCCTGCAAAGCCTAAGGTTTTTTTATGAGCTTAATATCTCACAGAAACATCTGTGGTATAAATGAATCTAAAAGAGAATGAAGGCAGGCAGGCACCTGTCACTGTTCTCCAATCAGCCAAAAAGCTGAAAAGTGTGGGATCCAGGAGACAGATGCCATTAACAATTGAGGGATGGAGGGTAGAACAAGAGGAAGCACCAAATGAGTGGCTGCTTTTGGTTCCAAAGCCAAAAAAGGGCCCCACCAAAAAGGGCAGCTGGTCTAGATGAGGAACTCCCTGCGCCTGGAGTCATGCAATAAAAATGATGGCCTTGGAGCCCCACCCCCAGGACAGCCACAGTCCAAGAACCAGAGAAATTTACACCACATCGCATATTTGCAAATGAATGGACTGATCCTAATTTAGGAGGGTTAAGTGCTTTGACAAAGTTGGGAAGGGAGGGAAGGTGAGCTTCGATCACAAAGCACAGCTGTGACAACCAGGGATTTCTGTTTCTGCAAAGCCACAGGCCCCTGGGCCCCTGATGCCACTTGGTCCAAGGAGATGTACCCTTCCACTTATTTCTGGTCTCTTCTCAAAATGGCACCGTGGTAATAACCTTTCGAGATATCAAGAGGCATCAGTTGCACTTCTGGAGCTAAGATAACTTCCTTGCCCCATCCTGGCCAAAGCACTTCCCTTCTTAAGCTGCTGCTGGTATGCCACTTTCCCCTCCAAGTACAGTTCAACTTTTCTTTCATTTCAGTTTTGCAGCGGCCTCTGAGGGTCCTTTCCAGGACACAAAAAAAGTATCCTTCCACTTCCATGTGTGGGTGCGCTGCCTTCCAGTGTCAGATCTGCATTCCAGAGTTTGGTCAATGCATCTTTACAAAACTAAAACCATATGCATACACAGACAGACTAGCCTGGAAAGGGCTTTCTGGACAGGGTATCTGATTATCCTGATGCCTCCCCTAAAAGAAGTAACTTTCTTGGTGTAAAAGGATTAGGATACTGAGTGACCTACTCTCAACTTCTGGAAGGACAGCTTTGTTTTTGTCCATTTTTCAATAAGGGGGTGGGAGGTACCCAACATTTTCAGTTACAACAAAGAGATTTTGTTTAAAAAAAAGGATCCTATGTGGAAATGAGTGGGACAATGATAAAAATAAACAAATAATTAAAATTCCAAACCAAAACATATCTCCTGGCCCCGAGATCCCCAGTTAATCCTCTAAGACCACAATCTCCACATTGTGGACTTGATGCTGGTGGTCTTCCATCTCAGCCACAACTTTCTCCTCAGTCCTCAGCTCTGTCTCCAAAATGACTGCTTTGCCCTCAGTATCCTCAGCCTCTGGATCTGGGGCTGGGTCAATCTCAATGATGGTCTGCCCATCCTCCGAGGTGCTTTCAACAGCCTGGATTGCTGAGGTGAGGCCAGATTCCATGGCCACCAGCTCCACAGGGCTCACCATGGTGGTCATGTTGCCCAGGGTACTCCCATCCTGCATGGCGGTGGAGCTTAGCAGTGCCAAGCTAGACGAGGGGTGGATGGTCACTGTGTCTGGGGAGCTGCTCTTGGCAGAGGAGACCACTGTGGCATAGCGGAAGAGCTGAGGGCCAGAAGGCAGTGTGTGAACAGTCACAGGACTGGAGCCCTGGCTGAGGGTGGCCACTGGAATATTGCCCATGGAAAATGACTGGCCCACTGGGGTGATGGTGATGGGGGAGATGACTGTGAACTGAGGCTGCTGGACCGGAGGAGAAGGGCTCAGGACTGTGGTGGAAGCTGGCCGCTGGAGCCGGGGCCTTTTTGGAGGCTTAGGAGTGCTCACAGGCATCAGTACCACATTTTGAACCGTCTGGGATTTCAGCCTGTGATCCTGAGCTTGCTTCTTCTGCTCTTCCAGCTGGCGTTCCAACTCTGGAAAGAAAAGACAGACTTTGTGTGGAGAGAAGTATATTCTTGGGAACAGTGAATGGAGTCAGGAAACCTGAGGTCTTGCCCTGGCTTTGCCACTATATGGCTTCATTGTTTTCAAAACAAGAAACAAAACTGGATGATTTTTAAAATCCCTCCAGCAACTACATTTCATTGTGTGACTATAGGCAGGGCAACAATTCAGAATCATTTTCAGGCTGTTATCCTACTACAGCCCAGTCCTAGAAGCTCCTGTGGTATTTTGTCACCTGTCACCAAAATGCAAACCAAAGAAGCCTGCTGTTGATCTTGTGGCTTATAGATGCCCTGCCTGGGTCTCCAGATGATAATAAGGAATATTTGCACAATCCTTCTGCAACTAACATGGACCTACAGAGGAACTACAATGGCTGCTCCAAAAAAGCAGTGATTCCCAAACTGTCCTTCAAGGCAGGATCACCTTGCTGGTGACCTTAGTTTACCAAATGGCCTTCGTCTACCATTAGCACCCAGAGAAGTCTACAGAAAATTACAGAGGAAGTTCCTAAGAATTATAAACACTAAAAGAGGTCTTAGAGCACTAACACATTCATTTTTTTTAACTGGGATCCAGAGAGGTAAAGTGACTTACTTAAAGTCTTAGAGTTTGGGCCAAGACAAAAGTCTTCTGAAGGCCAACTTACTGGCTTTTCCATCACAATATGCCTATCACTATCCCTTTCCCAATGTACAATCCAACCCTGGTGACCACTAGTGAGTCGGGTTCTAGACCAGAACTTCTTCTACTTCTTAGTACCTGAGAAGCACTCAATAAATAATCAGTTACATCTGGAGAGCACTTTGCTCCTATGGAACACCAAGAGCAAATCAATTCCTTGCTGAGAATCAAAGGAGTAGGCAGGGATCAAGAGCACATTAAAAAAAAATTTTTTTTTCACTCAAAATTTTTAAATACTGCCTCATACGTTACAAAATACTGCTTTTTTTTTTTTTTTTCCATTTTCAGTAGTAGTCAAAGAAATGTAAACCTCAAGAAGATAAAAATTACATGGGGCGCCTGGGTGGCTCAGTCAGTTAAGCACCTGCCTTTGGCTCAGGTGATGATCCCAGGGTTCCAGGATCAAGTCCCATATCAGGCTTTCTGCTCAGCTGGGAATCTGTTTCACCTTTTGCCCCCACCCCCTGCTCATGCTCTCATGCTGTGTACTCTCTCTCTCATAAATAAATAAAATCTTTGAAGAAGTTAACAATTACATCTATAATTTTTAAAAAAGTTAAATCAGAGACTATTATACATCACAACATCCAATGTTGGTATGTTCAAAATGGTGACATAATATTCTTGGAAATTTGGCAACAAGTAAGTCATAAATATCCATAAAACAATTTTCAATACCATTTAACTTGAAGCTTAGTTCTGGGAAGTAGTTTAAAAGCACATAAAAAGAAAAAGTTATATTCATACAAGTTCACTGCAACAAAATAAGCTGCTAAAGAAAAACCTGAAAATTTAAATGTCATCCTTAGAAGAATGTCTAGGTAAAGTACTGTGTAGCAACTTGGAAAAATATTAATATGTCACAGTGGAAAAAGCAGAAAATAAAACTTTATGTGTACTATGATTAAACCTATCTTAAAAAAAAAATATGGACAAAGAGCCAAAAGCCCACATTCCTAACAAAAACCATTTTTTTGAATAGTGTGAAGTTTCAAGGTGAAAGCATTAGATTAGAAGTAAGAAAGCCAAGTTCTAGTCCAAGCTTCACTGCCAAGTACTGATGTGGCCCCAAGGCAAATATTTATCCTCTTTGTGCCTATACTAGGTCATCTATAAAACAGGGACAATAGCCTCTAACATTCTTAGGAGGATCAAATGAAAAGGATCTCATAATACTCAGTAAACTGAGTTGAAAATATATACTGGTTAAGTTTAAGACAACATATATTGGGGCACCTGGGTGGCTCAGTTGGTTGAGTGTCTGCTTTCAGCTCAGGTCCTGATCCCAGGGTTCTGGGATCCAGCCCCATGTCAGGCTCCTTGCTTGACAGGGAGCCTGCCTCTCCCTCTGCCCCAATCCCCTGCTCTCTCTCTCTCGGATAAATAAATAAAATCTTAAAAAACAAACAAAAAAACCATAAATTGTTCTTCTCTTACCAAATAATCTTGCCTCTTGGCTTAAGGACTAACTATAATATATTCTGCATCATTCAAAGGTGATATAGTCCATACCTCTGACTTGTTTTTATCTCTCACCCACCTTACCCAAAACCTTTTCTTGATTCTCTCTGGGTATAAGTGACAACTCCTTTTGTTCTTCCCCCATACCCATTATATGCCTGAGTTACAAAGCTGACTACTTTTTGCACTTATATCTATGTCTGCTTTCCCCTGAGTTCCTTAAACACCATGAAGAGTGTGAAGCTGTCTTAGTCAACATTGTATTTCCACAACCTAGTTTGGACACAGTGCAAATTTGTTTTTTAAAGATTTTATTTATTTATTTGCCAGCGAGAGAGAAAGAGAACACAAGCAGGGGGAGCAGCAGAGGGAGAGGAAGAAGCCAGCGGGGAGCCTGATGCAGGACTGGATCCCAGGACCCTGGGATCATGACCTGAGCGGAAGGCAGACGCTTAACGACTGAGCCACCCAGGTCATCCCAGAGACAGCATAAATTAAGTACTTGATAAAAAGAGTTAAATTATTCACGTGCTTATAATTTCTGAATACCACAAATAATGGAGAAGGTGATAAATTTATAATTATCAAAAGATGCAATACAGATAATGTAACAAAAACAAAGGCCAATTTGTTTCTTCTGTCACTATTGATATTACTGAATAAATGGAGCAACTGAGCAGACATCTTAATCCTCCAAGATATGAAAGGAGGACCATGATGAGGAAGGAAGGAAGGCAGGCAGGTAGGTAGTTAGAAAGGAAGGAAGGAAGGAAAACAGGACGGAAGGAAAGAAGCCAGTCCCAAAAGAAGTCCACAAAGAAATGGCAAGACTCAAGGATATTAGTATAATATCATCTAAGAGGAAACAAGTTATACACACCTGTCAGAGTATAGAGAAACTGCTCTTCTCCCTGCTCTACTTGGTTCCTTCTGTTGTCCAATACCTTCTTCACTGTGTCCATTAGGCCAAATGTATGTGCTACATTGTTGAGAACAGCAGCATCTATTTAAAACAAAGACATGCCTGTCAAGTTAAAAAAGAAGTGTTTCCCCAGCTCTCTGTTGTACTGCTTATAAATATGAAACAACCCAGGAATGATGATACTATTCTAATTGCATTTTTAAAAATTTTGGCAAAGATTTATCACATGTATAATTAACTTTGTTATAACTTACACATCTTTCCATATAAATAAATATAAATTTAAAAAATCTTGCATCTGGTTGTAAGTTCTGACTTGTGGTTTAGAAAACATGGTCACTCTAGATAGAGCTAAGTTTGAATCTCAGTTTTATGGTTTCCTCCTATCTGTGTGAACTTAGATAAGTCATTTCACTCCTCAGTTTTCTCATCTGAGACAAAAAGGCCTAATAATACCTACCTGGCAAGACAGACATGAAGATTAGAAATATCGTATTTTAGGGGCACCTGAGTGGCTCAGTTGGTAAAGTGTCCGACTCTTGATTTCGGCTCAGGTTGTGAGGTCGAGCTCCACATCAGGCTCTGCCCTTGGCATGAAGTCTGATTGTCCCTTTCCCTCTACTGCTCCCCCTGCTTGCTCTCTTTCTCTCTCAAATAAATAAATCGAGTATGTTGTTTTTTTTTTTAAGAAACAGCATATTTTAAGTGTCAAACATGGGAACTGGCATGCAATGTTATTCATAGTGTTATCTCTGTTCCTCTTTAAACAAAACTTCTTGAAAGCACTGTCAGTAGTTGCGGTCATTACTTCCTTAACTCAGACCACTTCTCCCCCTACAGCTCTCTTCCACAATCATCTCATCCAGTTCCATGCTTTTAAATAACATGTACATGCTGAGAACTCCCACATGCAGATCTCCAGCCCTAACCTCTTTCCCGCATGCCAGATTTCATACTCCATCTAGCTGAGTAACATCTCCATTTGGAGGCTTCATAATCATTTAGCGAGTCAAAACTACTTTTTTTTCTTTCTTTTTTTTTTTTTTAAAAGTAAGCTCTACACCTAACATGGGGCTTGCACTCACAACCCTGAGATAACGAGTCACATGTTCCACCCACTGAGCCAACCAGGTGCCCCAAGTCAAAACTAACTTTGAGGGGTGCCTGGTTGTCTCAGTCTCTAGAGTATGTGACTCCTGATCTCAGGGTTCTGAGTTCAAGCCCTACACTGGCTATGGGGTCTATTTAAAAACAATAACAACAACAAGTAGTACTAACTAGTTAGTACTAACTAGTACTAACTGTACTAACTACAACTCTCACAGTGATCTTCATCTTAGGAAATGTTGTTACCATTCATGACTCAGGTCAAAAATGTATGAGTCATCCTGGATTTCTGTCTTTCTCTTTTATCCTACATCCAGTCCCTCAGCAAAACTTGTCAGCTCCACACTCAAAATATATCCCCGATAAGATCACTTCTTCCCAGGTCTACCACTATCCACTCTAATCCATGCCACCATCATCTCTTGCCTGGAGTAATTCCTTTAGGAATCTCCCAACTGATTCCTTTTTCCTTCTCTCTTTTTTTAAGTAGGCTCCATGCCCAATGTCAGGCTTGAACTCACAACCCTAAGATCAAGAGTTGCACTCTCAGGGTGCCTGGGTGGCTCAGTGGGTTGAGCCTCTGCCTTCGGTTCAGATCGTGATCTCTGGGTCTTGGGATTGAGCCCTGCATCAGGGCTCTCTGCTTGGCGGGGAGCCTGCTCCCACCCCCACCCCCTGCCCCGCCTCTCTACCTACTTATGATCGCTCTCTCTGTCAAATAAACAAATAAAATCTTTAAAAAAAAAAAAAGAGCTGCACTTTCCACCACTGGAGCTAGCACACACCCCTCCCAACTGATTTCTTGCCCCATACAGTCTATTCTCCACATGCAACTGAAGTGATCTTTTAAAAATATAAAAAATAGGGGTGCCTGGGTGGCTCAGTCATTAAGCGTCTTCCTTCAGCTCAGTTCATGATCCAAGGGTCCTGGGATGAAGCACCGCATCAGGCTCCCTGCTCAGCAGGAAACCTGCTTCTCCCTCTCCTAAGCCCCCTACTTGTGTTCCCTCTCTCGATGTCTCTCTGTCAAATAAATAAATAAAATCTTTAAAATAAATGAAATAAAATAAAAAATATACAACTACATAAAACTATAAAAATGTAAAAAATCCTTTTCACTCCCCTGCTCAAAATAACTATGATGGCTTACCATCACCTTAAAATAGAACCAAAGTTCTAACCAAAGCTTATCTAAAATGTCCTCTCGGGGCACCTGGGTGGCTCAGTTAAGTGTCTGCCTTCGGCTCAGGGCATGGTCCCAGGGTCCTGCGATCGAGCCCCACATCAGGCTCCCAGCTCAGCAGGGAGCCTCCTTCTCCCTCTCCCCACTGCTTGTGCTTTCTCTCTCTCACTCGCTCTCAGGTAAATAAAGTCTTTTTTTTCTTTTAAATTTAAAAATCTTTTTTAAAGATTTTATTTATTTATTTGACAGACAGAGATCATAAGTAGGCAGAGAAAGGGGGAAAAAGGCCCCCTGCTGAGCAGAGAGCCTGATGTGGGGCTCCATCCCAGGACCCTGAGACCATGACCTGAGCCGAAGGCAGAGGCTTTAACCCACTAAGCCACCCAGGCGCCCCAATAAATAAAATCTTAAAAAAAAAATAACTAAACTGTCCTCTCTATTCCTCTCCAACCTTATCACCTATCACTCTCCTATATCCTTGTCCACTGTGGCTGCCTCAGAGCTTCTATAATTCTTTGAACCTATGAAGCCCATTGCAACTTCAAGGTCTTTGTTCCTTTTACCTGAAAAGTTCCTTCTCCCAGCTCATCACATGGCTAGCTTCTTCAATTCAGGTCTCTGCTTAAAGCCACCTCCTTAGGGAGGCCTTCCTTGATCACCCTAAAAGACTCATCCCTGCTTTCTAAATTACTTGCCTTTTCCCCTCCAAGAACATGAAAAAAAGATTCTACTGTAAAGTTTAAATGTATTTATATAATGTATGAATTATAGAGAGGTAGTAAGACACAAGTAACAAATCTAGGAACTCATTGACACACAAGCTTATGAGATATTATAATGACTCTTTAAAAAAAAAAAAAGATTTATTTATTTATTTGACAGACAGAGATCAGTAGTAGGCAGAGAGGCAGGCAGAGAGAGAGGAAGAAGCAGGCTCCCTGCTGAGCAGAAAGCCCGATGCGGGGCTTGCTCTCAGGACCCTGAGATAGTGACCTGAGCCGAAGACAGAGGCTTTAACCCACTGAGACACCCAGGCGCCCCGTATTATGACTCTTTTTTTAAGTAAACTCTACCCCCAATGTGGAGCTCAAACTCATGACCCCAAGATTAAGAGTAACATGCTCTACGACTAAGCCAGCCAGATGCCTGTCATCACAACCCTTTTGTATCAAATGATTAGAGCATCCTTTTACATTATGCACAGCAGCAAGTACCCTATGGGTATTTGGAAAGAGCTGTAAGTGCACACAATTGTTCTGGAAACCCTAAACTGATATATATGAGACTCATCTAAAACCAGGTAGCTTTCTCCAATTTTCAGACTCTACCTATCTATATGTAATAGAGAGAGAGCCTGCTTTCTGGCACCATTTATAAAGGCAAAAATTACCTGTGAAGAGCATGACCAGAACTGAGTTAAAAAACTTATTATCGAGTATGGACAAGTAACTTAACTTTTATGAGCCTTGATTTCCTAATCTGTAAAATGGGGATAATAATACTGACACCCCAGTGTTTTCATGAAACTAACAGGATCTGCCTACAGTTGTTAGTGTTCAATAAAATGACCACTGTTGTTGGAATTAGTGCACTTACCTGTTACCTGGAAGGGAGCTTGAATGAGCCGCTGCTGAACTCCCCTGAGTAGCTCCTCTATTTCCTTCTGTATATTGCAGACAACCTCTTCCATCAGCCCTACATCAGCTATTCCTTTCCAGAACATCAAAGTGTCCTCTGACACAAGAGGGATAAGACAAGAAGATAAACAAAGATGCTACGTATACTTAGATACATCTCTACAAATTAAACTCAAAATTATTTCAATTTGAAATGATTTCTTGTTGGGCCATTTCTGGGAAAAATGAATAAGTTTTTGGAATACTAGCTGCCCCTTTAAGTTGCTAACCAATTATTTGGCCTCTTCAGCAACGTAGGGACTTGGGATAATTGCTCTAATTTGTCATGGCTCAGGCTGTAGGGAGCAGGTTATCTTCCTCCAATAAAGATATAAATAAATATTAAGTATTATTTATTTACATAATTTAATTTAAAATTAAATAGTATTTAGTATCTTAAAAGTTAAATAATAAAGACATTAAAGATATACAGGCAAGCCTTGTACAATACAGTGTGAACTGTGAGGGTACACTTATACACAGATTTTTTTCAATAAATACAGTGCAGTGATGTACTGCACTCATCATTTTTGAATTAAAAAAATGTACTCACATACTCATCATTTTTAAATTAAACAACTCTTTTCTTATGATTTTCTTAACACTTTATTTACTTTATTGTAAGAATACAGTATGTAATACATATAACATACAAAACATGTTAACATTTTACCAAACTATGTTATTGGTAAGATTTACAGTTAAGGTGGGGGAGGGCAGGGGATTTTCCCCTGCACAGGAGGCTGGTGCCCCAAACTGCCACCTTGTTCAAGGAGCCACTGTATTCCCTCTAGTCCTATACTTACAAAATAAAATAAAACAGCTGAGTCGGTGGGACGATAAGCTCTCTGAGGGCAGAGGTTTTGTCTTTTCACCTATCTTGGCAATGGAGCCAACTAAAAATAGGCAGCAATAAATATTTTTCAAATGAATTAATGAATGGAGGATGATGTGAAACCCCTCTTGGTCCCCTCTAAGTGAATCATCATTAGTCACCATCCTCTACACCACCTGCTACCTAATTTTTCCTTCTAACACCTTGCAGGTTGGTTTATCTAAAAAACGTTCCAAAGTTGGAGGCAGTGTGACAGGATGAAAAGCATTGACTACAGAGTCAAACAGCTGAATTCGGCTCTGACACTGCTGGTTGTGTGGCTGGTCTGAGGCAAGCTGCTGAATTTTTTGAATCTCAATTTCTTCCTATGCAAAATGTGACTGTGCATGGCTGTTGTTGCAATGGAATAAAATAAAATGTCTGCAGCTACAATTATTAATGTGCATGAGAAAAACCACCAAGTACTTAAGAGACCTCCTGTGTCCATGATCATAATGGTGAGAAGGGTCCCAAGACCCTGCAAGGTATCTGAGCCTCAAAGAAAAGTACCTGAAATTTCCTCTGAGTCCTTCTTCACACCCTCCTCTGTAGCCATGGTGACAGCAGCAGTGAGAGCGGAATTCCATTCCAGCCCTGCCTCTTCCATGCTCTCTTCTGAGATGGCAATCTGTGTGATGCTACCTAAAAGCAGTCCATTAGAGGTAAATCCAGTGAATTTCATGAAAAAGTCATAGCTATCCTTTATCTCATATAGCCAAAGAGACCCTGTTATTTTAATATTCTGGCTTTCTGCCTGCAGGTCCATATAGTAAAAACTAGAATCTTTGGTAAACCAGGATGAATATTGGATTTTCTAAAGAAAACCTGTCTTTGAAAAGAAAATGCTTTCTTCTTACTCTGAATAGAAAGGGAAAGATAACTTATAATATCACAAAAGAGCACTCTGCTTCCTGAGCGGTTACGTTTTTTAAAAAGGTGGAAGGTGAGCATGATTGCTGGGCTGTCTGCCCCAGACTTAGCGAGGATGTGGAGGATCTGAAATAATATAAGAGAAAAGTATGGTGCTTAGCCAAGAACACTAACCATCTAGAATATCAGAAGTTGTTATAGCTTAATTATCAGGCTATGTATGAGAAAGCAAGAGAAATGAGACTAAAAAAATCAGGCAAGAGATCCATGAATAGCAGATTCACAGAGGAAAAGAACTTGTGCTATTAACATCATATATTAAGATTTTATTTTATTATTATTATTTTTTTAAAGTAATCTCTCCACCCCAACATGGGGCTCGAACTCACAACCCTGAGATCAGGAGTCACATACTCTTCTCAGACAGCCAGGAACCCCTCATATATTAAGATTTTAAACAGGGGCACCTGGGTGGCTCAGTCGGATAAGCGTCTGCCTTCCACTCAGGTCATGATCCTGGGGTCCAGGGATCAAGTCTCACATCCCGCTCCCTGCTCAGCGGAAAGCCTGCTTCTCCCTCTGCCTGCCACTCCCCCTGCTGTGCTCTCTGTCAAATAAATAAAATCTTAAAAAAAAAAAAAAGATTTTAGGTGCACGTGGGTGGCTCAGTGGGTTAAAGCCTTTGCCCTCAGCTCAAGTCATGATCCCAGGGTCCTGGGATCGAGCCGTGCATCTGGCTCTCTGCTCAGCATGCTTGTGATCTGCCTGCTTGTGATCTCCGTCTGTCAAATAAAATCTTAAAAAAAAAAAAAAAAAGGTTTTAAACAAAGAGAATGGAGAGAAATCAAACTGATCCAGACAGATATATAGACAAGAATGGACTCCACATGCTGGAGGATACAATAAAAGTAATATTGATATGGATAATCAACTAGTGGAGTTTTGGCCAACAAAAAGTAAGTAAATAATTTCATAGCATTTTTTACTTTTCAAGTGAAAGACACCCAGGACCAAAAATTCAAACTGCTAGATATTTTATACTTTCCTGAAGGGAACATAGGTTCTAAGAGATTTGGCTTCCTCTCACCCAGTGGTTACTCACAGAGTATTAGGGCTGACCAAGAGAAACCTTTAGCGGTCATTATTAAAACATGGTACTTCCCTTAAATCCGTTAGTGTCCTTACAACTCTATCAGGCATATGTTTAAGTCTTGTGAAAGTAGTTGAGATAAGAATCTTAACTGGACTAACTGAATTGCTTTTTTTTTTTAAGTTTATGTATGTATGTATGTATATATGTAATCTCTATACCCAGTGTGGGGCTTGAACTCATGACCTCAAGATGAAGAATCACACACCGTTCCAACTGAGCCAGTCAGGCTCCCCTGGACTAACTGAATCCTTAACAATCATCTTTTACATGGCTCTATCTTTCCTAGAGAAGAGCAACGAGCTCTATTCCCAAGGTAAACAATACTGAAGTTAAGCATATGCCCATCTTGCCTCATTTGTGAGGAAGCTTTTTGTGGATCCCTTCCAGGCAGAGCTCTCTGATCTGTGCAGCAGCAGACTCTCCAGAGTCCACTCCAGCCAACCATACATTATCTTTGATACATCTCAACTCAACAGTTGAAGACCCTTCATCATTCTACCTTCCTTCCTGACCACCAGTAGAGCAAAGGATTTTCAAAACAATCTAATTTCAAAGATATGCCAAGTGGTACCAAAGTCAGTGCAGGGATTGGTGGTTCAGTGGTAGAATTCTTGCCTGCCAAAGTGAGACCACTAAATAAACATAATAACCACTGAATCATCTTTCTTTAGAGAGAACATGCATGGGGGGGCGGGGGGTAGAGAGAGAATCTTAAGCAGGCTCCACACCCAGCACAGGACATGATATGGGGCTTGATTTCACAACCCTGAGATGGTGATCTGAGCCAAAATCAAGAGTGGGACTCTTAACTGAGTGAGCGACCCAACTGCCCCTGAACCATCTTTCTAATGTTTACCATGTAGTTAGAAAGAAACAAGGAAGTAGGTATGGCCAATAGGAATCATCTGGGAGAAAACCAAGAGATCTGTTTCTAAAGTACGGAATCACACCCAAGATCAGCATACTTTACAAGGACATCAATGCTCATGAGAATTAAAATTAAGAAACACAAGAGAGAAGTAAGGGGGAAAACGTTACTAAAAAACACTGGGTTTTCAGGTGGTTTCCTACCCCCTACCATCAGCCGAAGTGGGTGTCTGCACCACACTTGTCTGCTGTCCGGGCACTGGAGCTCTTGCACTGCTGATCAGAAGATCAAACTTGGTGCTTCTGCAGGTATTGGAGCAAACTTTGTCATGTTGGTAAAAATCAATCTGTCCGGAGTCCATCATTTTCCTGTGTAAGGGGAGACAAGAAGTACCAGTTCAGCCTGCACTACATCTAGATGGAACTAGGCCTCAGGGACAAATAGAAACAAAGTTGTTATATCTATTCCATAGATTAATGAAACCTAATAGGATTAAAAGTCATTAGGTTACAAAAATTCTAATTGGGATTATAAAATTTTCATTGGTCCTGCCCACATTTACAAGTACTCCTCTTCCTTCCCTAGTCTGATCATTATGAGTATTGTTTCATTTCCCGTTATCACCAAGCTTTAGCTAGGGACACACTCCTGACAACATCTGAGTATCGCCATAGAATCTCATTGAAACCAAACCCAAAAGGGGAAAAGACTAATTCATATATCCCAGCATAACTGAGAATTTTATGATGAGATTCTGATGTATTAGTATTCTTAGACCAGGAAGATCTGTTGCCACTTTTGGAGACAAAACTTCAGCACATTTCTTTCCTTTAAAAAAAAAAAAAAAAGGCTAACAACTGTCCTATAAATACAGTGCAAAGTTGATTATACTAAATCCCCACTATAAAATGCCCTTATAACTGAATTCACAAGACACTGTTATTATAGGCCATGAGCAAAGCCATGGGTTATCTTAATTATAGTAAACTCTATGTTATAACGTTACTCAGCTTTCACTAAATATCTTTTAGGCATTCTGATTCCTTCTTACATTTGAGGAAAGTTGGCATGTGCTTGTTTTTCTGGGCAAAAGGAACAAGCCAAGAACAATAATGAAAGTTATAAGTATTCTTTCCCAATTTTAACTAAGTACTGATTTCTGCATACAAATCATCTAGAATAATTTCTTTTTTAAAAACATGTCTCTCTATAAAATAATATGTGAAGGGGCACCTGGGTGGCTCAGTCGTTAAGTGTCTGCCTTCAGGTCAGGTCATGATCCCAGGATCCTGGGATCGAGCCCCACATTGGGCTCCCTGCTCAGCAGGAAGCCTGCTTCTCCCTCTACCCCTCCCCCTGCTGTGTTCCCTCTCTCGCTGTGTCTCGCTTTGTCAAATAAATAAATAAATAAAACCTTAAAAAATAAAATAATGTGTGAAGAAAAAATTAACATTCTCAATGGAAAATACATAAAACTATAAAGAAAACCACTGCTCTTTAAAAAAAATCCAACAACACAGAGATACATTAACATTTTGGCATATTTTCTTCCATTAAATTTTATGTGTATACGTGTAGGTCTGTTTTTCACATAACTAAAATCACAGTTTGACATACATATATATATTTTTAGTAGGCTCCCAACCCAGCATGGAGCCCAATGAGGGGCCTGAATTCACAACCCTGAAATCAAGACCTAAGCTGAAATCAAGAGCCAGATGCTTAACCGACTGAGCCATCCAGGTACCCCTACATATCTACATATCTATATATCTCTATATATTTGTATCCATCTATACATGTATTTTTTTTTAAGTAAGCTCTACAACTAACATGGGGGTTAAACTCACTATCCCAAGATCAAGAGTCACATGCTATACTGAGTGAGCCAGCCAGGCACTCACAATTTTATATTTTGTTTTCTTTCTTTCATTATATCATACGCATTTTTCCTATAAAAATTCTTTAGAAATATTTTAATAATCTCATAATATTTCATAGTATATACTCATATATGTTTAGATGAGCCATAAGTTTTCTTTAGAAATTATATTGACTGTATATTGAAGCAGACTATAACTTTCTTTTTTTTTTAAGATTTTATTTTATTTATTTATTTATTTATTTATTTATTTATTTATTTAGAGCAAGTACAAATGGGAGGAGGGGCAGAGGGAGAGGGAAAAACAGGCTCCCCAAAGAGCAGGGACACTGATGCCCTGGGATCAGGACCTGAACTGAACGCAGATCCTTAACTGACTCAGCCACCCAGGCGGGTGCCCCTAAAGCAGACTGTAATTTTCAACAATGTTGCAATAAACGTCTTTATGCCTGAATCTCTACAAGCACTATAGATTTTTCTTAGGACAGACTCCTTAAAAAGAATTAAAGACAATGGGTAAAATGTTCTTAAGGGTGTTGATACATGTTCTGTGAGGAACTTTCCAATCCTGACCACAAAAATCCATCAATAGGCGAGTGTTCAAGGAACACTAATTAACGTTAATGTTAATGTTCCTCCCTTTCCAGAGGGAGGAAAATTATAAAAGTAAGCTTACTGCATAAAGATGGGGGTGAGGATATTACACATTCTGAAGTTTATTTCTGTGGTATATTGATGGCAAGGACTGCATTTACTGAGCATGATGGTGACTTATCAACAGCGCCTCTGTCTTACCAGATTATCACAGAACTTGTCAACCAGCCTACACTTCTCTGCGGTCGGCACGCTTCCTCAGCACCAGGCTTAGCCCTGCCTGTACTTGGTGATCTCAAGTAGGATTGTCATCTACCCCCGAGCTTCTTGGCCCAGAAAGGATCCAAACATCCTGACATCAGAAAAAATTTGCCCTAAATGCTGGGAAGAGTGAATTCAAGTCAATCTTCCTTTTCTCACAGTGATTTTAAGAACTGGCTGATGAAGGTTAATACATGGATTGCACGAGCCAATTCTTCAGAGGGAATAAAAATTTTGAATTAAAGAGAAAATCCTGAATTATCTGTATTCTACCATGATTTAGTGTTCCAAAGTCAGCTGGAGGGTATGTATGTGCTGAGGGGCGCCTGGGTGGCACAGTAGGTTAAGCACTCAACTCTTGGTTTAAGCTTGATTTCAGCTTGATTTCAGCACAGGCCATGATCTCAGGGTCATGAGACCGAGCCCTCCAACAGTCTCTGTACTCAGCAGAGTCTGCTTAAGATTCTCTTTCCCTCTGCCTCTGCTCCTCCTTCTCATGCTCTCTCTCTCTCTCTAAAATAAACAAGTAAATCTTAAAAAAAAAAAAAAAAGACTCTCCTTCCATCCCCCACTCCGCATTCTTTCTCTCTGAAATAACTTAATAAACCTTTAAAACAAAACAAAACAACAGGTTTGCACTTTTTTCTTTTTTGCTTTATTTTTTATTTTCTTTGCAATCTCTACACTCAATGTGGGGCTCTGAGATCAAGAGTTGCAAGCTCTTCCAGCTGAGCTAACCAGGCACCCCGGTACGTGCTTGTTATTAAAGCTCACCTGAGCATGATTCCACCCAGACGAATGGCTCTCTTCCAGTCTTTTAGGGTGGACTTGCCAGCCAGATGTACAAAATGCTTGGGGCTGATCAACTGATCATTGAACTAAAGTAAAAAGAAAAGTCCCAAATAACCCAAGGTCAACTTAGGCAGGTCAAGAGAAAGAGAAAGGTATCTCTACTTGTTTCATATGAAAAATACCCAGATGGCATCTTAAGTCATAGCCTTGTATCTCCCAGCCTCCTGCCCTGTTGTGCCAGAGAAGATGATCCTTCTCTGGGCACAGTGCCCTGTCCTGGTACAGAGCTACAGAAGACAGGAGGAGGATCAGAGATTAATATACTGATTAGCATCTAAAATCCATCCATGCCCTAAATCAGGCACTTGGGTCCAATGTTGCAAAGGCTATTTAAATAAACAGAAGCAACCTACCAAGCCCTAATGACAAGATTCAGGATGTGGTGGAAAGAATAAGTACCACAGAAACCACTATCACTGCAGAGCCTCAAAACTCGGTAATCCTTAATGATTCTAGGATGATGCCAGCGATGGTGACTACCATCCATGGGTACTGCTGTGGCTACCAAAGGACACAGAATAAGCAATTATTTCCACTTTGTGCTCTCATGAGAATTTAGTTTTATCAGTAATAATTTTCAATAAACTCTAATGCACACTTCTATAAGGCCTTTTACATATATTATCTCATTTTATCTGCTAGCAACCGTACAGTGTGATTATCCATATTTTAACATACGATTATTCATATTTTAACTCTGAAATATTAACTTGTTCAAGGTCACCCAGTCATAGAGACGGGACTCCATTCATTCATTTAACAAACATTTATAGATAAAGATGCCAAGCATCATTCTAGGTGTTGGGGATACACTGGCGAACAATCCAAGTTCTCAGCTCTCACAGAACTTGTGTTCTGCTTGGAATTTGAATCAGGCCAATTTCACTCCAAAGCCCTTTTTTTTTTGTGACATCATAGGGACTATAGCCACAAAATTGAAAACATTGATATGGCAGACAAGAGAGAAGAGGCACTGAAAGTATACTCTTTGAAAACAAGAAACCCCCAAACAGATCCCAGTAAGGAGAAAAGGCAATTACCTTGACACACTTCACATTTATTCCTGGACATACAAACTTCTTCCAGAGGAGAATGGCTTTGCTCTCCCCACAAGTTATGGGGTAAGCAATTTCCATATCCTCATTTGCTTCTATAGTGCTTGCATCTGAAAATGAAAAAAATATATCAGTTATTTATTGAACGCTTTTTCCCAAAAGCTTAATTCAAAATCTCTAGTCTCTTGGTTCCTCGGAGTAGCTAACAGTTCACATTGGCTGGTATCATTTTGGAATCTTCTGGAAGAAGTTTGACATAACAGCTCTCTTACCAAGCTCACACTACATCCAAGATACTGTCCTATGTACTTTTACATGCTTAATCTTACTTAGTTCTTACAACAATCCTGGGAGGCAATAATTGTTTCCGATGTATGTAGGTGCAACTCGGAAAGGTGAAGTGACTTTCCCAAGGCATACAGCTAAGAAGTGAGAAAGCAGGATTTAAACTCTGGCTTGTCTAGTTTCAAACTTTTTTTTCAGTTTCTTTCCACCGACTGCCTTCCAATCAACACCTCGTACGTCCTAATCAGCAACTTCCCTCATGACAGATCAACCTTGAGGCTCTAATTTCTTTGTGGAATTTTTGCAGATGAAAAATCTTTTCAGTACCCTAGCAAACTGATGTTAAATAATCAACTGACGGGCCTAGTCAGTGGTGTCTCTAGATGCACCATCATCAAACTCATGCAGCACTGGTAGGACGTACTGGGTTGGGGGAAAAATATAAGGCACAAAAGGCAAGAAATCTCAACCAAGGAAGCTAAGATCAAAGATACCAGAATAACAAAAAGACTTACCGATCCCTTCTTCAATTTTGTGAATCGTATGAGTTTCTACTGCCACAACTGCTGTGTTGTTCTCGGACCCAGGTTCATAAATCCTGTTGTAAAAGTGTCCATCGATAAACAAACTACATAAATCATGAAAAAATTAATATTCACAGCATGGGGTTAAGAAATTTGTTATAATCTATCTCAAAAGGAATAAAATAAATATACTTTACAACTCTATGTTAGTGCTTTAATAGTTTCCCATTGTATTTAAACTCCAAGCTACCCAGGACTACTTAGCAGCTACAACCATGGACATGAATCAACAACTTTCTCACCTCAAAGGAAAGTTCCTCTTGCTACTGTCTTTACATCACCACTTGTTACTGTTTCACACTAGACTTTTCCCTTCATACCTTAAATGCTTATGACATAAAATATTGCTTCAAGTATAAGATTAAGTTATATTATAGAATTATCCTAAGAAGACTAAAAAGTAATACTGTTGGACAATTCAAGACAGGAAGAACCCAGGGCACCTGGGTGGCTCCGCCGATTAAGCATCTGCCCTTTGGGGGCGCCTGGGTGGCTCAGTGGGTTAAGCCGCTGCCTTCAGCTCAGGTCATGATCTCAGAGTCCTGGGATCGAGTCCCGCATCGGGCTCTCTGCTGAGCAGAGAGCCTGCTTCCCTCTCTCTCTCTCTCTCTCTGGCTGCCTCTCCATCTACTTGTGATTTCTCTCTGTCAAATTAATAAATTTAAAAAAAAAAAAAAAAAAAAAAAAAAAGCATCTGCCCTTTGTTCAGATCTGCTCAGGACCCTGGGATTGGGCCCCAAGTGGGGCTCCTTGCTCTGCGGGGAACATGCTTCTCCCTCTCCCTCTGCCTGCTGCTCCCCCTGCTTGTGCTCTCTCTCTCACTGTCAAATAAATAATAAATAAAATCTTTTAAAAATCTTTTTTTTTTAAAAAGATCATTGACCATAGAAGCTGATGTCCTTTGTTGGAATCTAGATACTTTAGTCTTTCTTTAGCACTTTAGCATTTTTCAAAGGGTCATAATCAAACTATTGATATGAACAGAGCCTAGTGAAAAAAAAAAAGAAAGAAAGAAAAAGGAGAGAGACAGAGACAGAGAGATAGACTATGCCCAAAGTAACTAGCATTAACTAGAAGTATCACTTAGGGAAAGTCTTTGTAAAATGTTTCTACCTTCTGTGGTGCCTGGGTGGCTTAGTCATTAAGCACAGGATTCTTGATTTCAGCTCTGGTCAGCATCTCAGGGTCCTGAGATTGAGCCCTGCATCAGGCTCTGCACTGGGTGTGGAGCCTGATTAAAATTCTCTGACTCCTACTCTCCATCCCCACCTCCCTCTCAAAAAAATTTAAATAAATAGGGATGCCTAAGTGGCTCAGTCGTTAAGCAACTGCCTTCAGCTCAGGTCCTGGGATCCTGGGATCAAGCCGCACATGGCATCGGGCTCCCTGCTCAGCAAAAGGTCTGCTTCTCCCTCTCCCACTCTTCCTGCCTCTCCATGTCAAATAAATAAATAAAATCTTTTTTAAAAAAGAAAAAAAATTAAATGGTTTTACCTTCTAAGAAATGGACTCAGATAACCTAATAAAATATACTAACAACATTTAATTTCTATAATAAACTTATTGTACTAACTATTGCATCTTTTCTTTAAAAGATTTTATTCATTTAGGGGCACCTGGGTGGCTCCGTGGATTAAAGCCTCTGCCTTCGGCTCAGGTCATGATCCCAGGGTCCTGGGATCGAGCCCCACATCGGGCTCTCTGCTCAGCGGGGAGCCTGCTTCCTCCTCTCTCTCTCTCTGCCTGCTTCTCTGCCTACTTGTGATCTCCCTCTGTCAAATAAATAAATAAAAATCTTAAAAAAAGAAAAAGAAAAGAAAAAAAAAGATTTTATTCATTTATTTGAAAGAGAGAGAGAGAGCACAAAGGGAAAGGGAGAAACAGACTCCTCACAGAGCAGAGAGCCCAATGTGGGGCTCCATCCCATGACCCGAGCCAAAGGCAGACATTTAACTGTCTGAGCCACCCAGGTGCCCCTGCATCTTGTTACTTGAAAGCACCCCCATGGTGACGCCTCTAGCACAGGCCTCTCCTCTTAATTTCACACCAGGACACAGTTTACTTGCTAAATGAATAAACGCTTCTGGATGTCCCATAGCAGTTTGTTGAATTTATTATGTCTAAAATAACCAAGTTCTCTTCCCTCTCCCAAACCACTCTTCTTATATTTCCTATCCCTGTTAATGGCACCACCAGCACTTTACAGCCTAAGACAGAAGCCTGGGGATTACATCAGATTTTTCCCTCTTCCTCCTCCTCAACTCCCACATACTCAGCCACCAAATCCTACCAGATGTAACTACTTAACACGAGCCAGCCTCCCTGTCTCTTTTTCCTCTGCTACTGCCTTAATTCAGACTGCAGCATCTCTGGTCTAAACTAGTCTCCTTGCATCTCCTGATCTCTATATTCCTATGGGAGTGATCATGTAAACCCCTCCTTAAAACCCTTCAAGAACCCTCTACTTGCTGTTATAAAAAAGCCCCAAATCCTTCATAGGATATTTAAGTTGCTCCAAGATCGGGCCCCTGGTTTCAAGTCTCCCTAAACCTCACCTTATAATCCAAGCCCTAGGGCGCCTGGGTGGCTCAGTGGGTTAAAGCCTCTGCCTTTGGCTCAGGTCATGATCCCAGTGTCCTGGGTTCAGGCCCCGCATCGGGCTCTCTGCTCGGCGGGGAGCCTGCTTCCCCCTCTTTCTCTCTGCCTGCCTCTCTGCCTATTTGTGATCTCTGTCTGTCAAATAAATAAATAAATAAAATCTTTAAAAAAAAAAAATAATAATAATCCAAGCCCTAGTCATACCAAATTATTTGTGGTTCCCAGAATTGTCATCTTTCACACCTTCCCTCCTTGTTCTACTTCCCCCTTTCCCCAGAACAACCTTCCTCATCTGTTTGTTTGTTTTTTAAAGATTTTATTTATTTGAGAGAGAGCATGGTAGAGAGAGAGAGAGAGAGAGAGCATGCATGCCAGTGCACAAGCATGGGGGTGAGGGAGGGAAAAGTAGGAGCCGAAAGCAGGGCTGGATCCCAGGACCCTGGGATTATGACCTGAGCCAAAGGTAGACGATTAACCAACTAAGCCACCCAGGTGACCCTGTTTGCTTTTAAGATTTTATTTATTTATTTATTTATTTTTAAAGGTTTTATTTGTCAGAGAGAGAGCATAGCAGGCAGAGTGGCAGACAGAGGCAGAGAGAGAAGCAGGATCCTTGCTGAGCAAGGAGCCCCATGCGGGACTTGATCCCAGGACCCTGGGATCATGACCGGAGCTAAAGGCAGTGGTTTAACCGACTGAGCCACCCAGGTCTCCCCAAGACTTTATTTTTAAGTATTCTCTACACCCAATGTGGAGCTTGAATTTACAATCCCAGGATCAAGAATCGTATGCTCTATTGACTGAGCCAACCAGGTGCCCTCCTATTTGTTTTTTAATGAGTAGCCTCTATGATGCCTTTTCTTCCAATAAACCCTCCAGTACAATCACCTATCTCCTTCTTTGTCACCCAGCTATACTTCAGGCTTTTGTCACAACACATATAACACTTAGTATTATATATTTGTTCAGCTGTCTGCCTCTCCTTAAGCACAGTCTTAGAGGCTCCCAAGAACAGAGATCATGTCTTATTTATTTATTCAATTTTGTATGTCTAGTGTGTCGAATACTAACTAGAACATGACAAGGTACTCAATAAGTAGTTGGTCAGTTAATGAGGATTATGATAAATATGAGAAACTACTGCTTCAAGTAAGTTCAGTAAATTCACTCTAAATTGACCGGTACGTGCAAAATCCTTTAAAAGAAGAAATTCAGGGGCACTTGGGTAGCTCAGTGGGTTAAGTCTCTGCCTTCGGCTCAGGTCATGATCCCAGGGTCCTGGGATCGAGCCCCGAGTTGGGCTCTCTGCTCAGCGGGGAGCCTGGTTCCCTTCCTCTTTCTCTGCCTACTTGTGATCTCTGTCAAATAAATAAATAAAATCTTAAAAAAAAAAAAAAAGAAGAAGAAGAAATTCATATTTAGGGCGCCTGGGTGGCTCAGTGGGTTAAAGCCTCTGCCTTCGGCTCAGGTCATGATCCCAGGGTCCTGGGATCGAACCTCACATCGGGCTCTCTGCTCAGCAGGGAGCCTGCTTCCTCTTCTCCCTCTGCCCGCCTCTCTGCCTACTTGTGAACTCTGTCAAATAAATAAATAAAATCTTTAAAAAAAAAAAAAGAAAGAAAGAAATTCATATTTATTTACTTATTTATCTTAAAATTTTTATTTATTTGACAGAGAGAGAAAGAGACCACGAGAGGGAACACAAGCAGGGGAGAGGAAGAGGGAGAAGCAGGCCTCCTGCTGAGCAGGGAGCCCAACAAGGGACTCAGTCCCAGGACTCTGGGATCATGACCTGAGCCAAAGGCAGACACATAATGACTGAGCCACCCATGCACCCCAAAGAAATTCTTATTTATACATAATCTCAACAATCAGTAAATTGCACATGCTGTGGGAAGTAGGGGTACAGTCTATATACAAGGTTTTATCAAGAAAAAATTTCCAGGGCAACTGGGTGGCTCAGTGGGTTAAGCCTCTGGCTTCGGCTCAGGTCATGATCTCAGGGTCCTGGGATCAAGACCCACATCGGGCTCTCTGCTCAGTGAGGAGCCTGCTTCCCCCTCTCTCTCTCTCCCTGGCTCTCTGCCTACTTGTGATCTCTCTCTTTCTGTCAAATAAATAAATAAAATTTAAAAAAAAAAAAAAGAAAAAATTTCCTAGGATGTTTCAGTGACTCAGTCTGTTAAGTATCCAACTTTTTTTTTTTTTTAAGATTTTATTTATTTATTTGACAGAGAGAGACATCACAAGTAGACAGAGAGGCAGGCAGACGGGGAGGGGGGAGCAGGCCCCCCACCAAGTAGAGAGGACCCTGAAATCATGACCCAAGCCAAAGGCAGAGGCTCAACCCCCTGAGCCACCCAGGCGCAACAAAGTATCCAACTCTTGATTTTAGCTCAGGTCATGATCTCAGGGTCATGAGACTGAGCCCCATGTCAGGCTCCATGCTGAGCATGAAGCCTGTTTGGGATTCTTTCTCTCCCTCTGCTCCTCCCGGCTGAACACATGCTTGCTCACTCTCTAAATAAATACGTTAAGTAAGTAAGTAAAATACAACTAGAGAAATCAACTGAGCATTGACTGGCTGGCATCTCAAAATTCAGTACCTGAAAATTATTCATTTGCTCATACGGCAAATTCAGTATAAACAGTATGTTGGGGAGTCAATGTTGTACAAAGATGCCTATAATCTAATCAAGAAACGAGAGCAATGTCATTTGGAAAATAAAAAAAGCCACACACACAAAATAAATGGAACTAATCTTCAAAATAATTAAATCTCTAAGTAGTTGAGAAGTGTTCTCTGTGTCTAGCAGGGATAGGATAAGTGACAACTGGAGCATTTTAGGAAAGAGAGAAGAAACAATGACTCTAAGAGAAAATAAAGCTGCCATGCATTAAAAAATCTATTCTTTAATTCTTCCTCATTACCGTTCCTCAAAGGATAACAACTGCAAGTATGTGTGTACATAACAACTGAAGTTCCCAAACAAGCGAATTTGAATAGGCAAGCATAATCTTTTGGTGCAAATAAAAATTCTAATCATTTTATTCACTGTATGTCAGTAATTATTTTTTAAGATTTTATTATTATTATTTTTTAAGTAATCTCTACATCCAGTATGGGGCTCGAACTCACAACGTCAAGATCAGGTGTCACATAGTCCAACTGAGCCAGCCAGGAACCCCATCAGTATTTATATCAACTTTCTTTCACAGATCTTAGAATATTTCCTTCAATATTCAGAAATGTCAGCAAACTATGGTTAAATTTTAAAAACTAAAAAATCCTTACTTTTATAAGATACATACTAATGTCTGGGATTGCTTCAAAAAATTCAAGAGTAGGTGGATATAAAGATGAAATAAGACTGGCCATGTGTTGATAACTGTTGAAGTTGGGTGATGGGTGTGTACATGGGGGTTCATTACAGCATTTTTCTTAAATTTCGGGGTATATTTGAAATTTCCTATACTAAAAAGTTTAAGTTACCAAGAGAGGTTAACTGTCTTTCTCCCTAAGTGTTTTAAGACAAGGTATGTTACTTAGTAGGTTGAGACTGGATTACGTGTTTGCCCATGAACTTTTTTTTTTTTTTTTTAAGGATTTTGTTTATTTATTTGTCAGAGAGAGAGAGAGTGGTCACATGCACACAAGCAGGCAGAGTGGCAAGCAGAAGCAGAAGGAGAAGCAGGCTCCCCGCTGAGCAAGGAGCCCGATATGGGACTCAATCCTGGGATCATGACCTGAGCCAAAGGCAGCGGGTTAACTGACTGAGCCCCCAAGGTGTCCCACGAACACTTTTTTTTTTAAGTAGGCTCCACGCTGGGTGTGGAGTCCAATACGGCACTTGAACTCACAACCTTTAGATCAAGACCTGAGGTGAAATCAAGAGTTGGATACTTAATCAACTGAGCCACCCAGGCACCCCCTTTTTTTCTTTTTTTTAAGTAATCTCTACACCCAACATGGCGCCCAAACTCACAACCCTGAGATCAAGAGTTACGTGCTCCACTGAGCCAGATGCCCCAAGAACATTTCTAATCTTATGAAGAAACTTTCATACGTTCCTCAGGATAAAATAACTAACTACCCCCTCCTTCTCTCTGTAAATATAATTCTTATTTAAACTTCAAAACCCAGGGGGTGCCTGGGTGGCTCAGATGGTTAAGCATCTACCTTTGGCTCAGATCATGATCCCAGGGGCCTGGGACTGAGCCCCACGTCTGGTACCCTGCTCAGTGGGGACCTGCTTCTCCCTCTGCCATTCCCTCTGCTTGTCCTCTCTGGCTCTCCCTATCCCTCTGTCAAATAAATAAAATGTTAAAAAAATAAATGCATAAATACATAAATATATAAATAAAAATAAACTTCAAGACCAATTAAAAAGTCTTATATCTTCTTTCAAATTCATAGTGATCCTCTGAATTCAAGCTACTTCCTAACCATGATACTCAGTACTTCTTAGATTTTGCCATGTAAATGACCTCTTTATTTACATATATGTTACTTCTTGTTTGCACAACTAGACTGCAAGCTCCATGATGGTGGGAACCATGTGCGATAATTTCTTCCAACACTGTGTAATACATTATAAAATAATAGGTCGTTGACATGTATTTTTTGATAAACTAAGCTTGATTAATTTGTCCACCCCTTAGGGTCCAGACTGCTTCTGGTAGGAAAACTTTTGTAGTTGCCTTGCCTAATCTCCTCTGACTCTAACTATACTGTCTTTCAGTAAACTTGCACCAAGGTGGGCGCCTGGGTGGCTCAGTGGGTTAAGCCTCTGCCTTCAACTCAGGTCATGATCTCAGGGTCCTGGATTGAGTCCCACATCGGGCTCTCTGCTCAGCAAGGAGCCTTCTTTCCCCTCTCTGTCTCTGCGGGCCTCTCTTCTACTTGTGATCTCTGTCAAATAAATAAATAAAATCTTAAAAAAAAGAACAAAATAGCCTTGTATCAAGGCCCTGTGCTCAACAGTGTGGATCAGTAAGAGGGAGCCATGTAACTTACCCTCAAAGAGCTTACAGTGGAGAAGAGGGAAAGAGAAAGAGACAAGGTCACAGTAACTACTGTAATAAGTACAACTATGACAAATATAGCACACAATACTTTATAAAGATGAAAACTTAGCCAGTACTGAGAGATTGATGTTGAATATTCCCTTGTGCTAAGCAATCACACAGTTTCACACAATTTCCCCACTCTTTAAACCTCCCAAATTTTTCAGAAGATCCAAATCTCTAGTCACTTACCCTTGCTGCACAGGCTGTAACTGCAAGATCACTTGAGTTTTAGTGTCTTCAGGGTTCTCTCCTTCATTTCCTTCAGTGGGTACCACAACCACATCCCCCACTGGGACACTCACTTCCGCATTAGCCATCTTTCACATGAAGTCAGATAGCTGGGCTGCTGTCGGAAACAAGAAGCACTAGTGACTTGGTCTGGTTTGTAAAGATGGCAACTGGGTGCCTGGGTGGCTCAGTTGGTTAAGCGACTGCTTTCAGCTCAGGTCATGATCCTGGAGATCCTGGGATTGAGTCCCACATCTGGCTCCCTGCTCAGTGGGGAGTCTGATTCTACCTCTGACTCTCCTCCTTCTCATGCTCTTTTTCTCTCATTTTCTCTCTCTCAAATAAATAAAATCTTTAAAAAAAATAAAGAAAATAAAGAAAAAATGGCAATCGTAGTAAAGGAAGACCAAGATAATTATGACTACCAATTCCAAGATCGCAGTCCTCTGAAGAGGACGGGAACTGTGAGAAGAGGCTGACCTAGGCTCTGATCTTTCCAGAAATGCCTTAGTACTCACTTGCTGATTTAGGCTTTCTTAGGTTTTGTGATTGTACTGGACCTGCCCTTTTTTTTTTTTTTTTTTAAGATTTCACTTATTTATTTGAGAGAAGAAGAGGGAGAGAGAGGAACAGAGTCACCACTGAACAAAGGGCCTGACACAGGACCTGATCCCAGGATGCTGGGATCATGACCTGAGCGAAAGGCAGACACTTAACCAACTGAGCCACCCAGGTGCCTTGGAACCTGCTCTCAAGAATCAATTGTTCCAACTCTGAGTTTAGTGACATCAAATTGGTAGCTTGAAATCAGTGATGCTGGGAGTATACACCACAGATATGGCAAGCACTAGAGGACAGGATTTTTTTTTTCCTGGAGAACTGATTTCCAGCACACCACTAGTTCCATCCCAAACAGGAAGCTTCTAGAAAGTAGGAATCATCTATTTTCTTTGTAATAGCCACTGCACCTCATCAAATGCTCCGTCCTTTGTGAATTACTTAAAAAGGATCCGGTAAGGGGTGCCAGGGTGGCTCAGTTGTTAAGAGTCTGCCTTTGGCTCAGGTCATGATCCCAGGGTATGGGGATTGGGACGGAGCCCAGCATCAGGCTCCCTGCTCAATGGGAAGGCTGCTTCTCCCTCTCCCACTCCCCCTGCTTGTTTTCCCTCTCTGTTTCTGTCAAATAAATAAATAAAATCTTCAAAGGAAAAATAAAAGTATCCGCTAAATGAAATAAACTGCATAGGAAGAAAAATGATTTGTATTGTGTGGTTGTTTAATAAATTCTGAATCCAACTGTATGTCTTCTAGGAACTTCTTACTATCTCTTTGCCTCAGATTGAAGGGAGAGATGATCTTGCCTGACATCTCCCTTGCATACTTGTTGGGAAACCAGTGTCCAACACCAGGTGCTCCTTGACTCTAATGTAATTCAAAGCATCATCCCAATTTTCATGAAAATTATGAGGGCCCCTGGATATTCTGCAGTGGTTAGTTCTCACAGCTGCAAAGAAAGGAGTCACTTAAGAGAGTATAGGTAAGAGCACTGTGTTTACTTAGGTATGTGAGATGATTAGGATATGCTGATAAGAGTAGGCACATGGTAGAAGCACGTTTGAATGTGGGACTGGTAGAAACCAAATCCACATCTGACTTTGTCACAGCACTTGTCTACAATATGCATAGTTAAGGATGGCACTCAAAGTCTCCCGAATCTGGCCCCCAAAGAGTTTTCCAGTTTCATCTGCAACTGCGATTCCCCTAGAACCTCAAGTGCCAGCCATACCAGCCTCCCCCTGTACTCTGAATATACAATAGGTACCTTCAGGTTTCTATACCTTTTTTATTCCTTAAGCCCAAACTCTCTTTTCCCTCAACTTTTCCCTTCAAGACCCAGTTCAAAACCTCCCTCCGCCACAAAGCCCCTGCCAAATCATTTTCTTTTCTCCAGTCCCCCAACACTTGCTTTGTAGCTCTCTTTTAATGATTACCACACTGTGCTCTGTATTGTAGTTAACTGAACAGACCTGTATTTCCATAACTGAACTATACTCTCTATGAGGTACTGCTTCTTTCTTTTTTTAAAATTTTTTTTCTTATTTTTTGGTATTTTTAATTCTATGAGGGCAGGAGTTGATTCTTTAGGTTTTTTTTTTTTTTAAGGTTTTATTTATTTATTTGACAGAGATCACAAGTAGAGAGGCAGGCAAAGAGAGAGGGAGAGGGAAGCAGGCTCCCTGCTGAGCTGAGAGCCCGACGTGGGACTTGATCCTGGGACCCTGAGATCATGACCAAGCCTGTCTCTGGGCGCCTGGGTGGCTCAGTGGGTTGAAGCCTCTGCCTTCGGCTCGGGTCATGGTCCCGGGGTCCTGGGATCGAGCCCTGAATCGGGCTCTCTGCTCGGCGGGGAGCCTGCTTCCCTTCCTCTCTCTCTGCCTGTTTCTCTGCCTACTTGTGATCTCTGTCTGTCAAATAAATAAATAAAATCTTTAAAAAATAAAAATAAAAAGCCTGTCTCAGGACACCTGAGTGGCTCAGTTGGTTAAACCACTGCCTTCGGCTCGGGTCATGATCCTGAGGTCCTGGGTTCAAGTCCCACATCAGGCTCCTTGCTCAGTGGGGAGCCTGCTTCTCTCTCTGCCTCTGCCTGCCACTCTGACTGCTTGTGCGGGCTCGCTCTCTCTCTGACAAATAAATAAAATCTTTAAAAAAATAAAAAAATAAAAAGCTTGTCTCCCACAGTCCTGTTCATCATGGTACTGACACATTGGTTCAATCAATTTTTGTTTGTATTTGACCTAGTTAAAATTCCTTATATCAGACTTAATCTTCTGCCTTTTATGATTCTCACACTTTTTTCCTGAATGCTATACCACTTGTACCCAAATGCCTCTTAAAATTTATCTTGTAGACACCTTCAACTGAACTCATGTTCTCTCATAAACCTGCTCCTGTTTCCTGCCTCTATAAATGGCACTATCCTCTATTTTCTCAAGCCAGAAACTACTGAGTTATTTTTCAGCCTTCTCTTTCTAAATCCAATCAACCACCAAATCCTATCCATTCTATCATCTGTATTTTTCTTTTAACCATCCCCCATCCTCCATCTGTGCTGCCACCACCATATTCTAAGCCGCCACACTGATACCTGAATTTTTCCAGCTGCTTCTCATCAGTATCCTAATCTCTGGTCTTGCTCTCCACTCCATTATCTACAGAGCCCACAGAGTCATCTTACTAAAGGCCACAGGCCATTTCCCCATTTCGGAATCCTTCAGTGGATTCCCTTTGCTACTGAAGTGCAAGCATCTTAACAGTGCTTATAGAATCCTCCAAGTCTGTCCCTTGTCCACATGTTAGTCTCGTTTCTCATAGTTCTTCCTCTCATGCTGTGGGCTCCTGTCGCCAATTTTTAAAAAATTTTTCAAACATGCCATATTTCCTCACCTGAGTCTTCACACTTGTTTCCTCTACCGGGAATTCTCCTCCTTCCTGTCTGGCTAGTCACTGCTAAACTTTTATAACTTATTTAAAATGTCACATCCTGGGATGCCTAGCTGGCTCAGTCAGTACAGCATGCAACTCTTGATCTGAGAGTCAGGAGTTCAAGCCCCATGTTGAGCATAGTGTTTACTTAAAAAATAAATAAAATAAAATAAAACAAAACAAAATAAAATATATACACACACATACATACATGTTCATTTACAGGGAGGCTAGATGTAAGCTTGCATTCTTGCTTCTTAGTACCTGCTGCAGCACCCCTGTCATCACCATTAACTCATTTCATCAGCCTCTCCTCACCAGACTACATCCTGGGAGAGCAAAGATGGCTTTCCTTTTTCAACAACTCCCCTATAACTAGTTCAGTACCCAGAACACAGGAGTAAATAAATAGTGTTCAAATATCAGACTATTTACAAAACTGCCTACCTAAAACTTTCTAAGGAAATCTGGCACATAACAGGTATGTAATAAATTTCTGTGTAGTGAATGACTCGCCTTGCCCTAAAAGACTTCTAGAATTTTCTACTTTTCTAAATTAGGGGATATAAATTTGCTTAGGTAGCTAGGCTAAGCTTATGTCTGTCATTTTGGCCAGTTCAAAAAATATTTACCGAGTCTCTACTCCACATCAGGCACAGAATTAGACTCACTGGAGATGAAAAGGGACAGTGTATGCTCTTAAGAAATTAAGGAAAAGAGATGCATGATATTGTCACATATTAGAGAAAAAATTAATTGCAAAATATTACAGTACACTATCTGAACTTACATAAATTAAAGGTTTAAAACTAGGAATAGGGGCACATGGATGGCTCAGTCAGTTAAGTGCCCCCCTCTTTATCTCAGCCCAGGTCATGATCTCAGGGACTGAGTCCTGCAAAACTCCAAGCTCAGTGGGAAGTCGGCTTCAGAATTCTCTCTCCCCCTGCCCCTTCCCACCCAAAAATAAACCTAAAAAAAAAAAACAAAAACTAGGGATTAAAAAAAGAGAATCAGGGGCACCTCCGTGGCTCAGTTGGTTAAGCCTCTGCCTTCCGCTCTGGTCATTGCTCTTAGGGTCCTGGGATGGAGCCCTGCATCTGGCTCTCTGCTCAGCAGAGGGCCTGCTTCCCCCCTCTCTCTCTGCCTGCCTCTCTGCCTACTTGTGATCTCTCTGTTAAATAAATAAATAAAATCTTTTTTTAAAAAAAGCTTGAATCAGGGTGCCTGGGTGGCTCAGTGGGTTGGGCCACTGCCTTCGGCTCGGGTCGTGATCTCAGGGTCCTGGGATCGAGTCCCGCATCGGGCTCTCTGCTCAGCAGGGAGCCTGCTTCCTCCTCTCTCTCTCTCTGCCTGCCTCTTTGCCTACTTGTGCTCTCTGTCAAATAAATAAATAAAATCTTTAAAAAAAAAGCTTGAATCATAAAAATATAGCTTGAATGAAAAAAATCAGAGCTAACATTTGCTGGACACTTATTGTCAAGCACTATTCGTTACTATTACTTTATTAATGAATTTAAAAGATGTAAACTTTATCATATAACAAACTTATAGAATTTATTATTTTAAAACAGTGGTTTACAATTTTAAAAATAGCTTCAGTAGGGGCGCCTGGGTGGCTCAGTGGGTTAAAGCCTCTGCCTTCAGCTCAGGTCATGATCCCAGGGTCGAGACCCGCACTGGGTTCTCTGCTCAGCGGGGAGTCTGCTTCCTCCCTCTCTCTGCCTGCCTCTCTGCCTACTTGTAATCTCTGTCTGTCAAATAAATAAATAAAATCTTTAAAAAAAATAGCTTGAGTAAATTAATGGGTTAGAGGAGGAGAATTAGAAGGATGCTTCTAGTTTTAACGTTTTACCCGAAGGTTGAGTCCTCTCTACAACACTCAGAATAAGTGGTTGACTAACTACTTGATTAATACTTTCCTCAATGGGAACTCATATTTTACTCCTTAGCCCTCCCACACCTTGGAACTCAAGAGGAATGTTCTCTAACCTTCTGAGTTTATCCAAGAAGATAATTATAATCATCCACAATATGTCTCTCAGTGTCAGTTAAGAGACACAAGGTCTAATCCCACATGGCAATTCATACGTTCTTTAGAGAAGCAAGTTTAGGTCGAGTATCTCTTATTACCCTAAATACCACATTCCTAACAAGCAACCTGAAACCAGCTCTACAGACTACACTGGCTAACTGCAAGGTCATCTCTTTGAGGTGAGTATAAACTGAAAAGTAGCTCTTGTTTATAGCAACAAAAACTCCTGAGGCAAGATGACTGAGTTGCTCCTTTGGGTATTTCAGAGAAGGAGCCTGAGAGTACTCATTGTGTAATCATACAACACTCTGTAACTCTAGGGGAACACACATAAAGGAAAGATGTCATATTTATGTGAAAATAATTATTTTGTAGTTATTTTCAAAGATAAAATAGATACCTTGAAAGTAGGCACATGAATACTCACATAAGCTACTAAAAAACTAATGACGTATGACTTACTCTAGATTAAATTCATTTTTTGTGTTCTGAAAACCAATGTTTCTTTTTGTTGTTGTTTTTAAGTAATTTCTGTGCTCAACATGTGCTCAAACTCATAACCCCAAAATCGAGTCACAAGCTCCATTGACTAAGCCAGCCAGGCACTCCTGGAAGCTAGTGTTTAAAATGTGGCAGGATTATGAGTGTCACATGACTGCAGGAACATCAGAGTTGGTAGCTGAAAAGGAATAAAATAGCAGATAGCCTGAAATTTTCTAACCCTAAAACGTATTTATTTATTCCATACTGCATTGAAATTTTAATAGACTGTGTAGCCTTTTTTTTTTTTCACTTTTTAAAGATCTTATTTATTTATTTGACAGCACACGGGCATGAGTGGGGGGAGGGACAGAAGGAAGAGGAGACTCCCTGCTCGTCAGATGGGGTGGGGGCTCAATCCCAAGACCCTGAGACCATGATCCCGGACAAAGTAAAGATGCTTAACGGACTGAGCTACCCAGGCACCCCAACTGTGCAGTCTATTCTTAAGAAATTTCCAAATTAAAACTTTATTATTACTTGAGGCCAAAACTCCTTGATTTTTTCTCTTCTTCATTCCTTCTCATGTATTCAGTAATACTGAATTCATGGCACTATCAAATGTAATAAAGCCAACAAGAAGGCTATACAGGACCACTGTGAGGGACACAGCCAAAACAAATGAAGTTTGGGATAAGTCACATATTGGAGACTACTATATAGGTGCTTGGGGAAGCAATGAGATAAAAGTGTTCTTTGAAGGATCGTCACACTAGAGTCTAGGAGACTTCTGCTTAGGACAAGACCAATTCAGAGCCCAAGCTAACCCCATGAAGTTGAATACAAGTCAGCTATTTAATATGTTCGTTGAAGTAAATATGAATAAATGGTTGACTAATGACTAATGAAAAAGTCATCAAGTCAGTACCCATAACTGATACAAGGCTGATAAATTAGGGAAGACAGTCCAAACATTTAATGAAAGTCTTCCAAAAGCACTTTGGTAACCATTAGCAGAGGCAAGGGAGAAGAAAGGAATCCCTCTCAGTTCGTCTGGAATGACCTGATCCTCCCTCTTCCTCATTCTCCAGGTTAAGGAAGAATCCCAATTCTTGGTTCTCCTAAAGAGACATCAAACAAGGCCCCTTCTGTGTCTGGCAGGAAGTACTTTTGAGATTTCTCTCATCTTAAGAGAATTCAGACCTTCTCCACTTCCTTGGATAGTCAAGACTTCCCCGGATCTGTAGGTCAAGGCTTGATATGCCTAAGTCAGGTGGATCACTCTCCAGGACCCTCAGATAAGATTCTGCTGTCATTGTTCCTGCCCCTCAGGAGACACCTGGCCAATTCCCCTGTAATTTCTGAAAGTAGGGGGTATTCTAAGCTTCTTCCCCTCAACTATCTTTTCTCCGGCCCTCAAGAACATGGGTTTTCCCATCCCCTGGCACACCAGATCGTCCCGTTCTCTACCTATATATCAAAAGGTATTCAATCTCACACCCTCACAGATTTGGACCCTTCCTATTCCTACTTGAGGAGGCTCTGAGGCGGCTTCCTACTGCCCCCTCACCTCAGGGAAAGCAGGGGCCGCTCACTTTCCCTGAACCTCTTCTTCCTCGTCCCCAGCTCCCACTACCCACCGTGTCGCCACGCCTTCGGAGCAGCACCTGCCTCTTTTCCCCTGGACTGAATGGCCAAGGCCTCTAACGCGCCCCTCGAGTGAAGCTCGGGCCTCCTTCCCTCAGAAGAACCTACTCTCTTGCTCCCCCGCCAAGCTTCCGAGGGTCTCCTCCCGGGCGGGGACCCAGGCTTCCTTCACCTTTCGTCCCACCCCCACCCCCTCACCGCGCCCCCCCCCCCCGCGCCCCGGTCAAGCGCGACCGAGGCCCCTCCCCAGCTCCGCGTCGACGGGCCTGCTGCTCCCCGGGCCCCGCCTCTGGGGATACCCCGGGATCCCCGGACCCCTCGCCGGGGTCCTGGACGTCCGGGCCTCTCAGCCCCGAGTCGCTCCGGCCCCTCCGGGCCCCTCAGCCTAGGACTTCCGGGGCCCTCGGTCTGGGGGCGCGGGGCCCCCAGGCGTCCCGCTCGCCGGCGCCCGCCGCCCTCGGCCAGGGGCCGAGCCCGGGCGGCGCGGCCGGCCGCGCTGGGGGCGGCCCGGCTGCTCGGGCGGACCCAGCGGCAGCGTCCCCCCACCCCCCCGCGGCGCCGCGACGTCCGCTCGCTCCCCGGCGGCGGCGGCGGCACGCACAGGGCGTGGGGAGGCGCCCGCGGAGGCAGCAGCCCCCCGCCCCCTGCGCGCCCGCCCGCCCTCGCCGGCCGCCGCGCGGCCCCCGCGCCCGCCCCCCCGCCCCCACCCCACCCCGCGCCCGCGCCCGCGCGCCCACCCCTCCCCCTCCTCACCGTCTCCGTCGGGCGGGCGGGCGGCGAGCGGCCAGGGCGGGCGGGCGACGGAGCATGCGCAGAGGCCGCCACGGCCGCTACTGCCACCGCCGCCGCCAGGCCGGGCTTCAACACTTCCGGCCGCCGCCGTCGGCGAGCTGGCGCCTTAAAGGGGACGCGTCCCTATTGCGGGCCCAGCGGAGGATGAACCTCGGCCAGAGGGATTTGAGTGAGCTTTTACCTGAGCAGGACTCTTCTGCTCTGGAGAGTCAGTATTGGAAAGGGGTCTGGGGACCCTAATAACTCTTCTGCCCCCACTTCACGGTAAGGAAAAAGAGGTCTAAATTAAAGAGTCGCTTCATCCACACTCAGAGGCAGAAGCTTGTCTCTCGACTCCTCTGGAGGACTGCCCGTTTCACCTCCCCAAATCCAGTTTTATGGAGTTTACATGTTACACACCTTCAGGGTTATGACCAACTATCAATTCGGAATCAAAAATCTGTTTGAGTATAGGGTCAGTAAGTGGTCACGAGTCCAAGAGCAGACTGCTTGCATTCTGTGAGCCACACGTGTTTGCCAAGCTTTGCCTGGTTGTGAGGTTATGGGTTCAAGTCTTAGCTTCTTCGGGGGGGCGTTATTAACAGCTCCAAGTGTGTATGTCGCCTAAGGCATAAGGTTGTTGTGAGTATTAAAAGAGGTGTTACTTGAAAAGCGTTTAGGAAAATTTCTGGGGCCGGTAATAGTAACTAGCAAATATTAAGACCTTTCTATATGGCTAAGCGTTGGGGAAGATGCTTGGTCTCCTATAATATTCCCAGCAACCCTACTAAGCAACTTTTTCTCACTCCCCATTTACAGACTAAAAACAAAAACAGGGGCTCCTGGGTGGCTCAGTAGGTTAAGCCTCTGCCTTTGGGTCAGGTCATGATCTCAGGATCCTGGGATCTAGCTCCTGGGGTGGGGGGGGGGGTCTCTGCTCAGCAGGAGCCTGCTTCCCCCCTCTCTCTGCCTGCCTCTATGCCTACTTGTGATCTCTCTCTCTGTCAAATAAATAAAATCTTTAAAAATAAATAAAATAAAAGCAAAGCAAAACCAAAACAAACAAAAAAACCCAGGAGAGGGGCAAGAGAAGTTAACTAATTCCTCAAAGTCAAAGTAACCTGTAAATGGTATAGATGGGCAGGCCCTCTATTCAGGCCCTCTTTCCCCTGAGTCCAAGGCTATAATCGCTGAGATGGTTGCTCTCCTTATTAGGAACAAATGGGGTGGTGATATGGAGCACTTTTTTAACAGGAAAGAATTGCTTCCCCATCTTGCCTCCTGTGAGTCATCTCTGCTGGATGTCCCCACCACCATGAAGACGTACAGGAAGTCTTACAAATTCTTGATTCAAGGAGAGGCAAGGAGACCCATGAGTCAACAATAGAACTGAATTTGGCTTAGGGATGTTGGCCAACTCTAATCTTAAGCCTCGATTTACTCATCTGTAAAATAGAGATGATTTTCCTACTGTGCCCGCCTCTCCGGGCTGTTTCCAGGATCAAATGAGATGTAGTACCCACATTAGTATCTGTTCTTATCATCAAGATAAGATGATAACTTACACATTATCAGGTGGTTTTGAATATAACAGGGCAGCCTGGAATTGTGACCTATGTGAACTGTTCCTTAGTGGGACCATCTGTATCTTTTGATCATGCATTGAACACTCTGTACATTTACTAAAACTCTGTCCTTCCCTTCCAGAAGCTCTTGGTCCACCTTCTTCAGACATAGAATTGAAAACAACAGAATGGTACAGTGTGATAGATATCCTAGAGGTATAAACTAAGCACTGAAAAAGTTCAAAGGGCTCTCTCTGGAGAATTCCTGAAAAGCTTTAGAGAGGAGGGGTATTTGAACCTGGTCTCAGAAATAAATCAAAGGGAAAATGGGGAAGAACATTCCAAAAAGCATATGTGCAAAGACAAAGAAGAAATGATGAGAAATGGGCTGAAGAGGGAAGCTAGAACCAAGTGATTGTCCTAAGGAGTATGGAGCTAGCCTGCATATTTGGGAACCCAAGGAAGGTTTAAGTTCCTGCCATCTGCACTCCTAACACCCAGCCCAGCCCACAGGACTTGCCTGGACCTCCCTCCCAGATGCTCTTTACCCTACACTCCTAGAGGTGGTAATCTTTTGAAGAGATAAAGTCAGATGTGACTTGCCTGTGAAAAACTCCTTAATAGCCTCCCATTGCACTCAAATAAAACCCAGTACTCCCCACCTACTGACCCAGCACTACCACCAGGCCCACCAGGCATGATCGTCCAGCCTTCCTCTTTCTGCCCTTCACTCAGTGTGCTCCAGACATCCTGAGCTCCTTTGTGTGTTGGGAACCCCCTTAGGGCCTTGTCACTAGCTCTTTCCTCTACCTGGAAAGCACCTCCCTCCAGTCTTCAGAGCTCGTTCTCATCCTTTGTTCCTCACAGGCCTTCCCCTGGCTCCCAACCTAAAGTGGGGTCCCCAGCCACATTCTTTCCCCTCATTGCTGCCCCCAGTTCCATCAGGGTAACTGTCATGTTCATCTAGGGGACAAAGACCACTTCTGAAAAAAGTCCCCTGCCCATGCCTACTTTCTCTCAATCCCCCTGCTTACTTTGATAGCAATCCCCACAATTTGAAATGCCCTAGATTTCTTATTTACCTATTTTGGGTCCATCTGTATCATTTACCCCTCATAGTATTTGGAGCAGAGTTTGTACATGGCAAATGTTTGTTGATTGACTAAATGACTGAGTAATCAGAAAAATCAGAAGGTATGGACTGGGGAGGAGAAAGACCAGGAAAAGCAAGCTATGTCAGTGAGACTGCTATGATCATCCAGCAAGAGAGAGAGGGGGCCTTCTGCAGGGCAGAGCCAGAACACATCCTCAGGGAGCCAGTGTGCTCCAGACAGTTTCAAATTGGAACCAACAGGTGTTAGTGACCTACTAGATGTGGGGAAGGAAAGAAAAAGACAATGATGACTTCCCAGGGAAGGAACAAATCAGGAATAGTTCATTGGGTTGAGGGAAAGTAGAAATGATGAGTCACTTTGGACTTCTTGAGTGTAAGGTGTTTGGAGGGCCATCCAAATGAAGGTGTTCAGAAGGAAGTTAGATTGACTTGTCCAGGCAAGAGTCCAGGGCTGGGATCTAGGAACTGTCACCTGGATGGGATCATAACAGGCCAAGAGTGGATGAAGCCACCCAAGAAGAGAGGGAGGGGGCTATATGCCCAAAACTTGGGAACATTAAGCTGAGAGGAACCTGCCAGGACCAACCAGAGGTCGTAAAAATGGGGAAGAAAGGAAGTCCAGAGGGTAGGCAGGGATCTTACAGAAAGGGGAAAGCACCAACCATGTCTGATACTACAGAAAGCTCTGGCAGGGGAAAAGGAGAAGCCACTGGATTTGGCAACTTAAAACTTGTTGCTGATCCTTCCAGGGTGGGGTCACCTCCAAGGTTGGGGAGGAGGCCAGATTGTTGCAGATCAAGTAGGAAATGGGTGAAGTGACAGAACTAGCCAGGGGAGACAATTCTTTAAAATTTTCTGTAGGGGTACCTGGGTGGTACACTCATTTAAGCAAACAACTCTTGGTTTCAGCTCAGGTCATGATCTCAGGATCCTGAGATCAAACCCTGAGCCAGGCTCTACACGCAGTGTGGAGTTTGCTTAAGACTCCTGGGGTGCCTCGGTGGCTCAGTTGGTTAAGCCTCTGCCTTCAGCTCAGGTCATGATGTCAGGTCCTGGAATGGGGCCTTGTGGTGGTCTTGTTGCTCAGTGGGGAGCCTGCTTCTCCCTCTCCTTGTGCCTGTTGTTCCCCCTACTTTTGCTCTCTCTGTCAAATAAATAAAATCTTAAAAAAGAAAAAAAAAAAAACTATCTCCCTCTCCCCATGCACCTTGCTCTCTCTCTCTCTCAACTAAACAAATCTATAAATTAATAATAAAATAAAATAAAATATTTCTATAGAGGGGTGCCTGGCTGGCTCAGTTGGTAAAAGAGTGTGACTCTCAGTGCTGTGAGTTTGCCCCCCTATGTTGGGTGTAGAGATTACTTAAAAATAAAAATAAATTTTAAAAAACTTTAAAAAATAATAAAATCTTTAAATAAAACAAGCAAAAATTAAAAAAAAATAAATTTGATAGGAGGAACTAAGACATAAAATTAAGATGATTAAGAGGAAAGAAAGTCTTGTGAAGGGTTTCCTTTTTTCACTTAATCATTTTTCTCATTAATTACACATTCACTATAGAAAATTGTGAAGTGCATAAAAGGATGGAGAAACAGGAAAAAACTTTTATTTAACATAGAGCATATTTCCTTGTGATCTTTTTTCTATACATTATTTTTCCTTTACCTGGATGAATTATCTTGAATATACAATTCCATGTTACAGTTTTCCCCCCCAACTAAACACTGTTTCCCAAGCATTGAAGGGGACTTTTTTTTCTCCTTCTCCCTCTTCTTATTCTTTAATATGAGAGACACTTGAATGGCCAGTCAGCTTCTGTCCTCCCCTCCCTCCCCTTGGGGTCTGATTTTTGAGCAGACAATTTTGTTCGGAAGATAGTTCTGTTCTTTGTGGGTGAATAAAAAAAAGCTGAACAACAGAAGAATCAAAAATCACTTTAAGGGGGGCGCCTGGGTGGCTCAGTGGGTTAAGCCGCTGCCTTCGGCTCAGGTCGTAATCTCAGGGTCCTGGGATCGAGTCCCGCGTCGGGCTCTCTGCTCAGCGGGGAGCCTGCTTCCTTCTCTCTCTCTGCCTGCCTCTCTGACTACTTGTGATCTCTGTCTGTCAAATAAATAAATAAAATATTTTTTAAAAAATCACTTTAAGGGACACCTGGGTGGCTCAGTCCTTGGGCGTCTGCCTTTGGCTCAGGTCCTGATCCTTGGGACTTGGGATCAAGCTCCACACTGGGCTCCGTGCTCAGCGGGGAGCCTGCTTCTCCCTCTCCCACTCTCCCAGCTTGTGTTCCCTCTCTTGCTGTCTCTCTCTCTCTCTCTGTCAAAAAATAAATAAAAACTTTTTAAAAAATCACTTTAGGGGCAGCTAAAGTTAGGAGAGGGACGTTCAAGGCATCCAGGCCCCCTTGGGGAGACTGTGAGTATGAGCTGAACCCAGGGTTATAGTCAGTTTGGAAAGAGCAGGTTTTGGGGAGGAGGATGGGGGATGGGGTAACTGGATGGTAGACATTAAGGAGGGCACTTGATGTAATGAAGACTGGATGTTATATGCAATTTGATGAACCACTAAACTCTACCTCTGTGACTAATAATATACTATGTGTTAATTAATTTAAATTTTAAAGAGTAAAAATTTAAAAAAAAGAAAGAGCAGGGGAACTGAGGGATGCTGATGCCAGGCCTGCCAAGGGCCTGCTAGCTGCCGCAGACAGCTCCAAGCATTTGAGAGCTGTATAACCTCCCAGGTCCTTTTATGGACCCAGTTTAAAGGGAAAGGTTAGGAAATTGCCCACGTTCACACATCTGTCCATTGGCTCAGTTGGATTTGAACATATGCCCTTGTGCTCCAGAACCCATGCTCTTCATTAATCCTGCCGTGGAGTCCCTGTTCCTGGCCGCACATAGAATCAGTTGAGGTTTTATAAAATACCTATGCCAGGGCCCCACCTCAGATGAATGCAGACAAGATTTCTGAACACAGGGGCGCCTGGCTGGCTCAGTCGGTTCAGTGTCAGCCTTCAGCTCAGGTCACAATCCCGGGGTCCTGGGATCAAGCCCCGAGCCCCGCATCAAGCCCTGCATCCTGCATTGAGCAGATGCTCCCCGTCCCGCCAGTGGGGAGTCTCTGCTTCTCCCTCTGCCCCTCCTGCTGCTCATGCTTGCTTCTCAAATAAATTTAAAAAAATTTTTTTTAATTTAAAAAAAAAAAAAGAAGAAGAAGAAGATCTCCGAAGATAGAGTCCAGACATGAATATTTTCTAAAATGTCCCTAGAAGGGGTGCCTGGGTGATGCAGTCAGTTAACCATCAGGCTCAGACTCGGTTTGGGCTCGGGTCCCGACCTAAGGGCCATGGGACTGAGCCATGCGTCAAGCCCTGCCTCAGGCTCTGTGGAGTCTGCTTCAGATTCTCTCTCTCTCTACCCCTTTTCCCTTCTCATGGGTACTCTCGCTCTCTCTCTCTAAAATTAATAAATAAATCTTTTTTTTTAAAGATTTTATTTATTTATTTGACAGACAGAGATCACAAGCTGGAGAGATGCAGGCAGAGAGAGAGAGGAGGAAGCAGGCTCTCCGCTGAAGCAGAGAGCCCGATGCGGGGCTCGATCCCAGGATTCCGGGACCATTACCCAAGCCGAAAGCAGAGGCTTTAACCCACTGAGCCACCCAGGTGCCCCAATAAATAAATCTTATTAAAAAAAAAAAGATATCCCGAGAGGACTCTAATGGTCAGCCCGGTCTAAGAGCCAATCTAATCCTTACTCAGTGCCATGCCATTTTAAACACTTTGTACTGGGCGCCTGGGTGGCTCAGTGGGTTAAGCCGCTGCCTTCAGCTCGGGTCATGATCTCGGGGCCCTGGGATCGAGTCCCCCATCGGGCTCTCTGCTCAGCAGGGAGTCTGCTTCCTCCTTCTCTCTGCCTACCTCTCTGCCTACTTGTGATCTCTCTCTGTCAAATAAATAAAATCTTTAAAAAAAAAATAAACACTTTGTACTAACCTATTTAATTCCCACAAGGTTGGTACAAGTAGTGTCCCCATCCTACAGATAGGAAAACTGAGGTTGCATAGCTGGCAAGTGGTAGAGCCAGAATCTGGACCCTTTATCTCAGCCTGTGCTATGGCCTAACCATTCTGATATCCTGATACTAGCTGCTCAGAGGACTGAAAGGGAAAGAAGCCAACATTGCTTGAGCCCCTTCTCTGTGTCTGCCACTGTGCTAGGAATTTCCTATAGATGAAATTCCAGGTAAGGAGTGTTACCGTCATTTTCCAGAAAAGGCAAGACACTCAATGAAATTAAGTGGCACACTGGGATGCAAGGCTGAGAAGCAGCTGAGCTGCCATTTCCAGTGGGTCCATCCAAAGTCCAGGCTCTGTCCAAGGACAACTTTTCCCCCTTCTGTGGTATCACATCCTGCCCATGCCAGAGGTTAAATCAGTGCCATCAGGACCAGGCGTGGAGTAGACCTACAGGGATTAGACCAGCTGGAGAGTTTGTGCCCTAATTGGAGGGCCTGCAGCTCTTCTACCAGTCTGCGATGGAACCAGAATGTGGGCCTAGTGTGTCTTGGCCATCTAGTTTGGCAGAGGAAGTGGAAATTCTGAGTTTTATTTGCTATCTTTGGATTTTTTTTTTTTTTAATTTTATTTGGGGTCCTGGGTGGTTCGGTTGGTTAAGTGACTGCCTCTGGCACAGGTCATGGTCCTGGGGTCGTGGGATCAAGTTCCATGTCGGGCTCCCTGCTCTGCAAAGGGCCTGCTTCTCCCTCTCCCTCTGCCTGCCACCCCCCCCCCCCCGTTTGTGCTCTCTCTCCTCCTCTCTCTCTGTCAAATAAATAAAGAAAATCTTTTAAAAAAAATGTTATTTGAGAGAGAGAGAGCAAAAGAAGAGAGTAAGAAGCAGGCTCCCCGCTGAGCAAAGAGCTCGACTTGGGGATCGATCCCCAGACCCCAGGATCATGACCCGAGCCAAAGGCAGACCACTTAACTGACTGAGCCACCCAGGTGCCTCGATATCTCTGGATTTGTAAGTGTCAATAACCAATTTCAAAAAAAAACAGAAACAAAATAAAATTTCAAACATCTTCTGGACTCTACCTTGCCCATCTCTGAAGAAGTATGGCCTATTGGTCCCAAGTGGCACTGTCTGATTTCTCTTCCCAGGCACCAACTTCTAGCCTGGAACAGAGCCTCCAGCTGCCTGACCATCTACTTATTTGGCAAAGTCAATATGTCCACACCACATTCATGATTTCTATCCCCACCTCCCCTTAGATCTACCCCCCCACACCTCTTATCTCCTCCACCCCGGAGAATGGTACCTCCATCACTCAGTCACCTTCCAAAGACTACCTCTTCTCTGAATCCCTCCTGGTACACACCACCATCATTACCTGTCTCTGCTGCCTTATAGCAAGAACCTCCTGACTGGTCTCCCCACTTCCTGCCATGCTGCCTCCCGGGCTCCGCTATTACCTCCTCCAATGGCCTCTCTTCCCCTTAGCATTAACATTGAACTCCTCATCATGGTCTACAAGACCTTGCAGGAGCTGGCGCTGGGATCTCCTCTTGACTCTTTTCCTGTCACCTTGCTACAGCCTCCCTGGCCTTCTCCAAGTCCCTCCAACACAAGGATTTCGTTACGTTTGCCTGTGCTGTTTCCCCACAGAATCCTGTAATGTTCTTTCCCGCATCTTTACCTGGCTCCTTTCCATGCTGCAGGCCTCACCTCAGCTCCTGGGCCAGGCCTGCCCTGTTCTCAGTCTCCAGTCACCTTGTTCCCCAGGCACTCTCTCTCCTATCTCCTTTATAGCCCTTACTAACGCGGGCCACATCTTCTTCCTCATTTGTATCCACTTCCCTCCCCCTCTTCCGCTTCCCTTTCTACTTCATCCCCCTCTCCAGCCCTAATCTGCCACTCACAAGCATATATATCCTGTAATGGAAACCCCTTGAGGGCAGGGACAAGGTCTGTTGTATCCAACCTCCAAAACAGAGCCTGCTGCAGGGAGAGCTCTCAAAAAATATTTATTAAGGACTGCCCACACTTTTGTGTCTACCTCCCTACCCTCACAGATTACCCTACCCTCTGCATCACATTCTCAGAAGCCAGAACCCACTAACAGATGGGGAGTGAATCAGAAAAAGAGGCAGAGAGAGAAAAGGAGGAAGTTCTGCCAGTGGGTGGGGGAAAAAAAAAATCTGGGTTGAATCTAGATTCAGTCCAAGGAATTACTTACTCCCCTACCCCATAGACCCCTTCACCCACTGTCCACCACCAAGGGCAAACCAAAAGGCTGGATTTCTGGTTTTGGAGTCAAAGAAGAGAAGATTTGAGTCCTGCTGGCTCCTTGAACTTGGATTAGTCTCCATCTCAGCCTCAGTTCCCTCATCTGTTAAAGGGACATGGTACCTTCTCACAGAGGAGTTGTAAAGAGTAAATTAGGTGAAAAGATTAAGAATAGTGTCTGGAATGTATTAAGCACTCAAGAAATACCAGCTGGTATTATTATTAATACTCCAACTAGGGATGCCTGGGTGGCTCAGTCGGTTAAGTGTCTGCTTTTGGCTCAGGTCATGATCCCAGAGTCCTGGGATCAAGTCCCCCATCGGGCTCCCTGCTCAGCAGAGTCTGCTTCTCTCTCTGCCTGCTGCTCCCCCTGCTTGTGCTCTTTCTCTCTCTCTCTCTCTCTCTTTAACAAATAAGTAAATAAAAATTTAAAAAAATATATATTCCAACTAGCACCCCCCCCCCCATCTGCCTTGCAGAACTCAGAGCCTGCTCAGCTGCCTCCATTGGCTACAGGACCTCGTTGGGCCTCAGTCTCCTTATCTGTGATGGGGATACTAATGAGTAGCTACACTTTCGAGTACATGCTCCTTACCCTGCACTTGCCTTATACATTGTTTTTCTGGCTAGAGTAAGTTCCCTGAGCTGGTGACCCAGCTTCCAGCCCCAGTGCTGAAGGCTTTTTTTTTTCCCCCAAGATTTTATTTTATTTTTCACTAGTCTTTTTCTTTATTTTCTTTGTCTTTTTATTTTTCTTCTCTCATTTTCTTTTTATGTCTCAAACATAGACCATTTTGTTGATCACATAGAATGGTGCTATATCAACACCAGTCTTTAGAAAGCCTTATTCGAGTTTATTTTTATATTTCAAACAAACCCAAATACCATCTTTTTCATAGGTCTATCCTTTATTGTATTTATAAGCGTGATTCCAGTGTGCTTTTCTTACATTTACTGAGATATATGGACATCCTTCTACATGTGTATGTATATATGAATAGGTGTATGTATATGTATATATATCATTTCCTCTGTTTAGCTTATTCAAATGGTTTTAAGCTTTAAATTTCATTGTCTCCTTTTTCCTATTTTCCCCTGCTTAAGATTTTTTTTAAAGATTTTATTTATTTATTTGACAGAGATCACAAGCAGGCAGAGATGCAGGCAGACAGAAAGAGTGGGAAGCAGGCTCCCCGCTGAGCAAAGAGCCTGATGCGGGGCTCGATCCCAGGACCCTGAGATCATGACCTGAGCCGAAGGCAGAGGCTTTAACCCACTGAGCCACCCAGGCGCCCCTAGGATTTTATTTTTAAGTAATCTCTACACCTGGCGTGGGGCTCAAACTTACAACCTTGAGAACAAGAATCACACGCTTCTCTGACTGAGCCAACCAGGCACCCTGGTTCCGGAGACATCTTAGGTATATCCAAAATGGGCTCCATGCTCGGCGGGAGGTCTGTTTCTCTCTGTCCCACTCCCCCTGCTGCTGTTCTCTTGCTCACTGTGTCTATCTCTATCAAATAAATAAAACGTTAAAAAAAAAAAAACTTGCTCTCACCATCTTTTCTTTGCCTTAAATTTTTAAATTTTAATTTATTCATTTGTAATTTTTTAAATTGAGCATTTTGGGGCGCCTGGGTGGCTCAGTGGGTTAAGCCTCTGCCTTCGACTCAGGTCATGATCTCAGGGTCCTGGAATCTAGCCCCTCGGGCTCTCTGCTTGGCAGGGAGTCTGCTTCCCTTTCTCTCTCTGCCTGCCTCTCTGCCTACTTATGATCTCTGTCTGTCAAATAAATAAATAAAATCTTTAAAAAAAATAAAATAAAATTGAGCATTTTAACCATTTCTAAGTGTACCCTTCAGTAACATTACGTACACTCACACTGTTGTGTGGCCATTACAATCACCATCCATCTCCAGAATGTTCTCATCATCCTCAGCTGAAACTCTGTGCCCATGAAACAATAACTTCTCATACACCTCCCCCAACTTCAGCCCCTAGTAACCACTATCCTACTTTCTGTCTCTGTGAGTTTGACCATTTAAGGTTAAATGCAATCACAGGATGTTTGTCCATGTGAATCTGGTTTCTTTTTTCTTTTTTTTTAAGATTTTATTTCTTTATTTGATAGAGAGAGAGCCAAGTAGGCAGAGCGGGAGGCAGAGGGAGAGGGAGAAGCAGATTCTCTGCTGAACAGGGAGCCCGACGTGGGACTTGATCCTAGGACCCTGGGATCATGACCTGAGCCAAAAGCAGACACTTTACCGACTGAGCCACCCAGGCGCCCAGAGTCTGGTTTATTTCCCTTGGCATAATCTCTTCAAGGTTCATCCATGTTGTAGCAGGTACTTCATTCCTTTTAATGACCAAATAATATTCCATTGTGTGTATATTTATTTATTTTGTTTACCCATTTATCCTTTGATGGTCATTTGGATTGTTTCCACCTTTTGGCTGTTGTGTATAAGGCTGCCATGAATATGGGTGTAAAAATATATATTTGAGGGGCGCCTGGGTGGCCCAGTCCATTAAGCGTCTGCCTTTGGCTCAGATCATGATCCCAGGGTGCTGAGATCGAGCCTCACGTCAGGCTCTCTGCTCAGTGGGGAGTCTCCTTCTCCCTCTCCCTCTCCCACTGCTCTGCTTGTGCTCCCTCTCACTCTCCCTCTCAAATAAATAAATAAAACCTTAAACACACACACACACACACACACACACACAACCACCACAAAACCCCCCAAAGAAATGTATCTTCGAGATTCTGCTTTCAATGCTTTTGGGTAGATACCCAGAAGTGTAATTGCTAGATCACATGGCAATTCTATTTTGTGTGGAATTGTCGTACTGTTTTCCACAGCTGCTGTACCATTTTACATTCCCACCAACGTGGCACAAAAGTTCCAATTTCTCCACATTCCTTGCCAACGCTTTAAGTCTGTTTATTTAAGTAATCTCTACACCCAACGTGGGGCTTGAATTCACAACGCTGAGACGGAGAGATGCACACTCTTCTAGAGCCAAACTAGAGCCAAACTAGTGCTTTGCCAACATTTGTTTTCTGTTTGTTCATCTGTTTGTTTTAATAGTAGCCATCCTGTGAAGTGGTCGCTCATTGTGATTTTGATTGGCATTTCCCTAAAGACTAATGTTGAGCATCTTTTCATGTGCTTATTGGCTATTTGTCGATCTTTAAAGAGATGTCTAAGTCTTTTGCCCATTGTTGAATTGAGTTTGCTCTATATTGTTGAAGTTCTTGTATAATCTGAATTATAGAAGTTCTTGTATAATCTGGATGGCAGCCCTTATCAGATAAGTAATTTGCAAATATTTTCTTCACTCTGTGGGTTGTTTTTCACTATCTTGTTAGTAGCCTTCAGTGGATAAAAATCTCAAATTTTGATGAATTCCAGTTTACTTATTTTTTCTTTTTGTTATCTGTGCTTTTGGTATCATATTTAAGAAATCTTTACCAAATCCAATATCATGAAGATTTTCCCCTGTTTTCTTCTAAGAGCTTTATAGCTTTAGCTCTTATGTTTAGACTTTTGATACATTTAGAGATATTTTTTGGATGTGGTATAAGTGTTCAAATTCATTCTTTTTTCCCAGCACCATTTGCTGAAAGATTGTTTTTCCTCTACTGAATGGAAAATGGTCTTCGCGTTCCTATCAAAAATCATTTGAGGGGCACCAGGGTGGCTCAGTCAGTTGACCATCTACCTTCTACTCAGGTCATGATCCCGGAGTCCTGGGATCGAGTCCCAGGTTGGGCTCCCTACTCAGTGGAGAGCTTGCTTCTCCCTCTCCCCTCACCTGACTCATGCTCCCCCTCTTTCCCTCCGCTCGCTCTCTCAAATAAACAAAATATTTTTAAAAAATCATTTGGAAAAAAATCATTTGATACCAGAATTTGATGCCAAGACACTTTACTCTATTCCATTGGTCTATATAACAGTGTCTTTATAACAATACCACACTGTTTGACTTACTGTAGCTTGTAGGAAGTTTTGAAATCAGAAAGTGTCGTCTTCCAACTTTGTTCTTTTATGAGAGTATCTCAGCTATTTGGGGTCTCTCGAGATTCCATCTGAATTTTAGAATGGGTTTTTCTACTTCTGCAAAAAAAACCTTAGGATTTTTATAGGGATTGCATTGAATCCATAGATCAGTTTGGCTAGTATTGATAATCCTAAGAATAACATTAAGTCTTCCAGTCTACAAACATGGGATGTCTTTCCATTTATTTATGTCTTCTTTAATTCCTTTCAGCAATGTTTTGTAGTTTTTTTAAATTTTTTATTTTCAGCATAACAGTATTCATTATTTTTGCACCACACCCAGTGCTCCATGAAACCCGTGCCCTCTATAATACCCACCACCTGGTACCCCGACCCCCCACCCCCCGCCCGTTTTGTAGTTTTTTTGTGTACAGGTTACACTCCTCCTTCGTTAACTTTTACTTCCTCAGTTAAGTTTATTTCTAAGTATTTTATTCTTTTTGATGTTATTGTAAATGGAATTATTTTCTTAATTTCCTTTTTCAGTTCTAAATGTATAGAAACACAATTTTCGTGTGACCATCACTTCTTATCAGTCATCTCTTATCCCAGCATTGCAGATATGGACCAAGGGAAGTTAGGGGACCAAGTTTGATTGTTTTTGGTTTTTTAAGTGAGCTCTACACCCAGCATGGAACTTGAACTCATGACCCTGAGATCATGAGTGGCATGTTCTACGGACTGAGCCAGCCAGGTGCTCCCAGGTTTCTTTGGTTTTAAGAGAGGACCCATGCTTGCATCTCTGCCCACTTGAAGGTTAGAAACACCATCTTCTCTTCTAACAAACTGACATCCTCTTTCTCTCCCCTTAAAATGACAAAGCTTCACAGCCTCTCAAAATCCATCTCTGGTGGTGTCCGGAAGGCTCGGTCAGCTGGGCATCTGACTCTTGAATTTCCGTTCAGATAATGATCTAGGGGTCATGGGATCTAGCCCTGAGTTGGGCTCCGTGCTCAGCGGGGAGTCTGTTTGAGATTCTCTCTCTCTATTTCCCCCTCCCACTCCCCCCCTATACTCTCTCTCTCAAATAAACAAATAAAAACTTAAAGAAAAAAATCGATCTCCCTGCCCCCATCCACCTGGAGTAAATCCACCACCCTACTGGGAGTCCATGACCTGATCAGAAGCCACTGCTGTTCCATTTTAGTTACAGAAGGTCCTGTGACTTCCTTACACAAGTGGGGTAGGCTTAGGCTACCTATAAAATGGGAAGACTGTTCTTGTCCTCCTTAGGAGAGTGGATGGGAGCAAGCTATCTTGTTTATACTTATATCCTAGGATATAATAGGTGCTTAATAAATAGCAGTGAAGGTACTTGTATATACACAAGTACTTCATGGATTATGAAGAGCTTTATAAATACATACTGAATGCCTTTATGTGCCAGGTACTATATCAGACACCAAGAATGCAAGTGGTACCCAGACAGGTTCCATGCCCTCACATGGGTGATATTCTGGCTGGAATATAAATATTGAGCAACTAAGTTTCCATTAATTGTAAGTGCATTAATAACAATTGTGATAATATTCTGGTGAAAAGTACATGGTGCCATGAAAGAGTGTAACAGAGTGTCGGGGAGCTAACCTAGTAAGGGGTGGGAAATCAAGGAAGGCCTCCCTGAGGAAGTGACATTCGAGAGCTGAGATACGGAGGAGTAAGGAGGAGTTAGCCATGATGGGAAAGGGAGGGAAAGAGCATTTCCAGCTGGAAGAAAAATCTTTCTGGAGGCCCAGAGGCAAGGAGGGAGTAGCGGCTTCAGAGATATCCAGAGAAGACCAGTGGGGCTAGAGGCCTGAGGACAAAGAAGGTGGTGAGTCATGGTGACTTATAAGATGTTAAACCAAACTATTTAGGCACCACGGTCTTCCATGAGGGGAGAGGGGGGAGTGACATCATCAGCTAACACAGAAGGTCAGCATGCAGGAAATCCACAAGGTCAAGTTTCTAAATTAGAGAACTTACTCCATAAACTGATTTCAGATTCTCAGACTTCTATCTGGGTATATATACCTTTTTCCAGCCCTTGATTTTTTTTTTTTTAACACCCATACTGGAGTATAATTTACATACCACGAGACCCATCCATTTTAAGTGTAGAATTCAAGTGGTTTTTAGTAAATTTATGGAGGTGGGCCCCTCTAACCATTATGTAGTTTTAGGATATTTCCTTCACCCTCAGGAAATCCCTCATGTCTGTTTGTAGTCAACCTCTGTTCCCATCCCACAGGCAGCCACTAATCTGCTTTTATTTGCCTTTTCTGGACATTTTGTATGAAAGTAATCATATAATATGTATATTTCTGTGACTGGCTACTTTGGGTCTGATCTTGTCATCAGTTGTATCCCAGTAACTCTGTGTCTCCATTATTTCTCTAATCTTTTCATGCACTCTGAACTTTCATAGGAAAGAGGAACATATTGGGGGGGCCAGGCTGGCTCAGTCAGAAGACTGTAGGACTATTGATCTCACCGTCGTGAGTTCGAGCCCCATGATGGGTAGAGAGTCCCATGAAGGGTATAAATAAATAAAACTTAAAGAAGAAAAAGGAAATGGGAAAATTTGGGTAAACAAAGGGGGGGGGGAAGCTACATTTTCCCAATAAATCTTTCCTAACATATTCTGCTGTAGTTGACATTCTCCCGGAGCATTCTGCACAAAACACCTGATTCCTGTCAGAAGACCTGAGCTCACCTCTTGACTCTGCTACTTTCTAGCTATGTGCTCTGGGCCTCTTGGAGTTTCTGTTTTCCAGTCTGTAAAGTGAGCCAAATAATGCTACCTACCTCATTGGCTTATGTGATGAGGACTGGGAGCTAGTGCATACTTAACATAGGGTCCAGCATTTGATAAGTGCTCCACAGAGGCAACCGTTATCATAAATGTTCCTATGCAATATTTCATTTTTATTTATTACGATGTTTTAAAGTAAGCTCTATGCCCAACATGGGGCTTGAACTCACAGCCCCGAGATAAAGGGATGCATGCTCTACGGACTAAGCCAGCCAGGTACGCCTCTAGGCAACATTTTTTTTTTTCACATTAAAAAAAAAAAAGATTTTATTTATTTATTTGGCAGACAGAGATCACAAGCATGCAGAGAGGCAGGCAGAGAGAGAGGGGAAAGCAGGCTCCCTGCTGAGCAGAGAGCCCAAGGGGGGGGGTAAAGGGGGGGCTCCCTCCCAGGAGCCTGAGATCATGACCTGAGCAGAAAGCAGAGGCTTAACCCACTGAGCCACCCAGGCGCCCCTCTAAGCAACATTTTAATGAATACATCATATTCCATTTGTGGCTATCCCTTAGTTGGTTTGACCATAGCTCTTGAATATGTAAGCCAGGAGTCTGTTAACTACAGCTCCCAGCTGTTGCCTAAGAGTCTGAGAATGGCTTTCCCATTTTTAAATGGCTGGCAGGATTAAAAAAAAACAACAACAACAAACCAAAATAATACTATTTCATGACATGGGAAAATTACACGAAATTCAAATTTTAGTCTCTATCAATAAAACTTTATTGAAATACAGCTATACCCTCTTGTTTATTTTTAAAATTATTTGTTTAAATATTTTATTTATTTATTCGACAGAGAGAGGGCAAGTAGGGGGAGCAGTAGGCAGAAGGAGAAGCAGGCTCTCTGCTGAGCAGGGTGTCTGATGTGGGGCTCCATCCTAGCTAGGACCCCTAGCACTCTGGGATCGTGACCCCAGCCGAAGGCAGATGCTTAACAGGACTGAGCCACCCAGGTGCCCCAACCTCTTGTTTGCATATTGTCTGTTACCGCTTTGCAACAGCCGAGTTGAGTGGTTAGCAGAGACCGTATGACACAAAACCTAAAATATGCACCATCCAGCCTCTTTACAGAAAAAGTTGGCTGATACGTGGTGCAGATAATTTTTCACTTCTTATACTTTATAAAAAATACTGCAAGGAGCATCGAAGGCCTGGGAGACCAGCCCTCAGTCGTCTGTTCAGTTTTCTCTCTCTACATCCTGCCACCTGGCTGGTTTCATTCTGGCCGTTCTGGTCTTTCAGCTCTGGGATTGCAGCACATAGGGTCCACCATCCAGGTTTTGCCTCTTCTTAAACAGCCCTTCCCCCTACAACTTTGTCTGGTGGTCTTCTATTTCTTCCTCAGGTTTCAGCTTTCAAGTCTTTGCTTTAGGAAAGCTTTCCCAGAGCTCCCCCTCCCAGCCAAATGTGGCATAGTATCCGGTTTGCTCTTCTCTCCCCTCACTAAGCCTTGTGCAATCAGGCACTGGGTCTAACGCTGATCCTTGAACAATGCAGAAGTTAGGGGTGCCAACCCCCCAACACGCTTCCCTGTTGTAAAAAGTACCGTTACAGGGGCGCCTGGGCGCCTTAATTGGTTGAGCATCAGACTTTTGATTTCGGCTCAGGTCATGGTCTCGGGTTTGTGGGATAGAGCCCCATGTCAAAGCCCCAGTTGGGCTCCAAGCTCGGTGCAGAGTCAGCTTATCCCTCTCCCTCCCTCTCTGGCCCTCATCCTGCTCTCACATGTACTCCCTCCCTCTCTCCCTCTCTCTCTAAACTAAGTAAGTCTTGGGGCACCTGGGTGGCTCAGTTGGTTAAGCATCTGCCTTTGGCTCAGGTCATGATCCCAGGGTCCTGAGATGGAACCCTGGGAGCCTGCTTCTGCTTTTCCCTTTCCCTCCATCCCTCCCCTAGCTCATGCTCTCTCTCTCAAATAAATAAATAAAATCTTTAAAAAATAAAAAATAGGGCACCTGGGTAGCTCAGTTGGTTGGGCAGCTGCCTTAAGCTTGAGTTATGATCCCAGAGTCCGAGGATCGAGTTCCACATCAGGCTCCCTGCTAAGCAGGGAGTCTGCTTCTCCCCCTCATCCTCCCCTCTCTCAGCTCTCTCTCTCTCTCTCTCTCTCAAATAAATAAATAAATAAAACATTTTAAAAATAAAAAATAAGTCTTAAAAAAAAATTCCAGTATAATTCCCCACTGAGTATAACTTTTGACTCCCCCAAAGCTACCTTCTGTTGACTAGAAGCCTGATAACATAAATAGTCGATTAATATGTTTTTTGTATTATGTGTATTGTATACTACAGTCTTACAATAAAGTTAAACTAGAAAAAAAGAAAATGGTATTAAGAAAATCATCAGGGGCAAGCCTGGGTGGCTCAGTAGGTTAAGAGTCTACCTTGATCCCAGAGTCCTAGAATCGAGCCCCATGTGGGACTCCCTGCTCAGCTTGGAGCCTGCTTCTTCCTCTCCTGCCTCTCCCTCTTGCTTGTGATCCCTCTCTGTCTCTCAAATAAATAAATAACATCTTAAAAAAAAAAAGAATCAGGGAGGGGCACCTGGCTGGCTCAGTCAGTAAACATGCAACTCTTGATCTTGGGTCATAAGTTCAAGACCCACCTTGGGCACAGACCTTACTTAAAAAAAAAAAAAATCATAAGGAAGAGAAAATACATTTCCAGTATTGAACCTGTGTTGTTCAAGGGTCTACTGTATATTGGAACACTAGTATACATTTGTTGTTAGAATGAATGAACCCTTTGCTAAATCTTTTTCCTTTACATTTTCTAAAAATTAACATATAATGTATTATTAGCCCCAGGGTACAGCTTAAATCTTTTTTTCTTTAAGTTTTTCTTTATTTGTTTCAATAATCTCTAATCCCAAGGTGGGGCTCCAATTTACCACCAGGAGATCTAGACTAGGGTCACATGCTCTTTGGGCCAGCCAGGCGCCCCTAAATCTCCTTTTAAACGTAATTTTACATGAGGATACATTCTTGGGAGATGAGTTTTTTGAAGGTTTTAGATTCTTGTGTCCGTGCTGGTTACCCAGAAAGGTTGCTGGTATCCATCAGTAAGAAAGTGCTAAACTGGTATTTTAAACTATTGCTTCTGTTTTTAAAGGACAAAAGCTACAGAAAGAACATTATTAACACAGCTAAAGGGATATATAGGGCGCCTCAGTGGGTTCCGATGGGAGCGACTATCCTTTACTTCTCCCCTCACTCGTGCTCTCTTATTCAAAAAAGAAAAAGGAAAGGATAAAGATGCCTGGTTAAAGGGAAGAATTCTTACAAAATCAGTTATGGGTGAAGATGCAATCACCTCTGCAAGCAGACACTTAGGAATCCACTGGGGGCATAATTCAGAGTGCTCTTGAGTAAACATAGAATTTACCTTCCTTAAACCTCAATTCCCTAACCTGTGAAAACGAAAAATAGGGGCTCTTCCTACGTCAGCAGTTATCTGCTGGTTTGTGAAAAACCAGTTTGTACCCACAATACTTCGATGCTTCTCACATATAGTTAACTTACCAAATTGTCAGCATCTTTTCACTACCTTAAAGTCTAAACCAGCCTAACTAAACCAGCCCAACCAAGCCACGCTTACATTACCGGTCACCTAAGCGTCTAACTTCCACAATTACCCTTACAACTATAAGTCAGAACCAAAGAATAAACTAACTTTTAGTTACTTAAAGCAAGGGCGCCGGGACCAACGATCACCAGCTGCCCAAGTACCAAAAAATTATGCTTCCGAAATCTCTTGATGTCGATTCCGCACGTAGAGCAATGGAGCTGCCCTACGTGTGCCACTCACGACAGAAGCCCTTTTTGCCTTTTCAGAAACAAAAACAGGGTGGCAGTGCTAGCGAATCCCTCTTTCGATAAAGGTGAAAACATACTGTAAGCAATTTCCTATTCTGTGTTCCTTATATTGAAGGGGGAATTGCAAGACATGCTGATCCGTTGAGCAATACTCACAAGAAGACTTTTATGATTTGTCCTTTGCGCTATATAGAAGTAAAGGCAGGTACGTAAATTGCTATGCAAATGAAAGCGGTGCTTGCTGGGAAGGGACCGGCGGGCGCAGAGGGAGTGGCTAGGAAGTGCGGTTGTGGGAGACCGCGGGGGAGCTGTCGTTCGTTGCAGTGGGCCTCGGGTCGCACCTGTTGTACGTTAGGTTGGGTACTCGCTTCTCGGAGGCTCTCGGTATCTGAAGACACGAATCCCATCCTATTAAAATTGAAAATGTACGAACTTGCGCCATCCGTGGCCATCCACCCGGAAGAGGCCCCACTAGGGGAGAACTGGCGGCACAGGGAAAGACTGGGGGCAACCTAATCTGCTAACGGATTAGCAGAACGCAGTGTGTTCATAAAGTGGAATGAATGCCATCTGCTGCGCTGCCAAAGATTGAATTAAACACCAAAAAGCACTGAGTGATAAGAATTGCAGAATAAAGTACAGCATGACGACCATTAACGTGAAAAAAAAAAGCAATACGAAATTTGGATTGGTCAAATAAATCTTTATCAACAGATTAAAAAAAAACTGAGTGAAGGTTAACATTAAAGTAACATTAAAGTAATAAAGAACATACACGTGTGCACATAAAACCCAGTGCTATATATTTTCTAATGCCACTTTATTAACTTTTAGAAAAGGATTTGCCAGAACACATCAGTGACTACCTCTCTCTGGGAAGGAAGGAAGGATGGGGACCATGACATACAAGACATCAGACTTGCCTGTAATACTGTAATTATTTTAAAAAGCAGGGGCACCTGGGTGGCTCAGTGGGTTAAGCCTCTGCCTTCTGCTCAGGTCGTGATCTCACCTGCATTGGGCTCTCTGCTCAGTGGGAAGCCTTCTTCCCCCTCTCTCTCTGCCTGCCTCTCTGCCTACTTGTGGTCTCTCTGTCAAATGAATAAATAGAATCTTTTGAGAAAAAAGCATAATAGGCTATTTTATTATTGTGAAATTTTATTTTGTGTAACTGAGAATTTTAACTTCCTTGCTTTCTGCATTTTCTCTATAATTTTTAAAAAGATTTTAAGTAAAAAAATATATATATTTTAAGTAATCACTACACCTTATGTGTGGCTGGAACTCACAATCCTGAGATCAAAAGTCACATGCTGGGCGCCTGGGTGGCTCAGTGGGTTGAGCCGCTGCTTTCGGCTCGGGTCATGATCTCAGGGTCCTGGGATCGAGTCCCGCATCGGGTTCTCTGCTCAGCGGGGAGCCTGCTTCCTCCTCTCTCTCTCTGCCTGCCTCTCTGCCTACTTGTAATCTCTCTCTGTCAAATAAATAAATAAATCTTTAAAAAAAAAAAAAAAAAAAAAAAGTCACATGCTCTCCTGACTAAGCCAATCAGGCACCCCCCTACATTTCATTTTTTGAAGTCAGGTTTGGGGTACCTGGATGGCTCATTTGTTAAGCATCTGCCTTGGGCTCATGATCCCGGGGTCCTGGAATGGAGCCCATGAGGCCTTGATTTCCCTCTCCCACTCCCCCCTACCCCGCTGCTCATGTTCCTGTCCTCGCTGTCTCTATCTCGCTGTCAAATAAATAAATAAAATCTTAAAAAAAAAAAAAAGTCAGGTTTGTTGATATGTAATTTACACATAGTAAGTTCACCTTTTTTATTGCATCGTTCAACAAACTCATATAGACACGTATTCTGCTACCACAATCAGTCAAGTATCAAACATTTCTATCACCCCCAAAACTTCGTCTCCTTTTCTAGTCAACCGTTCTCCCTAGCCCCAATCCTAGTAGTCAGTGCTCTTCTCTGGCCCTGTAGTTTTGCTTTTTTCAAAATGCCATAAAAATAGATTTGCTCATATATACTTCATTTTTAATATAAAAACATGTGCTAATTTTTAAAAAACTGAGTAAGTACAAAAATGTGAGAATGTTTTCCCCCAACTCCTATTAACAGCTTAGTGTTTCTGTTACCAGACTGTTTCCTATGTACATACACAGATTATTTTTTGAAACAAAAAATACAGACTTTCAGGCATTTTACTTTCCTTAATGTATTTTAATGATACACAGAAGTACCTGAACTCTACAAAGTAGCTGCAAGAGAAGGGATTCACATAAATAGCTCTTACACTGTAACAGGATGCAGACTTGTAGTATAAACTGGAGGAAGGCCTAGATGGGGGTACTGTCAGCTGTTCTTGGGGGCTCTTCCTATAATCTACCACTCATCTCTTCAAAACAAATCATTATTTCACTCCTCTATTCAGCACTCCAATGTCTTTCCATTGTGCAATAAATAAGCCCCATGTCCTCACCATAGCCTACAAGGTCCAGCCTGAGCTGACCTCTGTCTGCCTCTCCAAACTCTTTACCTGCCACTCTCCCCACCTATTAAGTTCCAGCCACCTGGGCCATCCTGGTCATTTTGGACCTTGAATAAGATTTCCTAGCTCCAGACCCTCCATCACCCAGCTAAATAAACCTGGTATGTACCTATGTATGTATTTTATTTTGGCATTCTCTCTTCCTACATTTTTGTGTACTTTCTGGTGGTCTGTTTTCCCACTCCAGATTGTAAAGGATAGGGATATTTATTGTCTGTGGTATCTAATATTACATACGCAGCACCTAGCAAAAGGCTTCTCACACAAGGAGCACTCTGTTAAATAAATGGATGTATATTTAAACTGGTTTTAAAAAGAGGAATGGGGGGGGGCACGGGAGAGGGTGGTGTGCCAGATCCTTAGGAAAATGAAGTGAGCAGTAGCAGGGATATTAGGCTAAAGAAGCTGCTCAAAGCCCTAATGGTGAAGGGCCCTTGAATCTAAGAATTCGAATCTGGTGGCAGTGTAGATGGTGACTGGGAGGAGGACTGTTAAGATACAAAGACTAGGAGGGCACTGGGACCCCTGGCTGGCTTAGTCAAAGAGCATACGGCTCTTGATCTCAGAGTTGGGTTTGAGCCCCATGTCGGATGTACAGATTACAAAAAAAAAAAAAATTAATTTAAAAAACAAACAAACAAAAATGGTGGGAGACACCTCTTCCTGATCCCTACAGGCAGTTACTATGGCTCACTTTGGGCTGTCACAAGCCTTTGGACAATCCTGCCACATTGTTCAGGACTGGTTCTTACATGCCTATCACCAGGCATAGGGTAAAAAATAAAGTTATCTCAAAGCATCTGATGGAAAAACAAAAACCATCAGTTTAATAGTTACATACATGATACTATTAGGCTTTACAATTAGACTTCTGAGTCCAATTGAGATTGCACTTAATAGCTAAAACCTTACTTCATCTCTCACCGGTTTTTCTTTAAAAGATTAAATGATATATCGAAGTTCAGTGGCTTAGCAAAATTCCTGGATGATAGTAAATACTCAACTAATACTACTAGTTGCCAATCCACAGGTACAAATGGTCTCTCTTCTCTCCAGGTTCTCGTGTTGCCAACTCCCTTGATAGAGTTCAACAGAATTACCTACTGGGTGCTGCGGTCCCAGGTGGGTTTCTCCATTCCGTTATCAAGATAAAGGCACCAACTAAAAATGGCGACCTCTAAACCGTCCGAGGGCGTCAATTACCGGTAGTGCTAGCGATATATATGACAAGCGAAGACGGAAAGAAACAAGGGCAAAGCTCGTAACACCTGGGTAGAAGGCGAACGGCTCGCCCACGCTGCCAGTCAACCCCAAGCAAGAAAAAACACAACGGCCGGAGCTGAGCAACAGCCGGCAGTCTGACCACGTGTCAGAAGCCAGTCTGCGCCTGCGCAAGCCAGGCGCGCGCCCGCCGGCCGGAAGAGCCGCGCGTTTCCGGGTTGGAGGCGGGGAGCGGTGCCGGAAGTACTCGGGGAGGGCCGAGCAGTCGGACCGGCTGCTGAGACGAACGCTTCACTGGGGCAGTCTCCGCATATCATGGGGAGATAGACGCTGCTGCCTGTGAGTCTTGGGCCCTGGCAGTTGAGGAAGAAGAGCGGGAGGAGGGAGTCAGGACCCAGACCCACAGTGGGTCAGTGTTTGAAGAACTAGGTTGTGGAGGAGACCGGGTTGTGCGAGGAATCAGGCTGTTGGGACGGGACTGAGGGGAACGGGGCTCGGAGAAGACGCGGCTGTGGGGACCTGGGCTGTAGACGGGACTTAGGGAACGGGGACGGATGTGAGTTCTCCGGCACCTGAGGGAAAAGCGGTGTGAGAGGGACAGGATTGTGAAGACCCGTGCTCCTAAGAGGAGAGGGTCGGAGAGGAAAGGGGCGTGAAGACACGGGCTTCCGAAAGGTAAAAGCGGAGCTGTGAGGACTTGGGCTCCTAAGAGACAGAAGCGGGACAGTGAAGATCCAGGCTCCTAAGGAGTCAGAAAAAGGGTAGCGAAGACTTAGGTTCCTGAGGGGCAAGAGCACTCAGAGAACACTTGGGTTTGGAAGGAACAGCAGCGGGCAATGAAGACGGGCTTCTGTGGGGACGGGATCGGGGCTTGGAGACTCCGAAGTACCTGAGGGAACAGGGCTGTGAGGACCCGAGCTCGCCAAAGCGGAGAGTGTAAGGGGCCATGGCTGCGAGATCACACTCCAAGGGAAAGGGAGAGAGTTTGGAAAAGATCTAGTTATTTTTATTTTTTATTTTTTCTCACACACTCTGAGTCCAGAGTGGTAAAGGATGTATTCCGGGGAAGAAGACCCTTCCTTCGCGCTGCCTGCTTGGCTTTGGGCAGGCTTTTCTTGTGTCAGATACTTTATCTAGGAAAGCCCCATGCAAGCATCTTCGTTTTCTGCTTCATTCTTTCGAAGCTCTGATGTGAAGTCGAAGCCGTTTGAACCCAGTTATATACTTGATAAGTGCTTTAAATACCATTCCATTCAACCTTATTGAGCACAGATCTCTGCATCTCAAATCAAAGAATGTTGGAGATAGGAGGACTGGATGGCCCAGAAAGATAATCTTTTTTAAACTCCTGTTTTATATGCAAAGAGGCTAAGGTCCAAAGAGGGTATAGGATCACAGTGAGGTAATGATTGATTAGATCATAATTTTGATATAGTACCCTGCTGTGTCTAGCAAATAGGAGATACTTGGCAAGTAGCCTTGAAAACATGATTCTAGAATCTTTGCTTTAACCTCAAACTCAAGAAGGAAATTTTTTCCCAAATGTAGTACTTTATTTTGAGGCTTTTTACTGTATTGACATCAATACATTGAATGACACTTAACCAGGTAGGGAACCTTTAAACCAAGCCCCATCTCCCCCGCCCACCCCCCAAATTTAGGAAGCAGTTTTGAAAGTTGCAGATAAATAAGTTGTATCCTGTATTTTTATTATAGGCTTTTACTGGAGATGGCTGCTTTTGTTTTATTTTCTATTTATTATTTTTTTAAGATTTCTTATTTGAGAGAGACAGCGAGTACAAGCAGGGGAAGCAGCAGAGGGAGCTGGAGAAACAGGCTACCCGCTGAGCAGGGAGCCTGACTTCAGCTCTATCCCAGCACCCTGGGATCATGACCTGAGCCAAAGGCAGGTACTTTAACCAACTGAGTCCCCCTCCCCACCCACCCCTGCACCCCAGATGGCTGCTTTTCAAAAAGAATGTCAAGGATACTTGGACGAGTCACTTCCTTTCAATAATATCTTTTCCTGAAAAGACTAATCAGGCACTATCATAAGCACTTTCAAATATTAAATCATTTAATTATCACTTACAGCCCCATAAGTTAGATATTGAAATTGGTTCAGAATTGGTTCAGAGATTAAGTACCTTGCCTGAAAACATGGTACTAAACCCATGTTATGTGTTTGACTAACTTTGTTCTACTTTTCTTTTTTTTTTTTTTTTTAAAGATTTTATTTATTTGACAGAGATCACAAGTAGGCAGAGAGGCAGGCAGAGAGAGATGAGGAAGCAGGCTCCCTGCTGAGCAGAGAGCCTGACACGGGGCTTGATCCAGGACCCTGGGATCATGACCTGAGCCGAAGGCAAAGGCTTTAACCCACTGAGCCACCCAGGTGCCCCTGTTCTACTTTTCTAAGTGAATTCTTCTCCATGTATCAGTTTGCACATCAACAAAATAGAAATAACACACAAAACATATCATTGAATGAAAGTACCTCCCTCTCCCTTAAGACTTCTCTTTATGTGAAGTACTATAACTTGTTAGGATACTTATATAGTATAGTATTTGAGGAGAACTAAATTTTGGTGGTTTTTTATATATTTTTTAAGATTTTATTTATTTATTTGACAGAGAGACACAGCAAGAGAGGGAACACAAGCAGGGTGAGGGGGAGAGGGAAAAGCAGGCCTCCTGCCCGGCATAGAGCCCAGTGTGGGGCTCAATCCCAGGACGCTGGGGTCATGACGAGAGCCCAAGGCAGAGGCTTAATGACTGAGCCGCACAGGCGCCCCGTTTTTTCTATGTTTTAAATAAGAATAGATATTTAAGATAGGAAAATGGGACCTGAATCGAACTTTTCCTCACAATGGACTAGGATATATTTAATTTTAAATTTAGGAGGCCAAGAAAGACCAACTTGAAGAACAAGAACCTAAATAGTACTGACTTTAAATTAATTTTAACCTAAACTAAATCAGGGAAATTGGGCCAACTAGTTGAAACTATTATTTTTTCCCAAAGGGTCAGCTTATACTGTTTGAAAGTGCCTCTACTGTTTGTAAGTGATCAAAACTTACACCAAATTATTAAATAAAGCATGCCCATGCCACCATTTCAAAGTACCTGATGGTTTAATTAATGATAACTTAGTTCTGAGTTAATATCCTTGTCTACATTTGCAAAATGTATTTATTTCACTCATTTGTGGCTCTAGCATTGAGTTATAATAGTATTTCAAAGTACCTGATCAGAAAATCATTGTGTTAGAGCAAATACGAAAATAGAACATATTACTTTTGATCTGCAGTCTTCATGGAAAGCCCCCAAATACTTTGGAGACAATATACCAGCAGTGGTTAGAGTCTACTGTAAAACAGGTGTGCTGGATGCAGAAGACAAACTGAAATCAGTACATATGGACTTAATCTAAAATCTTACACTAATTCTTAGAGCTGAAAAGGACTTTAAAATCTGTCTGATCCTATTCTTTTTTTTTTTTTTTTTTAGAGATTTTATTTATTTATTTGACAAACAGAGATCACAAGTAGGCAGAGAGGCAGGCAGAGGGAGAGGGGAGGAACCAGGCTCCCTGCAGAGCAGAGAGCCCATGACCTGATCCGAAGGCAGAGGCTTTAACCCACTGAGCCACCCAGGCGCCCCCATGTTTTAATTTGTTAAGGTCTGTAGTCATAAAAATGGTTATAGGATGGCACCCCACATACTACAATGGGAAAACCTTTTATTTTTATTTTTTATTTTTTTAAACATTTTATTTTTTTATTTGACAGAGAGAGGGAACACAAGCAGGGGGAGTGGGAAAGGGAGAAGCAGGCTTCCTGCCGAGCAGGGAGCCCAATGTGGGCCTCGATCCCAGGACCCTAGGATCATGATCTGACCTGAAGGCAGACGCCTGACGACTGAGACACCCAGGTGCCCAGCCTTTTAGTTTTAATACAGTGGTTTTTGTAACTAAGATTTAGAAGAGGAGGGCATATATATTATATAATTTTAGCAAACATTTATTTGTACTTTCCATGTACCAGGCACTCTTCTGAGTGCTTTAGATTCATAAACTCAGTGTATTATCACAACAGTCCCATGAGATACACTATATGATTAACTCAATTTTTCAGGTGAGGAAATTGAGGCATAAAGAGATTAGATAACTTGCTCGGAGACTTAAGCTATTATTAAGTGGCAGAGTTGGTGCTTGAACTCAGACACTGCTACCAGAGTCCATGCCTTCAACTACTGCATTTTACTGCCTTTCTGTTAAGTCAAAACCACCTAAATAGCACCAAACTAGGCAAAAAAAACTAGTGGGAAAAAAATCCCACGTTTCTGTTGTTCTCGGGTCTTCTATGTAGAATGCAATTAATGATCTGTTTTTTTAGGCTGGGAAATATGAATTCATTTAGATACATATAGAAGCCAGTGAGAAGAGAAACAGGTACAAAACCCAGTCATTAGGTGGAAGTCATGTACCGTAGTGATAGGGCATTTATGGCATTAGTCTGGCAGTCCCCTTCACTCCAGTATTTTAAATAATTCCTAAACGTTTCAGAAATGAAAGGGTTTTAGAGACAATCTGGTCTTTTACTCCCCTATTCTGTTCCCCTAATAAAAAAAAAATCTTGGGGCACCTGGATGGCTCAGTGGGTTAAGCCTCTGCCTTCGGCTTAGGTGATGATCCCAGGATTGGGATCAAGCCCCACATCAGGCTCTCTGCTCAGTAGGGAGCCTGCTTCCTCCTCTCTCTCTCTCTGTCTACCTCTCTGCCTACTTGTGATCTCTATTTCTGTCAAATAAATAAAATCTTTAAAAAAAAAAATCTTGGTGGGTGGATCTGTGGGGTGGCTTGGCTGGCTCAGTCGGAAGAGCATGCAACTCTTTTTTTTTTTTTTTTTAAAGATTTTATTTTATTTATTTGACAGAGAGAGATCACAAGTAGGCAGAGAGGCAGAGAGAGAGAGAGGAGGAAGCAGGCTCCCTGCTGAGCAGAGAGCCCGATGCGGGACTCGATCCCAGGACCCCGAGATCATGACCTGAGCCGAAGGCAGCGGCTTAACCCACTGAGCCACCCAGGCGCCCCAGAGCATGCAACTCTTGATCTCGGGTTTGTAAGTTCAAGCCCCAACATAGGGTGTAGAGTATACTTAGAAAATCTTTTTTTTTTTTTTAAGATTTTATTTATTTATTTGACAGAGAGAAACACAGCAAGAGAGAGAACACAAGCAGGGAGAGTGGGAGAGGGAGAAGCAGGTTTCCTGCCAAGCAGGGAGCCTGATGTGGGGCTGGATCCCAGAACCCTGGGATCATGACCTGAGCCGAAGGCAGAGGCTTAACGACGGAGCCACCCAGGTGCCCCAGAAAGAAAATCTTTAGGAAAAAATAGTCTGTTAATGAAACAAATGTCTAAAAAACACCATGGTCTTATAACTACTACAAGGTATCCCCCCATATCCTAACCTTCTGAAAATCGGATACTCTTAGTACAGTAATAGGGTTGCAACTGGATTTCTGTTTGAGGTTCAAGCTGAAAAGGGAAAAGCAGTTAGGAGCTGTTATCCTAAGCCTATCAACAGGAGTTTAAATGTAACTGGTAAGGGGGAGGGAGGATAGGCTTGGTATTTAATTGAACTCCAGCCAAACAATCTTGTTTTGATAAAATTACTAAATAACTTTTACTGTAAATCACTGGGGCGTGGACTTATTTTGTAACTCCTGGCATGTGATTTCTACATAGTAGGTGCTAATAAGGGTTTACTCTTATAATTGTTCTCCCAAACTGTCTCACAGAAAATGCCCGTTTTGACACAGCAGTGTTTTCTATTTCTTGGCATTCCAAGTAAGTGAAAATTAGAAATTTGAGGAGCCCAAAGGCAACCAAGGTATATTATGTAATGGAATTCAGGTTATTTACAGTCACTTCATTCCATTGTGCTTGGTCAGCATCATCCACAATTGTACTTGGTGAAAGTTGTCAGTATACAAATAATTTGGATGTAGAGGCATTGACCATTTCAGAATGGTTGTGATGTTTTGTTTTTTAATTTACATACCAAAAAATCCACTCTTTTGGGAGTACAGTTCTGTGAGTTGTGACAAATGCATACTGTCGTATAAGCACCATAACACTGCTACCTCACAGTTCCACCACCCCCAGAGTTTGCTTCATGCTGTTCTGCGTTGTCCAGCCCTAGCACACTAAGCCACTGGCAGCCACTAACCTGTTTTCTCCACCCATATAGACTTGCCTTTTCCAGAGTGTCATTCATATAAATGGAATCATACAGTAAGTAGCCTTTTGAGTCTTGCCTCTCACTTAGCATACGCACTCGAGATTACCCATGTTGTTGCATGGATCAGTAATTGTTCCTTCCTACTGCTGAGTAGTATTCTATTATATGGATATATATTCTTAGTTTATCCACTCATCAGTTGAAGGGAATCTGGATTGTTTCCACTTTTTGGCAGTTAATAATGTTGCTATAACATTCATGTACCAATTTTTGTGTGAACATGTTTTCATTTCTTTAGGGTAAATAACTAGGGGTGGGATTGCCGGATCATATGATAAGTATATATTTAGCTTTGTAAGAAACTGCCAAACTGGGCTGCCTGGCTGGCTCAGTCAGTTAAGCGGCTGCCCTCAACTCATGTCATGATCCTGGGGTCATTGGATTGAGTCCTGAGTCAGACTCGCTGCTAAGCAGGGAGTCGGCTTCTACCTCCCCTCCTCTACCCAACTTGTGTGCTATCACTCACTCTCTCAAATAAATAATATCTCTAAAAAAAATTAAAAAAAAAATCCTGCTAAACTGTTTTCCACAGAGATTGCACCATTTTAAACATTCACACAGAAATGTATGACGGTTTCAGTTGCTCAACATCCTCTCCAGCACTGGTTGATTTTTTAAAAATTTTAATTATTCTAATAGTATTTAGTACTCATTTCCCTAATTGCATTTCCCAGATGACTAATGATACTGAGTATCTTTTCATGTGTTTATTTGTCATCTGTTTATCTTAGGTGAAAGATCTGTTCAGATTTTTTGCCCATTTTATAAATTGGTCTTTCTCTTATTGTTGAATTTTGAGAGTTCTTTATATATCCTGGATACAAGTTGTTTGTCAGATATGTGATTTGTAAATATTTTCTCTTAGTCTATGACTGAGAGAGCAGGAGTTTACATTTTGATTAAATCCACTTTTTTCTGGTAGAAAATCTACATTTTATTTTATTTTCTCTTTAAAATTTTATTTATTTGACAGAGAGAGACACTAAGAGAGGGAGCACAAGCAGGGGGAGTGGGAGAGGGAAAAGCAGGCTTCCCGCTGAGCAGGGAACCCGATGGGGGCTGGATCCCAGGACCCTAGGATCATGACCTGAGCCAAAGGCAGATATGTAAGGACTGAGCCACCCAAGCGCATACTTAATCAGTTTCTTTCTTTTGTGGATTGCACCTTTGGTGTTATATCTAAGATTCCTGCCCTGACCCAAAGTTACGAAGATTTTTTTCCCTACGCTTTCTTGTAAAAGTTCTATGGATTTACATTTTTTTTAAAGATTTTCTTTATTTGACAGAGAAATAGCAAGAGAAGGAACACAAGCAGGGGGGAATGGGAGAGAGAGAAGCAGGCTCCCCAGTGAGCAGGAGTCCAATGCAGGGCTCGATCCCAGGGCTCTGGGATCATGACCTGAGCTGAAGGCAGACGCTCAGTGACTGAGCCACCCAGGCACCCCTCTTCCTCGTTTTTTAAAAACATCTTTATTGAGATGCTATTCACATATCATACAATTCACCATTGTCAGATGTACAGTTCAGTGGCTTTTTTTTTGTACACTCATGCTTGTGCAGCCATCACCATAATCTAATTTCGATTATTATTTTTTTAACAGACTTTTTTTTTTTAAGATTTTATTTATTTATTTGACAGACAGAGATTTCAAGTAGGCAGAAAGGCAGGCAGAGAGAGAGAAGGAAGCAGGCTCCCTGCCAAGCAGTGAGCCCCATGCGGGGCTAGATCCCAGGACGCTGGGATCATGACCTGAGCCGAAGGCAGAGGCCCTAACCCACTGAGCCACCCAGGCGCCCCCTCACTTTTTTTTTTTTTTAAGCTTTTATTCATTTATTTGACAGAGACACAGCGAGAGAGGGAACACAAGCAAGAGGAGTGGGAGAGGGAGAAATAGGCTTCCCGCTGAACGTGGAGCCCAAAGTGGGACTTGATCCCAGGACACTGGGACCATGACCTGAGCCAAAGGCAGATGCTTAACTGGCTGAGCTACCCAGGCACCCCTAACTATATCACTTTTGATGGACATTTAGGTTGATAATCCTTATATGTATATTTCTATTTACATAGATGTCCAACTATAAATTGCTAAAGATTGAACTATGGGATCAAACCAACATATGCTTTTCTTTTTTCTTTCTTTTTCTTTATTTTTTTAGAGAGAGTATAGGCGTCAGTGGTGGGGGAGGGGCAGAGGAAGAATGAGAGTGAGAATCTTAAGCATGCTCTATGGGACATGGGACTTGATCTCATGTCCCTGAGATCATGACCTGAGCCAAAATCAAGAGCTGGATGCTCAACTGACTGAGCCACTGAGGTGCCCCAGTACATGCTTTTCTGATTTTGGTAGATACTGCCAAGTAGCCCTTTGTAGAGACCTAACTAATTTATATCCTCCACCCCACCCCCAAATCCAACAATGTGTGAAATGACTGTTTCTCTATAAAACTTTCAAATGGGCGCCTGGGTGGCTTAGTGGGTTAAGCCTCTGCCTTCGGTTCAGATCATGATCTCAGGATCCTGGGATCAAGCCTGGCATTGGGCTCTCTGCTCAGTGTGGAGCCTGTTTCCTCCCTTCCCCATCCACCCACCCCCCTGCTGCCTCTCCGCCTACTTGTGATCTCTCTCTGTCAAATAAGCAAATAAAATCTTTAAAAAAAAATAATAAAACTTTGAAACAGTACTTAAAAAACTTTTTCATCATTGCCAAAGGAGTAATAAATAGTTTCAGTTTGCATTTTTATTATGAATGAAAATAAGGATCATTTCATTACTTTTTTTTTTTAAAACGTTTTATTTATTTATTTGACAGAGATCACAAGTAGGCAGAAAGGCAGGCAGAGAGAGACAGAGGAGGAAGCAGGCTCCCTGCTACGCAGAGAGCCCGATGCGGGGCTCAATCCCAGGACCCTGGGATCATGACCTGAGCCGAAGGCAGAGGCTTTAACCCACTGAGCCACTCAGGTGCCCCATCATTACTTTTTTTTTTTTAAGGATCATTCCATTACTTTAAGAGCTATTTGCAGTCATTTTTTTGTTGTTTTTTGCTATTTTTCTTTTGGGTTGTTGGGTGTATATTGATGTGTAGGTATTTTTTATATGTAAAAGAAATTAGTTTTTTGTCTTTGATACATATTGTATGTATTTTTGCTAGTTTGTCTTTTGTCCTTTAACTTTATTATGTTTTTTGTCATGCAGACATTTTCATTTTTATTTAAAAATTTATTTTTTTTTTCAGATTTTTTATTTATATGTGATTGAACACGTCAGTCTTTTATGGCTCCTGAGCTTTGTGTCATCTTTAGAAGGCTTCTCTTTTCTTTTCTTTTAAAATGTATTTATTTATCTTAGAGAGAGAAAGAGACCAAGCAAGCATGAATAGGTTGGAGGGGGGCAGAAGGAGAGGGAGAAAAAGAAACCCAAGCAGACTCTGATTGGAACCTGATGTGAGATTTGATCCTACAACCTGGAACTCACGACCTGAACCAGAATCAAGAGTCAGATGCGGGCACCTGGGTGGCTCAGTGGGTTAAGCCGCTGCCTTCGGCTCGGGTCATGATCTCAGGGTCCTGGGATCGAGTCCCGCATCGGGCTCTCTGCTCGGCGGGGAGCCTGCTTCCTCCTCTCCTCTCTCTGCCTGCCTCTCTGCCTACTTGTGATCTCTCTCTGTCAAATAAATAAGTAAATAAATAATCTTTAAAAAAAAAAAAAAAAAAAAGAGTCAGATGCTTAACTGACTGAGCCATCCAGGTGCCGCAAAAGTGTTTTTCACTCATGACTGAGAATAAATTTTTTTTAATTTTTAAAAATTGAGATAATCGTAGATTTATGTGTAGTTACAAGAAATAATGCTTTGCTCAGTTTTCCCCAATGGTACATTTTGCAAAACTGTTGTCTGTTATGATAACCAGGATATTCACATTGATGTAATCTGTTAGTCTTACTCAGATTTACCCAGTTTTACTTGTGTCCATTTACTTGTGTTCAGTTATGGATGTATGTGGATTAAGTCCTATACAACTTAGTCAGTTTTATAGGTCCTTTTATCCATCATCACAGTCAAGACAGTGAACTATTCCATCACAAAAGTCCCTCATTTTGCCCTTTTATAACCACATCTGATTCCCTGCCACCCTGTCCCTGATAACCTCACTAATCTGCCCTCTATTCCTAAAATTTTATCATTTCAAAGATGTTCTATAAATGTACTCTTTTTTAAAAAAAAGGGGGATTTTATTTATTTGAGAGAGAGAGTGAATAAGAGAGAGAACACAGGAGGTGGGGAGAGGTGACACAGTGCTTGATTCCAGGATACTGAGATCATGACCTGAGCTGAAGGCTTAACGACTTAACCGACTAAGCCACCCAGGAGCCCCAGACATACTCTTTTTGTAATCTTTTGTTCAGCATAATTCTCTGGAGGTTCATTCAAGTTGTATGTATCAAGTTTTTTTCTTTTTATTGATAAGTAATTTTCCATGATATGGATATACCACAGTTTGTTTAATCATTCACTTCTTAAGAGACATCTGAGCTGATTACAGTTGAGTATTACAAATAAAGCTACTATGATATTCATGTGCAGGTTTTGGTGTGAATGTCAGTTTTCATTTCTCTAGGATAAATGCCTAGGACTTGAATTGTTGGGTCATATAATAGTTGCATGTTGAGATTTTTTTTTCCTGAGTCAGATTTATTGAGGTATAATTTGCATGCAATAAAATGTGCACATTTTAGGTAGACAGTTTGATGAGTTTTGATAAATGCATGCATCTGGGTAAGCATCACCCCACTCAGGATAGAGCGTGTTTACATACATACAAACTTTCCCTATCCACAGCACAAACTTCCCCCACGCCCCAAACTTCTCTGCCCCATCTACGTTTTTTTTTTTTGGTGGGTTTTTGTTTTTTTTTTTTTGACAGATAGAGATCACAAGTAGGCAGAGAGGCAGGCAGAGAGAGGAGGATGCATGCTCCCCGCCAAGCAGAGAGCTACATGTGGGGCTGGATCCCAGGACCCTGAGATCATGACCTGAGCTGAAGGCAGAGGCTTTAACCCACTGAGCCACCCAGGTACCCCTAGAGATTAGTTTTTAGATCATTAGACATTAGGATTTCATATAAATCATACATTGTGTATTCTTTTGGAACTGACTTTTTTTTTTTTTACTTAAATATTTTAAGTTATCCCTATTGTTACGTATCAGTGATTTGTTACCTCCCCCCCCCCCACCTTTTTTTTTTGTTTTTTAAAGTGAGCTCCACACCCAACATGGGCCTGAACTCATAACCCTGATTTTAAAATTGCAGGCTCTGGTCACCTGGGTGGCTCAGTGGGTTAAAGCCTCTGCCTTTGGCTCGGGTCATGATCTCGGCATCCTGGATCAAGCCCCGCATCAGGCTTTCTGCGCAATGGAGAGCCTGCTTCCTCCTCTCTCTCTCTCTCTGCCTGCCTCTCTGCCTACTTGTGATCTCTGTCAAATAAATAGATAAAATATTTAAAGAAAAATAAAATTGCAGGCTCTTTGGGACACCTGGGTGGCTCAGTCAGTTAAGCTTCTGACTTGATTTTGGCTCAAGTAATGATCTTGGGGTGTGGTGGGATCAAGCCCTGTGTCCAGCCCATGTTCAGTGCAGTCCACTTGTCCCTCTCCCTCTGCTCCTCCTCCTCCCCCATGTACGCATTTTCAAGCGCTCTCTCTCGCGCGCGCTCTCTCTCTCTCTCTCTTTCCTAGATTTATTTATTTGACAGAGACATAGCAAGAAAGGGAACATGGGCAGGGGGAGTGGAAGAGGGAGAGGCAAGCTTCCTGCTGAGCAGGGAGCCCAGTGTGGGGCTCCATTCCAGGATCCTGGGATCCTGACCTGAGCCAAAGGCAGATGCTTACCAGACTGAGCTCAGGTGCCCCTTGATACAGTACTATTAACTGAATTCAGATCACAGTTTTTCCATTTTGTCTTTATGTCTTTTTAGGCTCTTCTATGACAGTACATGAGTAGATTTTTTTTTAAAGAAACTGCAAACTGTTTTGCAAAGTGGCTATACTGTTTCCTTTCCTAGTGGCAGTGTACTAGTGACCCAGTTTCTCTTCATCCTCGTCAGCATTTGGTAATATCGTCGTTTTTTATTTTACTCATAGGTGTGTGGTATTATCTCATTGCAGGTTTAATTTGCCTTTTTTTTTTTATGACTAATGATATTGAACATCTTCATGTGCTTTATTTGCCATCTGTATATCCTCTTTGGTGAAATGTCTGGTTGTGTCTTCATTTTGTGATTGAATTAGTTAAAAAAAAAAAAGTTGAGTTTTGAGAGTTCTTTATAATTTTAGATACTAGTCTCGTTTTTTTTTTTAAAGATTTTATTTTATTTATTTGACAGAGAGAGAGACAGCGAGAGAGTGAACACAAGTAGGGGGAGTGAGAGAGGGAGAAGCAGGCTTCCAGTAGAGCAGGGAGCCTGATGTGGGGCTCTATCACAGGACCTTGGGATCATGACCTGAGCCGATGAAGGCAGACATCCGACTGAGCCATGCAGGCACCCCTAGATACTAGTCTTTTGTTGGATATGTAGTTTGTAAATATTTTCTCCTACTCTGTAGCTTGTCTTTTCATCCTTTTCACATGGAACTTTCACAGAAGAAATTTATTTTAATTTGATGAGGGCCAATTTATCAGTATTTCCTTTTACTGATTGTGCATTTGGTGCCAAGTCTTAAGAATTCTGCCTAGTAGAGCCCAACGCTTTTCCTCTGTTTTTGTTTTTTTTTTTTTTTTTTAATATTTTATATATTAACAGAGAGAGAGATCACAAGTAGGCTGAGAGGCAGGCAGAGAGAGAGGGGGAAGCAGGCTCCCCTCTGAGCAGAGAGCCTGATGTGGGGCTCGATCCCAGGACCCTGAGACCATGACCTGAGCTGAAGGCAGAGGCTTTAACCCACTGAGCCACCCAGGTGCCCTTTCCTCTGTTTTTTTTTTTTTCTAAAAGTTTTATAGTTCTACATTTTACATTAAAGACTGTGATCCAGGGGCGCTGGGGTAGCTCAGTTGTTAAGCATCTGCCTTTGCCTCAGATCATGATCCCAGAGTCCTGGGATTGAGCCCCACATGGGGCTTCCTGCTTGGTGGGGGACCTGCTTCTCCTTCTCTCTGTTGCTCCCTTGCTTGTGTTTCTTATCTCGCTGTGTCTCTCTCTGTCAAAAAAATAAATAAAATCTTTAAAAAAAAACTGTGATCCATTTTGAGTTAGGTTTTGTACAAAGTGAGAGGTTTAGATTTCAGAATATTTTTTTAAATCTCCTACATTCTAGTATATTATTTTATATTTAAGGTTTAAATATTTGATCCATCTGAAATAGAGGAGTGCAGGGGCACCTGGGGGGCTCAGTCAGTTAAGTATCTGTCTTCAGCTCAGGACATGATCCCAGGGTCCTGGGATCAAGCCCTGTGTCGGGCTCCTTGTTCAGCAGAATGCCTGCTTCTCCTTCTCCCTCTTCCATTCCTCCGGCTTGTGCTCTCTGGCTTTCTCTCTCTGTGTTGAATAAATAAAATCTGGGGCGCCTGGATGGCTCAGTGGGTTAAGCCTCTGCCTTCGGCTCAGGTCATGATCCCAGGGTCCTGGGATCGAGCCCCACATCGGGCTCTCTGCTCGGCGGGGAGCCTGCTTCCCCCTCTCTCTGCCTTCCTCTCTGCCTACTTGTGATCTCGGTCTGTCAAATAAATAAATAAAATCTTAAAAAAAAACAATCTTCCAAAAAAATGAAATAGAGGAGTGTATAAAGGGAGGGATATAGGGCGCCTGGGTGGCTCAGTGGGTTAAGCCGCTGCCTTCGGCTCAGGTCATGATCTCAGGGTCCTGGGGTCGAGTCCCGCATTGGGTTCTCTGCTCCGCGGGGAGCCTGCTTCCTCCTCTCTCTCTCTCTCTGCCTGCCTCTCTGCCTACTTGTGATCTCTCTGTGTCAAATGAATAAATAAAATCTTAAAAAAAAAAAAAGGGAGGGATATATATGTGTGTGTGTGTGTATATATATATGTGTATATATATATACATATATATATATATATATATCTCCTCTCATTCCAGGTAGATCACATATTTAAATTTTAAACATGAAACCCGATTCAATTATCTGCCTTTTCCCTATTGATAAATGCTATGAACATTAGCATATAGGTTTGCCTGGGAGCACAAGTTTTCATTTTTATGCAGGAGATTTGATTTATTGTCCTTAATTGTGGTATAATTTATATACAGTAAAATGTACAGATCTTAAATATTCAGTGTGATGAATTTGACATTGTATAAACCCATGTAATCATCACCCATATGAATATGGTGTTTTATTTATTTTTTTCCAAAGATTTTATTTATTTGACAGAGAGAGAGAGAGAGATCACAAGTAGGCAGAGAGGCAGGCAGAGAGAGAGGAGGAAGCGGGCTCCCCGCTAAGCAGAGATCCTGATGCGAGGCTCCATCCCAGGACCCTGAGATCATGACCTGAGCTGAAAGCAGAGGCATCAACCCCCTGAGCCATCCAGGCGCCCCTGATTATCGTGTTTTAAATCCAACCAAATAAAGGTACAGTTTAGGAAACTAAGGGCAGTGTCTGGTAATGAGTGGTTATCATATGCTTTCTTTTGTTTTGTTTTAATGGAAGAGTAGTTCGCTTTCCCAGAATTATTGAAAATGCAGAAGTATTGTTTGTTTCTCAACAAAACAGTAAAGTACAGTCTAGTTTCTGAGGGAGAAACTTTGATTTTTCTTACAATGTACAGATTCCCCTTATTTCATTAGTAGCCATTGGAACTATTCCTTAAGGCTAATTCCTAATTTGATAAATGATTATCCATATTTGGTGCTGTGTAGATAGGCTATATTTTTGTCTACAGGTCTTATTAGAGAAATTCCCATTATACAGAAACCTCTGTTACAAAAAGAGTCTTCTGCTTATTTTGAGCAATACTCAGTCCTATTTGGGAAGTCCCCTGTAGGTTGTGGGAATGTTATTTGAAAGGTATAATGTTCAGTATGGTGAACATACTGATAATCTTTAATAAGGCTCTTTCTTAACTCGCTGTGGGGGAATAGTTTGGTTTTATAACATTACAGAACTATTACCATGTCAACAATTTTTCCCTATCCTGATTCTTCCATTGATGACATTTGTGGGTAAGGGAAAGGGAGGCAAATGGTTAAAAAACAAGTGATCCTGATGCTCTGCTGTCCCCTCAGCTGCCTCTTGGCCAACAAGTTTCTCTTGGTCACTTAACCAGTAAGTAGCTAGTTGCTTTAACTTATTTATTTTTAAAGTTTTTGTTTCAAGATTTTATTTATCCATTTGATAGAGAGAGACAGTGAGAGGGAACCCAAGCAGCGGGTGTGGAAGAGAGAGAAGCAGGCTTCCTGCTGAGCAGGGAGCCCGGTGCAGGACTCTATCCCGGGACCCTGGGATCTTCTCTCGAGCCGAAGCCAGATGCGTAATGACTGAGCCACCCAGGATCCCCTTATTTTTAAACATTTTATTTATTTATTTATTTGAGAGAGAGGGAGAGGAGGAGCACAAGTTGGTTTTATATATAGTATAATGCACAGGAGAGGCAGAGGGAAAGGGAGAGGGAGAAGCAGACTCTCCACTGAGCAGGGAGCCTGATGCGGGGCTTGATCAAGGGCCCTGGGATTGTTACCCAAGCCAAAGGCAGACGCTTAACAGACTGAGCCACCCAGGCGCCCCATTCGCTGCTTTTATTAAGGGCAGACCAGGAAAGGTCATTTCTCATATTAGAGAGTTAGACAGTTTGTTGTGGAGGAACGCAGCAATACGGGGCCAGAGTTGACAGGTGCAGATGCTCATTTAGGTTGCTAAGCTTCACCAAGTTCTGAAAACCACTGTTGTGATTCCTGCAGGTTCATTTCACAGTTTTGGCCAGTGAAGTTTTCATATGCTGCTGGCTTACCCTACCAATAGAACATTGTTTTATTGGAAGAGAAGCTACATTACTATAATTGTCATTAATTAATTTTAGAGGTTGTGTATGAAAGAGATGGAGATGTTTTCCTCAGTGTGCAGTATGAATAAGGAGACAAGAATAAGGATGTTGTTTCTCCACATCCGGTTTGCTTGGATCCTGGTCAGTGAAGATGTGCCAGGCCATGCAGCCAAAGTGCTGTGGCAAGGGTGGTGGTTGATGCCAGTTGTTTATTTACAGGTAGCTTTTGAAAATGGCTGCCTCTCATTTCACCGGGCTCACAGCCGTTGCTGATGTAATTAAAGATCTAGACACTCAGATAGCTGTAAGTAAGCTCGTTGAGGCCACTGTTGGTGGAACTTGGTAAATGTGCTTCTGATGTCGATGACACCAAAGCTGCTGTCCACAGAGTCTACCTCATGGCTTTAAAATTTAGGCATCTTGACTACTCTGGGTTTGGGACTCTGCATGTACTTAAAGATTGTTAACACTCAAAAAATTTGCTCTTGATGACAAAGAACAGCTTACTTTTAACAGTTCCTAAAAACGGTGTTTTTTAGACATAGACCTGACATAGATGTAAGCATGTTTTGAAGTGCCAAAAGGAACTAATCTGTTTTCTTAAGTTTTGTGACTGGGTTTTAAGTGTGTGATTGTGCCATGATTTGTTTGAATATAACATAATTTGCTGTTCAGAAATAAGGCATGTAGTACTTAACCAAATATTCTATTTTTACAAAGTCTTCAAAAATGTCTTACTCATTCTAGTCTATTTTTGTACATAAGATTTACCATTTCATTTACTTTCTTCCTTATTTAATTTTGTGGACTATTTCATTTAGCTTTTGGAGACAAGATGGTTTCTAAATTTGAGGTGAGAGCAGTGAACATTCTTCATTCCCTCCATTTTTAATGTGTAGGTGTGAATGTTCACTATCCCAGATATCCTGAAGACCCTGCAAGTCTGACAGACCTTATACAATTTTACTTTCAAACCTTATCCTTTATTAAAGATGTTTCTGGAGCTAGTTCTCTTGTTTTCCTTCTACAGCTGATTGGCCTTGGTCCTCACAGCTCCAAAAAGAAACAGGACCTCGATAAGCTCTATGAGCTGAAGTCCAAAGCTCGACAGATTATGAACCAGTTTGGCCCCTCAGCCCTAATCAACCTCTCCAATTTCTCATCCATAAAACCGGAACCAGCCAGCACCCCTCCACAAGGCTCCATGGCCAATAGCACCACAGTGGTAAAGATACCAGGCACTCCTGGGACAGGAGGGCGTCTCAGCCCTGAAAACAATCAGGTATCATCTCTTACTTTTTGCTCTCCCTAGGCATCTCTTACGTTATTTGAACCAGTAATGCTTTGAGAGATGTCTATCTCAGATGCTGCCTCTTCCTCTCAGCTGAAAAAGAGTCTTTTCCCTCCTTTGGACTTCTAAAGTTCCTTATCAGATTATCATGTACAATGTTTATCAATGTTTACTCTGTGGTATTTATGTGTGTGTGTGTATATGTACATACATTCATACACACTAACACATGTTGCCTATGACAGGTTTTTATATATGTATATATAAAAATATATACGCTATATAATTGTTAAATAAAATAATGAAATAACTAATGGATTCATTATTCATTATTCCTGTAATAAAAGCATTATTGCCTCTGGTCTTTTCTCCTTCTAGTTCATCCAGCTGCTCCATTATTAACTTTGTGCACTAATTCTAAAATCTCCCCCCGCATGCCCTCTCTCCCCCACTTTCTGCTCATGATTCTGATTCTGCCCTCCAGAGCCACAAGAGATAAGAAATAAGTATAATCTCTTGTCTGGGGCTTTATAGGCTGGATAGAATAGGAGGGAGAGACATTTCAAGAGAATGGGGTGGGGGACTAGCAAAGGTGAATGGGGAGGGTTGGGCAGACATTTGGGAAGCCAACCTGTGTTGAATGTGGAGTCTGTTGGAGGAGAACAGGAGGTAACATTATATAGGCAGGATTATGGCAGAATATACTGCGCATATGCTAGTCAGTCTCCTTTGAAACACTTAGTCATTAGACAATCTTTGCAAATATTTAATAGACGAGTAAGTAATTATAAAAGTCATATGTCTTAGGATTATCTTGGCAGTAAGTGGACAAGAAAGGTAGAAAGGGGGTGGACTGAGAGGAAGACCAAGTCTAAGACTTTTGCAGTAAATCAAGACATGGAATGAAGGCTTGCCTTAAGTGGATTTAATAGTAGAATGAATAGATCTGACACATAATTAACAAATATTTATTTTAAAAATTTGTTTCTTCATTTCCAAAATTATACATGCATGCTTATCACAGAAACTTTAGAAATACAGAAGAATAAAGAGCCCATAATTCTACCACCACCCCAAAATAACTATGGTCAGCACTTTAATGTACGTCTTGATTATTATTTAATGGCATATGTATATGACATGACATTTCCTTTATGAAAGAGAAGTCACAGCTTCATGCACTTATACAAATATTATACAGAGATGAACACATGTTCCCTGCCATCAGGGAGCTTTCAGCCTATTAAGCCAGGAACAAGCAAGTTTATAATATATGCAGTGACAGAGGGTGCACAGGATACCCTAGAGGCCAAAGGAGGAAGTGGTTCCTTTTACCTGGGTGGGCTAGGAAAAGCAGAAAGAAGCCACCATGGACAGAGCAGATAGGAAAAACATGTCCAAAGACAACAGAGGCACAGTACAAGTTACAGTTATCAGATAATTGCAAATTACTTAATGTAGAGGGAGGGTAAGGCACAGTGAGCACAAGAAGCAGAAATAAACTGACAGATGTTGGTCTCTCTTCCACACTGCTCTTTCAGCCTTTCCCTAGGCCACTTCTGTCTTGAGAGTGTAGTCTTAGAGCAGACTGCCAGGGAGGCTAGACTGTTAACTTTTGGAAAGTAGAAACTAAACCCAGCAAACTGACAGCATTTCTTCATTATAGGGGAATGAGGTATTCTGTTTCCTTAATACTTGGCTGAAAAATCTTCTCCCAATTAACTTTAGGTTTTGACCAAGAAGAAATTACAAGACTTAGTAAGAGAAGTGGATCCTAATGAGCAATTGGATGAAGATGTGGAAGAGGTAAGATGGAGTTGGGCACCCCAGAGTCTGTGTCCCTGAGAGCTAAGACTTCAGAGGCAGACAGATCTGAATTTGAATCTTGGCTCTGCCACTTACCAGCTTTGTAGCTGTGGACACATAGCTTTTTGTGTTGGTAGGGTGTGGTATTACTTACCGACAGGGTTATTTTGAGCGTCTCTTCGAATAACTTCATACAAATCACCTGGGAGAATGCCTAGCACTTTATACCTAGCAGCTGCTGCTACTTTTGCTTGGTGAAAAGGGTTCAGTTTGCTGCTCGTAGGCAATTACTTTCAACAATTTTAGTTGTTCATGTGATATTCCTCCATGTTTCTAAGTAATACAGTTAAACAGATATTCTTCGGTTTCTGTCTTTGGACTTCCTGTAGATGAGGATTTTGTTAAGCCACTCACACATGTCCGTCCATGCTCCTTTCCCTCATTTTTCTTTTTTCTTTTTTTTTTTTAGCAGTAGAGTTAATTTTTTTTTTAAAGATTTTATTTATTTGTCAGAGAGAGAGAGAGAAAGAGTGCACAAGCAGGGGAAGCAGCAGGCAAAGGGAGGAGCAGACTCTCTGCTGAGCAGGGAGCCAAGATCATGACCTGAGCCAGGGTCAGATGCTTAACCAACTGAGCCACCCAGGCACCCTCCCTCATTTTTCTAATATATATATATTTTTTAAACACATATTTTTTAAGGATTTTATTTATTTATTTGTCAGAGAGAGAGAGAGAGCACAAGCTGGGGGAATAGCAGACAGAGGAAGAGGGAGAAGCAGGCTCCTCACTGAGCAAGTAGCCTGATGTGGGACTTGATCCCAGAATCCTGGGATCGTGACCTGATCCAAAGGCAGATGCTCAAGTGATAGGGCCGCACAGCCATTTCTCCAATATAGTTTTTTTGTTTGTTTGTTTTTAAGATTTTATTTATTTACTTGAGAGGAGAGAGAGAGTGAGAGAGCATGAGAGGGGAGAGGGTCAGAGGAAGAAGCCAACTCCCTGTTGAGCAGGGAGCCCAATGCCGGACTCCATCCCAGGACTTCAGGATCATGACCTGAGCCGAAGGCAGTCACTTAACGAACTGCGCCACCCAGGCGCCCCCCTCCAATATAGTTTTGTCACAGCATTTAGATAACTCAGAAATCAGTGTTGACATTTTTCTGATCAAGTACATATTGTTCACCTCTGAACCAAGTCCGTTTTTGTACTACCTACTAAAGTTGATAATTGACTTTTTTTTTAAGATTTTATTTATTTGTTTGACACAGAGAGAGAGAGCACATGCAGGGGAAGCTGCAGAGAGAGGGAGAAGCGGGCTCCCCACCGAACAGGGATCCTGACATGGGGCTCGATCCCAGGACCTGGGATCACAACCTGAGCCAAAAGCAGACGATTAATCAACTGAGCCACATAAGTGCCCCTGATTCTTTTTTTTTTTTTAAGGGTTTTTTGGTTTTGTTTCGTTGTGGGGTTTTTTTTGTTTTGTTTTGTTTTCTTTTGTTTTGTTTGTTTTTGTCAGTAATCTCTGTACCCAACATGGGACTTGAACTTACAACCCTGAAATCAAGAGTCACACATTCTACCTACTGAGCTAGCCAAGCGCCCCTATAATTGACTTATTTTTATTTAGTTTTCTTTGTGCCATTTTTTATTCCGGTTCTACTATCAGCTCTGGTATTCACCTATCAACATTGTTTTCCAAATGGATAAGTAATATGCAGATTTGGGTCCTCCTCCCCTCCCCAACTCAGATTTCACGCTCAGAAACCTCCATCCTGGGGCGCCTGGGTGGCTCAGTGGGTTAAGCCTCTGCCTTCAGCTCAGGTCATGGTCTCAGGGTTCTGGGATCGAGCCCCGCATCGGGCTCTCTGCTCAGCGGGGAGCCTGCTTCTCTCTCTCTCTCTCTCTCTCTCTCTGCCTGCTTCTCTACCTCCTTGTGAACTCGCTCTCTGTCAAATAAATAAATAAAACCTTTAAAAAAGAAAGAAACTCCATCCTTTAAGGAGGGCCCATGATATGATGAGCACTAGGTGTTATATGCAACCGATGAATCATTGAACATTACATCTGAAACTAATAATGTACTATATGTTGGCTGATTGAATTTGAATATCAATAATAAAAAGAACCCTCCATCATCTTCTGGTCTAATTAATTTTAGGCCACTTGAACAAGCCCTCCTCAGTCTTCCTTTCACTCTTTTTTTTTTCCCCCTCTGGCTCTCTTGTTTCCTAGATCCCATATCCTCTTAGTCTCTTTTTTTGTTAGAGCGCATTTTTTTGTTATTGTTACTGCCTACAAAAGAATAGACAAGAAGCAAATGTTTGGGGGCGCCTGGGTGGCTCAGTGGGTTGAGCCTCTGCCTTCCGCTCAGGTCATGATCTCAGGGTCCTGGGATCGAGCCCCGCATCGGGCTCTCTGCTCAGCGGGGAGCCTGCTTTCTCCTCTTTCTCTCTGCCTGCCTCTCTGCCTACTTGTGATCTCTCTGTCAAATAAATAAATAAAATCTTAAAAAAAAAAAAAAGAAGCAAATGTTTGAAAGTCTCTTACATTCTAACCTCAGAACTTTTAGTTTGCATGGGTTTAGAATTAGATTATGAAAATAATTTTTTCCTTCCATTTGTGAAGTTATTGCTCCATGTCTTCAAAAAACCTATTAGGAAATCTTGTGTGGATGCCTGGCAGGCTTAGTCTGTAGAGCTTGCGACTCTTGCTCTCAGGGTTGTGAGTTCAATCCCCATGTTCAGCATCGAGCCTGCTTAGAAAAAGAAAGGAATTCCATGCTGTTCTGATCCGTTTTTTTAGTCTTCACTTTTTTTTAAATTCTGAATTTTCATATGAGCCTCAGTATCTATCTTTTTTCATTTGTTGTGCTGGCTTCCTAGAGCCTGTTTTTATTTGGGGGATGTGAGTGCCTCAATTCTGGGATGATTTTGTCTATTTTGGGGTTTGGAGTTTCTTTTTTTTTTTTAATTAAAGATTTTATTTATTTATTTGTCAGAGAGAGAGAGGAGCAAGAGTGAGCACAAGCAGGCAGAGTGGCAAGTAGAGGCAGAGGGAGAAGCAGGCTCCCTGCTGAGCAGGGAGCCCAATTTGGGACTCAATCCCAGTACGCTGGGATCAATACCTGAGCCAAAGGCAGCTGCTTAACCAATTGAGCCACCCAGGCGTCCCGAGTTTGGAGTTTCTTATTGATGTTGTCTGTTTTGCCTTTGCTGAGGAATGTGTAGTGACAGGGAAGAGAAATACAGATTACAAAAACAGTATAACTTCATTTTAATTTTAATTTAATTTTATTTATTTTTTAAGAGTTTATTTATTTATTTGACAGAGACATAGAGAGCACAAGTAGGCAGAGCAGCAGGCAGAGGGAGAGGGAGAAGCAGGCTCTCCACCAACCTGGGATAATGACCCAAGCTGAAAGCAGCCACTTAACCGACTGAGCCACCTAGATGCCCCATTTATTTTTATTTTTTTAACCAGAGGGAAAATATTTGCTCTCTCTGCGTGTGTATGTGTGTGTTGGGAGGGTGTTTGAGGCAGCAGTTTTATTGCGATATAATTCATACACCATAAAATTCACTCATTTGAAATCTACAGTTCAGTGGTCATTAGTCTCTTCACAGAATTGTGCAACTCTCAACACGGTCATTTTTTTTAACATATGATGTATTATTAGTTTCAGAGGTAGAGGTCAGTGATTCATCAGTTACATATAACACCCAGAGCTCATTACATCACGTGCCCTCCTTAATGCCCATCACCCAGTTATCCCATCCCCCCTCCCACCTGCCCTCCAGCAACCCTCAGTTTGTTTCCTAAAGTTAAGAGTCTCTTAGGGTTTAACACAGGCATTTTTATTTTTTTATTTTATTTTTTTTTTTAAAGATTTTATTTACTTATTTGTCAGAGAGAGAGAGAGAGAGAGCAAGAGCGAGCACAGGCAGAGTGGCAGGCAGAGTCAGAGGGAGAAGCAGGCTCCCTGCGGAGCAAGGAGCCCGATGTGGGACTCGATCCCAGGACGCTGGGATCATGACCTGAGCCGAAGGCAGCTGCTTAACCAACTGAGCCACCCAGGCGTCCCAACACAGGCATTTTTAGAACATTTTCCTCATCCCTGAAAGAAACCCATACCTATGAGCAGTCACTCCCATTTTCCCCCAGCCCCCATAGTCCTTAAGCAACTAACTACTAATTTACTTTCTGTGTCTATAGATTGGCCTCTTCTGGACATTTCAGATAAATGGAGTCATATGATACGTGATGTTTGTGCATGCCTTCTTTCATTTAATATAATGTTTTTAAAGTTCATGTTGTAAGGACTATGAGTACCTCATTCCTTTTTATGACAGAATACTCTTCCATTCTAGAGACATACTGTATTTTGTTTAGCCATTCATCGGTTGATGGGTTGTATGCACTTTTTGGTTATTATGAATAATGTTGCGTGAATATTCACATGCAAATTTTCTGTTTTTTCTTTTCTTTTTGACTCGTGTACACATTTCTTTTTTAAGATTTTATTTATTTATTTGACAGAGGGGGACATAGCAAGAGAGGGAACACAAGCAGGGATAGTGGGGGAGGGAAAAGCAGGTTTCCTGCGGAGCAGGGAACACAATGTGGGGTTCGATCCCAGGACTCTGGGATCATGACCTGAGCTGAAGGCAACCACTTAACAACTGAGCTACCCAGGTGCCCCTCGTGTATACATTTTTGTGTGGAAATACGCTTTCATCTTTCTTGGTAATATTTCTTGGAGTCATGTGGTAACTGTGTTTTTCCTTTGAGGAACTGCCTTTTCCACAGTGCTGCACTCTTTTACGTTCCTATCAACAGTGTGTGAGATTTCGATTTTCTTCTATTGGTTTTTTGATGAGTTCTGCTCAGTGTTTACTCTTCCTTTTTTTTTTTTTTTAAATTATTTATTTATTTAAGAGAGAGAACACGCAGGAAGGGGAACAGGGAAAGAATATTCAAGCAGGGTCCCTGCTGACCAAGGAGTCTGATACGGGACTTGATCCCAGGACCCCCAGATCATGACTCAGATGAAGGCAGATGCTTAACTGACTGAGCCACCCAGGTGTCCCTCGTTTCTTTGAAATTCTAAGTTCTACTTGCTAGGGAGATTATCCTTAGTTTATCCTCTAAACCTTTTAAGTTTTGTTGTTGTTGTTGTTGACACAAAAATTTTAATTTCTATAACGTTTTCTTGTTGACTAGTTGGCCTTTTTTTTTGCCCCCTTAAGATTCTGTTTTGTAAGTAATCTCTATATCCACCATGGGGCTTGAACTCACAAACCGGTTATCAAGAATTGTACACGGTAGTGACTGAGCCAGCCAGGTGCCCCTAATTGGTCCTTTTTATCCCCATGGCACTCTGTTCTTATTTTTTCGTTGTGATATCTTTTCTTACCTTTCACTCTGAGGAATTACATTTTTTGACCTTTTCTTCTTTTCCCTGCATTATCTTAGTGTCCTCTGGGTCCCTTTTTTCTCCTTTGGTTTGTTTATTTTCCTTTTAGTGTTTGAGATTTTCTTCAAATGCTTGGTGTTCTTGACTATCTGTTCTTAAAGAGTGAGCCACTGAAAACCTAATTCGAAACAGAACTTACTGACTGATGGGCTTCACTCAGTAATGTGCTGGGAAATGTTTAGCAACCAACTCTGTGGAGAGAAAGACCCTAATTTTGAACATTCCCTAATTTCTATGGTGTAAATATTCCCAATAGGCCCTATTTTAAGCTATCAACATGTTTCTGAATTCAAGATTATGAAGAAAGGCATATAATTAATTGGCTTTTGTGAGCTCCACTCAGCCAGTTTTAGCAAAGCACTGGCTTCACTTCAGAATAATTTATCCACAAGTCAGCCTTCTTATAGGGAATTCTCTTCGTGTCAGCATCTGTATGTCTTTTCTCTGGAGTCGTTTGGCATCTCCAGAGAAAAATCCTCCAGGCTCCTTGCCTGGAGGATTTATCTCTAGCTTCTGATATGCTGGCAGAAAGGCAAGAGAAGGAGGCTGTGTCTGTCCCGTGCTGTGTCTGGTGCATTCTAATCCAGAGCCATTCAGTTGAACTCTGTTCAATTCTCTAGAGAATGAACTGCTGTGTTCTGGGTCAGGTATGTGTGGGGAGGAATCTCTTGGCTGTTTTTGGAGTGTGGAGGCATGGGGACTAGTCTGTATATAGACACAGAGTAATTTCTCAGTTTTTAGTCCCATGCCTCAGCCCAGTCTTCTGTGGTAAATGGCACTTCCAGAACCTGGATCTTTTAGGGGTTGCAGGGGGCAAATCAAGTCAAATCTCATTGTTGTCCCTTCGATGGGCACTTGTGTTGTACCTTCCATCTGCTAGATCAGATCCCACTTTTCCACTGTTATCTCTTTGGCAAAAAATTACTTTAAAAGCTTATTGCATTCTCTTATCTATTAAGCATTTTTCTCCTGTTCTAATTGTCTTTGTGGATTTATATGTCTTTTTTTCCTTTTCTGTTATTTTAGTGCATTTAGGGAAGGAGAGGAGGTCATTTTTGGAATTGATCTGCCATGTTTAATCAGAAATCTCTCCATTGGGGGTGCTTGGCTGGCTCAGTTGCTAGAGCATGTGACTCTTGGTCTTGGGGTGATGAATTCAAGCCCCACATTGGGCATAGACCTTACTTTTTCATTCTTTTTAAGATTGTATTCATTTATTTAAGAGGGACAGAGTGTGGAAGAGAGAGCATAAGCAGGGGGAAGGGGCAGAGGAGAGGGAGAAGCAGGCTCCCCGCTGATAGGGAGCCCAATGATGTGGGGCTCAATCCCAAGACCCTGGGATCATGACCTGAACCAAAGGCAGACACCCAGCCACCTTAGCCAATCAGGCACACCTAGAGCTTACTAGGAAAGAGAGAGAGAGAAAGGGGGAGAGAGAGAAGGAAGGAAGAAAGGAATCTTTCCATTTGATGGTATCCATTTGGTTTCATCGGAAAGATGACAATGTGATAATGGTCTAGCAGAATAAGTAATGTCTATCCATGGTTGTAATTTTATTTTATTTTTGGTCAGCAGAGGAAGCCATGGGGAACGTATTGAGTGATGAGAATTCCAATTTTTAGTAGATTTTTAGCTTCAGAATTGTGACTTTTTTTTAAAAGATTTTATTTATTTATTTGTCAGAGAGAGAGAGAGCGAGAGCGAGCACAGGCAGACAGAATGGCAGGCAGAGTCAGAGGGAGAAGCAGGCTCCCTGTGGAGCAAGAGGCCCGATGTGGGACTCGATCCCAGGACGCTGGGATCATGACCTGAGCCGAAGGCAGCTGCTTAACCAACTGAGCCACCCAGGCATCCCCAGAATTGTGACTTTACTGTTCATGTTGTCTAGGATAATTGATAATGAAGTGGAAAGAACCCAGGTTTCGGACATGGAACCTCAAAGTCAAATTCTGGTTCCACTGCTTAGCATTTGTATGGTTATGAGTTAGCACCCTTCTGTATATAAGGAGGATAAAGTCCATGCCCCACTTTTTTTTTACAGGATTACTATAAGGTCTCGGTGAGATTAATGGAAATAAAAATGCTTTAGGAGACTGTGAATGAGGAAGTATAATGATTCACTTTTGTTTTCCCACCTAATTCTAAAGAAAATACGAGGGTGAGGGATTGGACTGGTTGATCTCTCTAGATAGAAAGTTCAGAGAGTAACGTCCTCAGAATCTTGTGAGTTGCACTCAACCTGCTTAACGAGTTGATGTTTTTCTAGTGTTGTCCTCACTCCTCCTCGTTCTCACCTTAGCCCAAATGCTGATTCCGGGCCTCCTAATAGACAGCCTAACTAAATATGTGATTCCAGCAGACAGAGTTGTCTCAGCAACAGGAGCCTGCTCTGCCAATGTCATGGTTACTCTCCCCCACTTTTGTCTTCCCCAGATGCTGCTGCAGATTGCTGATGATTTTATCGAGAGTGTGGTGACGGCAGCCTGCCAGCTCGCTCGGCATCGCAAGTCCAGCACCCTGGAGGTGAAGGATGTCCAGCTGCATCTAGGTATGTCGTCTTGTTCCTCCCTGAGGCATCCACACTGTTGCTCCTTCAGGACCACCAGGAACAGGTAGCGGGAGGAACTTTCGTGTCAGGATTAGACTTTTGGGGGCTCTGGAATGGATGTATTTGTTCAATGGTAGCATCATACAGAGAAGAGAAATCTATCCATGGTCAGGAGAATGAGCCCAGGCATGGGTTTGCCACTTTCTATCAGTATCACCTTGTCCTTCCTCCTAACTTTCTCTCAGAGCCTGTTTTCCTCATTTGTAAAGTAGAGATCATAGTATCATCCTTATAGGGTGATCATGAGAATTATGGGTTACATTTGTCAGGTCACTGGCTTGGGGCCCTGCACAAAGTAAGAGTTTTGTAAATGTAGCTATTATGTCTCCAACATTTAAATAGTAGTTTTTCTCTTGCAGTTTTTAGCCTGTTTATCCATTTCCCCCTAAAATTATAATCATAATGTACATATAATTCTATATTCCGTTTTTCAACTTAAGACACACTAAATTCAAGCTTGGTTTTTCTGAGAGATACTTGACTAACATCGATAACCATCATCACCTGGGAAATGAGTAAGCCCCCATCTGCGTTGGTTACAGTGTGCTCAGAAGAAAGTGAACAGTCTTGTGAGTATGAAGGCCAACTGAATGAGGCAGAAGTTATTACAAGATTCAGTATAGATCAGCCCATGAATAATTACTGAAAGGCTTCCTTGCTGGTGACAGGAAGCTATGGCTTGGGGAGGTACTGGCAGTCTCGGTGGAGTAACAGTTCCTGGTTAATGTTGCTAGTATTAATAACAGGACAGATATTCCAATTATCTATTATTAGATAACAAACTTAAATGATAACAGTGGCTTAAAACTGTAATAGTCTTTTTTTTTTTTTTTTAAAGATTTTATTTATTTATTTGACAGAGAGACATCACAAGCAGGCAGAGAGGCAGGTAGGTTGGGGGAGAAGCAGGCTCCCCACTGAGCAGAGAGCCCGATGCGGGGCTCCATCCCAGGACCCTGAGATCACAACCTGAGCCAAAGGCAGCAGCCTAACCCACTGAGCCACCCAGGCGCCCCTGTAACAGTCGTTTATTTTGTTCAGTTGTCTGGGGCTTGATGGGGCTTAGCTAGGGAGTTCTGCTGAGGGTCTCTCATGTAATTAAAGTCAGGTGGTACCTTGGTCCGAGATTGTTTTGAAGGAAGGTGTATTCATTTCCTAGGGCTGTTATAACAAAGCACCACACACTAGGGAGGTTAAAACAACCAAACATGTTCTCTCACTGTTCTGGATGCCAAAAGTCTACGATCCCTCCAATGCTTCTATGAAGAAGACTTCCTTGCCTTTTTCTAGCTGTTGGGGGTGGCTCGCAATCCTTGGCATTCTCTGCGTATAGCTGCATCACTCTGTCTGTGCCTCGGCCTTCACGTGGCCTTCTCCCCTGCATGTGTCCCTCTCTCTGTCTCTTCTCCTCTTGTAGGATGCCAGTCATATGGAATTAAGGGCCCACCCTACTCCTGTACAACCACGTCGTAATTAATCATATCGCAGTAATCCTGTTTCCAGTATATTCTGAGGTACTGGGGGTTAGTTAGGACTTAAACATGTCTTTTTTGAGGGACACAATTTGACCTATAACAGAGTTTCACCAGTCCAAGTCTGATACTGGGGCTAGAAACTCCCCAAAAGCTGGAATTCCAGGGGCGTCTGGGTGGTGCAGTCAGTTAAGTGTCCAACTCTTGGTTCTGGCTCAGGTTGTAATCTCATGATTGTGAGATCAAGCCCAGAGTCAGGCTTAGCAAGGAGCCTGCTTGAGATTTTCTCTCCCTCTCCTTCTGCCCATCCCACTCCTGCTCTCTTTCATTCTCTCAAATAAATCTTGAAAAAAACAAACAAAAAACTAATCTGGGACTCCACAGTCTCCCCCTCTCTGCAGTCTCTTTTTTTTTTTTTAAGATTTTATCCACTTGACAGAGAGCACAAGCACGAAGAGTGGCAGGCAGAGGGAGAGAGAGAAGCAGGTTTTCTGCCGAACAAGGAGCTGGATGTGGGACTCGATCCTAGGACCCTGGGATCATGACCTGAGCCAAAGGCAGACACTTAAGGACTGAGACACCCAGGCGTTCCCTCTCTGCAGTCCACCCCCCTTTTCTTTTTTAAGATTTTATTTATTTATTTGATGGAGAGAGATCACAAGTAGGCAGAGAGGCAGGCAGAGAGGGGGTGGAAAGCAGGCTCCTTGCCGAGCAGAGAGCCGGATGCAGGGCTTGATCCCAGGACTCCGAGATCATGACCTGAGCTGAAGGCAGAGGCTTAACCCACTGAGCCACCCAGGCGACCCCAGATTATATTACTTTAGAGCTTAGCATCCTGTTTTTAAAATATTTTGTGTTTTAATTATTGAAATTAAAATTGGAATATTAGGGGTCCTGGGTGGCTCAGTAGGTTAAAGCCTCTGCCTTCAGCTCGGGTCATGATCCCAGGGTCCTGGGATCGAGCCCCGCATCGGGCTCTCTGCTTGGCAGGGAGCCTGCTTCTCCTTCTCTCTCTGCCTGCCTCTCTGCCTACTTGTGATCTCTGTCTGTCAAATAAATAAATAAAATCTTTAAAAATAAAATAAAATAAAATTGGAATATTAGTTTATTCATTAAAGGTAAGGAGTAATTATCACAATGACAAGAATACTCACAAGTCTGCATGGCCAGGACAGCTTCTGTAGTATGCCTAATGGAGGCTGAGTCATAATCAGAAGATTGCTCAGAGGGCAGTGGATTGGAGCATGGGGAATTAGGGAACCTGGTAGTCAGTGGCACTAGACCACCTACATCTGTTCCACACCACCACCCCCAACAAAGGTAGGCTTGCCAATGGGGCTGGAAACTCTGGACACCACCTCTTGTGCCAAACTGGAATGGGTACAGCCGGGTTTGCTTCTGACCCAATTTCCTACACTTGCTTAATGGACTAAGCTCCCTTTCTGATGACAGTCTTGAGAAATGTGAACATTCAGTGACATAATGTACATGGAAAGCTTTGTACAATGCTGCTTTATGCCACACATTTTCACTATACCTTTTAGTCACTAAATGATTGTTGTTGCTATTACATTAATATTATATAAAATATAAATACATACGCATTTAGGAATGTCTGGGTGGCTCAGTTGGTTAAGCATCTGCCTTTGGCTCAGGTCGTGATCTGGAAGGTCCTGGGACCAGGCTGCTTCTCCCCCTCCTGAAGCCCCTCACCCCAGCTCATGCTGTCTCTCAAATAAATAAAAAAAAAATCTTTTAGGCTCAGGTCATGATCTCAGGGTCCTGAGATCGAGTCCCGCATCGGGCTCTCTGCTCAGCAGGGAGCCTGCTTCCTCCTCTCTCTCTGCCTGCCTCTCTGCCTACTTGTGATCTCTCTCTGTCAAATAAATAAATAAAATCTTTAAAAAAAAAAAATGCTTATTTAGGGGCGCCTGGGTGGCTCAGTGGGTTAAAGCCTCTGCCTTCGGCTCAGGACATGATCCCAGGATCCTGGGATCAAGCCCCACATCGGGCTCTCTGCTCAGCGGGGAGCCTGCTTCCCCTCCTCTCTCTCTGCCTGCTTCTCTGCTTGCTTGTACTCTCTCTCTCTGTCAAATAAATAAATAAAATCTTTAAAATAAAAAAAAAATGCTTATTTAGTTGAGGTCTATCCCAATGGGGCTTTTTCTGTAGACCTACATCGTTGGAAACGCCTCATAGAGTATTTGTGTGGTTTCCTTTATTCACAGAACTATGTGTTAGATCTGTGGGAAAGAACTGCAAGACACTTATCATTATCTGCTAAAACTCAGACCTAATAGTTATGTTTTTTAAATCTTAGGTATTGGTGTATCCCAATAATCTGTACAGTTCTAGGGTGATGGTTTAGGGGTGAATATGATTTGAACTCACTCATATTTAGAGGGTGTTTGAAATTGAGAACCAGACAGATCCACACTCAGACCCTAAACAGGGCCCTGAAGTAAAGACATTGGATCCCAAAGATTACAGGTGGGGAGTTCTTAAAGTATGTCCGTATTCAAATGGAGATGCAAGAAACCCAGCTGAAAGAACTCTGGAGTGACAGTGACAACTGTGGATTGATCAAGTTCTTTTTAAAAGGGCTGTTTTGAAGATTATGATTCTAACTTTGGAGGAACTATGGTGATGAGCAGTGACTGGCAGTGGAAGTAATCACATGTAAAAACTCCTTAAATAAAAATTTATTGGCTTTAAAAAAAATGCTTATTTAAATATTTTGCTACACATACTTAACATGTGTGCATTCTTGCCTGGTAGCAACCTTTTTTTTTTTTTTTTAAAGATTTTATTTATTTATTTGACAGAGGGAGAGAGAAATCACAAGTAGGCAGAGAGGCAGGCAGAGAGAGAGGGGGAGACAGGCTCCCTATTGAGCAGAGAGCCTGATGTGGGGCTTGATCCCAGGACCCTGAGATCATGACCTGAGCTGAAGGCAGAGGCTTAACCCACTGAGCCACCCAGGTGCCCTGTGACCTTTATTTTTAAGATTTAAATTTTCTTTTTGTTTTCTTAAAGATTTATTTATTTTAATCCTTTTTTTTTTTTTAAGATTTTTTTTTGTTTGACAGATAGAGATCACAAGTAGGGAGAGAGGCAGGCAGAGAGAGAGAGGAGGCAGTAGGCTCCCTGCTGAGCAGAGAGCCCGATGTGGGGCTCAATCCCAGGACCCTGAGATCATGACACGAGCGGAAGGCAGAGGCTTTAACCCACTGAGCCACCCAGGCACCCCAATTTTAATCTCTTTTAAGATTTTATTTATTTATTTATTTTGGAGAGAAAACGCGCAGGGAGAGGGAAAGGGAGAGAATCTCAAGTACACCCTGCACTGAATGTGCACTGGATGTGGGCTCAATCCCTTAACCCTGAGATCACGACCTCCACTGAAACCAAGAGTTGGAAACCTAACCGACTGACCCACCCAGGTGCCTGGGATTTATTCATTTATTTATTTGAGAAAGAGAGAGAGAAAGAGTGCACCAGGTAGGGTGGGGCAGAGGGAGAGGAAGTCTAAGGACATTCCCTGCTAAGTGCAGAACCCAACTTAGGACTCAGTTCCACGACCTCGAGATCATGACCTGAGCCCAAACCAAGAGTCAGTCACTCAACTGACTATACCACTCAGGAGCCCATAAGATTTATTTTATGTAATCTCTATACCCAGTGTGGGGCTCGAACTCACAACCCTGAGATCAAGAGTCATGCTCTCCACTGACTGAGCCAGACACCCCATTACGCTCTTTCTTTTTTTTTTTTTTTTTTTTTAAGATTTTATTTATTTATTTGATAGAGATCACAAGTAAGCGGAGAGGCAGGCAGAGAGAGGGGAGGAAGCAGGCTCCCTGCTGAGCAGAGAGCCCAATGCAGGGCTCGATCCCAGGACCCTGAGACCATGACCTGAGCCGAAGGCAGAGGCTTCAACCTACTGAGCCACCCAGGCACCTCAACACTCTTTCTTAAAGAGACTCTGCAGATCCATATCCTGAGCCACTTTGTGTGGGTTGTAAAGTTTAATTCCAGAAGAATTAAACTTTAAAGAAGAATCTCAGTGTTACTTTCAAGACTGACAACAGATATTATTAGCAGAAGGCTTCAGGATTTTTATTTTCAAAGAAATATTGGAGGAAGGACACCTGGGTGGCTCAGTTGGTTAAACATCTGCCTTTGGCTCAGGTCATGATCCCGGGGTTCTGGGACTGAGTCCCACATTGGGCTGCTTGCCCAGCGGGGAACCTGCTTCTCCCTCTGCCCCTCCCCATGCTTGTGCTCTCTCTCTCTCGCTCTCTCTGACAAATAAATAAAATCTTAAAAAAAAAATAATGGAGGAGAGCTGTATATAAAATTCTTCTAGACCCAAACATGAATCATTCATTCACCCAATAGTTACTGTAAATGAGGCACAAAGTATAACTAGAAAACCACTAATGCTCAATTTGATTTAAGTAAGTGTTGTGCTTGGAGCAAAACAGATTTGTAAAACAAGTGTTTTCAGGGGTTTAGGGGAGTATGATAAAGTTCGTAACTCCTTTTGAGTAGACTTATTCCCTAAATAATCTTGTGTAAGTATAATTTTTTACATACTTAGAGTGCAACACACTTTTATTTGTGGCTGGGGGGTCCGTGTAGCTATGGTGATTACTGACATAGTCAAATCATCAGAATCTCTGCCTTGTTGGAACTTCCGGGGACACTCTCACAGGGATGATCATACCCACTGGCAGCGGGACACAGGGCTGTGGTGTGGACATAACCCATGTCTATATCTGTATCTCTGTGCCTTTATCCCGGGCTCTGGGATTGCATCATGACCTTGAATGCTATTAGCCACCCTATGAGGTGGTTATTACAGTTGTGAACTGCCGTGTAAAAGCTGAAGAAACCAAGACCCAGCGTCCTCCAGCTCCACAGCAGAAGCAGCAGAGCTGGGACTTGGCCCTTAACTCCCGAATACTAGGAATGCCTTTCTGCTCCTCCTCTTCCTTTGGGTTTGAGAGGGGTGACTTTAAACATAGGAGTAAGACAATTGTAGGGGAGGGGGATGCCTGGGTGACTCAGATGGTTAAACATCTGCCTTCTGCTCAGGTCATGATCCCAGGGTCCTAGGATCGAGTCCCGAGATGGGCTCCCTGCTCAGTGGGGAGCCTACTTCTCCCTCTCCCTCTGCTGCTCCCCCTGCGTGTGCTTTTTCTCTGTCTCTCCCAAATAAATAAATAAAATCTTAAAAAAAAAAAAAAAAGAAAAAGAAAAGACAACTGAAGGGGCACCTGGCTGGCTCAATCGGTGGAGTGTGTGACTCGACCTTGGCATCATGAGTTTGAGCCCCCTGTTGGACATGGGGCCTGCTTTAAAAAAAAAAAAGAAAGAAAAGAAAAAAAGACAAGACAACTGAAGAAACAGGAGTTTCCGCTTCTGTGGAGCTGCATGGAAACCTGAGGGCTCAGCGCTCACAGCCTGGAGTCAGTTATTCCTTGGTCCTTTGTCGACAAAGGTCGAATGGTGTCATTGGAGGCACCACAAGGGATCCCCCATTTGTATTCCGTAGAACCCGTCTGCAGGGCTGCTGTTCATTACTACGGTTGATCACTCAGATGAGTCCTCCTTGACCCTTGTCTAAGGGTCACACTGCACCCCGATGCTGCCTTCCCTGTCCCCTTATCTCTGTGCTGGCCTCTTCATTGCAGAACGCCAGTGGAACATGTGGATCCCAGGATTTGGCTCTGAAGAAATCCGACCCTACAAAAAGGCTTGCACCACAGAGGCCCACAAACAGGTGAGGAGCCATCAGAACCCCAGGGCAGCCACGGTCCATCCCTTGAACTGTGTCTCTGAGGGAGTGCACATGGCTATGGTCCCTGCACTTGTCACTTCCTCCACAAAGGAAGCTCCGCTCCCTGGACCAAAGATCAGAGAGGGCAAGAGGCAGCAGGGCTCCATGGGAGAACAGTCATTTACTTCTGTGGTTCTCTGCTGTTCCCACATGGGGTCTCAGCTTTTTCTCTCAACACTGATGGGTGTCACTTAAAGCTGTTGATTGTAGCTTCTTCTAATATGGGTAGAACTCGCTCCCTCCACTTCTCCCTGATGAAATCTCTGCGTTGTGGCTGATTGAAAGAGAGACAGGCCATACTTGTGCTGGAAGGTAGCACCCAGGCTGCTGTGCCAGGCCTTCTGGCCTCTGTCCCAGCTTGCCCTTAGTTCTCTATCCCTGTGACTGACTGTAGACCTGAGGGGTCAGTACGAGAACCTAACCCCACTTATACTGTGCAACAAGCTGGCCCTGTCATTGGTCTAATAACAATGATGACTTCCTTTTGACAAAGTCTTAATTTAACTGGTGGCTCCAGTTTGAAAAGTGAGCTTTTTTCAAGCTTGATGGGCACATTGTGTGGTTTTGGCTGAGTGTCCCTTGCTTGTCCATAGCCTGGGATCTCTAGAGTGTATGTGTTTACAGACCTCACAAAGGAAGCCCTTACAGGGAAGTCACCAGTAGTCTAAATCAAAGGACCCGGGCGCCTGGGTGGCTCAGTGGGTTAAGCCGCTGCCTTCGGCTCAGGTCATGATCTCAGAGTCCTGGGATCGAGTCCCGCATCGGGCTCTCTGCTCGGCGGAGAGCCTGCTTCCCTCTCTCTCTCTCTCTGGCTGCCTCTCCGTCTACTTGTGATTTCTCTCTGTCAAATTAATAAATAAAATCTTTAAAAAAAAAAAATAAAAAAAATAAATCAAAGGACCCATAGTATTCTTCAGAAGGGAGTCCCTCCAGACAATGGTCATTTTGGCTCTGTTTCCTAATTAATCCACTTTCCAGCTTTATCTATCTATCTCTCAGCAAGTATCATAATATTAGGACAATCTCTTAGTCAAAAGAGTAAGCAGAGGGGCGCGTGGGTGGCTCAGAGGGTTAAGCCTCTGCCTTCAGCTCAGGTCATGATCTCAGGGTCCTGGGATCAAGCCCTGCATGGGGCTCTCTGCTCAGCAGGGAGCCTGCTTCCCCCCCACCCTCTGCCTGCCTCTCTGCCTACTTGTGATCTCTGTCAAATAAATAAATAAAATCTTTAAAAAAAAAAAAAAAAGAGTAAGCAAAGCAGATCAATAATTCGGCCAGTGGCTGGTAATAGTAAAATTTGAAACCCATGACCTGAATGTTCCCCTGATGGGTTGTGGTGGAAATTGTTAGTGTCCGTTTGCTTCATTGTAGGTCGTCTTGTGTGAAATGTCAGCTCCCTTTTATGTGTGGCCACAGGCTTGACACAGTCTCCTTCCCTATTTTCTTCATCCTCACGTTAGGCTGGGGGAGTCTAGAAAACACAGGCTATGATGGCTTGTCCCCTAAGTCCCCAAAAGGCAAGAACTGTCATCTTCTGTTTTTAACTTTTTTGCCATTCTGCTGACCTACAGCTACTACAGCTGACTACAGCAGTTTGGGTCTTTTGGTCAATGAAAGGGGTCCACTGGACTATCTAAACATCTCCTGGGGCCCTGAAGACTGTTGTCAGGCTCAAAGGAGCCTGCTGAGCTGCCCTGTGTGGATAGGTTCCCAGGGCTCCAGCCTGTGGTATAGACTGTGCCCCACATGGGTGACGGGGAAAGTTCCTGACTCTAAGCTGTGTAATTGGTTATTTCACTCTTCTTTCAGAGAATGGCATTGATCCGGAAAACAACCAAGAAATAACACATGGGAAGGTCAGGGAATGGACAACAATGTATTTGGAGATACTTGAGCTGAGACCTCAGCCATCTCATCTTTGGATTTTTTTTTTTAATGCTTTACAGAGAAGCATATATTTTTTATTAACAGTGCAGCAATATCTATAATGACTGAGAGGATCTGCCAAAAGAATAAAGCCTCCTCCCCCAATTTCCGGTCCCTTTTCCCTGCCGTCTCAAAGAGGAACGATGTATCTTCCAGAGAAGATTTTATTTGTGGTTTATTATATAAGTGATTGAATATGGGACAAAGCATTATGGTCTTGTTTGGTGAGACAGTATTAGCAGGATTTGTAGAGGTTTGTGTTTCCTTCTCCCATCCCCCTCTCCCTGTACTTTGTAATGTCAGTGTTTATATGAATATGACTTTCATTTGCTTTTCCAGAATAAAGAAGTTATTAATCGAGAGACACAGGGTACATGGCTTACAGCCTTTGAAAGGCCAGAGGCAGTTAAAAGGACAAGCAAGGCTGGATGTAACTCTCTGTCAGCAGGTGGCAGCACCATTAGCCATTTCTTTACGGAGGAAAAAACCCAGGAATTTTTCTATTCTTTTACTCCAAGGAAGGCCATACCATCAGTAGGAGTTTGAGTCCAGTTTCTCTGCCATAAGAATGGGGCAGAGTGACCTCTCGTGAACCCCAAACTGAAGAGGCATCTGGTTTTGGCGAAGCCTTTTCTGACCCACCCTTCGGAAACTCCTGGAGTTCATCCTTGGTCCTAAGAAAGGATGGCAGTAACCTGAGGAAAGGCCCATCTGTGCAGGTGCCTTGTCTGTTCTTAGTTGTTGATATCCCTGATCCCCGTATCTGCATCATCATGCAGAAGAAACCAGGCCCCTAAGACCTCAGGGTCAAGACCTTCAGTGGCACCTAGCTTCATCCCATCCTGAGCCCAGCATAGCCCTTTTGGGTTGTGAGGGTTCCTTGGTCTTCAGAGGGCATGGCTGTTCATCCAGGGGTCAGTGGTATGGGCACATCCTCCTTGCCTTGCTTTCACTCCCTCCCACTTGGAATTTGAGCCCAGAACCCTCTTTTCACACCTCGTAGCTCTCTTGAGGCTGTGCTGTTGTTTCTGTTGCTCTTGGTCAAGGTCTCAACATAGTGGGCACCCAGAGAGGCAGCAAGCTTCCCCCCTTCCTCTGGCATCACTGTTGTTGAGGCCCCAGGTCTCTCTTGTGGCCTACCACCAGGGAGAGGATGTTGAAAGGTTTCACTTTTTCCAGAACCTCCAAATGCCACTGGGTGACACACTCAGAGGATGTTCTGTTGGTGATACCAAACAGCAAAAGGCCTCCTGCAGAGTTCCAATAGTAGGAGCGAGTCACTGACCTTGACAGCCAAGAAGGAATCCAGAGTTAGTTTTGGTTCCTCCACTGAGGACAAAAAGAGACAAAGGAATCCGGGCAGTGTAATGGAAAGAGCTGGGGGAGAGTCCAAAGTTCTCAATTCTTGATCCACTGTGTGACAGGTAAGTGGCTTCACCTGTCTTGAATCTTGTCCCACCTGCCTGGGGAGGGGCTGGTCATTGAGCAAGTATTTATGAGCTGGAGCTGGGCCTGGGCCGGGCCAAGGGCTGCACCGTTAACTACGAACACAGGGAGCGCTCTTGTGATAAGGTGAGTGAAAACCAGCCTCAATCAGTTAAGCCTCTGACTCTTGATTTCACTTCGGATTGTGATCTCAGGGTCCTGGGATTGGCCCTAAGGGGCTCTGCGCTTCGTGTGAATTCTGCTTGAGCTTTTCTTTCTCTCTGCCCCTCCCCCTGCTGGTATGTGCTGTCTCTCACATGCTAGCTCACACGTGCCCGCGCTCTCTCTCTCTCAATAAATGGATACATCTTTAAAAAACAAACAGACAAAAACCTGCCTCTGTGCCAAGGGCTGCAAAGGAGAGAGGCTTGCAGGGTGGTCTCACCAGCGGAGCTGAGGGACTTGGGTGAAGGGGTGGAGATCTCTGAGAGAGAGAGACCTGCACCTCAGATGTCTGAGGGAGAGAGACCTGCAGCCTGGGGCGGTGCTGTCAGGCCAGGTTGTGCAGGGCCTTGCAGGCCCCAGCCATGCAGGCTTTACCCAGACGGTAACAGGAGCCATTTTAGATTTGCGTGGGGGGAAAGGTCACTCTGGCCGGGCAGTGGAGTACACACAGCCAGGAGGGGAAGGGAGAGGACAAGTGTGGAAGCAGAGAGATCCATTAGAAGGCCGCCACCTGATTGAAGCGGTGGTAAGTGCAGGACGGGTGAATCTGCAAGACAGTTACAGTGGGCACTCACAAGCTTTGGTGACTGTGTGTAGGGGTGCGGGACTGGGGCACCACTTAGTGATCCGAAGGGTTTGTCTGACTTGGTGTGCCCACCCCTGGGGCAGCTTGGCCCCACCCTGGGCACGAGGCCCTCTTCCTCCTTGGATGAGTAACTATGCGCACTCGATTCCCAGAGCCCGGCCTGGTGCAGACAGTTGGGCAACAGGGCCAGCAGATTCTGGAATCATGTACCCGGCATCCTTGCAGAGGGGCGGTGTCAGTCAGGTGGAGAGTGCTTCCCGTGGTGCTGCGCTAAGCACCTCCCATGGATGAGCGCTTTGTGTTTCCCCAAGTCTGAAGAAGGAAGAATGTGCAAGGTCTGTGTGGTGCACTTGAATTGTATCTTATCTAATCCTGGTTCCCAGGAGGAAACGGAGACTTAAACAGTTTAAGGAACTCAAGGTCACACAGCTTGTGTCAAGCCCATCTGACTGTGGAGCCTGCGCTCTTAACTGGCCCTATCTCCCTAAACCTAGGGAGACAAAATGGGGGGTGACCAAGAACAGCATATGCAAAGGCCCAGAGGTATAAAGAAGCCTGCGGCAATGTGGCTCAAGCACAAGGTGTAACACTGGGAGAGGATAGCCTGATGTGAACAGAAAGTGAGCGCGGGAGGAGGATGGATGACAGACATAGTGGCGAGGGCCAGCACCTAGGCTTCAGAGGCTGTTCAGCGTGTGTCTGTCTATCTGTCTTGCAGGAGTGGGAGGATGTAGTGTAGACAGCCCACAGGTGGGCCGTGGGCTTCCCATCCCTTATCAACCTGGCCAATACCTCCCCCCGACTTTTTTTTTAAAGATGTATTTATTTATTTGAGATTGAGAGAGAGAGTGGGGGCAGAGGACAGAGGGAGAGGGAGAAAGAAACTCAAGCAGACTCTCTGCTAACCGCAGAGCGCAACACAAGGCTTGATCTCACAACCCTGAGATCATGACCTGGGCCAAGAGTCAGATGCTCCATCAACAGAGTCACCCAGGTGCCCTGAGTTAATACCTGTCTTAATTGTTGGACATTTTAGGGCTAACAGAAAGATTGCATCTGATAAGAGGATCCTGGTGCTAAAAACAGGCATATAAACAAAAAATTTGAAAACCGTAGGTGCTAGGGACCGGGGAGATTTAGGTGGAGGACTGGTGTGATTGTATTTACATGTTACAAGCCTTGCACGGGCTACTGGCCTGGAGAATGGAGTTGGAAACAGGGGAGGGGGTCTAGCCAAGAAGTTGCTGCAGTTATTTCAGACTAAAAGTAAAGGCATATGGCATGCAAGGTTTCCCTGAGAAAGCATTAACCAAAAGACAGAGGTAGAGGATGGTTGCAACAACATGGTTGAGTTTTGAGGGCACAGAGGGGGCCATCTGGGACCAGAAAACCATCCTGAAAAGTCCCCTGTGCCTGCATGAGGGGAAGCGGGGAGGAGGAGGCCAGACGTGGACTGAAGCCTCACAGTTATCTGTAGTTAGAAAGGAAAAACTCCCAGCATCATCCAGTGCAGCCCCATAACTTACAGGTAAGAACATTAAGGTCTGAAGAGGTCGTTATGACCTGAGGTCCCTGGGCAGGTCGGGACTCAGACCTGTGGTCTTGGTCCATTGTCCATCCTTCTCATGGCCTCGAAGAACTACAGTCTTGGCCGGGGGTGGGGGGTAGGGGGGAGCGCAAAATGATGTAGACAACAGAGCCTGAAATCTCCAGGTTCCCTGAAGGCTCGGAGAAGAAATTGAGTTGGGCCAAGCCTTGAAGGACTGAGTTTTGACAGAGATGGAGGAAGGACATTCCAGACCGGGGACTGACACATGAAAGACCCAAAGGGAGCTTGTTAACAGAAGGAACTTAACACTTACTGGGCACTTAATAGTGTCCTATTTAATCCTCTAACAAAACTGGGGGGTAGGAATTGTTCTCATTTTACCATGAAGACCGAGGCTCAGAGGTAGGGGACGGGCTGGGCTCCTACCCAGACATCTTCAGCCTCAGACTGTGTGGGGAGGGCAGGATGGGTCTTCCCTCTTAACCCACTAAGTTTCAGAGGCTCCCAGAATGGACAGGGTCTTCAGAAAGGCTCCCATGGGGGGCAGATTGGCTGTGTGCCTTCAAAAGGCGTGGATTCAGGCCCAAAAGCCTGACCTTGCCGAAGATGCTGTGGCTGGAGGGTTTAGCCGGGGCGCTGCCTGGGAGAGGGAGTTTTGCTTGCTCAGACTAGTCTAGGGATAAACCTGAAGGGACAATTCTGGAACTTCACTCCTAGTACGGAAGCAGAAACCAGCTCAGTCTCCAGAAGTGGGTAATGATTTTTAAGAACTCTTCAACAGAATCTGGGGTCCTCGTCATCTCCCCACAGTTTACTTTGGTAGTCTCGTCATGACAGTGATGAATAAAACCTCAGGGGAAAAGGGGCACTTCCATTTGGTGAATTCCTACTGTGTGACCAGCACTGCCCTTCATTTAGGTGGGACCTAATCCTTTCGAAAACCCTGTGAGTTGGGCATTATGATCCTCGTTCTCCAGAAGAGTTCACTGAGGCTTGCAGAGATGAAGGGAGCTCCCCAGGCTCCCCCAGTTACACACAGTGGAGCTGGGAGTCAAACCCAGGCTTGAATGCAAAGCCCACAGTAATTTTAGGCCGCTGGGATGCCCCTGTGGTTAAGAAGTGATACTTATCTGAGTGTCTCAAGCCAATCCCGTCACGCAGGGAGAGGGCAGAGGGCTGGGGCCATCCAGTGGAAGGAAACCGCGCATGCAAAGCCCAGGGCTGCAGGTGGTTTAGAATCTGTCAGGGCAGAGTAGGGAGAGAGGCAACACGCACCGGCTCAGGAAGGGCCAGGACTATGGGGAGATTATTTGAATTCTGGGAGGGGAGCAGCCATGTCAAATGTACTTTAAAAACTTGCCTCTGGGGCACTGTGGATGCTGAATCAACAGGGGACACCCTACAGCCTTCCAGAGGGGTGTCACAGTCTCCACTAGGGGCCTGAGGCCTGAGCTGGGACAGCATTGACACTCAGTGCAGGGGGTGGGGTGGTGGGGGGCGCTCAGCTGACCAGTGGGCCTGGCCCCCTCCACTGCTCCTCTGCTTTTCCTCTAGCCGACGGGATGGGCAGGCCTGCTGCCTACTGCTGCCAGAATCCTACCCATCACAGGCTCTTGCAGTCCGCAGAGGTTTTGCCACAATGCAGGGGGTTGTGAGAGCTGGACCAGAGCCCTGAGGCACAAGGTAGGACCTTCTGGGCCTGGCCGGTGGCAGTGCACGAGGCCTGAGCCACATTAGTTTCCTATCCTGGACTTTAGGTGCCTGTCTGTGAAAAGACAAGTTCAACCCCACCTCACAGGGTTGCTTCGAGGTTAGTAAGTCACTGAAAGAGCCCACGATGCATGAGCTTACGTGTGGTAGGAATTCACGTAGTACCTCATTTAATCCTCACAACCACCCTGTGAGACAGAAACTACTGTTCTCCCCATTATATAGATGGGAAACGGAGGCCGAGGAGTGCTAGAGATGTATGACTGCAGCCTGCTGAACAGTCCTCAAGGGAGGCAGCTGGGGACGGTGGGCAACATCTTCTTGGTGATGGGCCCAGCCTGGGGTGGGCCTGGACTTCAGGCTGGTCCTCCAGTGCCCACCCAGGATTTGGACAGAGGAAAAGGTCAGTTTTTTCTTCCTCTCTTCAGGGATTTGGGGAGGTTTTGACAGCAAAATCCCCACCATCATCTGCAGGACCAGCCGCTCATCTCCCAGACAAGCTTTGGTTTACCCTGCAGTCCTGTTCAGGGAAGACCTGGGAGATGAGAAACCACAGATCAAGTTGAATGTCACTCCCTGCTTCTTCACTTATTCCTCAGATCTCCAGTAAATTCTTAGAAAGAGCCCAGCCCTTTCCTTATTCCTCGCCTTGGGGCTTCTCCCTCTGCTCACTGGCTTCAGTTAACCTCCTTGGGCCTTAGTCTGCACATCAGTAAAATGGAACAATAGTATCTACCTCGGGATGCCTGGAGTGGCTCAGTTGGTTAAGCGGCTGCCTTCGGCTCAGGTCTTGATCCCAGCGTCCTGGGATTGAGTCCCACATCGGGCTCCTTGCTTGGCAGGGAACCTGCTTCTCTCTCTGTCTCTGCCTGCTACCCTGCCTGGGCTCCCTCTCGCGCGCTCTCTGACAAATAAATAAAATCTTAAAAAAAAAAAAAAAAGTATCTACCTCACAGGAACATAAAAAGTACTCAGTGCTGGCCACTGTTCCTACAGGCCAGACCTTTGCTCTTATCTGGGCCCTTTTTCACCCTCCCCCAGCTCTCAGCTCAAGGTCATCGCCTGGAGGCGGCCACCCCTGATCAACACCTCTGAAGAAATCAGGCCCACCCTTCTCAGCCCAGTCTCCAGGATCTGCGGGCTTTGTAGCACTTAAAAGTGGAAATCATATGGTTCCATTATTTACTCATTCACTTTCCCACTAGAATGTTAAACTCCAGGAGGGCATTCTGTCAAGTTCACTGCTGCATCCTCAGAGTCCAGAACAGAACAGGTAATTTTTTTTAACTGAAGGAATGATAAGATTCTCAAAAACAAGTCACGTCCCTATCTGTCCTTCTCCCTCTCCAAGCTTCCCCATCAGTGAAATGAGTGTAATCCGCGCCAACCTTGCAGAACGATACGGATGAATGGTGGTCTAAGAGAGGCAGGGAGAAGGCAGTGCAGTGAGAGACCCACCCTGGCCCAGCCCCATGGGGAGGAAGCTGAAAAACCCACCATGACTGGAAACTTCCCAAGAACGCTAGAGAGAAGGGATTATTAGTCATACGACACTGAGGAGGAATCTTGAGACTAAGTCCCCAGGTCACAGAGTGAAGTGGTTGTGCTCTTTGTTGCTGTGGAGCCATCCCTGCCTTTCCAGTCCCACTACCACAAACCCCTTCTACACCTGCTGAGATTCTGACCAACATAAACACCATCTCCGGGAAGCCTTCCCTGATTGCCCTAGGACATTCTCTGCCTAGCTGTTCCTGTTCCCCAGGAGGCAATTTCTGAGATGAGGATTAGTGAGCAGACAGACATGGATCAGAGGATTCTTGAGATCAATACCTGCTTGGGGGAGGAAGGGAGGGACATGAGACTGAACAGAGGGAGAATTTAGCTGTGATGTTCTAAGAACAATGGCCTCAGTCAGCCCCAGGAAGAGTGATGAAGCTGAGTCTGCCCATCAGAGCTGGGGCAAGGGAGCCAGGCCTTTGAACGCTCCCCCACCCCAGTAGATTCAACAAATCAACACTGTGGGCAGCCCTGAGGGGTAGGCAGTTCCCAGAGGGTGCTTTGAGCCTACTTTCATTGGCTGCAGGCCCAGCAGCTGGGGGAGGGGGGATGTAGGGGTGAGGGTACAAGGCTGTGAGTTCTGCTGCCCTGAAGGGACATCGTGGTGGCTAATCACAGTGTCCACTATGTGCCCAACCTAGGAGCTGCTCGCTCGCCTCCATCCCTGCCTCCCAGATCCAGATCCAGTGCCCAGCCTTGGAGTGGGGGCACTGGGCAGCAAACCTGAGTTTCAAGGCACACATTTAAGACAAATTCAAGTTTGAGGACTGAAGGAGGCTCCCAGGTAGGCTTGCCCTGAAATTCCCCACCCGTCCTCGCTTGTGTAGCAGCGTCCAGACTCGGTGCCTCTCAGCGTCCAGGCTCGGGAGTGTTGCCAGAAATGGTGGAGGGGAAACAATGTTGAGGACAGTTCTTGTCATTGGCTGGCTCTGGCCGAGCATGTCCCCCCAACCATTTCTCATTCATGCCCACCCCCCACACCCACGCCACCCTCCCTCCCCCCAGACCCCTGTGGCATGGGTCTTCTATGAGCCCCACTGACAATGGAGGAAACAGGCTGAAGGACACAAAGCTGCACACCTGGCTTCTCAGAGCTTTCTGGCAGAAAGGGGCTGAGGTCTGAAACCCCAAAATCCAGAAGGTGTGACTGCTAGGATACTGTTTATATTAACCCTTTAAATACATCCTGCCCTTTGCTCTCCAGAAAGATACGGACACCCCATCCCAGCAGCACTTCTGAGGTTGGCACTGCTTTAATCCTTTCCCTCCCAGAGTCAACACTGGCATGGCCGTGGGGGCTGCTTCCTCGGGGGGATGCTGAGGACTTGGGTCTCGTGGATGAGCCGGACACCCCCCCAGTCCTCCTCCAGCTTGATGTCCCCCTGCTCCAGGGCCTGCTGGATGGTGTCAGCAAGGGTGCTGAAGGCCAGGTCCACATTGTAGTTATTCTTGGCAGAGGTCTCCATGAAGGCCATGCCCAGGGAGGCAGCCAGCTCCTCCGCCTCCTGGGCCGAGACACAACGGGTGCTCTGCAGGTCACTCTTGTGGCCAACCAGTAAGAAGATCACCTTGTCGGGGCCCTGAGTGGCCACGACCTCCTGGTGCCAGTCGCAGATATGTTCAAAGGACTTCCTGTTTGTCACATCAAAGACCAGTAGGACACCCACCACATTCCGGTAGAAGGACCTGGTAATGCACCTGAAGGAGGGGCAGTGAGCTGGGAGAGGTCTATGCCTGCAAAGCCCTCCCACAGGCACAAGCCCCACAGCTCATTTCACACTGCTCAGTGTTTCTCTGCTCCCAGCGTCTGTCTCTCCCCCAACAGAGTGGCTGCACCTCAACTAGGGAGCAAGTTCGAGTCACATCCTCTCTAGGCCATTCCTCCATTCGAGAGGAAGCGGGGTGTTTTCCTGATGGCAGATTTTTGCTTCCCGTTCTCTGCCTGGCAGACTCCTACCTCCTTCCAGGCCGCCCCAAACCTCTCTTCCTTTCCCATCTCCCTGGCACCTCCCGCTTGGCAGGTGGGCTCGCTCAGCAGCCGGGCCACCCATCCCTCCGGGACTCAGGCCTCTGGCTCAGGGGGCTCGGCCCACCCGGCTGCATCTGTGGGACGAACGACTCCGCGTGGAGGGCCAGAGACCAGGGCAGGGGCCCCCAGACCCGCACCTGGGCCACTGAGGCCGAGCCCTCGGGGTGGGGTGAGGGGGGACAGCCCGCCAGCTCCCTCAGCCCGCCCGGCCCGCACCTGAAGCGCTCGTGGCCCGCCGTGTCCCAGAGCTGCAGCTTGACGCGCGGCCCGGCTCGCAGCTGCAGCTTGCGGCTGTAGAACTCGACGCCCACCGTGGGCGCCCCCTCGGGCTCGTGCTCGGGCTCGGGGGCCCCGGGCTCGCCCGCCACAAAGCGCCGCAGCAGCGACGTCTTGCCCACGGCCGCGTCCCCCAGCAGCGCGATCCGGAACTGGTAACGACAGCCCCCCGCCTCCATGGCCCCAGTGTCGCGGTCCAGGCAGCGACCCACAAGCAGCCGCCCCAGGCAGCCGCCCGGCCTCCCGAGGCCAGCCGCCAGTTGCGTCTCGTCCCGTCCCGTCCCGCCCCGTCCCGCCCCGCCCCGCCCCGTCGGCTGGCCCCGCCCCTCGGCCCGGGGCGCTAGACCCCTGGGCGCGTGCTCTCCTCCCTAGGTGCCCCAACTTCGTCCTCTAATAACCTCTACTTCTCGGGGTGGCAGATTAAAGAAGGCAGTGTGGGGAGGACGACGAGTGAAGGACAAGAACCCAACACGCACTGGCCCGCGTTGAACCGTCCACCTCATTCCGCCGGCGGGCTTCTGTCTCCAGCCCACTCCCCGGGCAGTGCCCAGATTGGGCCCCTGTTGCTGGAGCTGGAGACACCACTCTAGAAAGCTGATGGTTTATAGGTGCCCGTTCCTTACCGCCCCACCCAGGTGCTGCTTTCCCGGAGATCCACGAGCCCCGGCCTAGGGCCTCTGAGGGCCTCCGGTTCAATGGTCAGCTTCAATGTTTAACAGTCGCCCTCCCACCCCGCCACTCCCCCCACCCCCCACCCCCATCCCCGCCGCCTCAGCACCTGTCTGGGCGGGGCCTCAGGGCCCACAGAGGGACGCCCGCAAGGCTGGTAGGAGGCCCGACAGCCATAGATAAATGCGATTCCAGAGGGAGTGCAGTTGGCCTGTGGCCTGGACAACTAACTTATTTACTTATTAATTTTAAATTTATTTGACAGATCACAAGCAGGCAGAGCAACAGGTAGGGAGAGAGGGAGGAAGCAGGCTCCCTGCTGAGCAGAGAGCCCAATGTGAGGCTTGATCCCAGGACCCTGAGATCATACCCGAGCAGAAGGCAGAGACTTAACCCACTGAGCCACCCAGGCGCCCCTGGACAACTAACATTTATGAGGAGCGACGGTCAGTTCTTCACACTGCCCGAATGACAGCTTTGAGAGGGCCATAGTGTGCTTATTTTAGAGCAGAGGAGACTGAGGCTTGTCTCAGGTCACCGAGCAGAGCTGAGACTCACATCTGAGTTTGTCTCACTCTTCATTACCCCCCTGATGCCACAAAGGGGGAGGGCAAATCAAGTACCAAGAAAGCCAGGACACAGTGGTCAGGTCCCCGTGGGCTGGTGGCAAGGGTAAGGCCGGAACATCTGCTTCCTAGAGCCAGTCTACCCTCTCCACTCAGGCCTTCTGGAAATCCAAGTTATCAAGGCTCGGCTTCTGGCTGGTCTCAAACAACTCCATCTGTTGGTTTAATCTCACTGTTCCACTGTGGTGGATTTTACCACTTTAACTTGTTTTGGCAAATTGGTGGTGAAGCGAAATCCTCACTGTTAGAATGAAATCATCATATATTTCCTTCTCACACAACCTTGTAAGATGTTGTTATTCTGCACATTTTTACAGGTGAGGAAACTGAGGCTCAGAGATAATCTGAGATTACTCAACAAGGAAGACAGACTAGCTGCAGAGTTTACCCAAGACCAGAACCTTATTTGCTATTTCTGTGTCTGACAGGACAAGTGGAGGATCTGAGAAGGCCCAGGTTTTTTCACACTTTTTTTTTTTTAAAGTGGATATATGGATGCATGTATATAAGTAAATAAGTAATTTCTATACCCAAAGTGGGGCTTGAACTCATGACCCTGAGCTCAAGAGTCATATGGTCTATCAACCGAGCTACCCAGGGGCCCCTCTTCTGGCTAACTCCTAACAAATCAATAGGAAGCCATTTTAAGGGGCACCTGGGTGGCTCAGTGGGTTGGGGCCTCTGCCTTCCGCTCAGGTCATGGTCATGGGATGGAGCCCCAGGTCTGGCTCTCTGCTTGGCGGGGAGCCTGCTTCTCCTTCTCTCTGCCTGCTTCTCTGCCTACGTGTGATCTCTCTCTCTCTGTCAAATAAATAAATAAAATATTAAAAAAAAAAAAAGAAAAAAGAAGAAGCCATTTTAACAGGTCTCCATGTAATATCAGTCATTGGTCGCCTGTGTGGTAGAGCCTGGAGGGGCCTATGTTTCTACTCGTCCTCTACTTCCAGGAATAGGAGGTAGAGAGGAGCCTCAGGAAGGGTGTGTATTCAGAGAGGAATCCTTCCTGCCAACTTTACCCAAATTAAGAGTCTGCCCCACTCCCACCCTCCCCACTGATTCCTTAATTGAATTATTCTCTCCACTTCACTCTGTGTAGCTGGAAAAATATTTTTGTGTGTGTTTCAGGTCCCTATGGCTGCCTCTAGCCCCTTCTTTACCCACCACCGGTAGTCTGAGCTCCAGCCATGCTCCACATTTTTCCTCTTCTCAGGCCTCCGCCAGGAACACTCCCCCTCTCCTCTTCAAAGGGCTGACTCCTACTACAGGCCTTAGGTTAGATCCCTGTGCGGCAGGAAGCCTCTCACTGGTCAGTGAGGTCACATGCCCTTTTGTTCACTGTGACAGCTGTCTCCCTCCTCGGTCACTTGAGGGCAGCGATCAATGGTGGTATGCCCAGTGCTTGGCACAAAACAGGAACCAAGTAAATATTTATAGTTGAAGGAATGAATGAAAGTGGATAAGTGCTATTCATTCATTAATTCAGCCAGTCAAATCCCACAAGAGGGCCGGACTCTGAATGCGAGGAGCTACAGGCCCAAAGAAGACATTGCACGGGAGGTGGTTCTGAAGCCGGGTCTCCCAGGACAAGGGAAAGCTGGGGAGTTCAAGGAGGAACAGCACTCCAGGCAGGAGCCACTGGACAAAGGCAGAGGGCATGAAACTGCTGGAAAGGCAGTTTGAACCCAGCATTCCCAGAAGCCTTTGTAGTCAGCACCCGTGGGCCAGTGCACTGTCAGCACTGGGATCTTTGAACTTCCTCTCCTGGAGGCTTCAGCCGTGGGCTAGGGTCATGTGCCTGCCCTCCACTGCTAGCCCCAGAATCCAGACGTCAGCTGACCTTGCCAGAGAGTTGCTGTGTGACTAGGGTGGGGTAAGAGACTCTCCCTCCCCACCCTGCTTTCCCTCCAGCAAATCACGGTGCCCACCTCACAGGAGAATCCCGAGGAGCTGTGCAGCTGTGCAACAGAGCAAGGCAAGTTGTGCGCATTTGCCTGAGAGAAATCGAGGTTTTAGTTCCAACCCCCACTTACTAGCTATGCAGCCTTGGCCAAGTTTGATTCATTCATTTACTTCGTAATTGTCTCAATAAGTGCTACTTCACATACCAGGCACTTACTTACACAACAGTGAAAATAAAAAGACACAGTTCCTGGGGCGCCTGGGTGGCTCAGTGGGTTAAAGCCTCTGCCTTCGGCTCGGGTCATGATCCCAGAATCCTGGGATCGAGCCTCACATCGGGCTCTCTGCTCGGCAGGGAGCCTGCCTCCTCCTCCTCTCTCTCTCTCTGCCTGCCTCTCTGACTACTTGTGATCTGTCTGTCAAATAAATAAAAATCTTTAAAAAAAAAAAAAAAAAAGACACAGTTCCTGGTCTTGGTAATTCACTGTAATGGGGAAGACAGAAAAAAAATCCACATATAATGTGATGTCAAGAAGCTTAAGTGCTGGGGCACCTGGGTGGCTCAGTGGGTTAAAGCCTCTGCCTTCAGCTCAGGTCATGATCCCAGGGTCCTGGGATGGAGCCCCATAATAGGCTCTCTGCTCAGCAGGGAGCCTGCTTCCCTTCCTCTCTCTGCCTATCTCTCTGCCTACTTGTGATCTCTGTCTGTCAAATAAATAAAATCTTTAAAAAAAAAAAAAGAAGTAAGTGCTATAAATAACAATCAAACAGGATAATGGCTTGAAGGGTGACAGGATGCTACATCAAAATAGGGTTTTCTGAGATGACATTGGAACAGAAAACCAGGGGAAGTGAGGGAGTGAGAAGTGTGGGTGTCCGTGATATCAAGAGAGAATATTCCAGGTAGAACAGCATGAGCAAAGGTCCTGAGGTAGAATCAGGCAAGGTATGTTGAAGCAGAGAAGAAGGGGTGAGGGAGCATAATGAATGAGGAAGCCAGTGGTGGGTGATGAGGGCAGAGAGGAAGAGGAGGATCCAAATCACATGTGGCTTCAGAAGCCATCGTGGGAGTTCAGCATTTATTCCAAATGGCTTGTAAAGTCAGTGGAGTTTTTGGAGCAGATGAATAGTACAAAATTGTTCTTGGTTATGTTTTTTTTTTTTTTTTAGTTTTACATCTTTTAAAAAAAATTTTTTTAAAGATTTTATTTGACAGAGACACAGCGAGAGAGGGAACACAAGCAGAGGAGCAGCCGAGGGAGAGGGAGAAGCAGCCTCCCACCCAGCAGGCAGCTGGATGCGGGGCTTGATCCCAGGACCCCAGAATCATGACCTGAGCCAAAGGCAGAGGCTCAGTGACTGAGCCACCCAGGCGCCCTTTTACATCTTTTTTTTTTTTTTTAAAGATTTTATTTATTTATTTGACAGAGATCACAAGCAAGCAGAGGAGCAGGAAGTGTGTGTGGAAGGGGAGCAGGCTCCCTGCTGAGCAGAGAGCCCAATGAGGGGCTCGATCCCAGGACCCTGAGATCATGCCCTGAGCCGTAAAGACAGAGGCTTAACCCACTAAGCCACCCAGGCACCCCTATTTTTACATCTTAATGGAGGTATAAGTGACACACAGTAAACTAACCGTACATATTAGAGAGTACAGTGTAATGACTTTAAAAAAAAAAGATTTTATTTATTTATTTGACAGAGACAGCAAGAGAGCATAAGCATGGGGAGTCACAGAGGGAGAGGGAGAAGCAGGATCCCTGCTGAGCAGAGAGCCCAAAATGGGGCTCGATCCTAGGACCCTGGGATAAAGACCTGAGCTGAAGGCAGACACCCAATTGACTGAGCCACCCAGGTGCCCAATGTAATGACTTTTGATGTAAGTGTACATCCATGAAACCAATACCACAATGTAAATAATGAGCATATATAACCCCAAAGTTTCCCCTTGTCCTTTATTTTGTTTGATTGATTGTAGGCTCCATGGCCAGTATGGAGCCCAATGTGGGCTTTGAACTCATAACCCTGAGATCAAGACCTGAGCTGAGATCAAGGATCAGATGCTTAACCAACGGAGGTATCCCTCTCCATGTCCTTTTTAATTTATTTTTTATTTTTTTCCCTAATGTCCTTTTTATATTCTTCTCTCCTGATCCCTGTGAGAGTTTTTAATTTTGATGAAATGTAACTTATTAATTCAATATTGTACTGGAGGTCCTAGCTAATACTATAAGACAAGAAAAAGAAATAAAAGGCATCCAGATTGGAAAGGAGGAAGTAAATCTGTCTTTATTCACAGACATGTGAAAAATCGTAAGAAATTTAAAAAGGAGCTACTAAAACTAATACATGAGTTTAGGAAGGTTGAAGAATACAAGTTAATATGCAAAAATTAATTCTATTACGCTAGCAATGACCATTTAGAATCTGAACTTGAGGGGTGCCTGGGTGGCTCAGTCATTAGGCATCGGCCTTCGGCTCAGGTCATGATCCCAGGGTCCTAGGATAGAGCCCCACATTGGGTTCTCTGCTCAGTGGGGAGCCTGCTTCTCCCTCTCCCACTCCCTCTTCCACTTCCCCTGTTTGTGCTCTCTTGAAAATTATAAAAGTGTTGAGGCACCTGGGTGGCTCAGTGGATTGAGCCTCTGCCTTCGGCTTGGGTTGTGATCTCAGGGTCCTGGGATCGAGCCCCACATTGTGCTCTCTGCTCAGTGGGGAACCTGCTTCTCCCTCTCTCTCTGCCTGCCTCTCTACCTACTTGTGATCTCTCTCTGTCAAATAAATAAATAAAAATCTTTAAAAAAAAAGAAAATTATGAAAGTGTTGAGAGAAATTAAAGATGACTTAACTGAGATATACCATCCTCAAGGATGAGAGGACTCAATATTGCTAAGATGTCAGTTCTCCCAAAATTAGTCCACAGATTTAATGAAATACCAAATCCCAGTAGGCTTTAAAAAAAAAAATACAAATTAGCTGATAATAAAATTTATATGAAAATGCAAAAGACTCTGAATAGCCGAAACAATTTTGGGAAAGAGCAAGGTTGGATGACTTACACCACCCTATTTCAAAACTTATTAAAAATCTATAATGGGGCATGTGAGTGGCTCAGTAGATTAGGCATGTGCCTTTGGCTCCAGTCAGGATCCCAGGGTCCTGGCATCCAGCCCAGCATAAGGCTCCCTGTTCAGCAGGGAGCCTGCTCTTTCCTCTGCCTGCTGCTCCCCCTTCTTGTGCTCTCTATCAAATAAATAAGTAAAATAAAAAATCTTTAAAAAAAAAAAGAGCTACAGTAATCAAAACAGTGTAGTATTGAGTATAGAAACAGACCTACACATACAGTCAATTGATTTTTTATTTTTTTAAAGATCTTATTTATTTTACAGACAGAGATCACAAGTACGCAGAGAGGCAGGCAGAGAGAGAGGAAGGGAAGCAGGCTCCCTGCTCGGGGGTCATAACCCAAGCCGAAGGCAGAGGCTTTAACCCACTGAGCCACCCAGGTGCTCCAGTCAATTGATTTATACAAAGGTGCCAAAGCAATTAGATGGATAATCTTTTTCAACAAATGAAGAGGGAACAATCTGAAAGCCATATGCAATAAATAAACTTTGACTCTTATACTGTGCACAAAAATTAACTAAAAATGAATCTTAGATCTAAATATAAGAGCTAAAACTATTAAGCTCCTAGAAGAAAACGTAGGAGAAAATCTTAATGCGTTTGAGTGAGGCAAAAAATTTTAAATTAGGACACAAAAAGCACAAAACATAAATAAATAGGCATATTGGACTTCGTCAAAATTAAAAACTTGCTCTTTAAACATCGTGGCTGGTGTGTTGAGAGCAGACTATAGGGAAGAATGGCCGAAAGAAGCAGACTAATTAGGAGGCTGCTGTGATTGCGGGTCAGCAATGACATAGTCTGCAGAGGCGGTAAGAGAAGGTGTTAACCATCTTAAAGGTGGAGAACACAGGATCTTGCTGATGGATCGGAAGTGAGATGTTAGAGGCAGAAGAATCCAGGGTCCCTTCAAGGATGTACTGAGATTGGGAAGAGCAGGTGTCGAGGAGGGAAGACTGTTCTGAGAAGCCTATTTATTGACCAAGTGTAGGTGTCTCGGAAGCTGCAGCGTATAAGGTCTGGAGCTCAGGAGAAAAGTGAGGCTGGAGAAATATTTGGGAGTCATCTGAAAGTTTCTTTTTTCTCAGAGTCTGTCTTCATAAAATAGGAGTAATAATAGTACCTACTTTTTATTTTATCTTCTATTTAGATTTTATTTGACAGAGGAGAGCACAAGCAGACGGAGCAGCATGCCGAGGGAGAGGGAGAAGCAGGCTCCCCACCGAGAAGGGAGCTTGACTTGGGTGGGGAGGGGGGGAGTCCAAGGCACACGCTTAACCAACTGCGCCACCCAGCATTCCCCAGTACCAACTTTTCAAGTGTATATTAAGGATAAAAATTAATGGATAAACACCGAATAGCTGTTTAATTCTTGACTACTTGTGTTTACACTGACGATTACTCGTGCCACTCCGCACGTGGCACAGTGACTCTCGGAGTGTGGTCTCTGCAGTGGACTTGTGGGTTCCAGTCCTTACCCTGTTAGTTACCTGGGTATAGCTATTGGCAGGGTTACCATGAAAACTGGACGAGATAACTGAGCATTATTTACTTAGTTACCGCTCAGTAATTTATCTGTTAGCGGAAGAGGGAAGTCTTGAACAAATAATGCGTTCATCTTCCGACTACTCTGTTGTCTCTTCCTTTTTAAGAAGCCTTCGCCGAAGGGCCCAGCTCCAGCGAGAACTCGCCGGGCTCCACTCCACACCCACCCAGCCGCTGCTGCTCCTCGGCCCACGGCGCTCAAAGCCGAGCACTGATCGCAGCTCACGGCGTCATTTCCCGATTTTGGAAGTCCGACTGAACTCCAGAAGGCACGGCGAGTCGGCTTCATTTGCGAGCACAGGGCCCGGTGCCGGACGTTCACTGAGTGCGAAACACACGCGGAAGGGTGCGCACCTGCTTAGCTAGAGGCGGGATCCGCCGCCCGGCGCGGCAGGGCGGGCGGACTACAACTCCCAGTGGTCTGTGCGGCGTGTTCCTCCAATTGTCGGCGCGGCCTCCAGGGTGGGGCGAGACCTATAAAAGCCGCCCTCCGAGGGGCGGTCTTCCTTTTTCCCAGCCACCGTGCTGCTGGCGTGTTGGGCTGCAGGTGCGGCGTAGTTCACGGCCGTCCTCCTCTCACCTCGCGGTAGCTTCGTCGCCCCTGGCCTCGCACCCGCCAGGCCTGCCTCCCGAGGCTGTGGGATGTTGAGAATGGCTCGGAGCTGCCGGGCCTCCCGGCCTGCTGGGACCAAGGCCCGGAAGGCCTGGTCCGCTGCATGCGCGGTAAGAGGGGCCAGAGCCCGCCGGGGCGATACCTGCTCCCGCCTCGGCCCGCGCATCCCTGCGCTGCAGTGCGACGGGTGAGTAACGCGGCCAGGCGGCCTGGTGCAGGGCAGTCCTGGGCCGGAAGTGGCTTAATTTCTGGAGACGCCGCGAGGTGGTGTCCATCAAATCTGAAACGGAATCTGTCTGTTAAAGCTACCTATTCGGTGACCTTGGGGAAGTGATTTCACCTGTCATCTGGCTCTGGCTGCACAGCTCGTTAAGCAATCCATGCAGGTGGTTAAGGAGGTTAGGTTTTTCTGGGGTCGCGTCTTGGGGTTTTTTAGATTCTATTTTTGAATCTCCGTTCTGTGGCATTCTACTTTGCCTGACGACCTTAAGTAGGTAGCTTAATTGGTCTAAAGCTACTGGTAAAACGGATAGTAAAATCGTCCTATGAAGACGAAATGAGTTTAAAACTCGGGCATATAGTAAAATGAAGTGGTAATTGGGGCCTGGTAATAGGAGATCTGTTCTCGGCTCCTGGCTGGCTCAGTCGGCTGAGCATGCGCCTCTTGATCTCAGGGCTCAGGGTCTTGAGTTCATCCCCACGTTGGGCACAGGCTCAGTCTGTGTCAGTTCTCTTTAAGTTAGCGGCATGCCCATTGTGAGCCAGGACCTGGTCCGAGATTAGAGTCTGGCTTCTGACTTCCTAACCAACCGAGCCACCCAGGCGCCGGTGGTACCTGTTTTATTTGTTCTCCAGTATATTTCAGCCCGTCAATTTCAGTTAGGCAGGAGTGCTCGAGCTTTAGGTGAGTCAGCCTGGACAGCATTTGGGGCGGTCCGGGGACCTAAATTGCCCTGTGGCCCTTATCGAAGCTGCAGCTGCTTCCACATAGCTGCTGTGGTCAAAAAGGAGCCCAGAGTGACAGTTTTCCTTGACGGTCGCCGTTCTGTTTGCTGTAACTGATCTGCAACATTTCAGGAAAAGACAGTTCCTTTGGCCACAGTTCCTTTGGGTCTGCCATTTCTCAGGTAGAGGTGGAGTCCTTTATTAAAACTGACAGGTTTCCAGAGGCTAGCAGAAACGTTCTGATAACGGGGTCTTTTTTTATTTCTTTTTTTTTTTTTTTAAGATTTTATTTGCGAGAGGGAGCTACGAGCAGGGGCAGAGGGAGAGGCTGGCTCCTTGCTGAGCTGGGAGCCTGATGTGGGACTTAAACCAGGACCCTGGGATCTTGACCTGAGCTGAAAGCAGGCGCTTAACCGACTGAGCCACCCAGGTGCCCCTGTTAGTGGGGTCTTGTATAGAGTTCCTAGGAAAAAACTTTAGAGAAGTAAATTGCTGAGAACAAGAACCAGTTCATGTAGGGGACGATGGAGTGGGGTGGACAGGTGTACTGGGCAAATGTAGTGGCAAGTGGCAGATCTCAGCAGTGCTTTGGATCACTGCACTGAAAAGCTTAAGGCATCAGTACCAAAAGCCAGTCACACCTTTAACTGTGAAGGCCAAAGGAAGGGAACAATAAGATGATTCAGGACGACTGTTTCCCATCTCAGCTGTGCCTGACTCAAGATTCCAGGAGGACTTTGAAGTGGAGCTTTTTGGTGAGGATTCTGGGGTCATGACTGACACGGAACACAACCACCTCGGGTCTGGTAGGTTTCTGGGAACTACCTTGGTGGGGTGGTACAGCATGTTTCCAAGGGCTGTGGCCGGCTGTGGCCATGGGATCTCCAACTGCATGCCAGAGCAACCTGGAGAGACTTTGACAGCACAGGTCAGCACAGTACCTGCGGCTGCCACTCGCCTTTCCTATAACAGCCCGGGTGTTCTACCAGAGCCCGGCGGTTTTCCATAAACTTCGTGTTGATGGGTATATTGATCGACTTTCTGATTTGGAGCTTTCACACTGTTTTCTCCAGATTGCCCTGAAGTGTCCCTGTTGGTGTTGGCTTCTGAAGAGTCTGAGGCTCCCGGGCTGTTGCTGTGCTTTAGATGAGGTACAGATACGTGCTGGATTCAGCCTGACCCTCCGGCTCCCTTTCCCATCGGATCTGAACGCTGGTCTTGGTGGTCGTAAAAGGAGGAAAAGGAGCACTGAAGCTGGCCTCATGATGCTTATAGTCTGGTGTATAGGCTGTGGGCTAGTTTCAAACAGGGTTTGAATTCTCTTTGAACTGGTTTCCTCCTTCCCATTAAACTGGGATAATCTTCGGCTTAAAGGGAGGATGTATGTGAAGCTCTGGGGAGTTGTAGTGGTGGCTGACTTAGTACTTCTGTATTTGATAAATACCCATGGTTTTCTGGTCTCCTGAGTCTGTTTTTTTTGTTGTTGTTTTGTTTTGTAAAGATGTGTTTCAGTACAGCTGTCCTCATCTGAGATGATGGATCTAGTTGGGTAAGTTGGCTGCCAAACTTCTTCCGTAGCTTCCTTGCAGCTTCAAGTAGTGCTTAAGCCTTGTGAAGCCCAAGTAGTGTAGTGAATTGGTAAGACACAAGGCTATTTTCAGGCGTCTGGCAAGTCTTAGCTTTTCCACACATCTTTGACACCTGACCTTCCTCGTATGCCAGATTAGCTGTTCATGGCCAGGAGAGAAACGTGTACAGTGACCTGGGTCTTAGATTTACCCATCCTGCTGGAAGGCCATGAGCACACTGAAGGTAACAGATGCCAAAGCCCTGCACGTTGGGCAGCAAGGGCCGATTGCTGTGCATTTATGGTCGTGGTTTGTGCTCCTGCTGATGTTTGGGGAAACCTCAAGCCATGGGATCTTACTGGCCTTTTCCTAGGAGTGTGGGAGATGGGTTGGGTGGAAAAAAGTGTCTTTCACCTAGTTTGGGACGTGGTTACGCTGACTGGTCCAGGATGAAACCTAATCTGAGTGGACATCTGTGGATGATAAATGCGGATATGGGACTGAGACCAGCTCTTCAGCAAAAGCCTGGGTGGCATTAATTAATTAGGAGTATTAACAAATTGGCTTATACTTCCTTTTCAGGACAGAAACACCGTGGGAAGAGGCAAGCTGAAAGATTTTGGTGGAAGACCATGACCTCTGTATTTTTGTTAATGTTGGCACATGGCATGTGATTAATAAAAGACTTCAAGTAGGTTTCCCTATTCCCCGTTACAGTGTCATTTCATAAAAATAGGTTGACCTCTCCAGATAATATGACCTATTTAGAGCTGCCACTATACACATTTTTTCCTCCTAAAAGCCTGAAAATTCAGGCTGAGCCTAACCTTTAAATATCTGAAGGTCTCTTGTGACGTAAGACATTTACCTCAGTACCCCCCATTGTGTGTGCCCCCCCCCCCCCCGGGTTTCCTTCAGCATAAAAGTAGAGCTGAGTTGCAGATTTTTAGGATAAATCCAGACTTTCCACATAGGTACTAAGAGATACTTGTGTGTTCATACTTACAGAAGGAAATTAAGGACAAACAGGTGGGCCATGTACACAGATAGCACAATAATGTCCTCAAACAAGGGCTTATTAAAGCTAGGCTTGTCCTCCGAGCCTTTTGGTCTAGGTGTTGCTGGTTCCATCACATCCTACCACATGCAGCCACGAAACCTAAAACCAAACTTGTTGGGTGAAGGGGTGCTTGAAATGGAGGGTCCACATTGCCCCCACTTGGCATGTAGCATGTGACCCAGGCACTCTGACCACAGAGAACCTTTTAAGGATGCAGGGTCACCTGAGATGGCCCTCTTGTTTGAGTAATATGATCCACTTTAATAACCCCAAACTCTGATCTCCCAAGACTAGGTAACATCCCTACCTGGAAGACACTTCAAAGACATTTCAAACCTCCCTCAATGGCCCTGTGGTTTTCAAACTCCAAAGGCTGATGGGCAGAGGAAGGCAGTGGTGGTGCAGGAATGGTCATCATCTCAAGAGTTGATTACTAAAAACTTTACAAAACATTTCCAAAAAGGTAAAAGTTGTTCCAGCACTTTTGTTAAAAAAGGAGTCTCTCTCCAGCACAGTCTGTGTCAGCAGCTCCTCTGTCCCGACTATATCATGGCAGGGATCTCTGAGGATACGGTGTCCAGGGGCTGCCAGTGACAGTCCATCAAGGCGTCGTATAGCTCCTCACTCTGCTCCATGAACTCCTTGTTGGCCTCCACCACGTCCAACTGTGGCATGGGGTCTGCAAGAGAAGCCAGGGTTGGGTTCGGAGCACCAGAAGCACACAGAGCCATGGACTCTTCCCACTCCCAGCTTCCCGCTTCCCGCTTCCCCTGGGAAGTTCCCTGTCCTCTGTGTCAGAGCCCCTCAGGGCCTCTAGGAGCTCATACCCACTGCCTTGCAGAGTTTCGTTAAGGATAAAAGTGGAGTTACTTAGAAAATATCATGCACAGCGCTCCATAGTGGCTGTTTCTCCACCTCCCTAGAATTCATGTGCCCGGCATCAATTTTGGGTTACAGAAATCTGATCAAAATGATTAAGTTCAGAGCACTAGGTCTTCAAGGGAACATTATGTAGCCGTGAAGATCTGCCTCAGCTGCATACAACTTGGTTGGATCTCACAAATGGTGTGTGAGCAATTTACCACGATGAGTACCAAGTCTGTAGAGAATTGCTGAATCACTATATTGCACACCGAAGCTAATACAACAATTATATACCAGAACTGAATTTAAAAGTAACGCTGAGTATTGAATGAAAAAAGACAGTACATATAACTGCATTGTATGAAGCTAAAAAAACAGGCAATGCTAATATTATTTAAGAATGCATATCTAGAAAGCGATTACCACAAAAGACAGTAATTTTCCCTAGCTGGGCCATGGGTTTTGGAAGGCAGCTATGCTCACCACTATACCACCAACGCTGGGCCATGGGTTTTGAATGGGCAAAGGAAAGCTGGAGGCTGGCAATGTTCTACTTGATCTGAATAAAGGTCTCATGAGCAACTGCTTTATAATTAATAAACTACAGACTTGTTTGACATACTTTTATGTATACATTACATTTCACAGTAAAAGAAGTTTGAGAAAACTCCTTAGTCACTATGATTGGTAACACTGTACTTTTCCTTGCAGTCTTGTGTTGGTCTAAGATGCACACACACAGGCGCCTGGGTGAGTCCCGTGGGTTAAGCCTCTGCCTTCAGCTCAGGTCATGATCCCAGAGTCCTGGGATGGAGCTCCATATCAGGATGGGAAGACTGCTTCCCCCTCTCCCCACTCCCCTCTGCTTGTGTTCCCTCTCTGGCTGTCTCTCTCTGTCAAATCTTTAAAAAATAAAATACACACACACAAACACACCCATTCATTAAAACACTTATTTTACAATTAGAGAAATTAGAGAGAACCTAAGGAAATAGATCTCCCAGGACTTGGACTGGAACACAACATTGCTTGAGATCGTAATGCTCCCCAAATTGATCTACAGATTCAATGTACTGCCTTTCAAAATTAGCTGCCTTGTTTTGCAGAAATCGAGAAGCTGATCATAAAGTGTAGATGGAAATGCAAAGGATTCAGAATAGCAAAAACAATCTTGAAAAAGCACAAAGTTCAAGGACTTCCCCATTTCAAAACTTAGCACAAAGCGACAGTAATAAAAACTGTGGCAGTGGCCTAAGAACAGACCTAGAGATAATGGAATAAGATTTTAAGAAAAAGAAAAAAAAATGGATGGCTGGGTGGCTCAGTCAGTTAAGCATCTACCTTCGGCTCAGGTCATGATCCTCGGGTCCTGGGATCCAGTCCCGCATCCGGCCCCTTGCTCGTCAAGAAGCCTGCTTCTCCCTTCGCCTGCTCTACCTCTGTAAGCTCTCCCTGCTTGTGCTCTCTCTGACAAATAAATAAATCTTTAAAAAAAAAAAAAAAGGACTTAAGAGCCCAAGCCCATCATCTAACTTAATAGTAACTTCGTTTTTAACAAGGGTGCCAGACAATTCAATGGTAAAGAACGGGTTTTCAACAAACAGTGCTGGGACGACTGGATGACTCAGACTGGACGACTGGATGACTCTTCACATTTCACACATAATTAGCTAAACATGGATCTTACCTAAAGGTAAGAGCTGGAACTTTTTTTTTTTTTTTTTTTTTTAAGATTTACACAGCAAGAGAGGAAATACAAGCAGGGGGAGTGGGAGAGGGAGAAGCAGGCTTCCCACTGAGCAGGGAGCGTGGCTGGGGGCTGGATCCCAGGAGACAAAGGCAGACGCTGAATGATTCACCCAGGTGTCCCTGAAACTGTAAATCTGAGAAGGAAACAGGTATAAACAAGCAGTGCCTTTTAGATAAGATACCATTTAAGCACAAACAAAAGAAAAAAATAAATAGGACTTCACAGAAATTAACTTTTGTGCTTCAAAGGACATTATCAAGAAAGTGGAGAGGTAATTCATGGGATAGCCCAATTTTAAGTCATACGTCTGATAAGGGAATGGTATCCAGAACAGAAAAAAGAAACTTTCATAGTGAAAAAATAAAAAAGACAACCCAATTTTAAAATGGACAGAGAACTTGAAAAGTCGTATCTCCAAAGATCTGCAAAAAATAGCCAATAAGCATCAACATCCATTCGCCATCAGGAAAGTGGGTATCATAACCACAAAGGGATCCCGCTCGAGACCCACCAGGATGGCCGTAACGAAGTAGAGTAACCACCACTCATGAGGATGTGAACCCTGTACGCTGATGGTGGGAACAGAAAGTGCAGCCCATTCAGAAAAGTCTGGCAGTTCCTCCAGTGGTTAAAGAGTCTGCCATTGGATCTAGCAATTCCATTTTGAGATAGAATAATGAAAACTTCTATGTCCACATAAAAACTTACGCATGAACGCTCATAAGTAATATATCCGTAATACTGAAAGTGGAAACAACCCAAAAATCTATCACTAAAATGGATATCCACCCAACAGAATACTGCTCGACCATAAAAAAGAATGATGTGCTGACACCTGCTACAACGCTATGCGTCAGTGAACGCAGCCATTCACAAAGGACCGCAGGTTATACACAATTCCATTTATTAAAAATAGCCTGGGACGCCTGGCTGGCTCAGTTGGTAATGCATGCAACTTGACTCTTAATCTCAGGGTAGTGAGTTCAAGCCCCACACTGGGCAAGGAGCCAACTTTAAGAGCCCGAATAGGTAAATCCAAAGAGAGAGAAAGTAGATGAGTGGTTGTCAGGGGCAAGAGGGGGCTGGTATACAGTGAATGCTGCTGGCTGCAGGAATCCAAGGTAATGGGTGCACAATTCTGTGACCACTCTAAAGACTACTGGATTGTATACACACTTTTTATTTTATTTATTTATTTATTTATTTTTTTAAAAGATCCCACTTATTTATCAGAGAGAGAGAGCGAGCACAGGCAGACAGAGGCAGAGGGAGAAGCAGGCTCCCCACCGAGCAAGGAGCCCGATGCGGGACTCGATCCCAGGACACTGGGATCAGGACCCCAGCCGAAGGCAGCTGCTCAACCAACTGAGCCACCCGGGCGTCCCGTATACACACTTTTTAAAAAGATTTATTTATTTATTTGACAAAGCTCACAAGTAGGCAGAGAGGCAGGCGGAGAGAGAGGAGGAAATAGGCTTCCAACTGGGCAGGGAGCCTGATGCGGGGCTCAATCCCAGGACTCTGGGATCATGACCTGAGCCGAAGGCAGAGATTTTAACCCACAGAGCCACCCAGGTGCCCCTGTATGTACACTTGAAAAGGGTGAAATCTGAAAATAATTTAAAAAAAAAAGTGAAATCTATTATGTAGGTTATATCCCAAAAAACAAAGCCCTAACTGGGATTTTACTACATATTTTATATCTGGCTCTCTTTTACTGAAAGCATTTCCCTATGTCAATCCTCTTAGACATGATAGAAAAAAAAAAAAAAAAGACTACCATTTGTTTAACAAATTCTCTACAGGTATTTATCTGTACCAATGATTATCATTTGGGGATAAGATCTTTCATGTAAAATTACAGATCCAAAGGATATAAACATCATAAAAACTAACTTTTTAAGTGTGTCTGTCTGTATCTGTATCTATCTATTTTTTTTTTCCTTAAAGATTTTATTTTAAAGTAATCTCTACACCCAAGGTAGGGCTCAAACTCACAGCCCTGAGACCAAGAGTAGCATGCTACACTGACTGAGCCAGCCAGATCCCCCAAGAAACACAGTATATTTGAATTTAAATTTGATTATTAATAGCATGATGGTTAAAGTTTAACATGTCAACTCAGCTATGCTATAGTGCCCTGTTTGGTCAGATGCAGTCTAGGTGTTGCTGTGAACGTATTATCTATAGACGCGATTAATATCTGCAACAGGCTGATTTTAAGAATATCCTTAGGGGGACAAACCATAAGAGACTCTTAATCTCACAAAACAAACAGGATTGGCGGGGGGGGGGGGGGGGAGGGTGGTTGGGTTATGGACATTGGGGAAGGTATGTGCTGTGAAGTGTGTAAGCCTGGTGATTCACAGACCTGTACCCCTGGGGCTAATAATACATTATATGTTAATAAAAAATTAAAAAAAAAAAAAAGGTATATCCTTGGGGAGGGGTGCTTGGGTAGCTCAGTCAGTTAAGTGTCTGCCTTTGGCTCACGTCACCATCTCAGGGTCCCGGCACAGAGCCCCAAGTCAGGTTCCTGGATCAGCAGGGAGCCTGCTTCTCTCTCTCCCAGTCCCTGACTTGTTCTATTTCAAATAAATAAAATCTTTAAAAAAAAAAAAAAAAAATCCTTGGAGCACCTGGGTGGAGCCTGCTTAAGATTGTCTCCCTCTCAGTCTGCCTCTCCCTCCCCCATGCTGGGGCGTACTCTCTCAATAAATAAATAATCCTCAATAATGTCAGTGGGTCTCATCCAGTCAACTAAAAATCTTAAAAAAGGCTTAAATGTAGTTGAGATTTCCCAAAGGAATTCTGCCTCAAGACTGTGACATAGAAATCCTGCTTGAGTTTTTAGCTTGCTGGCCTGCCTTACACATTTATACATAATATATCCTACTGGTGATATAGTATAAATTACCTTTCGTACAAATAGCATGTGTAAACCTTTTTTTTCCTGTCATTTACTAGCATGTGTGTTTCTTTTGTAAATTATTTCAAACTTTCTCACTACTTTTAAGAGTCTGTTTCCTTTTCCAAACCAGTGCTAATCTTTTCACGTTAAGTCCTATGCCTCTTCCTAGAACCAGAAGGATCTTTCTCTTAGAATCTTATTTTATTTTTTTAAAGATTTTATTTATTTATTTAAAAGATTTTATCATTTATTTGAGAGAGAAAGAGAGAGAGCATGAGAGGAGAGAGGTCAGTGGGAAAAGCAGACTCCCTGCTGAGCAGGGAGCCCTATGTGGGACTCCATCCCAGGACTCCAGGATATTGACCTGAGCTGAAGGCAGTTGCCCAACCAACTGAGCCACCCAGGCGCCCCAAGATTGATTTTATTTATTTGACAGAGAGAGACAGTGCGAGAGGGAACACAAGCAGGGGGGGAGACGGAGAAGGAGAAGCAGGCCTCCTGCTGAGCAGGGAGCCTGATGCAGGGCTTGATCCCAGGGCCCTGGGACGGAGACGTGAGCCAAAGGCAGACAGTTAACTGACTGAGCCACCCAGGTGCCCCTTCCTCTTGGAATTTTAATCTAAATTACAAGAAGGTTTGAGCATTTACAGAGGCTCCTTATGGAATCTTAAAGAAAGCATGAATGTCCTGGTTTCTCCACTCAGTGTAGGCAACAGCTTATAGAAGCAGTTCATTAAAGAGCTCCATCAAGGTCAGCCATTTGTATGAACCAAAGCCTGTGGATGTGTGTACAATAGAACATCCTTCCTCACTCTGAAGACAGGGCCTGAGCCATGGCTCATTGAAAGATCCCTGCTGTGCTCCTCTGGGTGGGTATTAGGTTCAACCAGGAGGCAGTGTAAGTCAGCAGTAAAAAGCATTTAATCTGGGGCAAGACTGCAGGGGTTCTGAGAATGACTCCATCTCTTGCTACTATGTTGAAACTTACAATATCATTGACCTTGAACAAGTAATTTGACCCCCTTACCTTGGTTTTTTATCCTATAAAACCAGAATAAATCGTGGTACTTAGCTCAACACAGTTGTGAAGGTTAAATGCATTAACAGATGTAAAATGCTTAGAACAGGGCCTGCACATAGTACAACCTCAGTTAACTATTAGCTATTATCAACTCCCTAAGCCTCAGTTTTCTTTTCTGTAGGCGGGGGATTATAACGGCACCAACCCACCATCATAGTGTTGAAAGGTAGCAGGACCTGGCGCAAAATATGTCTGGTATTATTATATTAATGGGTTGATGGATGAGAAAGAGACTGGAAAATTCTTAAGGAGTTATACACAGATATTATACTCAGGTTAATATTCTCTTAAAAAAAAAAAAAAGAAAAGAAAGGACAGTATTCCCTGGAGGGACCAGTCAGAGACTGAGTAAAGTCAGGGCCTCCAGGCCTGACTTAGCCCCTAACTCACTGGGTGAGCCTGAACAGAGCACTTGGGTGGCCAGGTCCCCATGTGTCAGCTAGAGCCCCTGTGTTCTGCCTAGCTCACCCCCAAGGTCACTGCTGTTAGATTAGATGACAGCATGTACGTACAAATGCTTTCTTATTATTTTTTTTACTTTTACTTTTTGTTTATTTTATTAATTTTTATTTTTTTGAAGAGAATACGTGCTGAGAGCCTGTGGGGTGGGAGGTGGTGGGGAGTAGGGGTAAAGGGAGAATCTTAAGCAGGCTCCAGCGTGGAGCCTGACAGAACACGGGGCTTGATCTCATGACCCTGGGGTCATGACCTGAGCCAAAAGCAAGAGTTGGTCACCTAAGTGACTGAGCCACCCAGCTACCAAAATGCCCCAAGATTTTATTTTTTAGGTAATCTCTATACCCATCATGGGGCCCAAACACATAAGCCCAAGATCAAGAGTACATGCTCCACTGCTGAGCCAGCGGCGCCCATAAATTTTACTTCTTTAAAACTTAACATCTAGTCAGAAACATGAACATTTTCAAACCTTAAAAATCCTTTAAGTTGGGGCGCCTGGGTGGCTCAGTGGGTTAAGCCGCTGCCTTCGGCTCAGGTCTTGATCTCAGGGTCCTGGGATCGAGTCCCGCATCGGGCTCTCTGCTCAGCAGGGAGCCTGCTTCCTCCTCTCTCTCTCTGCCTGCCTCTCTTCCTACCTGTGATCTCTCTCTGTCAAATAAATAAATAAAATCTTTAAAAAAAAAAAAAAAAAAATCCTTTAAGTATTAATATTGCATTTGAAAAATCATTTATTTGAAGGTTAGCAATTCCTTCAGTTTAATTTTCCTTTTCCTGTGTTAAATTCCATAAAAATTACACAAATACTTAATAATGGCTATTACTAGGTAGCTGATTGGGGTGATTTTTAGTTTCTTCATAATATGTTACTGTATTTTCCAAATTTTCAATCATACCTATTACTTGAGAATGAGAAAAAAAATGTAGTTGAAAATATACAGGAAAAAGTTAAAATGAGATAAAAAATGAATTTTACAAACTATCAAACAAACATAAGGCAGCAGTGTCACTGGAGACCTACACGTGGGGGTTGAATGTCCCAGGTGTAGGAGTGACCAGCTCTCTCCCCGATGAGCTGCTTCTGGGCTCTCTGGGGCTGCACGCACACTGGGGAGCCACACGCCCCTTCTCACCATAATTACGCGCCCACTAGCTCTGCCACTAGAAGGCAAGTTCCTCCCCAGCAGAATCCGCCCCGCATTCCTCAGTACAGTGGCTGCCTCAGAGCAGTCACCTGAGAGAGGACAGGGGGAATGAGTGAACAAACTTCTTACTTACCTTCCAAGGCGTCATCCCCGACTTCTTCATATGTCTGCCAAGAGACCAAAGAAAGGGTGAGAAGCAGCGTGAACTCCTGGTGGAGACGAGGAGGCCTCGCTGTTAGCAAATAAGAGGCTTCATCTTTCCCTCATTTTGTCTGAAGCCTAAGCTCACCACTCCCCGGGCCGGGGCTGAGCCACGGTTACCTGCATGGTGCTCTGCGTGTAGCCGTACTGGGGGTAGCTATAGCTATAGCTGCCTGTGTTCTGGTCATAGCCCCACTGGGCGTAGTAGTTCTGGTACTGCTGGTAATACTGGTTGTAGCTGTAACTGTACATCTGACTGTACTCCACTGGCTTCACACGGCTCCTTAGACGGAGACAGAAACAAAAATGAATATAGGCCAACATTGCCATAGCACTTACTACATGCCAGGGGGTATTCACGTGGCTTTATGCAGATTAACCCACTCAATCCCCACAACAAACCTATGCAAGAACAATACATGTATTCCTATTTTACAGATGAGGAAACGGAGGTCCAGACATGTCACCTAATTTGTCCAAAGCCCCACAGAGATTCAAACTCCAGTAGTCTGGCTCCAGAGCCCAGGCTTTATGCCAGGAGTTTTTGTTGTTGATGTTTTTGAAGATTTTATTTATTTATTTGACAGACAGAGATCACAAGTAGGCAGAGAGGCAGGCAGAGAGAGAGGAGGAAGCAGGCTCCCCGTGGAGCACAGAGCCCGATGTGGGGCTCTATCCCAGGACCCTGGAATCATGACCTGACCTAAAGGCAGAGGCTTTAACCCACTGAGCCACCCAGGTGCCCCACGCCAGGTGGCGGGGGGACAGGGATGGAGATGACACATGTTTTTCTGCCAGCCACAAAAGCTCAAGTGAACACTGCCTGGAAAATCTGGATTTAGGATGATCCAAGAAGCATTTCAAACTGTAGAATGTCTAATCACCTCTTTCCCACACAAAAAGAAGTGCTCCAGTAGCCTTACCATCATCACTGCAGTCACAGCTACGGTTTACGGAGTAGGTACTCAGGACTTGGGCCCACTGTTTTTCAGATACGGGCTCCTATTTTAAGTCCTGCACAACCCTATGACAGAGTTACTGATTATCGTTCCCATTACACAGATGAGAATAATGAGACTCTAAAAGGTTAAGTGACCCACCCAAGTCTATACCTAGGACTGGAGCCAAATTTAACCCCAAGACCACACTCTGAACACCAGACCACGACACACAGCATTTGCCCTGACAGATGCAAGACACCTTGTGAGGCTCCTAAATCCTGCAGTCACCAGTCAGACCTGAGGCCCAGGCTCAGTGGATAGCTTTTTTCTCTGGCTGGCATGGCTACCCCAGCCACTGCTAACCAAAGACAGAATGTCAGGCCTGCAAAGGATCCGTTGCTTTCAAAAAATACACAAAACCATATATGTATGGGGCATGACCAGCGGCCCTAGATGAGAGTGATCAAAAGAAAACACGGCGGTGTGCTTCTAGAGGCCTCATACTGCAAAGAGCCAGACTCCCAAGTCCAGCCGAATGCACAGGAGGCAGAGGCTTACACCACGCCAGCTGGCCAGTAAGCACAACTGTAACTGTCACATGGCGTGGGACATGCCTGTGTCCTCAGGACTGGTGTATGCTATCTCCAGAGTGAAGCCAGAAAGGAAACCAAGTCATAAGCAGGAGCTGAACCACCACAGCAATGCCTGTCACAGGAACCACAAATTCTCAAAGTCTGAATGAGCTCTTCCCAAGTTCCTTTGGAGTTTAGTGCCTGCGTGGTGAGCAGGACTTGGCCAGAGCAGTGAGACACTCCACGTCTGACCGCCTTAGCACCACCTCCTGATGGGTGGCTAGATGAAGTCCAATGGCAGAGACTACCTCCCCTGGCCCAGTGCAAGGCTGGAAACTGCTAATGGTCTCATCCATGACTACTCTGCCATGTCCCCAAGGACTCTGCCACCCTCCTGATACATTCATGGAATCGAAGGAAGTCTCTCAGCCTGGGTCTGTACATTTCTGTTGTTTCTCTGTACTCAGCTCTTGCAGATAAACTCTCAAAGGGACCTCTTACTGCCCTTAACTTCTAGTGCTTGATGGCACTGCCCTAGACACAGGCACCCAATTCTGACAAGGATCAACCGAGAAATGAACAGAACACGACCTCCTTGCAGAACGGCTTTTCCTTCTCTTGTTTACAGCTACAACTCCGATGTCCTGGCCAGGGCCCGGAAAGCTGTAAGGGCTCAGTCGCTGACTGAATAAATGCTAACACATCAGAAACCACCAACACCATCAACACCAGAAGAACTTAGGATGGAGCACACGCTCCAGATACCTGCAGCTGCCAAACGCTGCGAGGGCGACTGTCCAGCTACACGGGAAGGGGAATGTGTCTATGAAGAGAACTTGGGGGGGGATGGGGAGATTGAGACTATAATCAAAAATAAAGAAATCAATGTACCACATGTAAACTGATCCACACTGAGTGTGTATTTATATCTGCGTATCATAGATGTCTACAGAGAAGCTTAGAAGTCAGAAATCATAAGTCACTTTAAGGTAATGAGGAAACCTCTTTTAAATATTTTCTGATGTTTTTATAGAGTTTATTACTATTTTTTTTCTTTTAAGTTTATTTGAGAGAGTGTGAGAGAGCAAACAAGCAGGGGGAGGAGCAGACCCAGGCACCCCTCTAGAGTAGAGTTGAGAACAAATAACAGTTTGGGAGGGGTGGAACCACTCAGGCTGATCTTCCAGGTATTAAACACAGTCAAACAGCAAAGAACCTCCAAAGCTTTTGCTGCTTTGAAAAACCTAGCTCCCTGGAAGTTCCGCCCTCAGAATGCAGTCACTCTTCTACCCCTGGCATGGAGTCTATCTGCCTCGGGACTGTGGACCCGGGCGCGCGGCAGGCAGGTGCCGTGTGGGGCCATCCTGTACAGGACGCGGCATGCTCACAGCTCTCCCGTCTCCACTCACGGGATTCCCACCCCACCTCCCCACCCAAGCTGTGACAACCAAGATTATCTCCAGGTGTTGCCAATGTTCCCTGTGGGATAAAACTGTCCCTAGTTGAGAACCACTGCTTTCGTTAAAGGATAGAAGATTCTGTGCAGACAACAGCTGTCTTCTGAGTGAGAGACTTTGGAGCCGTAAGGGAAGGAGGGCTTTCTGACTGGCATGGCAGGTAGGATGATATATGCAATATTCTGTAGTGTTTGGATCTTTAACTCTTAGCCATTCCCACAGCTAAAATAGGGTGTTTTTTGTTTTGTTTTGTTTTGACTTCTGCTCAATTCTTATTCATTCTGTGGTTAAATTTCTAACAGTGATACTACCGGGCCAAGAGCAGGAACATTAAGTACGCAGGACATGCTGCTTTCCCAGGGCTGCTACCGGCAACAACTGAATGAATCTGCCCTCGCAGGTCGTCGCTCTGCCCCAGCCACAAGCTTCTGGAGGTGCCGGGTCAGGCTCATTCATCTGCAGCGCACAGCACAGGGCCCGGCAAGCAGCTGGCCTCCCTCCACCGCACCCCCCTCCCCCAGCAGGCAGAAGCTCCGATTATCAACAAGCAGAGGAGGAGCATGGGTTGGGGTGAGGGGTAGCAGTCCAGAGGGCGGCCAGCTCCCTGCCCGTGCAGGACTCACGCTTTGGGGATTGCCACACTCAGCCGCACAGGTTTTGATCCCAGGCCAACTGCTCCCTGACACTCGGTCAGAGCTCGCTTCTGTTCCAGTTCATCTGTGAATTTCACAAAACCATAGCCCCTGCAGAAAACAAAAGCACATTCCCTATTTAGATCACAAATGTGATGAAAGATAGAGTCGAAGAATGGACGAGGGGGTGAGCCTATCCACCTCTGTAGGAAGGGATGAGGTCCCCAACCATAGAGGTAGGCTGCAGAGCAAGGTGAAACTCTGGCCCAGAAGGAGCCCGAATCTGGAGGAATCTCCTCTAACCCTTCACTGATGGGGCTCCTTCCCAGTGGCTTCCCTCCCAATCTACTGGAAATCCTCTTACCACCATCATCATTATGGTAGCGGTGGTGGGAATAACAGCTGTGGTTCACTGAGCAAATATTTACGTCTGCCCTGTATACCAGGTATCACGTTAGGCAACGGGGGCTCAGCAGTCACAAGCAGACAAGGTTCTTGCTCTGCTGAACTCATATATTTTTTAAGATTTTATTTGAGAGAGAGAACACGTACACACGAGAGTGGGGGAGGCACAGAAGGGGAAGGAAAGGAAGAAGGAAAGAATCTGAACCAGACTTTGCATTGAGCCCAGAGCACCACGTGGAGCTTGATCCCATGACCCTGAGATCTTGACCTGAACCAAACCAAGAGTCTATCGAAACCAAGAGTCAGACGCCTAACCGACTGAGCCACCCACGTACCCCAGGACTCATATTCTACTTGGGAATGAATACTGGTTATTTCATGAACCCTTATTATTTCCTAGGCACTGTGCTAAGCATTTCCCCAGGATTATCTAATCAAATTGCCCCATGATTCGATAATGGTAGTGTCCCTATTTTACTGAGGAGGAAACCAAGTTCCAAGGGATTCAATAACTTGCCCAGCTTCATTGCAGAAGCAGGATTCAAACCCAGGTCTGGGGCTTATAACTGAAGCTTGTGCTTGTAACTATTACTCTGATCAAAAATAAGCCTTTCTTGAGGTTTTTTTTTTTTTTTTTTTTTTACCTTTGAAGTAACAATAATAGATAAAATGACAAGCACCTATCAAGCATATCCTACAACTTTATAGTATTTTATGTCACTGGCAGGTCAGGCCTGTGAGCAGACCCTCTTAATCAGCATCTGTTGTCCTGAGGAAATTGGGTGAGAGACTGGGCCAGTCTGGGAGTCAGGCTGCACAGCACAGTCTGGCTCCAGAGCCCGGGCTCTTCCCTACTGTGCTACATGGCCTCGCTCTGTCAGCCCCATCTCTGAGACAAATGCTGGAACACGGTGGCCATCAGTCATAGGTAAGGCCTTACTTCGACACGCCCGTCTGGTCCAAAACCACCTTGCCTCCCCGACAGGAGGGGTAGACTTTGACGAAGAATTCATACAGCATGCCATCATCCACATCTGGGGTCAGGTCCCCCACAAAGAGGGAGTACTCAGGGCTGAGAGGAGAGAACAAGATTCAGAGACAGACACCAAAAGCTTTGTTCTAACAAGCTCTTTTGGCCCATTCTAGGTAAACCTCTCCTGGGTCTTCGTGGGGAACAGCACATCTGATGGGTCCTTAGTTAGGTCCTAATTTGTGGTGCCTGGCAGTCCTGGCAGAGAGTTATGGAAGCAGCCCTGTTCTGGGGGCCTCATCCACTGAACAAAGCCTGTCTGGCTTCGAAGTATAGGAGTACAGGTTGGGGGGCCTGGTCAGAGGTGCTCAAAAGAGAAACCTAGACACACTGTATTCGCTGCCAATATTTTTGTAAGTAATCGCTGTGTCCAATGTGGGGCTCGAACTCATGACCTTAAGATCAAGAGTCACATGCCCTACCTACTAAGCCAGCCAGGAGCCCCTCACTGCAATTTTTAATTCAAATGGTGAAGATGGAGAATGAGAACTGGCCCTTATCTCCTAAGACTGAGAGCAGGGCTAAAATGAAATCTGCCAACTTTTAGAACATGGGTCAGCAAACTTTTCCTATAGAAGGCCAGATAGTAAAAATTTTAAGCTTGGTGAGGCACCTATGGTTTCTGTTGCTTTTTCTGTTTTCGTAATCCTTTGAAAGCGTAAAAACTATTTTTAGCTCATGGGTGATGTAAGTCAGGTCACATTTTGTCAACCTCTGTTCTAGAAAAACTAGTTAAAAATAAATCAAACAAGCATACTCATAATTTTCTTAGTTCAAGTATGATACATATTTCTTGTTTAAATCAGAACACACAAAAAGACAAAGAGAAACAAAATTAACAGTAACCCAACCACTTGAAGGTAATCACTACGAACACTGTTATATATTTTTGTCTTTTTTCTTTGGCTTCTTTGTGGGTGTTTTGTTTTTTCAAGATTTTATTTGTCAGAGACAGAGAGAGAAGAGAGAGTGAGCGCACAAGCAGGGGGAGCAGCAGGCAGAGAGCAAAGCAGGCTCCCCACCGAGCAAGGAGCCCAATGTGGGACTCAATCCCAGGATCCTGGGATCATGACCTGAAACGAAGGCAGACGCTTAACTGACTGAGCCACCTTGTTTTTCTTTTTTAAAGTAGGCTCCACCCCCAGGGTTGAGTCCAGTGAAGGGCTCAAACTCATAACCATCAGATCATGACCTGAGCTGAGATCAAGAGCCGGACACCTAACTGAGCCACCCAGGCACCCCTGGCTTCTCTTTCTGAATTTACAAAACTTGGGTATGACTACCTCATTTTGTTTTTAGCATTTTTTTCACTTTTCACATATTACCAACTTCCTGACCTGTCATCATTTTCTGCAAAATGACTTATACATGGATACACAGTACTCCAATTAATGAACATATTGTCATTTAAGCCACTTCTCCGTTACTAGGATTATTTGGGTTTTTCCCCAATTTCCCCCATTCTACATAATGTTTCAACAAATACTTCTGAGGCTAATCTTTGGACACGTCCATGTAGAATGACAGGGTCAGTGGGTACAAATCTTTTTAAAGCTCTCGCTACATTGTTTTAAAGCTTCTGAAGAGCACCCTGAAACAATCGATTTATGTCACTACAGCAGGTCAGCTCTTACTGAACACATCAATACTGCGGGTACTAAGAGGGTGGAAGGCTGGGGGCAGGACCAAATAAAGACAAGACACAGGTCTTGACAAGGACACTGGGCAGGTCCACCAGCGGGGAAGGGGAGGAAGTCATCCTTCAGGAGGAAGGCAGAGTGGACCAAACTAGGCTCCCCAACCTCCTCTTTGGTGGTGATCAGCACAGTGATGCATCTTGTCTCCATCTAGACACTTGCTGGGGCTTGAAGCTACCCTGGGGCTACCCTGCACTTACCTGTTATCCGGTTGTTTCCCATAAGTGGCGTAGTTTAGTTTAAAACGTTTTGCCTAGAAATTTAAAAACAAACAAACTAAAACAGAGAAAGGTGTTTCAAGAGTCAAACAATATTTGAAAAAAACTGAAATGAATTACCTTGGCCAAAACATCTCCCCCTCTCTAAGCCTCAGCTTTCTCTCCTGTATAAAGTGAGGGGGTTGCACGGATGACCGCTAAGGGCACTGCCAGCTCCATGGTTCTACAAGCCCAGGTGTGCCAGCTTGGTGCGGCCGTAAGCTAAGTAACTGTGGGAAGAGCAGAATGTAACTCTCTTGCACTGTGTCCTCACTGCGGCCAGCCTGTTCTAGCTTCTCAATCAGGCAAGCTAGAGCTTCAAGTCTTCCGTGAAGGGAGGCGGCGGTGCAGAGTGCAAAGGGCCTGGATTTTAGAGGCAAACCAATCTTCAGTTTGCCTCCTGCCTCTGCTACTTACTACCTGTGCTGCCTCGGACAAGTCATTCCACTTCCCTGGACTTCGGTTTCCTGGGCTGTCAAAGATAACAATGCCCACTGTGCAGGGTTGTTATAGGATTAAATAGAGTAAGTATACAGTAGGGCTTCAATAAATGATAGTTATCGATGACAATAAAAATGGAAACATCATCATTATCCAAGTGTCCTTACAGGTGTGGCTCCTGGCAGGGGTTTCCCATTAATTTTATGCAAACACTTCTCGGCTGTGGCCAAATCTGCAAATTCTACAAAACAGTAGCCAGCTGGGATTCTGGAAAGAAAGCAAACAAGAGAAAGAGAATGGTTACAGATTGGATTCCCAGATGAGACTGAGCCCTGGCCTGAGGGGAGGGAAAAAATGTTTTCCTAATCAGAGCCCAACCTGTTTTTATTCCTTGCCAGATTCTAGTTCAGAACTAATTTACAAACCTGAATATAAGGACTGCCCATTTGGGCCAGTCCCAGACTCATCTGATAAACATTCATTTATGCACTGTACCACCTTTGAAATACTTTCGCCAAAAATATTTTTTTAAGATTTATTAGAGAGAGAGAAAACGTGTGCCTGCGCAGGCACAGGCACAGGCACAGGCACACACAGGGGGAGCAGCAGAGAGAGGGAGAGCAGCAGACTCCCTGCTGAGCACCGAGCCTGACTGACTGCAGGACACTGTCCCACAAACCTGAGATCATAACCTGAGCTGAAATCAAGACTCAGATACTTAACCTACTGAATCACCCAGTGCCCCCCAAAATATTTAATATAATCCAATCAAACTCTCAGATCTAATGTTCAGTTTACAGGGAACGTAAGGGACAGAACAAGTAAAACACCACCACAAGGGAGCAAATAAAACCAGATTCCAGAATGTAGGGCCTTAGTTTTACCTCTTTAAAAAGTCAGTGCTATGAGAAGAGGTAAGAGGTGAGCTTTTCTACACTTAAAACTGATGACCCTTTTGTAGTTCGTAACTGTGACGACTGAGTGTTCATACTGTTGTGACACGTACCTCCCTTAAACTCTGTTACAACCTTAGCACACAACCTGTTTGACATGAAATTTAAAAGAGAGACACATAAAAAAAAAAAAGCTTTAAAAGATATTCTGGGGGCGCCTGGGTGGCACAGTTGGTTAAGCACCCAACTCTTGGTTTGGACTCAGGTCATGATCTCAGGGTACTGAGTTCCCGGTGGGGCTCCCTGCTCAGTGGGGAGCCTGCTTTTCTCTCTGCCCTTCCCCACTGCATATACTCACACTCTTATCTCCCTCTCTCAAATAAATAAATAAATAAAATCTTAAAAAAAAAAATTCACATTATTGTGTAACCACGGACTGCATTCTTAAGCACTGTACTCTGTTGCACATTATTTTCCACAGGTCTTATCTTTTTCCCTTATTTTCTTGGGTCTTAGTTTTTTTTTTTTTTTTAAAGATTTTATTTATTTATTTGACAGACAGAGATCACAAGCAGGCAGAGAGGCAGGCAGAGAGAGAGAGAGAGGGAAGCAGGCTCCCCGCTGAGCAGAGAGCCCAATGCGGGGCTCGATCCCAGGACTCTGGGACCATGACCTGAGCCGAAGGCAGAGGCTTTACCCCACTGAGCCACCCAGGCGCCCCGGGTCTTAGTTTTTAAATTTGCATTTATTTATTTTACAGTATTCTTATAGGCCACTTCAAAGTCTGTCAAATGAGGCCAAGACATAAATGTGATGTGTCTTTAAGTACCACCATAAGAAACAGCCAGAATTTTAGTAATCATGGATAGGAAAAGATAGTTCTAAATCCGATTTCAATAAAGCAGAAAGTATTACAGAATGTGTTTTCATACCAGTAGCTGATTATCTAGGGTTTTCTGTTTACAAGAGCAAAAAGAAGAACATTATTTAGGCTAGTATGATCTACCTCTACCTAGTAAAGGACCTGTTCCTAGAATACAGTGCAAATAAAAAGCAAGTGGAGGGACACTGTAGGGAAGTGCGGGGGGATGTAGGCACCAATGCTAAAGAGGAGGGAGCAGCAGAGCCCTGGCCTCTCAGCAAAGGCTGGGATGCTGCTGGCTCTCCCTGAGTGTAGCTAGTACAGGTTCTTCATCCCTGCTCTGGGCTGCAGCTCCCAGACCTCAGGATGAAAACTTGAGGGCCCCGTGGATTAGTGCATGTAGGGGGGTTCTCCCTGAGAAACATTCCACAGATGGGCACAGGGTCTTTTCTGAGACTGTTCATCAGACCTGAAGGCTCAGAGTCAAGGTGTGTTAATGGCCTCTTGTAGCAGGACCTAGGGAGCCCCTCTGTGGTCTACTCTCACCATGTTTTCTACCAGGCTGTGTAATTGCTTCTCCTTTTCCACCTGTCCCCTGTCAGGTCCTGGGGACCTGCCTCCCAGGAGCCAGGCAGAGACAGGCAATGAGTTCTCTATGCCGGCCTCAGAGTCACTGAAAACTTCTGCTTCATTTGATACAGAAACACCTACTGAGACAGGCCAGCGGAAAAACCTGTCCTTGCCAACTGTAGAGAACAGGCATGGAACCACGTTTATTTCTGTAGGACCTATATCATATGCTCCTGTCTAGAGTGTTCTGTTGTTAGTTTGGAGAACTTGGTTCCTAGCGATCATCTGGCATGGTGCTGGTTTTTCCACAGTCCCTTCCTCATCCACACTGCATACCTGTGTATCTATCAATGGCCTCGTGGCTACCTTGGACTTTTCTCATTTCATAAAATGGTTGAAAGAAAAAAAAAAAAAAACCCAAAACAAAACAAACCAACAGTTTCTAGGTATGAAGCTGCCTTGGCCCCTCCAGCCAACCTAGTAGTCTTTTAAGTTTTAGCAAGCACCCTTAACCCACACGACTGATGAACTAAACCTTTGTACATTTATAGATCCTGCATTCTTTCCTAGTAAAAACACAGCACTTCTCCATGTCACCAGGCTCTCTTGCACCACCCGGGGCACCAAGAAACCAAACCCTCTTGCACAACGCCCCTCCTACCCCCTCACCAAGGAACCAGACCCCACTGCAACACCTCCAAGCACTATGATAACATCTGTCGCCGGCACCATAGAGACTGCATGTAGTCACAAGTTGTCACAGACCACGCAACTCCCTTAACTGATTAACCGCCCCAAATCACTTTAAAAACTCCTGGGCCAGGAGAAACCTTGGAGTTGGCTTTTGGACAAAAGTCCACCTTCTCCCTAAGTAGCCGGCCGGCTTCCTGAATAAACCTCATATTCCTTTCCCATCAAAACTCGTCTCTTGGGGGGGGGGGGGGGCCTGCAAGGGGAAAATTACTCCTGTCTAGAATACTGGCCTTTTCAGCCAAAGGCAGCCACACCTGGGTTTCAGAAACAGGTACTGGATTCCAAATACACAAAGTACCTGTCAACCAACCAGCCAGAACTGACCACACCCACTTCATCTCTCCCATATGTATTTTTCAACCATTTGACGTTTTAGCAGCTGCTTTACTAGAGTACTGGCAGAGCAGCTGCTCAGTAAACGCTGCCAAACTGATATGAGAATCCTTCTTTTTCTAACTAGACCCCTTAAAAGAAGGAAGAATGGGGAGGCAATATAGCACCACTATCTCCAAATATTCTCTGCATTTTGTTTTGTTTACATATTGCTGCTGCCCCTCGGAACAATTTGTTACTTAAACTGTAACCCCTGGAGGATTTTACTAGTTGCCAAGCACATTTAGATATGGCCTTAAAAAATACTGATACTGACGACAGGTCTTTGGGGAGAAGGACGATGTACGACCGTGAAGCTGGGCAGCTGGGGATGCCCGGCTCGCTCGGGGGGAAGGCCGCCCCTTCACCAAAGCCGGGCAGCTGGGAACGCCTGGCCTGCCCAGGGCGGAATGCCGCCTGCCTCAGGGAAGCCGAGCACCCGGGAACGCCTGGTCAGTTCAGGGCGGAACGCAAACCGCCTGCTTCCCTTTTTCGTTGTCGCTCCTTTCCTTCCCAGAAGTGCTCGTTGTTAGTTAGATGAGTCCTTTGAATGTGCTTGGTTAACTATAAACATGACCCTCCTCCTTGCTTGCCTGCAAGACATGACTAACGTTTGACTTTCATCAATCCTTCTGACTTTCATCAATCCTTCGGTTGGCTATTGTTTTCTAATAAAAGTGAGACTGTGGAGTTGCTCGTGGCAGCTCCTTTTCGACTGTTGTCCCCTGCTCCCAGTCTTTTGCAGCTGACTTGTTTGTGCCTAATTCTTCTCTCGTCGCCAACTGGAAGCGGCAACATATTTACTGTTTTGCTTCCCCATGAGAATGTCATAAACTCCATGAGAGGAGGGACTATGCCCGGTTTGTTTCAGCCACTTATCCCAGGAACCTTGAACAACAGCATACAGTACTCTTCTATAAATAACTTAAGTGAATGACATGAGTTAAGGGCACTCATGACTATAAGAACAGATCTGAGTCCTGGCTTGTCATTTCATAGCTCTGCAAACTTTAAGACAGTTATGAAGCTTCCTAATAACAGTACTTAACAGTACTTAGACTTCTTTGTATTTAAGAAATGATTTTAGGGATGCCTAGCTGGCTCAGTCCATGGAGCTTGCAACTCTTGATTTTGGGGTTGTAAGGTTTGTTTTAAACATTTATTTGACATGGCGGGGGGTAGGAGGGGAGAAGTGAGCAAGCGCAAGCAGAGGGAGCAGCAGGCAGAGGGAGAAGCAGGCTCCCCGCTGAGCAAGAAGCCGGATGTAGGGCTCCCAGGACCCCCGGGATCAACCGAGCATAAACAACTGAGCCACCCAGGTGCCCCAATAGGGTTGTAAGTTTGAGCCCCCATCAGGTATGGAGATTACTTAAAAATAAAATCCTTGGGGCGCCTGGGTCGCTCAGTTGTCATGATCCTTTGGCTCAGGTCATGATCCCAGGTCAAGATCCCTGGGATGGAGCCCCGAGTCCGGCGCTCTGCTCGGCAGGGAGTCTGCTTCCCTTCCTCTCTCTAACTGCCTCTCTGCCTACGTGTGATCTCTGTCAAATAAATAAATAAAATCTTTAAAAATAAATAAATTTTTAAAAAGATTTTTTTAAAGATTTATTTATTGGGGCACCTGGGTGACTCAGTCGGTTAAGCATATGGCTCAGGTCATGATCGCAGTGTTGTACAATCAAGCTCTGCATAGGATAAATAAATCTGGGGCGCCTGGGTGGCTCAGTGGATTAAGCCGCTGCCTTCGGCTCGGGCCATGATCTCAGGGTCCTGGGATCGAGCCCCGCATCGGGCTCTCTGCTCAGCAGGGAGCCTGCTTCCCCCTCTGTCTCTGCCTGCCTCTCTACCTACTTGTGATCTCTCTCTCTGTCAAATAAAATAAATAAAATCTTAAAAAAAAAAAATTAAAAAAAAAGGATAAATAAATCTAAAAAAAACCAGAATTTTTTTCTAAAGAATTTATTTATAGATGACAGAGAGAGATAGCGGGAGAGGGAACAAAGCAAGAGGGAGCTGGAGAGGGAGAAGCAGGCTTCCTGCTGAGCCGGGAGTCCCAGGATACTGGGATCATGATCTGAGCCGAAGGCAGACACTTACCAACTGAGCCACCCAGGTGCCCCTAAAAAAATAGAATCTCAGAAAATCATTTCTATTTTTCACTTTTTCAAAGAGAGAGAGCAAGCGAGAACATGAGCAGGAGGAGGGGCAGAGGGAGAGGGAGAACCAGACTCCTGGCTAAGCAGAAAGCCCACTTCCCAAAACCCTGACTGAGATCAAGACCTCACCTGAAAGCAGACGCTTAACTGACGGAACCCTGTGCCCTGGGAGAGAATCTTTTTTTTTTTTTTTTTTAAATATTTATTTATTTGACAGAGAGAAATCACAATTAGGCAGAGAGGCAGGAAGAGAGAGAGGAGGAAGCAGGCTCCCTGCGGAGCAGAGAGCCTGATGCGGGGCTCGATCCCAGGACCCTGAGATCATGACCTGAGCGGAAGGCAGAGGCTTTAACCCACTGAGCCACCCAGGCGCCCCCCTGGGAGAGAATCTTAAGCAGGCTCCACACCCAACGCAAAGCCCCACTTCAGGCCTGACCTCAGGACCTTGAAATCATGACGTGAGCCAAAATCAAGAGCCCAGGTTTATGACTGAGCCCCAGGTGCCCTCTCTACCTCCCCCCACAAATGACTCTGAAGTGCTTACTACCTAGTAGATCATAATGTTTATATTTATTGAGCATATGACATATGCCAGACTGCTCTAAATGCTGAATGTAAACTAACCATTTAATCCTCACCGTAACTCTATGAGGTAGATGGTGTTATCTCCATTTTCATAGTCACAGTGACATGGAAATGGAGAGGTTTAGTATGTGCCCAAGGTCACACAGTAGACCTAGCTTTTTCAGTCTGACTCCCCAAAGTCCAGTCCTTAAGCAATGTGCTATACTCCCTCTCAGTAAGCCCCCAAATGTTATACGTTTATAACATTACATTAACTACTATTAGGGGTGAGAAGCCCTTGTGGCCGCACGGTCTATTAAAGGAGAACTGAGAAGCTGGAAGGAGAAAAATGTACCCAGTCAGGCGGTTTCGGATAATTTTGACGCTCATCACCGTCTCCCCCATAGTGGCAAAGGCTCTGGAGATGAAATTCTCATCCATGTAGGGCTCCAGCTGCGTAAATACAAGAGCAGAGGATTAAGGCCAGCGTCCAAGCTCCTCATTCCGGGTTCCAGAGCCCACCCAGGGCTGGCTACACGCTGCTGGTGGGGGCGGGGCTGAGGGGAGCAGAGATTTTCATCCACACAGTGGCCTGAATCCCACCTCCCACGTTTTCAATCCTTTGCTTCAAAGTTGGTCCCTTTCGGGAGCCTCCTCCCTGGATCTAGGAACCCTATCCCTCCAGTCCTAGAGCCACAGCGTCCTTCAGTCCTTGGGATTCCTGCCGTTCTATCCCCGCAAAGAGCCTCCCTTTCCCTTCCAAGAACGCAGGCGGAAGGCCAGGAACCTCCATCCTCAAGCTCAGTCCCCTTCACCTAAATTCTGGGACCCGCCTGTGTCACCTAAAGAACTCTTTCCCCATTCACTTCCACCCTTCTGGGAGTCGAAGGCCCCTCCCCTTCAGGCTTTTCCTGCCCCCCGTGACACTAAGGTTCGTCCTCCTCAGACCCGAGCAGCCGCCCTCACTCACGTCGCCCATCCACAGACTGGCCGCCATGCCTGCAGCCGGGCCCAGAGTGTGCGCGCGGAGGAGGCCAGCGCCGGCGCCAGAGTTGGGCACCGGGACCGCCAGGGAGCATGCGCCTCCGACGCCTTCTGCGCACGCTCTGAACCTCAGCGCACAGGGTTGCACCGGGATTCGCTGCTCCGGGTTTTCCCGACGACCCGGCTGACAGGGCGCGGAGCTACTGGACTCCGGAGGGCTAAGACGAGGCGGAGTCTGCTGGCTGGGGCGGAGCAGGTACTATGCCGGCGCTCGGGTTGCTCGGGTTGCTCGGGTTGCTCGGTTTTCTCGCGTTTCTTTCTGACCATGTATTCAAACACACGTACTTTTTTAAGATTATAAAACTTGGGGCGCCTGGGTAACTCGGTCGGTTAAGCGTCTGCCTTTGGCTTAGGTCATGATCCCAGCGTCCTGGGATCGAGCCCCATGGCGGGCTACCTGCTTGTCCTCTGCCTCTGGTCCTCTTCCTGCTCTCGTGCTCACTGGCTCTGGATCTATCTCAAATAAATAAAATCTTAAATAAAATAAAATTGGGGGCGCCTGGGTGGCTCAGTGGGTTAAAGCCTCTGCCTTCGGCTCAGGTCATGATCCCGGGGTCCTGGGATCAAGCCCCACTTCGGGCTTTCTGCTCGGCAGGGAGCCTGCTTCCCCCTCTCTCTCTGCCTGCCTCTCTACCTGCTTGTGATTTCTGTCAAGTAAATAAAATTTAAAAAAATAATAAAATTATAAAACCAGTTATGTTCACTGTAAAAAACAAAAACAACAATAAAACCCAACAAACCTGCAAATAGTCCCCTTTGGGAGCCAGGGCGATCCAGTTCCACTGCGTGACCTTAGGCAAAGCACAGGTCTGCCCTGGCCACCCCCTGACCCTGTTTCCCAGTTTGCAAGACATGAGATTGTTGTTGAAGTTAGATGGGATTCTTCTGTCATTCCTGTATATAGCCCTGGAGTGGAAAGAGGGGGCGGAGGGTTCCAGGGAGTGTAAATTGACACAACCCTGTCATCTCAACCAAATAATCCCAAATCTCATCACTCTACCTTTTGGAGTCCAGTATCCACTACCGTAACCCAAAGCGCCAGCTCTTAACTTGTCCCAGAACAATGACCTGTCCGTGGAAGGCCTTCAGTGAACACTGATTACAATGACTAGATAATCCCGACAGTTTAACTCTCCTAGTCCGGGAGCGTCTAAGGCAAAACCTCACCCTGGCGCCCATTTCTTTGAATGGGGAGCTTCTGTAAGTGATCAACTCTAACAGTAAAGTTCACCCCAAGTGCTTAAAGATCCCTTTCTGGGCTGATAAGCCACTAGGCTCTTCTTTACCAGTTTATACCTCCTAAATTCAGGGCCTTAGGCCCCCAAGTGAAGTGCTTATGCGTCTGAAAACTTGAGATCCAGCCACTAGCTGCCCCATTTCCAGGTTTGTCCTATTTACAGCAATAAGTAGCAAGTATAGCGGCTGGGAGGTTTGGCTATCAATCCCAGCCCCCTCTCACTAATTATTTTGGCAAGTTACTTAGCCTGAGACTAATATGGATAACAGCCATGCTTACCACATTGGGTGTTGTGCAGAGAAAATGAGAAGTTGGGAAAGTACTTGGCCCCATGCCTGGCATCCAGTAAATTCTCCAACATGGTATTTGGAGGCCTTCAAATTAGAGTGGAGAGCTGTTCCTTTAGTACTATTTGCCAGCCACTCTGCTGTGCTCTTTGCTTACTACAAGTGGAAGACTTTTAAATCTTTCTTTTTAATTCAGAGTGTAAGCTTCATGAGACAGGGATTCTTGTGTTTTGTTTCTAATCAAATTCCTACAACAGTGTCTGAGATACGCTAGGCACTGAGAAAATATTTGACTATTTTATGAAAAGATAAATAGCAGTCCCTTACCCTATCGATCCCTACCCCCAGTTCCCACTCTCTTGAGGCAATTTCCACATCTCCCTAGAATCTGTACATTTCTAAAATTTTTTTTTTTAATTTATTTGAGAGAGAGAGAGAGAGCATGAGAGGGGAGAAGGTCAGAGGGAGAAGCAGACTCCCCATGGAGCTGGGAGCCCGATGTGGGACTCGATCCCAGGACTCCGGGATCATGACCTGAGCCGAAGGCAGTCGCTTAACCAACTGAGCCACCCAGGCGTCCCTCTGTACATTTCTAAATAATGTATTTTCTCATTTGTAGTTTCAGGTATCTTAGCGACTGTCCTCCATTCATACATATATACTTCTCCATCTTCTGATTATAATTTCTCATAAAAAAGGAGCACCTGGCTGGCTGAGTCAGTAGAGCATGCCACTCTTGATCTTGGGAGTGAGGGGGTATGAGTTCAAGACCCACACTGGGCAAAAAATAAATAAAACAAAATGACTGTCAAAGCCATATTGAACATTTACATTACAACTTTGTAAATATTTATAGAAGCGCCACATTGTGTACTATGATTACATTTGTTTTGGGGTAATCAATCCAGGTTGGAAGAGGATGGGGGAAAACATAAAAAAGAGGGTATTTGATGCACTTGAACAAAAGGAAATTTACATTTAAGACATTGGCACTAACGGAAAAATACACGTGAAAAACAAGGCAATTTTTATCTATAGGGAACAACAACAAAAATATACAATTGTCAGAATGGCAAGGAGTATATTATAGAGTACTACGTGACTGTTCTCATATATGTAAAGCACCTTCAGAGAGCTTTAGAACGCTTACGTGCCATACAAGGAAAAGGAATTGAAGTTCAAGGCTCAGGTAGAGGCTGATTTAAATTCCAGCCTGGTTTGTGCATTTGGTAGGTAGCTTCTTGACCTTAAGCAAGTCACAACTCTCAGGGACTGTTTCCCAAGGGACAAGTATGACTGTGCAGGGCAGATGTAAGGATTAAAAGAGCTATTATTGCATATAAAGTGTTCAGCACAATGCTTGGCTCATTTTAAGTTCCAACACAGAAGAGCTGTTATTAAGAACAGAGTATTTTCAACATGCTATCCTGTCAAATGGGAAAACTCCAGTAAGTCTAAACCAAATGGACTTTTTTTGGGAGGGGGTGAGGAGTAGCAGAGATACAAGTGCTTCTTTTCAAAGGAAATATTAGAATCAAAAGTGTGATGTCCCTTTTAAGAAGTCAATTTCCAATCAGTATATTGCCTGTATTAAAACCAAAACTTCCCAGGGGGTAAAAAATCACAGAATACATTTGAAGTTCTTTTACATCATATTCATTTTTTTCAAGTCTTTTCCAAGAAGAATCCTTCTGGTGATAATAAAAAAAACTTCCTGTTAAACATTAATAGACCTTCTAGATCGGCATTGTCCACTGTAACTTTCTGCAATTACAGAAATGTTCTATGTTTGCATAGCCTAATCCCATAGGCACCAGCCATACGGGACTACTGAGGACTTGAAATGTGGCTAGTCCAAACAAAGAAATTAATTTTTAAATTTTTACAATTTTAATTAATTTAATTGTAAATAGCCACATGTGGCTAGGGATCACCATTGTAGACAGGTCAGCTGTATGATCTGGTTGCTCAAATGCCTGGAAAGATCTACATTTATAGGAGTAGTAAGCAGTCTTAAGAGTTACTGCGCAGTTAACCATGTTTAATCAATTACATCAGCTGTTGAGAAATGATATAACAGCAAGATTAGTATAAGTATTTATAGCTATGTGCTATACTCAAACCTTGGATTGGGATTAGGATATTAAAAGATCCATTTCATGTCTCACATTATGCAGCATAATTTTTTTTAAAAAACTCCAGTGATTCCTGAAACATAAATACCTAAGCAAAAAAATCAACCAACTTTTTCTTTTTGATTTGTATGAAACAGCCACATCAACAGCTGACTGGCACCTACCAGGACATGGCGACATCACTTAAGTCCTAGCCTTGCCCAGGTGCATAGGTATGGGTTTATTCTGCTCTTCCCAACACAGCAGGAGCTCCCTTAAAAAAGCAGGGAGTATGTAGAAAACAAGTGGCCTGTTTTATAAAACTCTAGATTTATTCAAAGTGTTAAAAGATTTCACTCTCCCCTCCAAAATACTTTACATTAAAAAAAAAATTTAAACTGTTCTATTTTCTCAGCCTCTGTACAAGCTGCTGCTTCCCTTTCTGTGCACCAGCCTCTGTCCCTCTGACCCCTCTCCCCTCCCTCCCCCTTCACTCTCAATATTGCTGTAAGTTTGTTTATAAGACTCTCCTTCCCCACACCCCTCCAAGTCCTGCTCTGCAGATGTAGCTTCCTTTCCAGACTTCAGGCCCCTGGCTACAGGCAAGGCAGGTCCGATGGGCAGGATACTCAGGCAATGTCTGAAGGGCGGAATGCTTTGTGCTTCTGGGACGAAGGCTGATTGGCTTTTTTCTTGATCAAGTGGAGGACCATTGTTTTTTCTTCTCCATGGACATCTGTTGAGGGCCAAATATTTGGCTTGGGGTTGCCCACAGCTGGGCAGCCCTGCCCCATCTCCAGTTTCCCCCCGGCATAGGTCCATGACAGCTGGGTCTGACCACCATACCATTTGTCTGCCTGTGGATTGTGAAGGACAGAGAGTGGCACATGGCTAGTGTAGGGCTTGATGATTCCCAACTTTTCAGAACGTGGGCACCAAATCCCCATGGGAGGAATTTTTGGTTTTTGGCAGGCAAAACCAGGGTCAGCCAGGACCATGGGAGGTAGGGATGAGGGGGAAAGGTCTAATCACAAAGCTCTAGGGTGAGCCATGTTCCGGCTGCCAAAACTCCTCCCCTCTTCCATTTCCCCCCACTCCCCTTCATCCTGTAGGTTGCAGGATGATTCAGGAAAGGAGGACGGAAAAGAGGAAAAGGATTCTGTTCTGCTGATAGGAAAAAGGCAGGAGATGACAGAGTACTCGAGGCGGGGGGGGGGGGGGGGGCTGTTGGAATCTGTAGTCATCATAGCTTCCCAGTTTCAGGAGGGAGAGTGGTGGGGCCGGGAGCAAGGCCCGCAGAGGCTTCATCAGCTCTGTTCTTTGTCCTTGACTAGTAAGACTGTGTGCTGGCCCCCACTGGACACTGATAAGACCACCCGGTTCTCCAGCTGTTTGCCGGTCATCTCCACGGGGCTCCAGGCATCCTCCTCCTGCCCTGTGCCCAGCTGGTAGTTGGTGCCCATGCCCCAGGCGAAAACACGACCTACAGGGGAGAGAAATGGGGGCAGCTGTCTCTAGGATCCCTAGCCCCATCTTTTATACTGTGAGAAGCCTGGAACATGAGGGTGAATTTTGGCTTTGGCCCGTAACAGCCTAGCAATGCCCCAGCCTCTGGAGTTCAGGGAAGCTGGGAGAAGCCAAAGAGATGACAGATTAAAAAAATAGCTTTGTCAAGCAGAGACAACAGTCCTTACACATTGCTAAAGACTTCTCCCTGCTCCTAGGCATGGCATTCAAGGCTCTACGTGACTAGCCACTCCCCAAACCCCTACACCACCTGCCATTCCAATGGCCTTAGAGACTGATCTGGATGTTCCTGTGCCTGGGATGCCCTCCACTGCTTGTCATAAAGGACTGAACCTTTAAAGTTAGTACAAGCACCACTTCCTTAGGAACTCTTCCCAGGTAATTCCAGGTCAAGTGCTTCCATCAGCTCCAGACTTCTCAAAGTATCTGTGGCTATCCCACTCACCCACCCAGGGTCTGGTGACCACCTGGTTCATACCGTCTTGGGCTGTGCCTGCTAGAACCCTAGTGACTAAGCCTTCTCTCTCCTAATAAAAGTCTAAGTACAACTCCCTGGGAAGCTGGCACATACTAGGTTATAAATAAAGGGGTCACCTTGGTGGAAAGTGTAAAGAGACACCCGAGTTAAGACTCTGGAGACCTGGGGCGCCTGGGTGGCTCAGTAGGTTAAGCTGCTGCCTTCGGCTCAGGTCATGATCTCAGGGTCCTGGGATCAAGCCCCGCATCGGGCTCTCTGCTCAGCAGGGAGCCTGCTTCCCTCTCTCTCTCTCTCTGCCTCTCCATCTACTTGTGATTTCTCTCTGTCAAATAAATAAATAAAAGTCTTTAAAAAAAAAAAAAAGACGACTCTGGAGACCTGGATTCAAGTCCTACTGCCTGTGTGGGCCTCGGTGGTATATCTCTCCTTACTATTCTCCTATGCTACGAAACACATCACCCTTATGAATTTTATGTTCATCAAAGCCAGAGCTTCTGACAGGAGAAAACAAGGTTCTCACAAACAGTGCTGTCTGCATCTCAGCTCTGTTTAATCATGGACACCAGAGCCTGACGAGCAGTCCGGTAAGAATCACGACCCCTAAGACACGACCACACCGAGGATGGGCAGCCCCAACTCACCATCCTTGGTCACAGCATACCCCACGGAAGCCCCACAAGCCACCGAGGAGACGGCAGGTAGCCTGGAGATGAGGGTGGGTATGCTCTTCTCCTCAGCACCCTCCCCAAGGCCCAGCCGCCCGTACTCGGCCCGGCCCAGGCTGTAGGCTTTTCCTGTGGGAGGAGGGAGGAGAGATGAGGAGGAGCAGAGGACATGCTCCAGGTAGGCCCAGAGTGGTGAGAAGCAGGTGTGCAGCATCTGTCCCAGGGAGGCCTGGGAGAACCCCCGTAGGACCCCACTGAGCTCATACTTGGATGAGTGCCAGGACTCTGGGGGATGGGGATGGCCCTCATGGACCCACATCTGACCCAACCCACGGAGCAGGCCCAGGTTCCAAGGACCCCAGTCTCAGGAGTCTGGCTGGGCTATGCCCAAGGAATACTCCACCCGCAAGCCAAGCGGTCCCACCTTCCGAATCCATGCAGACTGTATGATGCTGGCCACCAGAGAAGCCCACCCAGGACTTGGTAGAGTTCTTGAAGGATGTCAAGTTTTGAGGTACAAAGCAAGATTCTGTGCCCGGGGTTCCTGGAAAGAAAAGGCCAGGATAGAACTGTCAAGGGTGAAGCTGTCCAAGGAGCTGTCCTTCTTCATGCCCTCACATACTGAGGCTGCCTCCCCCACACCAATACCAAGGTATAGATCTTCTCACTTTACAGAGAGCAAAACTATGGATCTGAGGCATAAGCTGACCCCAACAAGGGTGCCCAGCAAATGAGCAGTGAAGCCAGGCCAAGTCACTCTGAGCTGTGCAAGATCCCAGCTTGTGACTCACCAAGCTGATGATAGTTGGAGAGGCCAAAACCATACACATGGCCCTCGCAGGAGATGGCAAAGGTGAAGTAGGCACCACAGAAGGCATCCTGGAATCTCACATGACCCCGGCTTCCTCTGGATTTCAGCATCACACACTTGGGGACCAGGAGTCGTTCTGTAGGCAGAGAGGAGACTGGAGTCAGTGGCAGACACACACACCTTCTCTCTGTCCTCTGTGTTTTTCCCCATTACTACAGCCCTTGGAGGGAAGCTAAGCAGGGATTCTTCTTCCTTTTCCCCATTTAAAGAAGAGGAAACTGAGGTCAAGACAGTGCAAGTGCCTCACTCAGACTCCCCGAGTCGTAAAAGGTAGCATTTACATGGAACTTACCATGTGCCAAATGTTCTTCTATATTAACTTATTTCACTTCACCACAACCCGATGAAGTATGTTTAGAGATGAGAAACATCCAGTATGTTTAGAGATAAGAAAACTACAGCCAGTAGGTAGAAGAACCAAGATTCAAATCCAGGGTGGTCTGGCTCTAGAGAGATCTCACCTACCACTGCAGGCCTATCTGATGCAAGCCTAAATACACAGAATCCCTCCTGCTTCTGACATTCTCCAGGGGGTGGCTTTCCTAGCTGCCCTGCCAGAAGGACGTAAGCCACCTACCAAGGCCCTGCCGGCCACCACGGTTGGCAAATAATTCAGGCACACGGCCCAGCTGGCCCTGCTCCCCGCAGCCCAAAGTGTAGAGGTCACCATCAGCTGTCAGCATCACCAAGTGGTCATTTCCTGCGGGGGAGAGGAAGGCAGAGGATACAAGGCTTGTCTGTAAGGTCCAAGACCAGGCCTGCCCTGGAACGAGTTCTCCAGCTCCTGCCTAATGTGAGTACCCCCAGGCTCACCTGAGGCCACCTTCACTACAGGCTCAGTCAGCTGCACGTGCACGGGCACCATGCTCTTCTTCATGGGCTCCAAGAGTCCAATCACACCGTTATTGTCCTGGAAGGCCAGACAGAGCACTTACCGGCCGGTCCTGTCTGCCCCAGACCAGCCAGGTCCAGGTTCGCAGCAACCCCAGAGCTGTCTGGTGAAGGGGACTGGGGCCAGATGAGGACGAGGCGCTGGGCAGGAGCCAGGACAAACAGGGAAATACTTCATGAGTGAAATGCTATGTGGCTTGTGATTTGCATTAAAATAACAAAGGAATAGGGTAGTGGATGGGAGTAGAGAGAAATAAGCTTGGCCACAAGCTGATGACAGTGGAGGCAAGTAGATGGGTATTCGGTACTTTTCTGACTACTTTCAGGTGTTTGAAATTCTCCATAAGAAGTTTTAAAAACAGGGGTGCCTGGGTGGCTCAGTTGTTAAGTGTCTGCCTTCGGCTCAGGTCATGATCCCAGGGTCCTGAGATTGAGCCGCTCATTGAGCTCCCTGCTCCGTGGGAAGCCTGCTTCTCCCTCTCCCACTGCTTGTGTTCCCTCTCTGTCTCTCTCTGTCAAATAAATAAAATCTAAAAAAAAAAAAAAAAAAAAAGGCTTAAAAACAGCCCCGATGAGGTGTCCTCATCTGATTCCTTTTTTTTTTTTTTTTTTTTTTTTTTTTTAAAGATTTTATTTATTTATTTGACAGAGAGAAATCACAAGTAGATGGAGAGGCAGGCAGAGAGAGAGAGAGGGAAGCAGGCTTCCTGCTGAACAGAGAGCCCGATGCGGGACTCGATCCCAGGACCCTGAGATCATGACCTGAGTCCAAGGCAGTGGCTTAACCCACTGAGTCACCCAGGCGCCCCATGATTCCTTTATTTTTGACATTTTAAAATAAATACCAAAGTACCAAAACAATTTTAATGCTGACTCTACTGTTTAAACTCCCCTGCCTCAGAAATTCTGAGATGTGACAATCCTTTCCATGTACCCCAAAACCCCTGACAGATGTAGAAGAGGGCGGGGGAGAGGGGAGGTTGAAGGCAGGGAGATGGGTGAGGACTGCAGGCTTCCTGGATCTGCCTCAGCCCAAAGGCCTCCTTGACCCACCCTTTTCCCAAGATAACACACTTCATAATATAGATTCAAGGAAAGAGCCAGGGGTGTGGACAGGCCTGGATGAAGAGACCTGGGTCTGGGTCCAAGCTCTGCCTCCGGGCCTTGATTTCCCCGCCGTTAGGTACAACAGGGAGGTGGAGATGGATTATCACTGGGCTCTCACCAGTGAATTCTGCCAGCCTGCCCCCATGCGGTCTTCCAGACCCAGTCTTACCCGGAAGGAGCCCCAGAGGAAAACACGACCATCCTCAGTGAGGGCTGCTGTGTGACTGTCTCCTGCTGACACCTGTACCACTTTCTCTTGCAGTTCCACTTTCCCGGGGACCATCTCTGAGCCCTCCACGGATGTGTCCCTTCCCAGGGCACCCTCATCGTTGCAGCCAAAGGAGTAGACCTGTGCCCAAGATACCCACATTAGCGCAAGTCTGGCTTCAGTCCATTCTTGTTTAGACCACTCCCTGTGCAGCTGACCAGCTCCATCTCCACAGAGTAATGTGTGTGGTTCAAAGCTCCTTCCTCAAGCCCTCCAACCCCAGGCCCAGACCAGTCTTGGGCCACCCACCCCAACCTACCTGGCCACTTTTGCTTAGACACACAGTATGCATGCCCCCAGCCTCGGCTTGCACGATGTCCTCTGGAATGGGCACCAGAGCTGGCTTCTTCCTCTCCATCACATTCTCGCCCAGCCCCAGCTGGCCCACGTCACCCTGGCCCAGTGTCAGCACCATGCCTGGTTCTGTGCTGTGGGACCTATGGGAGACTGAGGGGTGAAGAAGACAGCCCTTGAGTGTGCAGGATGACAGGAGAGAGGAGGGGTCGCTGCATGGGCTCTGGGACCACAGACGCCTGGGTTCAAGCCCTTGCTCTGCCACAGACCAGTCATAGGACCTTTCTAGGAAGCCTAAGTCTCCTCATCTGTAAAATGTGAATAGCAAAGATAACTATGTCACAAGGTTTTTGTGAAAATTAAAAACTGAGCACGTACTAATATGAGGGAGGACATGGCAACATGAAGACACTCAATATTGTGAAATGAATCTTGGTGGGGAGGGGAAGAGAACAGTGAGGATACAGTTTTCCTGAACAGCTCTAAGTTCTCAGGAGTCGTGGTGCCAACAGTGAGAACTCAGATAAGGTCTATCCTTTACTGGCTGCTTACTCTACGAATGTTAAGTTGCTCTGTAGTCCCCTAAGTTATACTACAGGCCTTCCACATTTAGGCTCCTGTTTTATAGGAAAGGAAACAGAGACTCAGAGGTTAAGTAACCCTCCCAGAGTCATGGAGCTAATAAACAGTAAAGTTTGCACTGCAACCAAAGGAACCTACATGGGTCAGAGCACTGTCCCTAGCCACCACCCTCAGGCTGCGACTTAAGTCCTAGACATACTCCCACAGAACCCTTCCGCTCCTATCTGGGAGCAGACACACAGCAGAAGAGGAAGGGGCAGGAGTAAGACAGAAGACAAGCATTTGCGAAAGATACAAGCCAACCAGTGGAAGGCACAGCGCCATCTGAGGGCCAATGGCAGACGCCCGCAGCCCTGGGCAACCAATGGCATCCAGCTCCTCCCCCCGGGGGTGCGGCCACGGCTGCCAGGGCCAGTACGGCTGCGCAGAGGGTGCCCTGGGCAGGGAGCCACCTGGTCGGGTTTTCTGGTCAGGAGGGCTCGGCCTCCGGGCACCTGGAACGCGATGGGAGGCAACGGCCCTCACTGCCTGGTTACGATGGTCTGCAAAAGACAGACACTGTCTGAGTGTGGGTCCACACTATTCCCTCCCAGATTGGGGGTGGACTTTTCTCCTCCCTGACTCCCTCCAGGGTCCCAGGAAAGAGCAAAGCACAGATACCTCCCTCAAATGCTACCAGGACGTTATCTCATTTTCCTCTTAATAGCCCAGCGAGATTGGTGCTGTTCTTTCCTCTGTTTTATGAATGGGTTACTTCAAAGCTCAGAGAGATTAAGTCACCTGCCCAAAACTACATGGCTAGAAAGTGGCAGAGCCTGGACTTGAACCCACTTCTGGAAGTCAGTGGTCTTAGCCATAGTATATTACTCCCTAGAGCAAAGTCCTAACTAGGGTCTTACCACCCCCACCCCACCCCCACCCCCGCCAGTACTGCCTGAGTGCTTGTAGACAAGTCTCTGCTCCTTTACAATTGCTGAGGGTAGGATTCAGTAAGTTACAAAAGACCCTCCATCGGGGTGGAGTTCCTGGGCTTCTAGGCCCCTCAGCTTGTCAGGGGGATGTCAGGGGGAAGGAGCCCAGTCCTAGATTCTGGGGGCTCCAAGAGGTCTCCCATTCAGAGACAGAGGCCAGCACCAACTTACCCTTCACCTTCTTGCTTTTGGGGAGAGCATCTTCTGGGGGTGACCTTCTCTTAGCTATACGTTTGGGTGGCATCTTCCTTTCCTGAAAAACCGAGGCAAATATTCCATCTCAGAAATGGAAGTCATTTTCCTGCTCTAAGTAACCTTTACCAGAACCCCTAAAAAGGGTAAGAGGAATTCTGACAATTCCACTTCTCAGAGTTTACCTGAGAAGAACAAGGACAGAATAGTGGATACACCCAAAGTTTAGGTTTCATACATATTCTCTACTGTATTCTTCCTAACAGTAACCAAAAAAAAAAAAAAAAAGAAAAAAAAAAAGAAAAAAAAGGAGCAACCCATACGCTCCATGGTAGGGGGTGCCTAGGAAATATGCAGTATATTCAGGATAGAACAATATGAGGCCATTAAAACTGACGCCTTCAGAGATTTGTTTATTGAATAGGAAGATGTTTGTTGCCAAATAATATAAGCAGCTTGAAAAAACAGCCCATCATCCCATAAAAAAAGGCATATACATGCAAAAATAGGTACACAAGACTCTGTGGTAGGAAATATATTCACTATTAACAATGGTAACCTCTGGAAAATGGGATTATGGACATTTTTTTTTCTTTGTACCTTCCTGTATTATCTAAGATATCTGACAAAGAACTTTACATGTCTTTTTCAATTATTTATTTATTTTAGGTTTACTTATATATTTCTGTAATTTCTCCACCTGTGAGATTCACACTCATGACCGTGAGATCAAGAGCTGCATGCTCTTCTGACTGAGCCAGCCAGGCACCCCTATTTTTTATTTTATTATAAAAAATTAAAACCTTGAAGAACCAAAATCAAGTTAGTATCTCTCACAGCTCCCCCTCAACCCTGAGATAACCAACAGTAACTTCGGTAAAGCACTATTGTTTTCAGACCAAAAGAAAAACCAACCAACCAACCAACCAACCAACCAAATAAAAGCTATTCTCATTATATAAAACCAAACCAGACCATCTGTGCCCCCTGATCCAAAAGTGCCACTACTGAGTAGTGGCTTTCCTACTGGCTTTCCTAAACAGTCCAATTAAGAAATATACACTTAGGTCGCCTGGTGGCTCAGTTGTTAAGCAGGTGCCTTCAGCTCAGGTCATGATCCCAGGGTCCTGGGATCCCCCAAGTCCTGCATGGGGCTCCATGCTCTGCAGAGAGCCTGATTTTCCCTCTGCCTGCCGCACCCCCTGCTTGTGCTCTCACGCAGATAAATAAAATCTTAAAAAAAATAAAAATAAACACTGTATACACTCACCAGGTGTTACAAAAAGGGGAAAGGAAAGCACTGAGTGGCAAGAAAGTTTCTTGGACCTAGCACCATCCAGGACAGCTGAGGGCTTTGGCCCCAAATCGCTCCCTCATTTGGCTGCTGCTGCCCCACAAGTCTCCCTGTCTTCCTCAAGGCTGCTCCCAGAGACACTCTCCCCAGCTCTCTCAGTTCCAATCCAGCCCAAACTGTGTCCAAAGCCACCTTCCTCCACACACCCAGCCCCAGAAATAAATCCTTATTGAGCCCTGGTCTGTGAAACTGTCGAAGCCTGGGGCTCTCCAATCTGGACTGCAAAGGTTCTGGAGTGGCTAGCAGGGGTCAGCGCCCTTCAGAGCTAACCTGATGTGGAAGTGAATAGCCTGTGCCCACGGAGAGCCTCAGGGCCAGAATCTTTCTAAGTGCTTGACATTGGGCAGAATTACTTAATCTCTTCATGATTCAGTTTCTTCCTCAGTAAAACAGGGATAATAATCGTACCTATATCTTTGTTATTGAGGATTAAATGAGCTAATACTGTAAACTATACACTCATATCGGTATTATAACATCTAGGGACGCCTGGGTGGCTCAGTTGGTTAAGCCGCTGCCTTTGGCTCAGGTCATGATCCCTGGGTGCTAGGATTGAGTCCCATATCGGGCTCCTTGCTCGGCGGGGAGCCTGCTTCTCTCTCTGCCTCTGCCTGCCTCTCTGCCTGCCTGTGCACACATTCTCTCTCTCTGACAAATAAAACCTTCAAATACAACATCTAGACCCTGCCCCAGGCAATGCCTGAGCACAGCTCTAATCTAATCTAACCCACCTCTCCTCCCTTTTTCAGTTAAGGGATGAGACTCTACCCAAGACTATAAACCAGAGGGAGAACTTCAAGAGCCCTTCCTGGGCTCAGCTGTGGGCCTAACCTCCTCCCCATCTCCTCCTTCCAGCAGGTCCTAGAGCATCAGCCCCTCCCGCTCCCCACTGCCTGGTAATGAACACAAGGCCAATGATCTCTGAATTTCTGAGCACACTTCTGCTTACTATCCTGGCAGGGAACAAAGGACTGAAGATAAGGAAGCAGCCAAAGGTTCAGAACCCTCCAAGCCTGTGTAGGCTCAGCTTCCTCTACAGGTTGTGACAGGCCTGTTCTGACTCTGATGAGGTGGCAGTTCTGAATGTCACCCAACTTTTATTCTTTTGGGGTGGGACTCCTCTCTTTGGGACCCACCTCTTTGAGAACCCCCCACCCCTTACCATGCTAAAGATGCCCATTTTCTGGGATTAGAGGGAACTGGATTCATCTGCTAGAGCTGTGGCTTGTTCACCCTGGCTTCTGTGACCCTGGTTGGCCAGCAGCCTTGACCTCTGAGCTGTTTCCTCTTCTGTCGGAGGGAATGCTATGACCACCTCTCAGGCCTGCTGTCAAAACTGAATGAAATGTTGTAATGGACTCTGCAGTGCCAAGCACACAGTAAGTACGCAAGACATGGCAGCATTTATTCATTTGTTCCACAAATATTTGAGTGCCTATTACCACTGCTTGGCGTTGGGCCACATGTGGCAAGGATAAAGGAGCCTAACCCTCTCCCTGTTCTCATGGAGCTTACACTGTAGCAGGAAAGAAACATTACTGATAGTGCTGAGTGAAAGATAAGCAAGGAGACATGAGAGATAACTTGGGGGTGCACAACAATGTGTGTGCTTAACCACGCTGAGCTATATGCTTAAACAAGGTTAAAGTGGAAAAAAAATGGTGAAAATGGTAAACTTCGTGTATATTTTATCACACCAAAAAAAAAAAAAAAAAAAAAAAACCGAAAGAAAAAGAAAATAACTTGGGGTAGCGGAAGGGAGTGGTGAGGGAGGTGCCACGTTTAAGCTAGGACCTGAAATCTGAGAAACCTGGCACTGCAAGACCAGGACAAAACTGGCCTGGAACACGGTGTGGTAAGTTTGGGAACTGGGAGAGGCCAGCGCGCTGCAGCTGGAGAACTGGTCAGACGGCAAGAAGTGAGCAGGGGCTGGATCACGCATGGGCTTCTAGGGAAAACAGAAAACGTTCAAGAAAGTCTTCATCCGATTTACACTCTTAAGCGGCTGTTCTGGCTACTCTAAAGAAACTGGGATGGACTGGAGGAGGAAGCCGTTGCAGGCATCCAAAGGAGAGATGGTGGTGACTTGACTGGGTCTGTGTGAGCTAAGAGAGGAAAAGGAAACAAAACAGATCAACTTAGGAGACAGATTCAATCTGTGGTTTAGATGTGTGGAGTGAGGCAGAGGGAGGGATCCAGAATGACTTTCTTCATCCTAAAAGAAATCCAGTGGATCCCGGGCAGGCCTCCCCAGGATCCCCCTATAAGCCTGGCCAAACACAAAGCCTCCCAGGCCTTGGCTTAACTGACTAGGAGAATGGAACGGGGTACCTGGCTGGCTCAGCTGGTGGAGCATGTGACTCTTAATCTCAAGGTTGTGAGTTCGAGCCCACACTCGGTATAGAGATTACTTTAAAAAAAAAAAAAAAAAACCTGACTTGGAGAATGGTCAACTTCTATTTAGTGAGGTGGGAGAACACTGGGGGACAACCGGGGAGGAGAAACCCAAGAGCCCCATTTTACCATATGTTTTCATGAAGTCCGAAGTCTTTGGGAGCCAGCAAGAGGCGACGTTTAAGTATGCAGAGCTGGGTGGGTTAAGGGCTGTGGGATAGAACAGGTATCCCTTAGTTTCAGGTAGACAGCCTGTACCTCTGGCCAAGTTGGCAGCCAGTTCCCTGTGTCCAAGGCCCTGTCCTGCCAAAGGTAAATCTCCCACCAGTTCTTCAGAATGACCTGCAGAGGACAGCTGTGGCAGGGAGGGAGCCGGTGCTGTAGTGCGGAAAAGTACTCACAGCAAGAAGTGAAAACACAGGGAAGAGAATTATGTCAGCATACTGGTGCTGATGCTAGGCTGACCTGTAGGCAAGGTCTGGAGTGGAGACGGAAAATAAACATGAGGCATGAGGTGATTGGTATCACAGGGCACTAACAAAAACATGTGTTCCTGTGGGCTGGAATCCAGTGAACATCTCCTTAGCCACCTGTGTTTTGGTGAACATTGTGGGGCATCTCACTGCAAGCTAAGCACCCTGATCCTACTTTACAGATGAGGAAGCTGAGGCTCAGAAAGTTAAGAGTAGGGGCGCCTGGGTGGCTCAGTGGGTTAAAGCCTCTGCCTTCGGCTCAGGTCATGATCCCGGGATTCTGGGATCGAGCCCTGCATCTGCTCTGTGGAGAGCCTGCTTCCTCCTCTCTCTCTCTCTGCCTGCCTCTCTGCCTACTTGTGATCTCTGTCTGTCAAATAAATAAATAAATAAAATCTTAAAAAAAAAAAAAAAAAGAAACAAAGAAAGTTAAGAGTATCTCACCCAGGACTGGGAGAAGTGAAGATCTCAACCAGGTTGGTCAGACTCCAAAGCTGGTGCCCTTGTCAGCTTCCTCCCCAGGCTCCTCAGGCTCCCAGGCTGCCTGGGAACTGTCTCTCATACCCTCTCCCCAAGAAAAGATAACCCCTTGGCTCTGGTCTTCCTGATCCCCACCCCGTGTCATTCTGTAAGTCAGTCATGATCTTTCTAAACCTCAGACCTGAAACAAGCTGCTTTCTAGCTCAGACTCCCCAGTGGTTCCCTCTGCCTGAGAGACAAAGCCCACATTTCTTAGCTTGGTGCGAAAGGCCTCCAGAGTCTGGTACTGATAGAACATACCGCCTCATTCCTTCTCTATCACACCCTCCTTTTGCTTCCTACACGATCTCAGATTGCTTACTATTCTCTCCAGACCATTTGCGTCTCTATTCCCATCCCTTATCCTACTGGAAGAATGTCTACTCAGTCCCAAATCCAGCTCCACTGGTAAACCTTCCTGGTCCCTCCCCTCATCCTAATCTAACCATTCTCTCCCAGAGAAACTGGGACAGACTTCTGGACCATGACTACTCTATAGTTTACATGTCTGTCCATCATACCAACCTACTCCTTGAAATACGAGCCACTCTCCGGTACCGGCCACTCCTATTTTCTGTATGCCAACAGCCTTCTACTTGTCACCACAAGCAGAAGAAGTACTATCACTCCTAAATCAATTGATGGGCCTGAGGCTCAGAGAATACAGCCAGTAAGAGAGAGGACTAGAACCAAGGTATAGCTTGCTGACTGACTTAAAACAAAAACGAAAACCAGGTCGGCCAAAGGCAGGCCGTGGTCCAGGCAGGGGTGGAGGCAGCCCAGGCAGGCTTCCCCAGAATCCGTGAGCTTGGCCAAACATGACAAGTGAGGGCAGAAGCCAGCTGAGTGGAAGAGGGTGGTGGGACCAGAGAGAAGACACTGAGGAGTTTGGGTCTGAGTGGGTGGGTCAGGTGGGTGTGGGAGCCACTGAAGGACCTAGGGAAAGACAGACCTGAGTTCTCTGTGAGCCTCAGAATATATGTCTCTCAGATAGAAGACTTCAGGTACTGCAGAATGCTGTTGTGAGCAATCCCAGAGGCAGGACAGGGGATCAAGGCACCCCAAAAAGGTGGAGCCCTGTGGGCACCTGGCTGGCTCACTCGGAAAAGCAGGCAACTCTTGATCTCAGAGTCATGAGTTGGAGCCCCACAGTGGGTACAGAGATTACTTAGAGAAAGAAAGAAAGAAGCTATGAATGAATGAATGAATGAATGAATGGAAGAAAAGAAAGAAAGAAAAGGTGGAGCCCAGCACCCATTACCCACCTGCATATCCTGGACTGTACAAATCAGTCCTTTGTATAGACTCTGGGTGTGTTTCTTAACCACACACTAAGTGTCTGGGCTAGAAATAAGTAGCAATCGTTTGCCCCCACCTCTCATTCCCTAACATTCTAACAGCTCCCTTCTTCAGCAGCTTACTGTCTGGAAGAAGAGTGAGACACAGTCACAAGTAAACAGAAGTCAGGTATAGAGTCAACTTCCACTAAGAGCCACCTACCTTGGAGGCAAGTGTATCACCCTGGTTTCATTACTACCTGAATGAATGAATGAATGAATGAATGGTTCCACGGACATACTTCGATGGCACCCTGGACCACGACTGAGGCCCCCAGATGGGTCTCCCCAAGGAGACCAGGAGCTCTGTAAAGGCCACACGGGGCCCTTCTCCCCACTGCTCCCCAGTCCTGACAGCGCAGCACGGAGCAGCCAGTCAGTAAATAATCGGTTGACAGATGAGCTGATGCGGGGTTCACAGCACACCTCTCCGAGTGTCAACAGTCTTCATCCTGGTGCTGGTTGACGCTGAGCCTTCTTTCCCTGAAGTCGACCCTCCCCAGCCTACCCTCGCGCTCCTCAAGCACACACTCTGGTCCGGCAGGATCCCTCCCCCTGCTCGGCCGAACGCATCCTCCAGACGAACGCTGGTCAAAACCACTTTCCCGGCTCCGGAAGCGCAGCCCCTGCCGGGTCCCGGGCCATGAGGCGCGCGGCTCTGCGCCTAGCGGGGTCACCGCGGCCGCGCGCACCCCGCCGGCCGCGCTCGGGCCGTTTGAATCTCCCGCCCGAGCGGGCGCCGCGGGCCGGGCGGGAGAGGCGCGGCGGCACGGGGGCCGCGCGGCCCTCGCTGGAGCCAGGCGGGGCCGGGCCCGCGCCAGGGCGCCCCGCGGGGCCGGGGACCCGCGCGCCCGCACCCGCGCCTTCCTGCCGCCCGGCTTCACGTGGGGCCGGCGCAGCCGACACGAGCACGCGGGCAACGGCCCCGGCCCGCCAGGGCTCCGGCTGTGGCTGCTCCGCGCGCCGCCTTCCGCCTCGACCCGCCGCCCCGACCCTCCGCCCGTGACGGGCGCGACCTACCTCGCTGCAGGTCCGCCACAAGCAACTCCTCCGCTCGCCGGCCCGGCCGCGAACTGCCCCAGAGCATGCGCTCTGCAGGCCTCCGGCCCCGACCCGGGGCCAGAAAGGAAAACAAAGAGCCCGGCGGCCCCTGGCGGCCGCCCCGGGAAGTGCAAGTGGCGCGCTCAGGCTAGAGCGCTGGACAAGGCTCTCTCCGCCCCTGGCCCGCGGACTGCGGACTGTGTGTAACGTATTTGGGAAGTTCCTAATCCGGACCAGTGAACTGACAATCAGAGACCGCTTGAAACCAGAGTTTGGGAAGATCTGGTGGGGCAGGGACTGTACGGAGCAGAGAGATAATGATCTTCCCTGCTCTCAAAAGGGACCCCGACAGAGAAAGATGAGAAATCAGACCATCAACAACCATGCAGGGTATCGGGCTCAGCCTGGGTTTAAGAAAGGCTTTCCAAGGGGCGCCTAGATGGCTCAGTGGGTTAAAGCCTCTGCCTTCGGTTCAGGTCGTGATCCCAGGGTCCTGGGATCGAGCCCCGCATCGGGCTCTGCTCAGTGGGGAGCCTGCTTCCTCCTCTCTCTGCCTGCCTCAATGCCTACTTGATAAAAAAAAGAAAGAAAGAAAGAAAGAAAGGCTTTCCAAGGTAAGAGGGCAGGGCATCTAGGAGATGCATCCCTTGCGATGACAGGGAGCGATGAGAACCTAGGGTGGTTGCGGGAAACTGCCTAGGTGTGACTTGAGCAGAGGGTGCCGGTGGGAGAGGGGAGAAAGCTCGAGTGGAGGGTCAGATCATGATGCAGGACCTTGTGTGTCTAAGGAGTACAGCTTCTGTCCTGAGAACAGTGGCGAGTTAGGGAAGGGATCTGAGCAAGGGAGTGACCTGAGCAGAGTTTTGTTTTAGAGCAAAACGGAAAATGGAGTTGGTGGGAGGGGAAACACAGAGGGGTGGGGTGGGGTGGGGGTGGGGGGCAAGAGAAGCAAAGGAGACCAGCTAAGAAAGAAGATGAAGGTGTGGATTGGGGTTGGGACTGGAGATGGGAAAAAGACATCAAGCTGACTAGGTTCTCTTGTTAACACACTCCTTCTTCAGGATGGATACAAACTGTTCAGGATTTCAGGTGTTCCCTGGGGTGACCTCTCAGGTCATCTGACTGTGGCTGGGGATTTCTGAGATCAGGGCAGGGACCTCTGCAGAAGGGTATTTTCTCCATTTCATGTTGATTCTGACTCTGAAAGTCATTCAGTCATACCCACACCCTAGAGGGATACTTTCTTTTTAATTAACATATAATGTATTATTTGCCCCAGGGGTACGGGTCTGTGAATCGTCAGGCTTACACACTTCACAGCATTCACTATAGCACGCACCCTCCCCATTGTCTATAATAGATGGACACTTTTGATGAGTATTTACCAACTGAATTTCTCCTACTGATATGGACCTCACCACAAAGTGCTCCCCACCTGGGCACCTGGGTTAAGCGTCTGCCTTCTTCTCGGGTCATGATCCCAGGGTTCTGGGATGGAGTCCCACATGGGGCTCCCTGCTCAGCGGGGAGTCTGCTTCTCCCTCTTCCTCTGCCTCTCACCTGCTTGTGCACGCTCTCTCTCAAATAAATAAATAAAATCTTAAAAAAAAAAAAAAAGTACTCCCCACCTTCAGGGTCTCTTACCTCTCCAAGTTTACCTCCGCCTCCATCATGGACTCCTCTTTGGGATAATATTCTGTGAAATTTCTCCAAGGTTCAACTCTGGATCTTTGATCTCTCTGCTGTCTTCTTCCAAGATCTTTCTCATTCACATGGCTTAACATAATTTTAAGAATGATTATTATCACCCATTTTATCAACCCCTTTGCTAACTACAGAAACACATCCACCCATGTCCATGAGCTTGTTTGTTCCTTACACAACCTCATGATTGTTGGAAAATGAGAAAAATGGGGTTCATAGAGCTAAGGCAAGTTCTTTGGGGTCAGCACACAAGCAGAAGGGGACCAGAACTCTTCTTCTTTCAACGGAGAAGACAGCCCATTTGGTCTGGTTCTGACTTCCACCCTAAGTTTCAGCCCTATATCTCTTCCCAGAAGACCCAACCCCTAAAATAAAACATGTTTTGTATGGATCTAGACTCTCTTCCCAACTTCATCCTTATAGCCAAGATTAAGGTTCTCTGAGAAGTAAAGATTTAATCCTACTAATTCTTCCTTCTTAACTCTCTGAGCCACCCAGGCACCCCTAATTCTTCCTTCTTCTCTTCCCTTCATGTTTCTGTTTCTGCCCCTCTGGTCTAGAGCTCTGCCCTCCTGGCCTTTGGTCCTCCCTCTCATCCTTTTCCCTCCATTTTGTTCCTCCGAGGTCCCCACATTTGTCTCCCTAAATTATGGCTGTGAGAACTTGCCCTGCTTCAAAATCTTTAAAGACTCAGGTATCGAGTCTGCTGTTCTTGGAACACCGGTGGCAAATGCCCCAGGCTGTTGATTTCCTATTCTTCCCTTCCCCTCTGCACTATACTCCGAAGATGTCCATGTTCATTCTACCTTCTCACCTTTATCTGGGCTGTTTTCCCTCATGGGTGCCTTCGTACCTGCCTTGCTAAGCTCTTGATATAGCTTAAGGCTCTGTCCAGCCCCATCTCTGTGAAGCCTTCCTTGGCTCGACTTCGTCTTTTCCTATCCTGAACCCATTTACTGATTTTAATTTCTTCACATTCTATCATTGTTTTATTTATTGAACGAAAACCATGAGGACAAACAACTGAAATTGGCCTAGGAACTGTCTCAAATGATAGAAGTGAAAGACGCTGAAAGTTACTATAGGGGCATCTGGGTGGCTCAGTCGGTTAAGTATCCGCCTTCAGCTCAGGTCATGATCCTGGGGTCCTGGGATTGAATCCTGCATGGGGCCCCTCCTCCTTAGCAGGGAGCCTGCTTCTCCCTCTCCTCCCTGCTTATGCTCTCATGCTCTCTATCTCTCTCTCAAATAAATAAACAAATAAGTAAAATCTTTTAAAAAAAAGTTATTGTAACTTTATTCTGCTCGTAAAAGTTAAGTAGAAGCATGGAAGATATAAAATGGCCAAAAGTTAATTTCTTGACAATATCTAAGATTGCAGATACACTGGATTGCTATTAACAATAGATTAGATATTGCAAAAACAATGATTAGTAAACTTGAGGGCATAGCAATAGAAACTATCCAAAATGAAAGACAGAGAAAAGAATTTTTGAAAAATTGAAAATAGAATCAGTGAGTTATTGATACAGGAAAGCAAAGAGGAGCTGGGGATGAAAATATATGAAGAAATAACAGCTTAAACATGTGCAGACTACAGACCTACAGATCTGTGATAGCTAATTTTGTATGTCTACTTGGCTAGGCTATGGTGGCCAGCTGTTTGGTCTAATGCCAGTCTAGATGTTGCTGTGATGGTGTTTTTTGGGTATGATAACCTTTAAATCAGTAGTTTAAAGAAGCATATTACTGGGGCACCCGGGTGGCTCAGTGGGTTAATCCTCTACCTTTAGCTCAGGTCATGATCTCAGGGTCCTGGGATAGAGCCCCATATCAGGTTCTCTGCTCAGCAGGGAGCCTGCTCCCCCCCCACACCTGTCTGTCTCTCTGCCTATTTGTGATCTCTGTCTCTGTCAAATAAATAAATTAAATCTTAAAACAAAAAAAAAAAAAGAAGAAGAAGAAGAAGTGGATTATCTCCTGTGATGTGGGTGGGCTTCATCCAATCAGTAGAAGGCCTTAAAGGAAGGAATTCTGCCAAGACAGCAACACCAGCTCTTGCTGGAATTTCTAGCCTGCCAAAGTGCTCTACAGATTTCTGACTTGCCAGCCCCCACACCTACGTGTGCCAATTCTTTAAAATAAATCTCCATCAGGACGTCTGGGTGGCTCAGTCGTTAAGTGTCTGCCTTTGGCTCTGGTCATAATCCAAGAGTCCTGGGATAGAGTCCCACATTGGGGGGTCTCTGCTCGGCGGGGAGCCTGCTTCTCCCTCTGCCTGCTGCTCCCCTGCTTGTGTACTCTCTCTCTCTCTCTGTCTCTCTCAATCTCTCTCTGCCAAATAAACAAATAAAATCTTTAAAAAAAATCTCTATCTACCTATCTGTACACATACCTCCTGTTGGTTCTGTTTCTCTGGAGAACCTTGACCAACACAAAATCCAAGAAGCTCAAGTAACTCCAAGCACAGAAAAACAAGACACATCAAGATCAAATTACTTAAGACCAATGATCAAAAATCTTAAAAGCAGTCAGAAAAAAGACACGTTATACACAGAGAAACGAGACAAGGATACAATGCAAACAAGATGACAACAGAGCAACATCTCTAAAGTACTCCAGCAAAATTATATCTAATAAGGAATATCCAGCAAAACCATCTCTCAAAAATGAAGGTGAAAATAAGGGATTTTCTGGGGCACCTGGGTGGCTCAGTGGGTTAAGCCTCTGTCTTCGACTCAGATCATGATCTTGGGGTCCTGGGATCGAGCCCCGCACTGGGCTCTCTGCTCGGCAGGGAGCCTGTTTCCCCTCTGCCCTCTGCTTGCCTCTCTGCCTGCTTGTGACCTCTTCTGTTAAATAAATAAATAAAATCTTAAAAAAAAAAAAAGGATTTTCAGACATATAAAAGCTAAAAGAATTCATTACCAGTTGAACCACTGTAAAAGAGATATTAAAGGAAGACCTTCGGGCACAAGAAACGTGATACCAGACGAGAATCTGGATCTACACAGAGGAATGAAGGGCACTGGAAAATTCTTTATTTCACCTTCATTTTTTTAAAAAAGATTTTATTTATTTATTTGACACACAGAAATCAAAAGTAGGCAGAGAGGCAGGCAGAGAGAAAGGAAGGGAAGCAGGCTCCCTGCTGAGCAGAGATCTGATGTGGGGCTCGATCCCAGGACCCTGAGATCATGACCTGAGTGAAAGGCAGCGGCTTAACCCACTGAGCCACCCAGGCACCCCTCACCTTCATTTTTGTTGTTGTTGTTGTTTTTTCCCCACCCCCACCCCTCACCTTCAGTTTTGAATGATTGTTTTCTTTCTTAAAACTTTAAAAAGGATAATTGCGTGTTTATTTTTTTAAAAGATTTAATTTATTTATTTGACAGACAGAGATCACAAGTAGGCAGAGAAGCAGGTAGAGAGAGAGAGGAGGAAGCAGGCTCCCTGCTGAGCAGAGATCCTGATGTGGGGCTCGACCCCAGGACCCTGAGATCATGACCCGAGCTGAAGACAGAGGCTTAACCCACTGAGCCACCCAGTTGCCCTGGACAATTGCATGTTTAAACAAAATAATGTATTGTGGGTTTTATAACATATATAAAAGAGATATACATGGGGTGACAAACTGAGCTAAAATCAAGTCAGACACTTAATCCAAAGCAGACTCCCTGCTGAGCGAGGAGCCTGATGTGGGGCTCCATTTCAGGACTCCAGGATCATGACCCAAGCAGAATTCAAGAGTCAGACGCTCAACTGATTGAACCACCAGGTACCCCCAATACTCATTTTTTAAAAAGGCAGAATAAGAAGACAAAATAAATAAAGAACAGATGAGACAAATAAAAACATGTATCAAAATGATAAGACTCTAGGGCGCTGGGTGGCTCAGTTTATTAAACATCTGCCTTTGGCTCAGGTCCTGATCCCACGGTCCTGGGATCCAGCCCTGCATCCTGCTCCCTGCTCAGTGGGGAGTCTTCTTCTCCTCTGCCTCTCCCCCTGCCCATGTTTTCTCTCTCTCTCAAATTAAAAAAAATAATAATAAGATTCAAGCCAAAGTACATTAATCATATAAAAATAGGGTCTAAGCTCTCCAGGTGAAAGGTAGAGATTATCATAATCAAAAAAGCAAGACCCAATTATACACTGCCTACAAGATATACAGTTTAAAGATTTTATTTATTTATTTGACACACAGAGATTACAAGTAGGCAGAGAGGCTGGCAGAGAGAGAGAGAGAGGAGGAAGCAAGCTCCCTGCTGAGCAGAGAGCCCAATGTGGGGCTCGATCCCAGGACCCTGGGGTCATGACCTGAGCTGGAAGGCAGAGGCTTTAACCCACTGAGCCACCCAGGTGCCCAAGATATACAGTATAAATATAAATACACAAATAAGTTCAAAGAAAAAGGATGGAAAAGATACTCTGGTAATACTAGTCAAAAGAAAGGTGGAGCAGCTATATTAATAACAGACAAAGTAGATTTCAGAGCAAAGACGTACTGAAATGAAGTAATTTCATAAATGATAAAGAAGTCAATTAATCAAAATACACAACCCCGAACATATTGCAACTAGTAACAAAGTTTCACAATACATGAAGCAAAAACTGATAGTCCTTTTTTTTTTTTTTTTTTAAGATTTATTTATTTGACAGACAGCACAAGCAGGGCCAGTGGCAGGCAGAGGCAAAGGGAGAAGCAGGCTTCCCACTGAGCAGGGAGCCCGATGCGGGGCTCCAGCCCAGGACCCTGGGATCATGACCTGAGCTGAGGGCAGATGCTTAACTGACTGAGCCACCCAGGCACGACCTGATAGAACTTCTTTAAGAAACAGACAAATCCACAAATTTAGCTGGAGATTTTGACAACCCAATCTGCGTAATTGATAGACCAAGTAGCCAGGAAACCAGCAAGGACATAAACTTGAACAACTGCAACCAACTTGACTGATTGACCTTTATAAAATGCTTCACCTTTCTTCACATTCCACCTTGCTTTCAGACAACAGTAAAATACATATTCTTCTCAAGTGTACATGAAACATTTACCAAGATAGACCATGTTCTAGGTCATAGAACAAGTCTTGGTAAATTTAAAAGGATTCAAGTCGTACAAAGTATATTCTTAGACTACACTGACATTAAAATAGAAACCAATAACAGAAAGATCTTTGGAAAACTCCCAAGTATTTAAAAATGAATACACTTTTAAACAGCCCAGAGATAAAAGAAATCAAAAGGGAATTTGAAAGTATTTTGAGCTGAATTAAAATGAAAACACAACATACCAGAAGTTTAGGATATTGTTAAAGCAATATTTGGGGGAAACTTATAGCACTAAATGCTTCTATTTAAATAAAAGAAAACTCTTAAATCAATGACCTCAACTTCTACCTTAAGAAGTGAGGGAAAGGGTGCCTGGGTGGCTCAGTGGGTTAAGCCGCTGCCTTCGGCTCAGGTCATGATCTCAGGGTCCTGGGATCAAGTCCCGCATCGGGCTCTCTGCTCAGCAGGGAGCTTGCTTCCCTCTCTCTCTCTCTGCCTGCCTCTCTGTCTACTGTGATCTCTCTCTGTCAAATAAATAAATAAAATCTTTAAAAAAAAAAAAAAAGAAGTGAGGGAAAGAGGGCGCCTGGGTGGCTCAGTGGTTAAGCCGCTGCCTTCGGCTCAGGTCATGATCTCAGGGTCCTGGGATCGAGTTCTGCATCGGGCTCTCTGCTCGGCAGGGAGCCTGCTTCCTCCTCTCTCTCTCTCTGCCTGCCTCTCTGCCTACTTGTGATTTCTCTCTGTCAAATAAATAAATAAAATCTTTAAAAAAAAAAAAAAAGTGAGGTAAAGAGGGGTGCCTGGGTGGCTCAGTCAGTTAAGGGTCTGACTCCTGATTTCAGCTCAAGTCATGATCTCAGGATTGTGAGAATGAGTCCCGTGTGTTGCTCCATGCTCAGCAGGGAATCTGCTCCAGATTCTCTCCCTCTGCCTCTGCCCCTTTCCCCACTCAAGTGCTATCTCTCAAATAAATCTATTTTTTCCCCAAGACTTGAGAGAGAGAGAGAGAGAGAGAGACAGCGAGAGAGCGAACACAAGGGGGCAGTGGGAGAGAGGGAGAAGCAGGCTTCCCGAGTAGCAGGGATCCCAATGTGGGGCTTGATCCAAGGACCCCAGGATCATGACCTGAGCTGAAGGCAGACTCTTTTTTTTTTTTTTTTTAAGATTTTATTTATTTATTTGACAGAGAAATCACAAGCAGACAGAGAGGCAGGCGGGGCGGGCGGGGGGGAAGCAGGCTCCCTGCTGAGCAGAGAGCCCGATTCGGGACTCGATCCCAGGACTCTGGGATCATGACCTGACCCGAAGGCAGCGGCTTAACCCACTGAGCCACCCAGGCGCCCCTGAAGGCAGATGCTTAATGACTGAGCCACCCAGGCACCCCTCAAATAAACGAATCTTAGTAAAAAAAGAAATGAGGAAAAGGAATATAAACTACATCTAATCATAAGAAAACAATAAAGATAAAAGCAGAAATCAATAGAACATAGGAAAAAAAAAAAAAAACCCAACAACAACCAGCGTTTGCCATGTGCCAGGCAGTACAGGTACTGAGCTTACATAGATGGCCACACTCCTTGAGGACCCAACTAGTAAGTTAGATGTACATCAGTTTAAATATAACCACATCAGAATGCTAACAACTATCATGATGGGATACTCAAAGTGTTGTGCTTATTTTTATTTATTTATTTATTTGACAGAGAGAGAGAGAGAGATCACAAGTAGGCAGAGAGGCAGGAAGGGGGGTGAGAGCAGTTCCCAATGAGCAGAGCCCAACATGGGGCTCCATCCCAGGACCCTGAGACCATGACCCAAGCCAAAGGCAGAGGCTTAACCCAGTGAACCACCCCAAGCACTCCAAGGTGTGCTTGTAAGGAAAAGTGAAGATGGTGGTGCAGAATTCAGGCCCTAGAGACAAAGACCTTTAAGTTCCACTTTGTGTGGTCTTGGGCAAATGATATAACCTTATTTTGTCTTCCTTTTCTAGAACATGGATTTAATAAAATTCCCTGCATTGTGTAAGGCTGTTTTAAGGATTAAAGAACATGGGGCTCCTGAGTGGCTCAGTCGGTTAAGTGTCTATCTTTGGCTTGGGTTGTGATTTTAGGGTTCTGGGATAGAGCCCCATGTGGGGCTCCCTGCTCAGCAGGGAATCTGCTTCTCCCTCTTCCTCTGGCCCTTCTCCAGCAGGTGCTCTCCCTCTCATGCGCTATCAAATAGAATCTTAAAAAAAAAAAAAACTAAAGAATGCCTAGCACATAGCAAATCTTCATCAAATGTCAGGTACTATCATTAAAATGTGGGTCCCATCCATCCCAAAGATAGAAGGTGGGGAAAGAGGGAGGCATGGCCAGGGAAAGGCTCTCACTCCCCAGGAAACTACTCATTTCCACTCTATTTTCTACTGTCAAGTAAAACTGGGCGCATAAGTTTATAATTCATTACAACTGAAACTGAGGCTTTATGGTGTCGTGGTTATTACATTAGCTCAATACAAAAAGAAGTGGTTTAAGCCAGGTGGAAATAGTATTTTTTGAGGCATGATATGACATAGATTGAAAACAGGCTCTGTAGTCAGTTGCCTTGCTCACATTCATACTCTGCCACTTACTGGCTGTTTAACTTGGACAAGTTCCTTATTATCCTCCAACTTCAGCTTTCCTCATCTGCAAAAGGGGGACAAAGAGTACCTACTTTACGGAGGTGCATGGAGTATTAAATAATACACAAATATCAGCACTGGGGGTGCCTGGGTGGCTCAGTGGGTTAAAGCTTCTGCCTTTGGCTCAGGTTATGATCTCAGGGTCATGGAATTCTCTCTGTTCAGTGGGTAGCCTGCTTCCCCTCTCTCTCTGCCTGCCTCTCTGCCTACTTATGATCTCTGTCAAATAAACAAAATCTTCAAAAAAATAAATACCACTGTCTTGCTCAAAGCTAGTAATATATATGGTTTGGGAAGTAGGTTTGAATCCTGGTTCTGCTCCTTACTAGTTAGGTGATCTTGGGCATTACCAATCCCTTAAACTCTCCTAGAAATAGGGCTGGTTCTGAGATAAACCTGGTTTAGTAATAGCTATTTATTGGACATTTATTAGATACCATATCCCAGGTGGTTTGCTTGGTAAGCGGTATTTAACAAACTCATGCTTTTATGAAACAGCTTTTTACAAAATAACGAATTTCTCATTAGAACCCCAACAGGTAGGTACTTTAATCATCCCCATTCTGTGGATGAAAAAAAAGGAGGCAGAGGTTAAGGGGCTTGCCCAAGCTCACATGGACAGCAAGTAGTGCTATTTGGATTCAAACCAGGCAGGCTTTGATTCCAAGACCAAGTTTAGCAATGACGGATAGGACTGCCTACACTCAGAAATAGGCGAGAAGAGCCTGTTTGAAAAAGCCTAGATAGGTAGCAGGAGGCTTAAAGGGTAGGGCCTAGAATACCTGACAACTTTGCTTCAGCTACACAGAGAATGTTATTTCCTGCCCAGCAGGTTACCCTGCCTGTGTTCACTTGTACTAGAAACTAAACTCCCTGCCTGATTCTAAAGGGAAAACTAACACCATTCATTTTACTGAGCACCTCCTCTCAGTAGGCCACTAACCAGAACTGGACAAAAGGCTGGCCCAGGTCTAGAAGTTCCCTCCCACAAGTCTACAGGTGTGGATTTGTGCAGACTCTACTCAGCTGTTAGCTTGGACAATTAGCCTTTTTGTTAAATCTAATACCTACCTCAGTCACGAATATGTGCCAAGCTTACAGTAGTGCCTGGTACAGGTTAAGTACAAATGTAGTTTTAACAGAGGACCTTAAGTCTTATTCCTTAAAAATAAGCCCAACAAAGCTCTCCCAGGTTTTCCAATGGCTATGAACACTTACCTAGCTTCAGTTCTATCCTCTGGCCCTGAATTGTAGTCTGCCCAGATGTCCCAAGATTACTAGAAATCACCCACTTCCCTTAAACTTGACCCTGAGGACTTCTAACTGGCCACATGACTGTTAAAAGCCCCTCCCCACATTATGTTCATTTAGCCCCACTCTGGATCTAGACTCTACCTTCTAGATGGTTCCCTGCTAGTCCCCATCCTTCAGGGTCTCAACTGCCCTATAATGCTGGCAGCTAGTACCAGCTTGACAAGACTCCCATTGTGACTCAATCTCACATCACTCATTGGCAGGATGACAATTTTCTTAGGCCCAAGTCCCACTTGGAACATTGGCAGTAGAGGCTCAACTACCTTAACAGTGTATGATTTTTGCATTTAAGCCCAATCCTGTTAAGGTCAATTTACCTATACTATATCGTGGGAAACGGAGGTAAGGTTTGGTCTAATTAGTAACTCTGATCTCCTAATACTCATGTCCAGGTGTATGTTGTCTTTCATGACACACCTAAATTCATTATTCTAAGCTCTACCCACCTTTGAATGCAACCTTTTACCTGTAACTGGTAGGAATCCCACATGAGTATGTGTGACACATTGACAATGTGACAAGAGACACAAGCTCAGCCTCTTTAGTTAATGCAGAAGTAATCAAATATTAACTGCAAAGGTAGTTTTCCCAAAACAAGCACTTCCATTTACAGAATACAGTTGTCAGTCACATTTCCACCAAAGGAAAAAAAAAAAAAGGGAGCCACACAAGTATGTAGTCATCTTTATTGTAATTCATAAATACATTATAAACAGACCTGCATCTTTAAGACATACTTAGGATCTCATAGGCTTCTGTTCTCCATTCAGTTATGTAGTTATAAATCCCAGTTTACTGAGAATAGTAGAAAGCCAAGTAGTATCTTAAGTTCCTTAGGACAAGTTTTCTCTTCATAGGCATTCTGGAATCTTTGGGCTTTGTGGGTCAAAGGACCAGACTGTTTTAATAGACATGGCCATATTTAGTCCCGTCCGCATTAGTCAAATTTTACTGGGCACCTGTCCTATAGAATACTCCACTTGTTCCCCAAATTTAGTATTAACAGCAGTTTGAAAAAATGGGTCAAATATGCCCAAGCTTCCAAACTTCCAGGCTTATCAGCATTTATCATTCATTTTACCAACCCTCCCTGCCAAATAAAGGACCCAAAAGGTTAACAGCCAATGTTAGGTGAAGCTCCTCTTCTCTCCTGAATGAAAACAAATAAAGAGGATCAGACTCATAATCACAATCTCACTAAAAATTTCGAGCTTTCATGAGATGTTTCCTGCATGGTTTGTCTCCTCAGTCATGGTCCACAGGACTCTGAGAAGCTGTAGGAATATGCAGGCGCAGACTCAAGGCCCAGCTTCATCTCCAACGTTGTGGAAAGGGACTATACGTCATGGGGCAGGGCCCTATGCTCCCATAGGCCACCTGGACAGAGCCCGGGGAGAGTGACCTCCCGGGTGTATCCACGTTGGAATGCCCATGATTAAACAGCATCACCCTCAAAGGATTTAAGAAATTTCATTTCTCCCCATTCCATGCTACACAAGTGAATGTGACAAAAGCCTGTTAAAAACCCAGTTGTTACTATGGTCTCATGGGTTCTCTACTTAATTACTCAGGGTCTTAGCAATATTTAGGTACATACACCCATCTTCATCTCAGGGAAAGGGCTTGTACGGGAGACCAAATCCTTGGTAACCATACACAGACTTTGAGGTTCTATGCACATTTGCTTTAACTATGATTTGCATGCACACTTTGATAATCTTGACTTTGGTAACCAAATTCACCCCAACTGTTAAGAATTTTCCCATTAGCAGAGAAGTTTCCACCCTATCACATGACAATTAAAGACATGAAAATATTAACTAATACTGAGTAACAAGCTATCTTCCCAGATAGGAGCATACATCTACAAAACTGTCAACATGTCGGGACGCCTGGGTGGCTCAGTTGGTTAAGCAGCTGACTTCGGCTCAGGTCATGATCCCAGCGTCCTAGGATCGAGTCCCACATCGGGCTCCTTGCTCCACAGGGAGCCTGCTTCTCCCTCTGCCTCTGCCTTCCACTCTGTCTGCCTGTGCTCGCTCGCTCTCTCTCTGACAAATAAATAAATAAAATCTTAAAAAAACAAAAAACAAAAAAAACCCTGTCAACATGTCAACAAAATGCAGCAAAGTTTCTATCTGGGTGTATTAAATGGCAGGAACATATTAATGAAAAGGAACTGACCTAGGGTGACTTAAATGTCAACGGGAAAACACAAGCCAAAAACAATTCTTACCCCAAATTCTTTGGCTTACTTACCTGGAATCAATTTATTTGGAATCCTGAGCGATCCCTGCAAAGCAAAGTAGGCAAGAACTTAATCTAGTAATACAGCAGCTGATAAGAGATTTTTCTTTCCTAGATCCAGACAGAGGGTGCTCTACAGAGCTGTTTCCTGCATGGTTTGTCTCCTCAGTCATGGTCCAGAGGACTCTGAGAAGCTGTAGGAATATGCAGGCGCAGACTCAAGGCCCAGCTTCATCTCCAACGTCGTGGAAAGGGACCATACGTCACGGGGCAGAGCCCTATGCTCCCGTATGCCACCTGGACAGAGCCCGGGGAGAGTGACCTCCCAGGAATATCCACGTTGATCACTGTCATTTACTAACTTGCAAGCTAATGAGCTAGAAATAAATTTCAACCAGTTGACCGCTACTTCCCCAGAATATCCATTTTGGGGTGGGCCCTGAATTCACAAGTGCCAACGAAACTCGAGTTAAAGACCGATCAGCAGTCTCTTGTTAGTGATCTAAACGCACTTTCAGCCAGGAACCCCAAACATATTTGCAAACCCCAACAGGCGATTAGCACTACTTTCAAAGAAATAGCAAATGCAGAGCCGCTGACACAGCAATTACGGCTCCTACCCATAAACCGGTCATCAGGAGTCGTGACCTCTCCCTTCATCATAAAGGAATTGAGGAATTAAGAATCGTCCGTTTCGAAATCGATTAAGCTCAGATGGGTGTCAGAATTAAAGGACCCGCATGCAGTTCCACCGCCTCGTGGGAGACAAGCTCATTAAGCCGGGCGATAGGCAACGGGGCGGGGGTGGGCCGCGCATTTAACGACCGGCGGGAGAGGTGGCACCTCTGCAGGTTTCAGCGCGAGCGCCTTAGATTATAGGCAAGATCCGCGGCTGGCGAGGCCTCAGCGGCCCACATCCGGCCCAATTCCGCTGCACGAGTAAGTGTAGTTAGCACGGACACCGCTGAAGGGAATCCTGGAGAAGAAGAAGCCTAAAAGGCAATCTAGTTGGCGAGACCCGAGTACTAGACCTAGAACTAACGAATCGAACGGGTAAATAGACTCACCAGCCGCCCTAAGCGCAAAGCCGCAACTCTCGAAAAGGCCGAGCAACTCCCCGGGCATCTATATTTATACCTCCTGAAGCGCGCGGAAGTCAAGGTTTATCTATTGCGCCTGCGCATCGCCCTGCGCAGTTAGGGAACCGGAAATTCGCTAAGGGTTCTGGGAACCACTGAGCCTTAAGCCCCACCCCTACCTGGTTCGGAGGCTTTTCGCGACAATAGGGCCCTCGCGCGGGAACCTTGCTGGGGAACGAAAATGATTGAAGCGGGGTTTAGAAATATGTAGTCCTTGCTGAGTGGCAAGTTCACTTTTCAGCAATCAGCTAACTCAATCTGCAGGATGTACGCTCAAATAAAGTCGCCACCCCCCTCCAACACTTTGGGGTAATTATATGCAAAATCGAAAAAGCCATCTAGAAAAATGCACACTCACAAAAGCGATTGAATCCTCCCTGTCATATGTGAAATTAAACATTTGATAAATGAGTAGATAAATAGGACAGAAATACTTCTACACGAACTGGCTAATTTTTTTTTTTTAAGATTTTACTTATTGGGGCGCCTGGGTGGCTCAGTCGGTTAAATGGCTGCCTTTGGCTGAAGTCATGATCCCAGCACTGTGGGATCGAGCCCCGCGTAGGGCTTCTGGCTCAGCAGAGTATCTCCCACTCTGTACTCTATCTCGTGCTCTTGTTCTCTCAAGTAAATAAATAAAATTTTGAAAAAGAAAAGTTTTTATTTATTTATTTATTTATCGGAGAGAGAGAGAGGAGAGAGAGAGAGAGAAAGAAAGTACGAGCAGGGAGAGAAAGAGAGACAGAAGCAACCACCCGCTGAGCGGGGAGCCTTTTTCGGAACTGGAATGACCCTAGGGAGGATGCCACTTAACCGACTAAGCTACCAGGAGCCCAAATAAATAAATAAATAAATAAATAAATAAATAAATAAGGAATTGGCTAAAATCAAAACCCTCCTATACAGAACAATGGATATACGTATTTAATACAAATGAACTGTACACTTAAAAATGGTTAAAAAGGTAAATTTTACATTAAGCACATTTTAACACACGCTCCCCTAATATAAAGAAGTAGGCAAATAAAGAATTCTGGGGATGCATATTACATGTGAAATGTTGCAAATGTGATAGAGTTTTGAATATGGTGTTAAGCGAATAAAGATTAGGTAATAGGTAATAATGAGTGGAAATATTTATAGTGTTCCTCCTAAAAGATTTTGTGCTCCACCCCCTTTTTAAAAAAAAGATTTCTACTTATTTTTTTTGAGATCCAGACAGAGGTAGAAAAAGGGAAAGAGATACCACTCAAGCTGGGAGGAGAGGGAGAAGCAGGCTCCCCACTGAGCGGGGAGGGATTCCCAAGGCAGGACCCTGGGATCAGGATTTGAGCAGAAGGCAGATGCTTAACTGACTGGGCCCCCCAGGTGCCTCTGTGCTGAATTCTTTGTGTAGGTTATTTACTAGAATTCTAAGACAGTGGTATTATTACCTAGATTTAAAGATGTGAAACATGCCCAGAGCAATGGTTTTTAAAGCAAAGTTGTCAAACCTTGGGGGTTTCTGAGACTCTTGGGGATCCATGAGGTCAAAACTATTTCATAATAATACTTAGACTTTTTTTTTTTTGCCTTTTTCACTGTGTTGACTCTGCACTGATGCTATAAAGTGAAATGGTGGATAAAACTGCTGGTGCCTTAATGAGCACTGGGTATTATATAAGACTGATGCATCACTGACCTCTACCTCTGAAACAAATAGCATATTATACATTAATTAATTGAATTTAAATTTTAAAAATTGAGGTGCCTGGGTGGCTCAGCTGTTAAACGTCTGCCTTTGGTTCAGGTCATGATCCCAGGAGACCCGCATAGGGCTCCCTGCTAGGCAGGAGGCCTGCTTCTCCCTCTTCCTCTGCCCCTGCTTGTGTTCCTACTCTCGCTGTCTCTCTGTCAAATAAATAAATAAAATCTTTAAAAATAATAATAAATTAAAAAATTTAAAACCTGCCGATGCCTTAGTATGTTTTGAAGCTCTGTCACTAAACTGTATTGGTAACATTTTATCATCACAAGTTTGCAGTTTAAAAAAGTCAGTTTCTCAGGGCACCTAGGTGGCTCAGTGGGTTAAAGCCTCTGCCTTCAGCTCAGGTCATGATCCCAGGGTCTTTGGATCGAGCCCCGAATCAGGCTCTCTGCTCAGCAGGGAGCTTGCTTCCTCTTCTCTCTCTCTCTCTGCCAGCCTCTCTGCCTACTTGAGATCTCTGTCTATCTCTGTCTGTCAAATAAATAAATAAATAAATAAATAAAATATATTTTTTTAAAAAAAAGGTCAGTTTCTCAGACTCTTAGAAAATAGAAAGTGGTTGCCAGGGACTGTGGGTATATAGAAAGGGAGAATATTGTTCTTCATCTTCTTCTTCTTTTTTTTTTTTTTAATTTGTTTATTTGAGAGGGAGAACTAGAGAGAACACACAGAAGGAGTGGGAGAGAGAGAGAGAAGCAGACTCCCTGCTGAGCAGGGAACCGGAGGGAGGGCTGATCCCTGGACTCTGAGATCATGACCCAGGGCCGAAGGCAGATGCCTAACTGACTGAGCCACCCAGGCACCCTGGGAATATTGTTATTCAGTAGGTACAGAGTTTCAGTTTAGCAAGAGGAAAGAGTACTGGAAATTTGTTATACTGTAGTGTGCGCACAGTGACTACTGAACTGTATACTTAAACATAGTTAAAAAGGGCACATTTTATGTTTTTTGAGATCAAGAGTCCCATGGTCTTCCAACTCTTCATCTTAGTGTACCTTCAAAACAAGCATGTGTGTAATTGTTTCCATTTCACAGATCTCAGTTTCACTTAAGATTCAGGGAGTGGGGGGCACCTGGGTGGCTCAGTGGGTTAAAGTCTCTGCCTTCGGCTCAGGTCATGATCGACCCTGGGATCGAGCCCTGCATTGGGCTCCCTGCTCAGCAAGGAGCGTGCTTCCTCTCTCTCTCTCTCTCTGCCTGCCTCTCTGCTTACTTGTGATCTCTGTCAAATAAACAAATAAAATCTAAATAAATAAATAAAATTGTAAAGGAGTCAAAAAAACCAAAATGTTTGAGCACCAGTAGCATAAAGGAGAGAAGACAAATAATTCTGCTACTTGTCTGGCCATATTACCAGTATTCAGCTCCCTTTCAGTCACTCATTCAACATTTACTTAGTGGATATGATTTATTTGCTAAGCATTGTGCTAGATACAGGGAACTCTGACGTGAAACTTTTATTTTTTTTCTTTAAGATTTTATTTTGAAGTAATCTCTACACCCAAGTGGGGCTTGAATTTACAACCCCAAGATCAGGAGTCACAGGCTCTACCAAATAAGCCAGCCTGAAATGCTTTGCTGTGAGAGCCCCCGACTGGGAGAAATAGACGTACCGGCAAATGATAACTCAAGAAGTGCTGCATTCTGAGAACACAGAGGACAGAGCAACGGAACAATCTGAAGGCTGAAGGCAATTTCCTGGGAGTTAAAATTTGACCTCAGACTGGGAGGGTGGAAGGAAGGAGTGGAGTGTGGATCATGAGAACACTGCCGGCTGTGGAGCGAGCAGGACCGTGGTCTTCTGGGAAGGGGAAAAAGTGAGCTTGATGAGGAACACTGAAGGAAGAAGGGCCTACCCTTTTCACGAGACGAGAAAGTGGGCCAATGCTAGATCATAAACTCTGCTGTAGTCCAGGCCCAAGGGCTTGAATTTTATCTTGCAGGCAACTAGGGACCACTAAGTTCTGAAGTAAAGGATTGCTGTGACAAGCTTTGCATTTTACTTAAGTAATTAATTTAGTTTTACAATGATACTTTTTTTTTTTGAGATTTTATTTATTTATTTGACAGAGAGATCACAAATAGGCAGAAAGGCAGGCAGAGAGAGAGAGAGAGAGAAGCTGAGCTTCCCTCAGCTCCCTGCTGAGCAGGGAGCCTGATGCAGGGCTCGATCCCAAGACCCTGAGACCATTACCTGAGCCTAAGGCAGAGGCTTAACCCACTGAGCCACCCAGACTCCCTCAGCTTTGCATTTTAGAAAGGAAACTCTAGTGGCAATATTGGAGGATAGATTGGAAAGATCAGAGGTTATAGAGTCCCGTTATATTACGGTAGCTTCGAACTTTGATGGTAAACAAGGCAAGAGGAGATCTAGGAATCGAGAGACATTTCTGAGGTCGCGAGTGCACAGAATTTATTGTCTCACCGAACCTGCAGAGAGAGGAACTTGCAGATAATACCAAAGTTTTAGGCTTATGAGAGTGAACATAGGTGGTCCTCTAACTCCAATGATTGAGAAAGTAGGCTGTGGAGGTAGACAGTAAGGTCACATTGGTGGTGCAGAAAAGTTACCTTGGGAACATCTGGGTGTATAGATGTCCAAAGGGCAACTGGATATAGGGTTGGATTCCAGCAAGGAATCTAAGTCGCAGAGAGATATAGAAATTGTAAGAATAAGAGTGGTAGCTGATGTCACCTTGGGAGGGCAGGGAGAGTGACAAGAGGACATATAAATATTGGTCAGGAAAGAAGTCACCAGGGCAGAGAAAGCATGATCAGAGAACTGGGCGACAGGGGGGTCTGAAAAGCCAAGGAAGTTTTGCGGACTAGGACATGGCCCAAAGCATCAAATGGTACAGAACAGTCAAATACATTAGGAGCTGGAAACAGGTTTGGGAAGTGGCAGTTAACTGAGAAGTCACTGGTGACCTCAGGCAAAGCCATTTCATTTTGGATTTAGTTTAGATTTTGATGAGGTGAGTGACTCTGGCTTTAGAAATGGAAAGTGGTGTGGAGAGACCAGAGGTCCTAAGCCAATGTCAAGTAGCATATTCAGTTGCCATCGGCATCACTTCTCCCTTTGCCACGGGTCACTCATTTAGCTCCTTTGCTTGGACTGTGCAGGAATTTAAATTAACATTAGAATAGATTATGTCAAGGGAGGGTAGGAAAAGCTGGAGGTAGGTAATAAGTTTACGAGAAAAAGATCAAGGGAAGATTTTTTCCTGGGGGTGGTGGTTAGGAAGGAGATAAATACTGAATGAATGAATGAATGAATGAACGAATGGTGTGTCTCTTCAGTACCAGATAGAGGAAAATTAATGATGTTTGTCTCTGTCAGATGACCTCTAGGCTTTTTTGGGGCAAGAAATTGATGCTACTCACACGAGACAGACTGACCAAGTGGCCCAGGTTGCTGGTGGTTCCTGCTTTATGCTTTATGTCTCCTAGAGCTGGAACTGAATAGAGCCTTGAAGCAGTGGTTTGGGCTGTTTTGGTTTCAGGGCTTGGCTTCTCTTTGTTGTGCATTCTTACCTTTCATAGGTATACTTCCTATCCCATGCCCTCCCATTCAGTATCTGCTGTACTTACTCTTCTTGGTCGCCAACTATAGTCCTCCCTGGCCTGGGCACACTAATCTAAATCCCTACGGACCCTAAATTCATTCATCGTTTCAGCAAACTCCGAGCAAGGTGCAACTTCTGTGGACAATGCTTAACCTCAAAAGAGCAGTGGCAATGTGAGATCTCTTTGGAGCTTCGGCCCCTGTGGGGTCTTTGGAGGGCTAGGAGAAGGAAAATCTGGGAGCAGACAGAACTCAGTGACATGAGTAGTTCTGACTCATGGTTTCTCCTCTCTTGGTAAAGGGTGGTGTACTCATCAAAGCCATTCTCTGAAGTGACAAGAGGAAAGTGAGTCATTCGGTGGGGCCACCTCGACTGACACTGGGCTGCTTGCCCGAGGGCTACATGAGGAAGGAACTGTCTGTCCTACTGCGCCATCAGCCTAAAGTCTACTTCTGTGTGGTCCACACAGGGTAAATCCTTGTAGGACAACTGACTATACACAAAGAGTGATTACAGGCCTTGACCTTCAGGAGGGGACTTTACCTCCCAGGTTCTTCCCTGGTAACAGGAGTGTATTTCCCCTTACCTCCCGGATTAGGGGTGGGATCGGCAGGATAATGGACCTGGTGCCATAGCTGGTATATACTACAGGAGTGGCGGGTGGTCACAGTTGGCTTTCCTCTCTCCGCAGCCCATTCTTTTTCTACTTGTGTGCACAGACAGAAACTTCACTGATCTCACCTCTCGCGAAACTTAATATTCTTCTTCTTTTTTTTTTTTTTAGGATTTTATTTATTTATTTGACAGAGACAGCAAGAGAGTGAACACAAGCAGGGGGGGAGTGGGAGAGGGAGAAGCAGGCTTCTCGCTGAGCAGGGAGCCCGATGTGGGGCTCAATTCCCAGGACCCTGGAATCATGACCTGAGCCAAAGGCAGCCGCTTAACAACTGAGCCACCCAGGTGTCCCTACACTTAATATTCTTAGTATTATTTTCCCCCCTCATTTACTTCTCATTTAGGGTGACTAGCAGCATTTTAAGTTAGCTTAAATCTTTTGGAATAAGGTAAATCAAAAAAATAAGCACCTCATACCAGAGTAATAGTTTGGCTTTTTTTTAATTCTAAAATACTTTATAATTAATATTGATAAGAAGACTGATATACAACGCAATTATTTACTTTACAAGGAGATTCTGTACATCAGGGAAACATCTTGAAGTACAATACATCATTTATTTCTTCTTTACATTATGATTGTGAATTGTTACTTACACAAAAAGGGAACACAAAATCCATTATATATATATATGTATACGTATATATATAAAAACACCTGAAAAGACTTGATCCCCAAAGCGTATAGTTTCAAAAGGACATGATGAGATGAAAGACGAACTAGAGTGCTTGGCGGCACAGAGAGCAGATAAGTAGCTCAGGTAATCAAATCCTGTTTCAAACTTGGCACATGAAGGCAAAGCCAGGCAGCGGAAGAAGGGTTTGAAAATGTCACTTCAAGTCACAGAGAATGCTGGCATCAGCCAAACAGTCTCCAAACCGACCCAAAAGAACAAGTCATATGTGTGGCCACCTTACATACAGACCTCTGACAACTGTGTAGAACTGTCACTTTTCCTGTAGTCACACCGAATGTAATGAGCTTCAAGGAGCTGTGGCCCCACCAGTTTCATAGCTGCAAAGCATGTGACAGTAACTGAGAAATCCGAAGACTTCTCTATTCCCCATACAGAGAGAAAACACTCCCTTTCATGGTCACCTCACCTCCTTCGTTTTGACCTGATATTCTGATTTTTTCAGCAAATATCACAGGGACATAAAAGCAGAAAACAAGGAATGTCTACTTAACAGTTGCGAAAGAACAGGGACCGCAGAAGAAATCTATGAAACAGCCACTGTTTTATGAACATTAAAATAAGGGGAAAAAAGCCACATTCATCAGTTAAAAAAGGAACTATTTTTTTTCCCCCACTTAGTATGGACAGGTATTAGACAGGTATTAGAAGGAAAGGATGAGGCTGTATGGTTTTCAAAATAAAAACTCAAAGAAAGCAAATGAATTTTGTTTTAGAAAATCATATTAGTACGTATTACAAATACAAGGGGTGGGGACTGAGTCCAGGCCGGGGCACTGAGGATACTGGCGACTGCTTGGCAGAGGACGGGTACATGAGGGGGAGGCTGCCAGAGCGGGTACAGTCAGCAGGAGGGAAGGGGAGCGCGCAGCAGGAGGGCCAGCAGCACTGAGGAGAAGGGAGGAGTGGGTCATGATGGCGCCCCTCTACTTCCTCCTCCAGAGACACCTTCTGGTCCAGCACCCATGTCCCTAGATCTTACAGTGACCTTAGGGGGCGGGAGGGGAGGTCCAAGGAGGACAGCTGCTCCCACGGAGTTGCCACAATTCTGTTTTACAGAGGAGAATACACCTATTGTTCAGAATGATTTAGAATCTCATTTGGTATGACAAAAGTACAACAGCTTATAACATTTAAGCCATGAGTTTGTTTTCTGCCAAGTTCGCATGAACAATAAAGGCCTTTTTTGGTGTTGGTTTTGTCTGTAGAAAACATATATGCTTTCTCATTTTCCTAACTTGGAATCTAGTTGCAGCTCAGATTGCTTCATAGATAGGAAAAACACAAGTTTCTAGCACGTCTTCAAGATTTTTTTTTTTCTCTTAAACTTTAAAAATAAAAATCAGGATGACTTGTGCTGAAAAGGAAGAACATGTCAGATCCTGAGCTTCTCTGAGGCCTGATCGCTGGAAGAGGCCTGTATTGCTGTGTTACGAGAGGTATAGTACGGTGTTTTCAACGGACGTGCCAGTGTGGTGTGGAGGCATGCCCTGGAGGTGGGGGCCCTTTTGCCGGAAGGCTGGCGGCCTCCAGAAGGTTCTTCCCACCACCAGCTGGATCTGACAGCTGGAATTTGGTGCCTGCACAAGGTGCACTCCCAACCAGGACGGAGCAGGTAAGGCGAACGGTGCAAACTGTGCCCCCGCATAGGCAGTCATCTTGGGGTGAGGGTGCGGGTGGCCCGGAGCGTGGGTGGCTGGTGAGGAGGACCCCACAAGTATGCTGCAGTATCCTAGGGTTCAACGGCACTGGAAAGATGCTCAGTTTTGCCCAGAGCAGCACACGACCACCCATTCCAGTGAAATGCTACGTTCACAGAAGTGCTGTTCGCCCGGAGCCACATCCCAGAGGACTCAACCCTGGCTGTGCGGGGAAGTGCAGAAATTCCTTCCACATGACTCTGAAGACTGAAGCAGCCAAGCAGCCCTGTGTTGGGAGGTTTAGTTGTTCTCTCAGACTTCAGTGTCACGGACGATGGTAGCTAAAACAAGACGAGCAGAAAGAGCCGAGTTACCAGATACTGTAGACTCCTTTGCTGCAATTACACTCTCGTTTATCAAAATTGCCTCTTTGCTACTCTAATTCTACCTGACTTTTCTTCTTCTTTTTCTTAAGTCATCTCCACGGCCAGTGTGGGGCTTGAACTCATGACCTTGAGATCAGATGCTCTACTGACTGAGCCCAGCCAGGCGCCCTGTTTTCCTTCTTCTTTAATTGCTTTTCCTCAGAATGCTTTCCTAGTTCATTTTCCTGTCCATCCGTTACATACAAATAATTTTCCCCTTTAAAAACCACTATCTTGGGGGGCGCCTGGGTGGCTCAGTGGGTTAAAGCCTCTGCCTTCGGCTCAGGTCATGGTCTCAGAGTCCTGGGATCGAGCCCTGCATCGGGCACTCTGCTCAGCGGGGAGCCTGCTTCCCTCTCTCTCTCTCTCTGCCTGCCTCTCTGCCTACTTGTAATCTCTGCCTTTCAAATGAATAAATAAAATCTTAAACAAACAAACAAACAAACAAAAAACAACCACTATCTTGGGCGCCTGGGTGGCTCAGTGGGTTAAGCCTCTGCCTTCAGCTCAGGTCATGATCTCAGGGTCCTTGGATCGAGTCCTGCATCGGGCTCTCTGCTCCGCAGGGAGCCTGCTTCCTCCCCTCTCTCTCTCTCCCTGCCTGCCTCTCTCCTTACTTGTGATCTCTCTCTGTGAAATAAATAAATTCTTTAAAAAAACAAACAAACACTATCTTTTCTCATAATTTTATATCTTGAGGCTTTGCTTTCTCCCTGGACTTGCAGCCTGAACACCCAAACTTCCTCTATGAATCTCCGCCTCAATGTGTCACAGGGTCATGGGGCTCAGCATACAGTGTTTTCCAATTTGCTTACTGTGCATCTTCCCCTTTTAAAATAAAAGCTATGGGGCACCTGGGTGGCTCAGGGGGTTAAGCCTCTGCCTTCGGCTCAGGTCATGATCCCAGGGTCCTGGGATCGAGCCCCATATCGGGCTCCCTACTTAGCAGGGAGCCTGCTTCGCCCTCTCTCTCTGCCTGCCTCTCTGCCTACTTGCGATCTCTGTCTGTCAAATAAATAAATAAATAAAATTTTAAAATAAAATAAAATAAAATAAAAGCTGTGGCTCAGTGGGTTAAAGCCTCTGCCTTTGACTCAGGTCATGATCTCAGGGTCCTGGGATTGAGCCCCGCACCAGGCTCTCAGCTCGGCAGGGAGCCTGCTTCCCCCCTACCCCTCTACCCGCCTCTCTGCCTACTTGTGATCTCTGTCTGTTAAATAAAGAAATAAAATAAATAAATTTTAAAAAAAGCTTATCGAGGATGGGAACTTTATCCTGTTCCAGGCTATCTTCCAAGCACCCAGAACTGCTATCTACCAGGCAGTAAGTACTCAATAAGTATTTGCTAAATAAATGTCCCAAAGTGTTCACCTCAACTCATCGACTTCATAAACCTCAAAAATCACAAGTTCGAAATCTTGTCACTTGACTACTTCCTTTAATTCATCCTTGGAATCAAGAGATAGCCCGATCTTGAGTCTATGCTTAAAATACGTTTTGTTTTATTTTATTTTTAAAGATTTTATTTATTTAATTGACAGACAGAGATCACAAGTAGGAAGAAAGAAAGAGAGAAGGGGAAGCAGGCTCCCCTCTGAGCAGAGAGCCCGATGCAGGGCTCAATCCCAGGACTCTGAGATCATGACCTGAGCCGAAGGCAGAGGCTTTAACCTACTGAGCCACCTAGGTGCCCCAAAATATGTTTCTTTTTTTCTTTTTTTAAAGATTTTATTCATTTATTTGACAGAGAGAGAGAGAGATCACAAGAAGTCAGAGAGGCAGGCAGAGGGGGAGGGGGAAGCAGACTCCCTGTTGAGCAGAGAGCCTGATGTGGGGCTCCATCCCAGGACCCTGAGATCATGACCTGAGCCGAAGGCAGAGACTTAACCCACTGAGCCACCCAGGCACCCCCAAAAGACGTTTCTTTAAAAGATTTTATGTATTTACCTGAGAGAGAGCACGTACCAGCAGGGGGAGATGCAGAGGAAGAGGGAGAAGCAGACTGCCTGCTGAGCGTGGAGCCTGTTGTTCAAACCTCTCTCGCGCTTTGTCACGATCACGTCCCTGGTTTGAGCTACCAGTGTGCTCACTGTGACTATTTTAGTGACTTCCTAACTGGTTTCCTTGCGGCTAGCTTCTCCAGCCTTCCACGGCACCTGCCAGAGCTCCAGCAGAATCCTAGCCTAATCCTAGCTCCACCTGCATCCTAGCCTGACAGGCAAAGCTCTTCAGCGTCTGACCATAACCCATCGCTCGGATCTTCTCCTCCCCACGCTGCTCCCACAGGTCCCTGCTCCAGCTACACGTTGTCACCCGGAGACAAGGCACACTTCCTCATCTCCTCCAGCCTTGTTGATGCTGGTCCTTCTGCTTACAGTGCTGTTTGGTAATGCTGGTTCTTTCCTTCCTTCCTTCCTTTTTTTTTTAAGCTTTTTTTAATTTATTAATTTGACAGAGAGAAATCACAAGTAGACGGAGAGGCAGCCAGAGAGAGAGAGAGAGATAGGGAAGCAGGCTCCCCGCCGAGCAGAGAGCCCGATGCGGGACTCGATCCCAGGACCCTGAGATCATGACCTGAGCCGAAGGCAGTGGCCCAACCCACTGAGCCACCCAGGCGCCCCTCCTTCCTTCCTTCTTGTCCAAATAAATTCCTTCACATGCTTTAAGACTCAGTCTAAGTATACCTTCTCTATGACCCTTTTCCTTGAATGCTGCTCACTATAGTACTTTATTACTATTAGAATAACAATGAGAACGGCTAACACTGACACAGCTAGGAAATGGTCACGAAACCTGGCAGATTCAAGATTCGGAACAACTGAGGCATTTATCATACTGATTGCACTATACTGAGTAGCTTCCAGATTAGAGTACAGTCTCCTTGCTGACAAGTATGGCTTGATATTTGAGTTCATGTTACAATGCCCTGAGTAGTGTTATTGCTGTTCAAAAAATCTTCCTTCTATACTCCTATCAAAGTTCAGTACAAAAAAATTCTGTAGTTATGGGGCACCCAGGTGGCTCAGTGGGTTAAGCCTCTGCCTTCAGCTTGGGTCATGATCCCAGGGTCCTGGGATCGAGCCCCGCATTGGGCTCTCTGCTCAGCGGGGAGCCTGCTTCCTCCTCTCTCTCTGCCTGCCTCTCTGCCTGCTGGTGATCTCTCTCTGTCAAATAAATGAATAAAATATTTTTTTTTTAAGATTTTATTTATTTATCAGAGAGAGAGAGAGAGGGGGAGAGAGCGAGCACAGGCAGACAGAATGGCAGGCAGAGGCAGAGGGAGAAGCAGGCTCCCTGCTGAGCAAGGAGCCCGACGTGGGACTCGATCCCAGGACGCTGGGATCATGACCTGAGCCGAAGGCAGCTGCTCAACCAACTGAGCCACCCAGGCGTCCCTAAATGAATAAAATCTTAAAAAAAAAAAATTCTGTAGTTAAAAAAAACCAGGTCACCTGAGTGGCTCAGTCAGTTGAGCGTCCACCTCTTGGTTTCAGCTCAGGTCATGGTCTGAGGGTCATGGGATTGAGGCCCGTATCCGGTTCTGTGCTTGGTGTAGAGTCTGCTTGAGATTCTATCTCTCCCCCCTCTGCCCCTTCCCCTGCTCATGCATGTTCTCCAAAATGAATAAATAAATCTTAATAAATAAATAAATAAAAAAAAGCAACATTTGCCTGTATTGTGATGGAAAAATGTTTAACAACATTTTATCTTCTAACTTAGCTTATTTGCTTTTTATAGCAAACTGTAATCATCACTGTATCATTCTATCTTCCCTCATTTAGCCTTTTTTTTTAATGTTTATTTTTAGTAATTTCTACACCCAATGTGGGGCTTGAACTCACGACCCCAAGATCAAGAGGTGCATGTTCTTCCAACTGAGCCAGCCAGGTGCCTCTGGCTTTTTATAAATGTTCTGAGAGTCACCTACATACTTTCACAGATTCTGTTTGTAGCCAGCTAATGCTTTAGGTTTTGGGTGGGTCCTTAATTATAACCATAGTTCTGCATCAAAATACTTCTTGGTTTGTTTCATGAAGACAGCTAACTAAAATGAAATTTATACACTGACTTGGTAAGATCAGCAGTGACAGAGACTGAGGTCTCGTCTAACCCAACAACAATTTCCTCACACATACCCTGGGACAGTGAGGTGTAGGAGGAGAGCATCCAGGGGCTTCCAGTCAGTCATTCTTTTCTCCAGTCCTGGTTCTGGAACTTAATGAACCCTTCTGGGCCTGTTTCATATCTTTCTTTCTTTTTTTTTTTTTTAGGTAAGCTCTATACCCAGTGTGGGGCTTGAACTCACAAACCCCCACATCAAGAGTCTCATGCTCCACCAACTGAGCCAGCGAGGTGCCCTGACCCGTTTCTTCATCAACAAAATGGGGATATTAACAAAACCTCCAGGTCTATTGCAAGGATGAAATGATACACATAAAATACTACACTCAGTCAGGCATTTCCTACAGCCTCTTAGTTTGGTCCTTGTCCCTTTCCCTTATGCAGTCTTGCAGTCAGCATGCTGTGTCCTTCTTTTAATGATGTCCTTAGAGTCCTTCCCATTGGAAACCCCCTTATGTTGGTGTTGTGGGGGAGCTCTACTTAGCTCACAGTATTTGCATCTTCTGGGTCTTACCGTGTAAAATGTTTGCTCTCTTCATGAACCTCCATTTCTGAGCTTTTAAATTCATTTAATTCTTTTCGTATGGCAGCCTGCGGAGTAGAAACAAAGATGTTTCAGCATCTTTCGTCTGCCCCAGTACAGCCGTGTCATCTGCCATCTATTCTCTATCGTGCTTAACTTCGTGAGCCACGGCAGCCCGCAGTGGGCAAGCCAGAGCGAGGAGAGAAGCCAGGTCCGCACGCCGAGCCTGATACACATCGCCCTCCCTGACACCATTCAGCTCGCAATAAACTGAGTATCTTCACTCAGATCAAAACACTCACAGAGCTTAAAAGAGATATTGTAGCTTTTATAGTTTCCACAGCACATAAAAATGTCTTTCCTGTGATAAAAGTGAAATCCATAATTACTAAAATAAACCACACAAACTCCCTCCAACCAAACCCAATCACGTTAAAATGTGTCTTAATTTCCTTCCAGATCTCTGGATTCTGTGACAGAGCAAAGACTTTCTTTTCTTTCGGATGTGGCGGCAGTAGAGTCATTAGTATAAAGTTTTGGTTCCTACGTCTGTACCTTGATTAGAAATTTAACATTATAGCAGAAGTAAAGGGTTTTTCCCTTCTAGTTAGTGTCTTACATTCTTCAGAGAGTGAGAAAGACAAACGAACAGCCACCTACCTTGTCAGCAGGGGTCAGTTTGGTCCAGGGTTTGTCGGCTCGCCGGTCATAATCCTGAGCATCTGTCACCTCCACGTATTCATTAAACCTCAGGATCTTCCTGGCAAGTAGTTCAGCCACAGTCGGCCTTTGACTGAGCTGAAAGAAATGGAGCCTCTTAATTCACTATGCCAGGAATTGGGCGTCAAACAGGCATTCCAACCGCCTCTGATCCAGAGCTCCAGCCTTGGTGGCACAAAGAATTACCTGGGGGCCTTTAGACACCAGATTCCTAGGTCCACTCCCAGAGATTCTGGGTATTGGGAGATTTTGTTTTGTTTTTAAAGTTCCTGAATGCCCAGCTAAACTGAGAACCACAGCTATAAACCAGTATAACCAGTATAACCGGTGCCTCTCAAACTTTAATATGCATACAGATTGTTTGGGGACCTGGTTAAAATGCAGATTCTGATTTGGCAGGGCTGAGGTGGGACCTGAGATTCTGCATCTCTTGCAAGCTGCCAGATGATGCCAACGCTGCTGGTCCGTGGACCACGTATTGGGTAGTGAAAGGATTAGGGCTATAAATTCATATATAATACATTTGAAAGTGAGGACATTTATTTTTTATTTTTATTTTTTTAAAGATTTTATTGGAGAGAGAGAGTGAGCAAGAGAGCACAAACAAGGGGGAGTGGGGGAAGCTGCCTCCCCACTGAGCAGGGAGTCCGACCTAGGGCTCAACCTTAGGACCCTGAGATCATGTCCCAAGGTGAAGGCAGATGCTTAACTGACTGAGCCACCCAGGTGCCCTGAAAGTAAGTACATTTAAGATGAAAGCAGTAGGGGTGCCTGGGTGGCTCAGTGGGTTAAAGCCTCTGCCTTCGGCTCAGGTCATGATCCCAGGGTCCTGGGATCAAGCCCTACATCGGGCTCTCTGCTCAGGGGGGAGCCTGCTTCCTCCTCTCTCTCTCACTGCCTGCCTCTCTGCCTACTTGTGATCTCTGTCTGTCAAATAAATAAATAAAATCTTAAAAAAAGAGAGAAAGCAATATCTAGTGGGTAACATAAAGGGTAAATTTCCTTTTAATATGAATAATGCCCAGATTCAGTAATGAATTATGATTTAAGGTTGTACAATCAGGTCACCTGAAGGCATCAAGTCCAGCTGTGCCATTTAGCTAGCCTCAGAACAACGATGCTTCTGTTCCTGGGGAAGGGAAAAAGTGGGAGAAAAAAAGGAAGAAAATGTCTAGATCCTTTGTTTTTCTGGGCATTTAAAAAAAATTTTGTTTATTTACTTTTTAAAAAGATTTTATTTATTTGAGGAGAGAGTGAGCAAGAGAGAGCACAAGCAGGGTAAAGGGCAGAGGGAGAAGACGACTCCCTGCTGAGCAGGAAACCTGATGCGGGCTTGATCCCAGGATCCTGGAATCAGGACCTGAGCCGAAGGCGGCCGCTTAACCAACTGAGCTGCCCAGGTGCCCCTTTCCTGGGCATTCTTGTAAGTTTTAAGAAATATCTAGAGAATTCAGGCCAAACTGGAATCGATCAGAGGCAATTATAAACTAGGATGGTGGGAAGGAAAGGAAAAAGGGATTAATCCCTAAGTTTAAAAGCTAACATAGGTCTGGTACAGGAAAGTTTCTACCCTGTTTGATCTGGGACCAACAACAAAATCCCAGTTGGTGTTTTCATACTTTTCAGGTATCACTAAGGGTCAGTTCAATTCCTTCTGAGTAGAAAACCACCAGTTTTCCAGGCAAAACTGAATGCTACACACTCCCCCTGGTACCGTCTCTAAACTTCAACAGGTTTTAGAGTCCACATAAAACCCCAGGTTTACCAAATTTTTGCAAACATTAATGGGGCCCCTTCTTGTGCTAGGTGTTCTTTAAATAGTAAAAATGAAACAAAACAAAACAAAACAAAACCAAAAAACCAAAAAAACAAGCTCTTAAGAATGCAGTGTTATTTTCGGTATCTGCATCATGGATTCTATTTTCACAGCAATCTATGGCAATTCAAGTCAAATTCATTTATTTTTATTTTTATTTTTTTAGGTTTTACTTATTCATTTGAGAGAGAGGGGGAACCAATGAAGGGGAGGGGAAGTGGGAGAAGGAGAAGCAGACTCCCCACTGAGCAGGGAGCCTGACGTGGGGCTTGATCCCAGAACCCTGGGATCACGATCTGAGCCAAAGGCAGACGCTTAACTGACTGAACCACCCAGGCGCTCCCAATTCATTTCTTTCTAACCAAGCAGGTCATCCAAATACAAGGTATGTGATCAGTAGACAGCCTGAAACCGAACACTTGGGTTACATACCTTTCTAGTGAGCCGACGTTTAATTTCTCGTTTTTCGGCCTGCCGATCAGCTTCATTTTTAGCTACAGTCAACAGCCCAAAACAAAGAATATTACTTCAAAACAGCAATTTGCCTATCAAAGTTTTCAGTAATTACAGGGCAGTTATTTCTTATAGACTCCAAGTCAGAATAAAATACTAACTTTGGGGATGGCTAATCAAGACAATTTTCTCAACTGTAGAGTCGAATACTTAAAAGCAAATGTTAGCAGCACTATGGTACCAAAGCCAGCCAGTTGCCTGTGTTTTTAGCACCTGTGAGCTAAGAATGGTCTTTACGTTCTTCAATGATCATACAGGGAATGGCTTGGTATGGGCCTAGATTTCGTGTGATAGGTCTATAAAGGTCCCCAAGTTTAAAATTCACTTAGTGCCTAAACTGTATGTATCCACACAGTGATGAGAGAACAGGGGATGTGCTGGTCAGACCGAGCATGCCCCCAAGTGATGCTATGAAGCCTAATCCTCTCAGCGTGGAGGCTTTAAGGGCAAATTTCACCTGAGAGTCTGGAAAACGGAATCAAATGTGTATTAGATCAGAATGCTATTTTAGGAAGTTAGTTATGAACACAGAAAGAAAATGAAATACAGGGTCTTGTTTTGTGACTTCAGATGTATGAAATCTTCAGAGATGAAAAAGCAACTGGGCCTTGCTTTGGGCCCCAGGCCTCAAAGTGCACGAGGAAAAGGAAGGTCCCCTCCAAATGCAAAGCCACTACCTTCCCCGAAGGCAGAGAAAAGTTGGGCAGCATATACCATGTGCTGTGAAATCCTCCTATATGGCCAAGGCAGTCTCAGGATACATCAGAACAGAATTTTCTGGCACTTCCCAGTACACTAAGCAATAACACGGTATCTTATAAAAGAAGCTTGGGGGAACTCTGTTCCTTCAGGGGAAAAGATATGAGTGGTCCTTGCGGGGCTGGAACACCTTCTCCTTGACCCTTGTAGAAAATGCTTCTCTTCTCTAGCATGTATATTAAAGTCAGAAATATAAAGTCTGAGAAATTCTACCCAATTTTCTTCCCAGAGCTAGACTCACGTTGTAGTATGTTTCGCTGTTCCAGTTCTTCCGGTGTCGGTCTTTGACTCAGCCGTCTAAAAAGGAGATAAATAAGGATACTGTCCATTAAACGTCCCAAGCCTGCTTATGAAGATTTGTTTGGTCTCAGTTTATATTAGCCTCTACATTAGCAAGAAAGCAAGAGGTTTTTTTTAAAGATTTTATTTATTTATTTGACAGAGAGAGATCACAAGTAGGCAGAGAGGCAGGCAGAGAGAGAGAGAGGAGGAAGCAGGCTCCCTGCCGAGCAGAGAGCCCGATGCGGGACTCGATCCCAGGACCCTGAGATCATGACCTGAGCCGAAGGCAGCGGCTTAACCCACTGAGCCACCCAGGCGCCCGAAAGCAAGAGGTTTTTAAACTGTGCTGGTATTTCATTAGTTTCTCTGATTGTTTATGAAACAATTCTCATGTTGGAAGTGTTAGTACAAAAACCACAACATAAAAGAGAATTGTGCATGCAAACATGAGGCCAAAATTCCAGTTCTAGTTCTGATATTAATGAGCCCTGTCACCACAAAAAGTCTCAGTTAGATCCCCAGTGTAGTCATCTGTAAAATGAAGGTTTGGACTGGACGGCTGCCTCCCAAATAGATTTGCTAAAGAGCACAGAGTTTCAAGGCATACTATAGAAATTCTGATTCAGAAAACCAGGCACAAGGACTGAGATTTTCATGTATGTATTTTTTCAGTCCTTCCCATCCGACTCTCGTGTCTTCCTTTTGATTTTTAAACCAGTGAGTTAGCAACCACTGGAATTTAATCATACAAATGATATTCTATGATTCTATGATTTTAATTCTGGTTCTCTCTGTAAAATACTGATGAAGTTTCTCTTCTCATCCACAGTTTTGAGAGGCTAATCACCAACAATAACGTCGTCTCTGGGATCAGTTATTCACTTGTTACGTTTGATTTTTGCTTCTCAGTGTTTGAACTGCATGCTAGCAACCCTTTAGCTGGCTGCCTAGAGTACTCCCAGCCCCAATTTCTATATAATTTACAACATTCTTTATGTATTTTTTTTAAAAAGATTTTATTTATTTATTTATTTGTGGGAGAGAGAGAGAGAAAGAGAGAGAGCGCACACAAGCAGGCAGAGAGGCAGCAGAGGCAGAGAGAAAAGCAGGCTCCCAGCAGAGCAAGGAGCCTGATTCAGGACTTGATCCCAGGACTTTGGGATCATGACCTGAGCCGAAGGCAGTGGCTTGACTGACTGAGCCACCCAGACACCCCTTTTCTTTATGTATTTCAAAGTTTTTCTTGGTCACTCTGAGTAAGACCTTGCTTTTTAAATGTTCATCCAAAAAAAAAAAAACAAAAACAAAAACAAAAAAACCCCAACAAACAAACCCAGAAACAACAACAAAAAAAACCCCCACACTCCAGTAATGTCTAAGTGACATAAAATAAACCGCATGATTTGCTGTTTTTATATGTGTATATACTTGTGAAACCATCACCAAAATTACAATGAACATACCCACCAACCTTGTACTGGTGTCCTAGTGCTGCTGTAACAAATTACAACAAATTAGGTGGCTTAAAACCACAAAAATTTATTCTCTCACAGTTCTGGAGGCCAGAAGTCCAAAATCAAGGTGTGGGCAAGGTTGGTTCCTCCTGAACCTCTGAAGGGGATCTGTACTATGCCCCTCCACTAGCTTCTGGTGGGGCTGCCAGCAGTCTTTGGCATTCTCTGGTGCACAGACCCATCACTCCAATCTCTGCTTCTATAGTCACCTAGCACTGTCCTTGCATGTGTGTTTGAATCTGTGTCCAAATTTCCATCTTCCTTTTATATTTAAAATAGCCTCTATGCCCAACATGGGCTTGAACTCATGACCCTGAGATCAAGAGTCGAATTCTCCACCAACTGAGTCACCCAGGTGCCCCCTGTCCATTTGCTCCCCCCTCTTTTTTTTCTTTATAAAGATTTTATTTATTTATTTGACAGAGATCACAAGAAGGCAGAGAGGCAGGTAGAGAGAGAGAAGGGGAAGCAGGCTCCCCGCCGAGCAGAGAGTCCCGTGTGGGGTTCGATCCTGGACCCTGAGATCATGACCTGAGCCGAAGGCAGAGGCTTTTAACCCACTGAGCCACCCAGGCGCCCCTCCATTTGCCCTTTGATGGATATTTGTGTTTGCTGGATCCTATGGTTGATTTTTTTTAAAATAATTTTTTAAGGATTTTATTCATTTATCTGAGACAGAGAGAGATAGAGAGAGAGAGAGCATGAGCAAGGGAAGAGACAGAGGGAGAGGGAGAAGCTGACTCCCTGCTGAGCCAGGAGCCTGAGGCGGGGCTCGAACCCAGGACCCTGGGATCATGACCTGAGCTGATGGCAGAGGCTTAACCCACCGAGCTACCCAGGTGCCCAATGTTTTCCTCTTAAGAATCATGCTTTTGCAATTGTATCTGAGAAATCTTGTCCAACTCATATTCTTCTAGAAGGTTTGTAGTTTAAACTCTCATATTTATTTATTTTAAAAAGATTTTATTTACTTATTTGACAGTCAGAGATCACAAATAGGCAGAGAGAGAGAGAGGAGGAGGAAACAGGCTCCCCAGCGAGCAGAGAGCCCGATGTGGGGCTCGATCCCAGGACCCTGAGATCATGACCTGAGCTGAAGGCAGAGGCCTTAACCCACTGAGCCACCCAGGTGCCCCTAACTCTCATCTTTATTTATTCTGAGTTAATTTTTTGCATGTGATGCGAGGCATGAACTGAAGTAATTTTTGTGCCAGCGCCAGTTGTTAAAAGGACCATGAAATTATCTTTGTACCTTTATCAAAAATGAGCTGTACATATATGGGTGAGTATATTTCTGGACTCTCTTTTCTGTTCGTTTATCTTTATGTCAACACCATACCGATTAGGTTACTTTAGCTTTCTAATATGTCTTCAATCAGACTGTGTTAGTCCTCCAAACCCTGTTCTTTTCCTTAGCTGCTTTGGTTATTATAGTGTACTTTGTAATTCTGTAAGAATTTTAAAATCAGTTTGCCAATTTAAAAAAAGCTTTCTGGAGGGGCACGTGCACCCAAATGTTTACAGCAGCAATGTCCACAGTAGCCAAACTATGGAAAGAACCTAGATGTCCATCAAAAGATGTATGGATAAAGAAGATGTGGTGTATATATACAATGGAATACTATGCAGCCATCAAAAAGAAATGAAATCTTGCCATTTGCAAAGATGTGGATAGAACTAGAGGGTATTACACTGAGCAAAATAAGTCAATCAGAGAAAGACAATTATCCTATGATCTCTCTGATATGAGGAATTTGAGAGGTAGGGTAGGGGGTTTTGGGGGTTATAGAAGAAAAAAATGAAACAAGATGGGATTGAGGGAGACAAACCGTAAGAGACTCTTAATCTCACAAAACAAACTGAGGGTTGCTGGGGGGTATGTGGGTAGGGATAGGGTGGTTGGGTTATGGACATTGGGGAGGGTATGGTCTATGGTGAGTGCTGTGAATTGTGTAAGCCTGATGATTCACAGACCTGTACCCCTGGGGCAAATAATACATTATATGTTAATAAAAATAACTTTTAAAGAAAGCCTTCTGGGGGAGTAGTTTGGAATCGCATGCATTGGTATGTATATTTTTTAAAATTTATTTTTTAAAAACTTATTAATTTGACACACAGAGATCCCAAGTAGGCAGAGAGGCAGGCAGAGAGAGAGAGGAGGAAGCAGGCTCCTTGCTGAGCAGAGAGCCTGACTCGGGACTCGATCCCAGGATCCTGGGATCACGACCTGAGCCGAAGGCAGAGGCTTTAACCCACTGAGCCACCCAGGTGCCCCACATGTATTAATTGGTATCTTAATAACACTTGAGACTTCTGACCCATGAGTATGGTAATTCTCTTCCTTTATTTAGCTCTTCTTTACTTTCTTCAGCAGTATTTTATACTTCGCAGTGTACAGGTCTTACATAATCTTTTGTCAGATTTATCTGTAAATCTTTAAAGATTTTTAATGCTGCTGTTAACGGCTATTATAAATGTTAATCTGTTGTATTTTTAGGTTCCAGTTTCAGGTTGTTCATTGCTACTGTCTAACAAACCCTTCTAAGACTAGGACTCATGAAACAACACTCAAAGATGAGTAAACAGCTCTGTAGTGAAAGAAAAATCTATTATCAAAGATTCCCATTCTTTTTTTTTTTTTTTTAAAGATTTTATTTATTTATTTGACACAGAGAGAGACAGAGAGAGAGAAAGAGTGCACAAGCAGGCAGAGTGGCAGGGAGAGGGAGAAGCAGGCTCTTCACGGAGCAGGAAGTCTGACACAGGGCTCGAGCCCAGGACCCTGGGATCATGACCTGAGCTGAAGGCAGAGGCTTAACTGACTGAGTCACCCAGGCACCCCCAGATTCTTAACTAATTCCTATTCTTGATGTTCTCTGGCTGATACTCAGAGGGCTACAGTTCTTCATTAAGACTGCTATCCTGGCCAACAGTAAAGCCAGGTGTCTAAGGCACAAAAGGAGAAAATATCTCAATTAATGCACACCCTAAGTTATTTATTTTGTCAAGAATATGCCAAGAGTTCCGTTTCCTTTTCCTCACTCTACCAAAAGAAACATGTGAGTTGTTCAAACACCTGTTATACACACGGACTCTATGTATATGACATGTGTAGGAAGCTGGCCGGCATTCAGCTTCTTTATGATTTTGGTTCCAGCTGACTTGAAAAATACACTATACTATCACTTTGAAAGCAGGCAGTTACAGAGAACTTGTGAAATGGATACAACGAAAATATGGGTGTGATCTTTAATTGGGTTGGCAGCTCGCAATTGAGCAACTGGATAAATGACAGAGGAGTCTTGCTGTCCTGGGAAGCACCTGAATTCTCTAGAAACTTAAAAAAAAATTTTTTTTTTTGAAAAGTAGACGCTATGCCTAATATGGGGCCTGAACTCATGAATCCCAGATCAAGAGTCACATGCTCCACTGACCAAGCTAGCCTCTTTAGAAACTTTTTAAAAGCCATATTTATGGGCCCCTGGGTGACTCAGTCAGTTAAGCATCTGCCTTCAGCTCAGGTCATGATCTTGGGGTCCTGGGATCGAGCCCTCAGTCAGGTTCCGTGCTCAGTGAGGAGTCCAGTTATCCCTCTCCCTCTGCCCCTCCTTCCCACTCATGCTCTCTCTCAAATAAAAAAATGAGTAAAATCTTTAAAAAATAAAATAAAATAAAGCTGTATTTGTGTCTAACTTGTGTGTAAAGCTGTGAAATATGTCTTTCTCATGGTTTAAAGCTCCAAGAGCCATTTGGTTCCTTAATTTCCAAATTCCAAATTGGATACCCAACTGTGTACAATGTGTATTTTTAAAAATTATGTGGTTTCTAAAATTAGGAAAGGAGAAAGATAAAAGTGAATGTTCTACCACAAAGTAAGTCTCTGACACACCTTCTGGCAAAAATCACATCAAATCAGTCTCCTCGAAGCCAAGGCTTACCGGATCAGCGTGTTCCCAATCTGGTGCCTTATTTCATTCCACTCCTCTTTGCTTTTCCGAGGCCAGGAATTCACGTTCAACTCTGGTTCACTGGGTCTGTGGTTCAACTTCATTGCCAGTGTGTCCTTCCTTTTCACTTTGTTGGCCAGAGCACCTTTGTGTAAGGGAAAGAAGAAAAAGTGCACGCTAAGGCTCAAAGTCACCCAGAACTAGGCAAGAGTCTGAACAAAGAGTATGGTGTCTCCCAGCTAACACAGAGGTGGGGGGAAAGCTGAAGACGTCTGAAAATCTGATTAGTTAGATGGACTCAGCTGGGCCAAAGATACTTTCTCCTTTCTAACTCCTCTACATTTCTTCTAAGTAAGAGTTCCTAGAGGAGAGAGAATCTAAACATGGGAGAGCCCTCTGAATGACAATATAAAGGTATACACACTAACACATTTCGGAAGATTCCTTTTTTTTTTTTTTTGAATAGGCTTTATGCCCAATGTGGGGCTTGAACTCATGACCCTGAGATCAAGAGTCACATGCTTTATCGACTGAACCAGCCAGGAGCCCCAAGATTCACCCCCCCCCTTTTTTTTTTAAAGATTTTGTTTATTTATTTGACAGAGATCACAAGTAGGCAAAGAGAGGCAGGCAGAGAGTGGGGGGAAAGCAGGCTCCCGGCTGAGCAGAGAGCCCAGTGCGAGGCTCCATCCCAGGCCTTCCCAGGACCCTGAGGTCATGACCTGAGCTGAAAGCAGAGGCTTCACCCACTGAGCCACCCAGGTGCCCCAAGATTCCTCTTCTTAAAGCTGCCTTCCTGCTTGTAGGAATCAGGATTCCATTATGTGCAGATCTGTGTATGGTTTTTCTTCTTTTCCCCACAGACACAGTAAGTTCACAAGAGTAAAGGACAACATCATTATGCCTTTTTAACACAGCCCAAATACCAACTTCCTTCTACTCCGAATTCTTTAATACCATCAAGGTAAATAATTCTTCGATCACAAACAGATAAAAACCTGCATGACTCTGGGTGCCTGGGTGGCTCAGCTGGTTGAGCTTCTAACTCTTGATTTCAGCTCAGGTCATGATCTCAGGGTTGCAGGACTGAGCCCTGCATCAGGCTCTGCACTCTCTCTCCCTTTCCCTGCATCCTCTAAAATAAATCAATCTTCAAAACAAACCAAAGCCTGCATGACTCCGCCTACATAGCTCTCTCGGACAGTGGGAAAAACAGGGACAAGGCTCTATCACCATGGCTTCCGGTATCACTTAGCCCGGTGACTCGGTAGGAGAGGGTGATTATTCCCAGTCATCTGACACCGGCAAGTAGCTCTACCGATAAAGTAATTTTCTCCCTTGCTTTTCCCTTTCTTACTATGATGGCTCTCATCTTCATCCTCTTCGTCTCTGTACTGAATGGGACCTTCTGAATCCGAGTCACTCTCCTTCGCTTCCTCCTCCTCCTGCAGACACCGCGGTAGTTTAGGAACAAGTGAGGTAGATGCCACATCTTCAACGCACACAGATGGGTGGTTTTGTTCCTCTTCTTCTTCATCGTCTGGACTAACAAATTAACATAATTATATTTTCCTTTCAGAAACATAACAGGTTAAAAAAAAAAAAAGAAATAGAACGGGTAACTGATTTGCAAGGCATGGTACTGAATAACTATGGAAAATTCCACGAGGGAAATAATTTATTCCTTCCCTTAACTTCAAGAATCTTGCTAAGAAACTTTTTTTTTTTTTAATTTTAAAGATTTTATTTATTTATTTGTCATAGAGAGAGAAGCGAGAGCAAGCACAGGCAGACAGAGTGGAAGGCAGAGGCAGAGGGAGAAGCAGGCTCCCTGCCAAGCAAGGAGCCCGATATGGGACTCGATCCCAGGATGCTGGGATCATGACCTGAGCCGAAGGCAGCCGCTTAACCAACTGAGCCACCCAGGCGTCCCAAGAATCTTGCTAAGAAACTTTTTTTTAGCAGTTATTAATCTAAAAGGCTCTAGGCTCAAATCCTAGCTCTATGACTTACTCACTAGCTTACTAGCTTATAAGTTAATTAACTTTTCTGTAAATGTGAACGATACCTACCTGCTAGGCTTGTTGTGAGAATAAAACAGATAAATTCTAGAACATACTAGCGTTTGGCACACAGGCCCCTAATGATCTACATGTGAGAAGCAAGTCTGTTTTGGGCTGATTAAATGAAAAGACCACACAGCATCTAACACTGTGCTTGGCTCATGGAGGATACGTAATAAAGATATTTAACCCACTTATTTCCCTTAGTTTAACAATGGAGTAGGACAAAATGATAACTGAATCCAAGGAAGCAAAGAGATATAAAGATGAAAACTAACTTTGCCCCCTTTCTACTCTGGAGGCATAAAGCTGTGACTTAGTCCATGTGCGCTCCTAAACTGTCTCCTTCCAGGATGTAAAAAAATCATGCTGGCAAGTACAAAGATTATGGCAAAGGAACTAAGCAGTATGTGGCAACAAGTCTATGACAGTTCTCCAATTTGCAAATCCCTGGCAAATCTCCAACTCGCCAGAAAGTGTTAACCTTCAGTCTAATTTGTTAGAATTTTGAAAAGACAAGGTATTTGGGACAGATGAGGGAGAGAACAAGCTGGTCAGTTCTACTTTGTGAGGCTGGACATTGAACTATCTTTCAGGGCTCCCTTCTCTTCCTCCAGACTGTTCTCTGTTCCTCTCTACTGCATTTAGGCACTGGGCACCAAGCCTTCAGATTTGTCTGATTTCCTCTTCACAAGCCTATGAGATAGGTTATTATTCCTTGTTTATGGATCTGACAACTCAAGTGCAGAAAGGTTAAGTAACAAACACTACTGCAAGCTAGGAAGGAAGAGGAAGAGCTGGGATTTAAACCCAGAGCTTTCCCCAAGGTTAATGCTGTTAAGCACCATGTTACATGGCCTCCCTTGTATCATATACAAAAAGTAGAGTGGTTTAATTTTCAAGTACAGTAGTTTATGGCCGCTATGGAAACAGTGTTACAGAAATCAGCAGGGCAAATAAAGTCCAAATTCTAGAACATGTCTTTATTTGCTAAGCATTCTAACTTTAATCACAATTTCTTTTTATAAAAAATTTTTCCAAGAAAGGCTACCTAGAATAAAAAAGAGGAAACAAAAGACAAACTTTAGAGGCACTCACACTTTCAGCATCTCAATAGTGATGGGAAGTGACCTGGTCCGACCCAGGGTACTGCTGTCCTCAGAAAAGTTGTCACCGTACTCAAAGAGCAAGGAGTGAGCTCTATGAGAGCCCTCCAAGGGAGGAGTCATGGGAAGCGGGCTGGTCAGGGCCTGCTGGATTCGGATATGCAGTGGGAGTGGAGGCAGCCTGTAGGGTACATGGGGCTCCCCAAAGCTGTGGTCCAACATCCTCTTGGGTGCCTCCTTTTTCTGATCTTCCTGCTGGGATACCTCCTGAGGCAGGTTTAAGGAAGATGGAAACTCATTTTCTGGCACAACTTGGAAAGTCTTAGCAAGGAATGGAGGGGATCGTGGGGGTTCGGGAGGTATATGAGTTGGCAGTGGGGGCGATGGAGAGGGAGGTGGGATCATCAACAGTGGTTCAGAGCCCACAGAGCATGTGTTCCTTTCTCTCTGATCACTCAGTGCTCTTGTGGTGGCAGACTCCGAGGCGGGTACCAAGGCTGATGGAATGCCTCTCTTAGGTGGTAATGGTGGGGATGGTTTTGATAACAGTGTACCGCTGTTTATTGCTTGGGACAGTTCAGCTGGAAAAGAGAGAACAACACCTTAGTTTCAGATGGCTTCACAGTGCTTTGAAGGGCCAGCCCAGAGCCTAGATTAGAACTGAGCTTACTCTCAGCTTTCAGGTGAATTATACCACTTCGTGGCTTTGTCACAACCTAGGTATCTCCCACTAAGTAAAACAAAATTTATATTTAAATATCTAGAAGGCCTAATATACATACAGACATACAGACTACCTTAATACTTCTTTACTCTAATATATATGACTTTTTATGACTTGGTGAGATTAAAAATGTAAGTTCTTTTGTCTAACAGAATTCCATTAAAAAATTTGACCACACTCGCCTGGCAGTCTCAGTGGCTTAAAGCCTCTGCCTTCGGCTCAGGTCATGATCCCAGGGTCCTGGGATCCAGCCCCACATCGGGCTCTCTGCTCAGCAGGGAGCCTGCTTCCTCCTCTTTCTCTCTGCCTGCCTCTCTGCCTACTTGTGATCTCTGTGTGTCAAATAAAATCTTAAAAAAAAAAAAAAAAATTTTGACCACACAGGTAGCAGTAAAAAAACCCTAAATACTACCAGGCATCGTTACCATAACTTGATAAATAATGACATCTAGATATCCCAGTTCTGCATTATAAAATTATCAATAACGACGTCCTAAATTTTTACAGCAAATGCAAAGGACTTGGAGGAAATCAAAGTGCTTTGCTATTCTTGACTTTGGATTCTCCTTGTAAAGGAGGTTATCTTTTCTTTTTTTTTTTTTACATTTTTATTGTGTTACGTTAGTCATCATACATCATTAGTTTTTGATTGTTATTATTTTTAAATTAATATATAATGTATTATTTGCTGTGTACAGGGGTACAGGTCTGTGAATCATTAGGCTTACACATTTCACAGCACTCACCATAGCACATACCCTCTCCAATGTCCACAACCAATCACCCTCTCCTTCCCTCTCCCCCCAGTGACCCTCAGTTTGTTTCCTGAGATTAAGAGTCTCTTAAGGTTTGTCTCCCTCCCCGGTCCCATATTGTTTCATTTTTTCCCTCCCTTCCCCCCACGACCCCCTGACCTTCCTCTCAAATTCCTCATATCCGAGAGATCATATGATAATTATCTTTTAGAGGAGGTTATCTTTACCAATTTACAGAAGGCAAAACTGAGACCACAGAAGTCAGATGACCTGCCCAAGATCATATTACATACAGGGGCTGGGCTAGTCCAGGTCTCATTATTAGACTCCATCCACTAGATCGCACTGTCTTTGTGATTTTTATGAGTGTCCATACTTCTTATCCTATATACCTAAGCCCTCAGGACCACTTCCCACTACTCTATGGGCTCCTTGATGACAGAGCAACCTATCAGCATATCCAGAGAAGTGGGCACAGTGCTGGGCACATGGCGGATCCCCAACACATGCTTACGAGAGGCCCCCATTCTGTTTCACGACAATATGTATCTCTATGTGATCCTCCCAACCCCAAGATGACTCAGGTTTTGATTCAGCAAAGTCCCTTTGGAGGGCTCCAAATGGACTTTAAGAAGTAGATCATCACATCACCCGTGGGCTAATCTTGCAAAATAATTAAATAGTAAGTCTCTTGATCACCAACCTCTAACCCTCTACTCAAATCCCAAATTTTGGTCACACCACTTGTTTTCAAATGGCTCCCACTGTCTTACCTAGAGAGCAACACCTCAAGGTCCCCTGAAATAAAAATTTACTTGCCCTAAGTCCCATTCCACTGGTAGCATTCAAAGTAAAAAACTAGCTAATGTGATGATGTTCTAATGTCACTAATCAGAAGTAAATTTTTAAAATTTATTTTTATTCTCAGCATAACAATATTCATTATTTTTGCACCACACCCAGTGCTCCATGCAATCCGTGCCCTCTCTAATACCCACTACCTGGTTCCCCCAACCTCCCACCGCACCCCCCCCCCGCCCCTTCAAAACCCTCAGATTGTTTTTCAGAGTCCATAGTCTCTCATGGTTCACCTCCCCTTCCAATTTCCCCCAACTCCCTTCTCCTCTCTAACTCCCATGTCCTCCATGTTATTTGTTATGCTCCACAAGTAAGTGAAACCATATAATAATTGACTAGCTCTCTGACTTATTTCACTCAGCATAATCTCTTCCAGTTCCGTCCATGTTGCTATAAAAGTTGGGTATTCATCCTTCATAAGTAAATTTTTTTTCAGTTTTACCTACATCTACATTTTATTAGGTATAGTTACTTATTCATAGGCCAAATTATGAAAATAATTTAAATATGTAAGATAATAATAATTTATTTATTAACTGTGAATAAATTAACTTTATATTACTTTAATCATTTAGTTTTTTATATATTATAAATGCCCAAATTCACTTAAAAAATATAATTCCAGTATAATTAACACAAAGTATTATATATCTTAGGTAAATTTTTAAAAAAGACTTTCTAGAAAAACACTGCATACACATATAAAAAAAGATTTAAAAAATATTAATTTTAGCCTCAATGAGATTTTTTGGGTAGAATGGACTTTTGCTGCTTCTCTAGCCATTAGATACTCCATTTACAACAAATCCTATACCTGACAAGACCAAATTTGAGTATTATATTGTTTGAATTGATAAGTTATATTATCTTTGATAATTTAAGGAAAACATATACTTCAAGATATTAAAGAAATGAACTCTGTTACCATCCTCCCTCACAATGGCACTTGGCTGAGTTCTGTGGGCAAGACGCTGGAATGTTCATTGGAAGGGTTACAAATTCCCGTCACTTGTTCAGCCATTTATGGTGGTCCTTCCTTTGTCCTAATACTCCGAATCAGTCCTTAGTCCTAACACTGTTATGCCCATTATCAGACACTGCAATATCTACAGCAGTGGTTTCTAAATGTTCGGGTCTCATGGACAAGTACAATTAAAATGAAATTCTCAACCAACCTCAGGCTGTCAATTTTTAGTATTTCCAAGCAAGTCTTGACATCAAGTAAACCATTTGTGAAGATAATCCTTTCATGAAATAAATGGATTTTTATCAACAAAGAATTAGCAAAGTCATAATTTCAGAATAAAGAATAGTCCTTCAAATCAAATCTAGTTAACCTTAATAAAAACTCTGTGAATGGTCCTATTTTTCTCCTTCTGCTGAGGACCACTCAAGACTGATGTTGTTGGGTGATGGACATTGGGGAGGGTATGTGCTATGGTGAGGGCTGTGAACTGTGTAACACTGACAATTCACAGACCTGTACCCCAAATAATGCATTATATGCTAATAATAAAAAAAAAAAGACTGATGTTGATCCCTTAGTCACAAGGCCTATTGCTCTGGGCTATTCACCTTAGGCCAAGAGTGGCCTCTGTGGTTCAGCCCAGAGAACACAGTACACATATTAATATTTTTTATATTGCCTTGTCCTGAAAAGGGTAGACTGTTACTGGCTTAGAACAATGGTTCTCAATGTGTGGTCCCCACGTATGCAGCATCAGTATCATCTGGGAAATTTTTAGAAATGCAAATTCTCAGGCCCCCTGGCCCCCCAGACTTAACTGATTCAGAAACTGTCAGGGCAGGGCCCAGCAATCTGTGTTTCAACAAGCCCTCCAGGTGATCGTGATGAGAACCTGTCTAGACATCAGTTTGAGAATACAGGGGTACAGGACAGAGGTCTGGGCTCAAGAGCTGAAAAGCCTAGGTTTGGTTTCTCTCTCTCATTAACTGCAACCTTGAGTGAGTCACAACTTCTTCGTGTTATAATTGCCCTAACTATATAATAGATAAAATTGCTTTCCTACTTCACAAGGAAGGTTCTGAAATCAAGTATATGAAAGCTGCTTGAGTTCCTCAGAGATAAGTCAACACAGCACTGTCCATCCGGGATGGTGGTAATAGTAATAACCTCCATCCTTTTTTAAATCAAACTACTGCAGGGGCACCTGGATTGCTCAGTGGGTTAAGCCTCTGCCTTTGGCTCAGGTCATGATCTCAGGGTCCTGGGATAGAGCCCCATATTGGGCTCTGTGCTTGGCAGAGAGCCTGCTTCACCCTCTCTCTTCTGCCTGCCTCTCTACTTGTGATCTCTCTCTCTGTCAAATAAATAAATAAAGTCTTAAAAACAAACAAACAAAACTACTCCAATCTGTCATACTCACATATATCCTAAGCCTGTTTTTCAGGGTTCTCGTCACGCTACACAAGGTGGGGGTATTAGCTGTTTAATGAGCGTACTTAATTCCTCCCTTTAATCATGAACAAGAACTTCAAGCCATACTAAGCCTAGTACCATTTTTCCTGAAAAACTACCTTCTTTCCTCTCCTTCCTTTCTTGAAAATTCCTCTAAGAAGGTATACATGTATGTAAAGAAAAGCTAACCTAAACAGGACTTCAGGTAAATATAAAAAAATTTACTAAAATGATAAAAATGTACTGTTTATCATCCTAGTTTTCTTTCTTCTACCACTTATTAAGAGTAGCATTCTTAACTCTCTCAAGATAAAACACGACTGTATCAGGACACTCTGAATAATGTATTTCACAGTTCACATGAAGGTACTGTGCCAGACGCTGAATCAAAAGTTACACTGGCATCTACCCCATCACCTTTTTATCTGTTGGGCTCATGCTGAAGGCAGGCATTGGTGGTTTAAATAACCCCTTTTCTCCACGCAGGTCAGACCTCCTGTGGTCTTTACATGTCCAGTCCCTCAACTAGACGCAGTATTTCAGAAACACTGTTTTAGAAAAATAGGTATTAATCCCTCCCTTCCAGCAAACTAGAACTTAAATTTATTGGTACCTGGTCCTCATCCATTTTCTTTCTTTCTTTCTTTTTTTTTTTTTTTTAAGATTTTATTTATTTGACAGACAGAGTTCACAAGTAGGCAGAGAAGCAGGCAGAGAGAGAGGAGGAAGCTGGCTCCCTGCTGAGCAGAGAGCCCAATGCGGGGCTCAATCCCAGAACCCTGGGATCATGACCTGAGATGAAGGCAGAGGCTTTAACCCACTGAGCCACCCAGGAGCCCCTCCTGATCCATTTTCATTCAAAGCTATGTGCGTCATTTTTAAGACTTTTCTCTTTACTGAGTGCATTCAAAGGGACAAGACGTGGAGAACTGTCACAGGCCAAATCAATACTGTAGTAATTATCCAATAAAACCAGCAGCCCAAATCAAACCAAACCAAACCAAACCCAAAGCAAGGGAAACCTAAAGACTTACTTACCGATGACAGGGTTGCTATTTCTGTGAGCTGGTTTAGGGGGCGGGAGAGGGGGCTGCTTGGCAGGGACCGTGTGCGTGAGGCTTGGGGCAGTGGTGGCATTAGTGCCTGTGGGAGCAGCAGGCAGAGTCCTGGGTGCTGGGGCTGGGGTGACGGAGGAACTAGCAGTTTTTGCTGGGTTTGAGGCAGCGGGCGCTGTGGTGGGGGCTGCGGCGGGAGTGGAGGTGACAGGCCTGGCCCCGCTGCCAGAGGAAGTGGCATCCTTTGCTTGCCCTTCATTTGCTTCATGAGAAGAGGACAGGGGTCTTTTCGGGGGAAGTAAAGGCTGTCTGTGTGTGTTCTCAGGAACGGATTCTGCTTCGGAATTAGGCTGGCTTCCCGTTGAGCCTGCGTAATGACAGATGTGATATAAAAGTGAGGAAAGAGTCACAAGACAGACTGAAAAAGCGAACACATCTACGGGCTCATGGTGGACATTATCCATTATTTAACTTGCAGATAAGTTTACAGGCCAAGTTTCCCAACCTCAACATACTTAAGGTAAACAATACTTTCTTAAGCCCAATCCCAGAGTAAGAGAGGCCTGTGTGGTGGTGATTTTGCACACCAGAGCCAGGCAACTGGAGGAGGCACGGAATCCCCCAGGTGGACGAGTGTGCAGCTTGAAAAAGTCCTACAGGTGTCTGATGCTTAACGTCCTCTTCTGTCCTTGAGAATCACAACTTACGTCTTTTGCGAATATAAGAATGAGCAGGGGGAAAATTCCACTTCAAGCTTCAACTAGTTGAGGAATTGCTAGAGAAGAACAGAATTCCCATCTGGATTTTATTTCTCGCCTGGCTCTAGCAAAACTGTGAGTTAAATGAGAATGGCTGATCCGTGGCTCTTACACTCACAAACCCAGGGTTTCTCACCTAGTCGCTTCTTTCGGTCCTCTTCTGGAACAGGCTTCCTAAGACTCGCTATTCTTCCAGACTCGTCTTCTTGGTCTGGACTAGAAGATCTGGTACTTCCTATGGGAGTGGTATGGCCATTTTTTAACATGGCATGGCTCAATTTCCCCGGATCCTCACCACCTATAAGGTCAAATGGAGAGAGCAAATGGTGTGGTCAGACAGGGAGGAGAGCTGGAGATTTCTAACTTTCTTACCCCTTTCTCCCTCCTCCTGTTTGAGCTGCGGATTCAGATCTAGATTATTCAGATCTTACAGTAGTAATAGAAATAAGTAATTCCTTTCAACAATAAACAATGGATTGTCTATTATGTGCCAGCTGTCTTGCTACATGAATAAGACGGACTTAATACCCTAAGTAACGAACACTAACTATTTAGAGCTGTAACAAATGGAGTGTTGGGGTAGGTATGAAGAAGAAACAATTCTCTTGAGCGGAAAATGAGGTTGGGAAAGCTTCACAAAGATTGGTAGCTAAACTGGGTCTTCTGTATGTCTTCTTTGGAAAAATGTCTATTCATGTCTCCTGCCCCCAGCCCCCCCTTAAGAGATTTTATTTATTTATTTGAGAGAAAGAGAGAAAGAGGAGAGAGGGAGAATGAGGAGGGTAGGGGGGAGAGATGAGCAAACTCACAGCAATCCCAGGACCCTGAGATCATGACCTGAGTTGAAATCAGATGCTTAAATGACTAAGCCACCCAGGTGCCCCCTTCTGCCCATTTCTTTAAATAGGTTATTTGTTTTTTTGGTGTTGAGTTGTATAAGTTCTTTATATATTTTGGATACCAACTCCTTATCAAGTATATCACTTGCAGATATCTTTTCTCACTTGGTAAGTTATCTGTTTTATTGGTGTCCTTTGCTGTGCAAAAGTTCTTTATTTTGATGTAGTCCCAGTGGTTTGGTTTAACCTTTGTTTCCCTTGCCAAAGGACAAATACTTAGGAAAATTCTGCTATGGCTGATGCCAAAGAACTTACTGCCTATGTTCCTTCTAGGAATTTTATGGTTACAGATCTCACATTTAGGTCTTTAATCTATTTTGAGTTTATTTCTGTGTCTGCCATAAGGAAGTGTCCCAGTTTCATTATTGTGAATGGAGCTGTCCAGTTTTCCTAGCACCATTTGTTGAAGAAACCATTTTCCCCCCATTGTATATCCTTCCCTCCTTTGACATAGATTAATTGACTATATCATCGTTGGTTTACTTCTGGGCTCTCTGTTCTGTTCCATTGATCTATATGTCTATTTTATTTATTTATTTATTTATTTGACGGAGATCACAAGTAGTTAGAGAGGCTGGCAGAGAGAGAGGAGGAAGTAGGCCCCCTGTTGTGCAGAAAGCTCAATGCGGGGGCTGGATTCTAGGACCCTGAGATCATGACCTGAGCAGAAGGCAGAGGCTTTAACCCACTGAGCCACCCAGTTGCCCTGATCTATATATGTCTACTAAAATTTCTTATATTTAATGCAAAGGTTTTCTACAATGCTAACAGAGTGGAGTATAAGCAGTACCCGGGTTTAATATCTATGAATGTCATTGTTCTATCTCAGAAAACATATTAAGTATTTTATAATAAAGTCAAGTTAGTAAAAGGCGAAAGACCTGGTTGGTAGAGTAGTATCTTGCCCAATGGCTACAACTCATTTATCAAATGGGGCTTTGAGCTTATAGGCTAAAAACAACTTGGATCAAAAGCCAACAGGGGAAAAAAAAGAAAAGAAAAAAAAAAAGAGCCAATAGGAAGCATAAGGCAAAAGAAACTGAATGAAGGTGAAAAACAACAAGTAAGTAATGTATGGGGTTTGTGGGTGAGCAAAGAAAGTAAGAGGCAGGAGAGGGCAAGGGGTAAGAAATGGTCATTATCCAAAAAAAAAAAAAAAAAAAGGAAAGAAAAAAAGCAAGGGTCAAATGTGCTGCGACACAGGTGTTACAATTATAGTTAACCACCTAAAATACCTAGAAGATTTTGTGTCCAAATATAAAATTGAAGGTCTCATTAAAAAACTGGTTATCGGGGCGCCTGGGTGGCTCAGTGGGTTAAAGCCTCTGCCTTTAGCTCAGGTCATGATCCCAGGGCCCTGGGATCAAGCCCCGCATCTGGCTCTCTGCTTGTCGGGGAGCCTGCTTCCACCTCTCTCTCTGTCTGCCTCTCCGCCTACTTGTAATCTCTGCCTCTCAAATAAAAAAAAAAAAAAAAAACCCCCCAAAAAAACACCAAAAACCAAAAAAACCCCTGGTTATCCATGCTCATAGCTAAGCATGCAGAAAATTCAGAAAAATGGAAAAAAAAAAAAAAGCCTCCTGTATTCTGATCCTGACAACAAATTCTAATTAGTATTTTAGTAATTTTCCTTCATGTTTGTTTCCTTTGTTTAATTTTTATATAGCTGAGGGGTGCCTGGGTGGCTCAGCCGGTTCAGCATCTGACTCTTGATTTCAGGGCAGGTCATGATCTCAGGGCTGTGAGATCGAGCCCCTGATAGGCTACATAGTGGGCTAAGATTCTCTCTGCTTAAGATTCTCTCCCTCTTCCTCTGTCCTCCAGCCCCTTAAAATTTTTAGGTAGTTGAAATTTAAAAATCTTCAATTCAGGGGCACCTGGGTGGCTCAGTCAGTTCGGTGTCCAACTCCTGATTTCAGCTCAGGTCATGATCTTGGGGTTGTGAGATCGAACCCCACGTTGGGCTCTGCACTCAGCAAGGGGTCTGCTTGGCATTCTCTCTCTTCTTCTCCCTCTGTTCCTCTCCACACTGTGCTTGCTCTCTAAAATAAATAAATCTTTTTTTTTTTTTTTTTAAGATTTATTTATTTGACAAAGAGTGAGCGAGGAAGCAAGCACAAGCAGGGGGAGTGGTGGAGGGAGAAGCAGGCTCTCCACTGAGCAGAGGGTCCAATGTGGGGCTCAATCCCAGGACTCTGGGATCATGACCTGAGCCAAAGACAGCCAGTTAACTGACTGAGCTACCCTGGTGCCCCCCAAATAAGTAAGTCTTTAAAAAACCCTTAATCTACATAATTTAATTATATTTTGTGAATAAGCAATATAACAACATGGTTCAAAACCTAAAAACTATAATATTCCACTGGTTTGGTTCCTTTCTCCCATTGTCCAAAGGACAGGATACAGTTTTAAAACTTGAGTTTCAGATCTGTCTCATGCAAAGGAACTCTAATGAAGAGAAATGAAATACAACCAACGTACTGTATTCTTAATTCTTCTGATAAGCTGCTTCATAAAAGTCACACATTGGAGAAAAGTCCTGACATTATTAAACAAGAAATGAGTGTTGAAATACCAAAACATGATCTTTATGACAAACAGAAGATTAGGGAAGCAATCTGGGCATGCAGACAAATTTGGTCAAAAAAGCTCAAACAAACAGGGACACCTGGGTGGCTCAGTCAGTTAAGCATCTGATTCTTGATTTTGGCTCAAGTCAGGACTTCGGGGTCATGGGACTGAGCCCTGCATCTGGCTCCCTGCACTCAGCAGGGAGCCTGCTTGAGGTTCTGTCCCTCCCCAGTTTCTCTCTCTCTCTAAAACAAATAAAATATTTAAAATATATATATATTAAAACAAAAAACAAAGGAACGTGAGACAGTACTGCAGCCAGCACAAAGCTGAGATCATGAAGAGCCACAGAGAAGATTAGCTCCAAGGATCCTTCACAAGTCATTCAATTTCAGAGTTAAAGGTCACAGCCTGTTAGGGTAGACATTTGGAAGAAGAGTGAACAGTTTTTTGTTGTTGGTTGTTTTGTTTTTTTTTTACCCCTCACTAAGAAAATGGCCATTTTTAATATAGAAAATTAAGAGGTAATTATTAGAATAAAATCATTTCATATTTATACCCTTAAGTTGAGATTCCTTTAAAAAAAAAAAGTTTTTCTTACGTTTTAATATTTTCCCTTCAGTAGATATTTTCATTCCCACAAAAAATATTTGCCTTCCTTAAATAAATCAAATATAGATAGCACAGCACTGATGTCTCTCAAAATATCTTGTATTTAGTTTTTTATTGTCAAGTATAATACTAGTAGAGAAAAATATACAAAACATAAATGTAGGGGCGTCTGGGTGGCTCAGTGGGTTAAAGCCTCTGCCTTCGGCTCAGGTCATGATCCCAGGGTCCTGGGATCGAGCCCCGCATCGGGCTCTCTGCTCAGCAGGGAGCCTGCTTCCTCCTCTCTCTCTGCCTGCCTCTCTGCCTACTTGTGATCTCTGTCTGTCAAATAAATAAATAAAATCTTAAAAAAAAAACCATAAATGTAAATTTCAATGAGATATTTCAAGGACACTTGTGTGATCATCATGGACATTAAGAAATGTTTCCAAATAGCCAAACTGTAGAAGGAGCCCAGATGTCTATTGACAGATGAATGGATAAAGATGTGTTGTATATATACACACATAAATATTACTCAGCCAACAAAAAATTGAAATCTTCCTATTTGCAATGACATGGATGGAACTAGAGGGTATTATGCTATGCAAAACAAATCAGTCAGAGAAACAATTATCATATGATCTCACTCATATATGGAATTTTTTTTTTTTTTTTAAAGATTTTATTTATTTATTTATTTGAGAGAGAGACAGTGAGAGAGAGCATGAGCAAGGAGAAGGTCGGAGGGAGAAGCAGACTCCCCATGGAGCTGGGAGCCCGATGCGGGACTCGATCCCGGGACTCCGGGATCATGACCTGAGCCGAAGGCAGTCGTCCAACCAACTGAGCCACCCAGGCGTCCCTCATATATGGAATTTAAGAAACAAAACAGAGGATCATAGGGGAAGGGAGGGAAAATAAAACAATGGAAGTAGAGGGAGGCAAACCATAAGAGACTCTTAACTATAGGAAACAAACTGAGGGTTTCTAGAAGGGCGGTGGGTGGGGGGATGGGGTAACTGGGTGATGTAATGAGCGCTGGGTGTTATATGCAACTGATGAATCACTGACCTCTATCTCTGAAACTGATAATACACTGTATGTTAATTCATTGAATTTAAATATAAGGGAAGGAAGGAAGGACGGAAGGAAGGAAGGAAGGGAGAAAGAAAATGTTTCCAGAGGGTGTGCCTGGGTGGCTCTGTTGGTTAAGTGTCTGACTTTGGTTTAGGTCATGATCTCAAGGCTGTGAGACCAAGCCCTGTGTTGGCTCTGCGCTCAGAGAGGAGTCTGTTTCTCTCCCTTTTCATCTGCTGCACCCCTCCCCATGCCCTGCCACTCATATGCTCTCTCTCTCGAAAAATGAATAAACCTTAAAAAATATGTGTGTGTGTGTGTGTGCGTGTATATAACTTGTGTTACATTTATAAAATGAAATATTATACAGTGGTGAAAACAAACTACACCGGCATGCTAAAATATGATTCTTCTTCTTTTTTTAAAAGATGTTACTTATTTATTTGACAGATAGAGATCACAAGAAGGCAGAGAGGCAAGCAGAGAGAGGGGAGGAAGCAGGCTCCCTGCTGAGCAGAGAGCCAGATGCGGGGCTCGATCCCAGGATGCTGGGACCATGACCCGAGCCGAAGGCAGAGGCTTTAACCCACTAAGCCACCCAGGCACCCCTAAAATATGATTCTTGTAAGTAATACTGAGCAATTGCAGTCATTCGTGAAAGAATACATATATCATTTCTATAAATATAAAGAAAAAACAGGCAATCTTAGAGTGTTTAGAAGTGCACACTTAAGTGGTTAAACTATAGAACAAACAGGATTATCACAAGAGAAGAGTAACTGCTCTGTGGGGGAAGGAGAGGTGTGTTAGGAGGAGGCAAGGGAGGCTACAGGGATCTAGAAACATTTTTTAAAAAAGACTATTTATTTATTTATTCATTTGAGAGAGAGTGAGAGAGAGCAAGTGCACGGGCACAGATTAATAGGAAGGACGGGCAGATGGAGAAGGAGGGGGAGAGAGGAAAGCCGACTCCACGCTCAGAACAGAGTCTGATGTAGGGCTCAATCTCATGACCCTGAGATCACGACCTGAGCTGAAATCAAGAGTCGGACACTTAACTAAGTCACCTAGGGAACCCTATATATTTTATTATCAGTGCGTATTTGGGTTGTTTCCAATTTTGCTCTATTGTTAATAAATATTGCTGCTACAAGCATGTTTGTACATATCTCCTGATATACATGCATTCATATTTTTGTTTATATACCAAATTCTGGACATGCCTGTACATAGATTTGCATCTCTCTCCAGCTTTCACAATTATGCTAAACTTTTTTTTCCTTAAAGATTTTATTTATTTATTTGGGGCACCTGGGTGGCTCAGTGCGTTAAGCCTCTGCTTCAGCTCGGGTCATGATCCCAGGGTCCTGGGATCAAGCCCTGCACTGGCCTCTCTGCTCCGTGGGGAGCCTGCTTCCTCCACTCTCTCTCTCTCTTTCTCTCTTGCCTGCCTCTCTGCCTACTTGTGATCTCTGTCTATCAAATAAATAAATAAAATCTTAACAAAAAAGATTTTATTTATTTATTTGACACAGAGAGATAGCAAGAGCAGGAACTTAAGCAGGGGAGTGGGTGAGGGAGAAGCAGGCTTCCTGCCTAGCAGGGAGCCTAATGCAGGGCTCAATCCCAGGACCCTGGGATCATGACCTGAGTTGAAGGCAGAGGCTTGATGAGTGAGCCACCCAGGTGCCCCAGATTATGCTAAATTAAAAAAAAAAATTTTTTTTAAGTAATCTCTACACCCAACCTGGGGCTCCAATTCATGACTCTGGAATTCGGCTGTCACATGCTCCACTGACTGAGTCAGCCAGGGCCCCATTTGTATATATTCTTTTTAAAAAAAATTTATGTATTTATGTATATATTCTTTAGTGAACTATCCAGTGCTTCTGCAGACTCTTTTACTGAGTTGTCTTTTTTCTTTTGTAAAAGTTTGAAAAAAAACATTCTGGATGCATGAAAAGCTTTAAAAAATCTCCCCTCCCTCCCAAAAGCAATAAAAAGAAAATTCAAATGCCTAGTCAGAATCAAACACCCAAGTGTACAGAGACAGACATACGCTATTTTATTTATAAACTCACCCTGCTCAGAGTCTTCCAAGAGAACCCCTCTTTTAACCAGCTCTTCTCTCGGTTTTCGCATAGATATTTTTCGCTCTAAAACTGATATTAAATTGGAAAACAGCATTCAGAAATGTGGCAGTTAAACATCCATTTTAAGCATTCTAACTCAACAGGTAAAAGAACAAAGTGGTTCAATTTTCCATTCTCTGGAAAGAACAGGAAAACTAAATTCAAATTTAAAAGCATGATTTCTTCCATATTCTATGTTATGGGGAAAGCAGCATTTTCAAAAGAAACTATACTGATAAAATTTTAGCTCTTTCTTTTTTAATTGGCATTTCAACAATATAGTATTTATATACTTATGGATGAACTTTCTCTGAAAGTGGTCAGAGTAGAAAAAGAAGCATCATAGATTTGCTACCATTCAGGAACTCCATTCACCATTTGATAAACTTTAATTCCATTAATAAACTTTACTTCCATCAAAATGGCAGTCTGGGGATGAGACTACAGTACATAAGTGGTTTTATTCCTGAACGACTGAATTCCCTCTTCAAAGAGGGTTATAGAAGTTTGGGAAGAGAATGAGAAAGTTGGATACTTCTAAAGTAAGAAACTCTGTAACTCAGAACATATATTTAAATCTTAATGTCTCACCTTCTGATGTCTCTTTGAATTTATCACTACTTTTTTTTTTCCGCCATTTCCAGGGCTTGAAGATCTTGCCAAAGCCTGAGAACTTGCTCTTCCTTTTGGTGGGAGGCGTCGTGTCTCCCGCTTCCACACTGTCCATGACCATGCCTGGGTCTGCGGTGGGCTGGCTTGCTTCCTCTGTAGTATGGTGAAAGGCACACAGGGAAAAGAACAGCCAATTTATTACGTCAGCATAACTTCTAAAAGGTCCCTTCCCCTCTCTTCCTGTGGTGGTTGGAAAGGATCAGAGCAATGATAAACAATCATGCAGACAGATTCCTTGACATCACATGGACACCAAACATCAAAATCCGTAACAGATAGATTACTAAGAGGGAAAAGGAACCAAACCAAGCTGACATCATTTTAGGACACAAATTCAATGAGATGATCATAACCAGCTCAAAATCTCTTAAAAGGCGCGAACACACACACACACAAATGTGAATGTCCTTTCAATATGCATGAGATCTTGCCCCCCTGCAGCCTATCGCTGTTCCCATTCTCATCCTTTTGGCACAGGGTGGGGGGGGGGGGGGAGGCCTTCCCCGGCTAACATTACTGCCTCCGGTGTCACTGAAATGGGGAGTTCCGTCTTGAGTGAGTGAGTCATCATCATTCTCTACTGAACACTGCCCTCCCTCTGCCCTCCTCTTTCAGGACATTAATAGTTCAGGGCACATCAAGTGTTAACACCTTCCTTGTACTTGTTTTTTTTTTTACCAGATTATTTTTTTCCTTTCACAAGACCCTAAGTTTGGAGCACTGGAAGGAGCCTGGGGCTGGGGCATTACAGACAGTGCTTTAAAATGAAATCTTTTTGGAAAGCAGAGGTGGGGTTCCAGTTTGCCTATCACAACAGTACTTTAGGGTCAGTCATGATCTTAAAGATATGACAAAAACTGTCACTGACACGGTATTATGTGCGGGACTGAAATGAAAGGCCATGAATCCCTCACAATGACCACACATGCAGGGTTCAGTTAGTTAGCTCTAGTGGCAGAGAAAGGAGCAGCCAAGACTGGGCCAAGAATAATAATAATAATAATAATAAAAATAAAAGCAGGAAAGCAACAAAAAAAAAGCAGGAAGGCAACACAATACAGCTTTGCACTCCACCTACTGTCCCAGGGTTCTCTGGAGAAGTCTAGAGGAGAAGAAAAAAAGAGTCATGAGGAATAACCATCCTGGAATCAAAGTGGAACCTTTACTTTATAGAAATACATCAAGGATCACACATTATATTATCCCATGTAATAAGTTCACATGCTTATTGTACACAATTTCAGATCTGAAGCAAATAACGCTCTTTTTTGGGGGGATAAATGGGCATAATATATGCACTAAAAATGTTTCTTTTAATACTGTGTATAGTTTTTCATAAAAGAAAATACATAATCAACAAGCATTTATTACTATTATTAAAGATTTTATAGAGAGACAGAGAGAGAGAAAACACAAGATGGGGGAGTGGGAGAGGGAGAAGCAGACTTCCCATGGAGCAGGGAGCCTGACATGGGGGTCGATCCCAGGATACTGGGATCATGCCCTGAGCCAAAGGAAGACACTTAACGACTGAGCCACCCAGGCGCCCTGCATTTATTATTTTTTTTTAAGAAACAGTTACCAAATTCTATCTTCTTCGGTTGATAGATGTGAGTCTAGGGAAACCTGTTGATGCAAGTCAGATTTACAGAATTGTCACGATCACAGTGACTACAGCAGTGACTGCCGGGTGCATTATTTTTCTGTACGTTGGTGACTTAGGCAAAACAGGGTTCTGGCTACTGAAGGAGATGAGAGGACAATGACTCTTTTCTTCCTAGTTACATGATTTACTTGAACACATCCTGAGTCTCAACTACTTTAATTCCTTCCATAAAATGCAAGAGAATCTAGTTACTATAATGCCGGATCATATATCCCTAAGTTTACTTGCAGAGACATCAGAACAGCTCCTGTCCCAACAACTTCCCCTCTGTGGTACCCGGGACGTACCCCCAGGAGTGGGACCTGGGTGAATACAGGTATTGCTTTTAAGAGTCAGTGCTTTAAGATAGTAAACTCCCAATTATGAAATGTCAATGAGCCCTCAAGGCATTTTAAATATGTCCTGTAATATAATATTTAGCATATGTTAATGATGACACTTTCAGAAGTGGAGCTAAGCCACCACTAGGTGTTCATAGTCACCTTACTTGCTAGAGTCAAGGAGGAACTGAGATTTGTTTTTTTGTTTTTTGTTTTTAAAGATTTTATTTATTTATTTGACAGACAGAGATTACAAGTAGGCAGAGAGGCAGGCAGAGAGAGAAAGGAGGAAGCAGACTCCCCACTGAGCAGAGAGCCCGACGTGGGGCTCGATCCCAGGACCCTGGGATCATGACCTGAGCCGAAGGCAGAGGCTTTAACCCACTGAGCCACCCAGGCGCCCCGAGGAACTGAGATTTGAAATATCCTGCCACCCACCCACTGAATGGACTTCACTCAGTTTCAAATGATACATAAGAAAATGCCTGTTCGATTAAAAGTAATAGGGAAGATAATATAAAAACTCAAAAAAACCAAAACAACAAACTAACAATATGAAAAAGAAGGTGAGTGCTATGTGATACTTTTACAAAGAAAGACAGCCAGAAGGCTTGAGGTAAGAATGGATCACAGACAAGTTCCTGTCAAGTCCCTCAATGAGATACGGCCATCTCACTTAGCTGCCACTATCTTGCTGGGTATCTAACCTAACCACTTCCTAAAGCAGAACTTAGTTCATCCCTTGGAATCCTTCATTATATTGAACAATATTATTTATGTGTTCCCTTTCTCTTATACATTCAAGACAATAATATTATGATATCCTTTCAAACATATTCATGCCTATTGGCATATGAACTTAAGACATGTTCAATTTATATTCAAAAGTACAACATGTATGGAAAATACCAACAGCTATGATACAAAGGACTGTGTCTGCCATCACATCTACTGATGAAATAGCCCTTCTCTTCCTTTGTGTAAAGATTATAGTTACTGAATACAAAAAGCAGAGAGAACAGCTTTTTTTTTCCTTTTATGTTTTATGCAAATGTTAATTTTCATGTTTATAAAACTTTTTTTTTTTTTTTTAAATTTTTGAGAGAGCATGCATGGGACTGAGAGTTGGGGGTAGGGGGAGGGTCAGAAGGAGAGGGAGGGAGAGAATCTTGGGTAGGCTGCACAATCAGCACAGAGCCTGGCATGCAGCTTGATCTCATGACCCTGAAATCATGACCTGAGCTGAGATCAAGAGTCAGATGCTTAACTGACTGAGCCACCCAGGAGCCCCCATGTTTATAAAACTTTTAGAAGAGGACATGCCTCTTGACTCATGCAGTGGGAGGGATTCAGCCACACCCAACCCTGACCTGGTTATTATCTCAAATTCATTCATTCTTACATATTCTCATATATTCTTGTATTCTCATACTCTCCCCACTCCTCCCCTCCGTATGACAGAACGTTAGTACGGTAACTCCTAAATCTGTTCAATTACTTGGTATTAGCTCAGTTACCTTTTCAAAACACAAAATCCTCAGGTAGTGGGATCCAAGAATCTGTTTTTAAAAATATTCCCAGGTGACTCTTATGATCAGTCAGGTTTGTTAAAGACAATCCCAGATTATTATCTGCAAACCTTATGCAAGTTCAAAGAGACAGAGGCAGATCTTCTCTGTCTGTAACATAATTCTTTGTTGAAAAAAATAAACTAGAAAATCATGGCATCATTCCAGTGTTTCCCACTTATGTATAAGTATTCCTAAAGAAGAACTATAAGTGTCTTTCCTGTGCCTTTTAGTCTCAGATATAGTTTAAATTTAAAAAAAAAAAAAAAGAAAGAAAAAAATGTTCACAGTTATTCTTCTTCCAGATTTCTATTAGGTTAATGTCCACTAGGAAACATGGTACATTGTGCAGTTGAGGGGAGTGTTTCATGTCTGCCAGCGAAGTCATGTCCTTTAATCACACTGTACAAATCATTAATATCTTTTCTCATTTGCTGTTAGCTTGTTCTATCAGTTACTGAGAGAGGTATGTTAACAGCTCTACCTATAAAAATGGGTTTGTCTCTTTTGTTTCTTTTCAGTTCTGCTACTTTTTTGCTTTATATAACTTAAAATCTACATTATTAGATATATACAAATTTAGAGTTATATCTTTCTGTTAAATTACCCTTTCATCATTATGAAAGTCCCTATGTCAATCTAGTAACACTTTTGCCTTCATTTTGTTTTTCTATCTAGTTTGACAACTGTCCTTTAGAGTGTTTAGTCCATTTATATTTAATGTTTTTTCTGGCACAGTGGGGTTTAAGTCTACTGTTTTCTATTTCTTTCTTCTTTTTTTTTTTAAGACTTTATTTATTCATTTCACATAGAGAGAGATCACAAGTAGGCAGAGAGGCAGTGCAGGCAGAGTGGGGGGGGCAGGAAGCAGGCTCCCCGCTGAGCAGAGAGCCCAATGTGGGGCTCGATCCCAGGACCCTGAGATCATGACCCAAGCTGAAGGCAGAGGCTTAAATCGACTGAGCCACCCAGGTGCCCCTGCTATTTATTTTCTATTGGTCTGATTTGTTCTATGAATCCTTGACTTATTACAATCTACACTGTTAGTACTTTACTTACTTAATAAACAATGGAAGAATTTTACAACATTTCAACTCTATTTACTGTGTTGTTATATTTATTTCTACATAAACAACAATAATTCACAGCAAACATTATTATTATTGTTGTTTTAATAAACAATATTCTTTTATATTTCCTACACATTTGCTTTCCCAGGTAATCTTTATTTCCTTCTGTAATCCTATGCTTATAATTAGGATAATTTTTTAAAAAGATATTTATTTATTTATTTGAGAGAGAGAGAGAGAGAATGTGCACACATGTGCTTCCATGGGGGTGGAGGAGGAGAGAAAGAGAGAATCTCAAGCAGATTCTGTGACTGAGTGCAGAGTGCAAAGCGGGGCTCTATCTCACAACCATGAGATCATGACCTGAGATGAAATCAAGAATCAGATGCTTAACTAACTGAGCCACCCAGGTTCTCCTACAATTAGGATAATTTATATCATCATTTTTTTTTTAAAGATTTTATTTATTTATTTGACAGAGAGAGATCACAAGTAGGCAGAGAGGCAGGCAGAGAGAGAGAGAGAGGAGGAAGCAGGCTCTCCGCTGAGCAGAGAGCCCGATGCGGGACTCGATCCCAGGACCCTGAGATCATGACCCGAGCCGAAGGCAGCGGCTTAACCCACTGAGCCACCCAGGCGCCCTATCATCATTTTTGAAGGATATTTTCACTGGGTATAGTATTTTCAGTTCCAAGTTTAGTGTTTTTTTTGTTGTTTATTAAATTGCAATATTTTATAAATGTCATTTAATTGGCTTTTTTTCTCCTGCTAGACTGCTTTTCTTTGCATATTTCATTCTTTTAATGCCTTCTCTTTGCCTATAGTTGATATAAGTGGGGTTCTTTTTTTTTTTTTTAAGATTTTATTTATTTATTTCACAGACAGAGATCACAAGTAGGCAAGAGAGGCAGGCAGAGAGAGGGGAAGAAGCAGGCTCCCTGCCGAGCAGAGAGCCTGAGGTGGGGCTCGATCCCAGGACCCCAGGATCATGACCTGAGCCAAAGGCAGAGGCTTTAACCCATTGAGCCACCCAGATGCCCCTATAAGTGAGATTCAAATCCAAGCCTCTGACTTTATTATTATTTTTTAAATATTTTATTTATTTGAGAGAGAGAAAGAGCACGAGGCATGGTGAAGGACAGAGGGAGAAGCAGGCTCCCTGCCGAGAAGGGAGCCCAGTGTGGGACTTGATCCTGGGACTTCGGGATCATGATTGGAGCTGAAGACAGATGCCCAACCAACTGAGCTACCCAGGCACCCCAAATCTCTGACTTTAAAAGTATATGATCCTGGGCGCCTGGGTGGCTCGGTGGGTTGAGCCGCTGCCTTCGGCTCAGGTCATGATCTCAGGGTCCTGGGATCAAGTCCCGCATCGGGCTCTCTGCTCAGCAGGGAGCCTGCTTCCTCCTCTCTCTCTGCCTGCCTCTCTGCCTACTTGTGTTCTCTGTCAAATAAATAAATAAAATCTTAAAAAAAAAAAGTATATGATCCTTTCAATCATGTTGCCATCAGAATAAAGATTAAGCTGAAATCTTACAAGTCTTTCCAATATTTGGCTTCGTTTGTTAACAAAAGTTTTTAGAATGTAATTTACTAAGCTGGCACATTATATGACTTAATTCTTACATAACCTGATGATAGGTATTAATTTCTATTTTAAAGATTTTATTTATTTGAGAGAGAGAGAGAGAGAACATGAGCAGGGGAGCAGGCAGAGGGGAGAGAGAGAGAGAACCCAGAGCAGATTCCATACTGAACACAGAGCCCAAAGCAGGGTTCAATCCCACAATCCAATCATGACCCAACCTGAAACCAAGAGTCTGATGCTCAACCGATCAGGCCACCCAGGCACCCCTATCTCACATTTTATATAATTTAATAAGTTTGGTATTCATCTCAGATATTGCTCACTACCAAAATTTATGAAGGGTAGAGTCTAAAATTTAGTTTCTTACTGAAGCCTCCTTATAAACAAATTTGCCACTCCATTATAATTACTTCAAATTTCAATAGGTACTTTATCAATTCTTTGTTTACTTCTCTTAGAAATCACTACTTTGTACTTAAATTGGATGTAGCAATCAACTTGTATGATTTGGATCAGCATTGCACATTATTTTTACATCAGACTACTGATTTTTTTTTAAATTTATAAATGAGTCTTTCTTCACTGACTACTCTGTACCATAATTCTTTAGATCTCACTTTAAGTTGAGACAGATAAATTCTTCACGCTTTGATAGGGTATGTGGGAGAGTGAGATAGGACTTGAAGTGATACTCTCAAGTATGGGACTAGTCTGGCAGTGCTCTGGAAACTCAACTTTCAGGCATTATTCAAGAGCAACACCTATAACTGATTAAAATAGTGTTGATAAAGTTCTTCACACACACTCATTGCTTAACTGCCTGCTGAAAGAAATAAATGCTGAATCAATCAAGGGAGTGTTCTCATAGATGAAAGATAGCAGAAAAAGGAGAAAGGGAATCCCATTAATCATTCCTAATGAAAAAGGAAAGAATCAAATCATCTTGTCTTTTCCCCCCACAGACATTATTTTGACATCAGAGGAAAACCACAAAAACTTGATTCCATCAAATGTCCTACATATGAAGGGTGGGATATTCAAGTAATTAAATGATACTGGTGAGGCAGCCAGTCAAGCCTTCTCAGCTCAAGTCCTAGAGTATTTTTAAAAAGGGAAGGCAGCAGACTGAAAATAGACTAAGGTAAAATTCACGGGCAAGATCTATTCCGCAGTCTGCTTAAATCCATATTTGAAGAGCCTAGGAAACAGGTATTGGTCCCCCATTGCCAAATTACATCTGGGCATATATTCTTTTGTTATCTGAATAGGTATTATTTGTAACTAGACTAATGGCCAGGGTTATGCACATATTTTTTAAATTTTAACTTCAACTTTGTCTAAAATATGTAAGACCATTTTGTCCATTAAAAGCCTAAATACAGGGGTACGTGGGTGGCTCAGTGGGTTAAAGCCTCTGCCTTCAGCTCAGATCATGATCCCAGGGTTCTGGGATCGAGCCCTGCATTGGGCTCTCTGCTTAGCAGGAAGCCTGCTTCCCTTCCTCTCTCTCTCTGCCTGCCTCTCTGCCTACTTGTGATCTCTGTCTGTCAAAACAAAACAAAACAAAACAAAAACTCTAAAAAAACCCACCCTAAATATAAAAAAAAGCCTAAATATCATAACATATTTACACAAAAGTCTAGAAAACTCAGCTTTAGAAGATAGAAACTGCCTGGAGATGTTATTTCTGATAGTGTTATTTAAGGTGGTACATAACTTGCGAAGTCTTAAATACACAATTCATATATGGACAAATAAACTGAAAAACTTACATAAAACAATATATAATCGCTAAAACTAAGTTTCCAGAATAATTAATAACCCTAGGTTAAAAGTAGAAGATGGGGTGCCTGGGTGGCTCAGTTGGTTGGCCGTCGGCCTTCAGCTCAGGTCATGATCTCCAGGTCCTAGGATCAAGACCCATGTCTGGCTCCCTGCGGTGGGGAGTCTGCTTCAGCTTCTCCCTCTCCCTCTGCTCTGTTGCCACCCCCTACCCTGGCTCATGCACTCTCCTTCTCAAATAAATAAATAAATAAATAAATAAATAAAATCTTTTTTAACATCATATTATCTAAACTATGCTAAAATATGTTAAAAAGAAGAATGGAAGGAACTAAACCAAAAAGTAAATATTTTGCTGGTATAATTATGGAAATTAGTGTTTCTTCTTTCTAGCTTATATATACAGATAGATATCATGACCTGAGCCAAAATCAAGAGTCAGATGCTCAACTGACTGAGCCACCCAAGTGCCCCCATTTAAAAATTTTTTTTTTTTTAAGATTTTATTTATTTATTTGACAGAGATCACAAGTAGGCAGAGGCCGGCAGAGAGAGAGGAGGAAGCAGGCTCCCCGCTGAGCAGAGAGCCCAATGTGGGACTTGATCCCAGGACCCTGAGATCACGACTTGAGCCGAAGGCAGCGGCTTAACCCACTGGGATAATTACACCTCAAATTTATTCTGTACTCACAAATAAAGGACTGAGAGAAGTGAATTTGAAATTGTTCCTAAGCTAATTTGCACATCAACCACTTCTCAACCACTTTGATTTTATGAACATCTCTCTCCTTTCCAATTTAAAACACAAAAAATACAGGCCTGGAGTCACATTTGGATATGCTCTTGTTTCTGCTTAAACTAATTGCCCTATGGAAGGGTGCCTGGGTGGCTCAGTCGGTAAACTGCTGCTACCCCTGGCTTGTGCTCTCTGTCAAGTAGATAAATAAAATCTTTAAAAAAAATTTTTATTTTAAAGATTTTTATTTATTTGACAGACAGAGATCACAAGCAGGCAGAGAGGCAGGCAGAGAGAGAAGGAGGGGAAGCAGGCTCCCCGCCGAGCAGAGAGCCCGATGCGGGGCTCGATCCCAGGACCCTGGGATCATGATCTGAGCCGAAGGCAGAGGCTTTAACCCATTGAGCCACCCAGGCGCCCCTAAATAAAATTAATAAAATCTTTTAAAAAAATAAATAAAATGGCCCTACGGCTCCCTTCTGTTTTCCATGAGAGCCAAAACAAGGTAGTTTTTCTCCTTGCTTCCCTTTGTTTGTCAGAACACTGGGTCTATCATACTGGCTATAGTTTTATGATTTTGTGTTTTAAAGAAAACACCTTTTTCTTTGAATCATGCAGCTGCAGCCCACAAGGAAAGCACATTAGAATTGGAGGTCTTGGTGTTTCTTGGAGGTAGTGGATGTTAGGAGAGGAAGATAACTAGCCACATTACACTTTGGAGTTTCTGATTTGAGTAGTACCCGGACACAATGCCCTCGTATTTAAACTACCTACTCCCTCACTCAAGTTGTAGCGCCTCAAATTTCATAGGCTTGTTTCTTACACCATGTATTATACAGAGTTCTAGTACTTTCTTTTTCAGCCCTCGGGTTTTTCCTCGTCAAAATTTATTTTTATTTTTTTACTTTTTTTTTTTTTTAAAAGATTTTATTTATTTATTTGACAGAGAGAGATCACAAGTAGACAGAGAGGCAGGCAGAGAGCGAGAGAGAAGCAGGCTCCCCGCTGAGCAGAGAACCCGATGTGGGACTCGATCCCAGGACCCTGAGATCATGACCTGAGCCGAAGGCAGCAGCTTAACCCACTGAGCCACCCAGGCGCCCCTATTTTTATTTTTTTAAAAAGATATTATTTATTTATTTGACAGAGTTCACAAGTAGGCAGAGAGGCAGGTAGAGAGAGAGAGAGAGAGGAGGAAGTAGGCTCCCCGCTGAGCAGAGAGCCCGAAGTGGGACTCTATCCCAGAACCCTGGAATCATGACCTGAGCTGAAGGCAGAGGCTTTAACCCACTGAGCCACCCAGGCGCCCTCCTCATCAACATTTAATTCAGGCTTTTTAGTTTCAGTTTAGTTGTTTCAGATGAATTTCTGGGGTGACTTTTAAATAAATGTATAATATTATTAAAAATTATGTAACACCGTCTTCTTCAGATGAAGTAACTATTAGCTGTAGTTACGTGTATCTACATTACTTGCTAGCGATAAGGATAAAACAGGGTTAAACAAAAAGCCCTAGGAGGTTTTAGAATCTGATTTAGAATCAAGTCTTCAGGATTTTCCAAAATGAAATTAATTAATTATTTATTTATTTGAGAGAAACAGAGAGAGAGACAACATGAGCTGGGGGAAGAGCAGAGGGAGAGGGGCAAGCAGACTCAGGCTGATTGTAAGCCTAACGGGGAGCTCAACCTCACGACCCTGAGATCGTGGCCTGAGCCGAAATCAAGAGTCAGACGTCCAACCGACTGAGCCACCCAGGAGCCTCTATAACCAATTCTTTTTATTTTTTTTTAATTTTATTTATTTATTTGACAAAGATCACAAGTAGGCAGAGAGGCAGGCAGAGAGACAGGAAGGGAAGCAGGCTCCCTGCTGAGCAGAGAGCCCGATGTGGGGTTCGGTCCCAGGACCCTGGGATCATGATCTGAGCCAAAGGCAGAAGCTTTAATCTACTGAGCCACCCAGGCGCCCCCTCTATAACCAATTCTTTTTTTTTTTTTTTTAAGATTTTTATTTATTTGTTATAGAGAGAGAGAGAGATACAGAGCGCAAGCACAGGCAGACAGAGTGGCAGGCTAGAGGCAGAGGGAGAAGCAGGCTCCCTGCCGAGCAAGGAGCCTGATGTGGGACTCGATCCCAGGACGCTGGGATCACGACCTGAGCCGAAGGCAGCCGCTTAACCAACTGAGCCACCCAGGCGTCCCTCTATAACCAATTCTTAATCATCCGTGTTGGATGGTAAGGTAAGGCACAGGCAACTGGAGTCAACAGAAGACTTAGTTTTTAGAACAGCCTTCACTATACCCTCCTCCCTTCATTAGGCTTGGCAATAAGCAACAAAATGATCATGTCTCAGTTCCACCTCTATTTCTTGTACCTTATTAAGTTTTAAAATGTTTAAAGTACATGAAGCTCTCCCCTTTTGCCCACAGAGCTTTTAATAATAACCAGGTTTTAAAAATATTTATTTATTTATTTATTTGACAGACAGAGATCACACGTTGGCAGAGAGGCAGGCAGATAGAGGGGGTAAGCAGGCTCCCGGCTGAGCAGAGAGCCCGATGCGGGCTCAATCCCAGTACCCTGGGATCATGATCTGAGCCGAAGGCAGAGGCTTAACCCACTGAGCCACCCAGGCGCCCCACCAGTTTTTTTTTTTTTTTTTAAAGATTTTATTTATTTATTTGACAGAGAAAGAGAGATCACAAGTAGGCACAGAGGCAGGTAGACAGAGAGAGAGAAACAGGCTTCCTGACAAGAAAAGAGCCCAATGCAGGGCTCTATCCCAGGACCCTGAGATCATGACCTGAGCCGAAGGCAGAGGCTTAACACACTGAGCCACCGGGGCGCCCCAATAACCAGATTTTTTGTCCAAAATTTAAAAATCTATAGTTTTGTGCAACAAGATACATACTTCCTTATCAAGAAGTCGTCAATTATTTTTAAAAGAATTTTTAAAAAATTTGCACTGGGCTTGAGCTCACAACCCTGAGATCAAGTCCTGAGGTGAGATCAAAGGTTAGACGCTTAACTGAATGAGCCACCCAGGTGCCCCACAATTATCTTTCTTAAGTTTAAAGTATACAGCATGACTTGACTTATATACACTGTGATCAATTATTTTTATAATCTAATAGATCTGTGTTTTTTTTTTACACCCACGGAGTTCGAAACAGATCTTGTGTTTATACAAGCATTTTAACAATATCAAAACTTTGTAAATGGAGAACAGTAATTTGTGGTACTTACACTATTGCATTTATTCATTTTTTGCCTTCTAAAAGAGGATTATTGTTGGATTTAAAGAACTGTTTTAGAAAACTATAACAAAAGTACAGAAAGCAAAAGCTGCTGCTAATGAACAAAGCAGGCTTTGTCTAGAGCACGCCCACAACTTCCCTTGGAAATGCTGCAAAGTTCTGACCTTCGGGAAAGAAATATGGGCAAAGAGCTGCAGAAGATAGTCAGGGAGAAGGTCTTGCTCTGTATCTACAGGGACAGATAGGTCTGGGATTCCAGCTCCAGTAAAGTATCATGATCCGATCATGATTGCAACAAGACGGGATGCCCTTGGCAACCTGATGTGTATGCTTTTTTGATAAAAATTCCAAATTGAGAGTAAGGTTTTATAATGAGGTGTCAGAAAATAATATATTCCCTCATGGAAAAAAGGCTTAAACTTTCCAAAGTTTCCCTGCAAGTAAAAAAGGAGCTACTGAGAAAATCCACCGGAACAGAGAAGGGACAATAATTTTTGGTTGGTAGTCTACACTTGATACCAAAAATCCTATAAGGAGTCCATGACAGACCCCTATACTAATTGCTTCCTCCTCATTCCTGATTACATGTGGAAAGTGTGACTATTCCTTCTTTCTCAGAAGAAAGCATTTATTGTTACACCTAGATGAGTATGAAAAATGTTTTTGTTAATTATCATGACCAAATGATGCCAAGTGTTTTTCTTCAAAGTGTTATTTTTTTAAAAAGATTATTCATTTATCTATTTGACAGAGACAGACACGAGAGGGAACACAAGCATGGGGAGTGGGAGAGGAAGAGGCAGGCTCCCTACCAAGAAGGGAGCCTGACACGAGGCCTGTTCCCAGGACCCTGGAACCATGATCTGAACCAAAGGCAGATGCCCAATGAGTGAGCCATCCAGGCACCCCAAAGTAGTTTATTTTTAATTAACCCACCTATTATTTATTCCTCTGTTAATATTGTTACATAGCTACCCTAGATTTTATTCATCCAACAATCTCCTTACTGATTTTTGCCTCCAAATGACCATATGTTTCTAAATCACCTTGCCTCAAATGACTCCATCATCACCCATAACTACAAATTTTAGAGCAAAATGAATCAAATGGTGATGGAAAATGATGTAGAAAAGAGGAAATATTATAATACTGCATCTATTTTTAAAAAAAGCTTTATTTATTTATTTATTTATTCGACAGAGATCACAAGCAGGAAGAGAGGCAGGCAGAGAGAGAGAGGAGGAAGTAGGCTCCCTGCTGAGCAGAGAGCCCAATGTGGGGCTCGATCCCAGGACCCTGAGATCATGACCTGAGCCAAAGGCAGAGGCTTTAAATCACTGAGCCACCCAGGTGCCCCTATAATACTGTATTTTTTAAAGCAATACATTCTTATCTAAATATTTTAAAAAAAAATGTATAATTAGTGAATGAGAGGCAAACAAAAGGTCAAATGGAAAAAAACCCCCACAAACACAGAGATGTAAAATAGAAAGGCAGAGAGAAAGAAAATTTCAGACTAGAATTTATTAAAATTCTTTGGTCTTGGGGATCTGGGTGGCTCAGTCCGTTAAGTGACTGACTCTTGATTTTAGCTCAGGTCATGACCTCAGAGTCGTGAGATTGAGGCCCGTTCGGGGATCTATGCTGGGCACGGAGCCTGCTTGGGATTCTCCTTCTCCTTTCCTCTGCCCCTTCCCTCTCTAAAAAATAAATAACAATAAAATAAAATAAAATTCTTTGGTCTTGTGCTCAATTTAAGGATGTGTGCTAATTACAATTAGCTGGATGTTTTAATGTGATACATGGTAAAGGATATTAATGAAGACAGAAACAGATTTCATGTTGATCAAGAAATACAAAGTATTATTACTTGAAGGTTTTTTTTTTTTTTCTCCCAAAGGACCTTATTTATTTGACACAGAGAGAGAAAGAGAAAGAGAGAAGCAGGCAGGACACTGGGATCATGACCTGAGCCGAATGCAGATGCTTAACTGACTGAGCCACTCAGGTGCCTCTACTTGAAAGTTTTATTTGAGAAAATATAAAGGCTTCTCCTATGGACATATTTCACTTGAGGATGATTATTTTTATACAAACCACTGAGGATAACTTAATTTCTTTGAATGACATTACAGCATAAATTCCTTCTCTGTATTTAAATAATCAATTAGGGGACACCTGGGTGCCCAACCTAGTACCATGAATTTTATTATTAATTAGTTTTTTTTTTTTAAAGATTTTATTTATTTGACAGAGAGAGACATAGTGAGAGAGGGAACACAAGCAGGGGGAGTGGGAGAGGGAGAAGCAGGCTTCCTGCTGAGCAGGGAGCCTGATTCAGGGCTTGATTCCAAGACTCTGGGATCACGACCTGAGCTGAAGGCATGCTTAACGACTGAGCCACCCAGGTGCCCGATTTATTACTTTTTTAAAGTAAATTCTACCCCCAGAATGGGACTTGAACTCACAACCTCAAGACCAAGAGTCTCATGCTCTACCAACTGAGCCAGCCAGGTGCCCCAGTACCATCAGTCTCAAAGCTCAAAACTAACTACTATATTATAGGCCTAGAACTGTAAAAAATGATTTAAATCATTTACTTTGTACATTTATCCTTCCAAAGAATCTGGTAAGACTTTTCACATGCCCATTCCCTGAAATGCTTTTTAAATTTCATAAAGAAACAGTTAAGTTTGGTAAAAGCCTTTTATTAAGATTTTTTAAAATTTACTCAACAGAGAAAGAGACAGTGAGAGAGGGAACAGAAGCAGGGGGAGTGGGAGAGGAAGAAGTAGGCTTCCTATGGAGTAGGGAGCCTGCCTGAGTCGAAGGCAGACGCTTAACACTGAGGCCCCCAGGCGCCCCTGGTAAAGCCTTTAAAGCAGTGATGTAGTCCTCAAAGTTGTCAGTGTTGACCCTTCATGACCTGGCTCTGGTTTGCTCAAATAGAATAAATCCTGAATTATAAGAACTATAATTGGGACATCTGTCTGGCCCAGCCAGTGGAGTGTGAGACTCTTGATCTTGGGGTTGTGTGTTCAAGCCTCAAACTGGGTGGAGAGATTATTCAAAAAGAAAATCTTAAAAAAAAAAAAAAGAAAAGAAAAGAAAAGAAAAGAAAGAAGGGGTGCCTGGGTGGCTCAGTGAGTTAAGCCTCTGCCTTCGGCTCGGGTCGTGATCCCAGGGTCCTGGGATCGAGCCCTGCATTGCGCTCTCTGCTCAGCAGGGAGCCTGCTTCCTCCTCTCTCTATGCCTGCCTCTCTGCCTACTTGTGATCTCTCTATCAAATAAATAAATAAAATCTTAAAAAAAAAAAGAAAAAGAAAGAAAAGAAATATAATAGAATGCAGTCTGTCCACTAAAATAGCTTACAGCCACCTATGAATCATCGAGAAAATAGGAAATAAAACTCAAAAGTTAAATCTAGAGAGAACATAAAAATCTTAAGTACCTGAGTGATTTCTATTTTTCCTTCATGGGTCTCTTCTAAGGACTACTGGTAGAAAAACTGATAAATTTGATGCTCACTTTTTAACAAATAAATATATCAAACTTTACCTACTCAGACGAGTTATTTTATATATCGATATTAGATGGGCATTTTTCCTAAGTTAGTTATAACCTACTAGTAAGTTAAACCTCCTTACCCATTTCTTGCTTTTCAAAGACCCATTCATTTCCATCTCATAGAAATGTCTAGATCCTTATTTATCCTTATTAATCAAGAACGACTGGAGAATTTACTAGCCCAAAAGTAAATTTACCAAATTCAGGAGTGGTTACCTCTGAGAGCACAGAAACAAAGTGTCATCACAAGGGAATGCAGGCATAGAGATAGGGATGAGGTGGGATCTCTCTCTTTTTAATTCCATTTCTTAAGCTGGGGAGGGGCTGCAGAGGTTCCTTTATATTTTTCCCTATGCCTTTTTCTTTTTCTATTTATAAAACATTTCATTAACAATTTTTAAAAAAAATTAAAAATTGGGGTACCTGGGTGGCTCAGTGGGTTAAAGCCTCTGCTTTTGGCTCAGGTCATGATCCCAGGATCCTGGGGAGCCTGGCTCCCCCCCACCCTTCCTGCCTGCCTCTCTGCTGTGATCTCTGTCAAGTAAATAAATAAAATCTTTAAAAAAAAAATTAAAAATTGCTGGTGATCAAGGTAAAGTGAATCAAGTCCTGACTTTGGTTCTAAAAATCTGTCGCTTAATGATTCACTCTGTGATCCACGTGCTTTAGTTAGTTTCTGTAAAACATGAAAAATACTTTGTAGGAATTTCATCTGGCAAGTTCTCACCAGGAAAACACCCTTTTAGAAACTAAATAATATTAAATCACAAGACATTTGGGAATGTTACCTGTGTTCTCACACTTTTAAACTTTTCTTTAAAGTCATCAACATTTTTCATTTCTGAAAAAAAAGAGCAGCCTAGGACTGAACATGTTTTCTGCTGCTTCCTAAATCAAAGAGAAGGTGTAAATCTTTTTTTTTTTTTTTTAAGTGTAATGTCAAGAAAGGATTCCCAGGCTTTCCCTCACTTTGTTTATATGTTCAACCCTTTAACGATTCTACTTAGAGCATTTTTCCCACCTTTGTATCTTCGTCTTTCACAAAACCCCACAGCTGGGAAAACGAGTCTACAGCGACCATGGACTTTGACTTCACTCACAAGCATTGAAACTCTTAAGCTACACTTGGAATTAACCAGCTTGGTCTCTAACTATCTCTGAGACAATAACACTTCAAAGTAAAGCACTGACTTCAGAAATGTTTATACCAAAGAACTGCCTTCTGAAAAATGGAAATACCAGCACAATGGGAAGAGCTGGAGACTTACTTGGAGAATGTATAGCTGAGTCTAAGAAATTATGACAATTCTTGAAAATGGTCCCATTTATAGAAGTCAACAGTTCTAGTTCTAGGCCATACATATTTCAAGTCCTGCAACAAGCTAGTAAAACAATACTGAATTCTAAATATGACTTCTTGCAGTACTTATCTTCTCCAAGAACAAGAATTTAATAGATGGTTTCCTAGCAGTATTGTTAAAAAACAAAACACAAAAAACTCCAAAGGGATCAAGTAAGACAAAACTATGAGCGGTAAATTAATATAACTGAGTGAAAAACAACTTACAAAATTTCATTCATTCTTTACGAAGTTGTAAACGTCCTAAAGTTATAAACAACAAAATCCTCACAACATTCAACTTCCTATAAAGTATTCAATTTCACCTATTCATCTGCCTTGCCTCTGTCAAGATTTTGTTTCCTTGCCTTCTATTACTCACCAACTGCATCTGGATTTACCGGTCTGGAGACGTCAGCTTGCCCCATGATTAAATTGTCTGATGTGTTTCACGACAACAAACTGTCCCGGAGCAAAGAAAACTTTTCTCAAAAGATAAATCCACATCGAGAGGGGACAGGCACTCCTCTCTCAGTGTCACTGCCAGACATCAGGAAACGGCATGAGGTCAGTTAATCTGCTGGAGTTTCTGCTCCCCGTATCCCGGCCTGGACACTTGGGGTTCGTACAAATATGTCTTCACTCGGGCTCTCCGCACACAGGAATGCCTGTCATTCCAGAGCGCACACTGTGAAGAGCTCAAGTGCAGGAAGGGGAGGGGACCTGCCAACTACAGGAGCGGCACAGCCCTAAACAGCCACACCTACTTTTCCTGACCCGGAGCTTGGCGGCAGCTCTCCAGACTCCCCGCCACAGAAGAATGGGAGCCTGCTCCCCGCCACAGAAGAATGGGAGCCTGCTCGGGAGCCTACCGAAGAACTTGCAAACGTGATCATACAGAAAACATCAGGGTTATGCACAGCAGGCTGATGGGCGTAGAATTCAACTCGAAGGTATGTGTACAATACAGGCTTGCCTCAGAAGTATCGACTGTTCTCACATTTCACGGCTTGCTCTAAAATCGTAGTATTTCCTCGCTCTAAGTGGCATACCGAAGGCAGGATTTGATCTATACTTGGGGAATTAATAACATCAGGAAGGATATTTTAGGACTGAACATACCTTTTCTAAAAATAAAAAGAAACAGTTCTGAACATTTTCCTTACTAAAATAGTAAACTTGAAATAAACGTTTGGAAGATATTATACAACATTTCTGTTTCTGCTAAAGCTCAGTAACCACCATGTGATCTTGGGGATTATAAAACTACTGGGAGTAACCCTACATGTTCTTATAATGCAAGGAAATATCAGCTAACCCCATGCAGCAACTGAAGGTCCAGCTTGCATACTGATTTTTCTTTTTTTATAACATAACTAATTTACATGTAGCCCAAACACATAAATATTAAGGACACAGCTTGATGAATTTTTATTTTTAAGTGCCAAAGTCCTTCAACAAATGACAGCTGCTAAAAAACAAGAGGTTTTAGTTTAAATATTCATTTTCCAAACTGAGATCACAGAATAATTTCTAGCATTTGGACTTCCCTTTTGCCTTTTCTTTCTTTTTTTTTTTTTTAAAGATTTTATTTATTTATCAGAGAGAGAGAGGGGAGAGAGCGAGCACAGGCAGACAGAATGGCAGGCGGAGGCAGAGGGAGAAGCAGGCTCCCCGCCGAGCAAGGAGCCCGATGTGGGACTCGATCCCAGGACACTGGGATCATGACCTGAGCCGAAGGCAGCTGCTTAACCAACTGAGCCACCCAGGCGTCCCTCCTTTTGCCTTTTCTTAACACCTTCTCCTTTGCCTCCCATTATCTTATCCTGATTATCTGCTTTTGATGTAGATAAAAAAGAACCCCAAAAAACAAAAAAATTAAAAAACCCAAAGGTAACAAATAAGAAACTGATAATGCCAAGACAGTGGTTAAGAAAAAAATTGCAGAGAAACTTGGGCAATATTTAATTGCTCATACTGGTAGTAGTCAGAAAAACATATAGACCATTAAAAAGTAAAAACATATTGAAAGAATGCTTTAATGTACGAATGCCCAAAGCCTTTAAACTCTGGCACTTACCTATCAGCAGAGCCTGTGTAACTGCAGCTTCTACACTATAAAATGGGGAGGCAAAGTGTGTCAAATGCACTGCCCAGAACCCAGTAGGTGCTCAACAAAGTATTGTAATCGTCGTCACCACCACTGTCTGCATCATCGTGGCCATGACACAGCATATGCTTAAGAGGGTGAGCTTTGGGGGTGCCAAGGGGACTCGGCTGGTTAAATGCCTGCCTTCGGCTTGGGTCATGATCTTGGGGGCCTGCTTCTTCCCCTCCTTCTGCCTGCTGCTCCCCCTGCTTGTGCTCTGTCAAATAATAAATAAAAATCTTAAAAAATAAATGACAAAATTAAAAAAAAAAGGGGAGGAGAGCTCTGAAGGCAACTGAAAATTTAATTCCAGATCTATCACTAGGTGTTAACACTAGGCAAGTACCTTTACCTCTGCGTCTCAGTTTTCTGATTTGTAAAGTGGGGCATAACCATGCTTAGCAGCACAAGGCAGGTGTAAGGACTAAATGACATGAACATAAATAAAGCCCTCTGCAATGTGCCTGGCACATGGAACACTCGCAATTAATGCAAGCACCAAGGATCACAGTTGTAAAAAAAAAAAAAACAAGTCAAGAAAGGAAAGGCCAGGAGCAGCGAACAATGGTAGATGGCAAAAACTCAGCCATTACAAAGAGGTTAGTCAGAAACGGAAGAGGATGACATTTTTGTATCATGCATCCAGAGAGCAAACTGGAAGAAGCAGATTAAGGAGGAAGTCCGAACATAATCAGGGCTGTTGTACAAAACATTAAGCAGATGGAACAGCGCGTACTCACACACACGCACAAACCGGAAACGGCAGCATTCAGTTTATGCTGGCAGCACCATACAAGACTACAACAATAGATTTATGGATCCTGGTATAGCTCCAGTTACCACCTGCTAAATTTAATGCCTAGCTCGGCTTGGCTCATTATTTACTCTAGAGCACTGTGAAGGTGGCAATAAAACTTAAAAGAATGAAAGCATTCTGAGCTTTTACTGCATTAACTGCCTTGCTCAGAGCCAGGACTGAAACCCAAGTCTCCCAATGCTAACCCCAGGACTCACTTTGGCGCTTGTGTAAATGGTCAAGGAAATACCTATTTCCTAAAGATATATTCATTTTCCAAGGAAGCCCATTCTCTACAACACAAATTTCTCTGATCCTTCTGCTGCCTATGCACCAAGCTGATACACAATCCCTACTCTGCCTGTTTCAGTTTCATTCCAACAATCAATATTTACTTGGTGCTAACTGGTAAGCAGGCAAGCTAAAAGAGAGAGAGAGAGAAAGGAAGATACTGACTGGTCCACTGATGACTTTAAAATTTAACAATTGGGGTGCTTGGGTGGCTCGGGGGGTGAAGCAGTTAAGCGTCTGCTGTTGGCTTGGGTCATGATTCCAGGGCTGTGGGATCAAGCTCCACATCGGGCTCCCTGTTTCTCCCTCTTCCTCTGCTGCTCTGCCTGCTTGTGCTCTCTCTCTCTCAAATAAATAAAATCTTGAAAAAAACCCCATAAAATTTAAAAATCAAAGCCTTGAGTTCATTCTAGTTTTCCATGTAATATATGTTAGAAACGCAAAGGACGGGGCACTTGGTTCAGCGGCTGGTTCTTGATCTCAGCTCAGGTCTCAATCTCCGGGCTGTGAGTTTGGAGCCTACTTTAAAAAAAAAAAAAAAAAAAAAAAAAATGCAGGGGTGCCTGAGTGGCTCAGTGGGTTAAAGCCTCTGCCTTCAGCTCAGGTCATGATCCCAGAGTCTGGGGACCGAGCCCCGCATCGGGCTCTCTGCTTGGCAGGGAGCCTGCTTCCCTCTCTCTCTCTCTCTGTCCGCCTCTCTGCCTACTGGTGATCTCTGTCAAGTAAATAAATAAAATCTTTTTAAAAAAATGCAAAGGGCAATCTCATTTTAACTTTATAGGAAGTAGACAACTATTTCTTAATTGTCACCTATAAAAAATACTTTCTTTTTAGAGTACATTTCCTCCACAGCTTACTGCCTCAAGGAGGGGAAAGTGATATTAAAATTTGTGAATCTCTTCCTATTATATTTATGGAAAGAGCAAAAGGCCTTATAAAAATAAAGTTTAATAGGCAAAGACAGCACTTGAAGCCCTCTAACCAGAGCTTCATTTTTTTTTTTTTTTTAAAAGAATTGCTTCTAGGGCGCCTGGGTGGTTCAGTGGGTTAAGCCTTTGCCTTCGGCTGTGGTCGTGATCCCAGGGTCCTGGGATCGAGTCCTGCATCGGGCTCTCTGCTTGGAGGGGAGCCTGCTTCCTCCTCTCTCTCTCTCTCTGCCTACTTGTAATCTCTCTCTGTCAAATAAATAAATAAAATCTTAAAAAAAAATAAGGAATGCTTCTAAACACTGCAAGTAACCTATAAAGAGCAAGGCATTCAAAACTCTTAGAGACGTTTAGGGGTTCCTGGGTATCTCAGTGGGTTAAGCCTCTGCCTTCAGCTCAGGTCATGATCTCAGGGTCCTGGGATCGAGCCCTGCATCCAGCTCTCTGCTCAGCGGGGAGCCTGCTTTCCCCTCTCTCTCTGCCTACCTCTCTGTCCACTTGTGATCTCTCTGTCAAATAAATAAACAGAACCTAAAAAAAACAAACTAAAACACAGAACTCTTAGAGACATTTATAACTCCAAAGCCTTTGTTGGCAAGCAGGTCATATCACACACTAACATGCCACTATGACTTATATTTCAATAAGCAGTTTATAAGATCAACCCCAGGGGCATAATGCTTTCATTTAAATATACTTCTATGTTGAAGTACCAGTATAAGTTGGATTACTTAGTAGAATAAACTCTTAGTGATTTTAATCACATCTCCCTCAGTTTATCTTGGTGTACTACTTTCTCCCAGCCTGAGATGTCTCAAGGAGTTGAGCTCTTATGAAAGGCTGGGAAGAAAGTCACTTCCCTTTAGGAAAGATGACCAACAGAAAGTACTGATAGGTCACACAGATACATACTGAAGAAAAGGTCTGATTTTCAACTTCTGGATCTATAACTGGGGGAGGGTGCAGCTTCTTATTCTTTACCCCATGATGTAACTCTAACCTAGTCTGGCTGGCTCTGGATAGTTACAGGAGATAACATCCGACAATAACCTGTTTCTCAAACTCCATGTGGAAATTAGAAAGCCATGTCAGGCAGTTGTAAAAACTTTTCAAGGCCTCATCTATTTGCACAAATCCTTCACTTGGCCTGGATTCTATGGAGCTTCTACTTATCCTTTAAAAACTGGCTCAAACGTTGCTTCCACTCTAATGAGTCTCTCGTCATTCAAGCAGAATTCCAATAAAGGTTTGCTGATCATTGATTATGTCCCCAGCAATGGGTTGGTGCTAAAAACAAGTTTTAGCCCTTAAGGTGTTGACAGCTCAAGTAAATAGGATCTATAATAATCAGTACTTAGGAACTATGCAAACAGACTGGTAGGGGTGGGAGTGTCCAGCTTTGCCCTGAGAGATCAAAGAAAATATCTCAAAAGAAGTTAGAGCTAAGATCAAAGAGAGTCAGTCACAGAAGAGATGACAGAGGTGAGAAAAAGATACAAGCATTAAGACATAAGATTGGAGAGGTAAAGAGCTGATTATGACTGATTGTGACGGACATATCACCTTAAATTGCAATGATCTTCTGACCTCTCTTACAGGCTAGAAACTTCTCTTGGGCAGGGACAGTGACGTATTTATCTTTAAACCCTCAATGCTTCACACAACCCAGGGCATAGTGGACATGCAACCAATATTTAGTAACCTTGGACAAAGGGAAGAAACAACATTCTTCAATTCTAAGCTTTGCTCAAAATATCTAGTGAGAAAAGGCAATTAAGGGGGAAAGTGCTATAGATGGAGGCTGGAAGAAATCGTTCCAAACAACTCAGAGAACTGCTGTGAAATTCTTGCTTTTGCGGGGGCGGGAGGGGAATGGCATGTTGGGTTTTGAGAATGTATGATGGTTTTTGAGAACGTAGGCTTTGCAAGTAGTAACTTTTTTCAAAGGAGACAAATCTGTCAGGTAAATGTTTATATAAAACCCCACATAATCACTACTATTAGGCTCAAGTTCCTCAGCAGAAAGCAACAGGCTGAAAGCGACAGAAACTGTTAAGTCAAGACAGAGCCCCTGGTATCACTGGATACTCATCTTATTTACCCCCAGATGACACCAGTTTCTTTCTGTAGCTGCTTCACTGGATGCAAAAGTAAACACACCTCCTTCCTATTCTGCATCCAATAGGGTAATTCTTGCTGCCTGACTACCCTGACTTCCAGAAGGCAAGGTGGCTTACCAATGAAAGAGAGCAGAGGGGCGCGTGGGTGGCTCAGTGGGTTAGAGCCTCTGCCCTCAGCTCAGGTCATGATCCCAGGGTTCTGGAATCAAGCCCCCTCATCAGGCTCTCTACTCAGCCGGGAACCTACTTCCCTTCCTCTCTCTCTGCCTGCCTTTCTGCCTACTTGTGATCTCTGTCTTTCAAATAAATAAAATCTTAAAAAAAAAATTCTATAGAAAGAGAGCAGAGGCTCTGGAGTCACAAGTAACTGTAAAATTTCAGCTTTCCCATTTACTGATTAGGCAACTCTGAACAAGTTACTTAACTTACATGAGCCTCAGTTTCCACATCTGCAAGATGGACAGAATTTCAAAGACGTTGTGAGGATTAAAAAAGAGAATTTCTAAAAAGAGTCGGATGAGTGAAGCTGCCTAAAATATTTGGCCCCCTCTCACCCCACTTAGATTCTTTATGAAATGATTCCCCCCACCCAGTGCTTAAATACAAACACCATAGTTCTTCAGGAAAAACTCAGGAGGTTCTGATAGGCTTTTCTGTCACAGGCCTCCAGTAACGCGCATGTCTGAGAGCCTACAATGCGCTGGCCTGTGTTTATGGGAGAAAGAATGGGAGACCTCAGGCTAGAACCCTGGTGCTACACAGATTCTGCCTTTTCGCTTTCTCTTCAAGTTTTTGTTTTGAAGACAGTAAGTTCTTCTTCTTTTTTTTTTTTTTTTTTAGGATTTTATTTATTTATTAGCTAGAGAGAGAGTACTCGAGAGTACAAGTAGGGGGAGCAGCAGGCAGAGGGAGAAGCAGGTTCCCTGCTGAGCATGAAGACCGATACCAGAATCAATCCCAGGACCCTGGGATCATGACTTGAGCCAAAGGCAGCCACTCAACTGAGCCACCCAGGCATCCCAAGATGGTAAGTTCTTAAGGATGCCCTAGGGGTCAGGAGATGCTTCTAGAACTGGGGAAAGAGTGGTAAGAAATGTATTAAACAGGAAAGTTTCAGTTAATAAAGATAAAAGGTTTTTTTCACAGTTGGGTTAAGGATTTGCAGAGTCAGAATGCAGTAGAGGCAGTGGGAAAGATAGGCCCGGACAGAAGTGAGAATTAGCTGAATGGAGATGAGAAGATGTCGGGGAAAAGAAACAGACCAAAAGATTCACAGGCTGTGAGGCTGAGGGAGGTGGGAAGAGGCTATAAGTGACACCGATGGAACTTTCAACCCGTCATATGACATCAAATTATTGCCAAGCTCCCCTGTGCTTCTGAAATTCGACAGCAGAGTCAAACCATTGACTTAACCAATTCAATGTTATGTTTCAAGTAATGCCTCGAAGATGTGGTTTAATATGGAAGAGAGCAGTGGCCATGGTGCACTTTATTATAACGAATCTAGCTCAGTGTTTGCCATACAATGCAAAATAGCTATTTAATGAATTGGATTATTATTGGGAAACCAGAAGTCTTTTTTTTTTTTTTTTTAAGATTTTATTTATTTATTTATTTGTCAGAGAGAGAGAGAGTGAGAGCGAGCACAGGCAGACAGAGTGGAAGGCAGAGGCAGAGGGAGAAGCAGGCTCCATGAGGAGCAAGGAGCCCGATGCGGGACTCGATCCCAGGACGCCGGGATCATGACCTGAGCCGAAGGCAGCTGCTTAACCAACTGAGCCACCCAGGCGTCCCACCAGAAGTCTTATTTATTCATTCCACAAATATTTCCAGAGCACCTCTGAAGTATCAGGATATTATTCCAGGTGTTGGGGACACCGTAGTGAATACAGTGGCAAAAAAACAAAACCCATGCCTTCTTTCTAAGATGTCAGATGGTAATAAAAATGATAGAGAAAAACTACTCAGGAAAGGGCAACAAGTGGGCTAACTGTTGTGCTGCACGACAAACTGTGTGAGAAGGGCCTCACTGGGCAGATGACATGAAAATAAAGACCTGAAGTAAATAAATTCCCCAATTAACTTCCTCTGTCATCTTCCTTGCTTAGGCAGACCTCATTTTATTGTGCTTCGCAGATCCTGCATTTTTTACAAACTGACGGTGTGTGACAACCCTGTGTCAAGCCAGTCTATTGGCACTATTTTTCCAACAGAATTTGGTCACTTTGGGTCTCTGTGTCACATTTGGTAATTCTTGCAATATTTCAAACTTTACATTATTGTAATATGTTATAGTGATCTGTCATCAGTGATCTTTGACGTTAATATTGTGACTGTTTTGGGGCACCACGAGGCCCCCATGAGACTGTGAACTTAATCATACATGTTGTGTGGATTCTGACCTCTCCACCCACCAGTTGGCTATTCCCCCATCTCTCTCCCTCTCCTCAGGACTCCCTAGCCCCTGAGACAGAACATTATTGAAATTAGGCCCATCAATAACCCTACAATGGCCTTCAAGTGTTCAAGGGAAAGGAAGAGTCACAGGTCTCACACTTTAAATCAAAAGCTAGAAATGATTAAGCTTAGTGAAGGAGGCGTGTGGAAGACCAAGATGGCCAGAAGCTACACCTCTTGTACCAGAGTTAGCCAAGTTGTAAATCCAAAGGGAAGTTCTTGGAGGAAATTAAAAGTGCTACTCCAGTGAACACATGAGTGATTAGAAAGCAAGATAGCCTTATTGCTGATAAGGAGAAAGTCCAAGTGGTTTAGATAGAAGATCAAACCAGCCACAAATTCACTTAAGCCAAAGCCTAATCCAGAGAAAGTCTCTAGCTCTCTTCAATTCTGTGAGGGCTGAGAAAGGTGAGGAAAGCTGCAGAAGAAAAGTCTGAAGCTAGAAAAGGTTGGTTCATGAGGTTTAAGGAAAGAAGCCATCTCCATGACATAAAAATGCAAGGAGAAGCAGCAAATGGTGTTGTGGAAGCTGCAAGTTCTCCAGAAGATCTTGCTAGGACAGCTAACGAAGGTGACTACACTAAACAGATTTTCAATGTCAATGAAAACAGCCTTAAATTGGAAGATGATGCCATCTAGGACTTTCACAGTTGGAGAGGAAAAATCAATGCCTGGCTTCAAAGCTTTAAAGGATAGGCTGACTCTTGTCAAGGGCTAATGGAGCTGGTGACTTTAAGTAGAAGCCAGTTCTCAATGACCAGTCTAAGAATCCTAGGGCCTTTAAGAACTATGCTAACTCTACTCTGCCTGTCCTCTACAAAGGGAACAACAGAGCTTGGATGACATTACATCTGTTTACCACATGGTTTACAAATTATCTTAAGCCTAACCTTGAGAACTGCTACCTGGAAAGAAAATTCCTTTGAAAATATTACTGCTCATTGACAATGTACGTGGTCACCCAAGGGCTCAGATGTAGATGTACAGTGAGATTAACTTTGTTTCCTACACGGCATCCATTGTGAAGCCCGTGGATCAAGGAGTAATTTTAACCTTCAAGCCTTATTATTTAAGAAATGTATTTTGTATAGCTGTAGCTGTGATAGACAGTGATTCCTCTGATGGATCTGGGCAAAGTAAAATGAAAGTCTACAGGAAAGGATTCACCAATCTACATGCCATTAAGAACGCTTACTTAAAAAAAAAAAAAACCAACCCCACTCGTGATTCATGGGAAGGGTTTGTTCAAGTAACAACACTAATGGGACTCTGGAAGAAGTTGATTCCTACCCTCCTGGATAATTTTGAAAGGTTTAAGACTCCAGTGGAGGAAGTAACTGCAGATGTGGTGTTAAAAGAAGGAGAACTAGAGTCAGTAATGGAGCCTGAAGATGGGACTAAATTGCTGCCATCTAATGATCAAACTTGAACAGATGAGGAGGTGCTTCTTAGTGATGAGCAAAGAATGTGGTGTTTTGGTTTTTTTTTTTCCTAAAGATTTTATTTATTTATTTCACAGACAGAGATTACAAGTAGGCAGAGAGAGAGAGGGAAGCAGGCTCCCTGCCAAGCAGGAAGCCTGTCATGGGGCTTGATCCCAGGACTCTGAGATCATGACCTGAGCCGAAGGCAGAGGCTCAACCTACTGAGCCACCAAGGCGCTCCAAGAATGTGGTTTCTTGAGATGGAATCTGTTCCTGGTGAAGACTGCTTAACCAACTAAGCCACCAGGTGCCCCTAAAGTCTTTTTATTTTTTTTCCAGTAACAAAATATTTTTTTAAATATTTATCTGAGAAAGAGAGAGAGAGAGAGCGAGAGCATGCGAGAGAGTGGGGGGAGAGGGAGAGAATCTTTAAGCAGACTCCCCGCAGATTGCAGAGCCCCACAGAGGGCTCAATCTCATGACCCAGGAGATCATGACCTGAGCAGAAACCAAGAATCAGATGCTTACTAAACCGCCCTGTTGCCCTAGCAACAAAGTGTTTTTAAGATAAGATGTGGTATGCCTGGGTGGATGAGTTAGTGAGGCCTCTGCCTTGGGCTCAGGTCATGATCCCAGCATCCTGGGATCAAGTCCCACATCAGGCTATCTGCTGGCAGGGAGCCTGCTTCTCCCTCTGCCTGCAGCTGTCCCTGCTTTTGTTCTCTTTCTCTCTTTTCTGTCAAAAAAACCTTTAAAGAAAAAAAATTTTTTAAGTGTATACATTAGTTTTTTAGGGGCACCTGGGTGGCTCAGTGGGTTGAGCCTCTGCCTTTGGCTCAGGTGATGATCTCAGGGTCCTGGGATCGAGCCCTGCATCGGGTTCTCTGCTCGGTGGGGAGCCTGCTTCTCCCTCTCTCTCTGCCTGCTTCTCTGCCTACTTGTGATCTGTCTGTCAAATAAATAAATAAAATCTTTTTAAAAAAATAAAATAAAATGTATACATTGGTTTTTTAGACATAATGCTACTGTGCACTTAATAACAGACTGCAGTATAGTGTGAACGTACCTTTTACGTGCACTAGGAAGCAAAAATATTCATTTGGCTCACTTTATTGTGATAGCTGCTTTACTGCAGTGGTGTGGAACTCAACCCACATTATCTCTGAGGTATACCTATACTATAGTTCCTTCAGTTCTAACAGAAGCAAAATAAAAGATGACACTTCCAAAGGTACTACAAATAAATATTGATTACACTACAGAATATTTTATAATTACAATAGAGTATATTACAATAGGGTATATTTTAATGACTGGTCACTGAAGTAATGGTTGTCAAAGGTGCTGTTCAGTTCTCAAATACCTAAAGAGGCACTGCCTCATACTATGGTCACTAGCTCCACATGATAATTTAAATTTATTAATATTTAATGTACTTATATTAGACACAATTCAGTTCCTCAGTTATACTAGCCAAATTTCAGATGCCCAATAACCACAGATGGCCATTACACTGGATAGCGCAGATTCAGAACACTTCCCTCACCGCAGAACATTCTCTTGGACATGCTGAACCTAAAGGGTTTTTAAAGCCCACTAGGAAGCCTAGTTATCTCAAAAAGTCTTCTGTATCTTTACATGATTTTATAAATCTCGGTCTGACAGAATCTGTCAGTATGGTGTCTGTCTTCCACAGCACCAACCACTAAGCACCACCTACTAAACGTACTATGTGTGGAGGAAACCCAACAGTTAATAAAAAATGTTTCTTTTTATACAGCACTAACTAGTGAGCTATGAATACTCTTTCTTTAGCAACTGAATTACTACTTTTTGTAGTAATAACTCAGTTAGTCTTTGAGTATTAACAAAAGTTCAAAGCCTAAGGAAAAATGGTTTGTTTGTTTTTTTAAAGATTTACTGAGAATTACATGTGTTTGTTATCGATTGGAAGTTAATACACCTCCATCTTACTGGCTTCCATTTACTATTCTTTCTACTCCAAATAGAACTTTTTCATGGGCTGAAAGTAGATTTTAGGAGTTACAGTGAAAGTGATGATGAGTTTGAAAGAAAAAGGTACTTTATAAAATATGATATTCATAAAAACGAAGTCCCAGCAGCCTCTATTAAGGAACCAGAAGTTATCAGTGATGTGTGAAACTGAAGAGTCAGAAGTCAAAGAGCTGCCCATCCCCGGGTTTGGAAACAAACCCAGTGTTCCCCAGTGAACTGGCATTCAGTGCTGGTGACTCAGAGAGATGACTCTTAGCCACCGCCGCTTCTCTCCTTCCGTCTCTGTTTCATAACTCTTTCTAACTCATCTCGCCCTCAATCTCACTTCAAGAGAGAAAGAAATCTAAACATGACCAAGGAATATTCTGAGCCACATACTCAGTAAGAAGACCAAAAATGTCGGATAAAGCTATCATATTTGTAAAAGTTATTCAGGAATGTCTAACAAGGAATCCCCTTAAACATTCTTTTTTAAAAAAGAAGAATAAAGCAGGAGAATAAAGCCTTCATCATCTACTAAATAAAAATTCTGAGTAATCAGCACCTGGCTACACTATGAGTCAACAGCAATTCCTGCAACAGGAACCAAGGGTGACCGTGTCAGTGGGGTTTCTATCAAACTCGCGCCAGCCAGTAATTCAAACCCACTTTATTCTTTGATTTCCATGTATGAGGTATCCACCTCTTTTGTACCACTCTCTTCCCTCAAAACCCTCAATCTTTCACAACCACAGATTCTGGGAGAGGAAGCACAGGGGAGAATGTTTTAGATTATACCAAAACGATTTAGAAAATCTCGTTTTAAATTAAAGTACAGTAAAAATCTTAAAGAACAAAAGTAACAGGGAAACCCAACAACACTTTAGGAAAACGATCCAGTGAGGTCAGAGAAAATATGGTCAACATGCACTTTTGCTCACCTGTCTATGCTAAAGCAATTAGCCTCATCCTACTCTAATCTTTTGGAAAAGCTAATAATCTTTATCAGCACTACTGATGCCATCAAAATGTAGTCACCAAATGAAGTCTTTCAAGATGCAAATGTGATTATTGTTTTTCAGCTTAAAAATAATTTATTTTCTTGGGGCGCCTGGGTGGCTCAGTGGGTTAGGCCTCAGCCTTTGGCTCAGGTTGTGGTCTCACGGTTCTGGGATTGAGCCCTGTGTCGGGCTCTCTGCTTGGCAGGGAGCCTGCTTCCGCCCTGCCCCCCCCCCCGCCCCCACCTCTCTGCCTACCTGTGATCTCTTTCTCTGGATCAAATTAAAAAAAAAAAAAAAATCTTAAAAAAAAAAAATTTTATTTTCTTGAAAAAGCCCTAATGTAACAGGATCCAATTAGCTACTGAACACTCCCCTGGTTACCAGGCCTACGCACCAAGGGCCTTCAGAATACCCTCTGTCCTAAAATCCAAGGAAAAGCTTATAACCAGTCTGTCGTATGGATTTGTAGTGAAGGGTAAGAAAAAAGATACAGGGCTGAAATAATTCTTCTGGTATTCATTCATTCACTTGGGGCAAAAAGTCTTCTGTATCTTTACACGATTTTATAAATCTTCCCAGTCTGACAGAATCTGTTGGTGAAGCACAGCTTTCAGTCCGAACACTGTCCTCTGCGCGCTTGGGCAGTGACAGCTTACTTCTCGCTGCCTCCAGCTTTACTCCTCTCTTATCTGTCCTCAGAAGTGCTGTTTCTAACAGCACAAATTTAACCATGTTCTTTACAGCTCACCAAAAAATCCTTCAAACCCTGACCCCAGTCTCCTAGCAAGCCTCTTCTCTCTCTCATTCCTCTCCCAGACCTGCTCATCTTCAGTCCTAGGAGGAGTCTTCAGCCCCACTGCACCACTTGGAATTCATAAGCTGTGACATGTTCTCCAGGGCCTACCTACCTATGCATCTGCTGTTCCAGCTGCCCGGAAAGTCCTCTCTCTCCCCACAATCCCTCATCTGGCTAACTCCTCTTCCTTCAAATTCCAGTTTATGTATCATTTCCTCTTTGAAGCCTTCTTTGGACATCTACTTTTTGGTACTTAAGACTGAGTTAGGTATCTCTCTTCTGTGCTCCAAAGTCACCTTGAATATACCTCTACATTTGGGGTACACATTACTTTTGCTTTAATTACCTATTCATTTACCTGTCTTTCCTACAGTCTTTGAAAGCAGAAACTATCTTTATAGTCTCAAAAAGTAACATACTGCTCAGCATATAGTAGGCATTCAATAAATATCTGAAAACAATGGAGAAAGGCAAAGAGAAAATTGAATCTTTCACTATTTCAGCCTATAGGTACCCTTTCAGGTTATGGAGCATTTAAGTTGGGGAAAGTGCCAGGTTTGTAGGTAATGAACTTACTACAATAAATTGCTTTACAATTTTCATGACAAAAAAGAAAAAGACAGGCATAATTGAAATTATCTTGCAAGATCTGGGTTAAATGTTAGCACAAATTCACTGCCATATGCTTACAGCAACACAATCTTTTGATTATAGTTGTTTTAAGATTTATAAAAAACTGATTAACACCCTTCCCCCTGCCCCCCTCTGCTCTTCTAGTTTCTAAGAGAAACAGTTAAGTTACAAGGACTAAAACAGCACTAGGAGTTTTTAATCACTCAAAGCTGATTTCTTATCTCTGCTTTTTCTCCCCTTCATCAGTGTTTCCTAATCATTTCATTACATGGTAAAAGTTTCCATCAGAAAAATCAGAACATGAAGAAATAAAATAATACTAAATTATCTATTTTGTTACATATGAACATCTCTAACAAAAGATCTGATGAAGAAGAAAGCTAAACCTTAGAAAGAGTAAGTTCAATTTCCCATACATTCTTTCCTCTCATTGTCTATGAATAGTAATAGCTAACATTAACTGAGCATGTATTATAATGCCAGGGACTGTATTTTTTTTTTTTTTAAGATTTATTTATTTCAGAGAGGGGGGAGAGAGAGAGAGCACGCACCAGCAAGAGCAGAGAGAGGGGCACAAGGAGAGAGAGAATCTCAAGCTGACTCCACGCTCAGCATGGACCCAGACCAGGGCTCTATCCCATGACCCTGAGATCATGACCTGAGCCGAAATCAAGAGGCTGACGCTTAACTAACTTAAGCCACACAGGCGCTCCTGTTCTAAGTGTTTTACATGTATTAATTAATCTAATTCTCACAACAAGCACATAAAAAGGATTCCATTTATTATTCCACTTAACAGATGAGGGACCCCGGGATCATGACCTGAGCTGAAGGCAGATGCTTAACGACTGAGCCATCCAGGCGCCCTTACACAATTTATTTTTAACCTTAGAGAAAAATCCTAGGAGTCATTACTTTAACAAAAGTATAATTCGGGAACAGAGCAGTTATTTAAACTGTCCAAAATGGCACTGTTAAACAAATACTTGTTCTCTTGGCTCATCCCTGACATTTCCAGTATGGCCACCAATAAGAATAATGCTTCTTATCATAAAACCAATTTTTAGAGGAATTTCTTAGAAAATAAATGAAAGGTCTTGGGACGCCTGGGTGGCTCAGTTGGTTAAGCAGCTGCCTTCGGCTCAGGTCATGATCCTAGCGTCCTGGGATCGAGTCCCGCATCGGGCTCCTTGCTCCGCAGGGAGCCTGCTTCTCCCTCTGACTCTGCCTTCCACTCTGTCTGCCTGTGCTCGCTCTCGCTCGCTCTCTCTCTGACAAATAAATAAATAAAAAAATCTTAAAAAAAAAAAATAAATGAAAGGTCTAAAATCAAGAAAAGTTGGCTATTTGGGACAAAGACATTTCTACCACTCCTCAAATTAAACCTACAACAAAAATACTCAAGCTCCAGTGTTTCATGAGAGACACAAATTACTGATGCACCTTTAACCCACTCTGGGGGCATTATTAGCAATTATAAAACTATGTTTCATCACCAGGTACTGTCTCTCTATATCTTTTTTTAAAGCCTTATTTGAGAGAGAGAGAGAGAGAGAGAGAAGAGAGAATGTGGGTGGAGGGGAAGGGGGAGAGAGGACCTCAAACCGACTCCCTGCTTAGCATGGAAACCGACGTGGGGCTGGACCTCAGGACCCCGAGATCATCCCCTGAGCTGAAATCAAGAGTCAGACGCTTAACTGACTATACTACACGGAAGGCTCTATTTGTATCTTTAAGGTAATTAGGAAGTCCCTAGTTTTTCCTATTTCCCCATGTTCTCCAAATTCTCTTGGTACAAGACAAATACAACAAAAATTCTCCTTAAGGAAATCACCATGGTGGGGAGGGGCAAGAAAAAAAGAGGAATCACCACCAAACTATTCAAAGAACACATATATAGAAAAGGAAATATATAGCTATACAAGCAAGTTTTGTTTTAATAACTTCCTTATACAAGTCATGCTGAATAAGATGACATAAAATTCCAGTAACACAACTCTGTGTGTATAAAAACATTTCTTCATTCTGCCTCACATTGACAGTTCTTAACCTCCTCTTTGAGAGTTCAAACAGTATCTTACTCATTTTTTTTCTCCTCCATGGGAGCTAGGGCAGTGTGCCAACAAAAATTTATTGAATGAATTAATGAATTGGTCTGCCAGCCAGTCATCCAACCATCCAACCTTTTCATCTTTTGGTGAAGTGAGGGTATACAGTGAGTATGAAAATAAATGATCAAGCAAATCTAACTGAACTTCACTGTAACTGATGTTAAGCCACCGGCCTTGGATACATTATAAGATTAAAACTAGAACTAAACAAGCACATCCCTTTAGTACTGGCCAAGCTCCACCTAGCAAGAATGTCTTTTCTTGGGTGCCACTTCTTTCTTTTATTATTTCAGACATAACAAGGGCTCTTGCTATTCAAACCTTTTGATTATTGAGCTCTAAACTGAAAAAGGAAGCGACTGACCTCTGGGGCCTGGAGGTGGGAAGTGGACAAAAGAAAGCAGCCAAACCCACCTGTTTTATAGCATTTAAATTATTTGGGTAGATTAATGAGGAAAAACAAGATATAGAATCATCAAAGGGAATTTAAATATGAAATTTAAAAATATTTAAATAGTCAAGTCAAATGTAGTATTTAATCTTACAAAGTGGAAAAAATGGAAAGCAGTAGCTACAGACTACAATCTGATCTGATGTTGTTCTGGCTACTAACAGAAAAACACTGGTTTGATAAGGAAAAAAACCAAATCTTCAGTAAGGAACTGAAAGCCACTGGCACCGTTCCACAAACAATCCATTATACTGCTATCACCTTCTTGTAATGGAAGCCTCCATTACGGGGCTGTGGGGTGTGTGTGTGTGTGTGTGCGCGTGGCGGGGGGTACGTGGTGTGTGTGCGTGTGCACACGCATGCGCACATGCATGTGTTCTGGACTCCTCTGATGTTCAAACAGCAGTCTTGTACATACTATACTGTTCTTCAGTCAAGTCAAAGGCCTACCATGAAAGGTCATTTATTTTATTTTATTTTTATTTTTATGTTTTTAAGATTATTTATTTATTTATTTGACAGAGAGAAATCACAAGTAGATGGAGAGGCAGGCAGAGAGAGAGAGAAAAGGAAGCAGGCTCCCTGCTGAGCAGAGAGCCCGATGCGGGACTCAATCCCAGGACCCTGAGATCATGACCTGAGCCGAAGGCAGCGGCTTAACCCACTGAGCCACCCAGGCGCCCCTATTTTTTAAAAAAAATTTTAAACCTTATTTACTTATTAGAGAGAGAAACCAGAGAAAGAACACAAGCAGGCGGAGTGGGAGAAGGAGAAGCAGATTTGCTGCTGAGCAGGGAAGCCCGATGCGGGACTCAATCCCAGAATACTGGGATCTTGACCTGAACCAAAGGCAGACGCTTGACTGACTGAACCACCCAGGTCCCCCAAGAGAGGTCATTTTTAATATGACAGAACTCTGATCAAGCCCACGATGACAACCACTGAAGCTGTTTTGAAATGGGAAATGTTTATACTAGTCTTATTATCAACTTTTAAATCCTTAAACTTAAGGATTTTTAAATTTAAAACTTTAAAACTTTTGAATTTAATTTTAAATAAATTAAATCATACTTTAATCTGAAATTGAAAGAAAGCTGAGGAAATACATTTTTTAAAATTAAGGATATTTATCACGTAATATTAATACATAAAAGTTTCAAAAAACTTAAAGGCTTTTTTCCATTTAATAAAAATAATACACTTTTATGGCGATTCACAGACCTGTACCCCTGGGACTAATAATACATTATATGTTAATAAAAAATAATGATAATACACTTTTAAATGGGAATATGCCATAATCACTGTGCTGTGCACACTGCTCTTTATCAAAGTTATTTCTTTAAATAAACAGCAAAGAAAAGCTTAAAAAAGTAGAATAATAAAGGGCTATTATTTTAGATCTTAAAATATGACTATTACAATAATAAACAAGGGCGTCTGGTTGGCTCAGCCGGTTGAATGTCCAGCTCTTGGTTTTGGCTCAGGTCAGGATCTCAAGGTTGTGGGAGGGAGCCCTGCTTCAGGATGCCTGCTCAGCCAGGAGTCTGCTTGTCCTCTCCCTCTGCTCATTGCCCTACTCATGCACTCTCTCTGAAAAAAATCAATCTTAAAATAATAATAATAATAATAAAGTAGAACTGGTGTAAAAACTGACAGGTGGTTCAATAGAACAGAACAGACAGTCCAAAAATACACTTGAGATCTTACAGACTCTAGCTTGACTGATACGGCATCGTAAATCAGCAAAGAAGGACAGTTTGTTAACTACTTTATTTTTTTCTAAGTTCTATTTTGTACACTGTGCCAAATATCACAAGCCAATATAAATTCACTTTAATTATTAGAACTGCATTAGATCCATACAGTAAATTTACTAATACATGGCACCAATAATTCTTTCCATTTCTTTTTCTTTTTTTTAAGATTTATTTATTTATTTGAGAGAGAGAAAGAGAGTATATGGGCGGGGGGTGGAACAGGGAGAGAATCTCTAGCAGACACCCTTTAAGGGCAGAGCCAGATGCCAATCTTACCGCCCTGAGATCATGACCTGAGGCAAAATCAAGAGGCGGAGGCTTAACCAACTGAGCCACCTAGGCACCCCAATTTTTCCCATTTTTTGACACAATGCATCTGTTCACTCCTCTACAACAAATCATTCTTAGGTATCTCATAATTTGGGTTGTTACTGTAAACAACTTTTTTTTTCTTTTTGTAAATGACTTTTAATTCCTGTGGTTTTTTGATATAATTTATTATACATACACTTAAATGATTCACTTTTGAACAATTATTTTGCATTTAGTCAATTATTTTTTTTTAAGATTTTATTTATTTATTTGAGAAAGAGAGTGAGAAAGCATGAGATGGGTGTGGGTCAGAGGGAGAAGCAGGCTCCCCACTGAGCAGGGAGCCTGATGCAGGACTCCATCCTAGGACTCTCGATCGGTGGCCTGGGCCTAACCAATTGAGCCACCCAGGCGCCCCTTAGTCAGCTATTTTATTGAACTCTTTTTCAGCTGATTCTCTTAGGAGCATTCTTCTGAAGATAGAGTAATATTGGCCAACAAATATATAATTAACTCATTCATTATTGGAACTATACCTCTGTAGATTAGTGTTTGTCTTACTATACTAAGAACTCCCCAAATCATGTTAAATAAGGGAACAGTAGGCTTGTTGAGCGGACTGTCCTCTTCTTACTCTAGTGGTCATTTCTTCAGTATTTCAGACAGTCATTCTTTATCATGTTTAAGGAGTATGTAAACATATCGTAAAAGGAAAAAAAGGAACGAAAAGGATATATACAACAGTTATGCTATGTGTTATCATTGGGCAGTGGTGGTCAAAAGAAATTATATCTAATTTCTACTAAATGTTTCTTAATGCTACCAACTTTTAAATCAATTTAGTAGCAATGCAGGTAGGTGCTTTTTGTTTTTTAAAAAAAGCATTCCGTTCTTAGTATAAAAAAGTTTTTTGCTGGAACAGTTGAATTTTATCAAAAATTCTTGTCACCTCCAGAAATGAGCATATAATTTTCTTCCTGTTATTTGATTTACTGATATATTAATGTGTTATTATTTATAGATCTATATAGCTATATATTCTAGATATATATAGATATATTATATATCTATATATTATAGATTTATAGATTCTTTAATATCTTTGGGCCCTAAATTTGGTCATATTCCTTTAATATACTGAGATATTTGACATATCAAATGGGGAAAAAAAGTTCTGAATAGGTATGTTAGAAATGTATAACTATACACGTGTGGCAGTTGGGTGGCACAGTCAACTGTTATGCATCCAACTTTTGATTTTGGCTCAGGTGGTGATCTCAGGGTCGTGAGATCAAGCCTGGTGCCAAGCCCTGCATTGGACTCCACACTCAGTGCTGAGTCTGTTTAATATTCTCCCTTCCTCTGTCCCTCCCGCTTGTGCTTTCTCTCTCTCTCTCAAATAAATAAATAAATCTTTAAAAAATGTATGATTATACAGGTAATTGTTCTGGAAAAAATCATGGAAGCAGATATATGAGAATGGTATCAATGATCATGACCTGAGCCAAAGGCAGACGTTTAATTGGCTGAGCCACCCAGGCATCCTGAAGACTGCCCATTTCATCCGGAATTCAACAGAAGTGCCAAAGTAACTTAGCAGAGGACAGAGAGTATTTTTAACACTGCACCATATCCAAGAATTAACTCAAAGAGTATCATTGACCTAAATGAAAAACCTATACGACATTTTATTTTTTATTTATTTTTTAAAATTTTTATTTTTTTAAAAGATTTTATTTATTTGTCAGAGAGAGAGAGAGAGAGCGAGCACAGGCAGACAGAATGGCAGGCAGAGGCAGAGGGAGAAGCAGGATCCCTGCCGAGCAAGGAGCCCGATGAGGGACTCGATCCCAGGACGCTGGGATCATGACCTGAGCTGAAGGCAGCTGCTTAACCAACTGAGCCACCCAGGCGTCCCCTTATAAGACATTTTAAAGAAAAAATAGAGAAATATCTCTGTGATACTGGGTTAAGCAAAGACTTCTTAGAAGACAAAGAGCCCTGGGCCACCTGGGTGGCTCAATCCGCTATGCATCTGCTTTTGGCTCAGATCATGATCCTAAGGTCCTGGAATCGAGTCCTGCATCAGGCTCCTTGCTCAAGCAGGGAGCGTGCTTCTCCCTCTGTCTGCTGCTCTCTCTCTCTCTCTGATAAATAAATAAAATCTTAAAAAAAAAAAAAAAAGACAAAGACCACAAACCATAAAATAAGAAACTGGATGGGGTGCCTGGGTGGCTCAGTGGGTTAAGCCTTTGCCTTCAGCTTGGGTCGTGATCCCAGGGTCCTGGGATCGAGCCCTGCATCGGACTCTCTGCTCAGCAGTGAGCCTGCGTCCTCCTCTCTGCCTGTCTCTCTGCCTACTTGTGATCTCTGTCAAATAAATAAATGAAATCTTAAAAACAAAACAAAACAAACCTGGATCATTAGTCATGGGGGAACTGCATATTAAAGTCACAGTTAGATACAACTACACACCAATTAGAATGACCAAAATCTAAAACATTGATAATATCAAATGATGGTGAGGATGTGGAGCAATAGGAAGGCTCATTCACTGCTAGTGGGAATGCAAAATGGGAAAGTCTCTTTGGAATACAATCTGGAAGTTTCTTACAAAACTAAATATACTCATACCAATATGTTCCAACAACTGTACTCCTTGGTATTCACCCAAATAACTGGAAACTTTTAAGGGTGCCTGGGTGGCTCAGTTAACTCTCTACCTTTGGTTCAGGTCATGATCCCAGTCTTGGGATTGAGCCACATGTTGAGCTCCCTGTTGTGTGGGGAGCCTGTTTCTCCCTGTCCCACTGTCCCGTCCCCTACTTGTGTTCTCTCTCACTTGCTCTGCTCGCTCTTTCTCAAATAAAAAGATAAATTGAAAATTATGTGCTCACAGAAACCTGCATACACATTTACAGCGGCTTTATTCATAACTGCCATAACTTGGAAGCAACCAAGATGCCCTTCAGTAGGTGAATGAACGAACTGTGGTACATCCAAACAATGGAATAGTATTCAGCGACAAAAAGGAAGGTCGCATCAGGCTCTGAAAAGACATGGAGGAACCTTAAGTACCTATCACTAAGTGAAAGAAGTCATTTTCAAAGGCTATGTAGGATTCCAACTATATGACATTTTGGAAAAAGTATGAAAGGAATGAATTACTAATACATGCAGCTGCATGTATGAATCTCAACAGCATCATGCTAAGTGGAAAAAACCTGAAAAGCCTATGTGTTGTACAATTTTGTCTATATAACATAATAGAAAAAGGGCAGAATTCAGGTTCAAGTTGTTGCCAGGGGCTGGGGGTGGAGGGAAGAGAGTGAGATTATTTAAAAAGTAAGGAGGGTAGTTATTGGGTGAAGGAAATACCCTATTATCCTGATTGTGGTATGGGTTACACAATCTTACATGTTTGTAAAAAAAACAGGAATATATACCTATAAAGGGTATATATAAATTGTATATAAATTTTTGTATATAAATTATTATTGTATATAAATTATCTCAATGAACAACAAATAGGTTTAAAAAAAAATCCTATGGAGTATCTTGTAACTGGTTAACCCAGATTGAAAGCTCCCTAGGAACCGGGATCAGGGGTATCTGACTGGCTCAGTCAGTAGAACATGTGACTCTGGATCTCAAGGTCTTGAGTTTGAGCCCCCAACTGAGTGGGGAGATTAGAGATTACTTAAAAGGAGGGGGGTCACCTGGGTGGCTCAGTTGATTAAGCATCGGACTGTGGCTCAGGTCATGATCTCAGAGTCAGGTTCCACACTCAGCAAGGTATCTGCTTGTCCCTCTGCTACTGCCCCTGCTCAGTGCTCTCCTGCTCTGCACTCCCCCCCAAATAAATAAGTAAAATCATTAAAAAAAAAAAAAAAGACATTAGCACTAAAGACATTATAGCTATTACATATTTACTATGTATTTGGCACCATGTTACAAATATTACAAGCATTAGTTCATTTAAAGATTTATTTATTTATTTATTTATTTATTTATTTATTTATTTGACAGACAGAGATCACAAGGAGGCAGAGAGGCAGGTGGGGGTGAGGGGAAGCAGTGTCCCCGCTGAGCAGGGAGACTGGTGTGGGGCTTGATCCCAGGCCCTGAGATGATGACCTGAACCAAAGGCAGAGGCTTAACCCACTGAGCCGCCCAGGCACACCACATTCATTCATTTAATTCTTACAGCAACCTTGTGGAAAAGGCAAAATCCATATCCTTACTTTTCAGATAAACTGAAGCTTGACAACTAACTGTATTGCCTAAAAGGACATAGCCAAGAAATGGCAGAACTGGGATCTGAAATCAGGTATGTCTGACTCTGGAGCCTGAGGGCTTAACTGTTAGGACATGCTGCCTTGCTTTTGCTGGGTGTTTACTGACCTGTACTGTTTACTGAACACCGGATGAGTGTTCAGTGAGTGGATGAGGAACAAGTCAATTGTGTCCGAGTTTGATAGAGTAGGTTGAATCTAGTTCCTAAGAAGAATAAAATGGGGACACTTTGGTGGCTCAGTCAGCCAAGCCGCTGCCTTTGGTTCGGGTCATGATCCCAGGTTCCTGGGACGGAGTACTGCCTGGGGCTCCTTCCTCGGCAGGGAGCCTGCTTCTCTCTCTGCCTCTGCCTGCTACTCTGCTTGTGCGTGCTCTCTCTCTCTCTCTCTCTGACAAATAAATAAATAAATAAAATCTTAAAAAAAAAAAAAGGAATAAAGTGTCTTATATTTTATTTTATTTTTTTTTAAAGATTTTTTTTTTTTTTATTTATCTGACAGAGATCACAAGTAGGCAGAGAGGCAAGCAGAGGGAGAGGAGGAAGCAGGCTCCCTGCAGAGCAGAGAGCCCAACGTGGGGCTCGATCCCAGGACCCTGGGATCATGACCCGAGCCGAAGGCAGAGGCTTAACCCACTGAGCCACCCAGGTGCCCCAAAATGTCTTATATTTTAAATGGCCACATTTATTAACCAGAGAGGTAACACGGTAACATGGTTATTTGAGGTACAGCCATTAAGCTGTGCATATAAAATGACCAGTATTTAATTCCCTTTAACAAAACCTTTTATTGTCTTTTACCTCCTTTAAAAAATTAGTTTTACACATTTAATTTTTTTTTTAAAGATTTTATTTATTCATTTGACAGATCACAAGTAGGCAGAGAGGCAGGCAGAGAGAGAGGAGGAAGCAGGCTCCCCGCCGAGCAGAGAGCCCGACGTGGGGCTTGATCCCAGGACCCTGAGATCATGACCTAAGGCTTAACCCACTGAGCCACCCAGGCGCCCCTACACATTTAATTTTAATTTTTTAAAAGATTTTATTTATTTGACAGAGGGAGACACAGCGAGAGAGGGAACACAAGCACAGGGAAGGGGAGAGGGAGAAGCAGGTTTTCCCCTGAGCAGGGAGCCCCATGCGGGGCTCAATCCCAGCACCCCAGGATCATGACCCAAGCTGAAGGCAGCTGCTTAATGACTGAGCCACCCAAGTGCCCCTATACATTTTATTTTTAACACTGAGAAATATAAAAAAGAAACAATAATTTCCTTAATACTACAACCCAGATAAAATCCCTGCTTATGTTTTGAAAAATAAAGGTAACACACATATATAGTTAGAGGATGCAAACCATACAGGCAGATACAAAATGCTAAGTGAAGCCATCCATCTCTCCTATTACTTCCTTTTAATTTTATTTTAATAATCACTGCCTATGCAGTGTCCATGACACATTGATAAAAGCTCAGTATGCAAAAGTAAATGCAGACGGAAACCAGTCTACACATTTAGCCAACTTATTATATTTGCTATGATGTTCTAGGTGCAAAGAAGCAGTCAGAAATGATGAAAAGTAGTAAGAGGATATGGAGATGGTCCAGGATGTCAGTATTATTACTTTTCAGGCTTGTATTACCACTACGGTTCATCTTTTTCTACTGACAGAAAAAAAAATTACATGGTATCTTGTGCTATTAAAGTTGATAGAAGCTGGGGTTCTGCACATTCTATTTCCCTTAAGACTGGTGATTCTACTTTTTTTAAATTTAATTTTTTAAAAAAGATTTTATTTATTTATTTGACTGAGACAGAGCATGAGCACAAGCAGGGGGAGCAGCAGGCAAAGGGAGAGAAGTAGGCTCCCCGCTGAGCACGGAACCTGATGCAGGACTCGATCCCAGGACCCTGGAATCACGACCTGAGCTGAAGGTAGATGCTTAACCTGAGCCACGCAGGAACCCCTCTGCTTTTTTTTTTTTTAATAAAAATTTTATTTGTCTATTTGAGAGGGAGAGGAAGTAGAGAAGTAGAGAGGCAGACTTCACACTGAGCACAGAGCCTGACTTGGGTCTTGATCTCAAAACCATGAGATCATGACCCTAGCTAAAACCAAGAGACAGTTGTTTGACCAACTGAGCCACCCCCATACCCTTGGTAATTCTACTTTATGAAGAATATTTAAAACCATGGTAAGAAATACACACAAATATGTATTGTGTGCTTATTCTTGGGCAGTGGGATATAACAGTAGGAAGATCTTGCCCTCCATAAGTTTATAGTCCTAACAGGAAAGGAAGATAATATAAGTTTATAATAATGCTTGTTTAAAAAATTTCTATTTAAAACCACAGGAAAAAAATAGAACTACTATAATTTTTGGCACAGTTTAATTCCAGAGGAATTTATCTCTTACTCCCTAAGGATCTCAAAACTAATTAAGTTCATATTTTGGTCTTCATTCTTAAAGCAGAGGGAGTGAAGGACTGTGTTATTAAAACATTTAGAACTTCAAGTGGTAACAACATTTTGTGATGATTAGCATCACACAATGTTTTCCCATGAACTTTTTTTTTTTAAGATTTTTTTTTTTTAAAGAAATCTCTACACCCAATGTGGGGCTCAAACTCACAAGCCCAAAACCAAGAGTCACATGCTCTACTGACCCAGCCAGCCAGGCATCCTGTTTTCCCACGAACTTTGAAGTTAAGTGTATTAGCTTTGAGCATGGCTCCTGAACAACTGTCCTTGAAAAGCTAGGAAAAACCCCATTATAACACAATAATGATTTATGAATTCAGACACAGAACAGGAAGAAAATAATTTTTATTTGTTTAGATATAGCTTCTGTTTACCACTTCAACACAACTCTTCTCATATTCCTACGTGATACGAATTTTAATCCGAAAGAGATATTACCTTATAAATCTGCTCCTAAAATACCATGCATATGAATAAAAGCCTTTGCAACTAGCTTCAAATTCAGACTTCATATTAATAATCTATCTCATTAAATACTTATTTCATTAAGGGACACCTGGGTGGCTCAGCAGGTTAAGCATCAGCCTTTGGCTCAAGTCACGATCCCAGTGTCCTGGGATCAAGTCCCACACTGGGCTCCTTGCTCAGCGGAAAGCCTGCTTTTCCCTCCGGCTGCCACTCCCCCTGCTTGTGCATTCTCTCTGACAAGTAAGCAAGTAAGTAAGTAAGTAAATATATATATGATTATAATAATTATTTCATCAAGCACATTAAAAAAATATTTTCCAACAAATTGTGTTCACTTTTATGGAAGGGAGGGTGTATAGAAAATTAATAAAGTTGTCAGAAGATTTTGGGAAGGCAATTTAGTATATAGATTCTCTCCTACTCCAAATAAACCTTTTGGAGCTTCATATGACAGGGTTCCAGGCCCTTTTCTTCTGGCATGCTTTGGGGAAAGTGGCTGTTCACCCATGAACAGATGATAAGGGAGGAAGAAAGCAGGCAGAAGCAGTAACGAGCCATTTTTAAAAGCCGAGAGGTATGACACATCACAGTAGCATGAACTAAACACACATCTTCCATCTTCTCTTGCTTCCTTCTAGCACTTAACATACAGTGCAGTCATTACTCCCCCCACTCCCCCCGCTATAAATTATTAATACAGATTAATAATACTTTCATTGAATTCTGCCAGGTACCTATGGAACTGGATGAAAGGGAGGGAAATAAAATAAAGAGAATCAGGGTAAAAACCGTTTCATTCCTTCATCAACCTTCTCCACTCCATGACTTAGAATGTCTGTCCCACACTAACAGTGGCAGAATTCAAGAGGTCTGTTTCTTGGAAGGAATAAAACAATTGGTTTCTGGACTGGTGACACAGAAGACAGTCGAGGGTGGGAATACAGCACTGAAAACTGAGGGGAATTAGGCAACCACGTACACAATGGAGTTGAATGGAGCATCTCCCCGCTCCCCCCGCCAAGTCCTCTTCTCTCCTTACCATCTAGACATCTAGTCAGTGATGAGAAAATCTGCTCCTACTGACTTGGGGCTTTTTCTTCAACAAGATGGACAAGAAGCTCACCCTACAGAAAGGCCCAGAGGTAATCAGTCTATGCGTTCAAAGCTTCTAATTTAAAGCTTCCCACTCTTAATCATGAGCAGACAGCTAATTATTATGAGACATCAGAGGAAAACCCTAACCTAACATAAAACAGATCAAAACAAACATAGAAAAGCAACTTTAGGGGAAAAGGGACTGTGCAAGGCAAAGACAGGTTGCTGAAACAATAAAAGGATACTATGAAAGAAACATTCCCCGAATAAAACCTCCCAGAAATTCAGAATTTAAGAGTAGAAAAGAAAATTTCAAGTGAGGATAAAGGCGAAGAATTCCTCCAGGAGGCAGAGCTAAAGGAGAAAGAGGTGAGAAACAGGAAATTTCTTGGAGGCCCAGCACTGAGAAGCACCTGGCCATCAATAAGATGACACAGGACTGAACCATGTCCCCAGATTAGTAGTGCTATCCAGGATGACATCTGTGCACCACACCCAGAGAGACATCTGTCCAGATTGGAACAGTGACCCAAGAGACACACTGAAGGCTGCCATCACTACGATCTTTGCTGCCATTTATCCTCTTTTTGAATATAAGAGTGTAGTGCCCAGGTAAGCACGGTCCTCGGCTTTTCTTGACTGAAGTGTTGATAAATTTCTTCTCAAAACACTCAGCAGTTTAACGAGCTCCTGAAAGCTATAGGTGGATCATGGTCAATCTGGGAGAAATCACAGAACTCAGAACTGCTCACTTCCTCTGACCATACTTCTGCTACCTGTCCAAGACTGGGTGCACACTGGAGCCCTGCCCAGTACAATTTCCAGGACAAGTCCTGACTCTGCCCAGAGTTGCTTTTCTTCCATGGAACAGACTCCTTAAACTTCAGGAAACTGTAGCAAGGATGGTCACCTGATGCCTGGGGATCCCTGAGATCATTCCAGGAGTCTAAGAGGTACAGCTATATACTTACTTAATAAAACTAAACGACTATTAGCCTTTTCAGTGTTGACACTGTACCAACGGTGCAAAAGCAATAGTGAGCAAAACTGCTGGTACCTTAATGCAAGTCAAGGCAGCAGCACAAACTGTAACAGGACTCACGGTCCTCACCATGACATTACTGCAGTTAAAGACAATGCCAGTTTTGATTTAAGAATGTCCTGGAAAAAGCTGTAAAAATTACCAGTTTTAATAAATCTCTATGCTTCAGTACATGTCCTTTTATTTTTCTGTGTAAGGAAGTGCTAAGTATGCACATAACTTATACTGAAGTCTAACAGTTACCTTCAATAAAAGTACTTGGGTGGTTGAGTTGCAAGCTCAACTAGCCAGCTTTTTTCATGAAATACCATTTTTACTTGAATAACAAACTATGTTATTCCAGCTTAGATATTTGACAGATATTTTCTCAAAACTGAACAAAAGTGAATCTATCAATATGAAGAAAATGGACAGTACTTGCTGCCAGTGACATAAGTCAGGCTTCCAAAAGAAAACTGTAATTTTGGAAGACATATTCACCAGAGTGAATCTGACAGCTTCTCAATATTTAAGACTTCCAATGGGGACCAGTGGCAGTATTAACAAAGGTGATATTAAAATATTATATAATGAAATGTGTAAGTATCTGTCCATATAGGAAAGGTCCCAGAGGCCTTTGGTCTGTCCCTCTGGAAGTTGATGGGTCAAAATCTCCCACTTTTATTTTCAGAATACAACAAATAATCCTTTTTCAAACCATCCACATAACTGTCAGCTAATCTAATTATAACAAAATTCTTACCCTATCTTAAAGGGACTCCATCTTCTTAGAAACAAACTTATTTTACATTCAGAATTCTACTCTTTGTCAAATGGTATCAAATGGACCATAAACTAGCAAATATTATTTTTTTTAAGATTTTTTATTTATTTGTTTGACAGAGAGATAGAGAGCACAAGTAGGCAGAACAGCAGGCAGAGGGAGAGGGAGAAGCAGGCTCTTGGACTAGCCTGGAGCCTGATATGGGGCTCAATTGCAGGACCCTGGGATCATGACCTCAGCGGAAGGCAGCCACTTAACCGACTGAGCCACCCAGGTACTCCGCAAATATTATTATGTTTTATAAGCAGCTTAGAAAATTCCATTTTTCTCTAGAATCCACATTATGAGTATAAATGTTAATCAAGTTACAGATTCCAAGATTTAAAGTGTAAGAGGAAAAGTCTCACTAGCACAGAACACAACCTTTTCCTCATACTGGTGATCAAAAGCACATTTCCATTTATGTTTCTTTTTTTTTTAATATTTTATTTATTTATTTGACAGAGATCACAAGTAGGCAGAGAGGCAGGCAGAGAGAGAGAGAGAGGAGGTGAAGGAAGCAGGCTCCCCGCTGAGCAGAGAGCCATGCAGGGCTGGATCCCAGGACTCTGGGATCATGACCTGAGCTGAAGGCAGAGGCTTTAACCCACTGAGCCACCCAAGTGCCCCTCCATTTATGTTTCAATTGACTACTGACAAACCATAACTTCTATAGCAACTCTCCCTTTGGTATTCTCTAGTAAATTTAATTAATTTAATGATAAATTTAATTAATTAGATTCAATTAAATTTAGGTTATGCCTAAGGTGAGGTAAGGAGGTCAGAGAGAAAAAACAAGTTTCCAGTAAACACCTTTGGAGTTGTCATATGTACATGTTCTTTAGGATTTGTCACCAGGCAACCAAAATCAACACGGTTTACTAAACTTCGTAAGTAATCCCCTCCAGAATTAACGTGGTAACAGAACTTATGACAAAAGTAGTGACTGCCCTCTAGTGTTCACACTGAGGATTATGCTGATGAATTTGTAAGCTGACAGGGTTGGGGGGCGTGGCAGAAACCCACCACGGCAATTTAGGGTCATTAAAAGCAGAAGATAAATTTGGACCTTGCCAAGTTTTCAGCCATGTTCCCAAAGCGAGATAACAGATATTAACCTGAGTATCTAATTACTTGTACCAGTAGCCAGTGTGTCGAACTTCAGTCCTCTAGGGTAACTGGGCATGAGCAGAATGTAACATTGGTAACATTTTTACTGTACTTCAAGTTTACTACCATAAAACGAGATCCAGACTTCTTTACATTTGGCAAAGAATCACAAAATGCTTGAATCAAAATCTTACTCCAGCATGCTGAGTTCCTTTCATGGCTGATGCATATTTTAAATGCCTATTTTAAATTTTAAGTACTTCCTAACTAGTCTTTCTAATCTGCAATATGATTTTTTTGGAAAACACCCCACAAATATCATCTAGTAAGAAAAATGCAGGTAATACTCACCAAATGGATCTTCCATGCCACTATTAACTAGTTTTGGGAGGTGGGGTATAGTTTCTAAAAAGAGAAAAAGGTAAATTATATACTTAAAACACAAAATCCATCACCTTTTTTTTTTTAAATCAGTAACACTGATTATAATTTAAAACTGAACATTACAGAAATGTATAACTTATTAAGTGAGAACACTACCAACTGGGATACAGATGTATAGTACAAATATATCATAAAACATTTAAGGCTAATTTTCATTTAAAAATATATTATTCTTGGTTTACTCAAATAAGTTTCTTTTCCAATCCCCATCTTGAATTTGCCAGAGTGCAAAGAAACAAGAAAATTTTTTTTCAAAGATTTTATTTATTTATTTGACAGAGATCACAAGTAGGCAGAGAGGCAGGCAGAGAGAGAGAGAGGAGGAAGCAGGGTCCCCGCTGAGCAGAGAGCCCGACGCTGGACTTGATCCCAGGACCCTGAGATCACGACCCGAGTGGCTTAACCCACTGAGCCACCCAGGCGCCCGAAACAAAATTTTTATGTAAAAACAAACAACATGCCCCCCAACAAAACTCACATAAACACCTGAGAAAGGATATCAGTGATACCTTAGAAGGAACTGGCTTTGCCTAAGAATGTAGAAGTTATCTTATATATAGTAAGTTGTCAGTTTAGAATGCAAGTAGGAAAATAAAACAAAAAAATGTTTCCGGGCTCTTAAATTAGACAGGATCAGTCTGCCCAATCTTGCTTCATAATTCTCTTCAGTTTGGATCCCAAGGGCATTCCCTAATAAACAGTCTGAATCGCTAAACTCTAATTCAGAGTCCCTTTTCAGAGAACAAAACCTACCAATAGTTGGTGCCAGGAGTGATCCGAAAACAATCGGGAGTATAAAGGGGTTTTGGAGTTGAATTGTTCACAGACTAGATGACAATGAGGATCCCTCATCACTGATGAGAGCCGTAACACAGATAACCCTGGTAGAAGGTGCCCGCCCAACTCTTAAACTTTCACCAGTGGTGAACAGTGGTGATCTACGTGTGGACGGAACGCTCTAGCTGTATCAGGCACTTGAAGAGTACTGTGCATGTGAGCCTTCCTGCTGGTCGTTTCTTCAGTTCCTGAATGTATCACTGAAACAGACATACTTGGAATTAGGGCAATCCCTATTTTGAGTTGTTGGGCTGTGGGGTAAGAGTTATTACCCCCCTGGGAAAGGCTAGGTAGAAGAAACTAAGCCTGCCCTAGCCCACCTGCCAAGATAATAAATAACAAAACAAGACAATGTTGTAACCCACAGTCAAGGGGGGGGGCGGCAGAAATTAGTGCAATACCCTGGTGGGTGCAGAATTCACAGTGTGGTCCCTGAAGAAATCAAGCAAATCCTGGAGGCAGGCAGCAGATGGCCACAAACTGAATCTAGTATTAGCTTCAACTAGAGCTGCCATGCCAGAGGTATGTTCGCTAGAGCAGGTTAATAGGCCCAGGAGCACCATTTGCAGTCAACGACTGCAGGAACCAACTTGTTTTTTTTTTTTTTTTTTAATTTCTTTAAGTAAACAGGATCAGAAACAATTCACATTCACATAGATTACAGCACACACTTATATACAGGATTATGTTAATTCTGCAACCTTCTTACATAATATAGTCCAAAGAGGCATGGGTCATTTGGAGTTTCTGCAGGACATCACAGTGACTCAAGATATATATATATATATATATCTATATGTATACATATAGATATATATATATATATATTTAAAGATTCATTATTTATTTGTGAGGGGGGAGGGACAAAGGGAGACCGAGAGACTCCCTCCTGAGTGTGGAGCCTGACACAGGGCTCAGTCCCACCACCCTGAGATCATGACCTGAGCCAAAACCAAGTGTCAGAAACTTAACCAACTGAGCCACTCAGTGACCTACTATATTAGTAACATCTTGCTAATTGGGCCAGAGGACCAAGGGGTGGAAAGCACACTGAAGGCCTTGTCAGAAGACATTTATTCCACAGAGTGAGAGACAAATGTCTCAAAGATTCAGGAACCCATTACATCAGTAAAATTTTTATGGTCCCAGTAGTGAGGGCTTGATAAGACATGCCATTGAAGTAAAGGCAACCAAGTAAATACCTGCACCTTGCATCTCCCACAATTAAGAGGGAGTCATTCCACCTGAGAATCTGAGAATACTGCTATGGCTTCTAAACCAGGAGACATAAAAAGGTGCATTTCAAGAGTAGCTCAAAACAGGAAAGGAATCTGCAGGCCTGGATGGTGAGAAACAACCTGGCAGATCCTATGGTACTGTGGCAAGCCCCAGTGGGAGAATCACTATATGACCCCCTGGGGTTCTGGAGCAAGGCCATGCCTTTTGTAGTGGAAAATCAAATGTCTTCTGCACAATGACTCCTGGCATGATACTGCATCCTAAGAGATATGGAGCATGTGACCACCAAGACACCAAGTGCCCATTTATCTAGAATCACCCATTTTGACCTAAGTTCTGTGAAACACACCACGTTATAATGTTGGGTGGACCCAGTAACAATCCAACGTAAGATCAAAGCGATACAACCAAGATCAAGCACAAATAGGACCAGAAGTCACAAGCTTGAGCAGAGAGCCTACACCATCATATCACCCACCACTGTCATAGAAGCGCCCCTCCCTCAGCATATACCTTTTTGGCCATATGGGGGGCTCTATCATCAGCTGACAGAGACAAAACCCTTATAGTTCTCACAGACAGCTGTATGTGGTACAAGCGAAAACCGGACAGGTGCTACATAAAGCTTCCCTCGGGGTGGCTCCGAAAACAGTGGTAAAGGAAACCTTCCCAATGGGCAGAGCTTTAGGCAGTACACTTGACTGTCTACTATGTACAGACAAAGACATGGTAGGCAAATGTTGCAACATGCTGGTCAGGGGGCTTAAAAGTAGAAAGACTGGAATAGTGCGACAAGGAAGTCTTAGGGTAGAGGCATGCAGGAGGGCTATGGAGTGGATACAACCAAGTTAAGGTCTAGTCCTGACATTCATCAGAGAACACCTACCACGAAAGAGGCACTAAACAACCAAGTAGACAATGATTCAACCAGTTTCTGTCAGCCATCTTTTTTCATGGCCTCCCCAGTGCTGATTAAATGGGCACATGAAAAAAGGTGGTCATGATAGCAGAGATATATACCATACATGGACAAATGCATGAATTCCCACTTACAGGGATGCTCCAGTTACTGATGCAGCCAAAAGTCCAAATGGCCAGCAACAGAGGCAAACACTAAGCTCCAATATGGCACCATCTTTAAGGAAACCACTTGATGGCAAGCTGACTTGACTATACTGGCCCCTCCCACCTTGAAAAGGCAAACAATTTATTCTGAAAGGAATAAGGACATAGTCTGGGGGTAGGTTTGTCCTTCCTGCCCTCTGGAACATCACCACACGAGAGTTCACGAAAGGTTTAATCTACCAGTAAGCATCATCCCACACAATATCACTTCCTCACAGTAAGTGCAAGATAGGTTCCAGGAGCACGGGATCTACTGGTGGTATCATATATAGCATCATCTAGGAGCTCCTAACCTAAAGGAGCATTGAAATGGCCTGATGAAGGCACAACTGGACAGAATGCCAACCTCCTGGATGCAATACATACCCCAAATCAAAGACCTTCATATGCTAAGAAAATTACAAGAATATAGGAAAATTACAAGAATATAGGAAAATGGGGGGGGGGTACAAACACAATATACCCTGTTTATCATCAAATCCCAAAGACCCACCTGGGAAATTTGTGTGTATTATCCCTGCAATTCTGGGTTCTGCAAAGATTTATGTCACCAAAAGAGAACACTTCCATAAGAGACAAAAGAATCCCGAGGGGGTGGGGAAAGAATCCCTAGAGTCTATAAGCTATGACTGTCACCTGGGCATTTTCGAGTTCTTGTATCTAGGGATCAAAAGGCAAAGGAGGAATTACCATCTTGGCAGGGGTAACTGATCCTTATTATCAGAAAGAAGTAGGGCTGCTGTTCCACAATGGGACAGTGACAATATATCTGGAACTCAGATGATCCACTTGGGTGCCCATTAGTATTCCCTTTCCCACCTCTCAGAGTACAGTAAGCAGACAAATTGGATACTCTGGCCTGAGAAAAGCATGGTAACTAGTGGTTCAGATCCCTCAGGAATGAGGGTTTGGGTCATACCACTAAGTAAGCCGTCAAGACTGGCAGAGATTGGGGGAGTGCCTGGTTGGGTCACTTGGTTAAGTGGCTGATTTTTGTTTTAAAAGGTAATTATTTAAAATATTTATTTATTTATTTGAGAGAGGGAGAGAGAGAGAGTGAGTGCAAGCATGCACAGGGGAGGTGTACAGGGAGGGGGAGAGAGAATTCTTAAACACACTCCCCAAAGAGTGCAAAGCACAACACGGGGCTCGATCCCAGGACCCTGAGATCATGACCGGAGCCAAAATCAAGAGTTGGCCATCCAACTCACTGAGCCATCCAGGCACTGCAAGCATCTGACTCTTGATCTCAGCTCACATCTTGATCTCAGGGTTGTGGGTTCAAGCCCCACACGGGGCTCCATGCTGGGTCCCATACTTTAAAAAAAAATGAAATTAAAAACAGAATTATTACAGGACCCAGCAATTCCACTTCTGGATATATACCCCAAAGAACTGAAAGTAGGAACTCAAATACATATTTGTACAGTCATGTTCATAGTAGCATTACTGACAATAAAAAACAACCCAAATATCCATCAACAGGTGAATGGATAGATAAAATGTGGAATATATTATTCAGCCTTATTAAGGAATGAAATTCTGACATATGTTATAATACAGATGAATTCTGAGACATTCTGCTAAATGAAATAAGCTAAACACAAAAGGAAAACATTATGGGATTCTACTTCACCTAGAAGAGTCTAATTCAGAGACAGAAAGTCAGATGGTGGGGCACCTGGGTGGCTCAGTGGGTTAGGCCTCTGCCTTTGGCTCAGGTTGTGGTCTCACAGTCCTGGGATCGAGCCCTGCACTGGGCTCTCTGCTCGGCGGGGAGCCTGCTTCCCCCTCTCTCTCTGCCTGCCTCTCTGCCTACTTGTGATCTCTCTATCAAATAAATTAAAAAGTGGAATCTTTAAAAAAAAAAAAGAAAGTCAGATGGTGTTTCCAGGAGCCGAGGGAGGGGAGAATGAAGAATTATCATCACTAACGGGTACAGAGTTTCAGTTTAGGAAAATGAAAAAGTCTAAAGATAGATAGTGGTGATGGTTGTAGAACAATGTGAATATACTTAATGTCACCAACTATATCCTTTAGAAATGTTAAAATGGTAAACTTCAGGGGCACCTGGTGGCTCAGTTGGTTGTGTCTGCCTTTGGCCCAGGTCGGGATCTCAGGGTCCTGGGATCGAGCCCTGCATGGGGTTCCCTGCTCAGTGAGAAGCCTGCTTCTTCCTTTCCCTCTGCCCCTCCCCCTGCTTATATGCTCTCTGTCACATAAATGAATAATCTTTTTAAAAAATTGTAAACTTGGTATTGTGCATATTTTATTGCAACTAAAAAAAAAGAAAGAAAGAAAACCAGCTCAATCTTGGTAAGACCAGAGAGTATTATGGCCTTTTAACTACCTTGACTCCCACTTCCCTCTCCCCGGCCTTCGGTTAGCCTTGAAAACCAAGACCCTCACAACCACAGTAGTTATAAAAACCAGCAGCCTAGCAGCTACTGGAAAGGAGAGAACAAATGTGGAGATCTCTAAAAGCCCCATCCATCCCCAGAGAGCTGTTAGTATGTGATCTGACTGATAGCACCAAGAAACTCCATTCTCCTTATCTTTATTGGACCTGATTCAGAGCTTGTTCCATGTGAAGAGCCCTATCCTTTGGAGATTTTTCAAAAAACAGTCAGTTGTAGTGTTTAACATCCCCACAGCCTAAGGCAGTGATACCAGCTGGAGGCTAACAGGACACTGAACAAAAAACCATAAATGTCCAGGATTGAGAGGTCTATATGGGCTTCAGGAAAGCTCTGACATATTCTTTTTTTTTTTTTTAAGATATTATTTATTTATTTGACAGACAGAGATCACAAGTAGGCAGAGAGGCAGGCAGAGAGAGAATGGAGGAAGCAGGCTCCCTGTTAAGAGAGCCCGATGTGGGGCTCGATCCCAGGACCCTGGGATCATGACTGAAGGCAGAGGCTTTAACCCACTGAGCCACCCAGGTGCCCAGCTCTGACATATTCTTAGGCATCTAGAAGGGCACATGCATTTGCAGGCTCTGGACATACCCAGGAAAGGCCTGAGAGGGCCCTGATCTCTTACCCTCTGGCTGACCTTGAAGTTCTGTGCAAGCAGGAAGTAATGGCTAAGGCAAAGTTGTATACTGCCTGCTGGGAACATTGAAAGTATACGCCAATGTACAGACAGAACCCCCTTGGCAAAGGCTGGATAATTTACTGGTCCAAGACATTTAAGAAAATCTCTGTCTAACCATTAGCTAACCACTAAACCAACCAAGCAGAGACTTCATTGGTCATACAACAAAGAATACAGGCTCTACAGATATTTCATCCAGGAAAGTCACTAAATAAAAAAGAAATGTGCAGGAGGGAAGGGAGAATCTGATTTGCAGATTGCCACATTATTTTAAATGCTCAGTATTTAGAAAAAGTTATGATACACAAATAAAGAGGAAAGTATGGTCTATATACAGGGAAAAAAAGCAGTCAACAAAACCATACCTGAGGAGGTCTAGATGTTGGGCTTACTGGACAAAGACTTTAAAGATTTTATTTACTTATTTATTTGACAGAGAGATAGAGAGAGCATACGCAGGCAGAGGTAGGGGGAGAAGGAGAAGCAGGCTCTCTGCTGAGCAGGGAGCCTGATGTAGGGCTCCATCCCAGGACACTGGTATGATGACCTGAGCCACAGGCAGCCGCTTATCCGACTGAGCCACCCAGGTGCCCCTAGACAAAGACTTTAAATAAACTCTTCTAAATACTTCAAAGAACTAAAGAAAACCATGTCTGAAGCATTAAGATAAAGCATTAAGATTAAGAAAAATGCCTCGTCAAATACAGAGTAGCAATAGCAATAGCAACAGAAATTGTATGAAAAAAAAAAAAAAGACAGGGTACCTGGGTGGCTCAGTCAGTTAAGTGTCTGCCTTTGGCTCAGGTCATGCCAGAATCAAGCCAGGCATCAGGCTCCTTGCTCAGCAGGGATTCTGCTTCTCTCTCTGGCCCTCACCCGACTTGTATGCCCTCTCTCAAATAAATAAAGTCCTTAAGAAAAGAAAAAGAAAGATTTTCTGGAGTTGAAAAGTATGATAACTGAAAAGAAAAATTCACTAGGTAGGCGCAACAGCAGATTTGAGCTGGCAGAAGAATCAGCAAAAACAAAGACAAGTTCACGGAGATTACCCTGTCTGAGGAACAGAATAAAAAAGAATGAAGAAAAATGAAGAGAGCCTCAGAGAACAAACCTTCAAGCATACAAACCATCAAGTATACAGACATACACATAATGGGAAATTAATACTGCCCCCAAATGATGAAAAATACATCCAAGAAACTCAAAAAAAGTGTAAGATAAACACAAAATGATCCACACTTAGGATTCAAAATGATGAAGGAAAAAGACTTAAACCAAAATCCTACATCCAGCAAAACTATCCTTTTAAAACAAAGGAGAGATAAAGACATTCCCAGATATACAAAAACTGAGAGCATTCATCCCTAGCCGACCTGTTCTATGAGAAACAGTGCAGACTTTCATGCTGACGTGAGAGAAACTAGACAGTAACCAGAATCCATAGGAAAAAATAAAGAGCGATAAGAAAAGTAACTACACAGGTAAATATAAAAGACAGTATAAAAGTATATAATTTTATTTTCCTATCTAATTAAAAAGACAATGTATAAAGCAATAATTACAAAAGCTTAGCAATTGGCTTATGATATATAAATACATAATTTGTATGAGAATAACAGCACCACCGGGAAAAGGAACAAGCTATACTGAAATCAAATTGATATATACCTGAACAAGATTACTAGGTTGTTTTAAGGTAAAATGTGAATTGTAATTCCCAGAGCAACCACTAAAAAAAAAGACTAGCTGAGAAGTCAAATCAGTTGAGTGTTAACCTTCCAACAAGTATAAAAGGAATTAGAGAGAATAGGGGTATTAACACAGGGTACAGTCATTAGAAGCCTGAACATAGTGTAATCATTAGTGTAAACAAAGCTCTATTTGAACCCTCATGCTAACAGATCTGAGGTCAGTATTTTGTTTCCAATGTATGTGGCACTGAATAAATGTCTGATACATAAGTGAGAACATCTGGAAATGGTTAGTAAACATAACAGGATTTGCTGGCAGATACGGAAGACGGAATTAACAGTATCTCAACTGTTAACCACATTATCCACTAGATGATCAGGGTGATGATCCAGGGTTAGCTAACAGAAAGTTTCAATTAACACACTCTGTCCTTAGAGAATCACAAACAGGAGGGTATCTTGCTGAAAGAATTCTGAGTCGTCTTTGTAGAAGAGGACGCTACTTCGTGTCTCCACCTAAATGAACGCCTGTGCTAGAAGTATTCCCATGGTTTCTAGAGCCACCAACGTGCAGATGATGCCCAAACCTATATGTATGTTCAGTCCAGATCTCTCTCAAAAGCTCAGGGTAGGGGCGCCTGGGTGGCTCAGTGGGTTAAAGCCTCTGCCTTCGGTTCAGGTCATGATCCCAGGGTTCTGGGATCGAGCCCGCATCGGGTTCTCTGCTCCGCAGGGAGTCTGCTTCCTCCTCTCTCTCTCTCTGCCTGTCTCTCTGCCTAGTTGTGAACTCTATCTATCAAATAAATAAATAAAATCTTTAAAAAAAAAAAAAAGCTCAGGGTAAAAAGCAAAAAAACTTAACAGTTACAAGGCCCTGTGATCATGTTCAATGACCCCATGATGTTCAACTACTCTCCCTCGCTAAGCTTCTTGAACCTGCCAGGCATGCTTGGGGCTTTTGCACTTGCTTTTTGCTCTCCCTGGAATGCTCCTCCCCAAGATTTTCATTCCTCAATTCTTTTAGGTCTTTGCTAAAATGCTGCCTTCTCAGTGAAGCCTTCCTCCTTTACCCAAGTTTAAATTGAAATCATCAGCATTGACATCATCAGCATCACCACACCCCACCCCTGCTTTACCTCTTTACCCAGCTTTGCATTTCCTTTTTTTTTTTTTTTAAAGATTTTAATTAATTTATTTGACAGAAAGAGAGAGAGTGTGTGTGTACAAGTAGGGGAGGAGCAGAGGGAAAGGCAGAAGCAGGCTCTCTGATCAGGGAGCCTGATGTCGGGCTCAATCTCAGGACCCTGTGATCACGACCTGAGCCACTCAGGCACCCCTCCAGCTTTGTATTTCTCAGAGCACTTATCTTCTACATTATGTTATAAATTTATTTATTGTTTATTATCTCCTCGCACTAAAATATGAATTCTTTCAGGACATATGTGTTGCCTTTTTTTTTTTTTTTTTCACTGCTGTATCTTTAACATCTAGAATAGTTTCTGGAGTGGTGCAGTTAGTTAATCATCAGACTCTTGATTTTGGCTCAGGTCGTGATCTCAGGATCCTGAGACTGAACCCTGAGTTGGGATCTGTGCTCAGCATGGAGTCTGAGTGAGATTCTCTCTCTCCCTCTCCCCCTGCCCATCCTTCCTGCGCACAGGCATATGCACTCTTTCTCTAAAATAAATAAATGTATCTTAAAAAAAAATTATATATATATATATATATATATATATATATATATATATATATTTATTTATTTAGAATAGTGTGCCTGGAAGATAGTAAGTACACAATAACTATTTTTTATTTAACTATTTTTAAAAAGATTTTATTTATTTATTTGTTAGACACACAGAGTGCAAAAGCAGGGAAAGTGGCAGGCAGAAGGAGAAGCAGGCTCCCCACTGAGCAAGGAGCGCAATGTGGAACTTGATCCCAGGACTCTGGATCATGACCTGAGCTAAAGGCAGATGCTTAAGTGACTGAGCTTCCCAGGCATTCCACATTAACAACTATTTTTTAAATGAATGAGCTCCAAATCCACATGTCCAATTCACTAAACACCTCCACCTAGATATCCACAATCCTCCATTCAACATACACAAAACAATTCATCATCTGCCTCGCTCATCCTTATTCCCCACTCTTCCGGCAGCTTTCTAGCTCGCCACTCTCCACTGAGTTGTTCAAAGCAAAAATCTCGTCCTCCACATCATATGAGTCATTTCCAAAACATACCTCACAGCCAACCCTTTCTTTGTCTTCATTGCCTGAAGACAGGATAGAATCCAAAATATTTTACTGCCTCTCACAGCCCAGCAATTGTGAAGTGTTCCTAAACTGGGGCCTACGAACTCAGTTTTTGTTCTCCCTCCTCAAGTGAGGCAACCCCTGCAGGAAACCTCCCCAACTGTGCCTCCAGATGTGATGTGATGCTTGCTGTGATGCTCTTTTGTGTCCACTGTGATGATGATGGGTCCCCGGTCAGCCCACGTGGCACTGTGCCGCAGTTCTACAGCTTTAAATACAATATATACACTGATGACTTCCAAATTCATATTGCCAGACTGAATCTCTCCTCTGAACTTCAAACTGGTATATCCACAGACTACACATCTTTACTTGGAAATCTACTAAGTTTCTCAGACATAGTATATTTAACATATACTGTTATTAATATGTATTAATATGTTTATATATTAACAGCATATGTATAAATATAAAAACAACTACCTCTTGATTCTTCACTCCCTCACTCCCTTTTTTTTTTTTTTTAAGATTTTATTATTTGACAGAGAGAGACACAGGGAGAGAGAACACAAGCATGCCGGGTAGGGAGCCCAATGCAGGGCTCGATCCCAGGACACTGCCACACAGGTGCCCCCCCAACTTGTTCTTTTTCCAGTGTCTCCTATTCAATAGTTAGGGCAATAGATAAGGAAGGAAGGCAGGAAGGCAGGAAGATACCGAGGGAGAGAGGGAGAAAGAAAAGAAGGAAGGAGGGAAGGAAAGAAGGAAGAAAAAGAAAAATGCTGGCAGTGTGTTAGCTGCTAATTCAGATCATTATTTCAGGAAAGAGGCAACTTAAGTTTTCCAGTTGCTCAGGGCAAAAACTTTGGTGTTATGATTGACTCTTTTCTTTCTTTCACAACCACATCTAAATCATCACCACATTTTACCACCTCTGTCTCTGTAATATATCCATAATCTAAACACTTCTCACCACCCAACTCCAAGCTATGGCCACATCTTGCCTTGACTAGTGTGTCAACTCCCTAATCCACCCTCTTCCCACTCGGACTCTTGTAATGTGTTGTCCTCAGAATGGTCTGGGCAATCCTTTGAAGAAGTAAAGCAGATCTGGTCTCTCTATTGCATCTGAAATTAACTCCAAATTTCTTACCATGGCCCTTGAGAGTCTACATAACCTAACCTGCTTACTCACTCGGAGACTTCACTTCTATCGTCCTGCTCACTCAGTTCCTGCCGCACTACCCTATTTGCTGTTTCTGTAATTCAACAAGCACATTCTTACCCCAGGGCTTTGCAAGTGCTGTTCAGACGGCCTGGAATGCTCCACTCTCAGAAACTGCATGATTTGCCCCTTTATTTCATGGGGCAAATTAAATATGACTTGCTCAGAGGGGCCTTGCCCGGACTACCTTGTCTAATATGGCAAACCCCTTTCCATCACGTCCTATCCCTTCACCCTGGCTTATTTCTATTTTTAACTTATTGCTAAGTTAATGTATACAAGACCTGAGACAAGACAAGATATTTTCCTATATTTTCTTCTTAACCTTTTAAAGTTTTACCCTTTACATTTTGGCCATCAATGCAACTAGAATTGATTTTTGTGTATGGTATTAGATAGAGATCCATTTTTTTATGACTAACAAATGATCTCAGTTTATTACTGAATAATTTATCTTTTCTCCACTGATCTGTAATGCCACCTTTGTCTCATGTCATTCTCCCTATTCACAGGTTCCTCTACCAGCACTCTATCCTATCCTATGTGTCTATTTTTTGATCCCAGGTCCAAAACCAAACTTCTAATAATCAGTCTTACAGTAAGTCATCATCTTCTTTTTTTTTTTTTAAAGATTTTATTTGTTCATTTGACTTAGAGCAAGTACAAGCAGGGGAACAGCAGGCAAAGAGAGAAGGAGATGCAGGCTCCCCAATGAGCAGAGAGCCTGACATGGGGTTTGATCCCAGGACCCTGGAATCATGACCTGAGCTGAAAACAGATGCTTAACCAACTGAGCCACCCAGGTGCCCCCAGGTTTATAATAAGTCTTGTAATCAGGTAGGACAAGTTTCCCCATCTTATCTTCAAAAGTGTGTTGGCTGCTCCACATACATTTTATTTTATTTATTTAAGATTTTATTTTTGGGACGCCTGGGTGGCTCAGTTGGTTAAGCAGCTGCCTTCGGCTCAGGTCATGATCCCAGCGTCCTGGGATCGAGTCCCGCGTCGGGCTCCTTGCTCAGCAGGGAGCCTGCTTCTCCCTCTGCCTCTGCCTGCCATTCTGTCTGCCTGTGCTCGCTCTCTCCCCCTCTCTCTCTCTGATAAATAAATAAAATATTAAAAAAAAAAAAAAAAAAAGATTTTATTTTTATTTATTTGTCAGAGAGAGAGCGAGCGCGCGTACGCACAGGCAGGCAGAACAGCAAACAGAGGCAGAGAGAGAAGCAGGCTTCCCGAGGAGCAAGGAGCCCTATGTGGGACTCGATCCCAGGACACTGGGATCACCACCCGAGCCAAAGGCAGCTGCTTAACCGACTGAGCCACCCAGGCGCCTCTCCACATACATTTTAGGATCAACTTGTCAAATTCCATGAAAACAAAAACAAAAACAAAAACAACTTATTGGAATTTTGATTAGAATTACATTTAATCTAAAAATCAAACTCGGGAGAACTTTATAATACTAAGTTTTCCGATCCATGAGTATTTTCTCTCTACCATTTATTTAGTGTCCTATTTGGACCGTCTTTGTCTTTTAAACAGAGTTCTGGGGGAACACATTCTAATTTATTTCTATTGTGATTAAGAAATACTTTGTATTCCTTCTTACCACCTTATTTCCTATTTTTCATCTGTCCCACTTTGCTGATCTTTTCTCCTTTTTTGCCTTCTGCTGTATCAGTTTTTTTCTCATTCCTTTTCCTCATTTCTACTTATTTTTATTCTATTACTATTCTTTTATTATTAGCTCTGAAATGAATATTTTACATTAAGTCTAAATAAGAACGCTTGGAATGCTTTCATTTCAAACCCCTTCCCTATTTATATTTATTTGAGTATTTTCCATTTTTATATCCACAAATAAGATGTTACTCTTCTATCAAGTCAGTCCTTAAGAAGGTTTGCTTTACTAGACATGTTCTTTGCTCATCATTCCTCTTTGCGTCTCAGACTCTTGTTTCCAAGAAGCATTTTTCCTTCCTCCTAAAGTATATCCTTCAGAAGTTCCTTTGGTGAGGTTCTACGGGAATATGTTCTCTCAGTTCCTTTGTTTGAAATTTTCTCTTTAAAATTATTTTTGACATACATTTTTACTGAGTACACAACTCTTGGTTGACAGATTCTTTTTTGCTTTTAGCATTTTGAAAATATTGTTCCACTGTCTTCTTATTTCTAGTATTGGCTTAACTGGTACACCCAACAATATCTCAAAAAGTACATATTCTGCTAGGAAAAATTATATATTCTTGGTATATCTGTTTATATCTGTATTTACAACCAGAGTCTGGACACTAAAATGAAACAAAGAATGAAAGCTATTAATGATGTGACAGGAAAAAATTTTTGTCTTTTGAAGTCTGTTCAAAAAAAGTTACAGTTGGGAAATGCTTATTTTTAAGCACAATCAACATCTAACATATTACTTATGGGTAAAGACTTAAAAATGGGACTAGGGGTGCCGGGGTGGCTCACTTAACACTCTTGTTAAATGTCCAGTTCTTGACGTCAGCTAGGGTCTTAATCTCAGGGTTGTGAGTCCAAGCCATGTTAGGCGTGGAACCTACTTAAAAAAAGAATGAGCTTAATATCCCCTTTCAAGAAAAAAACCTCCTCCTAGTTAAACATGGTCTTTTTTTTGTTACCACCAAGAGGCATGAATCAGCTCTTTAAAATAGAGGTGTGGCTCACTGATAAGCAAAAGCACTCTCAAGGAAATATCTTAGTGAATTACAAAGGACATTATTTTCAGGAAAAATAAGATCTCAGGATGATCTTACTTTCCAGATCATCCTGAGATCTTATTTTTCCTGAAAATAATGTCCTTTGTAATTCACTAAGATGTTCAGATCAAAATTAATCCTATTATTTCTTCTCCTGAAATAATTGGGACTAGATTTGGGCTTCAGGAAATTAAAGTTTCTTCTTCTTCTTTTTTTTTTTTTTAAAGGTTTTATTTATTTGACAGAGAGAGCAAGCACAAGCTGGGGGAGCGACAGGTAGAGGGAGAAGGAGAAGCAGGCTCCCCGCTGAGCAAGAAGTCAATGCTGGACTCGATCCCAGGACACCAGGATCATGACCTAAGCCAAAGGCAGATGCTTAACCAACTGAGCCACCCAGGCACCCCTCTTCCAATATTTCCTTAAAAATAAAAATCCTGAAGCCTTCTGCTAATAATATCTGTTGTCAGTACTTGAAAGTGACACTGAGATTATTCGTTGGGAATTAAATTTTACAACCCCCACAAAGTGGCTCAGGATAGGGATCTGCAAAGTCTCTTTAAAGAGAGTAATGGAGGGACGCCTGGGTGGCTCAGTTGGTTAAGCGGCTGCCTTCGGCTCAGGTCATGATCCCAGCGTCCTGGGATCGAGTCCCACATCGGGCTCCTTGCTTGGCAGGGAGCCTGCTTCTCCTTCTCCCTCTGCCTGCCACTCTGTCTGCCTGTGCTTGCTCTCGCTTCTCTCTCTATGACAAATAAATAAATAAAATCTTTAAAATAAATAAATAAATAAATAAAGAGAGTAATGGAGTGCCTGGCTGGCTCAGTTGGTGGAGCGTTCGACTCTCCATCTCGGGGTTGTGAGTTCGAGCCCCACATTGGGTGTAGAGATTACACTAAAAAAAACAAAACAAAACAAAAAAAACTGTAGGCATCTGGATGGTGCAGTCGGTTGAGCGACTGACTCTTGGTTCCGGCTCAGGTCATGATCTTGAGGTTGTGGGACTGAGCCCTGAGTTGGGCTCTGCACTTAACAAGGCTTCATCTCAGGACCCTGAGATCATGACCCGAGCTGACACTTAACCAACCGTGCCACGCAGACACCCTTAAAGTTTCTATTTAATAGGTGAAGTCTGGTTACATATATCTATATGGTGTTAGAAATCTAGCAAAAATGATCTGTCAAAAGATGGACTTAAATAGACTTAAAAAAAAAAAAGTTTCATGTGTGTCTGGATCATAGTGATATCAAGTATAACTATCTCATGAAAGAATACTTAGGTCATTATTTACAAGAATTTAATGTGGCATAATTGATGTTTAGGAGGTTAACCCTTTTAATCTCTTCTAGTTAAAAGGAAGAAGTTGCTCAACAACTGCTCTTTGATATTTTTGTTTCTACTCTGCCCTCTAAAAGCACTAGCACATATCAAAATATTTCATTTACCAAATCCCCTAAAACTTTTATTATTCATTCCTTAACACCAATGCCCTAAAGATGGTTAAATACTCGCTTTTCAACTTCATTCCAATGGTGCCTTTCCTGCAGAGAGTTAAGAGGCTAGAAGGAAGCTTCTGATTGCTACAAAATAAACTTTCATCTTTCTATAAGGACAAAGAGGGGATAATTTAAAAAACAAAAACAAAAACAAAAAACCCTACAAAGAAATAAGCCAGACATAAAAAGACAAATATTTTATGATTCCACTTGTATGAGACACCTAGAATAAGCAAATTTACAGACACAAAGTAGAATAAAGTTTAGCAGGGGCTGAGAGGGGAAGGCAATGGGAGTTATTATTTACTGCGTAGAGTTTCAGTTTGGGATGACAGAAAAGTTTTAGAAATGGATAGTAGTGATTGCTGCACAATGTTGTGAATGTTCCTAATGTTACTGAACTGTACACTTAAAAAAGGTTAACATGGTGAATTTTACCACAATTTAAAAAAGTGTGCAATGATTACCGTGGTTGCAAACAAACAGACTTATTTATCTTATGCCACAGAGTGCAAAGATATTTAACAGAATGGTCCTGATTAGCCTGTGGCTACAGTGAAAGGACGAAGCCCTCTCCCAATTACAAAGAGCTGGTGTTCCAGAAGCCACTTACCTCTTACCTAATTTTATATAAGCATTAGGGTATGCAAGAAGGTTAGAAAAATTCCCAATCTTATTGGTATCACCAGTAGATAAGAAATACTGTGTCATCTCTTAATACATAAAGCAAAACCACACCCATATCCTGAATCCTAATGCTTTCCCTCAGATTTAAACTCAGAGGAAGGAACAGGAGGCAAAGTTGCATGTGTGCAAGTAAAAGAGAATGGAAAGAATTCTTCACACCCTGTGACCTGTCCTATACAGTTACTCTCAGTATCTACTGAAAGTGTTATTTAGTTATTTATTTTTTTGAAGATTTTATTTATTTATTTGAGAGACAGAGTGAGAAGCACACAAGCAGGAGGGAGGGGCAGAGAGAGAGAGAGGGAGAAGCAGACTCCCTGCTGACGAGGGACCCTGATGCAGGACTTGATCCCAGGACTCTGGGATCATGATGTGAGCTGAAGGCAGATGCTTAACCGACTGAGCCACCCAGGCGCCCCCAGGTTTATAATAAGTCCTGTAATCAGGTAGGGCAAGTTTCCCCATCTTATCTTCAGAAGTGTATTGGCTGCCCCACTTTTAGAATCTTAAAAACAAAAACAAACAAAAAAACAACAACTTTTCAGGACACTGGGGTGGCTCAGGGTTAAAGAGCTGCCCTCGGTTCAGGACATGGTCCCCAGGTTCTGGGATCGAGCCCCACATCAGACTCCTTGCTCAGTGAGGAGCCTACTTCTCCCCTGCCTGCCTGCAGCTCTCCTGTTTGTGTTTGTTCTCTCTCCTGATCTCTCTCTGTGTGTCAAATAAATAAATAAAATCTTTAAAAAAACAAAACAAAACTTTTCATCTTAAAAAAAAAAAAGAAATTACTGGATCAGCAAATTATGAACATTTAGTTCTTGACTGGTATTACCAAACTGTTGGCTAACATCAGTATCCTAATTTGCAGTGCCACTAACAGCTTACAGTGCTTGTTTATTCACGACCTACCTTCTTAATAATGGATCTTACTATTTTAAGATAAATGTATTTCCAGCTTAAGAGTTCTAAATGCTACATAATTATTGTTTCAACCTTCAATTTTTTTGAGTACAGTTGACACATAACCATTTTAACATTTTAATTGTTAGGAAAGTCAAACATATTCCTATGACTGTAAATTTTGTTGTTTTGCTCATATTTATTAAACACTCTACAGTTTACAAAGACCTCTCACATACTTTACCTCATCTCATGCCCCTAAAGAAATGGTCATTATTCCTATTTTATAGATGAGGAAACTAAAGTTTAAGGAGGTTAGCTGACTTGGATATTCACAGTGACAGTGTGATATGGAGCTGGAACTAGAACCCAGGTCTTCAGACTCCAAAGACAGGAAATACATTCTATTGAGTAAACAGGTCAGAGCTTTCAGATGGTCAAAATCAACACCTGGTATTTTAAATATAATAGAGAAGTTAAACTGAAAACCAAGGCTGAATCTGAAAGCTGTAGAGTTTCAACCACCTCTTCCCTAAAAAAATCAGACAGGCACTAAACACACTTCCTCTCCTAAAATCCCCTGGAATGTTTTTGGTTGCAAATCATAAAATCTTAGAATTTGAGAGACCAACTAATCCAGGGCACTCTATTCAGAAATGAGAAAATTGAAGCACAAGGCTTGTGACCTGCTCAGAGATGGCGGCACCAAAGCCTTTTATGACAACATAGTGTGTTTTCTTCTAAGGCCCATATGACAGTATTCGAGAGATTCTGCTTTGCTGAGAATGTAGGAGACAGAAAGCATGGACTAGCAGAAAATTCGTGCCTGACCTCAGCTAGCCCTAACTGCTGCTGGGTAGCCCTCTCCCTCATCTTTGTTTGGCTCCCTTACCTTTTCCACCACTGCTGTTCCAAAACTTTTTTTTTTTTTTTTAAGATTTTATTTATTTATTTGACAGACAGAGATCACAAGGAGGCAGAGAGACAGGCAGAAGCAGGCTCCCTGCTATGCAGAGAGCCTGATGCCGGGCTCGATCCCAGGACACTGGGATCATGACCTGAGCCGAAGGCAGAGGCTTTAACCCACTGAGCCACCCAGGTGCCCCTGTTCCAAAACTTTTAATACTTTCTAAAGTCCGCTAGCCCACTCTCACCTTTTATCGTTCCACAGATAACTTAACCCCTTCCTTCTTAAAGGCAGATAAATAAGGGGTCACTTGACCTTAACAGACCTTATAAGGCAGAAATTGTGATCCTGAGCTTTGCAGTCAAAATGTATCTGGATTCCAGATCTCTTCCATTACTTATATGGTGCCTTTGGGAAATGAAGTTAATCTCTCAAAGCCATAATTTCTTCAACTGACAAACGGGAATGCCCACCCACTCTACGGAATTTTTGTAAAATTAAATAATACATATAAGAGTGTCTAGGGTGCCTGGCTGGCTCAGTCTGTGAAGAATGTGATTCTTGCTTGATCTTGGGGTTGTGAGTTTGAGCCTTACATTGGGTGTAGAGCTTACTTAAAAAAAAAAAAAAAAAAAAAGGACCTAGAGCAGTGTACAGAGTAAACAACTGAGGACTACTCCAATTTCAGTTCCCATTTCCATCACTTTCAAACATATCTTCCTCCATCCTTTCTTCATGTTTCTTTCAAGGCTCACCTCTCCATGTGGTTTCAATTTTATCTCCTTCCAGGGCTTCTTTATCTCCCTTTTCTCTTGTGCCGATCTTCAGTGTCTGCCTCTCTGCTGGCTCCTTTACCTTCACCTTCCAACAGGTCAAATCTCTCCCATCTTTTAAAATCAAATCAAGGGCGCCTGGGAGACTCAGTGGGTTAAGTCTCTGCTTTCGGCTCAGGTCATGATCTCAGAGTCCTGGAATTGAGCCCCACTTTCTGGGCTCTCTGCCCATCAGGGTACCTGCTTCCCCCTACTTCTCTGCCTACTTGTGATCTGTCAAATATATTAATAAAATCTCTTTTTAAAAAATTTTTAAAAATCAAATCAAATCAAACAAAAAGGTCCTCAAAATCCAACTCTTCTAGCACTTACTCTAAGTATCTCTCCTAAATGCTCTAACCTACCGGAAAGACAGCAAGCAATTATCTTTCAAAACAGATGAGATTATGTCAATTACCTGCTCTAAAAACCTTTGATGGTTTAAAAATTCCTTAATCATGAAGACTGAGCTCCTTAGCAAAACATTTGAATCCTTCTCAACACCTGGCCAACAACCTTTGCTCTCAGCAGCCACTGCATTCAACTACTCAACCCCAGGGGTCCAGAGACGCCCTATGCATTCTATAACCTTCTAAAATTATATGCATGTTTGCGTATGTGCAGTTGTCTGGGTGAAAATCCATTCCTCTTTTCAAATTTCTGAGAGGGGGCACCTGAACTGGAAAATATTAAAAACCAACTGCAAAATCCTCTTAAGCTATACCACACTCCTCACTTTTTTCTTTTTTTAAAGATTTTATATATTTGACAGAGATACATCAAGAGAGGGTATACAAGCAGGGGGAGTGGGAGAGGCAGACTCCTTGCTGCAAGGAGCCCAGTGAGAGGCTGGATCCCAGGACCCTGGATCATGACATGAGCCGAAGGACTGAGCCACCCAGCAGCTCCCACACTCCTCACTCTTTCCCAGACACACACCTAACACTTTTGCACATCCATTCCTGTGCCAAACTGCTTTCTCTGGCTGTTGGAGGTGGTGGTGCCTGAGGGAGTCAGGCTGGAATTACCTTAATAGTAACAGGTCTACTGGACGAATTCTTTTTCATCCCTCAAGAACAAGCGCCAAAATCACTTTTCAGTCCCTTTCCTTTATTGTAACACAGCTCTACTGAACACTTACCACGGTCAGGTGTGGCAATGTTGTAAGCTCTTCAAGGCAGAGGCTCAATACCTTAACATCTTTTTTTTTTTTAACAGTTGTTTTTTGTTAAGATTATTTATTTATTTATTTATTTGACAGAGAGAGAGAGAGAGAGAGAGAGAGAGAGATCACAAGTAGGCAGAGAGGCAGGCAGAGAGAGGAGGAAGCAGGCTCCCCGCTGAGCAGAGAGCCTGATGCAGGGCTCCATCCCAGGATCCTGGGATCATGACTTGAGCTGAAGGCAGAGGTTTTAACCCACTGAGCCACCCAGATGCCCCCCTTAACATCTTTTTTGTACCTACAGCCACCCAGATGCCCCCCTTAACATCTTTTTTGTACCTACAGAATGTAATCCAGATCCCAGCACCCAACAGGCAAAACAAAAATCTGCTAAATAAAAGAACCGTTTATGGTGCTGCATTTGTATTCTGGTATTCTCCACAACTACCCCTGCTCACTTTTGTTATTCATTCACTCATTGAATATACATTTATAAAATTCCAAAAAAAACACCTGGACCTATGTGCTAAGCAGTAAGGATACAGACTAGGACACAGTCCTTGCCATTACGACCTTTAACTGTGACAATACAGAACAAATATTAAGGGGCTTATTTGATGAGTGCTCTCACAGAGAGAGCAGGAATGATTATCCCTGTATTAAAGATGAGAAAACTAACCTTCAAAGAGGTCACTACTCAAGGTTGCACATAAAAGAGGATTTTATTTAGTACTTACTTACTGTCTGACTCCCTCAACCACCATCACCCCTAATCAGTCTGTAAGCCCCAAGAAGGAAGACCTTTTTTTCACTCCTCTGTCCTCAGGGTCTGATTCCTGCATTTCCGGGAATCTAATTCCAGTGTCTAGAACACAGCAGGCTTTCAATAAATATATGTTGATTGAATGAATAGATGAATTGATTCCAAAATAAAGTTGACCAAGAGCAAAATACACAAGGGCAAAAATTTCCTTCCCATCATGATGGCTTAATAAGAGATTTAAAACAGGCTTCTACTAGTTAGAAAGGCTAGACCAACTGTATTGACTCAAGTCCATAGGCATGTTATGTATTTTACCTAAGAAGAATTTAAGTAAAGGGGTGAAGTAAGTTTCTATTTCTGATGTCACATTCCTGGCATGTACTGACATAAAGCCAAGATTTAACTGCAGGTTTCAAACTGATTAAAAGTTTTCACAAAAAGCAAACACTAAAGAAAGCATTTTCTTGAGTCTTGACACTGGCTAGAAAAGTATCTCAATTTCAGTTATTTCTTTGATGTAAGTTCCAGCAGCCAAAACTGCTGTATAGATGTTCTCCAACGTATTTGTTTAAAAACTTTTAAGCAAAGATTAGCAAAAACTTTTTAGTAATGATTAGACAAAACCACAGTCCAGTACCTCACCACTATTTCACTCCCAGGGCTCCATAAAACTGCCTTGGTCTGAAGCACAAGGCAATCAAAATGTACCATCAAACAAGGTGATGGGACCAAAATTAAATATGATTTATGGTTTAGTATGACATTTTTTTTTAAAGATTTTATTTATTTACTTGACAGAGAGAAACACAAGTAGATAGAGAAGCAGGCAGAGAGAGAGAGAGGGAAGCAGGCTCCCTGCTGAGCAGAGAGCCCGATGCGGGACTCGATCCCAGGACCCTGAGATCATGACCTGAGCCGAAGGCAGCGGCCCAACCCACTGAGCCACCCAGGCGCCCTAGTATGACATTTTTATGTTCTAGAAACTCCAGTTCCTTAGAAATAATTTTGCTCTGATTAGAAAGTACTACCATTATTTTTCTCCAATATTTAAATTTCAATAATCATAAGCTGTGTGTGGTGATGTGATGAGTAACTTCAACAGGTATGAAGTAATGTAATGAAAAGAGCACAGGACTGGAGTATAATTTAGGCTACTATTTCCTATCTAGGTTAATTGCGTGACCTTCGGCAAGTCATTTAACATTTTAGAGGCTGTGAATTTAACATTTATCAGCTGTAAAATTAGAAACACCACCTCACAGAACTGTAGTGAGAAATTACATAATATATATGATGAGCTGTTTTCAAAAATAACACTAATAGCAATATCATTTTTTAAAAAAGATTTTATTTATTTGTCAGAGAGAGAAAGAGCAAGTGAACACAAGCAGGGGGAGAGACAGGCAGAGGGAGAAGCAGGCTTCCCGCTAAGCAGGGAGCCCACTACAGGGCTGGAACTCATGACCCTGGAATCATGACTTGCGCCAAAGGCAGAAGCCTAACCCCCTGAGCCAACAAGGCGTCCCAGCAATGTGGTGTCTGAACAAATAAGAACCAGTCATTAGCAACTACTATTCTTAGATTATTTTTAAAACTTCTAGAGCAATTCTCTGTGGATGCTTCTTCAAAACACAGGTGGGAAGACAACCAATCCCTAGTCATTGCTGGATTAAAAACTGAAGAACAACTGCATTAAAGACCTCCATCCCTGTACAATATTACCAACACAATATGGGATTCCCAGATTAAATCACTTCCATTATGAGATATCAACATAATAAAGTACAATAGCTTTATCTGCCAACTTGACTAGGAGGGAATTTAACCTATATAATAACCTTGATAATCTTCCCTGCTTCATGTAAAGGGGTCCTGGTTGTCCTCATTTCAGAGACCTGAAATACTAATTACTTTCCAAAAAGGCGTGTCCACGCTGGCTTTAAGAAAGCTTTGGCTTGTGCTGAATCTAGCACAACTAGTCTTCCAACGGAGCGTACATTAAATTACCACTATCTAACAAAATTTGGTTAAATCCACATACTTTGCCAGTTTCAGTACGGACTACCTCTCCTCCCTCAAACTGGCTTCATTCCTATTACTTGGTGAACTAGTCTCTTTGTTGCTTTCGAGAAGCAACTGGGTTTCTGGTTTCCCTATAACGAGGCTCCTTCCATTAATGGACGTTTTCTTCCAACTTTTTGTTTTGAGCAGAAGAAATCAAAGGATTGGCGGGTACCAGGGGCGAGGAACTAACTGGGTGGCTGGACCAAGCCCTGCAACTTCCTTCTGCATGCAATGAATGAAAAGACTGTTTCGTGCCCTATAAATCACTTTCTCTCCTCCGAGATTCAAGAAGTATGCGAACCGCGAACCGCACTGGTTCTTTGGTTCCCCGATCACAGCCGCAATCTACACGGACAGAGCAGCAAATTCGGTCCCTTCCCAGTTTCCCGGGGAGGGAGCTCACTTCTTTTCCACAGGCCCATCCCCCTACCGAGAAAAACGCCTGCAGACTCGTGCCCCGAAGCCGCGCGGGGCTGACGTTTCAGAGTTAGACAATAACCTCGAGGGTTTTCAACAGAAACTCCGTCTGCCGCTGCCTGGCTCCGAGCCTCCGCTCTGCCCGGCCGAGAGGCAGAGGTCCGACCGAGGACGGGTTTGAAAAATGGACTTTGACCCGATCCGGTTACCGCAACCGGATCCCCAGGGACCGGTCCCCATTAGGGGCGGCCCGAAGAGCTCCACGGAGGAGGCGACTCCACGCACGGGCACAAAGGGGCTGCCCAGACAAAAGAGCCCCGCAAAATCGCGGGGGGCGGAGTGGGCCAGCCGGCGCAGGACGCACTACAGGCGGAGAAACCACGGCGGGACCGTTGTGGGAGGGCGGAGGAGGAGGCGGCGGCCCCGGCCCGGCCCAACCCGCCCCGCCCCGGCCCGACCCCACCGCAGCTCCGGCCGTTACCCCCGCCCGGACCACCACCTCCTCGCGGAGCCAAAAACACTGCTGGAGCCTAGGAGACACCCACAGCCAGACCCCGCGTACTTCTCGCTCACTTTCCCTTGTTCCTCGAACTCACCCGGGTGGCCGCCGCCGCCTCCTCAGCCTCCACAGTAGTTTCCCCCGGAAATCCTACCTGGCCCGCCGACCGCCTGGCCGCAGCCAGAGCCTCCGCCCCGGGAGGGGGAGCGGGAGCAGGCCGGACAGTGAGGGGGTAGGAAGTGCCTCCGCGGGGACTCACGGGACTTGTAGTCTTCAGCAAGGGCCAGCTGGGTCGCGGGCGGGACAAGATGGCGGGACCCTCTAGCCCTCCGCTCTCCGGCCCGTCAGTACTCCACTGCGTCTTTGGGCATGCGCCACCCGCTGCCTGCGCCCTGCGGGTGGAAGAACTTGTGCACCTTTCCTGATACCGAGAGGGCAAGGGTCTTTGGACTTGGGACGATAAAACTGAGTACTCGGCTGCAGGCAGTGCCTAGGGAAGGAGCTGATGCTGCAAGTGTGCTGTTTTAGATTAACTGTTCAGTCCCTGCCCGGTCAAATGTCATTTATAATTTCTGCAAAAGGAAAAAACTATTGAGGGCCAGTTTGAAGTACAAAAACTTATAAGTAAGTTATTCTCAATTTGTGCATAAGGAAGAAACCCAGGAATCATTCTTGACACCTCCTTCAGTCATTCTATATTCCATATATCTCGGTTACATTCCATTTTCTCCACTACCGTTAGAGGAAGCCACCGTCAGTCAGTCGTCTCTACAAGTCTCACTAGTTTCAGGCCTCCCGGCTATCTTCCTCCAAACACCTTCCTTGCTGCTGCCAGAAGATCTTGCTAAATGCCAACCTCATTGTGTCACAGCCCCAATTAGACCTAAGTGTATAACCTAAAGCTGCAAAACTTCTGGAGAAAAACAGGAAAAAAAAAATCTATGTGATCTGCAAACACATAATCGATAAAAGAAAAAAAAAAAGATATATTGTAAGTCATGAAAATTTAAAAATTTTGCTCTTAAAACACCCTTATGAAAAGCTCCCTATCAGGCTCCTTGCTCAGTGGGGAGACTGCTTCTCCTTCTGCCTGCCAGAGGCTCCCCCTGCTTGTGCTAACAAAATCTTTAAAAAAAAAAGTGGCTCAGTGGGTTAAGCCGCTGCCTTCGGCTGAGGTCATGATCTCAAGGTCCTGGGATCGAGTCCCGCATCAGGCTCTCTGCTCAGCAGGGAGCCTGCTTCCTCCTCTCTCTCTCTCTCTCTCTCTCTCTGCCTACTTGTGATCTCTCTCTGTCAAATAAATAAAATCTTAAAAAAAAAAAAGAAAAGAAAAGATGAAAAGGCACGTCACACACTGGGACGAAATCCCAACAAAACCTGCATGCAACAAAGGACTAATATCTAGAATTATTTCAGTCCATTAAGACAAAGAACCCGCTTTTATTTTTTTTTAAAGAGATTTTATTTGTTTGACAGAGATCACAAGTAGGCAGAAAGAGAGAGAGGGAAGCAGGCTCCCTGCTGAGCAGAGAGCCCTATGAGGGGCCAGGACCCTGAGATGTGACATTTGCTAAAGGCAGAGGCTTAACCCACTGAGCCATCCAGGCACCCCCCCCCCCCCGCCCACCAAAGAACCCAGTTTAAAAAATGATTTCAACAGACACTTTACCAAAGAAAATAAACCTATAGCAAACACATGAAAGATGTTAGGGAAATGCAAATTAAAACCACAATGAGATAATCTACACACCATGACTTGTACTACCAAGTCATCAAGTGTTAACAAGGGTGTAGAACAAGAATTCTTATTCACTGTTGGTGGCATTGTAAAACGATACAACCACTTTGGAAAACCATATTGCAGTTTCTTTAAAAATTAAATATACACCTACCATATGGGCCAACCATTACGCTGTAGGTATTTACCTAAAAAAAAAATAAAAAAAGGGAAAACATACATCTACATAAAGACTTGAACATGAATGTTCATAGCTACTTTATTTGTAATCGCTAAATACTGGAAACAACTCAAATGTCCTTCAAAAGGTGAATGGATATACAATGGAATATTCTTCAGTTGTTAAAAGGAATGGACTATTGATATGCACAACAACATGATGAATCTTAAAATAATTATGCTGAGTGAAAGAAGCCAGACATAAAGGAGTATGTTCTGTATGACTCCGTTTGTATAACATCCTAGGAAAAGCAAAGTAGTGACAGAAAGCAGATCTGCAGTTGCCTGGGGACCCAAGAAAGCAGAGGTATGGCAGGTAGACATCATAAAGGGGATAAGGAAACTTTTTGGGGGTGATGGGTATATTAATTATCTTGATCATGGTTATAGTTTCAAGACTGATAAGTTTTAAATATACCAAAACTCATCAAACTGCACACTTTAAATACATAAAATTCATTGCTCATCAATTATACTTCACAAAACCTGAAAAATCGTATAGTCAAAAAAACTCTTTTAAAGAAAGAAAATCGGGGCACCTGGGTGGCTCAGTGGGTTAAAGCCTCTGCCTTCAGCTCAGGTCATGATCCCAGGGTCCTGAGATCGAGCCCCACATCGGGCTCTCTGCCTGTTTCCCCCTCTCTCTCTGCCTGCTTCTCTGCCTACTTGTGATCTCTGTATGTCAAATAAATAAATAAAATCTTTTAAAAAAAAATCAGTGGCTTCCCAGTACCCTTAGGAAAAAAAAAACAAAAATTATTGCCATCGAAGTTCTAATTGTGGAATTTCAGTACCATCCATGGAGAAGGGGATGGATACGGACGGCAATTATGAAATGCCAGGTAACTAATGATGGTGATAACAGTAGTAGTAATAGCAGTAATAATAAAACTCCTTTTTCTTGAGCATCTAGGAATTTTACATATGCCTTAATTAGGATTCTGCCCAGAAAGCAGAACTAGAGACAAGTACTAGTTGCAGGTAATTTATTTGGAATGTGGTCCCAGGGATTTAATGTAAGATCCTAGAGTAAAACAGAAAAGATGGAGCCATCCCAAGGATGCATTACCAACTAAGAGCACTGCTATTAGCACCTTGGGGTAGAACCTACCAAAACCATCCGAGGATTGTCTAGAATGCCTCTCAACATGGTCCACCCAAGGATTGCTCTGAGAAGGATTTATCCATTGGCTTCTATGTCCCATTAATTAGGATTAGCCCAGGGGCATCCACTCCTCTTGCGTTCAGAACAGGTTTCCACCAGTGTCCTGTAACCTGGTTTTGGAAAAGCTCCAGGACAGAATGCAGAAAAAAATGCGAGAAGAACTGAAGCCCTCACTAAGCTGTTTTCTGCAGCTTCAGCTAGACTCTAAGGGAAGTCCGAGAGGATGTGGTAAGGCAATAGTGATACCAGATCATCCCTTGCATTGCTCAGATCTGTCCATGTTCTATATTAGATCCCATTTATCATGCTGTCTTCAAGGTGATGGCTGGCAACAATCTTGATGAAAGACTCAATGGCACTCATAATTCTTTGCAGGATGTTATGTTGCTCATATGTCTTTTCTGTCCTATAATATGCTATACTCAGCCATATGGATGATTTTCATTAACACTAAATGAAAGAAGCCAGACCAAAGGAGCATATACTGTATGATTTAACATATATAAAATAAAACACAGGCAAAATATTCTGCTGAGGGGCACTTGGGTGGCTCAGTTGTTAATCGGCTGTCTTCGACTTGGGTCATTATCCCAGGGACCTGGGATCAAGCCTTGCATCCAGCTCCCTGCTCAGCAGGAAGTCTGCTTCTCCCTCTCCCACTTCCCCTGCTTGCCTTCCCTCTCTCACTGTGTCCCTCTCTGTCAAACGAATGAATAAAATTTTTAAAAAATTCTGTTGAAAGTCAGGATAGCGCTCCACTTCATGGAGGAAGAGCAGTGTCTGGAGGAAGGTAAGAGGAGGTTTCTGGATGCTGGTAAGATTTTTTTTTTAGATTTTATTTATTTATTTATTTGACAGACAAAGATCACAAGTAGGCAGAGAGGCAGACAGAGGAGGTGGGGGAGGAAAGCTCCCCACTGAGCAGACAGCCCAATGCGGGCCTCCATCCCTGGGATCATGACCTGAGCCGAAGGCAGAGGCTTTAACCCACTGAGCCACCCAGGCACCCCTGGTAAGATAGTTTTTTGATCTGGCTCTGGGTTCTTGGTCCATAGGTATCTTAAATTTGTAAAAATTCATTAATTGGGATACCTATACTTTCCTGCATGTGTATTATACTCCCAACATAATTTTTTTTAAAGATTTTATTTATTTATTTGACAGAGAGAAATCACAAGTAGATAGAGAGGCAGGCAGAGAGAGAGAGAGAGGGAAGCAGGCTCCCTGCCGAGCAGAGAGCCCGACGCGGGACTCGATCCCAGGACCCTGAGACCATGACCCGAGCCGAAGGCAGCGGCTTAACCCACTGAGCCACCCAGGCGCCCCCCAACATAATTTTTTTTTTAAGATTTTTATTTATTCACCTGACAGAGAGATAGAGAGCACAAGTAGGCAGAATGGCAGGCAGAGAGAGAGAGGAAGAAGCAGGCTCCCTGCTGAACAGGGAGCCCGACGTGGGGCTCGATCCCAGAACCCTGGATCATGACCTGAGCCCAAGGCAGAGGCTTAATAGACTGAGCCACCCAGGTGCCCCCCAACATAATTTTTTAAATGGGAAGTAGCCTGAGCCAAATCTCTTTTTCTTCTGAGAAATCAACTAACAGTAAACACTAGATGTGTCTGGATGGTTCAGTCACTTAAGTGTCTGGGTCTTGATCTCTGGGTGGTGACTTTGGCCCTATGTTGGGTTCCATGTTGGGTAAAGAACCTATTAAAAAAAAAAAAAAAAAGGAAAGTAAACACTATTGCTAACCATTAATATTTCTGGATTTGCAGCTCACACTCATTAAGAACATGGGCTCTGGCAATAAAAAAACTGTTCTGCCACTCTCTGTGTGCCATTGCCCAAGTTATTTAAACTGGTTAAGATTCAGTTCTATTGTATAATGGAAAACACAATAGAACCTATTATATAGGTTGGTGTGATAATTAAAGTAACATACATAAAGTAGCCAGCACTGTACCTGATATACATTAACTACTCAGTAAACAATAACTGTTATAGGTAATATTAGTTTTTGTCTTTCTATTTTTATTAAGTCTTCAAGTTTTCAGCAGTGAACATGGACATGGTCTGCAGGTGCAAGGATGTTCCTTGTAGTATTGTTTGAAATCTCAAAGAAAAAAACTGGAGACAAGCTAAATATGCATCTACTGGACAATGGGCAAATCAACTGTGATCAGAATAGCACAAAGCAGTCACAGTGAATCAGTTAAAGCTACAGAGATAGATGTGGATAAAAGAAAATGTTGCAGGCGCCTGGGTGGCTCACTTGGTTAAGCAACCGCCTTCAGCTCAGGTCATCCTGGAGTCTTGGGATCGAGTTCCACATCGGGCTCCCTGCTCGGCAGGGAGTCTGGCTCCACTGAACTCTCTCTTCTCATGCTCTCTCTCTCTCATTCTCTCTCTCTCAAATAAATAAAATCTTTTTAAAAAGTGGGGGGGTGGAGAAAGTGTTGAGAGGGGCACCTGGATGGCTCAGTTAGTTAATCATCTGCTTTTGGCTCAGGTCATGATCCTGGGGTCTTGGGATCAAGTCCCACATTGAGCCTCACATTGGGCTCTCTGCTCAGCAGGGAGACTGCTTCTCCCTTTCTGTCTGCTGCTCCCCCTGCTTGTGCTCTCTCTCTCTGTTAAATAAATAAATAAATCTTAAAAAGAAAAGTTAATAGTTTTAGGTTATTTAATTTAAAGGATTTGTGTAAATACATACTTTTATATCCATAGTCTATACCTCGAAGAATACGTAAGCTTTCCTCTGTGGTGCGAAAATAGTGCAGTTGAATAGTGTGTGTTAGAGAAACTGATTTCACACTGTATACTCTTTCAGGCTATTGGATTTTCCCTTCAATACAGACTCTACTGTAAAAACACCACTATCAAAAAAGAGAATTTTTTAAAAAGCCAACATCTTGGGGAACCTGGCTGGCTCAGTCGGTTGAGCATTGGCTCTTGATTTCAGCTCTTGTCCTGATCTCAGGGTTGTGGCATCTAGTCCTGTGCTGAGCTCCATATTCTGTGGAGTCGGCTTGAGATTCTCTTTCCCGCTTCCTCTGCCCCTTCCCCCATTCTCACTCTCTCTCAAATAAATAAATCAATATTTTTAAAAACCCTAAGATTGGGATACCTGGGTGGCTCAGTCAGTTAGCATCTCCCTTGGGCTGATACCATGATCCTAGTGTCCTGAGATTGAGCCCTGTGTCTGGCTCCCTCGCTCAGGGGGTAGTCTGCTTCTCCCTCTCTCGCTGCCCCTCAACTCCTGCTCTCTCCCTCTCTCTCTCTCTCAAATAAATAAATTTTTAAAAACCCCAAAACCCTAAGATCTCAAAAAGTTTTGGTGAATCACTGAAACCCGGTTCTACCTAACGCAGTTTAAAATCACAGGTGATGGTGGTTGGACTGGATGACATCACCGCAGTTTCAAATTCCACAGTTTCAAATTCTGAGAGCGCTCCCTTCTTTCACAGATGGGAATGGCTCTACAAACCTGGCCATTTTGACTGGGCTGAGAACCAAGTCTGATTCATTAGCAAAAATGAATCAGACCAATCAGAGAACAATATGCAAGTAAGCGACTGACTGTCCAGAGCTTGATCACTGTTGCTTTGAACTTCGCAGTTTAGAGTGCTGCCACCTGCAGGCCACATTTCTCAACAGCCTGTCCCTGGAAATAAACTAGGGGGATTCTTCTGTCAGTTGAGTTTTCTCTGTAGGGCTCTGGATTGGAGAAAGAGTGATAAAAATTTCTCCCTTTCTCCTTTCCCTTGAAGCTCACTACTCTGCCACAAACCCAAACTTGTGACAGTAGTTCCCAAGAATGGGGACTGTGGCATCAGACTGTCTGCCTTTATGCTGGGTCAGTCAAATACCTCTTCTATACCTCAGTTCTCTCATCTATAAAATGGTGATGATAAGAGCTCTTCTGTATAGTTGTGAAGACTGAATCAGATCATGTAAACCACTTAGCACAATGGCTGGCACAGAGTGAGCAGAAAAAAATATCAATAGTTGCTAGGCAGAGCTTCAGAAGTTTCTCCTATTCTAAACTGACAAATAGAATAGTACCTTGACACAAAACAGTGCAGTGGGAAGACCTTTGGCACCTGGCTCTACCGCTTCTGGCCTGTGACCTTGGGCAAGTGTTCTCACCTCTCTGAACCTTACCTGACCTCACAGGTGGTTTTGGATATTACATGAAATCATCTATATAAAGCACCAATCACAGTACTTGGCATAGAGTGGACAGTTAAATGGAGTGACAATGGAGTGATGATTAACACAGGATTAGTTACCAAGTATAGGCCAAGGTTGAACAGCTCAGACCACAAACAGGCAGGCCACAGGCAGTCACTAACCAACAGATAATTGTCTGGCCCTCAGTGTTTTATAATTTTTAAATTAGTTTCTAGTATTAAAAGCTGAAATTCCACATTTAAGGCCAGATTCTTAACTTCTTTTAAAATGAGAAGGTTTGACAATGTATTATACCAGATCTACAAGGAAGAGGGTATATAATAGGGAGACCTAATTTCTTCCAAAGGAGCCAAATAATGCTCCCTGAAGAAGTGGTGTTAAAAGCTGAGACATTAAGATTAAATAGAGGCTAGCCAGATAAAGAGAGAGGGGACAATGCTCCAAGTGGAGGGACTGTCTTGTCCAAAGGCGTTGAATCGGGGAGATTAGTGCCTCTAGGAAACATCAGGAAAGCTCACTGGCTGGAGAACAGTGAGCAAGGAGAAGGTGGGAAGACGGTAAGGCTCTAGCAGGCACCTTAAGGATTTTGGACTTCATTGAGAGGACCAATGTAGCTGGAAGCTGGGAGGTAGCCAGTTGGAGGCTAGATGGTCAGAATGGAGAAGGTCAGGGGTCAACAGTTAGCAGCTGAAAAAACAGAAAAGTACTAGGGCAGTATACGATCTATATCTAGAAAGACTGGGCATACACAGGACAGCCTGTCAGGTGTGGTCTGACAAAGGGCAGACTTTATAAGAATCAAGTTGAGGCGGATACTGGGGGAATATCTTATGTTCATTTCAATTGTGGAAAAATGGGAAGAATAAAGATTTGGCAAAAGGACATATTAAAAACAAGACACAGAGCTAGATTCACAATACCTATCTCTAATTTGTTGCTTTTCTTACTACACTAGCTTTCTCAAGGTGAATAAACTCAGCACCAAAACTATGTTGCTAATGATAATATCTCCTATTTATTGAGAGCTTGTTAAATGTTAGGCTCTATGTATATGTGCATTATTAGCTTGTTAGTTCGCTCAGTTAACAAATACAGTCCACCCAAAACATTATATACCAAGGCACTGGGCACACAAGAATAAATGAGACAGATACCATCCTTGTCCTATGGGAGTTCACAATCCAGAAAGGAAATGAGTAGTTGAGGAAGTAATTATAGAGGGTAATTGGCAGGTACTTTAGGGAGAGTATAATAGTGAACCCAACCTACCATGGGTGGCAGGAAAAGCTTTTTGGAAGAAGGGACAGCCAAGCTGAAAAAGTAGAAGTAAAACAAGGAAAGAAAAAGAGAAGGCATTACCTGGAAAATACTGTTCTCCCCATAACCTGATGAGATAGAAGATATGGTTATTCTCTTTTCACAGATGAGAAAACTGATGTTCTTAGAGATTAAGTCGCTGATCCACTAGATAGTGCTAGGGCGATGGCATAAGTCTGGATTTACCTAGACCAAAGCTCATTTTCGTGGCTGTTAAGCTACATATTTCTATTAGCTTGTCCTTTCCTTCCAATGGTCATATGAGTGGAATGGCATGTTAACTGAGATGTCTGCAATGCAGGAAGTTGAAATCATGGCTTACAAACCATTCAAGCATGTCTGTGTCAGGGGTTGGCTGTCAATTTTGGAATGGCATCTATTTAGTGACACAGCTGTGCACTAATGCCTGAATGGATGTTTAGCTCAACTGGACATGATTCAACAGCTAGTACTGAGCGCCTACTGTGTGCCCGGCAAGGGGCCAGGCACTGTCAGAATGACAGAGATGATGAGTTCCTAAGTTCCTAAGTATGAGGATAAAGATGGTATTTATCGCTAACAAATGAAACAATAACAAAGCTGTAATCCTGGCAGTTAGAAACTGTAGGTAACTTGAAATAGCTACCAGATTCTGAGCATCAACCAGGTGCCAAGCACTGCATGATACCTAAATGAAAATAAAAATGATCATGATCATAACTAAAAACTGGAAGTGCATACTGTGTTGAGCAGTTCACACGTATTATCTGATTCTTTCAACCCATGTTTATTCTATAATGTTAGTATCATAGGTTTAGTGACCGTCATTATCAGTATGATAGGTAATATTGCCTATTTTACAGATGAGGAAATGGATGCAGAGATTTTGTCTGAGATGAGAAGCAAAGACGTAGAAGAGCTATAATTCAAACCCAGGTCTGCCTGACTCTAAAATTGGGGTGGCGGGGGGGGGGGAATGTGTGTCGTTCCTGGGTGGCTCAGTTGATTAAGTGTCTGACTCTTGATCTCAGCTCAGGTCTTGATCTCAGGATCTTGATCTCAGGGTCATGATTTCAACACCCATGCCACGCTCCTTAAAAAAAATAATAAATAAATAAAACAAAATAAAATAGATATAAATAAAATAAAATTTGGACTCTAGCCCATTGCACCATACTATCTCTGCAAAGCTTATAAAAACTCAGAGGAATTTTGTATGATCTGCATGGACAAGCATACATCCACATAGAGGAAATAAATGTCAGTGCTTTTAAAACCCTCCAGGGAGGGGCGCCTGGGTGACTCAGTGGGTTGAGCCTCTGCCTTCAGCTCAGGTCATGATCTTAGGGTCCTGGGATTGAGCCCCACATTGGGCTCTCTGCTCAGCAGGGAGCCTGTTCCCCCCAACATCTGCCTGCCTCTCTGCCAATTTGTGATTTCTCTTTCTGTCAAATAAATAAATAAAATCTTAAAAAAATAAATAAAATAAAGGAAGAGATAATTATTAAAAAAAAAAAAAAGAAAGAAAAGAAAACCAAAAACCCTCCAGGGAAATAGAGAAACAGGCAAAAACAACAAGAAATAATAGCAAAGTATCAATTAGTTAGACACTAGTTAATTCCTAAAACAGAGAATCTACCCAAAATATTCATAAACTATTCTTTTTTTTTTTAAAGATTTTATTTATTTATTTGACAGTCAGAGATCACAAGTAGGCAGCGAGGCAGGCAGAAGCAGGCTCCCTGCTGAGTAGAGAGCCCGATGTGTGGCTCGATCCCGTGTGGCTCAATCCCATGACCTGAGCTGAAGGCAGAGGCTTAACCCACTGAGCCACCCAGGTGCCCCTTCATAAACTATTCTTTTTCTGTCATTTAATTCTACTTAAATTTGCCGGTAAATTACCTTTAAATTAAATTAGAAACTAAATCTCAGAATTTTTGGTATCAAGATACACTTCCTTTAATTCTTACTTTATATCAATGTAAAAAGAAAAGAAAACAAAACAAAACAAAACTACTTCAAAGAAGCCAGTGTCAAGCAAATAAGTGACCCCATTAAGTCTGGGATAGAAGTTGCACTTGGCAAACTGGAAGAAAAAAGTCCCCAGCAGGAGGCAGCCATCAGCCCTGAGCCATGTTAGCACTCTGTCTGTGGTCAGGGAGGTATGTAGCCTTATTCCAGATGTTCAGATATGGCCACAGGAGAAATCTGTGTAGCTAAAGAAGTGTCCAGAATTGGCTCTGTGACACATGGACTGGGAAAATCACTGCTGTGTTCAAACATATGGATATTTTCTTTCCCTCTGTTTGTTTACCCTCTGTCTCAACATAAAAATGCAAGAAAAGAAACTAGTCTTTATCAAGTGCCACTTTGTATATTGTATATTATTGTCTCAACAGTTCATTTAGTACTGTAGAAATGAGTTCAGAGAGGTAGAACTTCTATTATAGCAACTATAAAAAGTTACTTATTATAATTATCTTGTTACTAAATAATAACTATAGCTTCCATTTATTGAGTGCATGCGATGTGCCAGGCACTGTGAAGGGCACTTCTGCACTTCTCATCCATTACTTCATAACCTTGATGACGACCCTATGGTTTAGGGGCTATTACCCATTTTACAGAAAAAGAAACAGATGTTCAGGAGGTTAAACTACTTCTCAAGGCCACAGTGAGCCCACAGTGAGCAAGCAGCAGCATCTATTCATGTGTCTGCCTCCCCACCAATCCCTGTAAATTTCTTGAGAGCAAGCACTATGCCTTATCCATCTCTTATTTCTAGTCTCTAACACTGCCTGGCATGGAGTAGGCAGAATCCAGTAAACATTTGTCAACAAATGAAAAAGAAACAGTTTCCCAAGATAAGTGGTAGAGCCATCATTGGGATTTACACCTTCTGCTTCAAGTCTAGTGTGCTTTCCATAATTAAATCCTGATTAATCACTCACATGCTTCTTTTACTCTGGAAATTTCTATTAGACACTTTCCATGTGAGTATGATAGAGCAATTCCACTTCTCAGTCTTTATCTTAAAGAAATATGAGCACATGTGTTTAAGGATGTATTACTAGGGTATGAATTGCTGGTATTTCAGAAAAAAAATTGAAAAACAAATGTCCGTCAATGGAAGTATGATTAAATGGCCTATCTATTCTATAGAATAGTGTGCAACTTTAAAAAGAGTAAAGGCAGTCAGAGAAGGACAAAAACCATATGATTTCACTCATATGTGGAGTTTAAGAAACAAGCAAAGGAGGGGAAAAAAAAGAGAGAGAAAGATAAATCAAGATACAGACTCTTGGGGCACCTGGCTTGCTCGGTCAGAACAGAGTGTGATTCTTGATCTTGGGGTGGTGAGTCTGAGCCCCACGTTGGGTGTGGAGATTACTAAAAAAAAAATCCCCAAAACCAAAAAACAAAAAAACGAGACTCTTAACTATTGAGAACAAACTGATGGTTACCAGAGGGGAGGGGAAATGGGTGAAATAAGTGACGGGGATTAAGGAGTCCACTTGTCGTGATGAGAACCAGGTGATATATGGAAGTGTTGAATCACTATCTGCACACCTGAAACTTATATAACACTGTGTGTTAACTGGAAATAAAAAAATAAAAATAAAATAGAGTAAGGTAGACTTCTGATGGAGAAGAATGAACATAAGATTGTATTAAGTAGAATAAACAGGTTTCAGAATGTTAAGTATAGCTTAGTGTGCATAACAATAATACTGGCTTCAATATTTGTTATGTGCCTTATTTTAGGCATTCTCCGAAGTGCAGATTCCCATATTACACTGAAACTAAGATATTGTTTATCGAATGCTTATAATTACTTGGACCTGTGCTAAACATTCTGATTTCAAAGATAAAGTCAATGGCTATAACTTCTTATAGATCTGATTTTCCTATCTATCCCATCCCCTCCCAATCCCACTAAAACTTCAGTAAAGGATTGCATTAAAGCATAAAAAATGGGAGAGGGGACAATAAATACAAAAGAATTTTGGATGTGGAAAAGCAGATAAATGAGGGTTCTGGAAGACCCCACAATGCTGAATCCTGGGCCAGGTGGGCTCAGTTGGAAGACCATGTGACTCTTGATCTTGGGGCTGTGAGTTCGAGCCCCACATTGGGTGCAGAAATTATTTAAAATCTTTTTAAAAAGATAAATAAGTAATAATATAAAATAATAAAAATTTAAAAAAGAAAATTTGAGCACCAGCCAAAGAAGTGCAATAGCTGAATAAAAGTTCCATAAGGAAAGATTATTTTAAAAAGAGTTGAGGAAATCATAAAATCATTTGAGAACATTTCCTGTAAGTTTCCAGATTATCCACTGTATGCCCAGCGCGATGAATGAGAATAGACCCACATTAAGACTCACCACTATGAAATATCAGAACTCTGTAAATAAAGACAAGATTCTATAAGCTTCTACAGAAAAAGAAAACTGGCCCCATATAGATCAGGGATCAGAATGGCTCTGGCTTTTCGACAGCAACATGGAAGTAGAAGCAAAGGGAGGAATGTCTTCAAAATTCTGAAAGATGATTTTTATCCTAGGATACTATGCCTGGTTAAACCATAGACACCATCATTAAGACATGTGGATAAAGACATAATCAAATACATGAGGGGTTAAAGTTTTTACCTCTTTTTAAAAATGTATTCATTTATTTTAGTAATCTTTGCACCCAACATGGACTCAAACTCATAACCCCAACATCAATAGTCAGCCAGGCATCCCTAAAACTTTTACCTCTAATGCATCCTTTCATGAGAAGCTACTGGCAGATACAGTCCACCAAAACTAGAGGTCCAACAAAGATAAAAGTTATGGGATTTAATACACAGGAGAGCCAATGCAGGGGAGAAGCAAAGGGAATTCCAAGAAGCAGGAAGGAACATTCTAGGATGACAACTGTGCTCCAGATGTAGAGGGCTACCTATCCAGATGGGAGCACTCTAACTCAAGAGAGACATACTGAAGACAGTTGCATTCAAGAACTCTCAAAGTTGAAAGTGTAGAGCCCAGGTGAGCGTGGCTCTGATTCTCACCTTCATTCAGCTTGTCTGGAGCAGTTGGTGATGAAGATCAAATGCTCCCCAAACTGGGTAATAATGTAAGTGAAAAAGGGATAGCTTTGGGGCTAAAGATGCTATTTCCAGCCTCTGGCCACGCCAGTGCCCTCCTGCCCCCAGAATCATCCTGAAGAGCCAGTTTCTGAAAGGGGATGGGCTTCCTGACATGGATTATCAGAGTACCAGACAGGAAACAGCGTCCAAAGGAACTGGGCCTGGTTTAAGTTACTGTAGAGACGGAGGGAGTCACCTTTCTAGGCTTTCCTTTCTTGAGTTACTCTTCACAGTTGAATCTGAAGGTCCTTAAAGGTCCTCTGGAATAAGAATTAACAATTAAATAGAATTAAATATCCCCTGTGCCACATGAAGGGATGATCAGAGGAGGGCAAGAGACCTTCCTGTAGGAACCACCAACAGCAGATGACTGAGCTGTATATTGTAAACCAGATTATCTAGCTTCTTCTGTTACTTGATATCACTGGCATGAAAAGGGAGGCGGGGAGGAAGGAAACATTATAGAAGAAAAGGAAACTTAAGAGACATAAAAACCGAATGTAACATGTTGACCTCTTTTGGATCTTGACCCAAATGAACCAATCATAAAAGGACAATTAGGGAAATGTGAATAATAAGTGAGGATCACGTGATATTAACTGGTGTTAATTTTGTTACATATAATAATGGTATGCTCTTGTTTAAATATTAAGTTAGAGATACATACTAAAAATATTTAAGCAAAGAATGGCATGCTATTTGGGATTTGTTTTAATATTCTCCAGGAGGGTGCCTGGGTGGTTTAGTTGGTTAAGCACCGGCATCTTGGATTGGGCTCAAATCATGATCTCAGGGTGGTGAGATGGAGCCTGGCATCTAGTTCTGCACTGGGCGTGGAGCCTGCTTAAGATTCTCTGTCTCCCTCTCCCTCTGCCCCTCCCCAGCCACTCACGTGTGCTCACTCTCTCTCTCTCTCTCTCCCAAGAATAAAAAGTGTTGGGGGGACAGAGAGATGAAATAACATTGGTGAAGTTTTGAAAATTGCTGAAGTTGGGTGATTGGTAAATGGGGGTTTACTATACACTTCTTTCTTTTTTGGGGTATGTTTGTAAGTTTCCATGATATAATGCTCAAAAACAGGGGAACACAATCAGTGCAGAAAATTCATGAATACAGATAAGCAAAACGGAAAAAAATATTATGCATAATCCATAACATTTTGTAGCTCTTTCCACTGTATATACACACACATATATCTATGTATTTTAAAATTGGGATCATACCTGATGTATTTAATATTCTTGTTTGCTACTTTATGTATCATGAGCGTTTCCCCATGGATTACATTTTCTACAACAGCATTCTACGTACACAGATTTATTCTACAGAATTGTATAGTATTCTATGATGTAATTGTTTTCTACTATTACTGTACAATATATTAGTTCTTTTGAGGTGTTCCTTGAAATTATGAATAACACAGCAAAGGGTATCAGCCTTAATAGTTTTCCTGGAAAAATATCCTAAAAGAGGAATGGTTGGGTCAGATCTTAGTTTACTTATACAAATTAAAGATGGAGGACTGGGACGCCTGGGTGGCTCAGTGGGTTAAGCTGCTGTCTTCGGCTCAGGTCATGATCCCAGGGTCCTGGGATCGAGCCCCACATCAGGCTCTCTGCTCAGCAGGGAGCCTGCTTCCTCCTCTCTCTCTGCCTGCCTCTCTGCCTGCTTGTCATCTCTCTCTGTCAAATAAATAAAATCTTTAAAAAAAAATAAAATAAAGGTGGAGGACTCACTGTCCTCTCAACCACCTCCTGCTTTCATTCATTCCTATTCTTCAACTACTTCATTTTTGAAATTGTACTCATCTTTATTTTTTTAAGATTTTATTTATTTATTGGAGAGAGAGTGAGAGCATGGGGGGATGGGGTAAGGGAGGGGCAAAGAGAGAAGCAGACTCCCTGTTGAGTGTTGAGTCTGACAAGGCCCCCATCCCCAGACTCCGAGATCATGACCTGAGCCGAAGGCAGGTTAACCCACTGAGCCACCCAGGCACCCCTGAAATTGTACTCATCTTTCAAGACCTACTTCTAACCCTGAAGATCTTATGAGATATGTCCTCACTTCTCTAATTAGATTGCCAGTTCCTAGAAAGCAATAAAGAGGGGTCCAATTTTGCTTCCATCTGTAAGAGCTAATTTCCAAATGCCTGAAAATGATTTGCAGTTTTAGTGAATAGGGTTGCCAGGAATAGTGGTTCCTAAACCACAGATCTTCACATTCACCTAGAGAGATTAATAAGGGAAAAATAGAGATTCCTGGGTCCACATCCCCAAGATTCTAATAGGGTGGGTGGGGGATATTCAGGTGATCATCAGGTGTAGCCAATGCTATTTTTGAATCACTTTATTTACTTACTATGGCTTCTACATTCTCTTTATTGGATTATTCATTATATCTTCTTGTTTCTTCAAGTGTCATTTATTTGAGTTCCTTCAGTATTTGCATCCCAGGTGAACCATGTCCATAAGATGTCTACAAATGCCGCTGAACTCTTTTTGTGTACAGAGTAGAGCTCTAAATTCTTATCACCTGAGCCTCCTTGGGCCTCAAGGAATAAATCACTCCCATGCTCCCAACTGACAGGTCTTATCTGGTTAAATGATCCTGTCCTTGTAGATATCTCCTAAGAATCTTGACACAGACAAGGAGTATCCATTACACTTACCTGTTCCTACTTTGGCCACCAATGTCGCTGCCCAGGGAGGCTCTCTGGGTTCTTGGCTTGGGTTGGGATTTCACCAACTCTGATGTCCTTGCCAGTTTGTGTCCACCTCAGAATAACAGAGCAATTCTTCAAGATCCACACTGTAACAAAGTGGAATATATTTCAAAAAAGGGTGCTAGAGACCCTAATCCTCCACCTTTTCACATTCTGTCATCTGGGCCCCATAGCAGCTCTGTTTGAGACTTGGAATAAAACAGGAAAACAGTTTGGTTTATTTTTTTAAAAATATTTTATGTATTTGACAGAGTGAGAGAGAGAGCACAAGCAGGGGGAGGGGTAGGCAGAGGGAGAAGCAGGCTCCCCGCTGAGCAGGGAGCCCCACGGGGGCTCAGTCCCAGGACTCAATCTCAGGACCCTGGGATCATGACCTGAGTCGAAGGCAGATGCTCAACCTACTGAGCCACCCTGGTGCCCCAGAAAACAGTTAATTTGCAGTCCCTTATTCTACAGGACTCAGACATAGGCAGGTCCTCAAGGGTAGGTAGGGGGACATTAGACTGTTTTCCCCCTGAAAGCTTTTCTGTTCCTCCCCATAAGTATTAGGTCACCAAATAAACTCACGCAAATGGCAGAGCTCTACTGAGCAGCTGTTGAGTCTTAAGATACTTTTGAAGGCAAGCTTGGTTAAAATCCAGTTCCACCTCTCACAGCTGTGACCTTGGCCATGTTTCTCCGAGAGCCTCATTTTTCTCACCAGTAAAATGAAGACAATAATATCTATCTTGAAATATTGTTGTTAGAGATTAAAACATGATAGTTTTTGTTTTTAGCACAGTGCCTACAACATAGTTAGTGCTTCATAAATGGGAGTGATGATTATTTCCTCTAGACCACCTACCTTTTCAGGTACATCTAATAAAGACTGACTTTCAGAAGTGGGCCCAATCTCTGGTCGGTCTGGGACCCACAACAGTATTTTGAGTGATTCCTTAAACACAGGACACACATGGTACCAACAAAAGAATATTATTTACTTCAAGGTTGTCATCACCTTGGAGGCAGCACGCTTATGCCCAGGAGGTTTCCACTCTCCAAACCATTACTGGGACGCCCAATTCAGAAATAACTTCAGGGCCTATGACACAGGCTCTCTGGCAGCAAATCTTTTTTTTTTTTTTTTTTTGAGTGAGAGGGAGTGAGTGGTGGGAGAGGGGGTGCGTACAGAGGGAGAGAAAGAATCCTAAGCAGGCTCTGTGCCCAAGTGCCCAGCACAGAGCCCAATGTGGGGCTTGATCCCACAATCCTATGATAATGACCTGAGATGAAATCAAAAGTTGGAAGCTTAACTGACTGCCCCACCGAGGTGCCCTGCAAATCTTCATCTTCCATAAAGACAAATTCCAATTTTGAAGTAATCAGAAGTGGGGTGCCTGGATGGTTCAGTTGGTTAAGCATCTGCGGTCAGCTCAAGTCATGATCCCAGGGTCCTGGGACTGACTCCCGAGTTGGGCTCCTTGCTCAGTGGGAAGCTTGTGCTTCTCCCTCTACCTGCTGTTTCCCCTGCTTTCTGTCAAATAAATAAGTTTTTTAAAAGTGGCACTGTTGAAACAAATTTTTTTTAAAAAGGCAGGGGGTGCCTGGGTGCCTCAGTCAGTTAGGTATCCAACTCTTGATTTCAGCTCAACTCATGATCTCAGAGTCATGAGATCAAGCCCTGCAAGGGGCTCCAAGCTGAGCATGGAGCCTTCTTAATTTTCTCTCACCCATGAGATCATAACTTGAGCTGAAATCAAGAGTCAGATGCTTAATCAACTGAGCCACCCAGGTACCCCAGAAGATTTGATGATTCTTAATATTTACTTCCAAATTGCTTTCCAGTAGGTTTTTACTAATTTATAATGCCACTAGAAACACTTGAATAATACCTGTTTCACTACATCTTTAAAAGCACTTAGTTTAATTAAAAAAAAAAAACAAACCTGAAAAGCACTTAGTATCACAATTTTAATAAATTAGGAGGAGGAAAAATATTCCATCCAAAACAATTTTGAGGTCAATTGGTTTGACTTCTCTCATCCCCCCCCAAAATCCAAAAAATTATACGAATAGCAAAAATTTGTTAGTGTGTGATTTCTCAAAATAAGTACTTTGAAGGGAGCCATTTATTTAGATGTTTATCTTGATATATTTGTATGTTTTTTTTAAATTAATCTCATCACTTCACATTCACACCTCCAAGGAAAACATAGACATGATTTTAGTCAACCTGACAGAATGCCAGTGTGATGACTCATATCCTGTTCACCTCTAGAGTTCAGTGTTGGTTCTATATTGCCAGGCCCCACTTTGCTAAGGACTTGCTACTGCCTAAGGGCATTCTGGATGCTGGGTCCATCTCTCCTCTAAGGGGAGATTATCTTTTAAAGTGAAAGAAGACTAACCCCCTTTCATACTTTTATACCAGCCATACCAGCTAACAAGAAGGGCACAGACAGGGTAGAAAATTCTCGTCACCCTGACTCCCCTACTGAAGAAATTGATCTTTTTTTTTTTTAAGATTTTATTTATTTATTTGAGAGAGAGAGAGAGTGGGAGCAGGGGAAGGAACAGAGAGAGGGACAAGCAGACTCCTTGCTGAGCTCAGAGCCTATTATGGGGCTTGATCTCACAACCCTGAGATCATGACATGAACTAAAACCAAGAGTCGGAGGCTCAACCGACTAAGCCACCCAGGCACCCTATGTTTTGTTTTGGTTTTAATTATTGTTTTTAAGTTACACAAGCCATATATATTTATTGTAAAAAAAAAAAAAAGGCAAAACCAGCTATAAAATATACCATTATTTCCAACACCAAGAAGTAGCTCATAACATTTTGAAGTATGTACTTTCATACCTTTTCCCCTATGTATATATGTTTTATAAGTAATAGCATATCATACACATTGTTTTTAAACTTTTTTCTCACATAATAATAATTACATATATCTATATCTATAAATGGAACAGGTACAATTCCAAATATTCCAAATATTCTTATGCATAACTCATTTAATCCTCATGATAACTATAAGGAAGTCAATATTAATATTCCCATTTACTGATAAGGAGACTGAGGCAGAGAAATTAAGTAATTTTCTTAAAGTCACAAGTTAATAAGTATCTGGAATATTTTCCCATGTCATTAAACTCATTACTACAATTTCTTTTGCATGACTGCAAGATATCTCATTTGTGAATAAAGTATCATTTATCCCACCTCCTTTTATGAGACATCTAGTGTATTTCCTTTTTTTAGGCTATACACATCACTAAGATGACCAGATTTAATAATTTTTTAAAAAGATTATTTATTTATTTGACAGAGCAAGAGACAGAAAAATAGGGAACACAAGCAGAGGGAGTGGGAGAGGGAGAAGAAGTCCTCCTGCTGAGCGGGGGGCCTAATGTGGGGCTTGATCCCAGGACCCCGAGATCATGACCTGAGCTGAAGGCAGATGCTTAATGACTGAGCCACCCAGGTACCCCTAAGATGACCAGCTTTAAACTACATCTTTGTGCACATCCCTAGTTATTTTCTTAGGCTAAATGCCCTCAGGAACAGTTGCATCAATTTTTATTTCCTCCCAAAAGGTGCTCCTTTCTCGATGTTCTCTGTGACACTGAATGTTGTAAATTTTACCTCAAAAGTGGTAGCGGTTTTAAAATTCATTTTACCAGTTCTGAGAAATAAGTTCAAGCACTAAAATATGAGTGATTTCTCTAGAGTGAAAAAGGCCAGGGTTTAACACCTCCCCCTTTCTATAATCTTCTCCTGTTTTTTACAGATGTTAAACCTTATGGCTTACACACCAAGTCATCTCAGAGGAATGAGGAGTGTTAACCTGGGACAAACCAGCTTACAGAGGCAAGATTCTTGTGGCATACAGCTCAGCATTCACTAATTCACTCACTCATTTATTCAATAAATATTTGAAAGGTCATTATATGAGTAGTACTAAGCTAGGCAAGGGTCATGGGGTTCACAGAAATAAAATAAAACATTGCTAAATAGAATCCTTAGCACATTACTTGATACTTGTTAAATGATCAAGAAATCAGTATTTATGCCAGGCACCATGCTAAATTCTCAGTGAGTGGGTTATTTCATTTAATCCCTACAACAACCTCTAGGAACTGGGTTCTTTTATCATTCCCATTTTGCAGATAAGAAAACTAAGGCCTAGAGAGGTCTACCCAGCTTGCGCAACATACTTATGTGGAAATTCACATTTGAACTCAAGATTCTAGAGTTTTAACCGTTATGTTAAACTATAAAACCCAGTTCTTCCCTGTAAGAAGCATACAGTCGTGTTAATAATACTGAAATAGAAAACAGTTAACAAGTATTAAGCACTCAAGTGCCAAGCCCTTCATTACGTCTTTATGCATAAGATCATGTAATTCATATGACAATTCTATGAGGAATCCTTCCGTCTATGAATCCTGTTTTACAGATAAGAAAATAGACATTCTGAGAGTGTAACTAACTTGGCCAAGACACTACTAAATGGTAGCGCCAGAAGCCAAGATACATAAAGAATTACTATAGGGAGGGGTGCCTGGGTGGCTCAGTGGGTTAAGCCTCTGCCTTCAGGTCAGGTCATGATCTCAGGGTCCTGGGATCGAGCCCCACATCAGGCTCTCTGCTCAGCAGGGAGCCTGATTCCTCCTCTCTCTCTGCCTACCTCTCTGCCTATTTGTGATCTCTCTGTCAAATAAATAAATAAAAATCTTTAAAAAAAAGAAAAAAAGAATTACTATAGGGAGAACATCGTGAATTGTGAAACAAATGATGCTACTTACTTGCCATCTAACGTCAGAAGTCAGAGGAAAGAGACTTTATGACCTTCTTGTGGTCCAGGACAGAAAGGGAAAATCCTGGCAGCCGTCAGGCCCTGTGTCGAAAGCCTTTACGCAGGTTAGTTCACCGGATCTTCTACGTGATGAAGGTAGTCTCAGTTTGACAGATGAGGAAATAGATCTCCGGGGTGGCGCAATACGTGCAAGGTCACACAGCTAGTGTATGGCATGGCTAGAACTGGAAACTAGCTGTCACTCCAGCCTGAGCCCTTAACCACTCTTTTACATGCTTTCCATTGTTTGATCCTGTTTGTTTAAAGATTTTATTTATTTATTTGACAGAGATCACAAGTAGGCAGACAGGCAGGCAGAGAGAGAGAGAGGAAGCAGGCTCCCCGCGGAGCAGAGAGCCCGATGCGGGGCTCAATCCCAGGACCCTGAGATCATGACCTGAGCTAAAGGCAGAGGCTTTAACCTACTGAGCCACCCAGGTGCCCCTGTTCGTTTGTTTTGATCCCGCTTCTTGATTGTGCAGGAGGCACATAGACAGAGAAGAGTGGGGAAGGCAAAGAGGAAAGGGTATTAAGAAAGATAATACAGGGGTGCCTGGATGGCTCAGTGGATTGAGCTTCTGCCTTTGGATCAGGTCATGATCTCAGGGTCCTGGGATCAAGAGCGGCATCGGGCTCTCTGCTCAGTGGGGAGCCTGCTTCCCACCCCCCTGCCTGCCTCTCTGCCTACTTGTGATCTCTGTCTAATAAATGAATAAAATTTAAAAAAAGGAAAAGAAAGAAAGAAAGATAATACATATGCAAGAGTGTTAAGGTATATCCAAGGAAAAGGAAGCAGACCTGCTTGGTCATTCATCTGAGGAAGGAGATCTTTGTTCATTTAACTTTTATGACTATACAAACTGTATAAATGTCTGTTTCTGCCATTATAAATGGGAGCTATTAAAGACAGGGACTGTATCATAGCCATTGTTGTAATGCAGCATCTAGCATAGCGCTTAGCTTGTAGTTCCAGCAGAGAGGTTGGAAAAACAGGGAGTGGTCACTGCATAGATCTCTGCATGGCAATTAGGTAGTCCACAATTCAAATATCCTAAACAAAATAATAGGCACTCAAATCCAACAGGGTATTTAAAAGATAATATCATGATGCTTTGGAGTGATCCCAGGAATACAAGGATGGCCCAATAGCAGAAAGTCTGTCAATATAATTCATCACATGGACAGACCAAAGGGTAAAAATCATGTAATTTTTCATCATACTTAACAGAGACATTTGGTGCAAAAGCATTAAAAACAGGACAATGGGGCGTCTGGGTGGCTCAGTTGGTTGAGTGACTGCCTTTGGCTCACGTCATGATCCTGGAGTCCCGGGATGGAGTCGTGCATGGGGCTCCCAGCTCCACGGAGAGCCTGCTTCTCCCTCTGACTTTCTCTCCTTTCATGCTCTTTCTCACTGTCTCTCTCTCAAATAAATAAATAAAATCTTAAAAAAATAATAAAATTAGGATGATGTAGTGGCTGCTCATTATGACCACGAGTGTTGGCTAGAGTACTGAAGAGTCTGGCCAATTCTTTCAGACAAGAAAAAAGTGAAAGAGGTATGTACTCTTTCTGCTTGCCACTCTTGCCAATGATACGACAGTCTGTATGAAAAACACAAGATAATCAGCAAGCAAACTCTCAAAACTATAGAAGACTTATCTTAAAAAAACTCAGGGTGCCTGGGTGGCTCACTTGCTTGGGCGACTGCCTTCGGCTCGGGTCATGATCCTGGAGTCCTGGGATCAAATCCCACATCAGGCTCCCTGCCCAGGATGGAGTCTGCTTCTTTTGCTGACCTCTCTCCTCTCATGCTCTCTCTCTCTAATAAATAAATAAGAAAGATATTTTTAAAAAATCTTTTATACCAGGAGTATTTGCCTTAAAAATGTAATAAATAGATAACATGATCTATAATAGCAAATAAGCTAGTCTATGGAGAGGATCAGCAAACTTTTTCTTGTAAAGAGCCAGATAGCAAATAGTTTCTGCTTTATGGGCCGTGTGATCTCTGTGGTGGCCACTCAGTTCTGTCAATATAGTACAAAAGCAGTCATAGACAACATTTAAATGAATGTGGATATTCCAATAAAACTTTATTTACAAAACCAGACAGCAGGCTGACCTGCACAGGTATAGTTTGCTGACTCCTGGTCTACAGAAAGTGGCCTAAAAGCAATGCCCAAGAAGTTTACTAAAAATTTTCTTCAGGGGTGCCTGGGTGGCACCGTCGGTTGGGCATCTGACTTTTGGTTTTGGCTTGGATTATGGTCTCAGAGTTTTGGGAGCATAGGATCGAGCCCCATGTGGGGCTCTGTGTTCAGTGTGGAGTCTGCCTGGGGTTCTCGCTCCCTCTGCCTCCCCTCCCCCACCTCTCCCCTCCGCTCTCTCTCTCTCAAAGAAATAAATCTTTTTTTTTTTTTAAGATTTTATTTATTTATTTGACAGAGAGAAATCACAAGTAGATGGAGAGGCAGGCAGAGAGAGAGAGAGGGAAGCAGGCTCCCTGCTGAGCAGAGAGCCCGATGCGGGCCTCGATCCCAGGACCCTGAGATCATGACCTGAGCCGAAGGCAGCGGCTTAACCCACTGAGCCACCCAGGCGCCCTCAAAGAAATAAATCTTAAAAAATTTTTTTTTCAACTCTATTCAGAGACATGAAAACCTGAATAAATGTCATAATTGGGAAAACCTTAGCAGCCTAAAGATTTTATTCATTTGTTTAACAAATATTCAGAGTGACTAACAAAGGTCAGACATTGTTTTGAGTGCTAGGGACACAGCAGAAAACAAAACAAAGCACTTTTCCTCATGAATCTTACATTCTAGAAGAGAAGCAGTAAGTAAATAATCTGAAGTTGGATAGTAATAAATGCTATGGAAAAATTAAATAAGAGAGTGAGGGTGAGCTACTGTGCTACTTAGGATAGTCAGGGCAGGCTTCTCTGACATTTTAGCAGAGACCTAAAAGAGGTGAAGGAAACCTGCCACAGTGAATTATGGGGAGGGTTTCATGCAAAGATGTCAGTTCTCCCCTAAATTAATCTATATATATTCAATGAAACTTCAATAAAAAATTCTAGTAGTAATGGTGAGAAACGGAAACTTATTCTAAAATGAGTATGGAAGAAATAAAAATAAAAATGATAACAATAAAAAAATAAACTGAATATGATAGAATAAAGGTCTACGAAAGCTAAGTCTATTTTGAGAGGGAAATAACAGTCAGGCTACCTGTCCTACTGGTAGAACTGGCCCTACTACAAAGCCTCAGTAATAAAAACATTGTGTTGCTGGCACTGAAATGAAGAAAAAGACCAATGGAATAGAATGGAGAGTTTAGAAAGAAAGTATAGACAGGGGAACTTAATATATGAAAAAGGTGGCTCACAAAACATTAGAAAGACTATTTTTCAATGGTGATAGAAAAACGAATTCACTGTATGGAGGAAAAAAATCTGGATTTTCACTTGAAATTATGTTAAAGGTAGATTCTATTTTTCAATGGTGATAGAAAAACGAATTCACTGTATGAAGGAAAAAAATCTGGATTTTCACTTGAAATTATGTTAAAGGTAGATTCCGATGAAAGACTTGAGTGTCAGAAATTTAAACTATAAAGCTAACAAAGAAAAACCGTTACCTCTGGGTAGATAAAGACTTCCTAAATGAGATTCCAAATCATAAGGTCAAAATTTAGGGCATATGCTTAACTAACAATATCACATCACAGACAAAGTTAACAGGAAGGTGACAGACTGGGAGAAGGAACTGTGATGTTTAAAACAAACACGGAATGTCTAGAATATACATGTAATTTCTACCAACCAACAAGAGAGGAAACCAAATAGAAAAAGAGGCAAAGGATATAGGTACCTTTGTTTCACAGTAAGTTTCACACTGTATAGACTAAGAAGTCTATTCAAGGTGATATATAAAAGGCATATTTATTTATTTAAAAAATTTTTTTAAAGTATTTATTTATTATTTTAAAGATTTTGTTTATTTAGTTATTTAGTTATTTAGTTAGAGATCACAAGTAGGCAGAGAGGCAGGCAGAGAAAGAGGAGGAAGCAGGCTCTCTGTGGAGCAGAGAGCCTGATACAGGGCTCTATCGCAGGACCCTGGGATCATGATCCGAGCCGAAGGCAGAGGCTTTAACCCATTGAGCCACCCAGGCGCCCCCAAAGTTTTTATTTTTTTATTAACATATAATGTGTTATTAGCCCCAGGGGTACAGATTTGTGAATCGCCAGGTTTACACACTTCACAGCACTCACCATAGCACACACCTTCCCCAGTGTCCATAACCCCACCCCCCTCTCCTTAACCCCCTCCTCCGGCAACCTTCAGTTTGTTGTTGTGAGATTAAGAGTTTCTTATGGTTTGTCTCCCTCTCGATCCCATCTTGTTTCATTTATTCTTTTCCTACCCCCAAATCCCCCACGTTGCCTCTTAACTTCCTCATATCAGGGAGATCATATGATAATTGCCTTTCTCTGACTTATTTCGCTCAGCATAATACCCTCTAGTTCCATCCATGTTGCCGCAAATGGTAAGATTTCATTTCTTTGTATGGCTGCATAGTATTCCACTGTGTGTGTGTGTACCACATCTTCTTTATCCGTTCATCTGTTGATGGACATGTAGGTTCTTTCCATAGTTTGGCTATTGCGGACATTGCTGCTATAAACATTCAGGTGCACATGCCTAAAAGGCATATTTAAAAAGGCTCGAATTTGATAATAACCGAGAAATGCAAATCAAAACAGCCAAGAGCTGCCACCTGACATCCTCCAAACTGGTACAGGTTATAAGGAGGATGTGGGTATGAGTTCTTATGCACTGGTAATAGGAATGTGAAATAGCACAGCCCTTCTGAAAAGATTCCTGTCAATGTTTGGCAGATCGAGCATGCCCACAGGTAGGTGTTTCAGAGGAATATTCCACCTCAATCTGTATATTCGCTTATTGTAGTACTTTTTATGGTAATAGAGAGTTGAGGGCAATATAGGTTTCCATCCTCAAGGGACTGAATGGGTAAAAAACATGGATGGAGGCAAAGTGGAGATGTGTCTGGCTTCCAGAGCAAGAAATTCAGGCTCCACCATTTACTAATTCTGACTTTGAACAACAGAAATAGAAAATTCGAGCAAGTTCTCTGTGTCTTCCTCTCATCAGTAAAATGGGAGCCCAATACCTCAGGGCTATTGGAAGAAGTATGTGAGTTAAAACATTTAAAGCACCTGCCAGAGTTAAGCACTACTCGAGTATTAATATTCCTGTTAGTATGAAAGCACATGTAAGTTAGAAGTTATGAGGTAGGGTTTTTTTTTTTTTTAAGATTTTATTTATTAACTTGACAGAGACAGTGAGAGAGGGAACACAAAAGAGGGAGTGGGAGAGGGAGAAACACGCTCCCTGCCAAGCAGGGAGCCCAATGCGGGGCTCCATGCAAGGCTTGATGCAGGGCTTGATCCCAGGACCCTGAGACCATGACCTGACCCGAGCCAAAGGCACACGCTTAACGACTGAGCCACCCAGGCACCCCGAGGTAGGTTTATATATGGCAACAAGAGCATATCACAAAAGCAATGTTAATTTTTTAAAAGTGAAAAAAAAAAAGAGGCAACATGTATAGCACAGTGTCATTTGTGTGAAGTAAATATGTGCATATAACTCCACATATTACCAGGCAGACAACAGAGACATACATTAAACATATCAAAATGGGAGGAAAGTGGGAGTGAGAGTAGAGTTTAGGAATAAAGGGGAAGAGTACAAAACAAGAAGGAGCCTTGCCTGAATCATTATGCTAATATGCCTGTGAAGAAAGGAACAGGATTTACCCATTTATGCAATCCGCAACTGAGGGGGTGGGGGAAGCTATCTTGAAAACATTCAGGGGAAAGCCAAGAACAGGTTCCCAGAGCCAGAGAAATAACCAGCTCCCCAACTTGGAAGCCACCCCATCTTAGAATTTATCATCATGTGAGATAATTCCATTCTTACTGTTTAAGGCAGCTTGGGATGGCTTTTCTTTATTTTTTGGGGGGGGTGGCTTTTCTGTTACTTGTAGCCCAAAGCATCCTAACAGAATATTGTATCATCTTTTAAGTAATGCCAAAGACAACTGATTTGTCCAATGTAGCTCAACAGGGGTGTGATGTAAGTGGATATCCCAGAAAAAAATGAAAATTCTGAATAACCTAAAATTTTTTAGCAAACCAAACTCTCTCCAGTGTATTAAAAACTCTAGAAGTATTAAAATGAGCTACAATCGATCCCACGAAGAACTGTTACTTAAAAAAACAAAAAATATTGGGGCATCTGGGTGGCTCTGTTGGTTAAGTCTCTGACTTTGGTTCAGGTCTTGATCTTGGGGCTCTGGGATTGAGGCCCCCTTATTAGGCTCCCTGCTCAGTGGGGGGTCTGCTTCTCCCTCTCCCTCTGTCCCTCCCTCTAGCTCATGCACTCTCTCAAAAAAAAAAAAAAAAAAAATCTTTAAAAAAAGAAAAAGAAAATTTGGGCACCTAACTGGCTCAGTCGGTAGAGTGTACGGCTCTTGCTCTTGGGGTCATGAGTTCAAGCCCCACATTAAGCATAGAGCTTACATAAAAAAATAAAAGAAACAAAAAGAAAATTCAAACTAGTTACCATTTGTCATCAAATGGGAAAAACAAGTTTTCATAGTCATACCCAGTTTTGGCAACATTTTTGGGAACCTCATTTACAGCTGGTGGGAGTGAAAACTAGGACATTTCTGGAAGGCATTTGGCAATGCATGGCAGAAGTCTTAAAATAGCGCTTACTGTTTGACTCAGCAGTTCCCTAGAATTTATCCTAAAGAATAGTCATAGATAGCAACAATGATTTTACTAAAAGCACTAGCATTACACGATTTTCGTCTTTTTTTTTTTTTAAGATTTTTATCCATTGATCTTAAGAGAGTGAGTGTGGGGGCAGGGGGAGGGGCAGAGGGAGAGAGATACTCTTAAAGAGATTCTGCCCCCAGCATGAAGGCCAAACGGGGCTCAGTCCCATAATCCCAAGATCACCACCTGAGCTGAAACCGAGAGTCACATGCTCAATACACTGAGCCACCCAGGCACCCCTAGAGGATGTTTTTAAAAGCCAAAAACTAGGGGCGCCTGGGTGGCTCAGTGGGTTAAAGCCTCTGCCTTCGGCTCAGGTCATGATCCCAGGGTCCTGGGATCGAGCCCCACATCGGGCTCTCTGCTCAGCAGGGAGCCTGCTTCCTCCTCTCTCTCTACCTGTCTCTCTGCCTGCTTGTGATCTCTCTCTGTCAAATAAATAAAATCTTAAAAAAAAAAAAAAAAGCCAAAAATTAGGAACAAACTAAAAATTCCAAAGTAGGGGAATCAATTACGTTATGAAAAATCCGCATGATAGGATACACATAGCAATTATAATTATCAATATTTACATACAATATTTACATACCATCTCTGCTAATTAGTATCACCCATAAAAAGCTAATTAATCTCTGCCTCAATTCTTTTTTTTTTTTTTTTAAAGATTTTACTTGACAGAGAGAGATCACAAGTAGAGAGAGAGAGGAAGGAGCAGGCTCCCTGCCTAGCAGAGAGCCCGATGCGGGACTCGATCCCAGGACCCTGAGATCATGACTTGAGCTGAAGGCAGAGGCTTAACCCACTGAGCCACCCAGGCAGCCCTCAATTCCCTATTTTAATGGGGTTTTTGTTTTTACAGAAGAGCACTATAGCCTAATGTTCTGAAAAGGTGATATAAACAAACAAACAACAACAACAATAACAAAAGAAGGGTATAAACTAGTATATAAAGAATATTTTACAAAATATATCTTGGGCACCTGGGTGGCTCAGTAGTTAAGTGTCTGCTTTCAGCTCAGGTCATGATCTCAGGGTCCTGGGTTTGAGCCCCGCATCAGGCTCCCTGCATGGCGGGAAGCCTGCTTTCTCCCTCTCCCACTCCCCCTGCTTGTGTTCCCTCTCTCGATATGTCTCTGTCAAATAAATAAAATCTTAAAAAATCAATCAATCTCATATATATTTATAAAATAAAGATTAAAAGTATATATAACAGAATAAAGATAGTATATCTTTTTGAATTATAGGATTACAGGTTTTATTTTTGTATTTAAAAATTTTTTGGAGCACCTGGGTGGCTCAGCTATTAAGCGTCTGCCTTTGGCTCAGGTCATGATCTCAGCGTCCTGGGATCGAATCCCATATCAGGCTCCTTGCTCGGCGGGGAGCCTGCTTCTCCCTCTCCCACTCTCCCTGCCTGTGTTTCCTCTCTTGCTGTGTCTCTGTCAAATAAATAAATAAAATCTTTAAAAAAAATTTTTTTTTCAATGAATGTGATACTTTGGTTAAAGGTAAAAACTATCACCTCTATCAGAATTAAAACTAAAAACTGTCTTTTTTTTTTTGCTCGTTCCAGCTGGTAGTGAATCCATCCCAAATTAGCAGGGTGATAAAGAATTGGAATCACAGATGTTTCTCTTCATAGCTTTTATTACCACACAGTACAAGTTTGCAGTCTTATACACAAATAGCAAAACAAGTAAAAGATTTTCCTTTCTAAAAGCTAATTTATTCCAGTTTCCCTTCCTTATACAGAAGGACTGGATAGAGTCTTGTTATCCTAAGTCTTTCATTTGGAAAGGCTGTCACAGAAGTGAACTTGCCACATGAGGAAAACTGTACAGAACCAGCGAAGTTCTCATTCTCTTTTCTGGGGGAGGCACCCAGCTGGTAGTGGTGAAATGGAGCCTTTATAACATCTTCTTTTTTGTAAGAGGTGAGGTCAGGCCCCGGTGGCAGAGAGACTGTCTTAGTCACATGAGCCTCTTGGGGTCTATTTTCTCTAGGTGAACCAGAGGTTTCAGCTGCTCGGCAAAGTTCCTCATGTCATCAGAGACCATGTCCTGACCAGCTGGGGCAACAACACTTAGTTCCACAAGATAGGAAAGTGACAAGGCCTCGGTGCTGTCTGTGTTTCCTGGCACCAGGATGCGGAAGATCTTGTACACCATAATCTTCATGATACCCTTACGGAACAAGTGACCCTTGGCGACAAACTCATGGTCCATGCGGAAGCCCATTTCCATCAAGAAGTCAGTGAGGTTCTCAGATGTTGCAATGTCTACACAATTGCGCACCAGGGCATGGCGGTTCTTGTCTCCCATTTCTGGCTGTCCCAGGTAACGCAGATGCCAGGGTGCTCCTCCCCTGTCCATAGAACGCCGGGCCCTGAGAACAAATGGACTAGCCTGCTGGCCCTTAAGGAGGAATACCATCTCATGGTCAAGGAAAGTCTCAGGTTCCATGTTATCACACAAACCACGAAGGCGGTGGATAAGGCTTTCCAAACTGTGATCTAGAACGCTTCCTGAAGAAGGAAAGAGTATGGTTGAGTCCCATCTTTCATTTTGGGTACTAGGATTAGCAAAAGATTGAAAAAACTTAAATGAAAAACCTCAATGGTTTAGTGCAATGTTTGTAAAGCATAGGTCCAATATATGAGATTTCAGAGAGGTTATGCTGTCATGGCAGCATATGAGAAAGTTAACCCTCTTTCAGTTCTTTGCATTATCTTAGTTGGTACAGGAAAGCCTTTAGGCCTTCCCTAAAACACTAATCGCCAGTGGGCTTTGGGCTCAGAGGCCTGAACAACCACAGTATCTATCTAGAATAATAATAATACTCCTGTCATTTACTTGAAAAGTTATCTTCTATTTCTAGCAACACAAGTTTTCTATCTATATTATAACATTTCCTTTTTATGTAACATATTTAAATACAAAGGAATGAAATGCTCCATAGAAATACACTGATCTTTGCTCTCATTTTGTTCATCTTCCTAGCGGCATCTGACATAGTTGTCAGATTATACCACCTTGAAATCTACTCTTCCCTTGGCCTCTGGGACACAACTCTTCCCTTAGTTCTTCACCTAACTCATTGACCATTCCTTTTAAGTTTACTTCGGTGGGTCTTTCTCATCTTCCCTAAACACTGGAGGATCCTAGGACTCAATCCTGGTCCTCTTTATCAACAATCTCTTCCTTCCAAAGTGACCTAATTTGGTGCTATGGCTTCAAATATCATTTATGCCCTGAGGACACCTGTATTTATCTCATGAGCTATAGACTCATATATCCAACTGTTTCCTTTATCTTCGTGTGTTCATATCCAATTGCTGGCTTTTCCTCCACAATATTACTTCTCCTGCAGTCTTCTCCATTACGGTAAATGCAAACTCTGTGCTTCCAGTGGCCCAGGCTCCAAACCACAGAATCATCCTGACTCCTTTCTTTCCCCCATCTCACATCCTATCTGTAATTTTTAAAAAAATATGTGCAGAATACAACCATGTTTCACTTCCTCATTCATTTCCATCTAGTCCAAGTTTCCCTCATTTCTTACCTGGTTTTTGCAATAGCCCGCTTCTACCCTCGCCTGCTTCTTCTCTTCTATACACAACAGCCAAGAGGTCTTTTTGAATAGAAGGCAGATAAGAACAGTCCTCTGCTTAGGACCCTCCAATGGCTTCCCGTGTCATTCAGAATAAATCCTAAAGTCTTTACGATCATCTACAAGGTCCTATACATTGTGGACTCTGCTTTGCTACCAGTCCAACATCATTTCCTTCAACTATTTCCCTAGATCACTCTCTCTAGCTACAGTGATCTTCCTATTATTTCCTGAAAATGCCAAGTACTTCATAAAGTATTTCTCTTCAGAGTCTCTTCCCATAGTCCCTACACTTAGAAAATTTTTCTCACCAGTAGCTGCATGCCTCGCCCCATGGCTTCCTTCAGGTCTTTGCTCAAGTGTCACTTTATCAGAGAGGTCTTTTTAAATCACCCTGAACAAGATAACACACGTCTCTCCAATCTCTTTCTACCTCCCTGCTTTAGTTTTCTTTAGCATTATCACCTCAATTCTTTAGTCATCTTTCAGTATATCAGTTGTATACTGATACTTTATTCATCTTTCTCCCTCCACTGATGATACACCAATGCTAGGAACATATTCAAATATTTATTGACTAAATCTGTTAAAGTAAATAAGACTATATATTGTTACTAAAGTAAATACTGATAGTGAGACTCAAAGGACTGAATTTTTGAGAATGGGGAGTGTTGTAGGAAAAGCAACAGATCAGATCCCAGTAATCACAGGACAGAAGATCATGGGAGCAGGGAACAAGTCCTACATGCAATACATTGTACCCTACATTCAGGACAGTATCAGAGATGTGTTTGTTCATTCCTCAAACATCTTTTCTTAAAGATTTTATTTATTTACTGGACAGAGAGAGGGAGAGAGCAAAACCAGAGGGAGTGGCAGGCAGAGGGAGAGGAGAAGCAGGCTGCCTTGTCAGCAGGAAACTCAGTGCGATCCCAGGATCATGACCTGAGCCAAAGGCAGATGCTTAATGGACTGAGCCACCCAGAAGACCCCATTCCTCAAACATTTGTCAGTGTTGGTTCATTCAACCTATACTTTTTGAGTGCTATTCTAGGCACTATGCTAGGAAGCTGGGGTCCATGCCCTAAGGGAGATTACCATTTAGTGGGGGAAATAAAAAATAAATAAGTAAGCAAACAGTAATACAAGGAAATAAAAGGAAGATGGGATAGAGAGCAACTGGTGGGGATGGAGAAGAGAAGACCTTTCTGAGGGGCTGGAGTCAAAGAAGGTCTCCCTAAGGGGATGCAACTGGGCTGAAAACTGAAGAATGAAAATGAGATGGTTCTGTGAAGAGCTGGAGAAAAGTACTGGGCCAGGGGGATCTTCAAGGGCCAAGGCACAGAGGCAGGAAAGGGCTTGGGCAATTAAAGAAAATGGAGAGGTATCAGTGTTTGTGCCTGAAGTGCTCTGAGAAGGAAGGTAGAACCAAGTGAGGATTTGCCTGGGCCACAGCAGTGCAGGCCTGACATACAGTTCGTGGTGAAGGTGGTACTCTACCCAAAGGTCACTGGGCAACTATGGGCTCCACACTTTATTGTCAACAAAACAGGGAAAGACATGACTGCATTCACATTTTCAGAGGCTCATTCCAGGAGCACTGGTATGGACTCTTCAACAAGAAACAGTCATGAGGCAAAAAAGTGTAGCTGAGGGGAGACTGGTCCAAATGAAGAGAGACTTTAAGAGACACAATTATTAAATGTAATGCATGGTACTTGATGGCATCCTGTTTAAAAAATACATTCTGGGCACAGCTGGGGACAAACTTTTGAATATGGATTAGATGTTAGGTGACATTAAAATATATTATTAATTTTCTTAAGATAATAATGATGGTATTAAGGTTATGAAGAAAAATATCCTTGTTTTTTAGATTGGCTTACTGAAGAGTTTAGGAATAAAATGTTACAAGTCAGAAATTTTCTTTTCTTTTAAGATTTTATTTATTTATTTGAGAGAGAGAGAGAATGAGAGGGGAGAGGTCAGAGGGAGAAGAAGACTCCCCACTGAGCAGGGAGCCCAATGTGGGGTTTGATCCTGGAACTCCAGAATCATGACCCGAACCGAAGGCAATCGCTCAACCAACTGAGCCACCCAGGTGCCCGCAGAAATTTTCTTTAAGAACAGCAAAAGAGGGGAATATGGCTGGCTCAGTCAGTGGAGCATGTGACTCTTTGATATCAGACTTGTAAGTCTGAGCCCAAGGCTGGATGTAGAGATTACTTAAACATACAGTCTTGGGACGCCTGGGTGGCTCAATTGGTTAAGCCACTGCCTTCAGCCCAGGTCATGATCCCAGGATCCTGGGATGGAGTCCCGCATCAGGCTCCTTGCTTGGCCAGGAGCCTGCTTCTCTCGTTGCCTCTGCCTGCCACTCTGCCTGTTTGTGTGTACTCACTCTCTCACTGAAAAATGAATGAATAAATAAAATCTTTAAAAAAAACCCAAAAAACAAAAAACATACAGTCTTAAGGGGTGCCTAAGTGGCTCAGGCAGTTAAGGGTCTGATTCTTGATTTCGGCTCAAGTTATGATCTCAGGGTTCTGAGATCAAGTCCTGTTTCGGGCTCTGTGCTGGGAGAGGAGCCTGCTTAAGATTCTCTCTCTCGGGACACCTGGGTGGCTCTGGGTTAAGCCTCTGCCTTAGGCTCAGGTCATAATCCCAGGGTTCTGGGATAGAGCCCCGCATCGGGCTCTCTGCTCAGCAGCGAGCCAGCTTCCCTTCCTCTCTCTCTCTGCCTGCCTCTCTGCCTACATGTGATCTCTGTCAAATAAATAAATAAAATCTTAAAAAAAAAAAAAAGATTCTCTCTCTCCCTCTCCCTCCACCAACTTCCTGCCCCTCCCTCTCTTAAAAGAAAAAAAAAACATAAAAAATAGTGAAAGAAAAAAGATGAAGCAAATATGGCAAAATGATACAAACTGAAACCTAGAGGATAGAAATGGACTGTTCACTGTATTAGTTTGAATTTTTAAATAATAAAACAATTATTTAAAAAGATGACTACCGGGGATGCCTGGTAGGTCCCCTACAGCAGGTACTCCAAAATATTAATGATGTCTCCAGTGACAGGCATCATGGTGATCAGAGGTGCCTCCACGCTGTCTGATTAAGTTGAAGACAACAGAACTGGTTTAGGAGTCTCCAGTCAAGTGAAGCACAAGAAACACCTGGAGAAGTGTTACATTGTTACCAGGCTCAGTAGGTGGAGCATGTAACTCCTCCCCACATTTTTTTTTTTTTTAAAGATTTATTTGAGAGAGAGCACACATGGGAGAGGGGCAGAAGGAGAGGGAGAGAATCAGACTCTCCACTGAGCGCAGAGCCTGACATGAGGCTCAATCCCAAGACCCTGAGATCAGGACCCGAGCCAAAATCAGCAGTGAGACACTCAACAAACTGAACCACCGAGGCACCCCTAGAATGCAACTCTTGATCTGCGCATCTTGAGTTCAAGCCCCACGTTGAGGGCACAAAGTTTACTTTAAAAAAATAATAATAATAAATAAAAAATAAAAAGATGACTACCTGTTGGTGTAGGAAGAGACAGAGATAAATAGAAGTAGAAACAATGTAATAAGTAAAAGGTTACTAAAATAGTTCAAGTCCCGGAGGATAAACAGGTGTAGGGCATTGCAGGTGGAGAAAATACTTATTTAAAATATATGTTGAGGGGCACCTGGGTGCTCAGTCAGTTAAGCGTCTGCCTTCGGCTCAGGTCATGATCACAGGGTCCTGGGATCAAGCCCTGCATCAGGCTTCCTGCTCAGTGGGGAGTCTGCCCCTCTCTCTCCCTCTGCTGCTTTGCCTGCTGTGCTTTCTCACTCTCTCTGTCAAATAAATAAATAAAATCTTAAAAAAATATGTATGTTGGAAGTAAAACGAATATGACAACTTAGAGATGGACTAGATGTGGGAATAAAGTGAAAAGCAGAGATTGACTCCTAAATGCTTGGTTCATGCAACTGGTGAATGACAGTGGCACTTACTGGGTTGGGAAAGACTGAAGAGTTAGCTTAAGAAGTGAAAATTAATAGGGCACCTGGGTGGCTCAGTGGGTTAAGCTGCTGCCTTCGGCTCAGGTCATGATCTCAGGGTCCTGGGATCGAGTCCCGCATCTGGCTCTCTGCTCAGCGGGGAGGCTGCTTCCTCCTCTCCCTCTCTCTGCCTACTTGTAATGTCTCTCTGTCAAATAAATAAATAAAATCTTTAAAAAAAAAAAAAAAAAAAAAAAGAAGTGAAAATTAATAACCTAATGTTATTCATATTAAGTTACCAAATGGATGATCTGAAAGTCTAAACTCTTGCACGAAACATTATCTGACCTCCTGAAAATCACTACTCTCTCTGGATCTTGAGTTCTCCTATCTGGACAAGTTATTTTACCTGCCTTTTTTTTTTTTTTTTTAAATTTAGACTCTTTTAATTTTATTTTAAAGATTTTACTTGAGAAACAGACAGAGAGAGTATGAGTGAGGGGTGGAGAGGGAGAGAGAGAAGCAGAGAACTGAGCAGGGAACCCAATGTGGGGTTTGATTTCAGGACCCTGAGATCACAGCCTGAGCTGAAGGCAGATGTTCAAGGACCGAGCCACCCAGGCACCTCTCAAAGCAGAATCCTGAAGAGATATTTGCACCCCCATGTTTGCTGCAGCAATATTCATGATAACCAAGAGGTGAAAGCAACCCAAATGACAGATGAATAAAGAAAACGTAGTATATCCACACAATGAAATGTCATTCAGCTTTAAAAAGGGGGATCCAGTCACATGCTACAGTAGGGATGAACCTTGAGGACATTATGCTAAGTAAAACCAGTCAGTCATAAAAAGATAAACACTGCATGAGTCCACTCATATGAAATATATAAAGTAGTCAAAATCAGAAACAAAATAGAAAGGTGGTTGCTAAGAGCTGAAGGGCTGGGTGGGGGGTGAGGAGAAGGAGCAATTAGTGTTCAAAGGGTATACAGTTTCAGTTCTGCAAGATGAAAAAGTTCTAAAAATCAGTTATACAACAATGTGAATGTAATTAACACTACGGAACTGTACACTTAATTTAATGTGTTTGTGTCTGTGACCATAATTAACGTTTAAATTCTTTTAAAGAAGTTGCTATCTATTGAGTGCCAGAAATCATGCAGGCTGCCTCTGTATAACAGCCTCTCATCCCCACAGATGATGAACAGAGAGAGGAAAACAAGTCATCCAAGTTGCCTGGTTCACTTACCCTGCAGCAGGTACTCCATCATATTAATAGTGCCTCCAGTAACAGGCATCATGGTGACCGGAGGTGCCTCCATGCTGTCTGATTAAGTTGAAGACAACAGAACTGGTTTCAGAGTCCCCAGTCAAGTAAAGCAGAAGAAACACCTGGAGCAGTGTTACACTGTTAATACATTAGAAGGGCAGAGAAACAACTGACCTGCTTGGGTCACTGGCCTTGATATCAGAAGTTTCATTCATCCATTCAAACTGTTTCAGTAACTGCTATAGGCCAGTTTCAGGAACTGATACATAAATATACAAAGGAGTCGGGGTCGTGGACTTACAGCACAATCTAGTCTCAATATCTGAAATCTCTAAAAGTTTTCTGTGCAATCTTGAGGAAGTCGTCAAACCTGGGACTCAATGTCCTCCTTATAAAAAGGGACCAATGATATTTAACCCCAGGACTTTGTGGCTCGGGCATGGAATAACATTCAGAACTAAGAGGTGACTTAGGAGACTTTGTCTACTCTTCCATCTATAGATGAAGACACTGGGACTCGGAGAGGGGCCCAAGGGCACACAGCAAGTCGGTGGCAGAGTTTGATTCAATCTAGAATCTAGGCGTTCCACCTCTCTGAAAATGCCTTTCAAAGAAAGCGAGGCGGCACCATGAAGTTTTTTTTAAAAGAATGGTTTAGGTCCCCTTAAGCCAGCATCAAACACGCGTACCAACTTACACTAGAAACACGCCTCCGAGCGCACTCTAGTCTCTTTTCGTAAAGTGGGTAATATATCCACCCCAGTACCTCGGAGATTTTAAACAATTAACCCCGAACCCTAAAGTTAAAGCCCTCTGAAAGTGCAACACCTCCTCCCCGTCTTCCCACTTCCGGCAAAAAACGGACGTCACGTAAATCGTGACACTGGGGCCCCACGACGTAAGGGTGCCGAGAAGGGATAAAAATCTCCCTCTTTGCAGCCTCGCAAACAGAAGCGCATGCGCGAGACGTAATGCCGCTGTGTGGAAGATGGCGGACTCCTTTGGAGGGTCTCCTGGGATTTACGAGGGGGCTTGACGTCGTAGGCCGTCCTCTAGGAAAATACAATCTCAAATTTGACGATCTGGAATGTTGTAGTCTAGGAAATCTCTTGAAATTGACAGGGGCAAAAGAAAGCCTGGGGAAGGGAGCAGTGGAAAACTGGGAAAAGAGAGGCTTACAAAACGGATTTTTTTGCTGGGATACCTGAGGGTGAAAAGACACCGTTTACTGCGAAGCGTAATGTTCTGAACAATTAGAGAGCTCAGCAATACACTTAATATTTGTTCACTTCACTTTATATGTTTTACTTAATTTGAAAATATAGGGAGATAAATAAATCAATGTTTATTGAATGCCTGCTAATATTTGTCAAGCATATAAGGTGCGGACAAAGTGAAGACTAAAGTGAAGTGAATGAGGTACTCTTCTGGAGTAAAAAAAATTAAAGGGACACCAGAAACTCAGTGGCTAAGTTAAACACTGTTTTAGTGCAGTATTTTACAATTTTACATTTTAATGCAAAAATTGATGAACAATATATCAATTTTAAATTTGATCCTCACAGCAGCCCTATGAGTCAAGTAGAATTATTACCCTAATTTTACTGATGGGAAAACCCAAGTGAGTTGTCAAACAACATGCGAAGGAGATGAGAGGCTCTAGTACCAATGTAAGCCATTGACTTCAGAACCCTCTGTCTTAATTACTGTACTGTACTGGCACTTCGAGCTCTAGTCCCTTTGCTGTAACCTTCCCTACCTCCCATTCATTTTTTAAAAAATATTGAACATTTCTTGGAAGTCTATAGACTGTTCTAGACATTTTGTTAGCTGTTAGCTCCATCTCTACCCTCAAAAGGGTTTATAGGTAACTTGTTGGAATCAGAAGGTTAAACTGAGTCTGTACCATGTAATTTGATTCAATAGGAAAATGAGGTATCAGGAACTCAACCCCTTTGGAAGCAAGCAAGACACTTGGTCCATCCTGGGGACATTAGTGGATGATTCCTGGAAATGGTAATCCAGGCCCACTTGAAGGATCAATAGTTGTTAGATAAAGAAGGGAGGAAAGGAAATTTCAGGTGAAGGGAACTGCATGTTCAAAAGGATACAGAGTTAAATAGAATTAGGGCTGAAATAAATGAGTCTGGGGAAGGAGTAAGGCCCAGACCCTGGAGGACTTTGTGTGCTAGACTTAAAGAACATCTGTGAATTTTAAAAAGATCACTCTGGCTGCAAGGTGGAGAAAAGCTTAAGAAAGGAGAACCTGGAGAAAGAAGACCAGTTTAGGAGCTTTGGCACAACTCCAGCTGAGAGATAATTATAGGACAAAAGACAGATTTTAAAAATACAGAAGAGAATGATTTGATGACTAACCAGAGCTAAAGATAGAAGGAGTCACAGGTGTCTTGATGTCTACCTTGGGTGGACATGGTAGTGCTTTTTTTTTTTTTTTTCTGAGCTAGGAAACACAAAGCAGTGTGGGTGAGGCAGGAAAGATGAGTTCATATGCAGATATATTGAGCATGAGGTGTCTATGAAACACCCAGGTGTTGGTGCCCAGACAGAGTTCAAAGGAAAGAGAGAACTGAGCTGGAGGCAGCCCTTTCAGAGTCAGAGCCTCACAGATGGTAGCTAAAGACATGAGAATAAATGAGATCACCCTGAAAGAGTGTGTAGAACCTTGCTCAGGACTCTGATAGTTATTAAGGCCGCATATACCCCAGGGCTTAGGATGTGCCCCCTGATCAGTCTGTGATTCACAGTGCTGGACAAAACAACAAGCTTTCAGTGCTATGATGATTGGAGGAGGTTGTAAAATTGCTGTCCCTCTTTTTTCCTATACAGACACTAATTTCAGAATGGAAAGTCCAGTGAATTAAGGGTCTTTTGAGGCACCACAGTATTTATTCAAATTTTAGCTGTTACTTCAAAATAGAGTTAATTTTTTTTAAAAAGATGGATTTGGGGGCGCCTGGGTGGCTCTGTGGGTTAAGCCTCTGCCTTCGGCTCAGGTCATGATCCCAGGGTCCTGGGATCGAGCCCCGCATCGGGCTTTCTGCTCTGCAGGGAGCCTGCTTCCTCCTCTCTCTTTCTCTGCCTGCCTCTCTGCTTACTTGTGATCTCTCTCTGTCAAATAAATAAATAAAATCTTTAAAAAAAAAAAAGATGGATTGGAAATGGGTGAACAAAATGTGAAACTTGGACAAAGCCTACGAGTTATAGGCATGGATTTTTCTGATAAGGATGTCACGACTAGGGGTGCGTGAGTGGCTCAGTGGGTTAGGCCTCTGCCTTCAGTTCCGGTCATGATCCCAGAGTCCTGGGATCTAGCCCCGAGTCGGGCTCTCTGCTCACTGGGGAGACTGCTTCCCGCCCACCCCCCGGCCTGTTGCTCTGCCTACTTGTGATCTCTGTCAGTCAAATAAATAAATAAAATCTTAAAAAAAAAAAGGATGTCATAACTAGACCCCAGAATGGGACTCACTTCTGTCCTCTGCCACTCTCCAGCTGTGCAGCCTTGGGCAACTCATTTCCTCTCTCTGGACCTCAGCTTCCTTTTTGGTGAAACAAAGATAAAAATAGTACTTTTTAAGGTGGAATTTATAAAAATAGAATGAGATGTTTATGAAACAGTGGGCATAGTGCCTGACTTATTATAAGCAACCAATAAATGGTAGCTATTATTGGTATTATATCTTGTATCTCATTTGTGCAAGCACATTCTGTCTTATTGGATATATCTGTGTATGCCTAATCTCCCTAGAACAAACTGTAAACATCCTGAAAGGAAGAATCATTATTTTCTGTACATATGTGCGTCTTAGGTTGGGCTGCTATAACAAAGTGCCATTTACTGAGTGGTGTATAAACAACAGAAATTTATTTTTCATAGTTCTGGAGTCTGGAAGTATGACATTAAGGGTACCAGCATGGTTGGGTTCTGGTGAGAGCCCACTTCTGGGTTGCCAGTTGATGACTTCTTGTATCCTTATGTGGTGAAGAGCAAAGCAAAGGAAACTTCTCAGGACTTTTATAAGAACACCAATTCCATTCATGAGGGCATTTCCATCATGACCTCCTCTAATACTAAGTGTTTTTAGTACTATTTCCAAAGGTTCCTACTCCTAGTACTACTAACACAATGGAGGATAGGGTTTCAACATATGAATTTGGGGGGTGGCACAAGCATAATGATGTACTTTATTATAGTAGGTTTTCAAAAATTTTGTTGAACACATCACAATAGCTACTGATTATTGAACTACTTCTCTACATAACAACTTGACACTATATGTGTGTAGATAGGCCAAATACTGCTGAAATGTAGATATCATCATCTCCACATTACAGAGGAGAAAAGGAAGTTCAGAGAGGTAATGTGATTGGCCCAAAGCCAAATGCCAGCAAATGGTAGAACTCATATTCAAATTCAGTTCTTTCTGACACCAAGCACGTCTTTCTATCATGCTTCCTTCTGAATTCCTGGGCTTTTTCTCTACAGTGAGTTTCCCTAATATGTACAGTTAATGGTCTCAGAGGATGAGGAAAGTTCATACATTAATGCTTCCCAGACAGTCATTAGGCCGGACTCAAAGGATGAGGACCAGTTCTTGAGTAGTCTTCATCAGGACAGCAGACAATCAACGTGAATTGCAAGCACATGTACCCATACAGAATTCCTTCATCAGCTCTCTAGAGTGGCCTGATGGGAATTAAGGTAGATTTACGCCACCATTATATGCAATGCTAGGCCTTCAATCTTCGTGTTATAAACTAATATTTGCCCGGGAGCGTCCTAACGTTTATTGGCTGCTTCCTGTATGCATAGCCCTTTGGAAAAACTGGAGCCATTGCTTTTCAACCTAATTAACTCCAACATCCTCATCAGTTCATGTCGCTCCTTCACTCCGAGTAAAATCCAAAGTCCTCCTATGCCTCCATGATCTGCCCCATCACCTGTTATCTCTTCGACCATATTCCAACCATCCCCATCTGTGCCTGCCCCTCGCATCCACTCAGCTCTAGCCACGTTCTTCTGGCTTTTACTTGAACGTGTCAAGGATACTCCCATCTTAAGTCTTCTGCAATTGTTGCGCAGTCTGCCCCCCCCATTTCCTGCTGAATTTTTCTTCATTGCACATTTGACTAGGTGACATACTGCCTGCTTACCGATTTGTTTATCTCCCCCACCCCACCCCGTTAAAATCACAAGCTCCACAAAAGCAGGTGACTTGTTTTATTTGCTGCAGTATCCCCAGCTACAGGAATAATGCCTGGCACTGCACAGGCTCTTGATAAATACTGTTTTTGTTGACAGAATGAATAGTAGAGAAGTAGAGAACAGAGTTTAGCCGAGAGATTATTAAATGATTTTCTTGGTCTCCTATATTTAGTAGGCACTGGATTTGGGGTTGGGAAACCAAAATCCTTAAATTCCAGGCTGCAGAATTGTTGTCCAGTGTCCAGCCACAAACCACAAGTGGTTCTTAACCACTTGAAATCTAGCTAGTTCAAATGGAGACAGGCTGTATGTGTAAAATACAAACTGGGTTGTGATGACTTTCTATGAAAAAAATGTTCAATATCACAATATTTTTTTATCTTTTTATCACAGTTATTTTTTTATTGATTACATGTTAGAATGATATTTTGGGTATTTAGGATTTAATATAATGTGTTATTGAATTTAATTTCCACCTGTTTGGGGACACCTGAGTGGCTCAGTCAATTAAGCGTCTGACTTGAGCTCAGGTCATGATCTCAGGGTCCTGGGATCAAGCCCCTCATTGGGCTCCTTGCTCAGCAGGGAGTCTGCTTCTCCCTCTGCCTCCACCTCTCTCCCTGCTTGTGCTCTCTCGCTCTCTCTGTCAAATAGATAAAATCTTTTTAAAAATTCCACTTGTTTTTTATTACTTCTAAAAATGTTACTACTAGACTAATTTACATTATATATATGGCTAAAGTTATATTTCAGTTGGACCGCACTGTTGTACGATCTAGATTTGAAAGTGTGGCTTCAGAGCCAGACAGATCTGGACCTGAAACCTGGATGGATATTGCTTATGTGGCCTTAGGCAAGTTATTTAACTTGTTAGGCCTCTGGCAGTGCCTGACACATACTGTGTGTTGTAGGTATGCAATGAATCAGTTATTATGAGGAGAATGGTTTAGGAATGGTTTAGGAACTGGGGAATGTTCAATTTGGAAAAAGCTTGAGGAAGGTGGAATGTAACTTTTGTCTTTAGGTGTATGAAATTAGGATAAGGCCACCGAGGCGAGAGCGGAGAAGACAACGAAGGGAGTATCTGACATTTATCGAGCATCAGGAACCAGAGACTTTATCCATATTTATCTCATTTAAATCTCACCATACTTAAACCCATTTGACGAATGAGGGAGAAGTTAAGTTACTCGCTAATAACTGGTAGAGTCAGAATTAAAACTCAGAACTGTCTGCCTCCAGAGATCCTGCTTATTGTCTCAAGCCACTCTGCTCTTAAGAAAAATTTGACTGGGTTCCATGAGTGGTTCAGTCAGTTCAGTGTCTGCCTTCAGCTCAGGTGAGAGTCAGGCTCTCTGCTCCATGGGGAGTCCGATTCTCCCTCTGCCCTCTGCCTCTACCCCTGCTCATGCTCTCTCTCTCTCTCTCAAGTAAATAAATAAAATCTTTAAAAAAATAATAAAAAGAAAAATTTGACTGATATTGTGTAGTCGCAGAGGACAGGACTAGAAACGCTGGGTGAAAGTTACAAGGAGACAGATTTCACCTCTGTATAAGGAGTACATACAGGCATCCCAGTGCTGGTTTCCAGTAATGATACAGACTACTTCGGTGAGAAGTCAAGTCCCTTTCAGTAGAAATACTGAAGCAGAGATTATGGTAGGAAGAATTCTTGGCTGGAGTGGGAGCTTGAACTACTCCATCGCCTTGATTCTTAGACCCTATCCACTCCAATTCATGGCTTTTCCTTAATAACAGAGTTCCAAGCAATTGAGAAACACTTCTATCTACATGTACAGATGTATTATAAGATAAAGCCTGATAAACAAGGACACAAAGTACCTCTTCAAGTTGAAAAATACGGTAGTTGAACCCTATGATTTCATAATTCATAGAGACACCTAGTCTTAGTAACACTTTGCCTTCGGATTTTTTTTTCATATTATGAAAACAACAGCCTCGTTATTAATAGTAACCACCAACAGCAAACACCCAGTGACAAATAATAAATGATACAATTCCTGCTCTTCAAGAGTTTGGTTTGCTGAGAGTCCAGTAAAACATCCTAGGTGATTTTGTGTGTAGTAATCTTCACTAGTTGCTGACTCAAGAACTCACCTCCCTACCCCACCCCTGTATGACAGGCAGCATCAAACACTTCATCTTCTTAATCTCAAGGTGGGGACCCAAGAAAGTTTGGTGCAGAGGGTAATTGGCCTATTTACCTGCTCCTTTCCACTTAGCCCAGCCAACCTAATCCCAGTCTCTGGTTGACCAGGTGTTGAGGTGCCCCAAGGGGATAAGCTATAATAGTTAATGTATTACATGTATCCATAAAAGATTAAAGATTAGCCCTATTTTAGCTGAACTGTAACTGTCTGTTTGGGTTTTTCCCTCCCAGGCCTGTCTGGGGAAGTCAGTGTGGTTTCTGCCTGAGGATAATTAACACACTGGGTCTTGAATTCCCTAGATGGAGGCCCTTTGATAGCTTTCCTTCAATGCATGGTTATTGGGTACCATACCAGACTCACTTTTGTGAGTCTGGATTGCTCATTTACTCCTTGTACCAGCCTTCAGAAGCAAGTTGTCTTCCAGTCCCATAGCTGCAAGAATTTTGAGTCTGCCATATGCTCTTTTTAGAAGTAAAATGGTTTGTTTCTAGTCCCCTAAGATTTCATCATCATTAACCCCATCCTTGGGTCAAAGGGTCATATGCCATCATCTGACCTATCAATTCAAACATTTCCTGGAGGAGACTCTGTATACAGCCCAGAGGATATGAAGAAGCCCAAGGATACTCTGTGGAGAAGCAGAAGGGCATGGGTTGATGCACTCATGCTTAGGGTTTAAGATGAGTCCTGGAGGTGTCCCTGGTGTCTCGGTTAAGCCAATGCCCTTGGCTTAAGTCATGATCCCTGGGTGCTGGGATCCAGTCCCGCATGGGGCTCCTTGCTCAGCAGGGAGCCTGCCTCTCTCTCCGCCTCTGCCTGCCACTCTGCCTGCTTGTGTGCTGTCTCTCACTCTGACAAATAAATAAAATCTTTTCTTTTTCTAAAGATTTTTATTTATTTATTTGACAGATAGAGATCAAAAGCAGGCAGAGAGACAGGCAGAGAGAGAGGAAGGGAAGCAGGCTCTCCACTGAGCAGAGAGCCAGATGTGGGGCTCAATCCCAGGACCCTGGGATCATGGCCCGAACCAAAGGCAGAGGCCCTAACCCACTGAGCCACCCAGGTGTCCCAACATCTGACTCTTGATTTGGGCTCAGGTCATAATCTCAGGGTCACGGGATCAAGCCCTGTGTCAGGCTCCACACTGGGCATGGAACCTGCTTTAGAGTCTCTCTCTCTCTCTCTCTTTTAGAGAGGGAGGGGGAGGAGCAGAGAGAGAGAGAAAACTAATGAAAAGAAAATTTTAAGGAGAATTGGTGTGTCTCTGTATGGACATAACAAGGTAAATCATGGCATAATTCAGTCAACACTTACTGTGCACCTGCTGTAGGCCAGGCATTGTTCTGGGCTCTTGGAATGTAAGAATAAGCAGGACAGCCTAAATCCCTCCCCTGAGAGAGTCTATGTTTTAGTTGAAAGAAATGATAAGGAATTGTGTTTGATTGGCTTTCCCCCTCGCTCTTAGGGTATTTTCTTCTCATATCCTTGGGTGAAGGAGTGACAATGTTGCAATGACAAAAATCACCATGGCAGAGAAAAGCTGAGAATAAACAAAGGAGAAAGTGGGCACAGGGTCCTTTATAATGACTAAATTAACCAGAGCTAATTCCCAACATTGTTGTCCTTCCTGCTTATTGACTGCTCCCGTTTGTTTGTTTATAGTGAATGGAATTATTTCAGTTGGCAATTATGCACAAAAACCCCATAGAAAGTCCCACCTTGGCATTACCTGCAGATGCAAGAGTGGTTGAGGACTCAGATCTCAGCTCCCACTATAGTGAGAAAAAGAGAACTAGTGATAACCCTTAATGGTTCACAAAAGCATGGCTATCCTCAGTTCACCAAGTGCTTTTAATTCATTTCAGTCCATTCTGCCACCATCAGTAGTAAGAGAAAGGAGGAAAGGCAGTGTAGCAAAGGACAAAGAGGCGGACATACCTCACCTAGGCTGAGATGCCAACTCCACCTCCTATCAACTGGATGACCTCAAGCAGTGACATCCCCTCCTATGGCCATTATGAAGATAAAAGGAAATGTGCAAGACACATCTAGCATAGTGGTATGTAATGTGACTGGGTTGCTGGCATTATGGCCCTCTCAATTTTATGGATATGGACATGGCTCAATGGAAATCATGAAAAAATTATAAGTGAGAGCTGACACTTTCTGAGAAATCTCCAAGTTGGAAGAATTCTTCATCACTGTTGTCTGTTCTTCCCCCAGGAGAGGCAAGAGTGGGCTGTGCAAGGAATGGAGATCATGCCAAAGGGGGTGACTTAGGGAAAGATCTTCTCACATGAAATCATGGGCTCTTAGACTTAAAAGTGAGCTTTTGGACTCATCAGTTCAGCTTGTTCTCCATCTCCAGACAGAACAGATGGGGAAACCAAGGTCCAAGGAACGGAAGGGACTTGCCTAAATGACTCAGCATAGAACGGCAAGTCCAAAACAGTAGCTAGACTTTTCTCTTGAAATTTCCTTCTGAACTGAAGCTCTTTAGTCGTACAGACTTGTAGTTGATTCTTGACCCTGCCCTAACTAGCTGTGTGATATAACATCTCGGTTGTTCAGTATCTGCATTTATAAAATGAAATAATACGATTGACTCCATTGGTTTGCTATGAATATCAAATTATAGAGTGCACATAGAATGTATAATCATTTAAATATGTGTACATTTCCCATTTTACAGATGAGGAACTGAGACTTGCCAAAATTTCCCTTGCTTCTCTCTGGTCAAAGAGAGAGCCTAGATGAATCGAAGAACCCTCTGGCTGAATATTGGGTGGGCATAGGGTGAGCCAAGATCTCCTTCTACATGTCACCGGGGGCCACCTTTCTGTCCAGGAGCTCAGGAAGACACTAGCCACCCAGAGTGACCTCCCCTGCTCCTGCCAGCTCAATGCACAAACAGGTTGTGAAACAGCTGGGCAGTGACTCAGCCTGGGGGCCTGTTCGGCTGGTCAGCGCAGGCAGGCTGGGGCTGTTTGGTTGAGCCTTGAAAGGACATCATGTCTAACAAACACATCGCCTGTCAAAGGCCTGATCAGGGTGCCAAGCAGAGACTGTGAACTCTGGTCCCTGAGGTGTCACGGATGACCAAACTGCAGTGCCTGGGTTGTATACATCTCCTGGGTTGTTATTCTGGCCTAACAACCACCCAGGGTCAATGCTAGGAAGAGGGGAACGTGTTAGGAATAGGAGCTCCTATTTCTCAAGAAGCAGTCTGATGTGGTGGCCAGGCCCTGGGCTTTTGGTGTCCACATTATGCAGACCTTAGTTCAGATCCTGTCTCTGCAGCTTATTATCCTTGTGACCTTGGGCAGGTGGCTTACCCTTGGTAGACTTCAGTTTCCTTGCTCTATAAAATGCCCATTTTTGCAAAGTTTTGTTTTAGAAATAAAAGATGCAAATTTCCTGGGACATAGGAAGCTCTCCATAAATTTTTTTTAAAGAGTTTGTTTATTCATTTGACACACACACACAGAGAGAGAGAGACAGAGAGACAGTGAGAGAGGGAACACAAGGAGGGGGAGTGGGAGAGGGAGAGGCAGGCTTCCCACTGAGCAGGGAGCCTGTTGCTGGGCTTGATCCCAGGATTCTGGGATCAGGACCTGAGCCAAAGGCAGACGCTTAATGACTGAGCCACCCAGGCGCCCTCTCCATAAACTGTTAATAAGATCCTGTGCCAAAATCTTCCTCTTTCTCTACTCTAAGTTAAAATTGTCCCTCCTGGACGACGGATTTTTATTGTAGAGGTACTTTCCTACTCAGCCACAAGTGGTAAAATAGCAATGAGTACAAAGTCCCACAGATCTATACCCCAAGCCAGTTTTTTCATTGCTATTCAAATGATTACTGGATTCGTTTCCTAATATTAGAAGAGAAAGAGACATTTGAACCTGTCAATGTTACCTTATAAGGCAAGAGACTTTGTAGATGTGATTAAATTTAGGATATAGAGATGGAGAGATTATCCAGGTATGCCCTAAATATAAGCACAGGAATCCATATAAGAAAGAAAATGAATAACTGACTACAAAAAAGGAATATTTGACTACAAAAAAGGCAATGTGCTGACAAACTTAGGGGTCCGAGTGACAGGACTGCAAGTCAAGTAGTGGGAACAGCCACTGAAGTTGGAAGAGACAAGAAATGAATTCTCCGTGGGAGCCTCCAGAAGGGACCAGCTCTGCCCATAAGACTCATTTCTAAGGACACCTGGCTGACTCAGTTGGAAGAGTATGTGACTCTTGATCTTGGGGTCATGAGTTCAAGCCCCATGTTGGGTGTAGTGATTACTTAAAGAAGTAACAAATAACTTAAAAAAAAAAAAGGACTCATTTCTAACTCTGGCCTCCATAACTGTAAAAGAATACATTTCTATTGCTTCAAAGCACTAAATTTCTGATAATTTGTTATGACAGCAACAGGACACTAATCCAGGCTTGTGGTTGTTTTAGGAGTTGTGAAAAATAATTCTTGTGGTATATATTCACACTGTGGAATATCATTTGACAATAAAAGGGAAAAAAGTAAAACAAAATAATAAAATAAATAAAAAGGAAAAAAGTATTGACAATGCTATAGTGCATGGATATTAAGAACATTAAGCTAAGCAAAAGAAGTCAGTCACAAAAGGATTACTTATTGTATGGTTCCATTTATATAAAATGATTAGAATAGGCAAATCTAGAGGGACAGAAAGTAGATCAGTGGTTGCCCAGGCTGGGGGATGTGGGGACAGAAGGGTGATGGCAAAGAGGTGCAGGGTTTCTTTAGGGGTAATGACAGCATCCTAAAATTAATCTTGGTATCATATGATCACACAACTCTGTGACTATACCAAATTATGTAATGTAATTCATGTGTGTAAGCCAAATCTCAATAAAATTGTTAAAAACTACACCAAGAAGCTAACATTAACTGAACACTTAGCAGACATTGTTATAGTTTAAGTGACTTTTCATTTAATTCTGGAATAATAATAATCACGTGGTAACAACTAACCGTAGCACTTGCTATATGTCAGGCACTATTTTTTTCTTTTTCTTTTTCTTTTTTTTAAAGATTTTATTTATTTATTTGACAGAGAGAGATCACAAGTAGGCAGAGAGGCAGGCAGAGAGAGAGAGGAGGAAGCAGGCTCCCTGCCAAGCAGAGAGCCCGATGTGGGACTCGATCCCAGGACCTTGAGATCATGACCTGAGCCGAAGGCAGCGGCTTAACCCACTGAGCCACCCAGGCGCCCAGGCACTATTTTTTTCTTAAAGATTCTATTTATTTGAGAGAGAGAGAGACAGAGACAGAGACAGAGCCTGAGTGGGGGTGGGGCAGGGAGGGTAGAGTGAGAGGGGGAGGGAGAAGTAGACAGCCTGCTGAGGGGGGAGCTTAATGACAGGCAGGACCCGATCCCAGGACCCTGAGATCATGACCTGAGCCAAAGGCAGCCGCTTAACTGACTGAGCTACCTAGGTGCCCCACTTTTTAAAAGTCTTTTACACGCATTAATTCCTTTAATCCTCATATCAACCCAATAACGTAGATACTGATATGGCTCTGTCTGAAGATAAGAAAACTGGAGTACTGAGAACTTCAATAACTGCCAAGGCCACACAGCTGGAAGGTAGTAGAACCAACATTTCATCCCAGGTCACTGGATTCCTGAACCCAAGATCTTGACAGCTGTGTTTGCCCATACTAACACCTGCACCATGGGAGGTGGCCCCTTGGCTGGCTGATCTGATCAGCAGAACTTTCCAGTTCCCCACTCCAGTCCTTTGCACTGTTTAGCTGCACTTCCTGAATCTTCATAATAAATTCCCTTTCGTAGTTAAAGCTTAGCAGATTTCTGTTCTTTGCACCCCAAAGAGCCCTGATTCAGAAAATGGCAGACTCCACTCCCATCAGGGCAGAGCAGGGGTTTCCAGAGGACTTGGTGAGCACTGAGTGTGTTCTGACCTGACACCCAGGGGGGACCAGAGACCATGAAAGACCTAAAGAAAAGACGAAGTGATTCAGCATTTCCCAGGGCCAGCCACTCAGCAGCCCTCGCTATATGTATCTCAAAGACCCTTAATTAAAAATAAGTTATATTGTGCGGATTTTAAAAATGTCTGATTACTCAAGTTCATTTATAGGTAATAGTATATTGTAGTTAAAACCCGGGCCTCTGTACTTTGGGCAGTTTCTTAAAAACTAAACGCACAACTACCATACAACTCACCAATGGCAAGCATGTTCATTTATCCCGGAGAGTGGAAGACTTGTGTTAGGACAAAAACCTATGTTTAGAGTAGCTTTATTGGTAGTAGCTATAAAGTGGAAACAACCTCCATGTCCTTAGTGAACAGTTACACTTGTGGTGTATCTGTAGAATACCACACAGCGTAGAATACTACTCAGCAATGAAAAGGAATGACAAACTGATACAACAAAATCCTGAATGAATTTCCAAAGAATTTTGCTACATGAAAAAAACCAATCCCAGAAGATTACACTTCGTACAATTCATTTATATAACATCCTTGAAATGACAACACTATAGAAATGGACATCAGGTTATTAGTACCAGGCATTAAGGAGGGGTTGGAGGCGGGAGGGAACTAGATGTGGCTATAAATGGGCAAACCTGGGGAGCCCGGCTGGTTCAGTCTGTGGAGCACTGTGACTCTCAGTCTTGGGGTTGTGAGTTCGAGGTCCATGTTGGGTGTAGAGATTCTTTAAAAATCAAACCATGGGGTGACTGGCTGGCTCAGTTGGTTAAGCATTCAACTCTTGGTTTTAGCTCAGGTCATGATCTCAGGGTTGTGAGATTGAGCCCCATGTCAGGCTCTGCATTCAATGGGGAGTCTGCTTGAGATTCTCTCTCCCTCTCTCCCGCTGCCCCCTCCTCTGCACTCTCTAATCTTTCTCTAAAATAAATAAAATATTTACAAATAAAATCTTAGGGGTGCCTGGGTGGCTCAGTGGCTTAAGCCTCTGCCTTTGGCTCAGGTCATGATCTCAGGGTCCTGGGATCAAGCCCCCGCATTGGGCTCTCTGCTCAGCAGGGAGCCTGCTTCCCCCTCTCTCTGCCTGCCTCTGCCTACTTGTGATCTCCCTCTCTGTCAAATAAATAAATAAAATCTTAAAAAAAAAAAAGGGCAACATAAGGAATGGTGATGGAAATATTCTGTATATTGACTGTGTCAATGTTGTGATATTGTACTCTAGTTTTAAAAGATGTCATTGTTGGGAGAAACTGGGTAAAGGGTACATAGCCTCTCTTCGTTTCATATCTTTTTTTTTTTTTTTAAGATTTTGTTTATTTATTTGACAGACAGCAATCACAAGTAGGCAGAGAGGCAGGCAGAGAGAGAGAGAGAGAGAGAGAGAGGGAAGTAGGCTCCCCGCTGAGCAGACAGCCCAATGTGGGGCTCAATCCCAGGATCCTGAGATCAGGGCCTGAGCCGAAGGCAGAGGCCCAACCCACTGAGCCACCCAGGTGCCCTCTTTGTTTCATATTTTAATGAATGAAACGTGTGTGAATCTATAATTATCTGGAAATTTAAAATTTCATTAAAAAAATCTTGGGCCCTGAGTTCAAATTATGCCTCCACCATTTTTTATTAGCTCTGTGACTTAGGATAGGTTACGTTTCCTCTTGCCCTCAGTTTTTACTTGTCTTACAGGTTTGTTATGATAAACAAATGATATTACACATGCTAAGTACGCATTACAAATGCTAAGTACGGTACCTGGTGTACTGGAAGGACACAACAAACATTAACGTGATTACAAAAATATTAGAAAAATATTTTAAAGAACCATGAATTCCACCAGTGTTCATACTTGTATCAATTTCAATTTTTTTAAAGTATTTTATTTATTTATTTGACAGAGAGATAGAGAGCACAAGTAGGCAGAGCGGCAGCCAGAGGTAGAGGGAGAAGCAGGCTGTCCACTGAGCAGGAAGCCCGATGTGGGACTCGATCTCAGGACCCTGGAATCATGACCTGAGCCAAAGGCAGCTGCTCAACCAAGTGAACCACCCAGGCGCCTCTCAATTTCAATGTTTTTAGCTGCAAATGAAATAAAAAAAACAGCCACAGTGAAGTACCCCTCCAAGTGTGCCTGTAATAAAAAAAAGTCCGTAATTTATTTTATTTTATTTTTAAAAAATTCTTTTTTTTTTTTTAAGGTTTTATTTATTCATTTTACAGAGAGGGAGAGTACAGGCAGGGAAAGCAGCAGGCAGAGTGGGAGGGAGAAGCAGGCTCTCTGCTGAGCTAGGAGCCGGATGTGGGACTCGATCCCAGGACCCTGGGATCACGGCCTGAGCCGAAGGCAGCGCTTAATGAACTGAACCACCCAGGCATCCCAAAATGTCTATAATTAAAAAAAAAAAAAAAAGGAAAATGTTGGTGAGAATGTAGAGAAACTGGAAACCATCATACATTGCCAGTGAGACTATATATCGTTTTCCCTCTGTGGAAAATAATTTGGCAGTTCCTCAAAAAGTTAAACATAGAACTACCCAATGACCCTGAAATTCCACTGCTGGATATGTACCCCAAATAACTGAAAACAAGCACTTAAACAAGTGCATGCTCCCACGCGTTTGTAGCAGTAATAGGCACAGAAGCCAACAGGTGAAAACAGCCCAAATGCCCATCACGGGGCAACTGGATAAACAGATTGTGGTATATACATATAATAACATTTTATTCAGCCATAAAAATGCATGAAGTATTGAAACATGCTACAAAATAGATGAACCTCAAAACACATTATGCTAAGTGAAAGAAGCCAGACACAAAGGGCCAGATAGTGTATGATTCCATTTATATGAACTCCTCAGAATAGATAAATTCACTAAGAGAGAACACAGAATGGTGATTCCAAGAGGCAAGGGGAAGGGGAGATGGGAGGAACCACTTAATGGGGAAGGGGTTTTACCCTGAAGTGATGGAAGTATTTTGGAATGAGAGGAATGTTTTTGCACAACATTGTGAATTTACCAAATGCCACTGAACTAGGGCACTTAAAGTGGCTGATTTTATGTTATATGAATTTCTTCTCAATAAATTTTTTAAAAACCAATAAGCTCTCAGAATTATATAGGAAAAAGCTGTTATCTCTTGGATTATGGAGTCCTGTAGAACAGTTCTAGAATTGTGTATTTCAGTCGCTCGAAGATTTCGTCAAGGACCCAGGTGCTTTCTATGTCTGTTTTTCCATTCTGAGCTTGTTAGCATTCCCCTCTCCATAGTGGGGAGACAGTGGCCACAGTTCCAAGTTCTGCATGCAGACGTAACACCTAGCCCCCTTAGACTGTAGTGGAACAAAGAAAGGATACCCATTCCCGTAAGTAGCTCTCTCTTGTTTTAAAATATCTCAGTAAAAAGCTTTATTGAGATAATTCACATACCAAACAATTCACCCATGGAAAATAGACAACGCAATGATTTGAAATATATCCACAGATTTGTGTAACCATCATCACAGTCAATTTTGAACATTTTTTCACCTCAAGAAGACATTTAGCACCCATAAGCCATCACTTCCCATTTTCCCCTAACATGCTCCCCCATCCCTAACCCTAGGCAACAACTAATCCTAATCTACTTTCTATTCCTACAGATTTGTCTATTCTGGATGTTTCAGGTAAATGGAATTATACAATAGTGGTCTCATGTGACTGACTTCTCTCACTTAATGTTTTTAAGGTTAAGTCATGTCATAACATGTATTGGTACTTCCTCCCTTTATATTGATGAATTTCCATTTTATGGATTTTCATTATCCATTCATCAGTTGATGGACACTTGGGTTGTTTCCACTTTTTAGCTATGACAAATGATGCTGCCATGGACCTTTGTGTATAAGGTTTTGCGTTAGTAGATGTTTTCACTTCTCTTGGGTGCATAATGGAGAGTGCCTTTGTTGGCCCATACGGTAACTCTGTGTCTTACCTTTTCAGTAGCTGCCATATTGTTTCCCAAAGTGGCTGTACCATTTTATATTCCCACCAACACTATATGAGGATTCCGATTTTTCACATTCTCTTCCATAAGTCTTTTTTTTAAACTAATAAGAAACATTTCCTGGAAGCCCTCCAAAAGACTCACCTTTCTGTCTTATTGCCCAGGACAATCATTCTGTTTTTGGCTGCCCTGAAAACAATTACTAGCATGACTGACTTAGAGTTAAGTCTTCAGCTAAGCTCTGGGTATGGACATCTTCCCTAAAAGGTAAATGCTTGAACAAACTTGGGGTTCAATGGTCAAAAATGAAAGAAAAAAGAGGACTTTGGGTACGTAACAATATTCAATGTCTTTTAGCCCTGTTTCTTACAAACAGATGAATATATGTGGGGGAAAAAAGAGATCATACTATTTATATTATTTTGTAACTTGATTTATCACTTAATGATATACTAGATATGTCTTCCATATAATACATATTCATTTGTAACATGATTTTAATGGCTGAATGACATTTGTGAGTGCTTTATATTCTGTAACTTACAGAAGCCATTCTAAGTTTGTCTTGGCACACTTGCCATCAGATTCATAGAAGAATTTAAGTACCAGCTCAGAGAGAAAGAGATGGATGCTGGCAGAGACTAGTTTCTTGGATCCTCTGTCTCTTTAACTCCTGGCAAAAACTCAAGCGCCCCCTCTCCCAGAGAAGAGGGATCTGGTAGGTGCTCCCTTTGCTTTTCTACACTCTCACTTCGATTCTCTTCACCCCCTAGGGATCTTGCTTCAGGAGTTGTCCAGTCTCTTTCTTTTCCCTTCTTCCGCTCCGGGCTGTTTTTCCCCTCCCTTTCATGTGTGTTTAGAGACTTGTGTAGAACTCCCGAGAGTGACATTTGAGACCTGCCATGATTGTTATTAATCAGAATTCTTCTGGTTGCAAGGTACAAAAAGCCAACCTCTTGTAAACAGGATGAAGTAAACACTTCAGGCATGCCTGGATTTAGAGACTCAAAAACAATCATAAGGGGCTCCTGGGTGGCTCAGTCACTGTGCGTCTGTCTTCCACTTGGGTCGTGGTCCCAGGGTGCTGGGATCGAGTCCTGCATCAGGCTCCCTGCTTGGGTGGGAAGCCTGCTTCTCCCTCTCCCACTCCCCCTGCTTGTGTTCCCTCTCTCACTGTGTCTCTCTCTGTCAAATAAATAAATAAAATTTTTTAAAATATCATAAAATATTAGTGTCTCTCTAACTTGCTATCTCTCTGTCTTTCTCTCTCTCTTTAATCTATAAACTTGATTCTCCTTTCTCTTAGCTTCCGTGGTGAAACAGAGCTTCTTTATCCCCAAGAATTCCCACACAGGTGGTGGGGAGGGCTCTTGTTGACCCCTGTGGTTCTGTGTCCAAACTTGTATCAGTCACCGCTGTGTTCGAATTGACTAGACCAGACTTGACCATGCACCCACATCTGGAAGTATAAAGGTGGGGGTCAGGTCTACCAGAATTATATAGAATGGGAGGAGGGTAAGTGGTCTCTAAAACAAAACAGGAGCTGGCGGTTCCCAAAATGCCTGAGGGAGGCCAGGTGAGTGAGTAAACGGTGACATCCTTTCTAGGATATTTGGCATGGTATATGGTTTGTTCCCACCAGCGCAGCTATGGGGGCTGCTTAAAACTCGGTATCCAGGGGTACTTGGGTGGCTCAGTAGGTTAAGCCTCTGCCTTTGGCTCAGGTCATGGTCTCAGGGTCCTGGGGTTGAGCCCCACATCAGGCTCTCTGCTCGGCAGGGAACCTGCTTCTCTTTTCTCTCTGCCTGCTTCTCTGCTTACTTGTGATCTCTCTCTCTGTCAAATAAATAAATAAAATCTTTAAAAAAAAAAAACAAAAAACAAAATTCAGTATCCATTCCGACCAGTTGCTGCCTATGCCCTTCTGGTTTCTAACTATTTTGAACATTACCCCTGCCATTCGCACTGAATAATCTTGCTTTAATTTATTAACTTTCTCAGCCAGGTCATCTATTCCTTTCCCCATAGGCACACATCCTACGGCCCCGCCCAATGGTCACAGTTCTCAAGACCGTACTCTGAAGGAAGAGTCTGACTGTCTACTTTCAAGCCTACCCATCTTCAAAGACCACCAGTTTGGGACACCTGGGTGGCTAGTCAGTTATGTGTCTGCATTTGGCTTGGGTTGTCATCCTGGGGCTCTGGAAGTGAGTCTCGCATCAACTCCTTGCTCAGCGGGGAGCCTGCTTTTCCCTTCGCCCACAGCTCCCCCAGCTTGTGCTCTCATTCTCTCTGATTGATAACTAACTAACTAACTAACAAAAATCTTTTAAAAAAAGAAAAAAGACGACTGGTTTAATTACCATTTCCTCCATGAAGCCTTCCAGTTCACCCCCACTTAGAACTGATCTTTGAACTGCCCTATCCCACCTGAACGTTCTTTGTTAACATCTCTCTCATTATCCCTTCACTTGGAATTCGACTGGAAGCTGTCTTTACCTCCGTTATGAGACTCTAAGCTTGTGGAAGACAAGCTTATTCATCTTTCTAGTTCCCAAAAGCCTGTTACAGTGATCCTCTGTCACTTAATTAGTCTCAGGACATTGGGCAAAGCCCTTGACCTCTTTGGTCCTTGGTTTATTCTTTATAAATGGGATAATAAGAGCCCCTACCTCACAGTTTTTTCATGAGAACTGGAACACACACACACGTACATAATTTATTGAGCACATACTATGTATGTCAGAGTCATGATGTGCCTTATAGAAGGCAAATACTTCGTGTTGGCAGAGCTGGGACTCAAACATACTTCTCTAAATAGACTCTGCTCCTAACCGTTATTCCAAATGGCCTCCCGCATAGGAGAGGGATAGTGCTTTGGACACACAGGAATGCAATGAATGTTACTAAATGCTTGACTCTGTTGAACTGAATCAGATTCCCTTGGCTGCACTTCCTCCTGGACTGTGGTCTGTCCCTTTTCAGTTCATCCTGCCTGTGCCATCAGACCATGTGACAACCCCCCTCACCCACGGTTGGGGGGATGGGAGGGGAGGGCACTTAATTCCTGCTGACCTAGAATGTGTTTTCCCAGCACATCTATAAACTGGGAGGAGCCATGGGTTGTAAATCCTGGATCTGGGACAACCCAAAGGTCTTTGTTTGCAATAACCCAGACAACAGCTGGAACTCCAGCCTGGGGAGATGCTGCCTGGTGGGGGAGGGTAAATGTGTGAGTCTGCCCATCCTCCCTACACAGAGAAGTCCAAGGTCCAAGGCTGCAGGTCTCCTGTCTTGACCATACTGCTCATGCTTTGTGAATTTCTGGTGGTAAAACCACTTCTTCCCTGTAAAACCACTCTGCAACAGGCTTATGGCTAGATATTTGTGAAAGGGATCATGGGGGATCTGAATCCACTGAACTTACATTCCTGCTCCTGGGAATATTTCTTCCCCAGAGTTATTTGTTTTTCATTTACCAAGCAGTTGATATGTGCCAAGTGTTGTGTTGAATATGTCATGTGCATGATTTAATTCAGGAGTTTTCAGTCTCGGGACTATTAGCAGCTTGGACCAGAGACATCTTTGTGATAAGCGACTGTTTTGTGCATTGAGAATGTTCAGTAACCTCTTTGGCCTCTACCCACGGGATCCTAGTGGCACCCTCCCTTCTGTGACAACCGAAAAATGTCTCCAGACTTTACCAAATGTCCCGTGGGGCAAATCATCCGAGGGTGAGAAACCCTGTGGAATTTACTCCACAATACACCGTGGAGGGGAAAGCAGATTGCAAAACAGACTGTTTAATATACTGCCATTTTGTTAGCATATTTAAGCATGGAAGGAAGAGCTAGGAAAAAAATTCTACAAAAAAGTAACAGTAGTACTCTCCAGGGGTGGATTATTAGCAACTTTTATTATTTCTGCTTATCCGTATTTCCTGATTTTTTTCTATAATGAAAGCATCTCTTTTATTTGTTTCTTGTCTAGTTCCACAAAGAAATTTAGAGTTTACTTACAGGACATACACAAATAAAACAGTGAGGGATACATTAAAAATTTTAATGGAACAGATTAAAGAAATCAGAAATATACTCACATATGTTGAGTACATCAATTTTCAAGAAAGGTAAGAAAATAACTAAATGGAGAAAGGATAGTCTTTTTAGCAATAGTTCTGGAACAACTGGATATTTGAGGGGAAAAAAATGAATTTCTATCGCTACCTCACATCATACACAAAAGTGAACATGAAAGGAATCAGAGATCTAAGTGTTAAAGACAAAATTTCTGGGTCAAAAAAAAACCCCACAGGGCAACATTTCTGTCACCTTGGGTTAGGCAAGATTTCTTAGATAAGATACAAAATGTTTGAACATAAAAGAAAATGATATATTGATCTTCATCAAAATTGCAGTCTTCTGGTCTTCTAGAGAATGAAAAGGCAAGCCAGTCTGGGAGAAAATATTTCCAGTTCATTTATCTGACAAAATGTAAATCCAGAATACCTAGAATATATAAAGAACTCATTTTACAGGGCACCTGGGTGGCTTAGTCAGCTAAACGTCTGCTTTCCACTCAGGTCATGATCTCAGAGTCCTGGGATAGAGCCTGCACTTGCTCTCTGCTCAGTGGGAGCCTGCTTCTTCCTCTGTCCTTTCTCTGTCTCACAAATAAGTAAAATCTTAAAAAAAAAAAAAATCCTATCACTGAATAAGAAGTAAAACAACCCAATAAAGAAAATCAGCAAAAGATTTAAGAAGATATTCAGCAGATATACATGATATACATATAATCAAAACATATATGAAAAGATTCTCAATATCATTAGTCATCACAGAAACACAAAGTAAAAATTATGAGCTGCTTGGGCACCTGGCTGGCTCAGTAGGAAAAGCATGGGACTCCTGATCTCGTGGTCCTGAGTTTGAACCCCACGTTGGGTTACTTAAATTAAATTTGGGGGACACCTGGGCAGCTCAGTCAGTTAAGCATCTGCCTTCAGTTCAGGTCATGGTGGTCCTGGAGTCCTAGAATACAGCCCCATGTTGGGTACTCTGTTCAGCAGAGAGTCTGCTTCTCCCTCTCCTCCTGCTCCCTCTCTCTTTCTCTCCTGCTCACTCTCTCAACAAATAAAATCTTAAAAACACAAATATTAAAAAAAAATAAATAAAAATTTAAAAAATAGAAAAAAAATTTTTTTAAAGACTTTATTTATTTGCCAGAGACAGAGAGAGAGCACACAAGCAGGCAGAGGCGGAGAGAGAAGCAAGCACCCTGCTGAGCAAGGAGCCCAATGTGGGACTCGATCCCAGGACCCTAGTATCATGAGCTGAGCTGAAGGCAGAGGCTTAACCCACTGAGCCACCAGGCACCCCAACTTTATTCTTCTTAAACCACAAAATAGAGTCTGCGGTTGTACAACCATCACTAGTTACAGTCTTGCCAATGGGTCCCAGCTGGGGCCAGCAAATTTTGTCGTATGCAAATTACACCTTAAAAAGACTGTAAAAATTCCGTTACTATGACATACCTATTAGAATGGCTAAAATGAAAGAGACTGACTATACCAAGTGTTGAAGAGGATGGGGAGCAACAGGTACTCTCGAATATTGTTGGTGAAAAGGTAGAAGGTTACAACCACTTTAGAGAATAGTTTGGCATTTTTTTTGTGAAGTTAAACGTACATTTACCATACAACCCAGCAATTCCACTTCTAGGCATTTACCCAAAAGAAACACAAATATATGTCCACGAAAAGACTTAGAGTTGAATATTCATAGCAGCTTAATTTACATAATTGGAAACAGGACAAATGTTCACTAACTGGTGAAGAGAAATGATTTGTGGCGCATTCACGCAGTGAAATAGCACTCAGCTACAAAAGGAATGACCTACTGATACAGAAAACTCATTGATAGACTTTGAAAAATATAACACGTTAAAAAAATGGGGCACTGGAGTGGGTCAGTTGGTTAAGTGTCTGCCTTCAGCTCAGGTCATGATCCCAGGGTCATGGGTCCAAGTCCCACATCGGGCTGCCCGCTCCGTGGGGAGTCTGCTTCTCCCTCTGCCTCTACCCCTCCCACCCCCATGTATTCTCTCTTTCTCTCAAATAAATAAATAAAATCTTAAAAAGATAAAAATGTTATGGTGAGCAAAATAAAGAGTACATAAGAAATACATATTATAGGGGCACCTGGGTGGCTCAGTCGGCGAAGTGACAGACTCTTGGTGTTGGCTCAGGTGGGGATCTCCTGGTTGTGGGATTGAGCCTGACTTCAAGCTCTGGGCTCATCACGGAGTCTGCTTCAGATTCTCACTCCCTCTCTCTGCTCTTACCTCCACTCATGCTCTCTCTCAGTCTAAAATATATAAATAAATCTTTAGGGAAAAATGTACAACATACCATATAATTCCATTTATATGAAATTATAGAATAGGCTAAACTAATCTGTACTTGAATGCAAAACTAAAAGTATTGGCAAGATAGATCCATTGAAGATATTTAAGCAGGGGTCACCTGGGTGGCTCAGTTGGTTTTCTCTGCCCTGGGCTCAGATACTGATCCTAGGGTTCTGGGATCAAGTCCCACGTCAGTCAGGCTCCTTGCTCAGCCAGGAGCTTGCTTCTCCCTCTGCTTCTCCCTGCTGCTCGTGCTCTCTCTATCTCTCTCTCTCAGATAAATAAATAAAATCTTTAAAAAAAATTTAAAAAAGATATTTAAGAGAATATGTATATAAATCTATCTTTAGGAGATGACTTAAAACTTGTTTGATATAATTACGACAATGAGAAGACAATTTGGTTTTCTTTTTCATATAATTTGTTGATATTTTTCGCATTTTAAAAAGTGTTTGGAGGGACGCCTGGGTAGCTCAGTCGGTAAGGGCTGCCTTCAGCTCAGGTCATGACCCCAGGGTCCTGGGATTAAGTCCCACATCAGGCTCCTTGCTCAGCGCAGAGCCTGCTTCTCCCTCTGCTGTCCCTCCCCCTGCTTATGCTCTCTCTCTTTGACAAATAAATAAATAAAATATTTTTTAAAAAATTTTATACCTTTTTAAAAACGATTTTATTTATTTATTTGACAGGCAGAGAACACAAGTAGGCAGAGAGGCAGGCAGAGAGAGAGGAAGGAAAGCAGGCTCCCTGCCAAGCAGAGAGCTTGATGCAGGGCTCAATCCCAGGACCCTGGGATCACGACCTGAGCCAAGAGACTTTAACCCACTGAGACACCCAGGCACCCCAATAAATAAAATCTTTAAAAAAAAAAAAGTGTATGGGGCACAAAAAAAGAGTTGCTATGATTTGGCCCAATAACATGGCCCAGGCATAATGTTTTAGCATTAACTATCTTCAATTTAGAGTGAACACTTCTCCTGCTTATTTACTATTTCTTTGTTTGATATGATTATCTTCCTATTAGGAGACCCCAAAACAGAACTTGACCATTTTTCCTCATTTCTTCCTTCACTTAACATCTCTTTGAAATGTCAGAATCATTCTTAATTTGTGTATCATGAAATTAAAGGAAGAGATCAGAAGAAAATGGATAATGACTATTGATCCCCAATGCTTTCTTTTAAAATATTTCTTTAGAAATATTTTATTTAAAATATTTAAATATTTCCTTAGAAATATTTAAATTAAAAACACTGCTTTATAGATAAGTCATCATCTCTCAAGAAGCAATCAGGTTATCCATGTTATCTCTTATAACTTTGTAGGTAGAGTTTTTATTAACAAACTTTTCTCTAAATGGGCAAATTGTGATTATTTTAAATTATTGCCTCCAATTAGCTACTGTCAATTAGCTACTGTCAATTTATCTAATGACTTCTGTGTTCATTAGCAAATGCCCCAAAATGAAAATATTCTCTTAAGCCTAATGAAGTAATACATTTTTTGCACTTACGTTTTGGTTCTAGTGTTTGAATGCAGAACTTCATGATTTGCTAAGGAAAAAATGAGTGATTAAGGAAAGGAACCTGTAGTGATAGGAAGCAGAGAGTGGTTGTATGCGGGACACATGGAAGGGGTTTGGGGATTCGCTGCAAAGGGTCACATTTGATTTGGGCGATCATTGCATAGGTGTGTGGTTTTGCTAAAACTCAGGGACCTGTGTGCATTTAAAACTTGTGTGCTTTATTGTATGCAAATTATACTTCCATAAGTTTGATTTGAAAGGAAAAATAAATCAGGGTAGGGAAGAGCAGATTAGAGGAGAATATCAACCAGAGGGGGAAGATTGTAGAGCTCAGAGAGGTGGGAGCGTCCTGCTTTGACTGGTCTATGGCTTTGGCTCTGAGGTTTGCTTCTCCAAAATCTTATCTATCTGGGGCGCCTCGGTGGCTCAGTCAGTTAAGCGGCTGCCTTCTGCTCAGCTCATGATTCCAGGGTGCTGGGATGGAGTCCTGCATCAGGCTCCCTGCTCAGCAGGGAGGCTCCTTCTCCCTCTCCTTCTGCCCCTCTCCCTTCTGCTTGTGCTTGCACTCTCTCTCTCAAATAAATAAAATCTAAAAAAAACAATAACAACAAGACAAAATCTTACCTATCTTTAAGGCTTAGTTGAGATGCCGCTGCCCCTAGGAAGTTACCCTGGCTTCCCCAGCCCGTGGTGATTTATCTTTGACATCAATGCTGATTCTGCGTATTCATATTAAAAAAAAAACCCTCCATCAGTGAATGTGGTGCTTTCAGTTTATTAAATGCTTTTAGCCCATTATGTCAGCTGATTCTCACCTCACCACCAGTCAGGGCAAGGATTAATTTTTCCATTTCGAGTTGGAGAAACTAAGGCTCAGGAAGGGAAGGAACTTACCTAAATCTTACAACCACAAGTTAAACAGAACCTGAACTAGAACGCTAGCTTCCAGGACTTCTTCCCCTGGAGTCTAGAACTCCCACTAATTTGCTTGGGAAATTCCCAGGCACTATTAATATTGTTAGATCGCAGCTTCCACGGCTGTCAAATAGGTGAAATCCCTGCCCTTCCTATGTCCTAGGCTTGTGGTTAGGATTGCCTTGAACATCCTTGGCCGACAAATAATTATTGTGCCAATAAATATTTAATGCAATTAACCAATATTACTGAGCACTTAACCAGGCACTATGGTAGATAGTGGGGATAACCGGTGAAGGAGGGGACGCATGGGAAAAGAGATGGCGGGGTAGAGTCAGGTTGAAGAATGGGAATCAGCTCAGAAGTCCAATGAGGTGATGTTCAAGGTGAAGAGTGAAGATTTAGAAGGAGCTAGGCACACGGTCTGGGAGAAGAGCATTCAGGTCTTTGGAATTCTAGACTACATTGCATTTTGCAACTCCCCTTTTCCAGATGAGCAAACTGAGACTATTAGTCTAAGCAAATGGCATTGACCCAATCCCTGTCTCCCAGGGAAGGGACTAAACAGGAACTCTATCAACATTTTCTCACTTGACCCTAACAACTATAATTTTCGATGGTAACGTCCTCATTTTACAGGTGAGGAAATGAAAGGAAATCATCAAATCTAATAGACGTACTTGGCTCTGTTTATTTATATGACTCTGTCTTGTTCCAGATGGACTTGCACTCAGATGGGAGCCTCATCTGTCTGGTTCCAAAGTCCAAGCTCTTTCCCCAACATCAGACTGATGCAGCGTGTCTGAGAGCTGGCAATGTAACAACCAGCCAGGCAGAGACAGCCAGAGCAGAGGCCAAGTCCAAAACATGGGGGAGGCTGTTATTTCTGGACCACCTTCCCTCCCCCTCTGGCCAGATCCAGCAGTAGATGAGGCATCCTGGTGGGTAGAAATCCATACTCTACATATTTTATTTATTCAGGCCCCACTACCTGCGAGGTCCCGCTCTCAGCTCTAGAGATGAAGCTGTGAAGACACTAGACGAAAACTTCTGCCTCCACTGGGCTTGCAGTCTAATGGGGAGGTGGGTGAATAAACCACACGAATGATTCTCATACTAGACAGAAAAAAAATGCCTTGGAAAAGCAGAAGGACTTGGTAAGCTTAGATTAAAGAAGAAAGATAGGATATTCAGGGTGGAGACAGGGAGCCAGAGAAACCTTTCTGGATGAGGGGACTTTTGAGTCTAGGTTCAATGATGCCCATCTGTCAAATGGAGCTGATAATAGGCTCTATTAGGCAGGGTTGTTGTGAGGCTCGAGTAAGATCATGGTCGTGAAATGCTTAGTGGAGTGCTTGGCACACAGGAAGTCCTAAATAAGTCTCACTACCTTCTCCTAATAAATATTATCTATGGTCGTAGTTCAGCTGCCATAACAAAAATACCTTAGACTGAGTGGCTTAAACAGCAGAAATCTTTCTCATGTTTCCGGAGTCTGGAAAGTCCAAGATCAAAGTACCAGACAGTTTGGTTCCTGGTGAGACCCTTGTCCAGGTCATGTCCTCATAGGCCCCGGTGGGGAGCAAGTTCTCTCCTGTCTCTTCTTTTTTTTTTTTTTTTTTTTTTTAAAGATTTATTTATTTATTTGACAGACAGAGATCACAAGTAGGCAGAGAGGCAGACAGAGAGAGAGGAGGAAGCAGGCTCCCTGCTGAGCAGAGAGCCCGATGTGGGGCTCGATCCCAGGACCCTGGGATCATGACCTGAGTTGAAGGCAGAGGCTTTAACCCACTGAGCCACCCAGGCACCCCTCCTGTCTCTTCTTATTAGGGTGTTAATCCCACCATGGTGGGGGGCTCATGGTCATGAACAAATTACCTCTCCAAATACCATCGTGCTGGAGATTAGGGTTTCAACATACGAATTGGAGGGGGACATGAATATTCATCTTTTTTGTACTGCATGACAAAATCTCCTCTGAAGACTTCTCATGGCCCCAATTCCAGCAAGCCCAGGAAAGCCACACAGATCTGCCCCAGGCTTCCTTCTTAGCCTTGCCCTTCCTCATGTCCTCCCCCGCCCACCCCCCCATCGCAACCAGGATGCCTTCCTCCAGCTGGTCCAGATCTACCCCCAGGCTGCTTCCTCTGCCAGAAACCTTGGCACCACTCTCCTCTCTCGCCTCCCCTCTTTGGCCAGCCCTTCCTTACCCGCCAAGTCCAGGGTACTTCCCTGGGCGCTGCTGCGAGTGTGGCCGTCCCACGGCATCCTCTCTCACACTCCCTGCAATTTTCTCTTCCCTCCAAACTCATCACAAACTCTTGTGTGATATTTGTCTTTTCCACTGGACTTAGAGGCACCCGAGGTCCAAGACTGCATCTGTCTCGTTCGTGGGCACAGCCACCATCCGGTAGTGTCTGGAACAAAGTCAACCCTTCATAACGTTGGCCTGGCTCCTCCTTGAAGTATGAGCTCAGATGTGCAGAACTGGGACAGAAGGGCAGGGTCCCCACCACGCACCGCCCCCGACCCCAGCAGCGGTCAGAGGTGATTCAGACGTGAGGGCTAAGAATCTCGCAATCACCAACCAAGCTGTGGCTTCTCTCAGGAGCGGGGCAGACGTGGAGAAGATGGGGTGCTTAGGCAGTGTCCTTAACCTTCTCCCCACAGACGGGAAGTGACTGGCCCAAGGTCTCCAGCTGTGGGAGAGGGGATGGGCGTGAACACGTATTCTGGCCCTTTCACGCTGCAGCTGTTGCCTCCAACCTCAGGAAGAGAAGGTCGAGACAGGAAGTGGTGGGACTGACACAGGGTGGTGACACACCACGACAAGGATCTGAAGGTTCAGGTTGTCTCCCCTCCCTGCTCTGTAGGTGGAGCCGGCAAGCGGACAGACTGGCAGGTGGAAATTTGCACGCAGGAGGTTTATTAGGGATCAAAAGCAGGCGGCATGGGTCGGGCTGGGGCACAGCGTCAGCGCTGGCCTCATAAAGGGAGCCCCAAAGCTGGGACAGTCATTCAGAGTAGTTTCAAATGGAGGCATGTGGCCAGGCCTTTGTACACCCCTCTCCTGTCCACTGGTCATGGGAGGCTGACTGGACAGCCTGGCAGGGCTGGAACCATCAGTGAGGTCGTTCCCTTCAGTCTAGGGCGGTTCCCAGAGAGGGACCCCACAGAGATCCTGCAGCAATGGGGTGGGGGTACACAATGAAACCAGGGCCGTGGTCTGGGCCACACACTGCAGCAACCATTAGCAGGAGTGTCGATTAGCAGTTTTCTAACCGCTCCATGCAGCCCTCGGGTTCCGAGAAGGTGCAGTGGGTGAGAAACGGCTCTTCTTGGCTGTGTTTTGGATTCTGCGAAGGTCCAGCATGTTTCCTTGGAAGAAGAAGTTCTGCTGCTGGTTTATAAAGGCTCCTATAACACCTCCTGTTTCTCCTTTGAGGCGCTGATCACAATTAGAATTTAAATAATTAGTTGTGTACTAATCCAATCTGTCTCTTCTTTGGGACAATAAATTCCCAAAGGGCAGGAACCATGCCTGTCTTGTTCGCTGCTCTATGTCCAGCACATTTACGTAATAGGGCACAAGATCTGTTGAATGAAAGGATGCTCCCAGCATCAGAATAAGGGGAAAGTTGCTCAAGCTGCAAATGTCTCAGCTCTGCCTCCAAACATGGTCCTCTGGGAGGTTCCAAGTTGCAAAACGTTGGAGAACCACTTCATGCCACCTGTCCCAGGGCTCTGGTGAATGTTGAGAACCGCTGGAGTGCACTCACCCAGCTCTTCCCTCTACCCATTATCAGCAGTCCTCAGTCCCAGCAGGACTTCAAAAGCCAAACATAGACTCGAGCCCCAAGCAATCTTGAACATACTCCAACCTGGACAGGTGTGTCTGGGTCTTGGATCACAAGATGCAGAAGCCTAAAACAGATTAATTTGATCCAACCTGAAGCCCAGAGTTTTTAATTCCACATGCAAATTAATTCGAACATACTTAAAAAACCCCTGCAGATTGAGGGCCTAGGGAGTTGGTGGGGGCGGGAAAAACAAGGATCTAGAATCAGACTGACAAGGGTTCAAATACTAGGTTGGGTTATGTTGAGCAGTTATCTCAATACAGAATGGCCCCCTGGTGCTAAGTGCCAGGCACCTACACGGTGCTGGGTGTTTTTCATTATTTAATCCACACAACCCTCCTGTGCCCATAAGTATTGAGAACTGAACTAATTTGTTTACGGTTGAGACAGACATTAAAAATCAAAGCTGGAATTTGAACCTGGGTGTAACTGTTAAGTTGGTGTCCCGTAGACTTTCACTTGACATTCCTTTTCCACATCTGTTCCCGCAATGGGAACACCACTCCTTTCTCACTGGGTTGTGAAGATTGAGATATTAAATTTGAAAACATTTGGCAAGGGTGCCTGCGTGGCTCAGTCAGTTAAGGGTCTGCCATTGGTTCAGGCCATGATCCCTGGGTCCTGGGATCAAGTCCTGCATTGGGCTCCCTGCTCAGTAAGGAGTTTGCTTCTCTCTCTGCCTTTCCCTCTGCTCGTCTGCATGCTCTCTCTCTCAAATAAATAAAATCTTTTTTTTTTTTTTAAGATTTTATTTATTTATTTGACAGACAGAGATCACAAGTAGGCAGAGAGGCAGGCAGAGAGAGAGAGAGAGAGAGAGGGAAGCAGGCTTCCTGCGGAGCAGGGAGCCCGATGCGGGGCTCGATCCCAGGACCCTGAGATCATGACCCGAGCCGAAGGCAGCAGCCCAAACCACTGAGCCACCCAGGCGCCCCTCAAATAAATAAAATCTTTAAAAAAAATTTTTAAAAATAAAAACATTTGGCAAAAGTCATTCAGTAATGCAACCTGGAGAACCGAAGACATATTGCCTCTATTTTTGTGGCAGAGGAAATTTGAGGCCCAGTGAAACTCATCAACCCTCTCCCCTAATCCAGGGGTAGTAAGTGGCTAAGTCAGGACCAGAATCCAAGTTTTCTATTCCAGTCTGGTTTGTTCTCTCACATCCTCTCAAAAGACTTTAGAAGGAAGAACAAGCAGATAGAACACCACAAAAAATGAAGAGGGTAAAGGGAAAGGAAACATGGAGTTAATCAGGGGAGGCTTCCTGGAGGAGACCCAGTTTTCATTTTTTGACAGCAGTGTTTAGAGGAAGTGGGTGGCCAACAGAAGAGGTCTTGGTTCTTAGTCATAATGTGGTTTCCCTGATATGTTTACTAGAGTTCCCAGTGCCCAGAGAAGCTTGACCAAGATCACACAGTTACTAAATGGAGTTGGTACAATGAGGAGATCCCATTTAACCCTTCTCAGCTGGTTCTGTCTCCTTGGTGCTGAAGAAGTGATGAGAAGCAGGGAAGGGGTTGGGCAAGGGACAGGCTGGGTTCCCAGAGATTCTCAAAAGCCTCCCTCTGCAACAGGGGAGCCCCATAGCGGGAAAAGCAACAAGTTGAAATGCTGATTCCCTGGTTGGAATCCCGGCTCCACCAATGAAGACCTATGTGGCCTCAGCAACTTCACTTTATACCCCTGGGTCTAAATTCTCTTGCAGTTTCAGAAAAATGGCCTCCAAATACCCAGCCCAAGGCCAGGCTTAGTGAGAAAACTAACATGGCCGTTATTTCTCCGCAATGCTGGACCAGCCACAGATGAGTGGTGGGCTGGGCATCCATGGGTCAGAATAGACTTCTAATGCCAACCACTCCCAGAGCTGCAGTCATTGGACACAAGTGCCCAGCAGGGTAGGGTAGCTGAGGTCAGGTCCGTGATGCAACCCCAGCTCCCTGCTGATGCTAAGAGATGAACCATGACCCTTGCAAATGGAAAAACAGCCGATGACAAGAAGTACAAAACAAAACCTCGGTGAACTTTTATTTTTCATCATACAGAACTGGTAGCAAAGCCAAAGATTTCTGCACTTGAACACTAGATCCCCCTCCCGACCCACCCCGGGGGACATTTACAGAGTCATCATGTCCCTTCTAGACTCCAAACCCCAATGCTGGGGCCTCTTCCCTCCTGCCCAGGTTCACTGCAGGGAGGGCTCTGAGGCCCACAGGGGGTGCCGGTTGCTTCCCCATGCCTGCATGGGTGTGAAATGTGGCACACTGACCAGGCTCCTCTCCTACCCCTCTCCAGAGAGGAGGGTACAGAAGCAGCAGCAGCAGCATGTCCCCTGCCTTTCTTCAGTCACCTCCCCACTGGGCAGAGAGGAGGCACATACTGTCAGAAGAGGGGCAAGGGACATCATCATTCACAGCTTATTTGCTACAGAAAAGTGCCTGGGATCGGTCCTTGGCTGCTTCTGCCTCCAAGCAATCCACCTAAAATCAAGGCAGGGATGGAAAAGGGGATGGGGGTTGGGGGTTGGTGTCGGGGGTTTGTCCTAGGAAGGCGGCTGGGGGAGACTGCCTGCAAGGCCAGGCTATCCCCAGAGGCCTCTTGAGATTCTGCAAGATTTACAGTTTGCTGCTGGCAGGTTGCCCTGAGCAGCCCAGAGTAGACTCAGACATCACAGAGAATCCCGGCCCCCTGTTCGCAACTATCTGTGCGGAGGTCGAAGAGGTTTGGCAATGTAGCCACGGTCAGCTGGCCAGTTTGGGCAGGACCCAGACAAGAACCTTGGGATCTCCTGACTCTGACCCTGAAGCCACCCAGAAAGGCTCACTTGGTGGACAAGGTCTGTGGCAGCGCTGTGGGAGGCAGAAGAGTGGGGTGCCGGCCTCTGCAGGGCTGGCGCGGTTCTGGGGAGAACAGATTTCGCCCTGTCCTCCTCTCCTCTGTGGCTATCGAGGTGAGGTCCCGAAGAACCTCCCCCAGAAAGAGCCAGAAATAGAGCACTGGTAATACTCCCTTCTCTTCGGAAGGCAAAGGGACACACAGACACCCCAAACTCTCTAGAGATAATCTACTTTTTTGAGGGGCTTGGTCTCTCTTCTGAGGCCTCCCACCAGCAGGCAGGGGGGGAAATGGGTAAGAGGGTGAAGGGGAGGTCAAAGGTCAAAGGTGCTAAACCAGGGTTAGGGCCACCCGGGTAAAGGGGTGTTCAGACTGCCTGTCAGAACAGGCTTTTGGGGAGCGGAACACACAGTCCCGCTGTGACACTGACTTTCACATTGACGGGTGAACGGCAAGGAGGAGGTTTCGAGATCGGGAGCAAGGGAGGAGGAGGAAAGGCAAAGCTGCTTGGAGTGTCAGTCCCTGGAGGTACTAGTCCCTCTCCTCTTTGGCCCAGCCAGAGACTTCCCAGGCCAGGAAGGCCACAGGACTGGTGATGCCTGCGGCCCAGCCTGCTGGGTACATGCATCTGAGCTCAGCTCATTTCCCTTCCTGTGCCCTCTGCCTCTGGGGTCAGGGGCAGGAAGAAGGGCATGGTCCCTGGGGATCCGCTAGTCCCCTTCCAGCTCCCAAGGGTAGAACTGTGATCCCAGAGTCAGTGCAACGATCCTGTCCATTCCAGTGAGAGAAAGGGAGGGTACGGCTCAGGGGCTGCACGTCGTACACAGGCCCACCTCCAGAGTGGGGTGGGAGGGCCTGGGACAGAAAGGGATCGGGTCAGTCTCCAGACAGAGAAGTCCTTGCAGGGAGGAGGATGCCCCCAGGGGCAGCTGCTCGGGGTGCAGATCCTGCTCGCAGTCAGGTCATGTAGCGGGTGATGGCGCGGAGGGCGTAGAGCAGGGCAGCCTGCATGCGGGCCTCCAGGAGCAGCAAGTTCACGTGGACCTGGGGCACAGACAAGGACCTGTGGGCAACTGATGTCACTCCTGGCCATCCCCAACCTTCCCAGACTGCCACGTGCCTGGACCACTCGCCTTTCCTTCTCCTCCATATAGACACCCTGATGGTTCCTAAGGCTCTGGGCACATTGCTACAATGGCAGCGGAGGAATTTCCAGCCCATTCATCCCCAGCCTGACTCATCTCTTTACCTCACAGAATGAAAAACAAGAGCTGGCCCTGGGCACTCATGTTCTCATCCCACCCTCACAGCAACCCCGACATGCAGGCAGTGTTTGCTCTCACGGTAAAGATAACAAGCTTAGGGGGGCAAAGTGACCGGCCCAAGGTCACCATGCTACTGAGTGATACAGTTTGGATTTGAACCCAGGTCCTCCCGGCTACCGCTGAGGACCCCGTGAGGCACAGTCCCATTTTACAGGTGCGTAAATGGAGTGAGAAACCACACAGTGGAGTAGGACTTGAAGCCAGGACGGTACACCCAGGCATCCAAAGCAGCAGAAGGCTCAGTCTGGGTTCCCACATCGGGTCCTGACCACCCCCAACCCCCACCCAACACACCGTACCTTCTCTGAGTGGCGGAAGTGTCTCCAGAAGAGGTTGTACATTCTTCGCGTGGTCTTCTCGGGGTAGCAGGCCACGGTCTTGATATAGACCTTGAGGTTCCGTTCCAGGAGCTGGTTTACCTCCCCGTAGTCATAGTCATCATATCTGGATGGAAAGGCCCCGAGAGCATCACTCTCCAAGTGACTCCTCTCCCCTACCCCCACCCTAGAGAAGGAGGAACAGAGTGTGGCAAGAAAAAGCAGAAAGTAGGAAGCAAGAAGGAGCTTGGTTCCTCTTAGAAAAATAGCTGATGTCATACATCGCACGCCACTAGACTGGCCGGGGACCACTCCAAAGAATGTCGAGAATGAGCTGCTGTATTGAGTAGGAGCCGTGTGCTATATGGACGCATACTCAGAGAATCCTCAGAAATACTAGATATGCTGTATACAGAACTATTATACATAATAATACACCGCTTTTATCGGGCCCATTTTATAGCTGAAAGGGAGACTCAGAGAAGTGAAGTCATTTGTCCTGGGAATGGATTTCAAACCCAGCTCTGCCCAGCTCCAAGGTCATATTCACTATAGGAAAGGCCATGGACGGGACAGTACAAAGGATTTCCCTGGAGAAGGAAGAGAGAAAGAGAAAAAGAAGTGGTACTCATTTCATGGATGGGCAAACTAAGACCTAGAGAAGGTAATTAACTTGTTCTAAGTCAGAGAGCAAGTTGGTGACAAGTCTAGAAGCCACTTTGTCACTCTCCAGCCCAGTAAGCCAGTGAGTCATCAGAGATCTGTGTGGATGGAGAAGATTGGTAGAAAACTGCAGGACAGATTTAGTAGACAATGGCATAGGAGTGAGGACCATGTCGGAGAATGTGGGGCGGGGGAGACCCTGACCTGTGAGCTGGGCAGAAACAGCCTGGGCCACATTCTAAGATGCCCGTCCCTCCTCCAACTCCCCAGGACTGGAAAACTGTCAATGATCAGCAAGAGGACACTCAATTAAGCACAACTGAATCTACTCAGTGAAACAGAATTTACAGCTAGGAATACATAAACACACATTTTTCCACAGGGAACATGGACCTTTCTAAAAATTTCAGACTTTTTTGATGCTTGGAATAAGCCATTAAATGAGAAAAGCCAGATCATGTGTTCATTAAAATATGCCCACATTTGATTACATGAGTAAAATAAGTGAAATGAGGAGGGAGAAAAATCCTATGTCTGTAAAATTATGTCTTTTTTGGTTATTTGTTTGTGGAAAAAAGACAGGAGAGAACTACTTGACAATAATAAGAGTAGGCAGGATCATGGATGATTTCTATTTCTTTTTCTTGTTATTTCTGTTTCCTTTTTTTTCTTTTGATTTTAAAAGATTTTATTTATTTATTTGACAAAGAAACCACAATTAGCAGAAAGGCAGGCAGAGGGAGATAGGGGGGAAGCAGGCTCCCCGCTGAGCAGAGAGCCCGATGCAGGACTCAATTCCAGGACCCCAGGATCATGACCTGAGCTGAAGGCAGAGGCTCAACCCACTGAGCCACCCAGGCACCCCTGTTGTTTCTGTTTTCTAGATTTACTATAAATCTAGTTGTTTCTCTTTAGAAACATCAAACATACATTTTAAAAAATGCAATAACCATTATAACTCCAACTACACAAAGCAACTACATTAGAAAGAAGAAAAGCAACCGAGAAAGAATGTCACAGGATGTGGATGTGGTTGTGAAGTAGCTGAATTTGGGGAAAGGTTTTTTTTGGTTCCTTAATTCTTTGAATTTCCCACAATGTTATCAGAGTGAGATTTCTTCAAATTAAAAAAAAATATATATCGTTCTGGGGGCACCTCGGTGGCTCAGTTGGTTAAGCGTCCGACTCTTGATCTCAGCTCATGTCTTGATCTCGGGATTGGGGGTTCAAGCCCTGCATTGGGCTCCACCCTGGGCATGGAGCCTACTTAAATAAATAAACAAATAAAATTGGGGGGGCGGTGCCTGGGTGGCTCAGTCAATTAAGCCTCTGACTCTTGATTTTAGCTCATGTTATGATTTCAGTGTTGTGGGACAGAGCCCCAGGTTGGGCTCACACTGGGCATGGTGCCTGCTTAAAGTTCTCTTTCTCCCCTTCCCTGCCCTCCAAAAAATAAATTTAAAAAATTTTTAAAAAATTGGTCTGTGTATATTCTTGACAAGTAATTTCACACCTAGAGCTCATCTACAAGGACTTAGTGTGAGGCTAGTCAGTGCACATGATGTTTTTAATAATGAAAAACAGTTAACTAGTTATAACTGGAAAGTGGTTGAGTTAGGCTACATCCATAACGGAACACCACACAGTGGTTAAAAAGCATAAAGGAGGGGTACCTGGGTGGCTCAGTTGGTTAAGCAACTGCCTTCGACTCAGGTCATGACCCCGGGCTCCTGGGAATGAATCCCACATCAGGTTCCCTGCTCAGTGGGAAACTTACTTCTTTCTCTGCCCCTGCCCTCCCCCCTGCTCGTGCTCTCTCTTGTTCACTCCCTCTCTAAAATAAATAAATAAAATCTTAAAAAAAAAAGGCATAAAAATATCTATTCATCCTGACAAGGAAGGCAGTTCATAACAGATTATTAGGTGAAAAAAAGCCAGTTGTAGAATATATCAAGCATGATTCCATCAATTTAAAAAATCTACTTAAAAACTCAGGAAACGTGGGGCGCCTGGGTGGCTCAGTGGGTTAAGCCTGCGTGGGGCTCTCTACTCAGTAGGGGGCCTGCTTCCCCTTTACCGTCTGCCTGCCTCTCTGCCTACTTGTGATCTCTCTGTCAAATAAATAACCTCTAAAAACAAAATCAGGAAACACTTAGGTAATGAAATGAAAATGTAATTAATCACACACTATCCAGAGACAGCCATTATTAATTAACATTTTAGTGTGTAGCCTTCCACACATTTTCCATGTACGCACACATTTTTAGCAAAAAAAAAAAAAAGAGGGAAACAAAAGGAAGATTCTGGTTGGTAACCAGCTTTCTTTCTTCTCAACACATTTTGAACAATTTCCCATAGCAATATAAAGAGACCATTATTATAATTTGTAATAGCTGTATACTTCTTCACTGGGTGGATATAACGTTATTTAAAGTCTCCTACCGACGTGCATTTATGTTGTCTTTATTTACTGTAAGAGAAGAAGTCCCATTTGGAATGGAAATACACTCTCCCTTCCCTCTCTCTCTCACTCTAGGGGGTGGGATTAAAGAGTTTCATCTCCAAGCTTCAAACAGTCCACACATGTAGTATTATTTATAATCGGCAATGAAATAAATTTGCTTTGAAAAACAGTATAGGCAAAAAAAAAAAAAACAAAAAAAAAACAAAGAAAAACAGTATAGGCAAGAGGAAGGGAAAATGAAAGAACAAAATAGAAAAGGAATGAAGCTCTTGAGCTCAGCCTGAGGACTTGTGCACATGCGCTGGATGAGGGGCCGTGAGCTCACCTGATACCGAACACACAGTGGATGTAATTCCAGATGGCCCTGCGGAGCACGGACGTGTCCACCCCACTGTGCATGGCAATGGTGTTGTAGGTGAGGCTGTAGGCTGCCTGGAATTTCTCATCCAGCAGCTGCCCACCCTCCGGGTAAAGCCGCTGGATCAATGAATAGCCATGGTCTTCCCAGGTGTAATCCTGAGAAATGTGGAAAGGGGTCAGGGAGTAATCTCGGGGGCCCAAGTCTGGCCACACAGACCCCATCCTCTGGAGCACAACTTTGCTCTCTATAACGTCCCTTTCCCGCCCCACAAATCTAACCTGCTGCTTGGTTTGGGCCTAAGAAGCCATGGAGAATCCACCTTGGTGATGGTCTTCTCCCTGTGATCAGGATCCCCTGAGCTTAGGGCAGAGATGGGCCCTGTCATGATCTAGGGTCTTCTGTTTCCCTCATGGAATCTTGAAGGAGAAGGTGCCTGACTCTCCAACCACTCCACCCATCCAGCCCCTGCTTGTTTGTAAACCCAGAGTGATACCAAGAAGAGCCCAGAGGGCCTACCTGGGCACGGAAGGTGGGGGGCGCCTCAGCCCCTCGCCGGGTGAAGTCCTCATATCCAAACGTGGGGTCCTCCACAAAGCACAGCATGTCTGGGTGTGGAGAGGGCTCCAGGATGTCAGCTAAGGATGTCAGAGAGAGGCCACAGTGAGGCCAAGGCATGGAGTACAGGGTACCTACTCGTGATTAATCACTGGTGGCTGGAGGGAGCTGAGGCAGGCCCATGGACCTGGGGGATGAGGCCCCTGGTAATAGGAACAGCAACTCTGGCAACCCTAGTCATTTGTGAAGCCATTTACTCTGTGCTAAGAGCTTTGCTTCCATTGTCCCATTTACCTCACAAACCAATCCTTCACATGGGAGGAGACGGAGGCCCTGAGACGGGAAGTAACTTATCAGGGGGTCACACTGCTAGAAGGGCTGACAGGTCACCATTCTCACCCAGATCTGACCCTAAAGCCCACGCTCGGAACCTCTTAGAAGAAGTGGTTGAGACATGGCCGCCTTCAAAATACAAGCGTTGCCATGCACGGAGCTGCCTACTCCCCAGCAGAGATGGTGTCAGAAGGGGAAGACCCTGGACCTGGGATGCCTACGATCCTGTACCTGAGGGAGTCACCAGAAGGCTCTCTGACTTCTCCAGCTCAAAGCGGCTCTCCATCTCCTCCTGGGATGCTCCCTCATCCCGTAACAGGCTCTCTTGCAGCTGCCTCATGCGTTCCATCAAAGCTTCCACGTCCCGGGCAGCCTCAAAGCCCTGGAGGAGGGACCCAGCAGCGACCGTTTACTCCTCAGCCCCAGGAAACCCCACACATCCTTCCCACAAGCCAGGCCTTCCTGAGTGATTGCAAAGGCCTACTGCCTCCTGAGGCAGCCATGGAGCTGGGCGGCTCGTGAGGCCTGTGTCTTCTAAAGCAAAGTTTAAAAAGCTATGGGACAGGCCTGTCTTCTCTAAGCATCAACTTCCTGCACAGGAAAGGGATTGTTAAAGTATCTATAAATTTATATTAAAACAAACAAGGCCACTTTATAGAGTAAGAGGCAAACTTTGTATCTGTAAAGGGCTAATACCCAGGAGACGTTAAGCCTCTGACACAACATGCTGAGGGATCCACCATTTACTCCTCACCACCGCTGCGAAGTAGGGGTCTTTAGCCTCATTTCACAGATGAGGAAACAGAGTCTCAAAGTCAACTAACTTTTCTGAGGTCCCTCAGTGTGAGACAGGGAAGCAGTGGCTTCCATCCGAGGACCAGAGGCCACGCGAGCTTCCTCTCCCCACAAGACCTGGACCCATCACTTACCCCAGAGCTGTTCAGTGGGTCCCTGCTGGGGGGGCTGCTCTGCTCACTGGGGGGTGAAGGTGCCTGGGGGGCAGGGCTGCCTTCGGAGTCCCCCTCAGGGAGGATGCCACAGCCAAACACGAAGGAGGCCAGTGAGTGGCAGTGGGTGAGCAGGACCAGGGCCTGGATGAGCTCGGCTAGAGACCAGCTGTGCTCGCTTGTCTTCAGCAAGGCCTGGAGAGGAAAGAAGCGCAGACTTGCTCAATGCCTGGCCCTGGGCTGACTGCCTGACATGCCCCAGCCCGGCCCTTGTGCTCCCTGTGCCTCTCTGCCCACGGCACCTGGATGTGCTCCTTGGTGATGAGCCACGGCCGGTGTGCCAGCAACTTGTTGATCTCACTGAGCTTGCGTAGCTTCTCGGGGGCCCGGTGGAGACCAAGCAGCCACTCAGGATCACCGCCAGTCTGCAGAAACTCGGCCATGTGGGAACCCACCAAGTAGGAACACTGGTGGCGGGCAGCAGCCTGTGGAAAGGGTGGACAGAGCCTTGTTCGGGGTGGATACCCCATGGAGGGAGGAATGGCGGGCCTCACTATTGCCAAGGAGGCAGGACACTTAGGTCCTAACCCCAGCTGCACTAGTGTGCTGTCCTCCCGTGGGCAGGTCACCTGACTCTTTCATGCCTCAGTTTTCTGATTCTGACTAAAATGCCTCTCTCTGGGGCACCCAGGTGACTCTGTTGATTAAGCATCCAACTCTCGATATCTGCTCAGGTCTTGATCTATCTCAGGGTCGTGAGTTCAAGCCCCGCACTGGGCTCCATCCCGGGTGTGGAGCCTACTTAATTTAAAAAAAAAAAAAAAAAAAAAAAAAAAAAAAAAAAGCCTCTCTTCAGAATCCAGAATTCTGTGGATGATCAGATAGTTAGGGCTTTCCTCAGCTCTGGGCAGCCTCTCCTCCCAGCCTCTGAAATGGGTTCAAGAAGCGCCCAGCAAAGAGACCTAAAGACCAAATCCCCCCACGTGGCCAACTGTACAAGGGCTGGGCTCCGACAGGCTTACCATGATGGCAATGTAGTGGCGCCAGGAGCTGGCGAGAGGCCCATCTGTGTGCAGCAGGAGGTAGTGCAGGCGCCAGAAGCAGGTAAGGTAGTCAGGGTGCAGGCCCATCACCACAGCCAGGTTGTCCACCCGCCCCAAGGACATCAGTGCCTCAAGCCTCAGGTGCTGCTCCAGGCTCTCTGGTCCCTCCTGAAGGACCTGCCAAACCAAGGCGAGAGGGTGGGTTCCCGGCCCGCTCTCCGCACCAAAGAGACCAACGCACTCATTGTGTTGGGACTGTAAAAGCCAAGAAACCCAAAATGACCACCATGTCCAAAAAAAAGGAAAACAGGGGAAGAAAAGATAATTCATTAAGTGATTTCCTTGCTCAGGTTACAGATCTAGCAAATGACAGAACGTGGATTCAAATCCAGATTGCCAAAAAGGCCCATTTATTTCCTCCATTATAAAAGAGGACCGATTATTTACAAATGAAAAAATAAAATACGAGAACAATACTTGAGTTGAAAATTCTGGGCTAGATACAAATAATCAGCAGGTGGTTGTTTGCTTTCCATTTACCAAGGGTGGAGAGGGAAGGGGGGGAGGGGGTAGGTTAGACATTTGTTAACAGCTCATTAACTACCTGGCTACACATTTAGGAGAGCAAACAGGATGACAAAACAAAACATTTATTTTTGTTCACCGAAGGCCAAAGAAATAGGAGGAAACTTATTTTTAGAATTTTCCTGGGAATGTATTTCAAAGGTGTCCCTGCCACCATCAACCCCATCCTAGAACGTCAGCTGACGGCAAGGATTTTTGTCTGACTTGTTCTCTGCTGTATCCCCAACACCTACAACAGTGCCTGACACAGATTAATCATTCAACAGATATCTGTTAAATAAATGAATGAATGATCTGACTCAATGGATGAAAGGTATCTCTTGTATTAAGTGACAAAAATAAAGAATACAGCAATAACCCCCTCCTCCCCAAATGTTGTAAACCATGACCTTGGTTCCGTATGACAAGAAGTCCAAGAAACAGTGATAAATGTTAAGGAACATGACTACCTCTGTGGGAGGCAAGATTACAGGAGACTAGAGCTTTCTGAGGCATTAAAATTTTTCTTATAATGAATATAATATTACTCTTCAAGTTGAGAAAAAAATGTCATATATATATAGTCAAGGAGGAACAGTTAATATAGACAGTTCTGTCTTTTTAAAGAATAGGCCTCGCTCTGGGGAATCAAAAAAGTTTGTCGTTACCTAGCTGCGTCATTATCACATTATCTCTTTGAGCCTGTTTCTTCCCAGCAACGTCTGATACGCGTACTTCAGAGAGCTGTTTGTGGGTTAAATGAGTCAGGAACCTGAAGCTACTATTTCAAGAGACAGGAAAAGACCTCCACCCACACAGTGTCCCATGTCCTTTCTTCCCAAGAACCAAGAAGTCCTTACCCCCTCCACGCTTACCTCCTCTACCGGGATGAAGGCACTGGGCCCTCGGGGACCTCGCCGAGCCCGGCTTTCCCTCTGCTCCTAGAAGGAATCACATCACAATTACTGGAGGTAGAAGGGAGGACTAGGAGTAGAGTTCTCTCTTCAGCTTTCTTCTTCTACGCAACAGGCCATGCTGAGCTTTTTTTGTTGTTGTTTTTTTTTTTTTTTTTTTTTTAAGATTTTATTTATTTATTTGACAGACAGAGATCACAAGCAGGCAGAGAGGCAGGCAGAGAGAGAGAGAGGAGGAAGCAGGCTCCCTGCTGAGCAGAGAGCCCGATGCGGGACTCGATCCCAGGACCCTGAGATCATGACCTGAGCCGAAGGCAGAGGCTTAACCCTCTGAGCCACCCAGGCGCCCTTTGTTGTTGTTTTTAAAGATTTTATTTATTTGACAGAGAGAGAGAGAGAGAGAGATCACAAGTAGACAGAGAAGCAGGCAGAGAGAGAGGGAAGTAGGCTCCCCGATGAGCAGAGAGCTTGATTTGGGGCTTGATATCCCCAGACCCTGAGATCATGACCCGAGCCAAAGGCAGAGGGTTAACACACTGAGCCACCCAGGTGCCCTCACGCCGAGCTTTTAAAACCACCCTTTTGGTGCACCCTGCATGAAGGAGTCAGGTGGGAGATAACCACCTGCTGGCAGGTGGAGAAAGGGTAAGCAAGAAGGCTCACCCCACAGGCTGAGTTCTTCTGGAACTGGGAGCCCCAGTTTTGGGTGGGAGGGGTGTGGGGAAGGGAAATATACAGCCACCATGGTGCACATCTTTAGGAGGCCACCCTTTGAGAAGCCCTGGAGATCCCAAGAAACCCCCTCATTTTGCATCCTGTAGCCAGATTAGCAAGCACCTTAGATTCCTATGGATCCTAATCGAAGCCCCAGCTGTTTTCTGTGGTCACGTCTCCATCCCTCCCACCACCAGCACCTCATAGACTATAACCATCTCTTGTCTGGACCCCACCCTCACCCCGCAGCCAACAGCCAACAGCCTCACCCATGGTCTCCCTGCCACCACTGCCCTGCCCTCTCCTACTGATACTCTCCCAAATTAATGAATAAAGAAAACATCCTGCCTGAGCGACACCTCTAGAACAAGGAGCCCATGCAGTGAGTCCATGACACTAGTGGTTTCTAGGAGGGCAAACTTTCTGCAGCCAAAGGAATATTTCTTAAGTGCAAATTTGAGCAACCGGCTTAAAACCCTGCCTCTAGCTCCTATAACCTTCCAAGAAAATGAGAGTTTCAGGCCTACTGTGCTCCCACTGGTCATTCCTTTTGCAAAACTAACTCAGTCTTCCAGGGTCTGGAAACCTTCTTCTGACCCTAGGCTGTGACCCTACAATTCCTGGTGCTTTTGCTTCTGAAAACATTGTCTTGCGATTGTCTGATTCAGGTCTCCCTACTGCCAGGTCACGTTTTGTGGAGAGTGGGGCCAGGTCATTCATACCAACCTGTGAGGGTTGGTATGAGAAAGCAGAGAAAGCCGAGCGGAGTAGAGGGATTCAAAGCAGGGCACAGAAGGCTGCTGGTACAACTATTCTAATGCCTCTTTGGAAACCATCAGTCACGTACTCACTAAATCTGCTCCTAGTCGGATAAGTGGGGTTCAGAGAGGATGTTTTATTTATTCATTTGTTTTGGTTAACTGGGAAGGGGGCTCTCAGTACTGGCCTCAGAAACAGCTTACCCAAACCAGAGTCACACCTTCACTGAACACAGAGAGTGTCCCCCTAACTCTCCCCTCCTCATTGGAAACCAGACTGAGTATCCATCTCCAGGTCTCCAGAGGCTAAAGATTATAATCGAACCTTCCTTCTCACCAGGCCAAAAGACCCCGGAGGGAGGCAGAACTCTGGGACTCTCAAAGACCACACAGAAAGAACAAAGGGATCTGGAAGTCCCAGGTCCTGGTATCAATTCTACTACTAACTTGCTGTGTGACTTTGAGAAAGTGTCCTAGACTCTCTGGGCCTTAATCTTGGACAGAGAAGGCAGCTGGGCTAATTGCTCAGGCCCCTTTCAGCCCACACTTCTGGGTGCTACCAGGGCTGGCTGGTCCAAGTCCAGCACAGAAATCCCAGCAATCTCCAAGTACTCATTCAGTGTCCCTCCTCCCTCACCAAAGAAAAAAAGGTTAACAGCTCTGTCTAGTGGGAGATAAGGACTGCTGACTCCACAACCCAGACCTCTCCCTCAGGGGACCTGAGGACAGATAGAAAACCACAGCCTGGGGAGGGCAGGAGACAGCTGGGGTGGGGGGGTTGGAGGACCCCCCCAGGGTACTGGTGAGGTACAGGGAACAGCCTTGGGAACCCCTTCATACTTTAAAACTTGCCTCAGGACTGGTCAAGGCAAGGAACTGATACCTGTGGGACTCCAGGTGATAGGTCTGGACCCACCATGTTCAGTCCTGATGATGATGATGGCGATGATGGTAACAGCCATGATGATGATTGTGGAGTACATTTAAAAGATACAGGCTCCGGACGCCTGGGTGGCTCAGGTCATGATCCCAAGGTCCTGGGATCGAGTCCCGCATCGGGCTCCTTGCTCGGCAGGGAGCCTGCTTCTCTCGCTACCTCTGCCTGCCTCTCTGCCTGCTTGTGTGTACTCTCTCTCTCTATCTCTGGCAAATAAATAAAATCTTAAAAAAAAAAAAAAAAGAAAAGATACAGGCTCTTGGTCTGGGATACCTGGGCCCATGGGTTAACTCCATACCTATTATCCGCTACCTATGGAGTCTATAGTTTCCCTACCAAATAATGGGAATAATAGTACCCACTTTCACTGGGCAGTCATGAGGATTTAATGAGATAATGCCCCATAGCCATTACCTCAGTACCTCTGTTGCCAGAACACTTAATAAAAGTCAGTAGTTGGCAATCGTTAACCTCCACCTCCTTGTAATTTCAAACAAGGGCTTTTCAGCAGGAGCAGCACAAAACCCCTTTGAGAAGCTTTTAAAAAGATGCCAGTGCCAAGGTCCCACCTCCAGCAATTCTAATTTAACTGGGTGGGGTCCAGCATCATTTATAGCCAGGGTGGAGGGCCACTGTTTCCCACCCTTTATCGATCATTTTCTCAAGTGTAAGTCACCGTGCTAAGTGCTTTCCAGGTGGAACCAGAATTAATTTGTTCATTCAACAAATATTTTTGATGACTACAATGCAGGCAGCTAGAGAACAGGAATGAAAAGACAGTCTCAGCTTTCAGAGAATTTATGATCTAAAGGAGACTGACAGATGATGAGTAGGGTTTCAAAGCACAGATTGAATAAAGTAAATGAAATAGAGCAACGAGAGAGTGTATGATGGGGTGGAGGTGTACCATATATTAGTCTGAGGAGACAGGGAAAGCTACAGGGGAGGTAATCTTTGCGTTGATATCTAAATATCAAATATCTAAATGAGTTGATGAGAAGGCAGCAGGGCCCATAAAGATCTAGGGGGCCAGCATTCCAGCCGAAGGGAACAGAAAATACAAAATCCTGAAAGCAAGACCACATAGATTCCAATCCAGAGCTCCAATACCCTGAAAGCTTCTCTGACCCTGACACCCAGAACTTTAGGGGAAGCACAGGACAGGGTCCTGCTGCCAAGAGATGATGACTCCAAATCAGCCCTCTCCTATTTCCTGGGGTTGGAAGTCATGACAGCCAATGGTAGGTAGCACCACTGATTACCATCAGCCAGGCATTTCACCTGCCCTTCGATGTAGGCTCGACTCCTCCTCCTAGGGCTCCCATTCTAAGGATGATGATTACTTCTCAGAGGGGTCAAGTCAGGCTTTGCACCTGCGGTTTACCAGGAGAAGCTCCTCCTCCCTGCCCATGTTCCCGGGGATCCACAACTCCCGGTCACAGCACCTGGATACTGGGTTTTTTCTCCCTTGGAGGGCACACACTGGATCTTCAGTAACACTGAAGTCAGACAGTGCTCTCGGGGGCACTGAGCAGGGAAGGCTTCAGGCAAGTTGTAAAAAGAGGATAATCACCCTTCAAGCTCAGTGCCTGGCGCCTAATTTAGACACTCGCTCAATGTTATCTTTTATATTAGCTCGGGCATCTGCACACGGGTTCCATCTACTCTTCATCAGTTTTGGGGTGGGGGGTGGGGGACTCTGTTGCACCCACAGAAGGATTAAGAGTCCAAAGGTTAAGCACCAGCCGACAAGTGGCCAGCCTGAGATGTGAACTTGGTTCGGTTTGGCTTCCAAGGTTTCTGTCCACCACCCACAACAGTCTCTTGGAGCAGCCCCAGACTTTATTCTTGGTATCCTATCCAGAGCCTGCAACCCCCATCCCAGGACTCAGCTACACACACCTATGAAGTCCCACTGCCAGCTGGGAAGGAGCAGAGACTTCCAGCACCCCACTCCTCGGGCAGCTGTCTGCAGAACTCAAGTACCTGCCTGAGTTTACACAGGAGAGGGAGACCCCGTAGCCCAAGCAGCCTGCTACCTCCAGCCTTGGAAGGAGAGGGTATGATCAGTGCCAAGGGCCGGGCCCTAGGCTAAGTGCTTTTACACAGAGGATCTGGCTGATTTCTCACAACTACCCTGAGGGAAACGGGGCTTATTTTTCCTTCTTCAGAGACAGCTCACTGAGGCTCTTTTGGAGTCCTGCTCCAGACGTGCACAGCTCATATCTGACTTTGAAGCACTCACAGGTCACGAGGGTCAGTTAAGCCAAAAGGGGGTTAAGAGGAGCATTTAGTAGGGGCAAAGAACCATGCTGGGGATGTGACCTACAGAGTGTTTCTAGTCTAGCACAGGAGACACGCAAAATGCTGATCACATGACTGTTACATTATAATTGGGATTAACGCTCCAGCCTCTGAGAAGAGGGACTGAAGTAAGGTATGTAGAAGGACTTATCGGGTGAGGGAGGGAAAGCTTCCCTGAGGAAGTGATGTTTGAGGAAGTGATTCTAGAGCCCAATAGGGCTCTAAATACATACTACCAGTCCTAGAGTGAAGTCCTGGAGTCTGCAGGTCTTGACCCCTTTAGGTTAAGGGCATGTGGTGAAGTGATGGGACTTAAGGGGTCTATTTATCTGGGTGTCCCTTGGGCATCAGGCTCTGTTAAGTTCAGTGCCCTACTGTCTTCTAACGATTCTGCATAAAGCAGGCATCTTGCCAAGGACCTCTTTTTCTTGAGAGAAGAGTTATGCGGAAAGTGTTCAGATATCACCATCTTTCCCTTGCTGACAGGTGGCTTCCATCTAAAGGCCACTCCCTTAGAGCCTGCCCAGACCACCTGGGGCATCTCTTCTCCCCAGGCCACTTCCCAGAGAGGGATGGGCCAACTCTCCCCTCAGGCAAGAGGGACAGGTTCAGGCACCCCATTGTAACACACTCTGGGGAAAGGGAAATGACCACATTCTAATGATACCCAGCATCTTCGACTCAGTTACTGTGTTTCAGGCACTGTGCTTTAGCTTTTGCTTGTATTCTGTCATTTCTCCCAACAATCCTCAGAGATGCTATCAAATATCCACGGGAAGAAACTGCAGACGGGAGAAACGATCACTTGGGTCAGGTTACACAGCAAGTGAATGGGAGGACTGGGATATGAACCCAGCACCTCCCCTCTAGGGGCAGGGATCCTCAGTGATAATAGGAGTCCCCCCTAGCCCCCACCAGAAAGAAATGGACTCCGAGTAAAGTGACTGGGTGCCACGGGGCAGAGAAATACAGGAGTGGGTTTCATTCCTCCCACCTTGAGTTCTCAAACCATGACGTTCTGGAAGGGGTGCCTGGGTGGCTCAGGTCATTATGTCAGAGTCCTGGGATCAAGCCCTGCATTGGGCTCTCTGCTAAGCGGGGAGCCTGCTTCCCCCTCTCTCTCTGCCTGCCTGCTTGTGATCTCTCTCTCTCTGACAAATAAATAAATAAAATATATTTTTTTAAAGTATTAAAAAATCTTAAAAACATGATGGGGAAGGATAAACAAGCTCACAGAAAACCCAGGACACGAACCATCCACCACTGGAGGTAAGACCTCCTAGAAACCAAGTGGCTCAGAGAAGGCAGCGATTTTCCCAGGGTCACACAGTTAAGGACTAGCACTTGTCGTACTCCCAGGCCCAGCAATACACTTGCTCCAAGCTCCAGGACTGGAAAGTAAAACAAGCAAAACTCTCTGTAGTGCCAAGCACCCTAGGGAATCCTAGAGAAGCCCAGGCCAAAGAATGAGCTACTTGGTGGGACTAGTGAAGGAAGTCTCTCCACAACCCCTCCTGGGCCTCAACTTCCTCATCCTGGAAAACGAGGCCACAGCGTAGCTCCTATTTTGCTAGTTTAGTCCTGAGGACTCGGAAAAGGCAAAACCCGGAGACCAGCATCTGGTAGGTGCTTAAGAAATGGTAAGATAGATGTGTCGGGGGTGGGGTGGGGGAGCAGGAGGTGTGTCAGATTAGGCCCAGCCCATTCCTAGCTTCACTGCGAAGAGTCCCTGCGAAACAAACTTTTGCGACCTCAGACCACTTAGTAGGGCGCAGCCTAATACGCGCGGGCCGCGCCCAGAGTTTCTCCCCTTATCCCCCAGTTTCCGCCGCCGCCGCGCACCCCGCAGCCAGCCAAGGCCCCGGAACGCCCGCGCTCCCCTGCTCCAAATCGGGGGTGCAGGTGTGGGTGGGGGTCGAGGTCGACCTTCCCTGGCACGTCCCAGGTGACTCAATGCCTGCACTGGGAGACTGCAATGGAAACGTATCCTAGAAAGAGCCCTCCGCGCGCCAGCCCCAGCCTAGAGGAAGGGAATCCGCGGAAGGGGGCGGGGAGGAGGAGTGGTCGGGCCGCAGCCGCCGGAATTTGCCTGGACTTGAAGATTCTCCCGTCAAGAGCCCAAACCCAGGATAACCTCGAGAAGGCTCCCCTCTTATTGGCCAGGAGTCCGAGGGAGCCAGGGAAGGTTCCACAGCCCCGGGGGGAGGGGGCGGAGAGGGCCGAAACAGCCGGTTGATGCAACCCCATTCCTAGGTTACGCGCTCCGCTCCCCCTCGTCGAGCCCGGGGCGTTATGGAGGGGTGGGGGGTGCGCATAGACTCAGCTCGGGACAGCCCGAAGCTCGGCTGCAGCTCGGGGCTCAAAGGAAGAGTGGCGTCGCTCGGCCGCTGCTTACCTCTCCGGCCCCGGGGCCGCCGCCGCCGCCGCTCGGGGCGAACGGCAGGTAGCCCTTCAGCTCTGCGCGGCACTCGGAGTCTGCAACGATCATGGTGTGTGCCAGGATCCGGCCACGGCTCGCCGGTGACCCGTGCACCCGAGGGGATTTGGGACGGACGCACACAGGAAGCGGGGACTGGGGGCCGCTGGGGAGGTTCTAGAGCCCCGGGGTGTCTCTTGGGGTTCCAGAACCCTCCGAAAGCCCAGAATCCGCGGACAGCAGCTCCTCCGCCGGACTCTCCCCTCCGTCGGCTTCTAGAACGGTGAATGGCTTCGGGAGCCTGGGATTGGCCTCGGCCCAGGGGTTTTCACGGCGCGGAGTGCCTCGGAAGTCCGCAGTGGCCACAGCTGCTCGCCAAACCAGCGCTCTTCAGCATCCCCGCCGCGGAACTGCCAGCGCTCGCCGGGCTCTGACACTAGCAGCGCCGCTCAGCCTGCTGCGGTCCCCGGGGGAGGGCGGGGACACAAAAGCCCCGCGCCGCAGCCAATCAGATGCCTGTTTCCCGGGGAGGCGGGGGCGACACGGTCCCCTGGAGCCGACGGCTCGGCCAATCGGCACCGGGAAGCGCCCGGGAACTCTGGGAGCTGTAGTCAGCCCCGGATGAATGCTGCAAACTTTTGCAAAAGGGGTTAGTCAGATTGTTGGCAATATCAGCCGAGAGTGACAGCCAAGAGAGTCATTAGGGCTGCGTGATGAAACGGGACTTCACCGGGCTGGGCCGGTGAGCCGGGTGTGAAATCCCTCCCAAGTACGTTCTTCAGCTTTTCAGTTCCTGCAGGGACTGGTTAGGGTTAGGAGAGCTGGTGCTAATTACAGAGCTGAACCCCAGATCTTTGGAGATTAAAGGGCACAGCCTTGTCCCCCTGGCCTCCGGGAGAGCTCCACCTTAAAATGTACCAGGCACGGGGAATCCATCTTAATGGTGGAGTCCCTGGAAAAGCCATTCATCGAAAGTTTCTTGGCAACCCCATGCCTAAGCTCAATCCCCATGTAGCAGTTTCCTCTCGTTTGCTTTCTAGGGGCCTCCTCCAGTTTTGTCTTCCATCCCTGCCACTCCCTTTCTAGAAACTTTGAGACAAGGTGTTCTCCTGGGTCTTTTCTCACATATCTCTCTCTCTCTCTCTCTGGCCACTCCTCCTCTGACTCCCTAGAACGTGGGTGTTCCCCAGTTTCTGTTTTTATCCCTCCTCTCTCCAGACACTCTGGCCCTCCCTGATCTCATCCACTTCCTGGCCTTCAGCGCTCCATCTGGGAGTAAGTTGTTCCACCAGCACCTCAGCACCTGAAAATGAATTCATCTCCTTCCCACAGTCTCTTCCTTCAGTTTTTCTTCAGACCTCCACTTTTTGCTTCCATTTCAAAGTCACTGTTTATCCTGGATAGAGAATCCTGGGTGGGCTAGATGACCTCCTGTTTTCCCTCTTGAGGCTTTCTGAGACTAGACTTAACCATTCCAAGGATGACCCTCTGATTTGGTCTCCTGCCTCCAGCTCTTGGAAGAGGGAAATGAATTTCACCCTCTGCTGGGCATCAAAGGCACTTGGGCTAGGGCTCTATCATACACGTATCCCACTCTACTTTATATTGTAATTTTCTGTGTACATGTCTTATCTGACCCTCTTGATTATAAGCTCCTTTAGGGCACAGTCCGTGTCTTGACCTCTTTGTCTCTGTCCTATGTCGCCAAGGGTATCCTGCTAATAATATGCACTTGGTGACTGAATCTTTCCTTGAATTTAATTCCTCTCTAAGTTAGCATATGTCAGACTCAGATTTCACTTTTTATTTGAAGATTTTATTTATTTTGAGAGAGAGAGAGAGCATGAGCAGGGGGAGGGGAAGAGGCAGAGGGACAGAGAGACTCTCAAGGAGACTCTGAGCCGAACATGGGGCCTGATATGGGGCTCCATCCCACAACCCTGAGATCATGATCTGAGCTGAAATCAAGAGTCAGACACCCAACTAATTGAGCCACTCAAGTGCCCCCAGATTTCATGTTTAAAATCTACTCTGTAATGTCAATGTTTAAAGATTTATTTATTGATTAGAGAGAGAGAGGAATAGCAGAGGGAGTGGGAGAGAGAATCTCCAGCAGATTCCCTGCTGAGTGCAGAGCCTGACTACTCAGGGCTCAATCTCAGAACCCTGGGATCATGACCTGAGCCAAAATCAAGAATCAGACACTCAATTGCCTGAGCCACTCAGGTGCCCCTGTAATGTCAATATTGAGATCAAAAAGTTTTACTGGAATTTCATCAGCTACAAAATAAAGGTCAAACCTCTAGATTGACATTTACATCTGCCAAGATCTGCCTCAATCTACCCTTCCAGTCTTATCACCCGCCACATCCATGTTTCTTGTTTGGCCTTCAAACCTTTCTTCCAGTAGTTCTTTCTGCAAATCTCTGCCCACTGAAATCTTACCCAGCATTCAATGCTTTCATGTTTGTGGCCTGAATGAAGCCTTCAAAATGCCACTTCCTACAGAAAGGTTGCTTTTTCAGCTCAGCTGAAAAAGATCTCTTCCACTCCTCCACTCCTTAACACATTGTCTCTACCTCTTTATACCACTGATCTCCAAATTTGATGCAGCCTTGTTATCATCTCGGTGTATCTTACCCCTTCCTTCTAACTGACAATGGAATATGTTACTGATCACTTTTGCAAAGTGTGGAAATTTGAGCTCAGAAAGGTAGAGCTTCATGTCAACGTTGTACCATATCTTCTTTTGACTGCACCAGGCTCTGCCAGAGCTCCTTTGAGGCAGTGTCTAACTGCCTTTGTATCCCCCATTAGCAGGCAGTGGGTCCTCAGCAAATATTTTTGAATTAATAAATGAATGACTCCATGGAATAGCCCCTTAGAATCTTCAAGGGAGCCACTAAATCATTCCCATGACTTCACATACCAAGTTAGTGATTTTGTGAAAAGGAAACACAAAGGATACTGATATTCTCAATTTGATGCGCTTCTGTGACCCAATCTCCAAGGAAGAGGTACAGATACTACCATTTACTGGGCTCCAACAACAGTCCAGGATACATCTATTATTTCATGTAACTCTGACCACAGCCTGGTGAGGTGTGCTTTATGCCCATTTGACAGATGAGGAAATTGAGGCTCAAGAGGTTTGTTGGCCAGGATAGCTTAATAATGTGTCAAGTAAGGATTTCAAACCCAGGAAGAAATGACTCCAAAGCAAAAACTACACACACCAAGGACGAGAGAAGGACCTGAATTGTAAGAAGCAGGCTGGCACAAGGGAAGAATGCAAAAAGTGGAATTACAATATAGTAATTGAGAGTGACAAATATAATTGTCAAGTGGCCTGTAGTTGGTGGGCCAACACACCCCTCTTTACAGGACAGCCTCCATGAAAAGCCAAGTCACCATCTGAAAGTGGCTAGAGCAACTGAAATTTGAGCAAAAGAATCCAGTGAAAAAATGAATCACTGAACCAGCCCCACTCAGAACAAATCTGCTGGTCAGGGCTCCTGCTTCTTCCCTCTCTCTTTTATTCAGTAAATATTTATTGGCAAGCTAGTGCATACCCACCTCTGTCCTGGGCTCTGGAAATCCAGCAGAGAAGCCTCTTGCCCAGCAGGGCATGGCCTGGTGACACAGGCTGGGCTTACTCCTTCCCTCCCCCACACCTTGTATTTTTGGTTCAGTTAAGATCTCCACCTCCTGTTGCCATACTCACTCGACTCTTGCATCAGCTATGTTGAGGCCACTGATTGGCCAAAGCTTTTTTTATTCTTCAATCACATTCCAGCCCTGAAGATACATCTAGATTGGATTTGAAATGTTTTTGAGGTTTCTTCGGCTTCAGACCCTCTCACAGATTTTAACCCTAATGGGATTCTCATCTGTTCTGTGTTCATTCTTCCTGAGTTAATTTTCTAATCCCCCAATTCTGGAATCACTCTGCTATAATAATCTTGTACTCTGACTAAACCTGGGGCTGTGATTTATCACCCCATCTGTAATTTTGTGAGCTCTTTTTATTGTTTTCACCGCCCCTCCCCCACCCCCACCTCAGAATACAATTCCTGCCTTTGGGGAGCTTTCAGGAAAGAAACCTAACTCCGACTGGTTTGATAAATCAGACCCACCCTCCATGTCTCATTCACACATTTAATTACTCTGTAGGTCGGCATTGTGCTAGGTGCTTAGGAAGATTCTTCTGGCTGACAGGTCCTGAGCTGTGAAGCCTTACAACCGAAACTGAAATTGTCCTTTGGAGTTGTGCATTAGGGGGTAGGACAGCCACAGACTCTAGAAAACATAGCCAATTGTCTCCAAAGACCACTATCCAGGAGTCAGGCCCCAAGGGTGCTAGTTTTTAGCTAGGCAACCCAAGTGACTTTGGTTTTTTTTTTTTTTTTTTTTTTAGCTTTTAGAATTTGTTTCCTCATCTGTAAAACAAAGGAACTGAAACGAGCTCCAACCCTTCAGAGCCACTGTAGAGAGGACTCGTGTTGGACAATGAGTATACTTCAGTTTCATCAAGTGTGTACTGTGGACAGAAACTATCAGGTTTCAAAAACCTCACCCCTCTTAATAAATAAAACACAAAAACTGACCGGCTGGGTGCTTTGGGATAATTCCCGAAGAATTTCAGTTTGCTTTCGTCGGCTGAGTGAGCCCTCGACGCCCCCTGCTGGCAACACTCTGCTATAGTTCAGAACGGACTGGGCAAAAGGATGGATTGAGGGTCACCCCCAAACCATTTTGAGTTTATAGGATTGTCAGGTCCCATGCCACCGCCTAAAGGTCCTGTAAAGAGTCCAAGCAACAGCTAAATAAAGATCGTGTGGTTGCTGAGGATTCCTCCGATGCCAGCAGGGGCCAGACTCCCTAAAGACCTCCCAGCCTGAATGTACTTCCCGGTTTTTTGGCTTACTCTTTCATCTCAACAGGCAGGAAGCTTGAGGGCCCCCAGAAAGTTGATCACAGGGCAGAGGCAGAACCTGTGTCAAGCCCCCACTGCAGGGCCACTTGCACCATTGTAGGTTACCCTACATGGCCACTTGCACATTGTAGGTTACAAAACAAAACTGATTTTACTCTTCTGTTCTCTCCCTCTTTCCCTTCCTCCTCCACTCCTAGAAGTGCTGCACTTCCCCATTTTCAGACAGTCGCCCTGAGGTCTGCCCTTGGCCCTTGTCACCATCCTGTCTCTCGCCCTTGTCACCATCCTGTCCCATCTCTTCCTACTGAAAGACTTCTGTACCCACTCCCCCCAGAAAATAAGTTGGACTTGGAGTCAGGATATAGGGATTGAAGTTTCCAGTTCTAACCCTTCCTAGCTGTGTGAACCTAGGCAAGTCACTTCACTCCTCTGAAACTCAGTTTCCTGCTGTATAAAATGGGGCAATGAAATTTACCTCCAGACGTGGTTGTGAGGATGAGAGCTAATGCATTCAAATTCCTTAACAACGCTTGACGCAGAGCAAGTGCTCAATAAACTGTAATTATTATTATTTATGTGTTACTGTTCTTACTTTAAAATATCTGACTCAGAGACTGGCAGATAGTGGGTGCTCAAGAAAGGTGATCTAACCATTAAAATTTAAAAACTCTGGAGCACAAGGGTGCCTGGGTGGCTCAGTGGGTTAAGCCTCTGCGTTCAGCTCAGGTCATGATCCCAGGGTCCTGGGAGCCCGCTTCCTTTCCTCTCTCTCTCTGCCTGCCTCTCTGCCTACTTGTGATCTCTCTCTGTCAAATACATAAATAAAATCTTAAAAAAATAATAATAAAATAAATAAGACTCTGGAGCACAGAGACTGGCATTTGGCAGGAAATGGACTAACGGTAGTTAGTATTTTGACCCTAAGGCGCAGTAGGGTCACAATCCCACATTTCCGCTCTGCAATTCTTTTCGCTCGGCAACAGGCTCCTCTTACGTAAGCAGCGGCAGCTAATGAGCAGGCAGATGGGCGGGGTTACATCGCAGCCAATAGCAGCCCGCAGCGGCGGGCAGGCTAGGCGCAGGCGGGTTTCCTGGCTGGTTAAGGAAACTAAACCCGGAGGCTGTTTGAGGGGCGGGGAGTATCTTCAAATCTCCAGACTCTGCCTACCAACTGAGCTGTGATTGGTGCAGGCAGGCCTGCCTGCCCGCCCCTCCCTCCATCCAGCCCTGGGTTCCTGGAAGGGGGCAGGGACAACTGTTTGCTCTCCGTTTCTTTCTTGTTTTCTCTTTTCTTTTCTTCTTTTTAATGAACGTTTGGTTTTAGTTTTCGTGTTTCCCCTTCAAATTGTAAGTGACATATGTTATTGCAAAAATTTTAGAAAATACAGAGAAGTATAAAGGTAAAAAAAAATGCGAAATGATATCTTTCCCTTTTTGATTTTTCAATTTTTTTAGGCTTTCTGACTTAAAACTGGTATTACTTCTGTTGGTGGTTCTATTGTGGTAAAAGCATAAAATTGGAAGCGATCAAAATGTCCTTCAAGGGTAGTGATTAAAGTAAGATACTTCGCCTACACAACGGAACAACTTGCAAAGAAACAGAAGGAGGTAGATAGCTATATAAAATGAAAAGGTGTGCAGGATTTAATGTTAAAACAAAAAACAAGATGCACAATGATATATGTATAGAGTAATCTCATAGACATCTCTATGAGTCACAGAGGCAACAACTGTGTGGGAAGATACACAGTATACAGTTGGAATAGAGAAATGATGATTCTTTATACACTTTTTACTTTTTTTTTATGACAAGATGTATTATGTCTGTAACCTAAAAAAATTTTCTTGATTAATTGTTTGATTAGTGAGGGGGAGCAGGAGGGACAGAGGGAGAGGGAGAGAGAATCTTAAGCAGACTCCCAGCAGGCTCCCAGACCAACCTGGAGGGCACCCCCCACCAACTCAGTAATGTATCTCACAACCCTGAGAACATGACCTGAGCTGAAATCAAGAATTGGATCTTAACCGAATGAGCCACGTAGGTGCTCACCCTCTCCAAAATTCCTTTAAAGAGAGAGGGGAGAAAACATCTTAAAAAGAAAGAAAGAAAGAAAAGAAGAAAGAAAGAAAAAATGCTAATCCCACTACCAAGAGAGAACCAGTGATAACATATTGGGTTTTATTCTTTGCATATGTTTATTACATATTATGTATTACTATTATATGTATATTCTGCCTTTTTTTATGCTTATAGTTGTAGTATATAAATTATTTATAGTAACATGGGTTGCTTTTTCCACTTACTACATTTCACGATATTTTCATAATATTTAATATGCCTTAAACATAATTAAAAAAAATTTTTTAAGAGTTTATTTATTTACTTGACAGAGAGAGAGCACAAGCAGGGGAGAAGCAGGGGCAGAGGGAGAAGCAGGCTCCCCACTGAGCAGGGAGCTGGATGCTGGGCTCCATCCCAGGACCCTGGAATCATGACCTGAGTGGAAGGCAAATGCTCAACTGACTGAGCCACTCAGGTACTCCTCCCTAAACATAATTTTTAATGACTTTATTTGAGAGAGAGAGAGAGAGAGAGCAAGAGTGCTAGCAGGGAAGGAAGGGGAGGAGCAGAGGGAAAAGGAGAGAGAGAATCTCATGGAGCCTGATATAATCCCACAACCCTGAGATTGTGACCTGGGCCAAAACCAAGTCTGTTGCTCAAATAACTGAGCTATCTAGGTGCTCCTTTAATGAATTTTTTTTTTAAGTAAGCCCTCTCTGCAATTGAAGTTTGAACTCATAAGCCTAAGATCATGAGCTGCATGCTCTACCAACTGAGCCAGTCTGCACCCCAAACATAATTTTTTAAAAGATTTTATTTATTTATTTGAGAGGGAGAGGGAGAGCATGCACACAAGTGGGAGGGGCAGAGGGGAGAGAAGAAAGAAATTGAAGCCGACTCTCACTTGAGCTTGGAGCCTACATGGGGCTCAAACTCACAAGTGAGATTATGACCTGAGATGAAACCAGGAGTTGGACACCCAACCGACTGAGCCATCCAGGTGCCCCCAAACATAATTTTTTTCCCCAAACATAATTTTTAATGGTTGCAGAATGCTTATGTATGATATAATTCATTCCTTGATCTCTGCTGCTGGAAGATTAGGATTTTCATCCCAATTTTTCACTGTAATATATCAAGATGAGATAAAGCTCTTAGCATAAAAAGTGTTATATTTTATCCCTGATTCATTCCTTAGGTTAAATTTCTACAAACAAATTCATGAGTTGAAGACTATGAGCAAATATATTTATGACTCTTAATGCTAATTGTAAAAACTTCAAGAAGTTTATTTTTAACATTATTGATGCTTGTCTTAGTCAGCTTGGGCTGCCATAACAAAATTTCATAGACAGGGTAGTCTAAACAATAGATATTTATTTTGTCACCATTCTGGAGGTGGAAGTCTGGATTAGCGTGCCAGCATGGTTGAGTTCTGGTAAGGGCTCTCTTCCTGGCTCTCAGATGGCCACCTTCTTGCTGTGTCTTTCCATGGCCAAGAGCCAGCAAGTAAGCTCTCTGGAGTCTTATAAGGGCGCTTGTCTCATCATGAGGACCCCACCCACACATCTTCATCTAAACCTAATTGCTTTCCAAAGGACCCAATTCCAAATATCATTACATTACCAACACACAAATTTTGAGGGGATTTCGGTCCATAGCAATGTCTGTGATGGAGCTATACTGGGATTCAGGCAGGAGTGCAAAGCTGAACACTGCCAGGATCAAACAGGTGAGGAAGATGGAAATAGATATAAATTGCTCAGACAAGCAAAGAATCCCAATATAGTCTGTCCAAGTCACTACTGGACAAAACTCTTCGTGGCCCTCATTGTTCAGATTGTGTTTGGACATACAGTGGGTCATATTTGGTCTGCTGAAACACAATGTTCAGTCCTCTGGGCTTAACAAAAAATTGAATAAGTTGTCAAGTTTTAAAAGTTAGGAGATTTTTATAAAATCCCCCAATTGGGAATTATCTTAGGAAATAAGTAAGATATGTTAACAATGGGCCTCCATTCCTGGTGCCATCTGTAGGACTGTGTACCTAGGCTTGTCTCCTCCAGTTCTCAGTTCCCATAATAGTAACACACAGACCACTTGACTCATTTATGTTACTAGCCTGGGAACCTGACTTTGAGACCTTAGGACAGGGTCAAGATTCCTTAACATGGCATTCAAGGCCTGTGATGGTTTTGTGCCTTCTCTTTCACCATTACTTGCTTTTATTGTTTACTTTTGCCCAAACACACCTTATTCAAGGTTAAAGGATAAGGTCGTGGCAGAGTGGGAATTAGAACCAGGGTTTCTCATCTCACTCTTTTAACTACCTCATCTGGTTCTTCACTCATTAACTTGAGGTGTTTGTTTTTTATAAGACTAGGCCAAAGCAAGCCAGTTGGCATAAAACCAAATGGAATGTAAAACAATAACAACAACAACAACAACAAATGGAATGGAATGTTCAGAGGTGGAAATTTTGCAACCAGGTGTGCAATATCACCAGTGTCTTACACCTTCACTCTGTTCCAGCTATACTGACTACTTTGCTTTGACCATGGTAAACCACTCATGTCTCAAAGCCTTTGCCTTTGTTATTAGACTTCAGCTTGAGATGCTCCGTATCTTCATAGCTTATGCTATTATGTTCTTTTTTCATAAATTTTATTTATTTATTTTAAAATTTATTTATTTTTATTAACACATAATGTATTATTTGTTTCGTGGGTATAGGTCTATGATTCATCGGTCTTACACAATTCACAGCACTCACAATGGCACATACCCTCCCCAATGTCCATAACCCAACCAGCCCATCCCTCCCACTCCTCCTTCCCTCCAGGAACCCTCGGTTTGTTTCCTGAGATTAAGAGTCTCTTGTGCTTTGTCTCCCTCTCTGGTTTCGTCTTGTTCCATTTTCCCCTCCCTTCCCCTATGATCCTCATATCAGTGAGATCATATGACAATTGTCTTTCTCTGATTGAATTATTTTGCTTAGTTAGCATAATACCCTCTAGTTCCAACAATGTCACTGCAAATGGCAAGATTTCGTGGATTTTTTTTTTTAAGATTTTGTTTATTTATTTGACAGAGAGACACAGTGAGAGAGGGAACACAAGCAGGGAGAGTGGGAGAGGAAGAAGCAGGCTCCCCACTGAGCCAGGAGCCCAATGTGGGGCTCAATCCCAGGACCCTGGGATTATGAGCTGAGCTAAAGGCAGACACTTAATGACTGAGCCACCCAGGTGCCCCGAGATTTCAGGTTTTTTTCTGATGGCTGCATAATATTTCATTGTATATATACACGACATCTTCTTTATCCGTTCATCTGTTGATAAACATCTAGGCTCTTTCCATAGTTTGGCTATTGTGGACATTGCTGCTATAAACATTCAGGTGCGCGTGCCCCTTCAGATCACTACATTGGTATCTTTAGTGTAAATACCCAGTAGTGCAATTGCTGGGTCATAGAGTAGCTCTATTTTCAACTTTTTGAGGAACCTCCATACTGTTTTCCAGAGTGGCTGCATCAGCTTGTATTCCCACCAAAAGTGTAGGTGGGTTCCCCTTTCTCCACACCCTATTAATCATTTTTTAAAGTAATCTCTACTTCCAACAAGGGACCAACTCATGATCACAAGATCAAGAGTCACATGATCTTTCAACTGAGCCAGCAGGCACCCCTCTTATTATATTCTTTAGTCCCTTATCTTATTAGGACACTCTATAAAGTGACAACCTGATCTGATTATACTACATAAAATAGTTCAATCTCGGCCATTTTATATCCCCTTACCCTGATTTATTTTTCTTCCACAAACTTGTTTGTGTAGAATTTTCTTCTACAAACTTGTTTAATTTTTGCCTTTCTCACATTATGAAAACTCCAGGAAGGCAGGACTTTGTTTGGTTTTCTGTTGTATTCTAGAACCTAGCACAGTGCCTGGAATAAAAGAGGCGTTCAATAACTATTTGTTTTAATATATTAATGAATCAATAAGTGAATTATACATGCCTAGAAGAATCCTACTATTTCACAGACCAGGTGATTTTCAATTCATTACATCTTTCTTGTTTTTAGAATACTGAGAATGGAATGAAAAAGTTAGAGGCACCAACTAGAGGAACACTTCCAGAATTGTCAGGAAACTGACGGCAATACCAGAATCTTCTGACCTCAGTCTGTTTGGAAGGGTGGAGGAAGATACACTAGGCATAAGAGCATAGGGATTAAGTTGATAAAAACATTCAGAATGGATTTCATCAGGGTCTTTGAGTTAATGATCATGGTAGACAACTCTTAAAATATTTCCCCGGCTTACAATCCAACGTATGGAAACTACCCCATATAAAAGAGGGGGCTATAGCCATTCTCTCCTGGCCCCGGCCCTTTAGACTAAGTGGGATTGTCTGACTCGAGCTGGGTCTGAGTCATTCCCAAGAGTTGGAAATTTGCAAAATAGACTCTTCCTGGATCTAACTCACAGTTCTGATCAACAGCTGTGTTAAAATGCAGATTACTGTGAGTGCGGGGGTGGCTCAGTCAGTTAAGTGACCAACTCTTGATTTCAGCTCAGGTCATGACCTCCTGTTTGTTGGATTGAGCTCCATGTCAGGCTCCATGCTCAGCGCAGGGTCTGCTTGAGATTCTCTCTCTCTCTCTCTCCTTTTGCCCCTCCCTCTATTCTCATGTGTGTGCTCCCTAAATAAAATCTTTTAAAAATGCAGATTGCTGGGCCTTGCTTCAATATTCTAATTCATAAGACCTGAGGTAGAAGTTAGAATTTTTCCATTTTGGGGGCACCTGGGTGGCTCAGTGGGTTAAGGCCTCTGCCTTTGGCTTGGGTCGTGGTCCCAGGGTCCTGGGATTGAGCCCCACATTGGGCTCTCTGCTCAGCGGGGAGCCTGCTTCCCTTCCTCTCTCTCTCTGCCTGCCTCTCGGCCTACCTGTGATCTCTGTCAAATAAATGAATAAAATCTTAAAAAATAAAAAAGAATTTTTCCATTTTTAAAAAGCACCCCCAGTGATCAAAAATGTTAGATCTGGGAGCTAGAGGAATTGTTCTGTCCACTAAAATAGCCACTAAACTGGCAATGGTCAGATTGAACTTTTTTGGAATGCTGGAATCTGATCAAATATGTATGGCAACCAGGAGACAGCTTAACAAAGAAAGATGCTGTTAAATTAAAGTGATGAAATAAATTTTTGTCGGGGGTACCTAGGTGGCTCAATTGGTTAAGTGTCAACCTTCAGCTCAGGTCATGATCCCAGGCTCCTGGGATAGGGACCTGACTCAGGTGGGGAGTCTGCTTCTCTCTCGTTGCTCCCAGCTCTTCCTCTCTCTCACTCTCTATCTCCCTTTCTCAAATAAAAAAGTGAAGAAATCTTATCAGGTACTGACTGATTGCTGAGATAACAGAATAGCGACCTTAGGGACCACACATGACAAAGAATGCATTCCCTGGAAGGATAGATTGGAAAAGCCACTAAACAAACAGACCACTAGGGGCCACACAGGTAATTATAGCTCAGCAAGGGAGGTGTGATGGTTAGTCTTCTGTGTCAGCTTGTCTGGGTGCGTAACATTTGGTTAAACCTTATTCCTTCTGTGTCTGTGAAGGTGTTTCTAGATAAGATTAACATTTGAATAGAAGACAAGCAAAGCAGATCAGCCTTTCTAATGCAGAGGTGCCCCCAACCAACCTAGGGCCTGAATAAAACAAAAAGGTTGACCTTCACACAGATAAGAGGAAGTTTCCTCCTGCCTAGCTGCCCTGAGCCAGAATGGCAGTTTTGCCTGCCCTTGGTCTTGGACCAGAAATATGCCATCCTGGGTCTCTAACTTGCTGATGCAGACACTGGGATTTGTCAGTCTTCATAATTGTGTGAGGCGATTTCTTGTAATAAACTTCTTTCCATATATATATAGGGAGAGACCCTATTGGTTCTGTTTCTCTGGAGAATATGGATTTTGGTACTGAGAGTGGTCCTAGAACAGAAATTTAAAGATGAGTTTCTGAATTGATTCTAGGGGTTCTGGAATTGGCTTTTCACTCTTACTAGACTTAAAGACACTAATGACTCTATTTCTAGTAGTAAAGATTGCACCGATAGTCCATGGTATGATCTGGCAATAGACATATGCAAAATACTGCCACTAGATCCTTTTAATATTTTATTTATTTATTTGACAGAGATCACAAGTAGGCAGAGAAGCAGGCAGAGAGAGAGGAGGAAGCAGGCTCCCTGCTGAGCAGAGAGACCGACTCTGGGGCTTGATCCCAGCACCCTGGGATCATGACCTGAGCCAAAGGCAGAGGTTTTAACCCACTGAGCCACCCAGGCACCCCGACTAGGTACTTTTAATCAACTACTTATAAGAAGTAAAGATCTGAGTGACTGCAGATATGACACTTTTGAACATTCCTGTCAAACTAAGAAATACAATGGGGGGCATCTGGGTGGCTCAGTGGGTTAAAGCCTCTGCCTTCAGCTCAGGTCATGGTCCCACGGTCCTGGGATGGAGCCCCGCATTGAGCTCTCTGCTCAGCGGGGAGCCTGCTTCCCCTTCTCTCTCTCTGCCTGCTTCTCTGCCTACTTGTGATCTCTGTCAAATAAATAAATAAAATCTTAAAAAAAAAAAAAGAAATACACTGAGATTGGCTGGTTACCCCTAGTGTCACTGGACAATGTGGGGGGAGAAAGGGATGAGCGTGGGAATGCAAATTAACACATTCCCTGGTATCTAGTATGTAGCTATGGAGCTGGCAAATGCTTTTCTCTCTATACCTCTCGAGAAGGATCTCCAGAAACAGTTTGCTTTCAGCTGGTATGGTGGCTAATTTTTATGTATTGATTGGATTGGACCACAGGGTACCTGGATATTTGGCTAAACAATTTCTAGCTGAGTCTATGAGGGTGTTAGAGTGTTTCCAGATGAGATTAGCATTTACTCAATACACTGAGTCAAGCAGATTGCCCTTCCCCATGTGAATGAGCACTGTCTAATCCACGGAAGTCCCAAATAAAACAAAAAGGCAGAGGAAGGGAGAATTTTATTTTCCCTGACTACTTAGTTGGGACATAGGTCTTCTGTACTTAAACTAAAACTTACACTATTGGTTTTCTTGATTCTCAGGCCTTTGACCTCAGGCTAATACTACATTACTGGATTTTCTGGGTCTTTGCAAATGGTAGATCATGGGAATTCTCAGCCTCCATAATGGCCAAGCCAATTCTGTACATGCTATTGGTTCTGTCTCTCTGGAGAATCCTGACTAATATATACAACTGGTGAGGCCAGCAATAGACCCTCACTGTTCTGCCTCAGGAATATACCAGTTCTCCAACTCTATGTCAAAATTTGGTTAAAGGAAAATTGACCACTGTCTTAGCCCATTTGGGCTGCTATAACAAAATGCCATAGACTGGGTAGCTTATAAACAACAGAATTTTTTTTTCTCACAGTTCTGGTGGCTCGAAGTCCAAGATCAGACAGACAGCATGATTAGGTTCTGGTGAGATCCCTTTTCCAGGTTTCTGACTATTGAACTTTTCATAGTATCCTCACCTGGCAGAAAGCGAGTGAGAGAGTTCTCTGGGGTCACGTTTATGAGGGCACTAATCCTATTCTAATCACTTTCCAAAGGCCCCACCTTGTAATACCATTACACAAGGGGTTGTAATTTCAACATATGAATTTTGAGGGGTATGAACATTCAGGCCATTACAGTCACTTTTCCCTTCCATGAGCTATCACACTTGTCCATCACACTGATGACATCATGCTAATGAGACCTAGTGAGCAAGAAGTAGCAACCGATCTAGACTTACTGATAAAACATTTGTATGTGAGAGGGTGGGAAATAAATCTGACAGAAATTCAAGGGCCTTCTACCTTTGTGAAATTTCTGGGGATCCAGTGATGTGGGGCATGCTGTGGTAGCCCTTCTAAAATGAAGGGTAAGTTGTTTCATCTGTCCCTCCTACAACTAAAACGGAGGCATAACCCTTAGTAGGACTTTTTGGGGTTTGAAGGCAGCACTCTTCAGTTGAGTGTATTAGTTCAACCTGTATGCTGAAAAACCTGACGAGCTGCTCGGTATGAGTCGGGGTCAGAGCAAGAGAGGAGACCAGGCTCCTCCATTTGGGTCATACTTGGGTCATCCAGCAGACTCAGTGGTGCCTAAAGCGTCAGTGGCATATGGGGAGGGTGTTTGGAATTTTTTGGCAGGCCCATACAGATGAATTGCAGTGTAGACCCTTAGGGTTTGGAGCAAAACTCAGCTATCCTTTGCTGACAACTACTCTCTTTTTGTGAAATAGCTCTTCGCCTGCTCTAGGGCCTTAGCAGAAATGGAATGCTTAGTCATGGACCAACCAAATTACCATGATACCGGCAGTGCCCATCATGAATTAGCTCTTTTCTGACTCAGCAAAGCTATAAAGCTGGGCATGCACAGCAGCATTTTATCATCAAATGGAAGTGGCACAGATATATGATTGGGCCTGAGCAGACCCAGAAGGCACAAGTCAGTTACATGAAGTATCCCAATTGCCTGTGGTCCCACTCCGGTTACATGATTTTCTCTTTCCCTGCCTGTATCTGTGGCTTCGTGTGGAGTTTCCTATAATCAGTTTACATAGAAAGAAAAGACTCAGGCCTGGTGTGTAAACGGTTCTGTGCAATATGTAGGCACCAACTGAAAGTGGACAGCAGTGGGACTATAGCCCCGTTCTGGGATATCACGAAGGTCAGCAATGAAGGAAAATACTCCCAGTGGGCTATACTTCAAAGTGAGCCCCAGGTTGCTCACTTTTTTTGGAAGAAGAAATAAGGCTAGACATGCAATTATATACTGGTTCCTGGGCTGTGGCTAATGCTTTGGCTGGATATAAGGGACTTGGAAGGAATATGATTAGAAAATTGATGACAAGAGAATTAGGGGAAGAGGTATGTAGATAGACCTCTCTAAGTGGGCAAAAAAATGTGGAGATATTTTTGTCATATATGAATGCTCACCAAAGAGTAATCACAGCAAATGAAATGTTAATAATCAAGTGGACAGGGGCGCCTGGGTGGCTCAGTGGGTTAAAGCCTCTGCCTTCGGCTCAGGTCATGATCTCAGTATCCTGGGATTGAGCCAACCATCAGGCTCTCTGCTTAGCAGGGAGCCTGCTTCCCCTTCTCTCTCTGACTGCCTCTCTGCCTACTTGTGATCTCTGCCTGTCAAAAAAAAAAAAAAAAAAAAAAAGAAGTCACCTGCTTTAAAAAAAAAAAAAAATCAAGTGGACAGGATGACCTATTATGTGGATACCAGACAACCTTTTTCTCCAGCCACCCCTGTCATCACCTAATGGGCTCATCCACAAAGTGGCCATGGTAGCAAGGAGGGTTGATATGCCTGGTCTCAGCAATAAGGACTTCCACTCACCAAGGCCAACCGGGCTATAGCTGTACTGTTAAGTGCCAAATCTGCTAGCAGTAATGACCAACACTGAGCTTCTGATATGACACCATTCCTCAGCGTTATCACCCAGTGGTGGTAGGTTGGTTACATTCCATCATGGAAGAAGCAGTGTTTGGTTCTCATTGGAATAGACACCTTGGATAACAAAGTTGTCTTCCTTGCGTGCAATGCTTTCGCTAAAACCATCATCCATGGGGTTACAGAATGTGTTATGTACCATTATAATGTTCCACACAGCATTGCTTCTGGTCAAGGAGCTCACTTGGCAGCAAATGAAGTGTAGCGATGGGCCCATGTTAATGGAGTTCACTGATTTTACCATGTTCCCTACCATCCTGGAGCAGCTGGCTTGATAGGACAGTGGAATGGCCTTTTGAAGACTCAGTGCTAGCTGCATGGCTACTATACCTTGCAGGGAGTGGGCAAGGTTCTTCCAAAAGCTGTATATGCTTTGAGTCAGCAGGGCTCAATCTCATGACCCTGAGATCATGACTTGAGTTAACCAAGAGTTGGACGCTTAACTGACTGAACTTCCCAGGTGCCCCTTGAATAGATGTCTCTTAAAGAAGGTATACAAATGGCCAATAAGCACACAAAAGATGCTCAGTACCAGTAGTCATCAAGGAAATGCAAATCAAAACTGTAATGTCATACTATTTTACAACCACTAGACAGGTAGAATCAAAAAGCCGCAAATAACATATTTTGGTGAGGCTACAGGGAAATGGGAACTCTTGTACATTGCCTATGGGAACATAAAAATGCTGCAGCTGCTGTGGGGAAAAAAATTTGGCAGTTCCCCCATAAGTTGAACATGGAATTGCCATATGACTCAGCAATTCCACTCCTAGGTGTGTATCCAGAAGAACTGAAATCTGGTGTCCAAACAAGTACTCCTATGTGGATGTTTTAGCAGCACTATTCATAATAGCTAAAAGAAAAAAAAAAAAAAAAGGAAACGAGCCAAAGGGCCATCAACTGATGAATGGATAAGCAAGTGATCCATACGATGGAATATTACTCTGCCATAAAAAATGAATGGAGCGCTAAAAATATGCTACATGGATGAACCCTGAAAACATTATGTTAAGTGAAAGAAGCCAGATTCAGAAGGTCACATCTGTGATTACATTTATATGAAATGTTCAGAATAGGCAAGTTGTTAGAGTCAGAAAGCAGACTAGTAGTTAGGTGGATGGGCAGAATGAAGAGTGACTGTTTAATGGATATGCAATTTTTGAGGTGATGAAAATGTTTCAAAAGACTAGAGGTGATGTTTGTACAACATTGTGAGTATACTAAATGCCACTGAATTTTATACTTTATATGGTTAATGATTAATTTTATGTGAATTTTACCTCAATTAAATAAGAGTGATGAGCAAGAGGGAATCTGTGGGGTCTTGGTAAGTGGAAATCCGTATTGTGAGGTTGTGCCAGGTGGCACCAAGTGAAGCAGTGGCATGTGTGTCCCCATGCTTCTTTGTTCCTTTGACTGCTTGAAAATTTTTGGTTCATTTCTAGTGCTTGAAGTTAAGATTTGTCAACGTGGGATACACGTAGTTTAAGCGTTTTCTGCTCTAATAAAGGAGTCTACCTAAAAAGAAAAGGGAAAGGAGGAAGAGAGGGAGGGAGAGAGGATGGAAAGAGGCAAGGAGGAAGGAAGGACTGAGGAGTAGGACATAGCGAGGAAGCTTATAAGTGGCCAACCCAGCCCTCGGAAGATTGGTAGAACCTAGCACCCTACCGCCAATTCCTCCCCATCACTCTCCCCATCCTCCACATGAACAGGCCGAACTATCGTCAATTCCCAGTAACTCGTGGTATCTCTCAATGCCCCGACTTCTTCAAATGCTGTCACTCAGACTTGAATGTCACCCCATTCTTTTTACCTGGCCTGTTATACCTCTTCTTTTTTTTTTTTTTTTTAAGAATTTATTTATTTGACAGAGATCACAAGTAGGCAAGAGGCAGGCAGAGAGAGAGAGAGAGAGAGAGAGAGAGGAGGAAGCAGGCTCCCTGCTGAGCAGAGAGCCCGATGTGGGGCTCGATCCCAGGACCCTGGGATCATGACCTAAGCAGAGGCTCAGAGGCTCAGAGGCAGAGGCTTTAACCCACTGAGTCACCCAGGCGCCCCTGTTATACCTCTTCTATCATGAGGTCCCTTTGAGTCCCAGGCCTGGGTGGAATGCCTGTCCAGGGCCCTTCCAGAACTCTTCACTCACTCCCATTAGAACACTTCCCACATTATTTAACCACTTGTTTTTCCTAATAGGCTATGGGTTCCACAAAGACAGGAGCTGTGGGATGCCTGTCTGGCCCAGTGGGGAGAATATGCAGCTCTTGGTCTCTGGGCCATGAGTTCAAGCACCATGTTGGGTTTACAGTTAAAAAAAAAAAAGATAGGAGCTGTGATTGTTCTGTAGTTGTATTCTCAGTGCATACCAAGTGGCCAGCATGTAGTAGATGCTAAAGAATATTTTTAATGAATACATTTTAAAAATCTGAACGTGGAATATGTAGATTATACAGCAATGCATACTCAAGATCAATGGAATGACCCAGGGTCCTCTTTATAGGAATTAAACAACAGGTGACCCAGAGTAGATGCCACCCTTAAACTAGAGTGCACTGCTTAATGAACAGGGTATGTGCTGAATTTTAATCTTCCCTGGCCCCTTTAGTTAGGTGTTCTTATCCGGTGAACAACCTGCCCAGCCATATCAACAGATCTGCAGGGATCCTTTAAACCAGTGGGTCACAGCTCTGGTCACATATTGGAAAAGGTGTGGGGGGCGCATATTGAAAATACCCAAGCTCACACCTTGGTCTCAGAGATATTGGTCCTGAGACTTTGGCTTAAATTTAAAACTCTCAGGTATTTTGATGTGCTGCCTGGGTTGGGAATTACAACTTCGGACTTTCTGATGTGAAAATTTCAAGCTAGACTCCTTTGCAAACATGTGTTTGCATCATCTAGGCAAGCACTGACATACTGATAGGGTTCCTGATGCAACCAAAATGCTAAATGCCAATGCCAACACCAACCAGCGGCACTTCTACATTTACTTCCTGGGATCTTCACCATTACCACTCATTCCCAGATCAGGTGTGCCCCCAGCCTGTCCCACATTTTCAGGGAGGAACTAATTATGGGCGGCTGAACCACTACACTGGGATTGCAACCTAAGTCTGTAGGAGCAGGAGCTTTTCTTTTTTCTTTCTTTTTAAAGATTTTTTTTTTTATTTATTTGAGAGAGAGAGAAGCAGCGTGAGTGTGTGCAAGCAAGGGAGAGGGATAGAGGGAGATGCAGACTCCCCATTAAGCAGGGAGCCTGATGCAGAGCTCAATCCCAGGACCCTGGGATCATGACTGATCAAGACAGATGCTTAACTGACTGAGCCACCCAGGTGCCCCTGTGGGAGCAGGAGCTTCGAAGGAAAGTTCTTCTCAGTAGAAACCTGGTTGTTTCACCTTGAGAAACTTCACAATTCCCTGCTTCAGTTACTTGGCTTTTGAAATTGGATGATGAGGGCGCCTGGGTGGCTCAGTGGGTTAAGCTGCTGCCTTCAGCTCAGGTCGTGATCTCAGGGTCCTGGGATCGAGTCCCGCATCGGGCTCTCTGCTCAGCGGGGAGCCTGCTTCCCTCTCTCTCTCTGCCTGCCTTTCTGTCTACTTGTGATCTCTCTCTGTCAAATAAATAAATAAAGTCTTTAAAAAAAAAAAAAAAAAAAAGAAATTGGATGATGAGCATTAAGGAGGGCATGTGTTGTGATGAGCACTGGGTGTTATACACAACTGATAAATTAGTGATCAATACATCTGAAACGAAGTATGTACTATATGTTGGCTAATTGAATTTAAATTAAAAAAATGAATGGCATGGATCTATTTGCCAGAAATCTCATGAGGTTTAATGAGCAAGTAATTGTGACATATTCATATATATATATATATATATATTTGTGCAATTGTTAAATAACTTCCATAACTTCATTGTGTAAAATTCCAAAGAAATCTTAAAAAAAAATCACTCCAGTGATTTTCACACAGATGGTTATGAAGCTGCTTCAACAATCTGCTCGTGCAGTTGTCAGGCTTCTCTGGTCCCTGCCTTTCCTGAGTTTTGTTTGTTTAAGTTTTCTTGAGATTCTGAGACAATAGCCACTGTTCTTTAAAAAAAATCTCTTTTTCTCCATTGTAAGCCAGACTGTGCTGGTTATCTGTTACTTGTAAACAAAAAGGATTTTATTCCAGGGAATAATATGTTCTCAAATGTTAATATGGTTTGTACAAGAATAATCTTTTTTTTTAAAAGATTTTATTTATTTATTTGACACAGAGAGATCACAAGTAGGCAGAGAGGCAGGCAGAGAGAGAGAGGGAAGCAGGCTCCCTGCTGAACAGAAAGCCCAATGCGGGCCTCGATTCCAGGACCCTGAGAGGATGACCCGAGCCGAAGGCAGTGGCTTAACCCACTGATCCACCCAGGTGCCCTGTACAAGAATAATCTTAACATATCTTTTTATTCTGAAATAGCCTTCATATGAAGAACTATATTATATGTATTTTTATAATAATCTGCTTCTATAAAAGTGTTCTATGCCCAAGAATGCCAGCAAATGTCATGAGAAACTATGTGTATGGTAGTCCTTAAACTTCAGTGGACATTAGAATCACTTGGGGAAGCTTGTTAAACAGATTTCTGGGTTCAATCCTCAGTTTTAGCCATCTGTGATGGAGCCCGAGAACTTACTTGCCTTTCCAACAAGTTCCCAGGCAATGCTGATGCTGTTGACTTGTGGGCAGTTTAAGGACCTCTGCTGTAGGGATGCCTGGGTGGCTCAGTTGGTTAAGCATCTGCCTTTGCTCAGGTCATGATCCTGTGGTCCTGGGATTAAGTCTTGCCTGGGGCTCTTTGCTCAGCAGGGAGCCTGCTTCTCCCTCTGTCTGTCATTCCCCCTGCTTGTGCTCTCTCTCTCTGACAAAGTCTTAAAAACAAACAAACAAACAAACAAACCCCTGCTGTAGTATTTTCCAAATTCCAAGAAACACCTGGGGAATCTTATGACTTGTGTTATGTATCTGTGGTTACTGGTTTAAATCACATCAATTGAGGTGCCTGGGTGGCTCAGTGGGTTAAGTCTCTGCCTTTGGCTCAGGTCCTAATCTCAGGGTCCTGGGTTCGAGTCCCACATCAGGTTCTCTGCTCAGTGGGGAGCCTGCTTCCCCATCTCTCTCTCTGCCTGCTGCTCTGCCTACTTGTGATCTCTGTCTGTCAAAGAAATAAATAAAATCTTAAAAAAAAAAGTAAATCACATAAATTATCTTAGGATTTTAGGAAAGGTATATTTATTTTTTATTTTTAGATCTTATTTATTTGTCAGATCGAGAGAGAGTACAAGCAGGGGGAGAGGCAGGCAGAGCAGGCAGAGGGAGACGCAGGCTTCCTGCCAAGCAAGGAGCCCGATGCAGGACTCCATCCTGGGGTCCTGGGATCCTGACCTGAGCCGAAGGCAGCCCCTTAACCGACTGAGCCACCCAGGCGTCCCTTAGAAAGATATATTTAAAAAATATATTTAAGAAATATTTTTATTTTTTTGTAAAGATTTTATTTATTTGACAGGCAGAGATCACAACTAGGCAGAGAAGCAGGCAGAGAGAGGAGGAAGCAGGATCCCTGCTAAGCAGAGAGCTCAACTTGGGGCTCGATCCCAGGACCCTGGGATCATGACCTGAGCTGAAGGCAGAGGCTTCAACCCACTGAGCCACCCAGGCGCCCCGAAGAGGTATTTTTAAACTGTATTTTTAAATAATATTTGTATCTTGCTTTTATTATAGCAGGATAAAAAAAATTAACCACAGGTATGTCACAACAAAAAAGACCATGAGTTACCACTTTCATGAGTTCAGGTAGTCTTAAATTAAGCTGCTCCAAAAATTATTCACTTTATCTTCCTAAGAATTCAAGCTTACTCTTCATCTTCCACTTTTTGCTTGCTTTATTTGATCATTATTGGAGTGGTTTTAATTTAAAATAGATCTCAAGAGCAAATGGTATACTCAGGAACATCCCTGCTAACAGATCTATTGTGGACTGCAAGTCACGGGAACACTATCATCTACAAACTTAAGGGATTTTGTAAGCCTTTTAGCAGGGCCGGGTAGGGGGGAGGTTCACAAAAATGCAAAATGGAAGATGTTACTTGTTCAAGTAAAAATTTTAACTTTTGGGGGCACCTGGGTGGCTCAGTGGGTTAAGCCTCTGCCTTCAGCTCAGGTCATGATCTCAGGGTCCTGGGATCCAGCCCCGCATCGGGCTCTCTGCTCAGCAGTGAGCCTGCTTCCTCCTCTCTCTGCCTGCCTCTCTGCCTACTTGTGACCTCTCTCTCTGTGTCAAATGAATAAATAAAGTCTTAAAAAAATTTTTTTTTTTTTAACTTTTGGGACGCCTGGGTGGCTCAGTTGGTTAAGCGGCTGCCTTCGGCTCAGGTCATGATCCTAGCGTCCTGGGATCAAGTCCCACGTCGGGCTCCTTGCTCTGTAGGGAGCCTGCTTCTCCCTCTGCCTGCCTGTCTGCCTATGCTCACTCTCTCTGACAAATAAAATCTTAAAAAAAAAAAAAATCTAACTTTTCAAACTTCGTAGCGTTGTCGAGTTAAAAAAAGAAGGCATGTGACTTGTGATTATTTTTTGCACTCCATCTTTGAGGTAATCTTATTTCTGACCACTTGAATCTCAGCATGCACATGTCAGGAGTGTCTATAAACTTTCCACTAGCTGCATCCATATTGGACATGTGTTTTGGAAACAGACATCTAGTATCTTGTCTGCAGGAGTAAGGTCAATGACTTGTCTGAACTTTTGTCAACGATCCCGAAGGACTTTTTGTAATGGGGTCTCACAATAAAGACTAAGCAGAGAGCCTGATGCGGGGCTTGATCCCAGGACCCTGAGACCATGACCAGAGCCGCAGAGGCCTAACCCTCTGAGCCACCCAGGCGCCCCTGATTTTTTTTTAAAGATTTATTTATTTGAGAGAGAAAAAGAAAGCAAGAGAGTACACCTAAGTAGGAAGGCAGAGAGAGAGAGAATCTCAAGCAGACTCTGCCCTGAGCAGGGATCCTGAAGCGGGGCTCCATCCCACGACCTTGAGATCATGACCTGAGCCCAAATCAAGAGCTGGAAGCTGAAACAACTGAGCTACCCAGGCACCCCTATGCGATTCATTTTAGAAGTTCAGTAGTACTTTCCAGAGAGTGGAAGAAGGCATTAGACACAATTCATTGAAGATATTTATTATAATCTGTTGGCAGCACACAGATAGATATTAATAAAACCAGAACTATGTTTCCACAGAAGTGGGCGATGATATATAGCTCATCTATGGGAACTGCACACATTTAATCATCGTCGTCTTTTAGATGTTTAATCTTCTTCTTGTGCCGCTCAATTTCTTTCTGCAGACGCTCAATTTCCTTTAAATGATGGGTGATCTCCTCTTCATGGTGTTTCTTCAAGGCTGCCAGTTGTTCTTTAGTGCGTGCTCTACAAGGATAGAGTGGCTCTGCATTAAATCCCAATCATTAACCCACAGAGACCTCTAAGCATAACCTACGATACCTAAGGCAAAGAACAGTCCCAATTCCACTAGAATCTGGTTGGTCATCCTCTTCTACCTGCTCAAGCCCCACTAGTGAAAGAATACTCCATCTTGAGATATATTCACCTTAAGACTGACCAAAATGATTCCATTTTCCTGGTGCCAGTGCCTGAAATTTCATTATTTATGAGTTATTCTTTTCAGATTTCTCATTAGAAAACTCAAAAGAGGTGTAACATTAAGTCTCATATACCTTACGAAAGGAACCACCCAGAGATCCGAATCTCTTTTTTTCGGGGTGGGGGTGGGGTGGGCAGAGCAAAAGGAGGGAAGGATGGACAAATAAAGATGTCCTATCTCAATTTACCTAGGGCTTTCTTTGCCTAGGGAAATGCATGGCTCACTGTAAAGGTCAAAATGAAGGGGGGAAAGTACTTGAAGTCCAATTTAGGTCTCAAGAAGGGACATTCAAATATTGGTTTGGGCACATACCGGCCTCAGTTTTCCTTAAGTGTAGAATGTTGATGCCGATTTAGATGGCATCTAAGGGCTGTGCCTTGGTTCTCTGGTATGGCAGGTGCCATGCTGATAGTTCATAAGAGTGAGCAATAAAGGGCAGAAGTTAAAAGCTAGACCAAAGCAGAAGAGGCAGAAGTGAGATTAGATCCACACTGCTCCCCACTGTGGACAGAAGTCAGTAAATGATAATTTAGGGCTAGGAAAGAGTCCCTTGGGCAAACTGCTCTGTACTCTTATGCAGAAGAAATTTATCCAGTCCAGCGGCTGGGCTGGGTTGGGCTGGGCTGGGCAGGGCAGGGCAGGGCTAAAGTCTCCAAGAAGTAGGGGAAGAGGGTTCCAACTAGGAGCTGCTGCCTTGGTTGGAAGCACTCTGGCGGAATTGAAGACTTGGGGTCTAGAAATGGCTGAGGATCTGGAGAGCCAAGAACTCCATGGGGAGGAGAAAATAGAGAGTAGAGGGGTTATGGGTGGTTGAAGGCCGAGGCAATCAGGATCAGGGTGTTTTCAAGTATTGGGCAGTGGGACCTAGACATCTTGGAAAAATCTGGAAGCCATTTTACAAGACCGGGGAGAACTCCGTGGGTGGGCATAAGTGATTCAGTTAGAGTTCTAGAGACCCACGGGTGGAAATGGCTTGGGTTTGGGGCCCCCGAAGTGTTCGGCGGCGCACCGGGAGCGCCCTATCGGTGGTGACAGTCAGGACCTCAAGTGTTGGGGGTAATGGGTTCAGGGCCCGCTAGTTCTATTGGGGGACGGGCGCCCAAAGGACCAGGGAGGGAAGGGTAGGGCCACTGGATTTTTTTTTTTCTTTTTAAAGATTTATTTACCTATTCGAGAGAGAAAGAGAGTGAGAGTGCGAGCGAGAGCGGTGGGGGAGGGGCAGAGAGAGAATCCCAAGCAAATTCCCCTCCCAGCACTGGGCCCGACCCCTGGCTCGATCCCGCAAACCGAAATCACGACTGCAGCGGAAGCCAAGAGTGGGCTGCTCAACCGACTAAGCCACCCAGGTGCCCGGACGATTGTAAGTTTAAGAAGGATCGGAGGGCCCCAAGAGATCTGGACTGGACTCGGGGCTCCGTGGACCTCACCGGAAGTATCGCTCCTCTTCAGCTTGCTCTCTCTTTCCAAAGGCCCCACCTGCCTCCCGGATCGAGCCCGCGCTGGAGTCTGACTGCGGAGAGAGATGGGAACGTCGGTAAAGGTGCGAAGGGGAGATGGAACCCGCGCTCAGGGCTGGGGCTGCGGACACTACCGCCGGCGTACCCGTTCGGAGCTGAAGCCTCGGGCTTGCAAGGCCCTAAAGCCCCCCACGCCCAACCAAATTCGGGCCGCCGAAGTCGCGACAGCCATTGTTGTTGGTGCAGGACCTCTCCAGTCACCCGCGGTCGAGCCTCTCCGCAGGCGCTAATGACTCTGGGAGCCAGGCAGCCAATGGTTTCGATGGAGAGGCGGGATGAGCCCAGGAGTAGCGAATTAGGAAGTGGAGGGGGCGGGGTTCCTGCAGCTCGCAGCGAGTCCTGAGCGAGAGGCGGGCCTATTCTTAGCCAATCACTAGCAAGGTCTTTGGGGCCAACGGCCTGGAGAATAATATTGGAGTTAGGGACACTGAGAAATCCAAATCCGGGCTTTTGGACCCATCAGAGTGAGGACCCCTCAGAGCGAGGGATACACCCCCCTCCCACGATTCCAATCCTGAAGTTGTTATTAAGCACCCAAAGGAAGCCTTACCTTTCCTGGACTACTAGCATCGATATCTAATGTAGGGGTTGGGGGAGGGGGTATGTCCAGGATGCTCCAATTTAGCGTTCTGGGGAAAAATTTTTATATAAGTGTATGTGTATGTAGTCTCTTAAGAGATGTCAGTGTTCTGTTGTTGCACTGACATTTCACTCAAGTCGGAGTTTAAAAGTCACTTCAGAAACTTCTCCCGACCTCCTTAGTCATTCTATTACAGCTACGTTTTGTTCTTTCTCCCTCTGTCTTTGTGCTTTTCACCATTTGAAGAAGGGCTTTGGTCAAGTAGACACTGAATTAATATTTGTAAAATGTATTAATATGTAATCGAACAGGCTTGATCACTGGACGTTTAGCAATGTGATGTAATGAAGTGGAAAAGGGCTTAAGTAGGAGTCTGGGGGAAGTTTTTGCCATGACCTTCCTTTCACCATCTAACAAATGTGAACAAGACCATAGTGGATTATAGCCTTTTCCTAAGTGATTTTTTTCTCTCTGGGCCCAGTTTTTCTTCCTTTAGATGAGAGCGTTGGGCCAGATTATTTTGTGATTATAAAAATATCTTCTTTGCTTTCTATGAAATTGTAGAACTGTTTTTATTGATCATCTTTTGGTTGGAAAAATAGCAGCCCTAGTTTGTATGACTTAAATGATAGGAAATTCCTGCTGGGCACATTTTCAAATGTTTGTGGCAGAAAACTTGGAAAAATACAAAAGCAGAAGGATAGAAATAATAATCACGTTTAAGCTCACTACCCAGTGGTAATAATTTCCTGTGTTTCTAGGTGATATTTAAGTGCCATTCTAGTTTCAGAAATTGATCTATTTTTCAGGAGCTGCTGTTTCTTGATTATCTCCTAGGCTAGGCACTCAATGCAAGGTCTTACTGAGTTTGTGCAAAGGATTGTGTATGGGGCGCCTGGGTGGCTCAGTGGGTTAAAGCCTCTGCCTTCGGCTCAGGTCATGATCTCAGGGTCCTGGGATCCAGCCCCACATCTGGCTCTCTGCTCAGTGGGAAGCCTGCTTCCTCCTATCTCTCCGCCTGCCTCTGCCTACTTGTGATCTTTGTCTGTCAAATAAATAAATAAAATCTTAAAAAAAAAAAAGGAATTGTGTAGGCACTAGGATTGGCTGTAATTAAAAAAAAAAAAAAAAGGAAAATAACCAGTGTTGGTGAGGATGAGGAAGGATGAGGAAAAACTGTAACCCCCATACATTGCTGGTGGGAATGTAAAATGGTTCAGCTACTGTGGAAAATAGTTTGGCAGTGGCTTAAAAAGTTAAATACAGAATTAACATAAGACTCAGCAGTTTTACTTCTAGGTATGTACACTCTGCCCTAAACTGAAAACTGTCACTCAATTACATGTACACACGTTCATAGCAGCATCATTCACAATAGCTAGAAGGTGGAAACAATCCAAATGTGGTATATTTATGTAGCAGATTGTGGTATATTGTGGTATATTTATGTAGCAGAGTAACATTCAGACATAAAAAGTAATGAAAAAAATGACACATACTATATTTTGGATGAACTTTGAAAACACTATGCTCAGTGAAAGAAGGCAGACACAAAAGATCACATATTGTATGATTGGATTTATGAGATGTCCAGAATAGGTAAAGCCATAGAAGCAGAACACAGATTGCTGTAAGGGGTTGAGTATAAGGGGAAATGGCGGGGAGCTACTTAATAGGTGCCAGGTAAACTTTTGGGGTGATGAAACTGTTTGGAACTACATAGAGTTCGGTGGATGCACAACACTGTGAGTGTAATAAGAGATATTGAATTATTCATTTTAATTATATGTTATGTATATCTCACCTCAATTAAAAAAAGAGTAGTTAGCGATGTCTGGCTGGGGGGCGAACCCTTTAAGAGTCACAAGGAAGGGGCGGGGCTAGAGAGGCGGGTCTGTGAGAATCACAGGAGGCTGCGCTTGCGCAGGGGAGTCACGTGGTTGCTGGGCCGGGGAAATGGCGGCTCCAGGAGAGAGCGGGGCTTCGGCTGGCGGAGGGAGCACCGAGGAAGCATTTATGACCTTCTACAGTGAGGTGAACACCCAGTGAGGAGTAGTGGCACCGGGGTGACTCTGTCCGGTCCTACTTTCCCAGCGGGCAAAGGCGGTGGTCTTTCTGGCCTGGACCGTTGGGCGGCTCCTCCTGTCTGGCCTTCGGGAAGGTGGGGGGCTGGGGGTGTGTGTTAGTCTCTGCCTGATAGCTGCTTGGGGAATCCCTGGGGCATCGAAAAAGGGGCCAGGGTCCGACGTCTGCGGGTAGACGACGAGTGTGGCCAACGAAGTGCCAGGGCGCGAGCAGAGGTCCCCAAGTCCGCGGAGTCGGAGCCTGGCAGGGGCTGGCAGAAGCTGGCGTTCTTGGGGGCGACTTAACTGTCTTGGGCCTCATTTTTGTTCTAAACGGAAGCACTCTTCCCTCTTAGTGCTCTGTAATGAGTTGTATTAGTGGTTATTTCTGCCATTCGTGAACGCCAGGCATTATGCATCATGCCAGGTATGCATTATCTGTTTTATAGATGCTGAGATTTGGGGAGGTGAAGTAATTTGCTCTGGGTCCTAAAGCAAATAACAGCTTGGTATCATGTTAGGACTGGAGTCAGTTTGGTCTGAGCCTCGATTACTGTTGCATTTCCAGGGCCTAGGACATAGTAATAGCTTGGTAAATATTTGTTGAATAAGTGAAAGAAAAGCATACCATTTGTAGTCAGAGGACCTTGGATTGGATTTTTGAAAGGTGGTTAATTGGACTGTGGTTGAATTTTTTTCAAGGCATTGATTTTTTAGATTCTCCATTTCCACTTCTGTAAAGCGAAGAGAATATTAAAACGAGTTTTATGAAGGTTAAACGAGTTAGTGTTTCAGAAAGGGTCTAAGAGTTAAAGCTGAAGATGGACCTCTCTGAATTGGCATGGGTTTGAGGAACGGAATTGCGCCCCTCTAGGCCGTGAGCTACTCAGTTCAGCAATATGTCACATTGATCTTTTATCTTTTATTTTTAACAGTGTTTGTTACATAGTAGTTTCTCCAAAGTATTAAATTTAAAAATGGAGTTAGCACAACTTTTATAGTTTGTTCTTTTGAGATGCCCAGTTAACTTGAAAATGTTGATAAACTGGTACTACAATTTATTGACCTCTAAGACTGCTCTGCGGTTGCACAGGAAATTGTTTCACTTACCATCTCTTAGTTGAAGAGAGAAAGAAAAGAAAAAAGAAAAGCAATCCTGGTTTGTTTGAATTGAATGAGAGAAAGTACCTAAAGGAGGACCCTTCAGTCATCATTCAGTCAATGTTATTGGGTACCTGACACATACTAGTGTACTGTTTAGATGCTAGAGGTATGTTGGTGGACAACAGAGAAAAATCCCGTTTTCTTAGAGCTTGCATTCTATAGAGAAGGATAAGCATAAACAAACATGTACAATGTAGTGTCAGGTAGTGAGTGATAAGTGCTATGAGGAAGGAGATAGAGTATAGGGAGTAGGGAGTGGCATGCTATCTTAAAGAAAGTGAAGAGGGAAGATACTGAGAAGGAATGGCTTTTTATGTTACTGAAATTATTTCCAAACTCCTTTTGGCCATAGGAGTAAATGTGGACTATAACATACCAGTGATACATTTTAACTAGTATTACAGCTTTGACAGTGGCGCCAAGGATGTTTTCCTGGCACTGCTTGGTGCTTGTTCTCCTTAGCATTGTCTTTGGGTCAGGGGTTTTTCTTTTTCTTTTTCTTTTCCTTCCTTTCTTTTAAGATTTTATTTATTTATTTATTTGGGTGGGGAGGGGCAGAGAGAGGGGAAGAGAAAGAATCCCAAGCAAACTCTGCATTGAGTGCAGAATGGGACACAGGGCTCGATCCCAGGACCCTGAGATCATGATCTGAGTGGAAATCAAGAGTTGGGTCCCCAACCGATTGAGCACCTGGGCCAGGGATTTTCCTAACTCTATTTGAGTTTGGTAGGCAGAGTTACTTACTCCCATATTACTTTTTTTTTTTTTTAAGATTTTATTTATTTATTTGACAGACAGATCACAAGCAGGCAGAGAGGCAGGCAGAGAGGCCAGAGGAAGCAGGCTCCCTGCTGAGCAGAGAGCCCGATGTGGGGCTCGATCCCAGGACCCTGGGATCATGACCTGAGCTGAAGGCAGAGGCTTTAATCCACTGAGTCACTCAGGTGCCCCTCCCATATACTTTTTTAATGCTGTTTTCAGTATATATTTCAGTGTGATTGTATTTTTCTTAAATAAAAAGTTGTAAATTAAATATGAACAGCACATCTTCCATCATTACAGTGGAAGTTTTTTGAAAGTGGCAGCTGTGATATATTTATGTTTGAATATTCTTGGTTCCTCAAACTGTTGCAGTTAAAATTCTTGTTTGCAAGTTGAGTAGTTGGAAACAAGTCAGTTAACCTCTCTAAGTCTCAGTTTTCTTATCTGTAATATGGGGATAATAGGAATATTTACTGTATAGGATGGTTGGGAGGAATAACTATGTGTAAAATTTTTATATTATTAGAATTCAGTAAATGATAGCTATTGTAATTATTCCCAAAACATTTGGCAAACTGTCTTCCACATGTAGACAAATATTTGCTGAACATGTGAGTAGCTTCTTAAGATGACAATTCAGAGTTTATTATTGAACTTTACTAATAAAGTTTTTATCTCCCTTCATTTTAGGTGAAACAGATAGAGAAGAGAGATTCAGTTCTAACATCCAAAAATCAGATTGAAAGATTGACCCGTCCTGGTTCTTCCTACTTCAATTTGAACCCATTTGAGGTGAGCTGTCTGATGTTGCTGCAGCTTTGTGATGGGGGAGCTTTGCATAGCTGCAGACCGACTTGTGTGTGTGTGTGCAGAACACACACTTAATTTGTCTTATAGTTGGAACTGAGATTTGGTGGTTTTATTGTGAGCCGAGGTTGAGAGGCATAATGTTAAGGAAAATGAGAGGTCTTTACCTTGTTACATATTCTCCATCTTCTACCAACCCAAATATATAGGTCTTCATTTTCAGATGTGAAGGGATAGCTAGCCTTGACCAATTTAGGATCTTGATTAAGTTTGCTTATTACAGCTTTTCTGTTTTACTGCAGTAACAAGTATTAAAAACTCAATGACCAAAAAATGATCATAAGGTTGTAGACAAGCAAATATACTTCTTGGGTTTCCTTAGTTTTCTTATTTTATTTATTTATTTTTAAAAAAGATTTTATTTATTTGACAGACAGAGATCACAAGTAGGCAGAGAGGCAGGCAGAGAGAGAGAGGAGGAAGCAGGCTCTCCATTGAGCAGAGAGCCCGACGTGGGGCTCGATCCCAGGACCCTGGGATCATGACCTGAGCTGAAGGCAGAGGCTTTTACCCACTGAGCCACCCAGACGCCCCATTTTACTTATTTTTAAAAGATTTTTATTTATTAGAGAGAAAGAGAGAGAGAGAGAGAAAGAGATAGCAAGAGAGAGCGTGAGCCGAGAGGAGAGGGAGAAGCAGTCTCCCCGGGAGCGGGGAGCCAGATGTAGGGCTCAAGCCCAGGACTCTGGGGTCATGACCTGAGCCAAAGGCAGGTGCTTAACGTCTTGAGCCACTGAGGTGGTCCTAGTTTTATTTTAAAACTTTTCCTAATTATGAAAGTAAATCATATTTCTTTTTTTTTTTTTAGATTTTATTTGTTTGTTTTTGACAGGAAGTAGGATGGTGGGCATGAATAGGGAAGGGGCAGTGCCAAGGTTCTCATGAGTGCAGAGCCCTCCATTTGTCCAAGGGACCACGATTAGGGATGTATTTGACCCCATAGCCATCTGGGATAAGCTGCTTTTCAGCCATCATGTCTTCAAATTTATCCACATTAAACTTAGTAAAACCCTACTTCTTGGAGATGTGGATCTTCTGGCGGCCAGGGAACTTGAACTTGGCCCTGTGTGGAGCCTGAATCTCTGCTTCTTGTTCTGCAACTTGCTATGGATGGACATGATGACTTGACTAATGTCGACCCTGGCTTCTGTGCCCTGGGGCTTTCCAAAGGCACCCTGCATATCTCTCTACAGCCTAGATTGGAGATAGCATGAGGTCAGACCTCCATGTCCACTGGAAAGGACTGTCTCCAAGGTCCCTTAGGGCAACCCATACAATCAACAGGCTGCATAGCCAAGGAGGCTACTGTTTGCAGCTGTGGCATACTGGACCCCTATGGAGAAAGAGCACAGTCAGCTTAATGGCTGGAGAGATTTGTTTTATTTAAAGATTTTATTTATTTATTTGTCAGAGAGAGAGGGCACAAGCAGGGGAAGTGGCAGAGGGAGAGGGAGAAGCAGGCCTTCCGCTGAGCAAGGAGCCCGATGTGGGACTAGATCCCAGGACCCAGGGACCATGACCTGAGCCAAAGACAGATGCTTAACCGACTGAGCCACCCTGGCATCCCAAGATTTTATTCATTTATTTGACAGAGAAAGAATATAAGCATGGGAGTGGCAGAGAGAGAGGAAGAATGATATGGGCCTCCATTCTGCTCAGGTCATGATCCCAGAGCTGAAGGCAAGTGCTTAACCAACTGAGCCACCCAGGTGCCCCAGTAAACCATATGTCTTACAAAGATTTGAAATATAAAGAAAGCAAGAAGGGGCGCCTGGGTGGCTCAGTGGGTTAAGCCTCTGCCTTTGGCTCAGGTCATGATCTCAGGGTCCTGGGATTGAGCCCTGCATCGGGCTCCCTGCTCAGCAGGGAGCCTGCTTCCCCCTCTCTCTCTCTGCCTGCCTTTCTGCCTACGTGTGAACTCTGTCAAACAAATAAATACAATCTTAAAAAAAAAACTTTTAAAGAAAGCAAGAATAATCATGTGTAATCCCATCTAAGAGAAATAGCCACTCTTAATTGTTTATACATCAGCTATTTTTAATGTTTTATTTTAGGGGCACCTGGGTGGCTCAGTTGATTGGGCAACTGACTCTTGATACAAGCTCAAGTCTTGATCTCAGTGTCATGAGTTCAAGTCCCATGATGCTAGGCATGGAGCCTACCTTAAAAAAAAAAAAAATTATTTATTTATTTAAAATATTTTATTTATTTATTTGACAGAGAGAGATCGCAGGTAAGCAGAGAGGCAGGCAGAAAGAGAGAGCGAGGAAAGCAGGCTCCCTGCTGAGCAGAGAGCCCAATGCGGTACTCATCCCAGGACCCTGAGATCATGACCTGAGCTGGAGGCAGCAGCTTAACCCACTGAGCCACCCAGGCGCCCCAAAAAAGTTTTATTTTAAAACAAGGAGGATGGGGACGCCTGGGTGGCTCAGTTGGTTGAGCAGCTGCCTTCGGCTCAGGTCATGATCCCAGCGTCCTGGGATCGAGTCCCACATCGGGCTCCTTGCTCAGCCGGGAGCCTGCTTCTCCCTCTGCCTCTGCCTGCCATTCTCTCTGCCTGTGCTCGCTCTCTCCCCCTCTCTCTCTCTGATTTAAAAAAAAAAAAAAAAAAAAAAAAAAACAAGGAGGATGATGCACTTCATTCTTAATATTTTAAATGCTGTATTATGTAAAATACATATTTGTGTACATTTCTTTTTTATGATTGATTTTTTTTAATAAAAGTTTATCCTTAAATATACAACAGGATTTAAGACAAAACTTCATTGCAGCTATAGGTAGCAACAGATGCAATGACAAGGAATCTGGATGTTTAAACAGGAATGGAATTAAAGATCATCATTGCCTCCGGCACAAGGAACAGCTTACTTTTTGCCAGTTTTTTTAATTCCACGTGTAGCCAGGGGCCTTTACCTGTGGCCTTTGATTTTAGCTCCTCAAGTTTCTTTTGCTTCTTTTTCTGTTTCTGCTTGAATGCTGTATCTTCCTCATCCATCTTCTTGTCCTATTTCTTGGACTGCTTCGGGAGCTTTCTCTCACCACCTTCACAGCTGGACATGGTGCCTGCCGCCCCTTCCCCAGACCTTGTTACTGGAAGCAGTAGATACATTTGTGAAAGTCTTTATAATTATTTAAGTAACTCCTTTATCGTAGGATATCTAAACTAGTTTCTAATAGTTTACCACTAAATTTTGGCATGAATATTGTTACAGCTTATAAAAAGACTGAGTATTAAAAACCTTTTTTTTTATTTATTTATTTATTTATTTATTTATTTTAGAGATCACAAGTAGGCAGAGAGGCAGGCAGAGAGAGAGAGGAGGAAGCAGGCTACCCGCTGAGCAGAGAGCCCGATTCAGGGCTCGATCCCAGGGCCCTGGTATCATGACCTGAGCCGAAGGCAGAGACTTCAACCCACTGAGCCACGCAGGCACCCCAAGAGTTTTTACATTTTAAAACAATCTCAGATTTGTGGAAAGGTTAGGAGTGTACCGTGGAGACTTTCTTAGACGAGCTAGTACTAAGTTGTCCATATTGCTGCCCTTTTGCCCTGCAGTACTTCGATGTATTTTTCCTATGGGAGGCACTCTCCTGAAGCACAGTATAACCATAAAAATCAGGAAACAAACACCGATAACATTGTTACCATGTAGTTCTCAGACCCCATTCAGTTTGCCTGTTGTCTCAGTAATGTCCTGTGTCGCAAAAGGATCCAGCCCAGAGTCAGCGGTTAAATTTAGTTGTCATGTCCCTTTAGCCTTCAGCCTGGAACAGATCCTCAGCAATTCCTTAACTTTGGTGACCTTACTGTTTCTGAAGATTATAGGCCAGTTATTTTATTTTATTTTTTATTTTTTTTTAAAGATTTTATTTATTTATTTGACAGAGAGAAATCACAAGTAGTCGGAGAGGCAGGCAGAGAGAGAGAGAGAGGGAAGCAGGCTCCCTGCTGAACAGAGAGCCCGATGCGGGACTCGATCCCAGGACCCTGAGATCATGACCTGAGCCGAAGGCAGCGGCTTAACCCACTGAGCCACCCAGGCGCCCTAGGCCAGTTATTTTAGAGCATATCTCTCAACTTGAGTTTTGTTTGATGTTTCTTCAACTGGATTCAGTTTATGCTATGTTGGCAGGGATATCACAGAAGTGATACTGTATTCTTCTCTTTGCAACTTATAAAGTACATGGTATTTCCATTAGTCTTATCCTATGACTAATGATGTTAACTGCACCACTTTAAGAGGTAAAAGCTATGTTTATTCATGAAGTTACTTTTATCCTTCTTTGTAATAACTATTTTATGGGGAGGTACTTTGAGACTCTGTAAATACCCTCTCCTTATCAGAGTTTCAATTTATTCATTTATTAGTATAGATTGAGGGTTTCCTATTTTATTCAGTGTGTTATATTTTGATATTATTTATTTTATTGCTCAGGTTGTCCCAAATTTGGTGAGTGGGTTACCTTTCAAGCCAGATCCTATCTTTCAAAATGTCTTCATCATTCTTTGATTACTAGGCACTCTTTTTTTTTTTTTTAAGATTTTATTTATTTATTTGACAGAGAGAGATCACAAGCAGGCAGAGAGGCAGGCAGAGAGAGAGAAGGAAGCAGGCTCCCCGCGGAGCAGAGAGCCCGATGCGGGGCTCGATCCCAGGACCCTGAGACCACAACCTGAGCCAAAGGCAGTGGCTTAACCCACTGAGCCACCCAGGCGCCCCTGATTACTAGGCACTCTTGTACTTTTCCTCACTCAGCCTAAAATTAATCGTTTCAGTGAGGAGCTCTGGTTCCTTTTAGTGAAGGATGTATTTAGAAGTCAAGATGTGGGTGCTAAGTGTACTCATTGCTGTTGGGAATGTCACTGCCCCTAGACCCTCATGGTAGATAGGGCCAAGGACTGGGTGAGTGTGGTGTGTGTGCCCACACGCTGGTGCATTTGCATACATGTGTATATACATGTATTTGCATCCAATTTCAATCTAACATTACAGAGTTTATTCTTATTTTTTTTCCTTTACATGCTTGTGGTTCCTTTTCATAGTGAGAACTTGGACTCTCCCTATCATAAATATAAATATATATATATATATATTTTAAATTTAATTGATCTCTGGGGTGCCTGGGTGGCTCAGTAGGTTAAAGCCTTTGCCTTCAGCTCAGGTCATGATCCCAGGGTCCTGGGATCGAGCCCTGTATCGGGCTCTCTGCTCAGCAGGGACCTGCTTTCTCTCTCTGCCTGCCTCTCTGCCTACTTGTAATCTCTGTGTGTCAAATAAATAAATAAAATCTTTAAAAAAATTTTTAATTGATCTTCTATTTGCATCTGATCTCCCAGCTGCCATTCCCTCCCTCTTATGAATGCCCTCCTCACGCTTCTTTATTCTGACACCAACACTAGGCTGCCTTACTGAGCAAAAAACCCTTCCCACCATACCGGAGCTCAAAACTCCCATGCCAGCTTACCCTTCTATGTAGGTGCGTTCCTCACCTAGCCCAGGCTCCCTGTGCTTGCCCTCTACCCCTGGGGAGTCCAGCATTCTCCTCATCAAGCAGGTGTCTTTTTACCCTGCTCTGGCTTTGACACCCTGTGTTAGGCTAACTTCCTATGAGAACACCCTCCTCATCTTACTTTGGCTTTAACTGCATGCTCCGGGTCACCCCTGTGTGTGGAGGTATCTTCACTCTGCTCAGTTCCAACTTCTGCGCCAGCCATACTTTGATACAAATGCTCTCTACATCCTGCTTGGGTTCTGACACCTCTTGTTGGGCTGCCTTCTTACAGTGGATGCCCTCCTACATGGAAACCCACCTCACCAAGCACAGGTTTCCCGTGCCAGGCCATGCCTTTGTGGAGATGTTCTTTTTTTTTTTTTTTTTTAAGGATTTTATTTATTCATTTGACACAGAGAGATCACAAGTAGGCAGAGAGGCAGGCAGAGAGAGAGAGAGGAGGAAGCAGGCTCCCCGCGGAGCAGAGAACCCAATGCGGGACTCGATCCCAGGACCCTGAGATCATGACCTGAGCCGAAGGCAGCAGCTTAACCCACTGAGCCACCCAGGCGCCCTGTGGAGATGTTCTTGCTTGGGCTCCTATACTCTGTGCCAGGCCACCTTCCCTTGTGGACCCTGCTCAGTCTCAAATACCCAGTGGTGGCCTCTGCTTCCATGTGGATGCCTTGCTTATCCCCCTTGGGCTCTGATACCCTGTACTTGGCTACCTTCCCATGTTCAGTCTTACCCTGCTTAGGTGTTAACACCTTATGCCAGGCTGCCTGTCCACTGAAGTGCCCTTCTTAACCCACTTTGTACCTCCATGTCTGGCTGCCCTTCCATGTGGATGCTCTTCTCACCTGTTTGTGCTCCACCACTGTGCGACTGGCCACAATTCCCTCTGTGGTCACCACTGTCTTCATCCCAGATGGGCTTTGGCACTGCTCTGGGCTGTTTTGATGCCCCACCCAGAGAAGATGTCTACTAGTAGATGTCTAAGTGCCTGGCCTCACTTAATGTGTTTGTATTGTATTGCTCAGAAAGGGAAGGGGAAGATGGAAAGCTTAAAGAGTACTTTTTTTTTTTTTTTTATAAAATTTTTTTTTTTTTAAAGATTTTATTTATTTATTTGACAGAGAGAGATCACAAGTAGGCAGAGAGGCAGGCAGAGAGAGAGAGAGGAGGAAGCAGGCTCCCTGCTGAGCAGAGAGCCCGATGCGGGACTCGATCCCAGGACCCTGAGATCATTACCTGAGCCGAAGGCAGCGGCTTAACCCACTGAGCCACCCAGGCGCCCTTAAAGAGTACTTTTGAGCCTGGCTGGCTCAGTTGGTAGAGCCTGCGACTCTTGATCTCAGGATTACGAGTTTGAGCCCCATGTTGAATGTAGAGTTTACTTAAAAAATGAACAAAATCTTTTACTTATTTATTTTATTTTATTTTATTTTTAAAGATTTAAAAAATTTATTTATTTGACAGAGAGAGAGATCACAAGTAGGCGGGGGGGGGGAGCAGGCTCCCCACTGAGCAGAGAGCCTGATGTGGGGCTCGATCCCAGGACCCTGAGATCTTAACCCGAGACGAAGGCAGAGGCTTTAACCCACTGAGCCACCCAGGCACCCCATAAACAAAATCTTTTAAAAAAGTACTTTCGATTTGATTTTGGGAAGGGCATGGAGAAGATAATTTGTTTGAGAAGTGATAAAGAATTTGATGGTACATCCTTTCTGTTTAACCATACTCTTAAATTGTATGTAGTACCATGAAAAGGGGACATGTGATCATGTAACTTACCCATTTATTTGTTAAGGTAATCCATGTTTCCTCTGGAGATCTGATTGACAAGAAGTGACAGATTGTTGGGACTAGTATAAAGGCTCGGATTTTAATGCCCTACTAGTTTCTGTGATTCTGGAAGGTCCTGCCCCATAGCTTCTGTCCTGATTATAGGAAGTATGTTTGAGTATATATATACATTATGCATACATATATACATGTTTGCGTAACGTATACAGTTGACCCTTGAACAATGCATGGATTAGGCATGTAAACCCTTGCACAGTCAAAAATGCATGTGTAACTTTGGACTCCCCCAAATTTTAACTGCTGATAACTACTCTTGACTGGAAGCCTTACTGATAACATAAAACATCAGTTAACACATATTTTGTATGTTATATGTATTAAATACTGTATTCCTATAATAAAGTAAGCTAGACAAAAGAAAATATTAAAATCATAAGGGAAAATATATTTATAGTAGTATACTGTATTTATTGAAAAGAAAATCTGTATGTAAGTTGACCTATACAGTTCAAACCTGTGTTGTTCAAGGGTTGACTGCATGAGTGTGTGTGTGTATGTATGTATTTGAATATATACATCTTTACACAAAGATATGCTAAGGTTGACACACTGGGGAAGATGGGACATTGTGTTTGAATGGGCAGGACTCCATGACTACCCATTAGAATATTTGTCTTTTCTATTTTCTACACATGTGCTGGCCTCTTTATAGGGTGGACGTCATTGTCATAGTCTCCTTATAAAGTTGCTTTTTGACTCTAAGTCAGAATCTTAGGTGTTCCTGGTGACCCAGGAATTGAGTGATTTTTGCTTTTCATGCAGCAGCTATTGAGCCATCTAAATGAATCTGATTTTTCTAGAGAGGTAAGCCGCCGGGTCTTCTAGTAAGGAGAGTAATGCAGTCATGGCTGTCATCTCAGTTGTCAGCTGAACTGTGAATGGTCTTCCTAGACATTATCTTACTGAGCAGCAGGCAGAAAAGGGAGAAGGGTGGACTGGGAGTCTGAGGGCTCTTCTCAGAAGTCCTTATACAAGGAGCATTTTTTTCCTTCCTGCCATCTCTGCAGCTCCCTATTTGGACACACGACTAACCTTCAGCCATTACGCAAACATCTTTTTTTCTGTGCTCTGCAGTGATTCTTGGGTTGAGGGCCCTTCCCCACTTTCTTCCCAAAGCTTAGATGAACCTGTGTCCCTGCTCAGTCCTACCCTTTTTGTGTTCCTTATTTTGATTTAACTTAAAGATGCCAGCAGGGAGCATCACTGACTTTTATTTTCTTTCTGTCTTATTAAGTACCTGGGAAGGAAAGGTATTTCTCTCGAAGAACTCTGGTACTTGCGTGTTATTAACAGGTTATGGAGGTCAGATGGGACAGAGACTGGATTCCTGTTTGAAGCGGAAGATCCCAAGGGAGGCTATTACAGTTTGAATTCAGAAACTTGTATAAATGTCAGGTATTTTTGTTAATGTGAGATGATTAGTTAACCCTCTGAGGTCTAAGACTGTAGATTCTTCATTGTAGTATCCCTAAAGCCTGAGACATAGTAGGAGATCAGAAAATTTTCCAAGAATCTGAACAGATCTGTGGGCTTCCTAAGAACCATATTGGTAATATGGCATTTATCTTGTTTGTTTTGGTTTTTTTTTTTTTCCTTGCATTTATCATGTTGGAAGAATTACTTATTACTTGTCTGTTCTTCCCCAGTTGGATGTTAAATTCCATGAGATTAGTAGTGAGCATAGTAGCTAGCAGCCCTTGGTGCTCCAAAAATTTGTACCCAGTGGGAAGCTGGCTTCAGAGAGGTTTAGGCCACAGGGATAGGCCCGCTGTTTCCTTTGTATTTCCACATATGGTACCTCCAACTCTTAAAGATAGGAAAGGGGTTGGATTAGCTTTGAAGGCACGCAGTCAATATTTGTTGCCTGTGATCACATGTGCACTTGTGATACAACTCTTGGAAAAATAACTTCAGGCCGGTATGTGTGTGTTTGTGTTTGGATATATACATACCTCCTTCATTTTTGCCAAATCATCTGAAAGTAAGCTGTAGACTTGTGAGGCTTCATGCCTAAATAATTTACCACACATCTCAGAACAAGAACAAATCTCTGTGTAACCACAACACCATAACGACACCTAAGAAAAACATTAATTCATTAACAAGATCATTCTAATGGAGTCCACACTCAAGCAGCCCCGTTTGTCCCCCAAATCACAGTTATAGCTATTTTATTTGTTTAACTTGGGAACCAGTCAAGGTTTATGAATTGCCTTTTGGTATGGTTAGCTCTGGGTGTAACTTTATTGAAGGCTTTTTTGGTGTGTCAAAGTGGGAAGTTTTCTTTCTCATTCATTATGGACACCTGGGGTCTGTTGGGTTTTGGTTTGCTCCAGGACGTTTCTTTTCCCCAGAACCAAGGTAAGGTAAAATTCTCTTCTGAATATTTGTGTAGGTACAGCTATTTCCCTTTGTCTGTAAATCTTTTATGGTTGCATACTTCCTCTTGAGTGACTTTTCTCCAATTCCTTTCTCCCTTGGGAAGTCATGAGGGGACACAGGGAATCTTGAAAATTCTTTGCTTTAAAGTTCTTCTTTTCCCTCACCCTGAATGAATGTCTGCCTAGCATTGGAGAGTGGGCCTGCTTCTGTCATAACCTTCCAAAGTCTGGCAAATGCAGTGGTGTTCAGCTTCATTGCCTACCAATAACTTCATTACTGTAGGTGGGCTGTTGGAATGTTTTGAAAGCTTGCAATAATCTTGACGTTACTTGTTACCACGTTTTTAAAAAACAGTGCAAGCATCTGACTGAGCTTGGTGGATTACTTTGCAGTTTAATTTCTAGTATGTATTTTTCCTTTCAAGGTTTATTTTCATTTTTTTCCTCTTTGCTGCTCCTCCCCACCTGCCCCTTGCCGCCACCGCCGCCCCCCTCCCCTGCTACTAACTGATCCCTAGTTCTGCTAACTTCAAATGTACTTATTTCTAAATGCCATCATTTCTTGCTGGTGCTTCTCAGACTTGAAAAGATTCAGATCATTTGGGGATCTTGTTGTACTGAAGTGGGGCCTTCTCTTCTGAATTTCTAACAAACTCTTCTCACCCTCTGCCCTTTCAGGACCTTCCTCTGGCCTTGAATACCAAGTAAATAAATACTAGGTGCACTGTTGAATCCATGGACTACACTGTGAAATCATCTGCTTTAATTGTATATAACATTCCCTTCCCCCAAAGCACTTATTATATGGTAATTAAAAAAATATGTTTTCCCTGTTTATTTATCTTTGCATTTCTAGTACATAGCAGTGTGTTCAGCAGATAGTAGCTACTATATAGATGTTTGAATGAATGTATGTATTTGTGGTGCTGGGGTGAGGATCTTTGATGAGGACTGTCTACACCAGCTTACCTAGGCTTTGAGAGGAATGATTAAGTTTATTTTTAAAAATCAAGGTTGCTTGAAAAATACAGGTGCTTCCATTTGGCTGTACCTCAGTTCTAATGAGTTGGAATTAGACTTTTCTAGAGTAGGGCCCAGGCATCACTCACAGGTCTTCACAGGCAGTTCTGATGTTCACTCTGGGCTGAGAGCCATTGGCCCATGTGTTTTACAGATATAAATGGAGCCCAGTAGACCTTTCTGGATTGAAAATCAGGGATCCAGCCTGATTTTTCTCCTTATTGCATATTTATGCTTTTCCCACATTTGCAAAGATAAGTAGGGATGGGTAGGGGGTAATTTCTATAATGAATGAAGGGAAAATGCAACATGATCTGGAAACATGTCTCTGGGTATAAGGTAAATTCTGCTGATGGAATAAAAGTAGCTACTGTATTGAGAACCCTAAAGTGGTGTAATTGTTACTCTGTTACTGATCTGCTCATTTATGTTTCTTTTTAAAAGTATTTTATTTTTAAATATAATCTCTATATGCAATATGGGGCTCGAACTCATGACCCCAAGAACAAGAGTTGCACGTTCTACTGATTGAGCCAGTCGGGCACCCATTTATATTTCTTGAGCATTTTTTAGAACTGTGTGCCAGGCAGGTTCTGAAATGCTGAGTACTGTTCTAGGTGGTGATTATAATATATATAATTACTGGATACCTGTTAAATTCATAAATCCTTTTAATCTCTTTTACAGTGTTGATTTTGATTCTTTCAGGTTCTTCAGATCGATCCTGAAGTGACAGATGAAGAAATAAAAAAGAGGTTTCGACAGGTACAGTACTGTTCCCCTGTAATAGATGGAGCTTGATTTGGGAGTACAGTAAGCACATAATTCTCTTAGGACTTCTATTATGACTTATGGGCCCAAATTTAACTTTTTTTTTTAAAGATTTATTTATTATAGAGAGAGAGAGCATGCATGTGTACGGGTGGCAGGGGGTGGCATGGAAGGGCAAAGGGAGAGGGAGAGAGACTCTCAAGCAGACTCCTCACTGAGTGGGGAGCCCAACACGGAGCTTGATCTCACAACCCTGAGTTCATGCCCTGAGCCAAAACAGAGTCGGACGCTTAACTGACTGAGCCACCCAGGTATCCCTTAGCTTTTCTTTTTTTACCCTTAAGACTTTTTAACTCTTAAAAAAAAAAAAATACACCTCATAGTGACAAAATTCATAAATAACTTCTAAAGACCACGGCTTGCCTCTGACATTCGCACTGCTGGCAGTGGTAGATTTGTTGCTAGGCCGTAAAGCCCGGCGACAGCTGCATTCAGCAGACTTGGGAAGGTTACAGCAGGAGCGTGCCCACTCTCAAGCCAAGGCATGTGGTTGGGAGTGAGGGCGCAGAATAGGACAAATTTGACTTCTGAATAGAATGAATTTCATATCCAAATAGAATCTTTCCAGCCCCTTAATCAGGAGAAATACAATATAGAACAGTAGAATTTAATTCTCTGCCTTCCCAGGGAGAATATGTTAAATGATTTGTAACAGGTTTTTGTTTTTGTTTTTGTTTTTTAAGATTTTATTTACTTATTTTTAGAGAGAGAACACATGCAAGCAGGCCGAGGGAGGGAGGAGCAGAGGGGGTGCGAGAGGGAAAGGAAGGAATCTCAAGCAGACTTCCCCCTGAGCACAAACCCTGACTCAGGCCTCTATCTCAAGACCCTGGGACCTGAGCTGAAACCGAGAGTCAGATGCAGAGCCACCCACATGCCCTTCATAAAAGTTTTTAAATTGTTTAAGATCTCCTTCCTCAGTTATTTTATCTTTTGCAAACTTAAATAAGTACCCAAGAGATACCTGGTTTCGTACAGAGTGCTTTCCCCAGTCTGATGTTTTATAACCTGAGCTTATAAAATATTATAGTAACCTTTTAAAAAATGCTTCCAATTTTGATAGCTGAGTAATCTTCAGCCTTTTCTTCTAGGAGTTAAATAATCATACTCCTTGTAACCTGTCTTTACTGACTGGATTTTCTGTATGTTTCATGTCTTTTTTTTTAAACTTCACCCAACTTTTTTATATCTCTTATGTTCTTCATATTTTAAGAGGACCTAACCAGTGCTAAATATAATTCTCAGTTCCGGCAGGACATACTTGTTTTTAGTTTTGTTTTTAAAGATTTTATTAGTTTATTTGACACAGAGAGAGAGATCACAAGCCGGCAGAGAGGCAGGCAGAGAGAGGGGGGAAGCAGGCTCCCTGCTGAGCAGAGAGCTCGATGTGGGGCTCGATCCCGGACCCTGGGATCCTGACCTAAGCCTGATCATGACCTGAGCAGCTTAATCCACTGAGCCACCCGGTGCCCAGGACATACTTATTAATATCCAGTGTTGTGTCTGCTTCTTTGATACTGTAATTGCCCCCACTTTGCTGACTCATAATTATCTTCTGATCTACTATTAAGCCAAGATGTTTTTTGTCTTTGCCTACCCAGGCATTTCCCATTATATAATTTCCTAGCTTTTTTTTTTTTTTTTTTTAAAGTTTATTTATTTATTTATTTGAGAGACAGAGATCACAAGTAGGCAGAGAGGCAGGCAGAGAGAGAGGAAGAGAAGCAGGCTCCCCACTGAGCAGAGAGCCCGATGTGGGGCTCGATCCCAGGGCCCTGGGACCACGACCCGAGCCGAGGGCAGAGGCTTTAACCCACTGAGCCACCCAGGCGCCCCATAATTTCCTAGCTTTTTATAGAGTTCTACTCTGCACCTATGTTCAGCTTTTCTTCTTTTTCTCTAAAATTTCAAGCTTCCTATTGTAATTCATTAGCAGTCTTTCCCAATTTAACATAAGCAAGCATTCAGATCCATAGTCAGAACAACTATTTATGTAGCTATACAAAGAACTCAATAAGAGTTCTTTAGTCATTAATATGATCTAATAGTTAAGAGTGTGAGCCTTAGGGGCACTTGGGTGGCTCAGTCAGTTAAGCATCTGACTCTTGGTTTTGGTTCAGGTCATGATATCAGGGTCGTGAGTTGGAGTCCCACATCAGTCTCTGTGCTTAGCGGGTGGTCTGCTTCTCGCCCTCTTTCCCTCACCCCGCTCATGCACGCATGTGTGCACTCAGCGCTCCTTCTCTCAAAGAAAGAAAAAAAAGTGTGGGCCCTACACCTGTTTGACTTGAGTTCCAGTCTTGGCCATACCCTTTATAAACAGTTTGAACAAGTTACTTTCAACCTTTCTGTGCCTGTTACCGCATTTGTAAAATGCACATAATGATGATAGTTATATGCTAACTGTTGTCAGTGCGTGTTGGACAGTATGTTAAGTTTCTTACTTGTATTTCATCCTTAAGAACCCAGTAAGACAGAGGTACCTGGTGTTGTCCTGTTTACAGAGAAGGAAACTGGCACAGAGATAGGCTGGGAGAACTGCTCAAGGTCGGAGCCGGAAGGCGACTGAAGTTGGAATTAGAGCTCAAGATTCTGGCTCTCCAGTAATGCTGGATTTAGCATTTGATTCCCACTTGTATCATTCCCCCAACACAGTCCCACTGTTCCAACTAGTCGATTTTGGTCTGTCAGTGACGGTAGGTCAGTGATTCTTAATCCTGGCTGTCTGAAAATATCACCTAGGAGATTTTTGCTTGTTATTTTAACTTTTTTATTATAAAAAACTTAAATTACATTTTAAAAAGGAAGAGTAGAACAGTGAACACCCATATACTCATCATCTGTGTGTAACGGTTCACCTCTTAACTCTATGTTTTTGGCTGAATTGTTGTAAGTTACAGACAGCATGCTACTTTATCCCAAATACATCATCATGTGTCCCCCCAAGAAAAAAAAAAAGGACATTTCCTTGCATTTCTTACTTGTCTTACCTAGCAAAATTAACACTCCAATAGAGGTCTAGAAAGTACAGTTGCCAGAGACTGATCAGAGGTTCTGAGGGTAGAAAGTAGACCTATATTTTTAAAAAGCTTTACAGGGTTGTGAGCGCTTGGGTGGCTCAGTCATTTGGACATCCGACTCTTGCTTTCTGCTTGGGTCATGATCTTAGGGTCGTGGGATCAGGCCGAGTTGGGCTCCAAGCTCAGCAGGGAACCTGTGTATCCTGCTCCTCCTGCTCCCTGCTCGTGTGCACGCTCGCGCTTTCTCTCAAATAAATAAATAAATAAATTCTTAAGGAGAAAAGGCTTTACAGGGTTGGAGCATAGCCAGAACTAAGAACCACTTCTTTTTTTTTTCCCCCAAAGATTTTATTTTATTTCCAGTTAATATACAGCATATATTAATTTCAGGTACAATAGAGTGATTCAGCGCTTTCATGCATCACCTGGTACTCATCGCAGTGTGCTCCTTAGTCCCCTCTCCTGTTTAGCTCATCCCCCTGTACTCACCCCCGCCCCCAACACACAAGAGAACCATCACTTAAAATTACAAGTTCTTTTAGGAAAGAGATCATGTCTCATATGTGCTTTAGCCTCTTCAGTGCTTGGTATAAGGGATGTAATAGGAACCGGGTGCTTCTCAGTTTCTCTTCTGCAACCTCATGGCGTCCTGCTGATGTGAGACTTTTATTTGTTCTTAAGTTTGTGATTAAAACCCTACATGTCTCTCAGCTGTGCATTGACCTTCTGGTGAATTTTAAGGACCAGTATTTCTGCACATTTTATGATATTTATTAATTTGTTGAAAAAGCTTCCAGCTGACAGTGTTTTTTTCCATTAACACCTTAGAGCTTTTGGCACAGTGCAGGTGAAGAGTGACTAAACATTCCTCTCGTTGACAAACCTACCTTTCCTCTTATTTTAGTTATCCATATTGGTGCACCCTGACAAAAACCAAGACGATGCTGACAGAGCACAAAAGGCTTTTGAAGGTATTTGTAAATTTACCTGCTTCCAAGAACTTTTTTATCAATGCTAGGGACTAACTGTTCTTTGTCCTGGATCAAGAAAGGAATGTTACAGTTTTGTCTTCTGGTCATGAAGAAGCTGTGGTTTTCAGTAGAACAATTGTTCCAAAGCAGAATGTTGCTGTTTAAGAAATAGATCTTAACTTTGCTTTGTTAAAACTTTTACGTGCCAAGACTGTTACTACGTAGGATCATTTTTCTTTTTTGAACATAAAAAAAAGTAACTGGCAGTATTTTATCACTGAATTAAATCTAGATGTGGTGTATTTAGTCTTGAGGGTATATTTAATTTTTTCCAAGGCTCGCAAGGAAAGTCATTGCTATAGTTGTATGTTTTTTAAATTAGTTTAACGACAGTAAATAATATAACAAAGTAGGGGATGCTTTTAGATGACACAAGTCCATTTACACTGCCTGAGTATAGTTCAGACTTTCAGAGGGTGTTTGCAGAAACAGTTAATTTCAATGTTTTGCATTAGCTGTGGACAAAGCTTACAAGTTGCTACTGGATCAGGAACAAAAGAAGAGGGCCCTGGATGTAATTCAGGCAGGAAAAGAATACGTGGAACACACTGTAAGTATTTATAGTGCTGCCGTGTTTACAGGAAGTATTAGCAAGCCTTGGGCACCTTGCAGGAGGGTAAATGTTAACATAGCAATACCTACTGGTGTAACTTGTGACCTCTTATCTGGTCTCCGAAAGTTTGCTGTGGTGCTCATGAATAGGGCGTGCCCTAGAGCTCAGGATGTGGAGTGGCTAGGAGGCTGCCCTTCCCTCTTCCTTGCCAGCGCCAGGCTGCAGTGAGAGGTCCTCTCTTGCCCTCTCCTCACAGTGTTGTCACATTACCCAGTTCTGAGAGTGGAAGAGTGGAGCAGCCACGATGAAGATTTTTATTCTTGTCTCTGTGAAGGGGTTGGAACGTGGGCTTGAGAAAGATTGGCAAGGGGTCGTGAGTAAATTTTTTTTAAAAATAGGAGGAGGTGCGTATCCATATTAGTAATAGGGTTTGGGAAGGAGTCAACTAAAATAAGTTCAGTTATAGTTAATTTTATTTTTTTGCATTGCCTAAATCTCCCTAGTGGTGGGAAGTGTTAAGATGGTTTGCATGAGGTAAGAAAGGTCTTTGTTTTAATTTTTTACATGCTGGGCAAGAATTGTAAGGCCATTTGTAAGAGCTGTTTCAATTGGGAGTGAATATGAATGTGACCTTTGAAGTGCTTTGGAATCTGAAACAGAACTGTGTAACCAATAATAATAATAATGAGTCCAATTTAGATGAAGAAAATGAGTAAAACGAGGAGAAAGATGGCCATAACTAGGCCTTGTTGGTCATACGTTGGAAGTGGTACCTTTAGGCCAGATTTTGGTAGAAATCAGAAAAGGACCTGTCAAATTCTCCTTGAATTCTTGTGGTAGTTACTTTTTTCTCTGTATGCCAAAAAGGAGCCATCCTCAGACTTTTTGGCCACGAGGTGGCAGTAGTGTTCTTCTGAGCTTGGAAGGCGCTGGCGTTTCGCTGGAGCAGTAGTGGATGATTATTAGAGTAATGCATTCTTGTGTGAAGGAATATATGTAATTTGTTTTTTAGATCTCAGTGGTGGCCAACACGATAAAAAAAAGTCAGTTAATATGATTGGTTTAAGAGGGTTTCACAGTGAAAATTACAATAATGCAGTTGTTGAAATACCAGAGAACAATTAAACTTAATGCCACAAATTTGGTAGCTTGTTCTAAAACTTGACAAATACATTTTCTTTGCTATAAACACTTAACTACCAGCGGCAAAAGAGAGTTGGGTAATCTGTTCAATGTATCCAAGGTTCTTTGGCTCTGGCCTAGGATCTGATGAGTTGGGGACAAGTTCACTGCCGGTCCCCTTCCATCCTTCCCGGTGGATTGGATTTTAGATGAGGTTTAGAGGAAGGACCCCTGGTTATTAGTTCTCCTTTGATTGCATTGTTGTTGTGGAGGGGGAGGGTAGAGGCTCATTTTATTTCCACATAAACCTTTGGTCATGCCTGTACCTGCAGAAGGTGCATGTGCCATTTGTGTGCAGCTTAATGGATAGTCTCAATTTTTTGATGAAAAACATTCTTTTTAGGTAAAAGAGAGAAAAAAGCAATTAAAGAAGGAAGGAAAACCTACAAATGTGGAGGAAGATGACCCTGAGCTGGTGAGTGAGATTTGGGAAAAGCCACGCTGTCGCCTGAGCTTGATTGCTGGGTTCAAGAGAGGGAAGCCTAAGGAGTGCCTCATATGTGCATTAACATTTTGTTTTAACTTAAAATATTTAAATGTATGTCCCTGCACCTATTTTTAAGCTTCGTCCTTTTTTTTTTTTTTTTTGTCATGGGGCCATGGCCTTTTCTTTCAGTGTGTGTCTGCTGATTGGCGTTTGCCATTGACTTTTATTTTATAAAACACACACACACAGTATCAGCCATGGTTTGTACTTCTAATGTTTTTTGCAGTACGTTGAAACTTAGTTATTTGCGAAGCAAAACTTAGGTATTTGTGAAGCAAAACCCAAGAGCAAAATCCTAGCTATATATGATTCATTGGTTGTTTTGTTTTGTTTTTGCATAAAGAGGAACAGTACCTTCATTGCTTTGCCGGGTAAGGAGGCTGCAGCAAGCTAAGGCCTTCGGAAGTGCAAGCCCACCCGGATGATTTGTTTTCCAGTCTTTTTCGGATGTCTCAACCTGTACCTAATTTCACAGCAGTATTTAATGTATTTTTTTATGATTATTTTTTCTTTTTAAAGATTTTATTTCTTTATTAGAGAGTACGTGCACAAACAGGAGAGCAGCAGGCAGAGGGAGAAGCAGGCTTCCTGCTGAACAAGGAGCCGGATGCTGGACTTGATCCCAGGACCCTGAGATCATGACCTGAGCTGAAGGCAGCAGCTTAACTGACTGAGCCACCCAGGCTCAGTAATACTGGTTCCCCAATGCCAGTATTTTTAGGGACTTAACGTTTATTGAATCTTTCTAAAGCATCCACCCACTTAGTTTTAAAAGGAAACCAGCATTTATTTGTAACCATATTCATCAATTTCTGTGATACTTAAATCTCGTAGTAGTTGTTGCACCTGGCCCAGAGCACTTTGGGAACAACCATACGTGACTCTAACCAGCTAGTAAACGGCTTTCTACCAGCCATGAGTGCTCACTGTGCTCCAGGTGATAATTTACAGAGAAATGGAGAACATTGCTTTATCCACTGGGTGTTTTTTTTTTTTTTTTTAAGATTTTAATTTATTTACTTGATGGACAGAGATCACAAATAGGCAGAGAGGCAGACAGAGAGGGGCAGGGAAGCGGGTTCTCTGCCAAGCAGAGAGCCTGATGCGGGGCCTGATCCCAAGACCCTGAGATGATGACCTGAACCGGAGGTAGAGGCTTAACCCGCTGAGCCACCCAGGCACCCCTACTTACCTTGGTTTTAAAGATTTATATTTATTTCTTGCTAGGGAAGCTTGCCTACAACTCCTTGCTTCAGTGATTTTGCTGACAGTGATTGGCCCTGTCTTCTGTGTGGCAACACTGCTTGTGAACTGTGAGGTCACCTTTTGCACTAGCCACCTGTTTTGAATTTACTCTGTCACAGTATTTCAGTTTTTTCTCCTCAGTCTTATTTTCTCTTCCCTTTCCTTTAATGATCTCTGGTCTTTTTTGAAGACTCTCTTATAAATACTCCTTTGGTCCTCCTGAGTTTTTGAGAACCCTAACTTTTTTAAGTTGTCTTTTTTTCCCTCCCCCGATTATAAAGGAACACGTGCTAATGATAGAACATTTGGAAAAAACAGAAGAATATAAAGAATTCAGTCATGAGTAACCATCTGTCCAAGAGAGTTTGGAGCCTTTAAAGATACTGAAATACTCTTACAGATGCCTTCACTCCTTTGATGTTTGTCCTTATTAGAGTCTGGGGTTTGTCAGTGTTGGCTTTTATTGAGCAGTGGCTGGCAGATAACAGTATTAAAAAGAAGTGACAAATTCTGGGGCTCCTTTACTTCCCTTTCTCTCCGTATATTACTCTTTTTTTTTTTTTTAAGATTTTATTTATTTGACAGATAGAGATCACAAGTAGGCTGAGAGGCAGGCAGAGAGAGAGAGAGGAGGAAGCAGGCTCCCTGCTGAGCAGAGAGCCTGATGTGGGGCTCGATCCCAGAATCCTGGGATCATGATCCGAGCCGAAGGCAGAGGCTTTAGGCCACTGAGCCACCCAGGCACCCCTGTATATTACTCTTTGCTCCAGTGTCTCTGCTTTTGGGATTCAGGCTCTATGAAATCTGCATGATGGATTAGTTTCTATTTTTCTTTGTATTTTGGGGGGGAAAGTTTTAAAGATAGTTCTGTTTTCTGTCTTTTTTTTTGTTGTTATTTTGTTATTTTCTGTTTTCTGTCTTGTGTTATTTTTTTCCCCATCTGCACATTACTTAGAGTGTAAGTCCGACTATAAATGAGACCCAAAAAGATGGTGGTTTGAACAAGACAGTGATTTGTTTTCTGTCCTGTGTAATACAGTCTTTGGGAAGATGGCCGCTGGCATGGCAGCACTGGACCACGTGTCATCCAAGGACTCATTCTCCTCTCTGTGGCTCTGCCAGCAAGGATGCTGCCCCCTCCTCAGTCCAGAGTGTGTCATCACCTCACCCATGTTCCAAACAGCAGAATAGAGGAAGGGGACAAGGAAGGATTACATGTACTCCCTCTAAGAACATTCTAGGAAATTGCTGCATCACTTCTCTTTATGTCCCATTGGCTAAAACCTAAGTTACATGGCCACACCTAGTTGTAAAGAAGCCTAGGAAATACAGGCTTCTGTGTTGGGTGACCAGGTACCTAAAGAGAAGGGATTTTACGTGGAAGGAGAACAGGGGATGGCGGGTGGGGGACTCGTAACTACTAGCTCGGACAGTTCCGCTGTAGTCAGTAACTGACTCCTGAAATGGGTCTGCTTGGTAGCAACTTCTAGTACCTGGCTGGGAGCCTGGCACAGAGTAATTTATAAGATATTTGTAAAAAGAAAGAATGAAAGTTATTTTTTCGAGGTTCTTTGGAAGAAAGGGTCCTCCCACATGGTTGTGATAAGCAGGTAGAAGTTTTTTTCTCTTTGGTATTTTACACCAGAGCGAGTTTCTTACGTATCATCCTCATGGTGAAAGTGGAAAGATCTCCTAGGCGATTGTGATTTATCTCCCAGGAGAGAGCATCATCAAGTAGTTCTCTCTGAACTCTTTCTTCCTTGCAGGTTCTAACATGCTTTTTGTCTTGGGCTCTGTCTAAAAGTGCTTGATTGAAGTTACTGGTAAAATACTGACTTTTACTTTCTTTCGTTCTTAATTTTCTTGTAGTTCAAACAAGCAGTATATAAACAGACCATGAAACTCTTTGCCGAGCTGGAAATTAAAAGGAAAGAGAGAGAAGCCAAAGAGATGCATGAAAGGTATACATCAGACTATTTATTTAATCCATCTAATAAATACCTAGATTAACCAAAATTGGTCTTTGGGATTTTCCTAATGAAGGATTTTTCTAATCAAGGAATTACATAGTATATCATTTAAGAAACTGTGTAAAATAGTTATATGAAGCAGCCAAACTTTGGAATCCCTAGGGTAAGAAATTGTCTCTTACTTTTGGGAAATATTGAATAGACCTGTCCTTAGGTAGTTTTTAATCAAGAGTGCTGTGTGTTTTCTTCCTGATTTCCTGGAGTTTATAAAGTTACTTATTTATTTTTTAAAGATTTTATTTGTTTATTTGACAGAGAGAGACAGTGAGAGAGGGCATACAAGCAGGGGAAGTGGGAGAGGGAGAAGCAGGCTCCCCAGTGAGCAGGGAGCCCAACGTGGGACTCAATCCCAGATCCTGGGATCTTGACCTGAGCCAAAGGCAGATGCTTAATGACTGAGCCACCCAAGGCGCGCCAGTAGGCAATTACTGAGGCCAGAATCTTTTGTGTGACTAGTGGCTGCAGCTTTGGCGAGTCTGTATTATTTACTGTATAGTGTAATCACTTACAGTATATTTATTGTCCCCAAGTATGATTTCCTTTATCAGAAATATTGAGGTTAATTTGATTTATGTATTTTGTATTGTTGATTAGTGTTTAGCAGTAACCATGTTTTGCTAGTTGAGGTTGTGTGAAATGTCCTTGTTTTGGGTTTGGGTCTTGTCCAGAGATCCTGTTGAGTAAGAACCTCTGCTGTTGTTACAGTCATTCAACTGAAGTAGGCCGGCCTGGGTTTTCAAGACGGCTTTCTCCCAGACTGAGCCCCGAACCTATAGACAGAGCCCATAACCTACGATTGGTGTTGGCTCACCTTGACAACCTAACACATCTGTCCGTGTAACAAGGGTATTTATATCCTGCCCTGTAGCTTTGCCCATGGCCCATCTGTGTGCTTTAGAGTAAGACATTCATGAAAAGGCTCTGAGCCTTCTCCAGACAGTCATTTTTATAGAACCCTAGGGAACTGATTTACTTTGTATACCTGTTTCTGTGGGGAGATTGCTTAACCTGTATGGTTAAAAGAATCTCTTAAGTATCACATCAATACTCTGGTCTGGTTCTTCCTAGGAAGCGACAAAGGGAAGAAGAGATTGAAGCTCAAGAAAAAGCCAAACGAGAAAGGGAGTGGCAGAAAAACTTTGAGGTAAGTTTCCAGGGTGGTTAGGGATTCTCATTCCAGACTAAGAAAACTTCCCAGCATCGAGACTTGGTTCCTGGGGCACTGCCAGGACTGACTGGGGCAGAGGAACAGAGAAAGAGGAGCAGGAGCTTTGGAGGACGAGTCCCAGCTCAGCTGCCTGTGCGCTCTCTAGCCTTGGTAAGGGCAGGAAGGGTCCCTGAACAGCGTCTTAGAGATTATGGAACACACAGCTGCCAAGTGGGCTCGAGAAAAGTGCTTTGCACGTTTAGATCAGGCAGTAGTCATGGAGTGGTGCCCTACTTAAGAGGTCTGTTAGGAGAAACTGGAGGCTCTTGTGACCCTGATATCCCGGCTTTTGAACTTGACTCCTCTTTAACACCCTGGTTACATTTTTCAGGTACACAGCCAATTTCCTGAATTGAGCCATGTTCGGTGTCTTTTCTTCTGTAACATTCAGATCCCAGGCTAGGGACTGGTTAACCAGAGTGGATGACTGTTTTCTGTCCCCCTGCTTGTATGCAGGGAGAGAGAGTGAGTAGGTCTCCTGATAAGCCGGGAGAGACCCTCGTGACCCTCTCAGCATAACTGGCTGGTCACTGTGCTGGCTTTGAGCCTCTGTCCAAGGTTTGTGGGGCCGAAGGCAGGTGCAGTGCAAAGAGCGGCCGTACTGCTGGCTATGTGTATGACCTTGAGAAAGTGATCTGACCTCCGAGCCGCAGGGTTGTCATTTGTGAAATGGTAGCAGCGCCGCCTGCAGCAGACAGCTGGTTCGTGGGCCCTGGAAGTAACCGCTGCCGACTCTCTAGCCCTGAGGTCCCCAGCAGATGTTGTGATGATGTCGTCCTCTTCTTCTAGCTCACAGCTGGTCCTGCTTGCTGGGGATGGGATGCCAGTTTTTGTGGGCCTGTGGAAGTGGGAGGAAAGCTCTGCTTGTGGTTTATTCCAGTGGGCTGAGCCGGGCTGGGCTCTGGGGATGGCAGAGCAGGTCCAGGCCCATCTTCTCGTTCACTAGCTCCCTCATCCCAAACCTCTTTTGTGCTCAGGAAAGTCGAGATGGTCGTGTGGACAGCTGGCGAAACTTCCAAGCAAATACAAAGGGCAAGAAAGAGAAGAAAAATCGGACCTTCCTGAGACCACCGAAAGTAAAAATGGAGCAGCGTGAGTGACCAGCTGGGCTCACCGCCACAGAACCTTCCCCCAGCGTCTCCCCTCCTGCTTCGAAGGACTCATTCTTTCCTCCCATTGCCACCCCAACATAGAGTAGTAGTTGCTTTTCGTCCATTTTGTTTTCAATACAATTTAATATCAATCAGAGTAATTCTTTTGTACATTGAAATGAGGGGCTCAGTTAAAAATGAAACCTTCCCCCACCCCCTACCCCTAGATCAACCAGGATTGGAAGGTGCCACTGTGAGTGTTACCTTCTCTTCCCACAGCCTGTAACTTAATGTTTTGTACTTCACTGAATTGTGATGGTTAGAAACTTCGTGTATAGTTTGTGGAAATTATCCAATTAAACATATTGCTTAAAATGGTGTTGCCGTGACTTCAGGGACAAGCCTGGGCCCGCCCTAGGAACCCCCTTCGCTTCAGTTGCTTGCTTCTGAGCGTTGCATCCTTTGAAGCCCCAGATCAGACCGGGAAGGCAGCCGCTCAGCACCCCGACCTCCCGCGGTGTTCGGCATGTGCTCTCCCTTCTCACTGACCATTCTGCGTGGCATGAGGCTCCAAGCCACCCAAACCTGTTCACTTTCCAAAGAGCTAGCCGTCTCCACCCAGTATTGTTGTGTCCTAGCCTGTCTGCATTCGTTAGCGGTCATATTCTGTACATGTAATAAATTTTTATACCCTAACCATCGATGTACTCTTCCTTAGGTACTACTCCAAGGGTGGGGCCCTTGGCCCAACTCTGAAATGCTCTGGGGTTCCACAGAGCTGCTCCTCACTGCTCCCTGCCACTTAATGGCTGTGCCTTAGTTTCTTCATCTACAAAATGGGAATGTAGGTCAGTGTGGCAGCTTTCAGGGAGGGTCAGCGACGGCATATATAAGTTTGCCCTCGTGGTGCTCAGAGGGTGTTGCTGATACACTGTTAGGTGTAAAATGAGTTTGCTGATTATGTCAAGAATTAAGTGAAGTAATATATGAAAGTGCCCAGCTTGTCGTATATTCTCAAACGTCCTGCTGGCTGTGAGACAGAGTCCGTTCCTGGGATGGATACAAGGTGGAAACAGAAGGACGACACCTAAACTGTGAAGACAGGAGAAGCTGGGTGACTTAACTACATGGGACGCTATTTTTGTAGATAAGCAAAGAGGTACAGTAATCACGAAAGCACACTGTCTTGTATCGAGACACTGCACGTTTGACTTGCTTCCCTGTGGGAGGGGACAGAAACTGGGGTGTCTTGCTGTCCTTCCGAGTGCAGCTAAGCAGTCGGACATCACAGATGAACCTGAGCACAGAGTGGGGGTGTGGCTCTAGTTGGAAGCAGACAGAGGTAGAGAGGGGCCCATACTCTGTCACCCTGCTGAGTGACACAGGTCCGGAGGGAATGCAGACTGCCGTGTGCAGGAAGCAGCAGTGTCTTCTCGCAGCCAGGCCAGACGCAGCCTGCCTCACTCCCGGATGTGTGTGGACACACCCGTCCCTTCCTCAGGGGTTCTGTGGTTGTCCTGCTTCAACTGTTTTTGCAAGCTTCCGAGGGCTGGGCCTGGGCTTTGCCCCCAGGGAGCTTGTGGCAGCAATCGGTGGGTGTCCTTGCATTCGACAGATGGGCTGGTGTAGAAATAAAATGTGAACTCCAAGGGGCCCTGCTGCCTGCCTCAGACTGCTGGGGCCCATGGGTGAGGAGGCAAGTGCAGAGATCATGAGAGGCACATGTGGCTACTGTTCCGAGGAGGGGGCCCTTGGTCCTGTTCTTACCAGCCAAGGCATGTTTCCTGGAGGAAGTGACATTTCTTTTTTTTAAGATTTTATTTATTAGGGGTGCCTGGGTGGCTCAGTGGGTTAAAGCCTCTGCCTTCAGCTCAGGTCAAGATCCCAGGGTCCTGGGATCCAGCCCCACATTGGGCTCTCTGCTCCATGAGGAGCCTGCTTCCTCCTCTCTCTGCCTGCCCCCCTGCCTGCTTGTGATCTCTCTCTCTCTGTCAGATAAATAAATAAATTTAAAAAAAGATTTTATTTATTAGAACAAGCAGGGGGAAAGGAAACAGACTCTCCACTTGAGCAGGGAGCCCGATGTGGGACTCCATCCCAGGACCCTGGATCATGATGACCTGAGCCCAAGATGCAATCAACTGGGCCACCCAGGTGCCCCAGGAAGTGACAGGGGAAGTGACACGTCTGATGCATCCGTTAGGAATGTTTCCAGCTGCATGGAATAATTAGCAAAAACAAGCAGGGGAGTATTTTGCTCATGAAGTCTGGTGGCAGGCAGTTTCCGGTCTCGGTTGCAGGCCCCACAGTGCTACCAAGGAACCAGTCCCTTCTGTGCTTCCCCTCCATTCTCTCAGCAGGCCTGTTATTTTATCCGTGCCTAATCTCATAGAAGGTTGTGGCAGCGCCACACCTCATCCCAACTGCGAGCAGAAAGAAGTCATCCAGGAAGCAAAATTTCCCCCCAAACGTGTCATTCTCTAGAAAATGAATCACATGGCTACCTCCAGCTGTAAATTTCAGAGAATGGCCAGGGAGAATGGGCAGGCTGCAGACCAGGAGTTGCCCCTCGGGAGCGGGTGCCTACCGTTCTCAGTGAAATTTTGTTGGTGAGGAAGGAGGAAAGGGAGATGGACTGCCAGGGACTGCCAAGTGTCTCGCACAGGTGGGCTAGGACTTGAGAAATGCTGTTTTAGGTGGAGGGCACAGTGTGCAGAGAGCCAGTGGGGTCCGATGCTGTGCTTGTGATGAAGTTCTAGAACCTAGGTGAGGTTCGGTGGGTTGAGGTCCGGAGCTGATGACAAAGAATTCTTGAGACATCTTTGGTGCAAAATGGTGGTTTATTAAAGCACGGGGAGGGGCGCCTGGGTGGCTCAGTGGGTTAAGCCGCTGCCTTCGGCTCAGGTCATGATCTCAGGGTCCTGGGATCGAGGCCCGCATCGGGCTCTCTGCTCAGCAGGGAGCCTGCTTCCCTCTCTCTCTCTCTCTGCCTGCCTCTCCATCTACTTGTGATTTCTCTCTGTCAAATAAATACATAAAATCTTTAGGAAAAAAAAAAAAAAGCACGGGGACAGGATCCGTGGGCAGGAATTGCTGCTGCCCGTTATCCTAAGGAGTGGCTGGTTATATATACAGGAGTTGGGTAGGTGAGAACAAAGGGGGTGATGTTAGTCTCTAAGGAATTTTGGAAGCAAGGTCTGCGGGACCTTGAGGGGCTAGCTATTGTTGGGAGAAAGGTTATTTATTACTAGTAGTAAAAATCTTCTTGTGAGTCCCTTTAGATGTGTATCAATGGGCCATATGCTTGGGAATGATTCTCGACACTATCTTGGAGATCTAGAGATAAAGTTTCACATTTCTCCCATCAAGTGTCCTTGTTAGTGAGATTCAGGTTTAGAAGAAATTTAACTTTATTTAGGGCTTGAGGACCTGAGTTATTTGCTTCTGGAAATTGTGCTATTGATAAGGTAACTTCTTTGTTTGTAGATCTCTAGGACATTTTGTAAACCAAGGGAGACTCCTGTCTTGTAAGATCGTGATTTCTGCAAGTTAACTCTTTGTTTCTCGCTTATGGCAGTCAGGGGTGCCTGAGGAATGTCACACACATTACCGAGGGGAGTGGGTGGAGAGGGGGTGCAAGGTGCCAGCTTTTGCTTTGTCCTCAGCCAGGCTCCTGCTCCCTCATCATTCCCTTCTGAACAATTTTGACCCTTAAATCTTTAAGGTAGTTGAAGGTGGAAGGTCTCATCTTCTGTAACTTCTTCCTGCTGCATAGGGGCATAGAGCTGTCACTACCTACTCGGGTCAATATTGATCAGTTGAGGACCGAATAGGGGAGTTCCGAAAGACAGAGGCAGCTGAATCCAGCGCTGACAGTGAAGAGGTGTCTTTGCTCGTGTTAAGGATCATCTGTCGTGGTGAAGTTATTGCAGTAATGGAGTCTCGGCACCAACTAGAGAAACACTGAACAAAGCAACATATTAAGATTAATAAGGCGATAAAAATGAGAAGCCCGAAAAGGAGATTTCTAATTGTTGGCCATAGTCCTCCTTCAAACCAGGAACTTAACCATTTACTGAGAGAGAGAGAAGGATCTTGTAGAGCCTTAATCTGGGTATTCATATCTTTTGTTAGTCCTTTGACATTTTTGTGATAGTCTGGGATGTACACACAATATTCTGTTTTGATAATTGCGCATGTGCCACCCTGTGCTGCTGTCAGGACATCTAAGGCCATCCTATTTTGTAGGACTGCCTTGCATATCTTTGAGACTTCAGTATTAAGTAGGGAGATGCTATTTAGTGAATCACTGAGTGCCTTTGTAGTATATTTATTAAGGGCTTTTGTATGCTAAATGACATCCTCTAGTCCCACAGATGGAGCAAAAATGGATGCTAAGTGATCATACCATTTAAAAACAGATCGAGTCCATCTTTGCTTTAAATTGGGGAGATTAGCTGGAGTTGTAATGGTTTTAGTAATGCGCCCATGAATCCAGGCAAATCCTAAAGTTCAGCGACCTATCCACCCTGGAGGAAGGCAGGGCCACAGGTTAGTTCCACATATCCAGTGGGTTCTGTTTGGAGCTGACCATCTAATGCCAGGTCGCCTTACCCAATCAGTAGCAAACCAGTCAATAGCCTGGAGTACTATTACTTGGGAACACATTTCTAATGATAGCCATCCTAGATGTCGTGTGTTATTTGCCCAAGTATCATACGTATGATTTTTTTGTTCCCAGCATAACAGGGGCATCTTAAATCTGGCCAACTAGAGTAAGCAAGATCAATAACCTCTGAACAGTTTTGCTCTATAGAGAAAGAAGTACAGTGGTCAGGTTCAGGCATACAGGTAACTAGGTTTAAAGTTTGACAAGTTTTAAGTATTATTTCTGGCATATCTGTAAGTATAGCCCAGTATTTAATAAGTCAGCCTCCATCATCCATTGGTGGCCTTTGGCTTCTAAGACAAATATGGACCTGATGTGAAGTCATTACAGTCAGGGACTGTCCCATAGTGAGCTTTGAGGCTTTTTTTTTTTTTTTTTTTTTTTTTTTTTATGAGGAGGGCTGTTCTATGCTTAGCTAAAGCATCTGTTTACAATGTTGAGGTGTCTTCTAGGATAAATATGACTAAGGGATGAAACCATTAAGTAGCCCTTTGAGTGATCCAGCTTTAACAATATCCTGAATACAGAGGATCACTGGCAAGTGGGAGAAAACTTGTCAAGAGATAAGGGGAGTCCCCCTGCATCATCTAATCCACTCATAAAAAAAGTGGGGTCATCCATTATCTCCACAAGTCCATAGTTAATCCTATGGAGTGCTATATGCTGGCTTTTAGGTAATTTCATTATTCCAGCCACACACAAGGTGATAGTTAAGTTATACAATTGTAGGGGAATCAATCCCATTTTCTAGTTGTTTAATCACGTGCCATGGGGTCTTGTTATTATCCCCATGAAAAATAAGATCGACTAAAGAAGCTATTTTGCAACTTCTCTGAAGTTTACCTCAAATTGTTTAGCTTAGGTAAACAAACATTTAAAGACAATCAAATCTAGAATTTAACATCCATAAAGGTGTGTTATTAAAACACTATTTTTCTAAAATAACCCTCATTTCCAGAGATAGCCAAATCAGGACTAATTTATTTGAGAAACAAGTCCAGTGTTAACAAACTTGGCCTAATTATTTACATAAGCTCAGCAAGAACAGTTGAGTGTGATCATATAGATCTTTTAGAATCTTCTTTGCTGGAACTTTTTATAAGGAATCTCTAGGTTGAACTTTTTAGTAGCCTCTCCAGGCCAGAAGCCAAGCCACATACTTGCCATCAGGCATGCCTGCAATACCTGTCTAGTTGGGTGAATTCCTCTTCCTGAGACTCTGCACCAACCAAGGAGTGACATTCTTTACTCACCTGGTGAGGCTGCTGGGAACTCTGTAAGCAAGGTATCAGTCCAACAGTTCCAAGGGGCTTTATGGCTCCAGGTTTCATAAAGTCAACCTTAGTTCCTTTAAGCTGTCTGGTCATATCTGAGTCTATGCATGTCTTTCTCAAATATGACATTACAGTCAAAGGCTTGGTAAAATAACCCATGTTTCCAATGGTGTCCTGTTATAAGGAGAACAGATTCTTATTGAACTTATGCAAATGACTGATTGCCATGGAAGAAAGAATACTTACTGAGACCTTTTGGTTTCAGAGGGTTCAGATAGAAAAGTTGAATGCCTTGATTCGTTTACAAATGAGCACTTTTACATCTCTGTAAGTTACAGATAACTTAAGAAAAAGTATCCCTAGTCTGGAAGAGCAAACATTAGAGAACCAGCAATGTCTAAAATAAGACAAAACATTAAGAGACACAACACTATAATCTTTTAGTTCATTTAGTCCCATGTTACTAAATCTGGTGAATGCAGCTTTAGTTAGTTCTGCAAATTCTAACCCATTTAGTTTAATATATTGAATACCTGTATTTGTCCTGTAAGTACTTTATATGAATCTCCTTGAAGATAAAACTTTTACAAGAGAATCAAGACTTAGTTCAAGATTTAAATCTTGGGGAAGTTTGTTAAAAACTCTTTAAAGCACCTGCTTAGGTGGGATTAGGGATGTTACAGATCTGATAAAACAAAACATAGAAACTGGTTTTTTTGGGCAGGCAAAGAGAAAACCATTTACATTTTCTTAACAGTAGATCAATTAATGTAAGAAAACTTTGTCCTTTTGAACAGAGAGAATTTCAGTCTTATACCAATGTACCTTTAAAACCCATTCATTTTAATCTTAGTCTGTCCTGAACTTCCTAAATTCCATTCCAAAGATTTGCCTTCACAAACCTTCTACAGCTTTCCTTTGCATTCAGGTTTTGTCCCAAGCCATTTCCTTCCAAACAACCATCTCATTTAGGACAAAATCACCTTTTATCTTTAATAAAACGCATTTCTATTCCTTAAATCTTTCTTTTTTTTTTTTTTTTAAAGATTTTATTTATTTATTTGACAGAGAGAGATGACAAGCAGGCAGAGAGGCAGGCACAGAGAGAGGAGGAAGCAGGCTCCCCGCCGAGCAGAGAGCCTGATGCGGGGCTCGATCCCAGGACCCTGAGATCATGACCCGAGCCGAAGGCAGTGGCCCAACCCACTGAGCCACCCAGGCACCCCAATTCCTTAAATCTTTCTTATATATCATCTACTTTTCCACAGAGTTGTTTCCCTTATTTCCATCAGTCTTAGTTACACTAAGCAGAATTTTAATTTAAATTTAATTTAATTTTAATCTCTAGTGAAGACTAAGTATTAATCAATTGTGAACTATTACAACAGAATTCTTCAGATGGCAAATTTATGAATCAGTTAAGTGTAAAACACGTTTACCAACAGATTTAAATACTCTTAGTTTCTTTGCAGTAAGAAGTCAAAAGCACAAACCTACATCTAGTAATTAACGACTTAGCATTTTATCTTGTTTGGTTAAGACCTAGATGTCCATAATTTAATTCCATTTGTCATCCAACCAAAACTTTAAACTTTCAGGTTACCAAAGACTTTGAAAGCTGTCTCAGCAATTACCCATTAAAACTTTGAGACAGACAATTAACCATCAGTTTAGTCATTTCTTTGCTAACAAATTTCAACAAATAACATGAGCTTATTTAACCTTCAGTAAACTTCGAAGTTTCACATTTACTGCTGGTAACTTAAAAGACTTGTCTATCTTACTTAAACCAAAAAACTTAACTTAGTTCAAATACTGCTTTAAGTTCCACCTGGGCCCACTCCACTTTGAATGTTTACCTGAGACATGGGTGGAAGGTTCTGGAGTGGGGGGTGTTAGGTCCAGGGGCTGCTCTTCTTGCTTCTTGACAGTGAAGAGAGAAGGAGCCACGGTGCATGATCTAGAGACTGGTCATGCAGGCTGCACGCACGTTGGTGCAGAAACACGAGAAGGGGGAAACAGAGGAAACAAAGTACTGCCAGGAGGCCGAGAAAGGATTCCTGGTTTTAGAGCTCATAAGCCCCAACAGGAGCAGATGCCATGCTTTCCCACCGGCAAGAGGGGAGGGGTTAAGCAGTCCAAGTTGAGCCAGAGAAGATAGAGAAATTTCCCTGAAACAGAGTTTCGGCAGCTGCTTGGGAATATTCCTTACGGTTTCTGTCTTGAGTTAGACTAACCCCAGTTGGCTCCAGTTATAGCCATCAACACGGGAAATGAGTAAAGAAGAAGACCCCACATCTATTAGGAGGAACAGAGAGAAATAAGGTCAGAGTCCCCTTTGCTAGGGATGGCCCAGCAACCTGGGTTTACTAGAAGAAGGCTTATTTATGTAATTATCATCCAGCATGTCAGGAGGAAGTTTACTGGCTGACTCATTTGGGCAAACACATTCTGCAAAGCCCCTTAGTTTGGGGTCCTGGTGCAGAGCAATGAAGGCCTAGGTATGAGCAATGAAGATATCCTAGGTCCATTTACTCTGTTCCTGCAGAGGAGATCTGATAGTTCCCACTGAGGCCATGCAGTGTTCTAGGAGCTCAGTCTTTTCCTAAGTTTTGCAATCCAAATTATTTCCAGTGGGTTAAAAGGCACCCCAAGGTAGAGTCTTTGGGAACTGAAGAAGCCTATTGAGGCCATGCTCCCAGAAAAGGAAAGAAGGTCCATTACCAAATCCCCCCCAACTCCTGGGTGGCGTCCCACGCAGGATATGTCAGAGGTTCCCATGTGTCAAAAGCGACCGGAGGCGTCCCTCAACAAAAATCGCTATTGATCACCATCCTGCCTTCCCTGGGAAGGCATTCCTGCCATAAAAGGCCCTGGAGGGGTGCCGGCGTCTCTCCCCTTCCCCATTACATCCTAGGCTGCTGATGGGTGCCTGGTGAATGGACCAAAACACTGTGCCATGCCATGCCATCTTCTGTCCTGAAGCCTGCATACTGTTTTGTCATTTTAACCCATGGAAATACTAGAAACGTTTTTACAAGGGGAGATTAACCAATTTCGTACCTTTAAGTAGTCTGTAGAAGACACTGACAAGAAACAGTAAAGACTGAAATCCATCATGGTCTATGCGACATTCCAACACATGTGGTCCTTGCAGCCAACTTCCCCAGGAAATGGTCTCCCGTTGCGTTTTAATTCAGTCAGGTACTGGTTTCGGCCGGCTCCCAGTGGAGGTCTCTCTGCCCCAAGTGGCTAGACCAGGGATGTGGAGGGGATCACATTAGATCAATCAGGAGGAAACCTCACACTGAGTCTTAAGATTGGCAGCCATCCTGGTGACTTAGGTGGCTGTCCCATGTTCAAGAGAGACAACTTTATATAAGAACAGGAATAAAGAGAGGGTATCAAGTTTCTGGGTCTTACTGCCATTCTGGCCAGGGTACTAACTTACAGCCAAAAGGCAGACGCTCTCCTCCCCGTAGAGCAGCCGTGGGCTAGAGGATTACAACTGACATGCAAGTGTTCCAATAAGACCATACTCCTTGAAAACCCCCTGAAATGACTAAAGGAAAAGGAGAGAGAAAGTACTCACCAATTTTGCACTGGAGCTCAGAGTCCAAATGTAAAGACTCACAGCCCCACGTTGGGTGCCATATGATGAAGTTCTAGAACCTAGGTGAGGTTCGGTGGGCTGAGGTCTGGAGCCGATGACCAAGAAAGAATCTTTGAGACATCTTTGGTGCAAAATGGTGGTTTATTAAAGCATGGAGACAGGACCCGTGGGCAGGAAGAGCTGCTGCCCATTATTCTGAGGAGTGGCTGATTATATACACAGGAGTTGGGTGAGAACAAAAGGGGTGATGTTAGTCTCTAAGGAATTTTGGAAGCAAGGTCTGCAGGACCTTGAGGGGTTAGCTATTGTTGGGAGAAAGGTTATTTATTACTAGTAGTAAAAATCTTCGTGTGAGACCCTTTAGATGTGTATCAAGAGGCCATATGCTTGGGAATGATTCTCGACACTATCTTGGAGATCTAGAGATAAAGTTTCACATTTCTCCCATCAAGTGTCCTTGTTAGTGAGATTCAGGTTTAGAAGAAATTTAACTTTATTTAGGGCTTGAGGACCTGAGTTATTTGCTTCTGGAAATTGTGCTATTGATAAGGTAACTTCTTTGTTTGTAGATCTCTAGGACATTTGTAAACCAAGGGAGACTCCTGTCTTGTAGGATCCTGATTTCTGCAAGTTAACTCTTTGTTTCTCGCTTATGGCAGTCAGTGGTGGCTGAGGAATGTCACACACATTACCGAGGGGAGTGGGTGGAGAGGGGGTGCAAGGTGCCAACTTTTGCTTTGTCCTCAGCCAGCCTCCTGCTCCCTCATCACTTAGAAGTGTAGAAGTGGGCGGAAGTGAGGCCGGGGACCTCAGAAACTCCTGTGAAGGAATTTGGGTTTCAGCCATGACATCCCACATTCCCAAAGGCACTAAAGCCTCCCCACTTCCTTTCTGGCACACGGTAGCGGCAGACCCATTTGCAGATGGGACGTGCTCCCTGCCCATTCCCATAAAACTGCTCAGTTTGATTGTTTCGGTGATGACCGGCCTGGGAGAGGGGTGTACTTTGGGCAGTGAATTGAAGCAGCAGGAGCCAAGATGTCTCCATTGCAGGGCTGTGGCTGTGGCAGCTTCCCCAGACCCTTCATCTGTGAGCAGGTTAAGGGGCTATTGGGGCAAGAAAGGCTCACTGGAGGAGTGCCAGGCCCCAGAGAGAATGACAGGCTGGGGGAGCCACTTCTGTCCCTCCAGCGGCTTGCTGTGAATAATGGAGCAGAGAGCCACCCCGCCCCCTCACATCTCCCCCTATGCAGACAACTGGCTGCCTGTGGGGCCACGGAGGTGAAACAGAAGGAGCCAGACAGGGAGGGTTAGAATCCCGGCTTGGGGGGGAGGGTGCAACTCAGCCTCAGCTTCCTCAGGGGTAAAATGGGAATAGTATCTTCTTCTTCTTCTTTTTTTTTTTTTTTTTTTTTAAGATTTTATTGTATTTATTTGACAGAGATCACAAGCAGGCAGAGAGAGAGAGAGAGAGAGAGAGAGGGGAGGAAGCAGGCTCCCCACTAAGCAGAGAGCCCGATGTGGGGCTCGATCCCCGGGACGCTGGGATCATGACCCGAGCTGAAGGCAGAAGCTTTAACCCACTGAGCCACCCAGGCGCCCCAGGAATAGTATCTTTAGAAAGAGGTGTGACCCCCTAAATCATCAGTCGTTGCCCCCCAAACCCTCCCAGTCACCCCAACCCTCCCACCTCTCCCCACCCTACCCTACCCCAGGGCCTGTGGCTCTCAGCCAGGCCCCACCTTGGAGCCTCTCTCGCTGGGCTTGGCTTCGCTAGAGCCCAGAAGGAGGTAGGGGGAGGTAGGAGGAGGAAGGAGTAAGCGTGGGAGGCTGCGGATGAGTCCTGGCCTGCAGCGAGGGTGGAGAGGTGCAGAAGGGAAGCAGGATCCGCCCCTCTCCATTTCCTCCCTCTCCCTCCCCCCTCCGCCCCCACCCATCCTGGCACCCCTTGCTGGAGGTGGTCCTGCTTCTCCCCGTGAACTCGGGGAGCAGGGGGCTGTCTGACCCTGAGTGATGAGGCAGGAGCTCCGAAAAGGGCTAGGAGTCACCTCAGTCCGTATCTGCTCTTCCACTCAGTAGCTTTGCAAATCCTGACACATCATTTCTCCTCTCTGGGCTTTAGCTTCCTCCTCTTTGATAAAGCGAGGGTCAAAATACTTTCTCCATTCCCGTTCTACTACTACGAAGTGTGGTGAGTTTCTGTGTCTTATAAGAAGAACAAAGCTTGTAAATGGAGGCAACAGGCCCACATTTGGCACTGGAGGGACTGTAGCATAGAAACTTCTAGAACCTCTGCATCCTCTGTTCTTCAGCCCCATTGTCCTGAGAATTAAGGAGATCAGGGCAACCGGATGCGTGGTGCCCAGAGGGCAGTCCTCCCTGCCCCTCCTCCAGCACGGCTGCCCCAGGGATCCGGAGCCAGAGCAGAGAATGGAGCACACCTGGGAAACTTGGTGAAAAGGCAGGCTCTGGCCTCCCTGAAGATTCCCACTGAGGAAATCAGGGCTGGGGAGACTGACAACTGGATCTCTGGGAGCTCCCCGTTCCCTGTGCCCGCGCTCGCACACCAGGCAAGGCCAGGGAGTCCTGAGAAAGACACATACCCTACGATTTCACGCACGTGTGGAATTTAAGAAACAACATAGGAACACAGTGGGGAAGAAAAGAGAGAGATGAACCGTAATATGCACCCTTAATGATAGAGAACACACTGAGGGGGTGCTGGAGGGGAGGTGGGCGGGTGTGGGTGGTTGGATGGGTGAGGGGTTTTCCGGAGGAGCACTGGGTGTTGTAAGTGATGAATCACAACACCTGAAACTCACATACACTGTTGACTAACCGGAATTTAAATAAAAACTTGGAAGAAAAAATAAATACAGAAGTAAAAAACAAAAAACCAAAAACGGTCGGTCTGTCCACGTGAGGAAGTGGATGAGTGGAGGGTGGAAATGTGGGTTCTGTCAGGGATGCCAATGGCCCAGCACTCTCCCCGTGCTTGGTGGGGAGTAGGTATGCTAGCTGATAAGTGCCTTTGGGTGCCGGAAGGAAGTCCCTGGCTTCTTCCAAAGTTCCTCCAAGCCTGCTTTGCAGGATGGGCTGTCCACCTTGGAATCATTGGGTGCTTGTTAAAAATTTGTTTCCTGGGCCCCATCACCAGCACCGCTAGATCAGAATCTCACTCTCTCTCTCTCTCTCTTTTTTTTAAGATTTTGGGTTTTTAAAAATTTATTTGACAGAGATCACAAGTAGTCAGAGAGGCAGGCAGAGAGAGAGAGAGAGAGAAGAGGAAGCAGGCTCTCTACTGAGCAGAGAGCCCGATGTGGGGCTGGATCCCAGGACCCTGACATCATGACCTGAGCCGAAGGCAGAGGCTTTAACCCACTGAACCACCCAGGTACCCCTGGATCAGAATCTCTTAACGATTAATCTCTTAATCTCTGAGAAGCTGTTTTTGTTTAAACCTTTATTTTTGATACGTTCTTCAACTGAGTCTGATGTGGAGAGAGGATTTGACCCCCAGTTCTGGGACGCAGGTAGAAACTTAGGTAAATGAAGTGATTTTCATTTACTGAGTTCTTGTTATAGGCCAGGCATCATGTTAGGTATAAAGTAGGGAGTACGTGTGGCATCACGCAGTAGACTGAGGCTTGGAGACGCTCACTAGAGGCTTGAGTTGAAGACCAGAGGCAGTGGTCAAACCCCAGGCTAGTGGATTCTTCGAGTTGGTATTTGAGAATGTCCCCCAGTGCAATGGCATAGTTTGCTTTTTGTCTGTGTCCGGATATTTTGCTTCCTGCTAAGCCCAATCAGATATTTTGGTGGATGAGGTGGAGACAAGGAGTGACTTTCAGCACAGAGGCCCACAGGGTTGAGGCATTTCTAGGCTTTTGACAGAACTTCGGTCTTCGGCCTTGGTCACGTGAGGGACTCCTCAGAACAAGGATCTGTCTTCTCCTTCAGACTGGTGGCTCACAAGGGCAGTGATGGCTGTGTCTCCCCCTCAGAGGGGTGGCTTCTTAAGGCAGAATTTCCTCTTTTCCAACAGACTGGGCATCCCTCAGGGAAAGGCTGTCTCTTCCTTGGTTGGGGGCATCGGTGGGCAGGCTCTGTCACACCCGTTGTACTGCGGCTCCCTGTGGGCATGGCTGGCTATGTGTCCCCCTCAGATAGGGGTATCTTCTGAGAGGAGCTTTTGGTCTTTTCTGTCAGCTTGGGCTCACTGGACTTGGGGCTGTGACCACTGAAACTCCTGAAACCACTTAAACATGGCTGACAAACCACTGAAACATGATTCCCGAGGACAGGGCCATGTCCACTCCCCGCCTCAGGCTGGGGGCTCCTGGGCAGGGTTGGAACCTTGTCTAGATCAGTGCTCATCTCCCCCTCAGACAAGGGACTCAGTTTCTCTGCCAGCTTAAGCCCAACACTTACTCCCAGAGAGGCTCCATATCAGAGGGACCAGCCGAGGGTTGCGGGCTGAGCTGACGCGCAGGGAGACTCTCTGGCTAGGTGTGGGTATTCCCAGTGACTTCAGGGTGGGGCCCCCACCCACAGACCTGGCTTCCTTGCCTATGTCCTGCCCAGCAGAGCCCGCAGGCAGGCCTCCCCTAATTCTTCATTCGGCTGTTGACTGGGGATTGGAGCGTAAAGTGAGTCACACCCCTGGGTCTGGGCCTGCCTTCTGCTTCTTTCCTATTCTCTACCCCAGTTCCTGAGTCTTCTGAGAAGCTGACCAGGAATCATGCTCTCAGTGGCCCCCATCTCTCCCTCAGCCTGCTGCCATCCCTTAGACCACTGTATCTGCTGTTTCTCAGGTAAGAGTCTGATGGTCTGGGTGCGAGGGTCAGGTTGGCTGCTTTGTCTAGCTGCCCCATAGAATCCTTAAGGCTGGTCAGGCCCTGGAGGGGTCCACAGACCTGGTTATGTCTGACTTTTCTCCCACCAGCACACCCCCAAAGACACACAACCCTCCTTCATCACTACAGACTCAGCACACATCCTTCTACTCCTCACAGACACTTAACACGCAACCACCACCAGACACAGCATTCACACGCGGCACACGGAACACCCCCTCAGCACCCATGGACATACTTCATGGCCCTTCGCAAATACCTAACACACAACAGACCCTTGACATCTACCGAGAGAACCCATGACCTTTCACTACACACAATGTACAAACTGTCACAGCGACATGCTGTCCCCCTCATGTGATGTGTATTGTAACCCACGGGATGAAATACAATCTCTACAGACAGACAACACACTTCGGGGCTGGCAGACACGACATAAACCTTCGGAGGACACAGAAAGCCAGACAGCAAAGACCCTTGGCTCACTTTCTGCAAACAAACCTATTCCACACAGACACACAAACGTCTGCTCTACACACACACACACACACACACACAGACACACACACACACACACACACGCAACCACAGGTACGTATCACAGAAACTCTCCTCACCCCTAAACCGGTCCCCAAGACCTTTGGGTGCTGCTACTCAGTGGGGACAGGGGCTGGGTCCCTGTCACCAACACCATCCCCACTTCCCGCCTCAGGTCTTGCTTGCGTGTCAGGGATGGGGGATGGGGGGGCGCAGACAGAAGAAGTGCTAGGGGTCCTGGCCACAGTGTGGAGCATGACGAGAGATGCCACTGTCCTAAAGGGCTGACTGCCGCTTCCTAATGGTCCCAGGACTCAGCTCAGCCTGGGAATGAGAAAAGCTGGCTAGCATTCATCCCATGACCACTGTGGGCCAGAGATCCCACTCCATGCTTGGACAAGCATTATCTTATTTAATGATGCACTCATTACCTTTAACAAGTAAATGCTGTTATCCTCATTTTATAGCTATGTTTTAATAGATGCTTAGAGAGGTTAAGAAACTTGCTCAGTACACCATGGCCAGGAGACAGCAAGGGAATTTAGATATAGGTACATCTGACCCCAGAGTCCACCTCTCTTTAATTTATTATTATTTTTTTAGAGTGGGAGGGAGAGGGACAGAGGGAGAGGTAGAGAATCCCAAGCATGCCTAGTGCAGAGCCTGATGCAGGGCTCAATCTCATGACCGTGAGATCATGACTTGAGTGGAAATCAAGCTTAACCCACTGAGCCACACAGGTGCCCCCTCTTTAATTAATTTTTAATTAACTTTTTATTGTTTAAAGAGGTAGCAAGTAAGCAAGTAAAGAGTTCCATAGCCCTGGCCACATCCCTGAGGCTTCCTTCTGGGCCCAATGAGGTGACCCTCTTACAAGCTGGGGGAGGGGAGCAGGTGTGCTGTGGCAGGTGGGCCCAGGCTGGAGAGGGAGCAGGTGGGGACTCAGCCTGATCAGGGGAGGGAGAAGGTGCTGGAGAAGAGGGAGGAGAATGGGGACTAGCTTCGAGGCATGGTCCGGTCCGCTACAGACCTAATACCCTTGGGAGGTTGAGGGTGTGGGCCTCACTTTACAGACAAGGGTCTCAGGCTCAGGGGGCCTGGCTGTTGGGTGGCAGAGTGAGGATTCAAACTCCCAAAGTTGGATGGAGGATGAATAAGAGAGAGAGAGTGCGTGCACATGAGCTAGAGAGAGCCAGAGGGGGAAACTGAGGTTGTGGTAAAGAGGAAGAGAGGGTTCTGGGCTGCCAGAGAGGGGTCTCAAGGAACCTCCTGCTCAAGTTAGTTTTTGGCTCTCAGGGGCCTCTGGTTTTGTGATAGCCTCCTTCCCCTACGCGGGACACTTTCTCTAGACTGTTCCTTTGCGATTTATGTCTGTCCTCTCTGTCTTAGTTACTGGTGTAAGGACCTATTTAGAAACGTCCCTGCTCCCCTTCCCCCAGGGGATTTACTTGGAGACTGTAAGGACCTATTTTGCTGTCCCTGCTCCCCTCCCCCAGGGGACTTAAAAACAAGTCCCAGAAACCAGCTCCAGGTGTGAAGGCCAAGAAAAACAAGGCTGTACCCACCTCAAGTCTAGCCCTGACATAAGTACAGCCATCTTGGCAAAGCAAAAGCTGGCACCTTGCACTGGAAGAGTGGGTTAGCATAAGAATGGCCATCCTGAAGGCCAGGAAGCCATTTTACTGAGCGTCCCTAACCAGCCCACAGGGCGCACGTAACTTGAGATAAGAGAAAATAGCTAAAACCTAAGAAACAACTTAATCATATACCACCAGGGCGGTTAGGCGATGGCGCCACAGGGACTAGATGTTAAAGGAAAACAAATAGTTAACTTGCAGAGATCACAATCCAGCAAGACAGGAGTCTCCCTCGGTTTGCAAATGTCCTGATGATTTACAACAAAAAGGCTATCTCTGCAATGGCCCAATTTCCAGAGACAAAGGGCTCAGTTCCTCAAGGCCTAAGGTCGCCCTCCCCACCATAAAACTGAGGGAGGCCGAGGCAGAAGGAAATGGAAATAAAGTTAAATTTCTTCTAAACCTAAATCTCACTTAACTGCCAGGATGGCGCCAGGGTGATGCTGGGGTGGCAAAAGGTTAAACAAAGTTAAACTGTCAAAGTGGGGTGCAAGATATGTGTGTAGCTATGGGAAAGTGCCTTGAAAATGCTACATAAATCCCTGGCTTTGAGTGCTCAGGGTCCTTGTTGAAACCCGCTGCGCCGGGTGGATGCTTAGACCCCAGCTAGCTGGAAATAAACCTCGCTGTGTGACTTGCATTATCGAGAGTGTTCTCTGTCTAATTGAGGGGTGGTCGGCTCTGTACCCTAACAGAGACAAGTCCCGGAAACCAGCTTCAGGTAACAAAGCCTAGATACAAAAGTGGGTCAGGCCAGGTGGAGACATCCGATGGGGGTGGGGGGATGCATACTGTCTCCCTGGTTACCAAGGAGTTTGGGCCCCACCCTTTGGGCACCAATCCCAATCAAGGTGTAATAGGCTGGTTCACACGTCTACTAGGGTAAATTGTAACTCAATTGGTCACCTAGCATCACTGTGGAGTTTCCTGTGGGTGTTACAATCTCATTGGCCGCCTGTGCGTGGCCAGGCCCGACCGCATGGCCTTTGCCCTTAAAAGCTAGTCTGTGAAACAGAGAAGGGTCACCCTCTCTTGTAAGAGGTGCGTCCCGGAATGTTCAGATAGATTCTTGATGCTTGGCGCAAAATAAAGCTTTGCTTGACCTTTGCTTTGTATCAGTCTCTCTCCTTTAATCACGGACCCATTACTGGGGCATAACACTGGAACTTTCCAGTAAAACTCCATATATGATGTGGCATGTCTCTCAACTTACATATATAAATATGACAAATGCCTCTGTACCCATCGCCGATTAAACAGGACGTACTGGTGTGATGGAAGCCTCCTGTGTCCCTCACCAGTCCTGCCCTCTCCCTTCTCCCCAGAGCCAATCACATCCTGGATTTGCTTTTATATATCGATGCATATATATTGTGTTCACCAGCAGGGATGAGGTTTTAAGAAATAACATCATGCTGTGTTTATCCCTCTTCAGCTTGCTTTCTTCATGTAGCATTATGTTTATAGTTCATGTTATTACATGTGGCTCTTGTCCATTTTAACATACGTGCAGGATTACATTACAGAAATATACAAATGTATGTTTCCTTGTATTACTATTAATAATTAATATTATAAGCATATATAAATATTATAAACAAAATATCTATTACATGGATATAATTATAATTAACAATTAATAAAATATTAATATTTCCAATGTGTACCAGGAAGGATGTGCACATTTTCAATTTTCTTATGAAATTAATTTCCAAAGTGGTGGTGCCCCTTGTATTATCCTTTTTAGTAGTGTGATAACAATTTCCATTGTTTTGCATCCTCCCAAGGACTTAGAATTGCCAGACTTTAATTTTTTCCGATCTGGTATTTGTTTGTTTTAATTTGAACTGATTTTCCAAAATGTTGATCAGATTTTTATGTTTCTTAGCCTTTCAGGCTTTTTCTTCTGTGAGTTGCCTACTCCTTTCTTGACCCGTTTTTCTATTGGTCTTGTCTCCAAGTGATTGACTTGAAGGGATTTATATTATATTATGCTTGAAGGGGCGCCTGGGTGGCTCAGTCGTTAAGCATATGCCTTTGGCTCAGGCCCAGGGTCCTGGAATCGAGCCCCACATTGGGCTTCCTATTTAGTGGGAAGTCTGCTTCTCCCTCTGACCTTCCCCCTCTCATGCTCTCTCTCTCTCTTTCTCTCTCTCTCTCACTTTCTCTCCCAAATAAGTAAATAAAATCTTAAGAAAACATAATTACGTTGCAAATTCCTTGATATATGTGTTGCAAATATTTTTTCCTGATCTGTGATTTCTCTCCTCCTCTTTTTTTTTTTTTTAAAGATTTTATTTATTTGATAGAGAGAAAGAGATCACAATTAGGCAGAGAAGCAGGCAGAGAGAGAGGCGGAAGCAGGCTCCCTGCTGAGCGGAGAGCCTGATGCGGGTCTCGATCCCTGGACCCCGAGTTCATGACCTGAGCCGAAGGCAGAGGCTTAACCCACTAAGCCACCCAGGCGCCCCTCTCCTCCTCTTTTTATCACATCTTTTGATGTACATGGTTTTAAACCATATTTCGTCAGATTTATCCAACATTTTTTTGTTTTTTATAATTTTTGTGTCTTAATTTTAGGAAATTCCCCCTACCCTCATAAAGATATTGTCCTCTATTTTCTTCCAAAACTCTTTGTATTTTGCTTTTCATAGTCAGGTCTTTATGCCTGTTAGTGTGAGGTGGTGATCTAATTTCATTATTATTTTTCCCCTAGTGAATAGCCAATGATTTGCACCAATATATACTCTTTTTTTATTGATCCATAATGGTAACCCTGTCATACGTCTCAAGTTTCCATATGTGTGCTCTCTATTTCCGGGACCTCTATTCTGTTTCTTCTATCACTTATCCCTCTATTAATACCAGCCTGTCATAATACTACAACTTTATAATAAGACTTGATATGACAGGGAAAGTCCTATCATTTGTCCTTACTGTTCATATGTTCTTTTTTTTTTTTTAAAGATTTTATTTATTTATTTATTTGACAGATAGAGATCACATGTAGGCAGAGAGGCAGGCAGACAGAGAGGAGGAAGCAGGCTCCCCACTGGGCAGAGAGCCTGACATGGGGCTCGATCCCAGGACCCTGGGATCATGACCTGAGCTGAAGGCAGAGGCTTTAACCCACTGAGCCACCCAGGCGCCCCGTTCATATGTTCTTATTCTGCAAATATTTCTTAGCTAGCCTTGAGTCTTTATTTTCCATTTGGAATTTTAGAATCAATAGAAAGAACTCTATTGGGATTTTTCTTTTCAAGTGCTTTACATATGCGATTTCTTTTCTTCTTCCTTCAGCTCTAGTGAGACATAACTGCCAAATACAATTATAGGATATTTAAAGTATATATCATGGAGGGGCACCTTGGTGGCTCAGTCGGTTAAGCATCTGACTCTTGGTTTCAGCTGAGGTCATGATCTCAGGATCCTGAGATCAAGCCCCGCGTTGGGCTCGGCACTCACCCTGGAGTCTGCTTGTTCCTCTTCCTCTGCTCCTCTCACCTCTCTCTCTCTCTCTCTCATAAATAAATAAAATCCTAAAAAAATAAAGCATAAATTATGGTAATTTTGTATATGGATACACGGTGAAAGGATCCCCGCTACCTAGTCAATTAACACCTACTGAGATTTTGATTCCACTAGCACTGAATTTATGGATTAAATTGAGAGCCTGGGGCACCTGGGTGGTTCAGTCAGTTAAGCATCTGCCTTCGGCTCAGGTCATGATCCCAGGGTCCTGGGATCAAGCCCTTCATAGGACTTCCTGCTACGTGAGAAGCCTGCTTCTCCCTCTCCCACTTCCCCTGCTTGTGTTCCCTCTCTCACTGTGTCTCTCTCTGTCAAATAAATAAATAAAATCTTAAAAAAAAATCTAGAACTTACTTCTTTATGATATTGACAGTGCCATGAATGAATATGTTCTATCTATCTGTTCAACTACTTCTTGTTTATTTAGTTTTCAATGATTTTATAATTTCCTCCATCAAGATTTTGCACATCTTTGGCCAAAAAAAAAAAAAAAGAAAAAATCGCCAGCATAGGTTTCTTGCTATTACAAATTGTTTCTTAAAAATGAGATTTTAGGGACGCCTGGGTGGCTCAGTTGGTTAGGCAGCTGCCTTCGGCTCAGGTCATGATGCCAGTGTCCTGGGATCGAGTCCCACATCGGGCTCCTTGCTCCGCAGGGAGCCTGCTTCTCCCTCTGACTCTGCCTGCCACTCTGCCTGTGCTCGCTCTCGCTCTCTCTGACAAATAAATAAATAAAATCTTAAAAAAAATAAGATTTTATGGGGGCATTTGGGTGGCTCAGCTGGTTGCGTGTCTGACTCTTGATCTCAGCTCAGGTCTTGATGGCAAGGTTGTGAGTTCAAGCCCTACACTGGGCTCCATGCTGGGTATGGAGCCCACTTAAAAAAAAATGACATTATATGTTGATTGTTTTTAGGTACATGATTGATTTTTATATATTAATTTTTTGTTCAGAAATCTCGTGGAAGGTTTTTGTTTTCCTTTGCAAACAATCACAGTGCCTGTGAAAATGACAGTTTTGCCTGTGCTTTCAATCTTCATCACCTTTTAAAAAATATTAAAAAAAAATTTCATATTCCTCATAACAGAGTGAGCTACTCATGATGATTCCCAGGTTGCAGATTAGGAAACTGAAGCTTGAAGAGTAACTTGGCGTTTCAAGTTCACCCAGAGAGTTGGTGGAGTCAAGTTGTGAACTCTAGTGTCCCTGATTCTAACGTCCATGCTCTTCTCCCCGTGAGACCCTTCCTCTCACATCAGCCTCCATTACAGATGAGGAAAAGACTGCTCACAGGAGCGAGGTGTCTGCATCACTCTGAGGGCAGGACAGATTGAGAGAGAAGAAGGAAGCGGACAAAACCTTTTGACAACTGTGCAGGACTGGATTAGCATTTAGGGAAACTGGGTCCTAATTCCAGCTCTGCCACTGAGCAGCCATGATAACTTGGATAAGTCACTCGCTCTCTCTAACCTTATTCACTGGTCCAAGAAGCTTTATCAAGGAGCAACTGCAATGCACCAGGTTGTGTTCTAAAATAATGGGATACGATAATAAACAAATAAATTCCTGCTCTCGAGGAACTTACAATTTCGTTGGAAGATAGTTAATGAGCAAAAGTAAATAACTAAAGTATATGGTGTGTTACGTAAGGGCTGTGGAGAAGAATTAGGAGCTGAGGTCAAATCTTACTGGGCATTGTGGGCATTTTAAAGGATGTTGGCTTTTTTTCTTTTCTTTCTTTCTTTCTTTTTTTTTTTTTTTAAAGATTTTATTTATTTATTTGAGAGAGAGAGAGTGCATGCACACAGGCGGGGAGAGGGGCAGAGAGAGAAGCAGGCTCTCCACTGTGCATGGAGAGTGACTTGGGTCTCGATCCCAGGACCCTGGGATCATGACCTGAGCTGAAGGCAGAGGCTTTAACCCATTGAGTCACCCAGGCTCCCCTACTTGCAGTATTTAATTTATCCCTTTAGTTACATACTTAAATATTTATCCCTTTAGTTACATACTTAAATATTTGGGGCAGCAATTTATTATTTTGTACATTTTGCTTTTTTAAAATTATTTTATTTTATTTTTATTTTTTTTAAAGATTTTATTTATTTATTTGTCAGAGAGAGAGCGAGCGAGAGCGAGCATAGGCAGACAGAGTGGAAGGCAGAGTCAGAGGGAGAAGCAGGCTCCCTGCGGAGCAAGGAACCCGATGTGGGACTCGATCCCAGGACGCTGGGATCATGACCTGAGCCGAAGGCAGCTGCTTAACCAACTGAGCCACCCAGGCGTCCCACATTTTGCTTTTTTATGCTTGCTTTTTTATGCTCCCAAATCTCATGAAACAAATTTATTCCAATTCTTTATGTGCCTTGTTGATGCCAGAGTCTTTACTGTTCTTATTCTTCTCTGTCACTCAAAGCGTTTTCCAGGTTACATCGTTTTCACTGTCATGTACATTGTATAAGACCCAGCGCCTGACACCCTAATATGATGCCGTCGTGGAAAAATTACATCCCAGGACGCCACTATCCGTTATGTAACATTGGGACAGTTTATTTTTCACCCCACTGTTGTTCTGATATCTAAAATCCAAACAACGGCTGGACCGCTCTAAAGGGCAGGTGACAACAGCCCCCCTCATAAAAGATTGAAAACACTTACTGGTATAATGGATTCCACGGACCACCAGCCAGCCTCAACAATTGTCAATCCATTTTTCCACTGAGGTATGTCCTGTATTATTTTTTTTTTAAAGATTGTATTTATTTATTTGACAGAGATCACAAGTAGGCAGAGAGAGAGAGAGAGAGGAGAAAGCAGGCTCCACTGAGCAGAGAGCCTGATGTGGGGCTCAATGCGAGGCTCGATCCCAGAACCCGGCATCATGACCTGAGCCGAAGACAGAGGCTTTAAGTCACTGAGCCACCCAGGCGCCCCTCTCCTGTATTATTTTGAAGCAAATCCCAAGTATGTAATTTTTTTTTTTTAAAGATTTTATTTATTTATTTGACAGAGAGAGAGATCACAAATAGGCAGAGAGACAGACAGAGAGAGAGATGAGGAGAAGCAGGCTCCCTGCTGAGCAGAGAGCCCTATGCGGGACTCCATCCCAGGTCCCTGGGATCATGACCTGAGCCGAAGGTAGAGGCTTAACCCACTGAGCCACCCAGGCGCCCCCCAAGTATGTAATTTTATCTGTAAATATTTTGTATGTGTCTCTAAAAGTTAAGAATTCTTTTTAAGATAACTGTGAGCAAGGAACACTAATTGCTTAATCTAATTGAGTATCTGATAAATGTTAAAATTTCTGATTGTCTCATAAGCTTGCTTGCTTTCTCTCTCTCCCTTCCTTCCTTCTTCTCTTTCTCTCTTTGTCTCTCTCTCTCTCTCTGTCCCTCTCTCTTTGTCCCCCGCCTTTTACAGTTTGTTTGAATCAAGATCCAAAAAAGGTTCACACATAGCAACTTGTTGCTGTATTTCTTAATTCTCATTTAATCCATAGATTCTTCCATCATCCTTCTTCTCCCTTAAAATTTATCTGTTGAAGAGACCAGATTGTTTGTCTTGTGCACTTTCTCTGCGCTGAGTCTGCCGAGTGTATCCCTATGATCTACTCTTTGGCTGTATTTCCTGTAAACTGGGGGGTTGAACTCGCTCATTCTACTCCCTTGCCAATACTGTTTCATAGGTCATGGTGTGATTTGGGTGTGTTCGAACACCAACTTTATTAGAAAGGTTTTCTTTTTTTTAAAGGTTTTATTTATTTATTTGAGAGAGAGAGAGAAGGAGAGGGGAATCACAAACAGGGAGTAGGCGAAGAGGAGAGGGAGAGGCAGGCTTCCCACTGTGTAGGGAGCCCCGATGTAGGACTTGATCTCAGGACCCTGGGATCATGACCTGAGCTGAAGGCAGCCGCTTAACCGACTGAGCCACCCAGGTGCCCCTTAGAAAGGTGGTTTTTTTTTTTTTTTTTAAGATTTTGTTTATTTATTTGACAGAGAGATCACAAGTAGGCAGAGAGGCAGGCAGAGAGAGGGGCAGAAGCAGGCTTCCTGTTGAGCAGAGAGCCCGATGTGGGGCTTGATCCCAGGACTCTGAGATCATGACCTGAGCCGAAGGCAGAGGCTTAACCCATTGAGACACCCAGGTGCCCCTAGAAAGGTTTTTAAACAGACAAAAAAAAAAAAAAAAAAAAGAGGCAGAAGAGTATAATAAATCCCTATACGCCTATTTTCATTTCCAATAGCTGCTATCACAAATGACCACAAGCTTAGTGGCTTGAGACAATGCGCATATATTTTCTTACAGTTCTGGAGGCTAGAAGTCCAAAATCGGTATTGGGGAAGGAGTCCGCTGGACTGTGCTCCCTGGAGAGGCTCCAGGACCGAATCTGCTCCTCCCCTTCTCAGTGTCTGATGGCTGCTGGAACTCCTGGCTTGTGGCCATGTCATTCTGCCTCTGTGGCCACACTGCCTTCTCCTCTTCTGTCTGTAATCAATTTTTTCTTGGCTTCTTCCTCTCTCTTTTTTAAAAAGATTTATTTATTTATCCGAGGGGTAGAGAGAGAGAGAGAGAGAGAGAAGGGGGGGGGCACTCATGGGCAGGGGGAGGGGAAGATGGAGGGAATCCTCAAGCAGTTTCCTTGCTGAGCAGCAGCTGGACACGGGGCTGAATCCCACAACCCCAAGATCATGACCCCAGCTGAAATCAAGAGTCTGAGGCTTAACTGACTGAGTCACCCAGGCACCTCTTGGCTTCTTATTCCCATACTCGTGATCACATTAAAGTGCACTTGTATTATCTAGGATTATCTCCCCATCTTAGGAACATTGATTTAACCACACCCGTAAAACATTTGCCATATAAAGTAACATCTACAGGCTCCAAGGACTGGGACCCGATACATTTGAGAGCCATTATTCAGCTGCTACAACACCCATCACCTCGATTTATTATTTTGCTCCATGATGTCCCGCCTGTCCTTCCTTCCATTTTTCCATCCTTCCTTCTTTCTCTTTCCCCCATTCCCACCCTTTCCGCTGCCTTTTCTTTCTCTTTCTCCTTATTTTGCCATAATACTTTAAAGCAATTCCTCGTAAACGTCCTCTCTAGATATTGCCATATATATGGATAGTTGTTTATATAAGCACACCACTCTTATCACTTCATACAATTAACAATAATTCATTAGAATCATCTAAAATTCTGTCCATATTAAATTCTCCCTGATTTTCTCAACTATGTCTGTCCTGGATATTGTTGTCTGTTTTCCCCTCCAGATCCCCTAACTACCTTTCTCCACCCTACTCTGTGCTCCTGGAGGCTGATCTGTATGGACTATATACCCATGTCCCTTGTTTCTGGTTGAACTCAGCCAAGGGCTCATGCCAGTAAGACATCAGAGGGTGGAAGGAGAGAGAGATCTGGGTATTTATTTCCCAGGTCCCTCTCGCCAGCTCAAAGGGGACTGCCGCAACTTCCTAACCAAGGTCACACCTCCTGCCAGGCAGCCCTGTCTAAATAGCTACTCTTCCAGTAACTACGCCCTCTCTTGAGCCTTTCAGATGATAAGAGCGCCCACTCTTGGCAGCCTTGGTGTACTACACTATTCCTTGTGGTTCTCCAGCCCTGCCCTCACCTCTGTTAAGGACTCCCTTTGTCCTCAGATCACCCATTTGAAAGTGCGTCTCTTTTCAGGGCCCTAAATGATACATATGTCTTTTTTTTTTTTTTTTTTTTTTACATCTTTCTTGTTCCCATTTATTTCCACTTCAGCACAGTGGTTAAGATCTAGAGTGGGCTATGAAGCCTCATTATCTAGGTTCAAATAGTAGTTTGCCAAGTATATGCTGTGTGACTTTGGACAAGCTACTCAGTTTCTCTATGCCTCAATTTCCTTGTCTCTAAATTGGACTTAATAATAAATACACTGACTTAACAGGAATTGTAAAGCAATTACATAGGTACAACGGCCAGAAACACAATAAATGCCCCCCACATGTTAAACAACTCGTGATTATTGTGGTTAGCACTTTTCTTATTCCTTGAACGCATTCCTCTTGAGTCCCTTTCCACTGTGTTCTTGTGCAGGTGTGAATTTTTTGTTGTTTTTTAGTCCTTCATTCTGAAATAATCATAGATTCGTGAGAAGTTGCAGACTTCTCACGAATCTTTGAATTACACTGAGGGAGTTCCTGACTCTTGATCTTGGGGTTGTGAGTTCGAGCCCCACGTTGGATGTAGAGACTACTTAAAAGAAAAAAAAAAAATACACAGTGGTCCCAAGTACCCTTACCTAGTTTCCCTCCAGGCTTGATTAGGCTCAGATTTAGATATATTTTGAGTAGAACTGCCTGAATTTGCTAACAGAATGGATGTGGATGCGACAGAAAGGAGGAGTAAAACGTTGATAATCTCTGCCTACCTTCTCTGTTTGTTGATCATCTCAAAAGAGGTACTGAAACACGCCTGAACATGCGTAAAGGCCGATTGGAAAACAGGCTGAACCCAATAGTCCTGGATTTGAGACAAGTGTCCTTGGCGTCTGTGGTCAAATGGGGACTGGTGGAAGGTGGAGCCCCTCCCCCCACCAGCTGACGTCTCTCATGGAGTGTGGTGGCTGGAGGGTAGCTGAGAAGGTGAAGCCAATTTGGGGAAAAAGGATCCAAGCTGGGGAACAGAACTAGGCCCTTGGCTTTTCAGTTCGAAGGTTAAATGCAATGACCATGTTCTCTCGTGTCTCAGGGCACTGAAGACAAGATTCCTGTAAGGGACTGGGGAGGGATGACCAAAATGGGCCTCTTCGCAGTCTCTCACAGGAGGCCTGGGCCACATGCTGGGATGTAGGAGAGTGTGCGTGGTGGGTGAGCGTAGAAAAGTGTGAGTGAACGGGCAGGAGGAAGGAGGGGACCGGCGGGTGTGAGTAAGGGGTGACAGCTTTGGGCACTTGAGAGTGTGAGTGTACGTGTGGGTGGAGAGATGTGATTGTGAGTGGCTGTGTTTGCACGATAGTGTGCATTGAGTATATGTGACTGTGCAAGCTTTAGATGTGTAAGGTTTGAGCTTTTCTGCCTGTGTGTGATGGCGGTGGAGCTGGGGCAGGGGCAGAATATTGGCTCTAGTCCTTCAGGGCTCAGGTACATGTTAAAAGTGATTTGAGGGCGCCTGGGTGGGTTGGTCAGTTAGGTGGACACCTAACTCTTGTTCTCAGCTCAGGTCTTGATCTCAGCATTGTGAGTTCAGGCCCTGTATTGGGGTCTTAAAACTTAAAAAAAAAAAAAAAAAGTGATTTGCCTTTTGAGATGCATTTTTGTCAGTAGTGGGACCCCATTCAGCAGGAGGGGGCTAGCCCAGACATGCAGGGCAGAGCCGAGGCTGACCCCTGAACGGGGGTGGGGGGATGGGGGGGTGGTGTCAGGACTCTCTATCCCTGACTTGGCTTTGTACCTGCCTTGCACTGGGTGGGACCTGTTAGACCCCTTCCGTCTCCACGTAGAAGGGAGTGGGACTGGCTGACACGTGAATACCTCGCTTTCGGAGGCACTGTTTCCTATAGTGCTTGGTGTCTGGTGGTGCTTAATCAATGTTTACTTGCTGAATGAAAGAGTCAGTCAATGGACTGGAAGCTGAGGTGGGGGTTTCTGGCCCCTCCAGCACTGAGGCACACACACCAAGCCTCCCGACAAATTTCCCCCACTCGCACTCCCTCACATTCACGAACTCACCTGCCTTCACCCACTCCATTGCTCCCCCCCGCCCTTATTCACCCTCACTCACTCCTGGGGTCTCACAGGACGGCCACGCTCCTGCCTGGGGTCTTCTGATGCCTGGTGTCCCCCACAGTGCCCATGACTTACTGTTCCCACGGGCTCCCCAGGCTCCTTGCTTCTGCATGACCAGGGATGTCCAGCCCAGTCACCCGCAGACCACGGCATCTCTTCTGAGCTCCTCCCTTCTCATCCTTTTCTTTTTTTTTTTTTTCTTCTTCCTCTTCTTTTTTTTTTTTTTTTTTAGTTTTATTTATTTATTTGAGAGAAAGAGAGAGAGCACAAGGAGAGGCAGAGGGAGAAGCAGGCTGCCCGCTGAGCAGGGAGCCTGATGCGGGGCTGGATGCCAGGACCCTGGATCATGACCTGGGCTGAAGGCAGACACGTAACTGACTGAGCCACCCAGGTGCCCCCTCTTCTCATCCTTTTCGCTTTCTTTTTTTTTTTCTTTTTTTTTCCTTTTCGCTTTCTTGATGTTTCTCCCTCCCCGCCCTCTCTCCTTTTCTTTCCTTTTTTTCTCTCACGCCCATACACAGACACACACACCAGGCACACACTCACGGCCTCATTGCGTTCGCTTCTAATTTCCTTGGTTTCTGGCCTCCGGTCTCCTCATTCCTCTCCTGCTCTCTCTCTGTGTTTACATCTGTCTTTCTCCCTGTGCCTTTCTCCCCCATCTCTCACTGCCTTCCTGGCTGTCCCCCTCTCTCCCTCTCTTGATTTCTCATCTCTTTTCTCTTTTCCTTGCTTTCGTGCTCAATCCCTCTCTCTCTCTCTCTGTCTCTCTTGAGACTGTCTGCTCTGATTTTCTGCTTGCTTTCTTGCATCCCAGCTGCCTGGCCCGCCCACTGCCCAGCTGGTCCCCGGCTCTGGGGGGAACCCTCTGACCAGTGGTCGGGGCCCGGCCACCCAGCTTGGAGGTTCTTGGTGCCACCCGTTGGAGGAGCCCCAGGGTCACGGCATTTCCTCCCTGTGGGTGACTTGGCAGTGGTATGCTCTGTTTCCTCATTTCTGCAATTTCCAGATAGCACCGAGCCTGGGTCTGCGGACAGACGGACACCGAGATCCTGCTGCTGCGGCCACTCAGCCTTCCCTGATTCAGGTAAGGGGGAATCCCAGCGCTGGCTAGGTGAGGAGAAGATGTGTGACAATGTCCTCAGGAGACCAAGGTTGCAACCCTCACCTGTGCCTGAGCAAAGGGATGGCTCTGTTCTGAAGGGGTTGTTTGGCATTTTCTTCGGGTCCTGGGTCTCGTGTTTAGAAAGGATTCCTCGTGACCAAACTTGCCAGGAGACGCAGCTCCCCACTTTGGTTGTCTGAGGCCAGGGCCGTGCTGAAAGTGACCCCAGAGACCTCACGGGGTGCTGACAATGGTGATGGGGGGCACTATCTAGGACTCAGGAGCTGAATGCCATCTGCTTGACTAGTTACATGTGGTCTCTCGGCCCCCTCATGCTCCTTCTGCGGCTCAGTCTCCCACATTGTCGATGGGGATAAGAAGTTCGGGGTCCGCTACAGGGCGGGGTCCTGAGGAGCTCATGCGGTGCCACGTGTTCCTGAGGGGTGATGAAAATAGCCAGGTTATTGGTACCAAGGGCCTGGTCTGCAGCAGGTTTCCTCCAGCATGTCCCAGCAGGGGAGGGACAGGGCACAGGGTGGTCTCTCCTTGTCCCTGGCTGTCAGGAGGTTCAGGTATGGGCCAGGTGAACCACGGTCCCTGTCCAGACACTTGCTCCCCTGTGGAGAGTGAGGCAGTCCGCAGTTTCTCTGTAAGCATCCAGGCAGCTCTGATTTAGCTCTGAGCAGGCAGCTGAGTCCCAGGTACTTGGAGCGTGTGTGCATGTGTTCGTGCAGGCGTGTGTGTGTGTAGGTGCTCGGGAAACAACAGAAAGAAATGTTCCACCTTTAGGTACTGACAATGCAGCCAAAGAAAGAAGTCTGCTCTGGACGTGAGGAAGTGGCCCTGGGCCTGAGGTGGGCCCCTTGGGATTGGCCGGATTTTGATTTTAGCTCTTGTATAGGGCTGGGACCTTGGCAACTCAGAGCCTTTCTTTCCTCTTTGGTAGCTGAGGGTTCAAACTTCTGACCTTTGGGTGTGTGGGGGGATGATGAAGTGAGAGGCCGGGTGGGAAAATGCTTTGTCAGTCTGAGATGCTGCACAAAGTGAACCAATGTGTTAGTACTGAGGTCGACACCATAACCCTCACTGTAGGTGCCTTAGGGACGAAGAATTTGTTGGTTTGTTGTTTTATCCTTACCCTTAGCACAGTGTTTGGTGAGCAGTCTAATCTTAGACTACGAATTGAGCAGACAGATGATAAAGGAATATGTTGTACTTAAAAGAGAATGGACAGCAAGCCAGAGGCCCAGCATCTGGTCCCAGTTCTGCCCCCAATCTTGTTGTCACCATGGGCGAATCTTTTCTCTTCTTTGGGCCTCAGTTTCTCCCTCTGCTCAAGGAAGGTTCGGGCAAGGGATTATGGTCCATGGCGCTAAGGACAAAATCATCCTCCAGGACTGAGTTCCTGCATCTGATTGGGATTAGGGTGGGGGCTGTGATGAGAGGCTGGGGTCCTTTCTCGTTGTCCTTTTACAGGCCTCTCCTTTTACAGTCCTCCACAGGCCTGTGAACAAGGCCTCGTGGAGGAAAGGGGGTGTTTCTCTCTGTCAGCGGCAGTGCTCCTTCCCCGACCCGCATGAGTTTGGCCCAGGAGGGGGGCACCAGCTGAGCAGCAGTGTGGGAGCTCGCTTTGACTGGTCCTGGGGGAGTGTGTCTGGGTTGGGCCCCCCGGAAGGGCCAATGCTGGGGCCCCAGCATGGCCACCTCCCTGGCCAGCCCCCACTGGGTTCCTTGGCAGCAGTGTGGGTGGGGAGGGAAGTTGCTGCTGTGTCTTTGCGTGAGCGTGTGCGTGTGTATCCGTGGCCGTGTGGGTGGTTTTGAGGCGTTGGCCCTGGCCGTAGTCACATGGGCCTGGAACATGACCAACGTGCAGAAGGGTCTGGTATAGCCCAGCAGTTCCCAGAAGCAGAATCAACAACCAAACCAGCTGCGAGGTGGGGATACCTATCTGCCCTCGTGTCTTCAGTCAAGGAGGATCCAAAGGCAGAGTCTGTGTGTGTGTGTGTGTGTGTGTGTGAGAGAGAGAGAGAGAGAGAGAGAGAGGGAGAGAGAATAGATTGGGGAAGGACCACTGCTCAGCAGTCCCCCCCTCTTAGTTCTGTAGGAGGGGAACCCTGAGGGTGGATGGCAGCATGTCAAACACCTGTGCTGGTCCCTTTATGGTTCGTAAAGTCTGTTCCCATTTACCAAGGGCTTTACTGTTGGCAAACCCTTAATCACTCCTACCCATCTTATTTTCTTTTTACAACAAGGCTTGAATGCTTGGGGTTGCCCTCCCCACACCCTCTGCAGCAATTCTGTCCCCCTGCTCCCCACCCCCCACACCCCTGCCCGGCCCGTGGGTTTGTCAGATACAGATCATAAGCCTCAGAGCTGGGAAGAGACTCACTTGCTCAAGGTGATGGGGACCATGGCGGACACCAGAGAACAGATCCTCCCATCCCAGGTCCCGTGGTTTCTCTTCAGCTCCCTCTGGCTGTGGCTGGTTTGGTGCACAGCTGTTTGGTTCACTCATTCATTCATTCAACAAACATTTTCTGAGGGGAGGGGAGGAGCCCACAGTTCCTGAGCAATGATTACTCGCATAAACTCCTTCATTCTGCTCTTATGACTACCTGGCGAGGAAGGTTTTCGGATGCTGTTTTGCAAATGAGGAAAGGGAGATGCTGAGAGCTGAAGAGAAGCGAGGGAAGAACAGAGCCCCATGTAGATCCTGGTCCTGGGGGACCCCAAGGCCCAGGCCCTGTACCCTGTTTTCTTTTTTTTTTTTTTTTAAGATTTTATTTATTTATTTGACAGAGAGAAATCACAAGTAGATGGAGAGGCAGGCAGAGAGAGAGAGAGGGAAGCAGGCTCCCTGCTGAGCAGAGAGCCTGATGCAGGACTCGATCCCAGGACCCTGAGATCATGACCCGAGCTGAAGGCAGCGGCTTAACCCACTGAGCCACCCAGGCGCCCTGTACCCTGTTTTCTCTTGGGGTGGGCCCCGGCTACCCACGAGGGTACCAGCAGGATGCAGGAGTTCTCCGGGCTGGAAGGTGTAGTCCTTTGGTGTGATTCCTGATGTAACGGAGGGGTAAGCCCAGTACTAGGAAGCCTATAGGAGGAAGTATCTGTCCACTCCCTCCTTCCTGCCCTGGCTTACTTCCCAGAAGCAAGGGGGGGGGAGGGGACTCACAGATACCATCTGGGTATTTGGAAGCTGCAAGGAAAGACCCAGGCCAGCTTCAGGGTCCCCAGACTCCACAGGGATGTCCTAGACCAGCTGAGCAGAGACCAAGACTCGCCAAGCCCATATATACATATCGCTGGGGTCAGGGAAGGGCCCTTGGTGAGAAGGGAGATTGGGAAAATCTGATACCCAGGCCATTCCCATCTCAAGGGCCCTAGACCTTGTCCTTGACCTCTCCTAGACAAGGAATTCCATTTATCCACCCAGAAATGTGCCCGACATGGTGCTAAACTCCTTGTATTCACCAAACTGTGAGACGCCCAGAATTCCCCAGAGGACAAGATACTTGCTCCCTCAATTTCCCCCTTAAATTCCTTTGCTTCTTGGAGAAATGGTAGTGAAAGCACTCCAGGAGGGGAATCTTCGAAGAGTATGGCCAGGCCAGGCCCCAAAAGCCAAGCAACAGGGGCGGTCAGAATAGGAGTAACTCATTGACAGGGCATCTGCTCTATGCTGAGCACTTTAAACGTTTACCTGCCTTCAACCTCTGGCTATCCTGTGAGGTCAGTGTTGATGTTATTCACATTTTGTACGTGAGGAAAGTAGGACTCACAGGAAAGAAATGATTAAACTGTCGTGTTTGAGAGGACTCAGGAAATCTAAGGGCTGGGAGTGACTGAGGCTGGTGTGTGAGGGTTTGGAAGCGAAGGATGAAGGACAATGTGACTCTGGGTGTGTGTGTGTGTGTGTGTGTGTGTGTGTTTGTTAGTAAATATATATTTCTTTCTTTCCTTTTTTTTTTTTTTTGAGACCGAGAGAGGGAGCACATTCACATGAGTGGTGGGGAGGGACAGATAGGGAGGGACAAGAGAATTCCAAGCAGGCTCCGTGCCCAGCTCTGAGCCCAGCACAGGGCTTGATCTCATGACCTTGAACTGAGATCATGACCTGAGCTGCAATCGAGAGCTGGATGCTTTACAGATTGAGCCACCCAGACGCCCCTATTAGTAAATATTCCTTGAGGGTTTGCTGTGGAGGAGGCCCTGTGGTCTATAGTGGTGAAATGCCAGAAGTCTTGAACCCAGGAAAAAGAAAACAACGGCTGTTATAATGCAGTGCGATGTATTGTGTTATGGAAACCACAGGTGGCCCCTCTAACTGTCTGGGTGGAGAAGTAAGATTAACAGTAGCCCGCATTCCTTGAGCTTTGATTATGGATCAGGCATTTTCTATTTTATCCTTACAACAATCCTATGAAGTCTTCATATCAACTGGTGGCATTTTGCCAACTGTCACTAGCTGCCGTAGAAAGATGTGACTGGTCCCCGGGATCGTTCAGAGCTAACGATACATCTGGAAGCCTGATGTGGTTGGCTTCGGGCTGACGTGGGCTTGGTGTGAGCAGTTGCAATGACTGTGCTGCTACCTTTTTAAAAAGATTTTTTATTTGTTTATTTGAGAGAGAGAGAATGAGACAGGAGGAGAGAGAGAGAGAGAGAGAGAGAGAGTACAAGCAAGGGGAGCAGCAGGCAGAAGGAGAAGCAGACTCCCTGCTGAGCAGGAAGCCCAATGTGGGACTCGATCCTGGGGCTCCAGGATCATAACCTGAGCTGAAGGCAGTTACTTAACCAACTGAACCACCCAGGCACCCTCGTGCTGCTACTTTGAGAAACATTTGATCTGATATAATTAGCAAATTGGATTTCCTATAGATACGCTTTTTTAAAGCTGTTGATTGTGAACACCTTGAATTGTGCTAAGCCCTTTACACACATTAGTCATTGAATATTCATAGCACTCTGGGGAGATATGTGCTTGGAATATCACCAGTTCCATTCACAAAGAAAGGACCTGAGGCTCAGAGACTGATGTGCTTGGCAATGGTCACAAGTTAGGAGAAGATACAGGCTGAATTCGAACCCAGGTCTGCCTCACCAGAGTCCAGGGTCTTTAAACCGCTGTTCTTTTCAAACATTTTGTATCGTTTTCTCACTGGATGCTCACAAAAGCTTTGTATGTTTTTGCCCCCATTTTACAGATGAGGCCCAGAGAGGGTCAACAGCTTTACCAAAGTTGCGTAGTGGTAGGTCTTAAAGCTGAGTCCTGTGATTTTATTTTATTTTACTCTTTATTTTTTTAAAGATTTTATTTATTTGTCAGAGAGAGAGAGAGAGCACACAAGCAGGCAGAGGCAGAGAGAGAGGCAGTCTCCCTGCCAAGCAAGAAGCCTGGTGCAGGACTCAATCCCAGGACCCTGGGATCATGACCTGAGCCGAAGGCAGTGGCTTAACTGACTGAACCACCCAGGCCTTCTGAGCCCTTTGATTTTAAGTTAAGAATATACAGTATACTTTCAAATCTAACATTGCTAGGGTCCCTTAAGAAAAAAAATTTTTTTTAAAAATATTTTATTTATTTATTTGTCAGACAGAGAGAGAGCACAAGCAAGGGGAGAGGCACAAGCAGGGTGAACAACAGGCAGAGGGAGAGGGAGAAACAGGCTCCCTGCTGAGCAGAGAGCCCAGTGCAGGACTCAATCTCAGGACCCTGGGATCATGACCTGAGCGGGAAGGCAGATGCTTCACCAACTGAGCCACCCAGGCATCCCAAGAAAAAAAATTTTTTTTAATTGTGGTAAAAACACATGACTGAAATTTCCCTTCTTAACAATTTTTAAGCAAATATTACGGTATTATTAACTTTATGCACATTGTTGTACAGCAGGACTCTAGAATTTTCCATCTTGCCTGACTGAAACTCTATAGCCACTGAACAACAATTCCATTTCTCCTTCCCCCCCAGTCCCTGGCAACAACCATTCTACTTTGTGTTTCTTTCACTTTAATGACTTAGCTACTTCATATAAGTGAAGATTTTAGATGATGCTTCATATAACCACTCAGTATCTGCCTTTTGGTAATTGGCTTATTTGACTTAATAATATCCTCAAGGTTCATCTGTGCTGAAGCACGTGACAGGCTCTCCTTCCTTTTGAAGGCTGCATAGTGTTCCGTTATACATGCACACCACGTGTTGTTTGTTCATCCCTCTGCTGATGGACCTTTGGTGGCGCCCACCTCTCAGGATTGTGAATAGTGCTTCTATGACCGTGGGTGTGGGAATATTTCTTCAAGAATCTGTTTTCAGTTCTTTTGGAAGTGGACCCAGAAGGAAGATTTCTGGGTCACGTAATAGTTCTATTTTTAATTTTCTGAGGAAACTGTACTGTTTTCCTTCATGGCTGTATCATTTTATGTGCCCACCAACGTCCACATCCTTACTAGGACTTGTTTTCTCCTGCTTTTTTGATAGTGGTCATCCTACCAAGTGTGAGCTGTGCTCACGTACATTCCCCGGACGATGAGTGGTATTGTCCATCTTTTCATGTGCTTGTTTGCCATTTGCATATCTCCTTTGGAGAAATCTGTTGAAGTCCTTTGCCCCTGTTAAAGTCAGTTATTATTATTTTGCTCTTGTTGTTATTGCGTTGTTAGAGTTCTTTATATATTCTGGATATTAGCCTCTTATCCAGTATTTGGTTTACAATTTTTTTCCCTTATTCTCTAGGCTGCCTTTTCCCCTGTTGACTGTTTCCTTTGCTACAGACGTTTTAAAGTTTGCTGTCCCCCCGTATGTGTATTTTTGCTTCTGTGTCTGACATTCCTGGTGTCGTATCTGAGAAATGATTGCTCATTCCAGTGTTAGGAAGCTTTCCTTCTATGTTTCCTTGTGGGAGTTTTACGTTTTCAGATCTTATTTTCTGATCTTTAATATGTTTTTTTAAATTATATTTATTTACTTGAGAGAGATAATTAAAGAGAGAGAGCATGAGGGGAGGGGAGGGTCAGAGGGAGAAGCAGGCTTCCCGCTGAGCAGGGAGTCGGATGTGGGACTCGATCCTGGGACTTCAGGATCATGACCTGAGCCGAAGGCAGTCGCTTAGCTAACTGAACCACCCAGGCGCCCCTTTAATCTGTTTTGAGTTAATTTTTGTGTATGGTTTAAGAGAAGTGTCCATCTTCATTTTTTTGCGTGTGGATCTCCAGTTTTCCCCTCAGCACTAGTTTGGAGAGGCCCTTGCTTTCCCATTGGGTCATCTTGGCACTCTTGCCAAAGATCATTTGACCATATGTGAGGGGGTTTATTTCTGGGCTGTCTGTTCTGTTCCACTGGTCTGTATAACTCTCTCTTTATGTCCATACCATGCTGTTTTGTAGTATGTTTTAAAATCACGAAGTATGAGGCCTCCAGCTTTGTTCTTCTTTCTCAAGAGTATTTTGACTCTCTGGAGTCTTTCCAGATGAGATTCCAACTGAATTTTAGGATTTTGTTTTCTGCTTCTGCAAAAAATGTCACTGTGATTATGACAGGGCTTTGAATCTGTAGATGGCTTCTGGAAGTATGGATACCGGAACACTATTAAGTCTTCTAGTCCATGAATGAGGATGTCTGTCCATTTATCTGTGTCTTCTGTGATTCCTTCCAGCAATGCTTTTTAGTTTTTGGTGTACAAGTCATTAGCCTCCTTGGTTAAGTTAATTCCCAGTATTTTATCCTTTTTGATGCCATTAAAAATGGAACTACAGTCTTAATTTCCTTTTCTCTTGGACCCATTTTTATTCTTTTTTTTTTTTTTTAAAGATTTTTATTTATTTATTTGACAGAGAGAGATCACAAGTAGGCAGAGAGGCAGGCAGAGAGAGAGAGAGGAGGAAGCAGGCTCCCCGCTGAGCAGAGAGCCCGATGCGGGACTCGATCCCAGGACCCTGAGATCATGACCTGAGCTTCGCGAAGGCAGCGGCTTAACCCACTGAGCCACCCAGGCGCCCCGGACCCATTTTTATTCTTTTAAGATTTTATTTATTTGTTTGAGAGAGAGAAAGCGTGCGAGCAGGTGGAGGGGCAGAAGAACTAGGCTCTCTGCCAAACATGGATCCTGACTTGGGGCTCTATCCCAGGACCCTGAGATCATGACCTGAGCCGAAGTCAGATGCTTAACCGACTGGAGCCACCCAGGTGTCCCTCTCTGACCCATTTTTAAATCTTTATTTTACCAGAGAGGAAGCGGAGACTCGGAGTCATGGGGTGAGTTTAGTGTTTGAACCAGAAGTTGATTCCAGCTCCAGCACTGCCTGGTAGGAGTGACAAGAATGCAGAGCTGACCCTCCCCTCCCTTTGCCCCATTCCTGTTCTCAGGTCATAGGACAGGTCTGGGAGTGGATAAGCTGGGCAATGAGTGGTTGGCTTCCAGCAGGGGCCTTGGCTTATCTTAGGAGATAGAATGGGTCTCAGAGTTCAAAATCCCACCTGCTGCTTCTTAGCTGTGTGACTGTAGACAAGTCTGTTTCCCTTTCTGGTTTCACTTTCTTCTCTGGAAAGATGGGGATGTTGTAAAACTCATCTCGCAAGGCTGACTTGAGGGGGAAATGTATTCATGGTTGTGTGGTGTATATGTATTTAACCCATTACCCTGAGCATAGGTAGGCTGGCAGTGACTCCCCTCCAGTCACGCCCTACACACAGGGCAAGGGGTTTTTGGATCCACATGCATATGTCCACGTGGAGCCTATGTCCCTCCCTCAACCCACTTCTAGCCCGAGCTGTTTTGGTGATTGTACCCCAAGGCTTGCAGCCCTGCAGGGAGCTGCTGGTGCAGGAGATCTGTGTGAACTTGAATGTGAGCTTATAAATATTTAGACATTTATACTTTAAAAAAAAAACACCCACCATTTATTTATTTATTTGTTTGAGAGAGAGAGAGAGAGCACTCTGGGAGAGGGAGAAAAGCAGACTCCCCACTGAGTGCTCAGCCCCTATGGGATGGGGGAGTTGTTGGGGGCTGGACATCATCCCATGACCCAGGGATGATGACCTAAGCCAAAACCAAGAGACAGATGCTCAAACAACTGAGCCACCCTGGTGCCCTGGCATTTGTACTTATGACCCCGAATGGCCCCACAAATATTAGGAGCTAGGCTGACTGATAAACCCCTTTCCAACCCACAGTCCACACTGGGGAAGTAACCAGCACATACTTCCTTTTGCTCAGATCCAAGTGGTCCGTCCCCTCTGACTTTTCGGCTGAGAATGGGAGACCACGTTCCCTGGAGACATGATATTCCCAGGCAGTATAGGAATTGTAGGGGGTTGGCACTGAATGTTATGCAGGGTAGAGGATGGGATATCCAGAGGCAGAATTCTTCTGTCTCCATGAATATTTATAGCTCCCTTTGCCTACCCCTTATTGAGAGCTGAGCCTGGGCTGTTGCCCAGACTTGAGACATCAGGGAACTGTGCCCTTGTGTAAGATTGATCAGTCTGAACTGCTGCTGACCTCTTTCCCTCCAAATGCTCATTCTTTTCCTGACCCACTGAAAGGTTTGTTGGTATTAGCATAAGACCCTGTCTGGAGCTGACAGGGAAGTCAGTATATGGGTTAGAGCCCCTGGGGCCGTGGTGACTATAGTTCCTTCCCCTGACTTCATATAGGTGAGCCAATGGGGAGAAGGAGGCTTGGCCATTGTGACTACTTTGCATGTTTATTTTTGGAACCACTGGTAGAACTATAAACCTTTATAGATGAAGAAACTGAGGCCCAGAGAGGTGAAGTCACCTGCCCAAGGTCACATAGCAAGTAAATGGTAGATCCAGGTATGAACCCAGGTCTTTCTGACTCTAGAAACGGGTTGTTCTCCCCATCCTACTGTGCCTCTCTCAGAGAGACTGGGCATGTTTCCTTCCCACCAGTGTCTGCTGAATAGTCTTCAGGGGTTTGGTCATTCATTCATTCATTCATTCACCAGTGTCAATGTCTAACACTGGAAATACAGAGATGAAGAAGATCTAGTCCCTGCCCTCCAGAAGCTCCAGACTTCTAGAAATGGCCATAGAAATCAGTAGTCATAACACATTGTATCAGCTGCTGTACTGAGGAATGTACCCAGTACCATGGTGACCCAGAAGAGAAGGCAACTCATTCTGCCTGGGGCAATCAGGGAGGGCATTCTAGAGAAAGCATTCTTTAGATTGGGTCCTAAAGGAAGAGTAGGAGTTTGCTAGGTAAGCAAGAGGCAAGAGACATTCTCAGTAGGTGGGACAGCAGCATGTGCAAAGGCACTGAGGTCTGAGAAGAAATGGAGTCTTTAGAGAAGCGGCAGGAAGTTCCGTGTGGCTGGAATACAAGGCACGTAGTCCAGGGGGCTGGAGGGAGATGAGGTGCAAAAGGAGCTTGGATTTGATCCTGGGCAATGGGGAGCCATGGAAGGTGGTATATTAGTCAAGTATGCAGCTGGGAGCATGCTGAATCACAGCCCCTCTCCAACTTCAGCATCCCCATGAGTCCCCTGGGAATCTCGTGAAAATACAGATTCTGAAGCAGCAGGTCTCGGGTAAAGTGTGAGAGTCTGTATTTCTAAGAAACCCAGCTGATGTTGCTGGTCTGAAGGTGACGATTTGAGTAGTGAGGCTGTAGAAGGCTCACTTGCTCTCGTGGGGTGGTTGCTCTGGGGAACGGGCAGCCCCTGGTGCTCTTCTGTCTCGGAGTAGATCAGGCTTCTCTCGTCTTCTCGTCAGCTGTCCTGCAGCTGTCACAAAGAGGTCACAACAAGGTCAAAATTACTGGTAGTCAGCCATCTGTTGACTCAACAAATGCTTATCAAGCCCCTGTTCGGGCCACAGGTGTGCTGGAGACAGAGAGAGGAATTGAAAGTGCCACTTTGTGGCCCATGTCCCCACCCTCTCTTGCCTCCAGAATGGGTTGTCTGCTTGTCCTTTGTCCCCTACTGTCTGTTTTCTATCCAGCAACCAGGGAGTTCGAGCACATTTCTCCCCTGCCTGACACAGTCCAGCGGCTCTCCAGTGCTCCTAAAATAGAATTCCACCCCCTTGTCACGCCTCGGGAGCCCTCTGGGGTCAGCTGCCCTCAGATCTCATCCAGTGCTTCCCGTTTCTCACTTCCCTAGGACCGCATGAAGCTTACAGTTCCTTGAACACAACAAGTTTGTTCCTATCTTAGGATACGATGAACTACTCCCGCTGCAGACCCTCCGCACATGAGACACTTGAACTCGAATACTCTTCTTCCATATTTTCTCTTGACTTGTTCCTTTGGGTATTTTAGATTTCAGCCAGGAGAAGATAGGGGTTTTTGCAGGACCCTAAAGCTTATACAATCTGGGGGGCCCTCTTGAAGAAAAGCAACCAAATTACAAATACACAAGACCTAGGAAGGGGCCTTGATGTTTAAGCTTCATTGACCTCATGGTGAATCTTCCTCTGGTTATTTTTAATAGGTCACCTCCTCCGAGAAACCTTCCCTGGTCACTCTATTTAAAGCAGCCCCTCATCCAAACTTTGTCATGTCATTACTTTTATTTCTTTTATTGAATTCATCATGATTTGAAATTATTGTGTTCTTTTATCTCTCTATTTGTTTTGGTCTGTTTTCCCTGACTAGAGTGTAAGCTTCTCAAGAGCGGGAGTCCTGCCTGTTTTATTCCTGCAGTATCCCCAGCAAAGTGCCCAGCCCCCAGTGGGATAGCAATACCTGTTGGGTGAATGAATAGACATGTCCTCTGCCCTCCAGGAGTTGCCATTTAGTGTGGTAAGAGGACACAAGGGCAATTTCAATGGTATAAGAAGCTGTAAGCTATGGGAACTCAGAGGATGAACTCTTAACCCCGTCCAGCGTCAGAGAGCAGGGTGTGAGAGAGGCAGGGAGGCTTAGGAAGATCTAGCTGCAGGGAAAGAGGCCGGCACAGTCTTAAAGGGATCATTAGGTAGCCAGGCAGAGCGAGGAAGGGAAGCATGAACAAAGGCATAGAAATCTGAGCCCCCAGGCCCAGAAAAGACCCAGCTGGTTCCATTTTGGTTGATGTCAAAGGGTCACACTGATGCAAAGGGACAGCTGGGTGCTAAGTTTGGGATGGAGGTTAAGGGAGTGGGAGTTACGTGAAGACCAGGATCTGGGAAGACAGCAGACAGTGGGAAGAGCCGGTGATGGGTACTAGAGGCACCCAGGGCAAGGCTTTGGGCAAACGCAGGGATTCTTCCCAAGACCCCCACACTGAATCTGACTCTGTATCTGGAAGGAAGAGGCGTGAGCTGGGCTTTCTGTGGGGGACATGTGGACTGGGGAGGCTCTAGGCCCAGACAGACCTGATTACATATTGTTACAGGTTGGATTCACAGTGCAGTTGACTCTGAAATGGAAATTAGCATGTAGGCGTGCTTTTCCTGGACTGTTTAAAAGCAAAGTTGAGATACTGTATAATTATACTATAAGTATTTCACTACGTGTATTTAATAGATAAGGAATTAAAACCTATAAAAATATAGAACCGTAATTTCATTATCACACCTAACAAAATTAACACTGATTTCTTAATTCCAGCTAATACTGAGTCTGTGTTTCAGTTCTTCCAATTGTCTGAAAATTCATTTTTGCAGTTACTTTGTTTGAATCAGGATGCAAACAAGGTTCACCATTATTTGCTCAACTAAGCTTCTTGAATGAGAATTTAACATTCCCCCCTCCTTGCTTCTCCCTCATTCCTCAACTTGTGCTTCGGACGCTGCTCTCTCCATGACTGGAGCTAGATTTCCCTGTTGCCACATGCTACTTTTGCTTTTCTTTTTTCTTTTTTGAAGATTTTGTTTATTTATTTGAGAGAGAGGGAGTGTATGAGCAGGGGGAGGGGCAGAGGGAGAGGGAGAAACAGACTCCCCGCTGAATGGGGAACCCGATGTGGGGCTCGATCCCAGGACCCGGGGATCATGAACTGAGCTGAAGGCAGATGCTTAATGGACTGAGCCACCCAGGTTCACCTACTTTTTTGTCTGTATCATACTTGCTCTCCCTGTGGCTTTTCATGCTGCTTGCCCCCACTCTCATGCACTGGAAATGTTCTCCAGAATGGCACTCCTACCTCTCTCTTCTGTCCCTGTTTCCTTCATAGGTTTCCTCTCCCCCTCTGAGTTCTCTGGGGGAATGTGGGGCTCTTCAGGGTTTAACTCTGGGTCCTTTGGAATTTTAGAGCACCTCAGGTGTGTCCCCAGCTCGATTCATCTCCTGCCATCCCCACACTCTTCCTCCTCAGCATCACCTCCATGGAGATGGGTACCATCCCCAGCCCCAATCGTCTGGGCTAGAAACCTGGCAGTCCTGACTCCTCCCTAACAACCCATCTCCCGTCCATCACCAAGTTCCGTCCGCTCAATCTCCCAAAAACTCTGACAACCATCCATTTCCCTCCATTTGCCCCTTCACGCTCCAAGCCTCCTTTGGCCCTGCAGACAACTGCACTGTCTTGATGTTCTTTCCCTGCTTCTAGTCTGAAGCCCCTCTGGTTCGTTCTGTACGAAGCGGTCAAAGCCCGCTTTCCCAAACCCAGATCCAGTGTTGTCCCTTTCCCATCCCATACACTTCCGTCACTCCCCATTCTCTACAAACTCCTTCGCCTAATATTCAAGACCTTTCTTGAATTGACCAATATATACTTACTTTGTAGGCCCTATCTCTGCTCACCATCCCTCCTCTCCACCACACAGACTTTAAGGTTTAGTAGACCAGGTGTCTCAAGTTCCCTGAGGACAAGGTCCAGTTTCTCTTCCTCTTCCAAGACTCTGCACACACTGTCCCTCTGCCTGGGGCTCCTCAGCTGGCTAACTCCTTCTTGTCCTTCTGCATAGGCAGGAGGTCACTCCTGATCCCCAGGTCTGAGTAAGGGCACCATCTCAGAATTACCCCGACTCCTGGAACCTCTACCATCATAGCACTTGCCAGCTGTCTACTCCTGAATCTCTCTTTGGCAAAATAGGCTGTGAGCCACGGGAGGGCAGAGATTGTCTGTTCTCTGAGGCCCCAGCGTTCTTTCCAGGGCCTGGAGCTGTGGGGGGCTTGTCCAGTGAGTACATGGGTGAGGAACCAGATGGGCGAGCTGGGTTCACCTGGGTGTGTGTGCCCCACTCACAGAGTGAGGAAAAAAATTTTAATTAATGCAAAAAAAATTATGATGAACATAACACCACAATTTTAAATGAGGACAGGATCATAATAGTGCCAAGCAGACCCATTTTAGAACATGGGGCAAAAGGAATACTGATTTCAATTTTTTAAAGATATTGCATTCAAATAGTATTTATCTTTTTTTTTTAAAGACTTTATTTATTTATTTGACAGACAGATCACAAATAGGCAGAGAGGCGGGCAGAGAAAGAGGAAGAAGCAGGCTCCCCACTGAGCAGGAAGCCCGATGTGGGGCTCAATCCCAGGACCCTGGGATCATGACCTGAGCCCAAGGCAGAGGCTTAACCCACTGAGCCACCCAGGTGCCCCATAAATGGTATTTATCTTGATCACTGAGGTTTTCAGTGTCCCTTTACATTTTGCTCTTATGTGAGCTCCTCTACAAACCCCCAGTACTGGTCCTGGTGGGAAACCTTTCCCTGGACAGGCATGGCACAGGGAACAGGGCCCAAGCAGATGTCCTGGGTTGAATCCTCTGGCTGTAGAAAGACTCTTTCCAGTGGAGAGTTGCCCACACCCCACTAAGCTGGAGCCTGAACCCAAGAGGAAGGGACTTACTTAGGGGTAGCGTTGGATGGTGAGGATGGGAAAGGGTGTGACTTCCTCAAACACCCAAAGTGAACACCACGCACTGCCCAGCCGTGGACTGCCTCCCCGCCTTTCTGAGGTCCCAGGGAGAGGATCCCCCAAGGCATTGAAGGTCCAAGAGGGGAAAGAAACAAGGCCAGTCCCAGAGAAATGGGAACTTCGGGCTCAAAGGAAAGATGAGGGGGCTGAGATTATGCAGCAATGATTTTATTTATTTATTTATTTTTAATTTAAGTTTTCAGTTTTAATTCCAGTATAGTTAGAATCCAGTGTTATATCAGTGTCCAGTGTACAATATAGTGATTCAACAACTCTACTTTATTCAGTGTTCATCATGGTAAGTGCACTCTTAATCCCCATCACCTGTTTCACCCATCCCCCAAGCCCCCCTCTGGTAATCACCAGCGTGGGCTCTATAGCTGACAATCTTTTTTGGTTTCTCTCTCTCTCTCTCTCTTTCTCTCTTTTTCTTTCCTCTTGTGGAGCAGAGACTTTAAAATCTTCTGGTCTCAGCACCTCTTTAAAAATTATTGAGGACCTCAGAGAGCTTTTGTTTACATGGGATATATCTATCAGTATTTTCTTTTTTAAAAAGATTTTATTTATTTATTTGAGAGAGAACGACAGAGATAGCAACAGAGATAGCGAGAGAGAGAGCACGAACCAGGAGGAGAGGGAGAAGCAGGGCTGGATCGCAGGACCCTGGGATCATGACCGGAGCCGAAGGCAGACACTTAACCCACTCAGCCTCCCAGGTGCCCCCCATCAGTATTTTTCATATTCAAAATTCAAACTAATCTTGAAACATTTTAAACCCAGGGGCTCCTGGGTGGCTTAGTGGGTTAAGCCTCTGCCTTCGGCTCAGGTCATGATCTCAGGGTCCTGGGATCGAGCCCCACATTGGGCTCCCTGCTTAGCGGGGAGCCTGCATCCCCCCGCTCTCTGCCTGCCTCTCTGCCTACTTGTGATCTCTCTCTGTGTCAAATAAATAAACAAAATCTTTTTTTTAAAGCAGCATTTTTTAAAAAGATTTTATTTATTTATTTGACAGAGATCACAATTAGGCAGAGAGGCAGGCAGAGAGTGAGAGAGGGAAGCAGGCTCCCTGTGGAGCAGAGAGCCTGATGTGGGGCTGGATCCCAGGACTCTGGGATCATGACCTGAGCTGAAGGCAGAGGCTTTAACCCACTGAGCCACCCAGGCACCCCTAAATAAATATAACCTTAAAAAAAAATACAAAACCCAGTAATAAGCTCATTCCATGTTAACACAAATAACATTGTTAGCAAAAAATTAGCTAACAATTTCAAAACATAAATTATTTAGAGTGGCCTTGATTTAGATTTGGTTGCAAATCTGTCTCATGATGGGTTTAATACAAGACAGCTAGATCTCATGTCTGCTTCTGCATTCCATCTATCCTGGTATGTTGTTTGGTTGGAGTACATGAAGATCTGCCTTTACACAGATGCGTAATTATAGTGGGAGGGATATTTTAACATCTTTTTCAGATATTAATGATGTTCTTCTTTGATACTACATCAAAGCTCCACAATGGTATTTCTAAAAAAGCCAGTTGCAATGTGGAACCTCAGCCATATCAGGGAACCTTCTGTAATCTGGTGTGCAGTCATGTTTTGATCTGTCTTGCCCTTTGATTCTTTTACCCAGGCATGATTTTGAAACTGACCTGCCTCATTTGGAAAATACCAGTTCACTAAGTTAAGCAGAATTTCCAAACATGGACCTTTCGCTGAAGGATTTTTTTCATTAGTATCACCACCAATCTCATCCGAAAATTCTTTAAGGATTGGGAAGCTGTCAAACTCATGCAGGCAGATACAGCTTTTCCAAAGATGCTAATTTTCTCCAAAGTTCGAATTTTATCATTGGTGATGAATATGTTGTTTGTTTTCCTTGAGGCGATGGGCTCCCTTGGTTCATATCTGAGCAAACATGATACCCAAGTTTGGAAAACCATAGCAAGCCAGTTATTTTTTTTCAAGTGATAGTGATGATCTATAAAAAAGTTCAACTTACAACTCAGTCGCTCAAGGGCTTTTCCTGGAGACAACCACTGACTTCAGTGTGAAGAAGCACTTCCCATTTTGACACCCAGAATATTAAAAATATGTGCACTCAAGATTTAATAAAATTAAAAATTCCCGGGGCACCTGGGTGGCTCAGTGGGTTAAAGCCTCTGCCTTCAGCTCAGGGTCCTGGGATCGAGCCCCACATCAGGCTCTCTGCTCAGTGGGGAGCCTTCTTCCCCCTCTCTTTCTTCCTGCCTCTCTACCTACTTGTGGTCTCGGTCTGTCAAATAAATAAATAAAATCTTTTAAAAAATTAATAATTCCCTTGCTTTATCAAGGAAATTGAATTTTTTTTCCACTGAGTAGTGCCTGGCTGTGAAAAATACAGCCTATTCCCATTTGGTGCCGCTGCCTTGATTTGTGCTAAGGAGCCAGACAGAGGTTTTCTTCATCCCGTACCATCAGTGCAAATGTCAACACAGTGAAAAGGGGAAATAATGTTTTGGTATTATTGTGATAATAGTTTTTTTTTTAAGATTTTATTTATTTATATGACAGAGAGAGACACAGTGAGAGAAGGAAGACAAGCAGGGGGAGGGGAGAGAAAGCAGGCTTCCTGCCCACCAGGGAGCCCAATGAGGGGTTTGATCCCAGGACCCTGAGATCATGACCTGAGCCAAAGGCAGACGCTTAACCCATTGAGCCTCCCAGGTGTCCCTATGACAATACTTTTGACCTCATGGATTCTCTGAAAGTTCTCAGAGATATTCCTTTCTCCTCTCTCATTTCTGTGGACCACCCTTTGAGAAGTATCATCCTAGAGCCTTGGGATCACATGGCAGGACCACGTTTAGGAACAGAAAAGATTCCAGCCGAGTAGAAGTTAGCAATTTCACTGCTGCGGAAGCGGCATAAAACGATGTAATTCACAATGTGACTTGAGGCTGAGTTTTTTGTTTTGAAAGGAATCACAATTATTTATCGGAATAATGAAACCTACCTACATTTATTTAATTTAGCATACAGCACACTAAATGGGGCAAAGCACAAAAATGTTCTGTCATCAAAATTCCAGTTAGAGCCAGTTGGTTCTTTTTTCTTCTTCTTTTTTTTTAATTGAAGTATAATTGATATACAATGTTCTATTTGTTTTGTACAACATAGTGATTTGACAACTGTGTTACACTGTGCTTACCACAGGTGTAGCTACCATCAGTCACCCTAGGATGCCATTCTAGTCCATGGGTTGTATTCCCTATGCTGTGCCTTTCATCCCTGTGACTTGTTCATTCCATGGCTCGAAGCCTGTACCCCCGCCTTCGCCCATTTTGCCCATCTGCACACCTCCCGCCCATCTGGCAACAGTGGCTCGTTCCCTTTATTTATGGGTCTGTTTCTGCTTTTAGAGGTAGTTCTTTAAGCTCACCTGTACTAATCTAGAGGCTTCTCCCAGTGTTTCCTCTGCTCCAGAGCTCCCAAAGAGATCCTTGTAAGCTCCGAAGACTCTCACCCACTCCGTTACTGGTTCACGGTGCTGGGAAGAGTGCTGAATAGAGAGACAAGGCCCTTGTTCTCCTGGGGCTCACAGTCACGTGGGAGAGTGTTATGAACCACACAAACACGAATAGGATCACAGCTGAGCTAGGGTTTACAGAGAAGTACAGGGAGCTTTGAGGCAGGACTGGACCTGGCTTGGTGAGGGCCTCTGAAGAACTGACATTCAGGTAAGGTTTGAAGCACGAGCTAGAATGGCTGGGTAGAAATGGGGTGTGGTTAGGGAAGAGGGTTCAAAGCGTAGGCATGGGTGTAAGCTTGCATGGGTGTAAGCTTGCAGGCAGAGGCAGGAAAGGTCTGAGCATGTTTGGAGACCCACTTGGGAGCTCCATTTTGACTGGACCCTGGTGGGAAGATAGCAGGAGATGAGGACGGAATGGCAGTAGAGGTCAGGGCCAGGACCTCCAATGCGGTCCTTCTCTCAGTTTCTACACCCTGCTCTGCTCCTTCCTGCCTCCGTGTTGGAGCCCAGCAGATGCCTCTGCCTGGAACATTCTTCCTCTCTCAGGTCTCCAAGGAAATGTCGCCGCTTTTCTAAGTATATATTTTTTGTGTTCTCCAGATCAGCAGCCCCTTTTATTTGTCCAGCAACTCTTGTTTGCTTACATCCTTTTTGTCCATCTGCCCTATGAGACAGTCAGTTCCCCGAGCGCTGGCCGGTGCGGTCATGTTCACCCCATAGCCCGTGTGGGCCGGCCATGCAATTGGTGCTCAGAAATGTTTGCTGGTGGAATGTGTGAAGGAACAAACACACACAGGGCTGGGTTTGAGATCCTGGCTCCATCCTTTAACAGCTGTGTGACCTTGAACAATCACCAAACACCTGATATTGTTTCCTATTCTGTAAAGTGGGGTTTTACTTCCTATCTCAGAGGGTTTCCGTGAGACCAGAATGAGGTAGTGCTCAGGGAGCACCTGGGTCCAAAGGAGCATTTTAGTCTTAATTCTGTTCTCTTTTCACTGTTCTGGAACATATGATGAGCCTTGGGCCTTGCTTAACCCCGTCTGGGTCTCCTGCCCTTCCATTCCCCCCACCCCTGCCAGCTGCAACACAAAATTCAGAGCAGCTTCTAGCTTCCTGTGCTGGCAACAGAGTGGGAGGAACAAGAGAGGAGGGAGCCACTGGTTTTGATGGAAAGTGAGTGGTGGTGAGGATGCTGTTGAAACAGACCAGACTGTGGGTAGTGGGATTAGGGTTAGTTTCATCTTCTTTTATATATATATATATATATATATATATATATAGAGAGAGAGAGAGAGAGAGAGAGAGAGAGAGAGGTGGTGGGGAGGGGCAGAGGAAGAGGGAAAAATTTTTTTTAATTAATTAATTTTTGAGAGAGAGACCGTGCGCACATGAGCGGGGGCGGGGGCAGGGAGGGGGAGGAGCAGAGGGAGAGAGAGAATCCCAAGCAGACTCCACACCCTGTGCACAGCTTGACTCAGGGCTTGATCTCATGACCCTGAGATCATGACCTGAGCCGAAATCAAGCTGGACGCTTAACCGACTGAGCCACCCAGGTGTCCCTTTAATATACTTTTGAAAAGGCTTTTTGTTTTGAAATAATTTTAGGCTTCCAGAAAAGCTGCAAAATCGTACAGAGTTCATGTGTGCCCTTCGCTCTGCATTCCCTAATGTTAACAATTTACAAAACCATAATACAATGATCAAAACCAGGAAATGAACATTGATATTATTTTAATTATAGACCTTATTGGAACTTTACCAGTTTTTCCACTAATGATCTTTTTTTGTTCTTGGAGCCAATCCAGGATCCCACATTGTATTTAGCTGTCATACGTTTCCTTAATATCCTCAGATCTATGGCAGTTCCTCAGTCTTTCCTTATTGCTCATGACCTTGACATTTTTGATCAGTCGTTTGGTATAATGTCTCACAATTTGGGTCTGTCTGATGTTTTCTTGTGGCTAAATTGAGATTATGCACTTCTGGCAAGAAAACCGCAGAAATGATGTTATAGCCTTTTCAGTGCATCATATCAAGGGTACCTGAGGTGGGTGTATGTCTTACTCATCATGAGTGCATCTTAATCATTTGATTTGATTAGACAATACTACTCAGTTTCTCCACTGTATACTTTTCTTCATCTTCTTCTTTTCTTTTTTTAAAATATTTTTTTAAAAAGATTCTATTTATTTATTTGTCAGAGAGAGAGAGAGAGAGCGCACAAGCAGGGGGAGCAGCAGGCAGAGGGAGAAGCAGGCTCGCTGCTTGCTCAATCCCAGGACCCTGGGATCATGACCCAAGCCAAAGGCAGATGCCCAACCAACTGAGCCACCCAGGCATCCCTAAAAGATTTTTTTAAAAAGATTTTATTTATTATTTGACAGAGACAGACACAGCGAGAGAGGAACAGAAGCAGGGGGAGTGGGAGAGGGAGAAGCCGGCTTCTCACTAAGCAGGGAGCATGATACGAGGCTCAGTCCCAGGACTCTGGGATCATGACTGGAGCCGAAGCCAGACACTTAACGACTGAGCCACCCAGGTGCCCCAAAAGATTTTATTTTTAAGTAATCTCTACACCCAACATGGGGCTCAAACTTACAACCCCGAGATCAAGAGTTGCACGCTCCACCAAATGAGCCACCCAGGTGCCCCTATTATTTTTCTTTTCATTAAATTCTTTCTTTTAATTGTTAAAGCAACAAATGCTTCCAAAAAGTTCAAAGGAAGCATGAAATAGGTAAACTTCCCACCAAGCCCATCTCACTGTCCCAAAGGTTACTTATCACTGTCTGCTCTTGAAGCTATAGCCTTCTTGATCACTTTCTAGATGTCATATATGCAGATATATGCATATTTGTTTTATATTTATATTTATATTTATTTATATATAATATATAATATATATTTATATTTATATTTATTTTATTTTATTTATGCAAATTTTTAAAAATTTGTTTTACTTAACAATATTATCCAGGGAAAACTTTCCATGTTAGTACAATCACATAAAACTCATACTTTCTAAAAAAAACCAAAAAAGCCAACTCATTCTTTCTAATGACTGGCTAGTATTTCATCTTTGGGTTACCCTAATGTAATGTTCTGTATTTTTGAGATTTTGTATGAACACGTAAATAATAATAAATTTACTTAAAATAATAATAATTATAATATTACATAAATTATATAAAATAGAATATTTATTTTACATATTATGTTTTTATGCATATAATAAATATATTTATTAAAGAAAATAAAATATTTTATAAAATTACATAATATTTATTTATTTATTTAAACGTTTATTTATTTATTTATTTGACAGGCAGAAATGACAAGTAGGCAGAGAGGCAAGCAGAGAGAGAGAGGGAGGCAGGCTCCCTGCCCAGCAGAGAGCCCAGTTCGGGGCTTCATCCCAGGACCCTGGGATCCCAGGGTCCAGCCGAAGGCAGAGGCTTTAACCCACTGAGCCATGCAGGTGCCACTAAAATAACATAATATTTATTATTTTAAGAATATTCTACTCCTAATGTGGGGCTTTAACCCACTGACCCTGAGATCAAAAGTCACATGCTCTAATAACTAAGCCAGCCAGGCACCCCCATAAATTATTTTTTAAAAATTTTTAAAGATTTTATTTATTTGTCAGAGAGAGCATGAGCAGGAGGTGTGGCAGGCAGAGGGAGAAGCAGGCTCCCTGCCAAGCAAGGAGCCCAATGTGGAACTTCATCCTAGGACCGTGGGACTGTAACTTGAGCTGAAGGCAGACGCTTAACTGACTGAGCCACCCAGGCAGCCCTCCCCCCATAAATTTTTTTTTTCAAGATTTTATTTATTCATTTGACAGACAGAGATCACAAGTAGGCAGAGAGGCAGACAGAGAGAGAGGAAGGGAAGCAGGCTCCCTGCTGAGCAGAGAGCCTGATGCGGGGCTCCATTCTAGGACCCTGAGATCATGACCTGAGCTGGAGGCAGAGGCTTTAACCCACTGAGCCACCCAGGCACCCCCATAAATTATTTTTTAATATAGAACATCTACCATGAAAATTTACATTTCAGGGGCACGTGGCTGGCTCAGTGGGTTAAGCCGCTACCTTTGGCTCAGGTCATGATCTCAGGGTCCTGGGATCGAGCCCCACATCGGGCTCTCTGCTCAGCAGGGAGCCTGCTTCCCCCTCTCTCTCTGTCTGCCTATCTGCCTACTTGTGATCTCTCTCTCTGTCAAATAAATAAATAAAATCTTTAAAAAAAATTTACATTTCAAATTTCATCAACAGAAAAACATTTAAGTTGTTAGAAAAGTAAAAATTAAGTTAAAAATTAAAAATATTTTAATATAAATTTTCATATATTCTATCATCAGGAATAGATTATTGAAAACCTTACGTGAAAATAAGCTACTAAATGGAAAGGTAATTTTAAAATGGAGCAAGAGAAAAGAAACTGAATTGCCATTGATTTCATTGAATCTCAGATGCCATTCATTTTAAAAACACACATTTTTTTTTAAAGATTTTATTTATTTATTTGACAGATAGAGATCACAAGTAGGCAGAGAGGAAGAGGAGGAAGCAGGCTCCCTGCCGAGCTTAGAGCCCGATGATACCCAGGGCCCTGGTATCATGACCTGAGCCAAAGGCAGAGGCTTTAACCCACTGAGCCACCCAAGTGCTCCACACCATTGTTTTATGTAGAAAAAAATTCTGCCAATTAATTGGATGATACTGCCAAAATGTGCAAAATGAGTCTTGGGATTGATTAAATAAGACAGGCCCTTTTGACCCTTCATTAAACAGAATTCCTGTGTGGTCTTCCAGGTACAGCCAGGATTCTAGGACCGGCTGCTCCTTCCAGCCATGGCAATGGGGGCAAATAATTCCTCTCGCGTGGACTCTGAGTTCCGATATACCCTCTTCCCGATTGTTTACAGCATCATCTTTGTGCTGGGGTTCATGGCCAACAGCTATGTGCTGTGGGTCTTCGCCTGCCTGTACCCTTCCAAGAAATTCAACGAGATAAAGATCTTCATGGTGAACCTCACCATGGCTGACCTGCTCTTTTTGGTCACCCTGCCCCTGTGGATCATCTACTACCACAACCAGGGCAACTGGATTCTCCCCAAATTCCTGTGCAACCTGGCTGGCTGCTTTTTCTTCATCAACACCTATTGCTCCGTGGCCTTCCTGGCTGTCATCACTTACAACCGTTTCCAGGCGGTGACCCGGCCTATCAGGACAGCTCAGGCCACCACCCGCAAGCGTGGTTTCTCCGTGTCCCTGGTCATCTGGGTGGCCATCGTGGCGGCGGCGTCCTACTTCTTCGTCCTGGACTCCACCAACGTGGTGCCTGACAAGACCGGCGCAGGCAACGTCACACGCTGCTTTGAACATTACGAGAAGGGCAGTGTGCCCGTCCTCATCATCCATGTGTTCCTTGTGTTCAGCTTCTTCCTCGTCTTCCTCCTCATCTTCTTCTGCAACCTGGTCATCATCCGCAGGCTGCTCAGGCAGCCGGTGCAGCTGCAGCAAAACGCGGAGGTCAAGCGCCGTGCTCTGTGGATGGTCTGCACGGTCCTGGCCGTGTTCATCATCTGCTTCGTGCCCCACCACATCGTGCAGCTTCCCTGGACGCTGGCTGAGCTGGGCTTCCAGAACAACAGCTTCCATCAGGTGATCAACGATGCCCACCAGGTCACCCTCTGCCTTCTTAGCACCAACTGTGTCTTGGACCCCATCATCTACTGTTTCCTCACCAAAAAGTTCCGCAAGCACCTGTCTGAGAAGTTCTACAGCATGCGCAGCAGCCGGAAGTGCTCCCGGGCCACCTCGGAGACTGGCACGGAAGTGATCATGCCGCTCAACCACCTCCCTGTCCCTTCCCTCAAAAAGTAGTCGCTGACTGTTGGGGCCAGGCCCAGAGCTTTCTCCTCTGTGGACATCGGGGGACTGACCTGGGGGATGAAGGGGTCTCTGTTGTGGCCTGGGTACAAGTGGTCCCTTCAGTATGGAGGCTACCTGGGGGATGATGGCGGGCCCAGATTGCGGGGAAATCCAGGACTTGAATGTGCCCCCTTCGGCCACATCGGGGCACACGTAGCATAACCTTGGCTTGCATCCTCATCCTGAATACCTGAGTCTGAGAGCTCTCCAGGGAATGGCAGGGCCGGCGGCAGACCTTGGGGGCAGATTCTGAGCCGCCCTGTTCACCCTCCCAAGGCAGCCGCCCTGAGTCAGTATAGACTGAAGTTTAGGGCAACTACTACCTTTGCTACTATAAAGGCAGAGAAGGGGGTTTGGGGGAAAGGGATCCTTCCCTGGTTGTCTGGTGGTGTCTCCCGGGAAGACTTTTGAGCTAGGATAGTGCCATCTTGTCTCCATTCAGAGGCACAAGATCTTTGTGACACGTGACTCATTGGAACCTTTTCCCACTCATCCAACAGCCTGTCCTGAATGGTGCCAGAGAATGTAAGACATTCACAGATCAAAATATAGGAGAGGGAGGTTGTCTCGGAAGGCAAATGTGTCTCTCTCCACAGGTCTTGCCTCAGGCTTCATTCATCAGCTCTGGGGGAGTGGGAGAGGCATGGTCACACCTATCTGTCTCAACAGTGGATCCTGATGAATTACCTCCTGCAGGGCAGGTCCCCGCTGAAAGGGCAGAGACCCCTTGAAGCCAGATTGGGGTCATCGGCAGCTCCACACTGCTCAGAGTTTCCATGAGAAAGTGCACCTGGGTGGAGAAGCACCTGTGTGGGCGGGGCCTCCAGAGTGGGAGGAGCCTGTCAGGTCTCACCTACCACTTAGCTTTCTGGGGCAGGGAGGTGAGCTGGCGGTGGAGGAGCCCTCCTATTTTAGCTTCTACAAGGTGAAAAGAGCAGTTATAGTCCCAAGGGCCAGCAGGCACTTTGAATTTTGAGTGCAGAAGAGAGGTCTCTCTTCTCTTGAAGACCTCTAGATGGCTTTTTGTCATTTTTGGCAAATATATCCAGATGAGCTTTCGCTCACACCCTGAGAACCTGCAGTGTGAATCTGGTAGCCACAGACCCTCCTTGCTCGGAGAAGCCTTCCCTGGTTTCCGGAGCCCCGTAGCTCTTCTGAAACATCGTCCTTCCTTCTAGCCACGTCTCCGTAAAGTAAGATCCTTGTTTCCTATTTTTCCTATCTACCGGGCTGATTTTGACAAATGCCTCCCCATGGGCCAGTAACCTGCTTAGGTCTGGGATTGTAGCTGAGGCTGAACTCAGCCGATGGTGACTAGGTGGAGACTGCAGCAGGATCGAGCTTTGGTGTCACACGGACCCAAGTTCAAGTCTTGGCTTTGTCACTTCCACCCAAGGGATTGTGAGCTGAATTTCCTACCTCATAGGGTTGTTAGGTGCCATGAATACTAAGGCAGATACCTCTCGGTCATGGTGATTGCTTGTCCCAGATTCTCCCTTTTTCTGAGAACGCATTTCCCTTTATCCTCTGACAGGAGCTGAATGGATGAGATGTGGGGATCTGGCTCTATTTGTCAGGAGTAAGTTCTCTGTCTCAGGAATAAGCAGCCAGGCTCAGAGGTGCTGTTTTAGGCTCTTTAGGTCACTAACCTGAAGACATTCAAGTCTGGAGCTGTGACTGTGTGTGCCTGTGTTTACATGTGTGTGTTCATCTCTGGGTATGAAGGAGGGTGGATGACCTGCTCAGAGAGAAGATGGAAATGTGCAGAGCCAAGCAGAGACCAGAGGGAGACCAGAAGCCTGGAGAATGGAGGGCAGGTGCTTCCGGGGCCTGCTGTCCTTTTCTTCCAGGCCAGACCCTCTCAAAGCCCAACATCTGCATTCCTTCCTTTGGGTCCTGTGAGATTCCCTCCTCGGGATGCATCCTATTATTTTGCTTAAGCCTATTTGAGTGACTATCTATGACTTGCATCCCATCTCTGAAGAAGATGAATGTTTAGATACTAAAGCACCATGTTTCTTGCATTTTAGTCATTTGTGTACATGCCTCCATACACGGTTTTTCAATATCCATGTGCCATCTGTATGTTTTCTTAATAAATATTTTCTCTAAATTGAGTCACTTTTTATCTATTTACCCAAATGTCCGTTAACTGGTAAATGGATAACGAAGACGTGGTGTGTATATATACAGTGGAATATTACTCAGCCATCAAAAAGGATGAAATCTTGCCATTTGCAATGAGGCAGATGGAGCTAGAGGTTATTATGTTAAGTGAAATAAGTCTGAGAAAGACAAATACCATATAATTTTACTCTTATGCAGAATTTAAGAAACAAAACAGGTGAACATATGGGAGGAGAAAAGAAAAAGAGGGAAACAAACCATAAATGACTCTTAAGGACAGAAAACAAACTGAGGGTTGATGTGGGGAGGTGGTTGGGCAAGGGCTAGATTGGTGATTGGATATTAAGACGGGAACATGTAATGATGAGCACTGGGTGTTATGTAAGTGATGAATCATGGAATTCTACTCCAGAAACCAATAGTACACTGTATGTTAACTAAATAGAATTTAAATAAAAAGTTGAAAAAAACCTTTATTTAAAAGGAGGCTTTATAACTAAATTAAAAATGAAAACCAGTAGCACCTGCCACACATAGAAAATAAACATAAAAATAAAATACAACTATTTTTTTAAAAAGATATTATTTATTTATTTTGCGCGAGAGAGAGAGCATGTGTGCTCATGTGCATGGGGGCGCATGAGCTGGGGGATGGGCAGAGGAGAGCATCTCTAGCAGACTACAGGCTGAGTGTGGAGCCCCACTTGGGGCTTGATTCCAAGACCACGCGATCATGACTTGAATGAAAACCAAAAGTCAGACGCTTAACTGACTGAGCCACCCAGGTGTCCCAGGGACCGCCATTTTTATGTCTTAATTACTATGGTTATCAAGGTTTATCCATTTCAATGTGTGTCTTCCAGATCCTGGGGGCAGTACCTGAATCTTAGTCATCTATGTATCCACAGTTTCTCACACAAGGTCTAGAGCTGAGATCTATCTGTCTCCAAAGCCTACTGCTTCCCCCAGGTGTAGCATCAACAGACATATTGACACATACTTGCCCTTGCTTTGAAAGAGTTAAAGGAGGCAGTTGCCACCTTTGGGCCTGCATGCTCTTCCACCTTGGAAGGATACTTTTGCTTTGACCACTGTTAAATTCTTGCTTGCTTATGAAGAAGAAAAAAAAAAGAAGAGAGGGTTTAAGGAGACTCTTGAGAGACAGATGGGGAAGGAATTTAACACACATTTTGTCAAAGTTCCATGGCCATATTTTAAAAGAAATGTCAGGGAGTTTCAGAAGATCAGAACATTGTGGAGCTAGGAGGATCCAATCCCTTCATCTCACAAAGGGAAACGTGGGATTCAGGAGGGCTAAGTGATCGCAGAAATTACACAGCACGAAGCTGCGGTGAACACGGAGCTGGCTGCTTGCCCGTGTCTTTTCCTTCTTGGTGACAGGATTACGGAAAAAGCTGAGTTGCAATTTAAAAAAAATATATATTTTATTTGTTTATTTGAGAGGAAGAGAACATGCAAGAGAGCAGGAGCGGGGTGGGGGAGGGGCAGAGGGAGAAGCAGGCTCCCTGCTGAGCAAGGAACCCGATGTGATCCTCAATCCCAGAACCCTGAGATCATGACCTGAGCTGAAGGCAGACGCTTAACTGACTGAGCCACCCAGGTGCCCCTGAGTTGGAATTCTTTTGATAAAATGCCACCAATCAGGATTTCCAAGCCATCTTTCGTGTCAAGAAGGCCTCTTCCTGCCCTGACCTCAGTCTCACACCAGTGATCTCAGTTGGAGGGTGTTGCTTGAAGCAAGATGTGGTCTCTCACCTCATTCTGAAGAGTCACAGACACAAGAGTGGTAAGCGTAGGGCACAGTTGATGAGAACTGGGCATTATTTATGCTTGTTTTGACTCATCTATGTTATATTTGTCCTTGAGACTTAAAGCTATAAACAAGTAGAACAGAACCCTCTTGTAAAACGCCTGTTGGTTTTTTTTGGTTTTTTTTTTTTTTTTTTTTGCAGGTGTAGTGTAGCTGAAATACAAATTTTGCTTCCCTTGACAACCTGCTAGCAAGTCGCCCTTCCACCTACCCCATCACCCACCTAGTCATCCATCCATCCATTCATCCAGGTTTCCCCAAAAAACCATATAGAGTACCTGTTTTGCCCCAGTAACTATGCTAAGCATAGTTTTTATCTGTTGTCTTAATGAAACCTCACACTCCCCACTGAAAGGTAGCTGATTTTATCCCCCTAGAAATGAATAAAATATAGACTGATGGAATAAGACAGTGGCTGCCTCCTAGATACTTGGTACAAAAGGAAAGGGACTTCCTTTTTGTCGAGCCCAGATATTTGCTTGCTGCTTTCCGAAGTCTTATCTCAGTGAGTCCTTATAGCTTCTGTACAGAACTGATATTTTCATGCCCATTTTGCAGATGGGGAAATTGAGGCTTAGAGGGGTCCAGTGATTTATAAGAGCTAGTGAGTGGTGGAATAATCTTCAAACCCAGAGCTGCCTTAGTAGCTGTGGGTCCCTTGCCTTCTTTCCTCCCCTCTATGTGACTGTACCCTCACCCAAGTTTCTGTAAGCACTGTCTTGGCTTTGGTGTGCGCTGGGTTAGAGGTCTCTTTGGGGCAGCTGGCGAAGGCCCCGTCTTGTTGTTTCTAAGGCTTTTGTATGTCCCGTGCAGGCTGAAGCCCCAAAAGCAAGGACTGTTTTCGGGGCCGAGACCCGTGGGATCCATTAAGGACACTCCTGCCAGTAGATGGTATACATGAATGCAGTGTTTCAAAGAGCTTCTGAAACCAGAGTGTCATTGTCGCTCAAACTAGAAGGTGCATTCAGCAGTCACCTGCCATTTCTGTAAGAACAGGGAAAGGGGTGACCACTTACTGTGTGCCAGGCACTGTGAGGGGAACTTCACGTCATCACCCAGGGATAAAATGGACTCTTCCCTCTGCCTGAATTACTTCTCTTCCCTGGTATCTATGTGTTTAGCTCACTCCCTCACTTCCATCCAGACGCTCATATGTCCCCCTCTCGGTGAAGTCTGCCCTTGACCATTTTATTTAAAGCAGAATCTTCAAGAATGAAGTGGTTCTCAAGGCCACGCAGTAAGCAGCTGGGTCTGTCTGGCTGCAAAGACCATGCACTTTTCATTTGAGCGCACTGACCTTCGTAGGCTCCTCTCATGGCATGGACGGTGTCCGTCCGTCTGTTCTCTGTATACATAGGTCTGATCTGCCGTTTGTCTATTCATTCTGTTAAGATTCCATCTATGAGTGGAATCATTTGGTATTTGTCTTTCTCAGTCTGACTTATTTCACTTTGTTTAACGCTCTCTAGGTCCACCTGTGTTGTCGCGAATGGCACGACCTATTCCTCTTTGCTGGACGCCTCTCTTGTGCATTTTTCTGTCTGAATGTCTGTTACTTTCTGTCACCACCTTTCTTCAGTCTGACTCCCTAACGACAGCTCAAGAGTGCTCAAAAAGTATCTTTAACTTTGTTTGCATCCTTGGAAAATGTAGTGTTATCCTCTGTGTGTATTCATTTGAAATTTACATGAAAGGCACGATTTAGATAAGTTGGGCTATGGACCTCCTTCTGTGTCTCCAAGTTGTCCCATTCAGCATCGTTTCTACAATTTCACTATGGTGAAGTGAGCACATTGGGTTCACTGTCGCAAACACCTGCTGGGCCCTCCGTCGTGTGCGTCTACGTTTTACTTACCTGTCCCCCTGGCGATGGACAGTTGGGTTGTCTCCCGCTTCCTTTACCATAAACAATGCTGTGAGGAGATCCTTCCAGACACTCCCCCATGGACCAATGAGAACTTCTCTGGGATGAAAACCCAGGTGTGACATTGCTAGGGCAGAGGCTTCACACCTATCTAATTGGGCTTAGACCTGCCAAATCACTTCTAGAATGGCTGCACGGGTCTACACTGACACCCATAGTTACAGGAGAGTTTCTATGTCTCCAAGTCCCCACACACACTCAGCATCGTTCCACTTATAAATTGCTCATAGGTTTTGGGGCACCTGGGTGGCTCAGTTGTTAAGTGTTTGCCTTCGACTCAGGTCATGATCCCGGGGTACTTGGATTGAGCCCCACATTGGGTTCCCAGCTCAGTAGGAATCCTGCTTCTTCCTCTCCCACTCCCCCTGATTGTGTTCCCTCTCTCACTGTGTCTCTCTCTCTCTCTATCAAATAATAAATAAAATCTTAAAAAAATAAATTGCTCATAGGTTTTAAGTAAAATATTGTTTTGGGTTTGAATTTCTCTCAGATTATTAATGGGTCTCTGATCATGTACTCATTAGCCATCTGAATTCGAATTTATACCATTCTGCTTCCAAAGCCTGCCCAGTATCACATAGTGATCATTAAAGTGGCCTCTGGGGCCACGTTGCCAGGGTTCAATTTCTGTGACTTCCCCTGGTCTGTGATATTCACCTCTCTGGGCCTCTGTTTCCTCATCTGTAAAATGGGCATAATTTTATTATTGATTTAATAGGATGGTTTTGAGGATTTAAAATTTCTTAGAATAGTGCCCAGCATGAAATAAATACCTGCGAATGTCATGTCCTGTCTGGGTAGATTGTGTCATTCTTCACACAGGCTTTCTGTTCATTCCAGCTCATAACCCTGTTTCCCCACCCCTGCTCATAAAGTTCATATTGTGTAACCCTGAATTTTCCTCAGAAATGTGAAACCATTAAAGGGAAAACAGAATGTAACTTGTTTGGCTTTCTTATTTAACTACCCAGGTCATTCTAACGGACTTTTAGAGAGCATTTAAGAATTGTCACATGCATGAGTCAGGAGATTTTGGCATTCAGAAGGAAATGATGATTCAGTTCCTCAAAAGAAAGTGTGGGTGGGGCACCTGGGTGGCTTAGTGGGTTAAGCCTCTGCCTTCAGCTCAGGTTTTGATCTCAGGGTGCCTGCTTTCCCCTCTCTCTCTCTGCCTGCCTCTGCCTACTTGTCATCTCTGTCACATAAATAAATAAAATCTAAAAAAAAAAGAAGAAAGAAAGAAAGGGTGGGTCATCAAAGCACAGTATTAACAGAGTTAAAAGGCAGCCCACTGAAGGACAGACATTGTCTGCAAACCATGTATCTGATAGGGGATTTATATGCAGAATATAGAAAGAGCTCCTACAACTCAACAATAAAAAACTAGAACTCAATTAAAAATATGGGCAAAGGACCGAACAGGCATTTTTCCAAAGAACACATACCAATGGCCAAGAAGCACAAAGCTACGGTGAGTTGAAAACAGGAAGTAACAAGAGCTGGCAAGGAATGAAACTCAGGTACCATGCTGGGGGGAAGGGAAAATGGCGCAGCTACCGTGGAAAACAGTACTCAGTTCCTCAAAAACTTAAACATGGAATTACCACATGGCCCAGGAATTCCAGCTCTACCCAACTCTACCCCAAAAGAATTGAATGCAGGGACTCTAGCCCTAAGGTTCATAGCAACAATATTCACGGCAGCCAAAGGTAGGAGCAACCCAGGGATCCATGAGGGATGAAGAGATACACAAAAGGTGGCATATACATGCAAGCGAATACGACTCAGCCTTAGAAGGGAAGGAAAGAAATTCTGACATGCGCTACAACCTGAATGAACCTTGAAGACGTTATGATGAAGGAGAGAAGCTAGACACAAAGGACAGACATTTGTATGATTCCACTTAGAGGATGGGGCTAGAGTAGTCAAATCAGAGACAGGACGTGGAGTGGCGGGCGCCATGGCTGAGGAAGGGAGGAATGGGAAGTTACTGTGTAGCAGGTATGGTGTTTCAGTTGGGGAGATGAAAAAGTTCTAGAGTTGGGTGGTTTGTATGGTTTAGAACAATATGAATGTACTTAAAAACTGATGAAATGGTAACTATTATGTTGCCCACCTCCCCCACATAGACTTTTTTTTTTTTTTTAAAGGGAGGACAGCATAGGAAGAAGTGGGGTGAGAAGGGGCAAATACTGACTCCCAAAGTGTTCTTTTTCGTGGTGAGCCCATCATGTTCAAGGTGGTGTTGTCTGCCATTGATTCAGCCAACTTTACTGGAGCAGCTGGGTGTGAGAGAGCTTAGTCAGTCACACTCTGTACCCATGTGGTGTCTTTGGTATATGTGCCTGTCTGAGGCAGCCCAGCCCAGTGAAAAGAGAATGGGTGTCTTTCCTTCATTTCACCAACATTTGGTGATTCCTTGCCCATAGGTAGCACTCTGCCATGGGCTGTGAGAACAAGTCAAAAAAAATTTAAAAATGAAGTCTCTGTCTTCACATCTCAGCAAGCGGCAGATATGTTAAGAATGCAATAGAGCGTGAGGCGCCTGGGTGACACAGTGGGTTAAAGCCTCTGCCTTCGGCTCAGGTCATGATCCCAGGGTCCTGGGATCGAGCCCCACATCGGGCTATCTGCTCTGCAGGGAGCCTTCTTCCTTTCCTCTCTCTCTGCCTGCCTCTCTGCCTCCTTGTGATCTCTGTCTGTCAAATAAATAAATAAATAAATAATCTTAAAAAAAAAAAAAAAAGAATGCAATAGAGCCTTATGTCCGCTGTTCAGTGGTCCACTACGGCTGGCTGTCATGTTGGTAGCTTGAAATCAGTCCTGTTGGGAGTACTTATACCACAGAAATGAATGAGCGCTACGAATCTTTTGAACCTCGGCTCTGTCACTGGCTCTGCGATCCTGGGCAAGTCACTTCAGTTCCCCAGCCTCAGTTTCTTTCTCTGTAAAATGAGTCTAATAAATACCAGTTCCTTTCTCTTCCCTTTCCTTGCAAGAGGATAATTTGACACTTGGGATGGGGCGTTAGTTGTTCTTGGATGACAGGGAGCCTGCGTAGCCCAGGTAACTGCTGATACCCCTCCCCGCTTCTCCTCAGCTGGCCACAATGCTGCCCTGGGCTGGTGTTGTCCAGAGAAAGCAACTGTCCAGAAATAACTCCACAGGCACCTATTATGTACCCCGGGGAGAGGAAGGGGAAGACTAGAAAGGAAGGAGGTAGCTATTGCTCTCCACAGTTCATTGTTTCATTGTTTATATTTGACCTTATGACCTGATAGTGGCTCCTCACATTATGGTTGTTTCACAACAAATGAACCTCAGCGACAGCAGCAGCCAAAACTCAGTCAGCAAGGCAAGATGTGGAATGGGGAAGAACGTGGGCCTTGGAGTTAGAGCTAGACTTGTCTCCCAGTGCTGTCGTCACTGGCGGTTTGGTGCTAGGTAACTGTATGCCTATCACTGAGCCTCAGTTTCCCCACCTGTAAAAATGGAGATCATGACAATGACTGCACACATGTGTTAGAAGTCTCGGGGAGGTCATGGAGAGAAAACCATGTGTCCTCTGTCAGGGACCATGACATGTGTCATCAGATGTGAGCGACTAACCGCAGCGACGTTGTTGGTTGCCTAATACCTATTCTCTCCTTCTTCCAAAATAGAAGAACCCCAATTTTTTTTGGAGTAACAGTGTATCTGACCTAAAGATGGCATTTCCTTACAGCTAGGGGTAGCCTCGTGACTAAGTTCCGGCCAATGGGATGTAAATAAAAAGAGCTGCTAAATCTGGAAATGCTGTTTCAAGAGAGTTGACTCAGCTAAGTGATCCCCTTCAGCCTTTTCCTCCTTTTCCCTTCTGGCCTGGAATTTGGTGCCGCAGCAGCCATCTTTGACCTTGAAGGGATCTTGAAAGTAGAAACTATTGGGATGCCTGTGTGGCTCAGTCTGTTAAGCGTCTGCCTTCGACTCAGGTCGTGATCCCAGGGTCCTGGGATGGAACCCTGTGTCAGGCTCCCTGCTCAGCGAGGAGCCTACTTCCCCCTCTCCATCTGCCTGCTGTTTCCCCCTGCTTGTGCTCTCTTTCTCTGTCAAATAAATAAATAAATTTTTAAGAAAAAATAGAAACTATTTGCTGAGATGGTAGAAAGAATGATCTAAGGAGCCTGGGGCCATATTGGGGCGGTACTATTTCCCACTGTCTATTGCCTACCTCTGGACCATTTTTATGGGAGAAAGAAAGAAAATTCTCTCTGAGAAAGAAAGAAAAGTCTCTGTTATTTGGGGTTTTCTTTATATGCAACTGAATCTAATCCATCCAGATATTACTGGATGGAGCATGGAAGACATAATTGGAGAGGGGCTGCCTCTTACCAAGCACCTGCTATGGGTTCATATGATTTATACTTTTACGTAGTTTCAGTCTTTTTACTTGACGTCTCAGAAGCATTGGACTCTGTTGACCTTTCCCTTCTCAAAACTCTCTCATGCCCTGAGTTCCATGACCTCATATTCTTCCTGGTGTTTGCAGAGTCTCTTAAAAAATTTTTTTAAAAAAATTTTTATTTGGGGTAGTCGATACACACTATTATGTTAATTTCAGGGGTACAACTTACTGATTTGACAAATTTACACAACATGTTGTGCTCACCACAAGCGTGGCTCTCTTCTGTCCTGTTACGTTGCTTCTACAGTATCACTGATGTGTTCCTTATGCTGTGCCTTTTATTCCTGTGGTTTATTCATTCCGTTATTGGAAGCCTGTATCTGCCACTCCCCTTCACCCATGTTGCCCACCCCCTCGCCCCTCTGGCAACCATCAGTTTTGTTCTCTCTGTTTAGAGGTCTGATATGCTTTTTGCTTATTTATTCATTAGGTTGTGGTTTTTGGAGTTTACTCATTGCGGAATCAAATTCCGTGATGAGGAGAATCATATGGTATTTGTCTTTCTCTGTCTGACTTATTTCACTTAGCATGATATCCTCTAGGTGTACCCATGTTGTCTCAAATGGCATGATCTCCTTTTTTTATGGCTACAGAATATTCCATCATATATATATGATGGGGTCTTTCTTGATTATCAAGGGACAGAAATCTCAACTTATGTGGGACAGAGGCAGAAGGAGAGGGTCTGTTCCCTATTTCTCTACTCTTGTGAATTTCATCAACTTTGCTGGCTTTTTTTTTTTTCTTTTACTCAAACTTGCCCTGTTCTCTTTCACTGGTTAATCACGGATATTCTGTACAGTCTGGTTGATTACCTGTGACTCAACCCTCATATCCCTACAGACCCATTTTCAGCCTCCTGGACTAGATCATATTCTTTTTTCTGTGTGTTTAAGAAGCAGCTCCCTGCTGAGCAAGGATTCCGATGCAGAACTCGATCCCAGGACCCTGGGATCCTGACCTGAGCCGAAGGCAGACGCTTAACCGACTGGGCCACCCAGGTGTTCCTGCACTGGAGCATATCCTACCAATATAAACTCTTACTGCATTCCATTACAACCATTATAGATGGTATATTTCACCTAAGTATGGCCAACACAATTCTGATTTCCCATCTACATCTGTACACATTTGATTAATACTTGTTCTCCCCAACACAACCACCACTAATTTGTAAGCTCTAGCGGAGCAAGGGCCTTGTCTGTGTCTGTTCACCATTAAATCCCTAGCACTTTTTTCCCATAGGAATTTAATGTCTCTTACAAACATGGATGCATGTGCTCATTTTCGGATCTGGACACCGAGGCTCGTTCCAAGGTTATACAGGTCATACAAACATCATGGGAATAGACTGCAAATCTGCCTCCTAAAACTGCCTTTTCCTCTTTTCACTCTACTGACCTCTGAGATGGGGGAAGTGTTGGAATTGTACCACTTCTGGGTGTGCAGCTCTAGAAACCTTATCTGATTCCTAAAGTCTTTGGAAAGGGATCTGAAAAGAACGACAGTTTGCCTGAACTTTCAGGGGTGGGAGAAAGTTCTCCTTTTCCCTTTCTCCCATTTACATCTCTCTTTCGTGTCTTCCTCCCTCCCATCTCTATCCCTCTCTCCTTTCCTTTCTTTCTTCCTACTTTCCAAAATATGCCCAAAGTTCCTGTGCACTGTCAGACCCTCCTCTGGAAGATGGTGACGTAGAGATGAACCAACCCCAATCTCTCCCCTCAAAGTGCTCAAAATCTCGTCTGTTAGAGTTCTAGGTCAAGTCCATCAGTTTTAACCCAGTAAGCTTTCCTCTCCTCAGACATTATCCTTACTACATTAGTTAGACTTTTTGGATGCAAGTAGCCCAAACTGACTCTAATGGAATTTACTGGAAGGGCATCAGATGGAGTCCAGAATTGAAAGGAAAGCAGGATAATCAGCCTCAGAAAACAGGAGGGTGGGCAACTAATGGAGCCAAGTTCACACTCCAAGAACTAGCTTGTGAGATCAATGCCATGGGCCCTGGCAATGCCACTGTCCCCACTGTGATTACTCCAGCTATCCTTCTGTCTCTGACAGTGCCCCTCAATATTCAAAGACCTGAGTGAAGGATGCCTGGGTGGCTCAGTCAGTTGAGTGTCTGCCTTCAGCTCGGGTCATGATTCCAGGGTCCTAGGATTGAGTCCCGCATCGGGCTCCCTGCTGGGTGGGAAGTCTGCTTCTTCCTCTCTCACTCCCCCTGCTTGTATTCCCTCTCTTGTTGTCTCTCTCTCTCTCTGTGAAATAAATAAATAAATTTTTAAAAACAAACAAAACAAAACCCTGCAAAGACCTGAGTGAGAGCATCCCACAAACCGAGCTTTGATTGGTTACTTGGCCCGATTCCAGCTGCCTGGATGCAGGGGAAGGAGGTAATTGCTCCCTTTCAGGGAAGGATGGGAGTTGACGCTCAGAGCTCCTGACACTGTTGCCCTCATTTCCCTAGGGTTATTGGTTGGCACAAAGGTCAAAGGAACTCTTGAGAGGTCATCTATACATCACATCGCTGGACAATGATCAGCTGCTAAGTAGCAGGGCTGTGACCTGAATCTGAGTCTAGGTGGTGGAGTAGCAATTAAGGTTCTCTGTTGCAAGCAACAGACACCACCTCTGCCAATTTTCAGGGAATTTAAAAGGGAATTTATTGGAAGGATGTGGGCAGGGCTCAGAGAATTTGTGCGCAGCTGGAGAAGCAAGTCAGGGGACATACAGGAAGCCAAGGAGAGGTCAAGGTATTAGGCTGCAGATACATTTATCCCCAAGTGCTGCCTTCTACCAGCACCATGAATGACCTCCAACAAGATCTCCTAGCTTGGCCACACTGGCTCAAAACTCAAAATTCTCAGGAGAAGGTGTTTGATGACATTAATTTCCATTTTGGCCCTGTCCTCCAGGGCAAGAAGAAGCATATGGTTCCTTTAGTGAAATGGGTCATTTGGAGTTATTTTCCATCAAGACGGCAAAGGAAATTAATGCATTGGAGGGAGGGCAGTATACCAGGTATCCATCATCGCAAGGACGGCCCATAGTAGACAATCACTATGGGCAGAGTAGACAAGCTTCAGAAGCTTGTAGCAATAAGCTCATACATCTGGCTGTCAGCTGGGCAGCTCTGATGCTCTCAGTTGGAGTTTTCCATGTGTCTGGAGGTTTGTTAGCGGCTGCCTGATCTAGTCTGATCTTGGTTGGGAAGACAAGGACCTCTGGCTCTGTAGGCATGTTTTCATGGATAATGGCAGAGGCACAAGAGGGGAAAACCTTATCACACAAATGCTTTCTAAGCCCCAGCTTGTATCACATTTGCTGACACTCTATTGGCCAAAGCTAGTCACATGACTAAGGCGAGCCTCAGAGTGAGGCAGCCATGGCAAAGGGCATGAGTAGAGGGAAAGGTGAAGAATTTGTGCCATTTTTGCAATCCACCGAGGGAATAGTGTGTGCCACTACGAGGAGCCAGCGTCCATGGCAGATACTGAATTCCAAGTTCTTCTCACATTCCCTCTGGCATCCCCGGCAAAAATGCTTTTCTATGGGATGGGACTCTCTTCCCTTTCAGTGGTATCCCCAGAGTGTTAGACTGGTGAGAGCCGGGATTTTTGTCTGTTTTTTTTCACCACAGAATCCTGCTGCCTAGAACAGCACTTTTACGTATCAGGTGGTTGAATGAAAATTCCACTGTGAACCTACCTTACACATCTCACCAAGGCTTTTTACTTTTGTGAGGAACCTGTATGCTATCGAGGAAAGGACTTGGATTGGAGACATACAAATCTGGGTTAGAATCTGGGCTTTATCATTTAGTGTTGGTAAACTTGGGCAAATTCCTCAGTCTTCCCAAGCCCCGGTTTCCTATAGCGGAAATCTTTGGGGGTCACTTCTTAGTGCAATCTTTCCATTTTCTAGTAATTGTCTTCACACTTGTAGTGTGATCAGGCTTCTAGTATTAGGTGACCCCGGACCCCTCTCTCGACCCTATCTCAACTGATCCAGGATGACGAATCTGACCCCAAAATGGGCCAACCTGAGCTCTTCTCCAGGAATTTGGAATTCCAGTCTTAGCCTGGTTGACCTCTTAAATGGAGGAGATAGGAACTCAGGGGGTCGCTATGGCCATTTTCTGCTAGAGAGAGCTGGTCTATGGCAGGAGAGAGGAATAAAGCCCTCATTCCAGATGATATCTTAGGCCTAGCCACCTGTCAGACAGCTAGGTAGGTAGCTAGGTAACCATTGGTGTGATGGTTTAGGGCATAGTCTCTTGTTTCAAATTATGTTGGTTGAGATTCTGGCTTTATCACTTACTAGCCATGTGACCCTAACTGAGGTATTGAACTTCTCTGTGCCCTGGTTCTCATCTGTAAAGTGGGAATGGTAGTAGGACCTACTTTATGGGGCTGCCATAATGATTAGATCAAAGGTCATAGAACAATGTCTCTACGGGGTGAGCACTAGGTGAGCACTAAGTGAACACTACTTACCATTATTCATATCCATGGATTTCAGGTCACATCCTTTGATCCTTAAACTTAATTCCTCACCTTTTCAGGAAAATCTCGCTTCAGTGGATTGTTGATTCCAATGCAAAGAAGCTGAATGAACATCTTTTCACCTGTGCAATGGGAAAAGTTGAGAATCGGAGTACTTAGAGTGGTTGGGAGGGTTCAATGAGATGAACAAAACTCTTGGCACACTGTAGGTAGGTACTCGGTCTGCATGGTTCCTGTCCTTCCTCCCTCAGACTTCAACCATGTTCGCTCACTCACCTTGGCCAGATGGGAGCCAAGGATGGGAGATGGTGCTCCTGGTGTGGGCGGTCTTGCTTACAGCTTGGTTTGGCCCCTTTCCAAGGTCAGTCTGACCTGCTCTGACAAAGTACTTGCAACCACACATCTCGATCCTTCATTCTGCACTGAGAGGAGTGAATCTGTGATCCTGAGGTGGTTCCTGATCCTGAGGTGGAATCCGTGATTCCTTCGCTCAGGAAGACTTCATGTCTGGATGCACTCTAGATCTTCTCATTGCTAGGGAAGTAGCACAGGGCACAGCAGCCCTTGAGGGGAGGGGGCAGAGAGCTGAAATCACCCTTCATCATTTGTTCCCTGCTGGCACAATCCCTTTCCTGGTCATTGGGAGCTACAAAGGAAAGGGGAAAGGCATGCCACTGGCTTAGGAGTTCAGAGGCAAGTGGCTTGGAGATATGGACTGGAAATTCTTAATTCACGTGATAATATTTTGGAGTGGAGAACAAGTCCATGATGGGGAGGTTTTCTTCCTCTGGGCTGGCTTCCTCAGCCTTCTAGCTCTTTCCTTTGAGGCCCCTTTTCTAAGCCCGCCCAGCCCAGCCCAGCCCCTTGGCCAAGCCAAGCAGGAGGTATGGCTAAGTGGGGTGGGAAGTTCTAGAGCCAGTTTTGTCTCCTGCATCCGTTTTCAACTGTACAAGCAGCAGGGTCATCTGCAGAGAGGAGGTAGCTGCTGTCATTGTCCCCTCCCTGCCCCTTCTCCCTGTGAGGAAAACTGTTGTAGGCATGGAATAGTATTGGCAGATTATTCTGAGGACCCATAAATCTCTGGCCACGAGATGTTGCCATGTTGGCCCAGTCCTGGGCTGGGATTCTGCGTCAGTTTCCCTACCTAGTTCTCCAGCTGCACATGAACATAGCTTCAGACTTTCCATATTGCCTTCTTCTTAGCTCCACTAGTCAAGCATCTGCCCAGGCCACATCAAATCCCCACCTTCTCTTGGATCCCAAACTTGGGACTGCCTGACGTCCTATCCAGGATGTGTCACCAGAGCTGGGTCACCCTTAGACCCATCTTGCCAACATCCTCCCTACCTCTACCAGCTCAACATCCCCCATACCTGAGCTGACTGCTGTCATTATATTTTGAGTCTTTATCAAAGAGACAGCCTGGGGAGGGAGTCAGACCCTCTGGGCTAGGATTCTGGGATCATTTTCACTAACTTGTATGACTTTGAGCTGGTCACCTCTTTTTTCTGAGTCTCAATTTGCACACCTGTCTAGGAGGCTAATGATCCCCTACTTGGAGTTGGAAGGATTTCATGAAATGGCCTAACCATAACCCTTAGCATGTTCTGGAGGCTTGAGAAATGGCTGTCCACTGGCCCTCTTCCACATACCACCGCAGAAGGGAAAGGAGTTCTGGATCATCATTACTCTTTAATGACTAAAGTCATCCCTTGCTTGAAGCTTTTCATAAACTTACTATCAGATCAAGATATCAGCATTGTGCTGGGGGTTGGGCTTGGGAACAGGAAACTGCGCTGGAGCAACAGGTCCCTGACGTCAGATTGGGCAGAGGCAGCAAAACAGTGGTGGAGCATGTGACCCCGGAAACAGAGTGCCTGGGTTGAAATCCCAGCTTTAACTCTGTTGAGCCATTGGCAAACTACAGTACTTCCCGTACCCTCAGTTTTTTCCACCTGCTATATGAGGGGTAAATTAGCATGTGTTGCCTAGAAGCATTTTAAGAATTAAATGAGATAATCTGTGTCAAGTGTACAACATGGGACTTGCCACAAAGTCAGCACTCAAAACATCTTTGACATATAGGTCATTTCCAGGTTTTTGCTACTTGATTTCCTCTTTATTTGATTTAATTAGGAGAAAATCCCTGGAGAAGAATTACCGTCTTCTAAAATACATCAAAATACATTGGCAAATTGCTTTCAAAAGGGTTCTTCCAGTTACAATGTTACCAGCAAACTGTGTAAATACTGTTTTTTAAAAATGTCTTCACCAGCACTGACCATTTTATTTTTTTAAAGTTTTATATGAGATTTCTCATAATTAACTTAGTTGGTTCTTTTTTTTTTTAAGATTTTATTTATTTATTTCACAGAGAGAGAGACACAGCGAGAGAGGAAACACAAGCAGGGGGAGTGGGAGAGGAAGCCCGATGCCGGGGCTGGATCCCAGGACCCCAGGATCATAACCTGAGCTGAAGGCAGCCACTTAATGACTGAGCCACCCAGGAGCCCCTAATTTAGTTCTTGTCCCTTTGACCACAAAGGTGAACAGGGTGTGTCAATATGTAATAGTTTATTAGAATTAGGGAGGGCTACTTTTTCTTTGAAGAAGGAACTTAGAAAAAAACATACGCACGGTTGGTAAATATCTTGAAAATTGAGGATGTTCTTCTTCCTGTCAACTGCTGCTACTTCTCTTTTCTGAAACATCCATTTCTATATATCTTGTTCAGTTCCCTCGGCTTCAATTGTAGGTCTGAGATGTGCAAAGGCCCCGAACGATGGTGATAATTTAACAGTTTTTGATGAAACTTCAGATCAATTTCTATGTCCCTTTTTAAAAAACAAATTTTATTTATTTATTTGAGAGAGAGAGAACAAGATGGGGGAGGGGAGAGGCAGAGGGAGAGGAAGAATCAGGTTTCTCCCTGAGCAAATAGCCCTATGCCAGGCTCAATCCCAGGGATCCAGAATCACGGCCTGAGCTGAAGGCAGATGCTCAACTAACTGAGCCACCCAGGTGCCCCTCTATGTCCTTTTGAACATGCATTTTATCATGACAATTTTCTGATTCAGGAGAAACTTAAATTTCTCTACAAAATTATTGAAGGTGACCAGACTCAGTTTCTCCATCTGTAAAATGGAAGGGACGTTGGGATGAGGCCATCTTAAAAGGGCCCTACCTTTGAAAGGGAGCCACTTCATGGGCCTGCCAAGACAAGCAAGAACTTGGTTGGTAAAACATGTCTTGGTGGGGAAAGGGGGCACCTGGGTGGCTCAGTCGGTTAAGGGTCAGACTCTTGATTTCGGCTCAGGTCCTAATCTCAGGGTTGGAGATTGAGCCTTATGGCTGAGTCTATGTTGAGCATGGGGCTGCTTAAAATTCTCTCTGTCCCTCTACTCCTCCCTGCTCCCTGCATATACATGCTCTCTCGCTCTCTCTAAAACAAACAAACACTTCTTAGAGGGAGGAGGAAGTAAGCCAAGACGAAGCAGCATCCGTTCTCAAAGCCCTGCTTGGTCATCCCCCGAACCTGTAGAATGCAGGAAGCTAAGAATGCAAAAGAAGTGAAAAGGAGCCAGGGGAGACCAGAAGGTGAAGTTTCACTGTCCTCCACCCACAATCATGTGCATCCCTAGACAGACAGGGAGGGGCTCTGAATATCCCACTCTCCAGGCTCTTGGAGCTCAAGCCAATTTTATGTAACTTCCCAAGAAAGACTGTTTTCCCCATCTCAGCAGCTCCTGGTTTTTTTTTGTCTGCATTGAATTTATCATTTGCATTATTTTGCATTTGTCTTCTTTGGCATTTTTATTGGTTAATGTCTGTCTCCCGTACTAGAATATAAACTCCATGAAAGCAAGCCCTACATTCATCTCATTCTCTGATATATCTCCGGTTTCTGGAAGATGTTGGGTGTTTAAGAAATATAAATGAAGGAAAATGTGACCCCAGTGGGTTGGAGATGTGGGGGTCATGGAGGTTGACAACCTCATGTTACATGTATTCATTTCCTTTATAAAAATAGTCCGGAACCATATGTAATTGGTAGAGGTGGGATTTGAACCAGGCAGTCTGACTCCAGAGTCCATGTGCTTAACCATGATGCTTTGCAGCTTTGCAAAGGAAGACTGCAGCCATTAAATCCACGTGAATATCTATTGACATGGGAAAGAATATTTTCTGCGGGAAAATATTTACAACATGTCGGTGATGGAAAGAGACAGGCTTCAGTATACAGCACTTACCTTAAAATTCTCAAGGTTCTCGGGAGGATTAAATGGGTTAACACATGTAAAGCACCTAGAACAGTATCTAGGACTTGAAGTGTTTGTAGGAGTTGTCAAAGTAGCTCGTGAGCCCGCTCTCGTCTTCAGGATGGATTAGGGAGAAGTCGGCTCCCCGGGCCACAGAGTGGAGAGGTACCCGGATCATTGGAGAACAGCCTCCCTAGGCTGGAAATAGTGTGTATTATGCCTCTCTCTCTCTCTCCCTTGCCGTTCTGTGGGCAGGGGGATAAGATGGTGGGAACAACAGGACAGACAAAGCTCTCTCCATCAAATTCTCCTCTTTCTACACCCTACCCACCTCTTAATATCACAGATCTGGCCCCAAGGTCCAAAAGTGGTAAAAATAGGTTCTACCCTTTGCTTTTATAACCTCTACCTAGGCGGTGATTTCACATTCACTTTGGGCCATGGTATCTATATTCCAGCATCTATGAGGCGGAGACAGGCCCCATTTCCACATCCTACTACATGGCTTGTAATTATTGCCTTGGGTTTTCTAGGACCCCTGGGTTCTCATCGTGAATTCTTCCCTCTTACTGGTTCGGGTGGTTTTCTTCTACTGGCACAGGTCCTAATGATCTCAGCCGGGATGGGGGCTCCTTCCGAAGTAGGCAGGAGTAAGAGGAATCAGAGCAGAGAGTTTGTGTCCAAATTCCCCCCAAGTTCAAAGGGCTGAAATGGGGTGGAAAAATGAAGACAAAGTTACGGGGCTGGAGGCATGGCCCCAGAGCCGAACGGCAACTGAAGAACAGGAGGCTGAATTCCAAGTGGGGCAGTATCCTGGGTGGTGGTAACCCACTCCTGCTTTTCATGAGTTTACCTCTTAAATTCTGCAGCTGCAAAGTGCAAGGTCTGGGAGGGCAGCTATCATTATCTCTCCAGGCTTTTGGACTTTGGCTTTTGCTGAATTATTTTCAGAGTGAAATTACAGAGTCACAGATTTGATTTAGTGTCTGCTACCAATGGCTTTGCCCAGAATGGGGCCAATGAGCCCTGCCATTAGCCATGTGTGGGCATATCTTGGGATATAAAAAGGCAGAGTTACAGACAAAGTGCCCAGGATGCCCCCCCACCCCCGGCAATGTAATACCTTTTAGGGAAGGAACAGTTGTAGGAGAAGGAGATGGAGAACAAGCAAGCTGGGGAAGATAGGACACCTAGCCAGCAGGTGAGTGTTCTGGATGTTTCTTTGGCTTCATTCTGCTGTGGATTCCTGACCCCCACTTCTTGATGATGCCCAGTTCCTGGCCTATGGGCTTTGTAGGTTCAACTTTTTCTAACCATATCTCCCTCCCCCTTTACCAGCTGGTTAGTCCTGCATGAAGAAAAGGTCATTGGCTCCTGCCAGTCTTTGCCTTTCCAGCCTGGAGTCACTCCTTTGAGCTCTTGAGCTCACTCTGAAAGGACTCTACTAAAAGGTGCAATCTGATCTGGGCATTCCATGCCTTCATCTAGTCTCCTAACTCTTAGCGAGGCAGAGTGATGGAAGGGTTAAAAGCAAGAGCTGAAGCCAGACTGCCTGGGTTTAAACACTAGTGGCTCCCCCTGCCCGCCCCCCACCCCATGCTATGAACCGGATAAGTAGGGCAAGCCATTTAATCTCCCTGGGTCTCTGTTTCCTCTTCTGTAAAGTGGGGATGAAAATAATAACACCTAACTCATAGCATTGTAGGAAGGATTAAACCGAGTGAATGTCTGTAGAGCCAGGGACACTAAATGAACCACAGTGAGTTAGGTGGACAGTTCTGTACAACAAGGGTCACCCCACCCAAAATGCCATCAGAACTAGTTGAGAAACACTAGCTGAGAGCATGAAGCACAAATGCCTAGGTTGAGTCACTGACTTGCCACTTAGTTTCATGATCTTAGACACTTACTGAACCTTTTTGTGCCTCAGTTTACTCATCTATAAAATAGGGCTATGAAATGAGCTGTGAAATAAGAACAATGATAGCTTCCCTTATAGGGGGTTGCCTTGAACCTTACATGAGTTAAAATGTACAAAGCTTTGGGGCACTTGGGTGGCTCAGTTGGTTAAGCCTCTGACTCTTGACTTCTGTTCAGGTCATGATCTCAGGGTGGTGAGATGGAGCCCTGTATCTGGCCCTGCGTTCAGTAGGGAGTTTGCTCTCCCTCTCCCCGCCTTCTCCCCCTGTGCATGCATGCCTTTGCTTGTGTATGTGTTCTCTCTCAAATAAATAAATAGAACTTAAAAAAAAAATGTATACAAAGCTTTTAGGACAAGGCCTGGCACGCAATAGCCAAACATTTTGGCAAGTGTTACTATTTTCTGTTCCCCTTATCTGATGTTATAGGCATAACAGGAGGCAGGATACCATATATCATGAGCATTTTTTGCATATCAGGAAATAAATCTTCTTTGACTGTTTCCTTTGAAATTTCTCCAGAAGAAAAGTTTTCCTTGGAAGGCTGTTAATTCTTGTATGTGTGACTCATAAGAGAAAACGCTTTCCTTAAGGCAGGAAACTAAAGCTGGTTGTGTCCTAGCTAGTGGTGAATTAAACCAGCTTGAAGAGCCAAGGTGACTTAGGGATTGATACGCTGCAAAAAAACCAAAAAACAAAAAACAAACAAACAAAAAACATCGCGCACACGAGCCCAAGCAAGAAAAACACGCTGGAGAAGGGAAAGGGGGGAAGTCTGGATGAGCTCACAGACAGGAAGTAGACAGGTCTCATGAGGAACTAGAACCAGGAACTAGAAACTTCAAAATGGACCCAGACTCCACACACTCGCTCACCACTCCCTCTGCACTGCCCTCCTCTGAGCCATCACCATCTCTTGGCTGGATCGTTGCGACATTTTCTCAGATTTTCCCCTGGTTCCCCACCAACCTGTTCTTCACACAGCAGCCAGAGTGATTTTTTTTTTGAAGACTTATTTTTTGGGGTGCGTGGGTGGGTCAGGGGGTTGGACATCCAACTCGTGATTTTGGTTGAGGTCATGATCTCAGGGTCGTAAGATCCACCCCCACATGGGGCCATGTTCAGTGTGGAGTCGGCTTAGGATTCTCTCTCCATCTTCCTCCCCATCCCCCTTCCCATGCTGGCACACTCTTGTATGCATGCACGCTCTCTTTCTAAAATAAATAATCTTTTTAAAGAAGATTTATTTATTTATTTGAGAGAGAGCATGAGTGAGCATGGGGGAGGGGCAGGAGGAGAGGGAGAGAATTTTCAAGCAGACTCCCCACCTAGCTTGGAGCCAGATGTGGGGCCTGATCCCATGACCCATGAGATCATGAGCTGAGCCAACACCAAAAGTTGGATGCCCAACTGACTGAGCCACCTAGGCACCCCAGTCTTTTAAAGATGTGGTGATATTGTGTTTCTCTGCTCAAAACTTTTCAGTGGTTCTCCATCATACCCAAGGACAGGAACATGTCCCTCTTGTTCACTGCCGTATCAATGGGCATGGAACATAGTAGAGGCTCAATAAATTTGTTAAATGACAGAATGGAAATGCACCAGGGTTCAAGACAGAACCACTCTCTCCTCCCTCTGAGGCTAACGATTTCTTATAATTCTTTGTGGCTCTATCCCTTGGCTCCTTCCTATCTTCTTGGCACACCCATTCATGTGGCATAAAATGGCTATCCTAGCCTGAAACTATGTCACCTCTCAACTCCAGCACCACCTGCTAACACATACCAGGGTCCTAATTCCAAATGTCCAGGAAAAAGAAGATGTTTTGGTTCAGGTGAAGTGTCTGCCCCTGTCCATTTGGTCTTGGCTGGGAAGCCCACATGTATGGAAAAGGCATTTTCAGAGAAGAGGAGCCTGGACTGGCTGACCAGCCCAAAAAATTGTTGATCAGGACTCAGGTGTGGGGAATCCTCAGTTCTCAGGGAGTCCAGTACTAGGTTTGGGTAGGCAGTTTAACCTCATAGAGAAGATCCCAAATAGAATCCAAGATATGAAATGGATATAATCAATGAACTACTATTTTTATTGAGCTATTGAACAATGTGCCAGGCACAGTTCCAAGAACTGGGTAGGTATCCATCCAATCTTCCCAACAATGTTATGAACCAGGTCCTCTTATCCCCATTGAACAGATGGGGAAACAGAGGCACAGAAAGACTGTGGTGACAGAGCCAGAATTCTAACCAAACACTCCAACACCATGCTGCACCTGTTCCTTAATTACCTAAACAAGATAAGGATATAAGTCCCTTCACACACCAAGGAAAATGAGGTTCAGAGAGATAAAGCAGAACAAAGTACCAGGGTTATCTGGCTACAAACTAGCAAAGGCTTGATGGCAGTCATTCAGCAACTTGCTCCATAACCTAGCCCACTACAGGTTTTTAAAAAAATAGCTTTGTTGAGATCTAATTCACATACCGTCCATTTCACCTGCTTCAAGTGTACAGTTCGTGGTTTCTAGTATAGTCACGGATACATACGTCCAACACCACAGTCAACTTGCCAACTATAATTTTACGGATCCCCCCCATCCCAAATAGAGAAGTGAATAACCAATAGGCATATAGAGAGTAGTTGCAGAATGCAGGCTACTGCCTCAACCACTGTGAGAATGCTTCTGGAAACCCCCATGGGAATAACTGTGTTTTAGAAAGATGATGGTTTGTCATGGTGCAATGGCACGGGGCAGAGCTGGGAGGAGGCAGGAAGAGGAAGCCCCCACCTCATGGAGACAGTGATGGTCCAAAGCTGAAAAAACTCTGGCCTTTGGGATCTCCCTCGCCTATCCAGACAACCTCTTTTCTTGTCTCTCTCCTTTACTCTTTAGACAAACACCAGTAGTCCTTCAAGACTCAGTACAGTTATCTCCTCCTCCAGAAAGGTTTCCCTGATTCATGCTCCCTGGTTGGGCTAAGTGCTCTGCCATGGTGCCTGCTGGGCATCTTTTCTTCACAATAGTTTAGCTCCTCTCTGTCTTGACTCCTCTGCCTCTGAGCTGTCCCCTCAGTGCTAAGTGCCTGGACTTTGTTGTTGTTTTTTGTTTTTTTTAAAAGATTTTATTTATTTATTTGACAGAGAGACAGAAAGTACAAGCAGGGGGAGCGGCAGGTAGAGGGAGAGGGAGAAGCAAGCTCCCCACGGAGCAGGGAGCCTGACGCGGGGCTCAATCTCAGGACCCCGGGATCACCACCAAGCCAAAGGCAGACGCCCAATTGACGGAGTCACCCAGGCGTCCCATAAGTCCATGGACCTTTAGAACTAAAAAGACATAGATTTAAATCCAGGGTCTGTCATGTCCTAGCTCTGTGACTTTTTTAAAAAAGCAAACTCTCGCCCACAACGTGGGGCTCGAATATATGACCCAAGATCAACTGCCATGCTCCTGGGGCACCTGAGTGACTCAACCAGTTATGTGTCTGACTTCGGCTTAGGTCACAGTCTCAGGGTCCTGGGATCAAGCCTTGCATTGGGCTCCCAGCTCAGCAGAGAGTCTGCTTGTCGCACTCCTTCTGTCCCTCCCGCTGCTTATGTGCTCTCTCTTTCTCTCTGTCTCTCAAATAAATAAATAAAACCTTAAAAAAAAAACCCAAAAGAGTGATATGCTCCACTGATCAAGCCACCTTCAGTTGGTCTCCAGCCGTCTCCCCCAAATTCCTGTGACATTGGCAAGGGATAGCGTGGCTGTGGGGTGACAACCTCTGGGTGGCCCAAGGAATGGCGTTTCTCACGGTTACTCTTGTTCCTCTGGTGCTGTGTTTTTCTCGCATCCCCTCTCAGACACTTCTGGACACATTCCTGAGTCTACCGTGCATCTGAGTGTCAGTAGCACTCAGCAGACTCCACTGAGGTTTGGGCGAAACAGGACAAGTCCACCATCGTATGGGCACCAACTTGAAATGATCTAGAAGACATCTCTGTTCTAAAATTTCATGGGCCATTACTGCCAACAGGAATTTCTTTTTGGCTGTATCCCTCTATGAGAATCAGCTCCCTCCTATCTCCTCCAGCCTCTCCCTGGCACCATTCCAGTTCTCAGCAGTCTACTCCGAAACCTCTCACTCTCCATAACACAAAGGATTTTCTTCTCTGGACCAGACCCCAAGCTGAAGGTCAGGCTGAAGCTGGCCCACTGAACACTCATCAACATGCCCTTCATAACAAAGGACCAAGTACACTTGAAAATTACAGTGTTTCGGGGCGCCTGGGTGGCTCAGTCGGCTAAGCCACTGCCTCTGCCTCAGGTCATGATCCCAAGGTCCTGGGATCGAGCCCCACACTGGGCTCCTTGCTCAGTGGAGAGCCTGCTTCCCCCCTCCCTCTGCTGTTCCCCCTGCTTGTGCACATACACACACACACTCTCTCTCTCTCCCCACCTTTCTCTGTCTAATAAATAAATAAAATCTTTTTAAAAATATTCGGGGCGTGGGAGGTTGGGGGAATCAGGTGGTGGGTATTAGAGAGGGCACGGATTGCATGAGCACTGGGTGTGGTGCAAAAATAATGAATACTGTTATGCTGAAAATAAAAATAAATAAAAATAAATAAAAAATCAAAAAATAAAATATTACAGGGTTTTTTCTCCCTAACAAAATTAAATTCTTACATTGGGGTCCCTTTCCCACCTGTTTTGGGGAAGCTCAAGAGAATATTGTAAGATGTAATTCTCCTGTCTCTAACAAACTTCCAGAAACTGTGGGAATCCCCCCCCCCACCCGCCGCAGCCAACTTCTAGCTACTGTAACTAGTTGTCCCTGTGTAAATACATATTGCTAATAACAATTTTATTTGAGAAATAATTCACATATCACAAAACTTACCATTTTAAAGCACACAACTCAGTGGTTTTTAGGATATTCACTCACAAGCTTGTGCAACCATTGCTGCTGTCTAATTTCGGAACATTTTCATCATCCCCAAAAGAAAGTCGGTACCCTTAGTAGTCACTTCCTATTTCTTCCTCCCCCTGCTCCTAGCAGCCACTTTACAACTGATCTTAAGGGCAAACACTTAGTCGTTGACTATTAAGTATGATGTTAGCTGTGGGTTTTCTGTAGATGCCCCTTCTAGAGGGTTCCCTTCTACTCTTACTTTGTTGAGGGCTTTTATCATGAAAGGGGGTTGGAGTCTGTCAAAAACTTTTTATGCACCTACAGGCATACCTTGGAGATACTGTGGCTTTGGTTCCAGACCATTGCAATAAAGCAAATATCGCAATAAAGTGAGTCAAATGAATTTGGGGTTTTCCTGGGGCATGTTACAGTTATGTTCATGCTATACTGTAACCTATTATGTGTGCAATAGCGTTATGTCTAAAAAAAGTACAGACCTCAATAAAAAAAATATTTTGTTGTTAAAAGACACTAACCACCATCTGAGTTTTCAGTTAGCCATAATTTATTTATGTTACAAATATAATAAAAAAGGACAAAGTTTGAACTATTGAGAGAATTACCAGAATGTGACACAGAGACATAAATGAGCAAATGTTGTAAAAAAATGGTGTCGACAGACTTGCTTGACATGGGGTTGCCACAAACCTGCAATTTATTCAAGAAATGCAATAAAGCAAAGAGTAGTAAAACAGAGTAAGCCTGATTTGAGATAATCATATTTTTGACCTTTATCCTATTAATATGGCATAATCTATTGAGTGCTCTGTAAATATTATTGTGATGTTTTTAACACATTTTAGGTTGCTCTGTGAAATCATCATCTTGGTTTAGGAGGTCAGGTGGGCCTCATTTTAAAGGAAATTTGATAGATGACAATCCAGACTATACAACTGTAGGCTTGGTTACTTAAGTTAACAGATTTTTTTTTCCTTTTATGAAGTTTTCCTGAAGGAGAAAATTCATTATAAACATATAAAATATGATGCAAAAATGAGATGCTCAGGCTTTTTAGGAACTATCTTTAGTGTCAGTCCTTCTGGGCCTGAGAAAAACTACAGCATACATGATGATTGCTAATTGCTCAAAATAGGCCTCACTGTAAAGTCTTAGGCCTCCTCAGGGATCCAAGAAGTCACCAAGGCAGGGGGAAATTGATCACTGGCCTCTCAGAGGCGGGAGTCTCCTCTTTTTATTTATTTTATTTTATTTTATTTTATTTTATTATATTTTATTTTATTTTTTAGGAGTCTCCTCTGTTGGCAGGAAAATAGAATGAGGTTTGAATAAAAATAATGGTCCACAGGAGTCCACCTTTTCCCTCCTATTATTATTATTATTACTATTATCGTTATTATTTAATTCTCTCTTCTGGAACTTTCTGCCTCAAGAGGAGACGTGGCTGCAGCAAATCTCACTCCAGATGGAGTTGTGCATTCAGCTTGGCCAATTGCCACTTTGAGGACATCTGTTTTTGTGTGTCCACCATTCTTTCCTTTGGGGAACTTCCATCCACCCCACGTGATGCTCACAGGGCTGCCAATCACAGGCCTCTACCTCCCTGACCACAGATGTGACTCAATTCTCTGTCAACTAGAGTTTCTCAGGGTTTTGGAAGCTTGAGTGGAGGGAGATGAAAGGTAGTTGGAGGTGAGTCATTTGATGTGTTTACTCTAAAGCACTGGTTCTCATATGTGGTCCCTGGACCAACAGCATCAGCTTCTGGGAACTTGTCAGAAATACAAATTTCCAGGCTCTATACCACACCTACTGAATTAGAAATTCTCTGGTAGGCCCCGGCGATCATCTGTATTGTTTTGTTTTGGTTTGTTCTAAGTGTATTGATTTTTTTTTTTTTTTTTGTAATCTCTACACCTAATGTGGGGCTCAGGCTTATGACCCTTAAAATCCAGAGCTGCACACTCTTCCAACTGAGTCAACCAGATGCCCCAGTAATCTGTGTTTTAACAAGCCCTCTGGATGATTTTGTCCTAGAGAATCTGGAAGTTTCTGCTAGTGGGATTCCCAGAGCTTAGCTGGATCTTGTCCGGCAACATCTTGGGGTGAGGGTTACTTTGTTACTACAAGAAGGAAATCATGGATAATGGTAGACCACTAGCAATTTTTCTTTTCACATTTTCTAACCCGGAGTCTTATATTCCAGTGTTGAAAGCTCCAGTGCCTTCAGGGAAGAGCAGGTGATGAACTGAACAGAGCCATCTGGGTGGGAGACTAGGAGTAAGGTGACTGGGACTAGGACAAAGGTGGGCAAGACCATGTCTTGTCTAAAGGGGGCTGTTACCTAAATATGCTTTCTCTCTCTTTTGCTAACAGACCTACCTCCAAGTTTGTTTGGGTGATTGTGTAACTTGGGGATCATGACTTTCTAAGCTAATCATGAAGTTACTGTTTCTAGTGTCCCCAGCCTCCCAAGCTGGGAGTGTCCATGTGACTCAACCAATGAGAGGGTTATAGAAATCTAGTGGGGGACTTCTGGGAAAGCTCTTGGTTTCCTAGTAAAGAGTTAGCCACGACTGGAGCCTCCCCTTACTTGTTCTTCCTGCTTTGAAAGTGGGTGTGCCACCTGGAGCTGGGCAGCCATCTTATGACTGCCAGGGCAGGGCAAGCATGAAGGGAAATGTCAGAACTACAGTGAGCCTGAGAGAAAAACGCCAGAAGCTGCCTGCTTCCAGACCTTCTGTTACATGGGAAAAACCAAAACCAAAAACACCTGTTTGTTGAAGCAGTTTATTTATTTGACAGAATGAGATCACAAGGAGGCAGAGAGGCAGGCAGAGAGAGAGGAGGAAGCAGACTCCCCACTGAGCAGAGAGCCTGATGCAGGGCTCTATCCCAGGACCCTGGGATCATAATCTGAGCTAAAGGCAGAGGCTTTAACCCACTGAGCCACCCAGGCGCCCCGATGTTGAAGCAGTTTAAAACTGGTTTATCTTCATAAGTTCATGGTCATTTGAAACTGAATAAATCCTTCCAGACTTTTCTATGTGCATATTTACCTTGTAAAGGTATAAAATACATACACTTCTTTGCAACAACCTGCTTTCCAGATGTACAATAAATTATGTGCAGTATTGTACAACATTAAAATAATGTGTAATTGTAAGCATCCTTCCCTGACATGTACTATTACTTAACACTTTTCGTTTTAATGACTGAAGAATGTCCATTGTATGACTGTAGCATAATGCCTTTACACAGTTTGTTTTTTTTTAAATAATTGGACAGTCAGGTAGTTTATGGATTTTTGTTTTGCCTTTTTTTTTTTTTTGAGGGGGAGATTTGCTCTTATAAACAATTCCAGAGAACATCCTTGAAACTAACTTGTAAACTTCTGAACTTATCCTTGTAATTACATTCCTGATTATTTCCTTAACTTCTTAGAAATGAAATGACTAGATCAAAAGTTAATAAATAGCATGCTTTCTTAAGTAAAAAAGGCTTTGGTTCTATTTCTGCCACTGCGAATAACCAGCCACTCATTTATTCATTATCCATTCACGTAAGAAGCTAAAGAGACGGTGTTAGGCTCCAAGTGGCACTAAATGGTGAGTCAAATAAGGTCCCTGTCTTCAAGAAGCTCATGATGGAATGGCAGAGACAGACAGGACAACAGGCATGACAAGATGGAGTGGAAGGAGTGACAATTGTGGTAGGCAGCTTCTCACAGGGTTCCAAATGTTCTCCACCTCCTCGTTTTTGTGTTCGTATAATTTCCTGCCTGTGGTTATGGACTGGACCCAGTGAGTTGCTTCTAGTGGATGAAAGGTGACAAAAGTAATGAATGTCACTTTTGTGATTAGGTTAAGAAAGACTGTGATGTCCACAGAGAGTGCCAGCACGCTCTCTTAGCCTTCTCATGAGCTCGCTCTGATGAAGCCAGCTGCCGGACTTGCTTGGTGGAGAGGACTATGTGGCAAGGAACCAAGGGAGGCCTCTGGCCAGCAGCTCTTGAGGAACTGAGGCCTCAGTCCAGCAGCCTGTGAGGAACCAAATCCTGCCAACAGTACTGTGGGCTAGGAAACAGATCTTTTCTAGTTGCGCCTCAAGATGACCGAGGACTCAGCTAAACTGTGCCGGACTGCTTGATCCACAGAAACTGTGAGATGAGGAATGCGTGTGGTTTTAAACCAGTACATTTGGGGGAAATGTGTTATGCAGCAACGGATAACTCACACATGAGGGGAGTGGCACAAACAAGCACAGCGTGTGACAGGTGTACCATGAGTGTGGGGCACCAACAGCCTGTCACAGGAAGGGCTGTGTCTAGGAGGATGTTGAGAAGAGAGCAGGCTTGCATTGCAATCAGCAAGCTAAGAAAGCATCAGTTTGGGGAAGAAGGGAGGGAGGGCATTTCCAGGCCAAGTCTGCAGAACAGTGGAGCTTTGTGTCCATTTCCCACACCTGTTACCAGCTCACTTGCCACAATCTTGAGGAGAGGCAGTTTTAAAAAATTTAATTCCAGTATAGTTCATATAGTGTTGTTACACATGTACAACGTAGTGATTCAACAGCTCTATACATTACTCAGTGGACACTAAGTGTCCTCTTATTTCATCCATCCCCTCTGGTAGCCATCTGTTTGCTTGATTAGTGGCGAATATACTGTGGAATCACCAGATCTTAAGTTTCAAGAGCACCTCACCTGCTCAGAACCCTCCCAAAGCTGGGGCACCTGGTGGCTCAGTGGGTTAAAGCCTCTGTCTTTGGCTCAGGCCCTAATCCCAGGGTCCTGGGATAGAGCCCCGCATTGGGCTCTCTGCTCAGCAGGGAGCCTGATCCCTCCTCTCCCTCTCTTTGTCTGCCTCTCTGCCTACAGGGATCTGCTACAGATCCCTGTCTGTCAAATAAATAAATAGAATCTTAAAAAACAAAACAAAACAAAAAAACCCTTCCAAAGCCCAGGAAGGGCCCAGGTAGTTTTATATTAATAGTTTTGTATACTTTTTCTTAAAGAGGTCTCATGACTTCTGGCCTCTGTCTCAATGGATCTGCCAAGACTTTTTCACTGTCCCTCACTTGGCTCTCTATCTACAGCGTAGACTCACTAGCATTTTTTTTTTTTAATTTGGCTCCGTTTCTTTGAAAATTGTTTCTTAGCAGCCTAACCTTCCCATCTTGCCTCCACTTCCTTAATCCAAGGGCCCTGCTCTTGAACTCTTTTAATCATCTTGACTACTGCTTTTGACATTTCTAAGAGTTTTCCTTTTCGGTAGTGGTGTTCAGAACGGATGTGTTTTTCTAAGTAGCAAATCTGGCCCCTGACCAAGAGGCATCTGAGCAGGGCCACTTCAGTGGAGCTTACTAAACTCCAGGGAGAGACTCTCTGCCTTGTTTGCTCCCTGCCCCTCCTAACTTCAGAATGGAAAAAGTTTGGAGAACTAAAAGAGGGAATAACTAAAAAGAAGGTAGAAGGATCAACAGGACAGGGAGAGCTTTGCTCTTTCCTCAGGGGTAGAAACTCCCTGTTGGGAAGCAAGGCCATATTTCAAGATGGTGATGGTTTCCCAGAGGGAAGGAAACTGACACCACCCATGCCCACTCTGTGTCGGGAACCTGGGCTTTCCCGCCATTATCTCATGGAATTCCCACTACATTTGTTCAGGTTAAAAGCAAGACTCCCATTGTATAGCTAAAGAAACTGAAGATCAGAGGTGAGAGGCAGTGAGCATGCAGGTCCAGGCCCAGCTGACTTGAGAGCCCATGACCTTGTCCCACCTCAGGACGCCCCATCCTTTACTGGTTCTCTGAGGCGGCACATCACCTGCCCTAAAGTTCTAGATGAAAATTGGTGAGCATTGCAACAAACTTCCACCTGGAAATAACTTTTATAAATGAAAACTTCAGGTAGGCTAAAGTCTTGTTTCTGGAAAATATGTCTAAAGGAAGAAGACCCACCAGTGCGCTGAGAGCCATCCTAGACTGGGATTTGTTTCTAGAGAGAGGGAAAAAAAAATGATGAGAGAAGGCAGGAGATCTAAGCCCCAATCTAGAAAATTGGGATTGAGAGGCATGATGAAAGCCGTGAAAATAACAAGCACTATTTAGCAAGTTCTTACAAAGGACCAGAACGCTTTCTATAGTTAGTGCATAATAATCTCACAAGTCTACTAAAAAGGTAGGGTTAGCATTCCTACTTTAAGTTGGGAGCCTGAAGATGAAGAAATTTATACACAGAGAGTCAGTAGTGATGCAGGACTTGACTCTAGATGTGTCTGGCTCCAAAGCCATTGCTTTTAACCATTGGGCTTTACTACTTCCAGGAGAATTGGGGTGGTAGAAATCTAGTTCTTGTGAATGAAGTTAACATGGCAGAGTGGGGGTTAGCAAGTGCCATAACTTGAGAGGGTGTGGCATCGGGGTGGCTAGGGTGCCCCCAGATCTGGTGCTCTGGGGCAGCCGAGGTGACTCAGGAGACTCTTGGCAGCCAGCAGCTAAGCACTGTGGAAGAAGCTCTTGGGACCAGAGTGAGTGGAGAGAAGCAAGAGTCTGTCAGTATCCGTTGACTTCTCTCCAGATTGGCTCAGGAATTTGATGGGTGGGGACTTGGGCCTCAGGGATGCTGCTATGAAGCTGGACCAGGAAGCTGGAGCTTGTTGGCCTTCCAGGTGCTTCTGCCCCAGAGCGCTGGAGCCTCACACCTGTGTTGGGACCCCGCCCCTCTTCGTTCAGGGACTTTAGCTTAGTGATTTAACAATCATAAACATCAGTTTTCTGTGAAGTGGGGATAACCAGAGTATATATAGTCAAACAGTAAATGATAATTGGGTAACTGGGAGAATTCAGTGAGGTGATGGGTATTAAGGACTAACCCAGTGCCTGGGATCCTGGTAAATGGCAGCCATATTACTGTGAGATCCTATCTTCCATGGAGCAGGTGAGACTTTTTCTACTTTCCACTTATTTTCACTCTCAATCCTACTTTGGTAGGTGAGACTGTAGTTCGATGAGGGAATAAATTTAATGCCTTTTTCCTTTGTTCACTCTCTAAAAGCTTTTCATTGGTTTTATGGTGCACAGCTCATTTCACAATCGTGATTTGTCTCTTGCCTGGAAGTTTTTGTTTTGTTTTGAGACAGAGAGAGAGAGAGAACACAAGCAGGGAGGAGGGTCAGAGAGAGAGGGAGAAGCAGACTCTCTGCTTAGTAGGGAGCCCAATGTGGGGCTCAAACCCAGGACCCTGAGATCACGACCTGAGCTGAAGGCAGATGCCCAACCTACTGAGCCATCCAGGCACCCCTTGCCTGGAAGATTTTTAACTGTCATATAAAAGCAAGAGATTTTTTATGCTAGGAATTTTCTCTATACCATTTTTCCTTTTTTAAAAGAAATTAATTTTAAGTGATCTCTACACCCAACATGAGTCTCAAACTCACAACCCTGAGATCAAGAATCACATGTTCTTCCGACTGAATGCTCTAGGCACCCCATATGTCTCTTGTAGACAAAACATTGGATCAGCTGTGGTTCATTGGTTAAAAACATCAGTGACTAATTCTGGTCTTAATGACAACAACAACAATATGTTATTGGGAAGCTATGGAATAGCTCAATGAAGAGAAGACTGACAATCAAGCCTTGGTGAAAAGATGCAAGGTAGCTCCAGGGATCTAGGTAGTAGGAAGTGATGAGCAGTTTCTCCAGGAACTATCCGATGTGCCTTATGTTGATCTACCCAAGGTTAAATTCTTCCATGAGACTGTTTGATTGACCTGAGTTGTGTTGTGTACCTAGCCCCCCTGTTCAGGGAAGGAAAGGGTACCTTGATTGAAATTCATAGTAAGGGAGCATACCCTGGGGGAGAGTAATACTCAGAAGGTAGGTGGAGGTGCTGTTACTAGGAAAGGGGTGTGTATGCTGGGAGAACATGTGTGGTATACCTTTACTGTTCTGTCTTGAAATAACGAGGTTAGGAATTTTTCAAGCATTCTCAAATACGCAGAATTGTTGAAAGTATAAAACAATGAACACTCTTATGTCCATCTAAATTCGACAATCCTAACATCTTCTACATTTGCTTTAATTTTGCTCTGAATTTTTAAATTTGGGGAACTATTTGACAAGTGCAAACACTATGGCCCTTTACCCTTTAAATACTTCCTGTATCTCCTGAGGATAACACTGATTTCCTACGTAAACGTGATACCATTACCACACCTTAAAAAGTTAAGAAATAGTCTATAATATCTTACAGAAAGTTCATGTTCAAATTTCCTTAACTGATAGAAGAAGGCATTTTATAGTTTATTTTTTAAGTTAAAGATCAAATCAAAGTTCACTCGTTGCACCTGGTTTTGGGTCTCTTTATTTTTTTTTCTTTCTTTCTTTTTAAGATTTATTTATTATTTGAGAGAGAGAGAGAGAGCAGGGGCAGGGGGAATAGGCAGAGGGAGAGGGAGAGAGGGACTCCCAAGCAGACTCCCCTCTGAGCCTGAGCCCAATTTGGGTTTAATCTCAGGACCTTGAGGTCATGACCTGAGCTGAAACCAAGAGTAGGATGCTTAACTGAGCCACCAAGGTGTCCCTCTTTATTCTCTCTCTCTCTCTTTCTTTTTCAATATCTTGTTTATTTATTTGTCAGAAAGAGAGAGAGAGCACCAGAGAGAGAGCAAGTGAGTACAGGCAAGGGGAGCAGTGGACAAAGGGAGAAGCAGGCTCCCTGCTGAGCAACGAGCCTGGTGCAGGACTCAATCCCAGAACCCTGGGATCATGACCTGAGCCAAAGGCAGACGCTTAACTGACTGAGCCACCCAGGTGGCCCTCCTCTTTTTCCTCTTTTAATCTAGAGCACTTCCTCTACAATTTCAGATTTTTCATGACATAAACATTTTGAAGAGTCCAGACTATTTGTCTTATGAAAAATTTTACATTGTTTTGTTTCCTTTGCATTGCTTTTGGGGGGGACATTTTTTTTATTGTGGTAAAAGATACATAACATAAAATTTACGGTCTTAGCCTTTTTTCTTTTTAAATTTTACCTTTTTAACATTCTTTAAGATTTTATTTTTATTTGAGAGGGAAGGAAAGAGAGAGAGAGCCCACAGTGGGAGAGGGAGAAGCAGACTCCCTGCTCAACGGGGAGCCCGAGGTGGGGCTCCATCCCACGACTCCAGGATCACAACCTGAGCTGAAGACAGATGCTTAACGGACTGAGCCAGCCACCCAGATTCCCCTTTTAAAACTTTATTTTATTTATTTATTTTAATGCAGGCTCCACACTGGATGTGAAGATCAAGACCTGAGCTGAATGAGACCTTGAGTTGGATGCTTAACTGACTGAGCCACCCAGGCCCCTCCGTTTTAGCCATTTTTAAGTGTACAAGTCAGTGATGCTACATATGCTGGTGGTGTCATACAACCATCAGAACTATCTATTTTCAGAAGTTTTTCAACATCCCAAACAGAAACTCTGTATTAATATACAGTAACTCCCTATTTCCCCTTCCCCCAACTTCTAAGAACCTCTATTCCTACTTTCTGTCTCTGTGAATTTGCCTATTCTAGGTAATTCATCAAGTGGGGTCATACAATATTTGTCCTTTCATGTGTGGGTTATTTCAGTTGGTGTAATGTTTTCCAGGTTCACCCTTGTTGTAGCATGTAACAGAATTTTATTCTCTATGTTGCTTTTTATTTTGTCTTTATTTTTAAAGATTTATTTATTTATTTTAGAGGGAGAGAGAGTCAGGGGGTGGAGGGAAGGACAGAGGGAGAGTGAATCTGAAGCCAACTCTGCTTCCCGGGGAAGGCCTCACTCTCATGACCCCAGGAACACGACCTGAGTGGAAACCAAGAGTTCGATGCCTAACTGACTGTCCCACCCAGGCGTCCCTCTGCATTGCTTTTTAAAATTAATCTGTCACTATGTTTGCCTTGACAGCCCATAAACTAATTTTAATCTATTAGAGTCTTATATTTATTTTCTTAGAACTTTTTTCACAAAAAGGCATGTAGTTGGATGTATTACTAAATTTAAGAGAAACTGCCCAGACTTTTTAAAAAAAGAATTTATTTATTTATTTTAGAAAGACAGAGAGCACATGTGGAAGCAGCAGCGGGGGTCGGGGTGGCAGAGAGGGAACGAGAGAATCTCAAGCAGACTCCTTGCTGAATAAGTAGCCCGATGCAGGACTTGATCTCTCGATCCTGAGATCATGACCTGAGCTGAAACGAAGAATGGGATGCTTAACCAACTAAGTCACACAGACACCTCTGCCCAGACTTCTCTACTGGTCAAGTTAATTAGATCTAACTCAGCAAGGTCATAATTAGTGGCTTAATTTATCACTAAACTAGGGGGGAGCTTGAGTGGCTTAGTTGGGGGAACATCTGACTCTTGGTTTCAGCTCAGGTCATGGTGGCAAGGTTGTGGGATCGAGCTGCTCCCCGCTCAGTGTGGAGTCTGCTTGGGATTCTTTTGCCCTTCCTCTCTCTCCCCCTCTAATCCTTCCTGCAAGCACTCTCTCTCTCAAATAAATAAATAAATAAATTTTTAAATATTTTTTTATTTGTTTATTTGACAGAGAGGGAGATCACAAGTAGACAGAGAGGCAAGCAGAGAGAGAAAGGGAAAGCAGGCTCCCCACTGAGAAGAGAGCCAGATGTGGGGCTCGATCTCAGGACCCTGAGATCATGACCTGAGCCAAAGGCAGAGGCTTACCCCACTGAGCCACCCAGGCACCCCAAATATTTTTTTTAAAAGAAAAATTTTCACTAAGCTGGAATAAAATTAGCCTTCTATAACAAACATAGTTTACAGCTTTAAGTGAGTAACCACTGTTTTCTTTTCTTCTTTTTTTTTTTTTTTTGAGAGAGAGAGCGAGAGCGTGAGCAAGGCATGAGGGGCAGAGGGCAAGGAAGAGAGAGAATCCCAGGCAGGCTCCATGCTCAGCAAGAAGCCCAATGCTCGGCTTGATCCCACCATGGCTCTGAGATCAGGACCTGAGCACAAACCTGTGATACCCAGGCACCACACCTTCTTATCTTTCTGAACAAAGGAGAATGGATAACCCAGGACCTAGCATTCTCCAAAGCACTTGGATTAATGGCTTCTCACCTTCTCGAGTTTCCTTATCAGTATTTTAGGGTATATTACAATTTTTTTCCCACATTTCTAAACTCATGAATGTTTCATAGCATAGCTTCTATGTCTCCATTCTTTTCTGATTTTTTTTAAAGATTTTATTTATTTTATTTGACAGAGAGAGAGATCACAAGTAGGCAGAGAGGCAGGCAGAAACAGAGGGGGAAGCAGGCTCCCTGCTGAGCAGAGGGCCCCATGCAGGGCTCGATCCCAGGACACTGAGATCATGACCTGAGCCGAAGGCAGCGGCTTAATCCACTGAGCCACCCAGGCGCCCTCTTTTCTGATTTTTAATCATTTATATAAGTATGTATCTGAATAATTACAAGCACTTTACATATTTTTAATTCTCATACAGCTCTGTGAGATAAGGAATTTTCCCCCTCCTCTTCCTCCTTCTTCTTCAATAAGTGTTTTTTAAAATCTCCATTTTATAGGTGAGAACTAAGAGGTACTGAGAGGTTATTTGACCTGTGTGGTGTCATCATATAAATATCAGTGGGAGAGCCAGCAAATTCTGGGAGAAGAGACACAATCTCTCTAAAGAGGCCTTGTTCTTAATCTCTACACATTCTCACTTTAGGAAGAAAGAAACAAACAGAAACAAAACAACCCCAGCAAACTTGCCTGACATGTATAACATAGAAATGAATAGCCTCTGTCATCCTTATCAGCAAGAATTAACTGTTTATGTTTTACTTTTAAATCTAACGGAATACAAATGCACAGATAACAGCATTCTTAGGGGAGGACACAGACAAAATTAAAAGCAAATATTAATCTATTCTCTGGTTGGCAGGAAACTTCCAAGAGGCTTCAGTTTGACCCATCTCTAGCCTAGAATAAGGGAACGGGAAGGCTGGAATTGGACAGGGATAAGGGTTGGGGATGACTCAGCTTGGTTATGGGAAACTGGCCAGGATTCCCATAGCAAGGGGTCACCTGAACAGGAGGGGAACCCAGAGTGGGAATAGGAGGTCAAAGTGGGTCAGAGTGGGTCAAAGTGTTAAATACAGTGAAAGCAGGGCAGAAACCAGGTACTCTAGATGAATCCAGCCAGAAAGGATGATCCAGTACCAGTAACGGAAGGAGCTGGTCTCTGGGTCTCTTGTTGCCCACTCACAATTATGTGGAGTTTCAAGGCTGTGCCAAGACAGCTGCTATTGGACATCTGTGCGAGAAGATACTATCTCAAGTGTGTAAATTAAAATAGAAAGGCATCCTGGTAAAAGAGTGTTGGACATGGCAGGGATATGACCATGAGTGGGAGACAGGCACCCAGAAGTGGTTAACATGGGGGCTGTTGTAGATAGTACAAGAATGGGTGTCACAAGGGCCTAAGTCAGCAGTTCTTAAATGTTTTGATCTTAGGATCCCTTAACACTCTTAAAAATTATTGTGAACCCCAAAAGCTTTTGTTTAAATGGGTTATAGCTATGAATATTTGCTCTTGTACAAATTAAAACAAATTTTTAAAGTAAAGCACATATATGAATACATATTCCTTAGCCATCAGAGCAATAACATGGGAAACTGCACCATACTTTTGGGAGGACAAGAGTGGAAAAGTGAAATACTGAATTAGTATTATTTTAAGATAATTCTTATTTTACTCATTAAGTAAAATAAGAATTATCTTAAAATAATACTAATTCAGTATTTCACTTTTCCACTCTTGTCTAATGTCCTGGAGACTTCCATAGTTGAAGAAACACTGGTCCAGATAATATGTAGCATCTTACATCTAGGTAGTCCTGTATAGTCTACAAAGCTCCTTGAATCAGGAAAAGTATTCTTATTCCCATTTTATTTTTATTAAAGATTTTATTTATTTATTTTGACAGACAGAGATCACAAGCAGGAAGAGAGGCAGGCAGAGAGAGAGGAAGGGAAGCAGGCTCCCCGTCAAGCAGAGAGCCTGACGCAGGGCTTGATCCCAGGACCCTGGAATCATGAAAGGCAGAGGCTTTAACCCATTGAGCCACCCAGGCGCCCCTCTTATTCCCATTCTATAGCTGGAAAGCACACTGCTGTGAGAGCAGGGGAGGCACCCAGCAGAGGAGGGACCCTGCCTCTGAAGAGTTCCTGCTGAGATGGTGCCCTGGGACACTTCACTGCAGCAACTGAGTCTTCTAAGCTTCCAGTGATTCCCAGGACTGGTCACGTTCACTCAGATCCTGGAAAGCTGTAGAACTGTCTGGAACTCCAGGCTGTCTGGCATGTGGGGGGATGTTAAAGGCAAGGACATCAGGTGCTCAGATATCCATGTGCGGGACTCTAATATAGTCATCAGGCAAATATGGAAGGATTTACCTAGAAGGCAAAGATAGTGGGTACTGAGCATTTTAAATTTTAATGTTATCCCTTCTCAGTGTTCCCCACAGGAAAGAAATCATTCTAGGTGTCTAAAGCAGAGAGAATTACTTTAAGAAAATAGATGTTTAGGAAACTATTGGAAACTCTGAAGAAGAGAGCCTGGAGGCCAACTGGGGGATTACTGATCTCAAGAACATACCTCTGTAACTAAGGTTCAAGAGTCGGAAAGCTAAGAATGGGGAACTGCCTTCCTGGTCTCTGTTGTTAACAACTACCTTTCTGACTCATGGAGCTGGAGATAGAAACTGAGATACTGCCACAGAAAACCCCCCACATCTCTAGTGATGATCCTACTGACCAGTAGAAACAGCTAAGTACAGGAAAATGGCCTCTTTCTCATTTCTCTTGTAAATCGGACCCAAGTGCCTCTAATCGGCAATACCTAGTTTTCATCCAGAGCCCTCGTGATCAGGGAGCCTGAGAGGTGCCATCTTTAACCCTCCCACCTCCGCAGTATAGGAAGGCTCATTAGAGAGAAGTGGGAATGGATATTGAGCCCCAGCTGAACATGTGAAACACACAACATTTCTGACCACAGATTGGTTGGAATGTGAGTTCCACAAGGGCAGGAGTTCAGTCTGATTTGTTTTCTGCTGTGTTCTCAGAGCCTAGTATATTACAAAGTAGCTGCTAAATAAATAGGTAGCTGCACATCAAAATGAAGGTTTCCCCAGGAGCTCTTCTGGTGAATATCAGGTGGCCTACAGAAAAGGCAATAGGTCTAAGTTACTCTGACAATGTCCGGGTCTATCTGCATGTCCTTTATGTCTGCTTTGACCAATAGGCTATGATGGACATGTTCCTGTGTCAGCAGAATACTCTCTAGCTCCATCCGTGTTACTGTAAATGGCAAAATTTCATTCTTTATCATGAATGAATAATATTCACGCACACGCGCGCGCACGTGTGTGTGTGTAACATCTTACTTACACATCCATCAATCTATGGACACATGGTCTATTTCCATAATTTGGTTATCATAGCTACTGCTGCTGTAAACATTGGGGTGTTTGTATCCCCTTGCATTAGTATTTTTGTATTTTTTTGATAAATACCTAGTAGTGTGATTGCCGGATCACATGGTAGTTCTATATTATATTGCTCTTTAGAAAATATAGTATTGTGGCAAGAAACACATAGCATAAAATTTACCATCTTAACCATTTTAAGTGTACAGTTTAGCGTATACTGAACAATTCCCCCATCTCCTCCCTCTAGTCCCTGGTTACCACTAGTCTACTTTCCATATTAATGAATTTAACAACTTTAGATACTTCACATAGATGGAATCATATAGTATTTGTCCTTTTGTGAATGGCTTATTTCACTTAGCGTGATGTCCTTAAGTTCCATCCCTATTGTTTTTTGTTTTGTTTTGTTTTTAAAATATTTTTATCTATTTTTGTGAGAGAGAGAGAGAGAGAGAGATAAAGAGAAAGCGAACTTGCCCATGCATGTGGCACATGACATGAGGGGAGGGACAGAGAGAGAAGCTGGCTTCCCGCTGAGTAAGGACCCCGATGCAGACCCAATCCCAGGACCCTGGGATCATGATCTGAGCTGAAGGCACACACCTGACTGCCTGAGCCACGCACCCACCCAAGATTCATCCCTATTGTAACATATGACAGGATTTCCTTTTTAAGGTTCCATAGTGTTGTTATACATATATATCACATCTTGTTTATCCATTCGTCTGCTGATGAACACTTGGGGTACTTCCACTTCTTTGCTATTGTGACTAATGCTGCTATGAAAATGGCCATGCAAATATTCCTTTGAGACTCTGTTTTCAATTCTTTTGGATATACACTCAGAAATGGGAATGCTGGATCATACAGTAATCCTTTCTTATCCCACCAACTATAGATTGCTTTTAGAGGTTCAACTGTCATGTGTATAATAAGATATTGTCTTAAACACAACAGAGAAGCAAACAGAAACAAAACCCAGACCATTGTGCTTCAGATATATCAGTGAGGAGAGTTTTAATTGAAAACTGTTAACAAAACACTGATCATACATTCATTGTTTTTTAAAAATGGAGATGTAGAACTTACAGATCTTATTTTTAGACACTTTCAGTGTGATTAGGCTTGTGTTTTGATTTGCATCTGTATTTGTTTAGAAAGAACCAGCTATAGAGGCACCTGGCTGGCTTAGTTGGAAGAGCATGCAACACTCATGTGTTTGAACCCCACACTGGGTGTAGAGATTACTTAAAAATAATAAATAAGCTTTAAAAAAAAAGACCTGGCTATAATATTTTTAGCTATTTCATAGTTTTTAAAAAAGATTTTATTTATTTACTTGAGAGAGAGTGAGTGAGCACGAGCAGGGGGAGGGGCACAGGGAGAAGCAGACTCCCTGCCTGGGGGACCCCAATGTGGGGCTCAATCCCAGAACTCTGGGATCATGACCAGAGCCAAAGGCAGACCCTTTACTGACTGAGCCACCGAGATGTCCCAATTTTAGGCTATTTTAATAGCCTTTCTTCTTTAATTAATTCTTTAATAGTATTTCTTAAATTTTGAATGAAGTATTTGAAATATTTCAAATCTACAGAAAATAATGTAACAAACATCTACTTACACCCAACTCAAATAAAACCATGTTTTTTTGCATATTTCTTTAGCTCTGTCCCCAAGATTAGTGCAGTAGGTCAGGAAAACAAACAAACAAACAATAAACATTTCCACTTCTATTGACTGTGACAGCAAGTAAAGATTCATGAAATCAGAGAACAGAAACTAGTAAGTAAAATGAATTCATACATGGCTACATAAACTCTTCCTGTAGTTTGAGACACCAATCCTGTGTCTCTGAAGTCACACAGACCAGGGTTCAAGTCCTAGGTTTGCTACTTGCCAGTTGTGTGGTCTCGAGCAAGTTCCTTAATCTATCTTTTTTTTTTTAAATTTTTGTTTATTTATTTAAAAGAGAGAGAGCATACAGGAGCGAGGGGGTGGGAGGGGCAGAAGGAGAGGGAGTAGCAGACTCCCCACTGAGCAGGGAGCCTGACCAAAGCCTGATCCCAGGACCCGGGGATCATGACCCAAGCCAAAGGCAGATTCCCCAAACAACTGAGCCACCCTAGGAGCCCCTCCTTAACCTATCTTTGCCTCAGTTTTCTCATCTGTAAGATGGAGATAATCATAACACCTCCCAAGTTTGTTGGGATGATTGAAAGAGAAATATGAACACATATATTTACTATGTACAGTAAGTGACAGAGCAAAGCTTCAATAAATATTAGTAATTATTTATTTTACTTATTGAGCATCTACTATATGCCAATCACTCTTCTAGTACTGAAAATTCCGCAGTGAACAAGGGAGATAAAGACCCCTATAAGGGTGCCTGGGTGGCTTAGTTGTTGGGGGGTCTGACTTAAGCTTGGTTCATGATCCCAGAGTCGTTGGATCAAGTCCCACATAAGGCTGTCTGCTCTGTGGGAAACCTGTTTTCCTCCCCTCTGCCTGCTGCCCCCCCTGCTTGTTCACACTCTCTGTCAAATGAATAAGTAAAATCTTTAAAAAAGAAAAGACACCTGTGGCGCTTTCTTTCTAGTGATAGACATTAAACAAGGTAATTGCAGATACTAGTAGGGACTCTGAGGAAAAGGTATGGGAAGGGGATGCAGGAACTACTTTAGACAGCAGACAGGAGGTCAGGGAAGGCCTGAGGGAAGTCTTCAGGGCTGAATTTAATTGAGAGTAGCAGAAAGAATTAGTCATTGGAAGGTTTGGAGAAGAGCAGGAACAGTATGTGCTTAGGCTCTGAGGTAAGAAAGCTCGGTTTGTACAGGAAGAAAGGACAGGATGGTTGGAACTGTATGTAAGGGGAAGGGAGGCTAGGCATGACATCTGAGAGTTAGGGAGAACAGGTCAAGAAGTGCTTTGTTGACCATAGATTAGAGCTTAGATTTTATTCTTAAGGGACTGTGAAGATATTGGAGGGTTTTTACTGTTAGTAGGTACAACATTCTTTGCTCTCGGGAGGAATTTGTATGCTTTTCTCTGGCCCCGTTCTAGAATTCTGTACGCGCATACGGTTTAGGAAAAACTGTTCTGGGAAATAGCACATTGGTTACTCATGGGCTCCCCCCAGTGGAACTGGTGGCTCAGCTTGCACGGTTTCACATGAGCAAAAGCAAAGTAAATGGGCAATTTATCTTTTCAGTCTACAAACATTTATTGGGCACCTACAAAGTGCTTGGCTCTGTTTCGGTGCTGAAATACATCTGTGAACAAAACACAGACACCAGTGCCCTCCTGGAGCTTACATTTTGGGTGTGTATATGTGGGAGAAAGACATTTAACCAAACTGACCAGCAAATTGTTGGATAGGATAATGTTATTTGAGAAAAAATAAGTGAGGAATTGGGCTAGGAGGTGCAGGGAGGGTGGTAGTGCCTCAGTTTTAAACACAGTGGCAGGGAAGTTCTCATGAAGAGGGTAACATGTGAACAAAAATGTAAGGAGGTGACAGGGTGAATGATCAGTTATCTGGGGGAAGAGCATTCCAGGCAGAGAGATCAACAAGCACGAAGGGCCTGAGTTTATGCGCAGGTTTGAGGAGTAGCAGGAAGGCCAATATGCCTTGAGATGGGGGAGGGGCAATGCGGAGTAGAAGATGAGGTTAGTAGTACTTTGGGGGAGTAGGGAGGTATCACATGTTGAGGGGTTTCTAGACCAGTTTAAAGACTCCCCCCCCCACTTGAAAATAGTAGTCCAGGGACATCTGAGTGGTTCAGTCCATTAAGTATCTGCCTTTGGCTTACGTCATGATCTCAGGGTCCTGGGATCAAGTCCTGCACTGGGCTCTTTGCTCCGTGGGGAGTCAGCTTCTTCTCCTTCTGCCCCCTGCTCGTGTTTTCTCCATTGCTCTTTCTATCTCAAAAAAAAATAATTAAGACCATAAGTGACTCTTAATCTCACAAAACAAACTGAGGGTTGCTGGGGGGAGGGGGTTTGGGAGAAGGGGGTGGGATTATGGACATTGGGGAGGGTATATGCTTTGGTGAGTGCTGTGAAGTGTGTAAACCTGGTGATTCACAGACCTGTACCCCTGGGGATAAAAATATATGTTTATAAAAAATTAAAAATTAAAAAAAATAATAATTAAGATCTTAAAAAAAGAAAAGAAAAGAGGAGTCCACTGGAGAAGGGACATGGTCTGCTTAAAGTTTTGTGGGTTTTTTTTTTTTAAGATTTTTATTTATTTATTTGACAGAGATCACAAGTAGACAGAGAGGCAGGCAGAGAGAGAGAGGAAGAGAAGCAGGCTCCCTGCTGAGCAAAGAGTCTGATGTGGAGCTCGATTCCAGGACCCTGGGATCATGACCTGCGCCTAAGGCAGAGGCTTTAGCCCACTAAATCACCCAGACACCCCTCTGCTTAAAGTTTTAACAGAAGCTTGCTGCAGGGTTAATAGATCATGGAAAAGTAGGGTATAAAAAAAGAGCAGTCACACATTGTGTCTTTTACCAAGAGAGGCAGTGACTGGTCAGATTCTGAACAAATTTTGATGGCAGATTCTGAAGATCTCTCTGATGAATTTGATGTGGGGGTGCAAGAGAGGAGTCAAGGATCCTAGTAAATGACATTACTTAATAAATTGTTGTCATAGGAGGAGGTGATCAAAGAATATACAGCCAAAAACTTAGAAAAAAAAGTAATTTAGAGGTGCCCGGCTGGCTCAGCCAGTTAGGCATCCAACTCCTGATCTTAGCTCAGGTCTTGATTTCAATGTGGAGAGTTCAAGCCTCACACTGGGCTCTACATCGGGACTGGAGCCTAATTAAAAAGAAAAAAGGTATTTTAGAGGTGTATCAAGCAGTTTAAAAATAGTGGGTAATTTTTCTGAATTTTGTGGTACTTGTTAAGTTTTTAAAATTTCTAATTTGTGATTTCTTTTCTCACCCCAAAGATTCATTTTTATACCTCATATTGTATTTGTAATTTTGGATTTTTTTTTTTAAACAGGGCCCTCAAATTGAATAAATCTCAAGCCCCTGCAATACCTGAATTCAGTCTGGCTCCTTGCCCATATTTGGGCAGTAATTTAAAGTTAGCGAAGCATTAATACTGTTTCTGACATAAAATAATGGGCACGAAATAGAAGTCATTGTAAGAGTAATACAATTTTAGAAATAAGCTAATATTGGGGATTGAAACACCACCCTGGACTCGCCTCCCTACCAGTGTCTTCCAGAATTTCTCACCCATTCTTCCTCCCACAGTTTTTCTAAATCTGTCACATACATCGGCATTTCTTCTCACGATCGCTTTGGGAAGGCAGGCTTTACACGAGTCTAAAAAAAAAAAAAAAGTCTAAAAATATGAATGCTAAAATATTCTTTATCCGGGCTGCTTGTGCTTCAGCTGCGCCACAACACCACTGCCCGCTGGCAACCAAGCACCACCTCTCCGCACTACCCAATTCCAGACTCCCCTCGAGCCGTAACCAGGGGCGGGGCTCTCGGGAGGGTGGAGTTGGGAGGGGTCTAGATCCGCCCTCGCCCCGCCCCGTGAGGCCTGACACAGGCGCCCAGAGGCTGCTGGTGGAACGAGGTGTGGATTGTGCTGTGACTCTGGCCTCTGACTTCCGGTTCCTAGGGATGCGCATCCGGGTCACGCTAACGCCGCGGTTTCCTCCATCCGCTTGGTTCTGCTGTGAGTCTGGACCAGTACCCATGTCCTGCTTTGGGGCCTCTGCAGCCTTAGAGTGAGTCTCCGCCGAGACAGGGTCTGAATGCGGCCGGTCGAATGCAGCCTGTAGGGGGACGGGTCAAAAGTTCTGTCTTGGTCCCTGTGGGTGGGCGTTCGCTCTGCCTGTCCCTTGTCCCTGCAGTGCTTCCCTCACTTCAGCCCTTTCCCTCGCCGGCCTCGCCTCATTCACCTCGCCTTAGCCTTGCCGATCCCCGCGCACCTCTCGCCTGGCTGCCTCCCCATCTTCATCCGCCGGTTACAAGCCCGGGTTTCTTGCCTTTTGCCTCAGCGCTTCCCTCACCACTGCCTCTCGCTTTCGCCCGGCTCTCCTGCTAGCACCTCCCTGGTATCTCGCCGTTCTTTGCCGAAGCAGGACGGCCCACCTGCTCATTGTGCTTCCCCTCCTCCACTGCGAAACTGAGCCTGTCTTTCTGGGGTCCTAGGTCCCGTCCCCCTACTTCCATCACCTTCGACCCCTAGATCTTCCTGGGACTAGTAGGTGACATTTGTGCTTCGCCTGGGGTTCTCCCGCCTTTTCTTAGCTAGAGGAGGGCTTAGCGAAAGTCCCAATCTGGGCCGATTTATCCATCCTGGGGGAAGTTTTGCCTTGAGGCGTTGTGTTAGAGTCAACTCTGGTAGTTTCCGTAGTTAGGGAACAACAAAGGCTTTCCCAGTTCTTTGCTGGAGCACAGTTCGGGGGGCTCTCTCTGGAGCGGGCTAACAGGTGGCAGGAACACGAAACTGCTAGAGATGGGGCTTGTGTGGTCTGGTTAACTGACAGGCCATGATGACGTCCTGTCATTTTTGTGTTCTCTCTCCCATGAGAATGGATGCGCACGGCCGAGGTAAAAGTGCAGATATTCTTGGCACGATCACCTTTGTTTTCTGCATAGGCTTTACTTACAGGACAGTTGCTATGACAGAGGACAGAGTTTCTTGGGAGATTTTTAGCCCCAGATTTGCCAAAAATTTTATTATTACTGAAATTTTGTTTGCTGCTAAAGAATGCACTGTTAGTAATTTCAAAAGTACATTTTCTTTGCTTGAACTCAGTGTGCATATGTATCTTTATCCTTAAGTCTCATAAATTGTTTCTTTGTTTTTCCTATATTGACAAGTTTTCTATTTTTCTTCCCATTTCTTCATAAGCCAGACATTATACTACATTATCTCTTCCACTATTACTCTTTCACTTTTCTTTATTGTTTTCACTTTACTCTTTTTTTTTTTTTTTAAGATTTATTTATTTGAGTGGTGGGGGGAGCAGAAGTAGGAAGGGCAGGGGGAAGGAGAGAATCTCAGGCAGACTCCCTGCTGAGATTGGAGTCTGCTTAATGGATTTCATGACTGAGATCAGACCTGAGCCAAACCAGGAGACACTTAACTGACTAGTCTTAAAACCATCTTTTTCTCATTTGAGACTTAGGTTTCTCTTAAATTTCTTAAATTTCTGTGATGGCTCTTAGTCACCTCTAAGATGAAGAGATTGGATTTCATAGTGATTTGTGTCCCATTTCTCAAATGTTGTGATCTGAGGTGTATTTTGAGACAGAGGTTTGGATAATTTTTATTTTTTTTTCTGATGTTTTTAGTGGTGTCCAGCATTTGATTGCAAATGTTTTTCTCTAAGCAGCTTCTGGAATATAAATTGTGCTCTGAAATTTAGTACTTAAGTGAACAGAATAAATATAGCTTTTATGTCTGCTTCATTTTTGACTGGTGAGTTATAGAAAAATTTCTCTCATTATATGATACATATACATATGCAAGCATAGCATAGACCTTGACTCATTCCAGAATTGAGCTGCTCCCTTCAGCTATTTTTAGCATAGGACTTTGGAGTGTGGCCATATTCCTCCTGCAAGCCACAGAGAAGGACCCTTCTGGTTGGCTTTCAGGCCTTATCTAACAAAGGAAGACCTTTTGAAAGCTCCTTACCCATACCTCTTCCCCAGCACCTATACTGGAAACTCTAGCTTCTGTTCATCGTGGCCTCATCATTTGGCATCCTTAAAAACTAATCCCAGTGAGAGTGAGTATGGTCTGGCTCTCTATGTTTCCTCACCTCCAGGTTTGTAGACTTTTTTTTTTAGCCAGGGGAATTCCATAGATAGACTTATATTTGGATTGAAGCAAGGCCCTTTTTCAACCTTTTTTTCATTTCTGAACTTTTTATTTCTTGGGCATGTCTAAGTCTAAACCTAGATGGATTTCTCAGTTTACAGCTGGAGGGAACCATAGAGCTCAAACTTACTCCTTCATTTTACAAATAAGGAAATCAAGATTTTAGGAATTGGTGATTTTTCCAAGGTCAGGTTTTACAAATAAAGAAGTTTTGTGCATGCACTCAGAAGTCGGTTTTAGTTCCCTTAAAGTTGTAGGTCAGAGAGCACAATATAGTACTTAATGGTTCATTTCAATACATTTGTGTCACAGGAATGAGTTTTAGGATAAGAAGTTTATGACAGATTTTAAAATTGAAGGCTCGGGGGCGCCTGGGTGGCTCAGTGGGTTAAGCCTCTGCCTTCGGCTCAGGTCATGATCTCAGGGTCCTGGGATCGAGCCCCACATCAAGCTCTCTGCACAGCAGCTTCCCCCTCTCTCTCTGCCTCCTTTTCTGCCTACTTGTGATCTCTCTCTTTAAAAAAAAAAAAAAAAAAAAAAAAAATTGAAGGCTGAAGTTATTTTGCCTTCAAAGATGGACTTGAAAAAAGTTGTGTTGTGCAGACGTAGAAGTTGAGAAGTCTTAGGGAGTCTCTCTCTTTCTTCCAAAATCACTTTAGCTTATTATGATATAAATGCTGCATAAAACCCTTTACATGGAATGAACATCCTATGGTCTTGTTGGAGCAATTGTGTTTGCACTCCTGGTCTTCCTACCCAATACTAACAGACCTTCTAGTTACTGAAAAGCCTGCATGTCTTATCTAACTTCCAAACAAATAAACGAAAATATCACTATAGATAGCTTAGAGTATGTTTGTAAGGCTCAGAAGAGGAATCGTTGTCAGTTTTCTATAAAAATTTCTCTTTTAGTTTAGCAGTCTTAGCTTGTACGCCTGAGGGCTCAATTTAAAATAAATTTCTGCATATTAGCTTATGCCTACAAGGTTTTCTGTTTTTATTTGGCTTACTTATTTTTGAATGTTCTTCTTCTTCTTCTTTTTTTCATTTTACTTGCTACTGTGCTTTTCTTACATGGTTAATTTTTATTCTTGAACCCTGGGATATATTTTAAGGAAATGTAGCTTTAAAAATTTGAGAAACAAAGTACCCCTCTTCCATGTTCTTACCAGTTGTACCTTGCAGCGTGATGGTTTCTGTGATCTGCCTGAGCCACTTCATAACTTCATTCTTTTTGTTTTGCTTTCAGATAAAAGGCTGGTAGAACTTTTTTGATAGTTTGTCTAAAAGACTTCGTGTTCTGCATATAGCGGCAGGGTATTTTAACTGAAAATTATTTTAAATGGAGGAAGAATAGTTCAAAATAGTTAACATAGACTAGTTTAATAATAGAAATAATTCAAAGTATATTTAAGAATATTAGGAATAATTTATTTTTCTTATACATTCATTTGCATCAAGGAGTTAATTTGGAATAAAGTTGAAAATAGGTGGGATTTCCATCTGCTAACTAACGTAGAAATGCAGGTGCATTTTCTTATACAGAATATATGGCTTAAGCTGTGAATATGTTTTATTGACAGAGAACATAGTGAATAATGGATTGGCAACCACATCATCATCTCAATATTTTTATTTGGTCCCATCAACCTAAATTTTAGGGTATCTAATTATTAAATGTAAAAATAATGAGAGTATTTTCTTTGTTATTTCTAGTATATTCAAAAACAGTTATTAGAAATATGGGCTTCATAAAATTTATCTTTACTATTTTCTCCTTTTAAATAATGCAGTAGTGTTTTTCTTTTTCTTTTTCTTTTCTTTTTTTTTTTTTTTTAAAGTAATCTCTACACCCAACATGGGCCTGGAACTTACGACCCTGAGATCAAGAGTCATATACTCTACCAACTAAGCCAGCCTGGCATCCCTGTATTAGTATTTTAAATTAGAAAATGAAAAGTGTAGGGGCGCCTGGGTGGCTCAGTGGGTTAAGGCCTCTGCTTTCGGCTCAGGTCATGATCCCAGGGTCCTGGGATCGAGCCCCGCATCGGGCTCTCTGCTCCGTGAGAAGCCTGCTTCCTCCTCTCTCTGCCTGCCTCTCTGCTTACCTGTGATTTCTCTCTGTCAAATAAATAAATAAAATCTTTAAAAAAAAAAAAGAAGAAAAGAAAATGAAAAGTGTAAATAGTGCTAGCCTTTCAACACCCATTGAAATCTAAAATTAGATTAAAAACTCTTAACAGGGGGCGCCTGGGTGGCTCAGTGGGTTAAGCCTCTGCTTTCAGCTCGGGTCGTGATCTCAAGGTCCTGGGATTGAGCCCCACGTCGGGCTCTCTGTTCGGCGGGGAGCCTGCTTCTCCCTCTCTTTCTGCCTACTTGTGATCTCTCTCTCTGTCAAATAAGTAAATAAAATCTTCAAAAAAAAAAACCTCTTAATAAGAGTAGGAATAGAGGGAACATACCTCAACATAATAAAGACCATATATGACAAATGCATCACAAACACAGTCAACAGTGAAATAGTGAAAGCCTTTTTTTCTAAAATCAGGAACAACGCAAGTATGCCCACTCGCTGTATTTATTCAACATAGTATTGGAAGTCCTAGCCACAGCAGTTAGACAGAAAAAGAAAAAAGAAATGTATCCAAATTGCTAAGAATAAGTTAAACTGTTAGTATTTGCAGGTGACCTAATTCTGCATGTAGAAAACTTAAATTTTCCATAGACAGCTATTAGAATTAATGAATTAAGTAAATTTGCAAAATAAAATAACAGTATACAAAAATCTGCTGCATTTCTACACAATAATGATTAACTATTAGAAAGAGAAAACAAGGGCACCTGGGTGGCTCATTTGTTAAGCGCCTGCCTTCAGCTCAGGTGGTGATCCCAGGGTCCTGGGATTGAGCCCCGCATCAGGATTCCTGCTTGGTGGGAAGCCTGCTTCTCTCTCCCACTACCCCCTGCTTGTGTTCCCTCTCTCGATGTATCTCTCCGTCAAATAAATAAATCTTTTAAAAAAGAGAGAGAGAGAGAGAGAGAGAGAAAACAATCCCATTTACAGTGGCATCAAAAAAAGTAAAATGGGGGGCGCCTGGGTGGCTCAGTGGGTTGAAGCCTCTACCCTTGGCTCAGGTCATGATCCCGGGGTCCTGGGATCAAGTCCCACATCAGCCCTGTGTCTGGCTCTCTGCTTGGTGGCGAGTCTACTCCCCCCCCCCCCCCCTCTCAGGGATCCCTGCTTGCCTCTCTGCCTACTTGTGATCTCTGTCAAATAAATAAATAAATAAATAAAATCTTTTTTTTTAAAAAAAAGAGTAAAATGTCTAGGAATAAATGTAATCAAGGAAGTGAAAGATATGTGCACAGAAAACTCTTAAGAATTTAAAAATTGAAGATGATGCAAATAAATAGAAAGATAGTCCATGCTCATGTATTGGAAGAACTAATATTATTACAATATCCTTACCATCTGAAGCAATCTATAGGATCAGTGCACTTTCTTTCTAAATTCCAATGGCATTTTTCATAGAACTGAAATAAGGAACTCTAACATTTGGGTGGAAAATTCAAAAAAAAAAGAAAAATTAAAAAAATAGTGTTGACTTACTGTAAGTTAACAGATCCCCCCTAGGCAGTCAGTCAGTGCTTAATGTCTTAAAGATCTTACTACAGATTGTGTTGGATACACTTTAACTTATTAGCTTGGTTAATATTTGCACTAGTTAGATTTGCTTTTATTTGCCTTAGAAAATAGCAGTAATCTTTCTAACACATGTCTTTTAGCAAATTTATTTTGGGTGCCTACTATGTATCATTTTAATAATATATATATAGGTTGTTCATTGAACTAGGTAATATTAAGGCTGACATATATACTTAAATCCTAAATTTGGTTTTCCTTGTGCATATTTGAATTAAACTATAAGATGTAATATAATGTATATTATAGGGGGTAGCCAGAAAAAGAAGCAGCAGCAGCAGCAGCAGCAGCAGCAGCAGGGGGTAGAAAACATAATTAGAATTAAAATAAACCTTAGTCCTGAGAAAGTGTCACTTCTTACTTCTTACTGGTGACAATGGTAGATGATTTTTTATGTTTTTTATGTTTTATGTTTATGATTTTTATGTTTTTCTGTTTTGAAAATACTTTGGTTTTTCATCATTAATTGAGTTTAAGGTTCTTGTGTTAATTTGCATCACAGTTTAATATAAAATCCTATTCTTTATAGGTACAATTAAATAAATTTCATTTGGGAAACTTCACAACTGAACTGTAAAAATGTAATGGTAAAACAGTAAACATTAAAGTAGCTTTACATAGCTCTTACTATGTGTCAGGAACTATTCCAAGTGGTTTACATATATTAACTCTTTAATCTTTACAGCCCTGTTAAGTACTGTTCTTATCTCCACTTTACAGTAGAGGAAGCCAGGGCAGAGAAGTTACATAACTTGCCCAAAGTAACAAAGCTAGTTAGCCAGAGAGCTGGATTTGAGTTTAGTCTCTCTGGGTTCAGAGTTCATGACATTTTGAACAGAGTTCTACTAGTTTAGTGATTTCTTCCTTTGTAGGTTAAGGTTACCTTAGGGGTTTTACGTGGTCTTTTTATCAATGCTGGCTTAAGGCATATTGCAAACCCTGTATTTTCTATGTTTCTTAGAAGGCAAAAATCATGTATTAAGAAAGGAAAACAGGACCAGATCTTTCCCTCTTAAAAAAATTATCTTGTTGGGGCACCTAGGTGCCTCAGTCAGTTAAGAGTCTACATTTGGTTTGGGTCATGATCCCAGGGTCCTAGGATTGTCCCCACATTGGGTTCCTGGCTCAGCAGGGAGTCTGCTTTTCCCTCTCCCTCTGCCATTTCCCCTGCTTGTGCTCTGTCAAATAAATAAAATCTTTAAAAAAAAAATTATCTTATGGAAGTTGGTTACTTTTGAGTTTTAAAGAGAAAAGGTAATACATTTAATACAATACATTCTATATTATTAACATGTCTTACCTCTAGATCTTAATATTTTTCCTTTCTTTGATTTGCAAAATATTAAGCAAATTTATGTAATAGTCTCAAGCTCTGAAATCTTAGTGTCCCCAGTATGAATTTAACAACTCTGAAATATGAAGCAAAACTAAAACTGAAATTTCTCACTTAGATATATCTCATTTTCAAATTTGGAAATTTGTGCAAAATTAAGTGTTTTTAGTTTTACTTAGAAAAGAGGAGAACTTTTGCAAATTAATTCCTTTGTAAATTGAAAAATGCAAATAGTAATTTAAAACATTATTAATCATATTAATATTATTCTTTTGTTCTTTTATTTTTCCCAAATATAAAAATTCTTGTGTGTCCTTAGGGAAGGGGATGATTTTACATCAGTTCAGGTGGTAGTTTAATGTAAGAGTCTGAGATATGCGAAGTAATTCTTCTGAGTATTTTAAAAACAATTGAGAATCATGAGATCTGGTTAACAGGAAAAAACTACAGTATTCTTTCTGGTAAGAAGAGACACTTGTTTAGGGATACTGCTTATTTTATTTCTTACATAGTAACTCCCATTTATTTATTCAGACATTAAATAAGTACACCATTTTTCATAGTCTTGATTTTTTTCATTTTGGTGGGAAAATACTGTTATGGAGCTAAAAAGTCTAAGCTTTGTTGTGCTGATTTACTTATTTGTATTTAGAATGTTTTTTACTTCGGTTTAAATGTTTAATTTTTATTTCAAAAACAACTCTTTTTTTGTATGTGGGTTTGATAATCAGTTTATCTTCTAAAATTTCAATAGTTTTTTTTCTTTCACCTGAAATTTAATAATGTAGCAATTACTGGATTTAGGAAAATTGTTTATTGCTATCAGCACTGTTACTATGGGAATAAATTAGAATGATTAGCTCTAAGGTGGAATTGAACTTTATTCTTTAGTTTCCATAGTAGTTGAAAAAGATTTAGGTCAGATTCACCTGTTGTTCCTCCTTTTTTCAAAATAAGAGGGAATTTTAATTTAGCACAATGATGTTAATATTTTCCCACTAGATACGATAGTTTCTCTTTTTATTGATGGCATAATCCAAAATAATGTGTATATGATTTGGTTTTTAGAAAATTTCAGAATTTAGAGAACACTGTAGGATTAAAAAATAGTATATACATGACTTAGGAAAAAAGTGCCCTAGAAATCAGTGTGTTATTAATTCACTGAATTTTTCAAATTCGCTTTTACTTTTTACCAAATCTTTGTTGTCGATTCAGAATCCATGATTAGATAACAAGACCATGAACTCTGAATAAGAGTTCTTGAGAGTGAGAATGAGAGCTTTTGCAAAGAAAAGAAGCCATCTCTAGTATTCGCGTGGCATTTAATAGCTAGATGAACTGAAAATCTTTGTTTTGTCTCATTTCTATGTATCTCCTGTTAGTATTTATTTATTTACTTTCGATACCTCACATTCTGTGAAATTGTTGTCTGTTTGGAATAACTCTGTTAAACTATTAATTCTTACGCAGACGGTTTCCTTTTCCTTTTTTGTTCTTTTTCAGAGGGTTGCTTTGAAAGAGCTGTAATTTAGAGAACCACCAAGACTCAATGTTATTTCCTGTGTAGTTTGAAGTGGATATTTTCCTCCTTTTCTCTGGCCAGTTTTTTATATTCTGTTAAAGTGGCTTTCAAATTTTTTTAATCATGACCCACTATAAGATGCAGTTTTTCATTGTTACTGAGTCTGTATACACATATGTACATTATCCAGTACTTGTACATATTAATGTTTAAAAGTGAAGTAGGACATTGGGGAGGGTATGTGCTTTGGTGAGTGCTGTGAAGTGTGTAAACCTGGTGATTCACAGACCTGTACCCCTGGGGATAAAAATATATGTTTATAAAAAATAAAAAATTAAAAAAAAAAGTGAAGTAGGAGTTTTGTGAAACAATATTATCCTTACACTACTGGTAATGAATTGTAATATTTTTTTTCTATTTTGTTTTATTGTATTTCATTCAAAACTCTTGGTCTCCACTAAGTTAGTAAGATAATATATTAATGCGTTTGGAAAGTTTGGAAAATGCAGTTTGGAAAATTCTAATGACTGCTAGATTTTTTCCAGTATCGTCTTTTTTGTAATTGAAATGTTTGGGTTTGTTATTTTCTTTCTCTGAAATGTATCTTGATTCTTTTAAGCTTTTGATCTAAGTAACTATGCAGAACAGTTGAGAGAGGGAGACCCTATTGCCCTGATTGTCATTGCTGTCATCTGTGTTTTACTTTGTCTAGGCACATGAGCTTTGAAAAACGCTTGGTCACATGCAGCGCTTCTATCATTGGAATCCTTTGCTAGATTCCAAATAATAGTCAAAGTTTAAGTTGATGAAGTTGCTTTTCACCAACTGCTCCTGCTCTTGGCAACTAGTCAAAAGTTTACAAAGCTGCTTTATTCTGCTTTCTTCTGGCTCCAGTCCAGTCTTTGTAAGCCAAAAAAGAGAACTGAGGAGTGTAGAAGTTTGCGTCTGTGTGTAGATGATCAGGTGAAAGTGATGTGGCTGAAGAGTGGACTGTATGTATGTTTTATATATTGTCCGGACTCCTTTCCTGTAATCGTAAAGGGGAAAAGATGGTAGAGGTCCCAGCAGTTCCTAGCATATCGTAGCCATTAGAGTGAGGCAGTGTCAGCAGCACACCCTACTGTTTATCACCACCACCTCCTAACGCTTTCTGTTCCAGGCACTGTTTAAAGCACTTTTTTTTTTCACTTGGGGCGCCTGGGTAGCGCAGGCAGTTAAGCATCCAACTTTTGGTTTCAGCTCAGGTTGTGATCATGAGATGGAGCCCTGTGTGGGGCTCCACACACAGTAAGGAGTCTGCTGGAGATTCTCTCTCCCTTTCCCTCGGCCCCTTGTGCTCATGCACTTTCTCTCCCTCTCTCTCTCTCAACATAAATAAAGAAATCTTAAAAAAATAATAAAGCACTTCACTTTATTCACTCATTCACTTGAGAAGCCTGGGAGAATGAGAACGAGAGGATAAAGAAGAAAACTTGCCTCAGTATTATTATCTGGCTTGTGAATTCTAGCTACTTGCGAATGTGGCATGGCATCCCGTGCATTTTTAGCTTGGTCAGCTTTCTGAAGTCATCAGTGCTGCCTGTGATGTTCCGTATTGAATGGCACATAACTGTGGTTTGAGACCTAAGGCTTTGAGGCTAGGCTGTCTGGGCTTGAATTCCAGGTTGGTGACTTACTAGGTAAATAACCCTGGGCAAGTCCCTCTCTGTACTTTAGTTTTCCCATCTGTAAAATGGTGATAATAATAACTAGTACCTATCAAAGACTTACTGAGTGGATTGAATGAGTTATACATGTAAAGTACTTAGGACATTGAGGCGTAAAAAACATTCCATAAATGTTAGCTATTAATAACTCACAATGCACAGTTGGATCTCCTGAAAGTATTTGTGACCATGATGAGTTCTGTGTATTTGCTAACAGGATGTGATTGACATTCAATGTTTTATTGTCCTGGAGCTTAAAAACAGCTTTCCTTGCAAAGGACTTACAGGGAAAGCTCTCTTGTAGGATATTTGGACTCAAAGCCAAATGAAAAGGGCAAAGCTACAGGCCCAATTTATTTAATTTCTTATAGGAATCTCTTGTTACTTGGATCTTATCCTTAATAATTTTAATATTTTTCCCTTTGAAAAACTAAAGACAGCTAGTTGCTGAATTGACTTTCACTCAAGACCAGATTTCTTTCCTGAATTTATCTTTTGTCTAAAATATTTATTTTATTTTTCTTTAACAAATAGCTATATGATGTTTACTGTGGTGCTAGGCACTATCCTGAGAGCTTCACAAATATTAGCTCATTTAAATCTTTTGACAAAGACACTTGTTATTCCCATTTTATGGATGAAGTATGGATGGATGGATGAAGTAATTGAGGCACAGGAAAGTTAAATAACTAAACTCCCACACCTTTCATCAGTGTAGAGCTGGGATTTGAACCTAAGTAGTCTGGCTCCAGAGCTAATGCTTCAGGCTTGCCAAACCTGTCTCTTACAGAGGTAAATTATGTTGAAAAGAGTAAAATAAAAGAACAATTGTTCAAACTTCACTATTATTGTGAAACTAATATGACACTGTATGTTAACTACATTGGAATTAAATTTTTTAAAATATGGAAAAAAATCACTGTTCCTCATTCTGCTGAAATGACAGCACTGAATTTTTGGGTGATGAATTCTCAAAGGAGTAAATAAGTTTGGAGAAATAAAACAATAATGAAAGAACTGAACCTAGATTTTATAGTTCTGACAGCTAAAGACTTGCATTTTCAAAAGACTTAGTTTTGTTAGCATAGTGTAAGATAAATTTTCTATGAATAATGGAGAGCTGATGTATAAATGTGTTATATGTAGCTTTATAAAGTGTGATGTAAAGTTTTGACTTTTTTTTTTTTTTTAAAGATTTTTTATTATTCATTTGACAGAGAGAGATCACAAGTAGGCAGAGAGACAGGCAGAAAGAGAGAGAGAGGAGGAAGCAGGCTCCCTGCTGAGCAGAGAGCCCGATGCGGGACTCGATCCCAGAACCCTGGGATCATGACCTGAGCCGAAGGCAGCAGCTTAACCCACTGAGCCACCCAGGCGCCCAAGTTTTGACTTTTGAATGAGGAAGAGGTAGGGTACAAGTTTTTCAGTATAACTGGAAACAGCGCATTTGTAGGATATTCATGTTGGAATAAACCATGTATCAGGCCATAGTACCTACAGAAAAAATTATGATTCTCTTAGAAATGTTAACTTCACAGATTAAAGGAGGATAAAGATAAAATTTTGGAGGTTTTGAGTTCCGTGGAGTCTGGATTGCTACACATTAAATTCTTGAGCTTGTGACTGACAAGTTACTAAAAACAAGGAGAACTGGAAAGAACATAGAACTGTAGGATTATCGTTAAGCTCACTTTGACAGATATAATTCAGATTAACTCATTTCTTCTCTATACTTTTTACTGTGCTTTGGAATTTTTCTTATAGAACAGATCTCCTTATTTTATCAGAAGCTTGTGGGGATAAGTTTTCATAATTTTTATTAAAGATTGTTTTATAAACAACTTCAAAGGATGATTTTCCAAGAAATAATACTAGAAATTTTAAGAACAGTTTTTCTTAGAGAATCTATTCCTGATCAAGTATTTTTCCTATTAAGAATTTAGTACAGGGGTGCCTGGGTGGCTCAGTGGGTTGAAGCCTCTACCTTCGGCTCAAATCACGATCCCAGGGTCCTGGGATCGAGCCCCACATTGGGCTCTGCTCAGCAGGGAGCCTGTTTCCCTTCCTCTCTCTCTGCCTGCCTCTCTGCCTACTTGTGATCTCTGTCAAATAAATAAATAAAATATTAAAAAAAAAAAAAGAATTTAGTACAGCCTAGGGGCCCCTACGTGGCTCATTTGGTTAAGCAACTGTCTTCAGCTCAGTTCATGATCTGGAGTCCTGGAATCTAGTCCTGCCCGCATCAGGCTCTCTGCTCAGCAGAGAGTCTGATTCTCCCTCTGACCATCGCCTTCTTGTGCTCGCTCTCTCATTCTCTGTCTCTCAAATAAATAAATAAAATCTCAAAAAAAAAAAAAAGAATTTAGTACACTCTAAATGTATTTTTTTTTTAAAGATTTTGTTTATTTGACAGACAAAGATCACAAGTATGCAGAGAGGCAGGCAGAGAGAGAGGGGGAAGCAGGCTCCCTGCTGAGCAGAGAACCCGATGTGGGGGACGTGGGGCTCGATCCCAGGACCCTGGGATCACAACCTGAGCTGAAGGCAGAGGCTTTAACCCACTGAGCCACCCAGGCGCCCCTCTAAATGTATTTTTTAAAAATTCTTCTCAGTAAGTTCTGATAGTATTCTGTTATTATAAAGTTACTATAAATATTCCTACAGCTGACAATACCATAACATGTTGGTCAGTCATATCTCCCAAATAAAGTAACCAGAAGAATTCACCAGCTTTACCACAGTCAGTTGGCTGGGCTGTTTATTTATGGAAGGAGTTCACCAGCATGGTGATGGCTTTTGTCTATCCACAGACAGTTCTGTGGATACACAATTACACAGAAGGTGTAGTTGGTTAAAATCCCCCCCCCCACCCCCCCAGAAATGTGAGTTGTGCTGATGCCTGAATTGTGGAACTAAAAGGCTTTCTTAGGGTGCCTTGAAAGACAGTCTGAAGGTAGATCAGCTGAGTATAGGTCTGCTGGATTTTTGTGTCTACTTCAGCAGGACACTTGAGCTCAAAGGACTCTGAGTAATCCGTTAGGTTTGTTAGAAGTTTTTTGAAAGGTAATATATCGAGAAAAGTTACCATCAGTTGATGAGATTGGTGAATTTCTAAAAGATAAACAATAAGATTGAATCAGTAGAGACTAGGAGAAGAAGTCATAACTGAAGGTATATGTAGAAGTTTCAGAATTGGGGGCGCCTAGCTGGCTTAGTGGGTTAGAGCCCCTGCATTCAGCTCAGGTCATGATCCCAGGGTCCTGGGATGGAGCCCCACATCGGGCTCTCTGCTCAGCAGAGAGCCTTCTTCCCTCTCTCTCTGCCTTCCTCTCTGCCTACTTGTGATCTCTGTCAAAAAAATAAATAAAATCTTTGAAAAAAAAAAAAAGAAGTTTTAGAAATGTATCAGACTCCACATAGACAATTATGAAGAAATGAAGGGTGCCTGGAGTATAGTGATTTTGAGCATTTGGTGTTTGTCCCCTGGATAAAGGCTGGGAAAGTGCTTTCCAGACACATTGAACAGTCTGCTTGTGGAGGGCATGTATTTCCATGGTCTGTTCTCCCCATGGTGTTTAGTGTATATTAATTAGATTATGTCATTCCTTTGTTTGAAACACCCATCGCCTTCCCAAACTCCGTATCATGTGTTACAAGGCTGTGTGTGATCTTGCCCTTGCCTGCTTCTTGGTCTTTGTTTCCAGCTACTCATTCACTTGCTGACAATGGCCTTTTTGCTATTTCTCAAACATGCCAAGATGTTATCATTTCAGTTTCTTTTTTCTTCTTTTTTTATAAATTTTATTTATTTGTCAGAGAACGCATGTGCGAGTGCACAAGCAGGGGGACCCCCGGCAGGCAGAGGGAGAAGCAGGCTCCCTGCTGAGCTAGGAGCCTGATGTAGAACTCAATCCCAGGACCCTGGGAACAGGACCAGAGCCGAAGGCAGATGCTTAACTGACTGAACCACCCAGGTGCCCCTCCTTTCAGTTTCTTTTTACTTGTTTCCTTCTGAAACCTCTTCCTTTGCATCTTCTTATAACACTCTCCTTTTCATTATTCAGATCTCTGCTGAAATATTACCACCTCAGAGAAGCTACCACCCTATCTGAAATAGCTCCCTTGTAGTCAGTCTCTATTCTTTGTGTTGTTTCCTGTGGTACTTAACTACTTTGTGAAATTACATATTTGTTCATCTTTCTGTTAAAATATAAGTTCCTTGAGGCTGGGGCCTTCGTGTTTATCACTGAATTTCCAATATCTGAACTAATGCCGGGCACATAATAGACACCCAATAAATATTTTATAAATGAATGAGTGAATCTTGAGATTAGAGAAAGAAGCATGAGGAGCCTGAAGTCGCAGAGGAAGCGAAAAGCAAAATGAGTAGTTAACTCCAGTGTTTCTCCCCAGGATAAAGCTTTGCTAGTTGCTCTGAAAGTGAGTCTTGGCATAAGAGGCCAGATATATCCCTAATAATTTGTGATGTTCAGAAGAGACAGGGATTCATATCTAGAAAGCAGGTTACCAGCAGACCAGGCCTAACTGTGTGTTTCTCCCTCTTCATAATCAGTGGAAGTGAATATGTATAACTAGAACCTACTTAAAGCAACAGATGAACAAAGATTCTCATCCACTCTGAGAAAAAAAAAGTTGAGGTAAAACTCCCAACTACAAAAATGAACTCTAGGGGCACCTGGGTGGCTCATTTGGTTAAGCGTCTGCCTTTGGCTCAGGGCCCTGTCAGGCTCCCAGCTTAGTGGGGAGTCTGCTTCCCCCTTACTCTTCCTCTGTGCTCTCTCTCAAATGAATAAATAAACTCTTTTAAAAACAGTGAACTCTAACAATCTAGATTTAATCATTTGAGGAAAATTAATGCTATGAAAGAGAGGAATCAAATGTAACTGACACTAAAGTCAATAGTGAATAGTATAAGCCGAAGGAGATTTTAAAGATAAGCATTTTTAGTAATTTGAAGAAATAATGAAATAAATGTAAATGTTGAAATTTTAAAGAGAAATAGCAAATATAGCAAAATAATAAGTATAAAGGTTGAGTTAAGGGGCGCCCAGGGGCTCAGTCAGTTAAGTGTTCAACTCTTGATTTCTGCTCAGGTCACAATCCCTCGGGTCATGAGATTGAGCTCTGTGCCGGACTTCATGCTGGGTGTGGAGCCAGTTTAAGATTCTCTCTTCAGCCCTCACCCCCATCCCACTCAGGCACGTTCTCTCTCTCTCAAAAAAAGAAGAAAAAAAAAGAGTGAAAGGAATTTCTCAGTTAAAAAGCAGTCAGCAATAATGACAGTAAGAACCTCTGAAAGTTTTCTCCTTCATAAAAGCAATGAGAACACTGGCAGACATAGAACCAACTCTTCCAGAACTCTGAAAATTAACCATAGGTTTAGAGCAAACTGGGAACATTTATTCAAGAAAAATGGCCACATTTCAGGAAAACAGTGAACTTTGTAGCAGTTTAACTTGACCAAAAGCCATCCTCCTCTCCAGTTCCACAGTAGCTTTGAAAACTAGTAACCTCCAATCATGGTGAAAACTAGCAGCCTAGAAACCAACAGGAAGCGATGGAACAAGATTGGTTCTTCAAAGCCCCATTCTCAGAGAATTGTCAATTGAATTTGACCTGTCATTACTTGTTATTATTGACCTGTCTGGTAGTTCCTTACAAGACCTCATCTGTACACTTGAAGAATTCTTCCCCCCTCCCGCCCCCAGGGTGTTCATTGAGAAAAATTAGAGGCAATTATTGAACATCTCAGCTGCCTGTGGTAGTGAATAGCAGTTGGGGCAAACAGGCTAACCAAAAAAGCTTAAAAGGAAAAGCTGGGGAATAGATGTCCATAGGAGATCTGTAAAGCTTTGATGCGTTCCTGGGAATCTAGAATGCTGTTGCACAGAGGTTGAGCAGTATGCATGTTTAGGAAGGACCTGAGAACGCCCTAAATTCTCAGTTCTGGTTCATCTGGAGGCTCTGTGCCTGCAGATACTAAGGCTAAGCCAGAATTGTGAACTGACTGGCTGAGTGCTGAAGGTGTGCCCTAATATATATAGAAAGCCCATCAGTAAGGACTGGGAGATTTATTGGTTCCAGGGGACTAGGGAAATCTATCTAATCATTAGCTGACCATTAAACTAACAGCAGAGACCTCAGTGGCCACGTACAACAAAAAATCCAGGTTCTATAGAATTAGTTTCTCTATTTCCTTGTCCTATTTTCTATTCCTTACTGCTGCTTGAATAATAATTTACTTTTTATCTGTCTCTTCCTTCCAATTAGAACGTAATTGTACTAAGATCAGGGACTCTTTGTGCACAGTGCTTTATTGCCAGTGCCTAGAACAATGCCTAGTACATAAAAATATTTCTTTCTTTCTTTCTTCCTTTTTTTAAAGTAAGCCCTGTGGCCTTCATGGGGCATGATCCCAGGATCAAGAGTCACATGCCCCGGGGCGCCTGGGTGGCTCAGAGGGTTGAGCCTCTGCCTTCAGCTTGGGTCATGGTCTCAGGGTCCTGGGATCGAGCCTCAAGTTGGGCTCTCTGCTCATTGGGGAGCCTGCTTCCCCTTTTCTCTGCCTGCTGCTCTGCATGCTTGTGATCTCTCTCTGTCGAATGAATAAGTAGGATCTTAAAAAAAAAAAGAGTCGCATGCCCCACCGCCTAGGCCAGCCAGGTGTCCCTTAAATATTTCTTGAAATGGTGAGTAAATGAATGACTCCAGTATTAATCCCCTTGAAGTCACTGTTTTTATTTCTTTATTTCATTTTAAATTTTAATTTCATTTTATTTAAGTAATGTCTGCTTAAGAAAAATTAAGTGGGTCTCAAACTCATGACCTTGAGTTTAAGAGTCGCATATTCTTCCAGCTGAGCCAGTCAGGCGCCCCACTGTTCTTATTTTATTGTTGTGTATTTTATCTGTTTCATTCCTTTGCTGTTATTTTATTTTATTTTATTTTACATTTATTTTGACAGAGATCACAAGTAAGCAGAGAGGCAGGCAGAGAGAGAGGGGGAAGCAGGCTCCCCGCCAAGCAGAGAGCCTGATGTGGGGCTTGATTCTGGGATCGTGACCTGAGCCGAAGGCAGAGGCATTAACCCACTGAGCCACCCAGGCCCCCCCCACTTTGCTGTTATTTTAATGGGGTGGATATCAGGAGAGAGAGAGGATATAAATGGGTATGCTTCATCAGCTCTCATGAACCAGAATGTTCTGATTACTGATTTTGATAATAGGAATTTCATTGAGAGTAAACTGATTTGGATGAGGTTTGGAAGGTTTTATGGTAGAAGTCATTCTAACGAAGAGAACGCAAGAACTACACACACGCAGGGCACCTGGGTGGCTCAATCATTAAGTGTCTGCCTTCGGCTCAGGTCATGGTCCCAGGGTCCTGGGATCAAGCCTCAAATCTGGCTCCCTGCTCAGAGGGAAGCCTGCTTCTCCCTCTCCCCCTCCCACTGCTTGTGCTCCCTCTCTTGCCTTGTCTTTCTCTGTCAAATAAATAAGATCTTAAAAAAAAAAAGAACTACACACATGTATTATGGTGTAAAACCTTGTGCAAATAACCTTGACAGTCTGCATGAAATAGATGTTTTAGAAAATGTTACCAAATTTGACCCCAGAAGAAAGAAATTCAGGAGACAAATTATAAAGGGAATCAAAGTTATCAAAGGACCGCTCCATAAAAACTGTTGGACCTTGATGTTTTCGTAGGTATATGTTACCTCAAATAGCCAAGGAATAGATGACTCTGTTCCAGAGCATGGATAGAGAAGGAAAGTTTATAGTTCTTTTTTTTTGTTTGTTTAAATTTATTTGACAGACAGAGATCACAAGTAGGCAGAGAGGCAGGGAGAGAGAGGGAGGGAAGCAGGCTCCCTGCTGAGCAGACCCGGATGTGGGGCTCGATCCCAGGACCCTGGGATCATGACCCGAGCTGAAAGCAGAGGCTTTAACCTGCTGAGCCACCCAGGCGCCCGAAAGTTTATAGTTCTTTTAAGGAAGCCAATGAAATGTTGATTCTAGAGCTTCATGAACACCACAAAATAACAAACTGTGGAAGAATCTTACAGGTATCAATGTAAAAATCTTAAATTCAGTGCTAGAAAATAGAATTCAACAGTATGTTAAAATAATATTCTCTAATCCAACGGTTTTCTTTTCGTTTTTTTTTTTTTATTTTTTTAAAGATTTTGTTTATTTATTTGAGAGAGAGATGGCCACAGACATTGTGAGAGAGACCATGTGCCGGGAGGAGAGGGAGAAGCAGGCTTCCCACTGAGCAGGGAGCCCGATGGGGGGCTCGATCCCAGGACCCTGGGATCATGACCTCAGCAGAAGGCAGATGCTTGATTGACTGAGCCATCCAAGTGTCCCCCTTCCAAGGATTTGATTTCTAAAATAAACGCATATATGGCTTAATATTAGAACATCTATTAACATGTTTTAATAGATGAGAGAAAAGCCATATGAAAAACCATAGAAAAACCATCGTTTGGGATGCCAAAAAAGCATTTGACTAAATTCATATCCATTCCTGATAAATGTTCTTTATTTAATTAAAATCGATGAATTCCTATTTGACATGATTAAGGAAAAATGTATTTCAAACCAAAATCAGTATCATACTTAGTAGTGGTATGGTAGAAGTATTCTCATTGATGTTAGAAACAGGAAAAGGATACCCAGCATTTAGGACTTAATATTATAGTAGAGGTATAAGGAAGCCTCAATGGCTCAGTTGGTTAAGTTTCTGCCTCTGGTTCAGGTCATGATCCACAGGGAGCCTCCTTCTCCCCCTGCTTGTGCTCTTTCTCTGTCAAATAAATAAATAAGTTTTTGTAAGTGTATAAACCAATATCATTAGGCAAGAAAATGAAATAAAGAGGTTAATATTGGGAAAGAGGAAGGAAACTATTTTTATGCAGCAGGGGAAAATAGATTCAACATCAGCCATCTTACCAACCATGTTACCATCTTACTGTTCTCATTATGAGAAAGAAGGAGACTTTGGTAAAATGGCAGTTTACAAAAGTACCGGTACCAGTAGCTTTCCTATATATACAAAATAACTTTTTTGGAAAATATAATGAAAAATGTAAAAAGCAAACAGATAAAATAGGAACATAAATAGAGAGGGTCTACTAAGAGATATTTTAAAAAAGAATAACTGGAAATATATATTGTGCCTTTAGGTAGGAGAGCTTAATATTGTAAACTTACATTTTCCTCTAAATTAAGTATTTAATGCAATTTAAATTAAAATATCAGTTTTTGAAAATTTGACAACATTGCCCTGGAGCTCATTTGTTTTTTAAACTTTTTTTTTTTTTTTTTAATTTGATGGAGAGAGAGAGAGTGCACAAGTAGCAGAGCTGCAGGCAAAAGGAGAGGGAGAAGCAGGCTCCCTGCCGAGCGGGGAACTCAATGTAGGGCTCAATCCAACACCCCAGGATCACGACCCAAGCAGAGCCGAAGGCAGACGCTTAACCAACAGCCACCCAGCGCCCCTGGAGCTCATTTGGAAAGCATAAAATCTGAGAAAAGAGAATGAAGACTAGCCTTTCCAAGTACTAAAACATATGAAATTACTGGGGGGGGGGGAAGCCTCTACAACATGTTATGAAATTATAGTAATGCAAGTTAAATCTGAGGAAGTACAAATAGATCAGCAAAACTTAACAGTTTATATACAGAAATTTAGTTTATTATAAAATTGGCATTTCAGATAATTGGAGAAAAAGGTAAGATTTACTAAGTGTTGGGGCAACTGGCTAAGCATTTAATAGGTGAAACAAATAACACCTAATGCTTAACAATTATTATGCATCAGTGTTATTATCATAAGCTCTTTATATTAATTAACACATTTAACCCTCCTAACATCCTTGTGAGACAGATAATATTATTGCCCCCCATTTTACAGTTTAGGAGATTGATGCATACAGTAACACAGCAATTAAGTGACAGAAGGTAGGATTTGAATCGAGGCAGACTGATTCCATGATCTGTTCTCTCTCTCTCTCTCTTTTTTTTTTTTTTTTTAAGATTTTATTTATTTATTTGAAAGAAAAAGAGAGAGAACACACAAGCAGGTGGAGGAGCAGATCCATAGGACCCTGGGATCATGCATGACGTAAGCAGAAGGCAGAAGCTTAACAGACTGAGCCACCCAGGTGCCTCCCATGATCTGTTCTCTTAATCACTATGCTATTATTAGCCTCTCTAAACATATATGTAAGTAAGGAGATCACCTTACTTCACTTACAAAGATAAATGACAAGGGGAAAGAAAATGTATAAGTGAAAGGACTCATTTCCAAAATTTACAGTGTCCTCATACCAAATATTAAGAAAATGATCAACAATTCCGTAAAAATTGGGCAAAAGATAGGAATAGGCAGATTTACTAGAAAAATGTCAAACGTCTCAAAAAACTTATTTTCGGGGTGCCTGGGTGGCTCGGTGGGTTAAGACTCTGCTTTCAGCTCAGGTCATGATCTCAGGTTCTTGGATCGAGCCCCACGTCGGGCTTTCTGCTCAGAGGGGAGCCTGCTTCCCTCTCTCTCTCTGCCTGCCTCTCTGCCTACTTGAGATTCTCTCTATCAAATAAATAAATAAAATCTTTTTTAAAAAAACTTGTTTTCACTTACAATTAGAGATATAAATCATGCAGTTTGAGATCATGTTTTACCTGCTGAATTAGGCAGACATTTAATTTAAAAAGATTGATGGTACTTGGTACTGGTTAAGGCACAGGGAAGTGGATATTAATGGTTGTAATCTTTTTGGGAGATGTCAGGGTTTTTTCAGTCTGGCAGATGTTAGGGTTCATGAGAGAAGCAGAACTACTTAGGAGAAAAAAATAGATACACACACACACATATGTACATGTGTGTGTAAGGCCTAAAAGTACTTAATGTTGTGGGTAAAGAAGGCAATTTTCAGGTATCCTAAAAGGAATCTAGCACATAGGGTGCAGTTAGCATCATCAGATCCTGCAGAAAATACAAGTAAGATATGGACTGACTACACCAAAATGAAAGGCTTTGGTACAGAGAAATAAATCATCAACAAAACAAAAAGACAGCCTACTGAATGGGAGTGGATATTTGCAAATGATACTTTAAATAAGAGGTTAATATCTGGGGCACCTGGGTGGCTCAGTAGGTTAAAGCCTCTGCCTTTGGCTCAGGTCCTGAACACAGGGTCCTGGGATCAGGCCCTGCATCGGGCTTTCTGCTCATCAGGGAGCCTGCTTCCCCCCCCCCTCTCTGCCTGCCTCTCTGCCTGCTTGTGATCTCTGTCAAATAAATAAATAAAAATCTTAAAAAAAAAAAAAGAGAGAGGTTAATATCTAAAATATAAAAAGAACTTTAAATTCAACACTAAATAAACAATCACCTGATTTAAAAATGGGCAGAAGACCTGAATAGACGTTTTTCCAAAGAACACACTGAATAACAAATGTTGGCAAGGATGTGGAGAAAAAGAAACCCTCCCTCATGCAGACTTTGTGGGAGTGAAGATTGGTGCAGCCACTCTAGAAAACAGTATGAAGGTTCCTCAAAAAATAAAAATAGAATTACCATGTGATTCAGTAATTCCACTACTGAGTAGTTATCCAAAAGAAAATGAAAACACTAATTATTCAGAAAGATATTTTTTCACCCCTATGTTTATTGCTATTTACAATAGCCAACCCCCGGAAGCAACCCAAGTGTCTGTTCATAGATAAATAAGTAAAGAAGGTAGAAGGTGTGGTATGTGTACACACATGCAGGAGTACTGCTCAGGCATAAAAAGAAAAGAAAAGATCTTGGCATTTGCACCAATATGGGCAGACCTAGAGGGTATAATACTAAGGGAAGTCAGTCAGAGAAATACAGATACCATATGATTTCACTCATATGTGGAATTTAAAAAGCAAAACAAATGAACAAAGAGAAAAAAGACCAAAAAACCCAGACTCTTAAATGCAGAGAACAAGCAGGTGGTTGCCAGAGGGGAGATGGAAGAGGAATGGTGAAATAAAGGGAAGTGAGACTTATCTTGATAAGCACTGAGTAATGTACAGAATTGTTGAATCACTGTATTGTACACCTGAAACTAATATAACACTGTATGTTCATTATACTTCAATTTAAAAAGGAAAGAAAAATATAAAGAGCTTACTCTATAGGACATATACAGATGTGGACTGAGAAAAGACTATTAGTGAAAAATTAATTTCCATAGAAAACGTTTTACAGTGGTATAGAAACTACTATGCAAATTAAAAGATTGGAGTTTTAAATTTTGACTTTTTTTTTCTTTTGCGGATTTGCAGTGGTTTCATAACTAAGAAATCCAGTAGACTGTGAATAGCCTGTGGAAGTGGTCCTACTTGTATATTCTTCCACTCTTGGTGCATAGCAAGATATTAAAAAACGCAAAGGGGACTGACATTTTTGGGTTACCTTTATTTGTGTTAGGCACATGTATTGTACTAGATTCTTTGAATGTAAGTATTCACTGAATTTTAAGATTGACTTTTTAAAAAAGATTTTATTTACTTATTTGACAGAGATCACAAGTAGGTAGAGAGGCAGGCAGAGAGAGAGCACGAAGCAGGCTCCCTGCTTAGCAAAGAGCCCCGTATGGGGCTCAATTCTAGGACCCCGAGATCATGACCTGAGCTGAAGGCAGAGGCTTAACCCATTGAGCCAGCCAGGTGCCCCTGAAACATGTGTCTTACAAAGCAAGCTTGCTTAACAAGTTTTTGCACCCTTTTTGGTATTATTCTTCTAAGTCCCTTAAATATTTTTTAAAAGAAAACAGTACTGTACAATGTTAACATCCATAATGACACTCCATAAATGATGATGTGGGCTTTTATGTGACTTTTCTCTTTTAAGACTTCCAACTAAAGAATTCTCTTTGAGGGGTGGTTAGGTGGCTGCCTTTGGCTTGGGTCATGACATCAGGGCCCTGGGATCGAACCCTGTATTGGGCTCTTTCCTTGGTCAGCGGCGAGTCTATTTCTCTCTCTCCCTCTGTTACCTCTCTCACTTTCTCTGTCTTGAATAAATAGATAAAATCTTAAAAAAATTTTTTTTCTTTGGATTTTTTTTTTCTCTTTGTTTTTGTCAGACACATGTTTTCATGGTATCATTGGGTTTGCAAAGTATTTTGCTATGTAGTAATTCTTCTGGCTTGATAAATGTGTATATGTTTTGCAGAGATCTTTGGTTCATTGCCTATCTCTTAAGTACCCTCTACTTTGTGTTTTTGTCCTTAAGTAAATATCAGTTTCTTTTTTTTTTAAGATTTTATATATTTATTTGACACAAGCAGGGGGAGGAGTAGAGGGAGAAGGAAGAAGCAGGCAGGTTCTTCATTGAGCAGGGAGCCTAAAGCAGAGCTCATTCCCAGGACCCTGGGATCATGATCTGAGCAGAAGGCAGATGTTTAACCGACTGAGACACCCAGGCATTCCAGGTATCAGTTTCTTATTTTAGGTGTAATTGCTTCTGAATGATGGAATTGTTTAGATCTACCTATAGTGGCTTAGCATAGGTGAAGAATTCTTCCACCACTCCAGTTTAGGTAGGGAAGGAGTGTCTGTTGAGGGTAGTCATATTTAAAATTAAAAATTTATACAATTTGACCTTATTTAAGTCATCTATGTAATGGAAAACTCTAATGTTAAGATATCAAGTAGTACTGCCATTTCATGTACTCATGAACTATTGATTCAACTCTGTTTATAATTTTCTTAACCAGCATTTCAGTCCATTTACTCATAAATTGATCTAACTATATTTATAATTTTATTTGCATATATTACAGTTACAGAATTTTAATCAACTTTGTATATAATTAATTTTTTCTAAATATGTAAATAGATCCTTTTATGATGTTATGAGATATAATTCACATATAATAATTTCATCATATTAAGTGTACAGTTCTATGAGTTTTACAAATACATACCATCATGTAATGACCAATATAATCAAGATGGAGAATAGTTCCATCATCCCAGTAAAGTTCCCTTGTAACCCTGTGGAAGCAGTCCTGTCTCCCATCCCTAGCACCTGGCAACCACTGATATATTTTCTGTCCTTACAGTTATATAAAAAATGCCGTATGAATGGAAGTATACAATATGTAGATGCCTGACCTTGGCTTCTTCCACTTAGCATAGTGGAGATTCATCTAAGTTGTTCCATGAATTGCTGCATAATATTCCATCCTATAAATATACAACAGTCGATTCATTTACCGGTTTAAAAGACATTTAAGTTGTTTACAGTTTTCACTGTATATGTGAACAAAGCCACTATATGCATTCATGTACGGGTTTTTGTGTGAACATAAGTTTTCATTTAGGTGGATACTTCAGTGGGATTGCTGGGTCATATGGTAAACATATGTTTAGTTTATAAGAAACTACCAAACTTTTCCGCAGTGGCAGTGTTGTACCTTTTTGCATTCATACTAGTAACGTGTGAGAATTGTAGTTGTTTTACATCCTTGTCAACACTTGGTATGGCCAGTTTTCCTTTGTTTATTGCAGCCATGCTAGTGTGTAGTGATACCCCCTTTTTTAAAGATAAGTTTTTTATTTTGGAATAATTATTTTGGTATAATTTTAATTTTGGAATAATACAATCCAGGCTTGAAAACAACATTAATCTCATTGTGTATCTGCATCAGAGCTCTTAGATGATCAAGGTGCATTGTCAATGAGCAGTAATATTTTGAAAGGAATCTTTTTTTCTATGCAGTAGATCTCAGCAGTGGGACTAACACATTCAGAATGCTGGGGCACCTGGGTGGCTCAAGTCGGCTGAGCATCCAACTGTTGATTTATTTTGGCTGAGGTCGATCTCAGGGTCGTGAGATCAAGCCCAGACTGCTCCACATTTAGCATGGAGTCTGCTTGTCCCTCTCTCTCTGGCGCCTCTCCGCCAACACACACTTACGTTCACACTCTCTTCCTAAAATAAATAAATAGAATCTTAAAAAAATTTTTTTTTCAGATAACCACATTGTAAATTGATGTGCTGTCATCCAGGCTTTGTTGTTACATTTACAGAGTGCAGGCAGACTAGCTTTAGCATAATTCTTAAGGGCCCTGGCATTTTTGAAATGCAAGAGTCAGCCTCTCTTTTGAAGCTTTGAGGCCAGGTGTTGATTTCTTCTTTCCAGCTATGAAAGTCCTGGATGGCATCTTCTTCCAACTTAAGGCTGTTTGATCTGCATTTAAAATCTGTTGTTTAGGGAAGCCACCTTCATCAGTAGCTTATCTAGATCTTCTGGAGAACTTTATACAGCTTCTACATCAGCACTTGCTACTTCACTATGCGTTTTTATGAAACGGAGATGGCTTCTTTCTGTAAATCTCAGGAACCAGCCTCAGCTGGCTTCACATTTTTCTTCTGCAGCTTCCTCCCCTCTCTCTGCCTTTACAGAATTAAAGAGAGTTTGGGCCTTGCTCTGAATTAGGCTTTGGCTTAAGGGAATGTTGTGGCTGGTTTGATTTCTATCTAGACCACTCAGACTCTTCCCATATTAGCAATGAGGCCGTTTTGCTTTCTTTTTCTTTTTCTTTTTCTTTTTTTTTTTTAAGATTTGATTTTATTTGAGAGAGCACAAGTGGGAAAAGGAGCAGAGGGAGAAGCAGACTCCCCGCCGAGGAGGGAGGCTCAATCCTAGAACTCTGGGATGATGACCTGAGCTGAAGGTTTAACCAACTGAGTCACCCAGGCACCCCTGCTGTTTTTCTTTCTTACCATTTATGTGTTCACTCGAGCACACTTTTAATTTCCTTCCAAGAACTTTTCCTTTGCATTCACAACTTGGCTGTTTAGCAGAAGAGGCCTAGCTTTCATTCCACCTTGGCTTTTGATATGCTTTCCTCACTAAGTTCAATCATTTCTAGCTTTTGATTTAAAGTGAGAGATATGAAAATAAGTTAAAAAAAAAAGTGAGATATATACAAAAAAAAAAGGATGAGATCTTGCGACAATATGGATGGACCTAGAGGATATTATGCTAAGTGAAATAAGTCAAACTGAGAAAGGAAAATAGCATATGATTTCACTCATATGTGGAATCTAAAAAACAAAACAAACAACAAGAAGCAAAATCAGACATAAATACAGAGAACAAAGTTATGGTTGTCAGAGAGAAGGATAAAATAGGTAAAGGGGAGTGGGAGATACAGTCTTCCAGTTACAGAAAGAGTAAGTCATGGGTATGAAAGACAGCATAGGGAATATAGTTAATGATATTATAATAGCCTTGTGGAGTGATAGATGGTAGCTACATTTGTGGTGAGCATAGCATAACTTACAGAGATCTTAAATCACCGTGTTGTATATCTGAAACTAATGTAACATTCGGTGCCAACTATACTCAAATAAAAAAGATTTAAAATAGGGCACTTGGGTGGCTCATTTGGTTAAGCAACTCCCTACGGCTCCAGTCATGGTCCCGCAGTCCTGGGATCGAGTCCCACATCAGGATCCCAGCTCCATGGGGAGTCCGCTTCTCCCTCTCACCTTCTTAGCTCTCATGCTCTCTCTCACTCTCTCTCTCTCTTAAATAAATAAATAAAATCTTTTAAAAAAATTAAAAAGAGAAAGGAGACCTAATGAGATGGCACCCTATTGAGTCCAGCTAATTCAATAAATGGGTTACACTGAAAAAATAAAGTGAAAGGTGTGTGACTCTTCTTTTCACTTGAACATTTAGAGACCATTGTAGGATTATTAATTGACCTAATTTCAATACTGTTGCATTTCAGGGACTCGGGAGGCCAAGGAAAGGGCGAGAGATGGGGGAATGGCTGGTCAGTGGAGCAGTCAGAACACACATAACATTTATGGATTAGGTTGGCCCATCTTGCATGGCACGGTTCGTGGTGCCTTAGAACAGTTACAGTTAGTAACATCAGAAATTGCTGATTGCAGATCACTACAACAAGTACAATAATAGTGAAAAAATTTAAAATATTGTCAGATTACCAAAATGTGGTATAGAGACGAAGTGAGCAAATGCTGTTGGGAAAATGGTGCCAATAGACTTGCTCAATGCAGGGCTGTCACAGACCTTCAATTTGTAAAAATCAAGAGTGTCTGGAAAGTGCAGTAAAGTGAAGTGCAGCAAAGCGAGGTATGCCCGTGCTTTATAGAGAAAAAGGAAGAAGTAGGGAGGGGCTCTCCATTGGAGGAGAGTGAGTTCTGAGCGGTGATGGTTTCTCACTGGCCAGGCTAGGAGGTTATTTTATATCTTACTGACCACTGCGGTAGTAGAGTAGGCTTCTTCTTTTTGGGGTCTATAGTTGGCAAGTTGGTAGGGCTTGAAAACACCCCCTTTAAGGCCTTCCAGCTCCATATATGAGGTTTCCTTTTTCATTTTCACACTTAGCAAAGATGGCATTTTTTACCTACCTAGATAATCCAGCATCATTTCCTCATCTAAAAATCTGTAATTACAATTGCAAAGACTCTTTTTTCCAAATAAGGTTACATTCGTTGGTTCTGGGGATTAAGGTGTTGATCTGTCTTTTATCAGAAATCTATTTTCTGTGTATATATGTGTTGGGCAAGGGGATTCTCTCTCTCTTTCCCTACCCACCCCCCACCCCCCGCTTTTCTTTTCTTTTTCTAACTTTATTTGTTTATTTTTAAAGATTTCATTTATTTATTTGACAGATCACAAGTAGGTAGAGAGGCAGGTCGGGGGGAGGGGGCAGGCTCCCTGCCTATCAGAGAGCCCGATGCAGGGCCCAAAACCAGGACCCTGGGATCATGACCTGAGCCGAAGGCAGAGGCTTTAACCCACTGAGCCACCAAGGTGCCCCATCTTTTTCTAACTTTAAACATTCATCTGTTAAGGGAGAGGAACCTGAGGGCTCCTAATTTTTAAATAAGTAGTACCTGTGCTGTGATCCCTTGTTATGGATGTGATTTAAAAATTTGATTTACGGTATTTCATTCCTTGTTTTTACTTGAAGGGAACTTTCCAGTTAACACAGACTTCAAAATGATATTCTTCAGGTCAGTTAACAAAACCTTGTAAAGAATTAACATTGTGACTTAGGTATCTGTGGCTAGAAGTGGGAAAAGTAAAGATTTGAAATTTTTGTGCCTCTAAATATATCAAAGTTTCTTAGTGAGCTGGTTTTCAGTAAATATATAGAGGAATCAAGAGCCTAGAAATTGTACTCGATTGAATACGTGTTTATTGAATACCCAGAATGTGCTGTCAGATACTAAAAAGAAGAAAGTGGTCTCTGCCACTGTGGAATTTAGGATGAATATTCATAGGAATCATAGGACCAACCATAAGAAAATTAGTAGCTGTTTTCTTTGGGGGCAAATTATGCTCAGAGACAGAGACTGTCTTTGCCAATAATTTATTTAACACAAATTATTTAACAGTAATTTATTTAACATTGCGGGAATTATAATTTATAATATTAATATTTTATAAGCCAGTAGCATAGGATAATGTCTTATAATAAGCCAATAAAGAAACAACATACTGCAAACTAATGATAAATTAATTACCCTACTGCTCCAGGCAAAGGGGAGATGCAAGAAATAAAGTCCACATTTAGTTGAAGTGTACCTTCCTACAAGCTGGTCTTGGTAAGAGTCAGTCATTCCAACTAAAAGCTGGTTATCAGCTGCTGCCTTAGGTCCTTTGCTGCTGGTGCATGTAGCTAGCAGACAGTAATACTGGTGTTGCTGGCAAGGTGGGTTGCTCTGAAGGGTGTTACTTCAGGAACCACTGCCTATGAGGAGTAGCCTCACCAAGGCCTAAACAGATGTGCCGTCTACTCCTGAGACTGCTACATGATTTTATTGCCCCTGGTGATGACAGGTAGTATGGCCATAGCATGAGCAAGCTTCTCAAGATCTTAAGAGGGATGGGGTGCCTGGGTGGCTCAGTTGGTTAAAGCCTTTGCCTTTGGCTCAAGTCATGATCCCAGGGTCCTGGGATTGAGCCCTGCATCTGACTCTCTGCTCAGCAGGAAGCCTGCTTTTTCCTCTCTCTCTGCCTGCCTCTCTGCCTGCTTGTGATCTCTGTCTGTCAAATAAGTAAATAAAAATCTTAAAAAACAAAAAACGATCTTAAGAGGGCTATGTAGATCTGCAAAGAGTAGCCTTGCCCAGACTGAACGCCATCGAGTTGGTCAAACCTCTTGGGTTTTTAAAGTTTAAAAGTCCATCACTTGCTGGACACCATTGCTCTTACCATGGTATCAGTGATGTAAAGGTCCTCTCCATTGCAGGTGCGAAAGAAAACCCTAATACCCAACTTCAAAACAGGCTATTCAAAATAAGTTCATACCACAACTTTGTCCAAAACAAACTTTGAAAACATGGATTTGAAATTATAACAAGTCGTACATAACAATGGTATTACCAGAATTGTTAACTGCCAGTCAAGATCAGAAGAGTTTTGAAGAATTCTTAAATATTAACAATAGAGAGAGAAATCTTTCATTAACAACATTGAGGTTTTTGTAAGTTAGGAAGTATTTTAATTTTCTAAAATCATAATGCTTATCTCTGAATAGAAATAGTAGAAGAATTTACTTTCATATACCTTGTAATTAAAATTACTTGTTTCATTAATAATAAATCAGCCTGTGCATTGTAAATTAAAGACTTATGGCTGTAAAGAGAAGTTAAATTGTTATTTTTGCTGGACTGCCCAGGAAGTTAAAAAGCAGCATAAAAAAAGAATCTTGTTTTAGGATTTTGGGGCGGTCCTTAAGGTGCCAGTTAACATATTGATAAAGTTTTGAATTTGTAAATTTAAAACATTTTAAAATTATGCTATTATACCATGAAGTCAGAGTAATGTAACAGAATAGAGATTTAATGTCGGAAAAGAAATAAATAGCCTATGTTAATATTAGAAATGTGGGGCGCCTGGGTGGCTCAGTGAGTTAAGCCGCTGCCTTCGGCTCAGGTCATGATCTCAGGGTCCTGGGATTGAGTCCCGCATTGGGCTCTCTGCTCAGCAGGGAGCCTGCTTCCCTCTATCTCTCTGCCTGCCTCTCCGTCTACTTGTGATCTCTCTCTCTGTCAAATAAATAAATAAAATCTTTAAAAAAAAATATTAGAAATGTGGTTTTAAAAAAGGGACTCAGATACTCAATTCTACGTGAAAGGAGAAAAACTTCAGACGGGGGAGTTCATAATCTTGGGTCCTGCTACTGGTTCTGCTGCTTAAGAGTCTTCGTGAGGCAGTGCCTTCCTCTCTTTGATTTTAATTTACTCAGCTCTGAAATTGATTATCTCTAAAATCTATGTGCCTTGTAACATTTTATGTTATGTATTTTCTTGCATTCATAGAATGAACAGTTTCTCTCCAGTAGGGCAAAATCAAATGTGAAACATCTTCTGGTATCAAATTCTTTAACTAGTGGAAGTTCAGTGCTTTTGTACAGAACAGTTAAATGAGCCAATTCTGTGCTTGCGTGCAGTGTCTAACTTCACTTCATTCTTACGAAGGAGATAATGGAATAAAAAATTTTTTTTTTAAGAATTTATTTATTTATTTGACAGAGAGAGATCACAAGTAGGCAGAGAGGCAGGCAGAGAGAGAGAGGAGGAAGCAGGCTCCCTGCTGAGCAGAGAGCCCGATGAGGGACTCGATCCCAGGACCCTGGGATCATGACCTGAGCCAAAGGCAGTGGCTTAACCCACCGAGCCACCCAGGCGCCCAGAGATAATGGAATAAAAATTTAATGAATCTTTCTGTCTGTAGTGCTGTCTTGAACTTCTTTAAGATTTGGGGTAAGGGAGGATCAATGCAATTTAAATTGCTTTTTCCCCAGAGTTTAAATTTTTTTTTTCCTGAGGAAAAAGAGTGGGACAAGAATGGAGGAGTTGTGTCCAATTTTAACTTAATGTCTTGAGGAACACTTTTTAAGGACCATTTATAAAATAATGTGCATAAACATTTTACTATCCAAACCTTAAGATGTTGTCCCTTGAGATCTGCTTTTGACTCTTAACAAATTACATTTAAGCTGTTAGCATTATTCCATAATTAATTTAATTTCTTTTCTTCTTATATTCTTTTTAATTTAATTTTTCAGTGTTCCAAGATTCATTGTTTATGCACCCCATAAACATGCTCCATGCAGTCCATGCCGTCCTGAATACCCACCACCAGGCTCACCCATCCTCCCACCCCTCCTCCCTTCCAAAACCATCAGCCTGTTTCTGAGAGTCCACAGTCTCTCATGGTCTTTCACCTTTTATTTCTTATTTATTTATTTATTTTTAAAGATTTTATTTATCTGTTTGTCAGAGCAGGAGAGCACACACAAGCAGGGAGAGCAGCAGGCAGAGGGAGAAGCAGGCTCCCTGCTGAGCAGGAGGCCCAATTTGGGGCTCTATCCCAGGACCCTGGGATTAGGACCTGAGCCGAAGGCAGATGCCTAGCTGGCTGAGCCACCCAGGTGTCCTGTCTTTCACCTTTTAAAGATTTTTTTAAATTATTTTTATTTATTTGACAGAGATCACAAGCAGGCAGAGGCAGACAGAGAGAGAGAGAGGGAAGAAGTAGGCTCCCCATTGAGCAGAGAGCCTGATGTGGGGCTCGATCCCAGGACCCTGGGACCATGACCCGAGCCGAAGGTAGAGGCTTTAACCCACTGAGCCACCCAGGTGCCCCTACAGTTTCCGTTTTAATATAAGATACTCATTCATAGAATTACAGCATGGGTAAGCCATTCTCCACATGTTTTCTGATTTTTCATTTCTCTGAACAAACTTACTCTTTTTTGGAATTAGAGTTAGCTTTTTACCCCTCTGTTTAATTTTTGGGAAAAAAATTAGGAAATTAATCAGGCCATGGATAATTTTATGATCTGTTTCATAGTCTAACCAGAGAACAGTCTGAAGATAACATGATTTTACAGCTGTGCCTGAATATTTCTTATAGCTCAGATAACACTCAGTTTTGTTGTTTAGATTTATTTTTGGTATTTTCTTAGGTATGAAGTAGTATCTTAAAAATATTAAAATTTATTTAGTTAGTAGTGAGAGGCTTTTTTCCCAAGTGCTGATGTGATCTTGGTGGTTAAACTGTTTGTGTCCTTTGATGGATGTGTATTTAGTTACTGTTTGCTACATAACAGATGATCAGTAATGTTGAATTGGGTGGGTTTATATTGCAGACATTAAGGTTTATCATAATTATCGCAGGTGTTGCTTCTATTATATTCTTCCCTTTTAAATTTTTTAAAAAGATTTCCTTTATTTGAGAGAGAGTGAGTGAGAGAAAGAGTGAGCATGAGAAGGGGAGAAGTAGAGGGAGAGGGAGAAGCAGACTTCCTGCTGTGCAGGGAGCCCAATATGGGGCTCTATCCCAGGACCCTGGGATCCTGACCTGAGCCGAGGGCACACACTTAACCAACTGAGCCACCCAGATGCCCTATATTATATTCTTTAAATCCTAGATTTGTTATTCCTTACTGCAGAAAGTATATTTTATATAATCACATCTGTTGATTTATTTATGCTTTCTTCTTTTGCACACAATTTTTATCTCTTTTCCACAGAGAGATAAATATACTTAATCTGCTTTCTCCAAAATTTCTTGAATGTTTTTTGTTTATTTAGAATTTAGAACACGGATACTGTTTTTCTGGCAATATACATACATATATATATATATATTTAAAGATTTTATTTATTTATTTGACAGACAGAGATCACAAGTAGGCAGAGAGGCAAGCAGAGAGAGAGAGGAGGAAGCAGGCTCCCTGTGGAGCAGAGAGCCCGATGCGGGGCTCGATCCCAGGACCCTGGGATCATTACCTGAGCCCAAGGCAGTGGCTTTAACCCACTGAGCCACCCCGGTGCCCCATATATATATATATATATATACATATCTATATGTATATATACATGTATATATGTACCGCAAGACCAAGAGTTGCATGCTCTACCAACTAAGCCAGCCAGGTGCCCTCTGGCAGTATTTTTTAAATACGAGTTCTCTACTTATAAGCACTTTTGTTTGTTTGTTCTTGTTTTGTTTCAAGTTTTTATTTAAATTCTGGTTTATAAGCTCTATTTAGATTTGATTATTGCTTTGGTATTTCTTGTTTCATGGGTCTTTTTTTTTTTTTTAAGATTTTATTTATTTATTTGACAGACAGAGATCACAAGTAGGTGGAGAGGCAGGCAGAGAGAGGAGGAAGCAGGCTGCCTGCTGAGCAGGAGCCTGATGCGGGGCTTGATCCCGGGACCCTGAGACCATGACCTAAGCCGAAGGCAGAGGCTTAACCCACTGAGCCACGAAGGTGCCCCTCATGGGTCTTTTTATATCTTTTTATTATGGTAAATATATATAACAGAATTAACTATTTTAACCACTTTAAATATACCATTCAGTGGTATTAAGTACATTCACAGTGTTGTGCAACCATCACCATCATCCTTCAGCCTCTTTATTTGGTATATTTCTGCCTTAACTTCAAACATTATTGCTGTTACTCTCAGGCAAATTGTTTAAATCTCTGAGTCCTAGTTGCCTTGTCCATAATATGAAGATAACACTATGTCTTAGGATCGTTGTGGAGATAAAACTTAGGTAAGACAAAAAAAAAAAAAACCAAAAACCCCAAAAGAAAAAAAACTAGGTAAGACAATAAATGTAAAAATATTTGCTGTATTATATATGCTTGGTAAATGATTGCTCTTATCCTTCCCACTGTAATTGGTTTTAAAGGCTGTTGCAGGGTAAATCTTCCTTAATTCCCTCAGTAATTCTCCACTCCTCCAAGATACTCATTGTTATTTTTGCCTAATTTTCACAAGATATTTGTAGGTGTTAGAATAAACCTTTGTTCTCTTCTCGTTTGAAACTAATGTATATGTTCTATGGATTATGAAGGCCTAATTACTACATGCCCCCTGACACAACTAATAAGCAATGTTCTGCAGGAGAACACAGAAATGTTTTCTTATATTTTGAAATCTTTGATTTCATGATTTTGCCTTATAAGGCCTCTTAGTTTATAAATTAGAGTTTAAGAGGTATCTTCAGGTTTTATGTTTGGTTCTTTGAGTGTTAGGGTACTAGTTTCTGAATTCATTTAAGGATCTCCTTTAGAATAGATCTGTTATTGTTGAATAACAATACTTGAAGCAGTTGTCTTAAAGCCACTAAAAGATGGTATTTTGCTTATTGTTTTCATTCTTCAAGGCACACACATAATTGTATTTGAGGATACCATGGTGGACATTTACTAATTATGTACTTTTAAATCCTAAAGTAATCCACGTTAATAATCTTTTTTTTAAGAGATTTTATTTATTTATTTGACAGACAGAGATCACAAGTAGACAGAGAGGCAGGAAGAGAGAGGGGGAAGCAGGCTCTCCGCTGAGTGGAGAGCCCGATGTGGGGCTTGATCCCAGGACCCCGGGACCATGACCAGAGCTGAAGGCAGAGGCCCAAGCCACCCAGGCACCCCAATCCACATTAATAATCTTAAGTGATAATATACCACTTTTTTGATACTTCTTTTTAGATTACTTTTGTTTATAACTTTTATTGCTGAGATATATTTAATTTTGGGAAGGGTGCTGTTCATTTTCCCCAGGGAAATTTCTTTTGCCTTTTATTTAGTGTGTTCTTAAAAAAAAAAAAAAAAAAAAAATATATATATATATATATATGGCCTGCCTTGGAAGAAATATTTAGTAGACTTCTAAAATACAGTGTGGTCAGTGATTAACTTTATGAGCTACCTGTTTTCTCTTTAGAATTATATGAAAGATACTCAGTTAATCTATGCACACTTAGCCACGTGAAAGTTCCCCTTCTAGGACCTACAATCCAAATATTGTGCTCTATTTAGACACTTCTCTTGATGTTATAATTAGGAGTAGTATATACTTTATTTTCTTTGAAAGCAATTTGATCTTTATTCTGTTCTTTATATGTGTGTATGTAGAATATATATATATATTTTTTCCCCCTTTCTGTACTTGAATGCTATAATAACATTGCAGTAACCTAGGTTTTTGCTTGTAGCCATTTACAGTTAAAGGTTGAATAGTATGTTCAACTTGGTACAAAACAGAAATTATCAGGTAGGAATATAATTAGAATTTTGAAGTAAAATATTTACTAATTATTTCCCTTCTAACATTTAATGATTAAAAAGAAAAATTATAGCTGCCATATTACAAAAGTATCCTGTTTTATTTATGAACATGTGAAATCACAGTATTTAAATTTGTGACCTTTTTTAATCCAAACAGAATTCCCTATTTTTGCCTTGTCAGCATTTGCAGATAGGGAAAGTCTACAGAAATAATACCATTTCTGTTCTTGGTTGTAGATTTTTCCTAGATTTCTGTGTATAAAGGCATATAGATACTGACAAACTCTCATGATAAAAAAGGTGTAATTAGAAATCAACAGTAAGAATTGAGGGGCGCCTGGGTGGCTCAGCGGGTTAAAGCCTCTGCCTTCGGCCCAGGTCATGGTCCCAGGGTCCTGGGATCGAGCCCCGCATCGGGCTCTCTGCTCAGTGCAGAGCCTGCTTCTCTCTCTCTCTCTCTGCCTGCCTCTCTGCCTACTTGTGTTCTCTGTCAAATAAATAAATAAATAAAATCTTTAAAAAAAAAAAAAAAAAGTAAGAATTGAAACTAGAAAATTGTGAGAGGACATTACTATCCAAATGCTTAAAAGCACTTAAAAGATAAACTCACAGCATGTTTTGTAATTTCACTGGCTGTTTGACTAAGTTATAATAACTGTATTCATTTAAGTTCCACTTTATATAATGAGCTGTATTCATTAAGTGCACTTAAGAATCCACTTTTTACTTCTATGTCAAGTCATTGTATTTTTGGGTATTTTAGAAGATGAATTTCATTTGTAGAATAATGTCAGGTTACATTAATGGTTTACAAAAACCCACTTAGATTAATAAACTCTAGAACTAGTACATGAAAAAGAGAATACTAAGATTTGTATAGTAATTCTGTACTTTTTAAATTATCAATTATAGTAATTCTGTACTTTTTAAATTATCAAATACTAGAGCACTATTTGAGTTATACAACACTTTCATCTGGTTGCTAGTAAATGTGACTTGATTATAAGCATGTGCACTTATAGAAAATTGTATGGGATCTTAATATTAAAGTTTTAGCACATTGAGAAGTTCTAGGAATGTGACAAATACTTGAATTCTTGTATTTAGTAAGTCCTTATATTTCAGATTAGTCAAATTATAAATTATTGGAAAATTTTAAATTTGTAAATTTAAATTATTTGCAAATAAATTACTTTTAAATTATTTGTAAATTTGTAAGTTTGCAATTTTAGGCATTTTACATGTTGCTGATGGAATCCCAGAAGATGCTGTAATAAATCATGTGCTTTCCTCGTAAGATTGCTTTTGTTTGTTTTATTTATTTATTTTTAAAAAGATTTTGTTTGTTTGTTTGTTTATTTATTTATTTGATAGAAGGAGCACAAGTAGGCAAAGCCAGTAGACATGGAGAGGGAGAAGCAGGCTCAGGGAGCCCAATGTGGGACTTGATCCCAGGACTCTGGGATCATGACCCAAGCCAAAGGCAGATGCTTAAACATCTGAGCCACCCAGGCACCCCTGCTTTCATTTGTTTTAAATGATCAAAATTGTTAGTGATCATTGATCCAGTTATTTGATTTTTAAAATTTTTTCCTAACTATAGAAATTATGCCCTTTTATTCCCCTAAATTGAAAAGCTGAGAAAATAAAGGTAATTTTTAAGATGGAAACAGTAGTGCTTATTTTCAAATAAGAAATAGGAGAGGAAGAAAGAATGTCTTCCAATTTTTCCCTTAAAGTTTTCTTGCAACTTAACCATAGAATTTGTCTTAAGAAAAATGGAAAATTCCTTCTTTTCATTATAAAATCACTGTTATTTTGCCATATTTTTAGAAAACAAAATTCAAGATTTTAACATTTAATTTTGTATGACTTGAGAATTTATTTCCCCATAATTAAGAATAGTATTTTTTACCTTGTAAAACCTGTGATCCCTTTTGATCAATAAAAACGGTGCCCCTTTAATGTTTGTATTTTTGAAATCAGTTCTTGTGTTTAAAATTAAAACACATGTTATTGAGTATCCTTTTTTAAAACAAAATTTCTTACCTTATTCTTGCCCAGAGGTAGATTTTATAACCCTTCCCCCATGAGAAGGAATATCCCTTCCCTCTCCCGTGCTGAGAATCTACGAATTAGAGATTGCAATGATTACGTATGGCTTTCAATTAAGTAAAACATGGAATACTATAACTTTTTGTTTAGGTGAGAGATGATCACACAAAAATCCAACAAATGAGTTATTAAAGGTATCACACTTCCCTCATGATTTGGCCCTATTTTGCTCCTTTGGGGATGAAATTATATATGTACATAAGTACATTTAGACAGTATTAAAAGCCCATAAAATAAAGACATTTCGATTTAAATCTAAGATAGGTAGAAGCTGATAAAACATAAAAATGTTTCATCTTTCACAGTTGTGAATCCGTTTCACGTCACATTGATTATGCTCTTCTGAGGAGAGCAAAACAAATTCAGGCAAGATAGCTCCTGTGGGCTTTAGTTACTGTGCCCTGTAATTCTGCAGCACCAGTTACCTGCGTCATGTAGAGCTTGGCTTTTGGGGCTCTGTATGAGCTACACGTGAGTATTGATCACCAAGCGCTTCTGACCTTTAAACCTTTTTTCTTTTGACATCTAGGTCAGGGAAGGGAATAAAGTCACGGTAGAGTTGGGCTGTTCTGCCTCTAATCACGTGTGTGTTCCCTCTTTTTCTCATTCTGGAGCGTGGCTGTAAAATAAAGTGTGTTGTATTGCATCGCTATAGAGCAAAAGAGGGGAGGGGTGATATGGCACAACTGAGGGTTTTCATTTCCCTTTTCATTTTTTTTTTCAATTTTTTAATTTTTATTTATTTATTTGACAGAGAGATCACAAGTAGGCAGAGAGGGAGGCAGAGAGAGGGGGGCAGAGAGAGGGGGAAGCAGGCTTCCTGCTGAGCAGAGAGCCCGATACATACGGGGCTTGATCCCAGGACCCTGGAATCATGACCTGAGCTGAAGGCAGAGGCTTAACCCACTGAGCCACCCAGTCGCACCTTTTTAAAAAATTATTTATTTATTTATTTGACAGAGAGCATGTTTTTTTTTAATCTCTGTTCGTTACTTCAGTGATAAGGTTCTATACTTGATTTTGCTTTTATACGTTTAGTTACAGTGATTAGTAGAAGTAAAACAAGTGTGACCTTCTTTAAAAGCATAAATGGTCACATCAGTTTTGGAGAAGTGTCATTTTCATTTGTGTTGAATAGATACGGAGTTTTTGTTTTTATAATGTGTTTAGTTTCATGATACGTACCTATTTCTTGCCAGCAGGCCACAGTAGGTAGTTCATACCAGTAAATGGGGGGTTTTGAGTCCTCTATTTTTCTTTTTTAGTTTGAAAAATCAGGACAGGAAGAGCGGGGTCTGAGAAGGTAGAGTTTGCTTAAAAATTGACTAGATAGTGGGACTCCTGGGTGGCTCAGTCGTTAAAGTATCTGCCTTTGACTCTGGTCCTGATCTCAGGGTCCTGGGATCAAGCCCTGCATCCGTCTCAGCAGGGAGTCTTCTGCTCCTCCGCTGTATGCACACACTCTCTTTTTCTCTCTTTTAAGTGAAAAAAACATTGACTAGGTAATATATTTAGTGGAGCTTATTATTTCAGAATAAAATTGGGTGTTAGTTTTATATAATTTTTCCTTAGTTCTAAAATTCAGGGTTTTGCTTTACTTATTTATTTGAATTACTAAAATAAGTCTAGAAGAATTTTCTTTAAAATCAATTGCATATATACAGATAGTTGGTTGTGAAAGTATTTAATCGATATTCCAGTTTGTCCCATTTAAAGTGATTCAGTGTGTCTGTGTTAACAGTTATGTAAATGTTCCACATTCAAGCAGGTTAGATGTTATCATAACTTACTGACTTCCTAGGCTAGTTTTTATCATTTTTTAATGTAACAGTAATCCTAAAATCATGTTTTAGTTATCTGCACATGGCTGTCATTATAAGATGTTTAGTGCATTAGGCACTATAGTAACCGGGTTTTAAGTACAGCAGAAGGGGTTCCACGTGTTGGCTTTTGCTAGGCAGTATAAAGGTCATTGTGTGCACCTATCTCGACTTGGTGCAGCATGTCAATTTTAAAAAGCCACGTGCAGGTTTGAGATTTTGAGATTGGGACTCACGTAGAAAGCTTGGAGTAACAAAAAGTTTAAAAAAATTATTCTCTGATGGCCTCAATGATAATGCTTTAAGAGTTCATAAAGCTTTGAACCCCCCCTTTTTTAAACAGACAGTGAAGACTGCTGACGGACACTCGCAATCCAGCCACATAAACGTTAGGAAGGAATACTGGTCCTCATGGAAGAAGAGCAAGACTTACCAGAACAACCAGTAAGTGTCTCCTTTAACAGTTTAAAGTTCTTTTTTTTTTTTTTTAAATTTTTATTTATTTGACAGACAGAGATCACAAGTAGGCAGAGAGGCAGGTGAGGTGGGTGGGGGAAGCAGGCTCCCTGGTAAGCAGAGAGCCTGATGCAGGACTTGATCCCAGGACCCTGGGATCATGACCTGAGCTAAAGGCAGAGGCTTTAACCCACTGAGCCACCCAGGCGCCCCAATTTAAAGTTCTTTATAGAAAAGCTAATTGTAAAAGATTTTAAATATTACTCAGTTATACTAGAGATTCCAAATTAGAATAAAAATAAGGAGAAGACTTCCTAATACTTCCCTTCTAAGAAAACAGCGTTCTTAAATTCAGTTTTGTTAGTTTAATTCTAGAGAGTCTGCTTAGAAAATACAGTATTAAAAAATTACATATTGTATTTGGAAATGCCATTAAAATAGAAAAAACACCAATGGCTATTCTTAAAGTTTTTAGAAAATAAAAGAGGACATCTGTTTACCAGTAAAACAGTATATATATGTATCATTTCTGCCTGAAAACTTAGCTTTATCTTTACCTAAATTTCTCTGATTGACTTAATTAATTAATTTTTTAATTTTTTAAAAGATTTTATTTATTTATTTGACAGACAGAGATCACAAGTAGGCAGAGAGGCAGACAGAGAGAGAGAAGAGGAAGTAGGCTCCCTGCTGAGCAGAGAGCCTGATGCGGGGCTCCATCCCAGGACCCCGGGATCATGACCTGAGCTAAAGGCAGAGGCTTTAACCCACTGAGCCACCCAGGTGCCCCTGACTGACTTAATTTAAAAAAAAAAAAAAAGTTGAAGAAAAGTGTAATTTGACCACTACCTAATTTTTTTTTTTTTTTTAAGATTTTATTTATTTATTTGACAGAGAGATATCACAAGCAGATGGAGAGACAGGCAGAGAGAGAGAGAGAGGGAAGCAGGCTCCCTGCGGAGCAGAGAGCCCGATACGGGACTCGATCCCAGGACCCTGAGATCATGACCTGAGCCGAAGGCAGCGGCTTAACCCACTGAGCCACCCAGGCGCCCCTGACCACTACCTAATTGTTAAAAACATAAGATCCTAGAGTCTAGGTTAGAGTCTTAATTTCTTATAAATATTTAATATAAATAAATAAAAATTCTAAATGTCCCCAGGGGATACAGATTATTGCCTTTGCCATGGCCTTTGTTTGTTTTGCTCTTTCTGTATTTTGACTTTTAGCATTTAAAAAAGGAAAGCAGGGGCACCTGGCTGGCTCAGTCAGTAGAGCATCCAATTCTTGATCTCTGGTTTGTGAGTTCAAGCCCCACCATGGGCATGATGCCTACTTAAAAAATAAATAAAATATAATAGGAAAACAATAGTAATCATTCTTTCAAGATACTTTTTTTTTTCCTTTTAAGATTTTATTTATTTATTTGACAGAGATACAGCAGAGATACAGAGAACTCAAGCCCTTTCCAGGGGAGAGGGAAAGGGAGAAGCAGGCCTCCACTGAGCAGCGAGCCCAGTGCGGGGCTTGATCACGGGACCCTGGGATCATGACCTGAGCTGAAGGCTCAATGACTGAGACACCCAGGCACCCCTCAAGATACTTTTATATTAAAGAATCTTTTCCTTTTGTGTTGTTTCTCTTTCTGAAGTTAGATAAATCCTAAGGCAATTTACTATCCTGAATGAGCCTCTTGCATTTCATAGTAAGAAAGAATGTAGAATAATAATATGTTTACATTTATGAAAATCCAACTTGGAAAAAAATTGAGTTTTGAAAGCAGATGATAGGGCATGTTTTTCATGTTCTAGATGTATTCTTTATATCACAGAAGGATGGGCACTGGCTTGCATCAAGTCCTTTAATACATTTTTAGTATTTGTTGTTACATTGAGAGTACATGCTAATGATTACTTTGCCATTCTTCTTTTAGCCCCTTTCTTAAGGTAAGTATAAAACTAGAAAGAGCAGGACGCCTGGATGGCTCAGTTGGTTAAGCATCTGCTTTCAGCTCAGGCTGCAATCCGAGAATCTTGGGATCGAGTCCGGCATCAGGCTCCCTGCTCAGCAGGAAGTCTGCTTCTCGCTCTCTGACAAATAAATAAAGAAAATCTTTTTTAATAAATAAAACTAGAAAGACATAAGCAATTGGTAAAATGATCTTGGAACATATGAAGTGTCATCCCTTATCCCTGATGGGGCAACAATAATTAGGGAAATGGTAGAACTAAAAATCATCCTTAGCAGTGTTCCTAGGATATGTACTATGAGAACACATAGCTGAATTAGAGGCATTAAGTATGCCAAAGAAAATTATGTCATTGAGTTTTTATGTAGCAAGACAGAAGTCTAGTCAGGAGGTCTAGTTTCAAGACTTATGTGCTGACACATTATTGAAATGGGTATTACTAGTTACTCCGTATTTATTGAAAGTAATGAGAATTGTGAGGCTGACCTGCTGGTGAGTCATCTTTTCTGCTCTGCTTCATTTCCTTGCTGTTCTGTTCAATTTCTATAACACAGTGTACAAAACCTGACTGTTAAGAAGGTGAGAAATTAAAGCATTTTTAAAAAATTAAAGCATTTTAAAAACAAATTTTCTACTGACTGTAAATGGTGATTGTCACAGGGTGTCATTTATTTTGATTTGTGCCCGAGTCTTAATTTAGAAAGGTAACTGAGTGACCACATGGGGAGGTCAGTGCCACTGAAAGAAGAGTTTAATGTTACTGATTGTCCTTAGATATGGAAAGCATGGCACACCACCCAGGGCCAGAGGGAGACGCACCAGTGTCAGTTAGGAGGCAGGAAGGAGCAACGGGAATTTATAGGCCACGGGCTTTATTGGGGTTACCCCAGGCAAGGCGAGGTAAACAAGGTTTAGTTTGTTTGAATAATTCCAAGGGCTTTTGGGGCATTGTGGCTGTCAGTAGGTTTCTGGTGTCTGCTTCTGGGTGGGTTGATTAGAGCAAGGGAAATACTGACTTGGTGTGTATGTTGGAAAGGAGATGGATCAGAGTATGGGCCCTGCATCACAAGGGAGATGTACACAGCTTTGGTCTATAGTTTGTCCCTATGATGAATGGATGCTAACTAGACAAATACAGAATCCAAGAAAACATGAAATTTTTTTAAAAACATGAATATTTATGAACTGTTAAAAATAATTAGAGTAGGAAGAGTAAATATTGTACTTTGAGGAGAAAAGTATTCACAGGCTGTAGTAGAGGTCTAAAATTTGAGTAGAAAAAGTGGTTCTATCCCAAGTTGATAATAAATAAAACCGAGAACTTTAACCCTACCGTTACCTGTATACATAGAGAGATGTTACTGGTGGGCATTATTAGCTGGAGTTATGTTACTCTCATTAGCTCGTCTTGTCTCTTTCCTACTGAATTATCCCTTTCTTGTTTCTTTTCTTTCTTTCTTTCTTTCTTTTTTTTTAAAGATTGTATTTATTTATTTGACAGAGATCACAAGTAGGCAGAGCAGCAGGCAGATGGAGAGGGGGGAAGCAGGCTCCCTGCTGAGCAGAGAGCTGGACTCAGGGCTTGATCCCAGGACTCTGGGATCATGACCTGAGCCGAAGGCAGAGGCTTTAACCCACTGAGCCACCCAGGTGCCCCAGCATACCTCAATTTTTAAAAATATTTTTATTCCTGTGTGTATAAGCAAGGACTCAAGTTATTTCTAATGAGTTCTGCTCCTCCAGACTTGCAGCAGTTTTATCTTATAAACCTAAAACTTTGAGATGTCAGTGCAGAGCCAGCATTGATCATCTGAAAAATCACAGAGTCATCCACAGAACACAGATATTCTGAATTCATGTACTGTGTTACTAGTATTCCCTTGCTCTGTTATGTTAAAAGCATAATTTTTTTTTTTTTTTAAGCAGAGGCACAAATAGAACCCTGATTCACAAATTTGTCAGTGGTTCTTCTTTTTGTGTTATCTTCAGTCATAACATGCCCATAAGATTATGTCATTTTTTAAAATAACAGGTTTGAGATACAATTTACATCGTCTTTTTAAAATGCAATTCAGGGGCACCTGAGTGGCTCAGTCGGTTAAGCCGCTGCCTTCGGCTCAGGTCATGATCCCAGTGTCCTGGGATCGAGTCCCGCATTGGGCTCTCTGCTCAGCCAGAAGCCTGCTTCTTCCCCCCTCTCTCTCTCTGCCTTCCTCTCTGCCTACTTGTAATCTCTGTGTCTGTCAAATAAATAAATAAAATCTTTAAAAAAAAAAAAAGCAATTCAGTGGTTTTTGGTATAGTCACAGTGTTTTTCAGTCATCACCAGAATCCGTTTTAAAACATTTTCATCATTCCCAAAAGAAACTCCATACCCATTAGCAGTCACCCTCCAATTTCCCCATCCCCTGCAGCCCTAGGCAACTACTAATCTAATTTCTGTCTAAAAATTTACTGATTTGTGGACATTTCATGTAAATGGAATCATACAGTTTGTGATTCTTTGTGACCAGCTTCCTCCACTTAGCCTAGTTTTTCACACGGTTCATTTACTTTGCAACATGTCTCAGTACTTCACTCCCTTTTATTGCTAAATAATATTGTTTGGATTTTTAAATTTTATCAGTCATCATTTAATTTATCATTATTTTATCATTTTATTTATCCACTTATCCATTCATTCATGTTGTTTTTACTTTTTGGGTATTTTGAATAATGTTGTTATGAACACGGCATCTGGGTGGCTCCATGGGCTAAAGCCTCTGCCTTCAGCTTAGGTCATGATCCTAAGGTCCTGGGATCGAACCCCATATTGGGCTCTCTGCTCAGCAGGGAGCCTGCTTTCCTTCGTCTCTCTCTGCCTGCCTCTCTGCCTATTTGTGATCTCTCTCTGTCAAATAAATAAATAAGTAAATAATCTTTTTTAAAAATGCTGTTATGAACATCTGTGGACATATGTTTTCATTTTTCTTGGTTATATAGCTAGGAATCAAATGACTGGGTTATATGGTAATTCTATATTTAACCATTTGAGGAACTACTAAACTGTTTTCCAAGGTAGCTACACTATTTTACATTCTATTGATTTCTGGATCGTATTGTTTCAACCCATACTTCTGTAATCCAGTAAAATCTGTCTGTATCCTTTTCAGTTAGTTTACCTTCCTGGAGTACCAAGGCAGTGCATGTTTTCTATGTTTGATTTATAGAAGAGCATAATTGCCCAAGTCAAGGCAAATAATGGTACATGAAAGGTAAAAAAATTAGCTATGATACTTCACTAGGCATCAGGGAAATATAAATCAAAACCACAATGAGATGCCACCTCACACCAGTCAGAATGGCTAAAATTAACAAGCCAGGAAATGACAGATGCGGAGAAAGGGGAACCCTCCTACATTGTTGGTGGGAATGCAAGCTGGTGCAACCACTCTGGAAAACACATGGAGGTTCCTCAAAAAGTTGAAAACAGAGCTACCCTATGACCCAGCAATTGCACTACTGGGTATTTACCCTAAAGATACAAACATAGTGATCTGAAGGAGCACGTGCACCCAAATGTTCATAGCAGCAATGTCCACAATAGCCAAACTATGGAAAGAACCTAGATGTCCATCTGGATATAGAGGATGTCGTGTATATATATACACAATGGAATACTATGCAGCCATCAAAAGAAATGAGATCTTGCTGTTTGCGACGGCATGGATGGAACTAGAGGGTATTATGCTTAGCGAAATAAGTCAGTCGGAGAAAGACAACTGTCATATGATTTCCCTGGTATGAGGAAGTGGAGATGCAATGTGGGGCGTTTGGGGGGTAGGGAAAGAATAAATGAAGCAAGATGGGATCAGGAGGGAGACAAACCATAAGAGACTCTTAATCTCACAAAACAAACTGAAGGTTGCTGGGGGAAGGGGGGGTAGGGAGAGGGTGGTGGGGTTATGGACACTGGAGGGGGGTATGTGCTATGGTGAGTGCTGTGAAGTGTGTAAACCTGGCAATTCACAGACCTGTAGCCTTGGGGCTAATAATACATTATATGTTTATAAAAAAATAAAAAATTAGCTGTGATAATAACATTTTCTTTCCCCCAAACTTTTTTTGTTTGGTAGATATGATTTTAGGTACATTTTCTCCATTTCTAGTATTACTTATTCTTTGTACTGGGTTGGCACTGTAATAAATAAAAAGTGAAATAAAATTTGAAAGACCCTATGGTGTGGGTGCCTGGGTGGCTCTTTTGGTTAAGTGGCTGCCTTCAGCTCAGGTTATGATCCTGGGGTCCTGGGATGGAGCCCCACGTTGGGCTTCCCTGCTCAGTGGGAATCTGCTTCTCCCTCTGTCGGCCCTCCACTTACGCTCTCTCGGTCTTTCTCTCTCAAATAATAAAAAAAAAAAAAACTTTAAAAATAATAATTATTTTATTTTATTATTTTTTAAAAGATTTTATTTATTTATTTGACAGAGTTCACAAATAGGCAGAGAGGCAAGCAGAGAGAAAGAGGAGAAAGCAGGCTCCCCTCGGAGCAGAGAGCCTGATGTGGAGCTCGATCCCAGGACCCTGGGATCATGACCTGAGCCAAAGGCAGAGACTTTAACCCACTGAGCCACCTAGGTGCCCCAGAAAAATAATAATAATTTTTAAAGGCCCTCTAGTATAATTTGTTAATTATAAAATTTAATTATAAAAAATTTATACTTTTGTATAAAAATTTATTTTATATAAAATGTTATATAATTAAAAATTTTTAATTATAAAAATAAATTTTTGCTCCAGTTCCCTTTTTTTTTTTTTATGATTTTGTTTATTTATTTGAGAGAGATCACAAGTAGCCAGAGAGGCTGGCAGAGAGAGAGGAGGAAGCAGATTCCCTCCTGAGCAGAGAGCCCAAGGAATTTCTTTTCTTTTTTGGGAATTTCTTTTTTTTTTTTTTTTTAACTTAATTTGTTATTCTGTGGTTCTAATAAAATTAAGATTATAATAAGTTAGATAACTCAGTGCTCCAGTTTTCTTTGTATGGATGATTTAAAACTGTATAGAATGTTTTGGTTACCAGGTCACAAATACATTTCTTTGGTCATAAAGAGAGTCTTAGGGTGAGCTAAGCATAAATTCATCCCTGCTGTTGGAAAATTACATTATCATCTGACGTTATGTAAATACTATCATCTTTAGGTGGGAAGGGCAGCACATTTTATAACAAAAGCATATATTTTGTCATTTGTGAAATTATGGCAGGCAAGTAAACTAGATAATTTTATTTTCCTTATGTCTAACCTTGCAATTTCCAGTCACAATGTCATCCATTATTATCTTAAGTAGCTCCTTTATGTCTCACCCCTTTCAGTGGGGTTACATCATACAGTTACAATAAATTAAATGCTTTTGTCAAAGTCCATATATTATCCTAGGAGTATTCAATCTCCTGGTTGGTTTATGGCATCTTTTATCACATAGAAGTTTTGAATTTTTGTAATATCAAATCTGTTTTTTATTTTATGGATTTGGAATTTAATATGCCTAGTAAGAATTTATCTGCCTCAAAGGTTTTTGTTTTTCTTCAAATGCTTCTGTAATTTTTTTAAATTTAGAGGATTAAAAAAATTTTGGGGGGGCACCTGGGTGGCTCAGTGGGTTAAAGCCTCTGCCTTCAGCTCAGGTCATGATCCCAGGGTCCTGGGATCGAGCCCCGCTTCGGGCTCTTTGCTCAGTGGGGAGCCTGCTTCCTCCTCTCTCTCTGCCTGCCTCTCTGCCTACTTGTGATCTCTGTCTGTCAAATAAAATAAATAAAATCTTTAAAAAAAATTTTTTTTAGTTGACACACCATGTTACATTAATTTCAGATGAACGTAGTGATTTATCTACTCTTTGTTGTGTTGGGCTCACCCCAAGTGTAGCTGCCATCTGTGACCATGCCATCTATTGCAGTGCAATTGACTATATGCCCTATGCTGTGCCTGTTTTTCTTAGAGGTTTTTTCTTTTTTAAAGATTTCTTTATTTTAGACAGAGAGATCGGGAGAGGGAGAGAGAGAGAGTGCATGAGTGGGAGAAGCCAGAGTGGAGGGGAGGTGAACACGGAGCCTGCTGTGGGACTTGATCCCATGACCCTGAGTTCACGACCTGAGTCAAAACCAGGAATTGGACAGCCAGCCAACCATACCACCCAGACACCCCAAGGGTTTTTCTTAATGCCCCCCTTTCCTTGATTTTCGCTTTACTTATGAAAATTAAAGTAGCAGTAAAAAATAATGTCTGTTGGTATGCCATAAGCAGGAAGCCAAGAGTGGCTTTATTTATTTTGTCATGTTTTCTCATGAGGAATAGATGTCCATGAAAAATGTTATGGGCCTTGTATTTATCTTTTATTTATTATTTACCTTATCTAAGGACTGCTAGACTGTTTGCCAAAGTAGCTATACTATTTTACATTCTCTCAGTTTCTGGATTATATTGTTTGAACCCATACTTGTAAAGTTTGTCTGTATCCTTTGAGTTCATTTACGTGCCTCTAGTGCCAAGGTGGCACACGTGTCCTGATTTACAGGGGGACATAATTACCTGAATCAAGGGAAATAATGTCTGAGATGTTAAATTGATTCATATTAAATATTCATATTAAATAGCTATATTCCCACCTGATATTTTTGTTTAAAATTATTTAACAGTGTTTCTGCCTTTTGTTGGCTTGAAATACTTTGAAGGACCTATAATTTTGTATGGCTAAGCATACTAAGCATGTTTCTACTATGACTAGTTATTCTAATCAAGAGCTCTAAAATCAGCTTCTTTGTAATATGAAAGCAGGGAAATCCACTAGCAGTGTTAAATGTTGATCTTCTGTTTGTGGATTCTTGAACTATTTCAGTGGAAATGCTTTCAGCTCAGAAGGAATTAGAAAAGACAAAAATCTGGAATAAAATAATAGCATGCAGAATATTTTTTAAATTGCTCATAACCTGGGGCTCTTGGGGTCTCAGTTGGTTAAGCGTATGACTCTTAGTTCTGGCTCAGGTTGTGATCTCATGGGTCATGGGATCAAGGTCAGCACTCTGCTTGAGTTTCTCTCTCCCTTCCCCCTCTGCCCCCCCATCTCCTCCTTCCCTCTCTCTCAAAATAAATAAATAAGTAAAATATTTTTTTTTAATTAAAGACATTCCTGTTTAATAAGTTAATAAATGAGTAGGTGATATTGAGATTGCCACACTTACTGTTGGATAAGATAATTATGTGTCTGTTAAAATTTAAAACCAATTAGTTTGTATCCAAGTTTAGATATTTGATTCTGATAAAAATTTTTGTAAAGATTTTTATTTATTTGGCAGAGAGAGAGTGTGTGTGTGCACACAAACGAGCACAACCAGGCTCCCTACTGAGCAGGGAGCCTGATGCAGAACTCGATCCCAGGACCCTGGGATCATGACCCAAGCCAAACAAACGCATACGCTTAACTGACTGAGCCACCCAGGCACCCCTCTGATAAACATTTTATCTCGAGTAAAAATCTGGTAAATATTTTACCTTGAACCTGAAAAATACTTTTTTCATTAAAAAGAAAAGAGCTCATGTGAAAACCAAGTCCATCTCTAACTCTAAAATAAAACAAAGGTTAATTAAATAAATCTAAGCAAAACAAAATGAAACAGTTACCTTGTAATTTATTAGTTAATATTAGCCTGCCATTTGAATAGCTTGATAATTTCAAGAGCAGATCACTATATTGATGCCTTTGTATAATTATTTTTGCAGGTAAAAAAAGCCAAGATGCAGGAATCAGGAGAGCAAACTTTAAGGTATGTAAAGTTGAATTTCTTTTTAATGATCTACTTACTGTCTTTTTTTCATATGCTGATTAGTATAGGGGCGTGTTTTGGGTTGACTACTCTCTTTTTTAGTTTTAGCATGTCAGACTTTGTTGGTTTTTTTTTTTTTTAAGATTTTATTTATTTATTTGACAGACAGAAATCACAAGTAGACAGAGAAGCAGGCAGAGAGAGAGGAAGGGAAGCAGGCTCCCCGCTGAGCAGAGAGCCCAATATGATCCCAGGATCCTGGAATCATGACCTGAGCTGAAGGCAGGGGCTTTAACCCACTGAGCCACCCAGGCGCCCCATCAGACTTTATGTTTTGAAATTACTTGGTTTAAGATGAAAATTTCCTTCCAGTAGTTTGTCCTTGAAACGAGTAAGCGCTGATATTTTCTTATTCATTATTTATTCAGTAATATGTACTGAACTCATGTTATCTACCAGGTCCTGTGATATATGGAAGAGACAACAGTAAATATTCTCCAGTCAGATGTACAGTAAACAGAATGGGAAGAATAAGCAGAAATAAGGGAAATTCAAGGGATTTCGTGTCAATTACCAAATGAATATGGGATGCCTTAGTCATTAGCTCCACTCCCTCTTGGATAAGAGGTAGCTTCTTTGCACCTCATGCTCTCACTTCTGCAATGCCATTGTTTTCTGCTTTCTCCAGTTCTTAATTCCTTTTGTTTGTCTGTGAACTAGTAACTACATCACCTCTAATATCTTAATTTCCAGAATCTGACTATTTTAGTACCACACACTGCATTCTAGCTCATGTAGCTACTCCCATACTCCCATATGATATCTTCCTATGCACTTCCCATTACATGAGCTGTCATTTTCATTCTTAAACATTGACCCCTCCCATAAAAAAAAACTTCCGTATCTTTCTTATGCTGTTTAAATGATAAGATCTATTAATTTAATCAGTCCCTGACAAACATTTTGTGAGGGACTTCTCCTTTTAACTTCTCCTTTTCCCCTGTGGCATGCTTCCTAGCAAAACCGCAACCCTGGTCAAACCAACTATCCACCCATTCCATGCTTATTTCCAATCACCCAAACTTTGTGATGGGAAAACACAAAACGGTACTGATCTGTTTTCATTTATAATTACATCTCAAACAGGCACTTAAAGATTCTTGGTGGTCCGTCCACCCTTCCCGGTGTATTTTATTCCCTAGCCTCTAAAATTAACTTTCTTCCCCTCCCTTCCTCCTTACCTCCTGGTTTCTACCCTCCACTCTGTTCCCATTCACTCAGCTGGGGATCTTGCTCTCCCTAATTCAAAGAGAAATTAGAAACCGTTCAATACTGCCTTGTTTGCCTGTCACCAAATCTACCAAATTTGATTAGACCAAATCTACCCATTTATCTACTTCTATTTTGACCAAATCTACCCATTTATCTGCTTCTCTACAATATTCTCTTGAAATCAAGAGTCGGACGCTAAACAGACTGAGCCACCTAGGTGCCCCATTAGCACTCTTGCTTCTGTTGAATCTCTAAACACTTAGTTGAATATGTAGGGGATTTTGCTATAACATAAGATTCTAGGACCATAGGTCTTTATACCATTGTATACCAGATTATACAAATAGACCTTCTAAGTTACTGGGTCTAGAAATAGTCTTTCATCAGTGGGTATAACAGTGAACCCCAGACTTATCCAGGTATACATAGGAGACAAAACAGCCATTGTAGTTGGAATATGAAGTTCTTGTCTAGCTTTATACCCATCTCCTGAGAATCCTGTTTAAGTAGGCATGACTAGAAGTCTGTATTTTTACCAGTTATTCGGGTAATTATAATAATAGACAAGTTTGGGAAACATGGATATAACTAGTCAGTTTGATTTCTTCCCCTTACTCTTCAATTCCCATAGTCACATCTTGGTTAGTACATTAAATGCTATTCCAAAAATACAGGTATTTGAGTAAATAGATAAACTTCATCTGGGGATTTAGCTTTAAAAATTAATTACAGAGGTGCCTAGCTGGCTCAGTTGGTAGAACATGTGACTCTTGATCTCAGGTTCATGAGTTAACACCCCAGATTGGGCATGGAGCCTACTTAAGAAAAATAAGGGGCATCTGGGTGTCTCAGTCCTTAATATGATCTCAGGGTCCTGGAATCGAGCCCCACATCGGGCTCCTTGCTCAGTGGGGAGACTTCTCACTCTCCCCCTCCCCTAGCTTGTGTTCCCTCTCTCCTGTGTCGCTGTCAAAAAAATAAATAAAATCTTTAAAAAAGAAAGAAAGAAAGAAAGAAAAATAAATAAATAAAAGTTAATTACAGGGACACCTGGCTGGCTCAGTCAGATGAACATGCAACTCTTGATCTCGGAGTTATGAGTTCAAATCCCTGATGGGTGTAATGATTGCTAATGTAAATAAGTAAACATTAAAAAAAAAAGGTAATTATATCTCAGGAAAAACTGTTTGAAAATTCAGAATATACCAGGGGGGAAAAAAATCTTGATTTCTTACTTGAATGTTTGAGGTCCATTCAGAAAAAATATGAGAGCTTTAAGGATTTTGATGCTGTGTACTTTTTATGTAAGTAACATTTCTTTTAAAAATTTTGCTGTGTAGAACCTACTCTTCCCTTTTATTAGTCTCATCTTTGAAGATATGTGGAGTCTCTGGTATGGTGTTGTCCATTTCTCCCTAGAGTATAAAATAGCAGAGCAGATTTCTTTCTAAGGGAAATGAATGTGGGAAGGATGCCTGGGCTGGGGTGAAGTTATAATACAATAATAATGGCTATGGTTATATTACATTTACTCTCTTCTAGTCTCTAAGTACTTTTCATATATTAACTCACTAATCCATGTAACAACCCTATGTGTTAGGCTCTGTTATTGTCCCTCTTTGACAGTTGAAAGCGGGGTACAAAGAAGTTTAGCTCAAAGTCTTTAAGCTAATTTTGGCAGAGTGTAACATGAATGCAAGCAATCTGGCCACTATGCTATGCTGGTAACTGAGAGAATAACTGGAGAGTAGAAAGGAAGGTAGAAAGGAAGAGGGAGGACACTGTGAGGGGTGAAAGTTAGTAAAATCTCCATTCCAGAATTTCAGTGAGAATTTTGCCATTCAAGTGTCTAACCTAATGATTTGTTCTCCCAGTTTATGTGATTTACCTTTTGTAATTTATCTGAATTCTCCTTATAACTTAAAAAAAGATACTGCTCAGGGGATATGATAGCAAATTTTTTAAAAAAATTTTAATTGAATGGGGAGCCTGGGTGGCTCAGTGGGTTAAAGCCTCTGCCTTCGGCTCAGGTCATAATCCCAGGGTCCTAGGATCGAACCCCGAGTCGGGCTCTCTGCTCTGCAGGGAGCCTGCCTCCCTTCCTCTCTCTCTGCCTGCCTCTCTGCCTGCTTGTGATCTCTTTCTATCAAATAAATGAATAAAATTAAAAAAAATTTTTTTTAATTGGAGTAAAAAGAGAAATATAATAGAATGAGCCATTTTAAGGTTCAGAACCCCCTTCTTGGAAGCAAGCATGTATAATTTGAAAACAATTCTCAAGTAACTATGAGAACCACTGTCTGAAATCAGGAATCTCCCCATTTTACTCTGGAACTTTGGAAACAAAGTAACAGCGAAGTTTGGTTTGCTTTCTTATTTTTTGTTTTTTGGTTTTTGTTTTTTTTTTTTACCCCAAGTTCTTTAGAAAAACTCTGACTTGTCTCTGACTTAGCTGGAATTTCTTTTTTTTTTTTTTTTTTTTTTTTAAGATTTTCTTTATTTATTTGACAGAGAGAAATCACAAGTAGATGGAGAGGCAGGCAGAGAGAGAGAGAGAGGGAAGCAGGCTCCCTGCCGAGCAGAGAGCCCAATGCGGGACTCGATCCCAGGACCCTGAGATCATGACCTGAGCTGAAGGCCGCGGCTTAACCCACTGAGCCACCCAGGCGCCCTTAGCTGGAATTTCTGAGTGATAGGAAAACAGGAGTGATATGAGAAAGAAGAGTGAAATGCTGAAGGTACCAGCCCCAGCCCTACTTCTTCAGGTAGCCGCTAAAAACCAATAATGATACCATGAAGACTTACTTTGCCTCTTACTTGTGTAGCACAGGAAGAGAAATGAGTTTGATGAAATCACTTTTAGCAACACATCAAGTCCATGAGGGGCTAATGTTTTCATTTTGGTTCTCTAGTCAAGTGAGCAGCCCTGAAGTCAGTGATCAGAAACCTGAAACTTCAAGCCTTGCTTCAAACCTTACCATGTCAGAGGAAAGTAAGTACTGTATTCTGTGCATGATGAAAGAGGTATTCTTATAAATGGATGATGCTGTTCTTTTATAATTGGTTTTCACTGATTGCCTTGTTTGTTCCTTATATCCAGAAGCCTTTCCTGTCCGTGTCTGTGTGTGTGTGTGTGTGTGTGTGTGTTTTCATCCTTGTGTTCTCATATATTTGACATACCAGCTGAGGAAGAAAATCGCATGGAATCCATTTACCTGAGGAGTCACACTTGGTGATTTTATTTTTGTTTTGTTTTGAAGTTGATGTTCTGGAAGTAATATTGCCTTACTCGCAATCAGAAAAGTTTCTGGGCCAACCTCTGACTGCTCCTCCAAAGACATTGCTGTTTCTCTGCCTTTCTAACAACCAAATGACTCTACCTATCCATCTGTGCCAAAAAGAAAAGTAATCCCCTTAAGAGCCCCCAATGGAAGGGTGCCTGGGTGGCTCAGTTGGTTACGCATCTGCCTGTGGTTTGGGTCATGATCCCAGGGTCCTGGGATCGAGTCCCACATCTGGCTCCTTGCTCAGCAGGGAGCCCGCTTCTCCCTCAGCCTTCTGCGCCCCCTGCTTGTGCTCTCTATCTCTCTCTCTGACAAATAAATAAATAAAATCTTCAAAAAAAAAAAAGGAGCCCAGAATTGATACTGGACGCTGGGGGAGACCCACCCCAATAAGATACATCCTCCACTTACCAACCTGCTTTCTCCTACAGAAAAGATAAATTTATAATGGACAAAATTTTATAGAGTGTTCTGGGTTTGTTTGGTTGGGTTTTTTTGTTTGTTTGTTTGTTTGCAAAGATGTAAGTTTTCTCTAGCATACCCACATATGTCCCCAGGTTCCCTCCATAGGACAAATAGTCATCCCTGAAATTAAGTATCATTGCCCCTCCATATTTTACCACGTACTTTAAAAGAATAAATTTGTATAAGACACTTTTTAAAAAGACACTTGTTTAGGGGATTTTTTTCTTCTCTTAAGGTGGTTATACTTAACTTGACATACTTCCATGTATTAGAAAATGATGTCTAAAAAAAAAAAGGAAGGAAATAGTATATCTTGAACTATGTATATTATTTCCTCAAAGGTACTAGTCTAGTGGTTCTCCAGCTCTTAGTGTACTTAAGAATCTGGAATGCTTGTTTATAATGTAGAATTTTGGCCTCATTTTCAGAGATTATCATTCAATAGATCTGATATGGATTGGAATGTGTAAGAAGATAGGTGATTCTGATGCATATGAGAAACTGCCCATACTGTGGAAACTGCTCTAATCCGTGAAAAGTCTCTGATTTTTTTTTTTGATGTCCCACTCATCCCCAAGAAAAAAAACCTGTTTTTTTGTATATTCCAGGGCCAGGAAGTAAGTTGAGTCTTCTTGCTCCTTCCAGATACTTCTTTCCCTTTTTTCCCTTCGAAAACTCCAGTTCCTTTGAAGTACATATTTATGCCTCCCTTGCCTTTCTTTTTACCCTAAACTGAACTACTAGCCATTTTGCTCTTTAAAGACTAGGTCTTCTTTGTTTTCTTCTCCATCCATACTCTTACTATATTCTTGGTGATTTCGAAATCCATGTAAATGACCTATCCAATACTTGTCATCATATCTGTCTGCCTTTATGTCCCTTTTCACTCTGTATGGATTCTATGGCTCTTTATTATAATTGTTCCTTACAAATACCTTCAATACCTTTGCCTCTTGTACTCTCCTTGCTAAACCCCCATCCTAATTTAATACAACTCTCCATCTTCCCTTTAAGTGCATTCACATAGCTAAACATTATTGGATAAATTATCTACCTGGCTGACTCACAAGGCCTCAAATAGGCACCCAGCATGTTTGGAAATCCTACATTTTGCTAATGAATTTTACCTTTTGATATTTCACAGAATACCATATCCTCACTCACCTTTCCTCATTCTTAACCGATGGCTCCATTGCAAATAGAAGTTACCAGACAAAAAAAAACCCCTTATCCTCTCACCACCACCAAATCTTTAAGCCTACCTGTGTTTGTACCCATGTTTTCTTGCTTCATTCTTTTTTTTTTTTTTTTAAAGATTTTATTTATTTATTTGACAGACAGAGATCACAAGTAGGCTGAGAGGCAGGCAGAGAGAGAGAGAGGTAGAAGCAGGCTCCCCGCCAAGCAGAGAGCCCAACGCGGGGCTCGGTCTCAGGACCCTGGGATCATGACCGGAGCCGAAGGCAGAGGCCCTAACCCACTGAGCCACCCCGGTGCCCCTTTCTTGCTTCATTCTTATCGGGACTAAAATAGTCCTAGTCTGTAGAAATAGTGCTCCTGTCAACGGTAAGACCTTTTATTTGGGCTCCACATCTAACCCATTCTCACCTTCCCCAAAGGCTTTGGTGGTGTTGTTAACTAAGACCATGCCTGTGTCATCAAATTCTTCTTCTCTTCTTAATCCTTCCTGTCAGTAAAGAGACATGACACAGTATTTGCCATCTTAAAACCGAAACAAAACCCTCCTTTGGCTCCACATTCTCCACCTCTGTTCCATGACCCATTGGAACTTCTGGAAAGAGTTGCGCTTTCTTGTTTTCTTGCCTCCCATTCATTATTCAGTCCTCTCAAGTTTAACTTCGGTCACCACTCTTCCACTGAATTGCTCCTCTCAAGGTCATTAGTTACTTGCAGTTACTCTGAGAGGACTAGTTCTAGTGAACGTTTCTTCTCATAGCCTGCCTCTCACCACTTTTCCTCCCACCTTTCTCTTCTGTTGGCCCTTCTTCCTCTGCCTGAACTCTGAATGTTAGGCCTCATGATTTATTTCTAGTCCAGCATTCTTTCCTCTTTCTGCATCCTCTCATCCACTGTGTTACTTTAAATATTGTATACATGGTTGATGAATTCCAAATTTAAATTTCCAGTTTGACTTCTACCCTGATTTCATTTGTGTATCCACCTGCCTGTTTGACACCACAACTTAGATTTCTGAAAGGAAAGTCATACTTAAAATATGGGAAAGCTTTTGGGACACCTGGGTGGCTCAGTGGATTAAACGTCTGCCTTCAGCTTAGGTAATGATCCCAGGGTCCTAGGATCAAGTTCCTCTCCCTCTGCCTGCTGCTCTCTCTGCTTATGTGGACATGAGGGCTGTCTTTCGCTCTCTGACAAATAAATAAAATCCTTTTTAAAAAAGGATTAGCCCCATCAAATCTCTTCTTTTCCCAAATTGCCCCATCTTTAGGAAGGGGTTTCACTATCCCTCCCATTGCTCAAGCTGGAAATTATCCCATATTCCCCTGTTTTCCTCAGTCCTTACATAGAGATCCGTCAGAATGTCCTGCTTTACCTTCAGAATGTATTTCAAGGTTGTGCCTCATCTCCACTGCTGCTATTCTAATATTACAGCAGATTATGCCTTGACTGTTTATAATCCTTTCACGGTTCCTAAGTACTGCAAAAATAAAGCCTTATTCATCCTACAAAGCAGTAAATATTGGTCTAAATCTCCTAGGATGTTTTGTCAATCTCTTCTCAAATTAAATCAGAGGAGAAGGGTTTGGGTTTTTTTTTTTTAAGTAGTCGTCAGCAGGGAAGGAACCATCACGCAGAATCCAAATGAAGGTATGTTTTCTGTGATGGACGTGAAGACCCTTTAGACCTAATTGAGATCTCTTTCATTTTTGTCAAAATTATTATGGATGAATGTGATCTACAGATTTCCAGTAATTATTTTTAAAGACCTTGAACAATGGCAGTGGACAAGATATCAATTTGTCTTACTATTGGCCATGAATTGCCGGCAGCTTATGTGCTCTTGACCAGAGTTCCCTTTTTAGTTCAGATACTCAGGAAACCCAGCTAGAAGTAAAGTTAGTTGGTTTACTCTAAAACCCGACTAATAGTAGAACAACCACAACCTCCTTCTCAGATGCTGAAGGAAGTTCTTGGACAATTCAGGGATCTGGTACAAGTTCTTTATGATACAACTCTGTCTACAGCATGGACTGAAATAGTGCGTAATGAATAGGATTTCGCTACCCATCAGACTTGAGTTGAATATTTACAGATGAAATCATGAGGATGAAGCCTTCTCAGCAGCTATTTCAGATAAAGTTATAGGTGTCAAGAGGACCCTAGCTGTGAAAGTCTCTTTACTTGATGGTTCATCAGAGCATCACATCAGTTCCTCAGATCTGTGTCTTTGCTTTGCCAGACTTGAAAGCCTTCACCACAAAGCTGAAAAAGTAGTGGTATGGAAGTGTTCTTGCATCTTTTGCTGCACTGTAATAGCAGTAGCAAAAATTTTCTAATAAAACTGGGTACTCCCACCCCAAATCTGTCTTCCTGCAAATCATTCTTACAGCTTTTTACTCAGATGAGTGGAAACACCCAGAGAATGAATAAGCTAAAGAAATATAATGCAATTTCTCAGATATGGATCTTGGTTTTTAAGTTTGCCTCTGAGCACAGTGAAAGCTTAGGGTGTTGCTTCATCTGTGACTTTAGATCAGTGACAGATAAAGATAGAGATCAACTGGTACTAACCTTCAGCTCTTCCCCAAACCCCCCACATTCTGGCTTCTTCTACTGTCTCTAAAAGTCTCTAAACGCATTACTATAAGAGAGAGGGATTTTCTACTGCATAGTCTTTTTAAATTTCTCAGGTGCCGTCTGTAATCTGTTATTTAGTTTGAAAGACTACAGTGAGATATGCAATTTTCTCATTTCATTTTTGAAATGTTCTAACTTTTTACCTGATGATATCTTTCTTTCAGTTATGACATGCACCGATTACATCCCTCGCTCATCCAATGATTATACCTCACAAATGTATTCTGCAAAGTAAGTTCAATAATTATTTCAAAAATCTATATGCCTTTTCTCTAGGTTCATTTCAAAATTTAGTTTGATATTTAACTTAGTAAGTCGACATTTTAACTTCATTTCACCTCTCATGTTTTCTGACCCTACTCCAATTTTTTTATTCCCTCTAAATGTAGAGTCTCTGTAACATGCTTTTAAAAAGTAGATGGTTGCCTGGAATAGATAACTGTTACACAGGAGCTTGCTGTAAAAGAATGGCCACTGAAAATGAGAAATATTCGTGATCAAAGCGTATCACTGATTGACCTCTGATCATTCTCTCTTTCCTCTGCCTTGCTAGATCAGTAACACAGCTCAAGCCAGCCTCCTAGTGGGACTTCTCAGCCTATTCTATGTTCAGTTTCTTGCTTTAGGAATGTCCTCAAAGTAGAATTTAGGCTTGAAGTTAGGCTTAGCAGGTTGAAGTCACTGAAAGGCAACGTGCTTTGGGCCTTCAACAGGTAAGATCAGCATTTAAGATCCATAAGCTAATCATCTCCAAGATGAGCAGTACAGAACTGGGTGTATGCCAGACTACCAACCATCTGTTGATAAAGAGTGAACCTGTACATACATTGATAGATACATATGAGTGTATTTATTGAGGTTGGATGTATGCCCAGGTGCTTACATAGGCAGAACACATGAAGGAATTGGTAACAGAGGTGACTGATACCTATGGTACTGTTCATAAAAAGAAAACTGGCATTTTTTCCCCCTTTTTGTGCTCGTTTATACCTTTTGAACTTTTCATCAGTTAACAAAGAACTAAAAAGATTAATTCAATGAGTTATCCAAATTCTCATCTGATATTTAACAATAATAGCATCTTTGACCCAGTCATTTGCACATGATTTCCTTCTGTGAAATGACTGAACCTATTCTCTGAGATCATTATGAAGGAAATAAGAAAATAACTTTGAGTTATAAAAACTCTACAGGAAAAAAGGATATTATGATCTTTAACATATCTGGAGATCAATCCATTTGAAGTCACCAAGATTTTAAATTATTCCCATGTGAGTTGATTAACAGTTACGACCTGAGTTATTTCTTGGTTCAGATCTGGATAAGAAGAACGATGTGAACATGAGGCATATTTCAAATTCATCTGACTATTCAAAAAATAATTTACATACCTGTTGCATTCAGGACTCCTTATTAGCTATGCTGTCAGTCTTAATTCAGACCTCTTTAGCACTTATGTGAATCATTGCATTATAGCTATTTTTTAACTGGACCTCTACTTCAGCTTTCTCCCCCTTCTAACCCATTTTATAAAGCAGTGTCAAATTAATCTTTATTCAAGAACAGCTCTGATCTTGTCACTCTTTGCTCAACAATTTTAGTGGCTCCCGATTGTTGCAGATTGGTCTGAACTTAGCCTGGAATTCAAGGTCTTTGGTGTCTTTCCTTCTTTTGCTACTCCCCTTCACTTCATGTATGTCCTTTAATATAATCTTTGCTCCTTATAGGCTTAAGCCCTTGTTTGCCTTCCTCTGTACCTTTACCAGAGTTTTTCTCTTTTCCTTGGACGCCCTTTCTTTCCCATTTCTGCAAATCTTATCTGCTCAGTTCACATACTGCTTCTTTATAGCCTTCCTTCATTTTCCTTTCCCCCAAAGCTGAAAAAAATGTTTTCTCCTTCATTGCAGTATTTTATTGTTCAGATTTATGTGGTACACAAAACACTTGCATTGTAAGTACAGCATAACTCACCAAATAAAATAACTGGTATCTAAAAATTCAGTGCACAAAATGTGGGACCATTTTATTGCACGGATGAAATGACCGGGTCCTCTAGCTAAAGTCCCAGAAGTTTCACTGCTGAATTCGAATTCCCTAGCTAAACCTGATGTGGTTGGCTGCAACTAGTGACAGTGTATTCTGGCTTAAACATCAGTGGGAGGATTCTGAGTCCTGTCTGGGACTTCTCAGATTTTATTATCTGGCCCCTGATTTGTAGGCTTGATCTGGGGATATTGGGGCCCACCGCTACTCCCCGTTCTTTGATGTGTAGTGGTTCCTTGCCTTTTCTCTACCAGCCTAACCCCTCTCTCAAGTCCTACTCTCTCTCTTAGAACTTGTTTGTCCCAGAGGGCTGGGTGAAGAATAAGAGCCAATTGTGAGTCCCATTCTGTCCAGTTTTCTGTTACTTTAGGGGTTCATGTACATGTAGATAAATTTTATTTACAACTTTGCATGTAGCATATTACAGATGGTTGTAGCATAGTGATTGGATGTTGGGAGGATACTTGGAACTATTTAATTTCCCATAAAGATGTTTCTTAAGTGATAGTACAACTTGGAAGGGAAAAATTAATTCTACTTTCTGACCACAGTAAGAGACATTTTATGTGGAAGGTTAGTCTCCTCATTGCTGATTTTTTTGCTTTTAGTGTTATTAGCTCTTCCCTCTATTTCTTATTAAAAATAAATCACATATGAAAGTTTTTATTTTCTTGAACTTTTATAGACCTTATGCACATATCCTCTCAGTTCCTGTGTCGGAAACTGCTTACCCTGGGCAGACTCCGTACCAGACACTACAGCAGTCTCAACCCTATGCTGTCTACCCTCAGGCAACCCAAACATATGGACTACCTCCTTTCGGTAAGGCATTCTATTATAAGCAGTTTCTAAGAGTGTTGATTTTATCCCCTAGAAACTTCGATCTTTCCCCAGATACCAAGTATGGCTAATCAGAAAGCTGAAAGATGATGGGTTGTTCTTTATAGAATATCTACTCAGTTACAAGTGTGATAGATGTTGGGTGTGCAACTTTCCAACAGTATGTTTGATGCATATTCAATAAAAGCATAACTTTTAATGCTCATTTGTGTATCTGCCAAAATTTTGCTGTTTCCAGAAAGGTACTAAATCTCGACTATAAAGCTTGGAATCTTTAAGTGTTGGGAGAAACTCTTTGAGGAATTACTGTTACTTTCTTTATACAAAACACATTACCATGGTTAGATAAGCATAATAAGTATATTTTGTGATGACTAATTTTCATGCTAAAACTTGGTAATCTAAATATCCAGATAGAGTATGCCTTATAGTGTACTCTCCCTTTTTTTTTGGTCAATTTTTCCCTCTCTTTTTCTCCCTCTGCCTTAAACTGATCAGTTGTTGCTCTGCTGAACTAACAAGTTACCTTAGAATGAGGAGAATCCCCAATTTTATATAGCCCTATCTTTGTGTGTAGTTTGTTCTGTAGTTTTAGGTATGTTGGACGTGAACTGTGAATTAAATTGATTTACTGGAAGTCAGTTTGAGACTCTGGGAGCACTTAATATCTGTGCTGATTTTTCTTTGTGTAAATTGATAGATATTTGCAGTATGCTTTGTTGTCTCTTCCCTGGTTTCCTAGAACCAATGTTAGAAAGTTGAGTGAGTAGTGTATTATTTTCACATATGCAACATGTTAATAAAATTTTATCTCTGTAGCCTTTACTGAAACTAACTGGAAATTAGAAAGAAATTCTCAACAGATTCTTGATGTATTGTGGTGTTGCCTGCTTTTGGTTTCTACATTCTTGCTTTACCTGGCCCATTTGACTAGTCCCTTGTGACAGTGACAGCTCTCTTAGTTTTAGGCTTGTTAATATGCCTTGGCTCCTGGTAACTACTAGAAATAAAATGGGAGGTCGTGTTTTAATGATAGTGATGGGTCTGTAATCAAAGGAACGAGACTGATACAAAGGGAAAGTCAAGCAAAGCTTTATTTTGCGCCGGGCATCGGGAATCAAACCAACCATTCAGGACGCCTCTTACAGAGAGGGCAACCCCTCCCAGCCTCACAGACTAACTTTTATAGAGCAAAGGCCATGTGGTTGAGCCTGGCCACACACAGGTGGCCAATGAGATTGTAACACACAGAGAAAACTGCACAGTCATGCTAGGTCATACATGGGTGGCCAATTGAATTACAGTTCACCCCATAGTAGCTATTTGAACTAGCCTATCACCTTGGTCAGGATTGGCGCCCAAAAGGCGGGTCCCACACTCCTTAGTAGCTAGGGAGACAGTATCCTCGCTTTACTGATTGGATGTCTCCACCGGGCCCTACTCATCCCTGCATTCGGGCTCTGTTACCTCCACCTGACCTGACCCGCCCTTGTATTTGGGCTCTGTTATCAGGGACTGGTCGACCATATTCTACTGGTTTCCCGGACTTGCTTTTAAGTAAGTTCCTTGTGGGGGGCGGAGTGGGGGGGTAGGGTCAGTTTAAGTTTGACTGCATAAACAACAAAATCACTGTTTAACCAGATGGAATCGCTCTGGCTAAATAGGCCCCTACAGTATTGGTAGTTGATAACTTCATGAAAGAAGACAAACAGAAATGCTCTTGTTCCCCCATTTGTATGTCCATACCTCCACGCCTGTCAGTATCCGCCCGTATACTAAAATCTTAAATTTGTTATATATTTAACCAGCCATGACTGAGTAATCCTTTTGGAAATGGAACTTTCTGTGAATATGTTTGTGCTTATATCTTTTTGCATATGTTAAAGTTAATTTTTCAACAGCTGACTAGTGAAAGCTAGCAAGTATAAAGTAAGTATTTTTATATTAGTTTTTTACCTTCTGTTTTGGTTGAAATTCATTGTTAGCAAGCCCAGAGCTCTTTATGACATTGTCGAACAGTTGATCATTCCTGCTGTTCAGTATTGAGTAAAACTCTTATTACATCTCTGATCTCAGATTATGGAAGACCTAACACAGTGCCATGTGCATATTATGGTATCTTTTATGATCACTGCATTTGCCATGTATTAAAGAAAAAAAAATTCTGTATAATAGGTCCTTGGTAAAAACGTGAAACTGTTTATATTGTAAAGAAGTATTGGTAATAGCAGGCTCTTTTATTAATCTGGTTTTGTTTAATATTTGGGAGTGAGGGAGACTTGTTTCATAAATTCCTCTCTCAGTATTTCAGAGAAAGAGAATCAGCTAAATCTGACTCTTAAGTAATATATGAAGCTTACTGGAGGGAGATTTAGGTTGGGGTAATGTGAATGAAAAATGTGGCATATTTTCAGAATTTATTAAGGAAATTATAGATATGGCTGGTTTTTTAAAAAGTGTGTTCACTCAAGTAGAAAATACTGTTTCTTCCTGTGAAGATTTGGCAATTTTATCTTAGTGCTGCTTACTAGCATTAAAACTAGATTAGCTGGTCTGTTATTTCATTTCAGATGTAAACAGGGCTTCAGGAATATCTAATGTTTATGAAGTGCTTTATATACCAAGCAGTATGCTGGGAACAAGTACCTCACACTTTACATTATTGTCTTATTTAATCTTAGAACAGCCCTCCGGAAAAGCAGTAGCATTATCCCTTTTTATAGATGAGGAAACAGGCTTAGAAGGATCAAATGATTAGCCTGAGGTCATACAATTAGGAAATACCTGGGTTTAGAATCGAACCCGGATCTGTTTAATTCCAGAAGTGCTCCTAAATTTAGTCTGTGTCTCAGAGTTGAGTTTGAAATTAAAAAACATTCTTCCTCCTGATGAAAGGAGAAAAAACTAGAGGAAATCTAGGAGGCCTGTACTGGGAGCAGTCTGTAATGCTCGCATGTAATGTGAATAATGTAAAAGTAAAGAAATAGTGGTCATGCTGTTTTTAAGAGCTCTGTAGAAATGTAGTGGAACGGCAGAAAGAGGAATGGAGGGTTAATTTCCAGTGATCTCAGTGAACATGTGGGAGGAAAGGGGCACCATTTATTTTTAGGAGCTTATAAAAGATCACCTTAGCTGCCACTATTCCGGCTTCTTTTGAAAGAACTCTAATGTGAGTTGGAGATTTGGTAATACTAAAACCTCAAGGACGTTCATGCCATTTCCCCCAGCAAATTCACTTCTAGAGATTTATCCTATGGAACTAATTAGAGATACCCATGGATTTTCAAAATAAGATACTCATCACAACATTATTTATAACAGCAAAAGATTGGAAACAGCCTACATTTTGAATTGAAAACCATGTGTTAAATTGCAGTGTATCTATAGAATGGGAAAGTTAGAAATAATATTCTTATAAATTCCACATTCTTAAAGAATATTCAGCATCTTGAGAAAAGTTTATTATTAATTTTAAAGCAGTATGTAAAACTAAAAGCAATATAATATGCCAAGTTAGTGTTTTTTAAAAAATATGTACATAAAGAATAATTTGGAAGAAAGATGCTCATATTGCTATACAGGCATTATAGATTTGATCTCAGTTATCAGGGAACCATGCAAGGCAAGGACTTAGTTGCATTATGTGCCAGTTTCTGGTAACGCAGTCCTCTACAAAAGCAAGAACTGCCTGTATTTTTTTTCTGCGCAGGACTATGCATTTTTTTTTTTAAACTTTCTATGTTTTCTTCACTTTCTGTAATATACATCTACTCACTTTATAATCAGGGAAATCTCAGATTAATTATTTAGTATTTGTAATAGCTCATCCCAGTGAGCTGTTGAATCAACAGACCAAGATATTTTTCATGTGTTTTTTCCTGAGCATTGGCATGTGCTTCAGTTCCTAACCAAAATAATTTTTCTCTAAAAAGCCACTACTCTGATATATAGTACTATAAATGGAAGTGCTCAGATTAGTTTGGTTAGTGACTAACCAAAGATGAAGTATTTGTGCTGAGAAACTTAGGAGTAGAGTTTGTGATAAGACCCCAATGTGGGGCAGTAAGAGGATAGAGCTCAAAGACTGGCTTCATTTGCCACTGTTAGACCAGCTATTGTCCACAACAGGCCCTTGGTGCTTAAAAGGCCTCGATAAGCTTGGTAGTTGTAGGGATAGAGCAGGGGACTGGGAGTCAGGAGACCAGGGTTTGGTTTCATCTTTGCTATGGGCAGGATTGCTATATAGTCAGACCATTTGGTCATGCTGCCTGTGACTTGGAATTCTGGGAAGGGCACTTTTAAAGGAAGATTCTTACATGCTTTCAGAGCAAGGCTACCGTGATGCCAGAGGCAGTGTTCCTGTGGTCTTTTATTCTTATCTTCATCGTAAAATAATTGTAATTTTAAATACCCACTTCTTGTTTCTGGTCAAAAACATTCAAAACTACTATAGTCATTTTCCTACTTGCCTTGGACACTTTGCTCTGGTTTTTGGCCTTATAAGGAGGACCAGTTCATAGACATTTTGCATTTTGAAACTGAAATATATAACTAATGAGACTGGCAAAACATTTTCAGGGAATACTATTCTCATGAATAAGATTGTATTTTAGTACAGTGTAATCTGAATGTGTTCACAGATCCAACACCTCAGATTCAAAACCTATTTAGAAAAAAAAAAATCACATCGATTACAATAAATCTGAAAGTTATTGTGACATTGAAATGGCAATTTGCTAAAATGACACTCAACCACAAAGAATCATGGCACTGATACTCAAATTTCACGTAACTGTTAAAAAAATAATATTTCCAAATATTTTTAGTGTTGAAATTTAGGTTTAGTTAGGACTTTAGCTGTGATAATGATAATAAACTAAGCACAGAACAGGGGCCAACCCTCCAAATGTATCCTGTAGATGATGGAATTCTTCATTTTCCTCAAATAAGTTATTTCATATGTTTAATAGGTAAGAAAAGAATACAACTTTTTTTTTATGTTTTAAGAGTTTGGGACAAGGCGATTGCCACATCCCATGTCGATTTGAGATTTTTGCAGCTCCCTTACACTTAGTAATCCACAAATTTTACAGATCTGAGTTTACCTGGATATTTCAGTGCCCTGGTGAGGCAGAGGGCCCTATTGTCGGTGCATTATATTTCTATAAATTCAGTATCAGATTAGAAGTAAATGAAATGAGTTAATACTGAATTTGGAGCTGTGGCTGACCTTGGTATTGATTTCTTACCTGGAATGTGATTGATGAACCTTCTTGGACCCGTTAGCTTCAACTACCCTGATCCACCAGCCATAGCTATTCAGAACACAATGAACAACCAGACAGTAAGTTTTTTTTTTTTTTTTTTAGATTTTTATTTATTTATTTGACAGAGAGAGATTACATGTAGGCAGAGAGGCAGGCAGAGAGAGAGAGGAGGAAGCAGGCTCCTTGCTGAGCAGAGAGCCCGATGCGGGACTCGATCCCAGGACGCTGGGATCATGACCTGAGCTGAAGGCAGCGGCTTAACCCACTGAGCCACCCAGGCGCCCACATTTTTTTTTTTAAGATTATATTTATTTATTTATTTGAGAGAGAGGGAGGGAAAAGCAGATTCCCTGCTGAGCCAAGAGCACGATGTGGGCCTTGATCCCAGGACCCTGGGATCGTGACCTGAGCCAAAGGCAGACGCTTAACTGACTAAGCCACACAGGCACCCCGTAAGATTTTTTATAGATAAATTTTTGCATAGCCAAAATTATCACTAAAACTGTTCACCATAAAGGACATCCTTAGGCTGTTGTGTAGAAGCAAAGCTTCGTTTATGGTTTCCTAGTTTACTGCACATGAACAAGGAGGTAAAGTGAGAAGCAAGAGATTGTCAAGTGACAGGTCACAGAGAAAAAGTTAAAATGATGTAGATCTATAACTGAGTTGTATTTAGTACTAAGCAAATGTCTTCACATATCCCAGTACCTCTGGGGATGTCTCTGTAATATATATATATATAGCACAGCACACTATTAATCTTTGTGACAGTAATTCTGAGAAAATCTAAAGGTACATCCACTATTTCCTTCCTGCAGAGAAGGCAGGAAAGTATATAAATATATTTGAAAAAGATTATCACTCAGGAGCATTGTGATAAAAATCAAATAAAAGTGAACAGCAATGACAGAGAATAAAGAAGCTGAGCAAAAGAGGGACAAACAGCTACTGGACCACGAGGGGAGAATTCGAGAGATAAGTGACACCATAAGACGAAACAACATTAGAATAATTGGGATTCCAGAAGAAGAAGAAAGAGAGAGGGGAGCAGAAGGTATACTGGAGAGAATTATTGGGGAGAATTTCCCCAATATGGCAAAGGGAACGAGCATCAAAATTCAGGAGGTTCAGAGAACGCCCCTCAAAATCAATAGGAATAGGCCCACACCCCGTCACCTAATAGTAAAATTTACAAGTCTCAGTGACAAAGAGAAAATCCTGAAAGCAGCCCGGGAAAAGAAGTCTGTAACATACAATGGTAAAAATATTAGATTGGCAGCTGACTTATCCACAGAGACCTGGCAGGCCAGAAAGAGCTGGCATGATATTTTCAGAGCACTAAACGAGAAAAACATGCAGCCAAGAATACTATATCCAGCTAGGCTATCATTGAAAATAGAAGGAGAGATTAAAAGCTTCCAGGACAAACAAAAACTGAAAGAATTTGCAAATACCAAACCAGCTCTACAGGAAATATTGAAAGGGGTCCTCTAAGCAAAGAGAGAGCCTACAAGTGGTAGATCAGAAAGGAACAGAGACCATATACAGTAACAGTCAACTTACAGGCAATACAATGGCACTAAATTCATATCTCTCAATAGTTACCCTGAATGTTAATGGGCTAAATGCCCCTGTCAAAAGACACAGGGTATCAGAATGGATAAAAAAACAAAACCCATCTATATGTTGCCTCCAAGAAACTCATTTTAAGCCCGAAGACACCTCCAGATTTAAAGTGAGGGGGTGGAAAAGAATTTACCATGCTAATGGACATCAGAAGAAAGCAGGAGTGGCAATCCTTATATCAGATCAATTAGATTTTAAGCCAAAGACTATAATAAGAGATGAGGAAGGACACTATATCATACTCAAAGGGTCTGTCCAACAAGAAGATTTAACAATTTTAAATATCTATGCCCCCAACGTGGGAGCAGCCAACTATATAAACCAATTAATAACAAAATCAAAGAAACACATCAACAATAATACAATAATAGTAGGGGACTTTAACACTCCCCTCACTGAAATGGACAGATCATCCAAGCAAAAGATCAGCAAGGAAATAAAGGCCTTAAACGACACACTGGACCAGATGGACATCACAGATATATTCAGAATATTTCATCCCAAAGCAACAGAATACACATTCTTCTCTAGTGCACATGGAACATTCTCCAGAATAGATCACATCCTCGGTCCTAAATCAGGACTCAACCGGTATCAAAAGATTGGGATCATTCCCTGCATATTTTCAGACCACAATGCTCTAAAGCTAGAACTCAACCACAAAAGGAAGTTTGGAAAGAACCCAAATACATGGAGACTAAACAGCATCCTTCTAAAGAATGAATGGGTCAACCGGGAAATTAAAGAAGAATTGAAAAAAATCATGGAAACAAATGATAATGAAAATACAACGGTTCAAAATCTGTGGGACACAACAAAGGCAGTCCTGAGAGGAAAATATATAGCGGTACAAGCCTTTCTCAAGAAACAAGAAAGGTCTCAGGTACACAACCTAACCCTACACCTAAAGGAGCTGGAGAAAGAACAAGAAAGAAACCCTAAGCCCAGCAGGAGAAGAGAAATCATAAAGATCAGAGCAGAAATCAATGAAATAGAAACCAAAAAAACAATAGAACAAATCAACGAAACTAGGAGCTGGTTCTTTGAAAGAATTAATAAAATTGATAAACCCCTGGCCCGACTTATCAAAAAGAAAAGAGAAAGGACCCAAATAAATAAAATCATGAATGAAAGAGGAGAGATCACAACTAACACCAAAGAAATACAAACTATTATAAGAACATACTATGAGCAACTCTACGCCAATAAATTTGACAATCTGGAAGAAATGGATGCATTCCTAGAAACATATAAACTACCACAACTGAACCAGGAAGAAATAGAAAGCCTGAACAGACCCATAACCAGTAAGGAGATTGAAACAGTCATTAAAAATCTCCAAACAAACAAAAGCCCAGGGCCAGACGGCTTCCCGGGGGAATTCTACCAAACATTTAAAGAAGAACTAATTCCTATTCTCCTGAAACTGTTCCAAAAAATAGAAATGGAAGGAAAACTTCCAAACTCATTTTATGAGGCCAGCATCACCTTGATCCTAAAACCAGACAAGGATCCCACCAAAAAAGAGAGCTATAGACCGATATCCTTGATGAACACAGATGCGAAAATACTCAACAAAATACTAGCCAATAGGATTCAACAGTACATTAAAAAGATTATTCACCACGACCAAGTGGGATTTATTCCAGGGCTGCAAGGTTGGTTCAACATCCGCAAATCAGTCAATGTGATACAACACATCAATAAAAGAAAGAACAAGAACCATATGATACTCTCAATAGATGCTGAAAAAGCATTTGACAAAGTACAGCATCCCTTCCTGATCAAAACTCTTCAAAGTGTAGGGATAGAGGGCACATACCTCAATATCATCAAAGCCATCTATGAAAAACCCACCGCAAATATCATTCTCAATGGAGAAAAACTGAAAGCTTTTCCGCTAAGGTCAGGAACACGGCAGGGATGTCCATTATCACCACTGCTATTCAACATAGTACTAGAGGTCCTAGCCTCAGCAATCAGACAACAAAAGGAAATTAAAGGCATCCAAATCGGCAAAGAAGAAGTCAAATTATCACTCTTTGCAGATGATATGATACTATATGTGGAAAACCCAAAAGACTCCACTCCAAAACTGCTAGAACTTATACAGGAATTCAGTAAAGTGTCAGGATATAAAATCAATGCACAGAAATCAGTTGCATTTCTCTACACCAACAGCAAGACAGAAGAAAGAGAAATTAAGGAGTCCATCCCATTTACAATTGCACCCAAAACCATAAGATACCTAGGAATAAACCTAACCAAAGAGACACAGAATCTATACTCAGAAAACTATAAAGTACTCATGAAAGAAATTGAGGAAGACACAAAGAAATGGAAAAATGTTCCATGCTCCTGGATTGGAAGAATAAATATTGTGAAAATGTCTATGCTACCTAAAGCAATCTACACATTTAATGCAATTCCTATCAAAGTACCATCCATCTTTTTCAAAGAAATGGAACAAATAATGCTAAAATTTATATGGAACCAGAAAAGACCTCGAATAGCCAAAGGGATATTGAAAAAGAAAGCCAACGTTGGTGGCATCACAATTCCGGACTTCAAGCTCTATTACAAAGCTGTCGTCATCAAGACAGCATGGTACTGGCACAAAAACAGACACATAGATCAATGGAACAGAATAGAGAGCCCAGAAATAGACCCTCAACTCTATGGTCAACTAATCTTCGACAAAGCAGGAAAGAATGTCCAATGGCAAAAAGACAGCCTCTTCAATAAATGGTGCTGGGAAAATTGGACAGCCACATGCAGAAAAATGAAATTGGACCATTTCCTTACACCACACACAAAAATAGACTCAAAATGGATGAAGGACCTCAATGTGCGAAAGGAATCCATCAAAATCCTTGAGGAGAACACAGGCAGCAACCTCTTTGACCTCAACCGCAGCAACATCTTCCTAGGAACAACGCAAAAGGCAAGGGAAGCAAGGGCAAAAATGAACTATTGGGATTTTATCAAGATCAAAACTTTTGCACAGCAAAGGAAACAGTTAACAAAATCAAAAGACAACTGACAGAATGGGAGAAGATATTTGCAAATGACATATCAGATAAAGGACTAGTGTCCAGAATCTATAAAGAACTTAGCAAACTCAACACCCAAAGAACAAATAATCCAATCAAGAAATGGGCAGAGGACATGAACAGACATTTCTGCAATGAAGACATCCAGATGGCCAACAGACACATGAAAAAGTGCTCCATATCACTCGGCATCAGGGAAATACAAATCAAAACCACAATGAGATATCACCTCACACCAGTCAGAATGGCTAAAATCAACAAGTCAGGAAATGACAGATGCTGGCGAGGATGCGGAGAAAGGGGAACCCTCCTACACTGTTGGTGGGAATGCAAGCTGGTGCAGCCACTCTGGAAAACAGCATGGAGGTTCCTCAAAATGTTGAAAATAGAACTGCCCTATGACCCAGCAATTGCACTATTGGGTATTTACCCTAAGGATACAAACGTAGTGATCCAAAGGGGCACATGCACCCGAATGTTTATAGCAGCAATGTCCACAATAGCCAAACTATGGAAAGAACCTAGATGTCCATCAACAGATGAATGGATCAAGAAGATGTGGTATATATACACAATGGAATACTATGCAGCCATCAAAAGAAATGAAATCTTGCCATTTGCGACAACATGGATGGAACTAGAGCGTATCATGCTTAGCGAAATAAGTCAAGCAGAGAAAGACAACTATCATATGATCTCCTTGATATGAGGAAGTGGTGATGCAACATGGGGGCTTAAGTGGGTAGGAGAAGAATAAAGGAAACAAGATGGGATTGGGAGGGAGACAAACCATAAGTGACTTTTAATCTCACAAAACAAACTGAGGGTTGCTGGGGGGAGGGGGTTTGGGAGAAGGGGGTGGGATTATGGACATTGGGGAGGGTATGTGCTTTGGTGAGTGCTGTGAAGTGTGTAAACCTGGTGATTCACAGACCTGTACCCCTGGGGATAGAGTATTATGCCTCCATCAGAAAGGATGAATACCCAACTTTTGTAGCAACATGGATGGGACTGGAAGAGATTATGCTGAGTGAAATAAGTCAAGCAGAGAGAGTCAATTATCATATGGTTTCACTTATTTGTGGAGCATAACAAATAGCATGGAGGACATGGGGACTTAGGGTGGAGAAGGGAGTTGGGGGAAATTGGAAGGGGAGGTGAACCATGAGAGACTATGGACTCTGAAAAACAATCTGAGGGTTTTGAAGGGACGGGGGGTGGGAGGTTGGGGTACCAGGTGGTGGGTATTATAGAGGGCACGGATTGCATGGAGCACGGGGTGTGGTGCAAAAATAATGAATACTGTTATGCTGGAAATAAATAAATAAATAAATAAAAACTGAAAAAAAAAAAAGTGAACAGCTATGATATCTATCAGTATGAGAAATTTATGTGTTCTGACATGGGAAGATGTCTTTCACAGGTATTATGTGGAAAAGCAAATTATGAACAGTATGGATAATATCCCATTTTTATTAAAAAGAAAAAAGATTAGTAAATATGTAGAAGAAATCTAAGTGACTTCTGCAAACTGTTAATAGTGCTTAAGTCTGGATGCTGGGATTATATATGACTTTATTTTTTCTAAGTTATATATTTCTGTAATATTTTTAATTTATAAAAATAAGCAAGTATGTCTTTCCTAATCAGAAGAAACAGGTAATAAAATAACCAGCTTAAGAAGGCAGAAAAGTACTCAATACATTTTAGAAAGTTTTGGTGCTTGTTTAATGGGTAAGTGAATTTTAAACTTGTGTGGAATGTCTCCCACCTTGACAATGGATAAATGATTTATCACTGTACATGATCATCAGGCACTCTGTATAATAAACACTCCAGTTGGGTGTCAGTAGCTTTTTTTTCCTGAACCCTGATCAATCTTCCTCAACCATTGAAATGAACTTATATACATATCATTTTTGGGGATTTTGACAAGATTTTTGTTTCTGTGGCCCCATTCCCCAGTTTTTGAAACTGTATTTGCTTGTGGTATATTAGGAGTGGGACAATCAGTAATTTTCTCTTACAAGCAAATTTACTTTTGTTCTAAGATTTAGGTTTTAAACCTACTGGCTGATAATTAAAAGCATAACCACGCTCCTCAGTCCCAGTGTATTGTTTGTAATTGGTCCAATTTATCTGATTCAGGTGCATTGTGGCCAGGTATGAAACCTGAAAGTGGTTTAATTCAGACTCCATCTCCAAGTCAACACAGTGTTCTTACCTGCACTACAGGGTTAACCACAAGCCAGCCAAGCCCAGCACATTATTCTTATCCCATTCAAGGTAAATAGGCATGGTTGTGTGTGTTTTATTATTGTTGTTTTTGTTGTTTTCAGTCTATCTGTATCTCCAAACAAATTGGGTAATACAGGAGCACTGTCTTGTAAAACAGAAGGGGGTGATATTTGCACTTGTGCATGCTTTTTGTGTTAGGCACCCAGAATTCGGGACTGTGGTTTCTAAGTAGTTTAGCCTTTAAATGTGAATTGTAATGTGTAGAACTTCAGCCTTTCCTTTTGCATGTTGGTGTCCAGAAAACCTGTCTGATTTTGTTTTAGCCTGTTCTCAGTGGCACTTTGTCCTATAAATGAGCAGAAGACTCCCCATGGGGCAGAACTTTGCTGATTTCTTTTATGGGAAGTCCAGGTAGGGCAGTAGTGAGATGTGTGCTGCATTTTTTTGCTGCAGTGTTGTCATACCTCCCACTTGCTGCTTCTTGGTGAGAGCATTTTTTCTTCTCAAAAAGTTTAGTCTTGTTTCTATTTCATGATAAAAAGCATTGCCTTAAAGCTTGAACTCTGAACATCTTTGCCTTCCTGAGTTGTTGTTCTAAAAGGTTAGAATTATGACAGGACTATTAGGAATAAAGAGAGAGAAATTCAGAAGGCACTATGGGATTAATTCCCAGCCCTTCCACATCTAACACAGGCAATTTGTCATTGCTCCAGATTGGAAATTAATGTCCATGTTCCTGGCTTCTCATCTGCCTCCCTTCTCCTGATTTCTCCCAGCTTTAAAATTTTATTCATAAAATGGATGCTAGAGGAGTGAGGATGGGACAGCAAAAACTGGTCTGAGGTACTCTTAAGATACAAACTTTGGTGATAAAAAAGTGTTTTGATATAGATTATAGTAAATAAAATATTTTGCTACTCAGTTTTAATTGTTTTCATTGTAAATGATTAAGAACTACTTCTACTTGTTCCATTTACCAGTTAGTAAATAATTAAGTCAGGATGTAAGCTGGGCAGTCTGATCTCAGAGCATGAGTGCAATATTTATGATTTTCGGTATTGAAATCATGATGTCAATATCAGCTCTCCCAAAGAGAGAACCTTTACGGACAAACAAGTAAGTTTATTGTTCCTCCCTTTTCTGGTTAACCTCTTGGCACATTTTGTTGTTCGTTAGAACTTTGGCAGAGGGTAGAATTTAAGGCCGAAGGTAACCATCAAGTTATTAATTTTTACCTTTATTCTAAAGAAACATTGATAGAATACAAATTGAAACAATTGGCTAAAATGAAATGTGAGTATTGGCAGAGTCAAATTACCTAGGTTGTCTGCTATCAATATCACTCTCCTCTCTCCCACCTTTAGTTTTCCTTAGCATGGATAGTGAATGGCTGTCCAGGGCTGCTCTGTTCCCCCTGTATAACTGTCCAGTCCCTCCACGGAAGAAAAGCAAGAAGAATTCTGTCAGTTTTTGAAAAATGGTCAAAATAGCAGTGTCTCCTCATCGTACCCCAAAGCATTCTACAATTGACATATAGAGTTATCTAGAGTTGTCAAATCACTATGTTGTACACTTGAAGCTAATATGTGTCAACATACTGCAATTTCTTTAAAATGTATAATTTCAACCTAAAAAAAAGTTACACTTCTGGCTTGATCAACTCTGATCAAAGCCCTTTCTTCAGTTTATGCAATGCTTATGAAAGCCCTTCAGTTAACTAGATCTGGCTGCTTTATATCAATCTTTTCCTACAGTATAAATATGTGGCCCAGTCTCTGGTTATTTTCTTCAGTTGAGATGGTTTAGGTGGTTAATATTTAAGTGGTAAAATTAATTTCAGAAATTTCAAAACTAATTATAACGTAATCTTGACTTTTAATGAATGTGTTTGTGCTTAATTTTGTTGGTAGCACATGATAGTCTTTTTTTATAGTCTTTCACTAATCAGGAGTTTTGTTTTGTTCTGTTTTTTAATAGACATTAGTTTTTAGTTTAGTTTTAGATTTATAGACAAATTGAGAGGATGGTACAGAGAGTTACAGATACCCCCATCTTGTATATAATTTCCCCTATTATTGACGTCTTATTTAGAATGGAACATTTATTATAATTAATGAACCCATACTGGTACATTATTATTACCTAAGTCCATAGTTTATTCATAGTTCCTTAGTTTTTTGTTTTGTTTTGTTTTTTAAAGATTTTATTTATTTATTCATTTCACAGGCAGAGATTACAAGTAGGCAGAGAGGCAGGCAGAGAGAGGAGGAAGCACACTCCCCGCTGAGCAGAGAGCCCGATGCGGGGCTTTATCCCAGAACCCTGGGATCATGACCTGAGCCAAACGCAGAGGCTTTAACCCCCTGAGCCACCCAGGCACCCCCATAGTTCCTTAGTTTTTACCTGATGTCCTTTTTTTTGTTCCAGGATTCCATCCAGAATACCACATTCCATTTAATTGTCATGTCTACTTGGGCTTCTCTTGACTATGCAGTTTTTTAGGGTTTTTTTGTTTTTGATGACCTTGACATGCTATACTTGAGTCCCACAAGTTACACAGGAGTATACCTGTTTGCAGGATAGACGTGAATCCCACAAGTGTTTACTGAGCATCACCTGCACTGTGCCAGGTATTTTGCTAGATGTTGGAGATAAGAATAAGATAGTAAGATTCTGCCTTCTTGGAGCTTACAGATGAGTGGAAGAAACAGAAAGCAAGCAAGTAAATAATTAAATAGATTTTGAAAAGTTCTCAGAAAAAAAAAACAGATTGCTGTGATTGGGAAAACAAGGAATTAGTTGTGTTTTTTTTTTAATTAAATTTAATTTTTTTTAATTAGCATGCAAGCAGGGGTGGGGGCGTTTGGGGAGGGGCAGAAGGAGAGAGAGAGATGGAGAGAGAGGATCTTAAGCAGGCTCCATGCTGAGTGTGGAGCCTGGTGCAGGGCTTGATCTCACAACCCTGAGATAATGACCTGAGCCAGAGTCAAGAGTCAGATGCTTGACTGACTGAGCCACTCAGGCACCCCAAGGAGGGGTCAAAGAGCATGCCTCTGAGGAAGTGGACTTGCTGAGCGTGAGCCATTATGTTGGGAGGGCAAGAGGGACCGACCAGGGAGAACAATCCAGGCGGAGCAAGCAACATTGCCAAGGTGCTCAAGTGAGAAAGAGCTCATCTTGCTTTGAATAACTTGAAAGCCAGGTAGGCAAGGGTGGTAGAGGGAGACATGTATAAAGTTAAGACATGGGTAGAAAGTAAATCTTGCGCCAACTTTTATATACCACTAACCTTTAGGTCAACCTTCTGGCTTTGGGGCAGTGTCATTTAATTTGGCTGTGCCTCTCACAGTGCTATAACCACTGTCTTGTGATTAAAGCTGTCTGTGTATATTGACTATATTATTTGGACCTCTACTGGGGCATGGTTTTTTAAAACACACCTATGAGGAAACTACTGAGTCTCCTCTTTTCGTATTTATTGATTGGACCTCTAGTGGGGCATGGTTCTCAGAAGCTTTGTTTTTCTATTATTTCATGGCCCCGTTGTCAGAACAGGAGTGGAGACTATCCAAAAACAGTTGGACATGCCATTCGCATTTGGAGAGCAGATAGTCTTCAGATATGTATCAGTAGGATTGACCACTTGAGTTTTCTTTGATCCTCTAAGTTTGTATGTTTTGTTGCAATTTTATTGCTGCTGTTTTTGTTTCTTAAATCTGCGATCAAATATTATTTGTTGAGACATATATATGTGTATATGGGCAGAATGATAAGTACTATTTAGTACCTTTAGTCATAGTTATGTGTAGGGTAGTGTATACAGTGATGTGTGTGCCCTTTTAGGTGAGTTTGGCTTGGGTGCAATGATGGTTACAAGAGCCTAAAGAATTATGTATTTAATTGTTATCTCACTCCATCAATGCAGTCTGATCTCCATGAGAGCAGGGGACTTTGCCTTGTTCACTGCTCTATTCCTCAGTGACTGGAACAGTTTCTGGGTGCATAGTAGACCGTGGTTTGCTGAATGAATGAATATGGCACATATGAGAAAGGATTTGATTGAATTAGAGAAAGAAGTGGTATACTGAACCCTATAAGCTTTCTAGGTCAGTAGGCCAACATTTTCTATAATAGAAGCCACTATTGCTGAAAGTAGTTTGTGATCTTTAGGAAGGTATGTATTAAAAATTCAGTATAGCAACTAGCTAATCAAGTCATTAAACTTCCTAGTGGAGATATAAGAGTATATGACCACTTGTTTATAAGGTCCACCTTGTTACCTTTAGCCCAGTTCAGTAAGTAGTTTGAAAATTGTTAAATTTATAAAACCACTTTGTCAGAGTACCTTTTCCCCATGTATGCGAAGATATGAATGGGTTGTACTGCTAACCATTTATAAGTTAGTAATACAGAAGGTAGAACAGAATTAAAGGTAAATAGGAGAAAAGAGGATTATATGCTAGAATAAAGACCAATGAAAAATTGAGCTAGAAGTGGACTTCACTAGGAGAAATAAACTTAAGAGATTAAGTAAATTATTCATTTTCTTTCCCACCTTAAATCACCTTATGTCCTGTGTGTTTTATTGCTTGGCTACCTAGCATAATGTGCTGGTAATAAAACCTGAAAGCCACTCAAAATCTCTACCCACAAGAATGATTAAAAACTACTTACAGAATTATCTAAGCCTGTGTATTGTACAGTAATTCCTTGTACTTCCCCATGGTGGGAAATGGGTTAAGTCATGGTAAAGAAGAAGATGAATATTGGTAGGAAGAAAATACCATCTATGAGGTTATAAAATCTGTTTCATTCGGTTTTATGTTTAAGAAAGTAAACTCTTTTAAGAGTCCTGTAGTTCCCCTGGGAGAAGAAGTATTGTAGAAAAATTCTCCCTGGATTGTCAGGAAATCTGTCTTGGCTCATCCAGTTGGGAGATACTAGACGCCATCGTGACTAACACTGGTTCCATGACAGTAGACAAATTACCTTAACTCTTCTTTGTCCCAAGTTCTTCATCTGAAAGCTGGGGTTTCTCTTCTAATCTTTTCTAGACTTTCTTCTAAGCAGAGTACCCTTAGGGGAAGGAATAAACATTTCCCTGATTTTGATGAGTACTCTCATGTTTCTGCTTCATTTGTCCATCTGTTCTCTTCTTAATGGAGGTTTTCCTATTAACTTTACCTGTAAAGTACTTTGTTGCTAATGGGATAGGTAGTCAGATAGTCAGGTCTACCTGACGACGAATTCTTATGGCATGTGTGACTATAGTGTGCTTGTGATAAATGAGGGAAAGGACCAGTTCAAGACCAGTACCTTGTAGTCTTAGTTACTACACTGGTTCACCTGAAAAAAGTCACTTTAACAAATAGTAGTCACTGAAGATTTGACTAAAACCCTGGTGGAGTCTGTGGTAGAAGGATATAAAAAAAGTTAGCCCAAATTCTTGGTCCCAAAATAGGCAGCCTAAATAACTTACAGAGTATATTGTTACCTGGCCAGAATAATATTTAATATTTTCCAGGCTCATTGGTACAATCATTAAATGCCAGATCATGTTTATTGATCCACATTAATAATTCATGATTTGAGTAGAGCCCAAAAAGCAACTCCAAGCAGGTTTAGGGGATCAGCTCTATTCCTCAAAGTTAATTATGTTGCATTAGGAGAGGCATCGTTTGGGGCAAGTGGTAACAAATATCCCAGTCTAGGATTTACATGCAGATTTACCAGAGCTCTTGTGGTTTCTGCTGGTTGTCAGTCGGTCACATTGCAGGTGAGTCATCTTTCAAGGGCTGAGAAGATAGACTGGAGATTTGGTTAGCTTCTGATTCCATTCATTTCATTAGTATGAGCCAGTGCATTGTACATGTGTCCTTCCTAGGACTTTAATAGGAATAGTGGAAGACTCAAGTTAAAACAGAAAAATGTTTGAACTGTTTTATTTCTAATCAAGATTAAAGTATGGCATGCAGAAGAGCAAAATCAGTATTTGTTTCCTTTGTGCAATGTTCTTTATCTCCTTGTAGATCTGTTTACATAAGACACAATATGTTTTCCATTTCTTCTAGGCTTTTACATGATATCTTTAACATCTTTTCACACTCTCCATCCTATAGCTTCAAGCACAAATGCCAGCCTGATATCCACTTCATCTACAATTGCCAATATTCCAGCAGCAGCAGTTTCCAGCATCTCAAACCAGGTACAGTCTACTGAGTTCATCCTATTTTATATGGTTCATCAAGTTTGATCTTCTTCTCTTCACTCTCTGGTCAATTTGCTAATCTAAGAAACAGCCAGAACTGGGACCCTGGATGGTTTCTCAGGCTGCCCTCCAGTTTCTTTCATTACTATGCTATCTGACTGATACAGCTCTATCTGCTCACTTACCTACTTTGTGTGTCTGTCTCCTACCTTGTCCCTACTAGAATGTAAGCTCCGTGAGGATAGGGACTTACTTTTCTATTTTGTTCACTTATGTATTCCCAGAGTTCAGAAAAAGCCTGGTTCTTTCTACATTTTTATTTAGGCACTCATTTCTTCTTTGTGGTCTGGTCTCGATCACTGTTCTATTAATTCTTTATGTTTAGATCACTGGTAATAGCTTCAGTGTTTTAGGGGTTTTGTTTTTGGTGTTAGGTTTTTATTTGTTTTCTCTGCAGCAATGAAACTTCTCCATGAATCTCTTTTTTGGCTATAATTAACATTACTGTTCTGGTTCATCTTTTATGTTTGACTGTTTTTGCATTTCTTCATTCTTACAGTTCACAAATTACTGAGTTTCTACTATATACCTGGCACTCTTCCATGTTATTTATCTTTCCCTTTCCTAAGTTTTGTTTTTGATCCTGTTTTCTCTCATGGACAGTGTATATAGTTTTCCACATGTTTATTATTTCATCCCCAGAAATGTTTAACCACATTCACAGTGTCCATTTACTACCTCTGAAATGAACATTCTATCTTGACCGCATGATTTCTGCAGGCTTCCTGCTGATTGATGGCCATGTTTTTCTTTAATGTCTCGCCATTTCCCTAAGTTTATCATATCAAAAGCCAGGCTTTCATTCCACCTTTTTTTTGTCCTTCAAAAGTAAAAACCACTTTTCCCTATGACTTTTCAATTGTCAGTGAGACCATTTTTAAATAAAGCTAGGCCTCAACCAAACCAGTTGTTTTCAGTTTTTTTCCCTCACCTATTCCTAATGTAGCCATTTCTAGAATTCTTTCTCTTCCATTTTTGCTATTATTTCCTATGTTTTGGTTCTTCCCCTTTAATCCTGTTACTTCGGTTAACTGTTCATCTCATCTCCAGTTTTCCTCTGTACCTAACCATTTCCTAAAACACTATCTGAGGACACATGGCTGATTCAGTCAGCGGAGCATACAACTCTTGATCTTGGGGTCCTGAGTTCAGGCCCCATGTTAAGGTTAGAAATTACTAAAAAAAATTTTTTTAAAAAGATTTTAAAACACTGTCTGAGTAATTTTCTCAAAAGTCTACTTTTATCCTGTCAATCATCTGCCCAGAGTCTGTCTCTATTTTTGTTGTTTTGATTTTGATAGTCACTGTTACCTGCCCCCCACACACAAACTATACACCATGGCCTTAAGAATCCAAGTCACATTCATAGGCTTGCATGACTCATTCAAGCCTGCAAGATCCTTTGTTTCAACCAGACTCAGTATCTCTGGTCCCTTAATAAAACCTTTTTAGGCCCTATTCATGCTCTTATTTCCTCTGTCTGTTTAGCTCAGAAAGCTCTGACTATCACAGTTTGCAGGGATAGTTGTCTTCCTCTGTATTTCATTCATTGAACATATAATTGACTGCCAATTTGTTGGAAATGTTGTCTCCTCCTGCTAGACTTTTAACTCCCTTGAGTTCAGCCAGTACAGCTTACTCTTTTGTTTAATGTTCCAGCTCATACCTAGACACATACCCTGACTGAGTTGTATTTGGTTTATGATAGATGCTCAGTACTCTTTATAATTGGTCTGGTTAATTAGCTTCTTCCTGCTTCTTACCAACATCAGTATCAGTTGAAATTTTTTAAGGTATGTATTTGAGCTACACATCATACACATTTTTTGTACAGCTTTATTAAGGTATAATTGATCTATAATAATCTGCATATACTTAAATTGTAGTTTGATAAGTTTTGACATGTATGTGCCCATGAAATCATTAAAAAGTTCCCTCCAATTTTCTTCTTTTTTTTTTTTTTTTAAGTAGGCTCCATGCCCAGCATGGAGCCCAAAGTGGGGCTTGAGCCCATGATCCTGAAATCAAGACCTGAGCCAAGATCAGGAGTCAGAGACACTTAATGGGCTGAGCCACCCAGGTGCCCCAATACTCAGTTTTTAAACTAGGAAACCTTAATGTAGAATATGTGCTTTTTTGTTTAAGCTCATCTGTACTTAGAAAGCACTAGCATCTAGTGAAGTTGCTTATAAACTTCTTAAAGAATAGAATCATCAGAAATTCTGTGCAGAAATTTACACAGAAATTCAGTACCTAAAATGGACAAAGAAAGAAAGAAAGCCGTTAGAGTAGAAAAGGGACGTTGTGTGTAGAGTGCACGGGACCCTTCTCTCTCAGCCTCCTGCTCATGGTAAAGATAGCCTCTGAGGTCTCTCCTCTTGACTCTTAGGTTGCCACAGAATGCATTTTGAAAATCATTGGTTTAGGTGGAAGCTATAGATGGGTAAATGAGAAGTCAAATAAATGTTTTAGGAAACTAACAATGAATAAGAGGGACATGAAAGTGGGGCACCTAGGTGGCTTGGTCATTAAGCATCTTCCTTTTGCTAAGTTCATGATCCTAGGGTCCTGGGATTGAGCCCCGTATCGGGCTTCCTGCTCGGCGGGAAGCCTGCTTCTCCTTCTCACACTCCCCCTGCTTGTGTTCACTCTCTTGCTCTCGCTGTGTCTCTCTCTGTCAAATAAAGAAATAAAATCTTTAAAAAAAAAAAAAAAAAGTGGGGGGGGACAGAAAGTCTCTTGTGTTGAAATCAGTGCTTTGCTCTTTCTAAGTCTTGTTTTCCTCCCTTATTCCCCTTGGTCTACAGGACTATCCCACCTATACTATCCTTGGTCAGAGTCAGTACCAGACCTGCTACCCCAGCTCCAGCTTTGGAGTCGCGGGCCAGACTAACAGTGATACCGAGAGTACCACATTAGCCGCAGCCACATACCAGACGGAGAAGCCTAGTGTCATGGTACCTGCGCCGACAGCACAGAGACTTTCCTCTGGTAAGCACCGTACCTCTCAAGCCTGTGGCTTAAGAGCACTTCATTCAACATTACGGAATAGTAAAGATCATTTTGTTCTGGTCTGAGTCACTGTTACTGTGCTATTGGCTTTCCTTCTCAGGTGAGGAATATTTAAATATTAGAACCAGATATGTGCTGAGTCATTGGCAGGCTGAATGTAATACCTGATACTGTGAACTGAAAAGCACCAAGAATGAGAAGACTGTGACAGCCACCCCGCCCTTCAGCTTTACTGTGTTTGTCATAGGGAACTTCAGAATCTTGGCACATTTTGTCAAAGCTGAAGGACTCTAGTTTTAGTCAGTATGTATTGTGGACTCCTGCAGTGGCCTCAGAGCAGTAGTCCTTAACTTTTTCTACGTCATGGATCTCCAAGATCATGAGGAAAGCCATGGTCCTTCCCCTCTCAAGGAAATACATACTTAACCTACAAGTCTAAACCTGTACATTTAGGTTTGAAATGTGTTGATGAATTATGAAGTCCAGGTTAAAAAAAAAAAACCCTGACATAAAGGCTTTATACACACATTCAGTAAGTAAACATATGTATATCCTTTTTATTTGTCTCTATCATTCAGGAAAATTTAGTGCTTGGCTGTCACATCATATAATTGGATGAAGGACTGTTTATTGTTAGCACTGATGCATTTTTAAAAGTAGTGCTCTGTCTCAACTAAAGCAGTTTTTTGTGTACCTTCACTAGTCTTCTAAGAAAAGGATACTGCTTCAAATTTACATAACTTTGAAATAGGTACACTTGTTGATGCCTTAGTTTTGAATTCATAGCTCTAAATATCTATTCTTCCTAACAATTTTAACTTATTAATAATAGGGAATTTCAAACCTAGAAGTTGTCAGAATAGTATAATGAACATCTTATGTATCCATCATCCATCTTCAACAATTAACTCGTATTTCAACTGTACTTAATCCAGTTCTCTCACCAAATTCCAGCATTCTATGTCTATACAATAAATATTTGCTAGTGTAACCACAATGCCATGCCCTCTGAAATAATTCAGCAGTAATTCCTTACACTATCATAAAATACTAAAAGGTATTATTTCTAGTTTTCTCATAAATATGAAGTTTTATTTTCCTTTTTTATTAGAGTTTTTAATTTTTTAAAAACTAACCTATTTTATTTAGAGTTTATTTAAATTAGGATCAAAGTAAGGTTCATACATTGGGATTAATGGATATATACTTTCTCTTTTAACTTATAAATTCCCCTTTTTTTAATTCTCTGATGTACTGTATTTGTGAAGAAACTGGAGTGTTTATCTCATGCCATTTCCCAGTCTGAATTTTGCTGATTATCACTGTATTGGATAGATCTACATGTCCTGCTGGCTTCTGTATTTTATTTTAAATTGGTAAATAGAACTAGAGTCATGGTTTTCAACTAAAAGTGATTTTGTGCTTTGCCCTCTCCCGCATTCGCCTAAGACATTTGGCAGTGTATGGAATACTTTTGGTTGTCACAGTGGGTGGGGAGTGCTACTGGCATCTAGTGGATAAAGGGCAAGGGTGCTGCTTAGCCAGTCATCCTAGAATACATAGGACATCAGCTCAACAAAAAATTATCTGGCCCAAAATGTCAATCGTGCCAAGTCAAGAAACTCTGATATAGAAGCTTGGCCAGATACAGGTTTAGGTTTTTGGGGGTTGTGTATGAGAAACAACTTTATAGCTATGTTCTTGCATTGAGAGGCAGGTATATAAATTCTATTATAACTATCTCTGTTATATTAGGAGCTGTTGATGCTTGATGTTGGTGCCTAGGTCTGCATTCCTAAACTGATCAGGATCAGGCAAAGTTTGATTTTCCAGACTTTATTGCTGTAATATGGTTCTTATGGACAGAAAGCATGCTGACCCTCTTCCAGCTCTGGTTCTTATAGCCTGTGACTACTGGCAATATATATCTCACTTTTCTTTCCAGGAGACCCTTCTTCAAGCCCATCTTTGTCCCAAACTACACCAAATAAAGATGCGGATGACCAGTCCAGAAAAAACATGACTGGCAAGAACCGGGGCAAAAGGAAAGCTGATGCCAGCTCTTCCCAGGACAGTGAATTGGAAGTATGGGAAGAAACTCATTTGAGCTACCTACTTTTTTTTCTCATTTTTTAAGTTCATCGAACATACTTATCTGAAACTCATGGAGATACTGTAGTTCTGTGTTTAATGTCCCCCAACCCCCCGCCCTGCCACCATCTGCGATTCTTGGTCAAGAGAAACGAAACTGGCCTAGTGAGGAGAGAAATGTAAAAACACATTCTCCGTGCCCATAACTTGCCATATTACTTTCGGATGCCTTTCACCAAAGCATTGCAGAAGCTTTTTTGAATTTAGGTAGTCAGGTAACTTTTTATTTAGTTTGTTAGTTTGTTTAGTTTGCCAGAACAGTTTGTTCTCTGTGTTCAGAGCGGAACAGAAAGAACAGTTCCCTCATATTCAGAAAGCACAGGGTGTCACAGATAATGTCATAGTGTTCTCCTTTTAAAAATCTAAAAGTAAAATGAGAAGATGAGAGTGCTTTAGGCCAAGCTTCTGTGAAACCGCATAACTTATTAATGAGACGAGTGCTCACTTATTTTGTGGTTAAGCACTATAAGCATTTATTAGGGACATTGCATTTGGCTTCATTATTAAAAAGATTAGAAAATCATACAAAATGCTAATAATAGTTGAGTTTTTATATGCTTTTGTTTTTGTATTTGATTTTTCTATAATATGAGCATTTAATGGGTAGAGGGATGCTATATTTAAAAATGAGTTCATCGATAGGTATTAAGACATGAGTAAATTAAGGCTGTGTTTGGGGACTCTCTTTCCTTTTATTCCTGACCAAAAAAAGAAAGGTAAAAAAAAAGAAGAAGAAAATCTAAGTCCTTTTACATTTTTTGGGAAAAACTGAGAACCAAGTTTTTTTTAGTAGTGGTAAAATATATGCAATAGAAAATTTACCATTTTAACCATTTTTTAAATGTGCAGTTCAGTGACATTAAGTACATTTACAGTGCTGTTTGTTGCCACTATCTATTTCCAGAACTTTTTCATGATCCCAAACAAAAACTCTGCCTATTAAGCGATAACTCCCCGTTCTCCCCTCCCACTAGCCGCTGGCAACCTCTATTCTACTTTCAGTTTCTCGGAATTTACCTATTCTGAGTATCTCGTGTAAGTGGAATAATAGAATATCTACCCTTTTGTGTGAGACTTCTTTCACTTAGCATCTTTTTAAGGCTCATCTGTGTTATAGCATGTATAAGATCTTCATTTCCCTTTGTACCTGAATAATATTCCATTGTCTGTATATACCATGTTCTGTTTACTCATTCATTTGTTGATGGACACGAACAGTTTTTTCCACTTTCGAGTTACTGTGAATAATGCTGCTATGAACATTGTTATCCAGATATATATTTCTTTCAGTCTCTCTTTTCAGTTATTTTGGATATAAACTAAAGAGTAGAATTGCTAGATTATATGGTGATTCTGTGGTCAACTTTTTGAGGAAACAACAAAATGTTTTCCATAGTGGCTATATCATTTTACATTCCCACCAGCAATGCAGGAGAGTTCTCATTTCTCCACAACCTCACCAACACTTGTTATCCCCCACCCCCTTTTTTAAAAATAGTAGCCATCCTAGGGGCTCCTGGGTGGCTCAGTGGGTTAAAGCTTCTGCCTTTGGCTCGGGTCATGATCTCAGGGTCCTGGGATCGAGCCCCCCATGGGGGCTCTCTGCTCAGCAGGGAGCCTGCTTCCCCCTTCTCTCGCTCTGCCTGCCTCTCTGCCTATTTGTGATCTCTGTCTGTCAAATAAATAAATAAATAATTTTTTAAAAAAATAATAGCCATCCTAATAGATGTGAAATGGTTTTGATTTCCATTTCCTTAATGGCCAATAATAGTGTTGAACATCTATTCATGTATTTAATGGCCATCTGTATATTTTCTTTGGAGAAATAGCTGGTCAAATCCTATGACCAGTTTTTAATGGGTCGTTTGGTATTTTGTTGTTGAGTTTTAGGAATTCTTTATATATTCTAGATACTAATCACTTATCAGATATCTGACGTGCAAATATTTTCTCCCATTCTGTGTATTCTTTTTACTCTCTTGATAGTATTCTTTGATGCACAAAAGTTTCACATTTTGTTGAAGTCCTGCTTTTCTTTTATTTGTTGTGCTTTAGTGTTAAAAAATACAAGGTTATAAAGGCATTTACCTATGTTTTCTTCTAAGAATTTTATTGTAGCTCATAAATTTAGGTCTTTGATTCATATTGAATTAATTTTTTTCATATTGAGTTAATTTTTATATATGGTCTAATAAGTAAGTAAGGGTCTAATTTCATTCTTTTGCACATGGATATCCAATTTTCCCAGCACGTTTTGTTGGAAATATTTTCCTTTCTCCATTGAATGGTCTTAGCATCCTTGTCAAAAATAGACCATATATGGGGGCACCTGGGTGGCTCAGTCAGTTAAGTGTCTGCCTTTGGCTCGGGTCATGATCCTAGGGTCCTAGGATTGGGGCCTCTAATCCCATCAGGCTCCCTGCTCAGTGAGGAGTCTGCTTTTCCCTCTCCCTCTATCCCTCCCGCCCCGCCTTGCACTCGTGCTCTGTCACTTGCTCTGCTCTCTCTCAAATAAATAAATCTTTTTTTTAAAAAATTGACCATACCTGGAATTAAGCCCCACATTGGTCTTCCTGCTCAGCAGGGAGCCTGATTTTCCCCTCTCTCTCTGCCTGCCTCTCTGCTTACTTGTGATTACTGTCTGTCAAATAAATAAATAAAATCTTTTAAAAAAAGATTGACCATATATGTCAGGGTTTATTTCTTAGGAGTTATCTTGTCAATTTCATTAGTATATGTGTGTTTCCTTTTGCAGGTACCACATTGTATTGATTACTATAGCCTTGTAGTAAGTTTTGAAATCAGGAAGTGTGAGTTTTCCAACTTCATTCTTTTTCAAGATTATTTTGGCCTTTCAGGCTATGGAATATGAGATTCCATATGAATTTTAGGATGAGTTTTTCTTTAAAAAGCAATACTGAGATTTTGATAAGGATGCACTGAATTTGTAAATCATTTGGGTAGTATTGTCACTTAAACATTGTTAAGTCGTTCATCCATGAACATGGGATGTCTTTCTGTTTATTTAGATCTTGGAGCTTGAGCACAGGACCCTGAGATCATGACCTTAGCCAAAATCAAGAGTCGGTTGCTAAACCCAACTGAACCACCCCAGGCATCCCTTGGTTAAATTTATGCTTAAGTATTTTATTAGTTTTGATGCTATTATAAATGGAATTTTTTTTTTAATTTCTTTGAGGATTAGTTGTTACAAGTATATAGAAATACAGCTCATTGCTGAATTCATTTATTAGCTCTAATAATTTTTCGTGGATTCTTTAGGAATTCTTTAGAAAAATGATTTTTCTCTATATAAGATCATGTCATTTGTGAACAGAGATAATTTTATTTTTTCCATTACAACTTGGGTACCTTCTTCTCCCCCCAATTCTTGCCAAATTATTCTGGCTAGAATTTCTGGTACTTACGTTGAATAGAAGTGATGAAAACAGGCATACTTGTCCTATTCCTGATCTCAGGGATAAAGCTTCCAGTCTTGCACCATTGAGTAAGATATTAATTCTGGGTTTTTCATATACAATCTTTATCATGTGAGGAAATTCACTTCTACTTCTATTTTATTGAGTGTTTTTATTATGAAAGTGTATTGAATTTTGTCAGATGCTCCTCCTGCATCAATCGAAATGACGATTGGGTTTTTACCCCTCTGTTTTGTTAAGGTAGCATATTACACTGATTAATTTTTGTATGTTGATCCATCCTTGCATTCTAAACAAATCCCACAGGGCCATGACATACAGTCCTTTTAATATGCTGTTAGAATTTTGTTTGCTAGTATTTTTGTGGAGAACTTTTTGCTTTGATATTCATAAGAGATATTGGTCTGCAGTTTTCTTGTAGTGTCTCTATTACCTGACCTTAGTATAAGGGTAACGCCGGCTTCATAGAACGACTTAGGAAGTATTCCTTCATATTCAACTTTTTGGAAGAGTTAAAGAAGGATTGGTGTTATTTCTTTAAATGTTTGGTAGAATTTAACAGTGAAACCATCTGGCCCTGGGCTTTTCTTTCTTGGTATCTTTTTGATTACTGAGTTCAACCTCTGTTAAAGGTCTATTCAGATTTTTGTTTCTTCCTGAGTCCGTTTTGGCATTTTGTAAATTTCTAAGAAGTTGTCCCTGTCCATCTAGGTTATTTGTTAGTAGTCCATAGTATTTTCTTGTAATTCTTTTTATTTCTGTAAAATTGATAATAACATCCCCACTTCCGTTTCTGATTTTACTAATTTGAAGCTTCTTTTTTTTCTTAACCTAGCTAAAAGTTGTCAATTTTGTAGATCTTTTCAAAGAACCAACTTTTGGTTTCATTGATTTTTTTTTTCTTGTTACTTTTCTACTCTCTGATTTATTTATCTCCATTCTAACCTTTAGTCTTTCCTTCTGCTGGTTCATTCCAGTTCCTTAAATTGGACAGTCATGTTATTGATTGAAATCTTACTTCTTTTTGAAGGCATGTATTTTATAGCTATAAATTCTCCTCTTAGTACTGATTTCATTACAGCCTATAAATTTTGGTGTGTTGTGTTTTAGTTTTCATTAATCTCAAGGTATTCCTAATTTCACTTGGGATTTTTTTTCTTTGATCTATTAGTTGTTTAAAATTGTGTTGTTTAATTTTCACATATTTGTGAATTTTTCAGTTTTCTTTCTGTTACATATTTCTTGTTCCATTCCATTCTATTAAGAAAAGATGCTCACTCACTGTTTTTTGTTTTCCTTCCTCAGCGGGTATTTCTATGGGACTTGGATGAAACCATCATCATCTTTCACTCTCTTCTTACTGGATCCTATGCCCAGAAGTATGGAAAGGTAATTTGAGTCTTTCTTCCTTTGTTGTAGTGTCCTCCTCCTGACTATATGGACAGGTAACCAAAATCACTTTCTCTGCTACCTGTATCTTACCCTGTTGGCCTTTCTTTCACTTTCCATGTAAAACTTCACCTGATGGCTTGTACCAGACAGGCAACATGGTCAGGCAGTATTAATAAAGCTGGAGACTAGACCTAGGACCAGTGCTATATAAGCTTAAGTTGTTCAAGACTACTGTTTTATAAAGACTAAATATGGGAATGAAGCTCAAAACAGAATGGAGTCTTAGGATTATATATTCCAAAGACATATCCGTTAACCTTAAGTCACTTTTAACAGCCCAAACTGAGCGTTTTATTTAGCTGAGTATATGCCAGATATGTAAATTTAAAATATATATAAAGTACAAAATATTTTTCTTACATAGATTACATACCTCCTTAAACTAAATATATACCAAGCAGAATTTAATTTATTTAGTCATCAATATAAACAGAGTTTTGGGAGGGGGACGTTGTTTGTTTGTTTGTTTTAGATTGATTTATTTATTTGAGAGAGAGAGTGAGAAAGAGCACACACGCACGGGGTTGTGGAGGGAGGAAAGAAAGAGGAAAATCCAAGCAAACTTCACACCAGGAGTTGGGCGTTTAACCAACTGCACCATCCAGGTACCCCTAAACATCAGCTTTAATAGAGGGATAAGCTATGTATTTCTACACTAAATTATCTCCAGGCTTCTATTTTTTTGTTTCTACGAATAAATTTTATAAAAATATCTGCTTCCTTTGCTTTCTTACTATTCCCATTTATTTCTTATTATCATTAATGTTTCTGTTAGAAGTGCTTTCCACAGGCTTTTAGTATCCAGGCTGGTAAGCTGACATTAGCTCATACGCTGTATAAGCTGATTATAAAAGTATATAAAATAAGAGCATACAGAAGCCTAGATAGTTATTGAACAAACAAAATGTTTGTGAACATTTTGTGAAGTGAAGACCTCATGGTTCACTTTAAAGCTAAATGCATTGGTTTTCCTACAAATATTTTGACTTTAAAGCCTTCTTCCTTTATTTCCTGACTGTTGAGATTGTCAGATAACTGACTTCCAGTATTTATACTCGGGGGGGGGGGGGGGGGGGGGGGCGGGGGGGCTGAAGGGAGATAATAGGTATTACATTAGTAATATTTTAGCAATAGTTAGCATTTCTTACAAAACAGGGAATTTCCACTCAAAATGGTTTTTTTTAAGTGAGTTTAGTTTTCTAAAAACTGACTTCAGAAATTAACTTTGCATAATCCCAGATTCCTCTCACTGTGAATGAAATTGCGTGAGTAATAGTTAGAAGCACTTTTGCAGGCCTGTGTTGTTGTGGCCTTGACCCAGAATAACTCCAAAATACCTGAAGATTAGAACCAGTGCTGTTGGTACCAAATTAAACAAATTTTTCTCTTACTGTCTTCTAGGATCCAACAGTAGTGATTGGCTCAGGTTTAACAATGGAAGAGATGATTTTTGAGGTGGCTGATACACATCTGTTTTTCAATGACTTAGAGGTAAGCATTTTAAAGTGTTCTGTGCTTCAGTTAAACATTTTGTTTGTTCAATAACTATCTAGCCTCTGCTTATGTATTGAGAGGAAATGTGGTGAGAAGGGGTGGTTGTGGAGAAGCCACTTGGCCACTTAGGCTTTTATAGGCTTAGAAGAACAGTACCTTAGCTTGGTCATCAGTCTTGGTACTGGCCCTCAATTTTATTGGTTCAAAAATTTGATTTTTGTTAGCCTCTTTGGAAGTGATCTAGCTCTAGAGGAAATGCCAGCCCTTCACACAAAACAGTGAAATATAAACCAACATTCCTATTTATTCATCTGTCTTAAGTAACAAATAATAAGGTGGGTTTTACTCTGTACTCTTAATTATATCTTGACTATCTTTTGACTTTACCTTCTTAAAATATAATCTCTTGATCTATCAGATCTATAAATGGCTATTCTGACTCATTATACTTTATGTATGCTTATTATCCATGTATAGGTTAACCTTGATGTCCAGAATCATTTTATAGTTAGATGCAAGGAAAACCAGGGACACGAAGAATTTCTTGGTGAAGTTTTTTGGCTTTGACATTTGAGTTCACCTTTGAGGTGACCGTGGTATAGTGGCAAGAGCACAAGACTGGGAAGTCAAAAGACCAGAGTGTGAGTTCCAGGTTAGGAAAATTATCTCCCCATTCTGGGCCTCAGTTAAGCAGTTATCCTACACAAGAAACTAGTAACAATTGTTCTCTCTGGAGAAGGGGATATGTTGCTGGGACACAGAGGTGGGAAGGAGCGGACTTTTCACTTCATGCCCTTCTGAGTTTCAGACTGTGTACTACTTACGTAACCTCGTTTTTTAAAAACAGTGAAAATTGTAAGTTAAAAAACAAAATAGTGGGGTGCCTGGGTGGCTCAGTCAGAAGAACACGTGACTCTTGACCTCAGGGTTGTGAGTTCCAGTCCCACATGGGGTATAAAGATTACTTAAAATAAATATAATTAATTAATTAAAAATAAGATAACATTTTATAAACACAAAATAATCCTATTTCTTTTCAAATGTAGTCTAGTTTTACTCAATGAACAGTTCTCCAACAAATTGAATTACCAGGGCTCTAAACTCTTTGTCTAACCTCCACAATGCTTTAATCTTCCTCAACTTCACATGTTGACATGTTAGGACAGCATAGTTTTACTCATCAAACATTTATTGAAAACCTATTTTGTGCCAATAATTATTGCCAAATTGTATTTGTAATGATTTTCTAGACATAGACCTCACTCAGGACTGAAAGTTCTGTGAAGAATTTGACCTGAATGTGTTCCTGCCCCCCAGGTCAGTGGTTCTCAACTTTAGGGGGCATAAGAATCACCTGGGGAGCTTGTTAAAAATGAAGATTCTAGGACTTCACACCCAGAAATTCTGATTGAAGTAGGTCTGGGGTGGACCCAAGAATATGCATTTTTAAAAAACTTCCCCCAGGGGATTCTGATACAGGTGGACATAACAATATTGCCTTAGGTGGTATCAGAGGAGTGAATCTCTCAGTGTTAGGCAGTGGGTGGCATTTTATGTCCATAGTAGCTCAGGCTTGGTGGAGAGAACCTTGGATTCAAATTAGAAGGCCCAGGCTTTTTCTAGTTCTTTTTTATCACTCACTAGTTTATAAATGCGGGTCATTCGTTTCACCTCACTTTTTGGAACATGAGGAGATTAACTTAGGTGACCACTTCTAATTCCTAAGTTTGGATTTACAGATTTCTGTTACAGTCATTCTCCGTTTTGATACCATACTCTACCAGCATCTGTTTCATCTGCAAAAACGTATTGGATACATGCTACATTAAGAGCGAGCACATGCTACACAAGGACTAGACTGGAGGGGTACAGAGAAGCTGTAGGATACAGATTGTGCCACAGGAAGGCCACAGTGTATAACAGAACTTCACAGTCTGGCGTAGGACATTGACATCCCTGACAGTGGAAAGAGCTTGTGTTTTTACCCATGAGCTGTTGTGTTATACCCATGACTACTGAGAGAAGAGCATACTTGAGAGTTGGGCTGGGTAAGGAAGATTTCATGAAGACCATGGGACCTGACTTAGGCCTTAAAAGAAGTTGGACAGCAGGGGGGTGAGAGTGGTCCTCCACACACAAGAGAGACTGTAAGGTATTTCATCATCTGCCATTGTTTGTGGTCTTTTTACAATATGTCATGGTGGTGGTGGCACTTACGCTCCCTGGACTGAAATAGCTTTTGGTTTTGTCTTTCAACAGGAGTGTGACCAGGTGCACGTGGAAGATGTGGCTTCTGATGACAATGGCCAGGACTTGAGGTGATAGAAGCAGTGATGTCTTAAACTTAAGTATATACCTGTTAGGCACGAGACACTGTCTAGGTTCAGAGGAAAACAAAGACGAGTAAGACATGGCCCTAAAAGATCTCGCAGTGCTAGTGGAGACCGAGAGGTAATGATGGACTGCCATGTGTGGAGGTGCCTGTAGAGAATGTGACAGAGCACAGAAAAGGAAGTAATTTTGGTGGCTATGGTTGCCAGCATTGGAGGGGCCTTCTCAGTGCAGTAGAATTTGAGTATGGCCTTGAAGAATGGGTAGCAATGATGGAATAAGGGAAAAAGGCTTCAAAGTAAAGGATACACTAGTTTCTCTTTGCCCAGATTTTCAGTCAGGAGGAGTGTGCTTCCAGACTGTCAGTTTTAGATACAAATAAGCATGGGGCATTTTACCAGGGAAACTAACTGTGGGGTCTATTGGTGTCAGGAGTAACCCTATCAGAGACAGCCTTAAACATTGTGTCAGTGAACACTATACCACGGGGATCTCGATGGCAAAATGCTTGCTTTGTGTCCTCATTTCTCTCTTGACTACTGTCTTTTTACCCAGTAGTCTTACTGAATAATTCAAAAATGTATCTAGCTTCTATTTAAAGGCTTATAGAAAAAAAGACTGTCACAGTTTTTTCATGTTGATTTGTTTTCATGTTTGTCCCTTTCATAGGTTCTTCCCTGTGTCTACCCTAAAATTGTTTCCTCCATGAATTCTCAAACATAGAGCAGAACTGGAAGGATCTAATCCTATAGGGCTGAGAAGGATTACAAAGTCCCACATGAGAAGCAGCGTCCAGTCATGCACGTGGCTCACATGGCCATGAAGTGCACTGTACTAATGAGATTTTACTGGACCTTTTAGAAAAGTGCCTGGTCTGAAGCAGTTTATGATCCACTCTGAAGCCCAGAGTTTTTTTCCTCTTATACATGAGGCTAACCAGTAATTACCTAAATGTCTTGACAGTTTTATTTTCTTAAAAGTAGAAACTCATACTTACTGAACTCAGTTTTGACTTTTGATTGAACCAAGTTGTCTCTAATTCTGTTGGTCATTTTTTAAAAAAAATCTTTACTTAAGAAGCGTTCACCTCTCCCAGCCTGTTTAACTATATTACTTATTTCTATGGCGGTGTAACAGATTACCCCCCAAACTTAGTAGCTTAAGGCAATAAACATTCATCATATCGTAATTTCTATAGGATAGGAACTTAAAAGTGACTTAGCGAGACAGTTTTGAATTAGGGTCTCTGAGATGAAAAATCAAGATACTGGCTGGAGCTTTAATCATCTGAAGGCTTGATGGGAGCTGGAGGACCTGCTTGCAGCCTCTCACACGTGGCGATAACAGGACACCTCAGTTCCTCACTCTGCATGCCTCTCCGGGGGGGGCAGCTCAAGTGTTCTCATGACCGCTGACTTCTCTCAGAGCAAGTGCTCCGAGAGAGCAAGAGAATCCTGTCTCTGCGGTCTGACACCATCACTTCCACCACATCCTGCTTACACTGAAATGCAGTCCATACCCATAGGGAGAGGAATTAGAAGAGAGGAGTTATTAAAGAATTTGTGGACATTTTAAAGCCATCACTTTGACCCATGAAATTAATAAACCAGCTAACGTATGTCTGAAGAACATCTCCATTACACCTTGCAATTATTAATATTTGTGGTTATTTCCTTCCCATTATTTCTTCACACATTTCTCCACATTACATAGTTTCCGCGTGTGTGTGTGCGCGCGCACGCATGCGTGCACGCACCTGTGTGTCTGTGTCTGTGTACACAAAAATGTTATATTCTGGGTTTTGGGTTTTTTGTTTTTTGGGTTTTTTTAAAGATATTCTATCACTGGGGCTCCTAGGTGGCTGAATGGGTTAAGCCTCTGCCTTCAGCTCAGGTCATGATCTCAGGATCCTCAGATTAAGCCCTGCTTCGGGCTCTCTGCTCAGCAAGGAGTCTGCTTTCCTCTCTCTCTCTGCCTGCTTCTCTGCCTACTTGTGATCGATCTCTCTCTCTCTGTAAAAAAAAAAAAAAAAAAAAAAAATACACACAATTTATTTAAAAAAAAAAAAAAAGATACTCTATCATTAATGAAAAGATGCTCTATTCCCTAACCACTCTTTCCCCCTCTCTCCCTCCTTTCTTTGATGGCAGTAATGAGGGTGAGGTAGACAACTAATGGAAGATAGATTCTGACACACAGAGATTAAGAGAGAGGGTTCTCAAAGCCTTTAGACTTTGGGGCGCCTGGGTGGCTCAGTTGATTGGACGACTGTCTTCAACTCAGGTCATGATCCTGGAGTCCCGGGATCCAGTCCCTCATCGGTCTCCCTGCTCAGCGGGGAGTCTGCTTCTCCCTGGGACCCTCTACTTCTCGTGCTCTCTCTCTCTTCCTCAAATAAGTAAAATTAAAAAAAAAAAAAAAAAAGGCCTTTAGACTTGATGTCAGATGCCAGGAATAGGACAGAGAATCCCAGGTGGGATCCAGCCCAAAACCCTGTACAGTTAAGATATTAATTTTCATCATCCTCTCTCTCTCTGCAGCAACTATAGTTTCTCAACAGATGGTTTCAGTGGCTCAGGAGGCGGTAGCAGCCATGGTTCCTCTGTGGGTGTCCAGGGAGGTGTGGACTGGATGAGAAAACTGGCTTTCCGCTACCGAAAAGTGAGAGAAATCTACGATAAGCATAAAAGCAACGTGGGTGGTAAGTGTGTCATACAACAAGTCTGATATTCTGTTTCCCTCTTATTTCCTGTGTTCTTTTCTAGGGATTCCTCAGAACTCCCTAACAACTGCTTAGGAATTGGGGCCACAATCACATTTTAACTTTGTATTTAAAAAAATGAGGTTTGACTGAAACTTTCTGAGGAGGAAACTCTGCATTTCTCATGGACTTCTCTTAGCAAAGCTTTGCAGAGTTCTCTTGTTCTTTTTAGATAAATACCTTTTTAAAGAAGTGTGTTTCAAAGATTATATCTGATTACGTATGTTTTATTCTGAAGTCACAGCTATTGTCAATACTAGTTAATAGGTTGCCATGTTTTTTGACTGATTTATGTAACTATCAAAACAAGTCAGGCAGAACAAGTGGCTAGATTTATAAAGGATGGAAAACTCAGTCCAGAATTAAAGGTTGGCAGTAGCCATGTGTTGGACCTTGGAAATCCTTCCCAGAAATAACTCAAATATCAGGTGTTACTTTACCTAAAATTATTTTACTTAAGATTAATAAATTAGCCATAGACTGTTCAAATTAGAAGAGACATTAGAAATCTAATCTGAGGGGCACCTGAGTGGCTCAGTCAGTTAAGCGTCTGCCTTCAGCTCACGTCATGATTTCAGGGTCCTGGGATCGAGCCCCACATCGGGCTCCCTGCTCAGCAGGAAGCCTGCTTCTCCCTCTCCTACTCCTCCTGCTTGTATTACCTCTCTTGCTAACTCTCTCTGCATCAAATAAATAAATAAAATCTTTTAAAAAGAGAAAGAAAAAAGCAAATTCATTATTAAAAAATATAGATATAATCAGAATCCCTCATTTTGAATTCGAGAAAGCACATTTATCATGAGGCTGCTCAGGACAGCAAACCCACGGTCACAGCTGGAACCCAATCCCCTAACTCTTGGTCCAGTGCACTTTACGTTCATGCAGCACCCCCCCCCCCTTTTTCTAAGTTTGAAAGATGTTTGGTTTTTTGTTTGTTTGTTTGTTTGTTTATTTTTAAAAGTAAGCTCTGTGCCCAATAGGAGGCTTGAACTCATGGCCGGAGGTCAAGAGTTGAGTGCTTACTGACAGGCACCCAAACGCCCTGATGCAGTTCCTTTTTTAGTGATGTACCTAAATGAGAAAAAAATTTTAAACTGTGAACCATCACCCTTAAAACATGAAGTTTCAGGGATTCAATAAACTGTCTAGAGGTATATTACCCCAGATCCTGCTACCGCACTATGCTGCCTCACATTGTGCTACAGAAAGTGAAAATAGGGCCTCAAAGGTAATTTGGTTAATTGCTGTTAGAGCCCCCAGTACCAGATAAAAAGCACAGGCCTCGGGACTTTGGGAATTTAATTTGCTTTTTTTAGAGTGCCCTTTTTATGGCCTATTTTTTTCTCATGATTCAGAGCCAGCACTTTATTTTGGCAACTCCATCTTTTTACTCTACTCTCTCCACACATTAGCCTTTCTTTTGTTTTCGTATACAGCCCAGTGTCTGATCCTGTTTCTGTTCACTGGGTGCCAGGACCTGATTTCCTGAGGAAGGTGATATAGCCCTCTGTGAGAATCCCCTGAGCCTGCCCTGGGGAACATATTGAAAGTAATGTCCACCTGTATTTTGTAAAATAGGAATTAACAGGGGCACCTGGGTGGCTCAGTGGGTTAAAGCCTCTGCCTTTGGCTCATGTCAGGATTCCAGGGTTTTGGGATCGAGCCCCACATCAGGCTCTCTGCTCAGCGGGGAGCCTGCTTCCCTTCCTCTCTCTCTGCCTGCCTCTCTGCCTACTTGTGATCTCCACCTGTCAAATAAATAAATAAAATCTTCTAAAAAAATTAAAAAGGAATTAACAGAAGTGCCACATCATATTGTTAGTTAAGTGTGTGACATGTGTACTTACATGTAGGCCACACATGACCTAAGGGTGCTGGTTTTGTTGTTTTATCAGAGACCGTGAGAGTCATGTAATTCTAGGCTTGCATTGTGAAACCATCAATCTGTAAACAAATTATATACTGTTATCCTCACAGAAATGCCTCCTGTTTTTGTGAAATATTTGTAATAGAATACACAGTTTCTCTTTTACCTTCACTACAGAAAATACAGGGTCAGATTTACGGTTTCAATATTATAATTCAAATGGCTGATAACATGCTGCCATCAGATGAATTCTGTTTTGTTTTATGCTTAATTGTCTGATCTTAAGCAGTGTTTTAGTCTCTTCTTAGCTGGAGTTGTTTCAGAAGTAAGTACAATACAAATAAATGACGTTCATGAAGTTGGTCATTCAGCCTGGAATCTCAGGCTGATGCGCTGTGCAGGGGTGAGAACCGCACCGTCACTGTGGGAGCAGGGTATGGCAGAACAAAGACTTCGGAGGCCAAAAGCCACTAACTTGCTATATGACCTTAGGCAGCCCCCCTTCCCTCCCTGCACTTCGGTTTCTTTAGAGAGATTGGAAATGCTGCAGACTCTTCCAACTGTAACCCTCATTTCTCCCTCCTTGATTCTTGCTTGATGTCACATCTAAAACAGTGCAGCTCGAAGTATGGTCCACCCATCTGCCAGTCATGTGACTGGCTCTTGATGAAAGAGTCAGCTTTGGCAGAATGTCATCACAGTGTTTCTTTCAGCTGATTTTGTGGTGGTGGTTGTGGTCCCCCCTCACCCCCCGCCCAGCAGAACATTCTGAGGAGGAAAGTCAAAAAGGTATCTTAATTAAGGAGGCTACTCCAGAGTTTTACCAAGAAGAGAAACCTGTTAGCTCATTGGAATATTTCAGTGACTCACAGTATTTCTAAATTGAATTTAGAAGTTGCTTCCTCAGTGTCAGCAAGGATATACTGTCAGATGATAAATGTGTCTGCTTTTATTCCCAAAGGCCTGCTCAGTCCCCAGAGAAAGGAAGCACTGCAGAGACTAAGAGCAGAAATTGAAGTTTTAACAGATTCCTGGTTAGGAACTGCGTTAAAGTCCTTACTTCTCATCCAGTCCAGGTATGGAAACGGTTCTCTTAGTTCTCATCCTCTCCTAGATGCATCTCTCCGACCCCAGTCCAGGATAGGCCACTCCCTAACACTGGTTTCGGATAGGGGTGAGAGGAGTCGAAAAGATGCAGGCAGACACTTGGGTTAGGCGGGAGGCAAGGTCATTCCGCGCTGACAGCACATGTTCAGATCTTCAGAGAATATTTATATTTGAAAACCTTTTTTCTTTCCCCTTACTTTTTGCTCACAGAATTAAAGTTTGGTAACCGATGATCTCCAGCCCAGGAATGGGCCTGGTCAAATCAGAGAATCCCTGTAGGAGACACATCTCATATCCTAAGTACAGGAAGCTCCAAAGAAATGTATCAGAGCCCCTTCAGGAAGGCAGGATTCAGAAGAAAAGGAAAATTTAAGCAGTTTAAGATTTCTGCTTAAAGCTTAGAATGGGAAATAAATATAGTCAAATACAGTCTACTATAGTACCCTTTTTGCTCCCTCCCTCAAAGCAGGAATTCCAGATACAGCCTAGTAGAGCAAACGGTAAAACTGACACCAAGGGGTGGATACCCGCGAAGGTAAAGGTCATGTGAAATTAATGTATATTCTGGAATCTATGTTGCCATTGTGTGAAAGGCAAAGAGGATTTAAATCATACCTTATTAAAGGGCTGAGTTGCATTCTGATGAAATAGTGCTGTGACTGAGTCTTCGTTACTGGTTTTCTAGAGTGTGCAATCAGTGACATGGGTTGGTGGTTTATTTGTAACAAGTGCAGTGAGCTAGAATGGTCAGAAGGGAAATGGGACAAGAATCAAGTTGTTGGCTCAGTGCCCATTAAATATATAGAATCTCTGTCCTTTAATATGGGAAATTAAAAAACCTGAGGTAATTAGAGCAATAACCAAACATAGCACTGAACAAGTATCAGGCCCTTTGCAGTTAGTTTTTATTAATTAGATTCTAAAGAGGTTAGTTTTTAATAATTAGATTCTAAAGAATTCTTGCTCTCATATGAGTTTAGTTTCACTTTTTCCTTTTCTTTTTGTTTTTTCTCCCTTCTAGAAAGAATTGTGTGAATGTGCTGATCACTACGACGCAGCTGGTTCCAGCTCTGGCCAAGGTTCTCCTGTATGGGCTAGGAGAAATATTTCCTATTGAAAACATCTATAGTGCTACCAAAATTGGTATGGTTTCAGTTCTGTTTCTTGTCATGTGCCTTACATAATACTTCTTAATTATGATGTACTTAATTACTTTTCAATCCCTTAATTAGGCACTTTATGTATATCTCTCTAATATTCACAGCAGTCTTTTCCTAATATTAGTGGTGGGCCAGTTTAGGCTTAACAGTTGTGTAGCTTCCTCAAGGCTCCACAGCTAGTAAGTTACATAAACCGGATTCAAATCCAGGTTTGTAGGACTTAAAGTTTATCATATTCTTTCCATTTATAATAATTGAAAGGACATAATATGTAGCTTGGAAATCTACTTTTGCCTCATCCCAGATTTATTTTTATCTTCCAGAGAGAGTGGTACAGTATAGTCTAATAGAAAAAGCACTAGATTAAAAATCAAAGACTAAGCTGTACACTTAAAACTGTTTAAATTCCTCACACCCATTCAGATGGCTGCCGTCAAAAAAAGAAAAATCGGGGTACCTGGGTGGCTCAGTCAGTTAAGCATCTGCCTTCAGCTCATGTGATGATCCCAGGGTTTTGGGATCGAGCCCTGAGTTGGGCTTCCTGCTCAGTGGGCAGCCTGCTTCTCCCTCTCCCTCTGCCGCTTGCCCCCCCTTGCTTATGCTCTTTCATTCTCTCTCTGTCAAATAAATAAGTAAAATGGGAAAAAAAAAGATGGGGGAGTTACCTGCCTGACTCAGTCAGTGGAGCATGCAACTCTTGATTTCGGGTTCATGAGTTCAAACCCCACATTGGGTGTAGAGTTTACTTTAAAATAAAGTTTAAAAAAAATAAGAAAAAGAATAACAAGTGTTGACAAGGATGTGGATAAATTGGAGCCCTTCTGCCTTGTTGGTGGGAATATAAAGTGGTAGGACTACTGTGGAAAACAGTATGGTGATCCCTCAAAAAATTTAAAAAAGAAATATGACCAGCAATCCCACTTTTGGGTATATATCCAAAAGGATTGAAAGCAGGATCTCAAAAAAACATTTGCACTCCCATGTTCATAGTAGCGGTATTCACAATAGCCAAGAGGTGGAAGCAACTCAGATGTCCATCAAATGAATGGATAAACAAGATATGGTATATACATACAGTGGGATTTCATTGTGCCATAAGAGGGAAGAAAATACTGTCGTATACAACCACGTGTCAGCCTTGAAGACATGATGCTAATGAAGTAAGACAGTCACAAAAAGGCAAATACTGTGAGTTTCTTAGTCAGACTCATAGAAACAATGTAGAATGGTGATTAACAGAGGCTTAGAGGAAAGGGAGATAGGGAATTGTCGTTTAATGGGTATAGAATTTTAGCTTTGTACCATGGAACGTTTTAGAATAATGTGAGTATACTTAACACTGCTGAAATGTACATTTAAAAATGGTTAAGACGGCAGATTTTACGGTTTTTAGTACAGCTTTTTGGAAAGAAAAACAGTAATAAAGACTAGAATTCGGGGCGCCTGGGTGGCTGAGTCAGTTAAGCATCTGCCTTCAGCTCAGGTCCTGATGCCAGGATCCTGTGATCGAGGCCCACGTGGAGCCCCACATCGGGCCTGCTTCTCCCTCTCACTTTGCCCCTCCCCCTGCTTGTGCTGTCTCTCACCTTCTCTCATGAATAATAACATCTTTGAATAAATAACATCTTTAAGTAAATAACATCTTTAAATAAATAACATCTTTAAAAAAGAAAAAAAGAACTAGAATTCAAGTCCTGTCTCCCCCACTTACTGGTTCTTACCTTGGGCAAATTACTTTATCTCCTGACCCTCAGGTTTCTCATATAAAATGAGAAACTTCCAGAGAGGTTGTGAAACTCAAATGGGACTGTGTATATGAAGGTACTATTTAACCCCTAAAAATGTATTCAGTACCAAGTATGGGTAAGAGTAGGTACTCAATAAATATTTGCTGAAATAATTAATTAATTAATTGGCACCAGGTTTATACAAAACCAACTTATTCCACTAAAAAGGCAGCAGAGTGTGTCACTCTGCTTCTTGTGTGCCACACATGGTCAGAAAAAGAGGACTCTGGCAGCCTTCTCATCATCTCTCCAAACTCTTACAGTTCCTGCTTCCCTGTTGTTACCAAAGGAGAGGGTCCTGGAGTTTGAAGATGAGCTGTGGTTATTCATTATTTTTTTTAATCTACTATATACCTGTTGATCAGCTTTCTCCATAAAAAGTAGGTCTAATTTTATATGTTTATACACACACACACACATATACACACGTGTGTGCACTCATACCCCAGGACCTATGGAGGCAATAAGCCCATCAGGTCCTGTTGACATTTTTTTTCTTCATTCATTCACCAAGTATTTATTTGTCACCTTTATCTGCAAGACATTTTTCTAGGTACTGGGGATGTAGCAGTGATCAAAAAAGACAAAAATCCTTGCTCCTAGTGGGAAGAAGTAGTCAGTAAACAAGTAAGTTAAGGAAAACAAACCACATACATCAGATGGTGGTAAGTGCTATAGCTAAAGATCAGTTAGGAAAAGAAGGCCGTGTTTCAATTAGGGTAGTTAGGTGTGTCTCAAGGAAAAGCTTTCTCTCTAGCCCTTTCTTTCCCTGCTTCCTTCCTTCCTTCCTTCCTTCCTTCCTTCATTCCTTCATTCCTTCCTTTTTTTGAAAAGTTAAGCAGAGACCTAACAGAAGTGAAGGAGTTAGCCATTAGCCTTTACCTGGAGAAAGAGCATGCCGAGGAGAGAGAACAGCCCGTGGAAGAGGTTGGAGACGTGTTCAGGGAAGAGCAGGGAAGGAAGAATGTTGGGAAATAAAGTCACGAGAGAGCAAAGGAGAGGGTGGGGAGAGCCTGCAGGGCCCTGTAGATTATTTTAAAGACTTCAACTTTTACTCCAGTGAAATGCTATTTTTAGGTTTTGAGCAGAAGACTAACAAGAAATGACTTTCCCATTAAATAGGATTTAGGAGCTTGAGGAGGACAGCCAAGAGGCAGACTGGGAGGTTATTGTAACAATACAGCATGAGATCCTGGATGGCTTGAAATAAGGTAGTAGTAATGGAGGTGGGGACATAGTCATATATGATGATAGATATGTCTGTGATATATATAGGATATATTATGAAGGCATTATTTTGACAGGCATTGCTAGTAATTTGGATATGGGGTGTGAAAGAAAAAGAAGTTAAGGAAGAGTCCAAGGATTTTGGCCTAAAGCAGCTGAAAGGACGAAGATGCCATTTACTGAGATGGAGAAGGCCGTGGTAAGAAAGATGAAGGGTCTAGTTTTAGATGCTACGTTTGAAACAATTATTAGATAACCACGTGGAGATGTCAGGGAGGCAGTTGGATATCTGAATCTGGAAGTCAAGGGAGAGGTACTGGCTGGAGACGAATAATGGGAAGTCTTCACGTGTGTGCAGTTATTAAAAATGACTGGATAAGTCATAAGAATGAACGCAGACAGAAGAATAGAGGTCTGTGAACTTAGCCCCGAGTCCCTCTAATATTTAAATATTTGGATCTTAAGGTGGAACCAGCAGCAGTGTTAGAAGGAGAGGTATGTGAGGTAGGAAGGAAAATGAGAATGGTGTCTTAGAAGAGGACGAAGGGAGAGGGTTGGACTCCGATTGTGCTAATGGGTCAGATACGATTGCTACATGGAGGCCATTACTAAACTTGACATGCAGTTTGAGCAAAGTGATGGGAGTGACACCTAATTGGAATGGGCTTAAGAGAGACTGGAAAGAGAAGAGCTGGAGATGGTAACCATATGACACTTTAGATCAATTATAAGGAAGGACAAAGAAATGAAGTGTAGTAAGTGGGGGTCATATGGGCTCAAGAGAATTTTTGAATGTAAGAGAAATTTATACAAAGTTTATATGCAAGTGGTAATGATTCACTAGATGAGAAAGGACAATAGCTGTTGCCTCCTGTGTGTCTCACATTGCGAAGGTGCTAGGAATATAGCAGTGACAAAAATCCTCTGTCCTCATGGAACTGACCTTCACTTCCTGGTATGAGGGTAACTGGGTTATCCATATGAGGAGAAAAGCAGAATTGTATTCCTTTGTGCTATTTGCAGAAATAAGTTCCAGATGGGTAAAAAAAACTTAACATGAGAAGCAAAACTTTGATTTTTAGAAAAAAAATACAGAAGAGTATCTATGGCCTTAAGGTAGAAGAGGATCTTATTTAAAAGTCCCAAAAAAACAGTTTTAAAAACAGCAACAACAAAATGATCATTTTAATTGGATGATGCTCTATTTTATATTGAGTGAAAATATAAAGTTGACAAAACAAACCAGACTGGTAGAAGATAACTTGCAACTCTTTTACTTGTTAATTTGTGTACAGAGTCTGTAAAGAACTGTAAATTATGAAGCAGCAAACAGCATTTTAGAAAAGTAGGCAGAAACCTTGGAGCAGTTTGCAGAAGAGGAAAATCAGAACACCAGTAAACATATGGCAAGTTCCTTAACCTCACCAATTAAGGACATCTGTATGTCCTTAAAGTGTGATGCATTTCCTATTTATCAGATTAACAGGAATTTAAGTCTGGCAGTGCCAAAGTTATCAAGGAAATGGGAACATTTAACTTTGCCTATGGGATTAAAAATGGAGATAGCCTTCTTTTTTTAAGATTTTATTTTTTAAATAATCTCTATACCCAACATGGGGCTTGAACCCACAACCCCAAGATCAGGAGTTGCATGCTCTACCATCTGAGCCAGCGATGCGCCCCTGGATATAGTCCTTTTTGGAGAATAGTTTGACAGTGTGTAGTGGTTTGAGATGTGCATAACCCTATGATCAAGTAACTCCACTTTTAGATAAATGTACTTTAGTACAAGGCTCTGCAGACTATAACCCATGTGCCAGATTCTGTCCACTGCCTGTTTTTGTAAAGTTTTATTGAAACATAGCCATGTCAGATCATTTCCATAGCTACTTTCACACTGTAGGAGCGGAGTCCAGTAGTTGCAACAGAGCAAAGCCTGGAATATTTACTGCCTGACTCTTGACACAGAAAGTTGGCCCACCCCTGCCCTTGAGTAATTTTCATGTGCACAAGGAGACGTGTGAGGATTTTTTTGATGCCACATTGTTTATAATAGAATACAATTGGAAACAGCCACTCTGTGAACCTGTCCATGAAAAGAAAATAATCGCTATATCCAAACAGTGGGATGCTATATGACAGTAAAAAGTGAATGAACTAAAAGTACGTACATCCTTAAGGATTAATATGGGAGACGATGTTCAACACAGAAACAGTGCAGGCAGACATGTAAGGTGTGTATCATTTATCTAAAGGTCAGAAGTGTTCACAACCATATAACATATATTGTTTATGGATATATACTCACAGAGAGTATATATCATAACACAGAGTGTTTATGGATATATACTCCCAGAGAAAGAAAGGGTCAACGGGTCCACAGGAAATCAAATCTGTAGTTTCTCATATTCTTTTTTTATCTAAAGCAACTGAAAGTGTTAATAACATTCGACAAAAATGGAGCAGCAGTAGATATACGGGAGTTTATTTTTATTCTCCTTTTTCTGTATGTTGAATTATTTCATTTACAAGGGATTGGGGGAAACCCACCCCCCTTCATGTTTTGCTCTCACAGCCACTGCTTCACTTGGTGTTTCATAAGAACCCAGGGCACGCAATAAGCCTTTCACTCCTGAAAGGTAGAAATTCTGTAGTGCTTGTTATATAGTGAGTTCTGACACCCGAAGGCTCATCAGACTAATGGGAATGATTTTATTCCCTCTGACAATACATGTGTTTATTTGGTAACTATTCTCAATCTCATTTCATCCAGAGCTCATTTGCAAAGCTGTGGGTGGGTACCTTGCACCTTGGTAACTACAATGAGAGACTTGAGGCTTTGCTTGTGAGATGGGAGCAAGGAGAAGAAATATTTGATTTCAGAGTTATGATTCTTTTATGGCCACTCTGTTACCTTGGACATTAAAAAAGAATTCTCCAAATTGTTTCTGAAAGTCTCAGAAGTGTTTTTGATAGGGGAAGCCCAGAAACCCAATATTCTCCAAAGGCTTAGTTGGTCTTGCAGTTAGATTTAGCGGTTTGATGTTTGGTAAAGCTGAGTGATCATTGGCCATATCCTCCTGAATGGAAAGCTCATCTTCAGGATTGTTGGCAGAGTGTAAAATGAACGAAGTTTATTTACCAACGGTACAGGAGTCTTTTTTTTAATGTAGCTACTTCTTCACTGTGAGCTGTTCATAACTCTCTCTGTCTCGTAATCCTTTTAGAGGAGACATTCCTAAATGTGTTTCGTCCTTAACCATTACATGCTGTGACAATGAAAAACTTTCAATGTCCTTGTCCTCTAAATATGAGACATTCCTGGGGCACTTGGGTGGCTCAAGTCGGTTAGGCGTCTACCTTCTGCTCAGGTCATGATCTAGGGATCGAGCCCTGCATCAGGTTCCCTGCTCAGTGTGCAGCCTGCTTCTCCCTCTCCCTGTGTTGCCCCCCCACTTGTGCTCTCTCACGCCTTCGCTCTGTCAGATGATTTAATAAAATGTTTTTTAAGTAAATAAATAAGAAACATTCCTTTTGTTAGGCCTTAGGGGAAAAGTCTAAAATCTGACTGATTTAAGGTTATTTTCCATAGACAGATCATAAAGTAGATTGGGTCTGGCAGAGGTCGTCTTAGTTTATAGGGATGTAATATTTGCCATGGAATTAGACAAACAACTCTTCAACAATTTGAACATAGTAAAAATTTATTAGTTGAACTATTTAATATTTGAATTAGGGATCAAGACATGGACTAGGCATCTGTTGAATCATTTATGAGATTAATATGTATTTATTCTGCAGACATTGACTGCACTGCCTGATTTGATTGTTGGGCATAACAATGCTATTGTAAAATGTTAGCACTGAAAGGGACCCAAATGCACCTGAGCCAAGCTTTTTATGACAAGGGGGAGACTGAAGCCCGAGCGGTCCAGGTGACTCGCTCAGTGGGGTTGAGGTGCCAGTTGGGCTAGGGATTTCAGAAACTTGCGGTTGCTCAGATGTGCCAAGCAGGACTTCTGGGTATGGGTGGATAGGTTCTTGTGGATTATCGTGTTGTTGCAGATTCGTGTTTATATATTTATTACAACGATCTTCCAGCAGATGGCAGTCAAGTGCCTTGAAGAAGAGGCACCTTTTTCTTCTTCACACAGGAACCCCCGTGCTAAGTCACTGGATCTGGCAAGAAGAAAGGATTAGAAGGTTAATGGAGCAGGATGAAGAAGGAAACCAAGTTAGGACCTTGCTTAACTGAAGAAGGTGGCAGAAACAGGGAAATAAAATATAAGATGGTGAAGAAAGAGCAAGAGAAATAATTTCCCTTTTATTTATGTAAATAAAGTATTTTTCCTACAGCAGTATCATCTGTGCAAGTTACCGGTGCATTCCAGATGGGATTTGAATTTTGATACACTGCCATGTTTCTCAGCTGTCTGCAGTGGATTGGAATCACCCTTTCCCAAAGTCAACTTCAGAGATCCACTATCTCAGTTGCAGTTACAGCATTCAATTGATAATATAGATGTGACATTCTAGATATTCTGGTCTGATTTACTGCCATATTCATTGGTACTCTGGGGGCTGTTACCCCCTGTGAAAGACCTAAGACCCAAGCCAGAACGGTTTCTGGAAAATGAAGAATTGGAAGAAAATGGCTGTTTGCCTGTTTCTTATTACTAATACGAAATCAGGACCTTAAGCTTCCACTTTTTTTCCCTACACTAAAACAGTTTCCCTCCGAAATTATCCTTTCATCATGGCAAGATAGCCACAGCCTAGATTGGATCCTGGAGCCTGGAGTATAGCTACTAGCTTGTTCGTGATCTGAGACAAGTAACTAATCCTTTCGATCCCATTTTCATCTTTACAATAGGGAGCTGTACTCCTCTCACTGGATTATTTTGAGAGTTCATTCAAGGAATTACCTTTGTAAGCTATAAAGTAGGGAGGTGGTATCCTAGCTTTCACACTGCCTAGACACCATTGCTTTCCATTTGTAAAAATTCACCACACTAAGGGGCGCCTGGGTGACTGGCAGTTAAGCTTTCAACTCTTGATCTCAGCTCAGATCTTTTTTTTTTTTTTTTTTAAGATTTTATTTATTTATTTGACAGAGATCACAAGTGGGCAGAGAGGCAGGCAGAGGGAGAGGGGGAGGCAGGCTCCACGCTGAGCAGAGAGTCCGATGCGGGGCTCGATCCCGGGACCCTGGGATCATGACCTAAGCTGAAGGCAGAGGCTTTAACCCACTGAGCCACCCAGGTGCCCCTCAGCTCAGATCTTGATCTCATGATTAGGAGTTCAAGCCCCCACTGGGTATGGGCCTACTTAGAAAAAAACAAAAACAAAAACCATACTTATTAAAATAAGAACCTAAAAAGCACAATGCTTAGAAAGTCTTGTCTTAATAGCACAATTCTACATTCTTTGGGCAGCAGGCCTGCTGGATCTCCAGCTGCCACCCCCACTCCCTGCCATACAAATTACATGGGCTGTCACTTGGTTTGTCTAAGCCTAGGCAGGTGAACCAGCAGCAGCTCTTTTCTTTAGTGTTGAAAAAAGGTAGGGGGAATGTCCTAATGGGAAATTTCTTTTTCTCATCAGGTAAGGAGAGCTGCTTCGAGAGAATTGTATCTAGGTTTGGAAAGAAAGTCACATACGTAGTGATTGGAGATGGACGAGATGAAGAAATTGCAGCCAAACAGGTAACCATGGTAAAAATAATAGTCCCTGTGAGAACGCCTCAAGTTATTAGAAAAATGGTAAAAGTCAGAAATCGTAGCAATCTTGAGCATTTACAGTGTTTTCCCCTCTCTGTCCTATTTTTCTTTTAAAAAAGACGTTCATTTTTTCCCCCAAATAGGGTTTTCCCTCAAGTTATTAGATCTTTCCTTTCCCCCCTCCCTGCCACTCAAAAATTTTAAAATCTTTGGGCCCTCCATCATTAAACCGGAGATGGGCCGCATCTTCCATCTTCATCCCAAGAACTTGAGACTTCACTACAAAAAGGTGAATCAGTCTGACTTTTCCAGGCTTTAGATTCTCAAAAAGCCAATGAAATTCGTTCAGATGAAGTCCTTCCTATCTTTGAGCCCAGAAAATACTGTTCTGCTGTTAACCCCCTCACTGCGCAGGTCCCAACTCCTGGCCACCTCATCCATCTCACTACAGGAAACCATAGATGAAAGAGTCTTGACTATGGAATCTAAAATTAATTTGGGTCAGCTCTCCTTCTTTGATTAGCGGTGTGACTTTGGACAGTTTACTTTTCCTCTTGGAGTTTCCTCATCTACGTTTATTAAATGGATCTACAGAAGTTCTTTTTCTATGCTCTCGTTTCCTTCCCGCAACTCCGTTTCTTACGTTTGGAGGCGGAGGGCTGCCAGCTAGGACCAGCTGTCCTGGTTTTCTTCATCCAGTTAATATAAAAACTTCAACTGTGAGATTGCTAATCGGTGGCATTATTACCTCATTACGTTTTCATTCACTATTTTATGTAGCAATTCAAGGATGTTTATCCTTTTTTTCAATGTGTTATCTTTGAGGCTTTGGTTCTGAAGTGCTTGTTGCCCTCTGGGCGGGGAGAAGACAGTAGTGGTTGGAAGCAGCAGTGCTGCTTGGTTTGAGGAAGGGAGTCTGGGAGCTAAAGAAGGATGACGTTATTAGCAGAGTAGGCAGTAGGCGCCTCTCAGCTGCTGCCTGTGATCACCTACCATAGCATGTACCCGTTGGAAGATGCCTTAGAGCTCCATCCATTTCAGCCTCTATGCTGTGAGGGGCCTTTTCTGTAGCCCCTTACCCAGAGGACTTTCTAGTCCTTGTTTGAATAAACCCAAGGATGGGGAGACTGCTGCCTGTGTGTCATGTTCTGTTGTGGGGTCATCCAAACTGTTAGGATGTTCCTCCTCCCACTGAACTAAAACGTGTATCTCTAACTTTCACATCCTGGTCCGAGTCCTGAGTACGACGTAACAAGTCTGTTTCCTGTTTAAATACGTGTGAGCAGCATGCTTGAAAAACCCTGAGCTCGCTGCCAAAAGAACTGCTGTAAGACTTCGGTATTTTGGGTAACTTGGAACCAGTTGGAGCAAAACGATCAGTCAGGCTAACCCGCTTCAGCTTCACAGAACATGGTCTCCCACACTTGGATTTTTTTCAGATCCCTTCTTTAAAATGTGGTTTCCACAACAGCACACGGTATTCTGGACATGATTTTGACAACATGGTAAATGGCATTATTACTTCTTAGATCTGTGTATTCCGCATCTCAGTCGTGAACAAGATTTGTACTTTGTCGAAACGTAGAGAAACTTTGTCTGAAATTTACACAAAACTAACCATCTGTAAGAAAATGTGATAGATTAATAGTAATTTCTCACAAGGGTCATTTTATTTGATCCTGAGGACCTTATATAATGGCTAGAACAAGGATGTATCGTAAAAGCACAGTTACCACGAAAGACCTGGCAAAAATCTCTTACATTTGTCAAGTGTCGTGTAGTGTACAAAGTCCTTATACATTTGACTTCCTTTTAACAGTCCAGTAAGGTGGGCAGGAGAAGAGAGCATTACCAAGTGTCTTGGGGAAAGGAAGAGGTAGACAGGTAAATATAAGCTCCCAAAAGAAGTTGGGTGAATCTGCTATGAACTGTGCCCCTCTCTTCCAGCACAACATGCCTTTCTGGAGAATCACCAACCATGGAGATCTAGTGTCCCTCCACCAGGCTTTGGAGCTTGATTTTCTCTGAGAACTGGAATGAAGACCCTTCCCCGTGAGCTCCTTTTCCCCCCTGAAAGGAGCTAGAGACCAGAACCATCTGGGAACTCTCTCTCTCTCTGTGTGTGTGTGTGTGTCTCTGTCTCCCTTTCTGTCTCTGTCTCTGTGTGTGTGTCTCTCTATTTCTCCATGGAATGCTGGCGAGAACACAATCAGAACCAACAGCTGCAAGGGACGAAGCTTATTTTTGCTAAGAGTGAGCTGCGGCCCCGTGTTCACCATCGTGCAGAGGCAGGAGACGGTGGGATGGAGAGGACTCACCGCAGCGACAGTGCTTTTAATTCTTCGGGGGTTTGTTTCGTTTTATTTTGTTTCCAAAAAATGAAGAAAAGAAAAGGCAATTCTTGGGGCAGAGTTGCACTCTTAGTTCGTGCCCAGTTTGAGAACTGCTCTGAACTTGCGGGAACAGGATACACGTGGCAGACTTTTGTGATACCATCTCTTGCGGTCTTTGTAATCTCCTTAGCTCTAGAACATATTCCCAGGGGATGTATATGTTATTTTTATAGTTAAGGGTCTGGTCTCTGAAGCAGGTTTTCCCTCCTTTCTTTTTCTAACAAGAAAGGGGTGTGTAAAGTTTCCTTGGAAAATAGCAATTGAAATGTCTAAAATACCTCTCTGTGACAGTAGCACCTCCTTTAGCTGCTCCGGTGGTCTGCTCTCTAGGGCGGTTTCCTTCCCGATCTTCCACCTCCTAGTCGGCTGAACTGTGGGGCACTGGACACTGATAACCTTGAGACTTTGGAATTTCCCATCCTAGAAGCCTTAGTCCCCTCTCCAGCCCCTGTTCCCCTTCAACCAAATGGCACAACCCTAGAAACTCCCTCTCTTAAGACATAAATTCCAAGCCTTCAGCTTGACTTTTATTCAAAGACTGTGTCCCAGAGGGCTTACCTCCCAACTGGAGGGAAAGGACTAAGGCTTTGTAGGAATTTCTGCTTCTTTGGCTCTTGGAACAAGAAGATTCCCCCTTGTCTGGCAGAGAAGCACCCTTCCCCAGCAGCAGAGGCTCACCCCTCCCCCCTTCTCTTCCTTCTTAGTCACCAGTGCTAGACTCTTGCTCCTGCCCTGCCCCTCTGTACCTCCCATCCGCCTCCATGCAGCTCTGGCCAGTCGCTCAGCTTTGGACCCAAGAAGTTAAATCAAGCCTAAGAACAGACTTGTAACTACATTTGACTTCCTTTGAAGCCCTTAAGCCAAGAAAGGTATTTTGGGCATGTATTTACCCAAATCTCTTGCCTGAAACCGAGGAACAGATTGCTGTGATCAAAACCCACTTTTCCCATGGAACACCCTTTCTGCTTCTCAAATCCCATTCTAAAATGGGAAACCAGAAGGCCAGAAAGACTTTCCTGATCTAAATGAGGGTGCTGGAACCCTACTCCATGCCTGAAAATTTAACCCGGGGCTATATGCAGAAACATCTGTCACCCTGACCTCTAGGAAGATTGGTGGGTGCCCGGCAGCTAATCCCAGCCTTAGAGCCCAGGTGTGTTTGCAGATGCTCCATCCCTCCAAGACGAATGTGGGCCCCTGCTCGGGCAGGATACAGTTCCTAGCACTCAGGAAGTTGAGCCTCTCCCGGGCTGCCTGGAGAGGTGATCATGTCAGCCCCTCAGGCGTGCAGTCTGGGTCCTCAGGAGGAGGCGTCCCTTGACCGCCCCCAGCTGTAATCGCTCACCCCCAGAGATTCTGTGCATCCATTTCTGGAGATGTTGCGGCACCGAGGGGCCAGGCTCCTCCTGATGCCAGGCCACCAAATGGCAGCAGAGAAAGACTGATAGACACATTCCTTCAGAACGGATTGAGAAAGTGCTCCATTCCTCACAGGTTTGGGGAAGGAGCTGGAGTCAGTGCTCATTACTTAGCTGTCTCTCTCCGACCTCGTCTCTTGACAGGTGAGGAAGAGATAAGGCATGGAGTTGGAGGCCAACCTTCCACGGTCTGTGTAGAGCACAGTTGTCCACATGCTGCTCTGCCTGGCTTGGTAATCGATCTTAGAAAGCTCTGTAATGGGCCTTTATTCCAGGCCCCAAGCCCTCCCCCTACTAGCAGTATAACTGTGGGTTCCCTGAGTTGGACAGAGGCCACCTGGTTGGTGCTGCATGTCAGGCTTGTGAGGCTGTGCAGTGGTTCCCCCCGCCATGCACACAGGGCCACACACAAACACTTCCCTCTCCCTGCCTTTTGGGAGAAGCGCTCTATCCCTAGGAGTTAGACTCCTCTTTCGATGGTGTTCCCCCCACTGCCCCCCTGACTGCCTAGCCTGGGTCTTTGCAAAAGGAACTTGGAATTGGCTAAGAGAAGTGAGGAAGCTCTATTGAGCAGAGCGCCTCTGCTTTCTTTTGGTTGTTGCTGCCCCCATTACGGAAAATGAGAGCTTCTCGATTCCTCTTTGCCAAAATGAGTTGTGCAGGGAACACAGCATTCTTTTACCCTGTGTTTTTTTCCTCCCCAGCACAAAGCTCTGGAAAGGAAAGTAAGTGGGTAGCACTCTTGGAAGTTGAGGGCAAAATGGGTCATTTCTTCAAGGGGAAGCCCTCTTTACTAGAAAGTGTCCCCATGAAGTTACCCACATCCTGAGTCTTTCCCCCAGCCAGGCGCTGTGGGTTCTGCCAGATGGGTCTGCACGTCTCATGGTGAGGACTGTCTCTAGTGCGGGGTCTGGAGTTGTCAGATGTGTCCTGGGTTTAAGAGGTGGCTTGACTTTCGAATGTAAAACTGATTGTGCCTTAGCATCACCCTGTCCAATGCCCCTGGGGCGGCTGGTGGTGTCCGGGAGAATAGATGCCTGTTCCAGACTTCGATGCCTGTTTGGGCTTTTATTTGGTTTGGGATGTTCCTGTCTTCGCTCTGCAAGTTGAGGGGCAAAGCTAGCATCCCAGGAGACTTGTGCCGCGGCATGTCCACAGTTTATACAAACTCACTTTTCAAGCTCCAAGTAGAATCTGATTGGCAAACTCTGGCTGCAGCACGTGGAACCATCTAGACATTCGCTACATTGAATGGTGCCACTGAACCACGGGGCAGAGGCAGGGAGGGGCGGAGCCACGTTTTTTCTCTTCCTGGGAGAATGACGGTCTAAGCCAAGGGTGGAGAGCCGGGGGCCTTCCTCTCCTCACTCCTGTAGAAGGGGGACAGTTAGGGGCCTTCTTAAGCAGGCTTCTACTTCTTACCACCTTTTTCATTAGCTTCCTTTTTCATCCAAAACTTGGAACTCCCCAGATATTCTCACTTATAAAGAAGCCAAATCTGAATTCTGGGATTCTAAAATAGCCTAAACTATGAGAGAAAAATCTAGTTCTGACCCATCCCCAACTTGCAGGCCCTCTGTCCCTTCCTCCTCCGATTTAGACCGCTCCAGCAAGCAAGGCTCCGTGGCTAGTCCCTAATGCACTGACGGGAGCCATCTCATTAAGGACAGCTTGTACTCAAAACATAACCCTCTGGACTTCAGATGCCTCATTTAGCAGGAAAAGGCATTGAGTGGATCAGATATATTTATGTGACTGCGGGCATTCGTGGCTGTGTAGAGTCCTTGACCATAATGTTATATGTAATGGGAACTATCTTATAAACTTGAAAAAATAAAGTTTTTATTTTCTATACAGTGTGCTCCTGTGTCTTTTCTGAGTAGGATCAGCCCAGTTGCCCAGCTAAGTAGGCTTCTGAGTAGGGCTTCATAAAAAAAATCTGAAGAGCTCATTAGAAAGCTGGCACTCTTCAATAACCCAGTCATTAATTTCATCGAAAATAAAGACTAACCATTTGGTATAAACAAATGTACATGGGGAAATAAAATAATATTTTAAAATAACTTGCAAGGGAAAGTTTATTTCTTAATTGTTTCTAAAATCTACTGCTTTTTAAAGTTTAGGACTGGAATGATAAAAGAGGTTTCATTTGCTGTCAAATTGTGCTGAAATTTAATTATTAAAGAGAAATCAATACATTGCTGTGATGAGCTTAACATGCAAAAGCAATAAAACATGATCTGATATTAAACCTCGCTTGATTTGGCCTCATTTCCTGTCACATCAACAACTTTTGCTCATTTCGTTTCTTCAGATTTGGGTCTGACTGTCCCTCACTGGTCTGGAAAACAGTTAAGAATCCCTTTGCCTTTTATTGCAATGAAGGAGGCCAGAATTCGGGCTAGCTTCCAAGTGCCACATGTGTCAGACTGTAAGATGTGTTTTTTTTTTTCCAAATTAATTCCCTCTTAGAAAAGGGGGTTGCCTTGTATTCTAGGCATTATATTTTTTAATCAGAAGGTACATATTTCGAACCACATCATAGCTGAAGCAGACTTGTTACATCTTTAACTTGGTCTTAAGTACAAATACTGGAGTATTACTTGCTTTTCAAGCCTCGGAGTAAACTTCCCTTCTTCCCTATAGTAAGTGTAACATCTGCGTATTTCTCAAAAACCTTTGTTTGGCAGGTAAAAATTAGTAATTCAAGGTGGTTTTATTCTTCAAAAACAAGTTTCTTGACCTTTAAAAGAAATTCTTGATGGGATCTTGAAAGAAATTTCTAATTGCAAGTCATATCACTGCCATCTTTTTAAAACTCTTAATTCTATGAACTGTATATACAAATGAAGTGACTGCTTCGTTCCACAGATTTTAAGTGGTAGACCTTGTATGTTATTTCAATTTAATTACGTATTACCATCATTTGACAATTTTCATTTAGCAATTACAGATGAGAGTTTAGCCAAAACATTAAGAATACACATCTTGAGGGCGCCTGGGTGGCTCAGTGGGTTAAGCTGCTGCCTTCGGCTCAGGTCATGATCTCAGGGTCCTGGGATCGAGTGCCACATTGGGCTCTCTGCTCAGCGGGGAGCCTGTTTCCCTCTCTCTCTGCCTGCCTCTCTGCCTACTTGTGATCTCTGTCTGTCAAATAAATAAATAAAATCTATTAAAAAAAAAAAAAAGAATACACATCTTGAGGATTTTTCTCGGGAAAGAGGGAATTGCCTAAAACACTGTCTTCTGTTTGGGCATATATAGCATCTCCCCTGAACCTAATCTCTTCATATGACAGGAAGCTTGGAAACCCTTAGGGCCTATGTCCAAAGCTAGGTGGGGCACTAAGCCTACCCTCTGGGTTCTCCGCCCTTGATATTCTCAATGACTTGAGAGAAACTATAATGATTTCACTTATGGATGTGTTTATGGGTGTTTAAATGTATTCAATTAAAAGAACTGTCCTTTTATAATACTGTATGTCAATTATACCTCAATTTTTTAAAAAACCCAGTTGGAGAAAAAAATCCTTTTTCTAAGGCCATTATATCTTATTAAGAGATGATGAAGATAATAATAAATGATAGTTTTTACTGCCTTTTTTTTTGTTAAAATTAAGTCAGCAGCCATGTTGGCCGTTTTACTGGTCCATGAAATTCAAGTCTGGAAATCACCGGACAGGATGATCCTGGAGATCCTTCCGGCCTTACCCTTCTACATCAAAAATCACCAGCATCACCTCCCCAGGGCTTCCACCCCCCACCTGCCCACCTCTACCATCCTTGACCCCAGGCCAGCACAGCTGCCAAAGCCTCCCCCCTTTAGGGCGGAATCAGGTTCTCAGGGAGGCCTTCCCAGGCCATGCTACACAGAACTGGAACTGCCACCCACAACGCGCATTCACCCTCTCCCTGCGCCCTTCCCTACTTGATCTTTTACACTAGCTCGGACAGTTTTACTTATTCTGTTTGGTCTCCCCTAAAATGAATAAAAGAACAGAACTATCCTGGTTCCTCTCACACGGATGACTGCACCTTTTTCTTCTGTCTCCAGTGCCATGTTCCTGTTCCCTGGTTTCCCCAAACCACGTACCTTCCAGGGCAACAGAAGATGCTCTGGTCCTGCGCCCCACATCCACACCCCCACACTGCATTCCCAGCACCCGTACCATTCTTCCCCCGGGCTCTAGGGTTCACTTCCTGGTTCCAGAGGTGTTTGTGGCTCCTCCTGCCAGGCCCAGCAGCAAAGCTGGTTAACAGCACACACCAGAGTGGCTCCAGATCTGGGTTCTGATGCCCACCTGGCGGTAATCAACCCCACAACGGCTCACCAGATCCCAAAAGTTGGAAAACAAGGCTGAGAACCTTCCATCTTCTCTGGTCCTAGGACCTTTAGCAATTTCAAGGGTGGACTTCACGTCCCTGACCCTTCTTTCCAGGTGTCTTTGAGCCCTGTAGATTTAATGACACAACTAGTTTGGAGGGTTTCATGAGGTTTTAATAATAATCTAGTAATACTGTTAAACAAAAACACCACATACATGTCCTTCACTTGCATAGACACGTTAAGGATGCACGTTCTCTTCCTCTCACATAGACTCTGAGGTAGAAAGTGTACTGCCTAAAGTAGAAAAATACTCAACGGGCTGCGCCATGGCCCAGACCACAGGGTCACAAGCACTTGGCTGAAAGATGGCCACTTGAGAGCAGGGCCAGAGGCCAGGCTGGCTGCACTGAGGCCTTGGGGAGGCAGACAGGGCCACTAGCTGGACATCCCTGGCTTCCAGCATGACCACCCACTCAGGAGTAGCTAGAGAGGGAAGTCTTGTTCCAGACTCCAAGGACAGAATATTCCTGCCACAGACAAGGCTCTCAGTAAACATCTGTTGGATGACCAGAATGACAGGTAAGGCAGAGGGGAAGAATTCTGAACACAACCTGGAGATCCTGGGCCTTCTAGTCCAGGATCAGGGAACCAAGCCGTGGGACAGCACCTCGACCAATGATGTTGGAGATGGCCGGGGAGGCGAAAATACCATCTCTAGGAGCTCTGGGGTACCAACTCTTTCAGTTGGTGGGAATGGGATGGGGAAGGGGCGGGGTCTCTTCTTTCCTTCCAAAGTGTCCTGTATGTAACTGGAGCCCCTGACTCTCCAGGGCCCAGCCGTTCGCATCTTGTTCTCATCCTCAAAGGCAGGCCTGAGTCTTTACTCAACTCGGGTCTCCAGGGCCTGTCACATCGGGCATCGGGTGCTTCTGGAGGGAATCAAGGCTAATAGCAGCATCATTAGCTTATCCTCTGGATTCTACCAGTTGAGTCCATCCATTCTGGGCCTGCTGGGTCTGGCCTCGCCTCAAAGGACCCCATTCACCTCTTCTTTCCGTGGCAAAGCAGCCTCCTCCTCCCTAACCCTAGGGAAGAAGTTCTGCGCCAACCGGGTCATGCGGCTGTTGTGAGGCAGCTGAAGGCCCTCGAGGGAGCGGAAGCCCCGGGTCCCATCCACCCGGTCAGGCTCCCAGCGGCAGCTTGGGTGCAGCCAGCGGTAGTAGGCGAGCCGCAGAGCCAGGCCCAGAAGGAAGCAGAGGCCGCTCGCGGGCAGCAACACGTGCAGTGGGATCCCGCTGGGCAGCCAGCTGGTGTGAGTCGACCAGGTGACTGCCAAGAGGATGCTGTCGCTCAGGAGGAACACCAGGTGGATGGTGGCGCGGCCCCAGGTATGGCCCTCGGCCACGTTGAACCAGGAGAAATAGAGAATGGTGGCCACGGTGGCCCGGTACAGCCACTCAGAGCGGGCATCTGGCATGAAGTCCGTGCCCTGCAGCCAGACCCACAGGAGCAGCACCAGCCACAGGCCCAGGAAGTGCAGGGCCACAGAGTAGGGGAAGAGAGCGGAGAAGAGGGCCACGGCCAGGACCCGGGGCCACAGCAGCAGCAGGTTCCACAGGAAGTAGACCACAGAGGAGCCCAGCCCCAGGGGCGATTTGGAGGGGAGGCAGGTGCGCAAGGCCCGGTGGTAGTCAAGCAGCGCCCACGAGATGCCCACGAAGGACGTGCTAATGCTGACCCCTGTGGAGAGGAAGCGGGAACGGGTGAGCCTGCATGGCACTCCCTAGAGGCCACGCATTCCACCAGGCCCCACGGCCACCCCAGGCGGGTGTGAGAGCTCCTGATGGCTGAAGGGAAGCTACAGCTAGAGAACATCCCTTCAAACAACCAAAAACGGACAGACGGTCCGAGCGTGGAGTCTGCCGTTCGCCGCAAGGCTTAACTTTTCAGGTGCTGCCAGGGCGAGACTCTTCCAGGATTGGGGGGGCGGGGAGCTGTGTGACTTATGCACCCTCATCTGCACCCGTGTCACCCAGCATCTGAGTCCCCGGGCCCCTGGCCACACCCTGAGCATCTGCTCGGGCCCTGTAACCCTTCCTTTCCCAGAAGAGTCCAAGCCTTTCTGGGCACTGAAAATCAGTAATGCCGGTTCCCTGTCTGCATTCTTGAAAACGGAAGCAGGAACTTCCACGGGTGGCAACTAGGCTGTGGCGGAAGCCAGCCCTGCCACACACATAGAACATTCTGGCTCACACTGGGCCTTTACCTTGATTCTTCAACACTAGCAGTTTAGGGTGGGGATCCTCTCCCACCTCTTGGTGGTCCACCCTGGACTAGGAGCACCAGGACCTCCAGGGAGGGCTGCCAGCAGCACTGGAAGGCCTCTAGAATGCTCACTCCCCTGCCCTTTCCCAGTCCATCAACAGATGTTTACCGGGCATCTGTTGTGGACCAGGAGGCCACCCCGACCCTGCAAGCAGATCCGGGGCAATGGCCCTTCTACCGCACAGGAGGTCTCGGCAGGGCTGCTATCCTCCCAGTTTGCCCAGCATGCTGCATTCGCTGACCTGGACAAGCTCAGCCCACAATACTGGGTAGGCCAGGAGCACGAGCCCTGGAGGCTAGAGTCACCCATCCTGACCCCACCCCACCCCGCAGGTGACCCAGTATACCTCACCCACTTCCCTCTGGAGTCTTAGCACATAGTCATTCTCTGTTGCCTTGTCTCTGAGCTCCTTCAGGGTACAAGACATTCTGCTCCCTTGGGGTCCCCAGCAGCCCCGTACCTGGTACATAAGAGCCACTGATGGAAATGTCCACTAAGTAGAAAGTCAAGAAAATCTGTCTCTTCCCTCGCTCCCTGCCTCCTCTGCAGACAGTGGAGACTGTCCCCATAGTGGCCCCGATCCTATGCACCCACAGCCCTCAAACAAACAGAAGTGTGTGCCCCGGAGTGCCATGTGCCCCGGACCAGATGCCTTCACCTCTGCACCTCAGTTCCTCTCATGTCCTGTGGACGGAGCCAATACCAGCCCCTAGGGCCGCTGTGCGTGGGAGCAGTGTGGTCGGCAAAGTGCTCTGCACAGCGCCAGCCCTACGGCAGCCCCTTAACCCCCATGGCCGCCACACTAGTCACTGGTCCTCACTCAGAAGGCTAAGGAGTAGCTTCCAGATTGAACGCACATTTACCTAAGGGACTTCCTCCTATTTTCCAAGCAGCCTTTAGAGAAGAATGAAAACCCTCCTGACACTCATCGGCAGCTCCCCGACACCGTAAAGGGGAAACCGGCCCCCGGCCCATCACTCACACTGGTAGGGCTCGGTCCGGCCGCTCTGCAACACGATGGCCAGCACCAGCGTGAGCTGTGGTGTCGTCTCCAAGAAGGTCTCGAAGAGCCGCAGCATGCTGATGTCCATGGTCAGGAAGTCGGCATAAGCCAGGTCAAACTCAGAGGGCGCCTCCTGCTGCCACACCAGGAGCCCCTGCTGCAGTCCCTGCACACACCTAGGCAGGGCGGATCCGGAGGCCCCCAGGGGCCAGGTTAGTGTGCGCTGTGTTCGGCCTCCCCTCTCCCACTGTGTAGATGAAGGCGGGCTCTAATCCTAGCTCGTCACTCACATGCTGCGGGGCCTTGGGCATGAGTAACTTAACCTCACCCAACTCTTTCATCGTAGAATGGGGATGGGTACCAACTGCCACCGCTTGGACTGGCCAGGATGTCCCCGGGTCATCCCAAACCCTGTCCCATTTCCCCCTTACAACATCCCCACTTGACAGATGGGGACACAAAACCGAAGAGCTAAGGAATGGTAGAAACAGGATTTGGACCCAAAACTGTGTGAATTTCAAAGGCATGCTATGAAATTGCCCCAAGTGACAGGTCTCAATTTTTTTTTAGAAAGCCTAAGATTTTCTTAGGACCCTGTGGGGGAAGGGGAGCCACTGAGAGCTCCTGAGTACAGGCAACATAGGTCAGATTGTGCTGTAGAAAGATCTCTCTGGCTATGAAGGAGTGGAAGGAGAGGAGGGGTTAGACGGGAAGGATAGGGTCATTTAAGAGGACTGTCCAGAGTGATGGACATGGAGACAGACACAGAGTTAAGGGAGTCCAGAGGTTAGGCAGTCAGGCCTGGGTGACCCATCAGCATGTAGGGAGTAGTGGAACATGTACCACGATCTCCCCCACCCAGAACTGATCTCGGTTGGCCACTGGGAGGTGAGCCCATTCCCTCAGAGCCAGGTCATTCACCAGACATTTACTGTCACTTCCCCTGGATGGACTTGACAGCACATTAAGGAGCAGGGGTGGCAGGCCCAGGTTGGGGCTCTCCCTCAGCAGGAGCCTCTGCCCGGGGCCCCTAAGGCCCCTGCCTCAGTCCAAAGGAGGAACAGACACCCCATTTTCAAAACCAAAGTTCAGTAAAGGCTGTCTGCCTTCTGCTCAGCAGAAATGGATGAGAGGGGCACCTGGGTGGCTTAGTGGGTTAAGCCTCTGCCTTCGGCTCTGGTTGTGATCCCAGGGTCCTGGCTGGGATTGAGCCCCACATCGGACTCTCTGCTCAGTGGGGAGCCTGCTTCCCCCTCTCTCTCTGCCTACTTGTGATCTCTGTCTGTCAAATAAATAAATAAAATCTTTAAAAAAAAAAAAAAAAAAGGAAAGAAAGAAAGAAATGGGACAAGAGAGGACATAGTTACAGATTCAGGGCTCCTCGAGGCCACCAGGACTGTAACAATTGCTCTCCTTCTGCCCACCCGGCATTTTAAGGAGGCCCTTGCAGTCCCTCAGGCAAAACTGCAATACTCAAAGCTCGTCTTGTCCCCTCCTGGAGACTCAATGCAGCTTTGTCAAAGCAAGATCTGGAGAGAATCTGCAGAATGGATTCAAGAGCAGATCCTGGCTCCAGTCAGTCGCCCCATCCCAACCCAGAGCACAGTGTGTCCTGACTCCACCGCAAGACTCTCATCCCTTAGTTTTCAGCTTCTTCATCTCTAGCGGGCCCTGCGGATCTGAGGAGTATCACCCACACAGACTTTCTGGAACCCAGCCTATGCCCAGCCCTGGCTGGCTCAGGGTACACGGCTGAGTCAGACCCCATCGCTGAGCTCTTGCTTGCTCTGGGGATCAGAGGGTGGGGCGGGGAGAAGGAAACTGGGAAAGAGGACTTGAGAGGACAAACTCTGTTCTGAGGGTCAGGGCTCCCAACGCTCCCCAGTGACCTGGGGAATCAAGCCGGCTGACATTTGTTGAAGGCTTACTCTGCGCCGAAGCAATTCAATCCCTTATTTCTTTTAATCCCTACCAAACAGAAGGAGGTGCTACAACCAAATCCACTGGAACAATGAGTAAACTGAGACCCAGAGGGCTCAAGGGATTTGCCCAAGGAAGGCCCACCCCCAACAAAAAAGAACATTTTTTGGATGGAACAGGTCAGGGGTCGGCTGTTACACTAGAGTCCACCAAGAGCCCAGAGCACCAAGTGAGGCACACTGGGCTCTTGCCTTCGCTCCCCACAACAGGCCAGCTGGCCAGACCTGTGTCTACACTCCTGTCGCCATTTCACAGAGGAGGAAACTGAGGCAGGGATGAGGCCGCAGAAGGTAAATTAGCTAGGACTGGAGCCCAGACAGGTCTGACTCCAAATCATGTGCCTCGTTTTCTTCTCTGGGCTTCAGTCTCTTCCCTAGTGCCACGGGGGTAGGGTAGCTGGGTTCTGAGGGCCGTCAGCCGGCCCCTCTTTCTTAGAGGCGGGGAGCTCACCTGTAAGCAGAAGTTCCCACAAGGGCTTAGCTTCCTCTCCTGGGTCCCGAGCTTCTCCTTCCCATCCCTCCCCAGTGTCAGGGTTCCCCCTGCGGCTAGTGGCGCGGCTCCAGGGCCGCGGGCTCCGCCCCCCTCCCCCTTCCGAGGGCGTGGTGCTCACCTGTACAGGTAGCCCAGCTGCAGGAGGTGCAGCAGCGCCAGACAGCGGCCGGGGGGCTGCGACTCGTGCAAGCCAGCGGGGTCGGCGCGCAGCCAAACCCAGCTGAAGAGCTGCAGTGCGACCGAGGCGAGGCCCAGGAGCGCCAGCACCAGCGCGGCCCACAGGTAGCGGCCGCTGAGCACATACTGGCCCGCGGCCCACAGGTCGGCGCCCAGGTCGATCAGGAAGGCGGCGGTGCCCAAAAAGCCCAGGACCACGTCCCAGAGGAGCGCGGCACGGGGTAACCAAGGCATAACCCGCCAGCCTCTCGCGTACCTTCTCCTCTAGGTTCGGACCCGCCTTCCCCGCCCCGGGTCGCCAAGGCAGGAAGGAGGCGGGCGCAGGCCTAGGGGCCGCCCGGGGCCCGGGCCTCCTGGGCGGGACTTCCCCGTCCCGCCCCGTCCGGGGAGGAGCAAGGCCCGCGGACCCCGCGGCAGACGGCGCCCGCGGTCCCCACACCCCACTGTCAGCCTGCGTCCCGGAAGGCAGCCCCCGGCTGCGGCCCAGCAACCTGCGCAGGGCACTCGCGTGCAGCCCCGCTGAGCCCCGAGGACCGCTAGGCCCGCAACGGCCGGGCGCGGCCACACCGCCCTTCCGTAGCGCGGCCGCCGTCTAATTGCAATTGAGGCAAGAGAAGGCCCGAGACGACGTCAGTGGCTCAGGGCGTAGCGCCCGGGGCTGGACCGCGATCCCTCGCGTCCGCGTTGTTGCAGAACCGGATTGCGGGTCTTCGCAAACCGAGTGTGCCTCGCGGGCGAGCGAGGGCCGGGGATGGGGGGACGGACGAGGACACGGGATCCCTCAGGCGTATCTTCCCTGTGGCTCATCTTACTCTGTTCAGTAACTATTCAGTCACTCTACAGGAGTCGCAGTAAACATGAAACATATGAAAAGGGAAAACGCACAGAATGAGATGCTCGAGGAGCACTGTGTTTTGGAGGAAACTTGGGGGGAAAAAATGTGCTGGGGACGGGGAAGGTCTTCGGCGCTTCATTTACTGCCCAGGCTGCTTCTCCACGCGGGTTCCCGCTGCAGACGCCGGGCCGGGGTGGCTGCAAGTCTCTGCGGGGAAGCGGCCGGCGGGCGCCCGACGTCAGGGCGCGAGCAGCGCGCGCAGGCCCAGCAGCGCCGCCAGCAGGAGCGCGAGCCCGGGCGCGGGCGCGGGCGCGGCGCCGGGGGCGCGCAGGCAGGCGTCGTAAGCGTCGAAGGCTACTTCGCGCAGCGCGCACACGTGCTCGGCGCGGCAGGCCTGGTCGCAGGCCTCGCGGTCGTAGCCGACCGAGTTGTAGACGTAGTAGCGCTGCAGCGCCCCGGGATCGCCGGCGATGCGGCCCAGCGCCGCGTGCATGGAGCGGGCGCCTGCGTCGGGCACTCCGTAGGCCTTGGTCAGCCGGTACTCGAGCTCCCAGAGTGGAGTCCCCTGCGCGTTCGCCTGGCTCAGGTTCACGAAGTAGGTCACAACGTCCTGGAGAGAGAGCGTGAGGAGGGCCGGCCCTGAGCAGCTGGCAGTTTCCACCCAACCTCCAATCCTACACCTTGTATTCCTCCCCGCCCCTGATTCTTTATAGCTCTAACAATGACTGCTGTTGGCGAGCATTTCCTACTTATGGGGTATGCCTGGTATGCTAATGGAGTAACTGCCCGTATTACCCTGATTTCACAGATGAGGACACTGAGTCCTAAAGAGATTAATTCATTTGTCCAGGGCCCTACAGGGCTCAGTAAATATTTACAGAATTAATGGATAAAAAGCAACTTAAAGAAATGGCATGGAGTGCCTGGCTGAAAGAGGTTGTGGAATTGTGGTTGCCGAGGGTTTGGGATACACCCAGGACTCCTAGGATCCGATGCATCTTCGGAACTAGAATCTTGAAAGTCTTATCTGTCTGATGCTTTCCACTTAAATTTGTCACTAGAAGTGGGGTAAGAGGAACTGCCATGTATGGAGGGCAGCCTCCCCAGAGGCACATTACGTTATTCCATTTGGTCCTCTCCAAACCCTGTGAGGGACTGGTACTCCCATTTTACAGATGAGCGGAGGTGGGAAGAAAAAATCTCATGAGTGGTGGAGCCAGGATTCAAACCCAGGTCTGTGTGACTCCCTCCCTGAGAAGGCATGTTGGGGGTGGGGGGGAGTGGGAACCAGCCGGTGACTCCTCTGCTAAGGCCCTCTGGGTGCCCATATGGACAACAGGCCACACTCTTCAAAGACCTCAGATGTCTCCTCCATGCACACTTACTCTGGAGTGAAAGACCTCGGTTATCTGGTCCAGTCCCTGGCTTTAAATGTCCTCTCTCAAGCACCCAATTAAAAGTCTCTATATCCACCTCTTCCTGGGCCTCCAACTTGAATACCTGGCTGCCTCGTTGCTGGGCATTTTCACTGGGACACCACTTAGACCTCCCCAAGTGAACAGGTCCCACACCAGACTTCTGCTCTTCCTCTGAAACGTGCTCCTCCCACGGTGATCCCAGTTCAGTAAAGGGCAGCTTCACCCCTCCAGGCGCTGAGGCCAAAGCCTTGGCTCCTTTCTTTCTCTCTCGCCCTCATCCAGTCCCCAAAAATCCTATCTCCTCTGCCTTCAGCAGACATCCAGGATCTGGGGCTTCTCGCTGTCCCACCGCACCCTCCCCCAGCCTGTGCCAGCGTCACCTCTCGGCGGTAATTGTGGTCACCTCCTACCTCACCCTTCCCGTAACCCCCACCCCCATTTCTGCCCTTGCCCCCTACAGCCTGTTCTCTGCAGAGCCGGCTAGCCGGCGGTGGGGGGATTTTGTAAAATTGTGTAAGTCAGAATATTTCATCCGCCCCAAACCCTCCACATCCAGAGTCCTAATCACAGCTGACAGGATCTGACCTCGTCCCTCCCACCCTCCGCCTGTGCCTCCCTCTGCAGCCACGACCTCCACGCTCCTCCCTGACACCCACCAAAAGCACAGTCCTACCCAGGGCCTCTGACTTGCTCTGTCCTCTGCCTTCCCCATATGCCTGCATGGCTCCCTCCCTCCATCTACTCAGAACTCACATGTCACCCTATGGGTGAACTTCTGTCCCACCTGCCTCACAGCACGCATGTGCGTGTGCACACACACTCAATAACGGTGACACCTGCCCCCTCACTCTGTGTCCTTAGTGCTTCTCTCCACGTCACACTAAACGTTCCTTTTCACAGTGTCTACTATGGGATAGCATACTACTGCGTGTGTCTCCTTTGAGAATGCCAGCTCCAGGACAGCAGTGACTTTGTCACCCTTCACTTACGTATCTCCTGAGCTCAGCACAGGGCCCCGCTCATGGTAGATGCTTACTTAGTACCTTTTGTTAAATAAATTAGGGAATACTGTTTCTTTGCCATGTCAACAGTAACAAGCCCAGCCCAGGAGATGAGGGGTGGCTCGGTGAGTCAGAGGTCTGCTTTGGCTGAGGTCTTGTCGGTGTAGGCATAGGTGGGCAATGGGCATAAAGTCACGCTGCGGGAGGCCCTGAACACCAGGCCAAAGAGATCCAGCTTATCTTGTGGGCACTGGGGAGCCATGGAAGGTCTTAGAGCCTTCTGTAATGTGTAGTAGATGAGCTACAGCAGGGCACAGAGCTAGAGGTAGGGAGGCCAGGTAGGCTATGATCTAGGCTGAACGGAGAATTGGGGACAAAGAATTTTCTGAGTTTGTTGCAGGATCTGGAGTGGCTCGAGGGAACCAGAGCTCTAGAAGAGGGAGGATTAAGCTGGAAGGATCAGGCAAGGCGGTGATACATTCAGGTCCCTCCCCGTCCTCCCCCTCCAGCCCCAGCAGACCCTGGGCTCCTGACCTGCAGGCTCAGTGTGGCTCGGTCATATTCAAATACCCGGATGCCAGGATTGTTGGCCCCATTGACCACACCAGGTAAGGTGGTTTTCCACGGGGTGACTCCAGGGGTAAGGAACAGGACACTGATGGGGTCACCTTTCAGGAGAGAGACCGCGGGACTGAGAGAGAGGCCAGCAAGAGGAGGAGGCGGGTATGGGTTGGCCGCTGTCCTCTACGGTAAGTACCTGCGTCATCGTAGAACATCCGGAAGCTGTCGGTGTGGTGATGGCCGAAGAACTGCCCTGCGATGACTTGATGGTGCTTCCGGATCACCTTCAGGTACTCCTCGTTAAAGCCCTCCCGGAACCACGCTTTGTTCCGTGTCTTCTCAAAGAAGCCCGGGGGCACGTGGCCAATTATGTACACCTGCACGGAGGGGGTGCCCAGGAGGGGCTCAGGGATGCCCTCCCCAACCCTTCACGTCCACCTCTCAACACCGGCCCCTCTTGCCAGAGGCAAGCAGACAGGCTCCAAGATCCCCCCTCAAGCCCGCCCCCTGGCTGATGCCAGTGCTCTGAAGACCCAGCCATGATTTTTTTTTTAAAGATTTTATTTATTTGACAGACAGAGGTCACAAGCAGGCAGAGAGGCAGACAGAGGAGGTTCAGGAAGAAGGCTCCCCGCTGAGCAGAGAGCCCAATGTGGGGCTCGATCCCACGACCCTGAGATCATGACCTGAGCCGAAGGCAGAGCCAACCACGATTTTACCAGGTGTTTCCCACCTCCGTGCCTTCGCACGTGCTAAGCACCACCCCCCCACCCAAGGACCCCTCTCTTTTTCCCAGGCTGTCGTGAGGCTGGAAAAAGAAGCCCCTTCCTGGTGCCAGGCTGATGAAGGATCTTCAGGGATAGAGGCCCCTCAAGGGAGTGGCTGAGCTTGTGCAGAGGTGGGACACTGGCTCAGGAAGTGACCCCAGAGAGGGTAACAGGTGGACATGGGAGCCCTTACCATCTCCTTAGCTCGGGATGCACGGGTCAGCACGTCTTCCAGCCACTGGAACTGATGCGCCGGGTCTGCCATGCCAGCCGTCTGCTCGTTGTTGCTGTAGTACAGGTTGGTGTTGAGGACCACGATTCGCCCGGCCCCACTCGGGCCTGGCAACTTCTCAGAATAGAAGGCACCTACGGCATCACAGCCAGGGATAATCTGAAGGGTCCCCTGCCTCTGATGAGACACGTCTCCATGCCCCCCCCAAATTCGCTCCCAGCGTCTCCTGCCCCGGCGTCCTCCCTTCCCATCTTGCCCGTAGGAGGACCACGGTGAGAAGACCAGAGGCTCTGGGGGCCCGCTGCCCCGGCTCCAGTCCTGGCTCCCACACCTAGCTGTGCAGCTTGGGAACATTTTTACTTCACCTCTCTGTGCCTGGGTTTCTCCCTTTCTATAATGTGAAGAACAGTAAGATGTGTTTGTCCCTCCAGATCCACTGTCAACCCTGTTCGCTCAACTCTGTCCTAGAAACTGATCTCCGGGGGTGCCAGGGTGGCTCAGTCATTAAGCATCTGCCTCAGGCTTGGGTCATGATATCAGGGTCCTGGGATCGAGCCCCGCATTGGGCTCCTTCCTCCGTGGGAAACCTGTTCTCCCTCTCCCATTCCCCACCCTGTGTTCCCTCTCTCGCTATGTCTCTGTCAAAGAAATAAATAAAATCTTAAAAAAAGAAAAAGAAAAAGAAAGAAAGAAACTGATCTCCATGGACTACATCAACCAGTTTCTGTTTGGGTTTGACCCGCTGGGACTGAGGACAGGCAAGAGAGCAGCCAGGGTCCCCTTGGACTGCTGTGTCTCTGGATCAGTGGCTCTCAGCCACCGATTTTGTTCCCCGGGGGAACATTTGGCAGCGTCTGGAGACATTTTTGGTTATGGCGATGGTGTCCCTCGTATCCTGCATCCTTGACGGCCCCCACAATGAATTATCCAACCCAAGATGCCAGTAGCACAAAGGGTGGGAAATGCTGCCTGAAGCAGAGGTTGCTTCCCCTTCCTTGTTTCCATGAGGAGTCTTGGAATGTGCCGAGAGTGGTGCCTGGCACCCAGTAAATGCTCAAGAAATTGTCCATTATGATCCTCCCTAGAGCCACTGAGCGCATGGAGTCCGCCCCAAAGTCTGCTCCTAAGCCGGCCACCTCCAGGTTGGCTGACCTTCACCAAGGGACTCGACATCTTCAAGCCTCTATCTCCTTATCTGTGTAATGGGGATAAAATCGGTACCCATTTCCTGGGGTCTTGGTGAGGACAAAATTCGATGAGACCTGGGCAGACAAGGAAGTGCTTATAGTTGCAAAAAGTACCTTCTTTGAAGAGAGCGATGGATTCGTTACTGAGCCAGGGTCTCCACAGCTCTGCGACCTGATTGTAGATGTTGTTACTCCCTGCTGGGAACTGATTTTTGGGGTGAAAGTCATGATTTCCCAGAGCAGCGTAGACTTTGGTATCTGGGAGGAAAAAGAGACATGTAAACATGTTTATGGGAAAGCGCTCGGCAGAGCTGGTACGTTCAGTCCACCACTGACCGTGGGAGCCCATGGGAAGAGCCGTAGCACAGATGAGGGAAATATAGAGATAAGCAGAAAACAGCATTCAGTAGAATCTGGCCGAACATGGCTCAGACCTGGGAAGGAAGAGCAGTGAGTTCCCTGATTCCAGTTCCTAACTCCATTCCCCAGCAAAGGGTTTCCCAGACAGAAGAAAGCATGAGAAGACAAGAAGACATAAGCTAGAAGATCGAAATAATCTTCCCATCCCTTAAAAGCCCTGTGGTAATGTAGAGCTTCTTGTTCTATTCTGTTCCAGGTCCACTTACTGTTAGGGAAGGGGTCTGGTTCCCTCAGGAAGCCTTAGGAGTTTGACAAATTCCGTGATTCAGCAGGTATTTACTGAACACCTCGTCTGGGCCAATGCACAGATCCCAGAACCAGGCACCCAGTCCCAGTCCCAGGGGCCTCGAAGTGCAGTAGGGTTGACAGGTATTCAGTAATCAGAGGTGGGAGGACTGTCACAGAAAAGGAAGAGCCACTGGCTGTGGAAGTGTATGGGGTGGAGGTGGGGGTCAGAGGAGGGAGCGACTTGTGAATGACACAGCGGTGGGGGGGAGGGGGGGTGCTTCAGATGCATTTCCTCCTCCTGCTTTTAGTTTACCTCTGTGTCTGTACTGTGCCAGTAGTAATTGTTCAGTAAGTGTTTGGCCAGAAACAACAACTCCTCTGAGCTCAGGGCAGGGTTTTGCCCTTACAGGAACTTGGCAATCCCCAGGGCATGAGTGACCTTGAACCAATGAGGGAGGCAGGAGCCTCTAACTCCCACGTGGAGTTAGATGTTTTCACCAACTTAGATCTGGGAGGGCTGAAAGCCCCACAGAAGGAGATGGTCGTAAGGTTCCCATCAGGAATTGCTTGCCAACCCAGAAACCAGCTCTGTAACTGCCTGGAAAAAAAACCTCACCTATTCAACATAACTGCCGGCAGCCTAAGAATCCTTCTAGAGGGGCACCTGGGTGGCTCAGTGGGTTAAGCCTCTGCCTTCTGCTCAGGTCATGATCTCAGGGTACTGGGATTGAACCCCGCATTGGGCTCTCTGCTCAGCAGGGAGCCTGCTTGCCCCTCTCTCTCTCTCTGCCTGCCTCTCTGCCTACTTGTGATTTCGCTCTCTGTCAAATAAATAAAATAAAATCTTTAAAAAAAAAGAATCCTGTTAGGGGGTTGCCTAGGTGGCTCAGTCCTTGTCTGCCTTTGTCTTGGGTCATGATCCTTGGGTCCTGGGATCAAGTCCTGCATCAGGCTCCCTGCTCAGAGGGGAGCCTGCCTCTCCCTCTGCCTACTGCTCCCCCTGCTGTGCTCTCTCTCTCTCTCTCTCTCTGTGTCAAATAAATAAATAAAATTTAAACGAGAGAGAGAGATTCTGACTCTTGATTCCGCTCAAGTCACGATCTTGGGGCCACGCTCAGGGGAGTCTGCTTGAGATTTTGCCCCTCTCCCACTGCTCCTCCCCTCTAAAATAAATAAATCTGAAAAAAATAAATAAAAGGATCCATTTAGAAAAAACCCTGGAATTCCAAGGACAGATGAGAAGGGAGGGACTCTCCCGTTTTCTTTGTGCCGGGCACTGTGAGAAACCCCTTATGAGCACAAGCTCCAATGAGGGCACGACCTGGCCTCTAGTCTACGGCCAAGTTCCCTCCTCCTAGAATGGCATCTTGCTCTTAGTAGATACTCGGAAAATATTTGTTCACTAGATGAGCGAGTGGATTACTCTACTGAATCCTCACAACATCCTTCTGGGCAGGTACCATGATTGTCCTCGCTCTGCGCAAACGCGAAACGGAGTCTCCAGGGCACCGCCCAGCCGTCCTGGAGAAGATGGGCCGGCGTTCACAGTGACTGCCGGGGGGAACGCAGCTGGCACGTGGCAGGAAGAACACGTGACACGTGACGTGCACCCAGAAATCTCGAGCTTCCGTCCCTTCCTCCTTGCCAGCGAGTTGCCTGACTGCTCTGTGCTTCCGCTTATTTATCTACAAAGCGGAAAGTGTTCTGCTTTACCTGTGTTGCCGTAATTCTCAAATAAGATATTGTCTCCTTTTAATTCTTCTAGTATGTTCTTAGTTTAACATCTCTACAGGTGGGCTATGACTTCTCATGGAGGCCGAGCGCCGTCATACTCTAACAACATTTTTTTTAAAAAGACTTTATTTATTTGATAGAGAGATCACAAGTAGGCAGGGCAGCAGGCAGAGAGAGAGCTGGGAGCAGGCTCCCCGCTGAGCCGAGAGCCCCATGACCCTGAGATTATGACCAGAGCTGAAGGCAGAGGCTTAACCCACTGAGCCAACCAGGTGTCCCAACATTTTTTTTCTTAACAGTACATAAAATAATGATGCATCTCACAGTCGATGGCATGTTGGATATTAGGAATTTCAATAAATGTGCAAGTGCGTTTATAAGCGAGAGACTCTTCTAACTTACTTTTGTATGTGAACTCATAGTTGTAAAGCATTTTCTCTTTTTTAATATATTTTACTTATTTATTTGACAGAGAGCACAAGTAGGAGGAGCGTGAAGCAGAGGGAGAAGCAGGCTCCCCAATGGGAAAGGAGACTGAGGAGGAGCTCAATCCCAGGACTCCAGGGTCATGACCTAAACCAAAGGCAGATGCTTAACCGGCTGAGCCACCCAGGTGCCCCTGTAAAGCATTTTCTTTCTTTTTTTTTTTTTTTTTAAGATTTTATTTATTTATTTGACAGAGAGAGATCACAAGTAGGTAGAGAGACAGGCAGAGAGAGAGAGAGGAGGAAACAGGCTCCCTGCTGAGCAGAGAGCCCGACGCGGGACTCGATCCCAGGACCCTGAGATCATGACCTGAGCCGAAGGCAGCGGCTTAACCCACTGAGCCACCCAGGCGCCCAACATTTTCTTGTCCATTATTTCACTTGTATTCCAGAAGCCCCTCTGGAGCAGAGAAAAGGGTGCTTGGAGTCGGATTTCAGTTTGACTCCCTCCCCAGGAACTGACTAGCTTTGAGCCTTCGGTGCCTTCCTGACACATCCAGACAACTGTGCATACCATGACTCTGGGTTGAGGGAAGGAGGTGGGAAAGGAGGTTGCCTCGAGGACCGAGGACCGAGGACCGAGGACCGAGGACTGGTGTGAGCTGGTGACTGCAGCTGCTAGCCCCTCCTGGAGTGGTGGGTCAGATATGTGCTCAAACAAGGATTTGTGTCCCCGCCCTTGCCACATGACCTTGACCTGTTTACTTGACTCCAGGGCTTACATTTCTCAGCAGTAAGATGGAAGTAGCCATAGCACATCTCTACAGGAGCCCCACAAGCGTCAATGAGCTACAGCATATCGTATTCTTAGAGCAGTGCCTGACACATAGTCCTCAGTACATAGATCCTTGCAGTTACTGCTGCTGCTAATACTTATTTTTATTATCATAAATCCTATCTGGGGCCTGGGGATCTGCGTCTAAGACCTTAGAGGATGCAGCTGTTCCAGAACCCCAAGGGGGGGGGCGGTTAGTGGGCTGCTCTGACGTGTCCCCAGCAGGCAGCCTGAGAGCCTGATTCGGTCCCTGGCACCTTGGGTTCAGCACAGGTTGCTTAAAGACATCTTCCGGGGCTGTTAGATGGGGCATCAGATCCCACTCGCCTGTCAGTTCCCATTGGTCTGCTGCCTAACCACTCATGGGCTCTGCTTGCTCTCCTAGGCTCTGAAGTCCTTGCAAGCACCAAGAACAACACCTGGGCTGGAAATCAGCATCTCCCAGAGGCCCCGGCAGCCAGGATGGTTGGAGGGCGGTGGATGGCAGCTCTGGGGCTGCGGCAGGATGTAGGGCTACATGTGAGTCCCTGGGAGACCTCCGGGAATGATGCCTTTCTATAGCTACAGGTGCTGAGAAGGGTCTGTAAGTCGCTGTAAAGCAGGCTCGGGCAGAAGGCAGAACAGAAAGTCAGGCAGGCATTTCCGTTCATAGGATTCTGCGTGGAAACACAGGGCAGGGGTGGCTCATGTTCCTCGATCGATCGCTATGAGACCTGGCCAGCGGCCAGCATTGGGGCTGTTGTTGTCCCAACAGACACTGCCAGGGGTTTAGGCAATGCTTCGGGGGACAGATGGCAGGGGCTTACCTGGAAAGACCTCTCTGATGAGCCTGGTCAGGCGCTTCACGATTCCCAGCACAGCGGCTTCTCCCAGCCTCTCATTGGGCACATGAGGTGTGTCATCACTGCAAAACACCACGGAGCTCATTTAGTGCAGGCAGCTCAGGAGGGGGCCCAAGAAAAAGGAGGAACAGCTCAGCCATGAGAAAACAGGCCTTGGAGCGGGTCCTCTGTGAGGGGAGGGCCAGGCTGGAGCTGGGAGTCTAGCAGGACAGAGTTCAAACCTAGTCTCTGCCAGTTACCTGCTATGGGTCCCTGGGCTGGCTGCTTAACCTCTCTGAGCCTCCCTTATCTCATCTGTAAAATAGGGGTAATAATGGTACCTACATCTAGAGTATTTCTGAGAATCTAATAAATCTGGAATAATGATATACATAAAATATAGACAAGTGGGACCACTCTTCCTTATAAAGAGCATATTTCCCAGGTGGCTGTCCTCACTTGGGCTCCAATGAAACTCTTCTCCTTTCTTTTTAAAATAGGTAAAAACAAAGGAAAATAAAAAGCAGAAGAGTAGCTGCCAAGTTGCAATTAATATTATTATGTTAAGAGGGAAGCTTGGGGGTTCGGGTCCCACCTGCAAGTCCCCAGGGAGCTTGGGGTGGAAAAGCCGTCTCTGAGTCCTGCTCCATTCCCCAAGGGTTCTAGGGAGCTGTGAGCTGGCATCAGAGTTTAGAGTTCATCCTGTGGCAGATCCAGGACCTGCCCTAGGACACTGTTCTGCTGACCTAAATTCCTGGATCCAACTTGGAAATGGGGCACGTGGATGGCTCAGTCGGTTAAGCATCTGACTCTTGATTTCAGCTCAGGTCGTGATCTCAGGGTCATGAGTTCAAGTCCCACATTGGGCTCCACATTAGGCATGAAGCCTACTTAAAAAAGAAATACACAGCAAGGTCAGAGAGCAGGGGAGGAGAAAGGGAAAAGGTAAGAGCCCCAACAATATAAAGCTTGAGGACCCAGCTGGACCCGACGGGGTGAGGCGACCGCTGCCTCCATCCTCCCCCAGGAAGTTAATCAGCTTAGTAGCAGTGATACCGTTACCAGCAGCAAACCTGGCTTGCTTTGTGCCCCGGAATTTCTGTGTGTTTTACTCACATCCCCTAATTTGTTCTCCATGATAACCCTCCAATGTGGGTTCTGTTAGTCCTGTTTGACAGAGAAACAAGGCACAGAGAGGTGGCGGATTCTCAAAGGGGTGGAGCCAGGGTTTGAACCCAGTCGGTGGGGCTCCAGAGTCTACACTTACACCCATTACTCCCTGCTGCGTCTCTGACCCTCCTTAGGGCCCCAGGAGGAGCCTAGCCCCCTGCCCACCCTAGGGACAGGCCAGGGGGTCCAAGGACATCAGAACAAAACTCCTCTGCCCTTTATATTTCTAGTTTGGAGGATCTAATTCTTTCTTTTAGAAAACACTTCCAGGGGCACCTGGGTGGCTCAGTGGTTTAAGCCGCTGCCTTCAGCTCAGGTCATGATCCCAGGGTCCTGGGATCGAGCCCCACATCGGGCTGTCTGCTCTGCGGGGAGCCTGCTTCCTCTTCTCTCTCTCTCTGCCTGCCTCTCTGCCTACTTGTGATCTCTGTCAAATAAATAAATAAAATCTTAAAAAAAAAAATAGAAAACACTTCCAGTTCCTACAGGTTACCCCTAAGGGATGGCAACTTGCCCCAAGAAGTCAAACTTTTTAGAGACTGAATTATAAAAGGTCCCAGAGGTCATCTCATTCAACATCATATATATCTGCAAGGCCCCAGAGATTTCCCAGAAACATCATGTTTCTGTTAAAGGATCGTGAATTTCCCAAGGCAGTCACCTTTCCCAGAGGGATCACATCACATCTTTCAGAATATTCCTCCCAGGCCCCTCCTCGGAGAATCCAGAGGCTCCTGGAGCACAATCCGTCTTGGGAGCAAGAGTTCAGGGTCAAATCCTAAAGCTCACTTTCTTCTTAGACTGATTCCTGCGCTGCCCAGACCTCTCCTGAGACACTGTTCCTTCCTATCTTCCTTCTTTCAAAATTTTATTTATTTATTTGTCAGAGAGAGAGAGAGGCACAAGCAGGGGGAGTGGCAGGCAGAGGGAGAAGCAGGCTCCCCACCCACCAGGGAGCCCAAAGTGGAACTTGATCCCAGGACCCCAGGATCATGACCTGAACCAAAGGCAGACGCTTAACCAACTGAGACACCCAGGAGCGCCGACACTATCACATTTCTGAAGTGTCCAGCCTTGCAGCCTCCTGCTGCCAACCACAGGGTCCATCTCAGGGTCATTCCCAATCACTACCACACCACACTGAGGGGCAGCTGGGGGCATCATGAGCTTAATCCCACCCTGTACAAGTGCCCAAGGAGGCTGGAAGAGGGAGCAGGAAGTCAGAGCACTGGCCAGCCTTCCTCACCAGCCCCCTGCTTACCACTTCCTGTGAGGTGGAGTCAGGTGCCCTGCAAAGCTCGCACATCTGCCAGTGAGCCTCCCTCCTGGCTGGGATACAGTGGTCCTCCGGCTTGTCACCCACAAGCCTGGGAACTCCTTGAAGGCCAGTCTGGGTTTGTATCATCTTGGTTCCCCAGTGTCAACCCAGGGCTGAGCGCAAGACAGGCTGCTCCACCGAGGGAGAGAGAAAGGAGCCAGGGAGTGAAGGGTGGACCATAAGGGACAGGGACAGCCAGTTCTGAGGGAAGTTGGAGGACTCATGGCATGTCCTTGGATGAGAAGCAGAAATGGAATCCGGCTGAGGAGAAATCACCCACCCTACAAGCTGTCCTTCAGCGGAGCAGTGCTGTGACCAGTGAGAACCCCCCAGGCCAGAGCAGCCAGGACACTGGGTCCCAAAGCCAGGACCACTCTCAGCACCCCTACCTTCTTCCCTCCTTGCATGTGGATCCCTAAACCCCTTTGGGAGTGGCCCCAATGTTCATCGCCCTGACTTAGAATCTGGGAGTTCTCGGGGCACCTGAGTGGCACCGTCTGTTAAACCTCTACTCTTGACTTTGGCTCAGGGCCATGGGATGGAGCCGCTTGCTGAGCTCTGCACTCAGCAGGGAGTCTGCCGGGGTCTCTCCCTCTCCCTCTCTCTCTAATAAATACATAAATCTTAAAAAATAAAATAAAATAAAATCCGGGAGTTCTCCACATACCCAGATGTGCCCTGACTGTGTCCCCAGCCTCAGAGAGAGCTGTGTTCTACTAAGGTTAGGAGACAGAGTCAAGGGCATAGACTGGGGATCGGCCAGGCCCACAGTTCCCTCAAGCTTCAGGTCCTTCCTCTCTGAATTTGGGCCGGTGTGAGGACTAAGGGAGCTGGCCTGGGGAGGGAGCCAGGCCCGCAGGTGGCACTCAGCAGGGGCCTGGTGAAGGGTGGCTTTTGTGACTGCTCTCACCCGGTCCAGAGGATGAAGTCTGGCTCTGGCTCGATGTCCTTCATGGCGTAGATGGAGGAGTTGATGAGGGCCCAGGGAGAGTCGCAGAGGTAGTCGCCCCAGGGGCCTGCATTGGGCACGGGCTGGGAGCCAGCTGATGGGCACACCTGGAGGGGGTCTTCGGATACCTTGTAGTCAGGGTCAAGGTGCAGGTCAGAGATGTGCCAGAATTTCCCTGCAGGGGAAAGGAGACAGTCTTTGATGCTGGTACCTCCCTGAGCCTGGATGGGGAGGAAGCCCAGCCGGGGTCCTGGCTTGGGGAGAACAGGCTCCAAATGTGAGACACTTTCCTCAGAAGCCAGCGTTCACAGAGAAAGAGCCACAGGTCTGACTTGGCCCCAGGAAGCTCTGAGAGGACCTGTGACCTTTGACCCTCTCCATTTCCCCACCTCAGGGGACCCAGCAGCAGCAAGGGGATTGGGCTTCTATGACCCTCAAAGAATCCTTTGGCAATTCTAAGCAGCGTGCTTGTTTGAAAGCTAGGTTTGGGGAAAGTCATGGTGAAGGCTCTGGAGCCACCTACAAGCTGTGTGACCTTGGGTGTGTCACTTCACCTCTCTGAGCCCAGAACTAGAGCCACAGCTTCCAACCCAGGCTGGCCAGAATGTCAAAAATCTCTTGGCATGAGGAGCACCTGGCTGGCTCAGTCTGAGCAGCATGCAACTCTTGATCTCAGAGTTGTGAGTTCAAGCCCCATGTTGGGTACAGAGATTATTTCAAAAGAAAATCTTAAAAAAAAAAAAATTTCTGGGACGCCTGGGTGGCTCAGTGGGTTAAAGCCTCTGCCTTCAGCTCAGGTCATGATCCCAGGGTCCTGGGATCGAGCCCCATATCGGGCACTCTGCTCAGCGGGGAGGCTGCTTCCCCGCACCCCCCACCGCCCCCTCTGCCTGCCTTTCTTCCGCCTTGTGATCTCTGTCTGTTAAATAAATAAATAAAATCTTTTTAAAAATTTTTTTTAAAAATTCTTGGTGTGATCAACAAAGAAACAGGCCACATGGTGGATTTGTCATCGGTACCCAGCAGGGGGCTATGGATAAGTAGTTTCAACCATTCTTACTGACCACATTTGGCCTCTGCCTTAAATCCTGTGTTTTTGGCTATGACCAGGGTGAGGCCTGGGATTTCCTCATCCTCCATCACTGCTGTCACTTCCTCCTGCATTTCCTGTGTCACTCAGGGGCAACAGTCATATACCCCAGCCCCGCCCCCAGACCAGGAAACACGGCTTCCGCCAGGGAACCCCGGGCTTCCCAGGGCTGCTTTCAGGCATGGATAGCCATGGCACCACCACACAAGCCACAGGACCCCCCGTGGGGCTCTAGAAGAGATCCAAAGGTCAAGTCCAGCCCCTGATCCTCTCTCCAAAACTTCTCCTCACCTAAATCTTGTCCCAGGAGAAGATCAGAACCTTGTTTACACTAAGGTGCAAATGACTGATTAAGTAAGTCAGGATCCCTCCCAAGGTCATTACACAGTCACTGCAGCCCTGGAGGGGCAGTTGACCCTCAGACAATGCAGGTTAGGGGCACTGATGCCCACACAGTCATAAATCTGTGCATTAATTTATGACTCCCCCCAAAGTTAACTACTAATAGCCTACTGTTGACCAGAAGCCTTTACTGATAACATCAATAGTCAATAAACACGTACGTTGTATGTCGTATGTGTTATATGCTGTATTTGCACAGTAAAGTAAGCTAGAGAAAAAAACGTTATTAAGAAAAGCCATAAGGGGGCGCCTGGGCGGCTCAAACGGTTAAACGTCTGCCTTGCAACAGGTCATGATCTCAGGGTCCGAGGATCAAGTCCTGGGTCGGGTTCCCTGCTGAGCAGGGAGTCCACTTCTCCCTCTACTCCTCCCCCTACTACTGAGCTCTCTCTCTCTCAAATAAATAAATAAAATCTTTCAAAAGAGAAAAAAGAAAAATCATAAGGAAGAGAAAATATATTGCAGTACTATGTTTATAAAAAAATCTGTATATAAGTGGACCTGTATAGTTCAAACTTGTGTCCTTCAGGGGTCAGCTGTATTGATCATTATCCCCATTTTGCAGATAAGGACACTAAGGCTAAGGTCATGTTAACTAAGATCAATATGCCTGAGATCAGACAGCAAAATGGTGGAGGTCCCATGGCTCTTGATTTTCTCCCAGGAAGATGTGATTGCTAAGGGTGTAAAACCAGTGCCTTTTTTTTTTTTTTCTAAGTAGGCTTCACGCCCCATACAGGGTTTGAACTCACTACCCTGTGATCCAGAGTTAGATGTTCTACCCACTGAGCCAACCAGGTGCCCCAAAAGGGTGCCTTTTTATTTTTGATATTTTTTTGTAGACAGTCTATGCCTGCATGTTTCTTTTTTACCCAAACTGAGAGTCTTTGTTTATAATTGGGGGAATTCAAACTTGTCACACAAATTGTGATCACTTTATGTGAAATTACTCCTACAGAGAAAATCCCAAGCCGAAGAAACTAACTGCCTCATTTCAACTAGTAAATGGGCAGAGTTGGTAGCTCTCCTGAGCCTGTGCATGGAGACTGGAAGGGAGTCACACCTGCTTCCAAGCCTGAGACCGGGCTGGCCAGGTCAGATAGAGTGAGAGGTTCTTTGCCCTTCTCTCTGGAATGCGGTCCCCTGGCTTCCTCTGAAGACCAAGCAAAGACCAGTCCCCCGCCTGGAGTAGGCTCTTCTTCAACTAACCGTAAGCAGGAAGTAGTTCTGCCCCTTTGATGTCAGCCCTCCGAGAAGCCAGGGAATATTGCTTCACTCCAGAAACTCCTTGTCTGCTGACAGGCTCACATGTCGGCTGTCAGCTTCTCTTCCCACAAGCTCTGGTCTAGTCAGAGTGTAGAACTGAAACTCCTTCCAGCCTCCCCGGGATTCCCAGTGATACGTGCGCGCGCTTGAGGTGCCTTTACCCGCTCATCTCATTTCATCTTTACAACCATTCTGTGAGGTGGAGTTCTTATGCCCATTTCACAGATGAGGAAACTGAGGTTCAAACCCAGCCCTCTCTGGCTCCAGAGCTGAGGCACAAAGTTGACTCAGAGCCTCCAGAAGATGGCTTTTATAAAACACATATGTTATGCATAAAACAGTGGGAGCCACAAGCTTCTGCGAAATTAGTCACAGACTGTGAGGAATTAAGCTCTAAAACATCATGGAGAAGGGGATGAGTCTAAGGACCCTTGAGGGAGGTGTGTTGTCTGGTTTCTAATCCAGGCTCTCCCTTGTGTTGGCTGAGGATTCTGGCAAGCCCGTTAGCCTTGCTGAGCCTCGGGGTGTTTTACATCTGGCCCGCTTGTCTGAGAGCAGCAAATAAGATGGTGGAGAGAACGGGCTGGTAGAGAAGAATCCCAGTACACCACGGGCCGGCAGCTACCCCTGGGGCAGGAGAGACTGAGAAGGTGTGGCGCATCGGGCAGTGCAACACTTTACTCTTGAGACCAGATGTCCTCAGACTTTCCTGTGCGTAAGCCTCACCTGGGGGTCTCATTAAAATTAAGAGCCTTTATAGGGGCGCCCAGATGGCTCAGTGGGTTAAAGCCTCTGCCTTCGGCTCAGGTCATGGTTCCAGGGTCCTGGGATCGAGCCCCACATTGGACTCTCTGCTCAGTGGGGAGCCTGCTTCCTCCTTCCTCTCTCCCTGTCTGCCTCTCTGACTACTTGTAACCTCTGTCTGTTAAATAAATAAATAAAATCTTAAAAAAAAAAAAAAAGCCTTTATAGATTCATGCTGCTTGAATCTTTTACAGTAAGAAAGTATTCGTGTGTTCCTTCAGTTTTAAGAGTAGGTATACCAATCTTAGCTGTCATTATTATTCATTAATTATTGAGAAATGAATAAATTGGGGCACCTGGGTGGCTCAGTCAGTTAAGCATCTGCCTTCAGCTCAGGTCATGATCCCAGGGTCTTGGGATCGAGCCCCTGCTCAGCGGGGAGTCTGCTTCTCTCTCTGCCTGCTGCTCCCCTGCTGGTGCTCTCTGACCAAAAAGAAAAAAATCTTTTTTTTAAAAAAAGAGAGAGAATATGAATAAATTCGGTATTAATTCCAGTGAGTAGTTGAGAGCACAAACCTGGGTTGGAATTCCAGCTCCGCTGCCCACTAGCTGTGGGACCATGAGCAATTCTGTGCCTCAGTTTACTCAGCTGTAAAAGGGGGACAACAGTGCCCCCTATCTCTTCTGGTTGATGTGAGGGTTAATTGAGATAACAGGAGATAATACCAAGGCACTCAGCATTGCAAAGCAGCAGGTATGCTGAATCTGATCCCTGGGGGGCGTCCTGCAAGTCCCCCCTTCACCATGGGAAGGAGACAGGATGTGGGGGGAGTGGCTACCACTTTCCGCAGTCACCCCTGCATCCCCTCAGCTGCTGTCCTCTGCAGATAAAGTGCAGAGGGCTAGGACTTGAGAACAACGTGAAGACAGATCCTGTCTCCTCCTGGACGGCCCTCCCTGAGCGGAGGGCTGGTGGGCACAGTTCATCCTCCAGTTTAAATTCTGAGAGCTCAGGGGCGCCTGGGTGGCTCAGTGGGTTAAGCCGCTGCCTTCGGCTCAGGTCATGATCTCAGGGTCCTGGGATCGAGTCCCGCATCAGGCTCTCTGCTCAGCAGAGAGCCTGCTTCCCTCTCTCTCTCTCTCTCTGGCTACCTCTCCGTCTACTTGTGATTTCTCTCTGTCAAATTAATAAATAAAAAAATCTTTAATAAATAAATAAATAAATTCTGAGAGCTCAGTTGTTCTTCCTCCCTGGGCAGGCAAAACAGTTTCCTAGTCTTCCTTCTCCATCACACAGGTCACCAGGCCCCCTTATCCACTAAGGGACAACAAATATAGGACCCAGGGCCTTGTAGCTATGTAAGGCCCATGGAAATATTTGAGAGCTGGAAAAAGTGTGCACTGGTTCCCAAGCTCAGCCATCAAAATCTATAATTCATTTGAAAAGCAATGATGTATTTAAAATTTATTAAAATCGCATAATGTGAGATCCTTTAACCCACTGAGCCACGCAGGCGCCCCTAATGTGAGATCCTTTAACTGGGATTCTTGATGGGGATGGGACACTTGCAAAAATAATTCCTAGGGGAAAAAAAAAAAATTCCTAGAGCCCAAGAAGGTCTTCAGCTGAGTCTACTTTTATGATTGGAGACAAGAAGAGGAAGGCAGGAGGACACCTGCTATTAATTTAGCACCTACTGAATGCCAGAAGCTGTGCCAAGCACTCTACTGACAGAATCAGTGACATACATTCTAGTATTGTACCATTTTACAGATGAAGAAAGTGAACCAGCTAGTGGCAAACTTATGATTCAAATCGCGTCAGAACAGAAAAGATCATGATGCACTTTACTTTGTCGCTAGCTAGCAGTGTGACCTCTGATGTTTATTTATTTTTAAACTTTTTAAAAAATATTTTATTTATTTGTTTGTTTATTTGGGAGAGAAAAATGAGAGTGACAGAGAACAGGAGCAAGGAGGAGCGGGAGAAGCAGGCCCCCCCTGAGCCCGATACGGGGCCTCTATTCCAGAACCCTGGGATCATGACCCCAGCCGAAGGCAGACGCTTAACCTACTGAGCCACCCAGGGCTCCCTGACCTTGGATTTTTTTTTTTTTTTAATGGTCCTTTAAACGTTTACAGCACATTACAATGTATGTATGTGATCTCACTTAGCTATCGCATTTAAACTCTCTTCTACCTTATCCCTATCCTATTTTATAGTGACACAAGAGAGTCAAGGTCACAGAGATACTAAAAAGGTAGGACCCAGATTTTTTGGCTTAAGGCAGTGGGGTTATTCTGGAAAGGGCAAGTGTGGAATGTGGAATAAGGGAAATGTGGTTTTGAATCTAGGCTCTTCCACACTGGCAATGGCAACCTGAATGAGAGATTGCCCCAGCTGAGTCTCAGTTTCCTCATCTGTACAATGGGGATCACGTGCCAGTGGCAAAGGGGCGGACGTGTGGATGAAAGGAGCAATTTCACGTGCAGCAGCCCCCGGGCCGTGTGGCAGACAAGCCAGCCCGAGTAATGCTTATTCCCTGGGCCAGTGCCCCGCGGGCCTTGGTTCTTCTTCTCTTCCAAAGCCTCTGTCTGTTTCCTCGAAGTAAGAGGATGGGACTGTGCAAAGTTATCTGAAGGCCCGGCCAGTTCTAAGGCTCTCCGACTCCATGACTTTTTTCTGTAATTGTGTGTAACCCACACCACAAGATGATCTGGTTGCTCTTTTAGTCCTTTGCATTTGACCTTGAGCAATCACCTCCCCTATAAACTGAGGCCTTCCGAAACACAGGCCTCCCTGGTTCAAGCTGACATTTACTGACCCCCTGTGTTAAGCCCGCAGATGGCTCTCTCCCCACGACAGCCCCCCAGGTTCATTGTTAAGGGAAATGTTAGCCTACTGTGCTAACCCCCCATGCTAACCCCTGGGACAGGGTTTGGCTCTTTCTCTCTAGTTTGGAGGATCACCCGGGGCGGCAAGGGCTGTATGTGGGAGGAGAGGGAGCCCACTGGCTCTTATGTACCCGCACCCAAAGTCTTGGCTGAAGAAGTGGAAGTTCAAAGGCCACAGGCATGACTGCTCTCTGCCGAGGGTCTCAACCTTCTGCACTTCGGGAAAGACTTGGAGTCTGAAAAAACTTACGGGTGCTGTGGAATTCTTCTAAATTTTAATTTTGTTTTTATCAAGATGAAATCAGAGAGAAAGACAAACCATAAGAGACTCTTAACCATAGAGAACCAACTGACAGTGGCTGGAGAGGAGAGGAATGGGGGTTCGGGGGCCGGGGGGGCAGTGATGGGCGTGGAGGGCACGGGATGTCAGGAGTAGGGCGTGTTACACGCACCCGATGAATCACTGACCTCTACCTCTGAAACTAATACTACACCGTATGTTGATTAATTGAATTTAAATTTAAAAGAAGAAAATAAATAAAATTTAATATCCTTTTAATGTATAGATGTATACATTCCGGAAAGTTTGGAATAAAGAGAAAAAAATAGTACCTATAAAAATCCACCATCCCAGGGATGCCTGGGTGGCTCAGTGGGTTAAGCCTCTGCCTTAGGCTCAGGTCATGATCTCAGGGTTCTGGGATGTAGCCCCGCAGCAGGCTCTCTGCTCAGCAGGGGGCCTGCTTCCCCCTCCCTCTCTTCCTGCCTCTCTGCCTACTTGGGATCTCTCTCTCTGTCAAATAAATAAATAAAATCTTAAAAAAAAAAAAAAAAAAAACCACCATCCCATGAAGACCCTTCGAAGGGCATACTGGGTAAGGCAGCTGAGAACAGACTTGGTCCTGCCGCTTCCTAGCTGTGGGGCCCTGGGCAACTGTTCTGCTTCCTCTGGCTCTCACTTGCCTCATCTGCAAAATGGGTATCATGGGATTAGCACCTGCTTTACGGGGACTACAAAAACCAAATGAGGTTTTTTCTTCTTTCATTTTTCGAGTGGGCCTGGCCTATCCTAAGTCTCAAAAAATAAATGTTCACCCTTCTTGGCTCTTTCCTTTGTCTGTTTCAGCGTTCCTTTGTTTTGACAGTATTATTTTATAAACAGGGTGAAGTTGTACAACCTGGGTTCATGTCCCGACTTGGACACTTACTACATGTGTAACTTCGGGTAAGGTGTTTCACTTCTCAGCGACCTCGATAATCCCCACTTGACAAGGCTGTTGTGAGGGTATAATGCAAAAAACTTGGGCAGTGCCTGGCACAAAAGAAGTACTTAATAATTGTCAGCATTGGTCTTGGTTTTGCTGTATCGCCTTGAACCTTTCCACAATCCACTGAGCTCTTCCCTTACTGCTGTCAGCATTTTTCATGACCATAAATGATGCTCAATGAACATCCTGTGCATTTGTGGGGGAGGGATCCTTTTTAACCACCAGGCCTCTGAGCTGGGGGCGCCCTGTAGCATTTGGATTTCCAAGAAAGCATAATTGAAAGTGAAAGAGTAAGAGAGTGGGAGGTCCTTTCAACCATTCCCACCCTTCTGCCAGACCCGCAGGGCCCTGGAGTCCCTCAGTGGGGACTAGGGTCTGCCTCCTGGGTGGAAGGAGGTCAGCCACTCAGCCTTCTCCCAGGCAGGTCACCCTCACAGGGCTCATCCCAGTGGTATTTCCAAATTTGGATCACAGCATTTGGAGCCCAGTCCCTCTTGGCATTTTGCTCTGTCTCCTACCCCCAGACACTGGTGCTCCTCCTCCCCGGCTTCTGAGATGCCCGGCAGAGCACTTGGCCGGAGCTCCCAGCCTCTCCGGGGTAGTGTCCGAGGGCGTGCACTGACTACGGAAGCACCTAGAGACCAGCAACTTTTGGGGTCCAGCCTGGAAAAACTGAGCCCCACAGAACAAGCAATGAGCAGAGCCCGGAGTCTGTCCCTCCCTCTTTCAACCTCATTCCTAGAGCTACAGAAAGGGTGTTGGGTTCTCTGTTAGGTCCCTTCCCAGGACTCCAGGAAAGGACAACATAGGACAACCTAGGATCATTAAGGAGAACCATTAAGGGGTCCAGCCTGGCCACTGACTCCTTTTCTACCTCATGGAACTCTAACAGGCATCTCCAATTGGACACATCCATAATCAAACCGCCATCGCCTCCTCCTACGCCTCAGCCAATGACAACTCTGTCCTCTCAGCTGGAGGCAAAGACCCAGGAGTCACCCTGGAGTCCTCCTGTTGCCCCACATCTGCCTGCAAGTCTTGTCCAGAATCAGACCGTCTCCAACCCGCCGTGCTCCTACCCTGACGAGCCTCCGTTTCCTCTCACTGGAGGATGACAACAGCCTCCCCATGGCTGCTTCTCTTTCACCACAGTGACTCAGGTCGTGACCAACCACCACAGTGCGCCCAGGGCTGAGGGAGTACCCAAGTCACAGAACTTCAAGTGCTAAGATTAGGTAAATCTTGGGTGCACTGAGACATGTTGGTCACCTTGACTTTTACCTCACTGTGGTCTCTTCTCAGTGCATAGCCCAGGGGGCCTTTTCAAGCTTATTCGAGTCAGATCACCCCACGGCTCTGCCTAAAAACTCTCTGATGACGTCGTATTCAACCCCAAGGCCTTACACCGTCTATATGTTTATATGCGAGCTCTCACCAGCACCCCACCCCCCACCCCCATGAACCTCAACTTCATCTCTCCCATTCACCTTGCCGACTTTGCTCCAGCCACTCTGGCCCTGGGCTCGTCTTCACATGCATCCCCTGAGTGTCAGGTGTAGGGCCTGTGTGCTTTCTATGTTCTCTTACTGGAAAGTCCCCTGGATGTCCCCAGAGGGAGGGATGCTCCCTCCCTCACTGCCTCAGGTCTCTACTCAAATGCCATTCATTCATCTTAAGCCCCCCCAACCCCCCACTCCCACCCCTTTCTTCTGCTTTATTAGTCTCCATAACACTCATTACTCCTGGAATATCATGCATTTATTTGTTCCAGTGTCTTTTGATCCATTTCTCCCTAGTTGAAGGAATGCTTCCCTAGGACTGGAGCTTTGTTTCCTTTCTTTTCTGACACATTCTGGGTTCCTAGAAATTGGGTGTGGTATGCAGACGGCCCATAACCCATGTTTGTTGAATGAAGTCATGAATCTGCCTGCCACCTTCCACCTCTACCAGATAGCTGGTTCTTATGTACCCGCATGTCTTCGCAAAGTCGGTGTCCCTCCCCTGGCCAGCTGTGGCCTCCACTTAAGATCTTCAGGCTCAAAGAGCACCCCCACCACTCACCCACTCTCTCTCTCCCCGGGGCCTCCCTGCCCCAGCTTCCCACCTTGCTGTTTTTAGCAGCATTTCAGCTCCCTGTGAACCACTTCCAAGAGCCACCGACCCCAGGTTCACAGTACAAAACCAAAGCATTTTGGAGGCCTACCTGGTTCAGCTCTGGCGACTCCCCAGGGGGCCAGGAAAAGGAGCAGTTTGAGCAGACTCATCTTTGGAGCTCACTTCCTGGGAGCCCCGGGCTTCTCCAGGAGCTGGGTGGGGCCAACACTGCAGGTTTCCTATCTGGATGCTCTTGGCCATGGGCTTGAGCAGAAGTTCCGGCCCGTTGCCCTGTGTGCCCAGTGATCCGAGGCACTGCCTCCTCTGGCTTTTCTTCCTTTGCGTAGCAGGGCGTGAGCTGGGCTGGCCCAAGGAGGGGCATCAGCCAGGCCTTTGAACTCTGAGGTGGAAAGCAGCACTTGTCCTGCCTGTTCCGCAAAGCACGTCTGTCCAGCCAGCAGCTGGATTCTCCAGGAACCTCGCCCAGCCCCTGTGACTGAGTGGCAAGTATCATCTACCTCTCTCGAGTTTTTACATAGCCCCACCCACCCCCACAGAACCTATCGGCCTGGATGAAACGGACTCACTGCTAGCTGGCGCTCTAGACGCTCTCCACAAGCCAAGACTAGGTCACACATGCATTTATGCCAGGAGCCATGTGCCCAGGAGATGGAGGGACCCAGGGCAGCCCCTGCCTTCAAGAGGGACAGGGAAACCAAGGGACTGCCCTTTGGCACATTAGAAAGTTTGACAAGTCCAGAGGAGGAATCTAACCCTTGAGGAAAGGGAGGTGATGGGTCTAATCTCTTCTTTTATTATTGAAATTACCAAACAGAAACAGAAGTAGACAGAATAAGATCATGAACCCTCAGCGCCCACATCTTCCAGTTACAGCGACTGGGAATTTCAAGCTACTAATTTGGACCCCACCCCAAATGGACTGGGTTATTCTAAGGCAAATTCCAGAGATCATATTGTTTTGCCCACAAATACTCTAGAAGATAAGGACTCTTTTTTTTTTCTAACAAGATGATAAAATAGTAATTTCTTACTATCACTGGGTAGATACTTACTTGGTCAATGTCTAAATGGTTAGTTTTTTTTAATATTTAAAGTCCCAATTGTCTCATGATATTTTGTTTTTGTTTTTTTTTTTTTACAGTTGATTCATTCCGATCAGGTTCCAAACCGGGTCTGAGGCAGGCGGGCTGAGTCTGAGTACCCAGGGTAGGGTCCCCACCAGTCCAGCCAAAGGTCCTTGGCTTCTTGCAGGGTAGAAATTAAACGAAAGCCAGAGAAAGTGAAAACAGAGTTTATTGAATCGTGAAGTGACAGGTAGAGAAGAGCAGACAGAGTGTCTGAGAGACTCAGAAAGGAATGGAGATGGAGTCTTGCCGTTGCTTGGGGCTAGAGGTTGTTATTAGAGAAGGGTCTAGGGGGGTGGGGTGGCTGGGTGGCTCAGTGTGGGTTAAAGCCTCTGCCTTCCGCTCAGGTCATGATCCCAGGATCCTGGAATCTGGCTCTCTGCTCAGCAGGGAGCCTGCTTCCCCCCTCTCTCTCTGCCTGCCTCTCTGCCTACTTGTGATCTCTTTCTCTGTCAAATGAATAGATGAAATCTTTAAAAGAAGAAAAAGAAAAGGGTCTAGAGTACGTGTTCCTCCAGGAATCCAGGGTAGGGTCAATCACAGGCAAGTGTCAGGTGAACAAAAATAATGTGATTCCAGAAATTACCAAAGGTAGGGGGACCTGAGGCCAGCATCCGCTGAGGTTTGTCTGAAGCTAAAGTTCTGGAACAGGTTTGGGATCCGGCTCTTCTCAGGTTTTACTAGGTGTCTGGGGCTTAAGACAAAACTCAGAGAATGATTAACTTTCTTGCTTCCCCTTTGAAGTGGGAACATCACTTCTTTGGCTTGTTCAGAGAAAAATTACAGAACACGAGTAATGGGGTCCAACAGAAAAACAGCAGACACAGAGTCTTTCTAAAACAGAGTCCTTGCAGCTTTCCTACTTCATAAAGGTCCACACTTTCCAGTTGGCTGATGGATCTGTTAAGTTTCTCTTACTCTGTATCCTCCTCCTGCTCCCTCCCCGCTTTCCCCTTGTTCTTATCAAAGGAACCTGGTTGTTTGTCCTATTACATCTCCCACATTCGGAAGGATTTGGCTGGCTGCTTCTTGCTGGTGGTCATTTCAGGTGTCCCTCTGTCCCAAATATCCCCTGTTGACTGGTGGCTAGAACTAGAGGTTCAATGAACTTCTGGTTTGCAGACGTCTCAGGTAGTCTTGTGTTACTCCTGTTATACCAAATCCCAAGGCATATAAACTGTGTTGTTGATCCTGATGTATAAGCAGCAGGTGGCCAGGAGAAGGAGGAAACAGGGCAAAAGTTGTCCCAGGCCCAAGGAACAGCACCTGCTAAGACAGAGAGGCTGAAACATTCCAGGGAGTGGTGTTGGGTGATCAGGGAGTTTGGGGTCCTGAGCCTGGGATGCAGGGAGGAACCAGGTCATGCTCGGTTGCCAAGCTGAGAATTGTGGGGAGCCATGGGAGAGTCTTAACTAGGGGAGAGACCCAGCCCAATTAACATCTTAGGAAGACTGCACTGGCTCTGTGGAAGGTGCTTTGAGGGGGAGACCAGCAAGGAGGCCGAAGCAGAGAAGTCCCGGTGAAAAGCAGTGAGGGTCTACAGTGGGGAATTAATAAGTAGCAGTAGGGAAGAATGAAACAGACAATGGGCGGGGCCTCAGTTGGGGTGTGAATTTGTATTCTCCCCGAGTTTTTTAAAGTCCTGTTCCCAGCAGGTAGCAAAGATCCCTTCCCTTGGGGGAGCATGTGCCCGGGCAGGGATGGGAGTGGGGGAAGGCCACAGGTTCTTGAAGACAGCCCCCTCCCGGCTTTTGTCCTCTGCCCTCCTAGAAGGGAGAGTGGAATGGGGAGGAGAAGCGCTTCTCAGAGAGGGGACAGCGGCCCAACCAGGACAGCAGACACAGGCTGCTGGGTGCCAAATGTGTCCAGGCTGTTTCTAGCGGGGGAGCAGATCTTCAGATAGGTGGTCCTTGGACATGTACTTGGGTTTAGTCAATATTGGATGTCTATTGGCTTCCGGGCATCGGGGACACAGTGGTGAACAAAACAAAGCCTGTGCTCCCAGAGCTCACATTCAGCAGCAGGAAGGACGGTACATAAATGAGTCAATGGGGCTCCCGACCTGGCAAAGCCCCAGGGGCCACAGTTGCAGCAGAACCTCGGGCTCCTTGAAATTGTACAAGCTCAGCCAGCGGACTTTCAAAATGAAAACCATGGGAGTGCCTGGGTGGCTCAGTTGGTAGGGCATCTGACTCTTGACTTCGGCTCTGGTCATGATCTCAGGGTAGTGTGATCGAGCCCGGTGTCCGGCTCAGCTCGGGGTCTGCTGGAGAGTTCTCTCTCTCCCCCTCCCCTCCCCTTCACCCCTGCTCACACTTTCTCTCTCTAAATAAATAAATTAAATCTTTTAAAGAAAGAATTAAGAAACCCACAGGCCCAATATGGAGCCAACTCATTACACTGGGACTCAATCCCCAAACTAACTGCAATTTTAACTCCCCTCAAGTAGTCTTAAGTGGTCAGTCAGGAATTTTCTGGTTGGCACCAATGAGGTCATCTGTCACATGGGCCCTCTCTATCCCTCCCCACAAAGGAAGATGAGGTCATCTGCTAAGGGAAAATGACCTTGCCTGAAATAATCCTTTCTTTTCCTCGGCTAATAACTTCCTTGCCCTACCCTCTTTCCTATAAAAACCTTCCATTTTGCACACGTGCTCTGAACTCCTTGGTCGATGGGATGCTGCCAGTTTCATGAGTCACTTAATGAAGCCAATCAGTCCTTCAAATTTACTGGGTTGGATCTTTTTAAAGGGGCCACAAACAACTGAAGAGTAAAGTCCAGCCTGTGTTCAGGGCCCAGGGTCGCCCCAGGGAGGAGGAGGGGGTCATAATCACCGCCAAGAGTGAACTTCCCGCCAGGGCAGGAGGAAGAGGGCTCAGAGACCAAGTGCGTTGACTTAGCAAAAATAAGGCGATGTGGCTTCTTGCTCCTGAGCCTACAGCCTGATTCAAAACTGCTGGGCAGTGTCCAGGCCACACGGAGGCATGCTTGGAAGGTAACCTACAGGACTGGTGGGGAAGGAAGGCAGGGAAGGGGTTAGGGTAGGTGGCTCCCCTGGGCTGAGCAGGGAGCTGGTAATGACTAGGCTTGAAACTAGAACAAGGAGGAAAGGTCTGAGGGGCCCTGGGAGCTCCTTATAAACCCATCTCAGGGGCTGCTGGAGTCCCACTCAGCTGTTTGCTGGAGGCAGAGGCTTCTTTTATTTTTATTTATTTGTTTGTTTGTTTATTTTAAAGATGCCTATAATTTTATTTGAGAGAGAGAGAAAGAGAACATGTGTGCACAAGCATACATAGGGGGAGGGGCAAAAGGAGAGGGGGAAGCAGGCTCCCCACTGAGCAGGGAGCCCCATGCAGGACTCCCTGCCTCCCTCCCATGGGAGGACCTTGAGATCATGACCTGAGCCCAAGTCAGATGCGTAACCAACTGAGCCACCTAGGTGCCCCAACAGAGGTTTCGTTTTGGTCAGTGTCCCCAGAAGGCCCTCATCACTGTCACCCCCTTACACCTGTAAGGTAGAAAGGGGCACCCCTCCAGGCCTTCATGTGAATTAGAAAAAGATGCCTCCCTCCAAGACAGACATAGCTAGGGCTCAGGGTAGAGCCAGTGGCAGCTCAGATTTCAGTCCCCCTCAGCACCTGCTGGACCTGGGTTTGCTGGAAGAGGTAAGTGAGGCAGAGAAATCTAAAGGGATAGGATTTTGCCTTCTTAAGTACAAAGAAGCTCCTCTTCTTCATATTGGTCAAGGCTTTTTTTTTTTCTTTTTTTTTTTTTTTTTATTCTTGGCAACTGTGATCTCCAGAAAATCCCCATTGCTCTTAGAGAAAAGCTACTGTGTAAAAGCTCACCTCAGTAGTGCCTCTAAGGCAAACAGCCTGGGAGCAAATCCCTTGGGAGTGTAGGGGCGGCCCTCAGGTGACTGATGCCCTTTGTCCAGGCCTCAGAGTTTCTGGGAAGCCAGAAACTGTACCTGTGTATTGTACATCTGGGAAGCTGTACCTGTGGTTGTCTTGGGGTTCAATCCACAGAGTCCAAGAAGGTCAAGAGTGAGGCCATGATAACAGATACATGAAAAAGTGCTCAGCATCACTTGACATCAGGAAAATACAAATCAAAACCACAATGAGATACCACCTCACACCAGTCAGAATGGCTAAAATTAACCACTCAGGAAATGACAGGTGTTGGCAAGGATGCGAAGAAAGGGGAACCCTCTTACACTGTTGGGGGGAATGCAAGCTGGTGCAGCCACTCTGGGAAGCAGTATGGAGGTTCCTCAAAAAAAGTTGAAAATAGAGCTACCCTATGACCCAGCAGTTGCATTATTAGGGTTTTACCCCAAAGATACAAACCTAATGATCTGAAAGGGCACCTGAACCCCATGTTTCTAGCAGCAATGTCCACACAGCCTATCTATGGAAAGAGCCCAGATGTCCACTGACAGATGAATGTATGAAGAAGATATGGTATATATGTACAATGGAATATTACTCAGCCATCAAAAAGAATGAAATCTTGCCATTTACAACAACGTGGATGGAATTAGAGAGTATTATGCTAGGCGAAGTAAGTCAATCAGACAAAGACAATTATCATTTGGTCTCATTCATATATGGAATTTAAGAAACAAAGCAGAGGATCATAGGGGAAGAGAGGGGAAAAAAAAGACAAAATGAGAGAGGGAGACAAACCATAAGAAACTCTTAATCATAGGAAACAAACTGAGGGTTGCTGGAGGGGAGGGGGGAAGGAGGATAGGGTCACTGGGTGATCGACATTGATGAGGGGACATGATGTAATGAGCACTGGGTGTTATATGCCACCGATCAATCACTGACCTCTACCTCTGAAACTAACATTACATTATACGTTGGGGAGCCTGGTGGCTCAGTTTGTTGGGCGACTGCCTTTGGCTCAGGTCATGATCCTGGAGTCCCAGGATCAAGTCCGGCATCGGGCTCCCTGCTTGGCAGGAAGTCTGCTTCTCCCTCTGACACTCCCCCTTCTCATGCTCTCTCTCTCCCTCTCTCTCTCAAATAAAGAAATAAAAAATCTTAAAAAAAAAATACATTATAGGTTAATTGAATTTAAATTTAAAATATATATTATTAAAAACAAAAATGAACTTCTTTATTCATTAAATCAAGGATGCATTGTTAGAATTAAGAATTACTACTACTGTATTTCTGTAAGGTAATAAAATGATATTTCTTTTAAAATTTAAAAAAAAAAAAAAAGAGAAGTGAGGCAATGATAGAACCCATGAATGTTGACAGTCCAGTTACTCTAGTGCAAACACATTCCTTCGTCTACTCATTGAGTGCCAAGTGCTGGTGATACAATAATGGACAAAAATAGTTTACAGTTTTGGGCGCCTGGGTGGCTCAGTCAGTTAAGCATCTGCCTTCAGCTCAGGTCATGAACCCAGGGTTCTGGGATCAAGCCCTGCATCGGGCTCCCTGCTCAGCGGGGAGTCTGCTTGTCGCTCTCCCTCTGCCCTTCCCCCTCCCCCCGCCTTGTGCTCTCTCTCAAATAAATAAATAAACATCTTTTTAAAAAATAGTTTACAATTTACTGAGAGAAATGGGCTTTAGTAAGTAAAGTAAAATTCATACAGATTTCTGAGGAATTATAACTCTGGTGCCCAGGTTGGGTGCCATTCTCAAGGACCTCAAACTGTTTCTGTAGGTCATGGTGGGGGTCACTGAAGGTTCTGGAGAAAGGACATGAAAAGATCATAGAGTAACTCCTTCCATTTTCCCTTTGCAGCAGCAGTGCCTGACCCCAAAGAATGAATATCTCCCGACAAACCCTGAGATGCCTCCAAGTATGCCATATAATTTGTGTCTGCTCTAAGCTGAGATTTTTGTGATGGTCGATTCTTAAAGATCCCAGAGAGAAATTCTGAAGTTGGCCAGACCTGAAAAACTCAGCATGACCAAATCTTCACTGAAGAGGCTTGCTTCTGCTCCTGAATTCCTGCCTGTTTCTCCTTGTCACCCAGATTCAAAACTAGCATCAGTGCAAGGCTAGCAGAGCTCTTGGCACTCGATAGGCACTAAAAAAATACATGTTGAGTAAATGTATGGTGGAGTAATTAAGAATGAATGAAGAACAAACTAATAAATGGCAGGCCTCTTACCCCCTTTCCTTCCCTATGGCTTCTACCTTGACTCTGCCTGTCTTTCTCACTCCCTGCCCTAGTGCAGGCCCACAGCTCTGCTATCTTGGCAGTTTTCCCAGCATCCTAGCAGATCACCCTGCCTCCAGTCTGCCAGTGAGATCATCTCAAAACCTAGAAGTGATCATGTAAGTCCTCTGCTCCAAAACCTTCAGTGGCTCCCCAAGGCCAAGGGGGAAAAGTCAGGTTCTTAGCAGAACATCCAGATGGGGCACTGTGGACCCCTTTGTTGGTACCTCTCTTACCATCTGTCTTCTTGGGCACATTTCCTCTTCCTGAGGCACTCTTCAGAGTTGCAAATATTTTTGAGAAAAGTGAATAGAAGCCCCTTTTACTTCTTTTGGTTTCAAAGTGTTGAGTATTTGAGGATGAAGCAGTAAGGACTGATGAGGCGGGGGGTGGGGGGGTGGGCACAAAGGAGACACCGAAGGACAAGTGTTGTGGTTAAGAGTTGGCCTTGGAAGTCATGTGCGGCTGGATTCATTCCTGGCTCCTCTCTCTTCTAACTCCGTGACCTCGGGCTGATGGCTCCATCTCACCTGAAACAGGCAGGCACAGCAGTGAACCACTAGAAGTTTACAAGAGCAAGGAGGAATTCATCCATAGGCCAGCCAGGGAGGCTGGACATGGGGCAGCCAGAGACCCCCGGCCAGACTCCTCTGCAAGGATGACTAACCGTCTTGGTTTTCCTGGGACTAGAAGGTGTCCCAGGCCACGGTACTTTTGGTTTTAGAACTGGAGAAGTCCTGGGAAAACTGGGGCTAGGGTCACCCTGTACCTTTGACAGCCCTGTACCTTGACAGCCTTGTATATTCAAGCCAGGGTGCCATCCAAGCATAATTTTGTACATGCGCCTGTGGTGTGGGAAAGGCTGGAGGCTCGGTTGCCTCGTTTGTAAAGTGAACATGCCCAGAGTGGTTACCTCATTTGGCTGTTGTGAAGATTAGGTGAATAAAGCAGGACCTTTTGATCCTGCCTTTTTGACCCAGAGGCACACCCAGATTCTATGTCTTCACCAATCTGATGCCCCTCACCCCAAGATTACAACAAACAAACAAAACCATCCACAAATTATCTGCCAGTGTAACAAATATAAGGTTTAGTAACACTCTCTGTTAAATTGGAAAAATAAATGCAAACTCCTAACCTTAAAAAATAACCATTGTGGGCACCTGGGTGGCTCAGTGGGTTAAAGCCTCTGTCTTTGGCCCAGGTCATGATCTCAGGGTCCTGGGATCGAGCCCCGCATCAGGCTCTCTGCTCAGCAGGGGAGCCTGCTTCCTCCTCTCTCTCTCTCTGCCTGCCTCTCTGCTTACTTGTGATCTCTCTCTGTGTCAAATAAATAAATAAAATCTTTTTAAAAAAAATAACTATTGTCGGGGCACCTGAGTGGCTCAATTGGTTAAGCATCTGCCTTCAGCTCAGGTCATGATCCTGGGGTCCTGGGATAGAGCCCTGCATCAGGCTCCTTGCTTAGCAGGGAGCCTGCTTCTCCCTCTCCCTATCCTCACCACTCATGCTATTTCTCTCTCTCAGATGTTTAAATAAAAATATTTTTAAAAGATAAATATTGTCATTGCTGAGTGATTACTAAGAGGGCTCCAGGAACAGCAGCCCCATTGTCCCGCCCCTACCCACAGGCAACACTCAAAAGGCTCAGGGGTGCTATTCTCCACCCAGAGGAGGGGTACTAGGTCCATAGCTTGGAGAAAGAAAAAGAACCAGGCTGCATAGCATGCTCTCCTGTTGCCAGAAAGCCAGAAGGCTATAAATAACATTAGCAGCACAGAGGGACCAGCCTTTCACTGGCCAAGACGTGACAACTGTGGCATCCATAGCAACATGATGGTTATTTTATTACTGTTGCAGTCAAAGTTACTGGACAAGTTGAATCTGAAAGGCCATGAGTTCATGATGACAACCCAAATAGGAAAGTTCCCGATAGAAAAAGAGCACAAGGGGCGCCTGAGTGGCTCAGTGGGTTAAAGCCTCTGACTTCGGCTAGGATCATGATCCTAGGGTCCTGGGATCAAGCCCCACATCGGGCTCTCTGCTTAGCGGGGAGCCTGCTTCCTCCTCTCTCTCTCTCTGCCTGCCTCTCCACCTACTTGTGATCTCTGTCTGTCAAATAAATAAATAAAATCTTTAAAAAAAAAAGCACAAAAACTGGTTGAAATGCACAAGAATGGTGACTCTCATAGGACATGTTTAACTTTTTACTTTTTCCCCCCCTTTTTTAAGTAAGCTCGACACCAAACCTGGGGCCTGAACTCAAAACCCTGAGATCAAGGACCACGTGCTCTACCAGCTGAGCCAGCCAGGCGCCCCATAACTTTTTAATCTTAGTAAGTAATGTTAACCCATATGGATACTTCACTTCTTTATTAACTAGATGCCTATTTATAAAGTATACATGGGTACTTGTTCCCACATGGATAAGGAAGCAATTCACAGGACAGTGAGGAGTCAAATCGTTCAGACAAAGGGAACCTTGGGCAAAATGACTAAGTTGGTGAGGACTGAAAGAACCAGTTAGTCAACCATCCTCACGCCCTGCTAACCCCACAGAACTCAATTCATTCCCCTTCTAGGAAGTGAAGCCTTCAAGTGGACCTATGAATATAACAGAATAACGTATTGGTGGGAATATATGAACTTTCAAAAACCCGGGGCGCCTGGGTGGCTCAGTGTGTTAAGGCCTCTGCTTTCAGCTCATGTCATGATCCCAAGATCCTGGGATCGAGCCCCGCATCGGGCTCTGCTCAGCAAGGAGCCTGCTTTCCTTCCTCTCTCTCTGCCTGCCTCTCTACCTACCTGTGATCTCTGTCAAATAAATTTAAAAAAACAGAAACAAAAACCGAAAGTCCTCACCAGTGTTATCAAACAGGACAATGAGTTGTATAATGGTGCCCAAGTGAGGTTGAAAGCCAATGATTTTGAGGAAAAACATCAAGTTGAAAACACTCAAACCTCTCTTAAAGTATGGCTTCCATCCAAAGTCTTAAAGACACAACAAAAAGAAGCTTGGATGTGGCCTGCTGACAGTCCCCTTGGACCGCACAAGCAAGTCTTGAGCCCTGACCAGAATGGACTGATGAAGAACCCAGATCCAATAACTTCCACTTCCACTGGACTAAGATGACATTTTTTTTCAGTCTGATGACATTTTTGAAAGCCCATAGAGGAATAAAAACAGTCTTACAAGGATGCCTGGGTGGCTCAGTGGGTTAATGTCTCTGCCTTTGGCTCAGGTCATGGTCCCGGGGTCCTAGGATCTGGGATGGAGCCCTGCATCAGGCTCTCTGCTCAGTGAGGAGCCTGCTTCCTCCCCTCTGCCTGCCTCTCCACCTACTTTTGAACTCTGTCTAATACAGAAATAAAATCTTTAAAAAAAAAAAAAAAGAAAACTGAAAATGGCTACTCTACCCAGTAAAATGATCTTAGACCAAAAAAAAAAAAAAAAAAAACCAAACAAACGAAAAGCAAAAGAAAGAGAATCACATGTTGTATATAACACTGAAAACTTCACAAAGTGCCTTGAATCAAACTGTACTTGATAGAAATTCTGAGCACCCATAAACTAACGTAGCAGATCTGAAAAATTAGTAACATCTGGTATGGATCAAATTTGAATGATGAATTAAATACTCCTTATAAAATTCTTCCAGGAAAGAATTGACTCACACAAAAACGATTTTAGTAAAATTAGAAATGGAAAAAATTAGAAATGGGTAAATCTCGCCGTAGAGAAAACTGAACAGGAAATTAAGTCTAAATGAAAATTCATCATTGTTGGGACAGTTCTGATTAAAATATGTACACTTATAAAGTGGAGGCAAAACGATGTTAGAGGTTGAAATAGAAAGTCAAAAACATCAAGAGAGGGACACCTGGTTGGTTTAGCTGGAAGAGCTTGTGACTCTTGATCTGAAGGTCATGAGTTTGAACCCCACTGGGATGCGGAGATTACCTAAATAAGTAAAACTTCATTAAAAAAATAGGAAGATAATGCCTATTGACCATATAGCAGAGGTAATACATGGACGGGACATGTGGTACATGCTCAGTAAACGCCAGACTGGTCGGCTTCAAGGAGATAAAAATCAAAACCACAATGAGGTACCATCTTACACCAGTCAGAATGGCTAAAATTAACAACTCAGGAAATGATAGATGTTGGAGATGATGCAGAGAAAGGAAAACCCTCTTACACTGTTGGTGGGAATACGAGCTGGTGCAGCCACTCTGGAAAACAGTATGGAGGGTCCTCATAAAGTTGAAAATAGAGCTACCCTATGACCCAGCAATTGCACTATTAGGTATTTATCCAAAGGACACAATCACAAGGATTTGAAGGGGCACCTGTACCCCAATGTTTATAGCAGCAATGTCCACAGTAGCCAAACTATGGAAAGAGCCCACATGTTCATCGACAGATGAATGGATAAAGAAGTAGTATTATAGGGCATCTGGGTGGCTCAGTTGGTTAAGTGACTGCCTTTGGCTCAGGTCATGATCCTGGAGTCCCAGGATCAAGTCCTGCAATGGGCTCCCAGCTCCAAGGGGAGTCTACTTGTCCCTCTGACCTTCTCCCCTCTCGTGCTCTCTCTCTCAAATAAATAAGTAAAATCTTTTTTTAAAAAAGGAAGTGATATTATATACAATGGAATATTACTCAGCCATCAAAAAGAACAAAATCTTGCCATTTGCAATGACACGGATGGAACTAGAAGATATTATTCTGCATGAAATAAATCAGTCAGAGAAAGACAAGTATCTATGATTTCAGTCATATGTGGAATTTGAGAACAATATGAACACAGAAGAAGGGAAGGAAAAATAAAATAAAACAAAAACATAGAGGGATACAAACCACAAAAGACTCTTAACTATGGGAAACAGACAGAGGGTTGCTGGAGGGGAGGTGCGTGGGAGAGACAGGGTCACTGTTAAGCACTGTTAAGAGGGCACTTAATAGAATGGGCACTGGGTGTTGTATGCAACTGATGAATCACTAGATTCTACCACTAAAACAATAATACACCATATGTTAATTAAATTTCATTTAAATTTTAAAATTTTTAAATAAATAAAAGCTGATTAGCCACCCCCCAAATATATAAACACCAGTATAGGACTTTTATTTTTAGACTTGTGGTCAAAAACACATAACAATATTTACCATTTTACCCATTTAAAAATGTACAGTTCAGTGACATTAATTACATTCACCTTGTTACAAACCTCACCACTACTCATCTGGAGAACTTTAAAAAAGAGAGAGTATAAGCACTGGGCTACGGAAAAACAAACACACACACACACACAAACAAAAGGCAAATACCTATTATTTTAGTGCTGATTGAGAACTCTGCTCAATATATTGGATCATCAAGCTCTTGAAAAGACATGAAAAAAAATCTTATTTTGATGTTTTGCATTGTGTAATATTTTAGTTAAGACACTTTCATTTCATTTATATTCTTTTGTATTTCTTTTCTCTTTTACTCTTTGAAAATACTTTATTATTATTAAAACCTCAAACAAACAGACACATAGGGCTACCAGCACTCCCATCCTGGATACGAGGTAGCTTCAGCCTTGGCATGCCTGTATAAGAAAATATTTGTTACACATCCTTGTCAACTCCCAGGGAGATCTTTAGCAAGAAGCAGAGGACGCTTTGACTCTGAAGGTGTGATCATAAGTAAAAGATCACCCTAGGAGCTGATGCAGGCATAGTGATACAAATCCCTATGGAAAAGAGAGGTCAATGTGGGCTACAGGTTCCTGTATACCTGCCATGCCATAGTTTCCTTTATTTAATTTATTTATTAAAGTTTTTTTTATTTATTTACTGAGAGAGAAAGCATAAACAGGCGAATAGGCAGGCAGAGGGAGAGGGAAAAGTAGGCTCCCCGCTGAGCAGAAATTCCTCAGGAGGACCTCAATCCCAGGACCCTGAGATCATGACCTGGGCCAAATGCGCTTAACCTACTGAGCCACTCAGGTGCCCCGTTTCCTTTATTTGGAAGAGTATACTTTTCTCAGCTGAGTTTATATCTAACTGAACTCCAAATGAACCCAATTACCCCAAGTGAATTCACATCTTAAATTTCCCAGAATACTCTTAATGTCAAATATTTTATCCTATATATCATAAATATGCTCTTATTTGCTAGACTCTGTAAATTTCAGTCACCTTACACTTAATATAACCATGTACTCATGACATGCCTCAGGTTTCCATCCTTGTCTATATCTTGTTTATTTCTCAGTGATGACTTGGAGGCTTACAGAATTTACACAGGTAAGAGGTGGCAGACATGCAGCATCTGACCCACAGATACCTTTTCTCTGCCCAACATGGTGTTTTTAAAATTTTAAATTTACTTAAAAACATTTAAAACTCAGAAATTTTTACACAATAATCAAAATTTCTGGGTTCTGCTAAAAATATGTTGGTGACAGCACTGGACCCATATTTGTTATCAGTTGCTATTTACCATTATGTTTGTGTAGATGTTTTTCTCACGGTGGAGTAAAAAAAAAAAAAAAGTTAAAAAAAAAATTGTCCCTTTATTATCCAGCCCACTACATTTGCAATTTTCCTACGTGACCCCAGTTGTCAACTTGAGTTTGTGTCCCAGTTCTGGGATGTTCAAGAAGGTACAGTATCTACACTAGAGGATAAAAAATCAGACTTCCTGGGCTTGAATGCAGACCTCCACCATTTAGCCTCTCTTTGCTTTGGCTGCCTCCCTTGTAAAACTGGGGCAGGGACAGTATTCACCGACCTCACAGGACTGAGTTACTAAACGTAAAGAATTTAAGACAATGCCTGCTGTTTTAGAAAAATAAAACGACCCAGGAGCCTAGGGACTATGTCTGTCTGTCTTCCCGTTGAATCCCAGTGGCCAGCACAGAACTTGGAACAAAAGAGGCAGCAAAGCTTTTTTAATCAAAATAAGTGGGGTGTGAGGGGGCCTAACAATCTGGCGATACTTAGAGGAAGGAGCTGACAGATGTGTTCTCCTTTCTACGGGAGGGTCAGAACAATGTTACACGAAGAAGAGTTTAAACAATCAGGGATGCGGAACCCTATTAAATCACGCAGAGGAGGGGGCAGGGGTGGGATGCGATCCTCAGATCTTCTAAAAGGCCGTTCTGGGGAGAAGGATGTATGTTAATACCCCACAGCCTTACGGAGGGAAATCAGGACGAGGGAATGCCGATACAAAAACAGAACCTGGCTTTTTTTGGAAAGGAACTAGCAAACCCTCGACCTGCCCTGAACACATTACCGTGAGATGCCAGGTGCGAAACGCCGCACCCGACAGCGAAGCCGAGTCACCGAAGCAAGAATTCTGCCGAATTGGTGTAGATTAAGGCGTCGTCTGATTGGCAAGAGTTTGGCGGGAACCGGGGTACACCAAACAAAGGAAGTGATGTAAGATGTCGCTCACTGACGGAGGTGGGATTATGCTGCCAGAGATTCGGAATTATCATTTTGATTGGTTGTTTTCTTGAGACACGGCCCTATCAGCCTCTCGCCGTTCCTTGCTTCCGCTTGCGCCGCTTGTTTTGCCCTTAGGAAAAATGGCCGCGGAGGCTTCCAGCCCCATCGGAAGCGGAGTGCGCGTTTTCACAAGCCTGGCCCGAGAAGACGGGAAAAAGCGTAAAGTTCGTGAGCATTGATTGGCTGAAGCAAGAAGCGTTCTGGACACTGATTGGCTCCATTGTTCGCGGGAAGGAGTTTGTGGCACCAGCGGGAAGTGGATTTAACACTGCGGCCGCAGCAGGGTTCTGAGGAGCTGGAGAAACCCGCTAGATAGGCTTCTTCTGGACTTCTTTCCTGAGAGAGTCGGGACCAGGATGTGGTTTAGTAAGGATGAGAATCGCAAAGAGGATTTAGCAAGAGGACAGGGGTCGTAGAGGCGTGCGGCGGTGCGAGTGGGGGAGGGACGGGGTGGCGAAGGGGCGGGGGGCCGGGGGCCGGGGTTAAGGTGGTGAGGAAGATTAGGGCGATGCTGGGAGTGGTTGGCTGTGGGGTGAAGTCTGAGGGGGCCTGTGGGGTGTTCTGAGGCTTGGAAAGCGGCACGGGTATTGATACTATTGTTTAAAACCAGATGCATCTGAAAGCTACAGCAGCTCCTCCTTCGGCGGAGCGGGTGGCTACACGCAGTCCCCCGGGGGCTTCGGATCGCCGACACTTTCGCAGGCTGAAAAGAAATCAGTAGGTTGAAAGAGTATTCCGTTTTATTTCATTCTGTTCTGAAGTTCCTAACTCGTCCCTGAGAGAAAATTTATTCGGCAAAATGTGCCAAACATGAACTGATTGGATAATTACCAGTTACTGCCTTACCGAATCTTAGAATTAAGTGCTGTAAGTTTTTAAAAAAGGACATTAAAAAAAAAAAAAAAAGGACATTTCTCCTACTTTGGCTTCCAACGTTGAATTGGCTTTATTCTGAAATTTACCAATATAGCTAAAGAATCAGTCTTGTGGGAAAACTGGGCTTTTGTTACTAGCCTATTTTGTATTCTTCATGTATTCGAAATTTTTTTTTTTAATTACATGTAATGAGGTGATAAAAAGCGGTGGGAAGAGCATGGTCTTGGAAGTCAGGTATATCTGTGTTCTACCATTACTCTGACGCATAGGGTTTCATTGGACAAATGTCTTAACATCAGGAATCAAATGAGATTGTTAATACATACCTTATAAAGTTGTTATGAGACTGAATATTCTAATATATAGTGTATATAAAGTGCCTGCCTGTAGTCATTTTCAATAAATGGTCCCAGGTTTTGTTTTTTAAGTTTGTATTTACTTAAGTAATCTCTGCACCCGACATGGGTCTTGAACTCAGAACCACCACCACCACCCCCAGATCAGGTCACATGCTCTTCTGACTGAGCCAGCCAGACATCCCTGGTCCCAGATATTTTTGTTAAAAAGAACATGAGTGTTGGAACCAGGATAGACAGTGTCTGGAATCAGCTTTTAAGTGGCAGTATCTTTAGTGCGACGACTTGAACCTTGTGGCCCTTAGTTTTTCTCATCAGATAATGGTACTAGTACTACTTATATCACACGGTGGTGCTGAGAATTGATAAATAAGGTAATTAATATATAGGAACGTGATCTGTAAAACGCTGTCTAAATGCTTGTTATTCACTTTCAGAGGTGAGTTTATATTTAACTGCTGTTGATTTCATCTTTTAAATACAGGTTGATTTGGCTACTTGTTAGGTGTCGTTCAGATGTGGTGTTAAGGTTCAATTTTTTTTTTAATAATTTATTTATTTATTTGACAGAAATCACAAGTAGACAGAGAGGCAGGCAGAGAGAGAGAGAGGGAAGCAGGCTCCCTGCTGAGCAGAGAGCCCGATGCGGGACTCGATCCCAGGACCCTGAGATCATGACCTGAGCCGAAGGCAGCGGCTTAACCCACTGAGCCACCCAGGCGCCCCATTAAGGTTCAATATTAGCAGGTTCTGTATTTTTTGTACAGGTTGATAAGCTTTTACCTAAACTGTTAATTCAGGGGTGTGTGTCAGTGGGAAAGAATTGATTGATAATTCCCATACATTTGGACATTGCTTTATATTTTTCATACCAATTATTTCATATAATTCCCTAATGTATTTATTGATTATTCCATTGTACAACAGAGGATCTGGGAAGTGAAGGGACTGAGTCTGTTATGTTCCATCCTACATGAAGAATAACTGTTTGGTTGTTGATTTCTGACAAAAATTCTAATCTTTGGGGCGCCTGGGTGGCTCAGTGGGCTAAAGCCTCTGCCTTCGGCTCAGGTCATGATCCCAGGGTCCTGGGATCGAGCCCCGCATCGGGCTCTCTGCTCAGCAGGGACCCTGCTTCCCCCTCTCTCTCTGCTTGCCTCTCTGCCTATTTGTGATCTCTGTCTGTCAAATAAATAAATAAAATCTTTAAAAAAAAAATTTTTTAATCTTTAATCCACCGTGCCTTTTTTTCCTTGTGCTTATTTCTCTAAATGAGTTTATGAGAGTGCATATTTACCGGTAGCCTGTAATGCCCATGCCTTATTGTTTTAGTGTTGACGTTTTCACACGTCAGGGTAGAGCCTGAATGCTACCTTTGAAAGTGCCAGTACGTTTTTCTGGGATCCCATGTAGTGCGTCTCACTCTGTAGTGTATCAAGACCAAGTTTGTTATTTACATTTGTGCCTCCATTAGGTAGGAGTGTGTTGAGGGCAAATCCTATTCCGTTTTTCTCATCTTTATGCCATGAGACCTGCCCTGGCCAGTTGTAGGGGATAATAAGTTGTTAGGCTGCTTTTGAATGGGATTTCAGTGTCCTTGGGTAGACATCACCTACCCAACGCATAGTGTCCTTTCCCTTTAGGACGTCCAGCATGGTCAAGCCTTTATCCCATTTTCCCCAGGACTTCCATTCTATTGTCAGAGCATCTGTCCTTAAAACTCTACCTCGAACTTTTGTTATCTTTTATCATGAGACGTCGGGCAACTCCAAAGTTCTGTCTCTGCTGGCCATTTCTCAAACCTTTTCCAAATACCATCTCCTGTCATTGGTGAACTAAACAGCCAGCTTCAGCTTGCCTTTGTCCTAAAACTGAAGTATAAGTTTTGTCCCGGAAGCAGGTCATCATCCTTCCTTATGTTGTCCACACTCTGACGTGCTCATTTTAGTGAATCCATGTGCCACACAAACTTAACTCATTGATCAGGAGCTTTGGAGTCAGACACCTAGTTTGAATTCTGAAGTGTGGTATTTGTTAGCTATATAATCTTGGTTTCCATCTCTGTGAAGCAAGAGTGAGGATTCAATGTTAATGATGTATGTCAAGTGCTTGGCACATGGAAGGTGTTAGTGGGTGGTAGTTATTATTTTCTTAACTGAATTTTTTTTTTTAAGATTTTATTTATTCATTTGACAGAGATCACAAGTAGGCAGAGAGGAAGGGAAGCAGGCTCCCCACCAAGCAGAGAGCCCGACTCGGGGCTCGATCCCAGGACCCTGGGATCATGACCTGAGCCGAAGGCAGAGGCTTTAACCCATTGAGCCACCCAGGCGCCCCTCTTAACTGAATTTATGCATCTATCTTTTCAGAGAGCCCGAGCCCAGCACATTGTACCCTGTACCATATCTCAGCTGCTTTCTGCCACTCTGGTTGATGAAATGTTCAAAATTGGGAACGTTGAGATTTCACAGGTAAGTAAAACAGTTTGTGGAAGAGTCCCTTCATCATGTGAAGAATGAAATAAAAGTTACTCATTTAAAAAGTACATGAATGTTTTAGTTTCCAGGAAAACCCAACTTTTCTTTCCTTCTGATCTAGGTCACTATTGTGGGTATAATCAGACATGCAGAGAAGGCCCCAACCAACATTGTGTACAAAATAGATGACATGACAGCTGCGCCCATGGATGTTCGCCAGTGGGTTGACACAGATGTAAGCAGTTATTTTTGAATTTAGGGTGGGGCTACTTTGGGACTCGAGATGTTGGACTTTTTTACTCTTTTTAATTTCTTAGTATTAGAATAATTTATAAGCAAGACGACAAAGGCAGAAATCTTAAAATGAAAGGTTAACACATTTGAATTCATAAAAATTTAAAATGTTCCAAACTTCACTATATATAAGCAAAGTTAAAAGGCAAATGACAGGACACACTAGAATATAAACTCTGTGAAAACAGGGTTTTGTTTTGTTTTTGTATGTTTAGAGAAGGAAGGGGTGGTGGGACAGAGGCAGAAGGAGAGCGAGAGTCTTAAGCAGGCTCCACGCAGGGCTCACTCTCTCGACTCTGCGATCATGACCCGAGACTAAATCAAGAGTGAGACACTTAACCGATTGAGCCACCCAGGCACCCTGCCTTTTTTAATTTATTAAATTAGCATAGGAAAAGAAAAAGAATGGCAGTGTCCACTTCTGATAAGAGTAGTAGCTATCAGGGGCGCCTGGGTAGCTCGGTAAGTTGAGTGTCTGCCTTCGGCTCAGGTCATGATCCCAGAGTTCTGGGATCGAGCCCCACATTGGGCTCTGCTCAGCCGAGAGCCTGCTTCTCCCTTTCCCTCTGCCTGCCTCTCTGCCTGCTTGAGCTCTCTATCTCTCAGTCAACTGAATAAATAGAATCTAAAAATGTATATATATATTCTTTAAAAAAAAAAAATGTAGTAGCTACCACAGTGCCTCTAGCACTTAGCAGGGACTTAACTAAATATTTGTTGAATGATTTGTCATGTTTGTCAAGGGAATTGGATGCCATCCTACCTTGATGGTTTGAGTATAAATTGATATAAGCTACCTCAAAAATCAGCTAATGATCAAAATCATCCGTCATAAGAATGTTGATATAGCTCTCCCCTGCCAGAGGTTATGTTAAGGAAATAAGATAAGATGTGTGCAAAGGGACACCTAAGTGGCTCAGTTGGTTAAGCATCTGCCTTCAGCTCAGGTCATGATCTTAGGGTCCTGGGATCGAGTCCCGCATCAGGCTCCTTGCTCAGCGGGGAGCCTGCTTCTCCCTCTGCCTGCTGCTGCCCCTGCTTGTGCTCTCTGGCAAATAAATACAAACTTTAAAAAATAATAATAATAAAAGATGTGTGCAAAGATTCAGTTGTAAGATTGTTGATCATAGCATTGTTTATAATAATGAAAAATTAAAAACAGTTTCAGGGGTGCCTGGGTAGCTCGGTTGGTTAAATGTTAGACTCTTGGTTTAGTCTTAGGTCTTGATCTCAGGGTTGTGAGTTTGAGCGATGAGTTGTGCTCTGCACTCAGCAGGGAGTCTGCTTCCCTCACCCTCTCCATTTGCCCTTCTCCCACTTGAGTGCACTTTCTCTCGCAAATAAATCCTTAAAAAAAAAGTGTGCCTGGGTGGCTCAGTGGGTTAAAGCCTCTGCCTTTGGCTCAGGTCATGATCCCAGGGTCCTGGGATCAAGGCCTGCATCAGGCTCTCTGCTCAGCAGGGAGCCTGCTTCCTCCTCTCTCTCTGCCTGCCTCTCTGCCTACTTGTGATCTCTGTCTGTCAAATAAATAACTAAAACCTTAAAAAAAAAAAAAAAACACTAAAAAAACAATTTCAGGGGTGCCCAGGTGGCTCAGTTGGTTAATTGTCTGCTTTTGGCTTAGGTCAGGTCCTGCAGTGCCGAGATCAAGCCCCATATCAGACTCCCTTCTCAGTGGGGAGTGTACTTCTCCTTGTGCCCCTCACCCAGTTTGTGTTCTTTTTCTCTCTCTCAAACTCTCAAATCTTTTAAAAACAATAATTATTTTTATTTTTTTTGTAAATACTTTATTTATTTGACAGACAGATCACAAGTAGGCAGAGGCAGGGAGAGAGGAGGAAGCAGGGGTGCCACTGAGCAGGGAGCCCAATGCAGGGCTCAATCCCAGGACCCTGAGATCATGACCTGAGCTGAAGGCAGAGGCTTTAACCCACTGAGCCACCCAGGCGCCCCAACAATAATTATTTTTAAAAAACAGTTTCAAAATGCAAGCAATAGGGCCTTACTAAACCGTGGTATATTTATGATATACAATAGGTGATACAGAAATGTGTAACTGTCATGAAGTGTTTACCATAAACTTGAGAGGAAAAGAGCATATTACAAGATGGTATACGTGGTATGACCCCATTTTTGTAAAGCAACATGTATATGAGTATCTGTGTAAACATGGAGATAAACTAAAAGGAAATCTAGGGCGCCTGGGTGGCTCAGTGGGTTAAGCCGCTGCCTTCAGCTCAGGTCATGATCTCAGAGTCCTGGGATGGAGTCCCGCATCGGGCTCTCTGCTCAGCAGGGAGCCTGCTTCCTCCTCTCTCTCTGCCTGCCTCTCTGCCTACTTGTGATCTCTCTCTCTCTGTCAAATAAATAAATAAAATTTTTTAAAAAAATAAAAAAATAAAATAAAAGGAGATCTATATTTTTTATCCTTTTTATTTTTAATTGTGTAAAAGACCTCTTGGTTTTTTATATATATATATATATATTTTAATATTTTATATATTTATTTGACAGACAGAGATCACAAGTAGGCAGAGAGGCAGGCAGAGAGAGAGGGGGGGAAGCAGGCTCCCCACTGAGCAGAGAGCCGGTTGTGGGGTTTGATCCCAGGACTCTGAGATAATGACCTGAGCCAAAGGCAGGCTTAACCCACTGTGCCACCCAGGCACCTGGTTTTTTATAGTTTAAAAATACATTCATTATAGAAAATTTAGATCATAAATACTTTGTATACTATTTTCTCTTAAAAAAGCACAAGTTGTCTATAGAGAAATAACTAGGTAGTTCTGCATTCTTTAATTTTTGCTTCTTGGAAAAATACGGAATAATTCATTCAATAATTATTACTGGAGTACCAATTTTGAACCAGACTGTGCTTGGTCCCTTGTATACAAAGAATGAGAAAGACCCAATCCTTGACATCAAGTGAGGAGGTAGATACTATAATGCCTAATGCTACATGAGCAAACAACATGTACCATGCTTACTTATAAAACATTTAAAGTCTCCTGAAATCCCACATTCCAGAGGGGACAATTAATTGCTCTAACAGGTTTTGGTAAATATCTTTTCATACATTTCTGTCTGTATATCTGTACGTAGAGATGTATGCAGTCTTACATAAAGGATAAGATGATATATAATTTTATATATATATGAACATATATTTTTTTATTTAAGGTTTTATTTTTAAGTAATTTCTACACCCAACATGGGGCTTGAACTTACAACCCCGAGATCAAGAGCAGCATGCTCCCGACTGAGCCAGCCAGGCGCCCTTGTACTTAAACTTTTTTTTTTTTTTTTTTTTAAGATTTTATTTATTTATTTGAGAGAAAGAGAGCATGGCAGGGGAGGGGCAAAGGGAGAGGCAGACTCTCCGCTAAGCAGGGAGCCCAACACGGGGCTCAATTCCAGGACCACAAGATCATGACCTGAGCTGAAGGCAGATGCTTAACAACTGAGCCACCCAGGCGCCCCTATACTTAAACATTTTATGATCAGAAAAGAACTTTAAGACTTTAATACATATTTTTTAGAAATCATTTATTAGAAAACTCAAAAAGACATGTTAAAATTAGCCATAATTATCCTAGTTAACCATTGTTAGCATTCTGGTGTGTCTTTTCCTTCACAGGGGAAATCAGCTTTTTTTCCCACGTGCCACCACAACTGGTCTTCTCTGACAATAAATCGAAATCTACATTATGAGTTACAGTGGTGTGAAGTATCCCATTGTATGAGTGCATGACTTGTTGGTTATTTAGGTTGTTTTCAGTTTTTAGTATTTTAGATTATGCCATATGAATATACATAAGGTTAAATTTTTAAAAATTTTTTATTTATTTAAGTAATCTCTACACCCACTGTGGGGTTCAAACTCAAGACCCTCAGATTAAGAGCTGCATTTAAAGGTAAATCTTGGGGTACCTGGGTGGCTCAGTCAGTTAAGCATCTGCCCGGAGGCAGGTCATGATCTCAGGGTCCTAGGATTGAGCCCTGCATTGGGATCCCTGTGCAGCGGGGAGCCTGCTTTGCCCTCTGCCCCTCCCCTTGCTTCGGTGTGTGCGCTCCCTCTCTCTAACAAATAAAATCTTTAAAAATAAATAAATAAATGCATCTAAATCTTAATGCAGTTTCTTAATTATTTCCTTAAAATCCTAAATGTTGAATTGCTGTGCTGATAAGTAGATCCACTGGAAAATTTTGTGCCCAACAGCAGTGAATAAGAGTGCATACTTGTTTGCTTTTTTGGTGGGGGGGGGCGTTATTTATTTGTCAGAGGGAGAGAACGCACAAGCAAAGGGGAGCAGCAGGCAGAGGGACAGGGAGAACCAGACTCCCGCCGAGCAGGGAGCCAGATATGGGACTCGATCCCAGAACCCTGGGATCATGACCCAAGCCAAAGGTAGATGCTTAACTGTCTGAGCCACCCATGCGCCCACTTGTTTGCTTTTTTGATGATGTATGTGACATAGAGCTTTGGAACTGGCAGTTATTATTAGAGGTCTTTTTATTCTAGTGCCTGATATTCTAAAAAGGTAAATTCTAAAAAGCATGCAAACTAGTTAGTGCCACATGAGGATCCGTTAGCACTCTTACTTTTTTTTTTTTTTTAAGATTTTGTTTATTTATTTTGACAGAAATCACAAGTAGGCAGAGAGGCAGGCAGAGAGAGAGGAGGAAGCAGGCTCCCTGCTGAGCAGAGAGCCTGATGCAGGCCTTGATCCCAGGACCCTGGGATCATGACCTGAGCCGAAGGCAGAGGCTTTTTACCCACTGAGCCACCCAGGCATCCCGCACTCTTACTTTTTAATGCTGTCTTTCTGTACATAATTCAGCAGGTTATTTTGTTTTTTTAGCAGTTTTAAAGTTTTACCAACATCCCTAAAACCTTCATGTGATATGTTTTTTTCTTTCAGGATGCCAGCAGTGAAAACACAGTGGTTCCTCCAGAGACATATGTGAAAGTGGCTGGCCATCTGAGATCTTTTCAGGTGAAGCAAGAAAAAATGATAGTTAAGTTATATTTGCATGAAGCAGTTTCTGGACTCATGCCTGAGTTTAGGATACTTAAGATTAAACCAAGTCTTTCTGTTAAATGGGAATTAGATTGAAATTACTTCATTATTCTCTTTGAAGAGAAATAACGGGTTTTTAGCTTAATATAAAACTCACAGAGGGGTGCCTGGCTGACTCAGTCAGAAGAGCATGCAACTCTTGATTTCCATGTTGAGTTCAAGCCCCACGTTCAGTGGAAAAATCACTTAAAAATAAAATCTTTAAAAACACACACACACACAACTAATAGAATGGTAGAGAAAGAACAGGATCCGTGCCATCCGCGGCATCCACTAGGGGGTAAAAAAGGAGGACACCGGATTTAGAGTCAGGAGACTACTCTGCTCGGTTGTGTAAACCTTGGGCAAGTTTTTGAACAACTCTGAGCTGGTTTTGTTTTTTCCTCCTGTGAATGACTATATTAGGATTGACCTTGAGTTAAAAATTTTAAGTATATAACACATTTTTTCCATATTGGCAGAATATCATAACCAAGACAAGTGCCATAGTGTTTTGACCTAAGGTTGCTTTGAATGTGCTTGTCCTTTATTCACGTTTTCCCCTTTATTTTATTAGAACAAAAAAAGCCTTGTAGCATTTAAGATCATGCCTCTGGAGGATATGAATGAGTTCACCACCCACATTCTGGAAGTTGTCAATGCACACATGATCCTAAGCAAATATAACAGCCAGGTGAGCAACTTTACTCTCGGAATTTTTTCTCTTCTCTGGAAAAACATAGACAGCTTCTGTGCTCTGGCTTCGATTTTCTTGATGTTTTGAAGGTTGAGCCAGAAGAAAGGCCTCACTCAGTCCTCAGAGCATTTTCTTCATGAGCTTTGCCATGTTATTTTATTCCAGAGAAGCACTCCTTTTTCTCTCAGAATTCCAAGTTCCTCTAACCCCACTGACTTGGAAGGCCGAAGCCTAAAACAGCCTTCACGTGTAGACACGTAACTAACTGTAGGCTGAATGCTTGGCTCCAGGATTGTATTCAGAGAAATATCCCAACATGGACAGCATTTTACTGCTTTTCTTCTAACGTGCTGGCTAAATAGGAAAAATTATGCACCATTATTTTGTCCCTGAAGTTATCTTCCCTGCTTCATATTGAAAATTTTCAACATTATTTTCTACCGTGTAAATTCCTTTTGACCAGTCCATCTAGGGCCACACAGAGGGTTTATTCTTCTATTAGAATGTCCTTAGATTGGGGTGCCTGGCTGGCTCAGTTGATATGGTAGAGCATGTCACTCTTGATCTCCGGACTGTGAGTTCAAGCCCCATGTTGGATGTGGAGCCCACTTTAAAAAAAAAAAAAGGCAAAAAAAAGTCCTTAGATGATTTCTGGTGCCCAGGTGAAGGATTATTGGTTACAGAGTAGGAAAGTGTAGAAAACCCCTGAGCCATTAAGGATGGATGCTATTGCATCCTGTTCTGTGCCAATTTGGTAAGCACTGGGGATACAAAGAAATCCATTCATTTATTCGTTCCTTTGAGAAATATTTATTGAGCCTGATGTGTACCAATCATTATTCTAGGCCCTTAGAAGGTTTCAATGAGGGAGTGACATGGTCTGATATGTCTTTTAAGAAATTCACCTGGGCTGGGCTGCTGTATGGAGCGTAGATGATGAGGCACCAGGAATAGCCGCAGAATTAATCTAGGAATGGTAGCAGCAGCTGGGGTAAGGAGTGGTTGGCTGATGTAATTTGAAGGTAGAGCTGACAGGACTCGTCGGTGGGTTACATATAGGATATAAAGAGGAAGGATTCAAAAATGACTTTGGGGCTTGAGCAACTAAGTGAAGCTAACACATTTGGAGGGTAAAATCCAGAGTTCTGTTGGGACTTGCCAAGTGGTGAGGTGCCAGGTAGATACCCAAGTGGAGAACAGAATGGATGGTTGAATATGTAGAGGGGGATCCAAGGGAGAGGTCGGGGCTAAAGGTGGAAATTCGGGAGTCATCGCGTAGGTGATATTTAAAGCCTCGGATGAGATGAAATAACCGGGGAGTTAAGAGGTCGGAGACCTGAGCTCTGGGACACACTAACCTTTAGAAGTCTGAGTAGAACAGAAGCCAGTGGAAGTAAAAAAAAATTACCAGTTAGGCAGGAGGAAACCAGGAAATGTCATTCTGTAGAATATTCTGAAAAGACGATTTTAGGAAGGAGGGGGTGGTGATCAACTGTAGAATGCGGCTTGAAGTCAAGGCAGGTGATGAGAGACATCTGCCACTGGATTTGGAAACCTGGATCTTCACAAGGGAGGATTCGGTAGAGGATGTGGGAAGTGGGTTAAAAAGAACAGAATTTGGGGCACCTGGGTGGCTCAGTTGTTAAGCGTCTGCCTTTGGCTCAGGTCATGATCCTGGGGTCCTGGGATAGAGCCCCACGTTGGGCTCTCTGCTTAGTGGGAATCCTGCTTCTCCCTCTCCTACTCCTCCTGCTTGCATTCCCTCTCTCACTGTGACACTCTCTCTCTGTCAAATAAGTAATAAATAATCTTTAAAAAAAAAAAAAAGAAAGAAAAAGAACAGAACTAGGTAGAAAGTTTAGAGTGTTTATTTTATTGCCGTAGTTAATGACATATGTGTATGGATCACATATTTCATAAAAGTGACTTATAAAGTGAGAATGGATGATGAGGTAGTGGAAACCGGGCACAAAGACAGTTACATTGAGGAGTAAATAAAACACTCTTTCCTGCAAAGAGTTCGTATTTGAGCAGTGGAGATTCAGATCGCCTCGGCAGTGAAGGCAGGATAAGTGGCAAGCACAGGGTACTGTGGAACCACAGCAAAGTGTTTCCCATCCTGACCTGGACATCAAGGGAGACCCCTTGGAGGAGGTGATGCCTAAACCAAGTCCTGAAAGATTTGTGAGGTGTGGGGTTACCTGAAGCAGGACCCAAGGCCCTTTCAGCAGAGTATTTGGGTAAGAACTAGCCTTCAGTTTAGTATTATTGGGTCCTAAGATGTAAGACTTCTGTTTTACCAGCAGGCAGCGTGAAGGTATCTAGCTTGAAAACAAGAGACCATGACTGGTTTTTATTTATTACCTCAAAGCAGTAGGCATTTAATGAGCATTTATTGAATGAATGCATCTCCTCACTCGATGGGATTTCTCCTAACAAGTTTCCGCAGTGCTTTTATATCTCTTTTGGGTAGTTAACACATTTGACGTTCTATCATCCTTATTTATTCAGTTCAGTGGATAAAACATTGAGCACAGGTTGCACCAGGCACTGTGAAAATGGAGGGGCTTGTGGCAGAAAGTGCCAGGCGAACAGTGTGCTGGCTGCTGTGAGAGGGAATGGGCCAAGTGTCTGAGAGCTGAGGAGGAAGAACTTGGCTGACTTGGCTTGGGGCATGTTGGACAGCTTTGCAAAGGCAGTAGCCATTAAGTTGGGCTTTGCCAGATGGGAAGTCAGTGTTTACCAGGCAGATGAGGGGAGGAGCATTCCAGACAGGGAACAACATGTTCAGGGCAGAGGCATGTTTGTAGCCAGCAAGAAGTCCAGGTGCAGGGGCGCCTGGGTGGCTCAGTGGGTTAAAGCCTCTGCCTTCAGCTCAGGTCATGATCCCAGGGTCCTGGGATCGAACCCCGCATCAGGCTCTCTGCTGAGCAGGGAGCCTGCTTCCTCCTCCCTCTCTCTCTGCCTGCCTCTCTGCCTACTTGTGATCTCTGTCAAATAAAATAAATAAAATCTTAAAAAAAAAAAAGAAGAAGTAGTCCAGGTGCAGCTGGGGGAGTAAAGTGTGTCGGGAAGGAGCAGTCACGAGTAAACTAGAGATCTTGACGTCTATGGTGGGTCTTGACTGTCTAGGTGTATACAGGCAGGGGGAGCCACCTGAAAGCTTTCCGACACAGGAGGGACAGGATCTGAAGCTGTTACTGTTACCTGAAGTTGTTATCTGACACAAAGACAGGAGTTGACTAGAGTAGGAGAGACTAGTGGCTGAGATGCCCTCGGGAGGCCAGGGTGACGAGGATGGACTTGAGCTACACTGAACTTGTGTGATAGGCTGTGGTGACAGACTGGGAAGTGAGTGAATGGACTCAGGACTGAAGTCTACAGAATTAGGTTAGCTTTACTCACTGAGGTGGGATAGAGCAGGGCAAGCAGGTTTAGGGAAGGTCATAATCTTAACTTCAGAGTGTGTGAGAGCACGAGGTGGGTGTATCCAGTCCATAGCTGGGAACAAGAATTTGTGGCCCAGGAGGAGGTCTGGGGTGGAATCCTGGAGATCTGTCAGCCTTTTGGGGGATAGGTAGAGAGAAAGGCTGGTGAGGGATGCTGAGAAAGTAGAGTTTGAGAAGTAAGTGGAGAACCAGAAGAACTTTCCATCCAGAAACCTAGGGAGAGGTGGGTACATTTCAAGAGGAGTGTGGTCAGCGTGTCTTTCTGAGAGGTACTATTGGGACCGAAAGGGACTGTTGGGTATATTGGTTGAAAAGTCACTGGTGACTTCAGTGAGAACAGTTTCCAAGGTATATTCAGTAAGAGTGCAAATATAGTGGGCTGGGGAGTGACTGAGAAGAAAGAAAATGGAAACAGGAATTATAATCTGTTGTTATTAAAAAGAAGAACAGAGAGTGATGGGAACTGGTTTTTTTTTTTTCCCTCTTATAATGCTTCATGCCTAGGTGACAGTAAATGCTTGAATTGGGGGGGGCAGGGTGAGTGAAATGGGTGAACCCTTACCATGGTGAGCATCTGGTAATTTATAGAATTGTCAAATCACTATGTTGTACACCTGAAACTAACATATATAACGCTGTGTGTCAATTATACTTCAATAATAAAAGTTTTTAATAGTAATAAAATCAGGAGCACGGTAAGGAATTCCCCAAAATAAATAAATGAGTGAGCCAAGTGTATGTTTGAATAATAAAGCACCAAGGATATATACCATTATAGTAGATCTCCAGGTAATTTTCTTCTTGGTGCTGTTTTTCCTCTGGTTCCCCTGAACAGCACAAAAACAAGAAGGAGCTAGGAGGTACCTTTCTGGATGATATTATGTGCTTCAGAGAATCACTTTATCCTCCTTGGAAAGACTCTTTAATGATGATAGTTGTTCCTTCCAGTGTAAGCAATTGTTATTGGGGAAACCACTTAAATTATTTTTGTGAGCTGCTTACTGACACGCTATAACACAATACAAGGACTGTATTTAAATTGGTAAATTTTCTAATGCTGTGAACTTCTTTCTTAATGCAGCCCCCAGCAGGAAGAGCACCTATGAGCAATCCAGGAATGGGTGAAACAGGGATCTTTGGTGGGAATAGCTCCATACCAGCAAATGGCCTCACTGTGGCTCAAAACCAGGTAAACACTGAGTGTCTCCAGAAATCCAAGACACAGACCGTCTTAAATTTGTTACTTCCTTGATGAGTCTAAGGCTGTCTAAGGACCTGACTCATTTCTTTCTTATCAAAGGTCTCGGGTTTACATAAAGGAGTTGATTTAGAGTAGTTGCTAAATTCTTTCTCCTTTGAATCTTCAGGTGCTGAATTTGATTAAGGCTTGTCCAAGACCTGAAGGACTGAACTTTCAGGATCTCAAGAACCAGCTCCAACACATGACTGTAGCCTCAATAAAGTGAGTATTTGGTTCCCATCAGCTGGGGCTCCAGAATTGTACCCATTTTACCTCACCAGGGTTTCCTCGTAATGAGAAGTTATTACACATAAAAATAAAACTGTCAGCTGCCATCTCTTTGACAGAAGGGGAGTTGTTCCATCATGGAAAGATAGAAAAAGGACTCACAAAGGTGACACTACCCATCACATCACTGATTCACTTGTTATTTAACAAATAGTGATTCCCATTATGTGCAGGGGATATAATTTTGAGCAGAATTGACTGGATAAAATTTGACCTCTTGTGGAATTCCATTTGGAGGATTAAGAGCCTTAGCTCCGGTCCTCAGACGTATGGGCCCATTGATGTTAATCTTTCCACTGTGGAGAAGTGCATTTGGCCCTCTGGACCTGAAACTATCAGTCCTTCCAGCATCCTTCTGATTCCATGTTAGACAAGCTGCTTCCTGATTCCGATGAACCAATCAAACAAGCTGAGTACTTTGGTGCCTTTGATAGTTACTTATTACTGTAAATCTGTTGATATTCTAGTTTTACATAGAAAAGAAAGGCTTAGGTATAATTTCATTTCCTATTTTATAAAATGAAGAAGTTAATTCCTATCTCAGAGTTCCAGTGATGAATAGGTATAGAAGCACTGTCACAACGGGGCGCCTGGGTGGCTCTCTGCTCGGCGGGGAGCCTGCTTCCTCCTCTCTGCCTATCTCTCTGCCTACTTGTGATCTCTCTCCATCTGTGTCAAATAAATAAATAAAATCTTAAAACAAAACAAAACAAAAAAAACCACTGTCACATAGTAGTTGCTCTATTACTGTTAGTAAACATTTTAGTAGTAGTTAGAAAACAGTTACTGTTAACAAACATTATTAAATATGTTACACTTGGGGGACCTGGGTGGCTCAGTGGGTTAAGCCTCTGCCTTCAGCTCAGGTCATGATCCCAGGGTCCTGGGATGGAGCCCCGCATCGGGCTTCCTGCTCGGCAGGGAGCCTGCTTTCTCCTCTCTCTCTCTCTGCCTGCCTCTGTGCCTACTTGTGATCTCTGTCTGTCAAATAAATAAATAAAATCTTTTAAAAAAAAAAAATGTTACACTGATCTTGAGGGTCTCGAAGGGTTTGAAGGCGTCCTCCCATTTCTGGAAAAGACCTTTCTTAATGTCCTGCAGCTTTGCTTCCCAGAGGGTTGGTGGGTGGGTAGGGAGAAGGAACTTTGAAAAATAGCTGTTTATGCTAGGAGTTTCATGTGCAAGCTGGACTGCTTTTTAATTTTTTATTTTATTATTATTTTTTAAGATTTTATTTATTTATTTGACAGAGAGATCAGAAGGAGGCAGAGAGGCAGAGAGAGAGGAGGAAGCAGGCTCCCAGACAAGCAGAGAGCCCGATCCCAGGACCCTGAGATCATGACCTGAGCCGAACGAAGGCAGAGGCTTACCCACTGAGCCACCCAGGCGCCCAGGACTGCATTTTCCGATTATCATTTTCATTTGCTTAGCCTGGCATTTGATTTTGGCTCTATTTTCTTGCCTTTACAACAGTCTGGGAGAAGGGTCCAAGGCAGCTTTAATAATCGGTGTCTCCGTGCATGATCTCACTTTTGCAGTTTTACTGCCTCTTCCTGGAAGAGCCCTCTGAGCAAAATGGCTGTGACTTCTTAGCTAAGGTAGAAAGTGGGAAGTGAGCAAAATCTGTGGTTGCCCATATCCAGAAGTCCGTTTCCTTTCTTCTTTGTCAATTTGAAAATGAGCCTTTTTCCCCCTTGGTTTCTTTCTAGGCAAGCTGTGGATTTTCTCAGCAACGAGGGACACATCTATTCCACTGTGGACGATGATCATTTTAAATCCACAGATGCAGACTAACGGATCTAATTGAGTTCCCGAGGCATTTTCCAGCTGGACCTGTTCTCCTAGTATGTTTTCTCCCACTGTGCATCTGTTTGGCCAGTTGGCTTCTAGGGAGTAGGTTTCATCTAGAAAGGATCTCACTTAGCATCCTTTTGAAACTTGCTACTCTTCTGGCTTTTTGTTTGTGGTTATTTTTGTTTCTTGAAGCTCAATTTTGGACAGTTGATAAGAATGTAAACCTGGGTGGATTTTCTTAAGGAAGTTACAGATTGGGGCGCCTGGGTGGCTCAGTCTGTTAAGCGTCTGCCTTCAGCTCAGGTCATGATCCCAGGGTCCTGGGATCCAGCCCCAAGTCAGGCAGGGGTCTGCTTCTCCCTCTGCCCCACCCCTGCTTATGCTCTCTCTCCCTTTGAGATAAATAGATAAAATCTTTTAAAAATGAAGGAAGTTATAGATCAGCTGTTTACAACAGCACAGATGGAAATGGAAGAAACATGCTACCAAGGGAGTTGGGTGGTACTACTTCCAGGATACGCAGGAGTTTCTGCTCCTGTAATGTTCCCTGTGGAGAGAAGATGAGCCGGACTGGGACCTTCAGCAGGGAGCTAGCCCAGAAACCCACTAACTCTGCCTGATTTTGTTCCCACCCTTTGGTTGGTTATATGGTGTTATTTTCAGAATTGCACTTTCCTTTACCTGTCATGACTGCTTCCAAAAGTGCGTTTTTATGAACACGAAGTTCTGTGGTGGCCTCATGAGGGTAGAGGGGAGAAGGATGTTTGCTTGATTTTGTACCAAATAAGTACATCAGTATGTTTAAAAATAAAAGCTCTGTTGTAGAATTTGTGAAGATGTTATTTTTCTTCCTAGGGTGGTATAATTACTACTTTATCTAACGTGTGTAGCATAGCTTGATTTGGGTTTGAAATCCTGGCTTTCCCCTTTTAGTTAGGATCTCGCGCAGGCTGCGTCAGTTCTGAGGGCCTCCCGTTTCCTTATTTATGAAGACAACTGTATCCTTTCCTCATAGGTGTGTTGGGAAAATTGAGTAAAATAATGTTTGCAAAGCATCTAGCATTGCCATTGGTAGAGGTTATAAAGTGGACCTTAATCTTGACTCTAGAAATATGTGGTCATGTAACTGAATTGGTAATATACCATTTGACCTCAAAATGAGATTAAGGGCGCCTGTGTGGCTCAGGTGGTTAAGCACCTGGCTTCTATTCAGGTTATGATCCCAGGGTCCTGGGACCGAGCCCCAAGTTGGACGTCCTGCTCAGCAGGCAGCCAGCCTCTCCCTCTCCTTTGTCCCTCCGCCCCTTGCTGTGCTCGTGTGTGCGTTCTCTCTCTCTCAAATAAATAAAATCTTTATTTAAAAAATCAAAGATGAGACCGTTTAAAGGCCTACAGGCTTTGGCCAGCTTAATCAGTTCTGTTTCTTACGGGAGAGCAAACTACCTCGAAGATGTTTTTGACAACTCCAGAACGTAAACTATGTTTTGAATAAAAGAACTGGTTATGAGTTAAGTTAATGAGGTGTAACATGCAAATACAAATTCTATAACTTTAACTGTGTTTCAGAATGAAACCTACCAGCAGCCGTGTGGAAAATGCCCCACCCTCTGATTTCTAAAAGTGAACAAGTCTGGGTTTTGTTTCTGTACATACAGAATAGTTCCTATCTAGGGAGCTAGATGGTTGCTTAAAAGTCAGTCAACCAGGATGTTTATCTGCAAGTCTGTCCACTCTTGATTATTTTCTGAAAGAAAGGGCACCGACTAAAAACAGGTTAAAAAATCATATGTTTGAGGGGCGCCTCGGCACAGTTGGTTAAGTGTCTAATGTGGTTTTTGGCTCAGGTCATGATCTCAGGGTTGGGGGATTAAGCCCCACATGGGGCTCTGCTCTGCAGAGTTGGCTTGGGGTTCTGTCCTCCCCCCCTCCCCCCATCGCGTGCTTGCTTGTGCTCTCTCTCAAAATAAAAAACCACACATTAGGGGTACCCTGGGTGGCTCAGTTGTTAGGTATCTGCCTTTGGCTCGGGTTGTAATCCCAGGGTGCTGGGATCGAGCCCCACATCGGGCTCCCTACTCAGTGGGAAGCCTGCTTCACCCTGTCCTACTCTTCCTGCTTGTGTTCTTGCTCTCTCACTGTGTCTCTGTCAAATAAAATTTTTAAAAAACAGCATGATTTGAATTTGGAATGCATGATAGCATACGTTCATGCATAGTTGACATCTCTAGTTATCCAACTGGCACTCGCAGCCGGGCAAGGCAATAGCAGTGATTCTGGGTAGAAGCCTTTTTTCCTTTTGATCTTGAAGCCGATGATTCAGCAATTACAAACTACTTAATAATTCAACAAATATGTGTTGAATACCTACTGTGGCGGCCCACTGGTCACGCACTAGGAATACAGAGCAAAACAGGAGGTAGTGTCACTAGCGGTGCTGGTCCCACGTTGCCCATAGCACAGAGTAGTGCTCAGCCGTGCGGAATTCCCCGCCGTCCTGGCCTTTACGGCCCCACAGCCATGTGGCTTCGGAGCACAGGCAGGCCTCGTTAGAACGAAACACCAGCCTTCTGGGTGACCGTGCCCACCGGGATGTCAAGCACACAGTATTTTCTTTGCACCTTTATTAAGACCGCAGGAATAGCCCGTGTTCTCAGAAGCCCCCCAGGAGCACAGCCAAGCGATGAATCCAGCTTGTTCTGGGGAGAATCTCTAGGTATCCTGCCGCTTTCCTAACGGGGCAGGGAGAGGACTGAGGCACAAACACGCCAGCTGTACGCGAGAAGGAGCAGGGGACCACAGCTGGAAGGACTCTTGCCTCCTCAGTCCCGTGTTTATTAGATACAAAATAGCAACAAAGGAGAAGAAAAGAAGGTTATACAGTAGCCATCGTTCTAGCAGGTCAGCAAGAAGGAATGTGAGTCGTGTTGGTCACAAGTCTTAGAGGTAAATGAGAAGAGTAAGGCGTGTGGTCCGGCAGCACAGATTTGTAGTTGAGCAAGCGTGCTGGAAGGGATTAGCTTTACAGCAGGCTTTCTGGGGAGACAACGAAAAAGGGAAGCAGGCGGCATTCCCAGCTGCTCGGCTTCAAGGACCTGTTTCATCCTCTCCCCAGAGGCCTGTGGCTAGTATGTGTCTTTTCTCTCTCTCTTTTTTTTTTTTAAAGATTTTATTTATTTATTTGACAGATCACAAGTAGGCAGAGAGGCAGGCAGAGGGAGAGAGAGGAGGAAGCAGGCTCCCAGCTGAGCAGAGAGCCCAGTGTGGGGCTCGATCCCTGGACCCTGGGATCATGACCTGAGCCAAAGGCAGAGGCTTTAACCCACTGAGCCACCCAGGCGCCCCAGTACATGCCTTTTCTCAAGGTCATCTTTAAGCATGCTTGCGTGACCAGCACAACTCATTAGTTAAAGTTATTTTGAACAGTATGTTATTCTGAGGGACGGTTACAGTATCCTGGTGGGAAGTTAGGCTCCTTGGTTACTAGTAGTACTTAATCAGCTTTAACTAGAGAAGAACCAGTAAGAATTAGCATCTGATGTGGAAGAATAAATGGAGGTTTTTGTCTAAGATTTAGTGGCGCCTGGGTGGCTCAGTGCATTAAAGCCTCTGCTTTTGGCTCAGGTCATAATCCCAGGGTCCTGGAATTGAGCCCCGCATTGGGCTCCCTGCTTGGTGGGAAGCCTGCTTCTCCCTCTCCCACTCCCTGCTTATGTTCCCTCTCTCGCTGGTCTGTCAAATAAATAAAACCCTTAAAAAAGAAAGATGGATGTATTTATTTTGGGGAGTGTGCATGCATGTGTATGAGCAGGGGCAGGGGCAGAGGGAGAGAAATCCTCAAGCAGATTCCCCACTGAGCGCAGAGCCCCATACAGGGCTTAATCCCAGGACCTCCAGATCAGCACATGAGCCAACATCAGGAGTTAGACGCTTAACCAACTGAACCCCCCAGGCGCCCCTGAATAGATGTTTTAAAAAAAAAAAAAACGCTATTGAGGAAGGGGTGTCTGGTTGGCTAAGTCTGTAGACCATGAGACTCTTAATCTTCGGGTCATGAGCCCCACGTTGGGTGTAGAGATTACTTTAAAAAAAAAAAACTTGAGGGCGCCTGGGTGGCTCAGTGGGTTAAAGCCTCTGCTTTCGGCTCAGGTCATGATCCCGGGGTCCTGGGATCGAGCTCCGCTTCGGGCTCTCTGCTCGGCGGGGAGCCTGCTTCCTCCTCTCTCTCTGTCTGCCTCTCTGCCTACTTGTGATCTCTGTCTGTCAAATAAATAAATCTTTAAAAAAAAAAAACACACTTGAAAAATCATTTGAGGGAGATTGAGAACTCGATCCAGTTTTGAGTCAGCGCCTTCAGTTCACGTTCATTTATTCAGCAGTCGTTGACACCTGGTACAATGTCAGCATGTTCGCTACATCACAAAACATTCAAAAATAGAAATGAGAAAAGATAGGAAAAATAAATATGAAGGGATGAACTAATCTTTTCTGTTTCCCAGTGTACATCTCGTGTGTTCCCAGGAGTGTGTGCTCGCCTCGGAGACCACCGCCCAGGGGGAACCGCTAGCCCCACTCTAACACCCTCCCCACTGCCCAGTGGCTTAGTCCAGAGTTAAGACAAAAGCGCCCCACGGGCACTGTCTGCCTGTGGTCCCTGCTGCCCCCCGCCCCAACCCCCAAGTCGCTATGATGAGCCACTCGCAGTTGTGGTTTTCAAGCATGTTTTCCTTTTCAGCCCAGCTTTCCTAGCTATGAAATTGCTTGCTTCTCTTGCAGCATTGGGACACTCAGAAACACCCTTCTCTAGGAGTTGGTCGCCCTCTCTGGCCCCCTTCTGTGATCTTGCTCAATTTGGTGCCACAATTAAATGCAGATGTGGAAGTGAGAACTATTGGCATTCTGCACTTGAGCTTGGCGCTTGGGGTCCTGTGCCCAGGAGGAACTTTTATCCATACTTATTCCTTGTCCCAGAGCACGCTCTTCCTCAGGGTGCCCCCGTGCAGCTGAGCTGGTCTCTGGAGGCAGGCCTGGGCTGGGAACTGGCCCGCAGCTTGTACTAGCTGCTTGGGCCTCACCTGGAGCACTGCTTGCTGGGGTGTGGGAGCCAGGAGGCCTGGAAGGACACACTCAGGTGCACTCCCTCAAATCCGGGAGCTCCAGACTGACAGTCTTTCCACTCCCATGTCAGCCAGAAACTCTGGTTCCCTTTAAATCTATCTCTTGTCCTCTGCTGACTGCGGTGTGCTTGGTTCTATGACTGCCTCCATCTAGGAACCAAAACCCTGCCACTTCCAGGAAGTGAGGCCTGTGGTCTCACCATAAGGAACAGGCCTGGACTGACCTTGGAAGCTGGTTAGTGTCTGCATAGACCCAGGTTACGCTGGGTGGGGAGGCCCTCCAACCAGTCCACACATGTAGTCTCCACAGTCTAGGAGCTCAGTATATTCCAGATACAGAAGGATTCCGTGTTGGGAGACGGTGTAGGGGTGGGGAAAGAACATAGGCCTCAGACACAGCTGCGCTATCTGGGTCAGTGGGAACGATGCTAACATTTTTATTGAGTGTTTATGTGCCAGGCACTGCGCTAGATATTACACCAAGATTATCGCATTTGATCCTTAGAACAATTCTGTGAGGTAGATAACTGTTAGTTGTATTTTACAAATGAAGGAACTGAAGCTTAGGTTAAAAGAACTTGCTCACAGCCACAGCCCAGATGGCAGTGAGCCCAGATGCTAACCCAGGCCCACGACTAGTCAGCCCTCCTGAAGTACCCAACCACTCAGGCTAGTTTTCTGACCTTTAAAATCAGCGCATTGTCTATCCAGAGAGTTGAGGATTTAGATAATGTTTAAAAAGGGTCTGGCACACAGACCTTACTACATGGTATCTGTTCCCATTTTTCCAGACACCCATGTGTCATTTTTATTCTATGGTTTTCGAGCAAAAAAATCTTGGATCGTCACATGCAACTGTCATGTTCCTTCACAGGCGACCTAGTCCTGCTCTCTCAGGGGCTTAGGGTTCAGTGGCAGAGGAAGAGGGCGAGGGGGTGGCAAACAGAAGAAAAGGCTCTCAGTGCGGGGTGTTCCGGGTTGAGTCCCCTTTACCGAGAGGCAGGAGACACGGTGCCACCACCTTGATGGCCAGATTCCTTTCCTCATGTCTCATGAGACACAAGCATTGGGGACTCAGAACTGAACTGAACCCAGCTGCCTCCTCTAGACACCAAAGCTCTGAGCTGAAAGAGGCAAAGGCGAGGTACTGGCCCCCAAAAAGCCAGCCCTCAGCGGCAGGAACCTGGAACATGAGGAAAACACTGGAACAATGTTCACCCCTTTTCACGTTGGTCTCCATGAAGCCATTTCCTGTCCACAGTCTGAGTTCAGTGAGCTCTTGTCTGAAGTCTTGCAAAGGCTTGTAACGGTCGACTGGCCTCTGATTCCCTGAGACACAGCAGGTAAGAAGCAGGGCTGCTCCAGTATCTAAAGGGTATTCTGAAATTTCTCATGTATCTCTTCATAATCATGTTCATCGTCATCTACAAAAGAGTTCAAGTCAATGATGATCTTGGGCCTTAAGCAGGTTCCTGAGGTCCTTGCTAGACCATAACTACAAAATATTCTGTCTGAACACTATAAATACTCCCCTTGCCCGCCTCGGGGTGGGGTGGGGGGTAGTTTGTTGGAGATGAACTCATTCATGTTCCTTGCCAGGTCTCCGGAGCCCCTGGGGAAGAAACAATGGGGACCCCTTCTCTCTCTCTTTTTTTAAAGATTTATTTATCTGAGAGAGGGAGAGGGAGGAAGGGAGCACAAATGGGTGGAGGGGCAGAGGGAGAAGCAAACTCCCTGCCGAGCAGGGAGCCTGACACGGGGCTCGATCCCAGCACCCTGGAACCATAACCTGAGCTGAAGGCAGACGCTTAACCGACTGAGCCACCCAGGCGCCCCTAAACCCATCCTTTAACTTAAAAGCCTCTCTGTCCAACTAGGACTGCAGAAGGTTCTGCTCAAGGGCAGGGCCTTGCCAAGGGATGGCCAGCACCGCCGGAGGCACGAGCAGGAACAGAGCAAGGACAGGAAAAGCAAGGACAAGGGTGAGCAGGTGAGCAGGGTTAGCTAAAAGGGTCCCACCTGGATCTGTGATGGGCTTAGTGTGCCTGAGGCCCTTCCTGTGCGCAGCAACCTTGCTGTACATGCCTGCGCTGTCCGTGGCGCCCTGCGGCAGTGTCTTCATCTTGGCTTTGGGGAGCAGAGGAGCTTGCTGCCGTTCTGAGACTTGACAAGACTGAGTGGGAGAATAAGCAGAAATCAGCAGGGTCCATGAAATATAATTTCCTTCCAAGGTCACTTCCTCTGCTCCCCTCTTGACTTCCTGTCCAGGGTAGGGCTTCCTGGGACCCCAAGTGTTTTTGTTTCTAGCACATGAAATGGTCTTTGGCCAGGGAGACAGGCCAGGATGAGCGATGGAAAGGCTGGGGGCTAGAGATGGGGGTGCCCCGAGTTTCTCCACGGGGCGGGGGGAGGTTCAGTCAGCGTCCTTCACCTGTGCTGCTGAAGGGGCGACAAGCAGTCACAAAATCTCAAGACAGAGTGCCCGAGCTGAGAGGGGTCCCAGAAGGAGGAGGACTTTTGTTGAACTTCCACCTCAGGCCACAGGCACACCTGTTCGTTTCTCCTCAGGGGACCCTCCGAGGAGCTGTTTGAGCTCCCAATGTACCCAAGAGGAAACCAGCTCAGAGAGAGCGAGCCATGTCATACCTCACACAGGACCGCAAGCTGGGCCGAGGTTCAGATGCAGAACTACGTCTGTGACCTCAAAAGTTCACGCTTTTTCTAGCACACTATGCTTCGGAGAGCGCCCCTGCTCAGCGGGGGGAATACAGATGCCCAGAGAAGAAAAGTTGCAGGATCAAGGGCAGTGAGCAGGGACTGGGCCCCAAGTCACTTCCAACAGGAGCAAAGGCGGGGCCTGAGGTCTCAATTTTCTGTGCTGTGTTCGTTCTCTTCCATACTGTCAGGCCTGTGTTCTGTCAGCAACCAACTGCCCTCCCGCCTCCATGGATGCAAGCCCCTCCTGCCTCCCCTCACAGTACAAAATGCAAGTTTCCCCAAAGCTCCCCACAGCAATTTCCTTGCTACATTTTGCAACGTGCTTTGGATGTGGTGAGGTGCCCGGGCTGGGCGGTCGGACCCAGCGTCAAACCCCAGGTCCCCCGTTTGCTAGCTGTGTGACCTCAGGGCGGCTCATCTCCCTCTCTGTGCCTCTTGTTTGCTCCACTGTAGAAAGAGCCATCTCTCGGTGCCCACCTTGCAGGGACATCAGGAGAGCCGTGCAGGGTGAGGCGCGGGCAGTGTCCTCCACGGAGAAGACACCCAGCAGGCCGCGGCTAAGAAGCCAGCACTGACCTTATCCCCGGGGACACTGAGAGAAAATGGGAGAGCAGAGGCCACAGAGCAAGTGAACTGGGCCATAAGCAGGTCTTTCTGCTTCTGTCCCTGCTTCTTTCTCCATCCCTGGGACTCGGTTTGGGTCAGTTCAGCCTGCACCGACGCTGTCTGCCCACTGCAAGCAGGTGGGGTCCCTGTCCTCAGACCCCTCACGGCACACTGGAAATTAGGTGTTGTCCCACCCGCACCAGGCCACGTACCACAGGGCAGGGTGAACACAGAAGGGGGAGGGCTGTCACCTCCAGAAGAAGCCTGAGCAGAGCCTTCCCCACTGAAAGGAGGAAGCACATTCTGGCAAAAGGCCCAGCACGTGTTAAAGTGCTGAGGCAGGGATCACGGCACACTGAGAAGCTGTGGGAGCTTCTTAGCGGCTGAGTGCGGACCAGAGTGGGTGGTGGAAGAGGGGTCTGGCGGGGGGAGATTGAAGTCAGCTTATAAATGACCCTCCCTGGGTGGCATGCTAAGGGGTCAACATTACTCCCTGGCTGTGAGGAGTCACTGGAGGCTCAGAAGGCTCAGGGGACAGGGCCGAGGCCCATCGGTGACCAGGGAAGGGCTTGGGAGGCCATTCTGACAGCGGTTGGGGCGGGGGGGGGGGGGTTGGAGGCTGCTGACACAGTTTAGGTGACAGCTGATGAACCGGGGAGAGCACGGTGAAGCCTCACGCTCCTGCTCAGGCCCCCCACATCTGAACTGAGTAAGAATGATGGGCGCACAGCGTGTGAGCGTAGAAACTGTAAGCTCTGTACGACTGAGCTGTGACGCGGGACAAGGAACCGGCAGGACCCGCAGTGACCCCGGCGGGTTCCCCTCCCCACCCGCTTTGGTAGGTTGGTACCTGGCCACTTTTGTTCTTGCCGCTTTGTTTCTTCTGCCCACTGAGGCCTTGACCTTTGGGTGGCCGCGGTGGTGGAGGCTGGTTCTCGAAGGCCGGTAACTTCCGGAGCATATAGTAGAAGGATTCCGTCAGCTCCTCCACGGTGGCGACCAGGGAAGGTCCAGTAGGCTGGCCGGGCTGCTGCTCGGTCTCCACGACAGTCAGGTCCAGCCACCGGGGAGGGAGCTCGAAGCACATGTCAGGGTTAGAGTCGAAGCTGACCACCAAGAAGGGTTCCATGATCTTCTCCTCCAGCCGCAGGCCTGGGAAGGAGGGCAGAGGGTCAGCAGGCTGGCTGCCGTCCTTGGCCACCACCTTGACTTCACAGGGCAGCGAAAACTGGGCAGTCAGGTCTCCCAGGCTGTAGCGCCGATTATCACTCATCTCCTCCACGAAACTACTGGAGATGTAGAGGGGCAGCAGGATCTGGTCTTCATTTTCGATCTCTTCATAATCTTCCTCCTCCTCCTCCTCCTCCTCGGCCTGGTCACTCAGCCGCTGACACACCAAGACATCTATGTCCTGGCCTCCAGCCCCATGGGCCTGGCCGGGCCTCAGCACCTCCAGCCTGTCACCCACAGCCAGGGACGTGAGACTAAGGGTCTCTAACCCTTCGACCTCACAGTCCTTTGTGGCCACGACCCGGAGCGGCTGGCCTGGCTGGAGGGCACCCAGGAGGTCACAGGCCGTGAGGAACTCTCTCGGCCGCCGCCGCAGCTTGCCCTGATAAGCCCCGGAGACCATGAAGTGTCTGGGCACCTTCCGGCCCTTGGTCGAGACCAGGATCCGCCAGGGCGGTGAGGCCAGGCCATGGACGCGGAGCCGCTGGCCTTTCTGCAAGAAGCCTGCCCACGGGTTGAGGAAGATGGGGGGCCCCTCCGGAACCTCCAGGATCTCTGCGGACAGAGGGAAGGGGCCTCCCCGGGCCAGGGCCTCACTCAGCAGCAGAGGCTGGATAAAGTGGATGTGCTGAGAAGAAGCAGTGACGTCTTCCACGTCGACCTCCAGGGTGGAGGGGATCTTGACGACGGTCCTGCGCACTGTGGGGAGGGGAGTCAGCTCAGGGGGTGCCCCGCACACCAGCCCAGGGGTGTCCCTGTGCTCCCAGCAAAGAGGTCTGAGCTGGCTGACCTCCTCCCTGTCTGTTCTGCCAACCTTTTCCTATGGCATCAGATTCCTTGCTCACTCCTTTCCTTAACCTCTTTTCGAAAGCTATTATAGGAATTTTTTTTTTTTAAGATTTTATTTATTTATTTGACAGAGAGAAATCACAAGTAGATGGAGAGGCAGGCAGAGAGAGAGAGAGAGAGAAGCAGGCTCCCTGCTGAGCAGAGAGCCCGATGCGGGACTCGATCCCAGGACCCTGAGATCATGAGCCGAGCCGAAGGCAGCGGCTTAACCCACTGAGCCACCCAGGCGCCCCAGGAATTTTTTTTTTTAATTTTATTTATTTATTTGACGGAGAGAGATACCACAAGCAGGCAGACCGACAAGCAGAGAGAGAGAAGGAAGCAGGCTCCCCGTTGAGCAGAGAGCCCGATGTGGGGCTCAATCCCAGGACCCTGGGATCATGACCTGAGCCGAAGGCAGAGGCTTTAACCCACTGAGCCATGAAGGTGACCCTATTACAGGAATTTTTAAACATTTACAAAAGTACAAGAGTATAGTGAACCTCCTAGCTTCGATATTTAATTCAATATTTAATTCACGGCCCACCCTCTTTCATTCATATCCTGTCTGTTCCCCTCCACGGGGTCATTTTGAATCAGAATAATTACGTGTCATCTTGACCTTTCAGTGTGTACCTCTAAGAGAAGAGATAAAGTTAAAAACATAACCATAATGCCATTACTACATCTAGATAATAATTATTTGACAGTTCATTTAACACCAACTATCTAATTTGTCCAACCACTTTTTAAACTCTAATTGAATTTTGAATGGAATTTTCATTTTATTTTTAAAATTTATTTATTTGACAGACAGAGATCACAAGTAGGCAGAGAGAGAGGAAGAAGCAGGCTCCCCGCTGAGCAGAGAGCCCGAAGCAGGGCTCGATCCCAGGACCTGAGCCGAAGGCAGAGGCTTAACCCACTGAGCCACCCAGGCGCCCCTTCAATGTAATTTTATAAGCTACCTTGCCAAATCCTTTCTGCGTTTGTGTGTGTGTGTGTGTTTTAAGGTTTTATTTATTTATTTATTTATTTGTCAGAGAGAGAGAGAGAGAGCATGCGCAAATGCACACAAAAGCAGGGGGATTGGCAGGCAGAAGGAGGCTCCCTGTGCAGCACTTGCTCCCAGGACACTGGGATCACGACCTGAGCTGAAGGCAGACATTTAACCAACTAAGCCACCCAGGAGTTCCTCCTTTCTGCATTTTAAATAAAGAGATAAAACCACATCAAGAGGGGCGCCTGTGTGGCTCAGTCAGTTAAATGTCCAACTCTTGATTTCGGCTCAGGTCATGATCTCAGGGTTGTGAGATTGTGGCCCAAGTCCAGCTCCAGGCAGCGTGTGGAGCCTGCTTAAGATTCTCTTCCCACCTCCAACGCCCCACCCCACTCAGGCACGTTCTCTCTCTCCTTAAAAATAAATAAATAAATTAATTAAAATTAAAATTAAAACTAAGAAAAACACCGGTTGGGGCTCCTGAGTGCCTCATTTGGTTGAGCTTCCGATTCTTGGTTTCCACGCAGGTGGTGATCTCAGGGTCATGTGATCAAGCCCCAAGTCTGGTTCCTCACTCAGAGGCGAGTCTGCTTGGGATTCTCTCTCTCCCTCTCCCTCTGCCCCTCTCACTTGCACACTTTCTCTCTCTCTCTAAAATAAGTGAATGAATCTTTATTTTTAAAAAATACTTTATTTATTTATTTGACAGAGAGAGATCACAAGTAGGTAGGGAGGCAGGCAGAGAAAGAGGGGGAAGCAGGCTCCCTTCCGAGCAGAGAGCTTGATGTGGGGATCGATCCCAGGACCCTGAGATCATGACCTGAGCCAAAGGCAGAGGCTCAATACACTGAGCCACCCAGGTGCCCCTGAATCTTGAATAAAAATAAAAATAAAAAACACTGGCTAATGACCTTGGCGACTTGTTTCCTCTCTGGACATCAGCGAGTACCAGGTTTATAAATGCAAGAGGCGGCTCTGTAAGCGAATGTCCCTTATGTGTGAGCCATATGGGAGACAAGCGAGGAGCAACCTCCCCCCTCACAGAGGGAGAAACTAAGGCTCGGGTGGGGATAAGCCTCAGGCCACAGTGCTGGGATTTTTGCTCTGTGCGGGGCAAGCCAAAGTCTGGTTGAAGCTGGGAGGTAGCCACAGGGGGTTCATTCGACAGTTCTGGTTTTCTTCTTCGAAGGACTTTATGAATTCCCAGAACTGTCTCATCACCCAGGGCAGACACCAGACCCACCATTCAAAGCCCTGGTCCCCCAGGCCGTGCTCTCTGAGTGCTATTTCCCACAAGACGCCAGGACTCCCTGGGAAAGAGATAACTTCCTGGAGCGGAAACGTGCCACAGTCTGGAACCACTTAAACCAGAAAGCAAGAAAAATGTATTCGAGACCATTGCAGGTGTGTCAAAAGGCTCCCCTGGGCCGAGGCTGAGATAAGGTGAGCACCAATAATGATGCCAGCGGATCGGAACACTGAAAATACTGAGTTCACTGAATACTGAAAACACCGAAAATCTGTGAGTTCATAATGATGATTTAAAAAAAAAAAAAATACCCTAAATAATCATCCTTGAAGAATGCTAGGGAGCCAGCTCATTTTAAAAACTAGGAAACAGTGTGGGGAGGGGTGCTCCTGGGTGGCTCAGTGGGTTAAAGCCTCTGCCTTTGGCTCGGGTCATGATCCCACAGTCCTGGGATCGAGCCCCGAGTCGGGCTCTCTGCTCAGTGGGGAACCTGCTTCCCCCTCTCTCTCTGCCTACTTGTGATCTCTGTCTGTCAAATAAATAAATAAAATCTTAAAAAAAAAAAACACAACTAGGAAACGGGCCCCTGGGTGGCTCCCTCAGTTAAGCGTCCAATTTGCGGTTTCAGCTCAGGCCAAGATTCCAGGGATGTGAGATTGAGCCCCGAGGCTCTGCACTCAGCAAGGAGTCTGCTTGAGAGTCTCTCCCTCCCCTTCCCCCCTCCCCAACAAGCACACTCTCTCTCTCTCAAATAAATCTTTAAAAAACAAAACAAAACCAAAACGAACTAGTAAACAAAGTATAGGGTCATCTCTTAGGATGTTCCTCCCTATAGGCTGGAGGCAGCATGCAGAGCAGGGCTCGAGAGCCAGGCAGAACCTGGCCAGGTCTGCCAGAGCAGAGGGAGAATGGTACCCCGGGACCCTGACTTATATAAACACAATGTCCCGCGTTTCTCATGCAAGTGAACCAAAGCTGGGGTGCTGGCGGCGGGAAGTTGCTCTTTAGTTTTTTTAGTTTCCTGACTACCAGATGAAGAAGAAGCCCTAAGGACTCAAATCACTATTGCAACAGCCACTCACATCACAGATGCCGGCCCATGCTTTGCATCTGATCGACACCAAGGCTAGTGCTGCAAGTTAGGCTGGGGACAGACACAGACCCGGGCGGCGGGGGCGGGTCACTCCTTGCCCCACACCTCCTGCAGCCATGAGAACCGCCTCCTGGGTCTGGTCAAACCTCTACAGATGTGTGGCAAAGAGCCAACAGCTGGCCTGAGGCTTTTATCCCTAGAAAAGACTGCCTACAAGGCTGGTCCTCGGCTGGTGTCTGGGGACGTGGTTTAGTGTGTGTTCCCACCATCCTCTTACTGCGGAGGGTGGTTCCCTGTCCTTAGTCTGTACAGTCAGGGATGCCGAACACATGCTCTCTGACTAAGGTCTAGAATTGGGGTGCATGCTAAGCAGAGGGGACCTACGTGACCAGCCCCCAGTAAAAACCCTGGGGAGTCTATGAGTCTATGAGGTTCCCTGACAAATAACAGCTCACACGTGTTGCCACAGTTCAGTGCTGGAGGGACTCCGTGTGTCCTGTGTGACTCCACCAGGAGGCAACTCTTGTGTCCTTTTGCTGCAATAAATCACGGCTGTGAGTACAACCAGATGTCAAATCCCATGAGGCCAATACAGGGGACAGACGCCCACTGGCTCCATCGCAAGGACATTGTCAACAAAACCCAAATGCAAGACAGCCTGCAGGACAAAGAGCCAAGTCCCTTCAAAAGATTAATTATAAGAAAAATAAGAAAGGTGACCCTGTAGAGTAGCAGATTTAAAAGGCCTGAAATCAACAGCAGTCATGTGGGTCTTGTCTGGATACTGCTGTGAACATACTGTAGGACAATTTAGGAGATAGGAGAGGAAGTACAAACACCAAATAGTGGTGTTATTGTTAATTTTTTTGGTATGATGAGGGTATTGTGTGCCTGTTTAAAAAAATTATTTTTAGGAGCACATGGGTGGTTCAGTGAGTTAAGCCTCTGCCTTCGGCTCAGGTCATGATCTCAGGGTCCTGAGATCAAGCCCCACATGGGGCTCTCTGCTCAGCCGGGAGGTCTGCTTCCCCCTTTCTCTCTGCCTGCCTCTCTGCCTACTTGTGATCTCTCTATATATATATCAAATAAATAAATAAAATCTTTAATAAATTATTTTTTTTAAAGACACACTGAAGTATTTATACGAGAAATGATGGGATACATGGGGTATGTTTTGAAATAATCAGGCAGGGTGGGGAGAGACAAAACAGGACAGATAGGTCCTGAGTTAGTAACTGTGATGTCGGGTGACGCGGTCCAGGAGGTCCTCAAACTCTGTCTCCCAGGGAAGAGGCCCCAGGGCACCTGTTCCACCTCCGCTCCGGCTTGGCCTCCCAGTGGCCAGAGTGGCCGGCTTCTACCTGTTTCACCAGCCCTGCTCGGCACGCTGCCCCCAGCCTGCCCTCAGACAGCCGATGAGACAGCTAGGGATTCACCCAGTGTCCTTGTCACAGAGACAGGAGGGGGCCTTGAGGAACAATCCCTTCCTCCCCAGAGGCAGGAAAATCTGTTTCTCCTGAGCAAACGGTCAAGGTTTTACTGTGTAGCTGCTGCTTTATCCTAGTTGCTAGCGAGTTCATAATCCAACTTTTGCCTAATTTTATAGAGTGGGACCTCACTCTTAAGTTCTCTCATTTTTCCTGTCTCCTTTTAGTAATGCCCAACTATCTGGGACTCTTCATTCTGTTATATTGTATGTACTGGATAAGTGATCTGGTACTTGGGGTAACTTCCACCAGAGCAGCTTTCCAGGAGCCCCTCTCTTGCCCCGTCAACCCTCCCCGCCACAATCCGCCCCAGCGACTCACTGTGCATGATGGCTTGGATCTCATACTGGGGCCTCAGGAGCAGGGACTGCCAAGGGAGTGTGGGGCAGGTGAAGAGGCGGTCGCTCAGGGTTGGATCCTGCAGGGCCTGGAGGAGGGGCCGAGGGGCGCCAGGCTCCCATTCCCAGAAGGGGCCCCTCTGGGACAGGGGCAGGTACAGAGTGAAGTGCTGGGTTCCGGTGTCCAGCACACAGCGGGCACGGTAGGTCCTATGATACTCCTCCACATCCTTGAGCAGGAGGGGCTGGTCCCTGGGCACCACCCTGGTCTCTGTGGTGATTTTGTGCGTCGACATGAAGCTGATGGGCAGCTTCCTGGAGCGCTGGGTTGCAGCAGAGAGCAGCTCCTCCAGGGTTTCGTAGCTCTGAGGGCCGGTGAGGGGGCTGAAGTGGCCTGTGGGGCACAGCAGAGGGTGTCAAGGTGGGACGGGCCCTTGTGGGTCCAGGGACACACATACCAGGGCCACAGAGAACCCGGTCAGAATCCCCCGAAGACAAGTCCCAAGCATCTGGACATCCAAGCCACAGGGTTGAGGGACAAGCAGCAGCCAGTGACCATGTGTGAAGGGACAGTGACAAGTAGAAATGGGGACAGTTCCTCCTTATGCAGAGAAGCAAGAACTTAGAGGGACTGTCATCAGAGACAGAACAGGGATGTGTTTTCCCAAAGACACTGACAGTGGCCACCTGTGCCTACCTCCTGAACCGTACCTGCCTCCAACTCTGCCAACTTTGCTTCCATGTTCCTCACCACCACTCCAATCCCATATACCCAACACCGATCACCCCATGCTGGGGCAGCGCCACTGTCCCTCTCTCTCACAAACTAGACACCCAGGAGCTCCTAGCCAAATGAACTCTGACCACCACCCTTCACCCCACATCCTGTCTGCCAATTCTGGTGGCGCGACTGCTCTTCCCCCATCCAACTTCTTCCCCTGTCCCCATTCATGCTTCTCCCGCCACTGTACTGGCCTCAAATAGACCACATCCACACATCGCTTCTGGTCCCCTCTGCAAGTTACCCCAAGTTTTGTTTTGTTTTGTTTTGTTTTAAGATTTTATTTATTTATTTGACAGAGAGAGATCACAAGTAGGCAGAGAGGCAGGCAGAGAGAGGGGGGAAAGCAGGCTCCCTGCTGAGCAGAGAGCCTGATGCGGGGCTCGATCCCAGGACCCTGAGATCATGACCCGAGCTGAAGGCAGAGGCTTAACCCACTGAGCCACCCAGGCACCCCAAGTTACCCCAAGTTACCTCAAGGCCCCCTCCTGTCTGTGTGACAAGGACTTTCTGCAAAGGTACCAGTCTAGACTCTTCAAGAAACTGATGTCAAGATAAAAGCTAAGGATTTGTTTCAGCCTGAAGGAGATTAAGAAATTGATATGTGATCTGGGGGCATCTGGGGGACTCAGTTGGTTAAGCATCTGACTCTTGATTTCAGCTCAAGATCGTGAGTTCAAGACCTATGTTGGGCCTCATGTTCAGTGTGGAGCCTACTTAAAAAAAGAAAAAAAAGTGGCTCAGTTGGTTAAGCCTCCGACTCTTGATTTTGACTCAGGTCCTGAACTCAGGATTATGAGATCAAGCCCTGCATCAGGCTCTGCAGTGGGTGTGGTGGCTGCTTGAGATTCTCTCTCCACCTTTCCCCACTCCCACCTCAGATGCTTGCGCGCTCTCTCTCTCTCGCCAAAAAAAAAAAAAAAAAAAAGAATAATAATGATAATAAATAAAAAGGAGAAAGAAATTCCTATTCAAAAAAGGGAAAGAAATTGATGTGATTTGGGATTGGCTTCTGGAACAAGGGGAAACATTGATTTATTAGGTCAGTTGTTGGAATAAACCAGGTTAGACAGCAGTATTATATCAATATTAAATCTCCTGAATTTGATTACTGAACTACAGTTTACGAACAAATGTCCTTGTACTTAGGAGTAATATTAGTAAATATAAGGAGTAATATTTAGGTACAAAGCGTTATCATGTCTGCAATTCATTCTCAAATAGTGCAGGAAAAATATATATAAATACACATATGGTAATATTTGTTCATGAATGTGTGTGTGTGTGTGTGTGTGTGTGTGTGTGTGGAAAGAGGGAGAGAAAGAAATATAACAAAATATTGGTAAACTGGAAAACAACTGGTCAGTCTGGATAAAGAGTATACCGTGGTTTTAGCAAGTCTTCTGTGAACTTGAACACATTTCAGAATAAAAAGGAAAAACCCCAAAATACCAAATAAAGCATACTATTTCTGTATTTAAAACACTCATTAGGGGCACCTGGGTGGCTCAGTGGGTTAAAGCCTCTGCCTTCAGCTCGGGTCATGGTCTCAGGGTCCTGGGATCGAGCCCCACATCGGGCTCTCTGCTCAGCCAGGAGCCTGCTTCCTCCTCTCTCTCTCTCTCTGCCTGCCTCTCTGCCTCCTTGTGATCTCTCTGTCAAATAAATAAATAAAATTAAATAAAAATTAAAATTAAAAAAAATAAATAAAACACTCATTAGCTCTTCAGTGCTCTCAAAGACCACACTGTGCCCGTGGCCACCCAGAGCCCTCTGGGAATCCGCCTCCCACCTCTCCCACCGCCTGCCTTTACCAGGAACCCAAACCCTTGCCTGTCCCACTCAGGCGATCACAGCTGTGAAGAAGGAGCGCTTAGACTACACCTGCTCTGGGCTGTACCCCGTTCTAAGAACCTTCCTGCCAGGCAACTCATTTACTCCTCTCCTCAAGCCTGACTCCCCTGTTCTAGAGGAGTACCCTGAGGCACAGAGAAGAGCCAGGAACTGGCCAAGGCCATGGCACACAGCCTGCAGAGCGGGGCTTCCCAACCAGGCTTCAGCGTCCCAGACACCCCTCACCCCATCCCCCACCTCCCACCCCCGCCCGCCCCGCTAACGACACATGTCCTGCAGAAACCGAGCTCTGTCATTTCTGGAGCACCAGATATGCCCATACTATTCCCTGTGTTACTCCCTCTGGAAGTCCTCCTTCCTGCTCAGGTGCCACCCCCTCCAGGAAGCCTGCCCAGACCCCGGAGGTGGTCTCCTCCTGCCAGGAACCCTCTCTAAACTCTGGGTTGACTCCTGCCCTCCTCTCACTGTCGCCCTCCCAGGTCATCCTGAGCTCCACAGCCCCAGCCCTGAGCACACAACAGGTGTCAGTAAATGTGTGGCGGGGGAAAGGTGTAAGCAAACACAGAGACAGGGACCTGGACAAAGATCCAGAACAAAGAGAGTCCCAGCCAAGAGGCAGATGTGACCAGAGAGATGGATATGGAGAGTGTGCAGCCACTCCAGGTTAAGGGCATCGTCAGACCCCTCAGAGGACATCCGGGGCCTTGGGGCAGAGCAGTGGGGGATGTGAGAGCACAGGGGCCAAACTGGAGGGTTGGGAGTGCATGCTGGGGCTGGAGGGGGCCGGTGCACTTGGGGTTGGCAGGGTGGGGGTGGGGGGGGTTGGTGGTGGACAGGACACAGAGCTATCTGCCTTACCACAGAAGTTGGGGGGGATTTCTATGGTCTGGCCTGTTCCTGGGTTCTCGCAGACCACCTTCTGGAGGCGAACCTGGGTGACCTTGATCAGGTCCCCTGTGGAGAGGCAGCACTCATTCCCAGAGATCTCGTAGATGGAGCCTGCCAAGAGACAGATTCGGTTTCTGTGTGTCACAGGAGCCAAGTGCTAGCTGGCCTGCGCCCTGTTCCCTGACAGGCTGCGCTCCGCCTCCACTCTGCACCGGTTCCGACAGCCTGGAGCGGCTTCCCCTGTCCTTCCCCGCCCAATGGCCCTTGGCTCAGCCACACTCAGGCCGCAGGAACCCTGCCTGTGTCTTCCTTCAGCGCTGGATGGACCCTCTGTGAGACACTTCTCTGGCCTTCTCCACACCCCCATGCCTCCTGAACGGAGCTCACAGGCAGGGCAGGGCTGGTCCACCCCAGCATCACCGGCCCTGGCCCAGACCTTGCCGCCAAGCCTGGGCTGAAGTCCTGGGTGAGTAAGCAATGCCCAAAGTCCCAGTTCCCTCCGTACAGCTAGCGCATCGGGCCCAGAGAAGGGCAGAGACTGCCTGGAGGTCACACACACAGCCTGACACCAGCACTAGTGCTTTCTTCTTCACGTGAGCTGTGTTTAAAGGAAGCACGGGAGGAAGCGGAGGGCCGCCGACAGGGTGGGTACAGGAGGCAGGTGTCTGGGCTGCCACCATCAAGCACAGTAGTCCCACTTAATGATTTTCAAGTGTCTAAAGCAGTGTCCGGAACATAGAAGGTGCTCGATAAAGATCTCCACCCCCACCCCCCGCCCACGGGCTGGACATACTCCGTCTGTGGACTCGGGACCCAACAGCGCACAGAGGTCAGCCTTGAGGCCACCTGACCCCAGCCCTTCCAAAGCATCCCCAGCAGGGCTTTCAGAAGCTGATGATAATCCCACCCCCATACTGGGAAAATGCACACGGGCTCATAATCTGCAGTTTCAGGGGGCGGCCCCGCAGGGCTGGTGTGAACAGCAGCTGGGGCACTGGGCACTGGACTGCCGATGTGCTCTGCAGTGAAGACCCATGACTGTCCTCTGAGGCAGGACCTGTTCCCCACCCTAAAAATAATGAGCTGCGCCTGGGGTGAGGCTGGGTGGGGTCCAAGGGAGCAGAATGGGGACTCCAGCTCAGGGCGCTTCTCTCTACAGCTGGAAGCCCTCATGATGCAGCTAACTGCTTCGGAGGGTGGGGCCTCTTTTTTTTTTTTTTTAAAGATTTTATTTATTTATTTGACAGAGAGAGAGATCATGAGTAGGCAGAGAGAGAGGAGGAAGCAGGCTCCCTGCTGAGCAGAGAACCCGATGCAGGACTCGATCCCAGGACCCTGAGATCATGACCCGAGCCGAAGGCAGCGGCTCAACCCACTGAGCCACCCAGGCGCCCCGGGTGGGGCCTCTTAACCTGCCCCAGGACTCCCACCACCTGGCCTCCTCTCAGGTTCTTCTCTCACCAAACATCCACCACTTCCCATGCCCTGGGTCAGGCAGAATGAGGAAGCAGCCATTGTGACACTTGGTGGTCAGGGGATGATGTCAGCAGGAGCTCAAACAGGAGAAGCGCCTGCAGGGAGCCCCCAGAGGAAAGTCAGCCTTTGAACCCACATCTGCCAGATTCCCAAGAGTTCCTGGCCAAACCCAGTGTATGGTGGCAGGTCCTGTCCCCTGTGTAGCCCTCCATATGTCGCCCCATTGGTCTGGGCTCCTCCCCTTGGAGCCCCAGAACACTTCCCCTGGAGCAGCTGTGGCAAAAGCAAGGGAAGAGAAAGAGGGAACAGATGCGCAAGGGTACCCCTGCCTTAGTTTGCTTTCTCAGGAAGGAGCCTCTCCCCCTCCACCCAGTCTCCGAGTTCCCTCTACCTCCGACGTCCCCATTCCCTCGCCTCCCCCTCTGAGCGGCTTCCCCACCCCTCCGCCGCCTGTCTCGCCTTCTTGCTCCTTCAGGCAGCAGGAGCCGTTGAGCCCCTCCTCTGCACCCATTCCTGGGAACCAGGTAGGCAGATGTGTAGGTGCGCAAGGAGCAGAGAGCGGGGAAGGCTGCTGCGGGGAACAGTCGCGCACGCGGAGAACCGAGCTGAGAGATCAGGTCGCAAAACTGAGGGCGAAGGTCGGGTGGAAGGACTGAATGAAGGCGCGTAGACAGCCGTCAATGGGGCGGAGTGGGACGGCAGGCGGAGGAGGGGGCTGACCTGGCACGAGCCCCAATGTTCCGCTTTCCCACGGTCAGACCTCCCGGGGTGCGTACCGCGGTTTCACCCCCGCTTGGCTCGGTTCCACGACACCTGAGTGTCTAAGCTCATTGACTTCTCATCACCACCCTGCGGGCAATCAGGGCTCTCCCATTCCACGAAAGCAAAAGCCGAGGCCCAGAGAGGTTGAGTGTGGCCCCAAGTCACACCTGGGCTTGGGCAACGGCAGCGTAGCTGGATTTCCCGGGTTTCCGTCGCCTGGGCAGCGCCCCTGCCCCACCACCCCGCGAGAGCCAGGCAGCGGCGGGAGAGAGGGGTCGCGGCCCCTCACTCACCCTGGAAGTAGACCCCCGAGCAGACCCGCAGCACACGCGGGAGGGAGGCGAGGTCCAAGGCGCAAACGAAGTCCTGCAGCGACACCGGCTCCATCGTCCTCGCGGTTCGTTGGACTTAGACGGAGTGGCAGCTGCAGGCGCTCGGAGCCTGCAGCCCCGCCCCGCCCCGCCCCGCCGATGTAGGCGGGGATGCTCCGCCCACGTGGGCGGAGCCTCTTCATCTCCCGGCTAGGGGCCCTTGCGGGTGCCATCTGACCGCCTCGATTTCCTCAACCCTAAAATGGGAAGCAGTGCCTACCTCTCACCTTGGCTGCGCGACGTCAAAGGTCTAGATCAGGGCCTGACGCCCAGAGGCTCCGACTAAATGTCCACTCGTCCCCAGTGGTCTGTGATGTATCCCGTGGTGGAGGAGGGGGCGCTGAGGAAGATGAAGAAGTCCCAGCTGCTCCCCACCTGCCCCTGCCGTCTTCCCAGTTAGAAGGAGGAAACGCGGCCCGCCTGCTGTAGTTCTGGGTCTCACAGAAGACCTGTGCCCTGCACTCTGCATCCGCAGAGAAGATGCGGTGTCAGGTCTCCTGATTCCCTCTCCGGGACACTCGCACTCCTCTATGGACGGGGAGCTCACCACCTTTCCAGAACGCTCATACCTGCTGGACATTTGTAGTTAAAATTTCTTCCTTGGGCTAGAGAGAAATCTGTTTAGGCGAGAGCCCTCTTGCTTGGTATCTAACTTTAAACAAATCACTGACTTTTCAGTTTCAGTTTCCTCATCTGTAAAATAGGGAAAGAATATTTTCCTAGCTGGTTGTGAGGATTAAATGAGATCATTTAGGTATTGCGCAAAATTATTTCACTTTCTGTTACCAGAAAAGTAATAGACTTTTAATCATAAATAATAAAAGGTTTGGGGCGCCCCAGTGGCCCAGTCGATTGAGCCTCCAGCTCTTGGTTTGGGCTGAAGTCATGATCTCCCAGTGGAGAAAGATCTGAGCCCAGCCGGAAGAGAGGGGGAGGGGCTTACCTGAGATGCTCTCCCTCCCTCAGCTTCTCCCCCCTGCTCTCTCTCTATCTCTAAAATAAATCTTTTTCTTTTTTTAAGTAATAATAAATGTTTAAAATAAGCCCTAATTTGGGCGCCTGGGTGGCTCAGTGGGTTAGGCCGCTGCCTTCGGCTCAGGTCATGATCTCGGGGTCCTGGGATCGAGTCCCGCATCGGGCTCTCTGCTCAGCAGGGAGCCTGCTTCCTCCTCTCTCTCTCTCTCTGCCTGCCTCTCTGCTTACTTGTGATCTCTCTCTCTGTCAAATAAATAAATAAAATATTAAAAAAAAAATAAGCCCTAATTAACCCTAATTAAAGACACTGACAAAAAAGGAATAAACCCTAATTAGCCCTAATTAAAGACACTGACCAAAAAAATGACAAAAATTAAAAAAAATAAAGACACTGACAAAAAGAGGACATTCTTTACCACTATCCAAATATACTTACTACAAACACTTGGCTGTGTTTCTTTGAACTCTTTATTGTTTGTGTGCAGATTTTAAACTTTTTAAAATTTACACTAGAGTTGCAAAAAATAGATTTCCCATACATCCCTCAGCTAGTTTTAAATTCCCCTAATGCTATCATCTCACATTACCTGGGCACATTTGCCAAAACTAAGAAACCAACATTGCTACATTAATGTTAACTAAATTGTAGACTTTATTTGGATTTTATCTGCTTTTTCTCTGATGTACTTTTTCTGTTCCAGAATCTCACCCAGGAGTCCATATTGCATTTAATCTTCATGTCTCCTGTGTGTGATCCGTTCTCAACCTTTCCAGTTCTTCTAAGCTTGACAGTCTTGAGAACAGATCAGGCATTTTACAGAATGCCCCTCAAATGGGATTTCTTCTGATGCCGTCCTCATGATTAGACTGGGGCTTTGGTTTTTCCGGGAGGATCCTACCAAGGTGATATGCCCTTCTCATCACTGCCTCTCCTAGGGAGCACATGACATGGGCACAGGACTTTTCACTGTGGCGTTAACCGTGATGGCTTAGTTAAGGCGGTGTTTCCGGGTTTCTCCACTGGAAACTTGCTATTTCCACCATTTATACTCCAGTCTTTGGAAACAAGTCGCTAAGTGCAGCCCACCGTTAGGAAAAGCTAAGCCCCACTTCACAGAGTGAGGAACATCCAAATAAATTATTGGGAGTCTTCTGTAAGAAAGATGTGTCTCTTCTCCCCCATATATCTATTTATTCTGTTATTTATTTACATCAGTATGGAGTCATGCGTATTTACTTTACACCTTGATTTATAATCTAATACTACATTATTTCTGTTGTTGTTCAAATCGTTCCAGCCTGAGGAGTTCCTTCAGGTTGGCCCCTGGGTCACATGGCCATGCCCTCCTCGTTCTGCATTCTCAGCACTTCCTTACTGTCTGATGCTACAAGATGCTTCAGGCTCATCTGGTCTTTTTTCTGCCCCAGCCCTGCATGCAGCCATTTCCCCCAGAAGCCTGGTTCCTTTTATTGGAGAATGGCATTTGGAACCCACAATCTGTCGCAGAGTACACCATGCCACGGGGTGGCCTCTTATTTTTGTCTTTTTCTTTCTTTGCATAAACATTACAGACGCGCTGCCCACCCCATGACCCAGCTGACATCAGGTCCAGCCTTGACCTTCAAGGAGAGGTTCCTGAGTGATAACACTCAACAGAAAACTTTAAAATCCTCCCTTTCCTGGGTGCCTGGGTGGCTCAGTGGGTTAAACCTCTGCCTTCAGTTCGGGTCATGGTCTTGGGATCCTGTGATCGAGAGAGCCTGCTTCTCTCTCTCTCTCTGCCTGCCTCTCTGCTTCCTTGTGATCTCTTTCTCTGTCAAATAAATGAATAAAATCTTTTTTTTTTAATTTTTAAAAAAGATTTTATTTGTTTAATTGACAGACACAGATCACAAGTAGGCAGAGAGGCAGGCAGAGAGAGAGGGGGAAGCAGGCTCCCTGCTGAGCAGAGAGCCCAATGCGGGGCTTGATCCCAGGACCCTGGGATCATGACTGAAGCGAGGGTAGAGGTTTTAGCCCACTGAGCCCACCCAGGTGCCCCTAAATGAATAAAATCTTCAAAAAAAAAAAAAAATCCTCCCTTTCCTTTGCCTTTATCTTTTCCCAGATTCCTGGGCACAGAAGTAGACCTACAAGATTAGCAGACAAAAGCCTGCTACAACACAACACATTGAAACATTTCCTCGCCATTACAATTTTGCAGTTTTATATTTATATGTGTAATTGTTTATTTAATGTCTCCTCAGCAATTAGTTAGCTTCTGGGGGCACCTGGATGGCTCAGTGGGTAGAGCATGCAACTGTTTATCAGAGTCACGAGTTTGAGCCCTACATTGGGTGTGGGGCCTACTTACAATAAAATAGAAAAAAAAAATTTTTTTTTTAATCCAGAACTTAAAAAAAAAGATCATTGTCTTCTGGTGGTCAGAGGTTGGAGTAGTAGTCTGCTTTGCTCCCCAGTATAGTCCCAGCATATCACAGGGCCTGGCAAACAGTAGATGCTCAATAAATTACTGTTGTTAATGACTCACTGAATGAATGCATGGAAAATGTTTCCTTGAGATAGATCCCCAAAGTGGAATTTCTGGGTCAAATGGTATGCTGGTGTTTGTAGCTTCTGTGGGCATATTTGTCATGTTGAATGGTTGTTGAACCTCCAATGGACCCAATAAGAAAAGGAAGGACTCTTGCAAGAGCTGAGAGGAGAGGTACACAGGTATGCCAGGGAGGAGGTACACAGGTATGCCAGGGACCATGGGGCCACAGGCCAGGGAGGAGGATATGTGAAGCAGAGGGGAGCCATTTCTCTGTTTCCAGAAACACTGGCAGGTGTGATTCTGTGGGCACCTACCCTGTGCAGGCTCAATACAAACATATGTTCACTTATGCCTCCCCACAAGCAAGACAGACAGACATTATCATTCCCATTTCACAGGTGAGAAAACTGAGGCTCAGAAAAGTATTGTCTGAGATCATGCGACAAGAAAGTGGAGGAAGCTAGGAATTTTCTTTTTAAGTTTTTATTTATTCATTTAAGTGATCTCTATACCCAGTGTGGTGCTCAGACTCACAACCCCAAGACCAAGAGCTATGTGCTCTACCACCGAGCCGGCCAGATGCCCCGAGGAACCGAGGGCTTCTGAGGCAGGCTGGAGGAAACAGTGATAATTACTCATCTCTTCCCCAGATGTTTCAGTGGACCAAGCAAGTCTGACAGATTTCTGCTCGGTTTGGGTTGGCCTAGAATTGCAGCATAGGATGAAGAATAAAAAGATAAGCTTTGAAAATAGAGCTGGGCTCAAAGCCTGGCTCCACCACTTCTTAGCTGTGTGATCTTGGGCAAGTTCCTTAACCTCTCTGAGCCTCGGTCCCCCTCTTTCCAGTGGGCTGGTGGGAGCAGGGTCTTGGTAGAAATGGTAGAGTGATGGGCTTAGGGCACGTGCCCAGCCCTCAATATCTGTTCTTATGATTGTTTTTGGAGGGCCTCTTGTGCCTCTGACTTTTCTCAGGAACCTCATCACATTTACTTCTCTTAATTCCCTGCCTTCTAGTTTAGGTAAATGAGATTCCGAGAGGAAAACTCTTCTCCTTGCTGTTACACAGCATGCAAATAGAGGAAATGGTATTGGAAGCCCGGCCTGGCCTGCGGTAGCCTTGGCCCCAGCCCTTGGCACTTTTCCCAGCCTGGGAGCTCCTCAGAGGTGGAGTGGGGTGTGGAGAAGTCCGGGTGGGCGGGGCCTGGGGGAGAGATGAGGGGAGGAGGGGCGGATAGGCAGGGGGAAGTGGGGAAGGCAGCCTGAGGAGAGGCCTGCCACAACCCAGAACTGGAGTTCCTCATTTCTGTAAGTCTCACAGTTTTCAGCATCAGAGGATGAGTGGCTCCAGGCTTCCTGTGGTCACAGTAGTAGGGTGATTCAGGGTGACTGGGGGTGAGGGGGTAGGGGTTGGGTCCCTGCCTGATTTGTTGACACCAAACACTTTCTCGCACTTGGTACTTGGCCCTTCCAGGGGCGGGGTCCTCTCCAGGAGAGCAATGCAGCATCTGTCGGGGGGGGGGGGGGGGGGGGGGGGGGGGGGGTTGTTAACAGCAACCTGCTGTCCCCTTATGTCCACCAGTGTGGCCCGCTAGCCAAGGGGGCCGGCGGAAAACACTTAGCAGTCAGGAGGCTTCTGGTGCTGTGGGCTTCTGCCTCTTGGCACAGGCCCCACTGGCTGCCCAGAGGTGGCCCCTTCCCAAGTCCCAAGGCTCTTGTGGGGTTCGGGGGTGCCTGCCTGCACAGTTACACACAGGCTCATAGGTTCAGCCCCGGGGCCCGTCACGGTCCAGGTCACCAGAGACAAGTTCCCAGAACTCACGGATGAGACCAGGATTGCTCACCGCACCGGGAGCCCCGGGGACCTGAAGAGCCATCTGTTGTCTTTTCCCTGTTTTCTAGATTTTCTAGAACATGGTTTGTAAGGATAATATAAGCCGCTCCCTGCCAAGGATTCCCTGAGACCATGGCACAGGCCATCCTGGAGGGAGCTCCCCACCACCACCGCCACCGCCATTGCAGATTTCCACAAGGATGGGGGTAGGGACTTCTGGAAAGAAATGCTCGCTCTCCATCTGTCCTCAATGAAGACTTCACGTGACTGGTTGTGAAGCTTTGAAGGGCTGTCAGCCTCCGTGTGATGAGAAAGTCCTTCAAACCTTATCTTCTAGACCTTGTGAAGCAGGGGTAGGCGAAGGAGTTTTCGCAGCCCCCAGTGTTGGGGGGAAAGAGGAGTAGGGGCAGGGCGTGAGAGAGGGGAGAAGGAGGAGGGGCAGAGAAAAAAGGAGGGGGAAGGAGAGGAGAGAAAGAAGGGGACCGAGAAGGTGAGGGGAAGAGAGAAAGGAGGGGGAGGGGAGGAAATCTGAGAGGGGAAGGGAGAAGGGAGGAGACCGAGGGTTGAGAGGTAGAGACCGGGCGGTTGGGGAGGGGAGGAGCCTGGAGGAGAGAGGAAGAGGGGAGGAAGGGAGGGAAAGCCGCTGCTGGGGAGGGCTGGGCAGGAGCTCCTCGGGCCAGGGAACTGACTAGGTCTCAAACTGGGGGAGAGCCCAGGAAGGAACAGACCAGAAAGGGAAACCATCAGCCTCCAGCCTGGGGAAGCGGGTTTGAGCCCAGAGAGCTTTCTGGCCCTGTACTTCCTCACTGGGATCCGATGGAGGCCAGACCACCTGCTCCTCTCTGCGAAGGAACCACAGCACCTGCTTGGCTGGTGAGCAGAGGGAAGGACCAGGGCTCCCTTCTGGGGCAGGGATCAGGCTTTCTGGGCTAGCGCTGAGCAGCCCGGGTCTGCTGTCTCCTTTCAGCAGAAGTTAAAGGAAAACTGGTCTCTTTATCAAAATATTAAAAATAGAGTTACTGTATGATCCAGCAACCCCACTTCTGGTGTGTATACGCCCAAAAGAATTGAAAGCAGGGACTCAAATAGCTATTCGCACAACGATGCTCATGGTGGTGTTACTCATAATAACCAGGAAGTGGAAGAGATCCAAGAGTCCATCCGCAGATGAATGGACACACCTGCAGTGGAATATTCTTCAGCCATAAAAAAGGATGAAATCCTGACACGTGCTTCAACAAGCATGAACCTTGAGGATATTATGCTCGGTGAAATAAGTCAGTCCAGGAGATACCTAGAGCAGCCAACTTCATAAAGAAGGTAAAATGTGGCTGCCGGGAGCTACAGGGAGGGGAAAATAAGGAGTTGTTGTTTAACAAGATTGAGTTTCAGTTTTGCAAGATGAAAAAGTTCTGGGGATTGGCTGTATCACAGTGTGAATGTACTTAACATCACTAAGTCCGTAGTTAAAAATGGCTGGTGGGGGCGGGGGTGGGGTGTGGAGTGCCTGAGTGGCTCAGTGGGTTCAGCGTCAGACTCTTGATTTTTGGCTCAGGTCCTAATCTCTGGGTCCTGAGACCGAGCCCGACGTGGGGCTCCACGCTCAGTGCAGAGGCAGCTGTCCCTCTCCTTCAGCTCCTCTCCCGCTCTCTCTAAAGAAAACAAATAAATAAAATCTTCAGGATGAAAAATGGTTGAGATGGGCAGTACGTGGCTGGCTCAGTTGGAAGAGCATATGTCGCTTGATCTTGGGGTTGTGAGTTCAAGCCCCGTGCTGGGTGTAGAGATTACTTTAAAAAAATTTTTTTAGGCATGCCTGGATGGCCCAGTAGGTCAAGCATCTGACTCTTGATTTCAGCTCAGGTCATGATCTCAGGGTCATGAGATGGGGCCTGGCATCGGGCTCCACAGTGGAGCCTGCTTAAGATTCCCCCTTCTTCCTTTCCCTCTGTCCCTTCCCACTAACACACACATGCTCTAAATGAATATAGATAGACAGATAAATAGATAGATAAATAAAATTTTTTAGATGGTTAAGATGGCGAATTTTATGTTATATGTATTTTATCACAATCTTAAAAAAAATCATCTCTGTTTCTAAACCTAAATCCAATGGATAGCATCGTTTATTCTTGTAAGTCTTTTTTTTTTAAATAAGTCCTTTTTTTTTTAAAGATTGTATTTATTTATTTGAAAGACAGAGATCCTAAGTAGGCAGAGAGGCAGGCTCCCTGCTGAGCTCGATCCCACGAGCCTGGGATCATGACCTGAGCCAAAGGCAGAGGCTTTAACCCACTGAGCCACCCAAGCACCACTAGCATCATTTATTCTTCAACAGTGATCTGGCTGGTATTGAGGTACAGGTTGTAAGCAATGTTCCCCCCAAATGTGGAAGCATGGCTCCATGGTCTTGTAGTAACGTGTTTGCTGTTGGGAAGTCCAAGGTCATTCTTATCCTAGACCCCTTGAGTATGAAGGCTGGGAGTCTTCTCTCAGTCCCTGAGGCTCATTTCACACGTTCAGCTGTCTGTGGGTCTTCCATTCTTGCTTCTGGTCACCTATGGATTTTTTTTTTTTAAAGATTTTATTTATTTATTTGACAGAGAGAGATCACAAGTAGGCAGAGAGGCAGGCAGAGAGAAAGGAAGGGAAGCAGGCTTCCCGCTGAGCAGAGAGCCCGACGCGGGACTCGATCCCAGGACCCTGAGATCATGACCTGAGCCGAAGGCAGCGGCTTAACCCACTGAGCCACCCAGGCGCCCCACCTATGGATATTTTTAATCTGGTAACTCACACCCCTCAGTTCTAGAAATTTCCTTGCTTTTCTGTTTGTTTGTTTTCTGGTTTTTTGTTTTGTTTTGTTTTGTTTCTTTCAGGAGCTCCTTTAAATATATGTTGTATCTTCTGGGCCACTTCTTTATCTCCTGCCCTCTCGTTCTATATTCTAGGAAATTTTTAGGAAATTTCAGACTTCATCTTCGAACCATTCTTCTACTTCTAATAGTTTCTGCTTTTATATTTTTAATCTACAAGAACTTCTTTAAAATTGTATTTTTGAGGGGTGCCTGGCTGACTTGATCAGTGGAGGGTGTAAGTCTGGAACTCAGGGTTGTGAGCCCCACATTGGGTGTGTAGAGATTACCTAAAAATAAAAATCTAAAAAAAAAAATTGCATTTTTGATTCATTCTGTTCCTCATGGGTATTACATATCATGTGAGAAAGAGGGAGTTGCCAAGGATTGTCTTCTGCTTTGACCCACCCCTCCACAAGAAAAGGCTTAGAAGTAACTAAGAGATGACATTTGTAACATAATTATCACAGACCAAGTTATCAATGAAGATAGCCAGTACCATTACAGGCTTATTTTTGTTTTCTTTTTTTGTTTTAATTTTTTTAAGGTTTTATTTATTGGACACAGAGAGAGAGAGAGATCACAAGTAGGCAGAGCAGCAGGCAGAGGGAGGGGGGAAGCAGGCTCCTTGCTGAGGAGAGAGCCTGTTGTGGGGCCTGATTCCAGGACCCTGAGATCATGACCTGAGCCAAAGGCAGCCGCTTAACTGACTGAGCCACCCAGGCGCCCTTATTTTTGTTTTCAATTAGCAATAATCTTGCCTCTAATAAACCTCCTTGCCCATGATCCTGCCACTGTGCAAAGCTTCAGGCTTATATTTGGAATTAAAGTTACTTCCACAGAGTGTCATACAATGTGAAATGATCATCTTTCAAGATTCTCCTGTGCTTCGGCACCTGGATGACTCAGTCAGGTAAGCAGCCGACACTTTTTTTTTTTTTTAAGATTTTATTTATTTATTTCAGAGAGAGAGAGAGAGAGAGAGAGACTGTGCATGCATGAGTGAGGGGAGGGGCAGAGAGAGATGCAGATGGCCTACTGAGCAGGAAGTCCCCTTCGGGGCCACTACCCTAGCCGAAGACAGACAGCCAACTGACTGAGCCACCCAGGTGCCCCAAGCAGCTGACTCTTGATTTCAGCTCAGGTTAAGGCCTGGGATCGAGTTCCTACCCACCCCCAGTTGGGTGCTGTGCTTCCTCTTTGCCTCTCCCCACTGCTTGTGCTCTCTCTTCTCTCTCTCTTCATAAATAAATAAGTAAATTAAAAAAAAAAAAGACTCTCTTGTGCAAGGACAGATTTATATTAATAAAGCTAATATGTTTTTAATTTTGTTAATGAACAAAATCAAATTCCTATATTGGACAGGAAAACAAGATGAATACTTTTTTTTTTTTTTTTAAAGATGGATACTTTTATGAAAGTTCTTGTTTTGACCCCTATGGTGTCTGATCCTTGAACTCATTTTTATGATGGAGTATAATAAGTATTTCTGTTTCTACAGCTTCGGGACACAGAGGACAGGTACCTTCTCATCTTTCTGAGGCTTGTTTTCACAGTTCTTGTTCATTAGGAAGATTTTCATTCTTACAGCCAGATATTGGAATTTCATTGACCTAAGGAGGCCAAGTCTTAGAACTAGAAAAAAGACACAATTATTTAATAATTCCATTATTCAACTGTACTGGAATACAGAGCATTTGATGCTTTTCTACAGTATTATAGTTTGAGGTAACTTCCTGGAAGTATCTTCCTAGAAGGTAATTTCTGTTTCTTGTTCTTCTCATCCTGTATGTGTGTGTATATGGGTAGGGAGTGATTTTGGAGAAGAAAAGGGAAATAAGATGTCTCTACTTTGCATTCTTGAAAAGGTAAAGCTGGAGCATTTTTCTAGATTGTATTGTACTTCTTCCCATCACAGGACCTTTGCATATGACATTCCCTCTGCCTAGAATACACATCACCTTCTTGCCTGGGTAACTGTGTAGGGAAAAAAAAACATCTTCCCAAGAAATTTCCTCCATCCCAACTAATTCTCTGTGACACCAGATGGGTGTCCCACCATTCAACTCAGTTCTGACACTATCTACCCAGAGAGAACTTCAGGGTAAGGGCTCAGTCCCACAGGACTCAGACCCTCTCCTTCACTTCATTGTCAGTTGCAAGCCCAGGTCATCACTTGTGCTTCTGACCAACTGGCCATGGATTGGAACCTCTCCTTAGGTTTGATTAATCTGTTAGAGTGGCTCACAGAACTCAGGGAAACACTTGCTTACACTTACCAGTTTATTAAAGGATGTGATAACGGATCCAGATGAGCGCTCAGGTGAAGAGATATAAAGGACAAGGTGTGGGAAGGGACAGAGGATAGGAACCTCTATCCCTAAAGAGTTGCGGTGTAACACTTTCCTGGTGTGGATGTGTTCACACCTTCCTGTACTATTGGGATTTTATGAAGGCTTCCCATAGGCCTGATCGGGTAGTAAGTCTGTTTCCAGCCCCTCTCCTTTCCCCGGAAAAGTGGGGGGGGGGGGGCCCACAGGGTCTGAAAATTCTAAGCTTCTAGTCATGGTTTGGTCCCTCTGGTGACCAGCTGCCCTCCAGGAGTCATCCAGGAGCCCACCCAGAGTCCCCTCCATAGAACAAAGATGCTCCTGGTGCTCTTCTCACTTAGGAATTTTTTTAAGTAATCCCTAGGCCCAGCCTGGGGCTCGAACACACAACCCTGAGATCAAGAGTCTCATGCTCCACTGACTGAGCCAGCCAGGTGCCCCCACTTAGGAATTTATAAGGGCTTAGGAGCCCTCTGTCAGGAACAGGATGTAGAGACCAAGATACAGATTTCCTAGTAACCTTTCCATCCTGAGTCTCAGTCTAAGCATCACGTCCTCAAGAAGGCTTCCTGACCCTCCCACAGACAGCGTATGGTCCCTTAGATCACCCAGTACAGTACCAGGAACCCCTTCTCCACAGCCCTCCTCCTGGTTACAATGTGACTTTTACTTGTGATTTCTTTTCTTAGCATCTCTTCCCTGGCAGGCTGTGCTGGGAAGGAAAAAATTCTCCTCTACCTTTTAAGATTTTCTGGATAGTCTAAGAATTAAATTGACAGGAGACAGATCAACAGAAAATCAAATGTAATTATGTTATCTATGGCAACGCCATAAGAATATGAGACCCAGTCAGGCAGTTAAGGTTTATAGGCCATCGGGAGCTAAAAAGAAGGGCTTAGTAGTCTGGAACTTCAAAGAGAAGGAAGACAATCACAGGAAGGTGAGAAAGAGTAAATGTTTGGTTAACAAAGGTTTGGGGTGGGGGTGCCTACAGAAACAATGGGGCCTAGAGAGAATTTTCACAAGCAGACTTTCCTAGGCTCCTCCTGTCTACCACACAAGGTTTATATTATACTGTAGTTATCTTTGGTGACAGCTCCCTTCCTGGAACAGGTCTTCCATCAAAATCCTTTTAAAGAGTTGGGGGAGAGGCAAGAAGAAAAACTTCTTGAGTTTTCTGTTTCATAAAAATAATTAGCCTAGGGACACCTGGGTGGCTCAGTGGGTTAAGCTTCTGCCTTTGGCTCAGGTCATGATCTCAGGGTCCTGGGATCGCACCGGGCTCTCTGCTCAGCAGGGAGTCTGCTTCCCGCCCTCTCTCTGCCTGCTTGTGATCTCTCTCTCTCTCTCTCTCTCTCTCTCTGTCAAAAAAATAAATAAAATCTAAAAAAAAAAAGTCAGCCTAAATTAATCCTCTTGCCACAGAGACACATTCTGTTCTGGCAGATTTTCTCCACGAGAGCTGGGCGTGTCTCTTCTTTGCCTATTTCCTAGCATTCCTTGAACAGATAATGGGAGGATTCTGGAATGGGATCAGCCCTCATTCCCCCAGCCCCCATGCCTTCCTCCAGATCCTGGGAAGATGACACTTTTGGGGGCAGAAGAAAGGGTTCCAGAGAATCTGGAGCCCTGGGTTCTTGGCTTGTCACACAACCTTGTGACCTTGAGCCAAAGAATTGTCTGAGTCTAAAGCGCGTGGCCTCACCATCGTGATTCTCTTGGCCTGGCTTCCAGAGAGGGGCAAAACTTGCATTCACTGCAGTAAGTTCAGGAAAGCTGCTGTACCTAACTAACCTGGCTCTGAGTGATACTCGGGCAACAACAACAGCTGCTGCCCACTCTTAGCCTCAGTTTCCCCAGCTGTAAGGAAAGGGGACTGAAGTAGGTCAGAGATCCCTCTCTCTCTCATTAGGCTTTCTCCGTCTTCCTCAGCCCCAGGAACCTGTCCCACAGCACAGAGACGGCCCCCAGCACTC